>NC_141691.1:1378414829-1381189879 GCF_964263255.1 Lissotriton vulgaris | reverse complement strand
ATACATTCAAAACTCATTAATGCAACCGCTACAACTATGCTTTCTTTTTCGAAAATGCTTTTAATAAAAAGTGCTGGTGTATAAAATACAGGCCTACGACCCAGTGGACCGGCCACGGAGCAGATTGGAACTGTACATAAGAAGGACAAAGTTGGTGGTAATTCATTGCATAAAGTGCGGCAGTGCAATAAAATCGTATAAAACTTTACTACAGAGCAAGCATGATGCATGTCAAGGATTCAGTCATATTTAATTAATTCATTATCCATGTGCTCGTTCACTGTCTAAATTACACCAATTCATTGTTCCCATTCATAATAAGTACCCACCCTAAATCAGTTCATTGTTAAAACACATGATCAATATCTGTATTGCTTTCTTCTCTAAGCACATAATCACTATCCATCTTATCGACTTTCATTGTCCAAAAATGCATACATATCTCAGAGCACCAATATTCGAACAATCCGGGCGAACAGGGAGTTCGAAAGTTCCGTTTTCGTGTATCGGCGCCATTTTGGGCGAGGTCAGGCAGGTTCCGGTATAGTCAGAATGTCTCCGATGACTCATGGTTGGACCAGAACCTTCTGTTGGCAGTTCAAGATGTTTTTCGCAATGTGGTAACAGTCTAACAAATGGACCATCAGTCAAAGAGTGGGGAGGGCAACAACAAGTTTCCTACCGGGTCATTCTGGCGTTCCACCGGAACTGAACAAGTCTGTACTTTGGCTGTGTTTTAGCCATTTCCAAACTGAGGCTGGCGCCGGCAGGAGCGTGTCGATGTCGCGGGTCCCAATGAGGGGGGACGGGGGCACCCATGCAGAGGGGTCGGGGGCCCCCCGGCTCTTATAGAATCTTCAAGGTCGAGGAGAGACGGTATGGGACATGTGCCCGCCCCGGGCAAAAGACCGCTTTTCGATGTGGACCCTCTTTAAGTAAGAGCGTTGGGGTGTCGCTGGAAGCCTCCACCTGGAGGGAGGTGGGGGAGGCTCGTTCGCGTCACCTCCCCCTTCCAGCGACCCCTCGCCGATCCTCGGCTCCGCCGTTTCGATATTGGCCGTGCCGGCTATTGAAGATGGGGGGGGGGGGGGTGGTCGGTGGCTGAGGCAAGACAGCCCCCCCCCCTTTTTGACATGTGGCGGGACTACCTGTAACTGTCCAGGCGTTGTCGTGTGGCTGGGCTACCTGCAACTTCCAGGCGTGGACATGTGGCGGGACTACCTCCAACTCTCCAGGAATTTGAAATGTGGCGGGACTACCTGTAACTATCCAGGCGTCGGCATGTGGCGGGACTACTTGCACTTGTCCAGGCGTTGACATGTGGCGGGACTACATGTAAGCGCCGCCGCTCTTGTTTGTGGCTTCGGCCTTCTTCGCGGGCCGGTCCAGGCGAGAGACAGAGGGGGGGGGGTGGTCGGTGGCTGAGGCAAGACAGCCCCCCCCCCCGTGGCCAGCAGGGCAGCAGAAGAGGAGAGAAGGAGAGGCCATCACCGTTTTCTGGGCCGTCCGCCCCACAGCCTCCCCTTCCGACTGCGTCCAGGCGAGCCCCGCATGCCTCGAGGCCTCGCCTACCGGATGGGCGTATCCGCGGACCTGTGGCACTTCGGGAGTTTCCGGAATGGGGGTAGGTGCCTATTGATTTGTATCTATTTCATGTGACCGTTATTTGGGCGTGGTGGGCAATGAGGCAGACATGTTTAGGGCAGGAATAGGCAACGGAACCTAGCTACCTCGTGGCTTGCCTTGGTGTCAAGCTTGTCTTCCCTCGCCATTTTTACGTTTCTTATTACGGGTTATTTCCAACGTTTCTTATTTTATTTTTAGCGAAGTTGATAACTCCTCAGTGGCCTACTGATTTCGCTCAACTCCTTTTCTTGTATTTTATGCCATAACCTATTATAAGCTATAGCGACTAGTCCACACTTAATGAACAGGTCCTTATTAGGTGTGCCCTCCAGTGGAGCTGGATGGTTCGACTCTAATAAGCGGTCCGGGCTAAACAGGCTACCAACCAATGGGGAGAAGATAGGCATGACGGATTACAACGGGGACAAAAGTCTGCATTACCTATCTTATCACGGCGGGCAAAGACTAGGCAGAATATTTCTATTCTCCGTTGTTTGGCGGCGGTGAATACCTCAAACGAACCAATACCGAACACTTAATGTACGGTCAATCAAACCAATCAGTGGGGAGAATAAGTGGGCACGAAAAGTTATCGTTACCCACTCTTTCTCTACCTGCAAAGAGAGACCTTGTTCCTCCCTGTTTGCAGACAAAGAATCTCCAGACAATAATCCACGAACGGTAGTTCGGGAAACAGTGGGGGAGAAAGATAAGCACGACGGATTACAATGGGGACAAAAGTCTGCGTTACCTATCCTTCACTGCTTGCAGAGAGAGAGCCTGTTGTTTTCTCCGTTTGCAGACAGTGAATCTCCAGAGGGTTTCAACAAAGCGTAATACTAGTATTATCCAAAACAATCATTTCACAATTTGTCGCATTTACGCGACCTTACCCGGACCGGACCGTGTGGGCAGTTCTTCGCCTTCCTCCTTCCAGCGCCCGATCGTTCTCTTACTCCATGATTTTACCGCAGCAGTCCTGTGGGATTCCAGTCAGGACAGTAGGTCACTCGAGAGAGGTCCGTTCGGAATTGGTGAAGTTCATTCAATCGGCAGCCGGACGAGGGCCCTCTCAAGGCAGGTATACTCCGATCATTTGGATGTTCACCTCATCGTCTGGATCTCTCTCATTGGACCTTATGTCACTGATGGACCCCGCGTTGGGACGCCAATTGTGGAAAATGAGCCCGCATTGCTATCGATGCCCAGGCTGCTGGCGCAAGACGCCTCTTAGTTCCCATTCTGAATAGTTACCAAATAAAGAGATGGGCGCTGGATGCAGGAATCAAGAACAGAGTTTAATTCTCATGAGGAGAGCCAGTCATTTCAGACACGAAACAAGGTGTCATCGGGAGGTGCTCTAACAAGTGAGCTGAGACTCCGTCTTTTATACCTTGCAAAATACTTGGCATTACAAGCAGGACATTGTGTAACAAAAGAAAAGATAACCCCATAATCCTCGTGTCAATCCTACCCCACATGTGTTCACAATAGGGACCCTTGACCTGCTGATAGGAGAGGGGGCAATGACGCAGCTGAATGTTCCGCTGATTATTAGGATGTGTGCGCCTGATCGTAGCCCAGGGGGTGGGGAGACCAGGATCAATAGTGAGTCCTTTGAAGGGGAGTGACTTCATACAATAAAGTGCAGTGAATGGTATCCTCTGGCTCAGGCGATGGCCTCGGACATGTGTGGTCAGTCGGACTCGGGGGAAGGGGTCATCAAAGGAGTGGCATTCATGCCGCGTGGACAATCGAGCACGGAGGGAGTGCTGGTCAACAGAGGGGTATTCATGGAGGGAAAGGAGGTGTTGGTCAGGCGCGGCCGTGACTCCCAAGGACAGGGTCTTGTAGAAGAAGGTTTATGACTTGCCCGTGTGAGGGAGAAGGGGAAGGGGGAGCCAGGGTGTGCACAGAGACAGAGTCGCACAGAGAGAGAGAGAGAGAGGTCTTATGACCCGTACATGAGAGAACAGGGGCAGTCAGATACAGCTGGGGGGGCTATGTCAGCGGAGGCGAAGGATGCTTCTTCAAGAGGGAAAGGGGGGGGGTTTGCGTGGGTCAAGCAGAAGGGCTGCCTTTCGGGGCAGGGTCGCGCAAAAGGGAGAGGGTTTCATGGTTTATGCACGAGAGAGAGAGTTCGAATACACGCAGAAGGGAAGCCGGTGAGTCTAATCTTAGGCGGGCAAAAGGCCAGGGTGCCTAAAAATGGCTGTCATGTACACTGGAGTACAGGCCTTCGCTGGCAGTGGGATGTAGTTAATGCTTTACGGTATTCATGGTATGCGCAGGGAGAGGAGTGGGAAAAAGGGAAATGAATGCTGTTTATGTACATCAAGTTCTTCAATTTCCACACGTTAATGTATACATCCATAAAAGTTAATAAAATATTTTATAATTAAATAATGTGTTTAATTTTAGATTTTTATCAACATATTATATGTATTAATATGTTTAACTATTGTAAAAAATGTAATCTAACATTTTTTTGTAAGGGGTTTTATTTTAAGTTTTTACCTCCATTATTTTCTTGGGGAGGGTGTTGCAGTATCAGAGGTTGGTCATGAGTGGTGCTGGAATTACCAGGAACACAGGGGAAGCTCGTCCTCATGGATGTTGGTTGGGGCTCCACTTTCCTTGTTTTCTGTCACACTATTACGCTAATGGTGAATAATATAGTATTCACTATTAGTGTAATAAAGAATGGTGTGCAATTAGCTGGAATATGACCCTCACTGGCAGCTGAGGTTAGTAAAAAAATACTTATAAATGTATGTTGTGTGCGTGCTTGTGGATGGAAGTTTGTTTATGTGAAAGAAGTGTGTGTATGTGCAAGCATTTGTGTGTGAGTGAGTGAAAGTAAAGGGCAAATGGGATGTGATGTCATTTCCATTCCACACACACACTAACCCCAGCAATGCTGCTGAGGGTGGGAACCAGAGGCGCGGGGCCAAAGGGCGAGCCAGCCTCCCCTACCTCATGAATACACAAAAGTAGTCTGCCCTTAGAAGCAATTTCTATGTTTATCTACAGAGTTCTGTAAAGATGCACTACCAGTGGGGGCATCTCAAAAAAAGTTACGGACTGGCCTCACACACCGCCCGGTGTCATGCTTCATCATCGGCTATCCTCGCCCTCTAAAAACTTGGTTTGATAGAGGGCGGGCATACACCTGGAGACAGGGATGCACTTCTAAATCTAAATAATGGCCGTGGGGCAGTGATACGTGATTTAAAAACCATTACATTAGTCCATGTGCTATGCTTTATTCAAATGGTAAATGTATGGTGGTTAAAAACGAAGTGAACAGTGGTGTGGGATATTATTCTCCCTTCACCGTATGAGATGTGGTCGACATGTTTCTGCTGAGGTGTCCCCGAAGGGTAGGTAGCATTCTTCAGGACCTAAAAAGGGGGGAAAGGGGGGTTGTATACCCTATGTATCCACTTCCTTTTAACTAGTGAAAAAATGGAAGGAAAATCCTGTCGCTAGATCAGGGGAGGTGTTAAAAAACACCATGTAGATGGATATTTCCCTCTTGGTATAGTACCTCTGAGAGTAACTCTGTAGAGAAAGGAAAAACAAAGACAAAACATACAAACCAACCGTGTGAGTATGTAAACAAATAGATTATAAACATCATCCATCCCGCGTCATACCTATAGCGCGCGTGGTGGTGTGAAGTGGTCTTTATGAGACACGTGGCAGGTGCAACGTGTACTCACACCGTTAAAAAGTTGTTGTAAACCAACTCTTACCCTGTATTTCTACCCTGGTGTTGAGTCAGCTTTGGAACCACTTTCCCAGTTCTGCGACTTGTTCTTGAAGCCGATTGTACAGAAATCTCGATCCTACCTTAGAGACACCAAAGATGTACTTTGCGATCTTCGAGACCTGGACATAGATGCAAGCAACAACATGTTCATAACCATGGACATTGAAGCGCTCTATACGAGCATACCCCAGAGGCGTACTCTGGAGGTGGAGGAACAGATTCTACTGGACCAGGATTGGACATATGTGACACCCACGCATTTCATTATGGAGTGTGCCGAACTAGCACTTACAGAGATTTATTTTGGAGTTTGAGGACACCCCGTACCTTCAAGTGGGCAGCACATCCATGGGCAGCACCTTCATGCCAAGCATAGCATGTCTGTACGTACACCGCTTTGAGGAGCGCCACATCTTTAACGCCTCAAACCCCTTCACACCTCAGATGAAGACATGGAAACGGTACATAGATGACATTTTTGTCATCTGGCGAGGTACCAAGGATGAGGCAACACGCTTCGTGGAGTGGGTCAACGGCATTGACCCCCACCTCAGGTTCACACATACCATCGACAAAAATCAGGCTGTTTTCTTGGATCTGGATATAACCTTAACATCAGAAGGAATATCCACAAAAGTCTTCACTAAACCAACAGACAAGAACAGTTTATTAATGTACGACAGCTACCACCCGAGGGCCCTCCATGAGAGTCTTCCTGTAGGCCAATTCCTGGGGATTCAAAGGAACTGTTCTGAGATAGATACATTCCAGATACAGGCAGAACAACTAGAGACAAAACTCCTGGAGAGACATTACCCCAAGAAGATGGTTAAACAGGCATGGAAAAGAGATAAGAATAAAAACTGGGATGCCCTTTTGGAGACAACACAAAAAGAAAAGAAAGACCGCCTGGTCTGTTACAAAATACACACCTGTCTCGAACAGGATCCAGAACATTATAAAGAAAAAATGGGCCATCTTAAACAGCGGGAACAAGAAGTGGGGACCCCCACTATTCGCATACAAATGGAGTAGGAACTTGAGGGACACCTTGGTACATTCCAAAACTCCAACGATCAAATTGAGAATCAGATGACTCTGTGGAGCCAACCGAGAACAACGGGCCAGTACCCATGTGGCAACTGTGTGTGCTGCCGGCTGACCACCACAACAAAAGAAGTCGACATAGGTACAGAGAGACCCTGGAAGCTAAAACATTTCAGCAACTGCAATACAGAAGGTGTGGTGTACCTCCTATCCTGTCCATGTAACCTGAAGTATGTTGGGATGACCACCTGGAAGGTGAAGACGTGGATCAGCAAACACCGGAGTACGATTAGGTGCAGGAAGACCAAGACCAAACTGACTAAACATTTCACGAGAAAGGCCACAACGACCTGGACCTCAGATGGGTGGTGCTTGAGGTTATGAATAAACAAAAGACTGATATCTCTGGACAACTCCACATCCGAGAACAGTGCTGGGTATACAGGCTTCGCAGCGATGATAAAGGCTTGAATGATGAGATACCACGGCTGCAACTTGCGAAATAGAAAATGTATAGAATTAACCATGCACACCTTCTTTAGTCAACAACCAACTCCAAGAAAGCTGGACTATTCTCTACTGCTACCCTCCTGGTCTACATTATTTTAAGTAGTTCACTAATTGTGGGCCCGTTGTTATGCTCATAAATTTAAACAGATCATGCTGGCATGGGTGTAGGAAGGTGGATACCTGACTATGGTTACCCCAGATTTTTTGCCTAGTGTTTAGCTGGTTTTCAACTTAGTTGGCCTGGGATCCTGCTAATCAGGGCCCCAGGCTATCTGCTCTCTCTTTAAAATGGACTCCATGTACCCTAGGTACATCTCCAATTGGATACTGGGTCACCTTATGAGCCCCTGTACAGTGTACTATAGGTACCCATGGCATAGGTGCATCCAAGGCCTACCAGGGGCTGCAGCATGTATTATGCCACCCCTGGCTGGCCACCCAAATTGACACAACTGGCTGATCACTCAGCTGGGGCAAGGTGGTGTAATCACCCTTTGCTTTAGATATAGTATACCTATACACATGTATATGTATAGGCATTTATATAGCGCACTACTTACCCGTAGGGTCCCAAGGCGCTTTGACCGCTGCGAAACCCTTCCTGGCTTCCCTGAGAGATGGTCCCTTAATGGGTATCTCCAGGGTGAGACCAGGCATCCCCGGCGGTCTGGTGGGGCCGTTAGTGAAGATGAGGCAAGCTAATGCCCAGAGTTGCCGAGTGTGATCGCTGATCAGAGTGGGCACCGAGGCGAGAGAATTATCGAGTCCGCTGACCCTAATCCAGAAACCTGCCGCGCCGGGAATCGAACCCTGGTCCCGGGCCGTCCTCTGCTCTCGGGTCTGCCGCCTCTAACCAGTGAGCCACACTACTTCATCTACATATGCACCTACAAGTCACTCCTATGGCAGGCCTTAACAATCCTGGAGGCAGAGTGCTTGGTTTTATGTGAGATGGTGCTCTAGCATGAGCTGAGCTTGTCTGCAGCTTTTGGAACCATGTCCTTATAGCTGTTCTAGGATATGGCCATACCATATACTCTAAAGTGCATTATGAACCTCCCGGTTAAATACTAACTATGGTTTGGCTTTATCAAAACATGTCGAGTAAGGTGTCATACGATTTGGAATACTACCCCCTCGCCAGTCCTGATGACGGGGGTGGCATTCCACCCTTCTAGAGGGAGAAGACATGTTGTTCCTACTATTCCCGGTTAAAGTTAACCAGAGCCTCAGCATCACAAAATGGATGCTGCTGCCACAGACACACGTCTGACCTCCTGCTGCTGGGAGTCCTTCCAGCGAGGGAGGCTTGGACAATGGGTTTCCTGCCTTGGGAGGTGCTAGCACCACCCCAGACAGGATTTTGTGTATTGGGACAGGGAGGGCCGAAAGCAATGAGACACTGCCTGGGGCACACAAGGTGTCCCATGCATGGGCCAGTTCAAACCGGTGCTGGGGCACTCCAGCCCCAGCTCTGGCACGAAACTGGACAAAGGGAAAAGGGTGTAACCACCCCCTTCCCTGGCCCCACCCATAGGAGGGACCTAGCAGGTAATCCAGCCCCTAAGTTTGGTATAAAGGTAGAAGCTGAGTCTCAAGACTTGAGATTAATCCTGACTGAAACTTTGAAATGAAACTCTGGACCTTCGACGATCTACTTGAAGAAGACGACTGAAAAATCTCCCTTGTGGTCAAGGAGTGACCACCCTGCACAAGCAGGCACCATCCAGCGATCAACGGCTTGCTTTTTCACCACCTCCCGCCAGAGCCCAGAGCCTGACCAGAACCAGATTCCCAGACATCCAACAGCCCGATCCTCAGTCCCTGCAAAGCTGAGACCCCTGGAGGCGACGAGAGACGTGGGACCGGCCATCTTGAAAAGTCTGTGACCTGCTAACTGTGCAGCCCCCGAGGACTCCTTGAAGCTGTGCATTGGGGATTGAGAAGCCCCTGCCCCGAGCAGCATTTGCACCAAAGATCATCCCTGCACACTCCACGAGTTCTGCGTGGGGCCCTTTTGCATTTTCCTGTTCGACGCGTCTGCCCGGTCACTTTCCCGTTCGCTAGTGCCCATTTTGGCAACTATCCTCTGAATCTACACCACTGGTCTGGTTGCTCCAGGCTAGCCCTTGCTTCCCTCAAAAGAAGCTGCCCCTCAGACCTTGCTGGTCTGAGTAAGAAGCCTACATTGTATCCTGCGTGGGTTGCCTTTGCCAAGGCTTGTTGACTCCAATCCTGAAGCCGACACTGCCGACAGCGAGAACCTTTGTGGGTCAGTCTGTGCCTCACTCCTGGTCATCGTCGACGCCTCCTGGTCCACGTGGCTGCAGAGACAAGCTTCCCATTAGCACCTAATTGCTTCGCGACATCGCCTGGTTCCTTCCTGGTTCCTTTCTGGTCACTGGCTTGTGACCCAGACTCTGTCCCCTCTGCTTTCAGGTCCTCTACATCTTTGATCCACCCTTGGATTCCACCCGGACTCTTCTCTCCTGGCCGCATGCAGTATCTTTTCTCCAAGGCTCCATAGAACTCCACGACGAAACCCGACACACTTTGGGACCTATGCACCCTCTTCCTGTGGGTTAGGTAACGCGAGTACTGCAGTGCTTCTGTAAAGAGTAACTCTCCTGGTGTCCTAGTTTCAAGTGGTTAGCTTCTAGTCCAGTCGGAAGACTCCCAAACCTTTAACTTTCTATTTTTACGCACCCATTGACTTCTATGTGTGCACATGTGTGCCTTTAGACACTGCACACGCATCCCATGGGCCTCCTGCTCCCTAACCATTGTTAGTCCAGTGTAGCCCAAGCGATTCCCAAGGCCCTAGGCCTTACCATCGTTCATGACGTGGTACTTATACCACTTTTTTTAGTATATGGTTTAGCGGGCCACCCGGCCCTATCCATATTTGTGCAACTTTTGTATGTTATATTAAGTTACTTTTTATGCGCCTGTGCTTCTGTGCTCATAAAGAGTTCAGGGGATTGTTTTAGAAATACATACATATATATTTTGAATATATATCCTGTGTGGTGCCCTTTCATTTGGTATTAAAGGGATTGCATATGGTAAAACAGCTGGCTTCACATGCCCTCTTGAGTTTAGCCTAAGACTGCTTTGTCCATGCTACCTCTAGGATAGCTGGTCTATAAGGTTGACTTTACAACCATCACCATAAGGGTTGTTTGGACTGGTGCAAGGTGCTCACTAGAATAGTGAACATCATATACCAGGCCAACTTCTCACATTGGTGTGCAGCGGTTGGGATTTGAGTTTGCTATTGTTTTACCAATTGTAATCTTTGCAATATCATTTGAAAGATCACATAGGTACCTATAGGTACATATAACAAGACTTAGAATAGTTCTACTGAACTTAGTTGTTGTAGAGCAAAGGGCCTAGCACACCCTGACTACAACTTCTAGAGCGGTTTAGTAGGAAAACACTTAGTGTAGGTAGGTGCATCACATACACCTCACTAGTGAATGTCTGGCACAGGAGAGCCCAGTGGACTCCAACCTGTGGACAGTAACCCTCCCAAGGTACCCTCCAAATTTTCTATCCTCAGTTTCAAGGAACTGAGACACTTGTGTACAACAAGAAAGCTGAAGCAAGAGGCTAACCCTACCCTTCAGCAACTCCTAGAGCTCTTAGATGAGTCTGAAGCTCTAAAAACCTCAGGTACAGGCCCTACAGGGAATACAGATAAGGTCCTACCCTCTTCAGATGATGCCACTGACCCCCCTGTCATAGAAGATGATGAGGATGAGGTTGAGGAAGAATCTGGTAGCCAGGTCCAAGTAAGGAGACTTAGCCAGGCTAACTTAAGCCAATTTGGGGCTGTGAATGGGATAGCCCCATTCAGGCCTTTAAGTGGGCTTAGTCAGAGGTATAGGAGGGATAGGTCTCACTCAGGTGATTCCCGTCACTCCAATGCTTCTAGGGGTTCTCAGAGGGGAATGACATCTCCTCAGAGGAGAGAACACCAGGGTAGGATGAGGGAAGTCAATCTCAGAATTGAGAGAGAGCAACTTGCCCTAGCCAAGGAAAAACATGCTTTTAAGAGAGAAAGGAAGTTAGGTTGGCTAGAGCCCACTGGTGGCGGCAATATCCCTAAGGATAAAGACAGGTCCTATGACAACAGACACCTGAGTAAGATTGTGCCCCCCTACAAAGATGGGGATGACATCCACAAGTGGATAACTGCTTTGGAGAGAGCCTGCAAAGTACAGCAGGTACCCCAAAGTCAGTGGGCAGCAATCCTGCGGCTCTCCATTTCCGAAAAAGGTAGAGATAAGCTCCTCACAGTTAGTGATGATGATGCTAACAATTACACTGTCCTGAAGAGTGCTCTGATTGGTGGGTTTGGCTTAACCACTGAACAGTACAGGTTGATGTTCAGGGATACCCAGAAGACACAGACTCAGGACTGGACTGGTTTTGTAGATTGTGCTACTCAGGCTCTGGAGGGCTGGTTATTGGGCAGCAAAGTACATGATTATAAAGGATTGTATAATTTGATTATGAGGGGCCAGATCCTTAGTAATTGTCAAAACCAGCTTCTACACCAGCACCTGGTGGACTCAGATCTGACCTCTCCCCAAGAATTGAGTCAGAGGGCAGATAAATGGGTCAGAACCAGGATTAGGCCTAGAAATCAGTGTATTGACCAGAAGAAAGATTCTACCAAGCCTCAAGAGAAAGGTGGGGATAAATCTAAAGACAAGACTTCCCCAGGGCCCCAAAACTCCAATGATGGGGGTGGGTCCCAAAACACTTCCTCTAACCTGAAGAATCCTTATTGCCATGACTGTAAAAAGCCTGGCCACTGGAAGACTGACAGCAGTTGCCCAAAGGCCAACAATAAGGAGAACATACCCCCCAAGTAATACTCCCATACCTCCTGTTACTATCAGAAGTAATCCCCCAGGTGATGGGAGTGCCCCCAGGAATTTGGCTGGGTTTACTTTGGGAGCTCAGGTGGACTCTGGCCTAACCAGGTCCCCTAACTTAGCTACTCTTGTCTGTGAAAATGGCATTGCCAACTTCACTGCTTGTCCCAACACTTTGGGCAAGTACAGGCAGGAGCCCCACATCAATGGCCAGAAAGTTAAAGCCTACAGAGATACAGGGCTAGCATTACTATGGTGACTGACAGTCTAGTTCCCTCAGGAGAACTTTTACCTGGGTTCACCTACCAGGTGATCAACATTGATGGAGTGCAAAAAGATCATCCCATGGCGGTAGAAAAACTCAGCTGGGGAGGTGTCACTGGCCCTAAGAGAGTGGCAGTGACTTCAAACTTGCCTGTAGATTGTCTACTGGGGAATGATCTAGAGATCTCAGCCTGGCCTGAGGTAGAACAAGAAGCCCATTCCAAAATGGTAGGCCTTCCCGAAAAGGTTAGTGGGGCTGTGATGGCCACAGCCCCAACCCAAGCAGAATTCCATCCTAAAGAGGTTAGAAGGCCTGTGATTGTCACAGCCCAAGCTCAGGCAGACTTCCCTGAAAAGGTTGGCAGGGCTGTGATGGTCACAGCCCACACCCAAACAGAGTTCCTTCCTGAAAAGGTTGGTAGGGCTGTGATGGTCATAGCCCAAACTCAAACAGATTTTAGTGTTGTGAAGCCTGAAACTATGGATCACTCCACTCAAACAGAGAGCATTGGGGAGGAAGGAAAGTCTCCCCCCCACCAGACATTAGGTGAGAGTCAGCCTCCTCAGGGAACTGACCCTACCCCTTGTGAAGGAACTGCCCCAGAGGTAATCAGGCCTAGCCTGACAGAGCCACTGATGTCAGTGGACCCTTCCAAGGTGGGACCCAGTCTGGAGCAGGCAACCTGCCCCTCTCTACCCTGCCTCAGTCATCCCAGGGCTGCAGAGGTCAGGGAGGCCAGTGGTGGACCCCAAAGGGCCCCCTGTCCACAAGAACCACCCCATCAGCAGATTAGCGGCACCAAAGCTAGCAGCCCTAGCAAGGTGAACATTTCAAAAACTCCTGAGGGATCTCCCTTACACTTAGTTAGGAACCTCCCCCAGATGGATTCTGTTGGGCACAGTCAAACCTGGGACCCAAAGGCCCCAAACCTGACCTGTCCCTCCAGTAAGCCACCAAAAGGGACCCAGCCTCCAGCTTTAGGTAGCTGGAGGTTGACCCTGAGAGCACAGTGCAACTCAGTCAAGGAAAGAAGGGCCTATATGGTGGAAAGTGATTGGAGGAAGCTGAGCCTTACATTAGAGGAGCCTCACTTCAGTACTCCATCTCAACACCAGCCTTTAACTTTTCCAAAACACACCACAGGTAGAGATTCCCTATGGTGGAGACCCTATGATACCCTTAGGGTAAGGGATTGCTTAGTGGACCATGAGACAGGGGGCAACCATGCTAGTGCAGGTACTTCCTTATATGGCCACTTAGGTAATATAGGCTTACCTGGTCAAGGATAGCCTTATCTGCTTTCGGTTGGGGGGGGTGGGGGGGTTGCGTAGGAAGGTGGATACCTGACTATGGTTAACCCAGGTTTTTTGCCTAGTGTTTAGCTGGTTTTCGACTGGGATCCTACTAATCAGGGCCCCAGGCTATCTGCTCTCTCTTTAAAATGGACTCCATGTACCCTAGGTACATCTCCAATTTGATACTGGATCACCTTATGAGCCCCTGTACAGTGTACTATAGGTACCCAGGGCATAGGTGCATCCAAGGCCTACCAGGGGCTGCAGCATGTATTATGCCACCCCTGGCTGGCCACCCAAATTGACACAAATGGCTGTTCACTCAGCTGGGGCAAGGTGGTGTAATCACCCTTTGCTTTAGATATAGTATACCTATATCTAACTTTATATCTAGACATATATACACCTATAAGTCACTCCTATGGCAGGCCTTAACAATCCTGGAGGCAGAGTGCTTGGTTTTATGTGAGATGGTGCTCTAGCATGAGCTGAGCCTGTCTGCAGCTTTCGGAACCATGTCCTTATAGCTGTTCTAGGATAGGGCCATACCATATACTCTTAAGTGCATTATGAACCTCCCGGTTAAATGCTAACTATGGTTTGGCTTTATCAAAACATGTCAAGTAAGGTGTCATACGATTTGGAATGCTACCCCCTCGCCAGTCCTGGCGACGGGGGTAGCATTCCACCCTTCTAGAGGGAGAAGACATGTTGTTCCTACTATTCCCGGTTAAAGTTAACCAGAGCCTCAGCATCACAAAATGGATGCTGCTGCCACAGACACAAGTCTGACCTCCTGCTGCTGGGAGTCCTTCCAGCAAAGGAGGCTTGGACAATAGGTTTCCTGCCTTGGGAGGTGCTAGCACCACCCCAGACAGGATTTTGTGTATTGGGACAGGGAGGGCTGAAAGCAATGAGACACTGCCTGGGGCACACAAGGTGTCCCATGCATGGGCCAGTTCAAACCGGTGCTGGGGCACTCCAGCCCCAGCTCTGGCGCGAAACTGGACAAAGGGAAAGGGGTGTAACCACCCCTTCCCTGGTCTTACCCATAGGAGGGACCTAGCAGGTAATCCAGCCCCTAAGTTTGGTATATAGGTAGGAGCTGAGTCCCAACACTTGAGATTAATCCTGACTGAAACTTTGAAACAAAACTCTGGACCTTCGACGACCTACTTTAAGAAGACGACTGAAGAATCTCCCTGGTGGTCATGGAGTGACCACCCTGCACAAGCAGGCATCATCAGGCGATCAACGGCTTGCTTTGTCGCCGCCTCCCGCCGGAGCCCAAAGCCTGACAAGAACCAGATTCCCAGACATCCAACAGCTCGATCCACAGTCCCTGCAAAGCTGAGACCCTTGGAGGCAACAAGAGACGTGGGACCGGCCATCTTGAAAAGTCTGCGACCTGCTAACTGTGCAGCCCCCAAGGCCTCCTCAAAGCTGTGCATTGGGGATTGAGAAGCCCTTGCCCCGAGCAGCATCTGCACCAAAGATCAGCCCTGCACCCTCCACGGCTTCTGCGTGGGGCCCTTTTGCATTTTCCTGCTCGACGCGTCTGCCCGGTCACTTGCCCGTTGGCTAGTGGCCATTTTGGCAATGATCCTTTGAATCTACACTGCTGGTCTGGTTGCTCCAGACTGGCCCTTGCTTCCCTCAAAAGAAGCAGCCCCTTAGACCTTGCTGGTCTGAGTAAGAAGCCTACATCGTATGCGTGTGTTGCCTTTGCCAAGGCTTGTTGACTCCAATCCTGAAGCGGACACCACCCGACAGCGAGAGCCTTTGTGGGACAGTCCGTGCCTGACTCCTGGTCATCGTCGACGCCTCTTGGTCCACGTGGCTGCAGAGTCAAGCTTCCATTCAGCACCCGATTGCTTCGCGACATTGCCAGGTTCCTTCCTGGTTCCTTCCTAGTCACTGGCTAGTGACCCAGACTCTGTCCCCTCTGCTTTCAGATCCTCTACATCTTCGATCCACCCGGACTCTTCTCTCCTGGCCGCCTGCAGCATCTTTTCTCCAAGGCTCTATAGAACTCCACGACGAAACTGACACACTTTGGGACCTATGCACCCGCCTCCTGTGGAGGATGTAACGCAATTACTGCGGTGCTCCTGTAAAGAGTAACTCTTCTAGTGTCCTAGTTTCAAGTGGTTAGCTTCTAGTCCAGTCGGAAGACTCTCAAACCTTTAACTTTCTATTTTTACGCACCCATTGACTTCTATGTGTGCACACGTGTGCCTTTAGACACTGCACACACATCCCGTGGGCCTCCTGCTCCCTAACCATTGTTAGTCCAGTGTAGCCCCAGCGATTCCCAAGGCCCTAGGCCTTACCATCGTTCGTGATGTGGAACTTATACCACTTTTTTTAGTATATGGTTTAGCGGGCCACCCGGTCCTATCCATATTTGTGCAACTTTTTTATGTTATATTAAGTTACTTGTTATGAGCTTGTGCTTCTGTGCTCCTAAAGAGTTCAGGGGATTGTTTTAGAAATAAATACATATATATTTTGAATATATATCCTGTGTGGTGTCCTTTCATTTGGTATTAAAGGGATTGCATATGGTAAAACAGCTGGCTTCACATGCCCTCTTGAGTTTAGCCTAAGACTGCTTTGTCCATGCTACCACTAGGATAGCTGGTCTATAAGGTTGACTTTACAACCATCACCATAAGGGTTGTTTGGACTGGTGCAAGGTGCTCACTAGAATAGTGAACATCATATACCAGGCCAAATTCTCACAATGGGGAACACATGGTATACAGCGGTTAGCACGCATTTTTTACAACGCGGTGCTGTTACCACGCTACTTTTACCACGCAAGTCGTTACCACGACTTGCGCTGGAGGGCGCTCCAGGATAGTAAATAGTTTAATTTACTATCCAACTCCTTCCCTAGAGTCCACGGGGACTGGAGTTGGAATAGTAAATTAAAAAATTTACTATCCAGCGCCCCTCCACGCAAGTCGTTGTAACGACTTGCGTGGTAAAAGTAGCGTTGTAACGGTACGCATTGTAAAAGTACGCGTGGTACCGTCATATATCCGGAACACATCGGTTTGTGTAAACCCATGTTATCAAGCATAGAAACCAGCTGCAGCAATTACCATCACTGACTATCATTAGTATGTACTTCACACATATAGCAAGTGAGGTACCATTGGCCCGTAATCCCATTATGAACAGAGTAATGTTGCTTTATTTTTTTCACAGTGTTGAGAACTCTTGGGGTATCCCCCCACTTACGGGGAGCCCGAGCGGCCCCTGTTGTAATCCACGCTGGTAGTTATCAGTGCGCAAGCATAAGAGCCATAGCAGAGCAAGCGTCTGACGGAATACACCAAGGCGCATGCGCGGTAGCGGGTTTGCCACTACTTCAGCGCATGCTCAAAATACCGGGAGACTGATCAGACCCGGAAATGAACATGGGCATCCTCATAAACATGGGAGGTAATGTCCTCATAACTGCCTTTGTCTTCCCGAAGGAAGGGGAAGGACCATAACATCGGTATCGGCGCCGTTTGACCAATGCCGAACGTAACCTTTATTGAATACACACCCTCTACTAGGCGGTCAGACTCACACAAGAGGGACACAGGAAACAAACCTCACAAGCCCATTTTTAACTAACTAAAATGGCCTTGGTAGTGTTGGAGGCATGTTTTGACCAATGCCGAACGTAAACCTTTATTGAATACACACCCTCAACCAGGCGGTCAGGCTCCACCAAGAGTGACATAGGAAACAAACCTCACAAACCCATTTTTAACTACCTAAATGGCCTTGGTAGTGTTGGAGGCATGTTTTGACCGATCGGGTGGGGCAATTCACAGTCACGCCTCCTACCAGGCGGTCAGGCAGTCCCGTAGAGGGACACAGGAAACTCGCTTAACGGGCCAAATTAACACTGATTAGCTCACTAATTAGTCACAGCTCTTTAGTATAAAAACCCTCTGAATCTCACCATTTACCATCAGCGGGGAGACAGAGAGGATGCCTCCGAGAAAAACGGTTGGAAGCACTGAAACTAGACAGTGAGATTATGCCTGAAGGAATGCTGGTGTGAACTTGAATGAATAGGTGGGCCATTAGTTCTGGATTTCACCTTTTTAGATTTGCTTTAACTAGGAACCTTGGTCCTGGTTCTTTCTGAATACTGGTGACTAACCCTTAACTACCAGTAGTGATTTTATTTGTTTTTTCCCTACAGAAAGTCTTAGTATGTCCTTCCACCGCAGCCCTCCCATGGAGCGTTTAGGGTAGAAATACAGGTTAAGAGTTGGTTTACAACCACTTTTTAACGGTGTGAGTACACGTTGCACCTGCCACATGTCTCATAAAGACCACTTCACACCACCACGCGCGCTATAGGTATGACGCAGGATGGCTGATGTTTATAAACTATTTGTTTACATATTCACACGGTTGGTTTGTATGTTTTGTCTTTGTTTTTCCTTTCTCTACAGAGTTACTCTCAGAGGTACTATACCAAGAGGGAAATATCCATCTACATAGTGTTTTTTAACCCCTCCCCTGATCTAGCGACAGGATTTTCCTTCCATTTTTTCACTAGTTAAAAGGAAGTGGATACATAGGGTATACAACCCCACCCTTTCCCCCCCTTTTTTAAGTCCTGAAGAATGCTACATACCCTTCGGGGACACCTAAGCAGAAACATGTCGACCACATCGAGAATAATATCCCATACCACCGTTCACTTCGTTTTTAACCACCATACAGTTACCATTTGAATAAAGCATAGCACATGGACTAAATGGTTTTTAAATCACGTATCACTCCCTCACGGCCATCACTTAGATTTAGAAGTGCATCCCTGTCTCCAGGTGTATGCCCACCCTCTATCAAACCAAGTTTTTAGAGGGCGAGGATAGCCGATGATGAAGCATGACACCGGGCGGTGTATGAGGCCAGTCCGTAACTTTTTTTGAGATGCCCCACTGGTAGTGCATCTTTACAGAACTCTCTAGATAAACATAGGAATTGATTCAAGGGACAGCCCACTTTTGTGTATTCATGTCATTTCTAGTACCCCAGGCATTTTGATGAATTGACATTCATGTGCTGAAGCCATCTGAAACTTGCAATTGCCAGATTGCCTGGCTAAGCAATAATGACGTCACCAGAGATGTTTCAATCATTTACAATGAACATTGCTGGTGAAACAAAGGGCATTTTTTTAATAAACCGAATCATTTGCTGCAGTTCCAAGCAGGTTGCTTTCTCTACTAGATTATTCTCAGTCCCTTCAAAGTTCCACGACTTGGATCCCTTATTGTCTTTAAAAAATATACGTGTTTAATGAAAAAAAAAATCTCCCAAAGTTCTGCAAAGTATAACTGGTTGATTCATAATTGATTAAGTTCACTGTTTGGACGTCTAATTATTTGTCTTTGATATCGACCGCATGAAAAAAGTCACCTTTGACCCCATCCAGAGCGCTGATGCTCACCACAGGCGAGTGCTCAGAAGCCCAGGGGAACATGAGTCACCCGCAGCACTGTTATGTACTCAATCATTTTTTAAGCTAGAAATCAATGCGCCTCACCAAAAACACACACAGCTCCCCCTTGCCATGGTAAACAGACAATACATCAATCTCCAATTACTAACCTTCTGACACATTGATCACGAATTAAAGAATATGTAAACACAATTTGTTGTGAGTCGCCTGTGCTCGAACCGGGGCCTGACAGCCTATATTTTTCATCTGCTGATTGGTGCTTTTTCTCTTTTTCTCACTCTGCTTCGATTCTCTTTTAAATACTGTTGAAAGATTTCGCTCCTTCAACCAAAGGCCATGTTTGTTACTTCTTTCATCAAATATCTGGAAATTGTATTTTATAACTCCACTGGCCTTGCAATCCAGGGGCCTCATTTATGAAAAGTGACGCATCACTGCGTGAAAACAGCGATGCGTCACTTTTCACTGCGCACTCCTTGCGACATTCCTGATGCGTCATATTTAATGTATGACGCATCATGTCGCAAGGAGTTACAGATACGTCAGTATTTCTGACGTATCTGTAAGCGCAAAAGTGACGCATTGCTGGAGTGTGTCACAAAAGTGACGCAACTCCAGCAATGCGTCCTTTCACATGGGGAAAGCCCCATGTGAAAGGGCTTGCGTCAGTCTTACGCGTACTGTGAGGCAGGCGCAAGATTTTGACCCAACAGCGTCCTAAAAGTGACGCAGTGAAATCTCATAGATTTCACTGCGTCACTATTACGAGGCTTTTTGCGGGGGAACGCCCCCTCTGCATACATTATACCTGACGCAGGTATAATGTGGCGCAGGGGTTTAAAAAGTGACGCATCTACCTAGATGCGTCACTTTTTAAATATAGCGCAACAAGGCGCATTTTTACACCGCTGCTGCGTCACAAAAAGTGACGCACCGGCGGCGCAAAACTGACGCAAGGCCTTCATAAATAAGGCCCCAGGCTCTTAATGACTCCCACAAGCAGCGAACTATAACTTGATGTTCCTTCAATTGTGTCTAATCATAGTTTTAAAAATAAAAAAATGCAATAACTTGGACATATTAACAACAACAACATAAACAAACAATGATTATAATAACAATAGTAAATACACAAATAAAAATAATGAATTGTTAAAAGAACATTTACTACTGCTGATCTTTCGGTAAGAAGTTATTTTTCCATTTACTGCCATACCTCGGTCTCCTAATATTCTGTCTTCGCTACTAGAGTGCTAGGAGGAAATGGCTCTTCCCTTTGTTTAGGGTCTTAAATACAATAATGGGAAGGGATCCTCTGTTACTTCAATGAAATACCTTTGTGTTCCTTTGCTTTTTCTAAGTTTTCAAATTCTGCCTGGCAGATTGGAGGGAAATTTCTGAACTTGTAATCACATGTGATTATTATTTGAGGAAATCTTTTATGTATGCTAGGGTTATCATGGATATCGATTGAGCAAAATGCCACGAGTAGCGGAAGTGACATCACACTCCACGACTCCACACCTCCACACCTCATGACTTCTTAGGAAGTGACCTCACCTGATCTTTGACCCTGATCTTTGACCCTGATAACCTCACAGGAAGTTATGTCTCTTGACCGTTGACACTGTTGATATTACAGGAATTGACATGTCTTAACTTTGACAACACACATCATAAAAGTAATACAAATGAAATAAAAATAAAAGACACTAAAACAGAAAAAAATCTATTTAAATTACATCCCATAGAGTGCTGCCATGGTACGGCAAAGGTGCAAATATGCTAGACGAAGTGCAAGGCAATCATTGGCCAGCAGTACTGTCGTCACATTCCCAAGTACACCCTCAAATGGCCTTGCACAACCATTATTTGCTTAGGACTGGAGCAGTTAAAATAGCATCCGTACCTGCAGGATCTCCTCCCTCTCGCAACCAGTCTGCACACAAGTTAATAATAGGGCCTTCAGGTCCCACAGAATGTGAAATTCGTTGGGTTCTGCCCTTAACAACTATGTGTGTGCTCATGAAGATGGTGGATTGCTCACTGATTTGTATATTATAGACATACAAAATGCTCCGATAATTATGATACTATGGTGTGATCTATGATGTGCACTAAATTAAATATTGGTATGTATATAACACTCCACCAATATTATTAGTGTACATTTATATGCACTAAACATGTACGTATTGTACATAGCACGCTCCACAAACCAAATTGCCGCCTGTAGATTTCATTATAATAGTATGATGAGTGAGATGGCAAGAGTTTGCAATTGAGATGACATGACTTTGACACAGACAGAATTCAGCCCGCTGAGCTATCTTTCCATCAACAAAGTTCTAGAAATGTTGCCAAAATATGACAGAAAGGGTCAGCCTTAAAAATAGAGTGCTCATAGTGATTTCCTAAAGGTCTGCCCCCCAGGACTCCTCATGCCACTGGCCACTTTAGAGTCATGAACCACAGGGCAAAGTGTAGTTGCTGTGCATTGGATTGGATGAAGAGCAGCCTGTGTGTAAAAAAATGTATTTTGGATGAACACAATATGGTGTACCAATCACTGTTAGAAAAGTGACACAAAGATTTTTGTGAATCTCATTACATGTGTGGGGATTGGGCTGTCTTATTATTTGCAAGTATGTGCAACAAACAGGTGTGGAGTGGAGAACATCCATGCATTGGACCTATGGTGTCCTGATAAATCTGACGGGTACACAATCAGAATCCGAGACTCAAAAGAAATAAAGTCAAAACACAAAGTGGAACATAAAAGTAATAAGAATCGCCTATGATTGAGGCGATTTATAAGAAATATATGAGACCGCTGGTTAACACGAAAGAAAACCAATAGAAATTACAAGAGTAAAGCTCTGTAATTCAAGACTGACTATTCAATGGTGAACAAAGAGAATTTCAACAAGGCGGAGGCGCTCTGCGGTTGGTAAGCTGAGTAGACAGTCAGCCTCTGGGCCCTTGATGACGTGTATGACCGCCGGTATGGTGATGGCATCATGTTGTAGTCTTGTTGGGAATTTTCCCATGCATTGAAGTGGTCTTTTGGAAATCCAAGTGAAAACTCGGACTGTTGCAAACGACAGTGGAGGCTTAGGGCTCATCCTTTCATATTCTGTGACCGGAATATAGTTCAGCGAGGCCCCACTATCTAGCACGAATTTGGTGTCATGATTCCCTACCTTTATGTCTAAACGTGGCTATTTTTTGAGTTGGTCAGGGTTCGCAATCATGTTCACGTATTCAACTGTATACACAGAGTCTCTGGATGAGGATCTAGAATCCCGGGATGGTGATCTACGTTCCCACCTGGATCTTCGCGATTCTCGGCTTGAGTGAGATGAGCCTGAGGATACGGTGGACTTTCCTTGAACAGCCCTTATGTGGTGTTTTCTGGTGTCCGAGCGAGACGACCTGGTCGGTTCACTTCGTCTCTCTTTGTGATAGTCCCCACACATGGCTTCGAAGTGGTTCGTCCGCCCACACTTCCTACATCTCTGACCCATGGCAGGACAGGCATCCACATGAGGGTAATCATATCCACATCTGTAGCATTTTCTTGTCTTTTCTGGTCTCCTTTTCTCTCCGCCCAGGTTCTCGCCTTTTATGCTCTGGGTATCTTTGATAAGATGATGGTTGTGATCTCCACTGCTTATCTTTCGAGCTTCTTCGACTATTGCCTTTAGCATGGACGCAACGCACTTGTTCATGGCTCACATGGCGTCCTGTTTCAATGTTGGTGGCGTGTTCCTCGGCCTGATCATATACACGCGTCATTTCTTCAATCTCGTCTATGTTGTGGGGTTTTCTTAGCAGCCGCCTTCAAAGAGTTTCTGAATGACACCCGCCTATGATTTGCGATTTTATGGCAGCATCTGTTGAAAAGGTGTCGAATTCACAATGGCTGGATAGCCGTCGCAGTCGGGTGATGAAGGCGCTCATCACCTCGTCCTTTCCTTGGCGCGCTTGGTGAAACGCATGACGTTCGTAGTCCACGTTTCTCTTGCGGAGAAATTTCTTGTTCAGCGCTTCACGCACTTTGTCATAGGTATCGGCATCTGAGGAGGAAGGTCCTTAATTATTTTGCTTATCTCTCGACCTGCCAGGTTGCGAAGTGCAATTAATTTCTCTTTATCAACAGTCACTTTAGATCCCTCAATGTAATTTTCGAAATCATCAAGCCACTCTTGCCACATGGGGCCCATGCCCCCTCCTGTGGTCAATGTTAGGGGTTCTGGGGCCCGCAGGTGCGACCCTCCTGCGACGACGGGTTTGACCTCGTTTCGCTGTGGGGATACGTTGGGGGTCACCATCTTGGAGACGCGTGCTTCCTGCCTTTTCTGCCTCTAGCCAACCTGTTCGAGGGTGCTTGGATCGGTTGTTTACGATTGTTTCTCTTTCCGCGCAGCTTTGACTTTGCTTGTGCTTGTTTATCTGGCCCACTTGTGTTGTTTTATCTTTGTCAGGTGTGTTGTTTTACTAGAAAAAGGACTATGCCTGACTTCAAAATGGCCGCCCCACAACAACCAATGGGTCTGTCCTCAAAGCTGCCTGACTTCAAGATGGCCGCAGTTGCTATTTGCCTGCAGTATCTCCTCTATGTTCATTCAGCCCCCAGGTCACTCAAGACTCACCAGCAGACGACTCCCGGGGACAGCAGACCTCCGGATTCAGTCTTCTTCAACCACTGCCACAGTCAGGTGAGGTTGGGGTGGGCTCCCGCCTTGCTGCGCTAACTGCCGCGATCACGCGGCGACACAGTGCCAAAGCTCACGCATCGGGCGTGATATTTCCGATGCCGGCTGCTCTTGAAGCTCTGGTTCCACTGCGCTCGACTGCGCTTACCGCCGGACTTCTTTGGGGTCACGTTCCTCATTCGAGGCAGTGGCCCTACACTTCTTGGGGCACTGGACAGAGTCGGAGTGGCCTCCCGACCTCTGTTCTCTCCTCACACGCCGGATTACACGCATCCGGCGGGGTCACGTTTTGGCGCGAACTGCTCTCTCCCTTCGAGCGTTCCAGCGCTTGCTGCTGCGCCTCCCTCGAGCGTTTCAGCGCTCGTTACTGCGGCTCCCTCTTCACTCCCTGGCCACCACTGGAGGGACAGGGTCACCTGCTGCTGGCCTCTCTCTTAGGCGGCAGATCCACACGGCGGTGTTTTCTTCTTTTCGGCGCCGAACGGGACAGGGCACTCTTGTGGGGTTCTGTGGGCTCTATTCATGCCCATCCCACCCTCGTCGCCAGTTGTAGTGTCTTGGAGCTAATGACGACAGACACTTTAGTAGTTATGCATAAGCCTTTATTATCTACTTCTTATCAGGTCCCTGTCCCTACACTATCTGCCCTCATCCTGCCTACGCTCCTCCTCTTCCGTTCCACCCCACTAGCTCCACCCACCCAGCTACTAGACTGCTCACAATATAACACAGACGACAGGAATAAATATTACTGATGGTCATCTGGATGGTTGATAAATAAAAGGACTGTTTCAGAATAGAAGATTAAATAAGGAAAATAAGATAGATATAAAAAAGTAAAACTGTGTGATCAAGAAGTGGAAATTTTCAATGACTCAACAGATGCCTTGATTGATGTTATCATTTTGCCCTGAAGAAGGTGGAGCAAATCGAAAACAAACCACCGAAATGCTGCGTCGACATGCTTTTGTGATTCATGATTTGATAATCTGTGATTTGTGTGTGATATAAACTTTGATATTTTTGTAAATTGACTCTGCTAGGGAAAACAGGTGAATAGGTATAATTATACATATAACCTGAATAAATGAAGATCATTGATAGTATTCCAATGCTACAGTTATAATTACGGTCATATAGCACTGATATTGTCTCAAAAAACTGTTTTATTCAGACACAATCAGATAATATATTGGCTTTATCATTGGTTTTAAATATTGTTTATGATACACTTTGACGAAATTTTGAAATGTAATTGTGTGTTCTAGAGATTTTAACTGAACAGATCTGTAGTAACTGTCTTAATTGTGTTTTTTACAAATAAAGGGAGACATTTTTGCATTAATCAATACTCAATGTATAGAAAGTGATATGTATACGAAGGGTATTGATGAAATCCCATGATAAGGTGAATTCAGTGGTTAAGATATTCAAGATTGTTTGTGCAAAAGGGATCCCTTTTTTGTTGTTGGTTTTTTGCCCTGTCCCTTTTTGCTAAAAGCAGATCTCTCTCCAAAAATGTATTGGGGGTGGGGTGTACTGCATAAACAGTAAGTTTAAACATCAGGAGAAGGAGGTATTTCATGTTTTTGAAACCTTGTGAATAGAGAATTCAGTAGATGTGCACGCAAACAGGCAAAAATGACAAGCCACAGTGTACACAGAAACAAAAATATACATAAATCTACCTATTTATAAATTAGTATATGCCCATGCTAGTCAAAAAACCCTTTATCCATACTGATATACATAATAAGTTAAGAGTGCTTGTTCTGAAGAAATGAAGAGGTAGATTTCCTATGTTTTCAGGCAGCTTAGTAACCAAAGTTTTGTGCTGTGTTGCGTGAGAAGGGGGGAGAGCAGAACTGCACCATATCTAGTTAAATATGGTACAGTTGTGTAAACATTGGTTATGGGTTTGCTATAGTAAACCGCACTATCTTCCAAAGTAATGCCAATTGTACTGCAATAGTTAAGTCGTATCTATGGCAACCAAGGCCTGGGTGCTTAAGGGTATGTGACACCTACCCACCGAAGTGTCAATTTGTCCTGAGATTCAGCCGAACCCAGGACACATATGAAACAATATAATACCCAAGCTACACCGATATCTGTATAGTCATGTGGAAGGGCGCATATATATCTTTACACACACAACTCTTTTTGATCACAGCACCCTATATCCACATAGTCCATAGAAAATCTCATTAACACCAGAAATAGTCCAATCAAAGCTTCTGTCTTGACGTCTTTAATTTCCACAAATTCGTATAATCCAAGTTACAGCCGACGCGCGTTTCGCCCTCTGGGCTTTCTCAAGGCTTGTTTGAAAAAAGGGGCTGAGCGGGATGGAAGAGAATTCCTTAGTTATAATGATGTCCCTCGGGTTTGTATGATCTTTCAATGCGCATATATAGGAGGGTACATTCACGAATATATGTGGAATAATCGGGCTCCACTTAGTATGTTTGTCCAATTCAGAAAGTAGTTAGTCTTTATGTAACATCACGCAATTCATTAGAGTTGCCACTCCATGTTAATCAATGGGGCCAAGATTTCGATGGGATTGTGATAAATCCCGAGTATTCCCGACTGAGATCAGTAGTTCCTGGCCATGGTGTGTTCCCGGTCAGTGTTTTCACTGACTAATCATGATTAACATGGAGTGGCAACTCTAATGAATTGCGTGATGTTACATAAAGACTAACTACTTTCTGAATTGGACAAACATACTAAGTGGAGCCCGATTATTCCACATATATTCGTGATGGTACAGTTGTGCTCTTCTCCAGTTCTTGCTTACCTTGGACTGCCTTGCACTAATGCGCTCACCCTTGCACCATAGATCAAGGATGTGTATGTGATGCCAAACATAGGTTGTATACTTGAAGGGTACCTTTTCAGCGCCAAGTTCTATGCTTTGACAAAGTTTAACACTTTGCCACCCTGCATGTGTTGTGTGCAGTGCAGTACAAATGCAAAGTTGGAAAGGTTTGGGGAAAATAAATATTTTCTCCAACTTTACACCTGCCACAAGGAGGCATCATTTTTAATGTCAGTCAGTAGGTAGGAATTTGTGTCAAAATCCATGGATAGGTGAGATCATCAAGGTACCACCCATGGTATCCATTCCTGGATGCAAAGTACTGCATAGTGCTAGATATGCTACTTCAAGGATATTGTCTAAACAGAATTCAAGATTTGCACTGAAAAGTGAAACTCAAACACAGGTTTGAAATACTTTTGTGATGCAAATCAGGCGCAGACTGCTAGTAATTCTGCCCCATAAACTCTGGATGTGAAACATAGCACAATGCAATGATTGGGGTTGTCAGACTTATAAAATTGTATAACTACCCATAAAGAAGCCCTTTTCAAGAACCTTAGAATAATGAAAGGTTGAGGAAACAAACAATAAGGTTTTAAACCTATGCCTGGCAGGCAGTTTGCATGTAGTGGTTTAATACAGTTCACTGAGCTATCTACATTAAATACAAACCTATAATCTGCCTTTTACACTTCTGCTGTGTAGCACGAACATTACCCTTGCTGCTACTTTATCACGAGTCACTGGGACTAGACAAACCACAAATCTCTCCACCAAGTACATTAACCACCAAAGTCATCAGACCATTGTTATACCCTGAAAAATGCCAGGCGTCTCTTATTGCACTAAGCCTTTCATGTAAAGGGCGCCCCCTTGAGCTTGCCAGTCAGAGGATTGCAACATGCTGCACTACCCTAAAGCTGGCAAAATTGAAGCAAAGCCAGGAAAACCATAAATATATCCCTTCAGATAACAGAGGGGCAGTGAAAAAAAGCTTAATTTTTTACTAAGTAATTTAAAAACAAGCTGTTCTGTACGTTCTTTTCACAAAAGGAATATTGCTTACTGAACTCTTTCTGGCTGCTTATATGATGCCAGGGGGTATCAGGGGTCGCTACTGCTACCCTTAATTGTTGTCCATGAAGGTTATTTATTTTTTACCTTATTGTATCTTTGGGGCATATGTACAAGAACCAGCAAAAAATATCGCTAACGTTAGTTAGCAGCAAAATGTGTATCTCCGCGCACCGCCGCAAACTATCGCCATGTTAGCGGCGTATGTACAAGCCAAGGCTACGTGGCGATAGATTCTCATCGAAGCAGAAAATGTCAACGTTAAAAACAGTGTCACAGCGGTAAAAATCTTGTCACTAACGAGTAAAAAGCGGCGGCCGGCCAGTACTGCACTCAAATTAGCGTGAGGCCACTTTTTTCACGTTAGGCCAGAAAAACTACTACAAAATGACCGCAAAGTATCACAAACTGCTAAAAAAAAAAAAAAATGTTTTTTTAAAAAAGAACCATGGATGAAGCTGGGCTCAGTACTGCAGGAGAAAACAACCCCCCAAACAGCCAGGAGGATCAGCCAGATAGCTAGGAGAAGGGCAAGGAGTAGAGGAAGCGCAAAACCAGGTTCAACCAGCAGGAAAGCCAGGTCCTCGTTGTGGAGGTGACAGAAAAACGACAGCAGCTGTTTGTCAGCTCCACTGTCTCATTGGGAACAAACAATGCAATATGGCAGTCCATCGCAGCCAAGGTGAATGCTGTCAGAGAGGTGAGGAGGACAGTAGATGACTGCAAGAAGCGCTGGTATGAGGCTAAGCGCAAGACCAAGGCAAAACTTGAAGCCGATCTCAAAGCAGCCATGCAGACTGGAGGTGGGAGTCCAGCGGCACAGGAGGAGCTGGATGCGTTGGAGGAACAGGTGTCAGCTTTCATCAGCGACCATGCTCTCCAGCATTGAATGGCTGACATTGCTAGAGTACTGACTCAGACGAATAACTGTCTAGTCTGAGTGGCTCCAGCGATGTGAGCAAGTGGTTGCCTCACATGCGAATGAGCATGGAGAACATGGAGCGGATGCAAGCCATGCTAATGGCAGCCACGGTTGAACACCACAGATACATTGCTGGAATCTTTCATACCCTGCAGTTGCTAGTCACAGCAGTACTGCATCAAGGTTTGGCACAGATGAATGCTGCTGCTGCTGCTTCAACATCCACATCTCCGCCCCCTGATGTGTCAGTACTTCACATTGCCGCTGACATTATACCACCACGCACACCGGAGGCAAATGACACATCAGAGGACAAAGAGGTTGATGATTCTGCAATATTGCTAAGAAGAAAGTGGTAGAATTCCTCAATGTCAAATGGTCAGTTTTGCCTTGGATCTGTGCTTAGTATCATGCCACTGAACATCGTCTTACAATGTCCTCTGCTACACACGGACACTCACAATTGAACTCAATATGGACTGCCATAATTTGTGTTTTACCCAAAGACACTGCAATCAGTCTGCTGACTGAAATCTGCCTCTTCCTCTGGACATGTTCCACACAAAGGACTGTCAGGCCCTCCACTGGGCATCTATGAAATGTGGGAGTTGTTGGACCAAGTACAGTCGCAGTCTTCTCCAAAGTCAATGCACATGCTAATTAAAACTTAAATTTACACAGATGTGTGTTTATCATGACCATTCAGGTATAGAAGTCTCCAATAATGTTTGAGCAGTGAATCCATCCAAATGTACACCAATTGACACATGATGAATGTTCATGTTAAACTGTGTCACAGATAGGTAGTGAGATGACTGGGCATGTGAGATCTAGCCGTGCCCTCATTGATCGAATATGACCTACTAGCAATATCCCAACATTTCCCTCCGTACATGATGGGAATAGGCACGTGTGGAAATAGGTCCAAGTCTGTTGCATGCCACAAGTAGTGTCCACATTTATCATGGATAACAAGTCTCACTTGGCAGATTTACTCACACTACGGGTTGGACAAAGCTTGTTGTGATGGGGGTCATTGCATGTCACATTCCAAGATAGAGCACACCAGCGATTCAGTAAATTCTCTGGCCTTAGCATTAACTGGCATAAGTCAGTCATCTTCCCGCTTACGACCGGTACTACCACATGGCCTTGCGAGTTCCCGCTCGAATGGTGTGATGATGCGATGAAATATCTTAGGGTTTATGTTCACCTCGATACAGCCACCATCATTAGGCTAAATTACTGCAGAGCCATTGACTCCCTGGAGTCCCAAATTTCGAAGTGGCTGCACCTGCCCCTATCAATGGCGGGTAGAGTCGCCATAATCAAAATGGTGGTGCTCCCCGTTTCCTATATTTAACAATATTCCCATACCCCTTACCAAAACCTTTTTCATGCAGCTACGCTCATTGCTACTGTGCCTTGTCTGGGCTGAAAAGACACCTCGGGTTTGCTGGCGGACCTTGACTTTACCGTATGAGAGGGGAGGCTTTGGACATTCAAACAGTATCTACCACGTGTTGGGCATGGACCCAACTGCAACTATTGCTCAGACTTGATCTGCTTTATTCTACCGAATTGCCCTTGCCCAACCCTTCTTGGTTTCCAGTCACAGGCGAAATTTTAGTCCAGTGTATCCTAGAAAAGTTCCACATACGTACAGTGGGTGATCTATTACCAGACGGCCATGTTTTTTCAGTGTCCGAAGAGACCCAATTTGCAGACCGCACTTTTATGGATTCTTTTGTCATGAAAAGGGTCCATTCCATGCTTCGTGCCACCTTTGCATCCTTTCTGTTATATTCTAAGCCATGTTAAGTTGTGTACTGTATCTTTAATGAAATTCTTATGTTCTACTGTCACTGTGTTTGTGAGGTCATCGCATCTTGTCCATTGTAGAATGTTATATTTCAATACATGAGACAAACTGCATCAAGCACAGATGAGACTGGCAGATGAAGAGCTGTGTAGGTTATATTGAATAAATCTCATTTTATTCATCCACCTTTCTTATGGATTTACTACATATTTTTGGCGACAAGGGCCTACACAGCTGAATCCACGCATCTATCTACAATTTTTTCAAAAGGATTTTCTTCTTAAATCCACATCAAGCCATCTGCCTCAACTGCCACATTTCATCAATGAAGTCTTCAATGTTATTTTACTATCGACAAGCCTGAAGACAAACTCTACATCAATAACCCTCAAGACAAGATTACAGCCTCAACTTACTTCTCTACAATTGTCTTCTCAATAATTTCAGTATGTGACTTTCAATTAGCGTGTGTTTCAAACTGTGGCATTACGATTTTTTTTATGTGCAGAGAAGATATTCTACTTATTCAAAACAAAACCTACTATTTGTTTGTTTCTTCATCGCGCACAATCTCTTGTGCATTTTTCAAATATATACACCGAGACTTTACTGGCATTTTATTCAGCGTCCCAGATCGAGCGAAAGAGCGAGACTTTTGCCCGAGAGTGTGAAGCGCCAACACTCGTTATTTTCCTTTTTTACATTCGAGTCAACACGAAAGAGGACAAGACTTGTACTCATGCGAGACTCTTCTACGTATTCCAATCGAACATCTCCTTGCGCATGCTCCGTACTGTTGCCAACCATCGAGAGGTTATTTTGCCAACCACACAGTAACGCTCTTTCCAACCACGGAATAACGCTGTTGCCAACCACGAAATAATGCCATTTTCAACCACGCAAATTTATTTCTATCGGCAGAAAGAGTGACATCATTGCCTTTGTTTTCTCAGTTCTATTTCTTGATGATCACGTTCTACAGTGTCACACTGTCTTCTACAGAGATTCCATTCTTCAACAATTAACATTCTTTTCTCAGGAGAACCATTGTTTTCACATAGACTGTGGAAGCAGCATCCTACCTACAACAAAAGAGAATACACCATTTTTTTTCTTCTTCAATTGAAACTTTAAAAACTTTATTCATTGCAAGGAATGGACATAACACTTTTGTTTATTTAGCAGAAATGAGTTTATGAACTAGTGCCTTTGTGATCTATATTTATATTTCTAATTTTTTTTATTTTTTTTTTATTCTAGGATGTCTTCTTTACAGTCTATCAATGCTCCTCCTTTTCTGGATACTCCAGGAGATCCTCCAGTGAAGTGGGATATTTGGTTTGACGCTTTTGAGACATATTTAGGTGCCATTGGAGCTTCGAGGTATCGTCCTGCAAGAAAGAAATGTCTTTTATTGCATTATCTTGGTTTCGAAGGTAGTTCGATCTTCAAACACTTACCTGATCCTCCTGGAGGTAACAAAGTAATTGATGAATATCAAACTACTATTACGAAACTAAAACCTAGGTTTGATATGCAACCCAATTTGATTGTCCTTAGACACAAATTCTTTATGAGGAAGCAATCTGAAAGTGAGGATGTTGATGCTTATGTGTCCACTCTCAGGAAGTTGGCTTCTGTCTGTCTTTTTGAGAACTTTACTGAGCAATTAATTTGTGACCAATTTGTTGGTCATTGTAAAGATAAACAGATTAGACATAAGTTTCTTTCCATGGACAACCCCTCTCTTGATGAAACCATTATTGTAGCGAAAAGTATAGAGACATCTCACATTTCCCTTAAAGAACTAGAAGACAAACCAGTGGATAGCATCAATTTTGTTGGTAATTCAAGGAAAGTAAAGAATAAATCCACAAAGAATGCGAGCAATTTTTCTCCAAGGTTCAAAGATGCTGTTTTTGTACCTAACAATATTTGTTTACGAAGTGGGAGTTCTACTCATAGTAAGGGAGCGAAATGCCCAGCATTGAATTCTATGTGTAACTATTGTAAAAAAAAATAGGACATTTTGCCACTGCTTGTTTAAGAAAGAAATTTCAAAAGAAAACTATAGCTTGTGTCGTAGAATCAGATAATGACTCAGATACTGAAACTATCTCAGTTGTCACTGACCATATAGAGTCTAGCGACCCATCAATACCTCTTACAGGTAATCCGTCAACTTGTGTTGATCCTATAGTTGAAATACTGGTTGGTGATAAGAAACTTGATCTTCTAGTAGATTCAGGCGCAAGGATCACCATGATTACTGAGGAACTGTTTCATGAAACGTGGGGAGAGAGAGAGAATTATTTCCCCCTGACAGAAAACCTATTTCCTATGAAAGACGTAGAATTGCATTACTAGGATTTTTCGAGGATTACTTAGAGTTTAAAGGTAGGAGAATAAGGGGGAAAGTTTATGTAGCTGTCAAGGGATTGAATATCTTAGGGTGGTTTCACCAGGGTCTTTTTGGCATGCAACTTAGACCAGGCACAAAAGAACTAGTATTGCTTGTCTCTTGTGAAGAGGAAAGCACTAAGTGGGTCAATGAATTTCCTTCTGTTTTCAGTGATCAACTAGGTAAGATCACTGGGTTCAAACATAAGATTATAGTTAAGGATGGAGCAACTCCTATCAAACACAAGCTCAGGAGTGTTCCCTTTAGCATTAAAGAGGACCTTAACAAAGAGATAACTATGTTATGTGAAAAGGAAATTATAGAACCTACTGACTCATTATGGTTGTCTCCTCTTGTGGTCGCACGCAAGAGAGATGGTAAACTAAGGGTGTTTGTGGACCTCAGATCCTTGAACAAGGAGATTTGGGTTGACTCCCACCCTTTGCCTAAAATTACGGATCTATTTACCAGTATCAAAGGTGCGAACATTTTTTTTAAATTAGACCTGGTTAGCGCCTATCATCAAATAGAGCTTCACCCCGAATCACGATCTTTAACAGCTTTTGTGTCTCCACTTCGTACTTTCCACTACAAAAGGATGCCTTTTGGACTAGCCTCAGCGGCTTCAGTATTTCAGAGGGTGATGGAAAATGTGTTGAGAGATGTAGAGGGTGTTCTCGTTTTCCAAGATGACGTTTTGATATATGCCAAAGATGATTAAACACATGATAGCATTGTTAGGAAGGTCTTGGAAATAATTTTTTAAAAAATGGAGTCGTATTGAAAACTGAAAAGTGCAAGTTTAGTTGCAGTGAAATAGAATACCTACCTAGGTCATTTACTTTCTCATGAAGGGATCAAACCAAGACAAGTTTTAATTGATGCTATTATGAAGGCACCTGTACCTAAAGACAGGTCTGGAGTTAAGTTGTTGCTTGGATTGTTGGAATACTATTCAAGATTTGTCCCTAGTTATGCATCACTAGTTAGACCCATTAGCAATCTGCTCCAGTTTTCTACGAAATTTTCATGGACAGCAGACTGTGAACGTGCTTTCATGGAGGTAAAGGATATTTTGAAGAAAAGCGATGCTATTACACCATTTGACCCTGATTTGCCTTGTTTTATTACTGTAGATTTGAGCAAGGTGGGTCTGGGAGCTATTCTTACTCAACGTTCTGGTGAACAAGAGTATACAGTTGCTTTTGCCTCCAGGGTTCTAAGGAGTGCTGAGATTCAATACTCTGTTATAGAGAAAGAACTGTTGGCTTGTGTATGGGCTATTGATAAGTATTGACCTTATGTTTGGGGTAGGCATTTCAGCTTAATCACAGATCACAAGCCACTGGTGTCTATTTTGTCTGCTGGTCCTAGCAAATGTTGTACACCTAGGATGGTTACCAAGTTACTTCAATATCAATTTGATGTCACACATATTGCTGGTGGTAAAAAACACACGAGCTGACTTTTTGTCACGTTATCCGCAGAGTAGCGATTTGAGTGAGGGTACAAGTTTAAGACTTAAATGATGAGGAGGATTGTTTTGTGGCATCAATAGATGTACCCATTTTAGCAGTTGGGTCTGAGGAAGATTGGAGGGCAATTTTTTAAAGGACAAGGTGTTCAATTTTATCAAGAATGGGTGGCCGAAAGAGAAGTCTTTGTCTTCCGAATTACAACCATATTGGAAGGTAGAGTCAGAAATTTCAATTGAGGATGGCTTAATATTGAGAAATGTTATGTTATGTTATGGGAATTTGTATAGCGCGCGGCTGCCCCAGCCAAGGGGCGTCCCGGCGCTGCGAGCTGACCGGAGTGCAGAATGAAGGTGCACAAAAAAACAGATTATTGAAAAAAGATGGGTTTTGATGGCCTTTCTAAAGAAACTTATTCCACCTCATGGTCTTAGACCTATTATTATGAAAGAAGCTCATGAGGGGCATTTAGGTATGTCTCTTACAATACGTCGTGTACGACAAGATTTTGGGTGGCCAAGCATGGATAGTGAGATCAGGACGTTTGTTGAAAATTGTCCAGTGTGCTGTTTTTCTGAAAAATCACTTAAAGTTGTTTTTCCACCTTTGTCTCCAATTGAATGTCCAACTAGGCCATGGGTCAAAGTAGGTATTGATATTATGGGTCCTTATGAAGTTTTACCTTTGGGGATGAGGTTCATTGTTGTTTTGATGGATTACACATCCAAGTGGCCTGAAATAAAAGTGGTAAAGGAAGCGAATTCGTTCAGTGTTATCAAGTTTCTCAAGGAAGTATTTTTGAAGGAAGGATTTCCTCAGTTTATTATCTCAGATAATGGGACTCAGTTTGTAAGTGTTGAATTTCAAACTTTTCTTAAGTCCTGTGGAGTCAAACACCTTAGAAGCTCACTTTATTATCCACAAACCAACGGTCTTGTGGAAAGAATGAACCGTGTTGTGGGTGATTGTGTTAGGTGGGCAGTAAAGGGCAGGCATGATGTTTTTACATCCATTGAAAGCATGCTTTGGTTTTACAGGACAACACCACACTCTTCCACGAAAGTTTCGCCTTTTGAAGTGCTAAGGGGAAGGAAAGCTAATACCAGTTTTCGACCTGGGTGGATGTGTAAGTGGTCTCACTCTTTAGTTGATGTTGAGTCGGTTTTAGAAACAGTCAAAACTAATTCTGAAATGACATAAAATAAGGAGAAAGAATGGTTTGACAAAAAGAAAAATGTCAAGATGGTTTCATTGTGTGTGGGAGATTGTTAGAATTAAGAATTCCTTTCACACAAAAAAAGGGAAGTGTAAATATAGTGAACCCATCAAGATTGTGCGGATTGGTGTCAATGCTGTTCAAGTAGAAGGTGGATGTTGGTGGAATATTTCGAAAGTTGTAAAAGCAAGTGTAGTTTCTGGAGATCATAATGAACATGACAGTAACATGAATTTATCTCGTAGGAAGAGTACTAGATCTATTAATTTACCTTGTAGATATCGTGATTAGGTACTGTTATACTTCCTTGGTATTGTTGTATCTCTATGTTATGTTTATCTAACCTGTGTTTGCATCAAATGTATTGCACGCGCGCTATGTCTCTGCACGCGCGACCTGCCGGTGCATTGTGAAGGAGAAAATAAGGACAGGTTGGCCTGAAAAAAAATTACCTTCTCATTTGCATCCATTTTGGGAACTAAGAGACAAGTTATCTATAGAAGGTGATTTGATTTTGAGAAATGGAAAGGTTGTTCCACCCAAAAGTTTACGTACTAAACTCCTGGATATTTGCCACGAGGGGCACCTTGGTATTGGTAAAACTAAGAGTGGAGTCAGGAATTCTTACTGGTGGCCTGGTTATGAGCTAGAAATTGAAAGAAGTGTCAGGGATTGTACAGCCTGTGAAAACTCTGACAAGACAAAACATACATTTAGACCACCCCTTCAACCCCTGTCTTGTCCTAACATGCCTTGGGTCAGATTGGGAATTGACATTTGTGGGCCCATTCGAGAACAAGGTGAAATGTTATATCTAATTGTACTGGTAGACCATTTCTCAAAGTGGCCAGATGTTAAAGTGGTGAAAAGATGCTGATGCTAAAAGTGTTGTAAGTTTTTTACGAAAGCTATTCCTTAGAGAGGGCCTTCCTAATTGCATGGTGTCGGACAATGGCCCACAGTTCACATCAAAAATATTCAAGGAGTTCCTGAAAAATCATGGTATAGAACACAAAACCACGTCCGTTTATCATCCTGCTGGTAATGGAGCAGTAGAAAGGTTTTAACGGGCGATTAAAGGCATAATTCAATTGGCAAATCAGAATGACATGTCATGGAGAAAACAACTAATAAAAAACCTTTGGTCATTCCGAGTTACGCCATGTGTATCCACAGGTACCAGTCCCTTTGTACTTTTGAGAGGAAGGACCCCCAATACTAAGGATAATGTAGGTTGGGCTACCCCTAAAAGAGATGTGGTCTCCAGAGGAGATGCAAGGGAATGTACAAAGGTCACAAACCATAGCAAAGAAATACTATGACAATAAGAATTTATGTAAGAAGGTTGACATCAAAGCAGGTGACTATGTGAGAGTGAGGAATAACAGAAGTACCAGCAAAGGAAAAAATCACTACTCTCAACCATTGGAGGTAATGAAAGTGTTTTGTAATTCCGCTCTTTTGAGCGATGGAAAATCTTGGCATTTTTCTGCTTTATCATTATGCAAGGAGGGTAAAAGGAAGGATTGATTTTCAATCTACTCCTGAAAATAATGAGGTTTCCTGTTCAAGACTATGATTGGATTCTAGACCGGGAGGAAATTGAGGGTTCTCAACCAGGGGGTACCAACATTGTATCTTTAGGTACAAATTAAGTATCTTCTGGAAGTGAGAACAATTCAGATGCCTCACGGGTGGAAGACAGTAGTAGGCAGAGCAAGGAGACATCGGAAGAGTACAGGTCTCAGACTAACAGCGATACAGATTCTGATTCTGATGACTGTTTATGAAGATGTTACTTCTCAGGATGTCAGTTGTCAGGATGAACCTACTGTGAGCAGAATTGGAAGAGTAGTCAAACCACCTGCTAAGTTACAAGATTACATTTGTGATTAGCTGCGGTTTACCCTCCTCATCCTCATGCCTCAGCTGGGCATCCACAGTCTCTCTTGTTGTTTTGGGAAGGGAGGTGCGTTATGTTTATCTAACCTGTGTTTGCTTCAAATGTATTGCACGCGCGCTATGTCTCTGCACACGCGACCTGCCGGTGCATTGTGACGTCAGGGTGTTCTACCTGACCACCGGCAGGTTGACAGTTGAGAGGTGACAATGACTTGAGAGTGGTGACTGCAGTTAGACGTACCTTGGTGTTAGGTGTATTCTACAATAAAGACTTTACCACTTACCTGCTTGACTGGTCATCTTTACACTCTATTTAGTTTTTTTTCTTATTTTCTGTAATTTTCCCTGATGTCATGTTTTAGTTAAGTTTTAGACAATGTATTATTGTTGTTCACACTTACTGTTTCTTTTTCATTTAGGAAGAAAAGGAGGTATGTTATATTCTAAGCCATGTTAAGTTGTGTGCTGTATCTTTAATGAAATTCTTATGTTCTACTGTCACTGTGTTTGTGAGGTCATCGCATCTTGTCCATTGTGGAATGTTATATTTCAATACATGAGACAAACTGCATCAAGCACAGATGAGACTGGCAGATGAAGAGCTGTGTAGGTTATATTGAATAAATCTCATTTTATTCATCCACCCGTCTTATGGATTTACTACACTTTCCTGCGGCCCCTGACCCCACTCCCCCGCTGATACTGTTGATACAAAGCTCCACTGGGGCACACTTGGTCTCCAAACTCTACAAGCAATGTGGAATGTCCAGGCCTGTATCTGATACTAGGGTGCGGGCGGCCTGGGAGGAGGACCTGGGTAAACTCATCACAGGTGATCAATGGGAATGGTGCTGTAGGGTTACCAGAGAGGTTTCACTAAACAGCAGACACAAGTTGCTGCATTTTAAATTCCTTTGCAGGATATATTACACCCCTGCCCGCTCTCACAAACTTGACCCCAATAGGCCACATCATTGTCGGAAGTGCACTCCCTACGCCAACTTTGCCCATCTTCCTTGGACCTGCCCCAGAATACACCAGTATTGGCTAGCAGTTCACCCCATGTGGGGGATATTTTGTCCATGCAACTGCAGGTCACCCCAGAGATCGCATTGTTGGTCTATACAGCAAACTTCCCCCTGAAGGTCAGGAAACTGTCAGCTCTGGGTCTCCTACTGGCCAAGCGCGAAATTGCTTTATTATGGGGCAGCAAGAGGGTCCCCACTTTGCAGGCTTGGCTCCGCAGCCTACCTTACTGTAATGTTAATTGTGAAGAATTCTCCACCTTGATGCCCAGCGCCTCCCGCCCTATAGATATTTGGGGACCATATTGGGACTATGTTGACAGAAAGAGAACCGTACTGGATTGGGACACTTCTAGCGGCATCACACTTGAGGGCATTGGCTAAGCACACACCCCTGGTTGGGTATTGGCCCCCCATTTACCCCCACTGCCTGTTATGCCAGAATGGATTACCCTGTGCGAGAGCTTATGATGGCTGCTAATGTTGTTGCCCATGCACCGTATGTACGTCTGACTGTCATAATGTACCTCCCTCTTTTTACACATTTATTGAATTATGCTTGTCAATTATGTGCAATGCTCCTATTTGTAAGAAACCTGTTGCTCTTTTGCTGCAATTACCACTGTAATGCCAATTCCTTTATTATGAAAAAATCTGAAAATAAAGGTTTAAGCTAGAGCACACCACATGCACATAGATTGCGATTAGTTACTGCACATAGTGCCCACCTGCTATTGGAATCACAATGTCTGTTTCAGTGAAGCGGTGTTGGCAATAGTGATTTAGCCTTAAGTGCAAGTCCACTGTCAGACAATTACTGTGGCTTAATGCCTTGGAAACAAGGAACCCTCTCAAGTGGTGCTCATTGTGAAAGCAGAGGGCAATGTGTCCAGGATGTGTAGTGCACTGCACATAGCACATAGCAAGTTCTTGTATAACCATTTCAAGTGTGGGATCACTATGAGGCGATGACAAACGTAACAGCATGGAAAGGTTGGTATGACACTGGCACTACAGGGAGCAATGCAACATTTCCCCTCCTGTTTGCTGCAGAACTGTGTTTGGCCTTGTCCCATGCACATTTGACCAGCTAATTTACAACATTGTGCATAGGCAGGAGGGTGAGCCACCGGCCACAGGAACAACCAATGTCCATAATGATGACACACTTGCACTATGCAGCAAGTGTGCCTATGTCTGTGCATGTTAGATGGACTCATCGCCAGGCTCTTACGATAAGAAGGGTGTGGACGTAATATGTGTAACACAGTGCAGACACCCATCATCATGATGGGCAAGAGTTTTAATGTCTGTTCAAGGCCATGTTCCAACATTGTGTTGCAATTGTGCATCCCAACTGAGATGCTCAACTGTACAAAAGAGTGTCCCTAGCCTAGGCCACGACGCCAACTTGCCACACTAATGCACGCAAGTTCACTGTGCTCAAATCAAAAGAATTCTGACACTATCCGTCCAGCTAGGCAACATGTCATAACCACATATACACATTCAAATGATTGCCCTGAGATTAAAGAAGTGGGAAACAAGGTAAAGAGCAACACACCACCAAACAATTTCAGACATAAGTGCTAACTGAATTCCAAAACAGTATGAATTTATTAACATTTAACCAAATAAACAACCCTAAACTGACACTAAACACTAGGACATCTAACCTAATCTTAACCAACTATGACAAACTGAATAACCTTATCTAACTCTACTAATACTAATACTAAACACGCAACATCTGTCACATCAACCCCCCCCCCCCCCTCCCAACCTTAGAGCACTTCAGAAGACAGGACAAATACATCTTAGCTAAACATAAACCAACTACAGATATTATACATAAATATCTATTTTTTTGAAGAACAAAGACATCAACCCCCCACCCAAAGGAAAAGGAAACTTATCCACAAATACTACAAGTTAATAAATATACAAATATGCTAAAATCTAACACTACAACTATACTACCCAACAATCAAAAAACTAACCTATCACTAACTACGAAGTATAAATTACATTGGGGGAACGTAGAAAAGGGGGATGGTCTCCATTGGCCAGTTCAAAATGGGAGACCCAGGGCAGCCTTTAAGTCCTGCATGTGTGTGGTCTGCTCAGACATCTCACGTTCTAAACGTGCCAACCTGACATTTATGTTCATTATAGCACGGCGGTCCCGCATGGTAAACTGGACCACCTGATCAGATCCTGCTACTGCCAATGTAGGTTGTCCTTGGGTCTGTGAGGGGGCACAAAAATGTGTTCCAGATACTGAGGTTGCAGCTTGTTTCGGTGTTCTTCCAGGGGGATATGCAGATCCCTGTCCATATTGGGACCCACGCCGGTCGCCAGAAGTGCCCACTCTGGCCTGTGTCACACTCTGGCTGGGTCCTTGGCCTTCAATGAGCACCGATTTCCACCTACTAGCTGCTCGGTCAGCTTGATACCTCCTTGACATCTTGCGGTATGCCATCGCCACCTTGCGGATGTGGAGATACCGGTCCTTCCTGACCCTGAATGCATGTGCCTCCTCTGGTGACATGTGGTCTGTCAAAGAAGAGCAATGAGCAAATGTGAGTAATGAAGACTATGTACATTTTCTCCATTGAACACAAACACTGGGTCACCTACACTAACAAAAGATTGAGAAATTTGAAAACATGTACAATGCAATTTAGAATCAATCAGTTACAACATGCTGGCAACACTGCATGATAGTACATGGCATGTGACTGGTAGTGTCACAACTCCATGACCATGTCAGGTGCATATGTACAATCCACTATGGCCACCATAATATCACTTTCAGTGACATTATTGTGGAGAAAGGGACTGCACATTATATACAAGGCAGCATTAAGACATGTAACGTGGTTTAACTCTGCCTTGTACATCAGGCACCCTTTCACACTATGGTTAGTGTGAAAGGTGCGTCCAGTGGGTGTTGGTGCACTATACCCGTATTTGATGCTGCCCCTATGTACAAGGGTGGCCTACATATGAGGCAGCACCAGAATTAGGACCTTGAGAATCCAGGTCCAAAATAGTCAAAAGGAGGATAACCAATGCATTTCTCATCATTGTTGATTCTTCAAAGTGTGGAGCCTTGTGCAGCACACATGCAATATGCAAAATGCCATGTTTTGTATATGTACATGAAGGTATGCCTTGCTGTACATAAACAGGGGATATGTACTAGGAAGTGGCGGAGCGTATCGTTAGCCTCCTTGGCTCAACGATACGCTCCGCCACTTTTGAAATGCAAGGCTGCACTGTATTGTCAAGAATATGGTGCAAACTTGCCTTTCATCCTGTGATGATGCTAGGTTTAACTACTTTGCGCCAACGCAGGCACCCTTGCACCAGAGTGCAAGGGTGTCTGTGTGCATGTGACGATTGTTCATGAATGGTTAGGAAGGTGTCCCTCCATGCACATGCACATACACAATCCTGGAGAAGCCCTACTGTCGCTTTCACTGGTGCTGCATCAAGCATCACACATGGCAAATCAACATTCGGTGTATGAATGCTGACTTGTACAGGACCCACATCCCCCCTCTCCACCAGTACCTCACACTAAGTGACGTAGTGGTGGTGATCGGGACCAACATGGTTTAATCCACATCTTTGAGCCTGTTGAAATTTAAAAACACAGGACTGTAGACTGCTACATGTTACAAGACATTCGCAAAAGTAATGCCCCCCTGAAGTCAGAATAGTCATTGAGATTTAATGAGGAATGGGTTGTAAAGAATTGCATTGTAAAGCCCAGCGTTGTAAAACGTTTTGAGTGTTAAAACATGTGGATTAAAAGCATGTGGAGCAATGCCACAGATTCTGCGAGAGTGACATGTACATTTGACTTGGAGTCAAACGAGGGGAATGAGTCCAAGGAGACAGCTTTACAACACCATTGCATTGACAAAATTACATACATAGGCCGATCTTTGCTAGTTGGTGGGTGAAGGTGCCATTGGAAGACTTGGCTTTAAGCTACGCCATGGAAAGCTTTTAAAGCAGTTATGCAGCATACATATGATAGTACTGTGAAGACTTGCATCTGACACCGCACAGCCAGAAAAACACTGCCTACTTGTGCATAATCTGACACACTTGAACAGTCATCTCAGCCAAGGGTGTACACGCATTCCAGGTCTGCTCATACTCATCACCCAAACCACTCACATGTCCCCTCTCCCGTCTGTACGCTCTGGCATCAGAATGCATGTGCTGTATAGACCCAACACATTGATGTTTCTTGCATGGGTATCACTGACTGGGGATGTGTAAACATACATCAGGAAGATATATGCCTTCCTCCATCTTCACTTACTAATTTGTAAGCCCTTCACACTTCCACCAAAGCCCATCACACTGGGGGTACATGTGATACACACATACTGCCTGGTACTAAGGACATGATTTGATCCCGACAAACATCACATCTCACATTGACAACATTTAATGGGTTTACTCACCAGTGGCATGTGCGTCCTTGAAGGCATCAATGTCCCCCTGTGTGATGAGTGGTCTTCCGGCTGGGAGACAAAACAAAAGGTGCGTTGGTAACCAAAAAATGAATTGACACCTTCAATGTAAATGCTCTGTAACTGTACTTTTGCAGTTCATGTGGCATACAGGTTTGTGTTGAGTTTGCCTGTTATTCCAACAAGACATGATAATGCCGAGTGAGGGCAAACAAGACAATCATGATTACACAGTCACATTTTGCTCAGACGACTTGTGTGACACATTCCCAAGGCCCTATTTGGCCAAACATAACCATGTCCTCCATGCTCTTTCAACATCATCGATGGAGATTGCACAAGGGTGTGTCAAAACTATTGATGGTGTATCTCACTCTTGGGAAATCATATGCTAAATATTTTAACTTTCATATCTCATACAATGGTACTCCAGCCAGAGGTACTAGGGCAGCGTACATAGTAGTCTGCGCCAACTTGGGATGTTAGTGAATAGCTGTTCCTATCTCAGCAAAACTCAGAAAAGCATTAATCCTCATTTTGAATTATCTTTACATGTGTGCTGCCTTGTGCAGCACACATGTAATGATCATAATGCATAGGATTGTTTTTGTCATGCAAGGTCACACTTAATGTACATGAACATTTTTTTCCTGGCACGCAGACACTTGCACTATGGTGCCAAGGTGCCTGGGTTGGCAATACACTGCAATTTTTTTGCACAAACGCTGGTGGAATCGCGTGCCTGCACCATATGCTTGTAAACATGGTGCAGCGTTGCATCTCTGCAGTGGGAAAGTTAGGCCGGAAGGCATGATGTAGAATGCCTCACTCCGCAAAATACCGGTACATGTACCCCATTGTGCTACAGACAGAACTTTATATTAGTAGCAAAAGTGTTCATTCAACTATTTTGAGGTTGTACTTACCACTTTGTTGGCCAATGAGGACTCCAAGGTGGTCCAATAGGTCACCCTCACGGCCTACGCAATCCTGCCAACGATGTTTCCACTGTCGGACAGTCCTGTCCACACTGAAGACCCGAAGCATCTGGCTCCTCACATTCTCCCACCTCACCTTCCTCACACGTACCGCATAGCCCTGCAGGATCCGACCCCCCCTTTCAAGCATCAGTGGCAGATAGTGCTTCACCAGCCAGAGGAAGCCCCCCAATGCCCCCTCAGACATCCTGCCCTCCCTACCCACATCCATCATCTCCCAGCAAACACCCAAACCCACTCCTAAAAAATTAAAACGCCAATATGTCAGGGACTGTCCGGGACTAGGTAGAAAACGTACACAGAAAGTCGTACAGCACTGACTAGGATCACACAGGAAGTCAGAGGAGGAAAGGGGATCCAAAGAGGAAGCCTGTACAAGTGAACAAGATGGCAAAGACCCAGAAAGGACAGGTACTTATGAGGTAAATTAGCATTCATAAAAACACCCAGGACGAATGTGCAAGACATATATAAGAAACAACATTAACAATAAAGGGGAGTGTGGGGTAAAGCACTCAGGAGCGCCATACAATAAGACTGAAGCTCAGCAAGTTCCTCACCCACAATTGCTTTTACAGATACTGACTGAAAATACCCACATACAGGATATGTATGCAAAGGCAGGGTCTGTGGAGCGGATACCTATGGTGAGGTTATAAATGTAACTCACAGACAATAATCACAGTGAACAAGAAATGCCAACAAGGTTACCAGCTGGGCCCACGGATCCTGGTGATCAAACAAGAACACGCAAGGCAGTAACAGCAAGGTGGTAGAACTAAATACAAGCACAGTAGACAAGGATCTAGCAAGGACGAGTGCTTAATAGGAAAGGAAAAAAATCATATGACATGCTTGTCAGAAAGCGAGTAACAAACATACAAGGTAATAGAAGCAAGACAGCAGGAATAAAGGAGAAACCTATCTAGGATCTGGAACCAAGGAAGTGAGATGAAAGGCAGGGACTGGAAACAGGTAAATACAGAAAAAGAGGCTACAAAGGTAAACTAGAAAAGTGCGGGTTCAGGAATCAAGAAAACAAAGAAGCATTGAAGGCAGTGCTGGGGCAGGAACACAAATTGAGCTAAGGCTGAAGAGTCAAGGTAGCACTGCAGGTAGTGCTAGTTCAGGAACAGGGAATTACCAAAACTCAGGTGTCAAGGGAGAACTGTAGGCAGTGCAAGTTCAAGGAAACAGGAAATAGCTACAGCCCAGGAAACAAGGAGTCAAGAGAACACTGCAAGCAGTGCAAACCAGAAACAAGAAATAGCTGAAGCTGAGGAAGAAAGAATAAGTATAGCTCAGGAACTCTGAAAACAAGCTAACACTGCAGACAGTGCTAATTCAGGCACAAGGCACTCCAGAAACAAGGATCAGTCTCACCGGTATACAGCTACAATGACCAACCTTGGCCTGAAGGGAGCTGGGACTTAAAAAAGCTCACAGTAATCACATGCAGCAGGTGTGAGCAGGCTAGCAGCAGCCAGCCACAGGTGAGCTGAATTCCTCCACCCATCCTTGGCCTGCAGGGGTGGAGACGAAGCAGTGAGCAGGGAATTCTAGGTAGTGGAGTTCCAAACAGGAGCAGGCTGGCTTTAAGGATGAGCAGGCTGGCTGTCTCAAAACCCGGCATGGATTGGGAATGGATGTCAATTCCCAAATAGTATACAAATGCCTGGATGTCAGGATAAGCATGAAGGGGAGTATCTGGAAGCTTATTAGAACACTGGAGAGTCCCAGAGTTCAGCCCCCTGGTGGTGGACAGGAGAACACAGCGAGCAAGTAGTGACAGTACACCCCCTCCAAAGACCGGCTTCCAGAATCTGAAACTGGATTCATAACCTTTGCTCCTAAGTAGTTAATCCATTCCCATGAGAGATGTAGTGAAAAATATCAGAGGACTGCAGGAAAACGGATGTTCTTGAGGGTAGGATAATAGGCTGTAAATTAACAGCAGTTTCAGAGGCAGAATCTGAAGAGTACAATCCAGTAACAGGGGCTCAGAAGCCTGAATTAAACATGTTTGAAGTCCAGATGATGGCAGACTAGAAAAGCACTCTGAAAATGAAGGCAGATTGATTATAGGGTCAGAAACAGATAACTGATTGGCAGGAGGCACAGAGGTCAAAAGCAAGCTGGCTGAAGTCAAAGGAGGTAGGTAACAGGAAGCTGATTTGTAGCTCAGGCCCTGGAGGAAGACATACAGAAGACTCGTCTGCAGGAGACACTGGAAGCAGGTATGCAGGAGACCCTTGACCTGGAGGTCTACATGTTAAGAGTTTTGTCTCTGAGGCTGGAAGTTCAGTCTCTGAAAGTATATGTGCTGAGACCTTTGAAGGATGGCTAGTCGGAAGGAAATGAGTCAAAAAGTAGGCAAGATAGAGGTTCAAGGTCAGGCTTTGACTCAGATGGCAGGCAAGCAGCAGGCCGGCTGGGGACTCTGAAAGCAGCAGGACGGCTGGGGACTCTGAAAGCAGCAGGCCGGCTGGGGACTCTGAAAGCAGCAGGCCGGCTGGGAGAGAGAGAGGCACAAGGATGACTGACTTTAAAGTCTGGGAATGGCGATAGCCTTGAATAGATTCCCGGTTGTCAGTAATTAAATCTTCACAGTTCCTTGGCTCATTAAAAACACACTGGAGTGCTTTCTTCTGGATGGATAAGAATACTGCTCTGTTGAACATACTTCTTTTCCTTTTTGGCACTTCCCATCTCTTAGTCAGAGGAAATAGGTCAGAGACTTCTTGGACATCGGAGATTTGTTCAATTCCTTCTGCATTACAAGGCGGTACTGATGCATCAGAGCATAGAGTAATATTATTTCATGACTTTTCAATATGTGGCGTGCTTGAAGGTGGGAGAGCAAACAAGGGGTCAGGATTTTGTTCCTTCTCAGTGAGGATGGTGGCTTCAGTTGCAGAAGTTAGACCAAGAGCATAGCCTGAGTCAGAGGGTGTTGTCACATCAGTGATTACATTGGGCACAGGTTCAGGCTTTGTCGGTATGTCAATGGCCAGTGTATGTGAAACCCCCGGGGTTGAACTGACCTCACTACCAGGAAAAGAAAGCAAACAAATATTTAGTGTCTTTCCTGGCATCTGGGGGTCCTTAGAAGTGGAGGGACACATCTCAGATGTAGTGCCTATACACAGTTTAGCACTAGCAGACAACACATCAGAGGAGGTAGAAATGTCAGAATTCAAATAAATACTTTCATTAACTAGACTGTGAGATAAGGTACTATGGTTTTTCTGAAAGGAATCTGAGGGATCAGCCACTGTATTGTTCACACAATCGCTGGACCAGCTCTGAGGGGAACGCAAAAGAGCACAAGGCTTCATTCTCCATTTTGTAATTCAAGAATCTTAGATGTAATTATATCCGGGGAAGACTGCAGATCTTTCTCTACAAGGACAGTTGTAGACTTGGCAACTTCACAACAACAAAGCTATACCTTGGATTTTGTACAAAGTGGCTATTAGCCACCTGTGTTCTAGTAGGTCTTTTCTCTTTTGTTAAACTGATTATTGTTTACTTTGAATGTGGTATCTAACAAGGTCTCTTTAGTATCCTGAACTGTGATGTTTACTGGACTACAAGACTGAGTAACAATATTGAATGGAGAACAGAGGTTATGAATTGAATCTGCTCTTTCTTTTGCTGCTGTGTGGTTAAACATGCTTTAACTGGGGGTCATTGAACTACCAGTTTGGTAAGATGCTGATAAATACTGTTTCTGGAAATTGTCTTCCAAGAAAACATTGTCTTGACAGGGGGTCTCTGGGTTACAAACTTCGGGAAAATTTCCCGTAATAGTACCACTCTCTAAATTACTATTTTGTCTTTCTGCTGCTAACAAGGTTTGCAGAAATTCGTTTTCATGCTGTAGGTCACAGGCTGATATCAGGTGAGGATCATGGTTACAGATTGAATGAAAATTTAACATAGACGGATCAGCCAAGCACAGGGAATAATATTCAGCATGTAAGAGTCTGTTTTGTTCTGTGAATCGATCTCTAGAGTCTAAGGACTTTCTAATAGGTTGTACAAAACGGCGCTGCATTGGCAATGGATGTCTCACAACATACGCAGACTTTCTGGTTCCGATACTAAACTTCTTGACAAGGACTGACTTGGGGTGCTTTGAGAGAAAAAAGGGATAGCTAACTGAATGCAAAGAAACCTCACAAGTGACCCTGGAAATTCCTTGCCTGTCCGGTTGTTGCCGTGGGCTGTTCCCTTTACCTTTGGACTTCATCTTCACCGGCAGCTCCTCGCCGGACCCGCTCCGCGGGTCCCGCTTCGTGGCGTGGAGAGAGGCGCACTGTGTCTGGAGGGGCTCTGTTGCTGGACATTGGCGTGGACACAGGCAAGTTCAGGGCTGCGAGCGGACCCGCAGGGACTCAAACTTCCAGGAGTACCTGCGTGAGGTCAACCCACAACACCTGGGTCGCTCTCCCTGACTGCCCCGCCCCCCGCCCTAGCACTGAAAGCAGCTTCCATTCTGAACGTCGTGGGATTCCTTGCCTGTCCGGTTGTTGCCGTGGGCTGTTCCCTTTACCTTTGGACTTCATCTTCACCGGCAGCTCCTCGCCGGACCCGCTCCGCGGGTCCCGCTTCGTGGCGTGGAGAGAGGCGCACTGTGTCTGGAGGGGCTCAGTTGCTGGACATTGGCGTGGACACAGGCAAGTTCAGGGCTGCGAGCGGACCCGCAGGGACTCAAACTTCCAGGAGTCCCTGCGTGAGGTCAACCCACAACACCTGGGTCGCTCTCCCTGACTGCCCCGCCCCCCGCCCTAGCACTGAAAGCAGCTTCCATTCTGAACGTCGTGGGATTCCTTGCCTGTCCGGTTGTTGCCGTGGGCTGTTCCCTTTACCTTTGGACTTCATCTTCACCGGCAGCTCCTTGCCGGACCCGCTCCGCGGGTCCTGCTTCGTGGCGTGGAGAGAGGCGCACTGTGTCTGGAGGGGCTCTGTTGCTGGACATTTGCGTGGACACAGGCAAGTTCAGGGCTGCGAGCGGACCCGCAGGGACTCAAACTTCCAGGAGTCCCTGCGTGAGGTCAACCCACAACACCTGGGTCGCTCTCCCTGACTGCCCCGCCCCCCGCCCTAGCACTGAAAGCAGCTTCCATTCTGAACGTCTTGGGATTCCTTGCCTGTCCGGTTGTTGCCGTGGGCTGTTCCCTTTACCTTTGGACTTCATCTTCACCGGCAGCTCCTCGCCGGACCCGCTCCGCGGGTCCCGCTTCGTGGCGTGGAGAGAGGCGCACTGTGTCTGGAGGGGCTCAGTTGCTGGACATTGGCGTGGACACAGGCAAGTTCAGGGCTGCGAGCGGACCCCCAGGGACTCAAACTTCCAGGAGTCCCTGTGTGAGGTCAACCCACAACACCTGGGTCGCTCTCCCTGACTGCCCCGCCCCTCGCCCCACCTCCCCCTTCCTTACTGCACTGTGACACCGCTGCGCGGGAGCGCACGGGAGGGCGCCGGGAGAAGCCCGGGACAAGGGCGGGACCGTCTTAGGCCGTCATAGGCCGGAGTAGGCTGGGCTGGGCCTACCCTCTTGCTTTGGTTATTTGTGTCCTGGTCCAATTCGCTGATACAGCGCCCCATAGACTACCAACAAACTTCAGCTGACATGCCGTCCCCGGCAAGGGAGGGTACCCCCATGAAGCAGGGAGGAGTTAAAAACAGGACCCTAGAGAACTACTTTCCCCGGGCCGTGGGGGATGGGGACAAGGAGAGCACTTTAATCCGGCTCAGGGCAGAGCGGAGACGCTCTATAGACAACCTGAAAAACAGACCCCTTGGAGAATATCCCACCACGCCTAGTGAGGAGTCGACCTCAATAGAAGACGTCCCACTCCTGTTGAGGGATTGTACGAACACCCCCCTAGTCCCATCTACGAGTCTAACCCCAGCGACTAGTTCAAGCCCAAGCAGGGTGACTATTGACCTAATTTCTCCACCCCCCCCAGCTCCGAAAGCTAGGAAGCTAAACCTAAGCCAGCCGCTGTACAAGGAGTACTTGCCCCCCCCCCCAAACAAACGTAGGAGGAAGTCGAGGTGTGCCCAGGGCAAAAACAAATCTAAAACCCCTCACTCTGAGTTTGGGAGGTCATCAAAACCCTCCACACCGACTGTGACATTAGTGGATGAATTACATCCTAAACCTACTGCACAGGATGGCTTGGCCCCCGTTTTGACTAAAGACACAGGAAATAACATTGCTAATGTCCCCCTTTCTGTTGCCCCGCTAGGTAACCTGGAATTCCTGCTCAGGTCACTACTATTACCAATCAGTGAGAGCATCAAAAAGGTTGAAATTAGACTTACCATCCTGGAGGCTACGTTAAGTAGCATGAAAATCCCGGCTGGCCTCCAAGGAAGGCCTCCTGAGCTCATTCCCACTCCAACGGCCCCCCATCAGCCTCCAAATAGCGCAATGAGCTTAGCCCCCACACAGGCTGCGAATGCTGTGGCCCCTCCACAACCCCTGAGGATTAACCCTGTACCAACTAAGTCACTTAATTCCAATAGGTCCACTCCCCCCGTAGACTCTGTCCCTCTGGCACAGCCTATAGACAGTGCCGCACCAACACCTTTAATGAAGCTTCCCCCCAGGCCACGTAGACCTAATTTACCACCAGAGGCAAATGATTTCACTGTAGTTATGGCGGGTGTCCCCCCACTTGAAGCGGGTGAAGCGGAGGATTTTTGTTCCTTAAAAAGCAGGGTAATTAAGTGGCTAAACACGAACAGACCCCTCCCGGTACATCTAAACAACGAAATTATAATGGTTAGAAGGGTGCCATGGGTGGGGAGAACACACAAATCCATAATAGGGGACTGCACATTGGTGAGCTTCAGGGATGCTGGAACTGTCTCTCACATATGCCAAGGAAAGAATAGATCTCGGGAATCAACCATTCAAACCCTTCAGGTGTCCTTCTTTCCCCCTATCCTTAACCCCTGTACATACGTTCCAAACCTATGATAACTGGGAGAGGGTTGGTCGGAGGGGAAGACGTCACGAATTTAACCCCAGGCCACTATTTAGCCGCCCAGAGCCATCCTTCACACTTTCAACCGGTTCAACTGTTTGAATGGTCTCGAGGGGGTGGATTGACAAACGGATATTGTCCCTCTGGGAGATGGGGGAAAAGGGGCTTTGGCAGAGGAGATGGAGGAGCATAGTCTCCTGGCACAGCAAATTTCATCGAGTTGTGTCGGGAAGTCTGTGCTAGACGGACCTAGGGCTGAAGATATTGAATGCATAGGAGGGGGACACGGGCTGGACACACAAGAGTCAGAGTGTGAGACACAAACGGGGCCCCATGGGGGATTAGAGCAGAGTGGTGAGGCACTGAGAATGATTTCTTGGAACATAGCAGGTCTGGCAGGTAAATTCAACAATAAAGAGTGGCTTGATTACATTAGGAAATTCCATGTAATCAGCCTGCGGGAGACATGGGCAACGGAGAATAACTTTCACTTGCAGGGGTATAAGTGTTTCTTTGTACCCGCGCAAAAAGCAAGATCAGGGAGAGCCATGGGAGGACTATCCATTTACATAGATTTAGACCTTCCGGGCAGTTGGTCTTCCTTAGATTGGAACTCCCATGGGATTCAGGCAGTTCGGTTCTCCGGGAAGGGGCTAAGATTCGTAGTTTTTAACATCTATAACAACGAGAAAGCGGGAAACCATACCTCACTTGTAGCTGAATTGGATTACAGGTTGGGTCAGGAAACAACAGTCCAAAAAAAGGGGCAGTCATATGCGCTGTTGGTCATGGGAGACTTTAATTGCCACCTTTGCCCGGCATTGGTCCAAACAAATACAGACTGGTCCCAATGTCCCATGGAGAAGGGGCCACATTTTTCCCATACACCAACAGGGTCAGCCTTCAGTATGTTCCGGCTCAAGTATGATCTTGAGCATACTATTAACATGATAGGCACACAGAAGGATGGTACACTCCCACCCACATTTAAGGGCAGAGGATGCTCATCCTTCATAGACTACATCCTGGTCTCAAGATCTCTGCTAAATAAGATAATTAGTGTAGGGATTGAATGGGGCAGTTTCAGCGACCACAACCCACTTGTCTTTGAGCTGACGTATAGGGTGGGTTCAAGAAATAGAGACCATCGCACAATCATGGAGAGGGTAACAGATCAAGGCAGGAGATTAAAGTGGTCCAAAATAGATGGGGAAAAGTTCTATAAGGCCTTGGTGGAAGCCGGCAAATCTGCCATTAATGACTGTTTTGACACAGAAGTCCACGGATCGAGGCTACTGGAAGCATTCGATCAGATTGCTAACCTGATTGATGGCTTACTAAAAACTAGTGCGCCCATAAGGAACCACGGTAACCCTCGATGGTTCGATAAAGATTGCTCCAAAGCACTGAGGGAGCTGAAAAGCTGCCTTAAATTTAAACCAAGGGACCCCCAAAAAATCAAGGCATGTAGGGAAAAATATAAAAAAGAGACTAAGAGGAGGAAACTCGCTCTGCAGGCAGAAGCGTGGGCAGACCTAAGAGAAGCAGGGGAAAGAAATGATTTAGCGGGTTTCTGGAGAATCATTAATAATCCAACTTTCCAGGAAAACGACACCCCGGAGATAGGGTCTAATATCCTCCCAGAACAGTGGGTCACCCATTATAGGGGTCTGTATAACCATGAGCCCGGTACTCTTGTAGAGCTACCTGTTATTCCAACTCAGACTTCAACGGTTGTATTTACTATCAAGGAGATCACTTCTGGGATAGAGGGTCTGACTAAAAACAAAGCCCCGGGCCCTGAAGGAATTCCCCCCGACCTGTTTCTGAGCAGCAAAGAACTCTGGGCCCCTTTAATGACTAGGGTCATAAATACTGCCATCACCTGTGGTCTGCCACCGTCCTGGTGCAAAGCGATAATTGTGCCGATTTTTAAGAAGGGCAATACGACGATCCCAAGTTCTATCGCCCTATCTCCCTGATTGACGTATCGGCTAAACTCCTGGGTAGGGCGATCCTCAACAGACTGTCCGAGTGGACCGAAGAAAATAATATCTTCTCGGACACTCAATATGGATTTAGGACAGGGAGGTCCACTAGCGATCAATGCCTGAACCTTTACATGCTGACTGCCAAATATACCATGGCCAGCGATGAATCGATCTATATGGGTTTCATGGATTTGGCAGCGGCATTTGATCACGTCAACAGGGAGAAACTGTGGGACATGATTGCCAGTATGGGGAAAGAGAGTGGTCTAATTAATATACTGAGGGAACTGCATAGCGACACCACGGCTAAAGTTCGATTCAACAGGGAGGGGGGACTGACCGACTCTTTTCCCTGTATGAGTGGAGTCCGGTAAGGCTGCATTCTCGCCCCTTTTTTGTTCTCCCTTTATATTAATAATTTGGAGCAGTTTCTGTTAGGTTTAAAGGCAGATTGCCCAAGGGTGGGGTCGCGTCATATTCCTGTTCTGCTTTACGCAGATGACGCGGTCCTGATTGCACGCACACCCAGGAGCTTACAAATCTTGATCGACGGATTTGTTAAGTTCATGGGTGCCCTAGATCTCTCTGTTAACCTGGGTAAATCCTATGTGCTCCTGGCTGGTAAAAAAACTTCCTCTAAATTCACTTATACAATAGGAAGCCACATAGTAGAAGAGGTCAAAACGTTTCCTTATCTTGGTGTAACTTTTGATGGCGCCTTACAGTTTAATTCCCTGGTGGAGGAGCGCTGTGGTAAAATGATCGCCTCTAACGGGGCAATAGCTAGCTACGGCAGGAGGCTAGGTAGATGGTGCCCGGAACAGGTGATGAACTTGTACAGCTCTGTATCATGCTCCAAAGTAATCTATGGGGCAGAAGTATGGGGCTTTGCTAATACCACAAGAATCCAACGGGAAGAAAACAAATATTTGAAATCCATCCTGAGGGCACCCCAAAGTACTGCTGGATTTGTAGCACATAGGGAATTAGGGAGACCATACCTAGATGATTTGGTAAAACTTAGGCCAATTGTGGCCTGGTTAAAAATCTGGGTTAATCCTGATGCGTCTCTTAGCAGAGAAATCTCATCGGACTGTTTAGAGAGGGCCAAATGTATGCGCATTCCCTGGCTCTATTACGTAAGGAATACCCTAGAGGAACTAGGGTTTGGGAACCTCTTCACTAACCCCGCAACAATTGTAGCCCAGCATAAGATGCAAGTAGGGAAAACTTTCCTAGAGCGGAAAAACCTATGCAGAGCTGAGGCTGAAGGGCGTAAAAAGACAGTGAGGGCCCACAACCTGGTGAAGAGAGTGGAGGGTATGGAGCCATATTTGTACCTCATGCATAACGCACAGGATAGATTCTTGATGTGCCGTTTTAGACTGAACTTACTCCCATTTATGTTGGCATCACCAGCAGGATTTGTAACATCAATTGAACAGAAGGGACCCTGCGGCTGCGACAATAGGTCTCCGCAGGACTCCCTTCACTTTGTTTTACTTTGTCCTTTTTTTCAATGCCTAGGCGCAGATTTCTTGTAAATCTCTTAAAAAAAGCCAAACTGGAACACGCTAGGGAGGCACTAGTCTTTTTACAAAAAGCTTCGGACCCCTTAACACTGTGTTGTATTATGAATTTCATTAAGGTAGCGGTCCGTTTAAGGCTAACTAGGGGAGATGAATGAAATGTTTCTGATTTTATCCTTTTAAAGTGTTATATATTTTTTACTGCCTGTGTTCCATGTTAACACTAACACTTTGTACAAAGGATCTTGAAAATGTTTAATGACTTTTTATTCATGTAAATATGTGTGTGCTTTTATGGTGTTTTTTAATCACCAAATAAAGATTCTTTGAATTGAATTGAATTGACCCTGGAAATGTGGGTTGGTCATTCTGTCAGGGACTGCCCGGGACTATGTCAGGAACACAGTCAGAGACTTGGGCAAGGACAGGGGACTAGGTAGAAAACGTACAGAGAAAGAGTAGTACAGCACTGACTAGGATCACACAGGAAGTCAGAGAAGGAAAAGGGATCCAAAGGGGAAGCCTGTACAAGTGAACAAGATGGCAAAGACCCAGAAAGGACAGGCATTTATGAGGTACATTACCAGTCAGAAAAACTACACCCAGGACGAATGGGCATGCCATATATATCAAACAACATTAACAATAAAGGGGAGTGTGGGGTAAAGCACTCAGGAGCTCCATACGAGAAGACAGAAGCTCAGTAAGTTCTTCACCCTCAATTGCTGTTGCAGATACTGACTGCAAATACCCACATATAGGATATATATGCAAAGGCAGGGTCTGTGGAGCTGATACCTATGGTGAGGTTATAAATTTAACTCAAAGACAACACTCACAGTGAACAAGAAACGCCACCAAAGTGATCAGCTGGGCCCACGGATCCTGGAAATCAAACAGCAACACGCAAGGCAGTGACAGCAAGTGGTTAGAACTAAATACAAGCACAATAGACAAGAAGCTAGCAAGGAGGAGTCCTCAATAAGAAAAGAATAAATCACATGGCATACTTGGCAGAAAGCTAGTAACAAAAATACAAGGTAATAGAAGCAAGACAGCAGGAATAAAGAAGAAAGCTAACTAGGAACTGTAACAAAGGAAGTAAGAAAGGCAGGGACTGGAAACAGGTACATACAGAAGGAGAGGCTACAAAGGTAAACTAGAAAAGTGTCGGTTTAGGAATCAAGAAAACAAAGAAGCATTGAAGGCAGTGCTGGGGCAGGAACACACATTGAGCTAAGGCTCAAGAGTCAATGGAGCACTGCAGGTAGTGCTAGTTTAGCAACAGGGAATTACTAAAACTCGGGTGTCAAGGTAGAACTGCAGGCAGTGCAAGTTCAAGGAAACAGGAAATAGCTACAGCTCAGGAAACAAGGAGTCAAGAGAACACTGCAAGCAGTGCAAACCAGAAACAAGAAACAGCTGAAGCTCAGGAACAAAGAATAATTATAGCTCAGGAACTCAGGAAACAAGTAGCACAGCAGACAGTGCTAATTCAGGCACAATGAATATCTAAATCTCAGGAAACACTGGAAACAAGGCTCAGTCTCACCGGTATACAGCTACAATGACCAACCTTGGCCTGAATGGAGCTGGGGCTTAAAAGAGCTCACAGCAATCACATGCAGCAGGTGTGAGCAGGCTAGCAGCAGCCAGCCACAGGTGAGCTGAATTCCTCCACCCATCCTTCGCCTGCAGGGGTGGAGACGAAGCAGTGAGCAGGGGATTCTAGGTAGTGGAGTTCCAAACATGAGCAGGCTGGCTTCAAGGATGAGCAGGCTGGCTTTTACAAAACCCGGCATGGATTGGGAATGGATGTCAATTCCCAAATAGTCTACAAATGCCTGGAAGTCAGGATATGCATGAAGGGGAGTATCTGGAAGGCTATTAGAACACTGTAGAGTCCCACCATTCTGCCCCCTGGTGGTGGACATGAGATCGCAGGGAGCAGGTCGTGACAGTACACCCCCTCCAAAGACTGGCTTCCGGAATCTGGAACTGGATTCATAGCCTTTGGTCCTAAGTAGTAAGTCCATTTCCATGCGAGATGTAGTGCAAGATACCAGAGGACTGCAGGAAACTAATGTTTTTGAGGGTAGGATAATAGGCTGTAAATTAACAGCAGTTTCAAAGGCAGAATCTGAAGAGTCCAAATCCAGTAACAGGGGCTTAGAAGCCTAGATTAAACATGTATGAAGTCTGGATGATGGCAGTCTAGAACAGCACTCTGAAAATGAAGGCAGATTCATTATAGGGTCAAAAATAGACAACGGATTGGCAGGAGGCACATAGGTCAAAAGCAAGCTGGCTGAAGTCAGAGGAGGTAACAGGAAGCAGATTTGAAGCTCTGGCCCTGAAGGAAGACATACAGACGATTCGCCTGCAGGAGACACTGGAAGCAGGTATGCAGGAGACCCAGGACCTGGAGATCTACATGTTAAGAGTTTTGTCTTTGAGGCTGGAAGTTCAGTCTCTGAAAGTATATGTGCTGAGACCTTTGAAGGATGGCTAGTCGGAAGGACGTGGGTCAAAAAGTAGGCAAGACAGAGGCTCAAGGTCAAGCTCTGACTCAGATGGCAGGCAGGTTGCAGGCTCTGAGTCAGATGGCAGGCAGGCTGCAGGTTCTGACTCAGATGGCAGGTGGGCTGCAGGCTCTGACTCAGATGGTAGGCAGCTGCAGGCTCTGACTCAGATGGCAGGCAAGCTGCAGGCTCTGACTCAGATGGCAGGCGGGCTGCAGGCTCTGACTCAGATGGCAGGCGGGCTACAGGCTCTGACTCAGATGGCAGGCGGGCTGCAGGCTCTGACTCAGATGGCAGGCGGGCTGCAGGCTCGGACTCAGATGGCAGGCAGGCTGCAGGTTCGGACTCAGATGGCAGGCAGGCTGCAGGCTCTGGCTCAGATGGCAGCAGCACGTCTGAGGACTCTGGGAACTCAGAAAGCAGCAGGCCGGCTGAGGACTCTGGGGTCTCTGAAAGCAGCAGGCCGGCTGAGGACTCTGGGGTCTCTGAAAGCAGCAGGCTGGCTGAGGACTCGGGGGTCTCTGAAAGCAGCAGGCTGGCTGTGGACTCTGGGGTCTCTGAAAGCAGCAGGCCGACTGAGGACTCTGGGGTATCTGAAAGCAGCAGGCTGGCTGAGGATTCTGGAGACTCTGAAAGAAGGTGGAGAGGCACAAGGATGACTGACTTTAAAGTCTGGGAATGGCGATAGCCCTTGAACAATAGATTCCGGGATTGTCAGTAATGAAATCCTCCCAGTTCCTTGGCTCATTAAAACACACTGGAAGGCTTTCTTCTGGATGGATACGAAGTCTGCTCTCTGTTGAACAGACATACTTTACTTTTTGGCACTTCACATCTCTTAGTCAGAGGAAATAGGTCAGAGACTTCTTGGTCATGGGAGATTTGTTTAATTCCTTCTGCATTACAAGGTGGTACTGATGCATCAGAGCATATAGGAATATTATTTCTTGACTTTTCAATATGTGGTGTGCTTGAAGGCGAAAGAGTAAACAAGGGGTCAGGATTTTGTTCCTTCTCGGTGAGGAGGTTGGCTTCAGTTGCAGAAGTTAGACCAAGAGCATAGACTGAGTCAGAGGGTGTTGTCACATCAGGGATTACATTGGGCACAGATTGAGGTTTTGTCTGTATGTCAATGACCAGTGTATGTGATACCCCCGGGGTGGAACTGACCTCACTACCAGAAAGAGAAAGCAAACAAGTATTTAGTGTCTTTCCTGGCATCTGGGGGTCCTTAGAAGTGGAGGGACACATCTCAGATGTAGTGCCTGTACACAGTTTAGCACTAGAAGACAACGCATCAGAGGAGGTAGACATGTCAGAATTCAAATACATACTTTCATTAACTGGACTGTGAGACAAGGTACTATGGTTTTTCTGAAAGGAATCTAAGGGATCAGCCACTGTATTGTTCACACAATCGCTGAACCAGCTCTGAGGGGAACGCAAAAGAGCACAAGGCTTCATTCTCCATTTCTAAGGAGGCTAACAGAGGTGAAAACGTTGTTTTCTACAGGGGTTTTAGATTCCCACTTGAACTCTGGGTTATAAATTCTTAAAAGAGTCTGAAACATTTTATTCTCTTGTTGTAATTCAAGAATCTTAGATATAATTATATCCGGTGAAGACTGCAGATCTTTCTCTACAAGGACAGTGGTAGACTTGGCAACTTCACAACAAGCAACAAAGCGATACCTTGGATTTTGTTCAAAGTGGCTATTAGCCACCTGTGTTCTAGTAGGTCTTTTCTCTCTTTTGTTAAACCGATTATTGTTTACTTTGAATGTGGTATTTAACGAGGTCTCTTTAGTATCCGGGACTGTGATCTTTACTGGACTAAAAGACTCAGTAACAATATTTAATGGAGAACAGAGATTATGAATTGAATCTGCTCTTTCTTTTGCTGCAGTGTGGTTAAACATGCTTTAACTGGGGTCATTGAACTATCAATTTGGTAAGATGCTGATAAATACTGTGTCTGGATATTGTTTTCAAAGAAAACATTGTCTTGACAGGGGGTCTTTGAGTTACAAACTTCAGAAAAATTCCCCCTAATAGTACCACTCTCTAAATTACTATTTTGTCTTTCTGCTGCTAACAAGGTTTGCAGAAATTAGTTTTCGTCCTGTAGGTCACAGGCTGATATCAGGTGAGGATCAGGGTTTCAGATGGAATGAAAATCTAACATAGAAGGATCAGCCAACCGCAGGTAATACTATTCAGCATGTAAGAGTCTGTTTTGTTCCATGAATCGATCTCTAGAGTCTAAGGACTTTATAATAGGTTGTACGAAACTGTGCTGCATTGGCAATGGATGTCTGCCAACATACGTAGACTTTCTGGTTCTGATGCTAAACATCTTGACAAGGACTGACTTGGGGAGCTTTGAGAGAAAAAAAGTGATAGCTAACTGAATGCAAAGAAACCTCACAAGTGACCCTGAAAATGTGGGTTGGTCATTCTGTCAGGGACTGTCCGGGACTATGTCGGGAACACGGTCTTGGGCAACGATTGGGGACTAGGTATAAAACGTACACAGAAAGAGTAGTACAGCGCTGACCAGGATCACACTGGAAGTCAGAGGAGGAAAAGGGATCCAAAGGGGAAGCCTGTACAATTGAACAAGATGGGTAAGACCCAGAAAGGACTGGCACTTACGAGGTAAATTAGCATTCAGAAAAACTACACCCAGGACGAATGTGCAAGACATATATATGAAACAACATTAACAATAAAGGGGAGTGTGGGGTAAAGTACCCAGGATCTTCACACGATAAGACTGAAACTCAATAATTTCCTAACCCACAATTACTGTTACAGATACTGACTGCAAATACCCACATATAGGATATGTATGCAAAGGCAGGGTCTGTGGAGCTGATACCTATGGTGATGCTATAAATGTAAATCACAGACAATACTCACAGTGAACAAGAAACGCCACCAAGGTTATCAGCTGGGCCCACAGATCCTGGTGATCAAACAAAAACACGCAAGGTAGTAACAGTAATTGACTACTGCAATGGGCTGTTGTTATCGGCAAATGAGGGAGTATTAGCTAAACTCCAAGTGGTGCAGAATACTGCTGTCCGGTTGGTTTCGAACACTCCCCCTAGATCCGCGTCCTAAACTCTTTTGGACAAGCTACATTGGCTATCGGTTCACCAAAGGATTAAGTTTAAGACGTGTTGTCTAATTCACAAAAGTCTAAATGGACTAGGTCCCTCCTATTTGATAGACAAATTTGTACCTTATACTCCTGCTCGCTCCCTTAGGTCCAGTAACCAGCTTCCATTGTGTGTGCCCCGTGCAAAGAAGGCCAGACACGGAAGCAAAGCTCTGTCGGTGGTCGGGCCCACATCATGGAATAAACTCCCCTTAGCTCTCAGGCAACGTTCGGAGCATCTGTTGGTCAGGAAACAGCTTAAAACCTTCCTGTTTCAAAACTAATTCTTTGTAAGTGTACCCCCTGATTGTGCTTGTGGTGTTCTGAGGGCGCAGAGATACTCCTTCGGGAGTCGATTCGAGTGCGATATTAACCCGCAAATAAATAGATAAATAAATAAGGGGGTAGAACTAAATACAAGCACAATAGACAAGGAGCTAGCAAGAAGGAGTGCTTAATAGGAAAGGAAGAAATCACATGGCACAATTTGCAGAAAGCAAGTAACAAACATACAAGGTAATAGAAGCATGACAGCAGGAATAAAAAGGAAGCTAACTAGGAACTGGAACCAAGGAAGTGAGAAGAAAGGCAGGGACTGGATAAAGGTAAATACAGAAGGAGAGGCTACAAAGGTCAACTAGAAAAGTGCTGGTTCAGGAATCAAGAAAACAAACTAGCAATGAAGGCAGTGCTGGGGCAGGAAAAATAATTGAGCTGAGGCTCAAGAGCCAAGGGAACAGGGAATTACTAAAGCTCACAGGTCAAGGTAGCACTGCAGGCAATGCATGTTCAAGGAAACAGCTACAGCTCAGGAAACAAGGAGTCAAGAGAGCCCTACAAGCAGTGCAAACCAAGGAACAAGAAATAGCTGAAGCTCAGGAACAAAGAATAAGTATAGCTCAGGAACTCAGGAAACAAGGTAGCACAGCAGACAGGGCTAATTCAGGCCCAAGGAATAGCTAAATCTCAGTAAACACTGGAAACAAAGATCGGTCTCACCGGTATACAGCTAAAATGACCAACCTTGGCCTGAAAGGAGCTGGGGCTTCAAAAAGCTCACAGTAATTACATGCAGCAGGTATGAGCAGGCTAGCAGCAGCCAGCCACAGCTGAGCTGAATTCCTCCACCCATCCTTTGCCTGCAAGGGGTGGAAACAAAGCAGTGAGCAGAGAATTCTAGATAGTGGAGTTCCAAACAGGAGCAGGCTGGCTTCAAGGATGAGCAGGCTGGCTTTCACAAACCCCGGCATGGATTGGTAATGGATGTAAATTCCCAAATAGTGTACAAATGGCTGGAAGTCAGGATATGCATGAAGGGGACTATCTGGAAGCTTATTAGAACACTAGAGAGTCCCACAGTTCAGCCCCCTGGTGGTGGACACAAGAACGCAGGGAGCAAGTTGTGACACAATATATATACCCCAACAACGATTAATAATTTAAAATACCCCTTGGACAAACACTTGACAAAACATAGTACTAGACACAAAAAACAAATAAGGACAACTAAACAAGACTTCACAGTGACACTAGGGACTGTTCACAAGACACAACCACACTCTCAAACCCAAATTCAGCAGCACACAACACCAAAAACTGCCAACAGTCTCCACAATCACATGAAGTGTATTCGAAAGTGAAAGTGCACAGTACTCCTCCAGTCAACAGGATTCATGATGACATCACTTCCTGTGTGCTTGCGGCCTGTTTTTTGAGTTTGGGTTTTTTTCTGCACGCAAAATGGATCGTAGTTATGAAAAAATGGTCACGTTAGCGTTACTGCGGCTAAAATCTGGACGCTAACTGCAAGTTTGACCTCAGATTAACTGTATCTGCTAAAATTTCATCTCTGAGCGCAAAAAACACCCTAAATTTCATCTCTGACCCGAAAAACCACCCTAAATGTCATCTCTCACCACAAAACACACCTTAAATTTTATCTCTGACCCCGAAAAATACCCTAAAATTCATCTCTGACCCCAAAAAACAAATACCCACGCACAAACATACAATTCAACAATAAGAACCGCACATTGTTAAACTTTCACTTGTCGGATGTATGTACTCATGTTGAGTATGAACATGTACACAAGGTTTTTGTGTTGTGCTGTTTTATTTCAAGAACTATGCTCATGTGCATTTTGCACACTCTAAACAAAGAAAGGGTTGTCATATTTGTATGTGGTCATGTGAAATAATTGTGGTTGATTCTGCTCCTTTGTGCTGTTCCTGCAGCCATGGCTGGGGGGTGTGCAGCATCAGCCTCTTCTTCTTTGTTATCCTTAGGACTGTCCGGTTGATCCGGAACTTCTATCCATGGTGCATTGGTGCAGACACATATGTTGTGCAACACACAACATGCCACAATGATCTTGCAGACTATTTCGTGGCTGAACAGCAGTCTGCCGCCTGAGATGTTGAGGCACCTGAACCGTGACTTGAGTACACCAAATGTTCTCTCCACAATGGATCTGGTGCAACTAAGTGCGACATTGTAATGTCTCTGTGCCTGTGTGTTTGTGGCTCTGAGGGGAGTCATCAGCCATGAAGATAGTGCATATCTTTGCTCACTTGTAACATGAAATGGAGAGATGTGTCCATTAGTATATTTGCATGCTGTGTTTGCAGTGTTCCTATTTTTGCGCGTGTGATTTGTGCTACTTAGGTAAATTAGCTTTGCCTTGTGTAGCTTCAGACAATTGTCCGGTATCAATGGAAATTACATTGCCTCCTAGCTGCTTGTCCACCCCCCCACTCTAGTTAATGGTGGCAGCTGCACATTAGCACCACTGGTGCAACGAAGGCACACAAAAAGCAAGCACGTCTGCGTCCGTCCGTAACCCAGACACAACCGGTGCCAGGGACCCTGGATCTCATTACCTCTGACTCTATGACTCCTCCGCCATTGTCGCACTCAACCCCAGAAGGAAGTACAACTGACAATAGGCCACAATGAACACCATCCATGGCCAGTTATCCTGCCTCCACTGCCACATGACCTTCACCACCGCCACAGCTGCCAACACCACCAACGCACTAAGATGCATTCTCATCAAAATGCACTCCCTGCACAGACACACAGTGGACATCTGGTACCTCCGGGACACACTATCACCCAACATCGCCTTCTTTTTGGACAGCTGGACCACCAACTCCTCTGCCCCTGACATCGCCCTCACAATCCCAGACGAAGACAAGATCCAGAGGGCGGACTGCCCCCATCACCCAGCAGGCGCCATCGTGCATGAAAATGTCCCTCTACCTCTCCACCTCCAGCAACATATTTGCCACCATGGATATATGCACTTCCAGTTCCAGCCCAGCCAAGATCCCACACTCTGTGGCACACTTGCCTACAGACCCCCCGGACACATGGACTGCTTTGCCAACCCCATCATCGACCTCTTTGCACCCCACACCATCACCTCCATGGACTACCTACTCATCGTAGACCTAGACTTCCACCTCAACAAACCCAAAGACACCAACTCCACTACCCTCTGGATGAAGAGCTCGCCAACATGTGAATGACACAACTCTTACCCACACCGACCCACAAGGCAGGAGACACCCTTAACCCCTTCTTTGCAGAAGGAAACAGCGTACCCTTCAGCCACACCACACAGCCCCCATGGACCAACCATCACTGCATACACTTTCTTGGCAACATAACCAAGCTGCACACACCCGCACATCGCCCAAGGCAAAGGTACTGGAGCTGAGTCACTGATGAACAGATGTAATCAACCCTCAACTACAACTCCCCCTACACTGCAGCAGATGCCAAAATGGCTTCCAGGGAATCCCACACATGGATCTCCAAATGCGCAGGCAAACTTACCCCGCCACACAACTCCGACAGACAGCGCAGCATTAAACTCAAGTATTCCAGACACACCTGCAGAACCCAAGAGTAAAACAGGAGAAACTGCAAGGCACACATTAACTTCTAGACATAAAAGAACACCATGTCCAAATATCACACCGGCATCGGTAGCACTAATAGGAGCTTCTGCCAGACATAATGGTTGCATACGCCACCAACTCCAAAGACCTATTCAACGTCATCCATGAATTTACCAAGACCACCAGATAAGCCACGGATAACGTCATCCTTGACACGTCTCTGTCTGGATTTCTAAGAAACCACAGCATTGAGACCGCCCTACTCGCTGCCACAGACAACATCCACACCATCCTCGGCCAAGGCTACAATGCAGCCCTGAATCTACTTGACCCGTGAGCAGAATTCCACACCGTCTCCCACCACACACCAGCAGGCAGACTACATGATGCGGGCATACAAGGAACCACCCTTGACTGTATCCGATCATTCATTATAAACAGAAGCCAAGGGACCAGACTGCCACCCTTCCTCTCTGAACCCACAAATATTCACATGCGGAGTGCCCCAGGGATCATTGCTCAGCCCAACACTCTTCAACATCCACATGGCCCCCCTCACCACCATCGTCCAACAGCACAAACTCAGCATAATATCGCACACCAAGGACACCCAGCTCATCCTCTCCCTCACCCAGGAGCCCACCACCAGCAGACTCAACTTCCAGGAAGGAATGCAGGTAGTTGCAGACTGGATGAGCATCATCTGCATGTAACTCAATGCACAGAAAACACGAGTTGTCATCCTTGGAAACCCCAGCGGCATGTAACATTGCCTGGTGGCACACCACCCTCGGCAGTCCCACAACACACAAGGATCACGCCGGAGACCTGGGCATCATATTCAAATCCCCCTCTTCATGTACCAACAGGTTACCACCATCACATCCAGCTACTTCAACACCCTCCGCATCCTCTGTAAGAGCTTCAAATAGATCCTCCCTGAAATCCAATGCTGATGATGGTATCCAAGACATTTGGGAGGAACCTTGAAAAGGATGACTGGTAGACTCCCCCAACTCTGGCAGTGGTTGGTTGGAGGGTACCTGAGGCTAACACGTGCAGCACTGCTAGGAGCTTCGTCTGCGGAGGGATGTTGTTGCAGCACTGTGTTGGTGCCTGCAGCCTGGGGGTCATCTGGGTCAATATGCGGATGATGGAGGACCTTTTCAGCCTGTAGTGGGCTATCACATCCTCTGGTGTTAGGTCTTCTTAGCGCTTCCTCCGTGGTGGTCCTGGGGGTGGGGGCGGTGGCGGTGGTTGTTGTGGTCTTCTTGGTGCTCCAAGCTGCTGAGCAGTACCTCCATGGCATCAGTGGGTTTTCAAATGTGGTTCTGGGCTACTTCCGCTTATATCCTGTTTTGTTATCCCTATTTTTAAGACCACCTTTTTTCTGGTCTTAGAAACCAGCCGCTAGTGGACCTTAGCAGCATTTTTTTTAACGTTTTGCCTGCCCCGGCGATCATTGTACATATCGCAAAGTGGGGTTAGCTGCGTTTTTTTACACGGGAACTCCTACCTTGCATCTCATTTTCGTTAGCTATCGCTAACAGAAGTGGCAAACAGAAAAACGGACTCCTCTCCCCCTCCGAGGCACTGGTCAGTGAACTTATGTGTAGCAGTCGAGCCAGTAGCTTCCCCACTGGTGCCGCTCCCCCCTTCTTCGCTGCCTTCTTCGCAGTATAGTGCCATACTCACAAACATCATATGCAAGCAAAGGACAAAACTTCAAAATGATACTCCCATGTTGAACTCCTCCATGTACATTCAGCATGGGCTACCTTTATGCAAGCATCAGATGATGCATGGAACCATGCATTGTTGATAGTACTGCTCCCTTGGGCGTTGACACAGCCAAATAACTGGCCCTGTGGCTCCCTCTAACCACACATACCATTCTCTGTAAACATATCTACGTGCCTGCAGGTGAGATAGCTATGCGTCAAATCTTGTTGTCTCTCTCACATATGGAGTCTCTGTAAGGGAACACCACAGATACAAACTACAAAATGCACTTTTGCAATGGCAACAAGGTCCTGCTATCCACCTTGTTGTGCTTCGAAGCACAACTACAGTTGTACATTGGTGTCAGCTGTGTTGATGTCACAATTTGTCTGTTGTGCACAGCACACAACTATGAATGCACACTAACATGCTGCTCACTGCTGTTCACTTCCAGGTGATGTCTTGATACCCATACTGCAGCATATGTCACAAGGGCACATCTCACCTGTCAATGACAAGGGTCATGGTTTTAAACACATGAGAAAACCACATGTTCTACAAATGCAGAACAGCTGCACTCAACACTGTGGCCACTTAGAAGCCATAGAATCACATTAGAGCCATCACAGAGCATTGCACTGGCTCATGGTTGGGATTTGTGCAGTAACTCTCACCCAAAGTCACACTTTGCACAATATTCACCCCCAACGTGCTGCTGATGTGCCCTCGAGCGTCCATCCAGCTCTGGCTGTGTCACTGCCAAGATGCGGGCTATTAGTGGTGTCATGCTCCTGCAGGCCAATCTGCCACTCCGAGGGAGCAGCCCAGCATCGTGTCTGCCACGTTCTTGCTCAGCCGGCAGATGTCATCCCACCTTTTGTGACAGTGTGTGTGCCGTCGGTTGGAGACACCCAGAGCCCACACCTTGCATGACATGGCCCTCCATATCGCCCTACACTGATGGACCTTAAGATGCAGGCATGGGCGACAAGAAGAGAGAGTGACACAGTGTTATGTACCATTGTGTGTCAGTACAGGAGCATGAAAATACATAGCACACTAATACATATATGTTGAGCTGAGGCCATACAACATGACACATAGTACACTTGCATCGAATAACCTCATAGAGATGTATACATGTATGGTGATGGAACAGTACATGGCCATCTCATACACATGCAGAGTGCCAGCACAGCAACCAATGTGAAAATGACCCTCATCTGTGATGCAGTATGTGTGTGAGCATACATACAATACATAGGAAATGATGTGTCGTGGCAGACTCTCTGTGTCCAACACTACACAACCCTCACTGTCCTTGACCAGTGAATGGCTACATGTGTCATGGTGGTCACATTTTGGGCCATGATCTTACATTCTCACACTCTTCTCACAAGGTGGAGTCCTGTCTTGTGCAATCCTCAGGTCTAAAATATCTCATGGAGTAATAGGGTGGTGGACAAAACATGTTTCACTCCGTCCATTTAGTGATGGGTCCTTGTAACATTGGGCAGTTTCTGTGCAGGCCATAGGGCCTCACACTTAGATTAAATGTGGGCTATCAGAGAAATCACATGCATGTACAATATGAGAGGGTAAACAGTGCCTACACATTCGAGACTGAGCATATAATGAAATCAAGAAAAGGATGACATCTCCAACTTACATTCATCTGGTGGTGAATTAGCAACAAGAGTGTTACATTCAGGCATTGTACTCTTGTGCATAATGCACACATCACCATAGGGGCAATTTGAAAACTGTACACACATCATTCAGTACCCTCTAGACAAAATTAATTTGTAAGTCACAAATGAGCTTGTGAGGACTTAATGGACTATGACATCACATAGCACAGGCAATGTTTGTTCAGACTTCCACTGTCTCAAATCAGCAGTGTAACTGTATGGCAGCAAAACACTGCATGTTACTCCCATCCTTCAATGCAGTCATGTATTTGTGGAAATAAGGCTACACACCCCATTGATATTAAGTCAGCATGCTAGGCAGTTGATCACACATTTACATGACCCAGTCTCAGACCAAGGTGTGTTTATTTTTGCTTAAGAAGAGCTGTAAAAGTGTCTATGTTGTCATCCTCACCACATACTCAAATGCAATTCTTAATAGGCCATGTATGGAGCATGCTATAGGAAAAATAGAGATGCATGCACATTGACTTTCACTCACAGGCACATACTACTGCACAGCAACATCATGTCAGCATTCTGAGCACTCTCAAACTTTTACTCTGAAACACTTACCAGTACATCTGGCGCACAATACAGCCTCCCATACTGTGTAAGTACCTCATCCACTAGGACCTCCTGCTCCTCTGTGGTGAAGGGATGGGCCCTGATGTTCTCAGTTCTCGCCATCACTGGGTACAGAATACAGGTACAGCAGCAGTCCGTGGTGAAGAATGGCAGACAGGAGTGTCTGAAAGTAAGTGAAATATGTGGCTCTCTCACAGGCATTTATAGGCTCCTGGGTTTGTTTCAGTGGTACTCTGCTGCTGTAATTGGTCAGCCTGTTTAGCATTTTACAATTGTATCCAATAACTGGGACAGCAGTAACGGAGCACGCCTACTGCGGTTTTCAAAATTGTATTTCACGTCTGCAATTGCAGTTCCCATTGGCTGCAATGGCATTGGTGGTGTCACACCGCGGGGTCCAGGCGGTCACGACCGCAATCATGCATCTTTCAATTGTATCCAATGACCGGGCCCGCGGTAGCGGTGCACGCCTACCGCGGTTTTCAAAATTGTATTTCACTACTGCGATTGCAGTTCCCATTGGCTGCAATGGCATTGGCGGTGGCACACCTCGGGGTCCAGGCGGTTGTGACCGCAATCATGCATTTTACAATTATATCCAATGTCCGTGATCGCAGTGGCGGAGCACACATATCGCACCTATGGACACAATATGCACTAGCAATGTCAATAGCCAATTTTCATCATTGAACACTATACCTTAACTATGTATTACAACACCTGTTTGCAAAATTGAATGCTAGTGTGACATTCAATCACTGATACCTACACATGCCATGTCAGTGCACATGATTACATGCATTGGCATGTACCGCCTCACATTTCACCTATGATATTTGTGGGCATGTACACAAATTTTGTGTGTAATGGAGTCTCATATTTGTGAAAACACAACAGTTGATGGACAGAATGCAGAACAATGTTATACATTCACCCCAGTACAGAAATCTGGCCATACATCCATCGTTTTTTTTGCTCACCAACCCACCCCAGTTCAGACATGGCCATATGCAAATCAGCCTTGACCCTATGCCTCATGGGAACAGTCCAGCCCGAACTGCCAAGCCATGTCTTCCCTGGACCGGAATCAAGCATCCTAGGACCGGTTTCTGGCTATCAGCCGTCTTCAGCCAGGATAGCTTGACTCCAGTGGCGTGGAAAGCACGGGACTCACGTCTGAGCATACCCGTCCCACTCGGGGTGACAAATGCACAAACAACAGTTGATGGACAGAATGCAGAACAATGTCATACATTCACCCCAGTACAGAGATCTGGGCCTAAATCCATTGTTTTTTTGCTCACCACACCACCCCAGTTCAGACATGGCCATATGCAAATCAGCCTTGACCCTGTGCCTCATGGGAACAGTCCAACCCGAACTGCCAAGCCATGTCTTCCCTGGACCGGAATCAAGCGTCTCATATTTGTGAACATGTCAATGTGTGAGATGGCTGATCAACCCACAGTAATGATGGACTGGCCACATAATGTGCCTATTTCAGTGTGCACATTGCTGTATTGATTTTGATAGTTGATCAGTTTACACACACTGTGCTCATTGTGTAAAAATGTTTTGCTTTGTGTAACTGACGCAAGAAGTCAGCAGTGTTGCTGTTTCCAACATGTGCTATGTCAACTACTCTCAGGGCTGGGAACACAAGATGTAGGAGTGTACCATTTACCATTCACAGTCAGAATCTGTTTTGGAGGTAGTCCGTATGTACATACTGACCACATGTACGACTACATGAGATCAAGATGTCTCTGCATGTGACTTGTGCATTAAGCTATTGTTACAGTCCAGTCATTGTTAGTGCTGCGCCAGTCAAGATGTAATCTGTTTCACACATCTCATAGGGGAATTAAATTGACATGTGTCCACTTTCATATTGTGTAGGAGACGACCAAATGTGCACCGTCCGCTCACAGTACTGGCGAACATGGAGGATGAGGAGATCATATACAAATTCCATCTGGATCACCTTACCCTTTACGACCTATGTGCTCAGTTGGAGCCCCATCTGAGGCCTCACAGAACCTATCCAACTGCTTTGACACCAACAGTTAAGGTGATGGCGGCCCTGCATTTCTTTGCAACTGGTTCGTTCTAGTACACGGAAGCCATCGCCGGTGGGATATCTCAGCATGGTGCTACGTAATGTCCTGTCCGCAATGATGACATAGAAGGACTGGTACATCCATTTTCCTTGGAGACATGACTTGGCAGCTGTGAAGGGTGATTTCTATGACCGTGGCCATATACTTAATGTTGTTGGTGTCATTGACTGCACACATGTTGGCCTGGTTCCACCACAGGAACGTGAGCACATATACAGGAAAAGGAAGCATTTCCATTCCATTAATGTGCAAGTGGAATGCCAATGGATATGATACCCTCCCATGTCTGTGCAAGATTTTTTGGGGCAGCACATGACTCCTACATACGCGAAACAGCATCATACTACAACTGATGGCAAATCTGGATCCAGAGCGTGCGTGGCTTGTTGGTGAGTACGCAGAGTCAAGTAGTGTGCTGTATGTTTGACATGCTGTTCTCTGCTACTGTTTATATTATAACATTTCTCTCTGTATCTCACACCTAGGTGGCTCTGTGTATCCCAACCAGCCTTGGGTGCTGAGCCCACTGAGGAATCCAAGGACCCCGGGTGAAAGCCGCTACAATGCAGCACATGGGAAAACACGTTGTGGGTTGGAGCGTACTTTTGGGCTTCTGAAGTCTAGATTCCGGTGTCTGGACAAGGGCGGAGGTGCACTACTCTACTCTCCCCAAAAGATGTGTCAGATCATAGTTACATGCTGCATGCTCCACAACCTGGCCTTGCGGAAAGAGATCCCTCTGCTCCTGGACGATGATGAGCAGCAAATGCCCCCCTGCAAACCCACACATGCCCAATGATGACAATAGTGGAGAAGAGGAAGGTGTTGACCTGCGTCAACAGCTCATAGACAACTACTTCCCTTGAGTGTAAGTGACATTGTACAACCTTCACATTGTCTGTTGGCTTTAATGGTAGTGGCAAGGCATAGATGATCTTTTTGACTGCTGGCTGTTGTTGGCTCTGGGCTAATGGCTAATGTGTGTGGCACAGGGTATTTTTATCCAGGTATCTCATGTCTATGTTGATGTTGTTGATCAATGTTATGTGTGCTGGTTTTTGTACGTTGATGGCTAGTGGTGTGTTTCAGCTGTAATGGCATCATCTGACAAGTAAATGTAATTCTCTTGTGTCTTTCTAGTTTCCTTCACCCTCTCAATGCCTCGTCACATTCAGAGCTTGTGGTGCATTTGAATCTGAGTTGACATTGTACATACTGTGATAAACATGGAGCTGACACAAAGACATAGGTGTCTAAAGAGTGTTCATTTTCAATGCGTATTTGTGAGAGAGAAGTGATTATTTACAATATTGTGCCAAGTGAATTAATGAGTTGTCAGTGATGGTAACTGATACAAAGTAGTCACCACATTGATGTAGTCACATAGTCCAACAGCCTCCTGCCATCAACATGGCAATGTTGGTAAGGATAGTTAACTAAGTCAATGTCAAGGGGAACACATGTGCCATCATGGCTGGCTCAGCGACTTGCATTTGGATGGTGCATTGCCACTTGATCCTCCCCTGGGGTTTCTCGGATGGCCTCTCGTGCGTTTGGTAGGGGGGCCTCTGCTGTGGGCTCAGCGGTGTCTGAGGAGTCATTTTGTTGCAGCTCACCCCTCTCTGTGGCTGCAGCTGAGGTGTTGGGAATATCAGCAGGCGGGCCACTGGAGGGGTGTGAGCTGTCATTTGGGCAGAATGTCTGTCCCTCAGAACACCCACAAGCATGCCCATGAGGTCCACAAGTTGTCCCATACGTGTTGTCCATGGACTTCAGCAGCAGGTGGAGCTCACACACTTCTTACACAACCTGGTCCATCTGTTCCTGGTTCTGTTCATATTCCCCAAGGACTATTGTGACAGTGGCTAGGGCTTCGGTCTCAATGACCTCCTGTATTTGTTCTCCAGTTGCCCTCCCACCTGCCCTGCAGGCACAGACCTATGACGTTGGCACTCGACGCACACGGCACACTCTCCCTGGCAACCTCTGATTGTGTGGCAGTGTTGGTAACCACAGAGGCAGGGACAGTGATGCAGGCAGCAGTGGTGATGGTGATGGTGGTGGTAGAGGCCGCACAAGTTGTTGTAGCGGGAGTCAGTGCTGTTGTTGTTGCTGTGGTGGTGGTGGGAACAAGGGGGACTGAGACGTGGTGCGCCCTGGCAGTCCGAAGGGGACAGGTCGTTGCTCTACATCCGAGAAACGTATGGAGTCTGCATCCGAGAGTTCACGTCCTGGGGTGGAGACAGGCTCTGCAGGTTGGTGGTGTTTTCTGCTGCATTTGCTTGTGGATCTCCTGTTGAACAGAGGTTAAATGGTCATTGAAGTGCACTCCACAAGCTTGGTGTTAGACTTTTGGGTGTTATATTTGATACACCAAACACTTTACATTGTAATCACTTGTTATAGCTGCAAGATACTGAGCCTCATGCATTGATGTTGAGGTACAAACATTAATTGTCCATGGTGGGACATGTAAATTGGAACCATGTGCCACATACACAAGATTGTGTGATTTAAAGGACATGTCATCATCTAGCAACTTGCGGCACAACAACTTTATGTAATGCGTCATTTATTTTTTGCTCTTCATGGAATCAATTTCAGCTAAGCAAGAAATATCCATTGGAATGTTATACATAACTTTTTCATTTCATGTACTTTACTTTGTTTGTCAGATTGACCATGCATTTTTTGTGTTCATATGTGCCTTCATGCTCTGTCACCATGGCACTTACACATTGCATTCTGTGCTGTGCATGATTGTACCCTGAATTACTTTCACATGTGACTTGGTGAGTCACATGTGAAATGTGGTTTTATTTCAGTGACAGTTACGTGCACTTGGCTGTCTGCACACTGGATGTGGCTTTTTGATCTATGCCAAGTTGGCTGACATGTGAGTGCTGGTGTGGTCGTATGGCTCCATGCATTTTGAGAAGGATGGCAGGGTGCATGCACTGACTTCCTTCCTGTTCGGTGACAAAGTGGAGGGAAATGGCTGCCACATGGTTGTGGGTAGGGGGAGTGCTCCAGCCTGCTAAGCTGTGGGACAAGGGTGCCTGGTGGGAGTTGTAGTGTAGACTTCCTACCCACAAACACCCCTCCCAGTAAAGATGGCTACCTACCTGTAAGTTTAATGAGTGCAATGCAATGGCTGCCACATGGCTCTGGGTGGGGGGAGCGCTCCATCCTGCTCAGCTGTGGGACAAGAGGGAAGGCCTGTTTCGAGTAGTAGTGCAGGCTTCCCACCCACAAACCCCCTCCCTGTTCAGATGGCTACCTACCTGTGAGTTTGATGAGTGCAATGTAATGGCTTCCACATGGTTCAGGGTGGGGGGAGTGCTCCATCCTGCTCAGCTGTGGGACAAGAGGGCCTGGTGGGAGTTGTAGTGCAGGCTTCCCAACCACAAACACCCCTCCCTGTTAAGAATGCTACCTACCTGTTCGGTGAAGGTGAGCAATGCAACTATGGTTCAGGGTGGGGAGACTGCTCCATCCTGCTCTTCTGTGAGACAACAGGGCCTGGTGGGAGTTGTAGGGCTGGCTTCCCACCCACAAGCACCCCTCCCTGTTCAGATGGCTACCTACCTGTAAGGTGAAGGTGAGCAATCAATGGCTGCCACATGGTTCAGGGTGGGGGGTGTTCCATCCTGCTCAGCTGTGGGACAAGAAGGACTGGTGGGAGTTGTATTGCAGGCTTCCCACCCACAAACCCCCCTCCCTGTTCAGATGGCTACCTACCTGTAAGTTTGATGAGTGCAATGCAATGGCTGCCACATGGTTCAGGGTGGGGGGAGGGCTCCATCTTGCTCAGCTGTGGGACGAGGGTGCATATGGGGAGTTGTAGTGATGGCTTCCTGTACACATGCCCCCCTGGAAATGTTGCTAGCTACCTTTGGGGTGATTCTAAGGGAGTAAATGTTATATCTTTGAGACATGTGTTGGGAAGAGTGGGTTGCACGTAAGTGCATTTAGGTCTAGGAAGTGTAGCTTTGTAGTTGTGCAAGACAGTACATAGCAGTGTGATGGGAGACATTTGTTGTTACTTACCAGCCTCCACTCTCCCGGGTATTCCTGTGAGACTCTCTGGATGCAGTATGGCAAGCACCTTCTCTCATTCGGTGAATGTTAGTGGTAGAATGGGAGGGCCACCGCCAGTCCTCTGACCCAGCTCATGCTTCTTGTTGGCACGTTCTTTAACCCTGCTTTTAAGGTCATGCCACCTCCTCGTGATGTCAAACATGCTGCGCGGGGTGGTCCCTAATGCATTGACTTTGTTGTCTATCCTTTCCCACATTTGAGATTTTCTGGCTACTAGTGTCTGTTGGACCATGCTTCCACACAAATGTGGTTCTACTCCGATTATCTCATTTACCATGACTGACAACTCATTGACAGTGAATTTGGGCATCTTCTTCTTTGCCATGGTGTGTGATGTGCAAATGGGTGTAAAGTGCAGGTGTGGTGTTGGTGGTGATGTGTAGTGTGTGATGGGATGGTGTCATGTGTGCTGATTTTCCTCTCCTTTGTTCTGTGGTGTTGGGCCCTTCAGTTCAGGCTTTGTGCAAAAGATTATGGGCAGGGAAGGGGTCAAAATGGTAGATTAATGTCAGGTGTGTTATCAGGGTTGACCTGGGATTTGTATTTTTTCTTGCCATGGGGATGTGTCATTGGGGTGTGTCAGATGTTTTTTGAGGCTACAACAGGAAAAAAGCCACACTTGTTAGCCTTGCTGTGTGGTTGCTTTAGACCGCTATTCCTCTTTCCGCGCGACCGCAGTGGTCTGAATGCAGTTTTCCTTCCGCGGCTCTCCCATTCACTATTTTGCGTGATGGCGGCGGTCGGGGACAACTGATCGTTCTGCTGGTACCGCTATCGTATCATAATTTCACTTGTGGTCATTCCGCTGGTCGAACAGCGATTTTGGGTCTTTCCGCAGCTACTCAGACCGCCGCGGAACGATTTCCAGCTTTTCCGGACATTCCCGGCAGAGTTTTGTGGAATCTGTCCACCGCTGTGGGATTTTTCCAGCGGTGCATCATAATCTGACCTGCGGTTTTGCTGCGATACATGTGGACGGTTATTTTCCGCTACCACAGCAGTCGGAATGCTTTTCCGATGGCCATCGTAATCGACCCCTAAGTACAGAGCATTGTGAAACTTCCTACAATATCATTCTATTCCACTCAATTTGATCCTTATTTCCAAACATTCAATGTTTGGAGGAGTGTTAAGTGAATGTGCTCTTTTCAAAAGGTAAAAACTAACTTCTGTAAGTATCACTGAGCCTCAGGTTCCAGATTTTCTGATTTTTATTACTTCTTTGCACGATTACTCAGAATCATTGCAAATCAACTATTAAAAAAGGACAAAATACATACATAATAATATCTATCACAGCAGGAGTCACTGGTAATTAAATGGTCCTATCAAATAACTGATTGGGGCAAAAAGAACAGATAAGTATGATTCAATGTAAGTCACAGGATTTTGAGGACAAAAAATGGCAGTGCAGGCGAGTAACTGATACAAAAATAGAGATATCCATATCATTTAGCCTAAAATTCACAACCCACTACGAACACAATTAAAATACAATCAAATTAACTCCGCGAAGCATCGACCACTCCATCCCTTTCAGTGATACTGCCTTTAGTACCCCGCTTTAAGGTAATAAACACTACTATGTCAACTGGAATATATCACTCTTTCTCACTGCGCAATGTTACAGTCCCTGCTCATGTCCTCCCTTTGGCGGACCCTGACCTGTAATTGCTATGTTTTTTTTTTATTCTTTAGGTTCATGTAAAACTGTTGTTTCTCTCTTTATTTGTGCACTGTATTATGAAGTGCCGGCAGGCAATATATATCTTGCAGTATCAGATGTTACTTCATTGCGGTTTAATCTTGATCACAGATATGTATTCAGCTACACGGTTTATGCATGGACTGCCTGTTATTCCTATGCGCCTTTGAGGGGATTGCCACGTACACGTTTTGCTATTCTGATGCACAATAAATAGAATTTGATCAAAAAAATATAATCAAATAGAAAGAATTGCAACCAATCTGGATAAATGTTATTGAAGTGCAGGTGCTATTGCCATTCAGCTCTGCCTGTGTCAGCAGATGCGGCACAAACAGAAACAAAATGCAAAACATAGCTGACTAAGAATTTGCTAATGGCCAATGTCACTCGAACTCTAATACATATGCAAAGGCTGGGGTGTAAAATAACTGCAAAGATCATGACCTTATATGGAACAGTGAGGAGCTGCCAGAGTCATGTTAAATACAAACATCGGGCCTGATTCACAGAACTAACTTAAGACAAAATCCTAAACTTACTACCATTTTGGTATTCACAGAAGGCACTTAGTCATTTTGGTATTCACAGAGGGCACTCACTCATTTTGGTATTCACACAAGGCACTTACTCATCGATGAGTAAGTGCCTCCTGTGAATACCAAAATGAGTAAGTGCCTTCTGTGAATACCTAAATGAGTAAGTGCCTTCTGTGAGTGCCAAAATGGTAGTAAGTTTAGGATTTTGTCATAAGTTATTTCTGTGAATCGGTGCCCAACTTACCTTGAGACCAATTAGAATGCAAATGCCATTCACATCAAAGTGTGCAAATGCAAGCCAATAACTGTTACTAATACATGTTCAAAGGCAGCAGTGCAAAATAGAAGAAAGATTCATGGCCTTAGGGGACAGAAAACGATTGCCTCAAGGTCATATCAGATACAAACATTTCGCCTCAAATATAATTAAAAGTGAAAGTGCTATTCATATCAAGGAGAAGGCAACATGACCAAAATCAAAGCAAAGCTATTCACTGAGGTCCATTATGATGTTACCTAAACATTGATTTAATAAGTGCAAATTAATATTGAGCAAACCACTAGCTGCATGATGTCGCAAGACTCAGCATCATTGTAGAGAACTTCGTTGGCTGACATGGCTCACCCTTGAGGCATTCATCAGCTGCAACTTTGTAGGATCTGATGTTCAGTTGTCTAAAAATGGGTACAAGCCAATATCGCCTAGGGCGGGAAAGAAATGGACATAGGCAGAGGACATGCAAGAGAGTCTCCATCATAGATCGACACCCCCTATGAAATATCCGGATCCCACTTAATCACCCATACTTTATGCGTTCAACCGAACTAGCTAAGCTGCAACTGAAGTAGTGGTGTCTTGGCAGGAATTGAGGTGGACACAATGAGTATGACAGCAGGATTAGTGGCTGATACAGCTTCACAGTTAGATCTTATGAGCTTATGAGTTTATTACGAATGACTTGTAGATCATCATAAGCTGACCATAGCCTGGTTTGTTTCAGCAGTATTTTTGATAGCTTTTTCGGTGGTAAGGCAGCTCAAATGAGCTCTTTGTCTGCAAACCTGTAGATTGCAACCTGGTGGAATGTGTGCATTTTTGAGGCTTTATTTTTGAATAAAGGCCCACAGAAGCTGCTTGATGGGCCCCGGCTCGGCTGGTGCTAGCTTAGCGCAGAGGAAAAGGAAACTCACATAAAGAACATAACCTTGGCCTGCCAGATTAAGTTCCAGGCAAATTTGGGTCTGCACCATCTATGCAGGTAGCTGGAATAAACGTCTATAGTATTGGCATTGCACAAGATCCAACCAACTTCATAAGTGATTTTTATAGACAAAAGACCCATATGTGAGAGTTGGCCTTAGTTTGCAGTTGATATCTTTGCAGATTGCACAAAGGTCCAGGACAATATGTTTTTAAGAAGGTGCTGAAAGACAAAAATGAGATCATTTGCCAGAATTGCCAATGCCTCAATTTGCGCAGATGGAAGTCCTGGGTCATTTGGACATACTACAAGATATTTGATGTTCGAAACTCTTTGAATTTTCTGACCATTAATAAACCATGCCCCGTACTTGATCTTTTTTTGCCGAAAACTAGAATCTTTGGGGCAGATTTATGTTGGTAATGCGCCACGTTTGCGTCACGCAACTGCGGCATAAACGTGGCGCATCCCTATGACCCATTTACAACGTGACGCATCTAGGCAGATGCGTCATGTTGTAAAGCCCTGCGCCACTTGTGGGCGTTCCGGCGCAGGGTGGGCGTTCCGGGGCAGGTGCGCCTCGCAAAAGTGGCTGAGTGAAATCTATAAGATTTCACTCAGTCACTTTCAGGCCAATGCTGCGTCAAAACCCTGCGCCTGCTTGAAGCAGGTGTAAGACTTGACGCAGCATTGGACAGATCGGGCACCCCCGAGCCTTGCTGGAGCTGCCTCGCGCTTGCGACGCAACTCCAGCAATGCGCCACCTTTACGGCACAGATGCGTCACGCATCTGTGCCGTTTTTGCCCCATGGTGCGCCGCATTGTAAATGCGGTGCACCATGGGTGGCGGAGCAGCGGTGCAAAATAACTGGCGCATCCCTGGGGATGCGCCAGTTATCATAAATCTGCCCCTTTGTTTTTCTGTATTAATACTAAGCTTATTGACTTTGCAATAATCTGCCAGGCTGGTCAAGGATCTGTGTAGCCCAATTGCTGTTTGGTCCAAAAAGGTAGTATAATCAGCATATTGCTGTATGTCAGTTTGGAAGGAAAAGCTTTTGCTGAGCTTAGGTGATAATTCAAGTCTGGAAAGTACAGATTAAAAAGTACGGGGCCAGAAAACACCAATGCATCAAGCACCTGTTTGTGTAGATTTTCGCTGATGTGGACCATTCGCTGGATTCGCTCACTTTCAAGCTGATGATGGCAGTCAGAAGATGCAGAGGAATGTTTCAAGCTGATAATTTATTCCAAAGCAGACCTCTGTCCGCTCTATCGAACGCTGTAGCGAAATCAATAAATGCACTGAAAAAAGCACCTGCACCTTTTTGTGTCGAGTGATTGATCAGTGCCCTTACACATAACAAATTGATCTCCTTCCCATTGCCCTTTTGAAAGTCTGTTTCCATGGCAGACCATTTGGGCCAGTATCAGCTGCAGAGCATGGTAGTCCAGGTATTATGAACCATATCCTCTGTGATTAAATCCGAGGTTAGGCAAGGGGCGTAAACTTTAATCGTTTCTTGGGTGTTTGTTGGCATAGGCAGCGAGATAAGCGGGTCAACGTACAACTAAGAACTATATGCTAACCATCCATCCGTTGAGATACTAGATAATTCACTTCTTTGCTGGCCTTCTAACAGATTATGAGGCAACATTTCAAAAAAATATTTACATTTTATTGCCATGAGAACGGTCTTCCAATGCACATCTTGCAGCTACTGTTTTTTATGTCGAGCCTAGTGCAGTGCGCACGCGCTAACTTAGGGAAACGACCTCTTGGAATCGCTCTGTACTTCCAACCTATGGCTTGCGGTTATGAGCAGCCCGGGAGTGAGCAGCAGCGTGGCCGGATGCCAGCTGCATTCCTGCCATTCCTTGCCCTTCAGAGCAACGACAGCACAGTCGGAACCACACCGAAGAGACAGACACCAGCGCAGGACGCATCAAACGCCGTTGACACTTGAAGCGTCGGAGACAGTCTGACTGAGAAGCAGAGGACACACAGCTCTTGCGCCCTGCAGCAGTCTCTCGTCCTCTCTTCAGCACTCTCAAGATGGTGCAGCCGTCTACAATCTACAAACTGTCTCTGCTGCTGAGTGCTGCTGCAGGTGAGTCTCTGCACTGGGGGGGACTTAATTTCTGGGTGTGAGTGTCTCTCCCTCATGGTCATTACTTAGTCCTCTTTGCTGTCTCTTGCTGGGCTGTGTGTCTCCTTGCCTGAAGGGTTGTCTCTGTCTACACGGGTGTCTCTTCATGAGAATTAATCTCTCAGTCCCTTGATGGCCGTCTCATCCCCAGTCCAACTCAACTGTGTCCAGCAGAACACAACACCCAGCATGGCTGTCTCTTCCTGGTTCTGAGGTCTCTTGCCCACTTGCACTGCCTTCCCTTTGCATCGGATGTCTGTTTCTCCATCTCCCACAACAACAGGTGTCTCTTCCGCCCAGTGGGTCATTAACACCCCTCCACCCCCCCGGGCGTCTCTTTCCGTCCTGTCTCTGAGTTTGTCTTTTCTCTTGGTCCCAGTGACCCTCAGATAGGGGATTTCCAGCTGGAGATTTCTGCCGCCTTTCACTTTCACTTTTGAGTTCTAAATTGCCCCATCCTTTCTCGGAAGGCAGAGATCCTTAAACTCCAAACCTAGCACAAAACGATAAAGATACCCCTCCTCCCATACACCTGCCCCCACCTTCTATACACCTGCCCCCACCTCCCATACACCTACCCCCACCTCCCAAACACCAGCCCCCACCTGGAATGCACCTGCCCCCTCCTCCCGTACACATGCCCGACCTCCTGTGCACCTGAATAATTACACTCTACTCAATGCAACATAAATACACTCCACATAATACCACATAATTACGCGTCACATAATTACACTCTATTCAATGCAACATAAATACACTCCCCATAATACCACTCAGTGTGACATAGTTAAATGCCACATAATTATGCTCTACTCAATGCAACATAAATACACTCCACATAAATGCACTCTGCCACATACCACCAATCAACATAAATGCACTCCAGACATTGACACAATTTCACTACACATAATTTCACTCAACACTACAGTTCCAGGCCACACAATTCAACTCCACACATTTCCAATACGCACCACATAATTACATCCCAAGCAACATATTTCAACTCCACAACTCCACAATCCACAATGTATCTCAAATCCACACCATATAGTGGCACCACCTGAGCACCAAACATCACTCACCACCACCATTTTGCATCAGAGCACCACATAAGCATCACCTAAATATCACCTAAGCATCACGTCAGTCTGCCCTCAGAATCTGGCATCTGTTGATTCTCCCCTAATGTCCGTACGCTGCTCATGTTCTAATTAAATTATTGGTTTCCAACATCCACTACCCCGTTATTTATGTCCCGCTCCCCCATAACAAAAACAATTATTATGAACAAGCATGAAAACAGGCAGGAAGAATTTGCCGGCAGTGAAAGTACAAAAAAAAACAGAAGACATTTTTTATGTTAACATCTTTTTTTAATCAGGTTGTTCAGTTGTAATAATGTCGTCTTGGTTTGTAGAAAGGTAACAAAAATGCTTAACAGTTTTTATTATAACTTTTCAACATGATGCAGAGAAGCCACAATGCTCTACAACATAGCCAAACGTTCTGGCTAAACACATAAATACAAAAAGCGAGACCTATTAGCTATGCCAATACTTGTCTTAAACATGTGACGCCGATACCTTTTGCGCACGATTTCAAGTTCCTCTTTCTGGGCTACTTTTGCTGTTTCCTTATACAATGCCTTTATGCTTCTGTTTAAATGTTTTTTTAGCAGTAGAAGATCTTGATATTTTGGAGGGAGTGGAGGATGAGAGCAGTGTGCCCAAGGACCTGGCAGCGGAAGAGCAAGAATCTTTAACAACCCTTAGTAAATTCAGACCATTCTTCCTAAATGTTGTAGTTCATTTCTCGAGGACAGTAAATATGCTTGTAATTGCTCAGTCTTACTAGCATTTGAGCCCCAACCCACCGGTGCCTTCTGACAATTTCCACCTCTGAATGATATCCCAGCATGATTTCTCTATGCAAAATGGTGGCATTAAAAGAACAAGCATTAAGAATGTTAATGGTTTTCCCGCTGTATGCTGAAAAATTGAAAATGCCTGAGTTCATGACGAGCTCAGCTTGTCATAAGCACAGCTCCAGTGTGCCTCATGATGAGCTGAGCTCGTCATGAGCATGGAAGGGGTTAAAGCCATTTGCTTTGCTATACAATACCATTAGCAAAGCATATGGATTTAACTTAACCAAAGGAGAGACCTGTTGCATTTTCAATGCTTGTTATTTTCTGTTGCCTGTGTCTTTGGTGCAGGAATTGAAAACATTTTCTTTTGTAATAGGGTCCCCCTGCTAGGAAATGTATTGTCCCCTTAAACACTGAGCTACTGGTTGATCATTTCCGCCTTTTCCCAAATAGTTTGGGCAATCAACTAAGTTTGCGATCATTAGACACCCCATCCAGGAATCATGAACTTTAATCCAAAGAAATTTCTAATTCTGATTTTGAGTTTGTAGGCCCCACTGGCTATTTTCATTACACCTGGTTTCAGTTATGTCCTGTTGTATTAAATATCATCCAACAGCCTAGAAATGCTCTCCAACATTAATTGGATTGATTTTCTTTTCTTGCGGCTACTAGGAACTCCTGTAGTGCAGTTGTGCCTGTTGCTTAAGAAGTCTTCTGCAGGCAGCCTCAGAAACTTTATTCATCTTGGTGTAGAATTTCAACATGTTTACCTAAAGTCAAAGTCTGGGCTGTCGTTACTTTCTTCCCTCTGTTCCATGTTGGAAAATCTGATGCAAAATTAAAAGTACCAAGAAGTGAGATCATTACTCTGGGACCCCTTATTCTATGTTTTCTTGGATTACCAACTTTCATCCTTCTTCACCTCCTTTCAGCTATTTATGCATGTGGCACCCACATCAGGGGATCTGAGGTGCGTATGCAGCTTGGTTGTGCAAGGTTATATAGCAGTAGATATACATATGAAGTACACGCGCCTTTTCCTGCCTCCTCACTGGCTTGTGTTTGTCACCAAGTTTGAGTTTTCAGTCCTGCCATAGCTTCACTCCTGTCTGCTACAAGTTTTTAATAGAGAGCGTAAGACTCTGAGATTCAGGGGTACTTAACAATAAATCTATCTTTGTCACATGTTCTCCTCAGCCGATTTGGGCGCTGGCGAGGGAAGCTACAGAGCCGCCATTTTGGGGGAAGTCTCGGGGTGGAGGTCTAGTTGTTGCCCTCTCCCGCCCTCACCAGGATAAAAGACGCACTCTGGCTCGCGCACGCAGATTGTTCAGAAAGTAGTTCCTGAGGCGGAAGCCGGGAACATAGTCTAGCGTTTCATTTTAATTGTCTTTTTTAACCTTTTTGCATTTGCTTATTTGCACATATTCCTACCTGCCCGTACTGCACACTTCTCCTAAGCCGATTTGGGCGCTGACAAGGGAATCTACAGAGCCGCCATTTTGGGGGAAGTCTCGGGTGGAGGTCTAGTTGTTGCCCTCTCCCGCCCTCACCAGGATAAAATGGCTTTACCTGCCCGGAGGCGCAGCGGGCGCGCCGCTGGTGCGCCGAAGGCCAAAGGGAAACCCGTCTGCGCCTGTCCGTGATCAGAACGCGTCCGGGGCCGGACACTCTGCCCGATATAACACCATCCATAGGACTATATATAGCCAGAGGGAGATACTTGCTCTTAGACCTGTTTGTGCTTCACCCTGTCCACATGGTGCTTTTTAAATTGAAGTGCAAAGCTTGATATTGAATTTAGACATTTTATGAAGAGACTCTTTAAAGAAATCAAATATATCTCTTGTTATTAAACCTGTATCTATTTTCACAACATCCGGCAGTGAAGTTTGGGGGTAGGGCTTTGGGCTTGTTGATTAATGCGCACACAAACACACATGTTCCACAAACCGATGTGTCTAAAACTCAAAGTAGAGTAATGTAAGATATCCCATTTTCAACAACTTAGCAAGACTTCTACAGTGTCAACAGTGAAAGGAAACCAAACAACAAAGTGTGCACTAATTATTGAACATGCTCAATGAAGTAAAATTTGTGTTTAAGGGAAATGTTTGATCTTAAAACTCGATATTGATTGACCGAAAAAGAAGTAAAGTCATACCATGCAATTTTAATATACATGCATTATTTGGACACTATACTAAATAGCTGATGTCCACAACCTTTTAACGTTCTAAACCACTGCATTCTTTTAATGGCCTAATGGTGTGAATTATTTTTAACTCTGGTTTCTTTACAAGTTTTCTTTAAAACACAAAAGTGTTTAGGAGAGGAATCAGTTGTTTTGTATAAAAACAGTAAAATATCCATCACTTTGTGGGTCTGTATGCAGCATAAAGTCCCATACATTGCATTTAAGCAATAAGCGCAAATATGTTTGCCTATTTTAATTTAAATATATCATATGCGATTTACCCAAAGCTAGTTATTTTGACCACAAACTGTAGAATAGGAGGCAATTTTATTTACTGATATAGGGAGTGGGGGGTATGCGCACATACACTGACATTTTGTTTTCAAGCATACACAGTGATACATTCTATTGCGTAAAAAACAGAAGGCTTCAAAAGGCAAATCTAAGGACAAGGTAGATGTCATAGGAATGACATCCCTTGGGTTCTACGACGGAATGTAGAGGGGCCCGTTGGTGCAATTCTTGCTTAAGGACGACACACATTCCTGCTTATCTTGGTGTACGACTCGTCTCTACAATTATTAAAAACGAACAGAGAAATAATCGATTGCTACGCTATGAAATAATACTGTGAATTGTACATAATCTTTTTTTAAACCTGCCACCACTTGGCCCTTTCAGTGTAGTAAAAAGCTAGTGGCCAGCCTTCTCTCGCATTATGATAGGCTTGTGCGCTGTGGGTCAAATTGGCCAGCGGCTGCCTCGCCCAACTCCGCGGACATAGTATGGAGGCAGATGTGGAGCTGGAGTCGACGCTTGAGACTCAGACCTTCTCCTGAATGCTAGACAGCTTCCATCAGCAACTTCTTCACCTGGAAGGGGAGCTGTTGCGTTGGAAGCAGGAGATACAGCAGGAGCGGTGACAACAGTTACAAAGACACCTACGACGCATTGATCCCCAAGAGCTGCGGGATAACCACAGGCGCAACCGACAATCCGAGCGCAACCAGCAACGCCAAACACAGCTGCGACACCTCCGTCTGGGTACAGTGGAATTCACGCAGATGATAACAGTGCCAGAGGAACAACCCTTTCCGCCGGAAGAACAGCGCCAACCACCAGAGGGCGAAGAGGCCCGACCTAGTGTCTCCTGCAGCGAAGAGCGGCTATACATAAGCCCCGTCTCCAAATCCTAAGGTGTGATGGATGTCAACGAGGGGAGGTATGCAGGGGTTAACAGGAGATATGCGAAGCATGTCCTGGCGATCCTACTGTGCGTGGAGTCAATAAATATTCTGCATTACTGAATTGTGTTTATAATTAATAGTTGCAAAATGAGGCGGCAAATATATTTATGTTGTGGCAGTTAATTTTAAATATCTGTCTATATTCCTTTGTGGTTACAATACCTTGTTAGATTGGCGTTTGTCAATGGGTTTCTGCCTAAAGGAAAACATTGTTCTAGCTGTTGAAATGGCTGCCGATTATGACCTGGTGCACTGGCAGCATCCGAGAGGCTTTGGTTGCGTTGTCATTTTCTCTTTTTTCTGCCATCCAACTTGGACGGCCTCGGACTGCTGGCGTAAAAGGTTTATTATCTTCTTTATGGGCCCATCTGTTTTGCCCCATAAAGATAACAAACCTTTTAAGCCAGCAGTAAGTCAGGGCAGCCAGTCCAAGTGGGACGGGGGTCCCCGCAAGGAGAACGTGTTTTAAAAGAAAACACAGTAACACAATTATAAGATAATTAAGGATAAGTACAGACAAAAATTCAGAATTATTCTTGTATGATTGTTGTCATTTATTTAACAACACTACTTATGAATCAGTGAAGCATTTTACAATCACTTACGAAAAATTAAGAAGCCCCAAGGGGGGAGAGGGAAAGGGAAGGAAGTTGTGCTCAAAAGCGGTGAAAAAGTTAAGAAAAATACACAGAATCAAACAAACAGTAGGTATTTACAAACTTCCAGACAGGAATAGGAATTATTCCGAAAACCAAAAGCCTACACAAATTGTGGCAAATATTGAAAATAAAGTTCAAGTGGGGACATTCTACGGTCACGTCTATGGTTTAGTATAATCCAGGGGATGTGCCGGAAGTCCAATTGGGAAATTCGTCGACATTTCGACCCCTATATGTAGGCTAAGTTAAGTCCTTTGCCGGGGTCTTCATCAGGACAATTGCAGTAAGGGAGGGGCGAGGTGGGGCCGTTCTATCTGTAAGATTAAAAAACCAGTATCACAAAGTTGAAAATAACTGAATGAGCAGTCAAAGTCCTGCAAACCATAATGGTAGATTACTCAAGGCTAAGTCAACCATGGAAACCGGGCCGCTAGGGCCTCAGGTCATGCGGAAAAAGAGGTGGAGTACGCAATTAATCATACTCCAGCTCGATGGAGTGGATCATGATAAGCGAGGACAAACAATAACCAACAGGGAGTTTAAAAACACATGAGGTGGTATATACTCTATAAGGTGGAAACTCACATTGGGGTAGAGAATCACCGCAGGAGGGAGTCCAGATGTGGTCCTGGTGGAACTAAATTCTCCAAGAGACTGTCATCTATGAATTGAACCACAATTGTTCATTACTGCAAGATTATAGAAGCACGTAAGATTAAATTTGGTGATGAAATGTTAGCCCAAAAGTCATACCATTAATCATGCAATCCTTGTGTCATAGGGATATATCAACGAGGTCTATCACGTATGTGGGCACTGTAGTGATCTACTTCCCGGTCTGGCTGGCTATTGCGAGGTATCGCCAACTCTAAATGAAAAAAGTACATCAGAGTTCGAGATCCGCTATCAGGACATAGAAACAATCAGAGTTCAGATGTCAAATATCATGGCATTTCTCATAAGCCCATGCGTCATACCTCAAATGATGCCGACCTGGTGTATATGTCCGCTGGGTTTAGCTACCACCTTTCTGTCAACAACTGCACCTATAATTGATGTCACTTTGAATGACAAAATAGCTCGGCTTGAGAGACTAGAGAAAAAACTCACCAGAACTCGATTGCATGGACATCTGTTCACCAAATACTTACAGGAAAACATCATCCCGGTAGGATTACAAATAAAAATCGAACCACCTATTTTTGTGGACATCCCCAAGTTTAAAGAGGGGTTCAGCTACGTAGCCAACAACTGCTCCCGGCACTGGATGGTGCTGGGAGTGGAGACAGCTGCTGAACAAGTGGTGACACTTAGTAAAGAAATTGCAGACCTAAAAGCTGAGATTTTGGGAGACAGTACTTTGACCAAAAGCAAGGAAGCCCTTGATAGCTTGGCAGCATCCATCAAAGAATTTGATATAACAGCACAAACAAAAAAACTAGAGAAATTGGCGAGAGATCTAAGAACCTTTGATAAAAAATCTGTTTACCCTTATCTGCAACCAGATTATTACAAACAGGACACCCAAGGACGGTTTCTTAACCGCGGCCGTGGTGGGTACAGAGGAAGACGGAACTTCTCTACCTTTTCCGATTCTTCGTATAGTTCTGGTAGCGATAGTGAAGCAGGTCCCAGTACTTCGTACAACTACCCACCAGGTGACACCAGCTATCAACAGTACCCCCCCCAATTCCAACCTCATTTTTTAGAGCAGGGCCGGGGACAATGGCGTCCCCCACGTGGACGTGGAACCAACTGGAACAGAGGACAGAGAAGAGGGCAGCAACAAAATCCCGGATGGGATGGCAACAGGGGCAAACAACAGAAACAAGTGACATTCCGCCCCGAACCACACGGAGAAATCTCGACTCGGAGAAACACTTACCGGCGGTGATGGAAGCAACCACCACTGCATCTAATGTAGCTTCCACCACTGTCTCCACTGCTAACCCGGTGATCAACATCTCCACTTACCAGCTTCAGGATGAAGAAATTAAGGTTCTAAGCAAAGGCCTTTCCTATGTGCCAACTGCCGCAGCAAATAAATTTCTGCTAAAGACCGAACTATACAGATTCTTCAGAAAAATTCGGTTGCGATATTTCTTTCGGAATCAAACTACCAGGCAACAAGGATCCATTACAGGCCTGAGAGAACCGTCCACTTTCTTTCCACCCACGTATGCAATGAGTCCCAGAATCCTGGCATTTGAAGACATTGTGACAAAAGCTGTAGACCAAACTCTGGACAAAAGAAAGTTCGTCAGATTAAATCTTAGCAAGAAAGAAAAACAAGCACTGACGAATCTGTGTACCAATAAACGAGTGGTCATCAAGCCCGCCGACAAAGGCGGGGCGATCGTTGTACAAGACTTGTCTAAGTACAAGGAGGAAATCAACAGACAACTGTCTGACGGTGTCAGCTATCAAGAACTACCTAGTGATCCATCCAGAGAGTTAGCCCTCGCGATTTTGTCTACCACACAGAGAGGCCTGGAAAATGGCTTCCTGAGTGACCAAGAGTTCAGATTTCTAAACCAAAAATTCCCGAGGTTGGCAACAATCTACACCTTGCCCAAGGTTCATAAAAATCTTGATACTCCCCCAGGACGCCCCATTGTGTCCGGGTGTAGATCCATGTTAGAACCGCTTTGTAAGTATATTGATTTTTTCCTGAAGCCCATTGCCCTTAACACAAGAGCCCATCTTCGTGACACCACCCAAGTGATCCAACTGATCGATGAAAGACCTTTCGACCCCAAGACAACACTTTTGGTAACTTGTGATATTATATCACTCTATACTAGCATCCCGCAACAGGATGCCTTGGATGTGATGAAAGATGCATTGAATAAAAGACCGGCGCCTGTCCAAGTTCCCACTGATTTTATAATTGATTTACTGAGCATTGCAATGACCAAAAATGTTTTCATCTTTCAAGAAAAATTCTATGTACAGACTAAGGGCGTGGCGATGGGGGCCACCTTTGCTCCGAACCTGGCCATCATCTACATGGACCATTTCGAACAGGAACATATTTTTTCATCGAACAATCCTTTTTCAACCATGCTGACCCTTTGGGTCAGATACATCGATGATGTTCTATGTATTTGGCAAGGCAACAGTGACCAACTTAAAGAGTATCATGCTTGGTTGAACCAACGGAACCCTCACATCCAATTCACTTTGGAATCAAGTAACACAGCCATACCCTTTTTGGACATCACCATTTATGTGGAGGACGATCACCTGCTGACCACACTTTTCAGAAAACCGACAGAGCGGAACTCTCTGCTACAGTATGGAAGCCACCATCCAAGAGGCCTTAAAGATAACTTACCCATTGGCCAATTTTTCAGAATTAGGAGAAACTGTTCAACACGCACCAATTATATGAGGGAGTCTGAGATTCTGAAAGAACGTTTGATATCACGTGGTTACCCTACTCGTATGGTGAGACGTGCCCAGAAACGAGCATGGTATAACCCGCGAGATAACCTGTTGAATCCAGAAACCCGTGATGCAGCTGAGTTGAATCGGATGATTTGTGTCACCACTTTCACCACAAGGAGCAACGAAGTCAAACAAATCATAAACAAGAATTGGCCTCTTGTAGCGGGTGAGATTGACCAACCACAGCTCCCTCTTCATTCCTTTAAAAGGTCGAAAAACATCCGAGACATGGTGGTACATTCATATTTGGAACCAGAAAGCCCTCCCACACTCACAAGGTTATGGAACTTACCTCCTGTGATTGGACATTTCCGATGTGGTACCTGTACAGCGTGTGAGACCACTATCCAAAAGAAAATTTTCACACATGGCGATAAGGTCTTTGCCCTAAAACATCATACCAACTGCAACACAAGCAGTGTGATATACATCATAACATGTCCATGTAATCTGGTGTATGTTGGACAAACTCAGCAAAAAATCAAGTCCCGCATCTTTTCACACTGTAGTAGATTACGATGCAAGGTGCTAGGGGCTCCCCTTGTGGAACATTGGTACAGCACCGGTCATACAGTGTCAGACCTTAAATGGTTGGTTATTGAGAAGGTGTCCCTGGGTAGGAGAGGGGGCAATCTTGCATCTATTCTGAATTTACGTGAATGTAAATGGATGTCCCTCCTGGACTCGATCAAAAATGGGCTGAACGAGCAGGACAGTAGCTTTGCGCAATTGGCAGCATTGAGATGATTTCTTTCTTGCACCTGAAGTTTACTCGTCTACACCCTCCTGTTTGAGAGGTGCACGAGTTATTTAATGCTCGCCTACACTTCCATGTTTGGTAAGTGCGCGAGAACCATGCACCAAGACTTTGTAATGAGACATCCTTGCCATATGGTATAAAGCTGTACGGATTTCTTAATGCATCTATCTTTGATATGTTTTCTTTGAATCATATGTTTACTCGCTTACACTACCATGTTTGGTAAGTGCGCGAGTTAAATGTACTAAACTCATGATAGAGACAGCACTGTTATAAATTCTACTAATGAATTCACATGTATTGTCCCATGCCCGTTTACACACTGAGGGTCGATGACTACAGCTTGCACCCCGCCATCATTTGATATCAATTAATGGTTACATTATTTAATACCTTAACAGCACCTTGTTTATTGAGAAGATATATCAATTTTCGAATAGTGCTATGGGCCCTTTAAGTCGGTCTCCCTTGGTGAGACGCTTCAGTATTTCTTCTATTTCCTTGACCCGAGTGCCTTAGTGGCCCCGCCCCAAACTCGCTGCATGTAAGTGCACTTTCCTTGTGCAATTCCCCACTCAATTGGCTTTTGTTAAAACGGGAACACGAGGGGGAGGAGCTTCGCGGGCAACCAAGATGGCCGCGTAAGCTCGGAGCTCCGCGGACCTTCCGATCCTCCGCAACCATCCTGCCCGTAATCCTGATCCACGTGGGTGGATACTTGTTGCTGATGGTCCACTGAGGCGAGAACCGTTTTCAGATCCCGAATCGGTGTCTCCTACGCCGAGCTACGTCGAGTGGGACTCCGTGCCAGCTCAGTGCCATTGTCTCTCCGGACTCCGCCACTACGCACTGCCGATCTGCGAAGTGCCTGCCTGCCCTCATCAGTGGCTAGGTGTACTGGAAAGCGGAGCGATCCTGTGACTGCATTCTACGCTCTGTCCCGGACTGATCCCCGGCTCTCTGGGCTCGGACTGGCCTGGCATAGCCCTTTGTTCTCTTGGACCTAATATGGCGGGCAAAGGGGACCCCGATAAGACATCGAACAGAGGCGTCCGCGGCAAATCACAGCAACAACAGAACAGGATTGAGCGCTATACTCAACCAAAGACGCCGCCTGTTACTGGGACCTCTGCCAAGGATATCCCGCACTCGGGCTCGCCGGACGGCTCTGAGCCCACTTTGAGTGACATTTTGGGGGCCATTACAAGTTTCCGGGCGGACATGCAGCAACAGCATGAAGTCCTTACACATAAGGTGGATGGCATGGCCGTTGATCTGACTCTCATTAGAGCCGACCTGGGTAAAACTAATGATCGAGTCAAAAATCTGGACATCAAGACGTCCAGTCTGACGGGAGACGTCTCGGACTTACAAACTGAAGTCCGGAACCTGCAGAGGTCAGCGGAGCAATTTGCAAGGCGGCTAGATGACTTTGAGAGCCGTGCCAGGCGGCAGAACGTCCACATTGTCGGTGTACCGGAGGGTTCGGAGGAGGCGGCGACGGACCTCCTCGTGGAAGACTTGATCAAAACTCATCTGGCGCCGCCTGGCCTCAGCAATTTTTTCTCGGTGGAGCGTGCCCACCGAGTGCCGGGTGGCCCGCCGAAGTCGGGCGTGGCACCCAGACCCATCGTAGCCCGACTGCTCAACTACCGTGACAGAGATGCGGTCCTGCAGGCTTCCAGACGACATGGACCGCTTAAATTCCAGAATGCCGATGTCCATTTCTATCCGGACTTCACCAGGACGGTTCAGCGACAGCGCCAGAGCTACGCAGGGGTGAAACGAAGACTACGGGACCTGGGATTCAAGTATTCCATGATGTTCCCTGCCAAGCTCCGGATCGAACACGAGGGTCGTGCCCTTTTCTTTGACTTTGCTGAAAATGTAAGTGACTGGCTGGACACTTTATCGACGCGCCGAGACGCACAGGAAGATCATGAAGGCGGCGCTGCTGGCGGCCCGGACCTATGAGACTTGGCTCTATAGTGGGTGATTCCTTGCCTGTATTATTTGCCTCTATTGACTATCGAATGTAGCTTTCAGATGCCGTATTACCTCTCCTGTCAGTTCATGGAGGGTGGCGGGGGGTGTTCGCGGTGATTCCTTACTCCTCTGGGTGTCTTCTTGTAGAGTAGTTATGGGGCGACAGGCACACTGCTGGTTGGGGGGCTTTTTAGTCATATGCAGGGGTGCAGGGTGGGGGGTGCAACTATGCAAGTTTCATTGTTCGTTTGTTCTATCTCTTTCTCTCTTTCTTTCTTGTGGCAATGGGTCGTGTGTTTTCATATGCAACTGATAATTGAGTTGGTTGGAGTCGGGTGGGGCGGGTTGTTGGATGATGGGGGGTAGGAAATTGAAAGTGCTTAGCTGGAATGTCAATGGACTGGGTGACCGAGTTAAGAGAGGGGTGGTAATTCAATTGATAAAGAGGCACATGCCTGATGTTGTACTTTTGCAAGAGACGCACTTGGTGGGAAACTCCTGTAGGGCCCTAAATCGCAAGGGTTACAAAATGGTTGCCCACTCTGGGTTCTCCTCGGGTTCCCGGGGGGCGGGCATCCTTGTGCGTGCGTCCCTTCCTCTTGAAATAGACGTCACACTACTTGATGACAGAGGACGCTACGCAGCTGTGGCGGGAAGATGGGAGGGGCGTTCCTTGACACTGCTTTTGGTTTATGTTCCCCCAGGCCTCCAATCTAGCACCTTCCAGGACCTTGGTAGCGCCATCTTGTCCATGCCTTCGGGCTTATTGATCCTAGGTGGCGATTTCAATTCAGTCTGCTCTGGCACCCTTGATCGCCAGCCACCGAGGGACCTACTGGGTTCCCAAATGGGGCTGCCGACCTTCCTTGACTCTATGGGTCTGGTGGACTGTTGGCGGCTTCTGCACCCTGCGCTCCGCCAGTTTTCGTTTCTTTCTGGTGCCCATAGGAGCCTGTCCCGCATAGATTATGTTCTCACCCTGGCGGCACAGTCGCCTGCCATCTCCGAGGCCCGTTTTTTGGCAAGGGGCGTCTCCGATCACTCGCCGTTGTGGGTCTCCTTTGATTTCGGTGTCGTCCTGTCCAGCCGTCCGGCAGCGGTGAATCCTTGGTATTTCCGCAACCATAAAACGCGCTCACTCCTGGCTAAGGCCATCGACCTATATTTCGCTGAAAATGTGGGCTCCGTTGGCTCCGCGGTCACCCTGTGGGAGGCATTCAAGACTGTGTTGCGGGGTGAAGCCCTAGCTCTCATTGCAGAGGCTAAGCGAGCTCGTGATGCCGACCTTTTGCATGTGGAAGACGAGGTCTTGGATCTCGAGTCCCGTTTGGGGCCTGAGCCTGACCCTTCTCTCCTCCACGAACTCTCCCTGAAACAGTCAGAGTATCATGACCTCGCTACGAACGCTGCCCTGGTTTTGGCCAAGGAGCAGCAGGGCCGCATTTATGATGTCGGTGACAAGGCCGGTAAACTGCTGGCCTGGTTGGACAGGCGGGAGATGGCAAGCCGGGTGGTCCCGGAAATCCTGGGCGAAGACGGAGTGATGGTCACAGACCCGAGTGCCATTGCCGAGTCTTTTGCGGAATATTTTCGGGGTGTCTATACAGCCGGCTCGGATCGCTCTGAGGCCGATTCAGCTGAGTTCCTCTCGGCAATTGACCTCCCTTGTCTTTCGGAAGAGGAAAGTGTCGATGTGGACCGGGATATCACCGCGGATGAAATTGCTTTGGCGATCCGCGCCCTGCGAGCGGGTAAAGCTACCGGCCCCAATGGCATACCGGTTGAATTGTACAAGATCCGGCCGGATGTGATTTCTCCTTATTTGAGGGATATGTTCCTCCGTGCCCGTGAGGAGGGTGTCCTTCCCTTGGACCAGCGGCTGGCCACCATAGTGGTAATCCATAAAGAAGGCAAACCGCGGGATGTTTGTAGATCCTACCGCCCCATTTCTCTCCTCAATGCGGAGCCCAAGATCCTGGCTAAACTACTGGCTAACCGGCTGGTCGGGGTTATCAGCGACTTGGTACACCCGGACCAATCCGGTTTTATTCCCCGCCGCAACACTGCCCTTAACCTGAGACGCCTGCACGGGGTCATGGCCAGAGCTCACGCCCTTACGGAACCGGCGGTACTTGCCTCCCTTGATGCCACGATGGCCTTTGATTCCCTGGAGTGGAGCTACTTATGGGCGGTACTGACAAAGCTTGGGTTTGGACCGGGCTTCCTGGGCTGGGTGCAACTCCTATATGCTTGCCCCCTGGCTGCTGTCACGGTTAACGGCCGCATGTCTGCTCCTTTTGCGCTCCACCGCGGCACCAGACAGGGTTGCCCTTTGTCACCACTCCTGTTTGCGTTGGCCTTGGAGCCACTCGCGGCTATGCTACGTTCGCACCCGGACTTGCGTGGGATCTCCTGGTCCCCGGGCTTCGAGGACAGGGTCTCCCTGTATGCGGACGACATCCTGCTTTACCTCACCTCCCCCTGTAGGTCGCTTATTGTGACGTGTGACGTGCTTAGGTTGTTTGGGCGCTATTCCGGCCTGATTATTAATTGGGCCAAATCCTCCCTTTACATCCTCAAGGGTGACACGCCGCGCCTCCCTAGAGGCTGCAACATACAACTGGCCGGGCAGGGCTTCAAGTACCTAGGGATCTATATATCAAACAATCCTAAGGCGAGGTATGACCACAACTTACTCCCGCCGCTCCACCGGCTGCGGAGGGATGTGGAGAACTGGCGCAAGCTCCCTCTTTCACTCCTGGGCCGAGCGGCATTATTCAAGATGATGTCAATGCCCAGGTTCCTGTATGCCTTGCAGAACACTCAGGACCTTGTTCCAGCTCGTTACTTTAGGGAGGTTGAGAGCCTGCAGCGTGCCCTGCTTTGGGATGGTCGACCCCGTGTCGCTGTCCAGAAGCTTACGATGCCGTGGTATGATGGGGGCATTGCGTTACCAGATGTGCGGAGGTACTACTGGTCCTCTCAACTTACCGCTATTAACCATGGCCTTTACGGTCCTGCGGACAGCCCGGGCTATGCTATGGATAGATGGCTCTTGCAAGGTGGCAACTACTACCGCGCCCTCTATTCTGGATCCTTCGATCGGCGCCTCTCAGGCCCGACCAAGGCGGCGGTCCACACGTGGCGGACGATCACTAAAATACAGGGCTGGCAGGGCAGACTGACGAAATTCACCCCTCTATATGACTCAGATATCCTAGGCAAGCTCTGGCATACCAAGGGATTCGACAAATGGGACCTCATAGGCATTTCGAGGGTGGAAGACATGCTGGCCAGGGGGGAAGTCAAGACTTTTCCGCAACTCCAGGCGGAATACCGACTGGGTGGAACAGAGTTTTTCCGTTATGCCCAACTTAAGCACGCAATAACTGCCGCTAGACCGGAGGAGGGCGACATCCCCGAGAGCTCCCCCTTGGAGGACAGGGTTCTGGACGGACATATGCCAGATAGCGGCATCTCTCTGTCCTACAAGAAGCTGATTAATGTTAGGCTCGACCTCCTCCAGCGCTTGCGGGAACAGTGGGTAGCCGATGGCCTGGAACTGGACGACGAGGACTGGCAGAGTGCTGTGTCCTCCCCTAAGGAGGTCGCCATCTCCTCGCGTCTGCGACTGGTGCAGTTTAAAATCCTCCACCGGGTGTATGTTACCGGCCCCCGGCTTGTACGTATGGGCTTCTCGCCTGATGGCTTTTGTCGTCGTGGCTGCGGAGCCCTTGCTACTTTTATGCATATATTGTGGGAGTGCCCCGTTATTGCCCCTTATTGGGAGAGAGTACATCGAGTGATGAGGGAGGTGACTGGAGTTGAGTTGACTGCAGAGGCGCGTAGGTGCCTCCTCAATGTTTGGGAGCCGAATGACTTCAACACGGCTCAGACTCGCTGGGCTACATTGGGCAACATGGTCGCTAAGAGGGATATAGCGCAGAAGTGGGGATCCAACGAGGCCCCCCTGGTGGTGCAATGGAAGGCCAACATGGATTGGTGTATGCTGCGTGAGAAGACTGTGTATACTGCCAGGGGGCGGCCTCAGACATGGAATAAGGTGTGGGGGGCATGGAATGCTTACAGAGGTGACTTGTGCCTGCCACCAGAGCCGCTTCCCCGAGATGAACACCTGTCACCGTAGCCGATGACACCAGCTATGCTACCTGTGTGTAACTCTCCTGTTCCTTCCCCCCCCCCCTTTCCTACATCCTACATCCGTTCTTTTCTAAATCTTACTCGGCCTCTGACGCCTCCTACTGACTCATGGGCATTTCTCCTTCTCCATTGCCTTTCTTCTGCGCCCTCGGGCGCCTCTGTTTAGGTTCTTGTTTATCTATAAAATAAAAAAACAACCTGCATTGTCCTGATATGAATCGCTTTGCACACTACTCTTTCTGATACCATGCTGCCTTGCCTCCGGGATGTTAGGCTGAATAGCTGTGTGCATTACTACAATAAAGGTTTTAAAAATTAAAAAAAAAAAAAAAAAACGGGAACACGACTTCTTATTACGATCTGTTTCCCCTGCCAGGATTCACTCCTGACGGCTGGTCAGTATCGCTTTAAGCCGCTGGGATTTGTCTCCCTTCCACCATACCTGCGTGGACGTATTTAATAAGGTATGTGTGCGAGTTGCATGCTTCTTAGAACCTTTTTCACCATTCACCATTTAATTGGTCCTTGTTAGAACGGGAACATGATTTCTTAACACGATCTGTTTCCCCCGCCAGGATTCACTTGTGACAGCCAGGCAGTATCAATTTGAGCCGCTGTGATTTGTCTCCCCTCCACCATTCTTGCGTGGACGCATTTAATGAGGTATGTGCACGAGTGGCATGCGTCAGAGAACGGTCTCCCTCTCTTGATTTGGTCACCTCTAAAATATCGTTCATTATGTTACAGCGTCCACATACGTGACCTGTTCTAAACTAACTTCACCTAAACCCAGCGGACATATACACCAGGTCGGCATCATTTGAGGTATGACGCATGGGCTTATGAGAAATGCCATGATATTTGACATCTGAACTCTGATTGTTTCTATGTCCTGATAGCGGATCTCGAACTCTGATGTACTTTTTTCATTTAGAGTTGGCGATACATCGCAATAGCCAGCCAGACCGGGAAGTAGATCACTACAGTGCCCACATACGTGATAGACCTCGTTGATATATCCCTATGACACAAGGAATGCATGATTAATGGTATGACTTTTGGGCTAACGTTTCATCACCAAACTTAATCTTACGTGCTTCTATAATCTTGCAGTAATGAACAATTGTGGTTCAATTCATAGATGACAGTCTCTTGGAGAATTTAGTTCCACCAGGACCACATTTGGACTCCCTCCTGCGGTGATTCTCTACCCCAATGTGAGTTTCCACCTTATAGAGTATATACCACCTCATGTGTTTTTAAACTCCCTGTTGGTTATTGTTTGTCCTCGCTTATCATGATCCACTCCATCGAGCTAGAGTATGATTAATTGCGTACTCCACCTCTTTTTCCACATGACCTGAGGCCCTAGCGGCCCGGTTTCCATGGTTGACTTAGCCTTGAGTAATCTACCATTATGGTTTGCAGGACTTTGACTGCTCATTCAGTTATTTTCAACTTTGTGATACTGGTTTTTTAATCTTACAGATAGAACGGCCCCCACCTCGCCCCTCCCTTACTGCAATTGTCCTGATGAAGACCCCGGCAAAGGACTTAACTTAGCCTACATATAGGGGTCGAAACGTCGAAGAATTTCCCAATTGGACTTCCGGCACATCCCCTGGATTATACTAAACCATAGACGTGACCGTAGAATGTCCCCACTTGAACTTTATTTTCAATATTTGCCACAATTTGTGTAGGCTTTTGGTTTTCGGAATAATTCCTATTCCTGTCTGGAAGTTTGTAAATACCTACTGTTTGTTTGATTCTGTGTATTTTTCTTAACTTTTTCACCGCTTTTGAGCACAACTTCCTTCCCTTTCCCTCTCCCCCCCTTGGGGCTTCTTAATTTTTCGTAAGTGATTGTAAAATGCTTCACTGATTCATAAGTAGTGTTGTTAAATAAATGACAACAATCATACAAGAATAATTCTGAATTTTTGTCTGTACTTACCCTTAATTATCTTATAATTGTGTTACTGTGTTTTCTTTTAAAACACGTTCTCCTTGCGGGGACCCCCTTTCTACATTTAACATACTACGCCCAGGTCCCCGTGACTGCATGGGTTTAACCCCTTTTTGTAAAGTCCAAGTGGGACGGCTCTAAAAGAGAAAAGAGTACATCACTGTAAGCTTGTTTCCAATGGTGACGCCAGCCAATGGAAAAGAGGGGCGGGGCTTAAACCCCGCTAGTGAAAGGTACTCAAAAACATAAAATCTCGCCAGCGAGACTGCGCATGTTCTCAACCTACGCTAGTCGAGACCTAAAAAGAGCAGGACAGTATAGTATGATCACTTGTAAGAGTATGATCGATTTTAAAATTTACAATGCAGTGTAAGTGCTAAAGCGTTACGCACAAGTAATCAAGTGTGGCCAGTCTTTGATGCGACTTGTGAGTATAAGCTGTACCTTGGTCACCTGTGCCCCTGTCAATCAGTGAGCGGTCAGGGCAGTCGTTAGTATAATGTAGAGCTTTGAGCATCTAGCTGGAAGAGTTACATTTGGTGGAGGAATGCTGAGATGAAACCTCTTTTTTTAAAAAACTTTTTATTACGTTTTCTTAGTTATTTTTTATGTTTTTCTTGCTATAATTAGAACAGTGTTTAATTTGTAAAAGAATAAGTGCCCCGGCTTCAGCACTTTAATCAACTGTTTTTCCTCAAATTCCCCGCTCTGTAATAATCACTGTATGTATAATTGTTTCCGCTTTCTTTTTAGTCATGTGTTTAATGTTTTATCTCATGAATTGTTATTTTTCTGTACTTTTATGGTTTCCTAAAAATTATGGCAACCGAATAAAGCATTTTTGAATTGAAGTGCCGGGCTCTCGTCGGGAGGCCACTGCAGCTTCCACATTGCCCCTGCCAGCTGCCAATGACAGTACAAACACAGCTACTAATCATCACACCATTCTTACAAGTGTGACAATTCATACTATTCCAGCCCCCCCAAAGCTATAAGAATGGCTTGGGAACCAGGTATTAGTCATTGTAGATGTAAATTGAACTAATAAACGGAGGTTGTTGTGCTCATACCAAAATTAACTAGACAGCGCCACCATGTGACAAACTGTCATAAGCCCCGGTGCTTGCACATATGTGTGGAATTCCACCACCCTGACTGAGACTGGCAAGTAAATCTTTTTTACATACCTGCTAATACTTATGTGTACAACTTGTTCATTTCATATATTAAGTCTAGTTTTCTGCTTTGAGTAAAGCACTGATTGCACCTGCATTCCACAACTGTTAAACTGGAAATGGCGCACTGTACCGACTACCAGTTTTTCTATCTCTGCCTTCAACTGTTTTCCACAAATTGTGGCACTGGAGTGCTACAATCTCTCTCACAATGGGGTTACAGGAAGGCAGGACCTGTCAATGAGTTCACGTCCTGGTTTTATAAGTGTCTGACAGTGAAGGCACCCTCTAGGTACAACATAAAAGCGCCTTATAGACATCTTGTGGACAATGGTGCTACCAGCATTGATGATGACTATCATACTGGAACAAATCTGGCATTGGTGGGTACTGGAAACCACATAGACAGGCTCTGGATAACGGTGCTGCTAGCACTGATGGCAAGGGAAGCACTTGCACAATGGTCATTGGAAGAACTAGAGTAATGAGGTTCCCGGTGCTAAGGAAGAGGGAGCAACGTTGAGCACTTTTACTTGAAATGTTCTATACAAATATAGTGGTACAATGAGGCACACATTACATTGGAGCCTCTAATTTATGAAATAATTAAAATCCAGCTTAGTTTTGTTATAGTAAAGTGCACCAGGCCCTGAAAGTCTTGTGTCAGTCAGTTGCTAATATGATGTCGACTAGCCAAGCCACACTGGTATTTCAGAGACAGAGGCCTCTACTACTTGCTTCCACATTTCCCAGTAGATAAATAAGTCCACCAGAGCTGGAATGGAAATAAGTGAATGCTTTTAGAGATTAATAAGGTCCTTGCCCATGGTAAAGTCTTTTTCCATATATTAAATATTTTGCCTTGCACAATATTAACACATATACATACAAATGGTTTTTGTAGAGAAAAGTATTATTAGACCTGACCTTTGGTGTGGTATTCCACCACACTTGTTGCCATCACTGCCCTGTTTTTACTGAACCAGTTTTTGGTAGTATTAGGACTCTGTGCACTATTCGCCTGCTAACCAGTGGTAAAGTGCTTGTGCTCTCTCCTTTAAACATGGTAAAAGTGGCCTAACCAAGATTGGAATGTATAATTTACTTATAAGTTCCTAGTATATACTACTACCATTACCCAGACCTGTTAATTAAATGCTACTAGTGGCCTGCAGCACTCATTGTGCCAACCACGTAAGTAGCTCCTTTAAACCTGTATCAGGTCTACCACTGTAATCTGTTGTGCAGTTTTAAATTGCCATTTAAACCTGACAAAATGAACCATTTGCTAGGCATAAACCTTCTTTTTTAATGCTTACCAGTCACCCCTAAGGTAGGCCCGCAAACGTTCCTAGGGCAGGGTGCATAGTATTTAAAAAGCAGGACATTGGTATTCAAGTTTTACATGTCCTGGCAGTGAAAAACTCCCAAAGTCGTTTTTCACTGTAGCAAGGCTAGCCCTCCCATAGACAACACTGGGTTACCTTATTACACCACATAAGTGATATCTTCAGTTTGAGAGCAGATAGAGAAATACTTCTTCCACTCATTTGAATTGTAATTTAAAATCTCCTTTAATGGTAAAGGTGGGGTTTACATTACTATTCTGAAAATGTCACTTTTAGAAAGTTGGCATTTTTCTGCCTTAACCAAAAGGCCAGTGTCCAGGGCAAAATGACTGTTATTGGCTCTCATGTGGGGTGATGTGTATTCCTTCCAGGTAGAGAACAAAAGCCTTGGTTTTGGAGAAGAGTTTTCCTCTTCTGAGCAGGATGGCTGGGGGAGGGGGGGGGGTTGTACTCAGCCATTCCTGGGCATCAAAGGATAAAATGAAGCCTGTGTCCATCCCCCTTTCTGACTACTGATGCTGGCTACCTGGGTCACTGGCAATTTGACCAGGGGTGCCAAACGCACCTTAGTCTTCCTGCCATTTGTCACCCTTCACAGATTAGAGCCAGTCCCAGGGAAGGGCTGAAGAAGTGACCAGAACCAGTTAGAGTTATACAAAGGGGGTGAAACCCACACACAGGCTAGCTCCGGGTATAAAAGTGGCCCTCTCAGAGCCTCTAATCAGAACACTGATAGACCTGAGAAGATTCAGTAAAAGTAAATCCCTGCTGTCTGAAGACGGAAGACTGGACCTGCTTGCCTTGAACCTAGGACTCCAGATGTGACTCCCAAGATCTGTTGGCTGAACTCCTGTTTGAGCTACAGGGACGCAACCAGTTTCTGGAGGCCTTCTCTGCAACTGCTCAGTTAACCAGTACAAACTGAAACTGCCTGGACCCTGTTGCTGGCCTTTGCTGGAGTGAGTTCTGGACCCCCAAAAGCTGCCCAACAGATTCTAGACCGTAAACTAGAGTCAAAATGTACTTCTCCAACCTACAAACGGCAAGAACTGGACTCCATGTGACAATCCTGTGTTTTGGGGCTCTTTGCGTCAAAATGAAGCTTCCCCAGTCTCTTTTACAAACTTAAGCAGACTTTTCGGTAGCCAATGTGGGACCTGCACTCGACTGTTGACGTAACCTCCCAGGCGAACTCCAGGCTTTGCCCGCTTGGCGCTCTTTGAGTCAACAACAACAGACCTATGTTTCCCTCCGATGCAAAATCCCGATTGGCGACTAGCTGTTTGCACCAACAAAGATCTCCTCATGGTCCCCCTCCAACACGAAGCTCCAAGTGAGACTCATTGCATCCGACGCGTGCTCCATCATTGTTGGTCTATACATTTGACTTTGACCCTGTCCAGTGCGACCAGATAACTGCAATTGGGTCTTTCTAACTCTTCATGCTATTTTTATTTAAAACTTTAAAAAATCATAACGCTGATACTACTTAATGGATGTTTGTCATTTTGGTGTCATGTTATTAGTTTTGGTCTCATTTTATTTGTTAAAATGTACTTAACATTTTTTTCAATTTACTATTCATTCATTTCAATGAGTAGCACATTCACCAAGACACCTTCAAGATACAGGCTGGGTTCTGTATCGTATCATGCTACAGGTAAAGTATGTTTGAAGGACGCTGAGAGAACCTGTATTTGATGAATCCTGGGATCCTAACAAGGATATCATTTTATCATCTCGCTTAAACCCGATTAGATAGTTTCATGAGAACTGTGCGTAGGTGTGTCAAATGATAGAATTGTGTGGTTTAAGCTGGTGCAGCATATATCAGAGAGCAGAATGACCACTGCTCGATGCTGCTTCGACCAGGAGCAGAGAAGGAGTTTTAATGCACTCTCTTACTGAGAGAACTAACTTTCTTCGCCTTTCCTTGGAGGCGACTATATACTGGTTCGTCTTTAAATCTTATGACTTTGATTTGCTTTGAATTGCATATTGATTGAAAATAGGCACTTTGATTTGCCACTAACTTGATTTTGCCTCCTATAAACGATAAATCTTAATAAACGTTTATGGTTTGAAGCGTAACCATTCTCTGTCATTCTTGTGGAGACTAATGTGCTTCACCAGTTATTGAATGTGTTTTGATTGGTTGGCCAAGCTCAGCTACGCACCTCGAGCCATTTAATAGTGCTTTATGGTCCTGAAAATCTCACAAAGAATAGCGCTAATACCTATTGAGGGCCTCAATATGGTTGCCTCAGTGACAGCCTTGTTAAGTCCACCCTCCCGAGTTAATGAAAACGGAGTATTGATATAACTTTGGTGGGGCAGCGGGCAGGGGGAGGGCAGAGTTAACTGTTGTCACCTGCCCCATTACAGGAAAACTTTAATTAGACCCCTGAAAAAGCATTGCTTACGTTGGGGCAGATTTACAAGCCCCTTACGCCTCTTTTGCGCCGCCGTTGCGTCACTTTTGTGACGCAGCGGCGGCGCAAAAGATGCGCCATGGTGCGGGCTATTTACAACGTGACGCATCTGGGAGATGCGTCACGTTGTAAAGCCCTGCGCCTTAAGGAGGTGTTCCGGTGTTGGAAGGGGGGGGCGTTCCAGCGCAGGAACGCCTCTTAAAAGTGGCTGAGTGCTACAAGTTTTCACTCAGTCACTTTTAGGCCAAAACCCTGCGCCTGCTTGAAGCAGGCGTAAGGCTTTGCGCAGCATTAGAATAATGGGCCACCCAGAGCATTGCTGGAGCTGCGTCGCGCATGCGACGCACCGCCAGCAATGCGACAACTTTACGGCACAGATGCGTGACGCATCTGTGTCGTTTTTGCCCTATAGTGCGCCGCATTGTAAATACGGTGCATCATGGGTGGCGGAGGCGTGGCGCACAATTACTGGCGCATCCCTGCTAATTTGTAGGGATGCGCCAGTAATTATAAATATGCCCCGTTGTGTTTTTAAAAAAAATACCCAGTATGCATTGCGACACACTGCTTCTCTGTTTGCCTGAAGCCTCCAGTGTGCAACTTAATTTGCTATAATATAGTGTCTGTTGCTTAAACCCAATGCTAAGTAATGATTGTAGTTTAATAAGAACCTGACATTGAATTAGAATATTTAACTGCAGCCAGATCGTGAGGACAGAGGCCGTGGATAGTTCAACCAACATATGGGGTTTTTCACTTACACATTTCTCTGAGGTCCCCACGGAAAGCACTGACAGAAAACAGTTGCTGCTGAGCTGCAGTGGCGGGAATTGAAGTCAGGCCGGTGTTGTAAACACTCCCTGTCAGACAGGACTGGCTCAGCATTCATGTAACAGGTAATATTGCTGAGGAATGCCTGAGGCACCCCCAATTTCCTGAAAGAATCCTGGTGACCTGAGAGCGTGTCCAGTTCTGCTCTCATTTTCGTTTTCAGTCGAAGGTAAAGATAGTAAAAATAAAACCTAAAGAATAAAGTAAAGATAGTTGAATATGGCAACTGATATTTCTCATATCAAAGCCCAGGGTTCTCATGGGCTACACAAACGAACACTTGGGTTAGGAAATCACTCCATGTCCACTGGGGGCCGATTTACAGATCCATGTGACCACAAATCTTACTATAGGTGCAAATGACTTGATTTACAAATACAAAGTATTAACAAAAGGAGACCTGACACTCTTGCACCCTTTTACTTATGCGCAACATTGCCTCCAGAGTGGTGTAAAATTGTATGCCAGTAAATCCTAATTAAGGGGCCGGGTGGGAACACCCACCAACTTCAGCATTTGTACTGTATTGTATTGAAACATTTGATTAACACTTTATACCCCTGGCAGGGCTACGGAGTTCTTCAATTTGTCTGGGGCTGCATGGATGTAGTATGCGGAGTTCTTTAATGTGTCTGGGGCTGCATGGATGTAGTATGCAAAGTTCTTCAATTTGTCTGGGGCTGCATGTATGTAGTATGCGGAGTTCTTCAATTTGTCTGGGGCTGCATGGATGTAGTGTGCAGAGTTCTTCAATTTGTCTGGGGCTGCATGGATGTAGTGTGCAGAGTTCTTCAATTTGTCTAGGGCTGCATGGATGTAGTGTGCAGAGGTCTTCAATTTGTCTGGGGCTGCATGGATGTAGTGTGCAGAGTTCTTCAATTTGTCTGGGGCTGCATGGATGTAGTGTGCGGAGTTCTTCAATTTGTCTGGGGCTGCACGAATGTAGTATGCGGAGTTCTTCAATTTGTCTTGGCTGCACAAATGTAGTGTGCAGAGTTCTTCAATTTGTCTGGGGCTGCATGTATGTAGTATGCAGAGTTCTTCAATTTGTCTGGGGCTGCACGAATGTAGTATGCGGAGTTCTTTAATTTGTCTGGGGCTGCATGGATGTAGTGTGCGGAGTTCTTAAATTTGTCTGGGGCTGCATGGATGTAGTATGCGGAGTTCTTCAATTTGTCTGGGGCTGCATGAATGTAGTGTGCAGAGTTCTTCAATTTGTCTGGGGCTGCATGTATGTAGTATGCAGAGTTCTTCAATTTGTCTGGGGCTGCATGTATGTAGTGTGCGGAGTTCTTCAATTTGTCTGGGGCTGCATGGATGTAGTGTGCAGAGTTCTTCAATTTGTCTGGGGCTGCATGGATGTAGTGTGCAGAGTTCTTCAATTTGTCTGGGGCTGCATGGATGTAGTGTGCAGAGTTCTTCAATTTGTCTGGGGCTGCATGGATGTAGTGTGCGGAGTTCTTCAATTTGTCTGGGGCTGCATGGATGTAGTGTGCAGAGTACTTCAATTTGTCTGGGGCTGCATGGATGTAGTGTGCAGAGTTCTTCAATTTGTCTGGGGCTGCATGGATGTAGTGTGCAGAGTTCTTCAATTTGTCTGGGGCTGCATGGATGTAGTGTGCGGAGTTCTTCAATTTGTCTGGGGCTCCACTAATGTAGTATGCGGAGTTCTACAATTTGTCTGCGGCTGCATGGATGTAGTGTGCGGAGTTCTTAAATTTGTCTGGGGCTGCATGGATGTAGTATGCAGAGTTCTTCAATTTGTCTAGGCCTGCATGGATGTAGTGTGCAGAGTTCTTTAATTTGTCTGGGGCTGCATGGATGTAGTATGCAGAGTTCTTCAATTTGTCTGGGGCTGCATGGATGTAGTATGCAGAGTTCTTCAATTTGTCTAGGGCTGCATGGATGTAGTGTGCAGAGGTCTTCAATTTGTCTGGGGCTGCATGGATGTAGTGTGCAGAGTTCTTCAATTTGTCTTGGCTGCACAAATGTAATATGCGGAGTTCTTCAATTTGTCTGGAGCTGCATGTATGTAGTATGCAGAGTTCTTCAATTTGTCTAGGGCTGCATGGATGTAGTGTGCAGAGTTCTTCAATTTGTCTGGGGCTGCATGGATGTAGTGTGCAGAGTTCTTTAATTTGTCTGGGGCTGCATGGATGTAGTGTGCGGAGTTCTTTAATTTGTCTGGGGCTGCATGGATGTAGTGTGCAGAGTTCTTTAATTTGTCTAGGGCTGCATGGATGTAGTGTGCAGAGGTCTTCAATTTGTCTGGGGCTGCATGGATGTAGTGTGCAGAGTTCTTCAATTTGTCTTGGCTGCACAAATGTAATATGCGGAGTTCTTCAATTTGTCTAGGGCTGCATGGATGTAGTGTGCAGAGTTCTTCAATTTGTCTGGGGCTGCACGAATGTAGTATGCGGAGTTCTTCAATTTGTCTTGGCTGCACAAATGTAGTGTGCAGAGTTCTTCAATTTGTCTGGGGCTGCATGTATGTAGTATGCAGAGTTCTTCAATTTGTCTGGGGCTGCACGAATGTAGTATGCGGAGTTCTTTAATTTGTCTGGGGCTGCATGGATGTAGTGTGCGGAGTTCTTAAATTTGTCTGGGGCTGCATGGATGTAGTATGCGGAGTTCTTCAATTTGTCTGGGGCTGCATGAATGTAGTGTGCAGAGTTCTTCAATTTGTCTGGGGCTGCATGTATGTAGTATGCAGAGTTCTTCAATTTGTCTGGGGCTGCATGTATGTAGTGTGCGGAGTTCTTCAATTTGTCTGGGGCTGCATGGATGTAGTGTGCAGAGTTCTTCAATTTGTCTGGGGCTGCATGGATGTAGTGTGCAGAGTTCTTCAATTTGTCTAGGGCTGCATGGATGTAGTGTGCAGAGTTCTTCAATTTGTCTGGGGCTGCATGGATGTAGTGTGCGGAGTTCTTCAATTTGTCTGGGGCTGCATGGATGTAGTGTGCAGAGTACTTCAATTTGTCTGGGGCTGCATGGATGTAGTGTGCAGAGTTCTTCAATTTGTCTGGGGCTGCATGGATGTAGTGTGCAGAGTTCTTCAATTTGTCTGGGGCTGCATGGATGTAGTGTGCGGAGTTCTTCAATTTGTCTGGGGCTCCACTAATGTAGTATGCGGAGTTCTTCAATTTGTCTGCGGCTGCATGGATGTAGTGTGCGGAGTTCTTAAATTTGTCTGGGGCTGCATGGATGTAGTATGCAGAGTTCTTCAATTTGTCTAGGCCTGCATGGATGTAGTATGCAGAGTTCTTCAATTTGTCTGGGGCTGCATGGATGTAGTATGCAGAGTTCTTCAATTTGTCTAGGGCTGCATGGATGTAGTGTGCAGAGGTCTTCAATTTGTCTGGGGCTGCATGGATGTAGTGTGCAGAGTTCTTCAATTTGTCTTGGCTGCACAAATGTAATATGCGGAGTTCTTCAATTTGTCTGGAGCTGCATGTATGTAGTATGCAGAGTTCTTCAATTTGTCTAGGGCTGCATGGATGTAGTGTGCAGAGTTCTTCAATTTGTCTGGGGCTGCATGGATGTAGTGTGCAGAGTTCTTTAATTTGTCTGGGGCTGCATGGATGTAGTGTGCGGAGTTCTTTAATTTGTCTGGGGCTGCATGGATGTAGTGTGCAGAGTTCTTTAATTTGTCTAGGGCTGCATGGATGTAGTGTGCAGAGGTCTTCAATTTGTCTGGGGCTGCATGGATGTAGTGTGCAGAGTTCTTCAATTTGTCTTGGCTGCACAAATGTAATATGCGGAGTTCTTCAATTTGTCTAGGGCTGCATGGATGTAGTGTGCGGAGTTCTTCAATTTGTCTGGGGCTGCACGAATGTAGTATGCGGAGTTCTTCAATTTGTCTTGGCTGCACAAATGTAGTGTGCAGAGTTCTTCAATTTGTCTGGGGCTGCATGTATGTAGTATGCAGAGTTCTTCAATTTGTCTGGGGCTGCACGAATGTAGTATGCGGAGTTCTTTAATTTGTCTGGGGCTGCATGGATGTAGTGTGCGGAGTTCTTAAATTTGTCTGGGGCTGCATGGATGTAGTATGCGGAGTTCTTCAATTTGTCTGGGGCTGCATGAATGTAGTGTGCAGAGTTCTTCAATTTGTCTGGGGCTGCATGTATGTAGTATGCAGAGTTCTTCAATTTGTCTGGGGCTGCATGTATGTAGTGTGCGGAGTTCTTCAATTTGTCTGGGGCTGCATGGATGTAGTGTGCAGAGTTCTTCAATTTGTCTGGGGCTGCATGGATGTAGTGTGCAGAGTTCTTCAATTTGTCTAGGGCTGCATTGATGTAGTGTGCAGAGTTCTTCAATTTGTCTGGGGCTGCATGGATGTAGTGTGCGGAGTTCTTCAATTTGTCTGGGGCTGCATGGATGTAGTGTGCAGAGTACTTCAATTTGTCTGGGGCTGCATGGATGTAGTGTGCAGAGTTCTTCAATTTGTCTGGGGCTGCATGGATGTAGTGTGCAGAGTTCTTCAATTTGTCTGGGGCTGCATGGATGTAGTGTGCGGAGTTCTTCAATTTGTCTGGGGCTCCACTAATGTAGTATGCGGAGTTCTTCAATTTGTCTGCGGCTGCATGGATGTAGTGTGCGGAGTTCTTAAATTTGTCTGGGGCTGCATGGATGTAGTATGCAGAGTTCTTCAATTTGTCTAGGCCTGCATGGATGTAGTGTGCAGAGTTCTTTAATTTGTCTGGGGCTGCATGGATGTAGTATGCAGAGTTCTTCAATTTGTCTGGGGCTGCATGGATGTAGTATGCAGAGTTCTTCAATTTGTCTAGGGCTGCATGGATGTAGTGTGCAGAGGTCTTCAATTTGTCTGGGGCTGCATGGATGTAGTGTGCAGAGTTCTTCAATTTGTCTTGGCTGCACAAATGTAATATGCGGAGTTCTTCAATTTGTCTGGAGCTGCATGGATGTAGTGTGCAGAGTTCTTCAATTTGTCTGGGGCTGCAAGGATGTAGTGTGCAGAGTTCTTCAATTTGTCTGGGGCTGCATGGATGTAGTGTGCAGAGTTCTTTAATTTGTCTGGGGCTGCATGGATGTAGTGTGCGGAGTTCTTTAATTTGTCTGGGGCTGCATGGATGTAGTGTGCAGAGTTCTTTAATTTGTCTAGGGCTGCATGGATGTAGTGTGCAGAGGTCTTCAATTTGTCTGGGGCTGCATGGATGTAGTGTGCAGAGTTCTTCAATTTGTCTTGGCTGCACAAATGTAATATGCGGAGTTCTTCAATTTGTCTAGGGCTGCATGGATGTAGTGTGCGGAGTTCTTCAATTTGTCTGGGGCTGCACGAATGTAGTATGCGGAGTTCTTCAATTTGTCTTGGCTGCACAAATGTAGTGTGCAGAGTTCTTCAATTTGTCTGGGGCTGCATGTATGTAGTATGCAGAGTTCTTCAATTTGTCTGGGGCTGCACGAATGTAGTATGCGGAGTTCTTTAATTTGTCTGGGGCTGCATGGATGTAGTATGCAGAGTTCTTCAATTTGTCTGGGGCTGCATGTATGTAGTGTGCGGAGTTCTTCAATTTGTCTGGGGCTGCATGGATGTAGTGTGCAGAGTTCTTCAATTTGTCTGGGGCTGCATGGATGTAGTGTGCAGAGTTCTTCAATTTGTCTAGGGCTGCATGGATGTAGTGTGCAGAGTTCTTCAATTTGTCTGGGGCTGCATGGATGTAGTGTGCGGAGTTCTTCAATTTGTCTGGGGCTGCATGGATGAAGTGTGCAGAGTACTTCAATTTGTCTGGGGCTGCATGGATGTAGTGTGCAGAGTTCTTCAATTTGTCTGGGGCTGCATGGATGTAGTGTGCAGAGTTCTTCAATTTGTCTGGGGCTGCATGGATGTAGTGTGCGGAGTTCTTCAATTTGTCTGGGGCTCCACTAATGTAGTATGCGGAGTTCTTCAATTTGTCTGCGGCTGCATGGATGTAGTGTGCGGAGTTCTTAAATTTGTCTGGGGCTGCATGGATGTAGTATGCAGAGTTCTTCAATTTGTCTAGGCCTGCATGGATGTAGTGTGCAGAGTTCTTTAATTTGTCTGGGGCTGCATGGATGTAGTATGCAGAGTTCTTCAATTTGTCTGGGGCTGCATGGATGTAGTATGCAGAGTTCTTCAATTTGTCTAGGGCTGCATGGATGTAGTGTGCAGAGGTCTTCAATTTGTCTGGGGCTGCATGGATGTAGTGTGCAGAGTTCTTCAATTTGTCTTGGCTGCACAAATGTAATATGCGGAGTTCTTCAATTTGTCTGGAGCTGCATGTATGTAGTATGCAGAGTTCTTCAATTTGTCTAGGGCTGCATGGATGTAGTGTGCAGAGTTCTTCAATTTGTCTGGGGCTGCATGGATGTAGTGTGCAGAGTTCTTTAATTTGTCTGGGGCTGCATGGATGTAGTGTGCGGAGTTCTTTAATTTGTCTGGGGCTGCATGGATGTAGTGTGCAGAGTTCTTCAATTTGTCTTGGCTGCACAAATGTAATATGCGGAGTTCTTCAATTTGTCTAGGGCTGCATGGATGTAGTGTGCAGAGTTCTTCAATTTGTCTGGGGCTGCATGGATGTAGTGTGCAGAGTTCTTTAATTTGTCTGGGGCTGCATGGATGTAGTGTGCGGAGTTCTTTAATTTGTCTGGGGCTGCATGGATGTAGTGTGCAGAGTTCTTTAATTTGTCTAGGGCTGCATGGATGTAGTGTGCAGAGGTCTTCAATTTGTCTGGGGCTGCATGGATGTAGTGCGCAGAGTTCTTTAATTTGTCTGGGGCTGCAAGGATGTAGTGTGTGGAGTTCTTCAATTTGTCTGGGGCTGCACGGATGTAGTATGCGGAGTTCTTCAATTTGTCTGGGGCTGCACGGATGTAGTGTGCAGAGTTCTTCAATTTGTCTGGGGCTTCATGGGTTTAGTATGTTCTATGTTGAATTTTAATGAGGTGCAGGAGGTTCTAACACATGCTTCAAACATTTTGCAGGACATGTTGCTGTGAATAAGTATGTGGTTTTGCAGAGAGTGTCAGAACAGCCTCATTCACATTCCTCTCCTCACTACAATACCAGGGTCATAGACCAGCTGATAGAAATCATCACAGCAAACTCCTCTCCTCACTCCAATGATATTTTCTTGGGAGACTTCAATTTATATTGGGAGGATCATACAGATAATCAGATCAATGCATTCAGAGCCTCCCTTGAGGATCAGTCCCTGGTCCAAGAATGTCATCTTCCAACCCACTCCAAAGGAGCTACCATAGACTGTATCATAGCTAAAAAAAAAGCCATCGATAACATTGAAATCACCCCTTGCAATTGGTCTGACCACCACATCGTTACCTTCCTAATACCCTCCATAAAAACTAAAGTCTCATTACAACCAATAAAACCCAGAAAATGGATTTGTGACACTAGAAGGCTCAATATGGATAACATCCCAGCACAGTGTGAGAACTGCAACCTCCTAGTAATATGACGGATGTTAGTGACCTCACTGAGTATAACAACAATACAATTGTGAATATTATTGAAGACATAGCCCGTTAAAATTCAAAAGGATCATTGACAAAAACAAAAACCCATGGTTTAACGGCGCCCTCAAAGTAGAAAGACGCTCACTCAGATCCACAGAGCGGAAATGGCGACAATACCCTTCCTCACCCCATCTAATCCAACTAAGACAGGCCAGGAAAGCATACAATAAACGCATTCTAAACTAGAAAAAAAAACTTTTTCATGAAAGAACTGGATAATGCAAAAAACTGACCTAGTAAACTATTCGATCTGCTAAAAGATCGATATAATGAAATGGCCAAATCTGCACCAACATCTACAAAAGTGAATATAAGCAGTGAAGAGTTCTCCTCCTTCTTCACTGCCACAGCCAAATCTATGTAAGGAGAGTTCAAGAAAGCAGCTGATTGCTTTTGGATGTCTAAGAACACCCCAGATGAGCTTCAATCTGAGCCAGAGCTGGAAACGCCTAAAAATAATGCCAGATGGTCAGAATTCAAGCCCATTAATGACCTAGACGTTGCAAAATCACCTCGGTCACTAAACCAAACAATCACTACAACGATCCTCTATCGGCAAAGTGTTGGTCTACAATAAATCACCTGCTCATCTCCTCATGGACAAAGGTCATTAACGCTTCGCTAGCACAAGGCTCAGTACTGGACTGCCTAAAAACAGGGCAAGTCACTACAATCCTAAAAAAAACAACAGAGAACCCCGCTTTCCCTAACAATTTCAGACCAGTAAAAAACATTCCGATGCTAGCCAAAGTACTGGAAAAATGTGTACAACAGCAATTTAGCCAGCATATCGCAGAATTAGATGGTACATTCCTAAAATGGTTTAGTTCATTTCTAGAGAACAGATCGCAAAAATTCATAGTCAACCAAACATTATCTGCTTAATCCAGTAATGCGATCGGAGTTCCTCAGGGCTCAACTCTGTCTCTGGCGTTATTCAATCTGTACGTAGATCCACTCACTAAACCCTTACAACAAGCAAACATCTTGTTCCACATGTAGGCAGATGACACACAGCTTCTCATAAAGATCACTTCGTCATAAGAAATAGGTATCATGAACCAGGCATTAAAGAGAACCATCCATTGGTTAACCAGTAATCACCTGAAGCTCACCTCTCAAAAAACCAAATTCATGTTGATTTCCCCCCAGAAAAGCGCTACGAATATCTTATAATGGATTGATCTGATCACAGCACTAGATTATACTCCAAGGGTTGTTGATTCTACCAAATCCTTGGGAATCGTTCTAGACAAAAATCTGAATATGCTACCACATATTAACATGATGGCAAAAAATGCCCGGTTCCATTTAGGCTACCTCAGAAAACTGAAACCTTTCTTAAACAGGTCAGACCTGAAAACGGCAGTCTAGGCACTAGTAATATCAAGGATCGGGTATGGTTGCACAAGTGTAGCTGGACTCCCTAAAATCTCAACAGCCCCTTTGAAAGCCTGTCTCAATGCGGCCACAAGACTTATAACCAGCAACAGAAAATTCACCTGTATCACCCCTCATCTGAAGGCACTTAACTGGGTGCCTTACGAAGCAAGAATAAATCTAAAAATAGCATGCATCACTCCCAAAGCGATACATTACAACACACCAGCATACCTAGCCCAGAAAATCACACTATCAGGAGGATGCCATTACTCCCGGGGTCATGAAGACTTACTATTGAAACCAGTCCGTTTCCATAAGAAAAGAACGTATGACTGAGCTTTCTCAGGTGCAGCCCCTAGAATTTGGAACACTCTTCCTCCGAACATTAGGAGAATATCGTCCATTTCCACTCTCAAACAGGAAGCCAAATATTTTTATATGAGTAAATACCTCCCATAATCTCAGCAGTCACTCCATTTTCAATTATCCGCCAAGATCTTACAAATGCTAATTATCATTGAATTATAACCTAGTTGTGGATCGTACATATGTATATAAAGCCTTAATGTCTTACTCAAAAATAATGTACAACTACTGATGTTTGACATCTTGACGAGTAGCTTATCTGTTTCTTGATATGTAAATGTAAAGCGCTTTGATACCCTATTTTGGGTCATGTTCGCGCTATATAAAAACACTAAATAAATAAATTCACACATACGTACTTATCTGCATCTTGCTTTATTTTAAAATTTCCAACAGTTCCTTGGATGACTTAGGGTCTGATTATAAGTTTGGCAGTCCGAGAGACAGCCAAACCCATGGTGGCGTTTCGACCGTCGTATTATGACTTTGCCTGTCAGACCACCATAGGACTACTGCTACCACCAGGGATCTGCGATCCCTGGCGGGTGTGCAGCGGTCTGAGGCAACAATATGCTGGCTGTGCTGGTGCTGCACTGCTAAATATATTATATGTTACCTCACTGACCTTCTTTTCATGGCAGGGAGCCCGCCATGAAAAGGGTGGCGCGAGGAAACTAACGGGGCCCTTAAGGGCCCTCTGGTGCCTCGGTGCACCGGGGTGCATGCAGGGGGGCACATGGTATGCCCCCGATCTTTCTGCACCCCCAGTTCCGGCAAGGCATTAACTTTACAGTCCATGGCGTGCTTGAATGTGCTGTGGCAGTTCCAAGGCGCTGCCTTTCTAAGGCTCTCCTATGAGCCTTTGAAAGGCAGCGCCATGAGCCATCTGCCACAGGACCACCCGCCCGGATTACAACTTGTAATCCGGCGGGCGGCAGTGGAGTTTGGCGATGTGAGAGTGGGGCGGTAGCTTGCCGCCCCACTTCCACACCACCAAACTCATAATCAGGCCCTTAGTTCCTGCAGCTTCAATAATGTGTATATTCCCAATAGAAATATTTTGCCCAGTATTGGTGTTCTGCCTGAAGTGTTCTCAATCTGAAGTACGGGCCCAGTGTAAAAATATACCTTATGACTAATAGTGCATCATACATTGTTTTTAATTTTCGCTATAATTTACCATATGGAGACTCTGCAATTGAGGCAGAGATCTCCACATATTACAGTATAGAGAAAAACAAAAAAAGTTTACTTAACTCAAAATAAATATTAAAAATGTTCTCTTTAATATTATTGTAAATTCATTTTATGCATTTAATTTAAATGTAGATCAAAATTTTAAAAAAGTAACACACTATTAAATTAATTTTGAATTAAAAAAACTTGAACTAATTGAAATATATATATCAGAATTATTTGTCTGGAGTTTGAAGAAAAAATATATTTTAATGTTCATTAATTATTATTAAAAGTTATGTATAGAATTATTTAAAATATTTGTAATTATTTTTAACAAACTTTATTGCTCCATTACTTTTTCAATTCTAAATAGGTTATTAAAATATTTTGTACTCAAATAATAAACGTCTACAAATTATATATTTAAATACATGTTTATATATATATGTACACATATACATATTTATATATACATGTATATATATACATATAATGATATTTAGTGCCTGATTACGAATTTGGCGGTGTGGGAGCAGGGCGGCACGCCACTGCCCCGCCAAACTTGACCGCTTGACAAAGTTTTCTCTTGATCTGGCGGGTGGTCCATTGGCGTACCCACAGCAGTGCCTTTGAAAAAGTCACCGCAATGGGAACTCCAAAGCCCCTTCCTGCAGGAAAGAGGATGCATGTAACAGGGGGGCACACCATGTACCTCCCTGCTTTACCCAATGGCCTAGAGGCAGCAGTCCTCACTGCTAGAATTTCATGGTGTGAACAATGCCATGAAATCATAGCAGTGAGGAAAACCCGTAATATGCTCGGGGAGACTGCAGCGGCCCTGCCAAACATAATGCGGCCTCACATTGCAGCACCACCACCAGGGATTACGGGTACTTGGCGGTTGCGGCTGTGCCATGGAGGTCCGACCACCGTAGATTTATTATGGCAGTCGGACCACTTATGCTGCGGTTCTCGACCACCACCGCACCTCCATCATAGGTTCGGCGGTCCCATGGACCAACAAACTCATAATCAGGACCTCATATTTTTAACTATTTTTTTTGGTGAAAACTTTTTATTCATTTTCATGGAAATCATACAGCAAAAACATGCAGTATAGCATCTCACAATGTATTCAGACACATTTGTATTGTTCCCCAAGTTCAAAATTAGCCTTCGTACAATAGTCAAAACCCCCCACCCGTCCTCAAACATTGCGCCTTTAGACCTCTTCCGCCTCTGAATCACTGTCATCCGCGTCCGACAAGGGTTCATAGAGTTCACCTCTGTACGTATTCCATGCCCCCCACATTGTATTCCATTTCTTTGGGCAACCTCTTGCACTGTATATCGTTCTCTCTGCAATCATGGATGCATCCATGTCCTTACTCCATGCCATTAAGGTGGGCACCTCCACCCCTCCCCATCTTTGTGCTATATTTCTTCTGGCTATCATCATGCCCAACGTAGCCCAGCCTTGTCCGATGCATGTGAGGTCATTTGGTTCCCATATGTTTAACAAACAGCGTTTTGGCTCAGGCAGCAGCGAGACCCCCTGTACCTGCAAAATGGTTCGTAGCACTTTAGCCCAGTATTCTGCTATTTTGGGACAGTCCCATACAGTATGGTAAAAGGTACCTTCCTCTCCGCAACCTCGCAGGCAATAGGGATGCTCCACCTTTCCTATTTTATGTAGGGTGCGCCTAGTGTAGTAGGAGCGGTGTAATATGCGCAATTGTACCAACCTGAGTCTTGAGGGTATACCCACCTCCCTTGGGGACGCTAATGCTTCCTGCCATTTGGTGTCATCCATGTCGCCAATGTCTTGAGCCCATTTATCTCTTAGAGGCCTCAGTTGGTCAGGCAAGTTATTCACAAGTTTGCGATAGGTGAGAGAAGTCGCCTTCTTCGGCATGTAGTCCGTTAATAGCCTATCCTCTAAAGGGGATGCTTCTGGGACCTCTGAGCCCGCCGGTAAGACTGTCATCAGGGCATGACGTATTTGTATATATCTAAAATGCTCAGAGGGGGCCATTCTGTATGTTTGTCTTAACTGCTCAAAGGGAATTACCTCCCCTTTCTGCAACATGTCGCCCACAGTCGATATCCCGATGGTATTCCAATGGTCAAAACCTTTACTTTGTCTGAGCCTCCCCAGTCGCTTCATGTCCCACAATGGCGTGAGTTGAGTTATCACTCCTTGCCAGCCTAGTCTCGCCTGTGCCGTATGCCACAGTCAAAGGGTGTTTTGCAACGGTCCAAACCTTGTTGTCACCATATTTCTTTCATAGAGGGGAGCCAACATATCTCTCGTGCCCATCAGCGCCCTATCTGCTTGAAGTGCCGGCTCCAATCGCGGTAGATGGATCCATTGATTGATGACCTACAACTGTAATGCCCAATAGTAGAGCTGCACATCGGGGAGCGCTATCCCTCCATCATACCAGCTGCGTACCAGCTTAGCCTGTGCAATGCTTGCCGGTTTGTTACTCCACAACAATCTAGACACCTGTGCCGCGATTATTCTGAAATAGGTGAGTGCCACCGGATATGGCGTGTTTTCTAGGATGTATAAAAATCGAGGCAGTGCCATCATTTTAAAAAGTGCCGTCTTCCCTAGCAGGGTCATCAGCAGTGTTTCCCAGTGTGTTATGTCTCTCTTGAGACTATCAAGTGGGGGCTGTAGGTTTTCATCGTAGAACTCTCCCGGGTCAGTTGTGACATATATTCCTAAATATTTGAACGTGTGTTCCGCTACTCGCAGCGGGCACGTAGCAGGCAAACATGGTGGTGGACCATGTAGCACATACATGATGGACCTAAACCAGTTAATGGTATAACCTGATGCCCGACCATAAGCTGAGCAAATATCCAGCAGGGTATTAATGGGGAGAGGTCATATATAGTAGGATGATGTCATAGGGAGATACGATCTTCCGAAGTGTCAGACCATCTAAGGCCCCTTATCGTTGGCTCCCACCTTATCCATGCCGCCAGTGGCTCAAGTATCAGCGCGAACAATAGGGGTGATAAAGGACAGCCCCAGCCATGGGAAGTCAGCAGATAAGTGGCCGTTTGCAGCCAAATGCGCCAATGGCTTGGTATATAGCAACTGTACCCAGGAACAAAACTTTGGTCCAAACCCAAAGTGGCGCAATGTGGCGAACATAAAGGGCCAGTGCACTGTATCGAATGCCATATGTGCATCCAAGGACAGTACCACTGCCGGTTCCTGCAGGTATACCCAGCGCGCCAGTACCCAATGAAGCCTTCTGAGGTTTAGTGCCGTACTTCTTCCCGGCATAAGGCCGGATTGATCCGGGTGCACGAGTTTCGTCAAATTTTTAAACTATTTTTAATAATTTAATTTAACATTATTTCCTAAGGGGTTTAATGTTATATTTTAACCCCTTCGATGCTCATGACGAGCTGAGCTCGTCATGAGGCACGGTTGAGCTGTGCTGATGACGAGCTGAGCTCGTCATGAACAATGGGAATAAAGATCATGCAGCAAAGGAGGGGAATTGCTGCAGCAGCGATGGTGTTAAGACCCTACCTTCATTATTTTCTATGGGAGGTTGTTGTAGTACCAGTGGTTGGCATTTGTACTGCTGGACTTCTACTTTTTTAAAGTAGTAACTTGGCGTTTGTGAATACAGAAAAGTAGTAAACTTAATCAAAAGCATAAACCCACTCAAAAGCATAAGTTACCTTTGTGAATCAGGCCCTATATTTTTGATGTCCTACATTTAACAAAGCATTCAGCGCCTCTTTGCACAGGTGTGAAGAGCCACAAACTGACCCTTAACCAACAGCTGAACACCACTAATGGTAAAGTAGTTTACAGGGTTAATGGACCTGCTGGACGAATGTCATTCAATAAAAAAACTCAAATAACATATCATACTCTAAATTAATGTGGGGCATCTAATGCAAGTTGAAAGTTTCAGTTTAGTGCTCATTAGGGCTCACAACTCTAAACTGGGAGTTAAAGACTGTGGTTCTACTTCTTTTGCTTCTTTTTTTGTCTTGTCTTATCACCAAGCATTCGTCAGCTTTCTGGGGCACCATTTTTTTGCATGCTGTTATGTTTTACCTTGTTATTGAGACTGTGAAAAGACATTATAAAAGTTGTTTTACACTCAAAACATGAGTAAATAGTAATATGTCCGGAGACTGGGTTTTCAAGAGTCAATATGTAACATGAGAGATAAGTGGCATTATATGTCAATAATACATTGGAATTGCTGTTCCACTAGGTTCATGAGCTTTGGAGATTTCAGACGAGTTCATTTCAAAGTATGAAATAATAAATCAGAGTAATGTTCACCTTGTAGGCATTAAATCAAGACAACTGAATGCCTGCTTCCAGGATTCCCCTGGCGTTATTCTTTTGGGACGGTACCATGACCGAGAAAACCACGCTCACCACTAGATCTTTGGATAGAGAAAAACACGAAAGAGGGAGTGCCTCAAGAGTCCAACAATTGCATTATAGAGCCTATTCTCTTGTTATCTCCTCCTTTCACAAAGAACACATAATTCTATGGTGTCGATCCCAATATACTCATCTACAAGACCAAAATAACATGAGAGCCGTTGTATGGAGTCTCAAAAAATGATCTTTATTATTCTTCAGAACATCAATGAAACAGCCCGGACAACGCGTTTTGTCCTCCAGAAGGACTTCATAAGGGTTTATATATTTCTTTGCAACAAAATCACATTCAACTCTAAGTGTGAGGGAATCAGTTCTCCCAGAGATTCTTGGAACACTCATATTGCAAAACAATAACTGAAGGCCATATATTAATAATGCAGCTTAATATCCACACCCCATTAGGTTCTGTAAGTTCAGACAGGGTAGCACGATGCATCAGGTGGGGGTGTGTGTGCTTGTTTGATATGTACATGAGAGGAAAGGGTAGCGCAGTCCCTATATCCCCACTCATGACAGTATCCCCAAGAATGTGGGCCATGCTAGCGTGCAATAGGTTTTCTGGCTGCTGTCACCTTTGTCCACCTATATGTGTCTGCTTTGCTTTCTCCTCTCACTATTCCCTGCAAAGGTCATTATAGTCAAGCACTTGTGGGTCTGGATTAGAGAAATTCTTCCAAGGTGGAGATAAGGGCTAAGATTTATTAAGCCTTTGGACCCAAGTTCAATGCAAAGGCTTCAGTAATATTTACAAAGTCATACATGTGGCGATTTGCGCCACCTTGTGGCTTTGTAAAGAAGGGTCACACAATGCAGCAGATTGGGCTGCTTTGTTACATTTCAAGCTGAAAGGCGTTCCATGGGTAGAGCATAGGTGTTCCCATGCATCCCCTCATGTATGTTAGTGCATTCCCAGATTTACTAAAGAATGTAAACGTGGGAATGTGTCAAAATGGTGCACCTTCCCCAGTGAGGCAAAACGAGGAGAAATATCTTTATTTCTCCTTGTTATTTCCTCTTTTTATGCGTGATGGATTCCGCACCACACATAGAAAAAGGAAAGTGGCTTTAAGGATTGTGCAGGAAGAGTTACCTTCCTGCACAAACACAATCATGTCCATATCACAGGCACTCTTGCACTATGGTCCAAGGGTGCCTGCAGTGGTGCAAGTAGAGAGCAGATATGCTCCATCTATTTGTAAATATGGAGCATTTCTGCTCTCTTTCACGCAACAAAGCGCAGCAACTTTTCCTGCTGCCCTGCATTGTGTGAAAGATGAGTAAATATGCCCCAGGATCTCTTTGTGTGTACCACAGTGATTTAACCAATCTCAAGCAGGGCTGTGATCTGTGAGGACGCAACGTCTACACAAAAGAGCCCAAAGATCTGGCCAGTGCGTTCACTCGTAACAAAGAGATGTGCGCTATGCCCATCCCCTGCGCCCAACAAAGGAAGATGTACAGCAGTCCCAGGAACAGCCTCTTGTGGAGTAACTGCTTGCACCTTAAATGAGCACACTATGAGAGGTGTGTGTAGGCAGGAGTCGTTTATTGGCAATTTTAATAATACCACAGAAAGAGCGCCGGGCGTTTTATCTGCACCGTGCTCCAAGCCGCTCTTGTGCGCGAACCGCCGTTCGCGCATGCGCACTCGCTTCACGCTCTAGCTCGGGCATGCTGCGTTACGCGCACCCCTTGGAAGCTAGAGCGCTAACACTACATATCTCCTCCTTTTTATACAACATTTTAATACAGTTCAAAGTTCTATAGTCCTCTCATTCAAAGTCTCGGAGATGTGCAGGCCTGACTACCACTCTCCCTGCACGTGTGCACCTTACCGGTGTGGAGGCTTCTCGGACACCTTCCGTTGCAGGACTCACCACTTATTCTCTCCGCTGACTCAGTTCACTTCTCCCGGGCGTCACCTCTCTACTTGCTGGTGTCCTCTCCACACTCTGCCTTTTCAGATCTCCTCTCTCCCCATGCACATCTTCTCCTCCTTGGTCTTCGCCATCTGATGCCCTTACTTCTACTTCTCTTCCCTGTCTTTGGTCTTGTGGGTCACTTCCTTCCTCCACCGGCCACTGCACAGTTTTATTGATTTTCGCCATGCGATCCTGGGACCACACCTTTCCATCACTGAGTAGCGCAGCTCTATCATACACTTCTTCCACTTGCAGGGGTGAGCTGTACTTGCTTTCTCCCTTCTTTCTCAGTACCGCCTGCTTGACTCTCACCCACTCTCCTCTCTCCAGAGCTGATTCTTTCACATTCTTCTCTTGTTGTAATGCTCGGTGTACACTTTCTGGGCCTTCTCCAGATTGTGCTGGACTACAGCCGGTGACCATTTACTGGTGATAGTTTTTTCTCTCCAAACTACATTGTCCTTCATGAAAGGGTGCCGGCCCCTTAAGATTTGGAAGGGGCTATACCCTGTCGAGGTGGGGGTGATCCTGTACGCCCACAACATTCTTTGGATTTCTGCTTCTCAGTCCATGCGTTGCATAATGGCAGCTTGTATGGACACCATAAGGACCCGGTTAAATCTCTCCACCTGTCCGTTGCTTGCCGGGTGGTACACCGAGGTGTGCTTGGGTTTGATACCATTCCTTTCTGTGTATTGGTACATTTTTCTGATGTAAATTGCGGGCCATTGTCAGTCAGAATTGTTCTCAGGATTCCCTCTCTTAGGAACACTGAAGTGAGGAACTTGATTACCACATCTGAGTCCATTTCCTCTTGCACCTGAACTTCTGGCCACTTGGAGTATTTGTCTACCATCACGCACAGGTATTTAGCTGTTCCTTGGTTGTCCAATACCGGCCCTAAAATGTCAACTGCAACCTCTTCCCAGGGGTTGCGGGGCTGGTCGAACCTCCCTAACGCTGGTCTTAACGGTTTAAGTACTTTGTCTTCTCCCTGGCACTGGACGCAGTCCCTCACGTGCCTCTCCACTTGAATGTCCATTCCCGGCCACCAGTACATTTGTTTCACCCTCGATTTGGTTTTTACAATACCGAGGTGGCCTTCGTGTAATTGGATCAGCAGGGTTGAAATCAATTTCTCCGGGGGCACTACCGTGTCGCTGCGATACAAAAGGTCCCAGAGTCGCTCATTGATAATTCCTCACGCACCTCATAAAATTTCCTGAGCACCTCTTTTAGCCTTTTCTTTTCCGGCCAACCTTTGATGAGATATTCCTTGACCTCCTTTATGTTTTCGTCCCCCTCGTATGCTTGCGCCCACTCTTGTTTGCTGATAGCTCTTTCTGTGTCCTCCATCACAGCTACCATCTCCTCATTTTCTGCAATTGGGTTTGGCGCTTCCTCCATGGCTGAAGCCCTGCTAAGGTAGTCTGACACTTTGTTGCACATTCCTGGTATGTACTCCACATCGTATGTGTGTTCCAGCAGTTTAAGAGTCATTTTACCTTTGCGCGGGGTGGCATGTCCACTCGAGGTGAGCCCCTTGACTAATGGTTTGTGGTCAGTCTGTAAGCGAAACCTCGTGCCCCACAGGAACTGCCGGAACTTCCCCATGGCCCATGTGGCTGCCAGCATTTCCTTCTCAATCACACTGAACTTTTGTTCCGGGGGAGACAACGCTCTGGAAGCAAAGCTGAGGGCCTAAACTATGCAACAATATTCGCCTCTTTCTTATGCTTGAGAATTTCTCTTCATTCTCGTCCTCTAACACCTCTATGAAGTTGTCGATATAGTCTCTCCAGTCTTCCCATCGCATGAGTGGTTCCCCTGACTTGGGTAAGAATTGCACCGAGGCCGTCGCTGCTGCCGCTTGCGCACTCATCTTTTCGCGCTTTACCGTGGATGGGGCGTTGCTGGGGCCTCTGGGGCTGCCCGGTGCGCTGTTTTCTTCTGGTTCCTCTGTTTTGGTTTGGGGGATCTCTATGTCTGCCCCTTCGCTCTTCCCAGAGATCGCCAGTGCTCCTGCCCTTGGTTGGCTAGCGTTGGTTGGTGGTAGGGTGTGTTATTTCCCCAGGTGATTAGACTGATTGCCCTTTTGTGCTTGTGGGCTCTGCCGCGCTCTCTGATGTCCACTTGCCTGTTAGCGTGGCGATTACAGGTGGCCCGCTCCTGTGGTGCTTATGGCTCATGGATTCTGGCTGAGGCTTGTCTGCTGTGCAGTTCTGCAACTTCCGTTTTTTTTTTCCCCAGTGCAGGTCTCATCCCGACCTCGTCACCATTGTAAAGTTGCTATGCCTCAAATAAAGACAGGACACTGTATATAGTTTTACGCCGTATTTATTTAACTTCTTCTCTACAGAGAGCGCCGAGCCCGTGCAACCGTGCTCAGGGTTCGCGCAGTTTCGCTCGCTTGCAGCGCGCGCATCCTCTAAGATGGCCGCCGGCACGTCGCGCCATGACGCGACGTGCAACCACTATAACGCCATCTCTACACTCCGCTCCTGAGGAGGAGCAGCCCCTGATTTCGTTTACCCTCACAACCCTCTCACCCTCACCCCCCCTCACCCTCACACACCACATCACTCAGGAACACCACCACATCACTCAGGGACACCACCACATCACTCAGAAGCACCACTCAGGGGCACCACCACATCACTCAGGGACACCACCACATCACTCAGGAAAACCACCACATCACTCAGGGACACCACCACATCACTCATGGACACCACCACATCACTCTGGAACACCACCACATCACTCAGGAACACTCCAACATCACTCAGGAACACCAACACATCACTCAGGGGCACCACCACATCACTCAGGGACAACACCACATCACTCAGGGACACCACCACATCACTCAGGAACACCACCACATCACTCAGGAACACCACCACATCACTCAGGGGCACACCCACATCACTCACGGACACCACCACATCACTCGGGGACACCACCACATCACTCGGGGACACCACCACATCACTCTGGGACACCAAAACATCACTCGGGAACACCACCACATCACTCAGGGACACCACCACATCACTCAGGGACACCACCACATCACTCAGGGGCACCACCACATCACTCAGAGTCACCACCACATATCTCAGGGACACCACCACATCCCTCTGGGACACCACCACATCACTCTAATACACCACCGGATGTATGACGTTACAACGCATACTTTTACAACGCATACCTTTACAACTGATTTTTTACAACGCAAAATCCATTAAAACGCATTCCATTACAACGCATGCCATTAGAACAAATTTTTAAAAACTACCTTTACAACGCATTCCATTACATCGCATACTACCTTTACAACGCATACCATTACAACGCATAACATTACATTGCATGTAAGGTAAGTATTGGATAGTGTAGGGGTAAATATTACTATTCTAACTCCAGGGGGGTGCAATAGTAGGGTAAGTGTTGGATAGTGTAGGGGTAAAAATTACTATTCTAACTCCAGGGGGTGCAATAGTAGGGTAAGTGTTGGATAGTGTAGGGGTAAAAAATACTATTCTAACTCCAGGGGGTGCAACAGTAGGGTAAGTGTTGGATAGTGTAAGGGTACTATGTGTTGTAATGCTATGTGTTGTAATGGTATGCGTTGTAATGACTGCATTGTAATGACATGCATTGTAGTGGTATGCGTTGTAGTGTCATGCGTTTAATGGTTGCATTGTAATGGTATGCGTTGTAATGGATGTTGCGTTGTAAAAGTTTAATTGTAATGGTAGTGCGTTGTAAAAGTTGCGTTGTAAAGGTTGTTTCCCTACACGACCACATCACTCTAATACAACACCACATCACTCAGCCCAACCACATCATCAATCAGTACCACAACAGCACTGTCCTTGCTTGTTACCAACAAGCAGTGCCATAGCCAATAGGACTCGCATTAGGAGAGTGTAAGCTATTGGCTTCTTGAATAACAATGCTATTAATTTATATATCTTCAAAGCCAATGCACATTAAAAAAATGTGTCATTTACAATACCAATAGCTCACACTTTCCTAATGCGAGACCTATTGCATTGCAAATGCTTGTTTTAAATGCAGACCGTTTTCTTTAAAGGAAAACAGGTTGAGTTTAAAAAAGAAAAAATGTAAGTTTTCTTTTAATTTTTTAAGCCAAGGCAGTGGTCCCCAAGACCTAAAAAAAAGTTTTTGCTACCATTCCCAAAGAGGAAAGGGTCCCTCCTGGACCATTTCCCTTTTGCAAATGGGTTATTACCTACTTGAAGTAGGTGGTAAAACGCAAATGTTTTGCAACCGCATTTTGGTTGCAAAACATTCCAACATACCGCTGCAATTTGGTATTAGGATGGGACGCCCTAAACGCACCACTTCCTAATACAGAATAGGTATATATTAACAATTCCAAAATGTGATTTGGTAACACGTTACCGAATCAAATTGGAATTCTTACATACCAAAATGCATTTTAGCGGTCGCAAATGGTCCAATTCTACGAATTGGCCTGTTTGCGTTTCCATGATGTATATGGCCCATAGCTACTAAAATTGGCATTCGCTGCTGTCAGTCCCTGTGCCGGCACTTTAAAGGCTGCCTTGCATGACGCACAGCGTCGCAGAGGTCAGTGTGTTTAACAAAGGATTTTTACTGGAAATGTACCCTTCCAGTACAAATACATTTGTCTAGACCAGGGTTCTCCAAAGTTGGTCCTGGCGGGCCGGATCCATGCCAGATTTTTAGCATACCTCAATTTAGATAAATACAGTTATCTTAAAAATCTTTCATGGATCCGGCCCTCCAGGACCGACTTCCAAGAGAACCCTTGTCTAGACAAACATAGAAGGATTCCACCCTTTGGAAGTGTACTGTGAAGTTCAACACACATGCAATACGTGAGTTTTTGAGACACATGGACACATTTCTCCCTGTGCCAGGTTCAATGAGGTCTTAGTTTTTGATGCAAAGCCCGGACGTGCTATATTAGTAAGTCATGGTCTGTGTCAAAACCAATGGGTGCTTGCATTGACAATCACCAGTAATACCCCGTGACGCAAAGCAGGGCAAAGGCCTTTTTGTGCGGAGAAAAAGAGCACCTTTCTAGGGCATAAAACCTTTTGCGTCGAAAGGTTAACACCAATGTGTTGCTTTGCGCCGTTTGTCGGACATTGTGTCACTTGATGCTGGCAAAAAAGTGTTAGTAAGTCTGGGCCATTATATGATGCAATATGGTGCCAACAACAGGCAAGGAAAACCTTTACTGCTAACAAATAAAAATACTGCTGACAAAAGAAAGGGTGAAGAATACGATTTAAGGGAGAAACAGAACCTAAATATGTTTCTCTTATCCTGCAAGCCATTTATTTAAATGACATTCGCATAGAGCTTAGTCTGTCATTGGTTCCGCATTGCAGTACTTCTGTTAACTCTAGGGTGAATTCCCAAGGTGTTACACCACAATATCACAGTCACAATATTGAACTTCTGATATACTGTGAACAGATTATTGCTTTCAAAATATCACAACAGGGTTAATAATAAATCCAAATTCACCTTGATTATAATGTTGTAAAGTTGAAATAACGGTCATGATCTATCTGCAGTAGATATTTGGACCGCACCATTTTGACATATGGCCCTTGCAAATGGCGTTGAGCCTGATTCGGCTTGTGAATATGTGCTATCAATAGTGAGAATTAGTTTGTTCCTCTGTTAGGCGAATGTGTCGTCTTCAGTGAGTTGTGGGTGTAAGACTGCACCAAATCGCTTGTGCATCTTCTAGGATGGTAGGCATGCCCATTGCCCATCACAATATGTGGGTGTGTCAGTACTTAATTTGTGCCGGAGTTTTCCGGTGCTCTGCACCGGCCCCTAATTGTCAATACCAGGACTTATGGCAGTCTGCCACATGGTTGCACTGTTTGCCTGATTTAGAGATGAGCACATCGTTGTTTAGTAATTCAAAATACATTCAAAATAACTAATACCTGCTGCCCAAGCCATTCTTATAGCTTTGGGGTTCTGGAATAGTCTGAATGTATTAAATGTCACACTTGTAGGCGTGTGATGGTTAGCAGGGGTGTTGGCACAATCGTTGGCAGCACTGGCAGGGGCAATCGGTAGTGCGAGCTGCAGCAGCCTCTTAACTAGGGCCCTGGCACTTATTGTTTTACAAATTAAGCACTGGTGTGTGTTTAAGGTAAGTGGTCGTGGTGAGTGCTGATGGGTACAGTAATAGCCAGTTGATCACATATTTAGGCTGTGTTAGACGTGTTCCGTAAATATATGGTATATACTTGCAGTGTTGAATGTGTGTGAAATGTTGCGTTTAAGATCTGTTTGCTGATTGTTGTGCAGGTGGGACTATTTCTTCAACATCTGGAAAACAGTTATGGGTTTGTGCATTTATTTTGATAGTGCTACATATTGTAGCAAATATATTTACAATCTCTGGAGTTGTGATAACTTTCTCTATTTTTATCCGTGATTTTCATAATTTTTCATAAGCAATAATGTTAAATAATAGTGTAGAGGTGATAACCCTACCTGCTTGCAAGGGTGTGGAGTGCAGCAGTCACAAACGCTGCGCTGCGTGAAAAGGAGAGAGGAGGGGAGCGCCATATTTACAGGAATATGGCTCTTTCCTCCCCTTTGCCTACCGCTCAAATCAGCTGCCGTGCACCACGGAGACACCTTTGCGCGCAAGGGTGTCTCCATGAGTCTAGCATAGGTTTGTACTGGAAGGGTACCCTTGTAGTACAAAACACCATGCCTAGACTGACTTTAATCATTTTCCCTCTTTGTATGTGTGCTGTACAGTGTAGCACACGTACAAAGTAGGAAAAGGAAGGATAAATGAAAGCACTTCTCCCTCCTTGTGCCTACTTTAAAAGGGTGCAGTTTTGTGAAGCTAAACCCTGTCTGCTTTATTTAGTCAATAGGGTTTAGCATCAGAAACCTTAGGTCGTTGTATGGTAACGCCCATGCTCCACCATGGTACGCCCCCATGACGCTAAGTAATGCAACAGCAGCGCTATGCGCTGCTATGCGTTATTTGCACATTATTTCCAGCTCTAAACAAGTTTAGCGCTGGAAAGTAAATCAGCAAAAAAAGATTTTGTACTGATTTTTGTAATTTTTGTGACGCAAACATGGCGTATAATCTTAGGAAATCTCCCCCTTAATTTCACTCGCTGAGGCACTCTCCTGCATCACACCACATGCAAGAGCCTAACCAGACCAAACTACTATAGTCTGGAGGGTCCACACCCGCCAGGATGGACAAAACTCAGTGACATTTCACATTTGTCCTACCTGAAAACATAATCACTGTCTCGGGGCTAGGGTGATAGTTTAAATATTTGTACTGTACCCTTTTCAAATTTAGCTGTGTTGCACATAGGGTGTTTTTGGTATTGCATCCACAGACTAGGGTTTTGGTTAGTGGTTAAAGTTGCGTATTTTTTTGTGTGGCCAGACTGAAAATACATTTGTGGATGGAGTCTGGTATATTCCAATGATGTGCTTAATGAAAAGCAAAAAAAACTTATTTCAGGTTTTCATGGAGACCAGTCTTGGGTTTAATGTTTGACTGATGGCTGCGAAATAAATAAAAAGATCTTTAAAAAACTTCTTTCAGGAGCTACAGAGTGAACCACAAAAAGTTACTAAATTAACCTGTGCTTAACCCTGGACAGCTTGGTACAAAATGCAGTCAGGCTTAGCTTAGAGGCTTATGGGTAAAGTATTTATACAGCACAAAAACAGCAATAAAGTGAAAACACAACACAGGAAAAATCCCAACCCAATTTAGAAAAGTAGAGCACATTTTAATAAACTGTTCTAGTCCGAGGGCACGGGAGGACAGGACAGCGAGTGCACGGAACATTTCATCATAAGCACTCCTAGCCTGAGGTCAGGCCCGGCACTTTCGCAGAGAGGAGATCAGCAGCAGTTTCACACAAAGCTGCCCCGGCGCCTGTTTTTAACCGAGGACTCAGGACTGTCCACCCGACTCTTGTCAGTGAACCCTCTTAAGAAAGTGGCAGCGCATGGGCAGGATACGTGCAGAGGGCAGATAAGAGCCAGTTTGGACAAAGAAGGCTCGACCGGTCCCAGGACGGCGAGAGGGCACCCAGATAGGGAAGTGGTGGCTTGAATGTGAGCTTTACCACCGAATTACAATACACAGCCCCACACGTGTTTCCACAAGGCAAGGGGGGCGGGTGGTGTGTTGGAGACCGACATTCTGATTTCAAAGTAAACAAAGGTAATTTTATAGTGAAACAGATGTGACTTCAACCCATGATAGGCACTCACGAAGTGGGAAAAAACACATTAAACTGTCATGTATTAATAATATTGATGGTACTGGCATACCCAAAATGCTCAATGTGAATTGACACCTCAAAAGTGACTCTCTAAACTAAAACAATACAGTCTAAAACACAAAAATCCAGCAAGTGAAAGATTACATCATGCGCAGCCATATTATCATGCACATAGTCCATGATCTTTAACATTTGCTAAGCGAGCGTGGGAATATGCAGTACCCTCCCATAAGTTTAAACAGATTAAAAGTGATAGGCCAAGATCGTAGAAAGGTGATCTGCAGTGGTTAGCCAAACACATTTCAAGGTAGATACAACCATGCTACCACCAAGTTATTGTGCACAGTCAGCAATAGACTTGTAACTGGAAAAAAAAGAATAGCATTACCATTTAATAAACAGACGATGTCATATTATAAATCGGGTTTGCTGGTTATTTGCGGAGGGCACAGCTGTGGAATTCTCCGGCAGCGCGGCAGCCACAGGCAACTCTCGCAGAGCACACAAACGCGCCCGGCACTTCAGAAAGATGCATTACTTAACGAGGCCTGACACGCAAATCGGATTTCCGGCCTGGAGAAAGGAGAGGCGTGACACGCACGAAGGAAGGAAGGGGCGGAGAAACAACGGAGCGGACTGCCGAGTCTGGACACAGGGAGGAACAGGACGAGAGGAGTATAACAGACCCGGTAAGGGGGGGCGTCGGGGCACCTTGACGGTGCCTGCCCCCCCCAGTGATGGAAGCCCTGCGTGTGCCCGGTGAGTGGGGTTGGGAGGTTGTGTGTGTGCGTATTTGTGTGTGATTGTAAGCCCTGCGTGTGGGGGTGGGTGCGGGGGCGCAGGGGTGGGGGCGGGGGCGGGGGCGGGGGGGTGAGTGTGTGCGCATGGGAATGTGTGTGCGCATGCGCGACTTTGCCTGTGTGTGAATGAGAGAGCATGTCAATGGGAGGCAGGGGATGTGCACGGCGCCGTGCGCGCCCTCGAGGAGGAATCTGAGACAGCAGAGGCGCGCGCCTGAACGCTGTCTCAGATTCCCCCGAAACCGCTGACAATAGGTCCTTCGCTGACGCTCGACCTAAAAAGGGGGGGTTAAGGCTTGGCAAGGAGGTTTTAATCCCTTTTCGACATGACAGTACAAAACTACATTCAGGCTGCAATGGCAGGCCTAGGACATTTTTTAGTGTGCTACTTGAGAGGGTGACACATTAAGTGCTGCAGGCCCACTGGCAGCATTTAGTTTATAGGCCCTGGGTATACGGTATACCACTCTACAAAGGACTTACAAGTAAATTAAATATGTCAATTAAGTATATGCCAATCAAATCGTGTTTAGGGTAGTGAGCACAAGCACGTTAGCATTGGTTAGCAGTGGTAAAGTGCACCGAGTCCTATGGGAGGAGGTGGGGGTTACCAGAGTTGGTGATCGCTTTGAAGAAGGTATGCTACTATCCCATCAGGTTTTGACACAACTCTATGAGCTCCGTTTGACTCTTTTATTAACATGCTAACATTATACATTATATTCGTACACACTGGTCCCTGACGGGTCCAGAGTCAACAACAAACTCGTTTGTTCAAGCAGTGCATGACATGAGAACTGGTAGGCATTTTGTCAAATGGCTCCATAGAGAACTTACACGTTTCACTTACACCGCTGAGGGCCATGTGGGAAATGGACCTTGGCCATGTACTCCATGACAAGGAATGAAAATTCTTGCTGGAATATCCAAGTATAATACCCCGAAAAATGAAGTTCAAGTTCATTCATTTCTCACTGCTACAAAGGGCATACCTTACACCTTCTAAATTGCACAGGATATTCCCTGCCCTTCCTTTCTCAGGCCCAAATTGTCATACTGATGGAGCAGATCTGCTGCACATAGTGTCGTCCTGTCCCGCGCTGCTCCCTTATTGGGGGGAAATTAGGAAGTCCCTTACAGGGAGCAAACATTGGGACACAATAGAACATTGTGGGTTGGGACTCTACCCCAGACCAAAAGCAGGAAAAACTGCAAAACTATTTCTGGACCTAGTGCTTCTTCCGGCCAAGTAGCAGATAACGCGCTGCTGGAAGTCCTCCACTGCACCCCTGGTGGCTGGTTGGCAGGAGGAGGTCTGGAGATGGGGGTCAGCTAAGAGCTCCTCACTACGTAGAGAGGAATACTGGGGGCTATATAAACGCCCATACCATGGATTGGGATGCCATGCTGGAAATCTTTAAAACACAGGGACAGAACATGAGCCGGCGAACTAAATGATTTTTTGAATTGGTGTGTTCTATTGGTTGGGTGATAACTCACGTCGACACTAGGGAGATATAGAGATTGTCTTTTCAACGAAGGAGGAGAAGAATGTGCTATTGGCATGTTGAACGAAAGAAGACTTTCAAATATTATTAACTTATAGTGATTCTCTAAATGGAATGGTTGCAGAACTGGAACATTTGGGACATGTGCAGTAGAACTAAGGCAGTTGGATCAGTCTCTTACAAGTGATTTTGATAATAATGTTGGACAAATGAAGAGTTTACAGTCCATTACAAAATGACAGCTGACGTTATAAATCTCTTCTTACTGGACGTTTTTTTTGCTTTCTGGGTACAATACTGCGTTTCTCAACTTCATGTCAAAGAAGGTGCAGGATACTTTTACACCTCCATCATAAAGTCAAAGATACCCTTACCGGGTTGGAATTATCACCGGTTAAGCGGTAAGTCACTACAGACAGTAGTATATTTTGTCTTCAATGAAATCCATCCTTCCATAATTACTAATTGATATTACATATACATTTTAATAGGAACTACAACACACGCCATCACAAAGAGTAAGGTAGGACTGTGCATGTCCCATACAGAACAGCCTCGCTTGCTCTTACAGAATACAACCACGGTGTTGGGTCTATCTTTTCTCCGTCGTTTCACAGAACGTGCTTTACAGACAGTTGGCGATAGAACTTAGAGTTCTCAACTCCGATGAAGCCGCGTTGAGGGAAGGCAGGCGAATAGCCATTGCAGTAACCGTCATTTCTGAGCAGAAAGGAAGGATCCCCCCAAAATACGCTTAGGCTCATGAAGTCTTATAGTTGAGAACTCTAAGTTCTATCGCCAACTGGGCGCAACTGCATTCACTAACATAAAAACATTGTTAGGAATATTACACATTGTGGTAATTAATTAATTTTTTTTAAAAACACTTTTACATTCTACATGTGAGTAAGGGGAGGGTAAGTGCATAACCCTTGTCCTGAAGAAGGGGGCTGTGACCTCCGAAACATGTTGACACTTTAAAATAGTGGTTTTGATACCTTAACTCGTATCTATCAAACCACGCCCTGCACTTCTTTTAACAATACCAGCCGGGGATTAAATTAAAATATCTTTTCCTCCCACGTGCCAGGTATTTTTTAACCTACCTCATGTTGCACAATCACCTACATCGTCATGCTGTACATTTGAAGATACTAGATAGCTGCCTAGTTGTGTAACAGATCTGTTACATACATGTCAACTGTACTCAGTGGGGCTGGTGGAGTTTGAAAGTGGTGAGGCATAAAATAAACCTTGCACTTCTCTGAGTGAGATCAGGGAGCGAGCGCAATTGCGCAACTATGCTAAAAGTGGTTCCATGAGGCAAATAAATATGTATGTAGCACAATTGTTGGCTTTTGTGGTTGCCACTGAATGCATAGAAACACAATCCTATTGGGATACTTCTCCAAAGGCAACCTATGAATGATAATTGAGTAGTACAGTACCGGGTTGGGGGTAGTGCTGCTTTATGACACCCAAAATGGCTCTTTGACTTTTCCCTTTTCAAACATAAATGTTTTGCTCTTTAAAAAATAAAGCGTACACAAAAATAAATGATGCACACTGCTCACCCTTACTGTATGCATAATGGTGCTAAATCACATCTCTGTGCGGACCGGCCTCAAAGTAAGTTAGCTTTTTTTTTTTTTTCGCCCCGCCCCCTCGCGACACCACCCACAATACCCCCGAAACCCCTGCGCCCACCCCCAACCCGCGAGCTACTCGCTCGACGCTCGGTACACCAGTGTTTTCCAAATCTAACGGGTGGGCTTCTGCAACCTGATGCTCTGCACCAGCGAAGGCCACCCTCTGGAGATTGCAATTAATAATGCCTTAACTTTAAAAAACTGGCATACCACATTATCAATAGTCCTCTAAAGAGTGTAAAGAAAAGCAAAACATGTTTAATGAACTGCATAAAAGAATATACGTGAGTGAAAACTGTGAAACTATTTTGCTGCAACCAAAACAATTGTTTTAGCTGTCTAGATTTTCCTAAGTGCTGAAGGGCCCGAGAGCCAGGTGTGTCATGCCTCCTATACAGGCGTTCAACCCAGAACAAAATCCATCATGCCCACTCAGCAAATAAATCTTTCTGTCCACATTGCATGGGAACACTGACCAACACACGCACTCTAGGTTCAGCAGTCTAGCTGTCTACCCCCGCTTAACTGTTATAACAGAAGAAAGAAACACTGGTCTGTTTGCAATCAAGTCCCCCACTACATTCAGCTAAAAGGAGACCTTCAGCCAGTAAAAATATAGGGGTCCATTCTCAAAGGCATTTTGGAGTAAGTAAAGTAGCACACCGTTAGTACTCTTGTACATACTCTTTTATAGGGTTGCCACATTACCAAGAGAAAAATACCTAACGCTTGTTGTTTTAAGAGTCTGTAAAGGACTGGATGTGATACTAAATAGGACTGTAAACAAAGTTGTACGTGTCAGGGCCAGACTTCTATTACCGGGCATCAGGCATTCGCCTGGGAAGCGGAAGGTTCCAAAAGCAGCATGGAAGCGTTTCCCGCCTCCAGGGGCTATAGGCAGTGCTTCCCCAGGCGCTGGTCTGCGAAAATTGCCAGGGCTGCTTTTGGTTCGCAGCCTGGCCCTGGTATGCATTCCTGGTGCCGGAAAAATCAAATGGCTCTTCCACATCAAGCTCGAACTGGTGGCTGCAGGTTTTTCAAGTATGTGGTCTGACCCCCAAAACGAGTGCCAAACCCACTCTAAAAAAGATCTAGCCAGGTCTTATCGAGAATCAAAACTTTAAAGAAATCTTAATCATCTAGATCCTGGGTCCCTGACAGCGTCCTTTTTCTCCCATAAGGTGAACTATAATATGGAACTGACTCTAGACAAAATTTATCCCAATGTACTGAGAAAACTATATCTTCAGTGGAGGCACGGCTCTCTTCCAATTAAATCTTTTACAACCAAATGGAACCGTGATTCCAGCAGTACATGTCCTGCTTGTAGAAACACGGATGAGAGCGAGCTCCACATTCTCTTTTTTTGTCCAGCTTATCATGGGATCCGTAGGCACTGGATTCTTCCTTTATGCAGAAACTTGGGATTCAAGAAGTGCCTGCAGGCTTACAGAGTCCTAAAAACTGATTTGTCAGACCAAATTGTATTTACAATGGCCAAGTACCTGGGCGCCCTCTGGTCCACCAGAAGGAAATACCTCAAAATATAGACTGAATATGGATCCGTTTTTATCACATGCAGGTTTCTTTCCAGTAACGTTTTTATGCATTTTACATTGTATTGCACAAATCATTTAAATGTATTGTTCTACACGACTGTCTTTTATGGTAAATTTTTACCGAAATAAAGGTTTTTCAAGTTTTTCAAGGCATTCAATTGTAACATGACTTTTCTGTGTTTGTTTACTTAAATTATTAGTCCTGGATAATTAACACAGCTGTAGAGAACATTTAAAAGGGATTTATATTTATATTTGCTATTTGAAGTAAGGGGTGTGGCTTAGCTAGCTGCAAGATGGCCACACCTTGAGTGGGCTCTGCCGGCCAAAAATCCTTAATTATCCTGCTGACACTTCACCCATTGCTGCCTGGAACTGCGCCATCGCCACTTACCCGACCTTGAGGCGCAGCTCGATCCCACTCCTGCCTCTCTGTGACCTTGTTGAGCCGAGATCCGCCGCTGCATGTCCCGGGCCTGGCTCCGCGGCTGGCGCTGTCTGCCCAGCCTCTCCGGAGTTGACTGAGGGCAGCCTCTGGGCATCGGATCATTGCCCGGTACCTCACCTCCACGACTCCTTCATCGGAACCGGTAAGTGCCGCTGCTGCGGGGGCGGACTGTGGCGGGGCTGGGAGCGCGCGTGTGGTACCGCCCGGCCTGTTCGCACGCGGGCGCTCCAGTCATCGGCGCCCGTCATATCAGCCTGGCTAGGAAGGCGGCATGCTCCACGCGGTTCCCTGCTACGCGCTGCCCCCCTCCCGCCCCGGCCCTCCGGCTCACCGGGGCATCCTACTGCGGCTGTGATATTGGCCTTTGCATTTCGCCAACCGGGGGCCTGGTCGCTACAAGGGGTGGCTGCGCGTGCACTGGGCAGCTGCCCTGGTAATTCCTCGCCTGCCGCACGCCACTGCTACCTGTGGGACCCGTCTGCTGCATTCAATGCCTGCCTGTCTCTCTCGCTGGGCCGGCCGAGGTCACTCCTAGGGGGCACCTTGGCAATTGCTTCCGGCTCGCGGCTTTGGCAGCCTACCTCTCCTGACTCGGACTTGCTATTCGCCTACTAGGGCTGCACTGCCCCTCGCCCTCTGCTGGACCTAACAGCTGCTGATGCCCGGAGCCTGTGGGGCCTACACTGTGCCACAGCCCCATACCTACTTGGCCTTGGCCCTTACTGCACTGACAGCCTGCTCCCTGTTGGTTCCGTCGCTCGGGCCTTGCGTTGGTGGCGGCCAACTTCTGGATCATCTCAAGCCTCTGTCTGCTCCTTACCTGGGCCATCTCAACGCTGACTGTGGCTGGGCTGGCGCCGCTGCACCCTCTGCTCCTCAGGTAGCCTGTACCTTGCCTATACATCCTGCCGCCACACTGGTCTTCCTCAACGTGCCAGGCCCCACCACTCCTTCTCCAGACTGGTGGGCCCGGTGGACATCTGCTTCACCCCATTAGCATGAGATTGACGTTTGCGGCCTCCACACCACATTTGCCTCTGGCCCAATGGCAAACTGCCCACTGAGCGTCTCCAACACTGCCTGCTGGTCCTGTTAGTCCGCTTCCTCCTATGCTGCTATACCGCTCTTGCAAAAACAACAGTTGATGGACAGAATTCAGAACAATGTCATACATTTACCCCAGTGCAGAGATCCGGGCCTAAATCCATCATTTTTTTGCTGACCATGCCATTCCAGTTTGAACCCAGCCATATGCAAATCAGTCTTTACCCTGTGCCCCATGGGAACAGTCCAGCCCGAACTGCCAAGCCAGGTCCTCCCTGGACTGGAAACAAGCATCTTAGGACCGGTTTTGGGCTTACATCCCTCATCAGCCAGGATAGTTTAATTCCAGTGGCATGGAGAGCACGGACTCACGTCTGAGCATACCTGTCCCACTCGGGGTGACAAATACAAAAACAACAGTTGATGGACAGAATGCAGAACAATGTCATACATTCACCCCAGTACAGAGGTCTGGGCCTAAGTCCATCGTTTTTTTGCTCACAATGCCATTCCCGTTTGAACCCAGCCATATGCAAATCAGTCTTGACCCTGTGCCCCAAGGGAACAGTCCAGCCCGAACTGCCAAGCCATCAGCAGCCTATCCTGGCTGATAATGGCTGATAGCCAGAAACCGGTCCTAGGATGCTTAATTCTGGTCCAGGGAAGAAATGGCTTGGGAGTTCGGGCTGGACTGTTCCCATGAGGCACAGGGTCAAGACTGATTTGCATATGGCCATGTCTGAACTGGGGTGGCGTGGTGAGCAAAATAACAATGGATTAAACCCAGATCTGTGACTGGGGGGTGAACGTTTTGCCAATGTGCAACAGTCGGTCCATCATCTTGTGTGTTTTGCTGTTCGCCCTATGTGTAAAGGGTATGCCCAGATGTGGGTCCAGTGCTCACTATGCCACTGGAGTCAAGCTATCCTGGCTGATGACCGCTGATAGCCAGAAACCGGTCATAGGATGCTTGATTCTGGTCCTGGGAAGACATGGCTTGGCAGTTCGGGGTAGACTGTTCCCATGAGGCACAGGATCAAGACTGATTTGCATATGGCCATGTCTGAACTGGGGTGGTGTGGTGAGCAAAATAACGATGGATTAAACCCAGATCTGTGCCTGGGGTTGACTGTTTTGCCAATGTGCAACATTCCATCCATCATCTTTTGTGTTTTGCTATACCGCTCCTGGGCACAACGGTTCTCTCCGCACACCGTATCCTCTCTTCCGCTGCCAGATTGCACCTCCTGCCGGCCTTTCCCCCGTCATGGGGAGAACCGACCCTAAGAAGCCTAAAATCCCTTTGATCAGTGCTACCAGACACGCCCGGAGGGCGCAGGCGCTGACGGAGGGGACCCTCTTGCTCCATCGGATATGGCTCCAACGCGCGAGGACGACCTAAAGGCCATCATGTTGTACGTCAAGTCCACTGTTACCAACATAGAGGCTCAGCTGGATCAACTGTCAGCTTGCCTGGACACGGTGAAGGCCCGAGATGACTCCAACGATGTACGCCTTCAACATGTCGAGACCAGGGTGTTTGATGCGGAGGATGCTGCCACCCAGGATCACCAGAAACTGCTGCAGATGGACAAAATTCTAGATCTCATCCGGAACAAGAACGAGGACTTGGAGCTGCGCTCCCGCAGGAGCAACCTCCCCATCACAGGAGTGCCCGAATCTACCAATATCTCCTGAATGGAGGACTATGTGGAGCAGTTGGTTTGTGAGCTCTCTGGTGACGTTCTCTCCCCTGTCTTCATTGTCGAGCGGACCCACTGCTCCCTTGGCCCTCACCCTCACCCTGGCCCTGGCCTGCCAGCCTGCCCCATCATAGCCAAGATTCTGAACTTCAGGGACCGTAACGCCATTCTTCGGGCGGCCAGGGTGAAGGGCGACATCCGCCACCAAGGTAACTTTCTGTCATTCTATCCAGATGACACCACGGCGGTTAAGGCGGCTCGCCGTGAGTTTCTACCAGTGAAGCGGCTCCTTCAAAAGCACAAGATCTCCTACTCATTGGCATACCCAGCTAAACTGCGTGTCCAACAAGGCTCCAAGATGCTCTCTTTCCCAGATCCCAGAGAGGCGATGGCTTTTGCTAAAAAACTCGACATGTCACATCGCTCTTCGCCTGCCAACTCCCAAGCTGTCGCTGATAACAATCTTAGTGACAATGACTGACCTGATGTCAAGCACTGCCAATCTGCTATTTGTACTCTATGTCGCTCAGGCTCGAAGTTTCAATTCAGGCCTCTTGGTCAACAGTGCGCCCTCGGCGTTCCAGTTAATACTTTTGCCCTTTGCGTGGTTTCCTCTACTCCCTGATATTTATTTCTGTAGTTTGCCATCACTTATGGCTTGGCCACCCAGACTTTCTGGCAGGGGGGGTTGCTGAGTGACGTCATGCCCCCACAGGATAATTCCCTTCATGGACACAGACTTTTTCCTTCCTAGTTGTGGGTCCCTGGGGTGGGAATGGGTGGTACCTCAGCCTTATTGGGGGGGTTGGTGTGGGAGCGGGGGGAGGGTCTTCCGGGCTCTCTTGTTTTGTGGTGGGCACGGGTGGCTGGGAGTTGGGGATTCGGGATGGTTGGCCTTCATATGAGGCCTTATTGTTCTTTCTAGCACAGGCTCATTCCGCTGACGTTTCCATGGTATGTCCCCTCTCTCCTGCTGTCCAAACTCATACTGGGAAAATGTACTGTCTGAACTGTTTGCTCCCTATGAGGATTTAGTTGCGTTTTTGACTGAGCTACTTCATTGTGATTCCACGGTTACTGCACTGACATCCTTCCCCATTACCTATTACACTGCTCTATGCATTTGTTAGCAGTTTCTGCCTTCCTCTTCCCTCTTTTTCTGCACTAACTACCTTGACACGGCACCATGACTGCAACTACTCTCTGGATCTGGAATGTTCATGGGCTTAACGACCACCGTAAGGAGCGACTAGTCCATGCCCACCTCATACGGCACAAAGTGGACATTTGTGTTTACAAGAGATCCATCTATTCCAGGCTACCTCCTCTAGACTCCTTTCCCGACACTGGGGAGAAATTCACTCTTCCTTCTACTCGAATTACTCCCGGGGGTGTCCATTCTGCTGCGTAAAGGGCTCCCATGGCAACTCTCTCAAGTGTTAACTGACCATGGGGGGCGGTTTAGCGATTCTTCACGATTCCCTACAGGCTGAGCCCATGACACCTGTCGCTTTGTATGGCCCTAACTGCGATGACACGGACTTCTTTGCGCAGGTCTGGCACAACATCTCATCCCTTGGCCCTGCTGAGCTTCCCTGGGGGGTGATTTTAAAGTGACACTATCTGCCACTTTGGATCGGCCCGGCCCTCATGCCCCCCCCACCCGCGCGAGGCTTCACACCTCAGCTCTATTTTCTCAGACAACTCCCTATACGAAACGTGGCATCGCGCTCACCCTGCTGTACGGGAGGGCACCTGTGTCACTGGTTCCCGCGGCTGCTGGTCCCGTCTAGACCTATGGATCACCACTCCGGATGCCTTGGTCTGGCTCACCTCCAATGATCACATGGCGCGCACTCTCTCGGATCATGCTCCCATTCGCCTCTGCCTCCCACATTCCCCCACCATGCCTTCTCCTGGTGGCTCCCCCCTAAAGAGTTACGCGACTCAGTCTTCTGTGACGAGATACAAACCGCTATCACAAATTATTTCGATCTCAACGAGGGTTCGGTTGACTCCCCATCCACGCTCTGGGAAGGGTTTAAAGCCGTCATTCGCGGGGAATGTATCTCCGAGCAGTCTGGCGTCCTTCGCTCTATCCGTGGCACTCTTGACAAACTGGAGAGAGATTTTAGGTTCTCGGTAGGCTTTAATTACAGCCTCCGAGCACTATTTCATAATTTCTTTTTAACCTGTCTGCTGTTTCAAGCAAGACACGCTGTCTCCTAATCCTTTTTTTTATAGCACGGCATGCCACATTGGCGGCCATGCATTTGTTTTGACTATTTATTAATTTGTTTGTTGTTGTTTACTAGCGCACCATGCCGAGCTTTCGCATTAATAGAGGCCACGCCCCTTTCTTTAGACAAGCCGCGTCTAAAGTAAAGTCTGCACCCGCTATTAAAGTGAAACTGTGGCATGGGGTGCTTTTACAAAAAACATTTGTTTGTCAACTTGACAAACAAATGCTTTGTTTTGTAAAAGCGCTGCATATGGTGCTTTCACTTTAATGGCGGCAATGCCCCTTTCTTTAGAGGCGGCTCACTAAAGAAGGGGGCATTGCCTCCATTACCGCACCGAGAGGGCCTGGCGGTAATAAGAGTGATTCTAGACAGAAGACCGCAACTTACAAGAATCCCAACTGACTTTGTGATGTCCCTCCTGGAGATTTCTTCAGATCAAAGGGGTTTCGATGGGTGCTTGTTTTGCCCCGAACTTCGCAATCCTCTATGTCCATCACCAAGAAAGTACTATCATTTTACTGACCTCAACCCATTAAGGATCAACATAACCTTCTGGCGTCGTTACATAGACAGCATTCTGCTCATTTGGTCAGGAAGCAATGCGACCTTCCTCCAATTCGTGGATTGGCTACACACCTGCCAACAACATCTGAGGTTCACCATTGACTCCAAAGTAAACAACTTACCCTTCCTTGATCTATCACTACAAGTAGAAGATAACAAAATCGGGACAGCATTATTCAGAAAACTTACAGAGCGGAATACCTTATTGCTCTATTCCAGCTACCATCCGCGAGGCCTACGCAATGGCTTACCTTTTGGGCAATTTCTACGGATTCACCGTAATTGTAAGTGGAGAAAGGATTTCTTCAGGAAAGCCGCAGTCCTCACTGAGAAACTAATTTCACACGGCTACCCTAAGAAACTGGTAACCAGAACAAGACAACGTGCATGGTACACTCATCGTGAAACCTTACTCACATCCAGAGAGAAAAGGGTTAACTCGAGCATCCCTTTCGTCTCCACGTTTTCACCTACCAGCAATAAACTCTCGAAGATCATCAAAACAAACTGGAATCCACTGGCCCCACTCAACATATTAAATGTACCTTCTTTGTTCTCCTAGCGGAAGGGAAAAAACCTCTAGGACCATCTGGTACATGCCATCACATGGCCACAAACCAATACCAGGGAGAAAACAGTCAGAGGACTATAGGACCTCCCACCACTTCTTGGACATTACAAATGCCAAAGATGCTCTGCATGTTCCACCACACTAAACTCAAAATATTTTGAACATAAATGACAAAAACATACCTAAAATCCTTTACGAATTGCAAATTACAGAATGTCATATACTCAATATGCTGCCATTTTAATCTCCTGTACATTGGCCAGACCACCCAAATGGTCAAAGATTGTATCCTGCAACACTGTAGTCAAATCAGGTGTGGTGTGTTGACAGCACCTTTGGTCACACTCTTCAAAGAACATAACCACAATGAAACCGATTTCATCTGGATGGTGATTGATCAACCGTCCATACCTATTAGAGGTGGCGACATCCAGAGACTCCTGTACAGCTGCGAATGTCGCTGGCTAGCTCGCCTTAACACCATCGGACTTGGCCTGAATACGTTAGATGAATGGAATAAACTACTCACATAATCATCCTCTAAACCATACGTTCATCCTATTCCTCTCTGCACCAGAATGTACTTGTATTTCTGTATTCCCCACCATAGATCATAACCACCTGTTCACATATGGCTTACACCACAATAACCTGATATTCTGATTTACTGTGAATAACGCATGAATGTAATACAACTTTCAACAAGTACAGAAAACCTCTTCGCTGCACCTTACTCAGCACCAATGTTCTCCCAAAATACACTGTTTTAGGGACCTGATTTCATGTATATTACCTGTAATTTATTTATGTATCCATGTCAATTATGTGTACCCCTTCTTATCACTACTTTGTGTATTTAGGATATTCTTAAAGAAATGTTATGTTTTCCTCATGACTTTAAATCCTTGCTTAAACTGATGCATTTCACCAATTGTGAGTAATCACTACACATTAGCATGGGAACTGTGCTCCCGCCAAGTCTGTCTTCTCTTTCCCGCTGCACTCTTTCACTGACAGTAATGCGCTTTCAAGTGGTGTTACGTGATCGGAAGTGCGTCGTTATCCACGTCTGCCCACACTCTCATTGTCACAGCCTGACTCATGCCGGCTGCACCGATTAATTCCTGCTGACGCTATTGTATCCAAGTAAGTGCCCCCACCTAGGCAGTCTCTCCCCATCCCTAAACCTTAGGGCCTTGGCACTGACAGCCAACCCAACCGGTCCTCTGGCATCTTCCACGTAGGCAGCTTTACCAGCCGTGCTCTCGTGCAGCACGGGGTTCCCTTCGCCACGGCTTCTTCCAACGCCGCCTGGCTCTACGCCCGGAACCTTGACAGTCCCCGATTCGGCAAACCATGGTTTCCCCATGTTGCCGTCCAACTCCCGTCTTGCTTCCCGCATTGGAAATAAGTCACAGCTCCTTCCGAGCTCAATTAGGTGTTCCCCTCTACAATCCTTTCCCATAGACCTTGGGGTTTGCTCTACCTCCCCGCATGTGCCATGTTCACAACGCGCTGCCACGCGTTGGCTCCCCTTGCGCGTCATCACCCCCACTCTTCCTCTCTATTGCTTCCTGGCCCTCTATCATCCTCCCGACAGTCTCTCAACTGCGTTTCCCTTCCGCTATGCCTCCCTGGTTTGCAGACAACCTTTGGATTCAGATTACACCATTGCCAATCATAGGACACCCCCTTCAACCTCTTTTGCCGCCCCCACCGGCCAGAGCTTCTCAATAGGCACTGTCTTGATCCTGTGCCAGGGGTCCCCTTACTATTACTGAGTACTCCTGTTTTTCACTCCACAGACAGTACGAATAACAGCCCTTCTCATTCAAAGTAATCTCTTTACACCGTTTCTGTCAATTACCAAGTAAGTGTACCTACCTCTCCCTTCCCTTTCCACCCACTGTGATACCTCCCCCACACGTGCTTCACATTTTGCTCTGTCTGCGCATAGGTTTCATCAGTGGCATCCTAGCACCTTCTTTGACAGAGCCCTCCGTCTATCTCGAGTAAGTTCACTTTTGGAACAGTTAACTGTGTGCTTATCCACTTTTTTCTTCCATAAGCCCAGTTACGCTGTATTTTTCAGCAGCGCCCTTTATACAACTCTACCCTTGACCTAGTTTGGGCTCCACATTCCTCTCTAAACTCCTTCTTACTTTGACCTACCTGTCCTTCTTGGTCCACCAACTGAACACAAAAATATGGAAATGTATGTATCCTTCTATCCCCAGCACTGCAATTAAAATAAAACGTAACTTGGTCCTGATGATGGCCTAACACCTCTGCAGGCCGCAACGTCGTCGACATCCACAGCGGAAATCCTAGCGCCCTCATTTACGGATACCCCACTCATTTGAATTTTTGTATTCATGTACCATTAATTGCTTGGGTATCCTGAATATGTAAAGCATTTCTTAAAATCCCACTTGTCTCTTGTTGCGCCCATCACTATCGCTGTATATACCACGGCACGCGCCACTTGCGCTGTCACTATACTTCACGAGCACTTGTGCACAGTATTTTGTAGGTTACATGTCATGCAATGTAACGCAGTGTACTGCCCCATGTGCTTGTACATATGAAGTCTAATATTTCCAACATGCTTGTCGATTGAAATACATTTAACATTTACAAGAACATGTCTCCTTGGTTTTTCCCCCTTTAGATTTAATCCTTCGCAACTATTTGTGCCACATATTCTTGACCTTCAAGTAATACCATTGTTTGAGACACTGTTTGTTCTAGATTTTTACCCTAGTCTCCTTGTGGTTTATGGGCTACCTCCTGTAGTCTGATACTGCTTTATTAACGTGAAAGTGTAACATGGGGCGTTTGTAAACAACAACAAATATTTGCAATGCAACAGGTCTCGCATTTGAGAGAATTTAAGCTATTGTCATTTACAATGCCAATAGCTCAAACTCTCGGAAATGTGATACCTCTTGCATTGCACCTATTGCATTGCAAATGCTTGTTGTGACTGTATGTGGGCCTGTTTTATGGTTGGCTCGGCTGATTTTACTGTTGATTTTTCTGATATCACCATAAACATTACATACAGCTAGCACAAATGCATGAAGTCTCCCATACCTTCCAGAACACCACTACAGCGTGTCTACAAGTTTAAAATCAACCTGATTCACAAATGTGCGCCATTTTGTTAGCTATCAATTTCACTAATGGGACCACTTTTATGACCAGATTTACAAAAGGATTACGTTGCACTTGCGTCATGTAAGACACAAGTGCAACGCAAGCCTTAAGTGTCATTTAGTATGCCACACAGAGTAACCATGTGTGGCTCTGCTTGGCATAGTAAATCGAGAGTAATGCAATGCAGTGCAAGTCGCTGCCTCGAGTTACTCTGCCCTGGTATGGCGTTCCTTGGGTGGTGCATGGGTGTTCCCACACATCCACCCATGGATTCTGGCGTATTCCCAGATTTACTACCAGTAGTAAATTTGAGAATGCGTCAAACTGACATTCTGCAGCACACACAGAAAGAGGAAAAAGTCTCTAAGCTTTGTTTTTGTGCTGGAAGGTGTCCCTTCAAGCACAAAAACAACCCTGGTGCAACGCAGGCACCCTTGCACCATGGTGAAAGAGTACCTACATTAGTGCTAGGCTGCACTGTGTGTGCCAGCGCAGAGAGAGAGCAGAAATGTGCCATTTCTTAGTAGATATGGTGCATTCCTGCCCTCTCCATGAGGGCAGTGCTACAAGTGGTCTTTCTGCGCTGCTCTGCGTCACATATTTGCAAATCTAGTGCTTCATTTGGTGCCCTGGTCTATTTTCTGTCCCAGTCTGACTGTCAATAAACAAAAAAGTCATAGAAAGGAGTTTGTAGGCCAATAAAAAGAAAAAGGAAAAAAACTAAAAGACTTGCATACAGTAATTGCCCTCCACTTGATGGGATGGCATACCAGACATCCAAGGGGCATATTTACAAAAAATTGGCTTAGAGCAGCTTTCGCTGTGCTGTTCTATGCTAATTGGAAAGGGCACGAATGTACTGTGTTTACAAGTTATGGTGCATTCATGTCCTTTCAGCCAGTGCCGGCGCACAATTAGCAGCTGTGCACCAATGCAGGCACCGTGTAGTCTGTGTTGGTGGAATGATTGTTTTTGTGCAGGAAGGTGCACCTTACTGCACATAAACAATCATCGGAGGTGTTTCTCTCTTTCCATGTGTGCTGAAAAATGCAGCACACGTGGAAAGGGGAAAAAACGAAGAGAAATGTTATTTCTCCTTGTTACACTACCACTGGGGAGATGCACGGTTTTAACGCATTCCCAGATCTACACCTTGTTGTAAATCTGGGAATGTGTCAAAATCTATGGGATTTGCAATGGAACGCTCACTGCAACGCCCAAGTCACGCCTCCCCGATGCAGTGTGAGGCAACACAGCAGCTTGCTCTGCGTTACCTCACTCCACGCCTTCAAGGCCATGAATAGCCATGCAGGGTGGCTTTACGTGGCCTTGTAGATATGACTAAACTCTGGGCACCACCGGAACGTCACAAAAAGTGACGTTCCAACGGCGCACATAGCGTATAAAAAAGCCCCAAAGAGCACAGGCCTCTGTGTGCTTTCAAGAGGGCTAGAGTGTTTCTGTTAGATGATCCAGGGGAGGCCACTGTAAATGGAAAGTTATACAGGAAACAATTCAAAAACAGGAAATGAAAAAGAAAAAAAGATATTTTTTTCACAGAGGTTCAGAAAAAGTATTTATATGATATTAGGCTTACTACTTAGAGAAAGCTGGGTTAATGGGTCTGCTTGTTTCCTGCGCGGTGCCGCGGGCAACCAGGGGCATAGGAAGGGGGGATGTGGTAGGTACTGGCCTCCCCGGGTGTCATCACTGAGGGGGGTGACAAAATGGCAAAAATATGTGTTTTAACCGCGGCAGCAATTTCGCAGCGGTGCGGCGGTTTAGCGGAGTGGGCGGGGCCGCGTTGGCCAACAGACGTGCGCAGCACTAGGAAGGTTAGTGCGTGTGACAGCCGTTGGCTGACAGAAGCACGCAAGGGGTTATACACATATTTTTGCCATTTTGTCAAGCCGGGAATGACAAGAAATTTACCGCACCGGGTACCACCTGACCTTGCTACGCCACTGCGAGCAGCACTGCCACAGGTAAAGAAGTTGGAAGGGTAGTTTGGATGGGGTCCAAGACCAGTGCCCTGGGCTCACTACAGACTGTCTTATGTAACTCGCCATCTCCGCAGGAGGCGCCTTCTGGCCAGGGATGAAAGTAGAACAGTCCGTAAGCAGACAACACATTGACTCGTAGACAGTTAATCCCCAGAAATATCAACACCGCTGCTTTGTTTAAATCCCTTTCAAACCCCAAGAAAACAAAAGCAATAAATAACCCAGCTGGCATTTCTCAGTGTGTGGATTTTTTAATGTTTTTATACAGTTTGTTTCCTTTGGCCTCGCTTCGTCGATTCATTTCGGATTCCAGCAGCACAGTATGAATGCGAGCGACTTTAGAAAAGGAAATCACATAAACTTTCAAAAACAAATCTCTTAAGACCGCCAATCCTTTATTTCCTCTGAAAAGCCTACTCCTTCTCACCCTGCGCATTTCTAGCCCAAAAGTCTGTGGCAATAATACCCTGCTGAAGTCCCAGAGACAAAAAATGCAGCTTGCTCACACAGGACGCAACAGAAATGTACCTTACGGCTATTTAGGATCTTAATGTTCTCAAACTTTATCAGGTCCTTCTGACCTATACTCTGACATCACACCCTACCATCTTGCACTGCACCATTGGCAATACACCTATTGTCAACGTGGTGTGACTGCCACCGGCGGCCAGTCCAAGCCAGCTCCATGGCCCATGATACCAAGTTAAGTGGAGTGCAAAATTTGGAAAATCAAAATGGCGGCGTTAACTGGATGGTTTGTTAAATGTATGAGTGGAAGAGAGATGATCTAGGCCGCCCATACCTTCATGGTACATTTTTCGTTTAACTGACATGGTGGATCATGATAGCCCAAGGCATGCTTTAGGATTTAAGCGCACAAAGTAAAGAAATTCAGTATATACCAGGGATAGAACGACATTGAAAATGAGCCCTTCTCACACACTTAGATAGGGGCATTGATACAGTATCTGTCATTTCTTTTTGTCTTTACCCTGTTCCAGGAGAATATACACAGTGTGATTGGAAATGGGCCCTGGGCATCCCAGCAGAGGACTTTATTGCATAAGCGTCTACCACAAATGTTCTTTTTGGACTCGTAATGCTTACGTATGACCAATACAAAAACTATAAGAATCAACAATTTTGTACAAAAATACAATGTTTTAAAATTTCTTACACACAATTCTTAACGGTTATCAATGAGTTTTACTATATATAAAAATCTGTATATATATTTGTAACTATGTTGTATTTGGGATTTTAGCAAAAGATGTATTGTTTACATATTAGCTTACTAGGATTTGCCAAAAATTGAACGATCAACATATGTCTTCAGGTCCAATCACGATCAAGCTTTAAAAAGGCACACATGGAATAGGTGCTAAATTAGAAAATGTCGTTCTCGATTCAACTAAACAGTAGACTCCCATTGTCCTCAAGGAAGCAACCACCGTAGGCAAAGTCGATTGGTCCAAAGTTCTTGGTGCCCTTCTTGAGTTTCAGTGAATCTGTTTCTCAGTGCTTCTTCTTTCATTTGGTGGAATGATGGGTCCATTCCCAACAATTCTTATTCAAAGAGGCCTCAAGGTACACTTTGCAAATGCTCACTCTTTTCCGCTAGTTTACAGTCCGCTTTTACAATCCAGCGAGGGTAGCTGTAAAACACAAAAATTGAGAGATTCAGGTTAACCATAATTTGATACACTCTAAGTAGGCAACGGATAGCATGTGGATGAATTCAGAGACCAATGTGCACCTAAAAATAAATTAGGGTCTCAAAACAGTGATTTGCTGGTGATAAGGCTCCAATTTGATTTTCTGAATCAAGTATGACAAATGTTACCTTTGCAAAGCACATTTGCGAATGTGGAATTTCCAACAGGGAGATGGAATATCTACAATTGTAAATATAGGGCTGGGGCAGGGTTTGTGGGAATTGCTGGAAGGATCATTCTGCAAAGGTAGGTGAACCCCACAAACTATATGAGTTTATGCATGACCTATGCAGGTAATTTCCAGCATACAAAGGTTTGCTAATATACTCCTCTTAAGGGAAGATGAAAGTATGTTTCCAAGATATAAATAGAGAGGAAGTATCACAATACATAAAGGGGTATGAATCGGGGAGGGGTTTCTTCATAGCCTAAAATATTTTTCTGGTAGAATAAAAATAAATATAATGTGCAAACAAAAGCACATTGCATCATTTGAGTACTCCTGAATATCTATAAATGGTATAACTTTATAGGAGCCGTCTGTAGTGCACATTCCAAGTTTGGTCATTATAAGATAAAGTGTAATATAGACCAGTTAACAGTTTCTTTAATAAAAAAAAAAGGAGCATAAGGAGCTGTAGTCGGAGTGCTTAAAAAAAACATTCCCTAATTTTTCTACCTGTTCATGCTTTGTTACAGACTCTTCGCTCTTTTGATACCTAATGCATAATTTATTTTTACACAATTTATTCATGATATGGGCCCTCATTCACAAATGTATTTGCACACTTAAGGTGAAATTAGGTGCACAAATACATGTATTTATGCGTCTAAATTCACGTTTCCTATTCAGAAAATATGAAATTTTACTTGTAAATAAATCTAAACATAGATAAATTTACACCCACATGGGGGATTTTACATGTGAGCAAATCTGCTCACAGTGACACGCTGTGGGCAATTTGGAGTGTAAATGGCGTCCAAGTCAGTGAAAACTAACTTTTGGAGGTGCAATAATTCCAGTTGAAGGCAGGAGAAAGCAATACATAGGGCAGTACACCAAACACACAAAAGGTGAAGGGAGCAAATAAATACTAAGCATGCTCCCCATGAGGACATTCCACCCGGAACTAATAAACGAGACCCCTCTACAAGGAAACCCAAGAAGCCTCAGATCAGTTTTGCCTGGTTAAAAGGTAAGTTCTAGCGTAGATTCTGTGGCACAGAAAGCAAGAGACCCATGTATGGGCATACTCTTGGCTTCTCCAAGTGTTAAACTAAACACAGAAAAGGTGATGGGGAGGAATACTTGCAGATAGTTTAAACCATTGGCAATCGATGTGGGGCAGCATTCCAACCTATCATTTTTTCCCACTGTGCCCCTCTATTGTTTTGACATGTTTTAATGTTTTTTTGTTGTTTTTAAGTTAACACCTGTAACAGTTTCTATACCTCTTAGCAGAGTGACAACAACATAATTGCTGGAAACAGGAGAGTAACAGCCTTATTTCCCAATGGTATTCACATTGTATAATATCATTGTTCGCTAAGTGTTTCATTGAACATGCAGTGACAAAATGTGAAGACAATCTCAACAGTTTTAAACAGGGGGGAAGAATAGGGGATAGGAAGCATATCAGATGCGGGGGAGAGGTATCAATGGAGCAAGACGGTTGGATATGAGCTGAGGGCAGGAAAGTAGACGTCTTTCACTCCAATCCCCAAACACCAGGGGACTGAGGCAAATGGAAGGGCCAAGCATATGCTTGGGGCAGCTTCCATGATAGCAGTGGGGAGGAGGTCCCTCCTGGGCAACAAGCACCATAGCGAGGATATATTAGACCAACTGCGCAAAAGGTGAAGTATGGTAAGGGTCATTAGAGGTTTGGTTGCTCCAGGCATGCTGGAGAGACAGAGATAGATCACTCCTTGCGCAGCTGAGTGACTAGATGAAGAGGTGTCGTCATCTACCAACCCTCGGACCTGGAACAAAAGGGCATGGAAACAGGGTATTTCTGGAGCCCCCATGGCTTCCTCTAATCTCAAAGCAGTGTCCCTGGCCACAGGCCAAGCCTGAAGCGAAAGCTGTAACATCATCAGAGCAGGAGGCTGCAAAGCCCTCCAGTGGGGTGTGATGATGCGCATGGCCAGAGCCAAGGCCAGGTCCAGGAAGTGCTCTTTGATTCTATTTTTGGCAGTGTGTGAGAAGCAGCCTGGGGAGCTTGCCTCCCAGGTTTGGGAATGGAATCAGCTGCACAAGCTGTGTAGCAATTGCAGTTTGATACTTTGAGAGGGACCTGCAAGTGCACAGCATGTGGTGTAGGACAGCATTAGGGGACTTGACATTGTGGCAAGTGGCATTCGCCTCAGTGAAGTATTGAATTATCTTGGCTGGAGGCAGGTAAGCATAAGGTATAAGCTCTATGTAAAATGAAGAATTGAATGAGTTTGAAACTAGCGTTCTTAGAGACAGCATCAGGATAAGCAACCCTATCCCAATCCCTGTCAGAGAGTTCAAAATAAATCACAGGATTCAATTGTTTCCAGCTTTAACAAAAGATGATCTGCCTCTGGATTTAAGACATGCTGTCAAAGAAGAGGTATGAGATTTCTTTGGTAAAGAGATAGGACAGTTAAAATGTGCTGAACCTGTAAAAATGAGGGTAAAACCTGGGACATTGGGAGGAGCTACGCTAGCAAACAAGATGGCGGCGTAGGCTCCCGGCTCCGCCGACCTCCGACTCCTGCCAGAAGATCCTGTTATCTATCCTGTTTTTGCGCCCTGCCTCCGTGTGCATGAACCGGACTAGAGCTTAATGGTGCGATCCCGAGATTTCTACCAGTTTGGTAGACAAAGATACATCGTGTGGCAGTGTGCGGCCTGGACCAGCTTGGAAGCCGGGGTCTCGAGCACTGGCCCAGCCGGGTTCCAGTTGAACAACATCGGCTGTAGTTGTGTGACAGGGTCCAGTCTACCGAAGTGGAAGATTTTCTTGGACCGATGTTGACGACGGTTGGCTGAATTGGTAAACATCGAAGGAGGGGTGACTATGCACAACTAAAGCGGTGGGCGGAGGTCCCTGGCCCGGTGGCCCGGTCAGGGCCCCGCCGCTGTTCGCTGGGGTGGGATCTCCGCCTGCGGTGGCGGAGTCCGGATTGTTATTGTAACCAAGGATAAGTCTCCCCCCCCCTGCAGTCGTCCGTTCCACATCCACCTGTTCTCCCTGGGGAGATCGGGCTCTCTGGGGACGTGAACATGATCGAAACCGAGCGAGGAGTGGTGGAACTGACCGAGAGTGACCTGTCACTACAAACTGTGCTGGCAGCCATAGGGTCACTTCATGTTTGCGTTGAACCCCACATTTACAAAATGATAGCGCGTTTGTCTGGAATTGGACAGATTGGACCGGACCCTGCTCCACTACAAGAAATGAAACGACTCGAGATACCCAAGATGGCCACTTCGATGGAGGAAGCAGATCCCGTACTATGGGAGGTGTCGGAGCCTCTGACCAGTGTTTGGCTGATGAGAGCGAGCTTGATGCCGCAAATGGATTGTCAGGCCTACGATCGTTGCCGACTATGGAAGGACTACTTGATGCTCCCATTCCGGAGACTTTTGATGGGAACTGTTATTGGTTTGAAACTGCGTCACTCCCCTATACATCGCCACCGCTAAGATGGCGGACGGAACAACGTTGGGAGTTCATAGCGGTGAGGGGAGTCTTTGGACCTGATGGAGTTCCCAGCACTTTCATCTCTCTGCTACGTCTCGGTTTGAACTTCGCTACAGCTTTTTCGTGCTTTGACTATCCTGCGGAAGCGGCAGTTCGTCCGGAAGGGGCTCACTTGTCTGATCGGAAGGGTCAAGGATGAGACTGAGTGACTGAGTTTGGCATCGAGTCTTGCTGGACATGGGGTTTGCAATCATGATGCTTTCGGGAGGTTGGGTGGTGTTTGAAGTTTTCCCCTGTTGCGCTACTTATTTGCAGCCTAGTAGATTTCTTGACCTTAGTCTGGAGATTCTTGGTTCTGGCGGGGGGGAGGGGAGGGGGGGGGGTGGACGGGGGCATGTATGAAGATGCCCTCCTCCATTTTCTATTTTTAGTATTTAGTTAGTTGGGGCGACAGGCACACTGCTAGTTGGGGTTAGGCGATAGCCATATGCAGGGGTGCAGGGTGGGGGGATGGGTTTATTCTTTTGTCTTCATTTTTGTTTTTATGGTTTCTTTTTCTACGCACTCTCTTTCACTTTCCTTTAATAAGTATAGTTGGTGAAACATCCTGACTTTGATTGTATTCTAGTATCTGGTGCTCATGCTTCTTTTATTATCCTGATTTTATGGGTGGGCAGGCTCTGAGGGCTGGCGCTTCATGTGGATCGTATATTGTACTGTTGCACATCCTGCTTCTCAAACATTAGCGTAGGCGTCTCAACTATTTTTCGCTGCCTAGCATCTATCCTGTTTCTAAGCCTGTTCGCCTTATTATTCTGTTTGACTGTATGGCACCTGATATGTCTATTTCCTTCTTTGTTTTGAAAATAATAAAAAGATTTATAAAAAAAAAATTAAAAAAAAAAAAACCTGGGACAGTTTTGCCCAGAATAAAACAGTATAATCTTTCAAAGGAAGCAGAAGAAGGAATGAGACCTGATCTTGTAAAAATGATTGAGGAGGAATTTCTTCAGGAAGTGTTTTTTAGCCCTTGCATCTCTCCTTTGATGGGAATAAAGAAACAGGGTGGGAAATGGCTCGTTGTGAAGGATCTGAGAAAAATAACTAAAATTGTCATGAAAGATCTAGTAAATTTGAGGTTGCCCTGTAACTCAGTCTTGGTGGAGTATATTAATGACCTACTGGTTGCAACAAAGACAAATCAACTTTGCTGAATCATTTACCTGAAAGTGGTCACGTGGTTTCCCAAAGAAAGAGGCAGTATTGTAGAAAGAAAGTAATTTATCTTGGGTGCAATATTGAGAAAGATACAAGTAAAGTCTGAAAAGGATGTGTTTCTGCAATTCTGAAAATTAGTGCTCATACCACCCAGAGGGAGGAGAGTATGTTTCTGGAAATTGCTGGCTACTGTCATCAGTGGATTCCAAATTTTTGTCTTGGTTGCAAAACTTTTAATAAGGTTGACTCTCAGTGACATCAAAGATCCGGAACCATTTGACAAAGAGTGTTCAGAGGCATTCCGGACATTTGAGTTCATGCAATGTACTCGCCCTTAGGATTCCAGTTTATAATTTGACCTTCTTTTTGTATTGCCATGAGTGAGGTGGGTGTGTATTATTAATCCTTACCAATAGACAATTTGGGACTATGAGACCAGTAGCCTACTTTTCAACTGTTTTGGACCCAGAAGCTGTAAGAGTTCCTGGTTGTTTGCATGGCTGTTAAACAAAGTCAAGGAATAGTAATGGGACATACTTTAATTGTATATGTCCCACACTCAGTTTAGATTTTATTAACCTGTACAAGAACACAGCAAATGACAAAAGGGTGATTAATTAGATACAAGCCATGCTTGCAGCAGAGAACATATTGATTAAGAGATGTAATTCACTTAATCCAGCAACACTGCTTCATATTCCAGATAAAGGTAGTGAAGTCAGGGACCTTGATGTAAATGAGGATAAAGATGACAACATAATTGTATTGCGGCTACAGAATTATCTACCATACTGTGAGGAAGTAGGCTTTTTACAGGTTCTCTCCCCACTTTCCCCCCCCATTTTGACTACTGGTGTAAATGACTCTGAGATGACCTCAGCCCTGCTAATCAGGACTCAGTGCATGTGCTCTGACCATTAAAATGGTGAATGTTTAATTGACTTACACCCAATTGGCACAGCCTAACTTACTTGCAGGTCCCAGCTAGTATATGGTACCAGGGTACCCAGTGCCCGTAAATTAGAGTGTCCCCTCAGGGACTGTAGCACTTGTTGTGCCACCCTAAGAGGGAGTAGGTAAACATGACTTCCAGTACCCAGGGCCCGTAAATTAGAGTGTCCCCTCAGGGACTTTGGCACTTGTTGTGCCACCCTAAGAGGGATGTATGACGTTACAACGCATACTTTAACAACGCATACCACTACAACACAATTTTTACAACGCAGGATCCTTTACAACGAATGCCTTTACAACGCATGACATTACATAGCAGTTGCTATTACAACGCATGCCATTACAACGTAAGTATAGGTAAGTATATAATTTTAAATAAAAATGTAATTAATAAATATTTCATTAGTTTATTTTATTTAAGTAAATTTTTTATTAATGTATTTGTAAATATATATATATATATATTTTTTAAAATAGTGTATGTGTATAAAAATAATATCATAACTCCAGGGGGAAGTAATAGTAGGGTAAGTGCTGGATAATGTAGGAGTAAAAAATACTATTCTAACTCCAGGGGGTGTAATAGTAGGGTAAGTGCTAGATAGTGTAGGGGTAAAAATTACTATTCTAACTCCAGGGGGGTGTAATAGTAGGGTAAGTGCTGGATAGTGTAGGGATAAAAATTACTATTCTAACTCCAGGGGGGTGTAATAGTAGGGTAAGTGCTGGATAATGTAGGGGTAAAAATTACTATTCTAACTCCAGGGGGTTGTATTAGTAGGGTAAGTGCTGGATAGTGTAGGGGTAAAAATTACTATTCTAACTCCAGGGGGGTGTAATAGTAGGGTAAGTGCTGGATAGTGTATGGGTAAAAATTACTATTCTAACTCCAGGGGGGAGTAATAGTAGGGTAAGTGCTGGATAATGTAGGAGTAAAAAATACTATTCTAACTCCAGGGGGGTGTAATAGTAGGGTAAGTGCTGGATAGTGTAGGGGTAAAATTACTATTCTAACTCCAGAGGGGGTGTAATAGTAGGGTAAGTGCTGGATAGTGTAGGGGTAAAAATTACTATTCTAACTCCAGGGGGGTGTAATAGTAGGGTAAGTGCTGGATAATGTAGGGGTAAAAATTACTATTCTAACTCCAGGGGGGTGTAATAGTAGGGTAAGTGCTGGATAGTGTAGGGGTAAACATTACTATTCTAACTCCAGGGGGGTGTAATAGTAGGGTAAGTGCTGGATAGTGTAGGGGTAAACATTTCTATCCTAACTCCAGGGGGGTGTAATAGTAGGGTAAGTGCTGGATAATGTAGGGGTAAAAATTACTATTCTAACTCCAGGGGGGTGTAATAGTAGGGTAAGTTCTGGATAGTGTAGGGGTAGAAATTACTATTTTAACTCCAGGGGTGTAATAGTAGGGTAAGTGCTGGATAGTGTAGGGGTAAAAATTACTATTCTAACTCCAGGGGGGTGTAATAGTAGGGTAAGTGCTGGCTAATGTAGGGGTAAAAATTACTATTCTAACCCCAGGGGGGTGCAATAGTAGGGTAAGTGCTGGATAGTGTAGGGGTAAAAATTACTATTCTAACTCCAGGGGGGTGTAATAGTAGGGTAAGTGCTGGATAGTGTAGGGATAAAAATTACTATTCTAACTCGAGGGGGGTGTAATAGTAGGGTAAGTGCTGGATAATGTAGGGGTAAAAATTACTATTCTAACTCCAGGGGGGTGTATTAGTAGGGTAAGTGCTGGATAGTGTAGGGGTAAAAATTACTATTCTAACTCCAGGGGGGTGTAATAGTAGGGTTAGTGCTGGATAGTGTATGGGTAAAAATTACTATTCTAACTCCAGGGGGGAGTAATAGTAGGGTAAGTGCTGGATAGTGTAGGGGTAAAATTACTATTCTAACTCCAGGGGGGTGTAATAGTAGGGTAAGTGCTGGATAGTGTAGGGGTAAAAATTACTATTCTAACTCCAGGGGGGTGTAATAGTAGGGTAAGTGCTGGATAATGTAGGGGTAAAAATTACTATTCTAACTCCAGGGGGGTGTAGTAGTAGGGTAAGTGCTGGATAGTGTAGGGGTAAAAATTACTATTCTAACTCCAGGGGGGTGTAATAGTAGGGTCAGTGCTGGATAGTGTAGGGGTAAAAATTTCTATTCTAACTCCAGGGGGGTGTAATAGTAGGGTAAGTGCTGGATAATGTAGGGGTAAAAATTACTATTCTAACTCCAGGGAGGTGTAATAGTAGGGTAAGTTCTGGATAGTGTAGGGGTAGAAATTACTATTTTAACTCCAGGGGGTGTAATAGTAGGGTAAGTGCTGGATAGTGTAGGGGTAAAAATTACTATTCTAACTCCAGAGGGGTGTAATAGTAGGGTAAGTGCTGGCTAATGTAGGGGTAAAAATTACTATTCTAACTCCAGGGGGTGTAATAGTAGGGTAAGTGCTGGATAGTGTACGGGTAAAAATTACTATTTTAACTCCAGGGGGGTGTAATAGTAGGGTAAGTGCTGGATAGTGTAGGGATAAAAATTACTATTCTAACTCCAGGGGGGTGTAATAGTAGGGTAAGTGCTGGATAATGTAGGGGTAAAAATTACTATAATAACTCCAGGGGGGTGTATTAGTAGGGTAAGTGCTGGATAGTGTAGGGGTAAAAATTACTATTCTAACTCCAGGGGGGTGTAATAGTAGGGTAAGTGCTGGATAGTGTATGGGTAAAAATTACTATTCTAACTCCAGGGGGGAGTAATAGTAGGGTAAGTGCTGGATAATGTAGGAGTAAAAAATACTATTCTAACTCCAGGGGGGTGTAATAGTAGGGTAAGTGCTGGATAGTGTAGGGGTAAAATTACTATTCTAACTCCAGGGGGGTGTAATAGTAGGGTAAGTGCTGGATAGTGTAGGGGTAAAATTACTATTCTAACTCCAGGGGGGTGTAATAGTAGGGTAAGTGCTGGATAGTGTAGGGGTAAAAATTACTATTCTAACTCCAGGGGGGTGTAATAGTAGGGTAAGTGCTGGATAATGTAGGGGTAAAAATTACTATTCTAATTCCAGGGGGGTGTAGTAGTAGGGTAAGTGCTGGATAGTGTAGGGGTAAAAATTACTATTCTAACTCCAATGGGGGTGTAATAGTAGGGTAAATGCTGGATAGTGTAGGGGTAGAAATTTCTATTCTAACTCCAGGGGGGTGTAATAGTAGGGTAAGTGCTGGATAATGTAGGGGTAAAAATTACTATTCTAACTCCAGGGAGGTGTAATAGTAGGGTAAGTTCTGGATAGTGTAGGGGTAGAAATTACTATTTTAACTCCAGGGGGTGTAATAGTAGGGTAAGTGCTGGATAGTGTATGGGTAAAAATTACTATTCTAACTCCAGGGGGGAGTAATAGTAGGGTAAGTGCTGGATAATGTAGGAGTAAAAAATACTATTCTAACTCCAGGGGGGTGTAATAGTAGGGTAAGTGCTGGATAGTGTAGGGGTAAAATTACTATTCTAACTCCAGGGGGTGTAATAGTAGGGTAAGTGCTGGATAGTGGATAGTGTAGGTGTAAAAAATACTATTCTAACTCCAGGGGGGTGTAATAGTAGGGTAAGTGCTGGATAATGTAGGGGTAAAAATTACTATTCTAACTCCAGGGGGGTGTAATAGTAGGGTAAGTGCTGGATAGTGTAGGGGTAAAAATTACTATTCTAACTCCAGGGGGGTGTAATAGTAGGGTAAGTGCTGGATAGTGTAGGGGTAAACATTTCTATTCTAACTCCAGGGGGGTGTAATAGTAGGGTAAGTGCTGGATAATGTAGGGGTAAAAATTACTATTCTAACTCCAGTAGGGTGTAATAGTAGGGTACGTTCTGGATAGTGTAGGGGTAAAATTACTATTCTAACTCCAGGGGGGTGTAATAGTAGGGTAAGTGCTGGATAGTGTAGGGGTAAAAATGTACTATTCTAACTCCAGGGGGTGTAATAGTAGGGTAAGTGCTGGATAATGTAGGGGTAAAAATTACTATTCTAACTCCTGGGGGTGTAATAGTAGGGTAAGTGCTGGATAGTGTAGGGGTAAAAATTACTATTCTAACTCCAGGGGGGTGTAATAGTAGGGTAAGTGCTGGCTAATGTAGGGGTAAAAATTACTATTCTAACTCCAGGAGGGTGTAATAGTAGGGTAAGTGCTGGATAGTGTAGGGGTAAAAATTACTATTCTAACTCCAGGGGGGTGTAATAGTAGGGTAAGTGCTGGATAGTGTAGGGATAAAAATTACTATTCTAACTCCAGGGGGGTGCACCCTGTGCAGGGGACCTCCTCAGGAAGCCCACAAAAAGCTGCCCTGGTGCCCCAAGCTCCACTCACCGTGGAGTTATGTATGTGGATTTTCAGGGTGTCAGCATATGCATACTCAGAACAAAAGACACACTGCTAGTAGAGGTCAGAATGTCTTTCTTGTGTTAGACACATTTGCTAAAAAATACAAGCATTGACCGAGCCAATAGGTCTTTTTTCTTTAATGCACAAGATTGCATAAATTTGATGCAAGGTGCAGTACCATAGGTCGGTGCTAGAGATGACTTGGGGAAGAAACAAAGGCTTGCTGCAGCTGGGGCAGTGCCTTAAGCGTTCCAAGTTAAGCTTTGTACCAGACATAAGCTGCAGACTGCATTGCCTTAAGGCTTAACATGTTAATAGAGGTTGCATGGGCTTCTGCTGCTACCCCCCCAATCACAGAATGCCAGAAAATGATGAACGGATCAGTACATGTCTAGATGGAGGATAGCTGATGCCTCTCTTTCGCACCCAGAGCATCCCTCTTTCAATTTATGTACAGCTTAAAGTGGTGTATATTGGAAAATCCCCATTTGAACTCTAAAGCTTTGATGAGTTAAGAAATTGTCATTATCGTGGGCCCAGAGTCACAAATCCACCAGCATCACCCAGTTGAAAAGGGGGCATGAAAAGTGGAGTAGAGTGCACAATTCAATCCCCGGCATCTACAATCATACGACTTGTTTTTTTCAGCAGAATGGATATTTTTAACATGCATAGGGTGAACATATGAATCCATGTCCCCGGGACACAGGACACTCCTTTTCCAGTTCTGGCCTTCCAGTTGACACGCTAGTGCAATATGTAAGTTGTTGCCTTGTTAAATCTAACCAATGATATGTGTTCTGTGAGAAAACACAAGGGGAATTCTACTTTGCATTAATTAAAAACAATAATTGGCAAGAACACAGGTCTGACTTATAACTTTTAGTGTCTGGAAGCTTCAATCTATAAAGTCACTCACCCGTGTGTCCATGCATTCACGCATGCCTCTATGTGTTTACTCATTGATACTGATATACTCACTAACTCATCTGTAAAGCTACACACGCAGCGGGCACTTACATTTATAAGCTAAACCTTTGGGTGTGCTGGCAGTCTGTGAGGGTTTTATTTTCAAATCTGTTTATTGAATATATTGAAAACAAGAAAAATCAAACAAATAGGAGATATACAGCCATGTAACAGAACAACAAAATGAAACCAGGCAGCAGAATACTGAAATAGAATTTTGTGAGACATAGGCAATACATTTTAAAAAAACACATCTAAAATTGGGGGAAAACTGAAAAGTGAAAATCTGTGAGGATTTTGATAGTGCAAATTAGTATCGTGTGACTGCTTGCTACTCTGTGATGGTTGTAAAGGTGATGTTGGCAGTGTGTTAGTGTTAGTCTGTGATGGGTATGAGTGTGCTGTCTGTGATGTGTGCGAGTGCTTAGGTAGTGTGAGACTGATACTTTATGAGGCAATAAGGGTGATGTCTGTAGTGCAAGCCTGCTTCTTGGTCAGGGGGGTGAAGGAGTGCTTATGGAAGAGTGTGACAACTAGTGTGTGAGTGCTTTCAGTTTTATGAGACTGCTCCTCTGCGACAAATGTGAGAGTTCCTTCAATAGTACCAGCTCCTGGTCTGTGAGGCGAAAAGTGCTTATGGTTGAGTGTGATAGCCGGTGTGTGAGTTGGGAGAGTGCCTTGAGTAATGTGAGAGTCCTATTCTGTGATGCACGTGTTGGTATGGCGCCATTTCGACAAAATTATTTCTGGTCCAGAGTGATTGGCCTACGAGATGAAGGAGAGAGATCCCTACAAGGCCCGGGGCCTGCTCTGTGAAAAGCTTCTCCGGTGCCCAGGCATTGCCTCCTCGCCCTGGATGAAGTGCTGGTCCTACATCTTAAAAGCTACAGCTATTCAGTTCCACTGAGTGGGGACGCAGCACCTTTCCCCTTAGGTAAGGCTTGCTGGTCCTCTGTCAGGGCTGAATGAAAAAGGGGAGCTACTTATTAGGGGTGTGTGAATGCTGGCCGCTGAATAGAACTCGTGCCCCGTGGCCTTAAACTCCAGGAGACCGAGATTATTAGACTGTGTGAGGTAAGCACTCACATGATCTCAATATGACACTGTATAGCCAAGATGGCATACAGTGCAGAAGAGTATCCCATCTGCTGTTCTTGTGCTGAACACAATTCTGGCTGCATTCGTCATGCGGGGAAGGCTGCTGGTGGGACATGCAGCAGTCATGAATCTAGCGCCACAAGTAATACCACTCAGTATGTGTGTATTTACAGGCTGTGCTAAGGACTACTTTTTCACGTGAACATCCGCGATATGCTCTGGGCGGATCCAAAATGTGATGGGCAGCCTATCGAGCAATTGCATGAAGGGACCACAATCAAACAAACCAATGGTGGAAGAGCATTTTCCCAAGGGGCCTTCTTTTTGACGGTTGATTGTAGTATGGGGTGTGTGTTGCTCTGTGGTGTCTGGTGTGTGCAGTGGTGACATGAAGTCTTGCCAGACAGCTAGATCTGTATGTAACAAGACCTATAAAACATCCTGCCTGTGAGAAGTTTTCTACATCGTCATATGGAGGTTTCGAAACATGTTCCTTTCTTACCTTGGTCCCTGGGCTTTTCACAAATGAATCCATAGACGTCATCGCAGGGGAAATCGTTCCATACACCACCAGGGAGGAGTCCTGCGCAGTCCTCCCCCGGGGTGTGTCCGTCGCCCCAGTTGTCCGGCTGTCCAGTCTTCCAGTTCCTTCAGAAACAAAATTAAGCCTTTATTTGAAAACCTGGCACACAACACCCGTGCTTTCCATAGACGACACCCGGAGAAAAATGGGAAAACAAGCACGTCACCAGAAACGAAAACGAAAACAAAAACGGAACAGAGCTCTTTTCCAATATGCAATTCTCGTCCGTTACTAACAACAGATGTGCTGTTGGAAATACAGGCCATCGCGCCAGAAATCTGACCGTTATTAAGAGCACTAATTCAAGCAAATTACTATCCATCAATTACGTTTTAGCTTTGTTTTTATTTGGTATATCTGATTTTAGCCTCATCTTAGGAAATAGGAGCCCAGTGTTCACGCGTCGACAGAAGCTTGTGGTCTCTGACTGAAGATGAGCCATATTGTTAAGCAACTGGCCACCATCCAGGGGATGCTTTGCATTATGGGATTTGGTTTACAGTAGACAGCTGGAAAGCCTGGATAAAAGGGGCTCTTGCGAAGTTTATCTTAAGGTAGAAAATAATGTCAAACTGAGAAGAAAGATGAAATGCAACTTACCCAATTATGCAGGTAGCCACATCTTTTCAGGCCGAAGCCTACCATCCAGTGCAGCTGTATGGTTTGCTAACGGCATCTTGGGACCATTCGGAAAGCTTCCCTGGGATTGCATTGCTTACCATTGGGTTTGTGGTTTGTAACTCACATTCTCTTGCTTTCTATTGGCTGGCTTTATTAGTTTGAAGCGGACCAGAAAGCGCAGCTGTCTGGTTTGCTAAAGACATCTTGGGGACAGTCAGAAAGCTGACCTAGAAATGCATTACGCCTCTTGCATACTATTGGTTTTGTGGTTTGAAACTCTCATCGTCTGGCTTCCTATTTGCTCTAGGCTGTCCAGCTTGATTTCATCCCTCCTATTGCCCAAATTTTGTTTACTCTGTTCTTCCACTTCCTGTAAATAAACACCCTTTAACACCTTCGGCGCTCATGACAAGCTCAGCTCGTAATGAGGGACAGTGGAGCTGTGCTCAAGACAAGCTGAGCTCGTCATAACCGCCACGGATCGCCCACGCGGGGATAATTCCTCTCCTGTGCATGGCGTTCCATTGAGTGGGTGGAGTTGTGACGAGCTCAGCTCATCATGACCACAGCTCCGCTGTGCAGCATGACGAGCTGAGCTTGTCACAAGCACCGCTGCGCCATGCGCGCCCCCCCCCAATCCCCCTCCCCCCCGCGCACCGCGGGGGAATTAGCCCCGCAGGGTAGGGGTTGAATTTGTTATTGTCAAATTTGCTGTGTGTTCAAAGACAGAGGTCAAACGTCAAGCTCTCTCTTCCGATGGATCTTGGTGTTCACATGTCTTTCTTAGACTTCAAAGTGAGAGACTTTATGGGACAACCCTGCTGTGTATTAATGTAAGAGGAGAGGGTGTAGGATTTATTTTTCTAGCACACAAAACAAGTGAACTGTGCTGAGGTTTCAGAATATATCAGAATTAGTACAAAAGAAGCACATCTTTTTTGTAATTCTGAAATGTGCTGTAAACAAATATTTGAATACAATCAAAACACATCACTATGACACATTACCTCATTCTATCATACTCTGGGGTATGCCACTCCAATCTACACCCCTCCACTCTAAAGCACTCTTCTGCACGCCACGTTACTCAACTTCACAAAACTCCTATCTACGCTACTCACTCCATGACATAACCCGACACTCCATTTTATGCCCCTCCACTCCACACCACTTACTCCACTCCATTGCCCCCACTCCAATCTACCCCACCCCACTCCAATCTACCCCACACCACTCCACTTTGCCACAATCTACCCATCTACTCAACTCCAATCTATCCCACTTCACATCACCCTACCTACCCAACTCCACTCCAATCTACTCCATCCGAATTTAGGCACCCTACTCCACCCCACCCTACTTCACTCCAAACTACTGCAATCCACTCCACTACAATCTAATCTACCCCAATCAACTCTACCGCGATCTACACCGCTCCACGCAGTCTAACCTGATCAACCCCACCCCACTCCAATCTTCCCCCAAGCCACCCCAATCTACTGCCCTCCACTCCAATCTACCCCACTCCACTCCAATTCACTCTAATCTACCCCACTCCAATCTACCCAACTGCATTCCAATCTACCCCACTCCACTCTACTCACTCTAATTTACCCCAGTCCAATTTAACCCCTCAATTCCAATTTACCCCACTACTCTCCAAACTCCACTGCAATCTATCCAACTCCTCACCACTCAATCTACCACACTCCACTCCAATCTACCTCATTCAACCGCAATCTACCCTTCCTCAATCCACTAAATGTCCCCCACTCCAATACACCCCAATCTACCCCACTTCAATCTACCACACTCCACCCCAATCCAGTCTACTACATACTACCCCACTCCAATCCACCCAACTCCACTCTAATCTGCCCACTCCACTCCAATCTACCACACTCCACCCCAATCCAATTGACGCTGCAGACTTCATCCCAATGTACCCTACTCCAATCTACCCTACACCAATGTCCCCCTCTTCAATCTACTCCTATCTACCCCACTCCAATTTATTCCACTCTACCCCAATCTACCTTACTCCATCCCACCTCACTGCAATATACCCCACCTCACTATACCCTTCCCCAATCTACCAAACCCCACTCTCACCCACTCCACTCCAATCTACCCCACTCCACTCCAATCTACACCAGTCCACTCATATCTACCCCACTCCAAAATGACCCACTCCAATCATCCCTCTTCTATCTACCCCACTCCTTTCCAATCTACCCTTCTCTAATCCACCCAATCTACCCCACTTCACTCCAATCTACACCATTACACTCCCCTCTTTCCCAGTCTATCTCACTCTACCCCAATCTACCCTACTCCACTCTTCCCCAATCTACCCACCCCAACCCATCAAAACTCCCCCCTCCACTCAACCCCAATCTACCACACCCCATTCCACTCTATCCAATATACCACACTCCACTTCACTCCAATCTACCACATGCATACCTAAATCTACTCCAGTCAAGTCCCATCTAACACACTCCATACCAAACCAATATAGCCTACCACACCACCCCACCCCACCCCAAACTACCCTACTCTAATCTACTCCATTCAATCCTCCCCGCTCCAATCTGCCACAATCCTATGTACCTCACTCTACCCCACCCCATCCCAATCTACCCCACACCACTCCAACCTACCCCACTTCTTCAATCTAGCCCACTCCACTCCAGTCTACCCCACTTCAAACTACCTTAATCTACCCCACTCCATTCCATTCTACCCAACTATAATCCTCCCAATCTAACCCACTCCAAGCTACCCACTTCACTCCAGTCTACCTCACTCTATCCAAATCTATATCACTCCACTCTTCCCCAATCTACAACATTTCACTGCAATCTACCCCAAAATATCCTACTGCACTCCTTCTCAATCTATCCAACTCCTATCTACCCCACCCCAATCTACCCCAGGTCAATCCACCCCACTCCAATCTAGCACACTAATTTACCCAATTCCTCCACTCCAATCCAGCCCACTCGATTCTCATGCTACCCCTGCCACTTTACACCAATCAACCCCACTCCATTGCACCCCAATTTACCTCATTCCGCTATACCGACTTCACTCAAAAACAATACACTGTATGCCACTGCACTGTACAACACTATACTCTCCTCTGCAACATTCTACTCTACGTCTCTGCACTCTATGCCATTGCACGCTAAACCACTCTACACCATTGTGCTCTAAGTCACTCTTTTCTACTCTGCACCACAGTGCTGTCTGCCATTGCTCTCTATATCAATGCACTCTACTACACACTATTCTTCAAGACTGCACTCTCTGCCACTGAACTATATGCCACTCTACTTTATGCCATGGCACTTTACTCTGCGCTATTCTACCCTATGCCAGTGCACTCTACACCACTACACTACTCTACATTACTCAACTCGCCTCTATGCCACTCTAGTCTGGACCACTGCACTCTATGCTACTGCACTCTACCCTGCACCACTCCACTGTAGGCCACTCTACTGCACCATATGCAAATTGCAAATGCACTGTATGCCACTACACTCTATGTCATTCTATTCTGCGTTGCTACGCTCTATAGTAATCCACTCTAATCTACTCTGCAATACTGCATTCAACGAAACTGCACTCTACTCTATGCTACTCCACTGAATGTCACTTCACTCTAATCTGAAACAATCTACACTATGCCACTGCACTCTTGCAACTCTATTCCACTTGGCTCTTCTCCACTCTATTCCACTACAATCTACCCTGCGCCACTCCTCTCTTCACCACTCTACTCCATGCCAATGCACTATACACCACTTAACTCAAAACCAATACACTGTATGCCACTGCACTGTATGCCACTATACTCTACTCTATGCCATTGCACACTACGCCACTCTAGGCCATTGTGCTCTACATCATTGCACTCTAAGGGGGAGATTCACAGAGAACTGGTGGTGAGAGGCGTTAGCCTCCTTGGCTTAACGCCGCTCACTGCCACTTCTGAAACGCCAGGCTGCACCCTATTCACAAGAATGTGGTGCAGCCTGGAGTTTCCCCCATCGTCGGCGCTAAGTCTCACGACTTTACGCCAAAACAGGCACCCTTGCACCAGAGTGCAAGGGTGTCTGTGGGCAGTGAGGTTTGTTAATGCACAGGTAGGTGTCCCTTCCTGTACATTAACAAACCGAAAATACCAGTTTGCTTTTTTCATGTGTGCTGCTACATGCAGCACACATGGAAAAAGTGACAACGAGGAGAAATAAAGCTTTTCTCCTCATTTAGCCACCTTATGACCTGATTTTTCTAGGTCTTAAGTTTGGCGCTGCCACCTAAGGCGGTAGCGTCTAACTCAATGGTTGTTGCGGTGGTACGCCCATCGCAACACCCACTGCACGCCCCCTTTCACGCTAAGTTTAGCGTGACAGGGGCCCTATTCTCAAGGCAGCGTTAATCCACTTAACGTGGCTTTAAGCCACGTTAAGTGGGTTAACGCTGCCTTGAGAATAGGGCTCTGGCTCTATGGCCACGGGAACGTCAAATAAAGTGACATTACCGTGGTGATAGGGGCTTTTGATTATGCCCCTAAGTCACTTTATTCTTCTCTGCACCACCGTGCTGTATGCCACTGCTCTCTATGTCAATGCACTCTAGGACACACTACTCTTCAAGACTGCACTCTCTGACACAGAACTCTATGCTGCTCTACCACTGCACTCTCGGTCACTGCACTCTGTGCCATTGCACTCTACTCTGCACCATTCAACTCTACGCAACTCTACTGAACTCTATGCCAATGCACTCCTGCCACTCTAATCTACTCTGCAACTCTGCACTCCACGCCACTGTGCTGCACACTACTCCACTCTAAACCCAGCACTCTATCCTCCCAAACTCCACTCTACCCTGCACCACTTCACTCTACTCTGAAACAATCTACTGTACAACACTACTCTTTATGCCACTGCACTCTATGCCAATCCACTCTACGCCACTGCAATCTATGCTGCACCACTCCACTCTACACCACTCTACTCTACGCCACCCTATGTCACTGCACTCTACACCACTTTATTCAAAACCAACAAACTCTACGCCAAGCTACTCTACACCACTGTACTTTGCGTGACTTCACTCTAGGCCACTCTATGATACTTCACTCAGCATCACTCCACTTAGTGATGCTCTTCTCCACTCCTACACCCTACTCCACCCTACAACACTACTCCACCCTATGAGGCTCAACACAAATCCCTTTATGCCACTTTACTACACCCTATTCTACGACACACTACTCCACTCCACTCTAAACCATTTCAGTCCACTCCACTACACTCTACGCCACTTCACTTTATGGCAATCTATGCCACTCCACTCTACTCTATGCCGTTCCATTCTACTACACTACTCTATGCCACTCCACTCTATGACAATCCACTCCACTCTTGTTTACAACATTCTACACCAGTCACCTCTGCTCTACACCACTCCACGACACTCTATGCCTCTCCACAACACCCTACTACACTTTGACACTCTACTCCACTCCACTCTACGCCCTTACACTCTACTCCCTCCACAACACTCCACACCACTCCACAACCCTCTATGCCACTCCATATCACTCCACTCTACTCCACGACACTTCACTCTCCTTTATGCTACTAATCTTTAGCCATGTTGAACAGCAGCAACGCTGATGTACAAAATGGCTAAAACATATTGGGTTTGCCAATAGCTCTTGCATAGGCGAGACCTATTGGCTTTGCCAATGCTTGTTCTCAACCTGACACCAAATTAGGAGAATTCCCTGTTCCTTACAAGCATGTTTTCTTTGCACATCGCCACTACTCTACTTCGGTCGTACTTTGCTATGTTATTAGTTAGGTTTGTCAATTCATTTCCTCTTGGAACGGCCTGGTTTCTGTAATTTGGCAAGTGCTGTTAGTGTGTTCCAGATCATGGGACCACACAAGTAAACAGCCTTTTTAAAATAGATTCTGGCAAGCTCAGGGCCAAGAGCAGGACATGATATCAGTCAGCTGCATACAACACAGCGAATTTAAGATTAGTGGAAGTACATTTGTATGGCCTTACAAGGAGAGGAGATGTAAATTTGGAGGGCAGTTTTTGAATGGCCCTCGTACAGTAGACCAGACAGGCAAGGTGTTATTTTGTGGGGTGGTAAAAATGGTGGTATGAGACTAGGAAGGTTAATGGTTTTAAAATACTTCCATACAACTACATTGCCCATTACAAAATATAGTTATTTGTCTTTGGCAACAAAATGAGTACTGAACGCTTCATGCTCAAACAGGGATTCCTGGAGCTAGCTTTATTTCCGTCATGACAGTATTCGAGGCACATCCTGGCAAACCAATCCCAAAAGACCAATTTGTGTATTTCCTAGAACTTAGCTATTGATACATGGCTTGCGCACACACATTGTCAGGAATCTGCCATCATGCCACTTGGGGGAGCTCCCGAAGGCCCTCTGGACTCCTGCCTTTATCTCTAAATATGATGCTATATACTTCTACATCCTGCCTTGCCAGATACACTTTGTATTCCAGTCCAGGCTGCCACTCCCTTGTCCTGATGCATCATGGTCCTTGCAGTTCCCTCTGTCTTTAGACCCATCCTAGATCAGTCCTGGTAGTGGTTTTTTGTTTGCTAGATTTGTTCCTGGGTCCCATGGTTATTTTGAACCCTTTATCTCTGTATTCTGGATACGGCTCTATGGTTGCTCCAATCCAGGTTTTTATATTTCCTGTCTTGTGTCTCCTGGTTTCTTGGTCTTCCTTCCTACAAGCTTTAGTTCAGCCTTCCCTTCATTGGTGGTTCCCTGCACCTGGCTAATTCCTTGCAGCTGGCTCTCTCCCTGCACGTGTGCCCCTCCCCTGAGCCTCCAGCTATTTCAGCCCTCTCAGTGCAGACTGCACCGACTTGCAACTGACTTCTGTTGTGTCTCCTTGTGCTCTCGGTCCTGCTGCTGTAACTACTGGCTTGTCCTTTTATCCTGTTTCCCCTTTTCGCTGAAACCATTGTCCTGTTTTGGCTATTTGTAGTATCTGTTTCTGCCCATAGTTTTCCTGCATCTCTGCTCCTGTCTTAGAATTAGTTCAAAGTCTCCTGTTTCTGTTCCATGTTTTCCTGCATCTCTGTTCCAGTGTTATCCATAGGTCATAGTCTCCTGCCTGCACCCTTCTTGATCTGCCTTGCTATATGCAGACTCCCTCCCTTGTATTCTGGGTTCCTGTTAGTCTGCATATTTCTGCCTTGCCGTGTTTGAGTGTAGAACTTTCCTTGCCTTGTCCTCAGAATTTCAGTCCTGTTCCGGACCCTGATTTCCAGTCCTGCTTTGCCTGGGCCCAGTTTCTGTTTTGGTGTTCCTTGTTCTATTCCCTGGTGTTCTGTCTTGTATTGTTACCCAGATTTTTACAGCTTCCAAGGGTGCCAGTTAGATTCAAACGCTTGGGACTTCGGCACAGATAACCACAAGGCGCACCTTCTCCATAGGAGCTGCTCGGTGTCTCCTTGGTTCCGTGAGATGAATCTGCTCCTTGCTTTCGTATAAGATATTTTCATCTCTCAGAGAGATCATTTGAGAAGAGCAGACAAGCTACCATTTGACAGTTTGTTTCCCTGCTTATATTCTTGTAGTGTGTTCTTGTATTTGCCCTGCAGACTTCCAGTGCTCTAGACACAGCCTGTTTCTGACCTGCTTCAGTCCTCTGCTTCTGTCCTGCTTCCTTTCCAATCTGTCTTCTAGAACTCTCTTCAGAGAAAACACACAAACCAAGTATCCAGTCTTGTCCCAGTGTCATCCAGCTAGTCCTCTGACCGATCACCCTGCTAGTTCTCTGCTCAACCCCAGACACACATACTTATTCAGACAACAGACACATACATGGGCAATTACACACCTGCCAGCAACCACACACAGACTCACACATGCACAGAAACACACACTCACATACACAGTGTTTTAGGTCAGCAAAGCTGTCAACAATTGCTCTCTTTTGGTCAGTAAAAAAGGTCTTTATAAATGTTTCAGATATTACTTATCTATTTTACTTTAGTGTTATTAATCTAAATTGCATTCACAGAAGAAGCAAATAAACAAAGGAAGCAAATAAACAAATACATTTCCCATTGCTTATTCTAGAGACAGGCACAAAATGGCATCTGTGAGAAGCTGGCCTGGTATATGATGTCCACTAGCGAAAGTGGGCACCTTGCACCAGTCCAAACAACCCTTATGGTGATTTAAGAGGTATCAGACAACCTTAGAAAGCTATCCAAGTAGTAGCTGTGGAGAACAGTCTTCAGGCATCGTTTTGAAGGAGTGTAAAGCAGCTTATTTTACCAGAATGCAATCTTATAGTATAGATTAAATGAAAAGAGAAACACACAGTAGTTATGAATTTATTATATAACACTACCTAGTATGTTATAGTATCTCCCACACGGAGATAGGCACAAAGCACACAATACTTAAGCAAAGAAACACATTAAATAGCACTAATACACAGTGGGCCCCGGGGGGGGGGACCAAACCATATACTAAGAAAGTGGTATAAGAACCATGACTCAAGTCAAGACAATGTGAAGAGGACATAGAATTGCTGGGGACCCACAGAAGCACACAAGGTAAGTAGATAGTACCCCCATGGAGAGTGTGTGCAGTGTGGGAACACAGCCGCCTGGTCCATACAAGTCTATGTGCAAGTCCCAATGGAATTTTTAAGATTAAGGACCCTTCCCAGTGGACCCTGAAGAAACCCTGTAGAAAACAGGAGATTGAATTGCCACCCTACCCGTGGATACTGTGGTACCCAAGTTACCTACCCCAGGGGAGCCAGGTACATAGGTGTTAAGTGACGTCAGAATATGCAGTCTAACCCAATGGAGAACTTCAGGAATGTGCCACTGCTGGAAGAGGAGAAAGTGTCCGTGGGAATCCAAATGTGGATTCTTGAAGAGAAGTACCTGAAAGCAGAGGGGACAGAGTCTATGTCACTCGGGAGTGGCCAGGAAACTTGGAAGCCGAAAGCTCTCTTATGTCGGGGGCTTCAGGGTAGATGACGGTGACCTTTACTCTGCAGCTGGGAGGGCCAAGCGACGCTGAGGATGACCAGGGCCGGATGCAAGCTGTCCCACGAAGGATGTCGAGTGCTGAGGGGTTGGTGTCCGGCGGGAGCACCAACATGCCTTGGCACGTGCAACCCACACAAGAAGTCAGGAATGTGCACTATTGGGACCAGCAAGGTACAGGAGACTCACCACAAGCAGGAGAGTCAGGGTATGGCCCAAGCAACCAGGGGAGCCCAAGGAAAACAAAGATGACCCTCATTTGGACCCACAGGCCGGAGGCACAGGGATTGCAAGAAAACCTCGAGCAGCTCACCAAAAGGAGCAGGCCACAGTGTCCACGAGGTGATGTGGCTGAAGATCTTGGTGGAAGAAGTTGACGGAGGTTGGGGTTACTTAGAGCCCAATGCACTTGTCGCGAGAGTTGCCAACAGCAAAAGTAAGCGGTGGACAGGGGTTCGGGTAATGCAGCCCCCACGAGGGATTCTGACCTCAGACTTTGTGAGAGGACAGTCCGGGCTTCGGGAGACGTAGATAACCACCTCTTGTGTTGTTGAACCCTTCTGAATACGCAGTAGCTTGGGATCAGCAGACCGGTCAGCAGTATTGAGTTGCCTGTGAAAGCAGGTAGGTGACTCTTTCACTTCAAGGGAGATTGTCTTCAAGAGTCTTGGATGCTTCACAGGTCCTGCACGGATCCTGTACAGTGCACAGGCACAGACCATGCAGTAGACTGAAAGGGAGACAAAGTTAGGCCCAAACGAAATCCAGTGAAGTCCAGAGTGCCCAGACTGTAGAAGTGCAGTGGTTTCAGTTCAGAATCTTGTCCACGACAAATCTAGGGACCTTCACTCAGGTAAGACCTTAAGTACCCTAGGGAAAGGGTTGGGAAGATTCAGGGGACCCTCCCAGGGGAGGATCTGGACAGGGGGAGGTTACTCCCATGTCCTTTGTGCAGTTCCGAGCGAGAGAAGGAGCCAAAGGCACCCAGGACTGGTCTGAACTGGACTATGCACAGGGACACCTAATATGCCCCTCATGCAGATTTTCAGTCGCTGGCAAGCGCACCCACCCAGTCCTAATACACTAAATCCTTTCTGGGAAATGGTCACTCCTCCCTGTGATAGGATGCCTATTGTTCTGCCTTCCCCTGCTCGAGCTTGGCTCAGCAGCACGAGGGCAGAAGTGTGTCTCTGGTCGGCTGCAACCATTTTGTGCTGTCTGGAACTAGAATGCTGGTACTGGGAACACCGAGCACCTAACGGAGGGCTCTTTCATTGCTTGGAATCATACCTCCCACACCATCTACGGTGTGGTTTTATGATTCCAACATGTTTGATACCAAACATGATAGGATTCGTAGCAGCCATTTTCAAGATGGTCATCGTGCGGTCACGCGAGGTCCCTCTATATAGTATACGGCTGCTTCACTGACAACCCGTGAGAATGTTCTCTGTAGGCTGCAGGGGTGTCCTGTTCATGCAGGGGCACCCTCTAACTTATAACCAAGCACCCTGCCCTCAGGATTGTAAAGACCTGCTAGATGGGTGATTTATAGGTTTTAAGTGCAGTGACCCTTAGATATATTAAACCTATATCTTCATTAAGTGGTCCATGCACCAACTTACACAGGCTGCAATGGCAGGCCAGTAGTTCCATTTTGAATGGTCTCTCGTGGGTGGCATAATACATGCTGCAGCCCATGGGAGACTTCTGGGGTACCTATGCCCTGGGTACATGGGTACCATATACTAGGGACTGACAAGGGTACCCCAATATCCAATCTGGGGTGTACCTAAATACATAGCACACCAGTTTAAGAAGAAAGCAGATAGACTGGGGTCCTGATTAGCAGGGTCCCAATCAGACTAGTCAAAAACAGCATCATATCAAGCAAAAAGTAGGGGTAATCATAAGAAGCAGAGCCTACTTTCCTACAACATCCTATCAAGTACATGCAACATCAGGCCCTTGTGGATGGACTTTTAACACCATCAATGCTGATGGTATTCCCCTCCTGTGCTGACCCTTATTTATTCCCATTGTTCATGACGAGCTCAGCTCGTCATGAGTGTACCAAAGGTGTACCTCATGACGAGCTGAGCTCGTCATGAGCATCGAAGGTGTTAAGTTCTGCAATACACACTGCATAACGAATATGCTACTTACCAGTATGCATCTGTTCTTGGCATGTAGGGCTGCTGACATTGATATCTGTGCATAGATCGCCGCCTAGTGTTGGGTCCGGATGATTGCACATTGTTATCCTGGAAGAGTCTTCGAAGTATCACGAGAAAGGTGGCTCCTCCCCTGGACTACAGTGCGCATGGGCATCGACTCCATCCCCAGATTGTTTTTAGCCATTGTGGCCAAGATGGAGTGAAAGTCAGTGAATGATGACCATGCTATGAGTACATATGTGAAATACTGCAGCTGCTACAGGCGCCGGGGAGGAGGGAGGGCGATATGAATGTCAGCAGCCCTACATGCCAAGAACAGATGCATACTGGTAAGTAGCATATTCGGTTCGAGGCATGTGGGCTGCTGAATTCATATCTGTGCATAGAATACATAGCAGTCCCTCCATTACCGGCGGCCGCCCGTGCCAGCTGCAGCAGTTTGGAAAAGTGTCTTGAGAACAGCCTGCCCTACAGCTGCCTGCTGTTTGGAGTGCACATCAACACAGTAATGCTTAGTAAATGTGTGTGTGGTAGACCATGTGGCTGCTCTACATATGTCCTCTAAGGGAATGTTTCCAAGGAAAGCCATAGAGGCCCCCAACTTTCTGGTGGAGTGGGCTCTTGGTGGAATGGTAAGAGTGCGTTTTGCTTTTGCATAGCAGATCTGGATACATTTAACGATCCACCTAGCAATACCAGCCTTGGAAATAGGGTTACCTTTGTGGTGTGGCGCAAAGGCGACAAAGAGTTGCTTAGTTTTTCTAAAATCCTTGGTCCTATCAATGTAATACATTAGGGCCCGTTTAACATCAAGGGTGTGGAGCATCCGCTCCGCCAGTGAATCAGGATTTTGAAAGAAAACAGGTAATTCGATTGTTTGGTTGATGTGGAACTGAGACACAACTTTGGGCAGAAACTTAGGGTTAGTGCGGAGCACCACCCTGTTGGAATGAATTTGGATAAACGGCTCTTGGATTGTGAGGGCTTGCAATTCACTAACCCTCCGTAGCGATGTAATTGCTACGAGGAAAGCCACTTTCCATGTCAAGAACTGAATCTCGCAGGAATGCACTGGTTCAAAGGGAGGACCCATCAGCCTGGTAAGAACCACGTTGAGGTTCCATTCAGGAGCTGGTGGAGTCCGTGGCGGAATGACTCGTTTGAGGCCTTCCAGAAATGCTTTGATGGCCGGCACCTTGAAGAGTGAAAGGTGTTGTCTATTTTGGAGATACGCGGCCATTGCAGACAGATGAATGCGAATGGAAGTATAGGCCAGATTACACTTGTACAGATGGAACAGGTAACAGATGATGTTCTGAATAGAAGCGTCCAGCGGGTTAATGTTGTGGTTCGCACAATAAATGACAAACCGCTTCCATTTTGCCGCGTAGCAGGCTCTAGTAGTGGGCTTCCTCGCCTCCCGAATGATGTCCATGCAATTGGGAGGTAAGTTCAGGTAGCCAAACTCTAGGACTTCAGGAGCCAGATCGCCAGGTTGAGCTGTTGCGGATCTGGGTGCTGAATGTCGCCATGGCTCTGCGTCAGAAGGCTGGGTGTCAGATGTAGCCTTTGATGCGGTACCACGGACAGTTCCAGAAACGTTGTGTACCATGGTTGACGAGCCCACGTTGGAGCAACTAGGATGAGAGTCATCGAGTGTTGCCTGAGTTTGCGTGCCACCAGCGGTATCAGAGGTGCTGGGGGAAAAGCGTACGCAAATTTGCCTGACCAGTTCATCCATATCGCATTGCCCTGCGACAGTGGGTGTGGGAACCTGGCGGCTCAGCTTTGGAATTTTGCGTTCTCCTGCGTGGCGAACAGGTCTATCTCTGGATGACCCCACCTTTGGAAGTACGGCTGGAGTACTGATGGATGTATCTCCCACTCGTGCATTTGGTGGCTGTGCCTGCTGAGCAGGTCCGCCATCTGATTGTCCTTGCCTGGGAGATGCTCTGCCATGAGGAAGATGTTCCTCTGAATGGCCCACTTCCACATGCTCTGAGCCAGATGAGACAGCTGCGGAGAGTGTGTGCCTCCCTGCTTCTGAATGTAGTACATCGCCGTCATGTTGTCCGTCCGAATCAACACGACCTTGTTGCATAGATGTACTTTGAAAGCCTTTAGTGCCATGAAGATCGCCATCAGTTCTAGAACATTGATGTGCATCTTCCCCTGTTGCTGCGTCCATAGTCCCTGCACAGTGTATTGGAGTACATGCGCTCCCCATCCCTGGAGAGAAGCATCCGTTGTCAGGATAATCTGTGGCACAGGCTCCTGAAACGGTCGGCCCTTGCAAAGGTTTCGTGGGTTCCACCAATGCAGAGAGTTGTATGCCCGACCGCTCACCAACACTAGGTCTTTCAACTGGTTGTGAGCCTGAGTCCACTGACGTGCTAAGCACTCCTGAAGCGGACGCATATGTAGTCTTGCGTGCGGGACAATGGAGATGCAGGAGGCCATCATGCCTATCAACTGCATGAACACTCTTGCTGGAAGCGAGTGTTGAGGTCTGAATTTTTGGATCAGCGATTGAATGTTGTCGACTCTCACTGAATTCGGCTGTGCTGTGGCCGCCAGAGTGTCTATGGTCGCACCCAGATACTGCCGTATGTGGGCGGGCTGGAGATGGGATTTTGGGTAATTCAGTGAGAACCCCAGATCGTGCAGAAGGTGAATGGTGTGGGACACGTGGTCGGCGCACTGCTGGTCCGACTTCGCTTGAATGAGCCAGTCGTCCAGATAGGGGTAGACGTGGATGTTTTGACATCTTAGATGCGCCACCACCGTCGCCAGGCACTTTGTGAAAACCCTGGGTGCCGTGGTGACCCCAAAAGGCAAAACCTTGAATTGGTAGTGCTGGTTTTGGATGGTGAACCTGAGGTATTTTCTGTGTGAAGGATGTAGCGGAATGTGGAAGTACGCATCCTTCAGGTCCAGAGTTGCCAGGAAGTCCCCCTGTTGAAGCAGTGGGAGAACTTGCTGCAGTGTGAGCATGTGGAAATGCTCTGATAGGATGTAAAAGTTGAGGGGCCTGAGATCCAGGATGGGCCTGAGGGATCCGTCCTTCTTTGGAATCAGAAAGTATAGGGAGTAAACTCCCGCACCTCTTTCCTGCAAGGGCACGAGCTCTATTGCCCCTTTTTGCAGCATGACTGTGACTTCTTGCTGCAATAAGTGCAAGAGCTCGCCGGACATAGAACGGTGCCTTGGGGGTATGTTGGGTGGAGTGGATGTGAGCTCCAGACAATAACCGAATTGGACATGTTTTCTGACCCACCTGTCCGTGGTGATGGACTTCCACACGGGCAGGAACTGCTGGAGTTTCCCCATGACCGGCGTTGCGTGGTCGGGGGGCAGTGACAAGGCGTCACTGTTTGTTGGCGGTGGAGGACCTGGAGCTGTTGTTGCCACGTCCTCTGCCCTTGGCGTTGTTGCCGCGGTATCCACCTCGACCCTTGTTAGTATAAGTAGTCTGGGTGTTGCTTTTGTAGAACTGCGCTGACTGCGAAAGTTGCCCCCTTGAGGTGCCTCTAGTATTGGAGCGACGAAAGGACCCACTCCGAAACTGCTGGGACTGCAAAGCACCCATAGATTTTGCAGTGTCGGTGTCCTTTTTCATCTTCTCAAGGGTGGTGTCAACCTCAGGGCCAAACAGGTGATCTGGGTTGACTGTTTGGTTCAAGATGGTGGTTTGAATGTCCGGCTTGAACCCAGATATCCTCAGCCATGCATGTCTATGAAGCATAACGCTAGTGTTAATTGCGCGTGCGGCGGTGTCAGCCACGTCCAGAGCGCACTTTATGGAAGCGTTGGAGATAAGCTTCCCCTCTTGTATTAACATTTCAGCCGCTTCTTTATATTGATCGGGCAAATGTTGCAAAAGGGTCTCTAGAGTATCATAGTGTGCCCTGTCATAACGCGCCAGGAGCGCCTGCGTGTTGGAGATGCGCCATATGTTGGCTGCCTGCGCTGCCACCCTCTTCCCCGAAGCCTCAAAGACTTTTGATTCCTTGTCTGGGGGAGGAGCATCACCCGTAGTCTGCGAGTTGGCTCTTTTCCGGGCATTGGAGACAACCAGGGAGTCCAGAGGCAACTGTCCCTTAATATAAGTTGGATCTGTGGGCGCCGCTTTGTATTTTTTGTCGATTCTTAGGTTGATGACCCTCGCCCTGGTGGGTTCTTTGAAGACCTCAGCCGCGTGCTTCAAAACACCCTTCAGCATTGGCAGAGTTTTCACAGTCTTTTCAGAGACAGAAAAGGTGTCAAATAGGAAGTCGACGTCCACTGGGTCAGCATGCAGCTCGAAGTTGTGATTGGCAGCTGCCCGCTCAATGAGGGCATTGAAGGCCGCAGAGTCCTCAGTGGGGGAAGTTTTGGCTGAGAAAAGCTGAGGGTCCTGTCCAGAATGCGGGTCCCCAGGATCGCCACTACCAGACCAGGGCTCAGTCACATCCTCTGGGTCTGTGTAGACGGGATAGCTGTACTCAACTTCGTCGTCGCCCTCACCAGCGTCGACATTGGAATGAGTGGGCGAGAGTTCGTGAGCCTGTGGTGAAATGGGCTCCACCAAGGCAGGAGTACCAGCAGAGTCCATCTTCCGTTTGAGTGGGATCTTGTACGACTCCAATTGGGGCTCAGGGGTGATTTTCCTCTTCAGGAGGGAAAGTCTGCCTGTTTCGGCATCAATGAAAGGCTCCTGACGCTCCTCCTCTGCAAGTGGTCGATGCCGTGGGCCGAGGACCACAAACGACGGTTTCGGCGTCGAACACACCTTTTCGGGCACACCGGCCCCGGGTTTAGCTGCGAAAGCCTTTGGCGCCGTTTTAGGCGGCAAGGTGAAAAGGATCGGCGTGGGCGCCTTCGCCGGTTTCTCCAGAGGCCTGGCTGGCGCTGGGTCTTTCGGCTCTACTGCTGCGGCGCCGTCCCTAATTCGCTGTAGGGACTCCGTAACCTTCTTTGTGAACGCGGCGGATGGACGCGCCTGTTCGACAGAGTCTTTAGCGGCTGGTTTCGGAGTGGAGACCGACGATGTTCCCTTCAGAGTCGACGCACTCGCTCCTTTGGCCTTGTCGTGTGGAAGCGAGGCAGAGAGGGAGTTCGGGTCGTCTGCCCGCTTCTTCCTTGGGTCGGTAAGAGACTTCTTGGGGTCGTCAACCGTTTTCTTATGATCGAGTCGACCCTTGCCAGCGTTGACCGTCTTCGGCGCGGATGCGGCTGCGTCCGACCCCTTAACCTGTGGCTTTGATGTAGTAGCCTTCGGGTCGGCCATTTTGACGTGGCTCTTCGGCTCGACGGCCATCTTTGATTTCTTCGGCGCCGAGGCTTCCGAAGCCTTCGATCCGATCAGCGCGATGCGCACTTTCGGTTTCGATATCTCTGGCGTCGAGACCGTAGGTTTCACTTCCGGTTTCTGTGGTACCGGGAGTGAATCGGTACTAATGTCCGTGGCCGGGCCAGGAGGCGGAGTCGAGGAACTTATAACAAGGTCTTGGGTAAGGCCCGAAGGCGATCCCTCGACCTGGGCCTTATTAATTTGGACGGCCCCGGAGTCAGTTTGAGGAAGCTCCTCGTCCGAGCTATCCTCCACGGTGGCAAGGGCCCCGTCGTCGTCCTCTACCTCCTCGACGACTTCACCGAAATCCTCGGCCTCTGCGTCGTAGTCGTCCTCGACCTCCGACGCGGGGTTAGATTCCGTGATGTCCTGGATATCGTCGTCCTCGACATCCCCAGCATCGAAAATGTCCGTAGGCGGTGGTGCAGACTGCTGGGCCTCCAGGCGCGCAGCTCGACGGTGCTTGAGCGTTTTCTTGGACCGGAACCTGGAACAGGCCATACACCTGGCCTCTTCGTGGTCCGGCGACAAGCACTTGTTGCACACCGGGTGGACGTCGATATGTGGGTACTTTGAGGCACACACCGGACATCGTTTGAATGGACTTCGTTCCATGATGGTTGAAGAGTCTGGAGCGTCGACTAGGCCCTTCCGCGCCGAAAGCACGCGGAAGAACAAGCTCGGTTCGGAGCCGAGGAATGTTGCGAAGCCGAACGGAAGACAATACCGACGCAAGTCCTAAAGACCTTTTGGTCTCAAGCAAAGTAAAGTTAATTTTAATCAATTCCGACAGGAGGGAACCAAAGAAATCCGAACCCAATGGCGGAAAAAAACAATCTGGGGATGGAGTCGATGCCCATGCGCACTGTAGTCCAGGGGAGGAGCCACCTATCTCGTGATACTTGAAGACTCTTCCAGGACAACAATGTGCAATCATCCGGACCCAACACTAGGCGGCGATCTATGCACAGATATGAATTCAGCAGCCCACATGCCTCGAACCTGATCTTGTACCGAGCACATTGGTGCTGGAAGAAGCTGCAGCACCCTCAAAATAAAAATACTAGAGTTTAGAAGGTGAGTGAGCAATAAACATGTCTTCACATTTTGATTTGATTTTGTCACATTAGCTGTGCATTCAGTGACAGAGGTCAAATGCTGGGCTAGTCTTCAGGCATGGAGATTTGAGTTTATTTTCCTTTTCTGATTGCAAACTTAGAGGATTCTGTAAAGTAAACTGTAGGAAAGTAGTATCTGCTTATGGTTACCCCCACTTTTTTGCTTGATGTCTCACTGTTTTTGACTAATCTGACTGGGATCCTGCTAATCAGGACCCCCGTCTATCTGCTTTCTCCCTTAAATTGACACACATGTACTTTGGTACACTCCAGATTGGATACTGGGGTACCCTTATAAGTCCAGAGTATATGGTACACATGCACCCAGGGCATAGGTACCCCAAAGGCCTCCCATGGGCTGAAGCACGTATAATGCCACCCATTAGAGGCCATGCAAAATGCACATCTTACTTTAGATATAGGTTCACTATATCTAATGGTCACTACACTTAACACTTATAAGTCACCCCTATAGCAAGCCTTAACAATCCTGAAGGCAAGGTGCTGGGTTTTATGTGAGAGGGTGCCCAACCATGAGCAGAGCCTATCTGCAGCCTTTGGAGATCATTCTCCTGGGTTGTCTGTGACTCAGCCGGACATATAGGTAAAGGTGCATTAAAACCACGCTGTAAATGCTATCTCGAAAACAGCTGCATAGAAACATATTGCGTTTGGTATCAAACACCTTGGAATCATACCTCCACACCACTGGTGTGGAGGTATGATGCCACACTTCAGAAGCGAGATTCTTGGGGTCACTGGTCTAACAGGTGCCAGTCTTCTCGACCCGGACAGCACAAAACGGATGCTGCCAACCAGAGACAAATCTCTGCCCTCCTGCTGCTGAGCCAAGCTCAAGCAGAGGAAAGCTGCACAATAGCCATCCTGTGACCAACTCCCAAACAGGGTTTAGTGTATTGGGGCTGGGTAGGTGCACTATGAGAGTGCCTGAAATTCTGCACCTGGGGCACATTTGATGTCCCTGTGTGTAGTCCAGCTCAAACCAGTTCTGGGAGCCATTGGGTCCTGCTCTGGCGCAAAACTGGACAAAGGACATGGGTGTAGCCACCCCTCTGTCCTGCCCCTCCCCTAGGAGTGTCCACTGAATCTGTCCAACCCTCTTCCATGGGTATAAAATGAGTTACCTGGCTACAGGATATTAGATTTTACGTGGACAAGATTCTACAAGAAGAAACCACTGACTTTCGACCGTCTGGACACACTGGACCTCGACTGGGCTTGGACTACATCCCCCTTTCTGTTCAAAGCTTTGTTTGAGCCTTTGCTCAATACAGGCTCTGTGCAGGACCTGTGGTGCACTAAAGACAACAGAAGACTCTCCCTTGGAGTGAAGGAGTCACTCCCCTGCTTCGCAGACACCTAAAGCGCAACTGACCGGTCTGCTGCTCCTGCGGACTCCGAAGATTTCAGCAACACAGGAGGTGGGTTCCTGAAGGTCCCTGAGGTTGATCTGCTTTCTCACCAAGTTTGAGGCCAGTATCCCTCGTGGGGGCTATGTAACCTGAACCCCTGTGCACAGCGTCCATTTGCAAGTGCATATGCTTGTTGGTGAATCCAGAGCGTATGCATTGGACTCCGTGTAGTCCTGACCCTGAGCAGTATTTGCACCAAAGAACTCTAGCCTCCTCACACCAAGTAATCCGTGGGCAGGTACTTTGCAATCTTGCTCGAGGTCCCCTCGGGACTCTTGGTCATTCGGCCTGTGGGTCATCTTGATTGTTCTTGGGCTTTTCTGGTTGCTCCAAACTTGCCCCGACTCCCCATTGCTTGGTGAGTCCCCTGGACATTGCTGGTCCGCACCGTAACCTGTTTGACCTTCCTGTGTGGGTTTCTGTTGCCAAGGCTTGTTGGTGCTGTCGCAGGACACCGACCCCTCGGCACTCGACATCCTTAATGGGACAGCTCACCTCCGGCTCGTCCTCGACATCTCCTGGTCCTCGTGGCTGCAGAGTCAAGCATCCCTTCTTTGCACCTGAAGCACACGGCATTGGTGGGCATTCGTCTACTGAGCCCCTGGTCACTCTGAAGTGACCCAAAATCTGTCCCCTCTGCTTTCAGGTTCCTTCCTTCCCGAATCAAGAGGTTGGATTCCACCGGACACTTTTTACCTTCATGGCAGCAGTATTTCATCACTTCCTTCCGTAGAGAACGACTGAGGTTTACGACACCATTCCAGACCTGTACACCCGGCTCCCCTGGGATAGGTAACTTGGGTACTATGGTATCCACGGGTGGGGTGACTCTCCAACCTCTTAAGTTCCAAAGGATTTGCTGGAAGTCCTCCCAGAAGTGTCCTTAAAAGTTAACTTTGCAACTGCGACTTTCCCAAAGAGTTGTACGGAGCACTCGGTCGTGTTTCCTCACTGCACCCGTCCTCCGTGGGCTCCCTGTGTCTTCTCCTTGGGTGGTTCCTTGGGGTCCCAGCGATTCAACGTGCACTAGGCACTGTCTCTAGTCAAGTGGCGATTTTTTTACCACTATTTTAGAATATGGTTTGGTCTCCCCCTGGAGACAACTGTGTATTGTGCTACTTACAACTGTTCTATTGCTCTCGTATTGTGTGCTTTGTGTTCTATCCTTGTGTAGAGGATAGTAGAGAGTGTTATATTAACAAATACATTTTTTTATATAACCAATGTGTGGTTCTCCTTCATTTAGTCATTCAGGAGGTGACATTCTGGTAAAACAAGCTGATTTACATTTCTTCAAGATTAAGCCTGAAGGCTGCTCTCCATAGCTACCACTAGGATAGCTTTCTAAAGGTTATCTTTGACCTCATACATCATAAGGGTGGTGTGGACTGGTACAGGGTGCCCACTTTAATTAGTGAACAGCATATACCAGGCCACCTTCTCACATAAACTATGTGACCATCATGCAGGCAATAGGGAGAGTGAGAGGAAAGGTCGTAGATGACAGTTTTTCTAACACACCGCAATGTTAAAATATCAGTAAATAAACTGTACAAATATTTGAAAATATAGTAGCAGTTAGGAAAGCACAAATGAAAGTACGTAGATGCGGAGTCAAGGATATACCTATGCTGCTTAATCCTGATCTTGAGACTGACAGCACCGGTAGCAGACAGTCAATTCAGTAACCCTTTTGGTGAGAGTGTGAGAGGAAGAGTGTGACATGAATATAAAATTAAGGAAATAACCCACTGTTGAGCTTTTGTGACTTACGTGAATGTTGGCATTGTTCCATCAATCCACTTCCACACATTTTCTTCTTCAGAGTCAGTCAGGCCAATCCAGAAACCTCCTTTCCCAAAGATCAGTTTTTTAAGGAATTGCTGAAATAAAACAAATTACATTGAAAGTTATTGTATGATAATACATATTTTATAAATGGTGAAAGGTGTGGTATCAGGAATGTGAAATATATAAGTAATGGCATAAAGATACACATACACAACATTTGTACACACAGACACATATACACACACACACATATTCACCTCCCCCCATCCCCCCAAAGATTTCCACACATTGATCAAGAGGGGAAGGGCACATGCTGGGCCAATTAGTTGCAACTGCCATTGAAATTTCCATAGGGATTGGACAGAATAATACTAAACCTTATATAAAGAGGAGACTATTGAGGATTTTTTTATTTTTTTTTATTTTTGAAAACCTTTATTTATCAAATGCACATTACACAGCGTCTGCCTACAACCCGCTTGGGCCGGCCGCTATGACAATCGGTCAAAAAGTAGAACACATTATATTGCGGAGAAGGCCTCTTCGTGCTTCATTATGGTGTAGTGCATAAAGCAACAATTAGAGGATATCGAAGGTTCAATTTTGTGATTTTGTCGAAGTTAAACGAACAGAAGAACAAACACATGGTAAAACAATAGCAAGTTCACAGGAGGGGAGGAAAAGCGGGAAACAATATACAAGAATGGAAGCAAGTCTACTAGGGGATGGGAACGATGAAGGGAGTGAAAAGTGGAAGATAATGGAAGGAACGTAAACTATGGGGAGGAGGGAATGGCCTCGGCATAATCAAGTGGTGGGGTACAAATGTCACCCCGGTATTCATTCCATTGCGCCCAGATTCTATTCCACTTCCTAGGACGACCCGCGCCTCATACACCGTCTTCTCCCGAAACATGCACCAATCCATGTTATCTTTCCAGGCACTGAGTCCAGGCGGTCTGTTGGAGCCCCAAAGCTGTGCTATGTCCCTTTTGGCAACCATGTTGCCCAGGGTGATCCAGAAAGTCTGAGCAGCCGTACAATCCGTAGGCTCCCACACATTAAGCAGGCAGCGCCTTGCCTCGGGAAGGAGGGAGACCCCAGTAACACGCCCCATCACATCATGGACCCTAGACCAGAAAACAGAAATAACCGGGCATTCCCACAAAATATGAAGAAAAGTACCATTCATACCACAGCCACGTCTACATAATCCATCCGTCGCAAGCCCCATTCGTACCAGACGCATACCAGTCACATATACGCGATGGAGGATCTTTAGTTGCACAAAACGGAGCCGAGCCGGAATAGCCACCTCCTTAGGGGAAGAAATAGCCATTTGCCAGTCTTCGTCATCCAGCTCGAGCCCATCCGCCATCCAAGAGGCACGAAGCTTCTCCAGCAGGTCAGCCCTATTGTTAATACGTTTTTTTATAAATTAAGGAGATCGTACTGTCCGGGACATGGCCATCAAGAATACGATCTTCCAACGGAGACGACTGGGGAATGTCAGTCCCGGGGGGAAAGGCAGAGGATAGGGCATGCCGCACCTGAAGATATCGAAAATACTCCTTATCATCCAATTGATATTCTACCTTTAGGGCCTCAAAGGATTTCACTGTTCCTCTGGCCCAGAGATCCTCCACCTTGCTAATCCCAATCATATCCCATCTATCAAACCCTTTCGTCCGCCACAGGTTACCCAGCCGTTCAGAATCATACAGCGGGGTCATACGCGTCAATCTGCCGCCCCAACCTGTAGCCTCATTCGCATCCTTCCAGGCACGCACAGCACATTTCGTAGGACCAGTCAAGAGACGGAGTGGTGACTTCGAGTATAAAGCTCTATTGAAGTTGCCGCCTAGCAACAGGAATTTATCCAGGGCGAAAGCGGGAGCGGGTTCCGGGGAATACGTCACATGGTTAATTGCACTTAGGTGTGAGGCCCAGTAATATCGTCTGATGTCGGGCAGGGCAATACCGCCATCATACCAGGGGAGCGTAAGTTTTGATAAGGCAAAACGGGCACGTCCGTCCCAAATCAATTGTCTCTGTAGGCCTTCAACCTCCCGAAAATAGCTAGCGGGGACAGGATCAAAAAAGTTCTGCAAGGCATATAGGAACCTGGGGAGCGACATCATTTTAAAAAGTGCTGCTCGTCCCAATGGAGACAAGGGCAATTCACGCCACCGCCGCACATCCTGCTTAAGGCGACGAAGGGGAGCGTAGAGATTACGATCGTACCGCACCGATGAGTCCATGGAAATAAAAATCCCCAAATATTTAAAACCATCCTCTACCACCTGGATAGGAAACCTGTGGGGCAACGGAGGCAATACCCCCGCTATAACATAGACACATGACTTGGTCCAGTTGATAACAAGCCCGGAGTTTTTACCAAAGGAGGTGAGAACGTCAAAGAGCACATTTAAAGACTTTTGGGGTGAGGTGAAATAGAGTAGGATATCGTCCGCGTAAAGCGAGACGCGATCCTCCAGATCCGGTGCCCACCGGATCCCTTTAATCGAGGGCTCCCTTCGAAGCCACGCTGCAAGGGGTTCCAGTGCCAATGCAAAGAGAAGTGGGGAGAGCGGGCACCCCTGACGGGTGCCACGTCTCAATGGAAACGAATCGGAGCCTCTGCCGTTCACCACAACTTGGGCTAACGGTTGTTCGTATAGGAGCCGCACCCATGCAATGAAACTAGGGCCGAAGCCGAACTTGGAAAGGGCCGCCCACAAATATGGCCACTCAATGGTGTCGAAGGCCATCGTAGCATCCAGGGAGGCCACCACTGCAGGCTCAGTGAGAGTTCCAGCTCTCGCGAGAACGCTGTGGAGTCTGCGAAGATTAAGAGCTGTGTTTCGATGGGGTATGAAACCGGACTGATCCGGATGGATCAAGTGGCAGATTACAGACAATAGACGATTAGCCAGGACTTTGGCCAGAATTTTGGGCTCGGCATTAATGAGATGGGGCGATAAGAGGTGCAACGGTCACGAGGCTTGCCTTCCTTGTAAATGACACTATAGAAGCCAAGCGCTGTTCTGACGGAAGGACGCCCGCCTCAAATGCATCCAGAAACATTGTCCGCAAGTGAGCAGCCATTTTGTCAGGTCGAAGTTTATAGAGCTCGATAGGCAAACCATTGCGTCCCATCGCTTTACCAGATCGCAAGGACCTGATGGCAAGAGCGATCTCATCCACTGTAATAGGAGCTTCTAGAGCCAGACTATCCTCCTCTGAGACACAGGGTAGTGCAATGTCACGCAATAATAAACGGGAGTCGGCCTCGTCACGGTCACTCACTGAGCTGTAAACTGTTCGGAAATGATCCACAAAACATTCAACAATCTCACCGGGATCAGTCACACATTCACCAGTCTCACGGGTGATAACGGGCACCACGCGGTTCATCTTTTCAGCCTTGTCCAGCCACGCCAGGAGTTTGCTAGCCTTGTCACCCACATCATACAAACGGCCCAGCTGATTCACACGCATCACCTTAGCAGCATCAGTCACACAGGCTCTATAATCTGCCTGCTTCAGTTCTAAGGAGTGTAGAAGTGCAGGCGTATCATCTCCACCCAACTCACTTTCGAGCGTAGTTATTTCGGTCTCAAGGGCCAACACAGCCTCCCGCTTAGCCTTTCTGTCAGCTGCAATAAGGGACAGTGCGGAACCCCGTATAACAGTTTTGAAGGCCTCCCACAGTACCGTAGGGGAAGCAACCGAACCCACATTCTCATCAAAGTAACAATCAATCGCCTTAATCAAATCCGATCGGAGCCGAGGGTTCCTAAAGTGCCAAGGTGGGAAAGGGGGAACTCGGCGGCCAGAAAGACCTCCCACCGAAACCTCGAGTAACAAGGGGGAATGGTCAGAAATACCCCTGGGGAGATGTCGGACTTCACGCACCAAGGATAAATTAGCAGTCAGCATAAAAAAATAATCAATCCTAGAAAGGCTGCCATGGGCACCAGAGTGGAAAGTGTATTGAGTTTGTGAGGGGTGCAGCGACCGCCAAACATCTACCAACCCGAAGGTTTCCGTCAAGTCAGTCAGCCACATCTGTGACAATGGCAGAACTCTAGGGGGCAGCCGATCACACTCGCCCGACATCACCGAATTGAAATCCCCACCCATGACCAGGAGTCCATCCGGAAGCCCTAGGAGAGTCTTACCAAGGTCAGCATAGGTGGTAGCCTGCAGTCCCGGGGGAACGTACACAGAAACAATTACAATCAGCTTCCCCTCCCATCTCCCCGAGACAGCAGCATAACGACCCCGATCATCAAGGGTGATATCGTCAATTTCAAGGGCTAAAGAGGATTTCACCATTATACCAACCCCTCGGGAGCCGGATGTAGAACCAGCGTGAGCGACAAGTCGGTAACCTCGGCGGTCAAGAGCTTTACAGGCATTACCAATCAAATGGGTTTCTTGGAGTAAAACAACATCAGGGGAATGACGTCTTATAAATTGCAACACAATACCACGTTTGATTCTGTCCCCCAAGCCATTAACGTTACAGTATAGAACCTTCATGTCACCCCCCCCCCATCCCAGAAAGAGTCCCAGCCCACCCCCTCCCGGAACCTCAGATCAAGGATGCATACAAGCGATACAGTACCATGTGAAAAGAGAAACATAGAACACAAAACATAACCAAAACCCCACCTCCCACCCCCCAACCAAGAACCCGTTACAACACCCCCCACCCTGCTGACTAAAAAGCCACCCCAAACTGCAGTGTGCCTGTCGCCCCATCTGAATCTACACAAAGAACCCCTGAGGAGGAAGGGAGAAACTACCCCAACCCGCCCCACCCCGGGCATAAAGGTGAAGGCACATGATATAAGTTACTCTGCAGAAGTTACGATCCAAAATCGGACCTCAGGACACCAAAGTCATTCCTGCGCCGTTGCGCCTCCGTCCGCGCCTCCGGGGCCCCCGCTCTCGGCATCGTCCTTTGGCAACGAGTCCAACCAGTCACTGGCACTGTCCGGTTGATCAAAAAAGTAAGCACGTTCCCTGTATTCGATACGTAGGCGAGCGGGGAAAAGCATCGCATATTTAAGTCCCAAATCTCTCAGGCGACGTTTCACTCCCAGGAATCCGGAACGTTGCCGCTGCACTTGAGGAGTAAAGTCAGGGTAGATAGAGATGGAACTGTTGTCGAACTTCAGTGGGCCGTGCTTACGAGCGGCCTGAAGAATGGCGTCCCTGTCTCGAAAGTGAAACAGCCTAGCAATAATAGGCCTCGGGGGTCCCCCCGGCTTAACCTGTCCACCTGGGAAGCGGTATGCACGCTCGACCGCAAAAAACTTACTGAGGCCTGCGGGAGCAAGTTTAGCAACAATTAATTCCTCGACCAGTAAATCGGCCTAGGCAGCACCACTATCCTCCGGCACCCCGACCAGGCGAATGTTGTTCCGTCGGGCCCTGTTGTCGTACTCCTCCATACGTCTAGTTAGCAGGTCCTGCGACGACCGCAGATTCCCAATCTCAGACTGCGCTTCCGCCATATCCGTCACCAGACTGGTAGCTTTTAGGTCCAATGCCTTGACCCTCTCGTTAGTCTTAGCTAAATCGGCTCGAATAAGGGTAACATCGACCGCCACCGTGTCTATCTTGGACACGATGGCCTCATATTGCTGACCCATATCAGCCTTGAATCCTGCAATGGCGGCCAGTAGGTCTTGAAGTGACACCTCCGATGAGGCCGTCATGTCCGTCTTTGGGTCTTCCAAACTGCGGCTGGTAGCACTGGGGGATCCCCTCGGCTGAGTATAGCGATCGATCACATTAGACTTGACCGATCCCCCACGATTGGTGACTTTCCTGCGCTTCTCCAGCTCGGGTTTCGTCGCCATGTCGGAATCAGCACCCCGCTGGGTCTTCCCGGGTGCGATAGAATGGCAGCGACCTTCCGGACCTCAAAAGTCTCTGTTTCGCAAAAATCACAGACCACTGAGCCGGCGCTGCGATGGAGACGTGCAGCCGGTTAGACCACCCAAACCAGGAGTGTAGATTAGGTCATAGGCAGTCAGTTCAAAGATGGACAAGAAACCGAAAGTGAAAGTGACACACCATCGGTGGAGCAGATGCCAGGCAGCCGTTGTTGTTGCATTACTGCTCGGCCATCCGAAGCAGCAGAGACCCTGGTCCCGTCCGGGGCTAGGCCAGAAAGCTTAGGACGACGTAATTATGGTTCCCGAAGTCCGATCCCGGCCCCAAAAAGTACAGAAGCATCAGCAAGAGTAGCACTTCGAAAGCCCGTCAAAGTGACCAGGATAGCAGAAGGATAGATCAATAAGGGCGGCACGGGTCTCGGGAGCTCTCTGCTCACGCGACCATCTTGGATGCCCACGTAGCTCCTCCCCGAGGATTTATTTTTTAATTCATTCATTTATTTTGGGAAAGCTAAAAAATAATGTTTAGATACCTTCAAATTTAATTAATCCCTCTGATTTGTTTACAGAAATTTAAATGCGGGTCGAGTTCTGACTGGCTGTGAATTGCTGCTCAATTGAGCTCTGGGTGTTTTATTGTGAATGTATGTTATGTGGAGCATTGAGGGGTAGGAAGGGCGCAACACAATCCTAGGGTGTTATAACAAACCATTTCCCTTCTGCTGGGGGTTGCGTAACTAGTTAGCATGGAGGAGTCTCGTTTGTTATCGGATTTAACTAGTTACGTAACCCGCAGCAGAAGTGAAATGGTTTGTTATAACAGCTGAGCACATTTTGGTGCGAGGGATAGGTTTCGTTGGGTTCCAGGAGATTTTATAAAGAATTTTTTTTGTATCTGCAATTTTGTTGAAGGAGTAATATTGTTGTTGGATACGATTCAGGTGGGAGGGGACTAAATATCTGTCTTTTATTTTAGATAGAAGTGGGGGTTACTACACCACTGGTCAGCATGAATATATTTCTATGAAGAATAGTGAAACAAGGAGAAGGTGACACATCTTACAATAAACTGACACAGAAGAATTTACAAGTGAGAGAATTAATTTTTAGGTTATGGAAGCAAACTTTCATGTGACAAAGGGTCGAATGCTTGCTGTAGCCCTAGAGATGTAAATTGAGGGTTTATAGAAGGACCATTAGCCATAGGTGGACAGCAAACGTTGGTAAGAGTCCATTGGTGTGAAATAATATGAGAGAGTGCCTATCAACATGGGTGGGTTCACTTCGCCATTGTACCATCAGGTGGGATGGGAGAAGTGAATTGTTAAAACCTAAGAAAATTGCTGTTCAAGTCTGTATATAGGTAGGGAGTCTTTTATGGTTTAATTTGGATGTGAACATTGTACATATAAGTTTGTGTAAATATTGTATATGGAGAACAAATTTTTGATTCATATGTTCTAAATTTGCAGCCCTGATGAAGTCCTAAAGGAACGAAACGTGTTGGCTGGGCTGAATGGACTATTCCTGCCAATTGAAATATTGAATAAAGTTGGATTCAAAAAAATTTACAAGACTCCTGAAAGATGACACTGCATTGAATCATGATTATTGGAAAAGAGTGTAATCTTATGGATTAATGAAAGGACACTCATTCGTATAAATGTACACTCCTTTTTAGTTGTTGATTTTACTAGCTCTTACCAGTGTCACATCACAACCTGCTCCACATTCCAACACAGCTTTCACACAATAAGGCAGGTTAGCCATTCCATTGCATATTTACAAAGGTCACACTGTGGAGAAGAGCCCTTGTGAGCTCTGTTTGCCTGAAAGTAGAACATACAGTACGTAGGTTGCCAGGGTAGCCTTAACTGATGTATTCCATGGCTCAAGCATGTGGTGGGTCTCTGACAAGTCTTATTTCATAACATTGTAATTGTAATGATCAACGAAGGAGGACAGATGCTACATCGCCTTTGTATCACTAGGTTAGGTTGTGCAGATGGCTTCACATTCAGGGATAATTTTGAAGTGTTTGATTGTTGATATGCGCTAATGTGCTAAGATTTTTCCCTAGAAGCATTATTGTTTTGTGCCATTTCAACTACAGGATTAATAAAAGCTATATCCATTTTGTGTGGTATGGTGAACACGATACTGCATCAAATTACTTATGCATTCATTTATTGAGGTGCTTTTATAGTGCTAGTCTTTATCCTGAAATAACTTTAACGCAAGTTTGTTTTTAAAGGTAGGATTAGGTAGAATCATCAACCCAGAGTCTTCAATTACGATTACTGGAAAAGCAGATTCCTGCAGCATTCAGTTTTAAGGAGATTTCTGAATCAGAGGTATTCAGGATTAGCTCTGATCCGGGCATTCCACAGTTTGTGCCTCTTGACTTCCAAAGATCCCCACGTTGGATCTTGCTGCTAGAGTGGGCATCAATGGCGGTGTCTCCATTGGGGCGCTGGGGCGTTTCCACACTAGCCACATGGGCCCATTCCCACAACCAACCAGTTCCAGTAGTTTTTTAATTAGAAACTACTCACAGTCGGTACTGGCAATCTCTCTGAGTGTCGCGCTGATACTCCGGGTCATGCCCGAGGCAATCGGCCGCTGCAGCTGAAGGGGGTGGGGGGACGGGGCTGCGGCAGCAAGGGTTGAGTGACAGCAGGCAGCGGTGCACACTAAGTGCAGCTGCAAAAGTGCGCATGCTCAATTTTGGGCTGGTCATTTTTATGACCAGCCCGAACAGTCTCACTGTAACAGCCACCTACTACCATCATGTAGGAGAGTGAGGGAGGCCGAGAAGCCGAGGGTTGCTTCATGCAGCAGCCCCGGTCTCCTAATGGGCCCTCTCCCTGCTCTAGCCAATCCTGGTGCTGCTAATGCAGAGTCTGGATTGGCTGAGACACAGCGTAGCCTGAGGGCAGACATTAAAGCATTGGGTGCCCCGCGTTGGTGGTGGCACTGTCACACTGTGATTGGCCAATGGTGACGTGACCTCGCAGGCTTGCTTTGGTCAAATGGTCTCCCAGAAATGAGGGCGCCGGTCCTGTCTGTGTGGTGTGTGACGTATGCTTTCCACATGTCATTTGCTACCTATATAATTGGACTCGCATAGCCAAAAAACAATCTTAGCGATGTGACTGGACAGAGCAGTTGAGGGACGGTATCCGGCATCTACCCGTAGCGATCATTTGAGGTTACATTATGCTTGGCGCCTAAGCAGTGGCACGTGGGTGCCGCGCTGCACTTCCTGTCTTTGGCACCGAGGCAGAAGAACCCCCTGACTCCCAGCCCCCAACCTCTGACCACCCTCCGGAGCCACCTGACCTTGGCGTGCCCCTGCCGGAGCCACCGGGAGTTCCCTGAGCCTGCCACTAGTCCGCTAGTAATGAGAGAGCGCAATTTGAATAAAATGTATATCCGAGTCATATTTAGAAGTATATTGTATAAACGTAGGAATGAAATGTATATCGAACGTGAAGTTGACGCTTATAGCATAAAGTTAACAGACGTAACCAAAGTAATATAGGAAATGTAACTGTATTCACTTTAGAATGTATTAGATTTAGAAGGCCCGTATTCATAGTGGGCTAATGTAGAAATGCTTACGAATAGAAGAACGTGCAAAGTAGAATTCATGTACGTGTGTAACTTTAAATGCAGAAACGGCGAGAAATGTAACATGGAGAAATGTGCAGAGAGCATACACATAACGATGTAACAAATGAGAATATAAAATTATATTCTACGTAATTGTATTCTATGTAAAATGTATTCACATATGAGCAAGGGATTTGCTAAATGTGATCATATATAAATGTATGTTAAAGGTTATACTGTGTAGAAGAAGTTGGTAGGAATGTTAGAAGAGTTTAGGTCATTTGTGATTATAACCTGACAGACCAAGGGTTCGCAGGAGTGTAGTCTGCTGTTGGTAATTTAGTGGGCTCACAGGAGTCGTGAATAGCCTTCACTTGAATGTGCGAGCCAAAGAGTCTAGTTCTTGTTAGATTTAAGGTGACAAATGTCGGATGAAGTTTATTGCCTAAACATGATGGGAGACGATTGGAATTTGAGTCTTGTTTGAAATGACCATTCACAGAACCAAGAAGGGTTACAATCATAGTCGTAAAGAATAAAGTTCTGATAAGGTGATAGATTTTGCTCCAAAAGTGTCAAAGGTAAAGTTGAATGAAGTCACCAGCAAGAAGACGAAGATGGCGTCTAAGGAGAAAGGTCAACTTAACGGACGGCGAAGAGACGAAGCCATAGAAAGAGCTAGAAGATGACCTCACGGGGAAAGTCCGTGGTGGGCGTCGAAGGGGCGTTCCACCCACACTGTGATTGTGTATTTTAGGGACAGCACCCCGGGGAGGGGAGAAGCAAGAGCGAAGAGACAGATGGCCTGAGAGTTAGGAGCAAGCGCTGAGAGAGATCAGAGCGCAAGGGAGCAGTAGGCCGAGGACCCTTAGAAGAGCGGATGGGTAGGCAGAAAGGGTACTGCTTCTTGAACTTAAGTTACCTTTAGAGGCTAAGAGAGTTGAACTTCTTAGGGAGTCAACTGCTGACACCTTTTTAGGGTTCTAGAAACTTGCGAAGTAGGGATGTCACCTAGTATAGAGTAGGGACAGATTTAACTTGATTATTTTTCTCTTTCTGTAGAAGACGCAGAAGAACCACTTCATATCGATGCTTTTTAATTTGCTGATTTTGGAACTGACTTTAATTGTATTCGTTTGTAGACTGAGGTTCTTTAGGGAATATATGTTCCTATTGGTTCCTGTATATTTGATGAATTTGATCCTGAGAGGATTGTATATGCAACTTTTCTTAATTTTATATTAAACCTTTTAAACTTTATCAGTTGTAAGTGGTTCTTCAGAGTGGCGTCAGTTAATGGGGTTTATCTAACCTATGCAGGGGTTTGTCTTTTACTCAATGACAGAAACCAATCGATCCAAAATTGTCGAATGAGATAAGTTATCAAATTGATCATAAAAGATATTAAAATCTCATTCCCCGCAGTTGGTAGCAGAGAAAGATGGTTTTCTTCTTGAGGAAGACAACCTAGGTCAGGTTTAGTTTACCCCAAGGTACCTAGTCATCGACGACCAGAAGAAGAATCCCTGCCGAAGACGGTGCTGACGGTGCGTCGAGAGAAAAGCAGCAGAATCGGTCGAGAGTGAGTATAAGGGTCATGCGTTGTAAGATTGCAGTGTTTTATGTTGTTCCTGTGTTGTAATGTCAAGCGGAGTTGAATGCCTGTAGTATGATTGAGGGAAGGTTGTGAGCGCGCGCAACCGGATAAAATCTTATGTCCAGAGAGGACTTAAGTGGTTCGGGTGTATCGAACACCCAGAGTAATTTGTCTACCATTTGAAGGGGGTCATGAGGTACCATTGATCGCCCGCAGACCGATGATAGGGGGAGCGTTTGAGTGAGTGTATGAGTAAACGCATGCTGGTCGTACGTTTACTGTGTGTAAGTAACCTATCAGTTAAAGTGAGCGTCGGACCGTAAGAGGAAGACGTTTCGCTAGTTGAGGTGGCAATTACAGTTAGACTGTGGCCGTACAGTCAGAGAAAAGTGATCGCTTGGACGGAAGTAGTCATTTTTCGGCGTATGAATGAAACGCATGCAAGACCGCGAGACGAGTTGAGAAACGAAGGAAACTGCTGCAGAGGGGACGAGTGACGTCAGCGTAGAGTCGCGCTGAGATTGGTCGGTTAGCGTAGAACAGCGTTGGGATAGGCTGATTAGCGAGAGTCGCACAGGGATTGGTGATTTGTCATCGGGACATAAACAAGGAGAGAATTAATAAGAGAAAATCGTAGATTATCAAAAATTAAGTGCTTTAAGGGTTTAAGAAAAATCTTTAGGAGGAATAGAAGAAACTTATATGCTGGAGAAGAAGCTCCACCAGAAGGCACACCAGCTTATCATATGGCAGTAAATGTCGGCTTACACTCGATATTATGGATTTCCGAGTGGAATAGGCTAACGGAAGGGGAAAAGGAACTGACGTTTCCGAGATTCGGAACATTTAGGCTAGACGTGTTGAACCAACTGAAAGCGGTAATGCTTGCAACAAGACCTCTACCGAGGCCAACACAATTCGAAGCACTTAGTGCATGGTTTAGAGCAGCTCACGAGAAGAGTTTAAAGAGACGTCAAGAAAGAGTAAGACGATCAGTAAAGGCAGTACAGGATGCCAAATGGGATGAAGAAGCTAAGAAGTGGAGAGTGCAAAAGATAGAAGCAGACAAACTGTTCACCATGATAGAAGCCACGGGAGAAAAGAAACCTCTAGAGGAGGAAGATGAGGAAAGTGAGACGGAGGAGGATCTGATAGAGAGGCTATTAACAGATAGACCACCTCCGTACAACAGCGAAACCGCAAGTCCCATACTACAGCAAGGGGACGGAGCTAGATGGGGGGAATATAAATCGATCCCAGTAACAGAGTGGGACTCCAACAAGAGTGAGGAAATACCCCAAGCTAGTTCCGAACAGAGAGTAGTGGGAAGATTTGTGGTCCAGAAGGTGCCAGAGACGCAATGTGCAAGGTCGTACCAAATGCCAGACGCTCTACAAGTACCTGTTACCATAGGCCCTATAGTGTCAATCTACAACCCAGAGGGGGTCCAGCAGGAGGAACAGGCACGATGGGACAGGGAAAGGGCAGAGATGGAGAATAGGAATAACACGATGAATTCTCAGAGGCAGATACTAGCACCAGTGAGTCGGAGTACCCCATTAGATTCCGCAACGGGTCCCTGGATAGAACAAGGGGGTCAAAGAGGATCAATGGATTTGAGGGGACCAAAACCGAAATCCTATAAGGAATTAAGGGAATATCTGAAAGAATGGGATACTGCCGAAGAGGCTCGGAATAAAAGTTTAGAAACAGGAGCAGAGTGGAGAGACCAGGATAACAAGATCCTCTCTCATTGTGGAGCTGGCGAAAGCAGCCCGGAGTGGGAGAGAGGGAGTCAAGGAAGCAGGGGAGAAACTTGCCCTACTACTAGTGGCAATCGGCAAATGTGTAACGACAGGAGTGCAGGGTGTGGGGAAGTGCCTCGCGTCACTTTTAGTGAGGGAGAACGAAGGACGCAGGAATACCGAAACACTTTCAGATGCACACACCATACTCCAGATGAAAATGTGCAACATTGGAATCACGGGAACATGGAGGGTCGTGAAACGTCTCGACATGCCTCCGGTGATTACGGACGGAATCACGGGAACATGGAGAGCCGCGAAGAGTCTCGCCATGCGTCCGGTGAACAAGAACGAAGTCACGAGAATATAGGGAGTCGCGAAACGTCTCGCCATACATCCGGTGATCACGAACGAGATCGCGGGAGCATGGAGAGCCATGAAGGTCCTTATCGTTTGTTGAGTGATACCAGACAGCAAGCGAGTTACAGTGGTTTAGAACAGCACGGAGGATCTTATTTCGTATCTGGAGAAACCGAGTCAAAAAGACGGAATGTAGGGTTGAGGGATGGAGCATTGTTCCACCACACCCCAAGGGAAGATGGAAAGGCTTGGGATCTAGAGAGGTGGGAACAAAGAGATGGAAGGAAAATTCCTCATAACTCACCTGTGCTTAGGCGTAGGGCGCATAGTGGAGGTGAGAGGGATGTAAGAGAACAACCTAGGACTGACGTACTGAGAGCTGAAATAAAAGCAAGACGCATAGATGTAATGAGTTTAAAATCAGACTTGGATGAAATAATTGACGGCACAGTGGCAATTGAGAGGTTAGAGCTGTACGCACCAGATGAGATTCTGTTTTTGTCTAAAGACGTTACTCGGAAAGCGAGAGCAGCTCATGAGAAGTTATCTGAATTGGCAGAAAAGTACATGATAGACATATCACGAACTAAGGCTTTACAGGCCAACCATAGGCTGAATTGCACGGATCAAGATTTAGATGAGCGCAGAACGATTGGGCTAAGAGTACACATAAGGGAATTGGTCATGTGTATTAGAATATGGAGAGATCTGGATAGATGGGAGGAAAGATGGTCCAAGAAGGGATCTGTCAGACGGAGTACACTTGTAAAGTCTCAGGATACAGACTTAATGCGAATGGAAGCTTTCCCTTTGCGAGAAATCGCGAACGGAAACTACGTGCATGTACCATGGAGTAGGGGGGATTTAGCGGCATTCACTAATTCCTTCCCGAAGCTCAGAGAAAATTCCGTAGAGTGGTACAAGCAGGTAGAGAGATTCGTGAAAATCTCTAAGGTACTGTGGATTGATTTGAACACATTGTTCGATATCGTAGTACCCGGAGATTTGTGGACGGCATGTAAACTTAGTATTGAATGGCCCGCTTGTGAGCCTCCGAGGAATGCACAGACAGGCGGTCCATCAGACAGAGTCATGGAAAAATACGAAAGAGTAATAACATGGCTAAAAGAGAAAGTGCGGTGCAAGACATAGACTGGGTTAAGATAGATCGAACAACTCAGGAGCCTAAAGAGACAGTTCACGAGTTTTATGAGAGGTTATTGAAAGCATTTAAACAGTACAGTGGGTTAGACGTAATGGATCCTAAAGACATAGGACAGTTTGTGTCGAAGTTTGTTCTCGGATTGAGACCAGACATAAGCCTGATGATTCAACAGCATTTAATTTGCTGGCAGAACAAACCTTTAGATGAGATTCTGAGGTATGCAAGGTACTGTAGCGATGAGATAGATTCGAAGGCAAAGAAGCTCAAGGAAAAGCTGATGTTGGTACAGATGCAATCAGCTGGAAAGGGTGGACAGCGACAACAGGGAATAGGAACGCCAGCAAAGAAACAGAATAATCAGAGCAGAGATGAGGAAGAAAGACAGAGACCGAGAATGGATATCGCAACACTGAAAAGGACAACCAGGTGTCATCAGTGTAACGAGGTGGGACATTGGAGACGCGAGTGTCCTTACAACGTTGAAATAGGGGAATTAGAACAGGAGGAGGAAGAGGTACAGAACAACGTGGTTAAGGGAGCGACAGTCCCGAAGGGAAAGTTTATCAAAGGGGGGACTCAGACTCCTCGAGCCCCGTTTCCTCAACCGCCTCGCATTGCAAATGGAGGGAAAACCTATAGACAAATGCCATTGTTCGTAGGAGGAGAAGAATGCTACTACGTTGATCCTCTTACAGGGCAACGAGTGAATAGGGAAGAAGACTGTACTTTAGGAGCAGCCCTGGAGGTAGATCAGAGGGGACCATACGTAGAGGCTGAAGTAGCTGGATGTCCTACGACCTTTTTGGTGGATACGGGAGCCACTAGATCCACGTTGAGATCAGCGGTAGTCCCAGGTCTGCCGTTATCAGGAGAGATGATTCAGGTGGTAGGAGTCGCAAACAAGAGGATGACGAATCCTCTGACGGAACCAGTGTCAGTAAAGATAGGGAATTACAGTGACGAACATCAGTTTGTGATCTGTGATTCTAGCCCGGTGTGTTTACTAGGAAGAGATCTGTTGTGTAAACTGAATTGCACAATACATTGCACACCTGAAGGAGTAGAAGTGCAGACCAACGATGAAGATGCCGATTTTAAAGTTGTAAACTCGCAGGAATGCGTGGAACTATATCCTACCTTAACAGTGGAGGAGCTTCCACAGGATTTGAGGGAGAAAGTGTCAGCTGAGGTGTGGGATTTTACTGGAGAAGAAATAGGACTGATCAAAGGGGTAGAACCAGTAAAGATCATGGTAAGACCCAATGCCGAGTACCCAAGAACACCACAATACAAGTTGACACCGGAGACGATTGCAGGAATAAAGCCTGTGATCGAGTCCATGATTAAACAGGGAATACTGAAGGAGATCGTGGGTAGTCCATGTAACTCCCCGATTACGGGTTTGCAGAAGCCTAGTGGAAAATACAGAATAGTGCAGGATCTTCGAAAGATTAATAATATTGTTGTCTCATGTTGTCCAGTGGTACCGAATCCATCAGTGATATTATTTCAGATACCGTTCCAAGCTGAATGGTTCACCGTGATAGATTTGTGCCAGGCTTTCTTTTCGATTCCTTTAGATGAAGAGAGCCAGTATCTTTTCGCTTTTAAGCTGGAAGATCGCGTTTTAACATGGTGTCGTATCCCTCAGGGGTATACAGAAAGCCCATCGATTTTTAACCAGCTATTAAAGAGAAATCTTGAAAGTCTAGTACTGCCCAAGAACTCAGTTCTAGTCCAGTACATAGACGACCTCCTAGTTGCGTCAGAAACAGAGGAAGCTTGCAGAGTAGACACCATCACCTTGTTAAATCACTTGGCCGAGAACGGGCATAAGGTGTCTCCAAGTAAATTGCAATATTGTCTTACCGAAGTGCAATACTTGGGCCACAGGATTGAAAAGGGGAAACGGAAGGTGTCTCCAGACAGAATAGAGGCGATTATGAAAATGAACGCGCCTACAACACAAAGAGAAGTCAGGATGTTTTTAGGCATGGTCGGTTATTGTCGACAGTGGATAGCCAACTTTTCACTGAAGGCAAAACCTTTATTACAACTGACGCACAAAGGAGTGAGTGATCCGGTACCATGGGACAAAGACTGTTTGATGGCGTTTTTGCAGCTGAGGGAGGACTTATGTCGCGCCCCGGCTTTAGGAATGCCGGATTACACAAAACCATTTTTGCTTTACTGCTGCGAAAGAGAGGGATGCGCTTTAGCAGTTTTGGCCCAGATTCATGGAGATGCGCGTAGGCCAGTAGCATATTTTTCGGCTACATTAGATCCAGTAGCCGCAGCGTTGCCCGGATGTCTCAAATCCGTTGCTGCAACGGGTGTCAGCATTGAAAGGTCTGAAAGTGTGGTAATGGGACATCAGTTAGTGGTGTACGTACCGCATTCTGTGGAATTGTTAATGACCAGGACTAAGACTCAGCATCTGACGAATAGCAGGCTCACACGCTACGAGCAAGTCATACTGGCTGCCGAGAATGTGACCCTAAAAAGATGCTCCGTCTTGAATCCTGCAACTTTGATGCCACTTCCAAATGAGGTGGATGATGAAATTTGTACAGATCATGATTGCCTTGATGTGACTGAACTATGCACCAAACCGAGACCCGATATCGTAGATGAGCCATTGACTGACCCTGATGAAATTTTCTTTGTCGATGGTTCATGCGTAAGAGACGATATTGGTCAGCTGAGAGCAGCTTATGCAGTTTGTACAATTACCAGAGTTGTAGAAGCCGCTTGCCTGGAGGGAGTACACTCCGCTCAGGTAGCTGAAATTATTGCTTTGACGCGTGCCTGTTTAGCAGGTAACAAAATTCGAGTCACCATATACACCGATAGCCAGTATGGTTTCGGGGTAGTTCACGAGTACGGGCAGTTATGGTCTCAAAGAGGTTACATGACCTCCTCGGGTTCTCCCATTAGGAATGGAGAATTCGTGAGATTATTGTTAGAGGCATTACAAGGCCCGACAGCTATTGCAGTAGTCAAATGTGCTGCGCATACAAAAAATGTAGATTTTGTGTCACAAGGTAACCGCTATGCGGATGAAGTAGCGCGTTACTGCGCAGAGCAAGGATATTCTCACACTGATGTGAAAGTGGGGGGAATTCAGGAAAGAACTGAATTGACAATGTTGTTAGACACTGTAGATACGTGGGATGAGCTAAGGAGTGTTCAGGAGAATGCACCAGAAGATGAGAAAAAGGGCTGGGAAACAGCTGGGTGTATAAAAAAGCGAGATGAATTTTTGGATCTCTGCCGATGGGAGAGCAGTCTTACCAAATGAACTTGTTAGTCCAATGGCAAGGAAATTGCATGGATCAGCACACATAGGTAGAGATGCCATGGTGAGAGTATTCAGACAAACGTGGTTTAATCCTAAGTTTAGAGTAGCGGCAGAAGCAGTATGTCAGCGATGTGCGATCTGTCAGCAACTAAACGTGGGAAAGAGAACACCAGTTACATTGAGTCACATTGGGAGGTCTGGGGGGCCTTTCAATAGAATGCAGCTTGATTTTATAGAAATGCCTAAATGCAACAAACTCAGATACGTTTTAGTGATTGTCTGTATATTTTCTAGATGGGTTGAAGCTTACCCTACACGTAGATGTGATACACTTACAGTAGCAAAACTGTTACTTAGAGAGTTAATACCGAGGTTTGGGGTGCCATCCTCTTTGGAATCGGACAGAGGAACTCATTTCAACAGCGAAATAGTGAAGATGTTGTGCTCAGCTTTGAGTATCGATCAGAAGCTCCATTGCAGTTATCGACCAGAAGCTTCAGGGATAGTAGAGCAAATCAATAGCACAATTAAGTCCAGACTTGCTAAAGTTTGTTCATCAACATCCCTGAGTTGGCCAGACGCACTTCCGGTGGTTCTTATGAGCATACGTAGCACACCAGATAGAAAAACAGGTCTCTCTCCACATGAGGTGCTAATGGGGAGAGCTATGAGATTGCCATCGGTTCCGACTGCAGCGTTATTGAACATCACAGACGACTTGATCTTGGACTACTGCAAGGGACTATCTGATGCCATTAATTCTGTGTCCCTCCAGGTCCAGGCTGCAGAGGTTCCATCAGCACAAGACTTGTGCCATGATCTGAGTCCGGGGGACTGGGTTTTGGTGAAAAAGCATGTCAGGAAGAACTGCTTGGACGTGCGTTGGCGAGGACCATGTCAAGTCATACTTGTTACGAACACTACAGTCAAGTGTGGAGGCCTGCCAAATTGGATACATGCTTCACACACCCGAAGAGTGCCAACACCTCTAGAAGAAACAGCTCCTCTCTCGGATGAGAATCCAGCGGAAAGCGGAGAAGCTATAGAGGGGGAAAGCCAAGCTGTAGAGGTGATTGAAGAGGCGGAGACTGTGACGGAACAGCTCGATGAAAGTCAAGACATTAGTGAGACCGAAGTCGCCTCAGGAGAAGAAAGTAACTGGGAGATTGAATCAGATACTGAACAAGCTGAGAGTGACCAAGAGACAAGTCCCAGAACAAGGAGCAGGAGGACAAGGAGTGACGAAGCCAGTTGGCCAGAGAGAAGAAGGAGGCCAAGCTTAAAGGCACAACAGGAGAAAACTCTTGTCCCAATCTCTGAAGAATCAGACCAAGAAGAGGAAACTACAGACTCAGGCACGGAGAGTCCAAGGAGATCGAGAAGGGTACGTGTGCCCTGCAGAAGGTACGCCACCCCAGAGTGGACTTATCTAGCAGATGTCTTGGGGACAGAAATCTGGGAGAGTGAAGAACGTGAAAGTAATCGATCTCGATCCATTTGTGGCAGTGGAGATATGGATGTTGACTCCTGGACTCGAGACTGAGGGATTACTGACTTTCACACTTCCCATACCCCCATACTTGAGTCGGATTAAAGATTTAGTGCTAAACAGATTACAATTTCCAACATTTGGTCATCAAATTCCGGAAGAAGAAGAAAAAGTCATTCGTTTTGAATTATTGGAACTTGTTGCGAGAGCTGCAGGTACGAGAATAATTGTTGATGTATAAAGACTTTTTGTATATAAGTTATAAAGAAGAAGATAACCTAGCGCCGAGTGGAAAGAAGAATAAAATTAGGGCTTACATTTAGAGGACGGAGAAGGGTTAGGGTTGTCTGTTGTTACAAATAAAGAGACATTGTTGAACTTCTTCGCAAAGGAAAGAGTTACGCTGTTTTGGTAACATGGAGAACGGCAACCCAAACCGAAAAGTTAAATGTATAATAGGTACACTTATAGCAGTAGTAATATTTCTCATAATTACAGTCGTAACAATATCATACATAATAGGACATGAAACTGATAAAGAAATAGCAGATGTTAAGCCTGTAACGACTTTGAAACCTGCTCTTGATGGGAAGAAGGAGGAGAGCAATGTTATCCGTGAAAAGGCGTTATTGGCAGATGAAGCTCGTAGATTACATGTAGACGAGTCGCAGGGAAACTTTAGGTCAAACGCATATGCTAAACTGTTATACGAATATATCGATGCCATGGAGGCCAAAGATTGCTACGTTTGTATGCAAATGCCGGCTTCTGTAGATGAGGGCATTAGATATCATCATCTCCCATTGACTTATGGGATAACATGTAGTTTACTGCTTAGTATATTTTATGGTAGAGAAGGATTTGAGTACTACTTTTCAAATTATGATTCGGTACTGCCTGAAGTTCCGAATTATAAGCAAATGAATAAGTGGGACTATTACAAAAAGGAGGATAGACTAGCCAAATTCTTTCTTCCTTGGAATACACTAGATACATCATACGCACGCAGAAATAATTTGACTTGCAGGGTGTCAGAGATTGAGAAAAAGTTTATAGGACAAGTAGATGACCGATACAGAAGGCAGAAGATTCTAAAAATGTCAGGACAGTGGAAAACTGATTGGACAGAAGAAGAGAAGGCACATAAAAAGAAAGGGAGCAATGGTCCAATAGCATTGGATAGAACGCAGAAAGGAAAGTTATGTTTAACTCGAAGCAAGACATATTATGAGAGTGTATTTGTAGGTGAAGTAAATTGCGAACATGCTTTTCGATTAGAGTACTATACGAAGGATTTCATGAAGGAGATGCAAGTGATTCCTAATGTATATTTTGTATGTGGAAGAAATGCCTATGTAAAACTGCCTGACAATTGGTATGGTTCGTGTTACTTGGCAATTGTCTTCCCCAAAATATACCATGCAAAGGATTTAGCGATCATAGAAGGAAAGGCTTCGACAAGAACGAAAAGAGAAGTAGGAGATGCAGAAGTGGTAGGAGACGTATTTGGAGCGATGTTTCCTATGTTAGGTTTAATACTTAACGATGTTAAGATCAGGAGACTAGCTACAGTTGTAGACAGATTATCTGCAAGTACTGCAAGGTCATTAATGCTAATAGAAGGTGAGATGCAATCGATTAGAGCAATGGTTCTTCAGAATCGACTTGCTCTTGATGTGCTATTAGCAAAAGAAGGCGGAGTTTGCAAGGCTTTGAAGGTCCAGGAATGTTGTACTTATATTCCTGATAATTCAAAACCACTTGAGAAGGTCATAAGAAACATTACACAGATTCATCAAGAAATAGAAGATATGACAAAAATAAATGTTTGGGAAAAAGTAGGTCATGGAGTAGGAAAGGTTGGAAGTTGGTTTGCTAAATAGTATGGTATATATTAAAACCTGTATTAATAGTATTAATTTGTATAATCGCATTGTTAGGATTTGTGAAACTATATAAATGGTATAGGACGAACCGGTTACAAAGGTCTATGAGAGAACAAGAAAGGAGATTAGCTGCCTTATGAGATCAACAGTATAAAAGCTTGAGAGCACTTGAAATGATGAAAAGAGGGAATGATGTAACTAGTTCTATTTAAAGGTGATATTCAAATTGCATTTAGTGATGACTCCTAAAGGTCATCAAAGGGGGGAACTGAGAGAGCGCAATTTGAATAAAATGTATATCCGAGTCATATTTAGAAGTATATTGTATAAACGTAGGAATGAAATGTATATCGAACGTGAAGTTGACGCTTATAGCATAAAGTTAACAGACGTAACCAAAGTAATATAGGAAATGTAACTGTATTCACTTTAGAATGTATTAGATTTAGAAGGCCCGTATTCATAGTGGGCTAATGTAGAAATGCTTACGAATAGAAGAACGTGCAAAGTAGAATTCATGTACGTGTGTAACTTTAAATGCAGAAACGGCGAGAAATGTAACATGGAGAAATGTGCAGAGAGCATACACATAACGATGTAACAAATGAGAATATAAAATTATATTCTACGTAATTGTATTCTATGTAAAATGTATTCACATATGAGCAAGGGATTTGCTAAATGCGATCATATATAAATGTATGTTAAAGGTTATACTGTGTAGAAGAAGTTGGTAGGAATGTTAGAAGAGTTTAGGTCATTTGTGATTATAACCTGACAGACCAAGGGTTCGCAGGAGTGTAGTCTGCTGTTGGTAATTTAGTGGGCTCACAGGAGTCGTGAATAGCCTTCACTTGAATGTGCGAGCCAAAGAGTCTAGTTCTTGTTAGATTTAAGGTGACAAATGTCGGATGAAGTTTATTGCCTAAACATGATGGGAGACGATTGGAATTTGAGTCTTGTTTGAAATGACCATTCACAGGACCAAGAAGGGTTACAATCATAGTCGTAAAGAATAAAGTTCTGATAAGGTGATAGATTTTGCTCCAAAAGTGTCAAAGGTAAAGTTGAATGAAGTCACCAGCAAGAAGACGAAGATGGCGTCTAAGGAGAAAGGTCAACTTAACGGACGGCGAAGAGACGAAGCCATGGAAAGAGCTAGAAGATGACCTCACGGGGAAAGTCCGTGGTGGGCGTCGAAGGGGCGTTCCACCCACACTGTGATTGTGTATTTTAGGGACAGCACCCCGGGGAGGGGAGAAGCAAGAGCGAAGAGACAGATGGCCTGAGAGTTAGGAGCAAGCGCTGAGAGAGATCAGAGCGCAAGGGAGCAGTAGGCCGAGGACCCTTAGAAGAGCGGATGGGTAGGCAGAAAGGGTACTGCTTCTTGAACTTAAGTTACCTTTAGAGGCTAAGAGAGTTGAACTTCTTAGGGAGTCAACTGCTGACACCTTTTTAGGGTTCTAGAAACTTGCGAAGTAGGGATGTCACCTAGTATAGAGTAGGGACAGATTTAACTTGATTATTTTTCTCTTTCTGTAGAAGACGCAGAAGAACCACTTCATATCGATGCTTTTTAATTTGCTGATTTTGGAACTGACTTTAATTGTATTCGTTTGTAGACTGAGGTTCTTTAGGGAATATATGTTCCTATTGGTTCCTGTATATTTGATGAATTTGATCCTGAGAGGATTGTATATGCAACTTTTCTTAATTTTATATTAAACCTTTTAAACTTTATCAGTTGTAAGTGGTTCTTCAGAGTGGCGTCAGTTAATGGGGTTTATCTAACCTATGCAGGGGTTTGTCTTTTACTCAATGACAGAAACCAATCGATCCAAAATTGTCGAATGAGATAAGTTATCAAATTGATCATAAAAGATATTAAAATCTCATTCCCCGCAGTTGGTAGCAGAGAAAGATGGTTTTCTTCTTGAGGAAGACAACCTAGGTCAGGTTTAGTTTACCCCAAGGTACCTAGTCATCGACGACCAGAAGAAGAATCCCTGCCGAAGACGGTGCTGACGGTGCGTCGAGAGAAAAGCAGCAGAATCGGTCGAGAGTGAGTATAAGGGTCATGCGTTGTAAGATTGCAGTGTTTTATGTTGTTCCTGTGTTGTAATGTCAAGCGGAGTTGAATGCCTGTAGTATGATTGAGGGAAGGTTGTGAGCGCGCGCAACCGGATAAAATCTTATGTCCAGAGAGGACTTAAGTGGTTCGGGTGTATCGAACACCCAGAGTAATTTGTCTACCATTTGAAGGGGGTCATGAGGTACCATTGATCGCCCGCAGACCGATGATAGGGGGAGCGTTTGAGTGAGTGTATGAGTAAACGCATGCTGGTCGTACGTTTACTGTGTGTAAGTAACCTATCAGTTAAAGTGAGCGTCGGACCGTAAGAGGAAGACGTTTCGCTAGTTGAGGTGGCAATTACAGTTAGACTGTGGCCGTACAGTCAGAGAAAAGTGATCGCTTGGACGGAAGTAGTCATTTTTCGGCGTATGAATGAAACGCATGCAAGACCGCGAGACGAGTTGAGAAACGAAGGAAACTGCTGCAGAGGGGACGAGTGACGTCAGCGTAGAGTCGCGCTGAGATTGGTCGGTTAGCGTAGAACAGCGTTGGGATAGGCTGATTAGCGAGAGTCGCACAGGGATTGGTGATTTGTCATCGGGACATAAACAAGGAGAGAATTAATAAGAGAAAATCGTAGATTATCAAAAATTAAGTGCTTTAAGGGTTTAAGAAAAATCTTTAGGAGGAATAGAAGAAACTTATATGCTGGAGAAGAAGCTCCACCAGAAGGCACACCAGCTTATCATATGGCAGTAAATGTCGGCTTACACTCGATATTATGGATTTCCGAGTGGAATAGGCTAACGGAAGGGGAAAAGGAACTGACGTTTCCGAGATTCGGAACATTTAGGCTAGACGTGTTGAACCAACTGAAAGCGGTAATGCTTGCAACAAGACCTCTACCGAGGCCAACACAATTCGAAGCACTTAGTGCATGGTTTAGAGCAGCTCACGAGAAGAGTTTAAAGAGACGTCAAGAAAGAGTAAGACGATCAGTAAAGGCAGTACAGGATGCCAAATGGGATGAAAAAGCTAAGAAGTGGAGAGTGCAAAAGATAGAAGCAGACAAACTGTTCACCATGATAGAAGCCACGGGAGAAAAGAAACCTCTAGAGGAGGAAGATGAGGAAAGTGAGACGGAGGAGGATCTGATAGAGAGGCTATTAACAGATAGACCACCTCCGTACAACAGCGAAACCGCAAGTCCCATACTACAGCAAGGGGACGGAGCTAGATGGGGGGAATATAAATCGATCCCAGTAACAGAGTGGGACTCCAACAAGAGTGAGGAAATACCCCAAGCTAGTTCCGAACAGAGAGTAGTGGGAAGATTTGTGGTCCAGAAGGTGCCAGAGACGCAATGTGCAAGGTCGTACCAAATGCCAGACGCTCTACAAGTACCTGTTACCATAGGCCCTATAGTGTCAATCTACAACCCAGAGGGGGTCCAGCAGGAGGAACAGGCACGATGGGACAGGGAAAGGGCAGAGATGGAGAATAGGAATAACACGATGAATTCTCAGAGGCAGATACTAGCACCAGTGAGTCGGAGTACCCCATTAGATTCCGCAACGGGTCCCTGGATAGAACAAGGGGGTCAAAGAGGATCAATGGATTTGAGGGGACCAAAACCGAAATCCTATAAGGAATTAAGGGAATATCTGAAAGAATGGGATACTGCCGAAGAGGCTCGGAATAAAAGTTTAGAAACAGGAGCAGAGTGGAGAGACCAGGATAACAAGATCCTCTCTCATTGTGGAGCTGGCGAAAGCAGCCCGGAGTGGGAGAGAGGGAGTCAAGGAAGCAGGGGAGAAACTTGCCCTACTACTAGTGGCAATCGGCAAATGTGTAACGACAGGAGTGCAGGGTGTGGGGAAGTGCCTCGCGTCACTTTTAGTGAGGGAGAACGAAGGACGCAGGAATACCGAAACACTTTCAGATGCACACACCATACTCCAGATGAAAATGTGCAACATTGGAATCACGGGAACATGGAGGGTCGTGAAACGTCTCGACATGCCTCCGGTGATTACGGACGGAATCACGGGAACATGGAGAGCCGCGAAGAGTCTCGCCATGCGTCCGGTGAACAAGAACGAAGTCACGAGAATATAGGGAGTCGCGAAACGTCTCGCCATACATCCGGTGATCACGAACGAGATCGCGGGAGCATGGAGAGCCATGAAGGTCCTTATCGTTTGTTGAGTGATACCAGACAGCAAGCGAGTTACAGTGGTTTAGAACAGCACGGAGGATCTTATTTCGTATCTGGAGAAACCGAGTCAAAAAGACGGAATGTAGGGTTGAGGGATGGAGCATTGTTCCACCACACCCCAAGGGAAGATGGAAAGGCTTGGGATCTAGAGAGGTGGGAACAAAGAGATGGAAGGAAAATTCCTCATAACTCACCTGTGCTTAGGCGTAGGGCGCATAGTGGAGGTGAGAGGGATGTAAGAGAACAACCTAGGACTGACGTACTGAGAGCTGAAATAAAAGCAAGACGCATAGATGTAATGAGTTTAAAATCAGACTTGGATGAAATAATTGACGGCACAGTGGCAATTGAGAGGTTAGAGCTGTACGCACCAGATGAGATTCTGTTTTTGTCTAAAGACGTTACTCGGAAAGCGAGAGCAGCTCATGAGAAGTTATCTGAATTGGCAGAAAAGTACATGATAGACATATCACGAACTAAGGCTTTACAGGCCAACCATAGGCTGAATTGCACGGATCAAGATTTAGATGAGCGCAGAACGATTGGGCTAAGAGTACACATAAGGGAATTGGTCATGTGTATTAGAATATGGAGAGATCTGGATAGATGGGAGGAAAGATGGTCCAAGAAGGGATCTGTCAGACGGAGTACACTTGTAAAGTCTCAGGATACAGACTTAATGCGAATGGAAGCTTTCCCTTTGCGAGAAATCGCGAACGGAAACTACGTGCATGTACCATGGAGTAGGGGGGATTTAGCGGCATTCACTAATTCCTTCCCGAAGCTCAGAGAAAATTCCGTAGAGTGGTACAAGCAGGTAGAGAGATTCGTGAAAATCTCTAAGGTACTGTGGATTGATTTGAACACATTGTTCGATATCGTAGTACCCGGAGATTTGTGGACGGCATGTAAACTTAGTATTGAATGGCCCGCTTGTGAGCCTCCGAGGAATGCACAGACAGGCGGTCCATCAGACAGAGTCATGGAAAAATACGAAAGAGTAATAACATGGCTAAAAGAGAAAGTGCGGTGCAAGACATAGACTGGGTTAAGATAGATCGAACAACTCAGGAGCCTAAAGAGACAGTTCACGAGTTTTATGAGAGGTTATTGAAAGCATTTAAACAGTACAGTGGGTTAGACGTAATGGATCCTAAAGACATAGGACAGTTTGTGTCGAAGTTTGTTCTCGGATTGAGACCAGACATAAGCCTGATGATTCAACAGCATTTAATTTGCTGGCAGAACAAACCTTTAGATGAGATTCTGAGGTATGCAAGGTACTGTAGCGATGAGATAGATTCGAAGGCAAAGAAGCTCAAGGAAAAGCTGATGTTGGTACAGATGCAATCAGCTGGAAAGGGTGGACAGCGACAACAGGGAATAGGAACGCCAGCAAAGAAACAGAATAATCAGAGCAGAGATGAGGAAGAAAGACAGAGACCGAGAATGGATATCGCAACACTGAAAAGGACAACCAGGTGTCATCAGTGTAACGAGGTGGGACATTGGAGACGCGAGTGTCCTTACAACGTTGAAATAGGGGAATTAGAACAGGAGGAGGAAGAGGTACAGAACAACGTGGTTAAGGGAGCGACAGTCCCGAAGGGAAAGTTTATCAAAGGGGGGACTCAGACTCCTCGAGCCCCGTTTCCTCAACCGCCTCGCATTGCAAATGGAGGGAAAACCTATAGACAAATGCCATTGTTCGTAGGAGGAGAAGAATGCTACTACGTTGATCCTCTTACAGGGCAACGAGTGAATAGGGAAGAAGACTGTACTTTAGGAGCAGCCCTGGAGGTAGATCAGAGGGGACCATACGTAGAGGCTGAAGTAGCTGGATGTCCTACGACCTTTTTGGTGGATACGGGAGCCACTAGATCCACGTTGAGATCAGCGGTAGTCCCAGGTCTGCCGTTATCAGGAGAGATGATTCAGGTGGTAGGAGTCGCAAACAAGAGGATGACGAATCCTCTGACGGAACCAGTGTCAGTAAAGATAGGGAATTACAGTGACGAACATCAGTTTGTGATCTGTGATTCTAGCCCGGTGTGTTTACTAGGAAGAGATCTGTTGTGTAAACTGAATTGCACAATACATTGCACACCTGAAGGAGTAGAAGTGCAGACCAACGATGAAGATGCCGATTTTAAAGTTGTAAACTCGCAGGAATGCGTGGAACTATATCCTACCTTAACAGTGGAGGAGCTTCCACAGGATTTGAGGGAGAAAGTGTCAGCTGAGGTGTGGGATTTTACTGGAGAAGAAATAGGACTGATCAAAGGGGTAGAACCAGTAAAGATCATGGTAAGACCCAATGCCGAGTACCCAAGAACACCACAATACAAGTTGACACCGGAGACGATTGCAGGAATAAAGCCTGTGATCGAGTCCATGATTAAACAGGGAATACTGAAGGAGATCGTGGGTAGTCCATGTAACTCCCCGATTACGGGTTTGCAGAAGCCTAGTGGAAAATACAGAATAGTGCAGGATCTTCGAAAGATTAATAATATTGTTGTCTCATGTTGTCCAGTGGTACCGAATCCATCAGTGATATTATTTCAGATACCGTTCCAAGCTGAATGGTTCACCGTGATAGATTTGTGCCAGGCTTTCTTTTCGATTCCTTTAGATGAAGAGAGCCAGTATCTTTTCGCTTTTAAGCTGGAAGATCGCGTTTTAACATGGTGTCGTATCCCTCAGGGGTATACAGAAAGCCCATCGATTTTTAACCAGCTATTAAAGAGAAATCTTGAAAGTCTAGTACTGCCCAAGAACTCAGTTCTAGTCCAGTACATAGACGACCTCCTAGTTGCGTCAGAAACAGAGGAAGCTTGCAGAGTAGACACCATCACCTTGTTAAATCACTTGGCCGAGAACGGGCATAAGGTGTCTCCAAGTAAATTGCAATATTGTCTTACCGAAGTGCAATACTTGGGCCACAGGATTGAAAAGGGGAAACGGAAGGTGTCTCCAGACAGAATAGAGGCGATTATGAAAATGAACGCGCCTACAACACAAAGAGAAGTCAGGATGTTTTTAGGCATGGTCGGTTATTGTCGACAGTGGATAGCCAACTTTTCACTGAAGGCAAAACCTTTATTACAACTGACGCACAAAGGAGTGAGTGATCCGGTACCATGGGACAAAGACTGTTTGATGGCGTTTTTGCAGCTGAGGGAGGACTTATGTCGCGCCCCGGCTTTAGGAATGCCGGATTACACAAAACCATTTTTGCTTTACTGCTGCGAAAGAGAGGGATGCGCTTTAGCAGTTTTGGCCCAGATTCATGGAGATGCGCGTAGGCCAGTAGCATATTTTTCGGCTACATTAGATCCAGTAGCCGCAGCGTTGCCCGGATGTCTCAAATCCGTTGCTGCAACGGGTGTCAGCATTGAAAGGTCTGAAAGTGTGGTAATGGGACATCAGTTAGTGGTGTACGTACCGCATTCTGTGGAATTGTTAATGACCAGGACTAAGACTCAGCATCTGACGAATAGCAGGCTCACACGCTACGAGCAAGTCATACTGGCTGCCGAGAATGTGACCCTAAAAAGATGCTCCGTCTTGAATCCTGCAACTTTGATGCCACTTCCAAATGAGGTGGATGATGAAATTTGTACAGATCATGATTGCCTTGATGTGACTGAACTATGCACCAAACCGAGACCCGATATCGTAGATGAGCCATTGACTGACCCTGATGAAATTTTCTTTGTCGATGGTTCATGCGTAAGAGACGATATTGGTCAGCTGAGAGCAGCTTATGCAGTTTGTACAATTACCAGAGTTGTAGAAGCCGCTTGCCTGGAGGGAGTACACTCCGCTCAGGTAGCTGAAATTATTGCTTTGACGCGTGCCTGTTTAGCAGGTAACAAAATTCGAGTCACCATATACACCGATAGCCAGTATGGTTTCGGGGTAGTTCACGAGTACGGGCAGTTATGGTCTCAAAGAGGTTACATGACCTCCTCGGGTTCTCCCATTAGGAATGGAGAATTCGTGAGATTATTGTTAGAGGCATTACAAGGCCCGACAGCTATTGCAGTAGTCAAATGTGCTGCGCATACAAAAAATGTAGATTTTGTGTCACAAGGTAACCGCTATGCGGATGAAGTAGCGCGTTACTGCGCAGAGCAAGGATATTCTCACACTGATGTGAAAGTGGGGGGAATTCAGGAAAGAACTGAATTGACAATGTTGTTAGACACTGTAGATACGTGGGATGAGCTAAGGAGTGTTCAGGAGAATGCACCAGAAGATGAGAAAAAGGGCTGGGAAACAGCTGGGTGTATAAAAAAGCGAGATGAATTTTTGGATCTCTGCCGATGGGAGAGCAGTCTTACCAAATGAACTTGTTAGTCCAATGGCAAGGAAATTGCATGGATCAGCACACATAGGTAGAGATGCCATGGTGAGAGTATTCAGACAAACGTGGTTTAATCCTAAGTTTAGAGTAGCGGCAGAAGCAGTATGTCAGCGATGTGCGATCTGTCAGCAACTAAACGTGGGAAAGAGAACACCAGTTACATTGAGTCACATTGGGAGGTCTGGGGGGCCTTTCAATAGAATGCAGCTTGATTTTATAGAAATGCCTAAATGCAACAAACTCAGATACGTTTTAGTGATTGTCTGTATATTTTCTAGATGGGTTGAAGCTTACCCTACACGTAGATGTGATACACTTACAGTAGCAAAACTGTTACTTAGAGAGTTAATACCGAGGTTTGGGGTGCCATCCTCTTTGGAATCGGACAGAGGAACTCATTTCAACAGCGAAATAGTGAAGATGTTGTGCTCAGCTTTGAGTATCGATCAGAAGCTCCATTGCAGTTATCGACCAGAAGCTTCAGGGATAGTAGAGCAAATCAATAGCACAATTAAGTCCAGACTTGCTAAAGTTTGTTCATCAACATCCCTGAGTTGGCCAGACGCACTTCCGGTGGTTCTTATGAGCATACGTAGCACACCAGATAGAAAAACAGGTCTCTCTCCACATGAGGTGCTAATGGGGAGAGCTATGAGATTGCCATCGGTTCCGACTGCAGCGTTATTGAACATCACAGACGACTTGATCTTGGACTACTGCAAGGGACTATCTGATGCCATTAATTCTGTGTCCCTCCAGGTCCAGGCTGCAGAGGTTCCATCAGCACAAGACTTGTGCCATGATCTGAGTCCGGGGGACTGGGTTTTGGTGAAAAAGCATGTCAGGAAGAACTGCTTGGACGTGCGTTGGCGAGGACCATGTCAAGTCATACTTGTTACGAACACTACAGTCAAGTGTGGAGGCCTGCCAAATTGGATACATGCTTCACACACCCGAAGAGTGCCAACACCTCTAGAAGAAACAGCTCCTCTCTCGGATGAGAATCCAGCGGAAAGCGGAGAAGCTATAGAGGGGGAAAGCCAAGCTGTAGAGGTGATTGAAGAGGCGGAGACTGTGACGGAACAGCTCGATGAAAGTCAAGACATTAGTGAGACCGAAGTCGCCTCAGGAGAAGAAAGTAACTGGGAGATTGAATCAGATACTGAACAAGCTGAGAGTGACCAAGAGACAAGTCCCAGAACAAGGAGCAGGAGGACAAGGAGTGACGAAGCCAGTTGGCCAGAGAGAAGAAGGAGGCCAAGCTTAAAGGCACAACAGGAGAAAACTCTTGTCCCAATCTCTGAAGAATCAGACCAAGAAGAGGAAACTACAGACTCAGGCACGGAGAGTCCAAGGAGATCGAGAAGGGTACGTGTGCCCTGCAGAAGGTACGCCACCCCAGAGTGGACTTATCTAGCAGATGTCTTGGGGACAGAAATCTGGGAGAGTGAAGAACGTGAAAGTAATCGATCTCGATCCATTTGTGGCAGTGGAGATATGGATGTTGACTCCTGGACTCGAGACTGAGGGATTACTGACTTTCACACTTCCCATACCCCCATACTTGAGTCGGATTAAAGATTTAGTGCTAAACAGATTACAATTTCCAACATTTGGTCATCAAATTCCGGAAGAAGAAGAAAAAGTCATTCGTTTTGAATTATTGGAACTTGTTGCGAGAGCTGCAGGTACGAGAATAATTGTTGATGTATAAAGACTTTTTGTATATAAGTTATAAAGAAGAAGATAACCTAGCGCCGAGTGGAAAGAAGAATAAAATTAGGGCTTACATTTAGAGGACGGAGAAGGGTTAGGGTTGTCTGTTGTTACAAATAAAGAGACATTGTTGAACTTCTTCGCAAAGGAAAGAGTTACGCTGTTTTGGTAACATGGAGAACGGCAACCCAAACCGAAAAGTTAAATGTATAATAGGTACACTTATAGCAGTAGTAATATTTCTCATAATTACAGTCGTAACAATATCATACATAATAGGACATGAAACTGATAAAGAAATAGCAGATGTTAAGCCTGTAACGACTTTGAAACCTGCTCTTGATGGGAAGAAGGAGGAGAGCAATGTTATCCGTGAAAAGGCGTTATTGGCAGATGAAGCTCGTAGATTACATGTAGACGAGTCGCAGGGAAACTTTAGGTCAAACGCATATGCTAAACTGTTATACGAATATATCGATGCCATGGAGGCCAAAGATTGCTACGTTTGTATGCAAATGCCGGCTTCTGTAGATGAGGGCATTAGATATCATCATCTCCCATTGACTTATGGGATAACATGTAGTTTACTGCTTAGTATATTTTATGGTAGAGAAGGATTTGAGTACTACTTTTCAAATTATGATTCGGTACTGCCTGAAGTTCCGAATTATAAGCAAATGAATAAGTGGGACTATTACAAAAAGGAGGATAGACTAGCCAAATTCTTTCTTCCTTGGAATACACTAGATACATCATACGCACGCAGAAATAATTTGACTTGCAGGGTGTCAGAGATTGAGAAAAAGTTTATAGGACAAGTAGATGACCGATACAGAAGGCAGAAGATTCTAAAAATGTCAGGACAGTGGAAAACTGATTGGACAGAAGAAGAGAAGGCACATAAAAAGAAAGGGAGCAATGGTCCAATAGCATTGGATAGAACGCAGAAAGGAAAGTTATGTTTAACTCGAAGCAAGACATATTATGAGAGTGTATTTGTAGGTGAAGTAAATTGCGAACATGCTTTTCGATTAGAGTACTATACGAAGGATTTCATGAAGGAGATGCAAGTGATTCCTAATGTATATTTTGTATGTGGAAGAAATGCCTATGTAAAACTGCCTGACAATTGGTATGGTTCGTGTTACTTGGCAATTGTCTTCCCCAAAATATACCATGCAAAGGATTTAGCGATCATAGAAGGAAAGGCTTCGCCAAGAACGAAAAGAGAAGTAGGAGATGCAGAAGTGGTAGGAGACGTATTTGGAGCGATGTTTCCTATGTTAGGTTTAATACTTAACGATGTTAAGATCAGGAGACTAGCTACAGTTGTAGACAGATTATCTGCAAGTACTGCAAGGTCATTAATGCTAATAGAAGGTGAGATGCAATCGATTAGAGCAATGGTTCTTCAGAATCGACTTGCTCTTGATGTGCTATTAGCAAAAGAAGGCGGAGTTTGCAAGGCTTTGAAGGTCCAGGAATGTTGTACTTATATTCCTGATAATTCAAAACCACTTGAGAAGGTCATAAGAAACATTACACAGATTCATCAAGAAATAGAAGATATGACAAAAATAAATGTTTGGGAAAAAGTAGGTCATGGAGTAGGAAAGGTTGGAAGTTGGTTTGCTAAATAGTATGGTATATATTAAAACCTGTATTAATAGTATTAATTTGTATAATCGCATTGTTAGGATTTGTGAAACTATATAAATGGTATAGGACGAACCGGTTACAAAGGTCTATGAGAGAACAAGAAAGGAGATTAGCTGCCTTATGAGATCAACAGTATAAAAGCTTGAGAGCACTTGAAATGATGAAAAGAGGGAATGATGTAACTAGTTCTATTTAAAGGTGATATTCAAATTGCATTTAGTGATGACTCCTAAAGGTCATCAAAGGGGGGAACTGAGAGAGCGCAATTTGAATAAAATGTATATCCGAGTCATATTTAGAAGTATATTGTATAAACGTAGGAATGAAATGTATATCGAACGTGAAGTTGACGCTTATAGCATAAAGTTAACAGACGTAACCAAAGTAATATAGGAAATGTAACTGTATTCACTTTAGAATGTATTAGATTTAGAAGGCCTGTATTCATAGTGGGCTAATGTAGAAATGCTTACGAATAGAAGAACGTGCAAAGTAGAATTCATGTACGTGTGTAACTTTAAATGCAGAAACGGCGAGAAATGTAACATGGAGAAATGTGCAGAGAGCATACACATAACGATGTAACAAATGAGAATATAAAATTATATTCTACGTAATTGTATTCTATGTAAAATGTATTCACATATGAGCAAGGGATTTGCTAAATGCGATCATATATAAATGTATGTTAAAGGTTATACTGTGTAGAAGAAGTTGGTAGGAATGTTAGAAGAGTTTAGGTCATTTGTGATTATAACCTGACAGACCAAGGGTTCGCAGGAGTGTAGTCTGCTGTTGGTAATTTAGTGGGCTCACAGGAGTCGTGAATAGCCTTCACTTGAATGTGCGAGCCAAAGAGTCTAGTTCTTGTTAGATTTAAGGTGACAAATGTCGGATGAAGTTTATTGCCTAAACATGATGGGAGACGATTGGAATTTGAGTCTTGTTTGAAATGACCATTCACAGGACCAAGAAGGGTTACAATCATAGTCGTAAAGAATAAAGTTCTGATAAGGTGATAGATTTTGCTCCAAAAGTGTCAAAGGTAAAGTTGAATGAAGTCACCAGCAAGAAGACGAAGATGGCGTCTAAGGAGAAAGGTCAACTTAACGGACGGCGAAGAGACGAAGCCATGGAAAGAGCTAGAAGATGACCTCACGGGGAAAGTCCGTGGTGGGCGTCGAAGGGGCGTTCCACCCACACTGTGATTGTGTATTTTAGGGACAGCACCCCGGGGAGGGGAGAAGCAAGAGCGAAGAGACAGATGGCCTGAGAGTTAGGAGCAAGCGCTGAGAGAGATCAGAGCGCAAGGGAGCAGTAGGCCGAGGACCCTTAGAAGAGCGGATGGGTAGGCAGAAAGGGTACTGCTTCTTGAACTTAAGTTACCTTTAGAGGCTAAGAGAGTTGAACTTCTTAGGGAGTCAACTGCTGACACCTTTTTAGGGTTCTAGAAACTTGCGAAGTAGGGATGTCACCTAGTATAGAGTAGGGACAGATTTAACTTGATTATTTTTCTCTTTCTGTAGAAGACGCAGAAGAACCACTTCATATCGATGCTTTTTAATTTGCTGATTTTGGAACTGACTTTAATTGTATTCGTTTGTAGACTGAGGTTCTTTAGGGAATATATGTTCCTATTGGTTCCTGTATATTTGATGAATTTGATCCTGAGAGGATTGTATATGCAACTTTTCTTAATTTTATATTAAACCTTTTAAACTTTATCAGTTGTAAGTGGTTCTTCAGAGTGGCGTCAGTTAATGGGGTTTATCTAACCTATGCAGGGGTTTGTCTTTTACTCAATGACAGAAACCAATCGATCCAAAATTGTCGAATGAGATAAGTTATCAAATTGATCATAAAAGATATTAAAATCTCATTCCCCGCAGTTGGTAGCAGAGAAAGATGGTTTTCTTCTTGAGGAAGACAACCTAGGTCAGGTTTAGTTTACCCCAAGGTCCCTAGTCATCGACGACCAGAAGAAGAATCCCTGCCGAAGACGGTGCTGACGGTGCGTCGAGAGAAAAGCAGCAGAATCGGTCGAGAGTGAGTATAAGGGTCATGCGTTGTAAGATTGCGGTGTTTTATGTTGTTCCTGTGTTGTAATGTCAAGCGGAGTTGAATGCCTGTAGTATGATTGAGGGAAGGTTGTGAGCGCGCGCAACCGGATAAAATCTTATGTCCAGAGAGGACTTAAGTGGTTCGGGTGTATCGAACACCCAGAGTAATTTGTCTACCATTTGAAGGGGGTCATGAGGTACCATTGATCGCCGGAGACCGATGATAGGGGGAGCGTTTGAGTGAGTGTATGAGTAAACGCATGCTGGTCGTACGTTTACTGTGTGTAAGTAACCTATCAGTTAAAGTGAGCGTCGGACCGTAAGAGGAAGACGTTTCGCTAGTTGAGGTGGCAATTACAGTTAGACTGTGGCCGTACAGTCAGAGAAAAGTGATCGCTTGGACGGAAGTAGTCATTTTTCGGCGTATGAATGAAACGCATGCAAGACCGCGAGACGAGTTGAGAAACGAAGGAAACTGCTGCAGAGGGGACGAGTGACGTCAGCGTAGAGTCGCGCTGAGATTGGTCGGTTAGCGTAGAACAGCGTTGAGATAGGCTGATTAGCGAGAGTCGCACAGGGATTGGTGATTTGTCATCGGGACATAAACAAGGAGAGAATTAATAAGAGAAAATCGTAGATTATCAAAAATGAAGTGCTTTAAGGGTTTAAGAAAAATCTTTAGGAGGAATAGAAGAAACTTATATGCTGGAGAAGAAGCTCCACCAGAAGGCACACCAGCTTATCATATGGCAGTAAATGTCGGCTTACACTCGATATTATGGATTTCCGAGTGGAATAGGCTAACGGAAGGGGAAAAGGAACTGACGTTTCCGAGATTCGGAACATTTAGGCTAGACGTGTTGAACCAACTGAAAGCGGTAATGCTTGCAACAAGACCTCTACCGAGGCCAACACAATTCGAAGCACTTAGTGCATGGTTTAGAGCAGCTCACGAGAAGAGTTTAAAGAGACGTCAAGAAAGAGTAAGACGATCAGTAAAGGCAGTACAGGATGCCAAATGGGATGAAGAAGCTAAGAAGTGGAGAGTGCAAAAGATAGAAGCAGACAAACTGTTCACCATGATAGAAGCCACGGGAGAAAAGAAACCTCTAGAGGAGGAAGATGAGGAAAGTGAGACGGAGGAGGATCTGATAGAGAGGCTATTAACAGATAGACCACCTCCGTACAACAGCGAAACCGCAAGTCCCATACTACAGCAAGGGGACGGAGCTAGATGGGGGGAATATAAATCGATCCCAGTAACAGAGTGGGACTCCAACAAGAGTGAGGAAATACCCCAAGCTAGTTCCGAACAGAGAGTAGTGGGAAGATTTGTGGTCCAGAAGGTGCCAGAGACGCAATGTGCAAGGTCGTACCAAATGCCAGACGCTCTACAAGTACCTGTTACCATAGGCCCTATAGTGTCAATCTACAACCCAGAGGGGGTCCAGCAGGAGGAACAGGCACGATGGGACAGGGAAAGGGCAGAGATGGAGAATAGGAATAACACGATGAATTCTCAGAGGCAGATACTAGCACCAGTGAGTCGGAGTACCCCATTAGATTCCGCAACGGGTCCCTGGATAGAACAAGGGGGTCAAAGAGGATCAATGGATTTGAGGGGACCAAAACCGAAATCCTATAAGGAATTAAGGGAATATCTGAAAGAATGGGATACTGCCGAAGAGGCTCGGAATAAAAGTTTAGAAACAGGAGCAGAGTGGAGAGACCAGGATAACAAGATCCTCTCTCATTGTGGAGCTGGCGAAAGCAGCCCGGAGTGGGAGAGAGGGAGTCAAGGAAGCAGGGGAGAAACTTGCCCTACTACTAGTGGCAATCGGCAAATGTGTAACGACAGGAGTGCAGGGTGTGGGGAAGTGCCTCGCGTCACTTTTAGTGAGGGAGAACGAAGGACGCAGGAATACCGAAACACTTTCAGATGCACACACCATACTCCGGATGAAAATGTGCAACATTGGAATCACGGGAACATGGAGGGTCGTGAAACGTCTCGACATGCCTCCGGTGATTACGGACGGAATCACGGGAACATGGAGAGCCGCGAAGGGTCTCGCCATGCGTCCGGTGAACAAGAACGAAGTCACGAGAATATAGGGAGTCGCGAAACGTCTCGCCATACATCCGGTGATCACGAACGAGATCGCGGGAGCATGGAGAGCCATGAAGGTCCTTATCGTTTGTTGAGTGATACCAGACAGCAAGCGAGTTACAGTGGTTTAGAACAGCACGGAGGATCTTATCTCGTATCTGGAGAAACCGAGTCAAAAAGACGGAATGTAGGGTTGAGGGATGGAGCATTGTTCCACCACACCCCAAGGGAAGATGGAAAGGCTTGGGATCTAGAGAGGTGGGAACAAAGAGATGGAAGGAAAATTCCTCATAACTCACCTGTGCTTAGGCGTAGGGCGCATAGTGGAGGTGAGAGGGATGTAAGAGAACAACCTAGGACTGACGTACTGAGAGCTGAAATAAAAGCAAGACGCATAGATGTAATGAGTTTAAAATCAGACTTGGATGAAATAATTGACGGCACAGTGGCAATTGAGAGGTTAGAGCTGTACGCACCAGATGAGATTCTGTTTTTGTCTAAAGACGTTACTCGGAAAGCGAGAGCAGCTCATGAGAAGTTATCTGAATTGGCAGAAAAGTACATGATAGACATATCACGAACTAAGGCTTTACAGGCCAACCATAGGCTGAATTGCACGGATCAAGATTTAGATGAGCGCAGAACGATTGGGCTAAGAGTACACATAAGGGAATTGGTCATGTGTATTAGAATATGGAGAGATCTGGATAGATGGGAGGAAAGATGGTCCAAGAAGGGATCTGTCAGACGGAGTACACTTGTAAAGTCTCAGGATACAGACTTAATGCGAATGGAAGCTTTCCCTTTGCGAGAAATCGCGAACGGAAACTACGTGCATGTACCATGGAGTAGGGGGGATTTAGCGGCATTCACTAATTCCTTCCCGAAGCTCAGAGAAAATTCCGTAGAGTGGTACAAGCAGGTAGAGAGATTCGTGAAAATCTCTAAGGTACTGTGGATTGATTTGAACACATTGTTCGATATCGTAGTACCCGGAGATTTGTGGACGGCATGTAAACTTAGTATTGAATGGCCCGCTTGTGAGCCTCCGAGGAATGCACAGACAGGCGGTCCATCAGACAGAGTCATGGAAAAATACGAAAGAGTAATAACATGGCTAAAAGAGAAAGTGCCGGTGCAAGACATAGACTGGGTTAAGATAGATCGAACAACTCAGGAGCCTAAAGAGACAGTTCACGAGTTTTATGAGAGGTTATTGAAAGCATTTAAGTTGTGTCGAAGTTTGTTCTCGGATTGAGACCAGACATAAGCCTGATGATTCAACAGCATTTAATTTGCTGGCAGAACAAACCTTTAGATGAGATTCTGAGGTATGCAAGGTACTGTAGCGATGAGATAGATTCGAAGGCAAAGAAGCTCAAGGAAAAGCTGATGTTGGTACAGATGCAATCAGCTGGAAAGGGTGGACAGTGACAACAGGGAATAGGAACGCCAGCAAAGAAACAGAATAATCAGAGCAGAGATGAGGAAGAAAGACAGAGACCGAGAATGGATATCGCAACACTGAAAAGGACAACCAGGTGTCATCAGTGTAACGAGGTGGGACATTGGAGACGCGAGTGTCCTTACAACGTTGAAATAGGGGAATTAGAACAGGAGGAGGAAGAGGTACAGAACAACGTGGTTAAGGGAGCGACAGTCCTGAAGGGAAAGTTTATCAAAGGGGGGACTCAGACTCCTCGAGCCCCGTTTCCTCAACCGCCTCGCATTGCAAATGGAGGGAAAACCTATAGACAAATGCCATTGTTCGTAGGAGGAGAAGAATGCTACTACGTTGATCCTCTTACAGGGCAACGAGTGAATAGGGAAGAAGACTGTACTTTAGGAGCAGCCCTGGAGGTAGATCAGAGGGGACCATACGTAGAGGCTGAAGTAGCTGGATGTCCTACGACCTTTTTGGTGGATACGGGAGCCACTAGATCCACGTTGAGATCAGCGGTAGTCCCAGGTCTGCCGATATCAGGAGAGATGATTCAGGTGGTAGGAGTCGCAAACAAGAGGATGACGAATCCTCTGACGGAACCAGTGTCAGTAAAGATAGGGAATTACAGTGACGAACATCAGTTTGTGATCTGTGATTCTAGCCCGGTGTGTTTACTAGGAAGAGATCTGTTGTGTAAACTGAATTGCACAATACATTGCACACCTGAAGGAGTAGAAGTGCAGACCAACGATGAAGATGCCGATTTTAAAGTTGTAAACTCGCAGGAATGCGTGGAACTATATCCTACCTTAACAGTGGAGGAGCTTCCACAGGATTTGAGGGAGAAAGTGTCAGCTGAGGTGTGGGATTTTACTGGAGAAGAAATAGGACTGATCAAAGGGGTAGAACCAGTAAAGATCATGGTAAGACCCAATGCCGAGTACCCAAGAACACCACAATACAAGTTGACACCGGAGACGATTGCAGGAATAAAGCCTGTGATCGAGTCCATGATTAAACAGGGAATACTGAAGGAGATCGTGGGTAGTCCATGTAACTCCCCGATTATGGGTTTGCAGAAGCCTAGTGGAAAATACAGAATAGTGCAGGATCTTCGAAAGATTAATAATATTGTTGTCTCATGTTGTCCAGTGGTACCGAATCCATCAGTGATATTATTTCAGATACCGTTCCAAGCTGAATGGTTCACCGTGATAGATTTGTGCCAGGCTTTCTTTTCGATTCCTTTAGATGAAGAGAGCCAGTATCTTTTCGCTTTTAAGCTGGAAGATCGCGTTTTAACATGGTGTCGTATCCCTCAGGGGTATACAGAAAGCCCATCGATTTTTAACCAGCTATTAAAGAGAAATCTTGAAAGTCTAGTACTGCCCAAGAACTCAGTTCTAGTCCAGTACATAGACGACCTCCTAGTTGCGTCAGAAACAGAGGAAGCTTGCAGAGTAGACACCATCACCTTGTTAAATCACTTGGCCGAGAACGGGCATAAGGTGTCTCCAAGTAAATTGCAATATTGTCTTACCGAAGTGCAATACTTGGGCCACAGGATTGAAAAGGGGAAACGGAAGGTGTCTCCAGACAGAATAGAGGCGATTATGAAAATGAACGCGCCTACAACACAAAGAGAAGTCAGGATGTTTTTAGGCATGGTCGGTTATTGTCGACAGTGGATAGCCAACTTTTCACTGAAGGCAAAACCTTTATTACAACTGACGCACAAAGGAGTGAGTGATCCGGTACCATGGGACAAAGACTGTTTGATGGCGTTTTTGCAGCTGAGGGAGGACTTATGTCGCGCCCCGGCTTTAGGAATGCCGGATTACACAAAACCATTTTTGCTTTACTGCTGCGAAAGAGAGGGATGCGCTTTAGCAGTTTTGGCCCAGATTCATGGAGATGCGCGTAGGCCAGTAGCGTATTTTTCGGCTACATTAGATCCAGTAGCCGCAGCGTTGCCCGGATGTCTCAAATCCGTTGCTGCAACGGGTGTCAGCATTGAAAGGTCTGAAAGTGTGGTAATGGGACATCAGTTAGTGGTGTACGTACCGCATTCTGTGGAATTGTTAATGACCAGGACTAAGACTCAGCATCTGACGAATAGCAGGCTCACACGCTACGAGCAAGTCATACTGGCTGCCGAGAATGTGACCCTAAAAAGATGCTCCGTCTTGAATCCTGCAACTTTGATGCCACTTCCAAATGAGGTGGATGATGAAATTTGTACAGATCATGATTGCCTTGATGTGACTGAACTATGCACCAAACCGAGACCCGATATCGTAGATGAGCCATTGACTGACCCTGATGAAATTTTCTTTGTCGATGGTTCATGCGTAAGAGACGATATTGGTCAGCTGAGAGCAGCTTATGCAGTTTGTACAATTACCAGAGTTGTAGAAGCCGCTTGCCTGGAGGGAGTACACTCCGCTCAGGTAGCTGAAATTATTGCTTTGACACGTGCCTGTTTAGCAGGTAACAAAATTCGAGTCACCATATACACCGATAGCCAGTATGGTTTCGGGGTAGTTCACGATTACGGGCAGTTATGGTCTCAAAGAGGTTACATGACCTCCTCGGGTTCTCCCATTAGGAATGGAGAATTCGTGAGATTATTGTTAGAGGCATTACAAGGCCCGACAGCTATTGCAGTAGTCAAATGTGCTGCGCATACAAAAAATGTAGATTTTGTGTCACAAGGTAACCGCTATGCGGATGAAGTAGCGCGTTACTGAGCAGAGCAAGGATATTCTCACACTGATGTGAAAGTGGGGGGGAATTCAGGAAAGAACTGAATTGACAATGTTGTTAGACACTGTAGATACGTGGGATGAGCTAAGGAGTGTTCAGGAGAATGCACCAGAAGATGAGAAAAAGGGCTGGGAAACAGCTGGGTGTATAAAAAGCGAGATGAATTTTTGGATCTCTGCCGATGGGAGAGCAGTCTTACCAAATGAACTTGTTAGTCCAATGGCAAGGACATTGCATGGATCAGCACACATAGTTAGAGATGCCATGGTGAGAGTATTCAGACAAACGTGGTTTAATCCTAAGTTTAGAGTAGCGGCAGAAGCAGTATGTCAGCGATGTGCGATCTGTCAGCAACTAAACGTGGGAAAGAGAACACCAGTTACATTGAGTCACATTGGGAGGTCTGGGGGGCCTTTCAATAGAATGCAGCTTGATTTTATAGAAATGCCTAAATGCAATAAACTCAGATACGTTTTAGTGATTGTCTGTATATTTTCTAGATGGGTTGAAGCTTACCCTACACGTAGATGTGATACACTTACAGTAGCAAAACTGTTACTTAGAGAGTTAATACCGAGGTTTGGGGTGCCCTCCTCTTTGGAATCGGACAGAGGAACTCATTTCAACAGCGAAATAGTGAAGATGTTGTGCTCAGCTTTGAGTATCGATCAGAAGCTCCATTGCAGTTATCGACCAGAAGCTTCAGGGATAGTAGAGCAAATCAATAGCACAATTAAGTCCAGACTTGCTAAAGTTTGTTCATCAACATCCCTGAGTTGGCCAGACGCACTTCCAGTGGTTCTTATGAGCATACGTAGCACACCAGATAGAAAAACAGGTCTCTCTCCACATGAGGTGCTAATGGGGAGAGCTATGAGATTGCCATCGGTTCCGACTGCAGCGTTATTGAACATCACAGACGACTTGATCTTGGACTACTGCAAGGGACTATCTGATGCCATTAATTCTGTGTCCCTCCAGGTCCAGGCTGCAGAGGTTCCATCAGCACAAGACTTGTGCCATGATCTGAGTCCTGGGGACTGGGTTTTGGTGAAAAAGCATGTCAGGAAGAACTGCTTAGACGTGCGTTGGCGAGGACCATGTCAAGTCATACTTGTTACGAACACTACAGTCAAGTGTGGAGGCCTGCCAAATTGGATACATGCTTCACACACCCGAAGAGTGCCAACACCTCTAGAAGAAACAGCTCCTCTCTCGGATGAGAATCCAGCGGAAAGCGGAGAAGCTATAGAGGGGGAAAGCCAAGCTGTAGAGGTGATTGAAGAGGCGGAGACTGTGACGGAACAGCTCGATGAAAGTCAAGACATTAGTGAGACCGAAGTCGCCTCAGGAGAAGAAAGTAACTGGGAGATTGAATCAGATACTGAACAAGCTGAGAGTGACCAAGAGACAAGTCCCAGAACAAGGAGCAGGAGGACAAGGAGTGACAAAGCCAGTTGGCCAGAGAGAAGAAGGAGGCCAAGCTTAAAGGCACAACAGGAGAAAACTCTTGTCCCAATCTCTGAAGAATCAGACCAAGAAGAGGAAACTACAGACTCAGGCACGGAGAGTCCAAGGAGATCGAGAAGGGTACGTGTGCCCTGCAGAAGGTACGCCACCCCAGAGTGGACTTATCTAGCAGATGTCTTGGGGACAGAAATCTGGGAGAGTGAAGAACGTGAAAGTAATCGATCTCGATCCATTTGTGGCAGTGGAGATATGGATGTTGACTCCTGGACTCGAGACTGAGGGATTACTGACTTTCACACTTCCCATACCCCCATACTTGAGTCGGATTAAAGATTTAGTGCTAAACAGATTACAATTTCCAACATTTGGTCATCAAATTCCGGAAGAAGAAGAAAAAGTCATTTGTTTTGAATTATTGGAACTTGTTGCGAGAGCTGCAGGTACGAGAATAATTGTTGATGTATAAAGACTTTTTGTATATAAGTTATAAAGAAGAAGATAACCTAGCGCCGAGTGGAAAGAAGAATAAAATTAGGGATTACATTTAGAGGACGGAGAAGGGTTAGGGTTGTCTGTTGTTACAAATAAAGAGACATTGTTGAACTTCTTCGCAAAGGAAAGAGTTACGCTGTTTTGGTAACATGGAGAACGGCAACCCAAACCGAAAAGTTAAATGTATAATAGGTACACTTATAGCAGTAGTATTATTTCTCATAATTACAGTCGTAACAATATCATACATAATAGGACATGAAACTGATAAAGAAATAGCAGATGTTAAGCCTGTAACGACTTTGAAACCTGCTCTTGATGGGAAGAAGGAGGAGAGCAATGTTATCCGTGAAAAGGCGTTATTGGCAGATGAAGCTCGTAGATTACATGTAGACGAGTCGCAGGGAAACTTTAGGTCAAACGCATATGCTAAACTGTTATACGAATATATCGATGCCATGGAGGCCAAAGATTGCTACGTTTGTATGCAAATGCCGGCTTCTGTAGATGAGGGCATTAGATATCATCATCTCCCATTGACTTATGGGATAACATGTAGTTTACTGCTTAGTATATTTTATGGTAGAGAAGGATTTGAGTACTACTTTTCAAATTATGATTCGGTACTGCCTGAAGTTCCGAATTATAAGCAAATGAATAAGTGGGACTATTACAAAAAGGAGGATAGACTAGCCAAATTCTTTCTTCCTTGGAATACACTAGATACATCATACGCACGCAGAAATAATTTGACTTGCAGGGTGTCAGAGATTGAGAAAAAGTTTATAGGACAAGTAGATGACCGATACAGAAGGCAGAAGATTCTAAAAATGTCAGGACAGTGGAAAACTGATTGGACAGAAGAAGAGAAGGCACATAAAAAGAAAGGGAGCAATGGTCCAATAGCATTGGATAGAACGCAGAAAGGAAAGTTATGTTTAACTCGAAGCAAGACATATTATGAGAGTGTATTTGTAGGTGAAGTAAATTGCGAACATGCTTTTCGATTAGAGTACTATACGAAGGATTTCATGAAGGAGATGCAAGTGATTCCTAATGTATATTTTGTATGTGGAAGAAATGCCTATGTAAAACTGCCTGACAATTGGTATGGTTCGTGTTACTTGGCAATTGTCTTCCCCAAAATATACCATGCAAAGGATTTAGCGATCATAGAAGGAAAGGCTTCGACAAGAACGAAAAGAGAAGTAGGAGATGCAGAAGTGGTAGGAGACGTATTTGGAGCGATGTTTCCTATGTTAGGTTTAATACTTAACGATGTTAAGATCAGGAGACTAGCTACAGTTGTAGACAGATTATCTGCAAGTACTGCAAGGTCATTAATGCTAATAGAAGGTGAGATGCAATCGATTAGAGCAATGGTTCTTCAGAATCGACTTGCTCTTGATGTGCTATTAGCAAAAGAAGGCGGAGTTTGCAAGGCTTTGAAGGTCCAGGAATGTTGTACTTATATTCCTGATAATTCAAAACCACTTGAGAAGGTCATAAGAAACATTACACAGATTCATCAAGAAATAGAAGATATGACAAAAATAAATGTTTGGGAAAAAGTAGGTCATGGAGTAGGAAAGGTTGGAAGTTGGTTTGCTAACCTTGGTAAAAGTATAGTATGGTATATATTAAAACCTGTATTAATAGTATTAATTTGTATAATCGCATTGTTAGGATTTGTGAAACTATATAAATGGTATAGGACGAACCGGTTACAAAGGTCTATGAGAGAACAAGAAAGGAGATTAGCTGCCTTATGAGATCAACAGTATAAAAGCTTGAGAGCACTTGAAATGATGAAAAGAGGGAATGATGTAACTAGTTCTATTTAAAGGTGATATTCAAATTGCATTTAGTGATGACTCCTAAAGGTCATCAAAGGGGGGAACTGAGAGAGCGCAATTTGAATAAAATGTATATCCGAGTCATATTTAGAAGTATATTGTATAAACGTAGGAATGAAATGTATATCGAACGTGAAGTTGACGCTTATAGCATAAAGTTAACAGACGTAACCAAAGTAATATAGGAAATGTAACTGTATTCACTTTAGAATGTATTAGATTTAGAAGGCCCGCATTCATAGTGGGCTAATGTAGAAATGCTTACGAATAGAAGAACGTGCAAAGTAGAATTCATGTACGTGTGTAACTTTAAATGCAGAAACGGCGAGAAATGTAACATGGAGAAATGTGCAGAGAGCATACACATAACGATGTAACAAATGAGAATATAAAATTATATTCTACGTAATTGTATTCTATGTAAAATGTATTCACATATGAGCAAGGGATTTGCTAAATGCGATCATATATAAATGTATGTTAAAGGTTATACTGTGTAGAAGAAGTTGGTAGGAATGTTAGAAGAGTTTAGGTCATTTGTGATTATAACCTGACAGACCAAGGGTTCGCAGGAGTGTAGTCTGCTGTTGGTAATTTAGTGGGCTCACAGGAGTCGTGAATAGCCTTCACTTGAATGTGCGAGCCAAAGAGTCTAGTTCTTGTTAGATTTAAGGTGACAAATGTCGGATGAAGTTTATTGCCTAAACATGATGGGAGACGATTGGAATTTGAGTCTTGTTTGAAATGACCATTCACAGGACCAAGAAGGGTTACAATCATAGTCGTAAAGAATAAAGTTCTGATAAGGTGATAGATTTTGCTCCAAAAGTGTCAAAGGTAAAGTTGAATGAAGTCACCAGCAAGAAGACGAAGATGGCGTCTAAGGAGAAAGGTCAACTTAACGGACGGCGAAGAGACGAAGCCATGGAAAGAGCTAGAAGATGACCTCACGGGGAAAGTCCGTGGTGGGCGTCGAAGGGGCGTTCCATCCACACTGTGATTGTGTATTTTAGGGACAGCACCCCGGGGAGGGGAGAAGCAAGAGCGAAGAGACAGATGGCCTGAGAGTTAGGAGCAAGCGCTGAGAGAGATCAGAGTGCAAGGGAGCAGTAGGCCGAGGACCCTTAGAAGAGCGGATGGGTAGGCAGAAAGGGTACTGCTTCTTGAACTTAAGTTACCTTTAGAGGCTAAGAGAGTTGAACTTCTTAGGGAGTCAACTGCTGACACCTTTTTAGGGTTCTAGAAACTTGCGAAGTAGGGATGTCACCTAGTATAGAGTAGGGACAGATTTAACTTGATTATTTTTCTCTTTCTGTAGAAGACGCAGAAGAACCACTTCATATCGATGCTTTTTAATTTGCTGATTTTGGAACTGACTTTAATTGTATTCGTTTGTAGACTGAGGTTCTTTAGGGAATATATGTTCCTATTGGTTCCTGTATATTTGATGAATTTGATCCTGAGAGGATTGTATATGCAACTTTTCTTAATTTTATATTAAACCTTTTAAACTTTATCAGTTGTAAGTGGTTCTTCAGAGTGTTGTCAGTTAATGGGGTTTATCTAACCTATGCAGGGGTTTGTCTTTTACTCAATGACAGAAACCAATCGATCCAAAATTGTCGAATGAGATAAGTTATCAAATTGATCATAAAAGATATTAAAATCTCATTCCCCGCAGTAACGAGCGACCTGCCAGCTGTGGTGCCAGCAAGGAGGCGATGGGCAGCCTCCCAGGTAGGAATGTCTTCATGTCTCTGCAGGTAGACTTGGGGACGAGAGAGGGCGAGGTGGCAATGACAAGCTTCTCTGCACTCGGTTCACGTGGGCTTCGTGCCATGCCAGTGGCCTTGGCCTGTCTAGTGCTGTTAATGACAGCAGTTTATTAATTTGTATTTTTTATTTTAGAACACATCGGAGCGCTAAGAAGAAGCATAAAGCAGAACTCAGGCGCTTTTTAAAGCACCCACATGACGAGATATGAAAACAGAACAGACGGTCTGCATCAAGTTGTTATCCGGTGCTAGCTGAACTGTCTCCTTTATTAAACACTGAGGTTTAAGGGTAGGACACGGGAGTCATGACTGACAGGGAGTCCTCTGTGCCCTCGGGCCCTACGAGATACCAGGATGGCACCAAGCCATGCGTGCTGTCCTGACAATGGGAGTCCGGTGGCAGGGAACACCTGGTGCCAGGGTGGAACAGATGCTGTTTAAGACTGTCCCATCTGCGGTGCCACACGAGGGCTCTGCGATGCCCTGGGATGTGGCAGGTTACAGACAGGTAGCCTTGAAAACCAAGCTCCTTGCGGGTGCCCGTCACCAGCTAGAGCTGCTTTTGACATATAGAATGGGGCAAAAAAGTTCTGGTGGTCACTCCCCAGGGGACTTATACATGTCTGGGGGAAGCTGTGCCTTCCTTAAATGGAGACTGGGGCTCCTTCTAGATCCCCAATCCACGCCCACTGCTCGGACTGCGTGGGGCATTGATGGCTGGCACGAGGTAAAATGAATAAAATGGAGCTCATTATGGGTACAGGGATGGCTCCTGTAAGAAGATTTTGATATTTTGCAACTTTCTAATCTGGTGCATCTTATTCGAAGTAGCGCAGCTTGTTCTAAGACCCTCTGTTCCTACCAGGAGAGCTGTACACATCTGACCCCAGTAGTGACCGCTAGAAGACTGTTTAATTTCTAAGCAGGGTCCTGCAGAAAGCCCTACTACAACACCCTTGGTGTGCCTCACTGTTAGATAATTAACAGCATTTTGGAGTGTTCTGTGAAATTTCTATTCTTTCATTTGGGTTTCTTGATGTAATTCTGGCTGACAGCTTCTACGGTGGGGGTCCTTTGTTGGTTCAGTGGGCACCAAGCAGTGCTGTTGTGAATGGTTAGTTGGTAGTATTGAGGAGGATTCTAATGAATGCTTCAGTGGGGTGCCAGGGGTGTCGTGCGATGATGCTTGGAGGTGTCCAGCTGTACTCCTGTGATAATGGCCACAGAGGAGGTGGTCAGGTCTGTTGCCAATGGCCTCTGCAGTGTGGTGTCAGGCCATTCTGCTACTAGGCAGTGCTGCTACTGGGCCATGCTGCGTTGTCTTGACTAAGGAAGCACCAGATGCAGCTGCTCTTGGAAGAGGTTGCGCTGGAATACACGGATCCAGACGCTCCTTAATGAGACTGATTATATGAGCACGTAGTGGAAGGTATTTGGGTCACTCTTCTTAATATAGCCCCAGCACATTGATAGGTGTATCACTCATCACTAACACAGAGGGCAACTGGATGTGGCCTTTCTGATTAGAACTTGTTGACAGTCTGATCCTACAGATGTTCTCGTCAAAGAGGGTCGAGGTCATTGTCTGCAAATAACACTCATGCTATTTCTGAGCCATCTACGATTCACAAAAGGGGGTGGTGATGAACAGAGTGTCTGAATTGAGCAGACCACTCTTACCCAGTCCAAAGATCAGGGCTTGATCCATCACCGTTATTTATCTCACTGCCCCATCCCAGCTCAGAACCTGGCTATATGCAAATCAGTCTGTCCCTGGCCCAGTGCATCATGGGAACAGGGCAGACTAAACTACCAAGCCAATTCTTTACCAGAAAGGAGACAAGCTACCGGGGACCGGTTTCTGGCATTTCAGCCGTCTTCGGCCCGGCTTGCTTGAATCCTGATGGAGCAGTGAGAAAGGGACTCATGTCTGAGTATACCCTGCCACACCTATAGTGGCCAAAATCGATTCACAAAAGGGGGTGGTGATGAACAGAGTGTCTGAATTGAGCAGACCACTCTTACCCAGTCCAAAGATCCATCACCGTTATTTATCTCACTGCCCCATCCCAGCTCAGAACCTGGCTATATGCAAATCAGTCTGTCCCTGGCCCAGTGCTTTCTGCTTAATTCAGAGACTCTGTCCCTCACCACCCCTTGTTGTAAATATTTTTGTCCACCCTAAGCGTGGAAGGGTATTCTCAGATGTGAGACCCTTGCTCATTGCACCATCAGGATTCAAGCAAACCGGGCCGAAGACGGCTGTAATGCCAGAAACCGGTCCCCGGGAGCTTGTTTCCTTCCCAGTGTAAGAATTGGCTTTTGTAGTTTGGTTTGCCCTGTTCCCATCATGCACTGGGACAGGAACAGACTAATTTGCATACAGCCAGGTTCTGAAACTGGGATGGTGCAGTGAGCTAAAAAACGGTGTTGGATCTAGCCCTGATCTCTTGACTGGGTGAGAGCTTTCTGCTTAATTCAGAGACTCTGTCCCTCACCACCCCTTGTTGTAAATATTTCTGAGCCATCTGGCACAAGTGCGCCATCTTCCCCTTCCATCTTCCAAGCAGTGAGCACCCCTCCCCTTCCTATGCCATGTTCCATCTTCAACTTCCCTTTGCTCGTTTTCTATTTCCATTTGCCCATTCGTTTTCCCACTTCCCCTCTCTACATTTGACTCGATTTCCAATGCAACACAAGGCACTTTGTCGGCATGGTAAGTCGTTATTGTCAAAAGAAATGCACCCAATATTTTTGTGTATTATTTAATGTTGGCGCACATATTTGTTGTTGGATCCTTTTCCTTCAAGGGGCAAACCACTGCTTGCCGCCTTTGGGAGTCCTGTAAGGTATTAGGCCTCATTAATGAGCTTGTGATGCAGTGCAGTGCAGTGAAGTGCAGTGCAACGCAGCAAGCCACCTTACTGTGCTGCACTGCATGACAGGGAAAGGGCAGGAATGCGTCATATTTAAGGCAATATGGTGCATCCCTGTCCTTTCCCTTGCACACTTTTAGCAGCCTAGCGCCAACACAGACTCCCTTGCAGCATGGTGCAAAGATGCCCTCATTGTATTCAGGATTATTTTTGTGCAGGAAGGAATACCTTCCTCCACAAAAAAGCAGCCCATATAGAAAGAGGATGAACAGAGATATTTCTCCTCGCTATGTCTCCGTGGGAAGGTGTACGATTTTGGCACATCCCCAGGTTTACAAGTTCTTGTAAATCTGAGGATGTTTTAAAATCCATTGGATATGTGTGGGAACAACCATGCAATGACATGGAACGCCTTCCCAGGCAGAGGTAGGCAAGGCAGCAAACTATGCTGCGTACTCCAGATTTTTGAAGCCACTCACAGCCAAGCAAAGGGGCTTTGCGTGGCTTTAAAATCTGACTTAGAGGTTTGCGTGGTGCATACGTGATACAACCCTCTCATAAACAAACCCCTTAGATTCTGAACAGCACCACTACCAACTACATATGAGCATATACTAAAGATGTACAAAAAAGTTGCTGGCCTGTTATGGGATGATCAACTGCAAGAGCTGCTTTAACAAGTGAAGAATCAATCAGATTGTAAAAAGAATATGACAAGTCACATGTTAACATTATACAAAAGCAACAAACAAGTATTTGTGTCAGTAAGATGCCTTTCAGAAATAGCAAGGTCACTACTACAGCTACCGCTGAAAATCATAAATGAGATAGGTACCTGTTCTTCTTTGCTATTTATAATGACTAATACTGCAGATAGCTCCTCACAGGACTGCTTTGCATCTTCATATATCTCATCTACTGTTTCAAAGTAATAGCAGCTGTTGGCAAAGTTCTTCCACTCAGCAGGACAACCTAAAATAATTGATATATTCTGTTAATATTGCAATGGCCCGTAATGCACATAAACTAACATTAGTGAATAAAATATGCAGAAACTATCAACGTAGATACATTTTCTGTCCCCCTAGTTAGTTTCTCTATCTAAGCAAGTTTTTACAAGAGCCATAACGCACACAATCTGGGATAGTACAAACAAAATAAGATTTTAACATCTAGATGTAACAAATACTTATTGCAGAATATCAATTAACACAGTATTAATAAAGTACACATATATTATATAGGTAAGTCTATACATACCATAACTCCACATACTTGCCTTGACAATATACATAAAATTGCTTGACAATATCAGCAAGGTAAGTAGATGTGGCGATGGAAATGTCGACATGTACTTTCAGGATATATATATATAACAAGATGAGAAGGTTGTAATTTAAAAAATATTTCTTCTGCACGTACATCTCTAATATATATTTAACTAACACTGCTTAATTTGTGCCATTGTTTGTCGGGCCTTGACACTAGCACTTATTCCGTAACACCATATTTATGTTAGTCTACCACACGGTGGCACTGTCAGTCTGTTTTAAAAAAAAGCATGAGCCAAGTGTTTACAAATCCAAAATACGCTTTAAAAAAATAATAATTATACCAGGGCACTCAGGCTATTCTTATAACTTTGGGTCACCTAGTATAGTCCAAATTGTCACATTCATAGGACTGTAATGGTAAGTTGGTATCATTAGTACTGATATTTAGTAGCACTGGCAGGGACCATTTGTGGTTCAAGCTTAGGAGTCCTGAGAAATACCTTGTCTCCTTGCACTTTTTATTTGACAGATTAAGCACTGCTTGAAGACATAGTGGTTGACAATATTCTACAGTCGATATTGTTGCAGTTTGCTATTTTTAAACTCAATATTGTGAAATATATTCCACAATACATAAGTGTCACCAAGTGTACACCCTCAATATCTAGTGACTCAACAAAGAAGCCAGTTAGTCCAATATGTCAACCATATCTCTGCAAAGTTTGATTCCATTGCTCCCTTTTCCACAAGAAGCAAAATAGCACATCCTACTTTGCCAACTCACCAAATATGTTGCTACTATCTCAGAAATATCACTGTAGATGACATCTTCTCTACCTGAACAAAAGTGCAAACTTCCTCTCTAAAAATTAGTGAAATAAGCCTCTTCATTCCTTCTACTTCACCAAATCTATCATTTGGCACTAGAGGTCGAAATGGGCAGGATCGAAGGGGCACGGAGTGCTCATACTTTTTTAATTTATGAGAAACAGTTCCCCTACTTTTTGTGAAAAGACAACTGTCCGGGGCGTTTTTTCCGATAGTTTAAATGCTTCGGCTAAAGTGTCATTTAGAGAGTTTCCTGTGCTGTGATACCGAGGGAGGGCCAGACAGCTAAACAATAAACAAGTCTTCCGCCAGGGTGTCTGCTGCCTGGAAGAAACGTAAATGTGTGCAAATGTAAAGGCTGGTTGGAATTCGGTACTGGCTTTAATTGATGGAATCACTTGAAGCTCGTGATCTCAAAGATTTACTCTTTTGGAGTGGTAGTTCAAGGGAGTTACCAACTGAGCTGTGAAATACTTGCTTTTAATAGACAGTTATTTACAAAAAATGTACGTATAATCTGGATAGAACTAAAATTCATATTTTGGAAGCACCATTTTATCTTACACCTTTTTGCGCATTTTGCAGCAGTCTATCTTATACTGCGTGTAATGAAACGTTAAATAATTACTTGCATCACAGTGCTTTCTGTCACAGGATAGGACCTTGTAGCACTAAAAAGCACACGTCATTATTCTCCACTACACCAACAAAGATTTAATTCTGTGGCTCTCTGGTTAACCAAGACCTCTGCCAGGCATTAACTAATAGAGGTTTCATAATATACTATAGTGCATTTGCCACTGATTACCTTTTTGTAATATTTTTTAATTTATGCAGGACACTATTTTATATGTAGCTACCTGATGTTGAAAGACCCAAAAAACGTATAGAATATTTAGTTTTTTTGGCAAAACCTCTGACCCCACCCCGAGCTCACTGCCCCTGCGCCCCCATTGCATGCAGCATCACAGTTCCCATACTTTTTTTTACTGCACTTCAACCGCTGTTAAGCACCTCAGCAAAATTATTATCACCACCTCTCTACTACCTAATTAAAGACACTGCCTAACCAAAAATGGCACCTCTCTCTTGGTCATCTAGCAACTTTTGCACTTTACTGTCTGCTGCATCTCTGAGATACTGCAGGCTATGACGCCAGTAAAACCAGAATTTAAAATACTACTCACTCACCTCAGGGATTCCACCTCTCTCCGTGCCACCTCAACATAGGCACAAAGTTCCTCTCTGTGCCACTTGGCATAATTTCTGATTATATTCTTATTTGGCCAAAAGGTCCATTAGGAGAATATTCCCACTACTGTGTTGCAGAGTCAAAAAACCTTGAAACCTCTTTTCATTGCATCGATAAACTGTTTCTGCAGATCCTTCTCCTACCTCGCCGCCAAGACCTGGAACACCCTCCCTGCCCACCTATGGCAGACCCAAGACCTACACGCCTTCAGAAGACTCCTCAAGACCTGGCTCTTCGAGCAGTAGCGGCACCCCCTTCCCTCAGCGCCTGGAGACCCTTACGGGTAAGTAGCGCGCTTTACAAGTACTCTGATCAGCTATTTTTTAACCTCAATATTCTGAGAGCTATTCCACAATACACAAGTGTCACCAAGTGTACCTCCTCAATATATGTGAACTCAACAAAGAAGAAAGGTACTTTGATATGTCACCCCTTTCTCTGCAACTTTTAAGAGTCCATCACTCCCTTTTCTCTTTTCTGTGGGTCAAACTTGTACATCTGGCAAATCCAAGTGCCTTCAGTTACTTTACCATGGTAAATGGGTCGCTGAGTGACTTATTGGGATTGATCCAAGAACACTTCCCAGCGGGGTGTCAAATGGTTAGAAATTATCCAATTATTTAAGCATCATTATTTATATTACTCTACTTTTTAAGGTGGAGCTCTTGAGACCTGTGTTATCTACTTTGTGGGTTTACAGCCAGCTCACTGCTTGTCATTTGTTTGTTTCAGTGTCCTGTAAAAATCCTTGTTTAGGGTATTAGGGTTAGCTTCAGAATCACTAGCAGCCCTCATAGGGCATCTATTCAAAAAAGGGTGCATTATGTTGTTACATGTGCTCCACGCCTCCACCTCTATCACACAAAGCTCTAGGTCTACGACGGATTGGGAAGATGCTTGTCAGCACATGTCTTTTAGGACAGGTTCAGCTTCTGCTATCCACATTGCTGCTGTGATAGAAGATCCTCCTGAAGAGGCAGTCGAATCGGGGGATCGATCGCCATGCTGAGTAGCTCGGGATACCAGTATCTTCGTACCCAATCCGGAGCCACAAGAATGACTTGGGCCCGGTCGCGCCTTATCTTCTTCAGCACTCTGGGCAGAAGTGGTATTGGCGGAAAGGCGTACAACAGACCGCAGCTCCACTAGCGCCGAAAAGCGTTGCCGAGTGAGTGCCGACTTGGAAACTTATGACATTGCGTGTTCTCTTCGGTGGCGAATAGACTTCTGGCCCAGGAACGCACTCGATGGCCCCCTTGGCCAAGAGGGCAGCGACTCACTGTTGGAGAAGCGCAAAGTGATCCCCCGACATGCGTTGGAACTGAAGAGACATGGCCGGGGGGTAGACTCGAAGGGGAGGGAGTAGCCCCTCCGGATGAGCTGCAACACCCACTTCTCGGAAGTGACAGAACGCCAGTGGGGAAGGTGATGGTGAATCCTGCCATCCACTGGCGTGGGATGCGACCCGAAGCTCAGACTAGGAAGGCTTCGAGGTAGACGTCGCAGGGGCGGAGGTGGACTAAACCTCACGCCGGCCCCCAGAGCCACCGAGGCGGCCACCGCGCCCACGTGCCCTCTGAGTCTGGTTCTGCGCAGGCTTCTGGCTGAACGAATGGCCAGGGGTGCCTCTGCCATGGCCACGAAAGGAATGAAACGTGGAAGTGGCCAGTCGCGTGGTGGAAAGGCCCAAGGACTTGGCCGTAGCTCGAGAGTCCTTAAAACAATCCAGTGCCGTGTTGGCCTTATCACCAAATAGGCGACTGCCGTCAAAAGGCATGTCCATGAGCGAGCTCTGAATGTCCAGGGAGAACCCAGTGAACCTCAGCCAGGCGTGGAGCCGAAGCGACATGGTTGTGGAAATCTCCCTACCAAGGGAGTCCGCGGTGTCCAAGCCACAAGGAATGGCAAATCTAGCCGCGTCCTTACCCTCCGCCACAGCCTGAGACAGCACAGTCTGGACCTCCTCCGGGCACCGAGGCAACACCTCAGCCACGGAATCCCACACTGCATGGGAATAGCGGCCCAGACGGCATGCGGTGTTCACTGACTGCAGTCCTAAGCTGGTTGAATAGAACGACCTCTTGCCAAGCTGCTCCAATCTCTTAAGAGTCCCTATCCGGGGGAGCTGTGGGATAGGCACTCTGGGACGAAGAAACATGAATTGGCAGACTTTCAGGTGTAGGATGAGTGGTCAGAAAAGCAGGGTCACCCGGTGCCGGGCGATGACGCCTGGCGACGTTTTTATCTACAGGGGCCCAGTGGTGGGCCGTAAGCAAGTGCCCAACAAGACTTCGGTGAGGGCATCATTAAAGGGCAGCAGCGGCTCTGAAGAAGTGGACGTCGGCTGCAGCACCTCAGTGAGGAGATTAGTCTTCAGGGTCACCGTGGGGAGAGCGAGGTTAAGGACCTCAGCAGCCCGACAGAGCACCACCGTATACGAGGCGCATTCCTCCATAGTGGGCGGGGGAGAGGCAAGCCCTGTATCAGAGGAGACATCGAGGCCCCCAGCCTCCTCCACGTCATCCACACAGTCCTGCTCAGAATCACACTGACGAGAAAGCGGGTCCTCAAAGCCTTCCCAGTCATCCTCCTCGGCCAGCCCAGAAGGCCATGTAATGGTTTTTAGATCACTTTTCACTTGTTCACGGCCATCACTTAGCTTTAGAAGTGCATCCATGTCTCCAGGTGTATGCCCGCCCTCTATCAAACAAAGTTTTTTTAGGGCGAGGACAGCCGATGATGAAGCATGACACGGGGCGGTGTGTGAGGCCAGTCCATAACTTTTTATGAGATGCCCCCAATGGTGCTGCATCTCAAGATAACTCTGTAGAAACCCATACTAGGGGCAGCCCATTTTTGTGTATACATAGTAGAGTGGAGGCTGGCTTGCCCCTAGGCCCCGTGCCTCTAGTTCCCATCCCCAGCAAGGTCTGGCATTAGTGTGTGTGAACATAAGATAAAAACCTGGTGGAAAGAGCCAGTGAAAATTTCCAAATGCCTCAGTCGAGATAGGAGTTTTCTTCCATGGTGAGGTGAGATCACTTGTACTGCCACATTTTGAACCACTTGAAATCTGTATAGTAAAGTGGATTGCAGGCCCAGTAATTCTAAATGAATGTATATAGTGCTTACTACCCCTGACGAGGTGTTGAAGCTCTTTAAGCTGGGCAGCACGCTGCTCCAGTGCCAAGGTTAGTGATTAAACTGGTGTTACTGGTTATTGTTTGTTATAGGGATTAGTTTGCCACTCAAGCAAACCAATCCATGCTTTCACGCCTGTTTCTTTGTGGTAGATTAAAATAAGAAGAATTATATGTGATCATTAGTGGGACAGAAAGAGGGGGGGTATGTGAGTTCATGCAGATGGTTGGTGGGGTTAATAGAGGTGCTAGAAAAGATTAGGTATTGTTAGGCTGCAGGGGCATGGCTTTTCTAGGTAGGAGTGACTCTGGTGTTTGAAATGTGTTATGGACTATTTGCAATAACACATTAATAAAGATTAACCCTTTCGATGCTGATGACGAGCTCAGCTCGTCATCACCCACGAGTGTCATGTGCTGATGACGAGCTGAGCTCGTCATGGTGCCACTAAAATGGCATTTTCCAGCACAGGGGGGGGAAAACGCCCAGCAGCCATGTGGTTAAGTCAAACATGCATTTGGCTCAGAGAAGGAGAGAGGGCAAGTTAGTCCAGCCTCGATCGATTCAATGATCCAAGTGACAGATGCTCTTTTCCCATCTGCCCTCAGAAATGGAATCCGTTTCCTAAGCACTTTAATTTGAAAGAAGCAGGAAGAGAGCATTATCAAGTTTTTCACTGAAGAAGATAGAATGGGTAAAGAAACCACATATGGGGAGTATGTATAAAGCCAGAGATCTGATTTGCCTTTGATAACTAGTTGGAACAACTTTTTATCTGCATTCTTTTTCAATAGATTGCTGCCCGTACGCTTTCAAATAAATACCATTAGTGGTATAAAAAAGTTATGGGAATAGGGATTGTTGTCTAAGCGATATAATTTTGTGAATGGTCAGCATACAAATATGTAAATTTTAAAACCCATAATAGCTAAGATGTTTGTAAGAGGGTCATATAGATATTAAATAGATGGGCAGATCGAGATTAATCCTGAGGTACCCTACAAGTGACAGAGTTTTGCTGGAATTTAAAAACAGCAAGTTTCACTGGTTGAGAGCGATCGGTTAAAAATACTTTAATCTTTTGAAAGTCTTAACCTCAAGGCCTGCTCCGATGATAGGGTTGAGTATGATGGTGTGGTTTGCCATCTCGAAGGCTGCAAGGAGGTCCTAGGGGACCAGTACCTTGATATGGGCCTGATTAACATCTACACCAATAGAGAAACTGATTCAGATTATGAGCTAGACAAAAACCATCTTGAAAGCTTTCAAGAAAGTTGATTTCCTGCAGATGTTTGTTTCAATCAAAAGATTTTTTATGACCTTAGCACGGGAATTGAGTAAATACATCTAAGAGTAGTTTTTTTCAGTGGACGAAGCACAACCTCCTCCTTAACAGAACTTAAAACTAAGCATTACCCGAGAGAGGAATTTAAAATTTTTAAAAAGAAGGCAGGATGCCAATAATGAGGTCTGAAAGTTATTAAAGAATAAAGTAAGGAAAGTCCAAAGATGTCCCTGAATTAATAGTGGCTAATGTTAAAGTAAAAATGTTCTTGAAATACGTGGAAAGAAAACGTTGTGGGATTTGATTAGATAGCAACAGTTGCTTCAGGAAAGTTCTTATTGCCATAGTGTATGAGCCATCTCTGGAGAAATTCTGGTCATATAAGGCAGCTCCCTTATAAAACTTCAAACGCTTCCTGCCCATGCAATGAGTAAGTGATCTTATTACAATAATATGCTTGCTTTATTTAAAAAAAATGCTTGTAAGAAGGTAAGTGTTTATTAAACACAGCTTTGGCAGAGTAATTGTAATTCTACCACCAAATTAATCTGGTGAAATTTAGTTTTGGAAATGTTAAGACCCAGAAAACACCAGGTGCAAAGTCAGCATGTTTTGTGACCCGTTTTGAGTTTATTGGGGCGTGGCTGTCATTGCTTCACTAAGCCAATTGGTGATGGCCACCTTTTGAGAATCCACAAGTATTCCATTGGGAAACTGTATTCCTTGTATAAGTTGGTCATGGCAGCCAAATTTACTTTGCTCCACTATCGAAACAGAACAAAATCAGTTGGCTGTTAAGAGGATAAATTGTCGTCCAGCAGAAAGATAAGGAATTTGGTAATATAATGATCATAACAAGACCAGTGAAAAAGGGATAAAATACTCAAAACCACATTGTAGGTTCAGATATGATCCAAAGTGTTACAAAAGAGCAGGGAAAGGTCCAGGCATTAGGAACCTGCACCAGTCAGTCTAGTGTAGTGGCAACACAATTAAAGGTGTGGTGCAATGAGCCAGGGACGTGACCCTCCTGCGTCCCCAATGATAGGGAAGGACCCTAAAACCATAGAAGACAAAAAATGGCTCTGCACTCAAATGCTGTAATAAACTACTTATTAATGTAGATTTGTATCCAGAATTTAAAGCCCAAGAAAAATTGTTGTTTTGCAATATGTGATACTAGATGTCAACAATTTAACGCAAACGATGTGAACATTGCGTCTCCCAAATAAATCACGTTGCCAGTCAAGATACTGGGAAAAGTGTTCTCCTTTTATTCTTTATTCAAGTTTTCTTTCATTAAAAACAGCACAGAATTGATAGCCGCGTGACACGGGACTTCTTCAAGGCCTTAACAAGTTTAAAATATGACACATAGTCGCTTCTTGTCAGGCTTTCTGTGGGTAAATGATATCTTTAACGGTAAACCTTTGTATGTTTTGGATACGACACACAGGTGCTTTGTGTCAGGCTCAATATAATCGAGGAAATATTATAACTGGTGAACGGGATATGTATCTCCCAATATCGTAACCGGACATCAGAGTGCGATATTGGGAGATACATATCCCGTTCACCAGTTAAAATAATGTGGAAAATGATTTTTGGAATCCTACCTGGTGAATCCGTGAAGCTCACAGCGCGGTCTACAAGTAAGCTGGCATCTATCAAAATAACTTGCTGGCCAGGGGGGCAGTAGAAGTCTCAATAGACTGGCATAGATGTTGGCCGCTATTCCTGGCCGGCCACATGCAGGCGCAGATGGAAGTAGATGGGTGCTCTGTTGGGACAGTGTGCCACCCATGCACCCACTGCGCATACCTGCTGTACGGACGAGGTGAGGCTAGCTTGATATGGCAGGTAGCAGCTTTGCTCGTGCACCTCAAGCCTCTATTTCCCTACATATGCCTGCCTATGAAACCTGCCACATGCATGTGTAAGTCTAAACAATACAATTTTGGCATCTTTCAACTTGTCTCTCTAAAAGTGACTGAAGAACGCTGAGTGAATTAGCACAATAAACAGGGGTTTCAAGTGTCTAGTCTGCTTAAATGGAACATTTGGAAGTTTGTAGTGCCTTAATTTGAGATATTTCACAGGCTCATGAGTGGCACTTTGGGTGACACTGTATTGCAAATGTAATCAATGACTCAAGCAGTGGAATTTTATCCACCAGTTGCAGGATTTTCTCTACGCTTGGTGATATTACTTCCCCATAGTTTAGGACTTGTCTTAATAGCAGCAGCAATTATCCTTGTAACAGATTTTGACTTCAGTGCTGACTCTTCAGGACTACCCTGATGGTAACAGTTGCCACCATCACGCGCCTAGTAAAAGAAAATACATGTCTGTCCCCAAAGGCCTATATATTATGCATTGCTTTGGAGTAACTGACAACTGTGGCTGTCAAAAAATTGAAAGTATCTTGGAAATGCAAGGCATTTAGCATTAACTATTGCATTTCCTATAGCTCCCTTTCTTGTCATGACTACATCAGAATTATATTTGAATTACTAATATTTCGCTGGCAAAAGGCCATTTATTATGTGTAACAACTGCTACCAGTTCTGACCTTTCAATCTACATTGCATTGAAATCTCGCACTTATAGTTTGTCTATTCCTATTAGGACTTAACTTTAAATATCCAAAGCGCAAAGTAATGCTAGTTTAAAACCCTTACAGAGGACTGGGTGACGGTGTCAAACATAATACAGCCACGTGGCAACTATGATAACTGAAGTCAGTCTACAAACGATGCCAGAGTTCCTCAACCCCACACTTATATCAACATGCTTTTTGCAATAAATAACCATCCGCCTGTGATCAGGGCTCCTCCTCCTCAGATAAACTTAGTTTCTCTGCTGATGTGCCGCCTGTTTCAAAATGATTATGGTTGTCCACTGGCTGACAAGAAGAGAGGTGGATATATTGGGGTGACGAATGCTGAGACAGGAGAGAAGCCTTCTACAGTGCTGTCCACCAAAATGTAAGTCATCAGGGGCAAAGAACCAAACGTGAAGGGGTAGGGATGTCGCAATCTGGCTCGATATTTTACTGTCGGGAGCCAGACTGACTGTAATGATTTGGCTAAACTGTCAGATGCCTCTTAGTGACAGTCAGAGAATGCTCACCCCAGCTGCGGCCTTTCATGGTGCGCTAGGAACTCTGAAATGAGGCCCTATTCCATCGCAAGCACTAGCAGGTGTAGTTAACAAACAATTTGGCATGAGCGGTTTCACTACGAAACTTGAGGGGGCACGCCTGAAAAGTACATGGAGCCCCCCCAAAGAAAACACAAGGAGACGACGGATGGAGCACTGATACTTTAGAGACACCCACCCCCTGTCACAGATCTGAATGGAATCCATCATCGTTCTTTAGCTCACTTCGCCACCCCAGTTCAGACCCAGCTATATGCAAATCAGGCTTGACCCTGTGCCTCACGGGAACAATGCAGCCCAAACTGCCAAGTCAGGTCTTCCCTAGACTGGAAATAATCATCTTGGGAACTGTTTCGGGGTAACACCCCATATCAGCCGGGCTAGGTGGAATCCAATGGCAAAGTGAGCAAGGGACCCACGTTTGGGCATACCCTGCCAACATAGGGCAAACAAAGCAGCCCCCCCCCCCACACAGCTCTCAGGCCAGTGGCCCGCTGCACGTGCAAAGCACTGGAGGGGGACCCCAGCACCACTGAGGCTCCAGGGGCTAATATTATTGGGCGTGAGTAGCACGAATGTGGACCGCAAAGGAAAGCATAGTACCAAAATCAAGTGCCCAAATGAGGAGGAAGATGTGCTTCCAAGGGGGTACAGAGAGGTTAACTAAACATGCTGTAAATCTCAAACTTAATGCATGCCTCATTTCAGACCTTGCAGTGATGCACAAAATACTGTCCTTTGCATTATTTACACCCTTGGGGGCAGATTTACTAAGGGTTTATGTTGGGGTTGTGTCGCGTTTGTGGTGCAGCACAGGCTCAAAATTCTTTTCGGCATTTACTGAGCCCTGCAAAGCCACTTTGTAATGCAATGCAGCTCTAACTATCAGAGGAGGACACAGTGTATTGATCTTATGGTCATGATTTACATTGTACAACAATTTTGGAATTATTTTAATATTTGTTTTACTATTTCATGTATCTAACCGAAGGCTCTTTCGCTTTTATTGATTTTATCCAAATGTGTATTTTAACTGTGTTTAATGGCAGACTGCTGGAAAAATGATCAGGAATTTCTGCTCTGACCATCTTAAGCTAATACATGTATTCCTAAGGCTACAATAATTTGTTACCAGCTTAGACTTTCCAGATGGCATAACGGACCCATTTCTAGTTCATTTTCCAGGACTTTCGCTGAGGTTTTTAGGTCTCGCCTATTCCATCCCGTAGGGATGATAGGCGAGATTTATAGTAAGGCTTTTGAAAAGTCTACCCAGCTGCGGATCGCGTACAGTTCATGTGAGCACAATCACGCGCATTCTCAACAGCTGCCACAATCACGCGCATTCTCAACAGCTTGCATTTGTTACCAGACACTTCGTGCACGCGTCCCGCGCTCCTCCTCTGCTGCCACACGCATTCAGCTCACCAGGCTGCACACCCCCTCACTCTCCATATGGGTGCTGTTTATGTTTGTTTATGTATTTGGCAATTTTTATAGCGCACAACTACCCACGGGGGTCTTGGCGCTCAAAGAAACAGTACGATAGCTATGGCAGATTTTAGTGTGGGAAAAGCCAGGGTTTTTAATTTCTTCCTGAAGCTAATGAGCGTTGAGGCCGTTTTAATGGAAAGGGGGAGTGTGTTTCAGAGTCTGGCTGTGGATATCACGAAGCATCTGTCACCCCAATTGGCCTTTTTTGTTTGTTGAATTTTGAGCAGATGAGCTGAGGAGGAACGAAGTGTTCTTGGATTTTCAAGCGGGCAGAGGGCGTCCTTGAGGAATTTTGGGCCTAAGTTGTTAACAGCTTTATAGGCGATACACAATGCTTTGAATTTTGTACGAATCCTAACGGGGAACCAGTGAAGCTGTTGGATATATGGAGAGCTGGAGGTGAACTTAGGAATGCCCAGTAGGATTCTGGCTGAGGCATTCTGTACTAGCTGGAGCCTGTTAAGAACTTTCTCCTGGGCATTAAGAAGAAGGGCGTTGCAGTAGTCGGTTTTGGCAAAAACCAGAGTACTGATTGAGGTTTTGCCAGCTGAAATGGGAAGGTATGGAAGAAGTTTTTTGATTTTCTTTAGAGTAAAGAAGGAAGTGGAGACTACGGAGTTAACATGATGGTGAAAAGTGAGTCTGTTATCGAAGATAACTCCAAGGTTACGAACCTTGGTGACAGGTTGTGGTGGAGGTCCCATCTCCGTAGGCCACCAATGAGGGGACCAGGTAGGTTCCAATTTCCCGAATGTCATCACCTCTGTCTTATCAGAGTTTAATTTAAGACAGTTTGATGACATCCAGGAACTGATTGCGAGCATTCCTTCTTGGAAGTTTGCAGTGATTGTCGCTCCGTCATTGTGTACGGATAGGACCAATTGGGTATCGTCGGCATAGGTCGTGAGGGCAATGCCGTAAGACTTAATCACCCTCGCTAAGTCTGAAACATATATGTTGAATAAAGTCGGACTTAGCGAGGAGCCCTGTGGTACTCCGCAAGGAAGAGAGAAAGTGGGGGAGGTGAAAGGGCTCATTTTGACTGCCTGTGATCGGTTGGCCAAGAAGGAGGCAAGAAGTTCTTTGGCCTTATACTGAATGCCAATTGCTGAGACACGGTCGATCAGGGTGGCATGATCGACCATGTCGAAGGCTGCGGAGAGATCTAGCAGTACTAGTACTGCCGCTCCTCCTTTGTCCAAAGTCAGTCTTATTTCATCTGCCGCTTTTATTAAAGCGGTTTCGGTTCCATGTCCCTGCCTAAACCCAAATTGGGTTTCATCCAGTAAATTGTTTTCATCTATGAATTTCGAAAGTTGTATATTCATAGCTTTTTCAAATACTTTTGCTGGGTAAGGGAGACATGCGATGGGTCTATAACTGGATGGGAGGGAGGGGTCAAGGGTGGGTTTTTTCAGGAGTGGCTTAATGATAGCCTTTTTCCAGACTGAGGGATATGAGTCAGTAATGAACATAGCATTGCAAATGTTGGTCAAAGCAGGGGAGATGGCTTCTGGAATAAGGTTAAGAATAGCCGGGGGGCAAGGATCTTGGGGAGATCCTGATTTGGTACTGCAAATTAGACGGTGGACTTGTTCCTTGGTAACAGCTTTGAATACACCGCTCCTTTTCTTTGATCTCCGCTGCGCGTTCTCACAGGCTCCTATCCGCCCACGTGTCTTTTTTTTCTCTACTACGCTTTATTTACTGTATCCTCTCTGGCATAAGGTTAATTCGTGATAGACCTCTGATCACACGACTGACAAGTAAGTGTTGCTGCATTACTCCATGGCAGCCACTCCCGCTAACATTTGTCGGATGTTTTTTTTTAAACGTACTACTTTTCTTTGATAAAACGTTTCTCATTCATTGCTTAAAGAGTATATCCTTGTTCCACACTAAACTGCTGAAACATGCTTAAATACGGACTATTATGGTTTGTTTTCTGCATCTTCTCTGGCCTAAGGTTAATTCGCAGTCTAGAGCGGTTGCGCTCCCTCACGCACATCCTTGATGATCAATTGATCTATCACAGTTAAGAAGTTGTGTCCTCATTCTTATTAACTTTTTTTCTTGATATGCCTCGTATATTGAGTTTGATTAGGTAAACATGCAGTAGGTTGATCCTTCTAAATGAATAGGTGATAACTGTCATGTTAAAACCAGTTGTTTATTTATATCTATTGCGTAAAGTATATGCACCCTCTTTTTTTAAAGTTACAGTTTCCCATATATGTATAAATTAACAAATGTATTGCCTCTGACTTCACTGCAATATTCAATGGAAAGAGAATTACATCGCTATGGATACTGGTTTGGGGGGGCAATTATAGAAACAAAGACTAAAAGTGGTATATTCAAGTTACATTTAGCACTTTAAACAAATGTCTTATAACATGTTGCAATTAATTTTTTTTTTGCAGAATTGAAATGTAAATATGTGATTTTTGTAAAAATCTGAAAATGTGCAGACTAGATGCAGATATTATGTTGTTGGATTGCACAGCTTAGGTATTTTAATCCTTTTAATTCACACAGTGACCATTTGCTTAGTACTATTTGACCCTGCATGTACCTGTCTATCACTGCACATCAATATTACAATGCACACAATAGTTTTATCACCAAATCTAACCCCTCTCGCATCAGTTGCAAGCTTTGCCAGCACTGTGACTTCCCTGCTATCTCTTTCGGTTTCTTTTTGGGCCTAGATACACTCTTCATTAAATCTCTGACCTATAGGCACATTAGGCCTCGTTCTATCTATTGCCCTACCTTTATCTATTGCCCTCACTCTATCTATCTATCACCCTCACTCTATCTATTGCCCTCACTCTATCTATCACCCTCACTCTATCTATTGCCCACACTCTATCTATCTATTGCCCTCACTCTATCTATTGCCCTCATTCTACCTATCTATTGCACGCACTCTATCTATCGCACTCACTCTATCTATCGCACTCACTATATCTATCACACTCATTCTATCTATCACCCTCACTCTATCTATCGCCCTCACTCTATCTATCTATCTATCTATCTATCGTACTCACTCCCTCTATCTGTCTATCGCCCTCCCTCTATCTATCTATCGCCTTCCCTATATCTATCTATCGCCCTCACTCTATCTATCGATCGCACTCACTCTATCTATCGCATCACCACAGCATCACTCAGCACCACCACAGCATCACTCAGGGGCACCACAACATCACTATGTGCTACAACAGCATCACTGAACGCCACAGAATCACTCAGCGTCACCACAGCAACAATCTGTGCAACCATTCAACAACAACTGGTTCAAATATGTTCTCTCAATTTTTCAAGCTTAATTACAAATGTCACAAAAAGATGTTAATATTTCTCTTCGGTTCTTGGATTTTCGTCACAATAAAATACACTGAACATAATCTTCACTAAAGTTATTTACAAAAGTTTAAGCTATTGCCATTATAAATTACAATAACTTTTATTTAAGTATTAATTATAAAAAAAATTAAAATCAATTGTTATTTGTAATTTCAATACATCTAAGTCACGTAAATACAACACATATTGCATTACAAATGCTATAGGTGTCACATTTGCGAAAGTTATAACTATTGGCATTGTAAATGACAAAGCTCTTAATTTCGCTATTTTCAAAACACCTAAATTAAAAAATTGGCATTTACAATACCAATAGCTCAAACTTTCCTAATGCGAGACCTATTGCATTGCAAATGCTTGTTTAGGGTTGTCACAGCAGGAATATGCCCAGGTATCAAAGGGTGTAATATTGTGTAAACTCATTTTGTTTGATTGACCTGTTCCGGTTTTTTATCTAAATAGCCTAGTTTGCATTTTAATATGTATTTAGTAGTTGTATTCTGTACTTTTATGGTTCAATGAACTGAAACAGTTACTTGCATTATTGCAAGGCAGCACACAGTGCTGCCTTGTGTTACCTTGAATTGGGTAGGCGTTCTATTTATTTATTTATAGGCTTATATAGCGCTGGAATCGACTCCCGAAGGAGTATCTCTGCGCTTGGTTCACCTAGCAGGTAGAAAGTAATGCTCTTAAGATCTAGAAAGGAGCTACATTTGAAACAAGAAAGTTTTCAACAATTTCCTAAATGCCAGATGATTAGTACAAAGCCTGAGGGTGGAAGTTCTATGGGTGGAACATGAGCGTTCGTTCCCATGCATCCACCCATGGACTTTGGCGCATTCCCAAATTTACCACAAGCTAGTAAAGCTGGGAATGCATCAACAAGCTATGTCTTCCAAAGTGAGGCGTAATGAGGAGGAATATGATTCTAAGGATTGTTTTTCTGCAGGAAGCCATGCCTTCCTGCACAAAACAATCTTATCTGTAATGCAGGCACCCTTGCACCATGGTGCAAGGGTGCCTGCATTGGCGCTAGCAGCCTCAAGTGAGCCAGTACAGGGAGAGAGCTGATAAGAATCATTTGTTAGTACATATGGCGCTTTTCTGTTCTCTCTCATTCATGCAACGCAGCGCAGCAACTTGCCTTGCTGCAACGTGTTGCGTGACTTGTAAGTAAATCTGCCCCTAGATACATGACACTTGGCAGGGCTAGATGATGTGGATACCATATATGACCTTTCAGAGCTAGTGTGGACTGGTTCTCTTTCAAATGCCATTTCCAGTTTGCTCACCAGACATGGACTTTGTGCAAAATGATGTTCCTCACAGCAAATGCAAATTGGACTGGTTCCAAGCAAGAGTACCCTTAAGAGGGGCAAAATGAAGTGTGAGATCTCTGCATCTGGCTGTCATCAGCCTTTCTGAAGCAGTAATCAGTCAGAGAAATGGGCAGGCCTAGCCTAGAAACATCCTCACCTTGAACAGGAAAGAAGGCTTCAATCCCATCCTTGAACCCTATTACCCACCAAATGGCAGTGCTCATAAAAAGGTAGTCAGGAGTCCTCTTCTAAAAAGTCCCTTGTGGGATTTGTAAAAGAAGTCTTGTCTCCATCCTACTAACTTCAGTATCTGGGTCGCCACCCTCCAGCCACAGGAACAGAGACAATACATGTGCACTGTTTTGGAAAGTTATCCTTGCCATCCATCTTGTGTCATGCCAAACCAAGAGCTTCCAAAATGGGTCACACTGCTCCTAGTATTCATCAACACACATACACAGCGTCCTATTACAAACACATGTACTGCCTGCACCACACACACACTTGACGCGCACATGGGTAAAAGTGCATGGAAATGTCTGGCTTTCACATGACAGCAGAACTTTACATAAGAGGGAACAGTAGCTCACTCTCTCACTGACACAAGAAAATAGTCCTGTCACACTACTGAGTTTAAAACATAGTATTCTTTCACTACCACTTTAGGTGATTTTCCCACACCATGGACAGTAGTCCACTGCCTCCTAAAAAGGGATGCTTAGTGCGTCCGTTTAGTTCACATGACAGCGCTAAGGCTTTCTGCATATGTTAGTTTAGCATGATGCTTTGGCTAAAATAAATGGCAGACCAAGAGTTTCATATGTAGTTTGGCTCTCAGGGCAAGAGATACATGCCTGTTTACAGGGGACATTCTCTACCTATCAGTACCAGTGCAGGTTTATCTCTCCTACGCTAGAAGATGATTTGGGCTTATGTTGTACATTTCAAGGAGCAAGACTTCATTCCAATGTGGGGTGGGGGATTGGCCAATAAAGCAGAGGCATGATGATAGTAACACCGATGGCAATATAAATAGTAAATATGCACATAAGTTAGAACGATAAATAAAATTAACATAAAATGGAACAGAGCCAAACAACAGATGGTAAATAAATCTAAACATCAAGTCTTTCAAGTGAGTTCTAGTAGTCCATTGCCTACAAATGAGTCACAAATTAATGGAAAGACCATTAAAATAGATAAAATGTGAGCAATTTACAAAAAGAGAAGAGGGACTACACACATAAAATCCAATGAAATCCAAAAGACTGGTTGTCATAGAAGGATCACTCTGGCATGCCAGAGTCAAGGAATCTCCAGCCACAGTGGTGAAAAACGAGACGTCATTGTGCCTCCCTACCCCCACGTTTACAGACAGTGAACCCATGATTGGGTGTTCAGAGCAGTTTAAACTATTTAGTCTTACAATCAAGAAGACTGGAAAATAACTGGAATGAAACTTTGGCTCAGACAGAAACTGTGCAACTTTCATATTGGTTTGACTCACCAGTAGCTTTGGGTGAAAGAGCTGTTGTGTATTCTCCTTGAAGTGCAAGTGGGCCTGCTACAGCTGGCAGTCCAGGTGGGCCAGGAGGGCCTTGAGGTCCAGGCAAGCCTGGAATTCCAGGTGGGCCAGTTAATCCTCGCGGCCCTGGAAGCCCTGGTTCTCCGACTTGACCTGTTAGTCCTTGTAATCCAATTGGTCCTGGAGGTCCCGGCATGCCATCTGTTCCAATTAATCCTGGTGGACCTGGTACACCTTTCTCTCCGGGCGGACCATTCTTTCCTGTTGAGCCCTTTGGACCCTTGTTACCTGGTGATCCCCTTGAGCCTTTGACTCCCTTGTCGCCTGGTGGTCCCATGGGTCCAGGTGGGCCCCTGTCACCTACCGGCCCTGGAGGGCCTGAGTCTCCTTTGTCTCCTCTTTGTCCCTTGAGGCCGGTTGGTCCAATGGGTCCTGGTGATCCTTTGTCACCTTTGGGGCCCCGTGGACCAGGTGGACCTGAAATGATAGGAGCAATGATCACAATATCTTATTAGTCTGTTAGATGCATCCTGATAAATTAGATACATTAACTGGTTTATCAAATAAACAATGTTACACATAAGGGCATAACAGGTTAAATATGGTATAATTAAATAGACTGGAGTTCAGTAAAAGCACAGCGGTACTGTTATTGGACACAGGCATGTATATATGCTTTCAGTTGCTCTCATTAATTTTTAATTGGTATTAAATTGGTTATAAAGCTCATAACAATAAGGTGGGAGTCAGTCGTGGAGCAGAGCAGGCCTGTGGTTTATTGACGTATTTTGGCACCTATATACAATTTAATTCCATTCTACGGATTTTCATTACATTAGTCTCTATTCTAGTTTATCAATTGGGCCTCATCCACTTGGGAATGGCGTTGGTTACTACTTACTGTATATCGGACTGCCTGCAAAGCTATTGTTAATGGATTTAATTATAAGGACAGTAGGTGCTCTTTTCTTCAATTGAGTTGGTAGGTCTAGTCTCAACTGTGCAAATTCTGCATGAACCTATGCTTATTTTCTCTGGGCTACTGGTCCCAACTTCTCATCCAGGATGATTGAGTCCTTGGTATTACAGAGTCAGAATATTCTTCTCAGTTGGGAGGAAGGCAGATTTGGTCAGGATTGTTATGTTATGTGATAGACTCTTGTATAGGTCAGCGACTCTCTCCCGGAGGAGTATCTCGGTGCTTGCTATTAGACGGCTTCAGAGTGGAATCAAAACAACTAGGTTTTTAGGAGTTTTTTAAACTTGGGGAGGTCAGGTGTGAATGTACAGGGGGAGTTTGTTCCAGCGCAATGGAGCAAGGCAAGAAAAAGATTGACCCACAAATCTGCAGCGCAAATGCACAGGATCATTAAAAATGCTTTGTTTGTGGACTACAATCTAATGGGTTGGTAGTGGAGAAGTTTGGAATGTAGGTAGGTGGGTAGTGAGTACCTTAGTACTTTATGGGTCAGGCAGCAAAGTTTGGAAATAATACGTTTTCTGATACGCAACCAATGTAAGGCTTTTAGGATAGGCGAGGAAGAAGATCCTGAGGGAAGTTTGCATATCAGTCATGCTGCAGTAGCCTGCACTACCTGCACTTTAGACAACAGGGTGTCCTTAGTAGCCACTAGCAGGGCATTTCCATAGTTGAGGTGTCTGGTGATTAGTGCCTGTGCCAAGGTCTTTCTGAAAGTTGAAGGAAGCCAGGGTAAACTTTTTTTTATCAGACGCATAGTGGCAGAGCACGTACCACAAATAGTGCTAACATGGTCTTTCATAGAAAGGGTTTGATCAAGCTTGATACGCAGGTTCTTTACAAGTAGTTTTGGAATTAGGGTAGGGCCGAAATTCCATGGGATACCAGTCTGACAACCAGAGCTCCAGACTGGAGTGGGAACAGTAAATGTTATGCCTCTGTAGTACATTGTTTTTACAAGTGTTGCACAGACAAGAGTGGCAATAATAAATCATACCCGTCCAAAGTCTAACGCCTTTCCTATTGTTGCATGGACTGGAGTTGGAATAGTAAATTTAACCCCTCTGAAGTCCAACCTTTTCCCTGTTGTTGCACAGACTGGAGTGGGATTAGTAAATGTAACCTCTCCGCAGTACAACACTTTCCCTACTGTAGCACAGCCTGGATTGGAAATACTAAATATTACCCCTCCAAAGTCTAACGCATTCACTACTGTTGTATAGACTGTTGAGGGAATATTAAATTTAACTCGTACGAAGTCCAAAGCTTTCCGTACTCTTTATAGTATTTTTCGTAAATGTGTTTTTGGAGTTTAGTTACTGTTTAAATTAGTTACAATACTTTTGTTATTGAATTGTTTATATTTTGTTATCGATACATATTAGTGGAATGTATTTAATTTATATTAAATTTACATTATATTAAATGCATACATTAAAATATTTAAGATTCACTACTTTAAAATCTATATTAAAAACTCGATCTTTTTGTACTTACTATAGGGTCACGATATTTTGGTAAATGATATTTTTGACATGATATTTGCGTCATATTGTTTATCTCAATCTTGTGTCAGTGATCTGCTGTCTTGAGGACATGCAGAATAACATTAATGTAACTGTGCTTCTTGCCTCTTAAAATGGCAAAGGTGACAATGTAATATTATTTTGATATGGTCAGAGCTCAATTAATTAGCCTGTGTGGGACCATCTGCAGTTGTTCAGAGACATCATAAGGGGATAGTGCAGGCCTGTAGTGCTGGTGGGGCATCTGTAGTTAATCAGAGAACTTGTTTGAGTTTGTGGAACATAGAAAGGATTCAATCTTCATTTAGGCAGTTGACGATTAAGTTGACGATTAATGGATTGACCCTGTCCTGAAATTGTTGTGGAGCGTTATTGATCTCTTATCAACTAAATGGTTTTTGACAAGTCAATGTATCAGAGTCTAATTTGACATGTTGGGTGCCCACTTTCAATCTTGTTTCTTCAATCTATGTTAGTTTGTCAAAACAGTTAGAATACCCTTGATGTACAGCCTCTCACCAACTATGCTATCAGAGAGACTTCATTCAAATAGTGTACAAGTGTAAAACATAACAGTGTTAATGTTGAGTCAAATTATCCCATTTCAGCTCATCATATTACCACTCCTTGAGCTGAGCTGGCTTACTTGAATCTTCAGATAAATACATTATAGACAAGTTGTGCACTATAACAATATATAGTCATCCTGTAGCAAAACGGGTTCCTTTGTTTATTTAGCCTGCAGTGATTTAGTTAGAAGCCTCCTAGTATCAAAGGTTTGACTACATACCTTTGCGGGTGGTTTATTTGTTGATTTGGGGAATATTGAATTCTTTGCTGCCTGAACTGACTTTTTCTCACTTGATTTCAGAAGTAAATATTTTCAGTGCCTATACTTAATGAAATGGGTGTGCATATAGGCTGTCAGCGCTGGTGTGATCCCAATGGGACGTTTCCTGACTTGCATGGGATGCTGCTACAAAGAGGTGGTGCACAACTAGCGTACCCCCTTGGGATGGAGGTCTTGTGATTTTTCCTGCCATTCCAATACAGGCGGGTTCACTCTTTCCCTGTACCAGTTTGCAGGGGATCCTAGCCTCCATCTCAAATGAGTGCCGAACCCTCAGGATTGGGAGATGGAATGGAAATGTCAAACCATCAGTTTACCTTTCTACCAATGCTGCACTGTTCCAGTGTAGGCGCGACTTTGCTCCTGCACTGGGACACTAAATCTTTTCTTCATAATGTGGTACAATGGGGGCGTGGCTTGGACGGTAATACGGACGGGTGCCTAGGTCCGTTGCCTCCATAGCCCCGAGGCACATAGCGGCGAATTAAGCTCAGCCAAACGAGTTCGATCCAAGAACAAAGAACAGCCACCAACTTCGGAAGACCTGGGGAACAAGAAGAGCCCACCAAGAGCCCTCATAGGCAAAAGAAGACGAAGTACGGGCCGTTCTCCTCTCCCGAAGTTTGGGAAGACGCAGCCCAACCAAGATGGCGATCGAGTAGACGGGAGGTGGAGGAGGCGAGTGCTGATAGTGGCCCCGCGAGCGACCCGCAACCCACAAGACCCAGCCAGCACCCTCCCGCCACCACAGCCACGCATACTGCCCAGCGCAACCCACAAAGAAAGAACAGGCGACACAAAAGAACGCCGGGCACACAGACTGTGAAAATCCGATGAAAGGCGAAAGCGAAACTAGAAACGAACCATGGGCGCCGCCATCTTACCTGCAACAGCCGCACCTATATGGCTCTGCTCCCCCTCAACCACAAAGCATAGGGGGCGGACCCCCCCCCCCCCCCCTCCCGCCGGAGAAAGCGCTGAGCAAGGCAAAACCTCCGGAGCCCTGCAGGACCCACAGAGACAGCCGGGAGAGCGCAAGCCATAACGGGAAACCGGGTGAGCACAGGGTGAGAAAATAAAACCGAAAGCAGCGCCGGGGGCGGCCATCTTGCGATCTCACACCTCCTCTTCAAACGAAAAAGAGGAAACAACGCACTGGCCTTAAAACGATCAACAAGGCTACGGAAGCCCCCCACGAAAATTGAGCACCCACGACCACAAGCTCCTGCAACGGACACGGCCCAACCACAGCCCATGCATCATCCGAAAACGGGCTAAACAAAGCGCAATAGAGCCCAGACCTCCCCTCAGAAACGAGAACGCATAACATACTACGCCGTAAGGTGGGGAGATCAGAACATACCAGAACATCAAGAATATTAAGAGAGGGGACGAAGAAGGAAGGGGTCAATAAGAGACAATAAGAAGCAGGTAGCCACGGTGCATCACAACACACAAGAAGGTGCGCCACTTTTGAGGAGCTGGCAGGTACAAAAGCAAAGACGAGGACGAGGAGTATCAGAGAACCCAGCAGGTATAGAACCCACCACACAATCTCAACACCAAGAGGTGAACCAAACAAGGCCCTAACCTCGCTCCGAAAGGAGGGCAGACTAGGCTGTTTCCAATCAAGAAGAGGCCTAGACACTATGGCGGGACAGGAGGGGAACCCTTCAATGACACCAAAAAGCACAGGAAAGACACACCAGAATCACCCCTGAAACAAAGGAACGAAACAACCCTGGACATGATCCTAAAGAGGGTGAATGAAGGCAACGAGGTGGCCAAGTCAACAAAGTAACCATCGACAACATGCAGCTTGAACTAGCAGCAATAAGAGCCAACCTACACAACACGAACACCAGGATAGAGGCAGCAGAAAAACGCATCAGCGACATTGAGGACGTAACGCTAAAAAGCAACAAATCGCTAGCAGAGAACACCAAGATCACAAAAGTCCTCCAAAAACAGCTGGCAGAGCAGGACGATCGAGCAAGGATAGGAAACATCCGCATCCTTGGGATCCCTGAGGGCGCAGAGGACAAAGTCGGCGCCTGTACAACCCTGCTTGAAGAAATAATACCGCAACTAACTGGCCTCAAATTCGATAGACAATTTGAAATAGACAAGGCCTACAGAGTGCCGGCTTTGAAACCACCGCAGGGCAAAGGACCACGGCCAATAATATGCAGTCCGCGGAGATCAAACCATACAGAGGCGATCTTCACTTTTGCTCGGAAAAACCCGAACCTGAGATGGGAAAGCAACAAAATAATCCTCACGCAGGACTTCTCGAGACAAACAGTGGAAACCAGGAAGGGTTTCCTATCACTGAGAGACACGCTACGCAGAAACAACATCACCTTCAGCTTCGCGGGCCCAGCGAGATTCAAAATCTCTCACAAATGGAGAACACTGACTTTCGACGACCCAAACGACCTAAGGAAGTACATCCAAGGCCCGCCAACAGAGGACATGGAGGCCCAGAACCTAGGAGCGGCAAAAAGAAGCGCATCACCAGATAATGCAGAGAAGTCGGAGTGAAGGCTAAAGGAAGCGTCTACCAGACTCAGGACCCTAACGAACAGTGCTACCTCTCTACCGATCTACCTCATTCCTTCTACCTCTTGACGCATCTGCGCTAGGTTTATACATAGCCAACCAAGCTACCTCACAACAGATCTACCTCACAACGTAACTACCGCTAGATGCGAGGAACCGGACGTGCACACAAAGGAGAACTGAGGAAGTCTCACATATATCCTTTATGTTATGCCGATTTGTTTACAGGGCGCGTCACGACAGAACTTGGGAAGAACTCAACACTGTGCCTTGTAGGAAATGGGGCAGGGAACTTTGCTGTCGAACACCCACTCAGCCAGCAGCGGGGGAGGGGGAAGCGTGGGATGGGGGCTAGGGGGGAGGAGGGGACACCGGGTACAGCTATATGGGCTTCCTACATCTACTAATCTATTTTTCACTTTCCTTCTCTTCATCACCTACCCAATACTTGGGGGTGAACACAAACAACCAACAAACAGCATGGACAGGCCACACCGCCACAAAGAAGGGGGCACAGTAAGGACAAAAAGGACATGCAACCTTGCACTAATACAAACCAACACACACAGAGTAACACAAACTAAGCGCGACACGCAACACATAGGATGACACACACCCAACAAGGTCAGCTCCTAGCCAATATCAAAGTAGTCTCCTTCAATGTTAAAGGACTCAACCACCCGGTCAAAAGAAGGAAGGTCATAGAGTACCTAGCCAAGCTAAAAAGCGACGTGTGTGTCCTCCAGGAGACTAAACTATCTGCCGATGACGCAAAGCGGCTCAAAGCAAACTGGATAGACCAATCAATAGGCTCACCAGCTTGCCACAAAAAGAGAGGGGTTATCACACTGATAAACAAAAAGGCCAAACTAACACTGCTAGACTCCTACGCCGATGAAGAAGGGAGAGTCCTAATAACCAGCCTGACCAGGGGGGAGGAGACAACACACATAGCAAACATCTAAGGGCCAAACACAGAGGACAGGGCTTTTTGGACAAAGGTTGAAGACAAACTGAGCAAACTTCCACAAGACGATCTCCTAATAGTCGCGGGAGACCTAAACCAAGTCCTAGACCAGGCGACAGATAGACACCCACAAAGGCCTAGCCACAGCTCGCAGGGGGAAAATATTCTTAAAAACTTGTGCGCCAAGCTCCGACTTAGGGACCCATGGAGACTCCAAAACCCAGACGCCAGAGACTACACTTTCTACTCCCATCCCCACCACTCCTACAGCCGGATCGACTACATTCTAATCTCGGAATCACACACTCACCTCATAGATCAAACAGAAATAGCACCAAGGTCAATCTCGGAACACTCACAGATCAGCCTAACACTGTCAGGGAGGCACAACGAACAAATTACGCGCAGATGGAGGCTCAATGATGACCTCCTCAGAAACAGGACCATTACAGCAGAGATAGAGGACTCCATACGAGACTACCTAGAACATAACGACAACCCAGACACTGATAGGGGCATCCTCTGGGATGCCTTGAAAGGCACCATCAAGGGGAAACTACTCTCCATCAAAGGAAGAATGAATAGAGAGAGAAACAAGAAGATCACAGAACTCGAGAAAGAGATAAAAGACCTGGAGACAGGCCACATAGCAAACTTAGAAGACAGGAACACTCTCACAACACTAACAAAAAAGAAAAACGAGCTGAACAAAATCCTGAGCGAGAGAGCAGGAACCTGGCTGAACAAATACAAGGCCCTCAATCTGTGCACTGCTAATAGAGCTGGGAAAGCACGTGCCTCCTATCTAAAAAACAAGCAAAGGCAGCATGCAGTAGCCGCTGTCACAGAGTCTAAAAACAAATCACAAACCGCAAACAAAGAGATCCTCAGGGTTTTCAAAGAATTCTATGGAGAGCTATACAGGGAGGACCAGAACCTCAACGAAGATGGCGGAGCCAAGCTCCTAGATAAGATCCCCCTGCCCGCACTCACAGAGATACAGAGAGGAACACTAGAACTAGACATCACGGGCGACGAAATAGAAAAGGCAGTAGCGAGCCTTAAGGACAACAAAGCCCCAGGCCCAGATGGATATACAGCGAGATTCTACAAGCAATTCCTACCCTTAATTAGACCAACAATGGTAGAAGTGTTCACAAACTGCATCCAAAAAGGGAGAATGACACCCACAATGGCGGAAGCCAATATTATAGTGATCCCGAAGGAAGGTAAAGACCCACAACACCCCAAGAACTACGGGCCAATCTCCCTAATCAACGTGGATTGCAAGATCTATGCGAAGATTTTAGCGACAAGACTAAACAAGTAGGCTACCTCAAAAATAGGATGTCCCACAATAACACTAGACTCCTATCCCACCTAATAAACCATGCCTCCACCAGCAACAATGCAGCAGTCATGATCGCCCTTGACGCAGAAAAAGCCTTCGACAGAGTGTCATGGCCTTTCCTAGATCGCTGCATGCTAAAATTCGGTCTAGGGACTAACTTCAGAAGGATGGTGCTAGCACTCTACAACGAGCCAAAAGCCTGCGTGGTAGTGAACGGTGGAACATCTGAGCCACTCACCCTAGAAAGGGGCATAAGGCAAGGCTGCCCACTCTCTCCAGCCCTCTTCCTACTAGCCCTGGAGCCACTCCTAGCCATGATTAGAAATAACAAAGACATAAGGGCATAAGGGGAATCCCAATCGGGGACGACACAGTTAAACTAGCGGCATACGCGGATGACATCCTCATTACCACTGAAAATCCAGGCCTGTCAATAGCCGCGCTTATGTTCACCAAAGAGGAGTACGCACAGGCCTCAGGATACAAACTCAACAAAGATAAATCGGAATGCAAGCCGCTGAACATACACACAACCAGGGATGTGCTAGGAAACTCAGGGCTGGCTTGGCATAAGAAATTCTTGAAATACCTTGGCCTACACTTCGCGGGGGGGGGATCTCAAGACCACGCTAGACCACAATGAAACGATACTACTGAACAAACTGAAAGGGAGACTAGAGACGTGGTCACCTAGATTTATGAACTGGTGGGGCAGAGTGGAAACAATCAAAATGATGCTAACACCTATGGTTAACTACATGCTCAACAGGCTCCCACTGATCAACACAGAGGACTTTCACAAACGCCTAGACAAAATAATAAACAAATTCCTATGGAGAGACAAGAGACCCAGAATCAGCCTACAAAAACTTAGGCTAAACAAGAGCCTGGGTGGGCTAAACGTAACAAATTTTAAGACATTCCAAACAGCATGTATAGCCAAACAGGGGATTTACTGGCTAGTCCCAAAACAAGACTACACACCAGCATAGTTCTCACTAGAGAAAAGAATCTTAAATGGCCTTGATCCCTTAGCCCTACTTACAGCGAGCAAACACCCCGAAATTGCTAACAATCCCATACTTAAGAATACCAGGAACGCCCTCCTCAAAGTAGACAAGAAAATGGACGCTAGCATTAAGAACATTAGGTGGGAATCGATATGGTTTAAGCCTAAAATAAAGTACAGCGAGAAAACGCTTAACATGGTATACTGGTACAAACATGTCATCTCCACCCCCAACCAACTAAGCAACCAAGACACACATCACCTTCGACACCATAAAACACAGACACAAACTAAACGACATTGAGCTCTACAATTTCCTCAAAATAAAGGTGGCAATCACAAGAGCAGAACTTAACAAAGCGACCCCCCCCCATCCTACAATATGCAGCGAACCTAAATAAGGTAGGTCACCAGACGTCTCACCTCTACAAGCTCCTAAGCCCAGGAACATCCAAACTCAATAACAAAACTTTAGAATACTGGGAGTCACTCCTCCAGAGGCGTCTCACCGGGAGGGAAAAGTCTAACCTCTGGACGTCCGCATCACACAACAAAGTCACCACCACTCTAGCACAAACTAAATTCTGGCTACTACACAAGACATACTGGACCCCTTCCCGCCTAGCGACAATAGGGATACGAGGCAGTGAGGAGTGTTGGAATTGTAACAAACAAAAAGGGGACCTGGCACACCTAATCTTCCACTGCCCTAAGGTCAAACGATTCTGGAACAGAATAAGCGACTTTATAAACAATGCTCTAGGAGCCCGATGCAGGTAATTCCTCTTTACCAACTCTTAAATACCGAATCATACCGATTCGGTATTTAAGAGTAGGTAAATAGGAAGGGGGCAGATGTAGGTAATTCTTATTTTAGAATTACAGAATCTGTAAGATTCGGTATTTACCGAATCGGTATTTCCTATTGATTCCTATGGGCCTTGAAGCCCATAGGAATCAATGGGAACTACCGATTCGGTATTTACCGAATCAGTAAATACCGAATCCTGCAAGGGTGAACGGGGTGTCACTTTGACACCCTGTAGCACCCCAATACCAGGCTTGTGTGCCATGTGGCACACATACATGCCCTAAGGGCGTGTCTGTGTGTCACATGGCACAGGTGTACATGCACAGATGTGCATGTACACCTGAATTTGGTATTTTACCACCCAATTGTATTGGGTGATAAAATACCGAATTCTGAAGGCCTGTAGCACTGTAAACAGTGCTACCTACATCTGGGATTTAACGAATCGGTAAAATTACCGATTCGGTATTTTGCAGAATCTGTAAATTTACTGATTCTGTAAAATAATGGCCCCTACAGCTCAATCACCAAATACCGGTCGGTAACGGCCGAATTCGGCCGTTACCGACCGGTATTTGGTGACCTACATCGGGCCCTAGATCTCTCAATACAGCTAGACTTCCACGGGTTGGCCACGGCCTTCATGGCACCATCAATCCAATCCAAAGAGGACAGAGAGCTGATTGACCTCCTACTCACAGCAGCGGTTAAGACGGTCCTAAATAACTGGAAGGACACGGGAAAAGCATCCTTCAGGGTTTGGTTCAACTGGATCACCTTCCTGCGGGTGGAGGACACCATAACCTCAAACCACACAACAAAAACCTGCACAAAAGGCGAAATGGGGCTCTCCCTAGACAACTACCTGTCCTCACACAAGCCCCCCTAGGCTGTCATCCAAGGGGGATAACACACCCACACGCATCGCAGGCGGAAAGCCTGGCCAACTCCATCGAAAATCGAACAATGTGTTCCTCCCGCTTTCTCACTTTCTCTTTTTCCCACTTTCCTTTCCCCGTCACCTGGGGGTACATACACAGGCCGCTGATAACGCCACAAACCGAGTATACGAATGTAGCACGCATGCTCTCATAAAAGGCCGTATGTAACCCAACCGGCATATAATGTTGTCAAGCTTTTTCCCCCCTCGGGCGACCTATTCTGTACTCCTGTATACTGTACCTTGTATATAAAACTCTTTCTCAATAAATTCACTTGAAATAAAAAAAAATAATGTGGTACAATGACCCTGCCTGCGCTTTGCGCACTCAGTGAAGGGTGTGACACAGCACAGAACTTATCATTGCATCTGCTCTGTAACGTGGCACCTGGCCTTTGAGTCCTTAGCAATCTGCAACAGAAAGCAGGCAGAATAGAAATGTCATTAGTGTTAGTCTAGAGGTGGATGGCGATTAAATCGACGAGTAGACATCTTTGCAAACACATGCAGCTAATTCAAACCATGGAGGACAACACTTTGAGGGACCGAAACTTGCTCATGAGCAAGCCCGGGGGTGAGCAGACGGCACAAAGCGGTCAAAACACCGCGGTGCCATTACGACGTGTCTTTTACAACGCAAGTCGTTACCACAACTTGCGCTGGAGTGCGCTCTAGACTAAGGAATAGTAGATTTACTATTCCAACACCTTCCCTACTGTACGTAGGCTGGAGTTGGAATAGAAAATCTTACTATTCCTAAATCCAGAACCCTACAGCGCAAGTGGTGGTAATGACTTGCGTTGTTAAAGATGCGTTGTGATGTACCGCTATCATTTTGATCGCGTTGTACCATTATACATCCTTCTCCGGGCAGAATAGACCAAGAAAATTTGGAAAACCAGTAGAACATTGATAAGCATGTCCCTACCATATTTCAGACACTGCAAATACTGAAAATGTATAGAAATGTCAAACACAACACATGTAGCAAAGAGTACCGTTGGGAATTTCAAAGGAGGTTTAGAAACAGGGCAAACAGAGTAAAGAAGGTCTTGGAAACATGGTTAACAGCTCTTGAAGAGGATGATGGTGAGGCGTGCTTTTGGAAGTCGGTCTACTTCAAAATTTGGGGAGCAAAAAATTGGGCACAGACAAAGAAGGTACAGAAAGAAGAAATTTCACAAATAGAGCAGAAATCGGGGCTGATTTACATTTTGGCGGATGGTGTTAGTGCCGACTCCATGGCAGAGTACTTTACTCCCGCCATGGGCATGGTTCTCTGCCTGCTAAATTTAGAGATGTCTGCCGGCCCAGTGGACATCTCTTGCATTTACAGAAAGAGCTGTCATGGTGGTTCCTCTAAATGCATTGAAAGTTTGATGGACAGCTCTGTCAGTATGACAGAGCCAACAGTCAAACTTTCAACTTTTCTTTTTCAAAAATAAAATACCAAAGCAGTATTTTTTTCTTGAGAAAAAAAACAAGGCCCCCCTCGCCAATGAGGGCTTTCTCCTAGGGTGAGAGAGGCATTTTGCAGTTTTCACTGCCCCTTACCACCAGGTTTTACCTGACGGTGATGAACAGTGAAAACTGGCCATTTGTTAGCCATTCTAAATAGGATGGGTGGCCACGTGGCCAAACCTACAACTTCCCTTACTCCGTTGGGCCTTCAGAGGTGTATGTAGGCAGCGCAGATGAGGCAGTCTACTCTTCTATCTACTGAAGGTCTGCCCGACAGTAAATTAGGAGTACCCTTTTCCCCAACATCTATCTAAAGCAGGCCCATAGTCCGTGCACATTTGGAAATACCTGTATTTGCATGTGTTAGCTCATTAAAGTCAGGCCTAATGGCTTTGCAATGGTTGATTTTGGTATAAAGTGAATTCTGGAGTGAAATCACACTATAACTCGTCCTAGTGCTTGATTTTCTCACTTGCACTCTCCAACGTTGGTAAGCCACTTATGAGAACAACTCTGCAGACAGTGGTCGGTGGAGTTTTTCTGGAACTCTGTGCTCCAGGTGGAGTAGACAAAATTCCCTAACTCTGGTGGAAGAGCGGACTTTACTACCCACCCCTAGTTATTTGCTGGATTCAGGAGTAGAACTTAGCACAGGAAAATCAATATGTTAGTGCTATGTTTTGTACTGCCCTGTACTCCATTTACTCCGTTAATCTGCCAAATTCTATATCTTGAATAACCTTTAGAATCAATATTGTGAGTCATACAATAATATCCATATACCTACTGTTTTGCACTTAACATAAAGTATAAACAATGTGTCAGTATATAATCACAACCACAGTTCTAGTCATGAGTGTCAAACACCACTGGTTAAATTCACTTTTGTTACTACACAAGCATGAAACCGATATGAGTAATTCTGCAAGAATAATCAATATAAGTGGGGAAATGCGATTCCCACAACTGTCCTATAATAGAAAAGCAGGTAAGATTTAATTTTTGAACCATTTATAAACACTACTATACATTGAGTATGTGTTAAAAATATTGGGCATTTATTGGTATGCCTATCGGTGGAGCATTACATTTCCTGAGGGTAACTGGTTGCAGAATCAACAAGCATTGGCATAGCCAATAGGTCTCGCCTTTGGGACCTTATAAGCGTTTGCTCCTAAGTTCTACAGCCTTGGGATCATGGTAGCCCAGTTAAATGAATTGTGTTGTATTGCACACACCCATTTACTTCGTTATATATGTAGCTAGTGTATTTTATTCCTAGTTTTTACATAGTTCAGTGTGCTAGTCAGGAATGAGGCTGCCTACCCCATGTGTTAATTATGTCTGTAGCAAGTGTACCTGGTCACTTGAAAACCTGACTGCACAGCATTGAATGTATCAAATATTTTTAACCACCAATAAAAAAACAATCTTATTATTCTCAGTCTCTTTCATTTATGAATATTCAGTGTATCAACTATACAATTATTTCATTTTATTTTACATTACTCTTTGACAAAACAAATTGATCTCATCAACATCGAAATCTTCAGAGAAAAATGATAATACAATAAATATTGGCCTATTTTGCAAATTGATATGATCTCTTATCTTTATAATGCATGCCCAATGCATTTCAAAATCGATGTCCCTTCTTCAGGGGCCACTGTAGAATTAGAAAATACTCTTATTAAGTGTATAATAATACTCAGGGCGGTCTCACATTATCGATCACTCCTGATTGTGATTACTGTACTTCAAAAGTGCTGAAAAGTGCACATTTACTTAGCTGTCCTTGTTATGTAAAAGGAAAGCTGACATAGGACTCCCTCTACCAACTGCAAACAGGTGGTTTTGAAAAGAAAAGAACGAAAGTATTGGGCAACCTCGAAAGATTACGAAATTGTAAACCATGATACTGTTTTCACGAAAAACAAGTGCACCCATTTTAAGTGTCTCATGACAACAGGCGAAATGTAGAAAGCATCCAGTGAGCGCAAAGCATTTCCCCACTAAATTCAGGAAAGGGCCACTTACTGATGAAGATACCGAGTGTATGAAAATGCTTTGACAGCTCTATTACACAACCTGCAAAACGGTAAATGTAAGCTTCAACCTTAATTTGAAAGCCACTCTCTGCTAAATCAAATGTGATTCTTTATGTTCAAATAAAATACCTCTGCTCCTGTTTTTTCTCAAAAGCAAACCTATGAAATACTTTGTGTCCGATAAGTATACGATGAACAGACGCTGCTATCACTGCCAAAAAACAGACAACAATCTCTATACATCAATAACCTTCAGGGCATGTTCAGCCAAAAGGAAATATAGTCTGTTCATAAAGAAAGCCATTCTTACCTCCGCTTTAATTTTCGATGTGTTAACAAACGGTCTGCTCTAAACAAGAGATGAGTGTTCTTCCAGCTTGGCACGCCTGAAGAACCGGCGTTTAAAGCTAATAGTAACGGAAAGAGGAATGTTGCGTGCAAAAGTCTGCCTATGCGACACCAAATAGGTCGCCATATTAGAAGTGCTCCTGTGCTCGTGAACTAATGATATGTGACATGGTCGGTAAATCAGAAGATCGAAGCATGAGTTAGTAGGTCTGAATGATTCCACAATAACTACTAAATATCCACTGGGGAGCTTGTAGTGCAAAGCTTCCAACTGAGGTGATATTATGCTCAAATGCGATAAGCTCGTTCAGCTGATATGCATGCGATGTGTGCAAACTGAATAGGAAACTATCTGCAAATACCGCGTGATAAAATACAACAGTTTGTGTGGCCGATAACATTTTTGGGGGGGAATCACAACGTGCCAAGGTGAAAACTAAGTTATCTCCTACACCAGACAAAGAATTGAAAACAAGTACAAGCTGGCGCTGCAGCCGCGAGAGTAAACTATGAGTCTCGCGTCTCTGGAAAAAAAAACAAGCATTGGCCGCGTGGCAGTAAAGCCGTGCGGCCGTGACGAGATCTGCAATAAAAAACAAGCAAAAAAATCCCCCTGGCCCTCACTTACCACATGCCGTCTACCTCCAGCATAAATGGACCCGCTGTCCTGATTCCACATGTGCTGCCGCAGAAAACAGCCTCAGAAGCTGGCAGACAGTCGTGCAGCCCCCAAGCCCATTGGTACCATGCTGCGGTAAATTGGCCACAGAAACGCTGGAGCACGCAGACCGCAAGTCGTCCTGGAGCGCGCCTTGGAAGAGACGCGGGAGGGCAGGAGTGTGACGCCGTGAGCGTGCACGTTGGCGTTCCCTGCGGCCCGCGCGTTCACAGACCGGTGTCTGCTCGTGCACCGGTCTGTGCCACTTGGGGAGGGAAGACAACGACAATAAGGCTCGCTGGTGGCAGCGCTTCGCGCTGCAACGCCAGGCGAGCCCTAAAAAGGCACCTTGATCCAGAAGTGTGGGGGGTTACTGAGGTTTTCCATTCACACTTTAAATTATAATCCTAAATACCTTCTGGCACTTACAGCGAGCTAGCTTTTGGAAGAATGAAACACTTAAAGGGGATTTCTTTTTTGGTGGACACTGTAACTTTAGCGCCCCCTCGCTTCATTGACAACACAATGACATAGGACCCTTTTAATCATTGTGGTGCCTCAGGCACGTCTTGGACAATGATTGTAATAAGGTAGAGAGGGAGGAGGAAGGTGCTACTGCTGAGAAAGGCTGCAACAGCTGTGGGAGGCCTTGACCGGGACAGAGACCTGGGAATGCAGTGACCTTGAGAGTGAGGGGATTGACCGAGAGGATTGACCGAATGCATCGAAAGAACTAAGCTGCTGCCCCGCACGAGATTGGAAATTTAGGAAAAGATGGGGTAAGAGTTTGGCAGTGGTTTGAGGGCGCTGTAATGTTGTAAGGGAAATAGTGAGCTAGATCAAAGAGAGGAGGAAGAAAGGGCAGGTGCCTTCTGGAAGAGGAAAAGGGTTGGCTGGGGACTGATGCTGCACCGAATATGCGACTCAACTCTAAACTTGACTAAAGCCTTTAATGTCACCTTACTCTCCACAACTTCGCAGAAGACTAAGGAACATATTTTCAAACATTTTGCCCTGGGTTAGCCTCACAAAATTGATGCTAACCAGCACAAAATGTTTTTTGGGGAAAGTAACCTAAAAGTAGTGCCAAGCAGCGCAAAGCACTGCTTTGCACTACTTAGTGCCAAGGGGGCGTACATGAGTAATGCTTGGGCATTTCCATGCTACCACTTATGCCTTTTGATGCAAAACCCTACCTACAAAGAATTACAGATAGGGTTTAGCACCAAAAGTTAACGCCATTTCAAAGGAGGCGCTAACAGAAGAAATGTTTTTATTTCTCCTTTCTTTTCCTACTTTACATGTGTGCTGTACTGCACAGCACACATACAAAGTGGGAAAAGCTTTCAAACTTGTCTAGGCATGGTATTTTGTACAGGAAGGATATCCTTCTAGTACAAAACCTATGGTAGACTCACGCACACACCATAGAGCTATGGTGCTAAGGTGAGTGTGTCATGCACGCTAGCTGAAATCAGTGCCAGAGCTAGCGTTGTGTATATTTTTTGAAAATCTGGCCCCATGTGTATTTTCACAAAAATTCGTTTAGTTCCTCAGCCCAATTGTGTGCAAGGCTAAAGAGGACAATCACGCTCTTCATTGTTGCCGCCTATATAGACTCTAACCAGATGGAAAACACCTTCAAAAGTGTCTTCGCAACATAAACACATTCTTCGTCAACATAGCGTTACTTCAAACGTGCAATATTCCTAAAAATAGTTTTGTTAGTTTAAGATACTCTGTCTTAATTAGAGTTTCCACTGCTGTAGTTAAACTTTTGCTAGGTCCACAGCATAATCCTTTTTTTATAAAAAAAAATACACATCTGAATTGATGGCCCATAAGAACATAACGCACTGCATATCAATACCATTTGAAAAATATTCAGAGAATCATATGCATTTAAAAGAAGCAACCTGCCACTCTTCCTACCTGCTGCTTGAGGTGTAACAAGAAACAACTAGGGCTGGCTCTAATCAGTAAGGCTGAGCCTAATAAGCAAAACAACAAAAGAGAAATGCCAGTACTGATACTATAATTCACAAACTCCTTATCAACCAGAAAAAGATATACTTCAAGACTGGGAGGTGCTATTGAATAGCTACTTTATTCTGCAAAATATCTTAAAAGGTACAATAATTTAAACTTTAGTGGGTATAGTCAACACCAAAGAAATTTTGTGACAAGAAAATGAAATAAGGGACACAGCACAAGATAACATGTCAATCAACCAGTCATAAATCAACCATATCACAGTCATACCACAAACATTCATACCTTCATACTGGAGTACTTAACACAGACTGGAGAATTGATACACCAGTGGGGGAAGTAATAAGTCTGCTGTAAACTTGTAGACAATTCGACTCAAAATAATACACTCCTTTAGGTCAAAACAATCAATTATTTCTAAATATTTACAAAAGTGAGTGTACAATTGTCAGGACTAGTGCGATCCGATTATAGCACTAGAACAACCGAAGTGACTAGCGCCGGATTCAACGCCGAAGGATTAGGCGGCTGGACGGACCCCTTCAAACTTGTAAGGCGCCCGTGGCGAAAATAACTTTGATACTTTTGGGATTCAAAAGGAGACGATCTGCCCAGGAGTACTCAGCCTTGGGACCCCTGGTCCCGCTGCATTTGACTCCATTATTCTCCTGCCATTCAGGACACCTTGATACCTTGGATTAAGGTCTTTTTAGGTCGAGCAGACCTAAAAAGCAGGCGAAGCCTGCTTTGTCTGCGAAGACATCTTTTGTTGGCGTGTTCCGATGAATGTGAGACAGGGGATGTGCACGCGCTTTCCATCAGAGATTTCACCTCGTGGGCGAGCACGCCCAGCCCGGCGCCGTGCACATCTCCTGTTCTCAACATTCACCGCAAGTCACCTTCTGGCCATCGCGCGCGTACACACACAGCCACAGCCACACTCAAGCGTGCGCACACACACACGCATGCACAGACACACACACGCACACAGGCACACACACACACACACACGGACTTACGCGCGCGCACACAACCCCCCGCCCTCCCCCCCCCCCACTCACCGGGTTTCTCAGGCTCCTCTCGTCCCGCGGTGGTGGCGGCATTACACATGGACACATTCATTTTCGGTAGGCACCGGGGGATTAAACAACAGGGATTTCCTGGAAGTCCGTCCGAACACAGACTCCCACTGGCTCCTTGCCCATTACACAACTCCTCCCCGCCACATGCACCCAGCTCCCGCTTGCATTCCCGATCTCTCACACACGCCATTGACATTCCGCCGAGTCCCAGGCCTTGGAGCTCAGCTCCTCCGTCACGTCCGGCCCTCGCGCGCCACGGATTTCCTGGTGATTTGTTGCAGCTGAGCTCTCGCCGCTGTCCTCACGGGCTGGCTGGCAGGCCAGGCAGGAAGGCGATAGGGGGAGGGGGCTGAGGGGAGGGGCTCCTCCCCCCGCTTGTCACTGGAGCCCTGCTAATGAGGAGATGGGCTCGAGGATTAACCGCGTTAGGATACAGCCGAGTGACTGGGGTCAGCGCTCAGGCAGAACAGATGATTTTCACAGACTCTTCGCGTTTAGGGCGCGCAGAGGGGACTTATAGAGAAGCGGTGTATTGTGTATCTACGGGTTTTAAGAGCGAGTCCCTGTGTGTGTGTGTGTGTGTGTGTGTGTGTGTGGGCGTAGGTGAATGCTAATGTGTTTAAATGCAAGTGCGCGTGCCTAGGGATGAATGCATGCTTCTTTCTATACGAATGTATTTGCGTTGATGTGTGTACTTCCGTTTGTCTGATTGCCAGTGCGTGTATCATTAAAGCACGACTGTTTGCATGCGTCTCTGCATGCATATGTACTTTGTGTGTTTGCATGTTTTGTGCTAACGTGAGCATGGAGCACATCTGTGCTAGCACATGTCTGTTTTGTATGTGTGATGTCGCGTGTATGTTTGCATTTTGTTTGATCGTTTATGTTTTATCCTTACATGCGCGTGCATTTCAATGTTGTTCTCATGCGCACCATGAGCATTTGTGTGTTGTATGCATTAGGCATTTAAATCGGTGTATGAGTATTTTGTGTGTATGTTGTATTTGTGTCTGCATGCAGCAAGTCTGTGTTTCTGTAAGTAGGGGTCTGGGTTTTATATGTGTATGCCATGTGTGTTGTGCAGGAGTGTCTTTGCAAGTGTGTAGTACTGCCTTTGCACGTATGTTTGTGCGCGAGGGCTTGTGCATTATTCGTTTATGTCTTCGCCCGTGCAGCGCTTAATCCCTTCGGCTTTGGGGGCGCCAAGAGACGGGAGATGGTGCGCAGACTGAGCGGCGACGGCGGTGGACAGACTGAATGTAACAGGCTCACGAAGCCGCCGTGTGCCAGTGGGAATTACACCGGTGGCAGCTGTAATCCCATCCCCGCGCGCCTCCTCTCATCTGCTCAGGTGACAGCCCCAGGGAGGAGGGGGGCGTGCAGTGCGGCGTGGCCGGCTGTTTGTGGAGGGCTCCTTCCCCTAATTAGGCTGGCGGGCCTCGCAAGGCGCTCCTCATTAAGGGGACAGTCGCTCCATGTCGTGTACGTGGTAATGAGAGCCGAACGCTTCCCCTCCTGTACACCGGGCCGAAGGAGTTCTCGGCTCCGGAGAGAGCGACTGAGGGAGCCAGCCTCGAGGTCAAGCCCAGAGTAATGTCGTAAACACCGCTCCGCTCGGGAAAAAATAAGATTCCGCCTCGTGCTTAGCCTTTTCCCCACGTAGCGCGTGCCACTTTCCTGCCTTCCCCACCAGAAGCCGGGCCAGAGTTTTAGCATTGATGCGGAACCCGAGCATTCATTGCCTCCTGCCTTCATATCAAGTTGCAGTCAAACTGAAAGCAAATTATTCCTGTCACCATTTCTGTTCGTCTGCGTTTTAACTGTTTTTAAAGAAAATGTGTGAAACGCATCTCTCAGCGAGAGTCGGGCTTCCTTATCGCTGGAATGTCTGATTACAGAATACCACTTTCCTGCGACAAGCCAACAGCGCGCGCAGGCCATCCAGGGCAAAGCATCTCTCACCCACACATCTAACCACCCTCTTACCCACTCATATCACCATCCTCTCATCCATTTATCCATCCTTTCACCCACTTATTCAATCATCCTCTCACTCATTCATTATTCTATCCACCCAACCATCCATCTTTCACCCATCCACAAATGCATCCTTCTAGCCACCCATCCATCTTTCACCCACTCAGTGTTCATCCTTTCACCCATTCATCCATCCATTCATCTTTTCACCCACTCATACACACATCCTCACAAATGTATCCATGATTTCATGCACCCACTCATCCATATATGCTTTTATCAACCCATTCTTTCACCAGCTCATCCATCCATCCTTTTTCCCTTTTTAGGGCTCGCCCCTATTCCATTCCGTAAGGAATAACCCACAGCAATGCCGAAAGCTTGTTGTTTATAGTCTCAATTTACCACATGTTTATTGTGGCTTTAGTTCAGGGATTACCATAGTAACACGTGTACCCCACTGGGATTTACATGGTCTGTTGGCCACTCGCTCATTATGGCTCCGTCTGAGATGGATTCCCAGTCATGGTGTGCTAGACTGTGGCTTGAGGGCACCGTGAGCCTGTGTTTAATTTTGCTTCATCTTAGATTTACGTAGATATATGTATGCTGCGCTTTGGGTTTGCCTAGCTCTATCTTTAGCTCTTGCGGACTTTATAGTGTGTTCATGAGGTTGTGCAGTAGAGCATGTAGTGTGTGTCTATGTCTTACAGACTGCTTCGTAGTCCAGCAGAAGGAACATTTGCTCTCCATGCAATGTGCTTATTGTCTATCTATGACAAATTGTGTGCAGATCTGATCGGGGGGATGTTCACAGCTCTGCCGCTGCAGTGTGTTCAGAGAGAGCACATCCAGTCTTCAGGTCTGTAACTAGTGACTAATTCCAGCCTTGGTCGGAGTAGAGAGTATACAAATGTCAAGATCGACTTGCTAGCTACAATGATGTCTGCCATGCAACCATTTACTTCGGACCCTCACCCTCACACACCCTCACTCACCCTCACACACCCTCACCCACTCTCACCCACCCCCCTCACCCTCACAACCCTCTCACCCTCACTCACTCACACCCTCTCACCCTCACTCACCCTCACACCCTCACAACACTCTCACCCTAGCTCACCCTCACCCCCTCACTCACCCTCACCCACCCCTCACCCTCATTCACCCTCACACACCCCCTCACCCTCGTTCACCCTCTCACCCACCCTCTCACCCTCACACACACTCCCACCCACCCTCACACCCCTCACCCCCTCACACCGCCACACACCCTCAGAACGCACACCCCCTCACCCTCACACCCCCCTTCACTCTCACCCCCCCTCACTCTCACACCCCCTCACCATCACACCCCTCACCCTCTCCCTCACACCGCCACACCCCCTCAGAACCCACACACCCTCACCCTCACATCCCCTCACTCTCACACCCCCTCACTCTCACACCCCCTCACTCTCACACCCCCTCACCCTCACACACCCTCACCCTCACACACCCTCACTCCCCCTCTCACTCACACACCCTCTCACCCTCACACACCCTCTCACCCCCTCTCACACTCGCACATCCTCTCACCCTCACAACCCCTCACACACCCTCACTTACCCTCATACATCCTCTCACCCTCACACACCATCACACACCATCACACACCCTCTCACCTCACGCCTCACACTGCTGCACGCTTCACACTCCTGCATGCTACACACTGCTGCACGCCGCACACTGCTGCACGCCTCACACTGCGGCACGCCTCACACTGCTGCACGCCTCACACTGCTGCACGCCACCCTGCTGCACGCCTCACACTGCTGCACACCTCACACTGCTGCACACCTCACACTGCTGCACGCCTCACACTGCTGCACGCCTCACACTGCTGCACGCCGCACACTGCTGCATGCTGCACACTGCTGCATTACTCACACTACTGCATGCTGCACACTGCTGCATGACTCACACTGCTGCATGCTGCACACTACTGCACGACTCACACTACTGCACTCCGCACACTGCTGCATGCTGCACACTGCTGTATTACTCACACTACTGCACGACTCACACTGCTGCACGCCTCACACTGCTGCACACCTCACACTGCTGCACGCCTCACACTGCTGCATACTGCACACTGCTGCATACTGCACACTGCTGCATTACTCACACTGTTGCATGCTGCACACTGCTGCATTACTCACACTGCTGCATGCTGCACACTACTGCACGACTCACACTACTGCAGACCGCACACTGCTGCATGCTGCACACTGCTGTATTACTCACACTGCTGCATGCTGCACACTACTGCACGACTCACACTGCTGCACGCCTCACACTGCTGCACGCCTCACACTGCTGCACACCTCACAACACCACCATATCACTCTAGGACACTACCATATCACTCTGGGACACCACCACATCACTCTGGGACACCACCACATCACTCTCGGACACCACCACATCACTCTCGGACACCACCACATCACTCTGGAACACCACCACATCACTCTCGGACACCACCACATCACTCTGGGACACCACCACATCACTCTGGGACACCACCACATCACTCTGGGACACCACCACATCACTCTGGGACACCACCACTTCACTCTGGGACACCACCACATCACTCTGGGACACCACCACATCACTCTGGGACACCACCACATCACTCTGGGACACCACCACCTCACTCTGGGACAGCACCACATCACTCTGGGACAGCACCACATCACTCTGGAACAGCAGCACATCACTCTGGGACAGCACCCCATCACTCTCGGACAGCACCACATCACTCTGGGACAGCACCACATCACTCTGGGACAGCACCACCACATTACTCAGGGGCATCACTCAGGGACACCACCACACCACCACATCATCATTCACAGACACCACCACATCACTCACAGACATCACCACATCACTCACAGACATCACCACATCACTGACAGACATCACCACATCACTGACAGACATCACCACATCACTCACAGACATCACCACATCACTCTGAGACATCACCACATCACTCTGGGACACCACCACATCACTCTGGAACATCACCACATCACTCTAATACACCACCACATCACTCAGCCCAACCACATCACTCAGCACCACAACAGCATCACTCAGCACCACAATAGCACTGCCCTTGCTTGCTACCAACACCAATTGCCATAGCCAATAGGACTCGCATTAGGAAAGTGTAAGCTATTGGCTTTGTAAATAAAAATGCTATTAATTTATATATTTTCAAAGCCAACACATATTTAAAAAAAATTGTCATTTACAATACAAATAGCTCACACTTTCCTAATGCGAGACCTATTGCATTGCAAATGCTTGTTTATTCATGAATTCGATTTCCTGGATAGATTCCAACTGAATAACCTGGCCCTGAGGAGAATCCCTCCGACCACTAGGGATTCGAAAAGCGTAGGCCCCCCTCCTTTGGTCTGCCTTTGGTTGTTCTAGTGCTATAATTGGATTGCACTAGTCCTGACAATTGTACACTCACTTTTGTAAATTTTTAGAAATAATTGATTGTTTTGACCTAAAGGAGTGTATTATTTTGAGTCGAATTGTCTACAAGTTTACAGCAGACGTATTACTTCCCCCACTGGTGTATCAATTCTCCAGTCTGTCTGAAGTACTCCAGTATGAATGTATGAATGTTTGTGGTATGACTGTGATATGGTTGATTTATGACTGGTTGATTGACATGTTATCTTGTGCTGTGTCCTTTATTTCATTTTCTTGTCACAAAATTTCTTTGGTGTTGATTATACCCACTAAGGTTTAAATTATTGTACCTTTTCAGATATTTTGCAGAATAAAGTAGCTATTCAATAGCACCTCCCAGTCTTAAAGTATATCTTTTTCTGGTTGATAAGGAGTTTGTGAATTATAGTATCAGTACTGGCATTTCTCTTTTGTTGTTTTGCTTGAGGTGTAAAGCAGGCCCCTGCAGTCCATGTAGTGCAGGGGGTCCCCAAACCATTGAGGGCACCCCTGGTCCTCCGATGAGCCCCCGTTAAGCCCAAGGGCAATTAATATCTTTGAGATATGGAAGACTCTGGGTCCCTTCAACAGATTCTGCAGGTGGTACTATTATTATGTGTTACGCTCCTGGCTACTGCACCATGGATTACCATAGATCCTATATAAATATTACATTAAAGGTTCCCCTGACTATTAAAAACAAGATTGATTCACATGCTACAACCAGAGACTCACCTTGCATTATTGTGAAATTCTTGATTAGCTGCCCATGCGCTGAGTCGACCAGCTTCAGTTCCTCCACGATCATGGATAAATTAGCTAATTCATTGTCTAGCCTTGACATCATCACATCCTGCTGCATCCTCAGAGAAGTAGAGTCCAAACGCAAACTGGCAAGTGAGTCGTTCAAAAATATCAGCTCGTCGTTGTGCCGACTCAAGCTATCTGTGCAAGTTGTCCTGACATCATTAAGGTTGCTCGTCAGCGTCCTCAAATGGTGTGCAGTGTAACTAATGTTGCCGATGATTTTGACAATGTCGTTCTCAAAGTGCTGGAAGCTCTCCTCAAGCTCGTTAAACTTGTCTGAAGTTCTGTTTTCATAGTTTTTATGATATTCCTGCAGGTCTTTAAGGCTCTGCTCATTACTCTGTGTGATCCCGGTGATGTTGTCCATCTGCCCCCCGAAAGAGTTAAGCTGACTAGTCAAATCCTCAAGGGTCTCATTGTTGGTTTTAGCCAGAGCAGAATTGTTTTCTGAAAGTGCTTGCAAATTCTGCACTTTGTCCTTTAGCCATTCGGTGTCTTTCAACGCCTGAAGAACAGACTGTTGTAAGCCCTGAAAATCGTTCTTGATTCGTTGGACGGCCTGGCTAGTGTCGTCCACAGATCGCTGCAGCGTACTAATGAGATTCCGCTGCTGCGTCTGCGTCAGATTTAGGCTGTTTAGGTTCATGATCAGCACATTACTAGACTGTACTTGCGTTTGTAAAACTTTCTGCAGATTCTCTGTGTCCTGCTGGAGGCCATTGACATAGCCAGTGTATTGCTGTAGGGTCTGGTTGACATCTTTGATCATAAATGTGTTGCCTTCTACAGAGGATTTCATTTGGCCCTGCTGGGTGTCGAGAACATTCTCAGATTCCTGCACTTTCTCAATTGTATCTCTGTTTCTGGTAGTTTTCTCAGTGATTTCGCGAAGCTGCTGCCGAATGGCAAGAATTTCTGATCTGAAACTGGAAAGTTCTGTACTGGTACTCACACTTTCCTGTCCTGCTTGGTTATCTGTACAGAACAGAGGTAGAAAATTGTTAGAGGTGGAAAAGGCAATTAAAAGCAGAGAATTCTCTTCTGGCAAAAAAACTCAAGCCTAACCTTTATGAGACAGTATCCTTTGGTCAAACATGGACCTATTTAAAGGCTGACCCAAATTCAGATTGACAATTTATTGTGTTTTATATTTTCATTTGGTTGAGCTAATTACAATGCACATTTTTACGCAGCTTTATACTGAGGTGCAGATTGTTGACATTACTGACAACATGTTTCAATCACAAAAAAAACGATTCATATTGCATTAAAAGGAAACCTAGATCAAATATTTAGATGAGAAGCCAAGATGATGATGAGAAACATATGGGCATGGAAAGTAGTGCTCTTGCACGAATTCTTATTCACATTTCAAAATCCTATATTTTTAAAAGATTAGTAGGTTCCTGTTCATTATGGAAGGCATCTATGTAGCTTGATCTAAAATGTGGCAATATGTAATATCCTAAAAATGTTAGTCATATTATAGGGTTTGAGGAGGCTAAGCCCTTTTTGAAACTATAATAAAGTTATGGCATAGTGAGGATGTATTTTTAAATATCTCGAAGTGCATAGCTAGTTTACAGAATGAGGTAAATTGGTTTACCAAAATCAATCTAATAACAAATAGCTATTTTAAAAAAGCTACATTTCTCAGATATGCAGGGTATTCTATTCTGAAAAGAAATTGATTACGAAGATATTAGAGGGTTGCCTATATAAGAATTCCGATTTTCACTGGAAGAAGATATGCACAATGATACACTCTGGAAATACTCTTCATTGGATCCAGTTTGCTGTGTGTATTGCTTGTATTACACCCCGACAAGATTATAAAAGATGTAATGGGCACACAATGCACAATGAACTAGGTGCAATTTTGTAAGTGACTCTTGGGAGCATGCTGTTTATTTTTATCCTAAATTGCTATTTTTATCGGGAAAAAGTTTCACAAGGATTTTGCTTCTCAGGGCCAAGGCATGATGGGGCAAAGTCACTGTATTGGGGATTGATCCAGAGAATGAACATCTGCAATATGTAGAGTTTTTAACTGTTCGTCAGCGGCTACTGTTTTAATAGCAAAAAGACTGAACTGGGAAGTGTTCACGTAATTTGGGGTATATCTTAAGAGGCCGATGCATTTGGGAAAATGCTACCATCTTCTTGAAGAGGTTGACTCAAAAGAGGTATTTAAATCTCAGATCAAGAAAGAGTCGAAGAATGTTTGGAGTAATGTTACTGTGTGTGTGTCAGTAGGTAAAAGTATATCTAAAACAGGTTCCGTCTCCTTTCCAAAATATTTATTGTCTGTCTTTTTCCTTCACGATGATACAATACATGACCTGTCTGATAAAAAAAAGGAAAATGTAATCAATTCAGTAGAAATGAAGGATAGAAGGGGTTTCTAAGTGTGGCATCCCTAAATCATGTGGCAGGGTTGGGTACCATAGCTACTCTGGTGGGAAGCTTGATATAGTTACTTGAAGGTATTTTCATTTGTAAATTAAGCATCAAAGTGGCATGGGAACTGACACACATCCAAATTAAGGCTCAACATTTTTTGAGCTTCTATGTTACTCTTTTGTGCACAAAGAAAGTCATTTACATAAGTAAATTGTAGTTTCGGTTCATAATTTAGGATCTGTGAACATTTACTTCAGCTGATTACATTTAGTAACATGGGAAACTAGACAGTGTGGCAGATTTTCTACAGTATGTTTAGGGCTCAGTTTGGGACTTTGGTGTGTTAGGAGCTGGGTATAGGGGAGACCATCAGAAAGAAAAGGAAAACTCTCAAAGTCTCAACTTTCCAATGATTTTACCATCCCAATCACAAAGGGATCTTACTCCAAGAAAATAGATGGAGGATGTGTGTGGATAAATGTTCCTAAACGTCCCCATTGTTTCAAAAAGAAGAGGTAAGGGTTTCTCTGCACAAACAATTATATTCGGAATCTGTGGTGGAAAAATGAAAAAGCATCAGTGATTCACTCAGGTTAACAAATGTGGTAGTTACGATTATAATCTTAACTACCACATTTGTTAACCTGGGTGAATCACTGATGCTTTTTCATTTTTCCACCACGGATTCCGTATATAACTCAGGTCTACTGTTATCCAAGGGCCCGATTCACAGAATGAACTTACTACTTTTGGTATTCACAGAATGCACTTACTCATTTCGGTATTCACAGAAGTTAGGACTACTAACTTTAGGACTCCTAAATGCCTTCTGTGAATACCGAAAGTCTTAAAATTAGGATTTTTCTCAATTTAGTAGTAGTAAAGTTAGGACTCCTAACTTTACTACTACTAAATTGAGAAAATCGTAATTTTAGGACTTTCGGTATTCACAGAAGGCATTTAGGAGTCCTAAAGTTAGGAGTCCTAACTTTACTACTACTAAATTGAGAAAAATCCTAATTTTAAGACTTTCGGTATTCACAGAAGGCATTTAGGCATCCTAAAGTTAGTAGTCCTAACTTTACTACTACTAAATTGAGAAAAATCCTAATTTTAAGACTTTCGGTATTCACAGAAGGCATTTAGGAGTCCTAAAGTTAGTAGTCCTAACTTCTGTGAATACCGAAATGAGTAAGTTCATTCTGTGAATACCAAAAGTAGTAAGTGCATTTTGTGAATGCCAAAAGTAGTAAGTTCATTCTGTGAATCGGGCCCAAAGTTCATACTGTCAACCCCAAAGTGAGCACTGTCTTTAACATAAATGTTTAGATTGTCATCTGTTCCTTATGCATTGACACATACTCATCTAGTCTAAGTTATATTTATTATTTCTCCTGTCAAAAGTCAGAGCTTCTTTTCAAAAATTTCTGTTTGGACAGCTTTACTGAGAGGTGGTGGAATACCCTATCCAGGGTTGTTGTGGAGTGCACATCCTGTTTCTCAGAGGCATGGAAATGAAAGGTATGCATATGAGGCGTGGATGAAATACATTGCTACTTGCCCAGTGTTTATCATTCAGTTGGGGATAGCCCTCCAAAGGATGGACATTTTATAAGATTTACGAAGAAGTGCCTTAGAGATTTAGCTATTTTTTATTGGTTTTTCCTCTTACAGCATATAACGTATAACATATCATCGTCAGTGCTTTGGCAATACAGGGGTAGTTGCCAGCCTGGCTTAGTTACTGGTAGTAGTTTACACAGAAAAACAAATATGCAACCAGAATGAAAGGGCTTAGAAATACTTCTCTGGTATTGAAAAGAAATAGCTAAGAGCACAAAACACAAGACAAAAATGATATATTTTCCCATGAAGAGTATAGAATTAGAAAGACAGTGTGCCTTTATATTGTTATGTTTTTGCATGAGGACACTTGTAAATATATAATCGAATCATATGTTTTGTAATATCAGAATACAGGTGGCTTTATAACCCCCGATTTCAAGAAGTACCCAAACCCCCATGATTTTATTTTATTTATTTGCAACTGTTTTTCTGTTGATGCTCTTTATTTGCCATTATATCTTCCCTTCTATATGCTAGTAATGATAAACGTGTTCATTTTAGAAGTAGTTTTGTTCAAAAGAGATATATATGAATGCCATTTCCTCCTTCCTCCCCTCTCTTCCCCCCTTTTTCCCTCATATTGCCTTAATAGATTATATGCTTACAATTGCACTTTCTATCTATGTACTGTATTGAGATGTGTTCACATAATATTAATACAAATTCTTTTTCAACTTAAAAAAAGAATACAGGTGGCTAAAATACCAGTGTCTCTGAAGAGTTGAAATGCAGTTTGCTATAACAATTGTTTGAATTTAGATATCAATTTGGGATACAATGTTAATTTAGAGCATTCAGGGTGTAAACGTACTTTTCAGGACTGGACCCTGTAACAGCTATTTCGATTCTGTGTGACGAAGGACTGCCAACAATTCAATCAGGCTGTTGGAACTATTACACACTGCAACCACTAATCCCCTTCGGCCTGGATTTGTGAAGTATTGGTAGCTCGCCAACCTCCTTCCCCCCCCCCCCCGAAATGTTTCACTCACAATTATAAATAGTACATTTACCGTTTATAAATGTTTTGTAAATTTTCCGAAATGATTCCAGTAGTTGTAAGTTTCTGTATTCTAACATTCTGGCTTTAATTTTGATGAGTCAGGCAGCTAAATAAATAACACTGCATATCTGATGACCACCATGTCATTGACCGCACTGTGCAACCATGATTTATATGGACCAACTCTATTTAATTACAGCAGCAAGTCTGCCTGTAAAACCTGCCGGTAGAAGGCACAGTTCTGGGTTTACAGCCCTGCCAAGTACCATGCAGCAGGCATTAGACTAACACATTATAGCGCGGTGGTCCGCCTCACCGCACTGAAATGCAAAATCATGCAATTTAGCACCTCTCTGGTGTCAAGCCAGGTTGCTGCTATAATGCCCTAATACTGAAAACTGCAGTGGTCGCACACACCGCGCACTGCTCCCAGCGGACTTGGGGGCTGGCTCAATTGTTCAGTAGCTGCTACTCCTACTGTGCTATAATGTAACAACACTGGACTCCACGTGGAATAACTCTACGTCAGGAGAAGTCACTGTCAGTGTCCAATGGCTACTACTAAGACAGTGTGATTCTCGGTTAGTTTGTCAGACTTATGGTGGTGACGGACAACCGCAGCATGAGCGGGCGGCATTTCAGTTTAGTTTTTGCTGCTGCAGTGTGTGTGTGTGGGCACAGGCTGCCCTGCTGAGCATGGCGCTTGCACGACCAAAGTGGTATGGATCCGTGTGGACCCAACCCCACCGGCTTACTCGCCGTCATGAACCTGAGGGAGCTCACCGCTCCCACCGCCACGGTATGGATACCGCAGACCGCACCAACTCAGAATCTTCAATCGTAGTGGGCCAGTCACCATGAGGCCCGCCTGTTGCCCCACCGCCGGCTCGCAGAAGTGCCTCAACTGAGTGACAGGAAAAACGAATCTGCTTTTTGAAGCCTGCTGGTTGGGCACTGATCAGCCATGGCTAAACCTGGGAGTGCTTTTTAGCCCAGGGCGCAGTCATGAGATCATTCAGGTCATTTTGTGTTCTCCAGGGCCCTCTCACTGGGATATTGCATTGATCGGTGGCCCATCCTACTCCTCTGGCTTGCCTTCTAGTGAAGCTCCTCTAAGGTGGCCATACACTATATGGGCCAATCTCCTCTCTGTTTACCCGTGGCCTACTCAAACTGGCAGCCACAATACCAAGTTCTGGAATACTCCAGGGCTTATCGTCACTGCTACAGAAAAGCAGCGGGCATTGTTTCGCAAACCTGCACATGTGGCAATCATTCAAGTATTTTCCCTCAGTTTTGATGTTTGGGACACACTGCAGGGGTCCTGATTGCAGGAGTCAAGAGTGAAGTACTAAAACTCACACCCGCTTCATTTACCCACTGGCCATCAAATTTGCATCTTTAAATCTAATTGTTGTTCTCTTACCCAAAAGGGTACTCCTTTCATGAAAACTTTAAAAATATAAAGATCATAAATGAATCATTCATTTTGATACAATATAAAGAGGAAAAGCAAGACCACCCTTGCCTGTAACCTTCAACCAGTCTGCAGTTTCATTTGAGAGTACAAGATCTATATGGGTAATGAAAATATGAAAATAAATATAGTGCTTATTTAGAGTAAGTTTATTGAATAAGCTGCCTGCCCACCCTCCAACTGCAGTCACGCACTCTGACTCCTCACAGCTGAGCTCACTGTAGTTGCACTAGTTTAACTCGTTTTGGGGTAGAGGGTGACAGTATACTTAGAGCCACTGTCATCTTTGGTGCATTACAACTGTTACTAAAGCACTACCTGTGAAAAACGTGCTTACACATTTATTCAACAATGCGATCAGATTACTAGGTTAGTGCCCTTCCATTTCTTAGGCTTTTTCAGAAGTTTTAAGATCTCAGAGATTCACATTGCTCAAATGGGTGTAATTTCTAATATTTATGTTTCCCTCGTCTTCATTGCTTGAGTTTCCTTGGGAGAAAGTGTCACTCATAGTCGTTGAACTGTCACTCATAATTACACTGAAATTATGAAAATGTCACACATAGCAATCTGAAACTTTGGCAGCTATGGATTTATTTTGGATATCTCCTGGCATGAAGAAAATAAGGTGGTTGGCCTCCAAACATCAGGGAGTACTGCTTTCACTGAAGATCATATGACATGGAATATAAGGAGAACGGGAGGTAGATGCCAGGGTACCTGGACTCACCGACAGAGGCGAAATGGACTGAAAGAGAAATAAACTATTTCCAAATTTAATATACAAACTAGTAAGAGGCATCTGTAGTTGTGTTGGCTATGGAGGCCTATTGGATTTAAAAATAAAGATCAATGAGGGGCTGTGCCAGAAAAGGTTAGAGAACAACTCTAATTTCTTGGTCTGCTAAGCAACATTTTGTTAGGAAAAATACAGAAAATCCATTTAGAACTTTGTTTGAGGGCTCTTTAGTTTAACACTCTTGCAGGTCTAAATTGAGTGAAAAACTGACTTGAGAACTGAATTGCTCTTTTCCATTTTTGAAACACTGAGGTATCCTGAACCGTCAGCCGCTTGGGATAGGAGGACTGTAGATAGGGACTGTTCAGGACAGGGCTCTTCAAAATACATCAGCATGAGGTAAACACCAAGGGGTTGATTCACAAAGAGCCTCCGCACTCATGGTGGAGGCCCCGCAGTTGTGGGGCAGTCTCCACACTCTAGGCTGGGTCCCCACAATGTGAATTCTCATTGCTGAGTTTCCGCCCAGAGTGCGGAGACTCCCCCACGACTGCGGGGCCTATGCTTCGAGTGCGGAGACCCCTTGTGAATCAGCCCTCAAGTGTACCGTATTCTCCTGTAAATTATAAATAAAAACCCAGCACGCAAAAGACTACTGTCTCCAATCGCTGAGCACTACGCGTCAGCTTGGGTTACAGGCGGCTCTGTAGTGTTAACATTACCTAATTTCTTCAGGCTTGTCTCCACTTCAGAGAGCTTTTCCGCATAGTCTCTATGTGAGGTTTCCATGTCGTCTGTCACGCCATCCATTTTTTCTACGACTGCAACGAGAAAATACAATGATATGAACCGGCAATTTCTTGATCAGTAACTCCAGTCAGCAAACAGAACATAAACTCTGGACAGAAGCAACAATAGGGACCATATTCCCACCCAAGCTTGGTATACAAACCCTGGATTGCACCGTTCTCTCGCTCACCCACATCTAAAACAGAGAAACCGACATCAAAGACCTCAATCACGTCATCCTTGCCAACTTACTGCTGGAGCACTCAGAGGAATAAGGAGAGTAACCTGGTTATCCAGTGAAGTGCATTTGTATGTAGGGTCTGATTTAGAGTTCATGGAGGGAACTCTGAATACTACTGAACTCCTCCATTCTAAAGCTATCACTGTGGAGGAACTTCGGCTGATCGATTCTACTCAGTATTTAAAGTTTCTTCCAGAAATTGGTGGATTTTCAGTTAATCACTCAACTGCAAATCCGGCAGCTCCGATGCCCTTGCATACGGTCAGCTGCCAAAGTAAAGGATTTCACGTATGTCTTCACGGACCGCTCGTTGCGAGGTGGGCAGAAATATCGGGCAGTAAAACCGCTTAGGGAGCAAAGCATTATTGCTTGGTCAAGGTATAAGCCCCAGTTTTACCATCGGGAACTGAAAGGCCAGAAAAGTAAGACTACACACGATTCCCCTTCCTTCCTGTTACCCACTCTAATATGATGGGCTATGCATGCTTTTTACTTCATGTTGTCCTGCTGGTGGAATTCCCCTTTGGGAGTACTAAAGATACTTTTCTCTGTCCAACTGCAGACTGACTCAGTCAGACAAACTGCAAGCATATCACCTGAGGAGCACGGTACACAGATATTTTTAAGGCCTCTTTTGGCAAAATGCATGTGCAAAATTGCGGGCTGCAGCTGAACACAAGCAACATAAACAAGCATTAGAAATGCAATCGGGCTCGGATTTATTTGAGTTTGAGCTAATGGCATTGTAAATGCCAATGTATTGTTGCTATGTGTTATGGAGTGTGTTCATGTGATGTGTACTGCCAGTGATCTCCTTGTGAGTGTGAGAATATTGCACCGTTACTGCCTGTGATGTTCTTCTTGTGAGTGTCAGAAGCTTGCACCTCTGCTGCCTGTGGTCTCCTTGTGAGTGTAAGAAGCTTGCACTGCTGCTGCCTGTGATGTCGTTCTTGTGAGTAGGAGAAGATTGCACCTCAGCTGCCTGTGGTCTCCTTGTGAGTGTAAGAAGCTTGCACAGCTGCTGCCTGTGATGTCCTACTCACTACTCTACTCACTACTCTACTCACTACTCTACTCACTACTCTGCACTACTCTACTCACTACTCTACTCACTACTCTACTCACTACTCTACTCACTACTCTGCACTACTCTACTCACTACTCTACTCACTACTTTGCACTCACTACTCTACTCACTACTCTACTCACTACTCTGCACTCACTACTCTACTCACTACTCTACTCACTACTCTACTCACTACTCTACTCATCACTACTTTGCACTCACTACTCTACTCACTACTCTCTACTCACTACTCTACTCACTACTCTACTCACTACTCTACTCACTACTCTGCACTACTCTACTCACTACTCTACTCACTACTCTACTCACTACTCTGCACTACTCTACTCACTACTCTGCACTACTCTGCACTACTCTACTCACTACTCTACTCACTACTCTGCACTCACTACTCTGCACTCACTACTCTGCACTCACTACTCTGCACTCACTACTCTGCTCACTACTCTACTCACTACTCTACTCACTACTCTACTCACTACTCTACTCACTACTCACTACTCACTACTCACTACTCACTACTCACTACTCACTACTCACTACTCACTACTCTGCACTCACTACTCTACTCACTACTCTACTCACTACTCTACTCACTACTCTACTCACTACTCTACTCACTACTCACTACTCTACTCACTACTCTACTCACTACTCTGCACTCACTACTCACTACTCCACTCACTACTCACTACTCTACTCACTACTCTGCACTCACTACTCACTACTCTGCACTCACTACTCTGCACTCACTACTCTGCACTCACTACTCTGCACTCACTACTCTGCACTCACTACTCTACTCACTAATCTGGTGGTGTTAGTGCTGGTATTACTGAGGTGTTGTACTGGTAGTAGTGGTGGTGGTTGTGGTACTGCTAGTACTGGTAATGGTAGTACTGGTAGTGGTAGTACTGGTAGTGGTGGTACTGGTAGTACTGGTGGTGGTAGTACTGGTGGCTGTAGTAGTGGTAGTACTGGTGGCTGTAGTAGTTGTAGTACTGGTGGCTGTAGTACTGGTAGTACTGGGGGTGTTGGTGGTACTGGTAGTGGTAGTACTGGTGGTGGTGGTACTGGTGCTGGTGGTGGTACTGGTAGTGGTAGTACTGGTGGTGGTACCGGTAGTGGTAGTGCTAGTGGTGGTGGTGGTACTGCTGCCCGTAGTACTGGTAGTGGTAGTACTGGTGGTGGTGGTACTGGTGATGGTGGTACTGGTGGTGGTAGTACTGGTGGTGGTAGTGGTACTGGTATTGGTAGTACTGGTAGCGGTAGTACTGGTGGTCGTGGTACTGTTAGTACTGGTGGTGGTGGTAGTTGTAGTACTGGTGGCTGTAGTACTGGTAGTACTGGGGGTGTTGGTGGTACTGGTAGTGGTAGTACTGGTGGTGGTACCGGTAGTGGTAGTGCTAGTGGTGGTGGTGGTACTGCTGCCCGTAGTACTGGTAGTGGTAGTACTGGTGCTGGTGGTGGTACTGGTAGTGGTAGTACTGGTGGTGGTACCGGTAGTGGTAGTGCTAGTGGTGGTGGTGGTACTGCTGCCCGTAGTACTGGTAGTGGTAATACTGGTGGTGGTGGTACTGGTGATGGTGGTACTGGTGGTGGTAGTACTGGTGGTGGTAGTGGTACTGGTATTGGTAGTACTGGTAGTGGTAGTACTGGTGGTCGTGGTACTGTTAGTACTGGTGGTGGTGGTAGTTGTAGTACTGGTGGCTGTAGTACTGGTAGTTCTGGGGGTGGTGGTAGTACTGGTGGTGGTGGTACTGGTGGTGGTGGTAGTGGTAATAGTAATGGTAGTACTGGTAGTGGTAGTACTGGTGGTGGTAGTATTGATGGTGGTAGTACTGGTATTACTGGTGGTAGTGGTAATACTGGTGGTGGTGGTAGTGGTAGTACTGGTGGTGGTGGAAATGGTAGTACTGATGGTGGTAGTACTGGAAGTACTGGTGGTGGTGGTGCTACTGGTAGTGGTAGTACTGGTGGTGGTGTTACTGGTAGTACTGGTGGTGGTGGTGGTACTGGTAGTAGTGGTAGTACTGGAGGTGGTGTTACTGGTAGTGGTAGTACTGTTGGTGGTAGTACTGGTAGTGGTGGTACTGGTGGTGGTGGTACTGGTGGTGGTGGTACTGGTGGTGGTGGTACTGGTAGTGGTAGTACTGGTGGTGGTACCGGTAGTGGTAGTGCTAGTGGTGGTGGTACTGCTGCCCGTAGTACTGGTAGTGTTAGTACTGGTGATACTGGTGGTGGTAGTACTGGTGGTGGTAGTGGTACTGGTATTGGTAGTACTGGTAGTGGTAGTACTGGTGGTCATGGTACTATTAGTACTGGTGGTGGTGGTAGTTGTAGTACTGGTGGCTGTAGTACTGGTAGTACTGGAGGTGTTGGTGGTACTGGTAGTGGTAGTACTGGTGGTGGTGGTACTGGTGCTGGTGGTGGTACTGGTAGTGGTAGTACTGGTGGTGGTACCAGTAGTGGTAGTGCTAGTGGTGGTGGTGGTACTGCTGCCCGTAGTACTGGTAGTGGTAGTACTGGTGGTGGTGGTACTGGTGATGGTGGTACTGGTGGTGGTAGTACTGGTGGTGGTAGTGGTACTGGTATTGGTAGTACTGGTAGTGGTAGTACTGGTGGTCGTGGTACTGTTAGTACTGGTGGTGGTGGTAGTTGTAGTACTGGTGGCTGTAGTACTGGTAGTACTGGGGGTGGTGGTAGTACTGGTGGTGGTGGTACTGGTGGTGGTGGTAGTGGTAATGGTAATGGTAGTACTGGTAGTGGTAGTACTGGTGGTGGTGGTACTGGTAGTACTGGTGGTGGTACTGGTAGTAGTGGTAGTACTGGAGGTGGTGTTACTGGTAGTGGTAGTACTGTTGGTGGTAGTACTGGTAGTGGTGGTACTGGTGGTGGTGGTACTGGTGGTGGTGGTACTGGTGGTGGTGGTACTGGTAGTGGTAGTACTGGTGGTGGTACCGGTAGTGGTAGTGCTAGTGGTGGTGGTACTGCTGCCCGTAGTACTGGTAGTGGTAGTACTGGTGGTGGTGATACTGGTGGTGGTAGTGGTACTGGTATTGGTAGTACTGGTAGTGGTAGTACTGGTGGTCGTGGTACTGTTAGTACTGGTGGTGGGGGTAGTGTAGTACTGGTGGCTGTAGTACTGGTAGTACTGGGGGTGTTGGTGGTACTGGTAGTGGTAGTACTGGTGGTGGTGGTACTGGTGCTGGAGGTGGTACTGGTAGTGGTAGTACTGGTGGTGGTACCGGTAGTGGTAGTGCTAGTGGTGGTGGTGGTACTGTTGCCCGTAGTACTGGTAGTGGTAGTACTGGTGGTGGTGGTACTGGTGATGGTGGTACTGGTGGTGGTAGTACTGGTGGTGGTAGTGGTACTGGTATTGGTAGTACTGGTAGTGGTAGTACTGGTGGTCGTGGTACTGTTAGTACTGGTGGTGGTGGTAGTTGTAGTACTGGTGGCTGTAGTACTGGTAGTACTGGGGGTGGTGGTAGTACTGGTGGTGGTGGTACTGGTGGTGGTGGTAGTGGTAATGGTAATGGTAGTACTGGTAGTGGTAGTACTGGTGGTGGTGGTACTGGTAGTACTGGTGGTGGTACTGGTAGTAGTGGTAGTACTGGAGGTGGTGTTACTGGTAGTGGTAGTACTGTTGGTGGTGGTACTGGTGGTGGTGGTACTGGTGGTGGTGGTACTGGTGGTGGTGGTACTGGTGGTGGTGGTACTGGTGGTGGTGGTACTGGTAGTGGTAGTACTGGTGGTGGTACCGGTAGTGGTAGTGCTAGTGGTGGTGGTACTGCTGCCCGTAGTACTGGTAGTGGTAGTACTGGTGGTGGTGATACTGGTGGTGGTAGTACTGGTGGTGGTAGTGGTACTGGTATTGGTAGTACTGGTAGTGGTAGTACTGGTGGTCGTGGTACTGTTAGTACTGGTGGTGGTGGTAGTTGTAGTACTGGTGGCTGTAGTACTGGTAGTACTGGGGGTGTTGGTGGTGCTGGTAGTGGTAGTACTGGTGGTGGTGGTGCTGGTGGTGGTACTGGTAGTGGTAGTACTGGTGGTGGTACCGGTAGTGGTAGTGCTAGTGGTGGTGGTGGTACTGTTGCCCGTAGTACTGGTGGTGGTAGTACTGGTGGTGGTGGTACTGGTGATGGTGGTACTGGTGGTGGTAGTACTGGTGGTGGTAGTGGTACTGGTATTGGTAGTACTGGTTGTGGTAGTACTGGTGGTCGTGGTACTGTTAGTACTGGTGGTGGTGGTAGTTGTAGTACTGGTGGCTGTAGTACTGGTAGTACTGGGGGTGGTGGTAGTACTGGTGGTGGTGGTACTGGTGGTGGTGGTAGTGGTAATGGTAGTGGTAGTACTGGTGGTGGTGGTACTGTCAATACTGGTGGTGGTGTTAGTGGTAGTACTGGTGGTGGTGGTGTTAGTGGTAGTACTGGTGGTCGTGGTACTGTTACTACTGGTGGTGGTGGTAGTGGTAGTACTGGTGGCTGTAGTACTGGTAGTACTGCTGATGGTGGTGCATGTATCAATGAGTCTAATTTTTCCTAATGAAATAGCCATTGGCATTACGTGAGACACACAAGACATTTGTGAATTCCCATTGTAACAGCGGGAAGGCTCTGTTTTCCATGATTATTGCGTATTCACGTTTTTTCCACAAACTTTAAAATAATGATGACTGCATGTTAACTCTGGGAGTCAGGCTCAACAGCACGTGTCACGAAGGTCACTTTTAACCTTCATCATTTATTCAACCAGTAGTCTGCATGTCAGCACTTATTAAAATTCGAAAACAAAGCTTACAGAACCAGAATCCAAATGTTTTAAAATAAAACGCCTTTAAACCCCGTTTTTTAAACCACAGACAAAAATAGTGCAGCGCAGCGTGCGAGGAAAAGAAGGAAATGACCTTTGGAAATGAGAGTATTCAGGAAACACAAGAACTACAGTGTGGACGAGCATGTATGAGTCATCTTCTGTGAGCCTCGCCTGCTGCCTCATCATTTTACATTGAACGCGCTCACCGCTGTGAAAGTGCACGCATCATCTGGATTGCATTACACGGGCACTCTGACAGCTCCTAATTAAGATTAATCCCTCTGCTGTGCTCGTTCACGTACAGAATATGCCATGAAACTAACATCAATGACGGACGAAAAGTCAATATAGCCTATCACGTCAAGGCTACTAAATAGACAGCACAGCGAAGACTAATCACTAGGCACATGCCATAAAACACTATGGAATTTAAGGAATGTGCCTGGCCATAGCCCTACATATCCTTTTTTTTTCTTTAACATTAGGATCTCGAAGCTCCGCCCCTTCGGGGGCGTAGTCCGAGCCCTAAAAAGGGAGAGGAGCACCAGACTGCAGACAATTGTCTCACACACTCTGTCGGGCCAGCTCTCCTCAGCCTGCGTGACTCAAGGACAGTTTGGCAGTCTTTGTGAGTATTGTAACGGCCCTTGGAAGTGCAGTGGCCAGACATTACTGTGAGCTCAATGAATTGGCAAGTACATTTCTTTATTCTACTAGTTTATTCTTGGACTGAGGTGTGGGGTAGAGCAGATAATTCAGGCAACAAGTATATCCTTCACAATAAGGGCATCATTAGTCCGCCCGCCATCCTCAGAGGGGTGGGTGTTGCACTCACAACCAGGGGTACAGTTCTCAAGACATCTGGGGTGTGGTGTTTTCACTGCCACTGTTCTATGCCTGGACCAGTATTGTTTGATAGGTCACACATGGCATTCCTCTGGACAAAGGCTTGGATGGCGCTGCATGGCATGGCAGCGGTCGTAGTGTTCACTCTGGCGGTGGCAGGGGTGTGTGGCAGGCACAGCCAGTGGATGTAGAGTAGGTGGGCCACTGGGAAACAGGGAAAGGGTGCACATGGCAGGAAATCGGGAGCACTACGGTGATGTTCTGCCGGGTACTCTGGACCTACACAGAATAATATGGCCCAGTGATGATGCTCTGTTGTAGACTGAAGCCTTTCACGGCCATCAGGTTGAAAAAGTGGTTCTGCCAGGCAGCGGCTGGAGTGGAGCACCTGGGCTCTCACAGATCTTGGTGTCACTCAGAGGGGACATGCTAGTCGGTGTTGGAAGTCTCGGGGTCTCTTATCTCCACAAGGTAAGATTCGATGGAGATGAACTTAGGTTCTGCCTTACCTCCTTCAGTAGCTCCTTAGTTGGGGTGTATAGTACTCATCGCTGAGAGGGGTACAGTTAGGAATTCCTCCTGTGGTTATAACCTCCCACTACACTATTATGTTGAGCTCCTTTTAAATCAAGTTTGTTTTATTTTGTTTTCAGAAGAATCATCACGTGCATTACTTCATTAGAATATTACAATCACATCAGATGTATCAATCACACAAACAGTGGCGTAACTCAAAATGATGGGGTCCCCCTGCAGAACGCGAAAAGGGTCCCTAGATTGCTCAGATATTCATTGGTCTTGGGCTCAATGGAGGCCCCAAGAAGGGTTGGGGTTCCCTAAATGGTTGGGGCCCCCTGCGCTGGAGAACCTCCAAAATACAACAGATAATGCAACTATAAGAGAAAAACACAGTTTTTTTTAACAACAAACATTGTATTACATTTTGTTAAACATACCATAGCAGCGTACAGTGATTCGATAGCATTTGAGTATAAAGTAGTCAGAGTAAGATAAAGGATATATAAAAGGTGTTACAGTATTACCATCTACTAGGATTCAAGAAAATCTTCATATCCTGCGGCATAGTCCAACAGGCAGGCCTACAAAAATATCGGATCTTAACTAAATCAGCACTGTGTTCCAAGTCAGTACATCTCGTCACACCAATACATGAAAGTCATAACTCTATGCAATCACACTAATCATCATTTGACTCGCTCATGCCTCAAACCGTTATATATTGTTTATACAGACCCCAAGAACTTTTCGGGTGGGTCTGTGGGGGCATTAGCTCACTATATATTTCAGACTGCATGTTACAGAAAATCATGTCCTTTTCCCATTCAGATTTTGAGGGAGGGGGCCTCGTGACCATCGCATTGCCACTCTGCGCTTTGCCAAGAGCAGTCCCAACCCTATGAGTTTTGTTACATCTTTTTCAGAGGTTTCGTATATCCCAAAAGTGCAGTCAGGTGATCAGGTGAGAATGGTGTTCCTATTACTCCCCCCAATTCATGAAATATTTGGTTCCGAAAAGATGCTATCTGGGGTCAAGACCAAGCAACGTGCAGAAAATCTGCGCCGCCTATACCGCAGCGGTCAGTCCGTACCTACACAGATGCTCCGGGGTATAATATACCCTATTAAGGTATTTAAATTGAATCAATCTATGTCTGCCGTTTAATGACACCTTCTGCGTGACCTCACAGCAGTACTTGCATTTATTGTCATCTAGTGGAATACCTAAGTCGGCTTGCCAATGCAACTGGTCGAGGAATAGTGTGTGCACCTGAACTCCTGTGACATATCGTATATGTTAGACACCAATTTAATCGGAGACTTTGAAAGCAGGAGTTAAGTGAAGGAGGGGACGGCAGGGGGGTTTGATATTCCTCGCCCAACTGAGCCCGCATGGCATGGCGTATCCTGAAATAGTGAAATTGAGTGAGTACAGATGCACTCTGCGCACCATCAACGACCTCCTCCGAGTGCAAATCCTACCCTCTGAGAAAGGGTCGTCCATATTGTGAATACGAGCCTCATTGAGTAACTGGACCACCACCCTCTCTCCGGTCATTGGGAGCCAGTGACACCATCCCAGTGGCAGCAATGGGGAGTATAGTAGTGTAGCTGCATGTCTTTTTAGTAAATCATGCCAAGCATGTACGGTCGAATTTATGGAGTCCAACAATCCGCAGAGTCTACATGGAGGCGAAGTGAGCAGCAAAGGGAGCGGAAATGGGCCAACCGTTATTCTCTCAATGAGTAGATGCTGAAGAGGGTGTGGGCCATGACACCAGTAATAGCATGGGAGCTTTGTGCTGCTCTATAATATAGTTGCAGATCTGGTGTACTCAGCCTACACATGGAATACGGGAGTGTAAGTGTATCCATCTTGGCACAAGGAGATTACCCCGCCCACGCCAAGCGTACCATTAGAGGGCTAAACCTTTTGAATATGTGTTTTAGGATTACCATGGGGATAATATTGAAAATAAATAATAATCTAGGCAAGATGATCATTTTCTTCCAGGAGATACGGCCCACAAGGGAAAGTGACAACCTTATCCATTTGTCAATATCTTTCTCTATTTTAATAACCGCTTTTCCATAGTTGTCCCTCAGTACTATCTCCGAGTCGGTGTGCACCTCTATACCCAGATATCTCACTGAGTCATTGGTCCATTGCAGCAGTAAATCTAAGTCAAAGGGAACCATGGCCGGAGTTAATGGGAAAATAATGGACTTATTCCAGTTGATATTTAACCTAGAAAGGCTGCCAAATCTGATCACCTCTCAAATCAACGGGGCCAGTTTGGTAGATGGATCCCTTGTGTACAGCAGCATATCATCTGCATAGGCCGACAGAATAAGATTGTACCTTGGAAATCGAATCCCCGGGTGTCTATGGTACTCTCTGAGAGAGCTCGCCAAAGGTTCAGCCACTAAAGCATACAATAGCGGGGACAAAGGGCAGCCCTGCCTGGTGCCCGATATATCATGAAGGGGGTTGTAACATGACCCACGACCTCACTCTGGCTGTCGGCTGATTGTACAAAACTGAAACTAATCTGAGAAAAATCTCTCCAACGGCCAATAGAGAAAAACATAGTTCCATATATACTCCTCCAATGCACTATACAGTCACTGGAGGCAGCACATTACCACCTTCTGAGATCTATCATCAAGAATCAGAATGAAACATGCAAAACATCAGTAACATTTCTCAACACCAGAAGATATGGGGGAGACATAATTTTTTCTAATCAGTTAAAAATGCTCTCGGCTGACCACAAGTCATTTCATTCATAACTAGATGTAGTCTGTCGGCTTCACTGGGGCGGGTCAGGATTCAGAAAAATGTTGATGTCAAGAAATATAACGTCCCCCCTGGGGACTCTCCACTCCTGTTCAACCAGCACGTAACCCCCCTTTATCAGACCCAAACTTCACGATGAAGCCATATGCTGAAAACTGACCAATAGGAACATCACATTCAGATCTAACATGGAAAAGGCATGTAAATGCCTAAAGATTCAGAGTTGATCCAGCTGCATTCTTGTTATACACCACACATCTTTACCAGTTAGTCCAGCTGCCTTGAAGAACCGTAGTTTCTTTAGATTAAAAAAAGTGTAGGTCGAAATATCTTAGATCTCTTAAAAAAGTGAATGCAACAAACCAACAGTGCCCAACTAGGGTGGGAAGCTGTCCTAATTCAAATCTCCCCAAGTAGCCTTGCATAATTATTACAGCCATGTAAAGCTCCTTGAAGTAAAAAGCAAGCACTGTCTATTCTACACGGGTCCGCTATCTAGTCCCAGGCAGTTGGCCCAAATCTAACTGCCCGATAAAATTCAAAGGTAGCTTCAAATCTTAGAGGGGAACAAACTCCGACAAAGTGCATTTCCTTTCAATTGTTCCCCAGCTCTATGGGAGACAGCCACAGGGAAATATTTTGCTTCTGACAACTCTTCTTTTCAGTAACAGAAAGCAAAGGCTTGGGAGCTGGGCAGGCTGATCATCTTCAATCAATAAGGTGTGCAGCCTTGGCCTGCGTTTGGCCCATTTTACTGTTCAGGAGTTACTCGTCACTGTCTCATCAGTTAGCTCATGCTCCATTCACCACATGTCTACACCAGACACAAGCAATTGGCTTCATAATACATTCTAGAGAAAAGGGGAATCAGAGCAGTTGTACGGAGATCATACAGTGATTGTGGGAGGCAACAGCACTAACCCCAACTAAATCCTATAGACCACCTTACGACCTTATGCACCACATATATCCAGGTGGCCACAACCCATGGGAACCTCCACTGTCATGAATACAAGCACCTTCCTGTGCATACACTAAATCAGGGTGAAAATGGAGCCCAGTCAGGACATACAATAGGGATTTACCAAGGAGAGGCAGTGGTAGTTTCCCCACTGAGGTTCAGGTAATCGTGTATGTACACGACTGATATAATCAATCATCACCAGCTTTTAGTAGTGACATTTACTATTCTAACTCTGAGCTAACAATTAACGTGGAAAGAACATACATTGGGGGAGGGTCCAATTTACTATTTAACTCCATTGTAACAACCATCTGGGAAAGAGCATGCAAGCAAAGGGGAAGTCATATTTAATATTATAACTCTAGCCTAACAAACACTGAGCAGAGTGCATACATTGAGGGAGTTAGATTTACTATTATCATTCCAGTCTAACAAAGATTAGGGAAAACACAAAAACAAACACAATCCCACACAAAATAGGCATCACAAATTGTTTTAATATAAATAAATAATTTAAAATGTATATGGAAATAAAAAAAATCTTCAAAAATAAATGCAGAAAAAATTAACAAAAATATAATTTAATTTAATTTTACTGCAATTGTATTTATATAGGACTTACTACACCTGACAAGGTGTTAAAGTGCTCTAATAAAGAAATAGTAATTCAAATAAACAGTATCCCTCAACCAAAACCAACATAACACGAAACATAAAAGAGTAATAAAATATTTTATGATAAAAGAAATATTTATTTAATTATAATTTGTTTTTTTTTAAATACCAAACACTAACCACCTATTCCTAAATATACCTCACAAAACAAAGAATTATAAAATAAAAACCAAATAAAAAAGTAACAATGATTAATATACATTTTAAAAATGATTCCCACCCGAACATCAAACCACAACACTATTCTGAAATAAATTACATAACATGCTAGTTCACAAAAAACATATATAAATCATTTTTATAAAATAACATTATTTACACATATAAACATGTTAAAGATTAGCATAATTAATACAGTAAGCAAATATTATCAATTTACACATATTTTACTTAAACACTACCTTCCCATTCCCCCAATATAACCCACTACCCACAATTAAAATGTATTAAATAATTTAAAAAATCCCATGACCTACCCAAATCCTCATTTAAAAATAATTAAGCATGTAAACAAATACGAAATAAAAATATGGAATTAATCAATGAAAAAAACCTACCTACTTACTAAACATTACTGCACTAATTCAAATTAATTTAAAATATATTACACAACATAAATAATGAAATGCAAAGATAGTGAAATGCAACAACACACCTTTATAAAAATATTAGAGTAAACTATATTTAAAACTTCGATATTATTGTAAAAAAAATCAGGAAAACATTTACTTACATTCGATGTGTTTGTCTACAATATATTTGTCTTCACAATGTTTGGCACATGATATTAAAGTCAAATGGTATTTTTGGGCCAACATTTAGGGTGACTACACAATCAAGTCCTACGTTTGACAATAGCTTTAGAAAAGCACATCCGTTGTAACTGCTTTTTATGCCTTCAATGTACTGTAGCAATAGATAGCAGACGATCAGCACTTTGAGAAAGCTGAGTTAGAGTCAGTTGAAAGTAGTCAGAACCGTCAGGCAGGTCTACAGTGCATAACTGCTAAAGTTATTGGCAAATGAGATGGGAAGGGGCCTACGATGAGACTATTTCTGAGACTACTGTGAGCATAGAACCATGAGAGCAACCCCTTGGGGGTATCCTATTGTTAACTTTACTGCATCTTGTTCCGACAAGAAGCTGAAGAGAGCTAAAAAAAGCTTCAGATGGATAAACTCTGGTTAGATAAAGGAGGCTTTCAGGTTAGAGGCATGTAAAGGAAAAACAAATGCAACAGAAATGGAAAGACAGCTGGAAGAGTTGAATTTTGCATGTGAAGGCTAAAACCTTTCAATTTGAAACTGTTAAACTAGCATCTGCATCAGTAATGAGCACTGCATCTCAGACTCTCACCCCACAAGTTGTAAACTCCCTATGGGCCTAATTCCCAACTACAAACTAGTGGGCTATGTAATCAGGTGTATTAAAGGCTTTGAATTTACATATGCCACACAACACTTAAATGATAGGGGGAAGCAGATTTTCTACTTAGCAGACATCCCTTAACGCTAGATGGATTTGTGATGAAATTGGATGACAGCAATAGACATCAATAGGTGCAAGTCTAAGTGCATGAAGGATGCTGTGATTAAAATATATGAGTTGACCCCTGCTAAATAATACAAAATATTTAGGAGCGTTGATGGTGAATGTGAACATGAAGCTATTTATGCATGGCATTTATCTTGGATGGAATTGCTATGTAAAGGGGAAGAAGGGGACGAAGGTAATCACCTTTAAGGGGTTGTTTAATCTTAGTTAATCATCTTTTGAGTGTTTGCGCAGAAGAGGCGCATTTGTCTTTTGTTGATTTGCAGATCGCTGATCTTAAGCAATTTGAGGGGGAAGCTGAAAATGGGTTGTGAACTGAGTGGTCCAGAAGAACCTGGGTAATCAGATACAAAAATGCCATTCAGACAAAAGTAGTCTTCAGCAAACCCACGCTTTTTAAAGCAACCGTAGTAATTTCCACATGACTGCACGGGGGAAACCCTAAGGAGAGATGATTTTTTAAGACGGGTGGCAAAGCTGGGAAGAGTGGAGGTAGTTGAAAGGTGCCCAAGATCAATCTTAAGGATGGATGCCACAATTATGGGACATAAGGATAAATCAGTCATACCTGCTCATACTTTAACTGCCCAGACCTTTAACCTATTCTTCAGTTTGGGTGAGAGTTACAATAGCAGCCCCTTAGAAGTGGAGTCAGTCTCTGAGGAAGGGTGTCAGTGCAAGAAAGGCATCAAACTACACATCCCTCCCATCTGCCAAGACTAAATGGCACTATGTTAACTAACCTGCCGGACACCGAGGAAAGGCGATGGTCAATACATATGAAGTAGACCACCAAAGGTTACTCGGAGTCTGCTGTCAAGCTGTTAATACTACTGGCGAGTGTTTTAAATACCTTGTTTCCAATGCCGAGCAGATGATAAGTGGACAGACAACTGAGGCACTGGCTGGGTTAAGGGAAGACCTCAGCATGGACTAATTGTTGGCAAATGACATTAGATGTTTGTGTCCTGCAGGTGCTGTAATCACAAACCACAAGCCACGACCAGGTATACTTGAGGAAAGAGAAGATGCTCAGAGAAAGCTTCTGTGCAGAGACACAGATGTGTCTGGGTCAAGTCAGTGTATGACAGGTGTGCCTGTGATGCAGTCTGTGCTGACTATCTCTCTCAATGAGAAGATAGAACGACCGATAAGGGGCCCAGTGCTGAATCTGAGAGGACTGTTAGAATTTCAGGAATCCCTAGAAGCTGCAGATCTTGGCATAGGTGAGTTAGGCAAAGTTCATTCAGAGTGCCCTGTTCTGATAGGATTGCGTAAGAAGACACTGGCCCAAGCATAAGGTTGTGACGTTGGTTGATTCATTTTTGGTATGAAGTTGGGCTGCTCATGCTTGGCTTTGAATTTCAAGCTACAGTGAAAAGAAACTTTCATGCAACTGGCCAACGAAGTGACTTGCGGAATCCCATGGTTACAAAAACATAAAGACGGGATTTTCTCCCATTTTGGCTGGTCTGGATGGGCATGAAAATTGCACTCTTTTACCTCTCTTGCCCAACTTTCCAGATGGAAGATAAGCCTGGAGAGAAAACAAAGGTAGCCTTATTACCACTGCCAGTGATAGAAGAATCAGTCCCATGGATTTCTTAATGACTTTTGGGAACACCTACATCCAGTGGTTGTGATTACCCAGAAGTAGTTCCACTAGGGCGCATGACTGCCACTGTTGTACTCTCCTAAGCCTCTTTTAAGAAGTTGGTTTCCCAAGAGATGGGTTTATGATAGTAGAACACACTTCATGTAAACTTAGATAAAGGTCAGATCGGATGAGTTTGGCATAACTTGTAAGCTGTCTACCTCATACTATCCGATGGATCAGGTTGGATGTGCAAGTAAACTCTCAAGAGCTTGATGTGTGCTTAGGAGCAACTACTAAGGAAGTTGATCTCCTCCTGCTATGCTTGATTTTCAAATACTGGGATTGTCACAGAGGCATATAAGCGTCCGCGGATTTAAACCTTTATATGGACAGTGTATCTGCGGTCCGCTAACTACCTTGAAGGAGACAGATAAGTTACTTACCTGTAATCCTAGTTCTCTTCCAGGGGTATACTCATCAAAGTCATAAGCACTGAATGGTCCCGCCCACGTGCGGGATCCTGGAGCAATAGCCAATAATATGCATATATCTACATATATATATATATATATATTTATATATATATATATATATATATATATATATATATATATATATATATATATATATATATATATATATATATATATATATATATATATATATATATATATATATATATATATATATAAATATACATAAATACCCATATATATAGATAATATGCATATACATATGCAGCCTGAAAATACAGTATCAGGCTCCAAAACTGCCATTATTGCATGTAAAACTTTTACATTTGACCAAATAAAGACATATAAGTCACCATATATGATATATGTAAAGAAGAAAACTGCCCTGAGTTTCTTTGAAACACACAAACTTTATTTTCAAAGGTAAACACAGGCAGGACCATAGAGGCAGATTTAGCCTAGACAGGCTGCATAGAAAGCAATTGAAAAATTGGTGCTGTGCCTTTAAGACCTCCAGGAACCCCCAGGCTCCCATCATGCACCACAGGTGACAGTTAGGTCATTTCTTTTGGGCGGCGTAAAACAGTGTAATCACAGCATGGGTAACAGGTACATATACAGGCCTGGTATTCGTCCGGGGAGGAGGGAGGGTTGCTTGTGACTTTGATGAGTATACCCCTGGAAGAGAACTAGGATTACAGGTAAGTAACTTATCCATCTCTTCCAGGGGATACTTATCAATAGTCATAAGCACTGAATAGATTAGCAAGCCCATGCCCATACCCTGCGGGCGAATACCAGTCTACCAATACAATTTACCAACAGATATTACCCAAATAAATTTCTCAGGGATGCTTGACCAAACTGAGCATCCGCCTGAGTGTCAGAATCAAGGCAGTAATGGCGTGCGAAGGTATGAACCCAACGCCATGTGGCTGCCTTACAAATTTCGTGAATTGGTACATTCCTAAGCATTGCTATTGTAGCAGCTTTGCCTCTTGTAGAATGTGCTCTCAGCTTGCCCGGGAGCTGCTTTTGTGCCAACTGATAAGATAACAAAATGCATGACACTATCCATCTAGAAATGGACCTTTTAGAGGCAGGAAAACCTGTATTCAATGGACCATAATTCACAAATATTTGGTCAGACTTTCGTACACTCTTTGTTTTATCAAGGTAGAATTTCAACACTCGTTTCAAATCTAAAGAATGCAGCGCTCTTTCAGCCGGTGTGTCCGGATTGGCAAAAAAAAGTGGGAAGAGTGACTGACTGGTTAATGTGAAAATCCAAGACCACCTTAGGGAGGAACCTCGGGTGAGTACGTAACCTCACTCTATACGCAAGAAAAAAAAGATAAGGCTCTGTAGAGCACAAGGCCTGTATCTCGCTTACCCTGCACGCAGAAGTGATTGCCACGAGAAAAGCAGTCTTCCATGACAGGCGTTGCAGGGAAGCTTTATGAATGGGCTCGAATGGGGGACCCATTAGTTTAGATAGGACAACATTCGGCTCCCAGGGAGGAGAAGGAGCCCTAACAGGAGGATAGACTTTCTTGAGACCCTCCAGGAAATCCTTAATAACTGGCATTTGAAAAAAAGAAGCCTGAATGGGAAACTTTCTATATGCTGTTATCGCTGCCAGGTGAACTTTTATGGAGGAATACTGTAAACCTCCTTTGCCAAAGAGAGTAAGTATGGCACCAGTACCAGTACCTGTTCTTGACCTCTAATAGGGTCAGTACACCACATGAAAAAACGCTTCCACTTAAAAGCATAAGACTTTCTTGTAGAAGCTCTCCTAGCCTCTTTTAAAATCTGCATGCAGTCCTGTGAGAGGCATAAATGTCCCTATTGGATCAGGAGCCATGCTGCTAACCTCAGGGACGGCAGGTTGGGGTGGAACACCTTGCTGCTCGCCCTGGTCAGCAGATCCGGATGACATGGAGCCTCCTGTGTGGTACTTTGGATAGGTGAAGGAGGTCCTGATACCACCAATGGCGAGGCCAATCTGGAGCAACCAGGATCATGTCTGTCTTGGACTGGTACAGCTTCCTGATCACCAAGGGAATGAGTGGAATCGGTGGAAAAGCGTAGAGTAATGTCTCTGACCAGTCTATCCACAGAGCATTCCCAGAGGACCCTGGTTGCGGGTACCTGGAGGCGAAGACACAGCATTTTGCATTTTCGGCGTCCGTAAAAAGATCGATGTCTGTTGTACCCCAGTTGTGGAAGTTGTCTTTTACCACTTCTTGTTTTAGCACCCAGTTGTGTTCTTCTGCGAAGTACCTGCTTAGGTTGTCCGCTTGAACATTGAGGACGCCCGGCAAGTGAACTGCAGATGTTCTCATATCTCGTGCCAGAAGCCATTTCCAGATTGCCTGTGCTTCCAGCGACCAGGGTCTGGATCTTGTTCCTCCCTGCTTGTTCAGGTAGTACATCGTTGTTGTGTTGTCCATCTGAACAAGCTGAGAGGTCGATGTTATTGACGGAAAGAACGCTTTGAGAGCTAGATGTACAGCTCTGAGTTCCAGCATGTTTATGTGGTATAGTTGCTCTTTCTCTGACCACATTCCTTGGATCTGTAATGATCCCATATGAGCGCCCCATCCCTGAAGAGACGCATCCGTCACCAGAGTTTGTTGAGGCATGTCTTCTTGAAAAGGGACTCCCATGATGAGATGAATCTGTTGCATCCACCATTTTATGGAGAGTCGGACTGACAGAGGTATTGATAATCTGTCCTAACAGCGATTGGAGATTTGGGACCACTGATCCTCTAGAGTCTGCTGTAGAGGTCTCATGTGAAGCCTGGCGTTTGGCACAAGAAAAATACATGAGGCCATAGACCCCAGTAGGGAGGAGATCTGCCTGGCCATGGTCCGAGGTGTCCTTTTGAGAGTTTGACACTTGAGGAGAAGGGATGAGAGTCTCTCCTCCGAAGCATACGCTCTTGCGTTGACTGAGTCCAGAGTTGCGCCTAGATAGTATATCCTCCGTGTTGGATTGAGGATAGACTTCTTGAAGTTTACATGTAGACTGAGCCGATGCAACTGATGAATACAGTGCGCAAGATGTTGTTGCAGGGGCGTGGGAGACGCACTCTTGAGAAGCCAGTCATCTAGGTAAGGGTAGACGAATATGTGCTGCTTCGTCAAGAAAGCCGCTACTACTGCCATGCACTTTGAGAAAGTGCGAGGAGCCGACTTCAGCCCGAAGAGCAGGACTGTGAATTGGAAGTGGTTTGACTGGATGCGAAACCGTAGGAACTTCAGATGCTTTGGAGAGATTGGTATGTGAAAATAGGCACCTTGAAGAACTATGAAACACATCCAGTCCCCTTGATGTAGCAGCAGTATTATTTGGTGTAATGCCAGCATCCTGAACTTTTCTCGTAGAATGAATTTGTTGAGACGTCTGAGATCTAGTATAGGCCCGAACTCCTTGTTTGGACCGGTTCTTTGGGACCAAAAAGTATTGGGTGTAGATCCTTTGTCGATGTTGGTGCCATGAGACTTCCTCAATGGCGGTCTTTAAGAGTAGAGCAGACCCCTCTTCCCTCAAGAGATTTATACGATGGGTGACAGTCTTTTGAGGAGGAATGGAAGGTGTAGGGGACTTGAACTTGATGGTATACCCATTCTTCACAATATTCAGAACCCACTTGTAAAAACGTACACTTCCCCCCACCGGAGTGGGTAACAGAGATAGGGGAACCAAGCACTCACTGCTTTTGTTGCTGTTGCTTGGCAGCAGGTGTGGACTTTCTTGAATTGCCACCTCTTCCTCTACCAGGACGTCGCTGGGAGAAGTGTGACCTTCCTTGATTTTGTTGCGAGGACCATTGAGGGATTTGTACCCTCTGTTGGTTTTGTCGTCGGTCGTAAGGACAGGACCGTCGGATGAAGTCTTTCCTCTTCTCGAGACCCACAGCTTTAACTGTATCAAGCACGGTTTTCATTCGAGACATTTCATCATCGGCAGGAGATCCGAAGAGTGATGAATGGAAGGTGTAGCGCTTAGAGGCCCCGGTGGCTATAACGCGCTATACAAATCAAATAAATAAATAAATAAATAAATGATTCATTGAAAAGAAGATTAGGAATACGATGCTGTGCTTCAGGTTTCAGCCTCGTCAGTCTCAGCCAAGCTGAGCGTCGAGCACAAATCCCATGAGAATAGCCATGTGCAGCTAGATCTGAAGCATCAGTTGCTGCACTAATCACTTGATTGGCTACTAGGCCACCTTCATGCAGGGTTTCAAGGAAGTCTTGTTTGTCCTCTTTTGGGAGCTTTCCGTGAAGCGTGAAAGGGAGTCCCATAATGAGCGATCATATCGACCCAGCAGGGCCAAGGCCCTGGCTACTTTCATGTAGGAAGCCGAGGTAGGGCACATTCTCTTACCTACAGAGTTCATGGCCTTATTGTCTTTATCTGGGGGCAAAGATGATGATGCTGCCCCTGTCTGATTCTTTCATGCCCCCGACACAATAACAGAGTTTGGTGGAGGGTCAGCCCTCAGAAAGAAGGGATCATTATCAGGAGCCTTATATTTCTTTGTTATCCTAGATGGTGTAGCCCCCACCGATGCTGGAGTGAGAAACTTCTGTAGAGCAGGCTCCAGCAAACCAGACACTAGAGGAAGCAAAGGTCTGGAGGAAGACTTCTGAGGCAGGGTTTCAAATATCACGATGTCTTGGTGGCGGAGACCGGCAATTTGAACGTGGAGTTTAGCAGCCCCACGGCAGAGAACCTCATTAAAGGTTAGAATATCATTGATGGGTGATTTTCTGCTTGGAGGAGAGGAGGAAAGAGTCAGAGAATAGTCTGTCTTGGAATCCAACGACCCTGTGGAAGACCTACAGCTTCGTCTTCTAGGAGATTCGGTGACGTGATGCTCTACTCCTAGGAGAGCGTGATAATCGTCTTCTCACCGATGGGGACCTTCTAGGTGTGGTACTCTTGTGTCTCCCCGAAGAATGCACTAACTGGATCAAAGGTGACCTTGATCTTGAAGAAGACCGTGGTAGATTAATTCTGCAGATCTTCCATTCTCTAATATCTCCTATCCATCTCCGTGAGAGATTGGTTGGCCGGGCTGGGGACGGTACTGGGGAGGGCTCTTGAGATACTTGCACGATCTAAAGCCCAGGGGAGGAAGAAGCACTCACTAAAGTCACCACCTGGGCGTCACACTTCGAATGGTAGTTTGACGTCGCCCTAGGTCTCTTCGCTCGAGGAGAAGCCGATTAAGATCATCTCGACGTCGATGGATCGACGTCGAACCGCGACCTCTTGACGTCCTAGGTGAGCCAGACTTGGACCGTCTACGCGTGGATGACAACCTCATCCTCTGTCTCTTCTCACCTTGTCTCGACGGCGAGGGATGTCTCGACGACGAAGGATGCTTCTACGGCAAAGGATGTTTCGATGTCGACGGACGTCTCGACGGCGATTTCGATGCTGACTCTGACCACAGAGGTACCTTGGATAACGATCTGTCCCTCGACTGGGAAGGAGACCGATGCCTTCTTTTTTCACCTCTTTCTTTGCACTCTCTAGAATGAGAAGAGGGCTTTTTTTAATGATGCTCTTCTCGCCCACTCACTGTTTCCTTTCCTCTCTCTTATAAGGAATGCAGCTTGATCTTCCCCCTCTCTCTAAGGGTTCTCTTGGAAAACTTGCTGCAGTGGTAACATTGATTTGGCTTGTGGGATTAAGGCAAACAAGCAATACAGACCGAATTAGGGTCTGACTTAGCCATCTTTTTTGATAAGACAAAATAGCCATAAGTCAGAAAAAATTGTTGAATTAGACAGCTAGGGACTAAAGACGTCGAGTGAAGTCAGAAAAATGATCTTTCTACCAGAAAACAAGTGATAAAATATCACCAACTGGCGAGCTCAATGCTCCAGGATCCTCACAGAAGGAGCCGGGAAAAAAACTCACCTGTGGTGCATGATGGGAGCCTGGGGGTTCCTGGAGGTCTTAAAGGCACGGTGCCAATTTTTCAACTGTTTTCTATGCAGCCTGCCTAGGCTAAATCTGCCTATATGATCCTGCCTGTTTTTACCTTTGAAAATAAAGGTTGTGTGTTTACATATATAATACATGGTGACTTATATGTCTTTATTTGGTCAAATGTAAAAGTTTTACATGCAAAAAAGGCAGTTTTGGAGCCTACTACGATGTTTTTCTGGCTGTATATGTATATGCATATTATCTATATTAATGGGTATTTAGGTATATATATATATATATATGTAGATACATGCATATTATTGGCTATTGCTCCGGGATCCCGCACGTGGGCGGGACTATTCAGTGCTTATGACTATTAATGAGTATCCCCTGGAAGAGAACCCGAGATCTTCTACGATTGGTGTGGTAAATTAATGTTAGGCAAAATGCAATGTTCAGGTGAGCCATGAGCTACTGAAAGAATGGTAAGAACGGAAGATGACACATAATGTACAGCAAGAATGACAAGAGGTCCTGATACGAAATCTGTATTTCTTATGGTTCTAGAGGACACAGGGAGGGGATCTTCTTCTATTCCGAAGAAGATCGGTGTAGGCAGTTGCTTAATTGACAGGGTTTTACCACATAATCAGGGTGAGGCCAAACCACTGTCAAGATGAGTTGGCTGTGATCCTGGGAACCAGTGAAAAATAACAGTGAGCCTCTCCACGTTCCATGTGGACAGACAAACAGTGGCTCACTTGATTAAGTTTCATCTCTCCAGATCTGGCATCTATACAACAATTCTAAGGCATAATCTCACTGATGTCAGATCTGATAATGGTTTGGCAGCACAACATCAACACTGGGAATAATATTCCTGTAAATAGCAGCATCCATAGAATGTCAGATAAGGTCCAGGACTGCATCATGGCAAAAGTGGACATAATGTAGACCTTTAAGGTAACTGAGAAGTGGTGCAGTCCTTGGGTAAGCCTAGTGTTCTTGGTAACTAAACACAATACCATTAACTTGGTTTTAGATGGGCGACCACTGTCTCAATGAGGTGGCCAAGTCTGTTGCACATACAATTCTCAAGGCGCATGAGCTAGTGGACAAGGTAGATGTTAAATTGTTTTTGACCACCTTTGATCTGATCAGGACTACTGGCAGTTTACTCATTACTCTAAATATGCATTTGGAAGCCCAGTAGAACTATACCAGGCCCAGGTTATGCCACATGGGATAAAGAACACCCATTCCACCTTTCATAGGTAGAGGGATTGTAGATACATGCATATTATTGGCTATTGCTCCGGGATCCCGCACGTGGGCGGGACTATTCAGTGCTTATGACTATTAATGAGTATCCCCTGGAAGAGAACCTGAGATCTTCTACGATTGGTGTGGTAAATTAATGTTAGGCAAAATGCAATGTTCAGGTGAGCCATGAGCTACTGAAAGAATGGTAAGAACGGAAGATGACACATAGGGCTAGATTCCGATCCGGTAAAAAAAATCCCCCGCACGATTCGTATTCGTAGCCGTTTCCGTACGACTCGTAAACACACCGTGCGACCCGGCGAGTACGATCCGGACCGGGTGATCAGGACGCTATTCGTACGGTCCGCGTCAGGTCAGGTCCACCTTTTATAGGTAGAGGGATTGGCATCAGTGCCAGACTGAAGATCTTTGTGTTGCCTTAGACATCATAGTGGACCTTCGCTGGGACAATTGGCTCACCTGAGACGGACTGCAGATGCTCTTCAGAGGGTGAAGCTCACATTTAAGGCAAGGAAAGCACCAAATCGGGCAGTCTGCTTTGGGAGACCTCACAATGAATCCCAACAAGGATAACGTGTTGTGAATAGCAAAAAGAGAACATGCAATACACGAGTAGCCTCCTGAAAAGAACTAGATGCTATAGAGGAGTCAAACATCAACTGGACATCACATCAGGTGATTTCCATTGAGGTGAAAATTAGTTATGAACCAGAAGGTTAAGCTCCAGGAACGTCAGCTGTCACAGATAGATGCTCTCATCACATCACCAGAGACAATACACTAGGAGCTGCAGTGAGACCTACCCAGAGGATGGAAGGGTGAAAGTCAGACAGCATGTTGAGAACAAAGAGCCATAGCACAAAAAATGCATCTGGAGACGACAAGTGAATCACCACAAAAAATATTGCATGGTTTGGACCAGTCAGGGTGCTACCAAAGGTGTGCGGAAACTAATACTAAACTCCCTGACAGTTTCGATTATCAGGGCCATCATGAATTGTTTCAGTCAGAGTTTGAGCCAGAAACATCCTGTGGTTAACAAGAGATACCAGTATTCAGTCAGTGATCACACTGGAGGTATAGGGTAGAACCTACAGACAGTGTAACCTGCTAGAGAGCATTTAAAGGGTAGTGCCTGAAAGCATGCTATTCGTCTGATGAGAATATTAAGCCTGTGAAAGACTAGCTTTAAACGTCACATTGAGGTAGGATCCCTGACATGGAACAGCACGGCAGAGCGATTCCGCAGTGAAATGATATCAAAAAGACTACAAGTGTGGAGACACACACAATTGGAATTAGGCTCAGATTTACAAAGACATTGTGCGGGGTTTGCATTACGTTTTTAACGCAGACCCCACACAAAGTGTTAGATTGCTATTTACAATCCAACTCAAATCATGATTTGCGGTGGATTGTAACACAAAGTAACACAGTGCAGCCCAATGCACTGCCGTGCGTTACTTTGCGTCGAGTTGTGTTCCATTGCTGTTGCATGGGCATTTCCATGCAACCACCTATGGGTTTTGTCGCAGATACCCATCGACAAAAAATTGTAGACCGGGATTTGTACCAAAATCCAGTGCCTCCCTGAATCATGCATACTGAGGAGAAATATTTCCATTCTCCTCGTTTTTTCCTCGATGTATTTGTGCTGCATTCTACAGCACATATTTTAAGAGGAAAAGGCCTTAAAGATTCGTTTATGTACAGGAATCAGATGTCATTCAGCCATTTTCTGTAAATTTCCAGTGAACCTCCTTTTAAGAGTTACAGAGCTTATTTGTTAACCATATGAATGGCAATAAACCACTGATCTGACCGAAGGACTTCCAGACAATGACACATGCTCTGGTCATCTGCTACACCTATGGCGGGAATATCCTCCAAGCAGGGATTCTTATAGGCTTTCTGGCTCGAGTCAGCTGTGTGACTCATCATAATTGCCATGACATTGGATCACCTCTTCAACCTCCCTTAACTGCATCTCTTTGGAGGTCAGCCTCGCCCTTAATACTGTCAAATCACTTCCAAGGCTCTCATTCCTCAACAACCACCATATATGTGGCGTTTGACGTACTGGGTACCTTTGGTAGATACTCGGGCCTGGTCATTAACTGGTCTAAGTCCTACCTCTACGTGCTGCGCGGAGACACTCCGCGTCTCCCTAGGGGCTGTGCCATACAGGTCTCGCAACAGGGCTTCAAGTACCTGGGCATCTATATTTCAACGGATGCCCGGGCACGATACGCGAACAACTTGCTCCCTCCTCTGGCACGCCTTCGGCGTGACGTGGAGGGTTGGAAAAGATTGCCGCTGTCCCTGTTGGGCCGTGCGGCGTTGTTCAAAATGATGTCCCTGCCGAGATTCCTATATGCGCTTCAAAACACGCAGGACCCAGTACCTTCTAAATATTTCAGGGAGATTGAGGGCCTGCAGCGTACCCTTTTGTGGGATGGTAGGCCGCGCATTGCCGTAGTCAAACTGACCATTCCGTGGTATGACGGTGGTATTGCTTTGCCTGACGTGCGCCGGTACTACTGGGCTTCTCAGTTGGCGGCCATCAATCATGGCTTCTATGGACCGGTGGTCAATCCGGGGTACGCCATGGATCGCTGGCTCATGAACAACGGGATGTACTACAGAGCGCTGTATTCTAGATCTCTGGACCGGAAATTGACTGGTCCCACCAGGACTGCGGTGCACTTGTGGAGGGCGGTTACAAAGGCTCCGGGGTGGAAGGATAGGCTCACCATGGCTACTCCCCTTTATGATTCTGACTTGCTGGGGAAATTGTGGCATTCCAAAGGATTTGACCGGTGGGACCTCATTGGTATTTCCAAAGTGGCGGACGTGATGGCCAGGGGGGAAATTAAATCGTTTGCTGTCCTACAGGCAGAATTTCAATTGGGGGCCACGGAGTATTTTCGGTACGCACAATTGAGACATGCCCTTACGTCCTCCTTGCCTGTGGGTGAAAAAGTCCCTGAGTCATCCCCGCTAGAGGACAGAGTGCTGGACGGCCACATGCCGGACAGTGCCATCTCCCTGACCTACAAAAAACTTATTAATGTACGGACGGACCTGTTGGTGAAAGTACGAGACCTCTGGATGAATGATGGGATTGAGATGGATGACGAGGACTGGCAGTCAGCGGTTTCCTCCCCTAAGGAGGTGGCTATTTCGGCCAAACTGCGCTTGGTCCAGCTGAAAGTGCTCCACAGGGTGTATGTCACTGGCCCCAGGCTGATTTGTATGGGGCTTTCCCAGGATGGCCTTTGCAGGAGAGGGTGTGGTGCGACGGCCACTTTCATGCATACTATTTGGGAGTGCCATGTCATAGCCTCTTATTGGGAGCGAGTGCATGCGGTTATGCGGGTCGTGACTGGTGTGACTTTGCCTGCCGAGGCTCGACGCTGCTTGCTGAATGTGTGGGGTCCGACCGACTATAATACCGCTCAGACCCGTTGGGTCACCCTGGGTAATATGGTGGCCAAGAGGGACATAGCCCAGAGATGGGGTGCTCCGACCCCCTCCCCACTGTGAGTCTTTGGAAAACCAATATGGACTGGTGCATGCTCCGGGAGAAAACTGTCTACTTAGCCCGGAGTAAGCCCAAGATGTGGGGGCTGGTCTGGGGTGCCTGGAATTCGTATAGAGGTGACATCTGTGTGCCCCCAGAGGAAGTCCAACCGAAATCCGTCTCTCACCATAGCTACTCCCTCAACCCAGGTTTCACGTGACGTAATCCTGTTTTTTTTTTGCTCCCCTTACACATGTTTGCTTATTTGAAATGGTTATTTCATGATGCTAGTGTTCCTGCCTCTCCCCCTGGATATGTGCCTTACCGATTTTCTATGCTCCTTTGCCTTGCCATCTTCTTCTTCTTCTCCCCCTTCTTTCTTCCCTTTTCCTTCTTTTCCTTGTCCCTCTCTGGTTTCACTTTTTTCATTGAGTTTATTTTCAAAACTATAAAATTAAACCTGATTGCTCCTTTTACTGTTTTGTGCACACCTCCAAATTGCTTTATAATGCTGCCTAGCCTCCGGGATGTATGGTTGAATAGCGGTGTACTTTGAATTATAAATAAAGGTTTTCCCCAAAAAAAAACAAAAAAAAAAAACACCATATAAATCAAACTCTCTGGGATGAATGCTCTACTAGGAGCAAATCTTATGTGATCCTGAACATACCATTAACAAGAAAGACTTAGGCTCGTAACCAAACCTTCTTGCTGGTGTGACATGGGACACGTAGTGGACTTGACTCATTTTTCACCATCACTCCGGATCCTGCTAGTCATCAAACACATGACATGCAGGTAGATTCATTAAGCATTTTTGCAAGCGCAAATGGAGCGAATCGCAAAATTCGGCCGTTTGCGCCCGCAAAAATGGCATTTGAGATTCATCAATGGTTCATAAACTCGCAATTTGACAATTCGCAAATAATTGCGAATTATCAAATTGCGATCGCATTTAAGGAATCTCAATTTGAGATTCCTTAAATGCTATTTATGAACCTTTTAAAATTTGCGAATTCGCAATTTCTGGCCGCTATTTACCGCGAAGTCTGACTTTGTGGTAAATAGTGAAAACTTTAGTGCATTTTTCTAAGTGGTATGTTACACACACACATGTCCTTTGGACATGTGTGTGCGCAACATCAGGCTACATTTCCATTTCAGGGGTGCTATAGGGTGCCCTTTGGACACCCCTGGCACCCTTGAAATCGCATTCTTATTTGCGATTAGCAAATTGCTAACCGCAAATAAGGATTGACTCCCCATTCATTCCAATTGGCCTTTAGGCCCATAGGAATGAATGGGGAGTTATTCCTTACTTGCGATTAGCAATTTGCTAATCGCAAATAAGGAGGCTGTAGGAATCGCAATATATTTTGCAATTTCTACATGAATCCCGATTTGCGAGTCCTTAATAGCGATTCCTTAATAATCGCTATTAAGGACTCGCAAATCGGGACATTGATGAATCTGGGTGTAAGCATCTAATCTGGAGTCTCTTCCTGTCGTCCCTCTGCTTTGTGCTGTTTTCTTCAGTTATAGATACAGTCTTCCATTGCTGTTGTGTTTGAGTGCATGCTTTAGTAATGTCTGAATACATAATTATCTGTGTAAATAAAGATACATAAGAAATACCTATTCTGTGAGGTTAATGGAGAATTTAAGCAGTGCGCTTCACCACTTTGCCATTCTCTGGCCTGCAAAATGACTGCTTTCCCGACACTCTAGGTAAAAAGTTATTTTCTCTTGTGCCCCAGGGAACCAATGTTGTTATGAATACCCCAGTGGTCACTTTCACAAAACAACGGATCCATAGTTTGCTTGCAGAACTGAATACGTGTGGAGTCTGTTCTCACCATGCAAGATCCCCACATAGCGCACTCTAGCCACAGCCTGTGTTCTTGTACCATGGCAGCGTCGTTCAGGGAGGGCAACCCCCATAGAGGTAACTGCGGAGCGTATGGAAAACTGTACCAACAGGACTTTGCCGTGGTCACAAGTCTACCCAATCTTGAAAGTGGACAAGGAGGAGGTAACAACTGATCAAGGATCAGGGATCCCTGCAGTGCTTGTTGTAAGGCAGTTCCCTCTGGGTGAGGCGCATCGTACAGCCAACACTTTGAATTAAAAATCCAAAGTCAGTGGCCCCTCAGCTACTTTCCATCAGGGGATGTTCTACATTACTGAGGGCTGTCCACATCCTACCCTTAACCCAAATTAGTGTGGATAGCAGACTCTGGAGCCCTGCAACAAAGGCTTTCCCGGTGGATAACAGTAGGGCCATAACCAGATATAAAATCTGCATTAACAGCAACATTTTGGCCACTGCCACACGTTCCTAAGGGGACAGCAGCAAACTAATTCAGAAAGGGGCAGATCAGCGGGATGCCAACAGAACCTTTCCCAAATTGTTGTCAATCAGCTTGTTCTCTGCGCAATAGACATTAATGTTTTTAATTTTTTTTTAAATTATTTTTATTAACTGTTTGTCAAAGAAAAACTCTCACGATACATCATATTGCGGTTAGAGATGTTACAACGGTATAAACATGCCGACAAGATGTAATCAATATTCCGAGAATGAACGGATTAGGGGCATGGATCTGCTAATAACTGATGTAGCATATGAGCAGGGGACACTTTGGGGAAAGGATCGGGGAACCGTGTGTGGAAAGAAGAAGATTGGTAACGGAAGCAGTATATCTGCGAGGGGGAGGAGAGAAAATTCCCCGAAGGGTAGAGAAAAAAACGGGGGGGATGGGGGGGAAGGAAGAGGGGTGAAGACTGAGTTGGGGGAGCGGGATTAGGCAAATTATGCAGGGCACATCTGCAAAAAGGGCGGTGGGGGGGTTAGGGGGATGGGGGAAGAGAAGGGAGGCGGGAGCTGGACAGGCGGGATGAGATATGGGGGGGGGCTAAGTCATGGACGCCCTATTAAAGCGTTGGTGCTGCCGGGGGAGTGGTGGCGTGTTGAGAGGTGCTCCGGCGTCCTCCTCTGCTGCAGCCCATTTCCCCACCGCTCCCACCCATGTCTCGAATGAGGGTCCGGTTATCGTTCGCCATTGCATGGCTATGTTCCTCTTGGCTAAAAGCAGGGATAAAGCAGCGTATCTGACCTGCACCTTGTGTGTCTTCGGCCTACGAAAGATCCCCAATGCCACTGCCTCCCAAGAATGCAATTCTGTGAGGCCTGTGAGAGTGCTAATGGAGTCAAGTACGGCCGACCAGTAGGCCTGAAGGGTTGGGCAGCTCCAGAACATGTGTTGGAAGTGTGCGTCCGGGGAATGACATCTGGGGCATAAGAACTGCATGTCGGGATAGAACCGCTGGAGGCGCGCTGGGGTCTGGTAGGCCCTGTGTAAAATATAGTATTGTATATTTTTGAACCTTGCGTTTCTCAACACTTTCTTTGGGAATTCTAGCGCTCTATCCCACTCCCAGTCGTGTAATTGTCGCCCAAACTCGTCCTCCCAGGCCGCTCTCAGGGTGAGCAATGGCTTGTGTGTGAGTTCTCTGATTGACTTGTACAGCCAGGTAACTAGGTGTCTGTCGCTGCCCATGTAAAGGATGGTGTGAATTACGGGGTGTGTCGCGGGCTCGCTAGCTGTAAGGTCACTGTGTGGGTGAAAGCAGTCAATGAGTTGGCGATGCATCAAAACTGCCCACGTGTGCCCAGCCCCTTTTATTTGCAGGGTCACCTGATCGGTGATGCCTGTGTTGGGTGGGTGCAACGTGTGGTACAGCAAAGCAGAACACTAGAACGTGTCAAGCCGGACACTACATCCCTCCAAAACTTTAATGAAAAGAAACAAACAAAAGTCCAACCTGTAAAAAAACAAATAAACAAACGCATAGCACCAAATGAGTCTCTTCAGGCAGTCAGCCAGGCAGCCCCGGAGCTGTGGACCTTCTGGTCCGGATGCTTTAGTCCGCCGTGGCGATGTACTTTAGACCGTCCTGGTCTCGCGGTGTTGGAGTCTATTTGCAAAGTTGAAGTATCGGTGCATCTGGAGCGGTGGTGGAGTCCTCTCTGGAGATCTCGCAGGCGCTCAGGTTCCGGCGGATGACAAACATGCAGCTGTTGGGGATGATCCCAGTGTGTGAGGGCTTTCCTTGGAGGCGACATGCTTGATGGTCTTCCTCGCTCCTGACAACCGAGCAACTTCAGACTTGCCTCTCTCGCCTGGACTCCTCTCTCACTGGAGCCTCCTGGAGGGCCTTTCTGCCGGGCTGCCATGGGACCGTGTGGACTGTGCGGACTTCGTGTAAGCCGCACAAAGGCGTCGCTGAGGCACTGCCAACAGGACTCACAGCCAAGTCGCTCATGTAGCTGCAGAGGGTGGTGTCTCCATCTAGATGTTCTCGCCGTCAGGACTCAGGTTCTGTGCCTTCTTCTGATGGTCTTTGGGTGACCAGTCTTCACCGTGACCTCCATGCTTCCCGTGCCTGTTGTGGAGCTGTTGCCGACGCATCTCTCCCATTCGGATTCCCCTCTCAAAGGAAATCCGTCGAGGCCCTTGCCCCTGGATTGCCACGTGACCGCGTGGGCTGTGCAGGCCTTTTCGTAGGCGGCATTGAGGGGTCGCTGCGGAACTCCCAACAGGGCCACAGCCAAGTCTTGTGTAATCTCAAGGGTGGATATTACAATGGTCGGTATGCTCTACTTCGGCAGGCTTCAGGTTGAAGGGGGCACACAGAAGGATCCTGGGTGGCTGGCCTTGTTGACCTCCAGTTGTCTGGAGTTCGGGGATCCACTCTGGTGGTGCGAAGCTCCTTGGTGATGATGCACCTGGATGAGGAACATAGTCATTTTCTATCAGTTGGGCAAACAGGCGGCGATCTCTGGCTTTAGGAGACCTCGGGGAGTGAAGAGGACTGGAGGAACTTTACAGCCCATGTCTTATCTTGCCGAGGCTGTTCTTCACCCATGGCATCTGCGGTGAGAAGCAGGGATGCCATCCAACTCAGACTGCCGATGCTTGGGAAAGGACGGTCGCGCTGGGAAGCATTGGAGAGAGACGCGGTTCGCACTGGCTGCGGCTTACACTTGGTTCTTCCATTGGGCTGTCTCCAGGGACGTCGGTCTGGCTTCGGGACTGGACGGTCGCACCGGGAAGCGTTGGAGAGAGACGTGGTTTGCGCTAGCTGCGGCTTACATTTGGTTCTCCCATTGCGTTGTCTCCAGGGACATTGGTCCGGCTTGATGGCTGTCTGGTGTCTCCAGGTGCGCTCATCTTATGGTGGTACGAGTCCTCTTTCCTGTTGCTCTGCTTCTTTTTCTCCTGCGCGCCTGTGGTAGTTGTCTGCCCTGTGGAGTTGTGCCATTGTTCTTTCTCCCTTCACAGAGTGGCGTCCTGTCACTCTCATTTCCTCTTTCCGACCAGGTCCTCACTTGGATGTGGCGCCCTGCCACATGTCTCATGTTTGCGCCCACATGGACATCACTCTGGTCGCGTCCAGTTCTTGGGACAGTCTTCACTGTCCTGCGTACCTGTCACAGGTCTGTCCTGTCAGTAGGACTTGCTTCTTCCTCTTGAGAACTTGCGCGGGCACCATCCCTTCCTCAGGGATTTCGCGGTGCTCCTCTTTTCCTCACTCGAGGGCGTCATGCATGCGCCTCGAGGCTGCACCGTCGTGTCACTTTATTCTGCCTCTGTTCAGGCATGCTTGGCGGGGTTGGTCACTTTGAGTGACGTGCTCCTTCTTGCTTGTGGAGCGAGGTGGTGCCCGGCCAAGTGTTGCAAGTCTTCATTGCGCATGCTGTGGTGCCTGCTTGCCACATGGAGTGTGTGAGTCTCGTCTTGCCTGTCTGGGGCCACTGGCGACTCCGTCTTGAGGCAGTTTGAGGGATGACACTGGGCTGTCTTCGGCCCACGGCGGGGCTTCTCTGGTGCGGTGGAGATGTAGAGGATCTACCTGCTGCCTTCAGCATTGCTTCTCCTCTGTGGAGGGGTCTCTCTCTTCTGGGTGCCCCTATTGTCAGCTTCTAGGTGCTTGCATCAGCGCTCCTTGGAACTCCACGCTCTTGGTCCGTCGCGACGGCCTCTTCTGGCGCTTGCCGTGCTTGCTCCTCTTTCTTATGTTGGTGGCCGTTCACCACTAGGGGCGTGTGGTGCAGTTTCTTCGCTTGTAGTGGTATCAGACCACCGCTGGGGGTTTTGCACGCAGCACACATGCTCCTTCCGCCTTTGTGGGGCTTGGCAGCTTTTGATCCTCTTGTCTCTCTTGGCTGGGACAGTGCTTTCGTTATTGCTGCAATGGATGTTGCCGTCTTACAAAAGCAGCTAGTCTATATCGTGGGGTGCTTTGGACTTCAATGCCACCTTGGCTCCACTGACAGTGCAGGTGACTTCACCGAGCCACAGCAGCCTTCCTCATGCAGCAGGCATGGTGCAAGTTGTGTTGAGGTGCAGTGTTGTGCACCATCACTAGGGGCGCTGTGGCTGCTCTTCCAGTTCTGGGCTGGCTTACGACCACTGCAGAGCCATACAGGGGTGAAGATGCAGGTGTGGGGCTTTGTGCAGTGCTGATGGGCCCCATTCTTCACAGGATGCTCTCTACAGTCTGGCTTTTCCCTCAGTGAGTGGGGATGCCTCTGGCATTAGATGCTGTTCCTTCTATCTACTGCACCATTGGGCATGTTTTAGGCGGCATCCCACTGGGGGCACACAGCGCTCTACTCACTCCATTATTGATTGTCCTTGAGCCCAGGGTGCGGTTTGATCCCTGCACTGTAGATGCTGTGTTTTAGGGGCAATTGGGCCTATTCTACTGTCTCTCAGCGCTGCTGCTTATGGTGGGGCTCCTTGTTACTCAGAGCATTCGAGGTGTTGGGGTGTGGAAGCTAGGTGTCGCTGCCAGTGCTGTCTTCCTTTATACATTGCACCAGAGGTTGCCATGTGATGCTTACTGGGCAGCAGAAGGGCTCTGTCCACCGCAGGGATGTTCATATATGGGCTTTTATGTGCAGGCTGTGTTCAGGTGTGGTACATGCAATGGCCAAGAGGTGGGAGGCTGCTGCAGTCCTTCTTGATGACATGAGCCGTACAGCTCTCGCACGCGGACGCGAGGCGACCATTACTACCACAGCCCTTCTTATGAGGTATGAGGTATGAGTGGGGACTGCGGGCATTGTGCGGGGCAGCAGGGCGGCTTGTTTATCCTAAGGTTTACCCGGTCTGGGCTGCAGCATTCACGTCACTCAGAGCAGCTCACCGGGCTGTGCGCGGTGCAGCAAAATTCCCACTAGGTGTCGCTGCGTTCACCTGCTCGGCTCTTTCAATATCGGTCATCCAAGCGGTGAATGAAGCGGCTGTTTTAGGGCTGGCAGGCTAGCAGACTAGCTGAGTGCATGATGGGGCCGGCGGTATTTGCGCATGGAGGCCCCTTTTCCCACCAGGTATGAAGACGCAATGCTGGGCAGCTGCCGATCTCTACTGGTATCACTGGTGGGCTTGCTTGCAGGCGGAGTGAGGGCTCACCTGCTGAGTCCACGGTCTGGCTGAGGGATGGCGTGCCGGGTTATGGCCTTTTTGAGGCCCTCAGGTTATGTCCCTTCGCACTGCATGATTTGCAGGCGCGCTGCCCCCACTTTTCATCCACTGCTTTTGCACTGGTTGTTGTGATGCTACGCTGTTCTTACCATACACTAGGCAGGCACCTTGTCACCGGTCAGGCTGCTACACTTGCGGCACTCTCCCGCCTTGCAGGACTATGTGACCTCACTTTCTTGCACTTCTCCCTCACAGTAGGCAGACGGGAAGAGTTACGGGGAGGTGTATGAGGTAAACGGTCTGTCTGTATCTTCCCCAGTGAAGAAAAGTTAATTCTTCGCACCAGTACTGGTGATTTCTTTTGTGGGTAGGCGGTGGCGGTGGCAGCAGCGCTCCGACAAACAGCAGTCTCACCCACGGCAGCTTGTAGCGAAGCGGTACCGTGCGGGGGTTCCTTAGACGTGGAACACTCTTCTCCCACGAGTCATAGCTGAATGGCAGCCAGCAAACACACGGGGTTAGATCCTATCCTCGTCGCCATTGTGGTGTATCAGACCCTAGGCCCACATGCTAGACGAATAACCACGTAACACACAGTGGTAGGGTACTGGTAACTGGCCCAGGGCACGTGCCCCCGGTCCCTTTTATTTGCAGGGTCACCTGACCGGTGACGCCTGTGTTGGGCGGGTGTAGTGTAACATGTGGGGTACAGCAAAGCAGAACACTAGAACGTCTCCAGCCGGACACTACAGTTACTACCTTGCCCAGGATTATATAATCTATGTTTAATAAAGACAAGGGGTGGAACGAGCACACATCTAGGGGATTTCTCCCCTGCTTCAGGAGTACTACTATTAAGTGCTTTCCGCAGTGACTCCAGGAGGCAGACAGTGTGTCCCATCCATTATTTTTGTGCTGTTTTGTCAGATGTCGGTTTAGTCAGGCTAGAGTACTCAAAACAATATTGCAGCTCTTTCAGAACTCACCAAAGGTAAGAGATTATTTTCTTTGGGTGATGGGCAAGCTGGCTATTTTTTCACAACACGATTGGATTAGTGTAGGACACAGCAAAAAAAAAATGTTTTAATCTAATTAATTATAATAAATAATATCGACTTTTAATATAATGAATGCCACCATAGATTTGCTATTTCTTAGTGCTGTCGATAACAGGTGTTCCAAACAGCAAATTTGAAGAAGCTCAATGTTGGTCCTACTGAGATTCGAACTTCCGACTGCGATGAAACAAATGTTTAATAACTACAGTCCTAGTGATTTTGCTATGGCTGCAGTTATGAACTAATTTTATTGACTAAAATGAATAAATACATAATTTAAACAGTAATATTGTGTTTATTGCAAAACAGAATTCGTATTGTTCGGTTTTTTTTTTAAATTCCCGAGAAGGTCAATTTTCCCTGTGCTGGCTAGAGCAGTGGTTTCCAATATTTTTGGAATCATGACCCACTTTTTAGAACGGCAAGCTTTCACGACCCACCTACCTTCAATGGACATGAGGAGGGGACATTTTTTAATGTAACTAAAGCATTGTGTGATAGTGCGTTGTCATTTACAGAAAGCACTTTTTCCATTGAAAGGGCCACTAACTTTGCACGCACATACAGTTTTACTGATTAAACTATATAGCATACAGCACTCAAATGAAAATGTCTGAAATAGGGGTTTTTGTTCATATTTATCACTCGTACCTCATCAATTAAAGTGGCTTTATTTGTTTTGTTCCTGTTAAAATCTCTGTTCCCAGCACACTTCAGAATTACAAAAAAAACGTGTTCTTCATTTTCGTTTTCCTAACTGTTGGATGTATTCAGCTAATTTACTGGTATTTACATTTTATGTGTTGCAAAAAATGACATCCTAAGATTGTCACATAATCCACTTTAACAACTCCTCTCACTATGCAGTCAGAGAAAGAAAAGTACGCACCAATCTCATGTTAAAAGACTAGGTAGCAAACGTGTCAGAAGCCATAGCCTGATATCTAACCTCTGCCTTTGAAGCACTGCGAATATGACCAGATAAACACAGAATTTAAAACATCCTTATTTATTGCGTGGAGTTTCCTGAACCACTGAAAATCGGATCCCGACTCACACTTTGGGAAACACTGGCCTAGAGCCACCTATGATTCGTTATGGGAGAAGATATGTTGAGTCCAGTGAAATTCCTGTTAGTTACCCTGGTCTATTATTCAAATACTATTTCGAAGGACTTCAGGCATTATTTAGATTTTGCTGAGCTGTACTTTGTTCTGCCAGGTCAGCGGTGTGATGTACTCTGCTGACCTGGAGGTCTCAGTGCCATCTATAGGAACCACTATCATCTCAGCTCTGCTTGAGGTCACTGAAACATTCCTGTGTGGACTCCATGCTCTGGACTGCGCTGGCTGTTGCGGGCATTGGGCATTTTTCCGGTTGGCTGTGAGGGCTGGTTTTGCAGTGGTGCTGCAATATCGGGCACCAGTGCCAAAATCAGTAGCGCTTCACACTTGCACCCTCAAATCCTTCCCGGGGCTGGTCCTACAAAATTGCCAGGGCTGCTTTGGGTTCCCAGTCTGGCCCTGTCAATGCTTAATGCCCCCGAACAGCAAAGCTTTTTGATTTGAAACTGAACCGCCAAAAGTGGGGGTTTATTACTGAAAATGAATGATACAAATTGCCCTGACATGCTGTCGTTTTTCTCTAAGCGCATGGGGCTAATTCTTTTTTTAGGTCGAGCCTGACGTGCAATCAATGCGAAGCATTGATTGCTGTCTGCTCGACGACTATTGTCAGCCCTTTCTGGGAATGTGGACACGAGAGTGGCACGAGCGCAGATTTCACCTCGTGGGCGCGCACAGCGCCGTGCCCATCTCCTGCCTCGGAAGCTCCAACACCACACACGCATGCGCATACACAGAGACACACACACGAGCGCCCATGCACGCACCCATACATACAGAGAACCTTCCCCCGCCGTCGCATACACACATGCGCACACACACACACACACTGCATACACACACGCTCCCCCCACCCCCCTTACCTCACCGGGCTCTTTTCTTGCCCTGTTTTCTTGTGGGCTCCTTCTGTCCGGCTCCCAATGGATGGATGGGCGGGTGGGCGGGGGCGATGCGGCCAGGGGCTCCAGTGCTGCTACGGCGGGCGGGCGGGCGGGGCGATGCGGCCAGGGGCTCCAGTGCCGTCCATCGCCTCTTGTACGCCATCAGCAAGCGGAGACGGAGAAGCGGCCAAGAACACTGTGCGCCTGCGCGGAATTGCGTGCGCCCGCCTGACGTCACTGCTTCTCGCTTGAGAGGCGTATGGCACGGCCGGGTCTAGTTACTACTTAGTTCCGAAGTGGCTACGTCGTGGGGAAGTCTTCGATGAGTGGTGTGTGGGTCATGGGCGCGAGATTCGTAAAGAAGGTGATAGGGTGGCTTACTCGAACAAAGAAAAAGTGTCTGAAAAGGAGTTGTGGATAATAAAATCGGCAAGTTACCAGGACCTATCGTCTATAAATAAACTGAGCCCATGTTTTTCAGATTCCTTGCAGTGTTTCCATTGTAACAATTATTTGTTCAAGGGCAGTGTGCTTGTGTTTGTTTTAACCGCGTGTGCTGGCGCAGATCGAGGTTTTGTGAGACTGCAGTGTGATAGATGTTTATTTACACAGTGACTCGCTCCTTACATTACAACAGGAGATACTGGAAAAATAAAACTCTTTATTGCGTGAACATTATTGTGTTTGCGTTTTGTAACCTCTATTCTTCATTAATGGTGTCAACGTACTTGTGTAAAAATACCATGTCTGTTCATACCGTTACTTTATAATCCTTGCATTGTTAGGGAGTTTCGTCGTCTTTCGCCTACCACCATGCCTTTGAATATCGAGTCGGGAATAGTTACTCTGCACACGGAACACCTGCTCATGGCTTGGAGATGCTGTCCACCTTTTAGGAGCAATCGATGTTAGTGGCTGCATTGCTATCTTATTGGCTGTATAATTTTTGAGTTCTCTGACTGTTCTCCTGTAATGGGACCAAAAATGCGGTACTGTACAGTAATTACCCTTTTAGATAGAGCTGCATCCCAATCGGATTTTTTTTCCTTTCCTGCCTATCTCGGTCATTTGTCTCATATTCTCCTCCCCACTCCCGACCAAAGTATATATATATATATATCATCGCCGACTTGACCCCACCACCATCCTTCTCCACATTAGGCCAGAAGGTCGCCACCCTCTTTGACTCCTATATCTGGGGGGGGGGGGGTATTTCAGCAGGCTTATATAGGAGTGAAACACCTGTGACAAGTGCCAATCTCCTGTTCTTTTCTGGTTCTCATGCTTCGTATATAGCAGCGCTGTTGCCACTTTTTCAAACTAATTGTACATTTTCTCTGCCTCTCACATCTTTTTCAAGAACACGCAATGGAATCCTGTTTACATGTACTTTGTTCTTTTTGATAGCCATGGAGAGGCATTTAAGTTCAGTTGGTTAAGATAGGTGTTTGAAAATCCCATCTGCTTTACTAAACTAAAAACGCATACTTTCTAGTAACCCTTGATCACCTCATCTCAGATGATTTATTCCTTCTGTGATCTTTTCCGTTAATTAATTTTTGTCTATCTTTGATCAGTTAATTCACTTCATCACAGGGGATAGGATTTGGCTTAACGGCCATAGCTGCAGACTTTGGAACTGGGGAACCAGGTTCAAGTCTCTACTTCAACCCAGCAACCCATGCCATTATAAATTACAATAACTTTGATTTAAGTATTAATTATAAAAAAAAGCCATTGCTTTTTGTAATATCAATACATCTAAGTCCCGTAAATACAACACATATTGCATTACAAATGCTATACGTGTCACATTTGCGAAAGTTATAACTATTGGCATTGTAAATGACAAAGCTATTAAATTCGCTATTTTCCAAACCAACACAGAAATAACCAATTTGTCATTTACAATACCAATAGCTCAAAATTTCCTAATGCGAGACCTATTGCATTGCAAATGCTTGTTTTAGTGGTTCTTGTTCAGGAAATTTGACGGCTTCTCACATTCTAAATTGAGCGGGAGACCTGCACGTATAGCAGACAAGTATTTTCTAAATCTTTGCATTATACTAACATATTTATTTGTTGTTACCATTTTTGCCACTTTCAAAAGCTCTCAGGAATAAGCGGTGGAGCGCTGAATATTGTTCTTTTAGCTGTCAAAAATGTGGGGCTCATGCAATTTGTATTCTCCGCTTGAACACTCTCCCACTTGAGCATCATAGCTGTAGTGAACTATCCGGACTAAACACTTGCATGCTTTCAGGAGGCAGTAAACAGACTTTTACAAAATAAGAGTGAAGAATTTTGTTTTGTACAAAATATAGTATGTTATACTATAATTAGGGCTCCTGGTTTTATGGTATTCATTTTTTTAGCATTTCTGTCTGTATTTATCCATATTTATTTTTTGCCCACTTTATCTGTATTTATCCATATTTATCTTGTGTTTTGCAGATGAATAAAGTTGTTAAACTGTACCGTTCCATATTTATTTAACTGACAGACGTGCACTCATACTTTGATGTCTGTTTTAGCTATTTCAGCTGCCAAATATTATATAACAAAACAGCCACTGGTAAATATTAGCATCATACCACAAATGTATGTTGACGCATGGCATTATTTAATGAAATTGCATACTGTTTTTTTTTTATTTCCCATGCTGTCCATCTGCTCAGATGTTGGCCTATAATTCATAAAATATTGCACAGAGTCACTTAAAACAAGCCACATTTTCTTTATCCACTTGTAAAAAGTAATGCAGACAGAAAATACACTGTTTTCTGTCTGTATTTATCTGTAAAAATCCGTAAAACCAGAAAACTGGGAGCCTTGACTATAACACATCACTTGAAGCATTTGAGACAACTAGTTCACTACCGTTCCATAACTGGATATGTAACACTGATGGGTGCTAGCTGACACAATCATGACCCAAATTAATACAGTTTTGAAGAATGATTACAAAAAGGAATATTTTGTAGTTTTTAAAAAAAATTTATATATTAATTTTGCACTGTTTCGAGCAATTCTTCACTCAATTTCTAAAATATGTAGATTTCTATTTGAAATAGTGCATTATTTTCCATCAAACTAAAAATATGCCATTTGACAGAAAAACTAATTCCATAATATTCCGTCAAGTCAATGGATTTGAATTTGTTTTCTACAGGTCGTGTGTATCCTGCATAAGACGCAGATGGTGGAGTGAATTCTGCATTGCACAGTACAGCAGATTTCCAAGAGGATCACCATTTACATACAAAGGCCCAGACTCTCCCCGCATCTGCAGTCAACCTGTTTGCATCATATTGGACTCATTTATTTTAGTTTGTAAACACATGAGAGGAATAAGGCTGTATACATACCTGGAAATACATGAATGATAACCTGGCATTCTCTGTAGGTGTTCCTGTTTATTGCAATTCTTATTCAATAGATATTTGTGATGCTGGGTCTCTTCGGGCCTTTCGCGGAGCTTGAAGACTTTTCTGGTGACACTTGTGAGAGCGCACGCGAACAATACAGGCATTTTGCGGATGGTTACACTGTGCTACTGACATAACATAATGGATTTGGTGATGCAGCCAAGTAGATCCTGACTGTGCACGGAGCCAAGTAGATCCTGACTGTGCACACAGCCATCGCAGATGCTAGCAGCAGGAGCAGCTTCTTCAGACCTTGTAGGGGCTTCACAGAAGAAGTTCATAGTCCCAAGAGTTGCATCTGCCCAGCCCCCCCCCCCCCCACACTCTTAAGACAGCTCTCCCCACAACTCTTCAAACAGTGTAGGCCACATGAGTTGGCAATATCAATGCTTATCTGAACTGGCTATTTATTTTGCTGAATTAACTATTAATGAATTGTTTACATTTTTTCCTCGTTTAAATGTTTTTGATTGTGTCCCCCAACCCCTTATTTATGATCATTCTATTATTCAGAAATACCTATTATCTGGGTATCTGCTCTACAACGGAACATAAAAAACGACATTGAGTTTAAAGAAGAGACCCAATTTGGGTGTAGCTTGTGCTCCCACAATTAGGGGAGGGCACGAAATTGGGTCGGATTTATCATAACACCTCCAATGCTCTGTTTATCACCTCTCTACCTCGCATTGAATGAACCAACCTCGATAAATAGGAAACAGGCACTCTCACCAGACAAAATGATACAGAAAGGCTGCTAAACACGAGGTGAAATTGTGGTCAGGGCCTCGCCTGTGCTATAGTACTGCAATTGACTTCACACACTCCTGCCCTGGCTAATATTATTTCGGCCACTGACCTGGATAAATCAATGTTCATTTAGATAATCTGTTTTAAAAATTCTCACAAAACTAGAATTCCCAGCATAGCAGTTAAAATAATGAAAACAGAGCACAGAAGGATACTAGGCATGGTATATATCCGGGAACTAATAAACCTCGCACATACTGAAGGAAATTGCCACTTAGAGGCCTATCCAGAGGGTTTCTTTACAGCGAGAAAACCATTTCTTTAAGCAATGTAAGACGTAGCAATTATCAAAGTATAAACTGGGTGTCACCGGTGTTACTTCTCAACTAAACCTTTGAGTTACTCCGACGACTTTCGTTGTCTCCCCGGTTCTCACTGCCCGGTGATATGATTAATTTGTCTTTGTTGAAATTCTGCCGCAGTAGCAAGAAGTGGAAACAAAGTCATTGCTCAGTGGGCAAGAGTAGAAGCACTGTGCTTCCTCTGGTATTAAACATAGAAGTAAATTTTTGAAGGACGCAGCAGGAATGAACAGTTAAACCAAACAAAACTAGAGCATATAAATATTGAAACCCTTCTCCTATATTAAAATAACTAATGTCTATATGTCCAGTACCGAATAAAATATAGACAGAAATGCGCTACTAAGGAAGAATATTAAAAAAAATACACAAGGAATCTGTACTGCAGTTTTCACAATTTAAAAATATGATGTATTTAATGCACCACTATTAATTTGTAAACCCTTGGAAAATGCGTAGAATATTATTGCATATTTTCTGTGGATGCTATTCATTGAAAATTTATGATCAGCATTTATGTAACACAGGCCTGGGCCTGGCCACAAGGGTGATGATGCCATAAACATTTACAGCAAATGACCGCAATAGCAGTTTGTATAGTAATCCATTATAAGTACGAATCCCATGGGACCACTGAAAGGGGAAGAAAACAAGTTACTTACCTGTAACTTTGGTTCCCCAGTATTGGTAACTTTCATAGATACCCATGCTTTTGTATCATTCCCCGTCGTCAAAATGGGAGTCTCGGTAACGAAATAACATAGCAGTAGGTACAAAAGAGAAAGAAAAAGGCCTAGGCCTCATTCCCTTTTGTAGCATATCCGCCTCTTTTTGTAAAAGAGACCAAACTAAGCATCAGCCAATCAGAAGAGTCTCACCCCATACAACCCTCCTGAAGGAACCTCAGATTTTCGAAGCCGTTGTGTAACAGTCACCATATCTGCTGAAGGCTGAGCTTTCCTCTGGGAGAACCTCTCTTATTTCATTGGAGATGGGAAGGTTCATGAATTCTCGCTGCTCAGGAGCCATGCTGTCATGTGCAATGAAGCTGGATCCGGATGCCAAATTTGCCCCTCGGACATTGTGAGAAGGTCCGGAATGGTTCGCAAGGGAAGAGGAGGAACATGCGACAACAGATGGAGTTCCGTGAACCAGAACTGTTTCGGCCAAGCAGGGGCTATCAAGATCATCTTGCATGGCTCCACCTTGATCTTCCTGATAAGTATCGGGATCATTGGAATGGGGGAAAAGCGTAAACAAATGTCCCTGACCAGGCTATCAAAAGTGCATTCCCCAATGATCCCTGATTGTGAAGCCTGCTTACATAAGACCAGCATTTCTTGTTGGTCGGCGTGGCAAATAGATCTATTGCAGGCTTGCCCCACTGTTGGAAAACCTTGTCCAGAACTCTCTGGTTTAGTTCCCACTCATGACTGACAGAGGATAGCCTGCTTAGTCTGTCGGCATTTTCGTTTAAGATCTCTGGCAGATGTTCCGCCTGCAGTGAAATCCCGTGAAGAATCGCCCATTCCCAGATTTCTTGAGCTTCCTGAGATAACGGGAGAGACCTGGTTCCTCCTTCCTTGTTTATATAATGCATGGCCGTGGTGTTGTCCGTCCGGATGAGAACCTTCGAACCTCCTAGTCGAGAGAGAAAAGCTTGAAGAGCCAGCTTGATCGCCCTGAGTTCTAAGAGATTGATGTGAAGCTGACGGTTCTGAGGTAACAAATATCCACTGACATGCAGATCCTGAAGTATTGCCCCCCAGCCGTCCAATGACGCATCCGTCGTCACAACCTGAGGAGACGGATCGCTTACGAAGGATAGACCTTGGGACAAGTTCTCCTGCTTTGTCCACCACAAGGCAGCTTTTCTCATTGCCGAGGTGATGGTCACTTTGTCGTCGAACGAACCGTGAATCTGTCTCCACTGGATGTCCAGCTGCTCCTGAAGAGGACGCATCCTCAATCTGCAGTGTGGAATTAGAGGAATGCATGACAAAATCACTCCTAGAAGAGATTTGTAACGGCGTACTGAAAGACACCTTCTTCTTCTTAAGGCTAGCGCCATGGTTTGCAGTTTTTCTTGCCATTCCAAGGTTGGGAAAGCTTTTTTGAGATTCGAGTCCAAAATGGCCCCCAGGAAGCGTGCAGTCCTGGACGGAACCAGAGATGACTTCTCTTTGTTTAGAGTATGACCCAAATTCTGAAACAGGTTTGTACAAGCATCGACTGCTTCCTTCGCGGCCTCCCTGGATGGAGCCTTCAACAACCAGTTGTCCAGGTAAGGGAAGACTTGAAAGTGATTCCTCCGTAGAAACGCTGCCACTGGTGCCAGCACCTTTGTGAAGATTCTTGGGGCTGAACGAAGACCGAAGGGTAAAACCCTGAATTGAAAGTGGCTCTTGGCTACTGTAAATCGTAGAAACCTTCTGTGTGCTGGGTGAATCGGTATGTGAAAGAACGCATCTTCGAGATCGAGAGTGGCCATGAAATCCCCTGGATTGATGAGACGTAGTATGTCTTGAAGTGAGACCATCCGGAAAAATAGGGAGATGAGATAGGTGTTGAGCTCCCTGAGATCTAAAATGGGGCGCCATTTCTCTAGCATCTTCCTTATCAGGAAGAACCTGGAATAGAATCCTTCTCCTCTTTGGGCGGAGGGAACCGGCTCCATAGCACCTTTCATGAGCATCTGAAGAACTTCGAGCCGCAGAAGACGCAGATGTTTCGATGGGATGGCGGTCAGGGGCTTGGATGGTGGGATTTGTGTAAATTCCAAAGTATGGCCCTTTCGAATGATGTTTAGCACCCAACGGTCTGATGTTATCCTGGACCAATTCTGAAGGTATTGAGACACCCTGCCTCCTACTGATGATCTTGCGGAGGTGGGCACAGTAGAAAGAGCCAGGAGGCCGCTATTGTCTCTTGGACGTTTCACGTCCTTGGCGAGTTTGCTTTCCTCTATTATTAGTTCTTGAGAAATTCGAGGACTGGCCTTGTCTTTGCTGATAAGGCTGGCGGTACTGTTGCGAACCTAAGCCATACGATGAGAACCGTTGCTGCTGGTAAGAGCCTCTGTACGTGGTACTCTTGCCTCTGGAACCTCTGAATGGAGTTTTACGGTACAGAAGCGTACCCAGAGACTTAGCTGTCTCAGTGTCTTTTTTAATGTCCTGGAGAGTGTCATCTATAAACTTTCCAAACAAAAGGTAGATCCAGGATTTTATTCTGGATTTCGGGTCTGAACCAAGTTGCCTAGAGCCATCCCTGGCGACGAAGGACTGCAGCACCAGCCAATGAACGGAAAGCTATAATTTTCATTGACGTTGCTTCCCCTTCATTTTAAATCTTCTTCGCCTCTGTTTTTGATTCTGGAGGCAGTTGATCCAAATGTGGCGAAACGTCACACCATAGTTGGCGATCGTACCTGCCCAATATTGCAAGGCATTTGCTGCCCACACCAAAAGACTAGCTATTAAAGAGAACCTCTTCCCGGTGTTGTCTAACCTCCTACCTTCCTTATCTGGAGGAGTTGTCAAAGGAGCTGAAGGGTTTAGTGACTTCCTTTGTGCCGCTTGTGAAATTACCGAGTCCGGTTTTGGGTGCCCCGTCAAAGACACCGGACCATCATCAGGTGCTTTGTATTTTTTGGCGAGGCGCAGTAGTACAGGGACCACCGTCACTGGATTCTTCATCGCTTTAAGGCCTTCATCCCAAACATGTTGGACAATAGGGATAGATCTAGTAGTCTTTCTATAAGGCTCTTTAAAGTCATATAAAAAACATTTTGTGGCGACAGAAGGCATTGGTAGCTTGAATCTGCCAGCCGCTCTCTCCATCAGCTTATGGAACCCCCTTATATCCGCTGGCGGGGAGTCCACCGGATCCGGACATGGTGAAGCTGGGTCTGGGATGACATACTCGTCCCATTCCACACCTTGATCAGGTCTGCTATCAAAGTTTTGATCCTCATCCGAGGAATCATCATGAGTGTCCAGTGGTATCGAAGGTACCTGTGGAACCAGTGTCTGCGGCTGAGATGTCACCTGAGCCGGCAATTCTGGAGAAACCACTGCAGAAGCCACAGGGACAGGCAGGGTTTGCGAAGTCGGAACAGCAGCAGTCTGTGAACATCTAGATTTGTAATCCTGCAGCATGTTGTGGAGATCCTGCAAGAGAGAAGATGGTACAGACACCATGTCTTGCCTCAAATACTGTTGTGTCTGGGCAGAATGATGATACCCACATTCCTGCTGGTACTCCCCTTCGGAATCCGTTTCCTGGCATTCAACCAGAAGCTGAGATGGACTGTTTGCATAACCATATGAGTCTTGATCGTCATTCTCTGATTCGTCATCATCCTCCTCTAACAGCAAAGCTGGAGACAAGGTGGTAACTCTCCTTGGAGACGTCATGTCAGGTGTAATTCGCCTCATAGAAATAGTAATTCTTTCAGTCAACGACGAAATCGTCAACGATGGAGCTGGTAATACTGCCGTCATAGGCGTCCTCGACGGAGTAGACTTCGTCGCCGAACGAACAATCGTCGACGAGATGGGCGTCGTCGAAGCCGTCGACGACGAGACCGTCGACGCTCCTGCTGTCGTCATTGTCAATGTTGTCGCCATCGAAGCCCTCGACGCCGACACTGTCGTCGTCACCACCGTCGACGAACTCTTTGTCGTTGCTGCCGTCGTCGCTGCCATCGTCGCTGCCATCGTTGACATCTTCTTCGACGTCGCTGACACTGTCGTCGACGACTCCGCCGTCGCCGACGATCCCGTCGACATCGATTGTACCGTGGACGGGCCCGTCGACGGTACCATTTTAAGTTTAGGCTTCACCGCCTTCGTCGACGAACCCTTCGTCGACGAAGTCTTTATCTGCTTCGCCGACGACTTGGAACTTCTGTCAGACTTCCCAGAAGACTGAGAAGAAGGTCTTTTGAAGGCTGGCTCAGTCTTCATCCCAGAAGAAGGTGTAGATGGTCCTTCCTTCTCCTTTTCACCATGGTGAGGAGATTCGACTGGACCCTGGCTCTCAGACTCTCTTTGGGTCTTTTTTGAGGCCTTAGATGGACGCTCCATAGAAGGAGAAGGGGAAACCCTACCCCTTTTGACTGACCTTCTTGTAGATGAGGCTGAAGAAGAGTCTTCACTGTCACTGGAGACTGTGTCTTTTCTGGACTTCAACTTTTGCAGCCAGGTAAGAAGCCTACCATCACGATCCCGGAGGGTCTTGGTAGAAAAGGTGCGACAGATCTTGCAGTCCACAGCCTTATGATCAGGATAGAGGCAATAAATACAATCTTTATGCTTATCCTCAACAATCTTTTCTTGCCACAGGTGGAACATGGCTTGAAAAGGGCCTTCTTCTTCTCCTTATCAGACATCCTGGAAGGGACAGCCAACAATTCTGAAGAGAATTCCTGAAGAAAACTTCTGAAAAGAGTATAGATTGAGCAGAGCTCAAAGGAGACTCCCTAAGCACAACGTGCAGTAGAAAATCTGAGCCTCTGAGGTTCCTTCAGGAGGGTTCTATGGGGTGAGGCTCTTCTGATTGGATTATGCTTAGTTTGGTCGCTTTTACAAAAAGAGGCGGATATGCTACAAAAGGGAATGAGACCTAGGCCTTTTTCTTTCTCCTTTATACCTACTGCTATGTTATTTTGTTACCGAGACTCCCATTCCGACGACCGGGAATGATACAAAAGCATGGGAATCTATGAAAGTTCCAATACTGGGGCAAGGTTTCTTCTGCTGCCCCCTGTCCATTTCATGCAGTTTTGTGCCCCACGGTCTCAGAAGTAGACAACAATGGCCGCCATTTCCTGGCAGTCATTGGAGCACTGCTATTTCGGCCTTGTCCTTTGGCTCCCTGTACCCATTGTACCCTGAGGCTCGGGGGTCACAAAGGCACCTACGGCAATATGAAGTAAGACGGGCTCTGAGAGACATACTTTCTATCATTTCCACTCCCTGATCTCACCCCTTGGCCCCTGGCAGCAAGTCGGAGGCTGTCAGGGGGTAAGGAGTGGGACAATGTGTCAATCATGTGATGTCAGTGAGCAATGGGTGCAGAATAGCACTTCTGCTAACCACGCATTTTAATGCACCAGCACCCGCGGAGACATCCTGCAGCCGCCGAACCTCAGCAGAGTCACGTGCCATGATGTCCCAAACGGACCAGTGCACTGCACGTGCTAGGGTGAAATGAAGCTGCAATGAAGGATTTATATCTATTTTTTCTAAATGGTGGTTTTACTATGATATTATATTGACTTTGTCAGGCCTAGGGCCTTCTTTAACTCTACCTATTTACCCAGACTTTATTTAGGCCAGAAGACCCAACAGAGCATCCTGTTGCATCAGAAATGCCTTGATTGTTACTTCTGACCCAAATAAGTATTTTTTATACTTTTATGGAACATTAGTACATATAGCTGTCCTGTGTGTTTGGAGATAAAGCTAGGCAATGCACAGGCTACTGCTCAGCTGTTGCAAAAATCCACTCGTGATTGAACAATTCTGGTGGTAGGACTTAGGCAAATGGAGTTAGATGTCCCCTACACACAGCAGCTAAGGCTGCCTTTTAATGCGATAACCACGGATCTGTAAAACAAGGGCAACAGAGAAGAACATTGACCTTTTATGGCGAGGTCAAAGCTGGTCACGTGTGGCTCTTCACTGTTAGTTTAATACAAAACTGGATTGTGCGTTCACAGCACCAGAAACCTAGAGCATCACAGAATCTGGGTCACAATTAACAGAATGTACAGAACTGACTTAAAATATGGACTCTGGAGGATAGCATTCGCCAATTAAAAAACGTTTGGTCAGAGATGGAAACTGAAATCAGCCCTGGCTAAAAATATTCAGGCCATCCCCACTCTTCGAGAGGCCAGGACTGGAGATGGGTTAGGGTTTTGGTTCTGCCTGACTGCTGCTGAACTGTTTACATGTGCTGCTGGCAAATGGGGAGGTTGGTCAGGGTGTGTGTGTTTTATACCCTTCCTTTTATCTTTCTAAAATGATTACACAGAGATCAATTTAGTTGCCAATCAATAATGTATTAGATTCTACAGCACTACAAAATTGTATTTAATATAACCTCCAGAAGTTCTACATATAACTGTCACTCGGGTGGATGTGAGAATGCTTCTCCCAATGCAAAAGTGCAGTCTCGTAATATAGAAATGTCGTATCTAGGAAGTTCACAGTCTTTTGTTTTCATCTTATCGATGAATTTTGCATTTGTAATGTCATCTTTTTCTCTTTCAATGTATAAATCGCGCACCGACCATGCGTTCGTTTGCACCTTCTTTTCCCTCTCTACAGACACGCCTCAAACTATCCTCTGTATGCCACGTGATCGGTTGATCTTCTACAGTTCTCCTCCTGGCCCGGACATGAGCGAAACAGCTTTCCATTGGTGCAGCAGGTGCAGTGGCACCGGGCCCGGGGGCCTCACTGAACTCCGATTATTGCTGCGTTTTAATTTAAACTGCAGCCGGATACCCATCCCCTTACTTGCACGAGGGCCCATGACCACACTGGCTACGTCACTGGGCCTTGATGCATCAAATCTAGCCAGTGCTATAGTGCAGCGCACAGCACCAGAAATACCACTGTGAGGAGAACCCTGCCATTTATAATCCAAGTTTGAGCAATCTGGGCGATATTTTCCTTAAAAGGTACATTTTGTTTTCCTCAAAAGTTTATTGGGTGTGTCCTCAAAAATGGATTATGCACTAGGGATGTCGGAGTGATGGCGGAAAGTATACTCTGGGCTGTGACAGGTTCATCTTTATATTTAATCATCCACACACTCACTCACTCACTCATTCTTCCAATCGTGAAGTTACTCATGCATTCATCTATCGTTGCACTCATACATTCATTCATCTATTGAGTCATTCCTGCTGTCACTCATCCACACCACCACTAACACAACACTTGTAACTTGTAAATAAATGAAGTACTTTCACTAATACTAAAACAGGGTCTGCTCGCTATGCCAATGCTTGTTTTTTTAGTTCGCTTTAAAAAAAAAATCATTTAGGCCCTTATAGCCTTGTCTATCCCATTAGAAAATCAGACATACCAGCCAGGCATGTAAAATTAAACCCAGAACATTTGAACTATTCAAGCATAAACCTAGGAAACTTGGGAATATCTTGTTTCCAAAGGAAACAGGCTTCGTAGTCATTCAATATGGTGCTTCTGTAAATGTCAAAAGTCTTTGGATAAACATGGCATCAAAAGCTCTTTTCACTTACCTTTGTATCCAAGGATAGCTACTGTGATTGTCAACATGGCGCACAGGATGTAGAGCAGTATGATTGACAGCTTCTGCGTCCAGTTATTCTTGCACTTGGTGCATGGATTTCCTTCCTGGATCCCTGCAAGAGGAAATAACGTTTATTAGGACTTCCTAGCTGTAGCCGTGTTATATCTAGCAATATGTTACATTGTCTGAGAATTATTTCTGCATTTCGGGGAAGATTTTTGGTTGTCAAAATGTTTGAGCTTTCTAAAAGGTTGTGCATATATTGCAAAAATATTTTTGAGCCCTGAAACTCTGATTTTACAGTTAGCTTCTCCTCTACCACGTCATATAATCTAACATGATTACTTGCGTTGGTGCAACCCGAAATCCTGCAAGAATCTGCAAAGGAGGTAGGAAAGCGTCGGTCTTCCTTAGCTAGGCAAGAGATTTAGCTGGTGGTGGTGGTTTTTCTGAAGAAGATATGTATGTAGGAATAGTATATTATGTCTGAGCTGAAAAGCTACCTTCTCAGATACTCATTGTGGGCAGAAAAGTTGCGATAGTGGGGGTGCTAGCCAGTGACATCAGCTATCTAAAGACAAAGGGTTGTGAAAAATCCAAACCCTACTTAAAGAGTAGGGCCCGATTCACAAAGGGCCTCTGAACTCGTGGCGGAGGCCCCGCAGTCGTGGTGGTGCTGGGGCACTTGCGGCAGAACCTCCGCGTTGCAGTTTTTCATTGCGGAAGTCCCACCACGAGTGTGGCCCCCCCGCCACGACTGCAGGGCCTCCACCACGAGTGCTGATGCCCTTTGTGAATTGGGCCCTAAGTGTACTTAATGAGGAATTCCTGTTTAGACCAAAGGAGAGGGAGTAGTACCATGTCCAATAAGGCATTGTAACAACGTATGGCTAAAATACAAAGTGTAGGTTATTGTCAGGGCCACTGGAATTATGCAGCAGGAGAGGTCCAAATTATGTGACAGGGTTAAGTAAATCCTGCTGCAAAAAAAGCCAAATTATGCGGCATAATGCAGCATATTTTATAATAGTATTACTTAAAAATGTTTAAGTTGGCCACACTGTCTGGGCATTGGTTGCACCTCATTAGTGCCATTTGAATACCCAAATATAGCAATAGGCCACAAAAAAGTGACAAGTCCAGCTTTGCAAAGGGCCATTGACTGCGCTGCAACACGTGTTGCTGCATTTTTAGAAGCTTGTGAACCGTTTGAGCTAGAAACTATTTTTTTTGTTAAAATCTGCAGATTACACGGCAGATGATGGATTATGTGTCAAGTGCGGCTGATCTATATCTATGCGAAAATCGCCGCACAATCGCATAATTCCGGTGGTCCTGGTATTGTCCTCAAATTTGTGCTTGAATAGGAGTTCCAACTGGTGCGAAAATACAGAGCTTTATACCAGCACACATTTTATCAGGTAAAACATGGCTGAATTTGTACGGGGAATACCACAGTATTCTGTGTTTTGAAGCTCCGAGCAGGGTGGCACGTATTGCTAGCAATGCTATCCCTTAATCTCAGGGGCAGATCACGAAATGGGTAGTTAATAGCACACCTTGAAATGATGGTCGCTGTATTTACTGGGAGTGGCATTACCTCCTCGTATACCGTGGGTCTCATGACGAGCCCCCCCCGCCCCCGTGTTTCATTGCTGCAGAAATTTACTGAAATATTTGAAACGTTTAGTTTTTATACCGAGCAGATGTTTTATTTGCAGTGTGCTGTAAAACATTAACATACTGCAGTAGGTTCCTCTCACACTCTCCTGGACCCCAGAACAGGGTCACAAGGGTGAAGTTACAAAATGCCTTTACTTTTGAGTCAAAGGAAGAGTAAACACTGTTAAAAGAATTCTTAGCAGCTGGTCAGATGAAGCCTTTGACATTTGACAGTCTGTCTTTAAATAAACATCACGTGTTGCAAAACAAACATGCAAAAGCCTCATTATTGTTATTTTCTCATCTTGAACTCATTCAAGGTTATCTGTAGGAGATTCACCAACTCCTGCACCCTTAGTTCCGGCACAACTGCCCACTGCTTGTTTGTCTCTCCCATGCTACGCCTGATCTACTAAGGAATTTTTTTGAAACATTTTTATGGGTGTTAATCTAACCCACCTCTCCTGTGGTTCCTCCTTCTTGGTTGGGAGTAGGATTTTCCTTGTGGCGTTTCTCAGCTGCCCACCCACCCACTCACATTACGTCACTGACCCCTTCTCTCAAAGGCTCACGTATGGTATTATTATTGGTGTAGTAATGTTCTCTTGCAGCTTTCTTGAAGGAACAGGGCTGAAGGAAAACCCACAATTTAGGCAGTCAGCAGCAAGAACATGTAGACAGTCCCTGGGGAGGGGAGATGTGGAAGGAAAGGCATACTCCGGGCAGCCTAGTGGTAGAGCAATTTCTTAGCAGATTGTTTGTATAACTGGACTGTCTGGTGGGAGGTTGTGAAGAGGAAGCAAGAGGTTGATGTGGATTCACCACTTGACTTTGGCCCAATATTGGGCACATGCCCAAGAAGGGTCCTCCCATGTGGCCCACCTTTGAGCCTCACCTGATGGATATACATGCCAGCTAGAGGTGCATTCCCTCATTGGGTGAGTAGAGATACCATTGGCCCTGAACTGACACCAGCTAACACTACCATATCACAACCTCCCTTCCTTTCGTCTTCCACTGCAAGTGGTGACAAGGCAACAAATTGGACAGGACTTTCTGCTACAATACATGCATCAGAGATCAGTATGCAACCCAGTGGCGGCTCACACAGGTAACGCTGCGGAGCGGGGTGGTGGGTAGTGGAGTGTGACATACAACAGGAAAGTGGAGAGTAAAGAAATAAATAAGTAAAAGCACATACTTTGAGCTCCACTTTCCCGTCGTATGTCACACTCCACCACCCCCACCCAGCCCCGCCCCGCCAGCCCACAGCGTTACATGTGCGAGCCGCCACTGATGCAACCGTTCTGCAAACAGGCCTCCTGGGTGACAAAGAGCCGCCAAGCTTAAAAAGGGGTCCCAAAAGCATGGTCTATGAACCATAGGGGAAAGTATTGGATTGAAAAAACAAGAAACTACACTGCTTCTTTGGAAACAACTTGTGGTATCTTAAGAGAGGACTGTTCAAGTGTTTGTGACTGTGTGTGTCTAGGCACATGACCCATGCCTGCCATGCCCCATGCACATGAGGGAAAGCCCACTGAAGATAGCAAGAACTGGTTTGAGAGTTCACTAAACATGCTTCTCCGTTATTGTGCAGTGAGTTTCCATACACTTCAGTTGTTATAGCCAACTTCAAGAGGCCTGTAGCAGGACAGTACACACACCCCTATGTGTCTATGAAGATGCCTTTTCATATTTCGGTATTCCAGTGCAATTCAGGGTCGGCAGGCAGCGGGCTGCGCCACAAGGCCTGTCCTGCTTCTGGGAATTTCTCTCAGTTATGTTCTACGCTGATCAGGCGCCTCTATCTTTAGAGAAGGAACCTTGCGCCGATCTGTTCCTTGCTATGTCCTATTGGGACCCAGGGGGAACAGGGCGCGAGCCAGTGTCCCCATGGGATTTTTTGCGCGGTGGAACAATCCACTCGGCACATGGGGTTTCAGGTAGGTTTGGGGGCGGGGTTTAAGGGTAGGATATAAATAGGGGTGCATTTGGTGGGAGGCTAGCTGTGAAGTATTCTTAGCGTTTTCAGTTCGTCTGTGACGCTTACTGCTTTTAGTCAGGATTTAGCTGTATTTTGTGGGGATATTATCTCTTGTTAAAATATGGCGGCATGTGAAGCAGTGCGAGACGCGCTGCGTGTGCTACATGCTGCGGGCCGTACAGACTTGCTGATGCCTGGGGTGTCTGCGGAGGTCATGGAAGGTGTGAGGCGGCTGAAGAGGAACGAAGCAAGAGGCGTTGTGCAGGCGGTGGCGGCGTGCTTACCTTCACACCGAAGAGCTGCTGCCCTCTTTCAGCGTCGGAGGAGTGGTGGCTTGCCAACGAAGCCGTGGGCGCTTTTCCAGGAGGAGCGGCAGCGATAAGCCTGCAACGCAGAGGTGTTCTTCTGTTCCGGTGCCGGTGAGAGTCTCTGGGCAGAGGGGGGCGGTACCCACCCCACGCGTTGGCGGGCTAGGAGAAGAGCCTCGCCTAGGGGTGGGGCTGCCTCTCGGGCACAGTCTGCGTTGTGTCAACAGGGAGGGAGGGAGCGGGGGGGGGGGGATTTAGAGGGGATGAGAGCGCTTCACTCTTTTTGCCTGCTAACTATTCAAATTTAATTCAGGCAAATAAAACACCGAAGTTGCGCACAAAGCATCCAGGTAGTGTCATGGGAGGCGCTTTAATTGATATAGCGCCTCCTGTAAGTTCACACAGGCATACTGCTTCATTAGTTGACTACTCCAGTGATAGTGAGGAAGAGTTTGTGGAGGAACACACTGTTTCTCCTGTACAACAGCAAGCAAGTAATACATGTGCTAGGTTCTCCAACGTTCCAGGGACAGTGTTGTTGGTAGAGCATGCAGTGGTTCTGCAGTCTTCTTTGACTAGAGGGCCCCTTGGTGATAAATCTCAGTCCTCAAGCAGGTGTTCGTTTTCAGCAGGGCAGTTGGAGCCCATAGAGTCAATAGGGAAGGGTTTGGCACTGGAGGAGATGGAGGTGGTTGAATTGTTTCTATCAGTGAGTGTAGAGATACAACACCAGAACATTTCAAGGGGGCATACAGAGGTGAATTTATTTTTCCTACTGTTAAATCTCCCCCGGTTCAGCTGCCCTTTAATTTTGATTAATCTTTTGGGCCACAAGTTGGGCAATGGGTGTGGGTGGAGCATTCTAGTGCCCAGCGGGCTTCGAGTGGCACCTTGGGACAGGGGTCTGGGGGTAGAGCTTTGGAGTTTCCAGCGTCTTTAGGCAGGAGCGGCTTGAAGGTGTCATCATTGGCAGAAGAGCAGACAGCGACTGGAGTTCTCAGTCTTTCGAACATGGAGCAGTTTGCGGTTCTTGGTCAGCAATCTGGCACATAGGGAGGATCAAGTGTGGTTTCACAGTGTACGGCCGGCATTCCGAGCAGATGCCTGTGACCAATTGGAGGTTGTATGATGGAGGGGTGGGGGATGGTGAACTGCCAGGTAGTAGTACACGTGATTTGGATATACAGGAGAAACATTTGGATTACGGTGATGACTATGATTATTTTGGAGAAGGGGTGTTGGGTAACGATATGGTGGACAGTGATGTACAATTGCTGGAACAGGATAATGTGTTTGCGGAGGGAGGGTCAGAGGCAACCAATGTTTTTCATGTGTTGCAGAAGTCAGGAGCGTATAGTGCAACGGACAGGGAGCAGCGACACGGTCATCGTCAACGTGATGATCCGCAAGAGTTTCAGAAGCGCTTCGCTCAGTTATCAACAGGTAAGTCACATTGGTGGGCTTCTTGGTCACAACCCTTGGTTGTTAAACGGAATACACGTTCTGTGGGTGTAGGTGATTTTTCATTGTCCGATGTTGCGGGAGTCTCTTCTGGGGAAGTGGCGGGGACAATGGCTGTACAATCTTCCACGGTTGGTGGTACTGACGGGGTAGACAAGGTTTCAAGTCTAGATAAAAAAGGGGATGGAGGAAGTAATTCTGGCGATGTGCAGGTGGGGGAAGTTACTAATATCCATAAGAAGCTTCCTTATATGGGCATAGCTATACCATTGGGGACGCATCTGTCCATAAGACAAAAAACAGGATTTGGCAACATGAGTTTTTCGATGTGTTTAAACTTCTCCATAGGGACATTCAAGTTAAGGAAGGGTCCAAAGAAGAAGAATGGGAACTTGCTAAACGCCCCAGGGTACCCAAAAATATAGAGAATTGGACGTCAGCGTTTTTGATCTATGCAAGTGTATACAGTGAAAGACATCCAGCCAGGGCAGTTGCATTGTTCAAATACATGGACATGATTAGAAAAGCCCAAATGCATTTTGGTGGTTTTTCACGGCTCAGCTACGATGAGGAATTTCGAGCCAGGATTAGTTTGTTCAACGATAAGTCATGGAGTGATGTCGATTCTGAGCTTTTGCTCAAGTGGATGTCCTCTGCTCAACCGCCCGCCACGATGCGTACAACAAGTGGATTACCAATTACGTACCGGCTCTTGCAGCCGCACCCCGCCCAAATTGGTAAGGGACAGTTTCCAGTATCCGGAGCCTGTTGGATTTTTATTCAGGGTATCTGCACCAGACAGTTTTGTAGATTCAAACATGAATGTTCCCAATGTGGAGGAAAACATGCAATCACGCAATGTTTTACAAATCAAAGGTTTGGGGGGCATGGGAGATTTCAAAGGGGTCGGGGAGCAGTTTTACAACCTGTCCCGAAGGGCTCTACCCCAATTAATCTGTCGGTCATGGAACCTTAGCTGACTGAGCATCCAGATTCTGAGGCTGTATCTAGACTTTATTAGGGTTTCAACAACGGTTTCAGGATTGGTTACCAAGGGCCAAGATATAATCGCTGGTCGGATAACTTGAAATCTGCAAAGGAGTCACCACAGATTGTGCGACAGAAATTGGATGTGGAATTGAGAGCAGGCAGGATAGCAGGTCCATTCTGGCAGTGTCTATTGGTAAACTTGATTGTTTCACCATTGGGTTTGGTACCCAAGAAAATGCCTGGGGAATTTCGGTTAATTCATCATCTCTCGTGGCCAGAAGGTCAATCCATTGTTGCTCTGCTGGTTTGAGGGGAGGAATTTTGGGATAGAAGTGTACTTTTCTATGTAGACAATATGTCTGTAGTAGATCTTATTAATAACCAAAAAGCTAAAGATCTACGTGTTTTACGCTTATTAAGGGTTTCATGTTACAGAGCCTAAGACCAAATATAGTTTTTAGAGCACAACACATTCCAGGCATCAGCAATTCAATAGCATACGCTTTGTCTCGCTTCAATTGGCAGAAAATCCGCAGTTTGGCACCAGGGGCAGACAGCATCAAAACTCCAGTTCCGCAGAACATCTGGGTGCTGGGGGACTGAGGATCGTTGAGTTAATTGAAAAATCTATAGCTCCCTCCACTAGACGAACCTATCAGAAGGCCTGGAACGAATTTTTAAGTAACGGAAATTCAAAAGATTTTGTTGGAAACGCAGATTGTAAAAACGTTTTATTTTGCAGTTTGCGTTACATTTGATTAACAAGGGTTTGTCACATACAACCATTTCTGGGAAATTGGCTGGTATTTCGTTTTACGGCAAATTATGGTGGGTCAAGACCCGGTTGAATATGTTTTATTAAGAAGAATGTTCAAAGGTTTCAGCACTGAGTATACTTATTCTTTGCCTTTACGTGAGCCAATTACTTTTGATCTGTTGCAACAATTGTTGTTACAGTTACCAGTTTGTTGTTATGATGATTGGGAAATTTCTTGTTTCAGATTATGCATGATATGGTTGTTCTTTGGGGCTTTCAGGGTTTCAGAATGAGTGGGTTTAAGGGATCAGGTAGGTGTTCAGAGTAGTGAGGTGCAATTACATGGTGATAAATTGAAAATCTGGTTAAGGAAGTTGAAAACTGACCAACTAGGAAAAGGTAGGTGGGTGCATTTAAAAGGCAGTGGGGTAGCGGATTGCTGTCCTCCGAGGGAGTGGGAGTCTTTCTCTCAATCTGATTTTTTAGAGTCTGGTGTAATCTTTTCTCATGAGAATGGGTCTAGGATTTCCAGTGCCCATCTTTTGGCTGTTTTAAGGAAGGCCTTGGTAAAACTTGGTAAAGACCCTCTTGTTTTCGGGACACACTCATTTCGTATTGGGGAGGCCACAGAGGCGGCCAGGTTGGGTTGGGACGGGGAGGATATCAAACGGATTGGGAGGTGGAAATCTGCATGTTGTGCTAGATATGTCAAGAAATGAACTTGTTGATGTGTACATTGCTTCTTGCTAATTTTGTTTTTCCATCTAGGTTGTGTGACACGTTCAATGTTGTCAAAGATGCACACTTGGATAATTGGACACTCTTTTATTAAATGGGCCGCCGTTTTCGCTGAGCAGCAGATATATGGCAGAGCACTTGGACTACCAAGCAAGGGGCATGAGGTTTTGTGGAAAGGGAAAGGCGGCATGCGTGGGCGGGTTTGTTACCTACGTTAAAAGAGCTTTCTTTAGCACGAGGTTTTCATGACATGTTGATTATCCATTTAGGTAAAAATGACCTAGGGCCTTTGTCGGGCCTATCCCTTATTAAAAAGATGAAACTGGACATTGCGGTTTAAAAAAAGAACTGGTGGGGGGCGTGGCCAAGATGGCGGCGGAGTAGGACGCGTTTCCGAGCCGCTCCGGCGTCGATCCGACATAGCTTCTTACAGCACGGTCCTGAGGGAGCGGATTAGCTTTAAAAGTGCTGCAGAAGTTCCCCTGGCATAGCGGAGTGGTTTGGGCCGTCGGTGGAGCGGAGAGGCATCAGGGACGACCACGAGACCGTCTGAACTCTGAGGCCTGCGCGACCCCGGCCTCGCTTGGTTCCTGGCGCCCGCTATTGGCAGAGGGCAGGCCTCCTGAGATCCCGCCCAGGACCGCCAGCGCTGATTGCAAGTGGAGGAACGCTCCGTGCCCACGGAGCGGTCGATCTAGCTTCCGGTGCGACTTGGGGTGTTCGGCGTTTCTGGCCTGTGGCGTGGAGCGAGCCCACGTGGCGTTGAGGCGGAGGTTCAACGACGCCCAGCAGTGATCATCGAGGGGAGGCCCGGTGAAGCCCGGGTGCCGGCGGGGCTGCTCACGCCGAGGGCGGCTGTGGAAAATCGGCAACAGGTGGGGCCCCGAGCTTGACTGGTGGTGGAGAGTGGTGCCGGACCGGCGGTGGTGTCCGGTGGGCCCAGGCGAGAGCGGATCTGCATGTGATGAAGACGCGGCCTACATGATAGCAGCGGCATTCCTGCATGGCCGCCACTGGACTTCAGGCCGCCAGTACCCTTGTGCACCGGCCGTTGGCTCCTGTGAAGCCTACAAGCACGTGCAGAACGGAGGCCTGGACCGCTGTATGGGTCGTGTGAGTGATTCGGAAGCACTACGGCCTATAGCTTGAGGCCTGGACATTGGGACCGCGGGCCCCGGCTCTGGACTGGAGGTGGAGCGAGCGGCCGGACCCGCCATTTTGTTTGGTCTCTTGGCGCCCGGGCGGAGTGCTGCCCGCAGCAATGTCCAACACGCTGCGCAAGGGGCGCCCGGGGAAGGATGGCGCTTCGAAGTCCTCCCAGCAGCCGGCATCCCCAGGGGCTAGTGGCTCGTCGAAGCAGTCGGACGATGAGGCGCCGGTGACGAAGGCTTTTATGTCCGAAATTTTTGCCTCCATTAAGGAAGACATCTCTGAGCTCCGCGCACAATTGGCGTCCGATCTGCGGGACGTACGGAGGGACGTGGATGGTATAGATGAGAGGGTCGCGACCCTGGAGGACCATGATTTAAGTGTGGCCAAAGACGTACACCTGTTGCAGCAGGATATCATCCGCCTCACCGAACAGAACCTGGACTTGCAGACACACACGGAGGACCTGGAAAATCGTTCCCGCAGGAACAACATCCGCATTCGAGCTGTGCCATGGTGAGGCTGGCGACCTGCGTGGCTATGTTCAGGAGTTGTTCCTACAGATATTGGATGAGGAGGATGTGTGGGAAATTCAGATGGATAGAGTACATAGAGTGGGGTTGCCTAGACGAGGGGGGGGGGCCCTCCTGACATTCTCGTCTGTGTCCATGATTTCCAGGTGAAAGAGCGCATCCTCCGCAAGGCCAGGGCCATCACATCGTTGCAGTTCAGGGACCACCGCCCTCAGCTTTATCAGGACTTAGCGGCCTCTACGCTGCGGAAACGGAGGGAATTCCGTCCAGTGACTGCTTTTTTGAGGGAACGTAACATCGCCTACTCATGGGGTCATCCCTTCAGGATCATCTTCCGGTGGCAGAACCGGCTCGCACAAATTCGCTCACTACAAGTGGCGAAGGACCTTTTGGGCCTGGAGGATGTGCCACCTTCTCAGGGAGCACCCGCTTCCCCATCTCGGAGGCGCCACCGCTCTTCTTCCTGGCACAGAGTGGGCGCTTCACCTGACCGGCGGCGGCTGGATCGCACTACCAGTCTGCAGGAACGGGGCAACGCGGTGGCATCGGTGGCCTCGGCTACCCTGGCTGATACACAGCAAAGTTCCGGAGCAGCGTGACCTCTGCTTTGAAGATGGATCGGCGCCGGAGGGGCTTCGGCCTTCTGGTCTGGGGGTATGGATGTACTTTTGGAGGAGACACCCCTGACCGTGGCCGTGGGGGCTACCGTGTTGGTTCCCCTACCCCACTTCCGGAACGGAAGGCCCCTCGCAAACTTTGGACTTCTGGACACGATGAGTAATTTCTTCGAATTCACTGTTTCTATTGTTTTTTTTCTATGTGGGGGGGTTGGGAGTTGGGGGTTTGGGGTGTTGGGTGGGGGGGGTCCCATGACGGTGGGAAGGGGGGCTGCTGCGTGAATGTTTACTGCTGTGTGTGAGGGCTTCGGATTGGTGTGGGCAGGTTGGAGCTGTGGACGGGGTTGCTGTGGGTGTGTGGGGAGCTTTGGGCTATAATGGGGGGAGATTAGCTGACCCTCTGAAGTTGCCTAGGATCGGAGGGTACCTGAGTACGGGGGTGGGGACCCTTGGGGTGGCAGTGGAGTGTTTTGGGGTCTATTTCTATTATGCAGATTAGCATAGGAACTTGGAACATTAAGGGTATGAATTCACCACAGAAGAGACAGAAGGTGTGGAAATATGTGGTGGATCACCAACTTGATATAGTGGGGTTACAGGAAACCCATCTGGCAAGGAAAGATGAGTTGTGGCTGCGGCACAGGGCATATCCCATTATCTATAGGTCTTCCACTGCCACGAAACATAGGGGGGTGGCTCTCCTTTTCCGAGCTGCGCTTCACTTCCAACCTGTAGAAGTGCGTAACGATAAGGACGGCCGTTGGTTGATGGTCAAAGGGCTCATTCAGGGTCGACTGTGCACCTTTGTGGTGGTGTATCTACCCAACGCTGGTCAGAATAAGTTTTTACAAGATTTGTTGCTGAAGGTTGGGGATTTTGCGGAGGGACATCTGTTTTTGTTGGGGGATTTTAACCTGGTGTGGGACAAGGAGATGGATAGCTCAGGGGGCATAGGGCGGGTACGGGTGTGTTCTCTGCATCAACGCAGCGGGAGGTGGGGGAACTGGGACTGGTTGATGGTTGGCTTTTTTTCCACCCTACTACAAAGGACTACACGTTCTTCTCACACGTACATCACTCCTACTCCCGTTTAGACTCCATATTTCTTGGCCAATCACTGCGCGGGGACATAGTAGATGCTGCCATTCTTGCGATATCCGTTTCGGACCATAGTCTGCTGGTGCTTAGCCTTCGCTGGTCGTCGCCCGGTGCAGTGCAACGGAAGTGGTACTTTCCGGCCTCGGTGATCAGGGACGATACGTCCAGTAAAGATTGCGGCTTGCCATTAGAGAATTTTTTGATCTTAACCCCCCGTCGGATACCTCGCTCTCGAACACGTGGGACGCCTTTAAGGCCTCGATCAGGGGCACGTGTCTAGGCCTCAACTCGCAGCTCAACACCTTGCGGAGGAAGGAACGTGAGGCCCTGGAGGCTGAGGTGGTCGAGCTCGAACGAGCTCACAAACGTAACCCTTCAAGGGTGACCCTCCGTCCACTGACGGCGGTGAGGAGTAAACTAAAGGCGCACTAGAGAGGGTTCCTCGTGGTGCTAGCAGCCGATCTCTGGCGTCTTTTTGGTCCGGTTTCGCTCTTCCTGTCGCATAAACGTTGTCGCTCGCCTCATCACATGAAACGGTAATACTGAATATACAGGACTTGCTGGCGTAAAACTACGATCTCCTCGGGATAAGCCGTTTATGGTCTTTTTAAAGTTTGTTTCTCCTCAGACCACTTTCTATTCCCTGTTTTTACCTGCCTGGCCTCGCATACCCCCACCTCTGCCATCACACCTGCACTTTAATTGTGGCAATTCACCGCGTTTTGCGGGTCCTTCGCCCCTGACTCGTGGCGGCCATCTTGGGTGAGTGGGTTCCATTGCGTCAGCAAGTCCTCTCTCCATCTCGTTAGGAGAGTACTTAGGTAGGCAAGTTTTAGCAGCGCGCCCTATTCCAGCTCGAGCGCTATCTCATGCAGCGCTTGTCTTGTGGCAGCTCTTGTTTTTATTGACCCGTTTTTGCATTTGATTTAAAAATTGCTTTAACAGTTATTCCCTGTTTTTACCTGCCTGGCCTCGCATACCCCCACCTCTGCCATCACACCTGCACTTTAATTATGGCAATTCACCGCGTTTTGCGGGTCCTTCGCCCCTGACTCGTGGCGGCCATCTTGGGTGAGTGGGTTCCAGCGCGTCAGCAAGTCCTCTCTCTATCTCGTTAGGAGAGTACTTAGGTAGGCAAGTTTTAGCAGCGCGCCCTATTCCAGCACGAGCGCTATCTCATGCAGCGCTTGTCTTGTGGCAGCTCTTGTTTTTATTGACCCGTTTTTGCATTTGATTTAAAAATTGCTTTAACAGTTCTTCCCTGTTTTTACTTGCCTGGCCTCGCATAACCCCACCTCTGCCAACACACCTGCACTTTAATTGTGGCAATTCACCGCGTTTTGCGGGTCCTTCGCCCCTGACTCGTGGCGGCCATCTTGGGTGAGTGGGTTCCAGCGCGTCAGCAAGTCCTCTCTCCATCTCGTTAGGAGAGTACTTAGGTAGGCAAGTTTTAGCAGCGCGCCCTATTCCAGCGCGAGCGCTATCTCATGCAGCGCTTGTCTTGTGGCAGCTCTTGTTTTTATTGACCCGTTTTTGCATTTGATTTAAAAATTGCTTTAACAGTTATTCCCTCTTTTTACCTGCCTGGCCTCGCATACCCCCACCTCTGCCATTACACCTTCACTTTATTTGTGGCAATTCACCGCGTTTTGCGGGTCCTTCGCCCCTGACTCGTGGCGGCCATCTTGGGTGAGTGGGTTCCAGCGCGTCAGCAAGTCCTCTCTCCATCTCGTTAGGAGAGTACTTAGGTAGGCAAGTTTTAGCAGCGCGCCCTATTCCAGCGCGAGCGCTATCTCATGCAGCGCTTGTCTTGTGGCAGCTCTTGTTTTTATTGACCCGTTTTTGCATTTGATTTAAAAATTGCTTTAACAGTTATTCCCTGTTTTTACCTGCCTGGCCCCGCATACCCCCACCTCTGCCATTACACCTGCACTTTAATTGTGGCAATTCACCGCGTTTTGCGGGTCCTTCGCCCCTGACTCGTGGCGGCCATCTTGGGTGAGTGGGTTCCAGCGCGTCAGCAAGTCCTCTCTCCATCTCGTTAGGAGAGTACTTAGGTAGCCATGCTAACGCGCAGCGGCCACGCGCAGCGGGGACGCCGGACTGACGCCGGAGTTACGCCAGAGTTCAGCCCGTCTGTGCCCGTCCGGGCCCAGACGGGCCCAGGGCTGGTCTTTATGCCCGATCCACTGGAGCCACCTCACATTCGTATTGGGTATGGGAGGGAGGAACTTATGTCGTGGCGGCCTTTGAAACTCACCACATGCAGATTTGCCCATGAGGGCGGACTTCCGTTCCTACCTTGCGGGGCCTGTATTGCGGGTCAGGATAGGGCCCCTGACAAATCGGTGCTCTCAATAGCATTGCTGAACTGTCGGTCTTTACCCAGTCACGCCACTGAAATTAACTCCCTCATCTTGGACCACAAGTTGGATGTGTTATTTTTAACAGAGACCTGGATTTCCTCCTGCTCAGGACCCGACATGGTGAGAGCACTTCCTCCAGGCTTTCTTATATCACATCTTGACAGACCTGTGGGGCGAGGAAGAGGAATCGCCATCCTTTATAGGGATTCGCTAGTTTGTAAGGTTCAGGACGGAGGGATGAGCGACTGCGAGAGTTGTCAGTTCTCTCTTCGCTTGTCACCTACTGCGTCCTTGGCGGGCCTTCTGGTCTATCGTCCACCGGGGTCTTTGGGGAATTTTCTTAATTCTTTCTTAGAAACAACCGCGCTTCTCGCTTGCTCTACTGGTAACTTTGTAGCTTTGGGTGATTTTAATATCCATCTCGATGACCCCTCCAACTCTCTGGGAATAGATTTGCTAGGCGATCTTAAAGCATTTGGGATCAACTTGGCTAACTCGGGTGCCACACATGGGAAGGGTCACTTGTTGGACCCTATATTTTCAAACTCAGATTGCCTTAAAGTACTATCTACATTGGCTCTACCTTGGACAGACCATTTTTTGGTGCCTGTCCAGTGGCAGTTTGATGCCCCAGTGGCATCGGCTCCCAGGGTATACACCGTGGAAAGAGCCTGCTCCAGGCTCCCAGTGGACACCTGGGCGGTATATCTGGAGGCGTCTCGGCCTCCCCCTGGGTCTAATCCGTTAGTTGCCGATGAGAACTTAAACAACTGGCTCACTAACTCGCTTGATGCTCTCCTCCCCAAGAAGAAACAACTCACCAGGGGTAAGAGAGTGGGATCCGCGCCCTGGTATACACCTGAGCTTAGAACACCGAGGAAGGGCTGCAAGAGGCTGGAGCGGACCTGGAGGAAAGATTGGAGCGAAACGAGCCGGATAGATTATCGGGCGGCTCTTAGTACCTACAAATCCGCAATTCGGGTAGGGAAATCTGTGTTCTTTGAGGAGAGAATAGGCTCTTCTGCCAATTCCTCGAAAGAATCGTTTAGGGTCATCAAAGAACCCTTGAAAGCTCCCGAACCTCAGGTCATTCACGACAATCCACGTGAAAAATGTTCAGAACTCGCCTCCTTCTTTAAAACCAAAATAGATAACATCTTGGCATCTCTTTCTCGGCTAGCCCAGGAGACCCCTTCTGGTGGTAACTTAGGGTCTCAGCCCAGGGTGCGGTCAGCGGAGCTGGCTTCTTTCGGCCCTGTCACTGTGGAAGAAGTTCTCGCAGTCCTGACGACCATGAAAAGTGGTTCTCCAAAAGACCCTGCACCAATGAAATATCTTAAGCAGGTAGCCTCCACCATCGGCGGCCCAGTGACGGATCTTATTAATCTTTCCTTCACCCAAGGAGTGGTGCCCCCCAGTTGGAAGGGAGCGGTTGTCAAGGCTCTCTTGAAGAAGCCTAACCTGGACCCCACCGACCTTGCCAACTTTAGGCCCATTTCCCTGCTCTCCGGCCTTAGCAAGGTGGCGGAGAAGTTGGTGAATAGCCGTCTATCGGGCTTTCTGGAGTCCAACTCCCTTCTGGGCGATTCCCAAACGGGCTTTCGCCCCGGTCAGGGGACCGACACTGCCCTGCTGGCAGTCGTGGAGAATGCCAGGAGTATTTTGGATTCAGGGGGATCGGTGGCAGTGATCCTTCTGGACCTCAGTGCGGCATTTGACACATTAGACCATCAGGTGCTTCTCCAACGGCTGTCGGGGGTGGGGGTCTCCGGGATGGCCCTGAAGTGGCTCGCTTCCTTTTTGGAAGGCCGGACGTTTGAGGTGTGGGAAGGCCACGAGTAGTCATCATCGGTCCCTCTCCAGTGTGGTGTGCCACAGGGCTCATCGTTGAGCCCTACTTTATTTAACATTTACATGGCCCCACTGGAGAGTGTGGTACTGCCTCTGAGTATCAAGATCATCAGCTATGCTGATGATACTCAGTTGGTGGTAGGGCTTCCCCAGTCGGCCCACCATCCCGACCGGCTGCACACGTGTTTGGTTAAGATCTTTACGTGGATGTGTAGCTCTGCACTCAAGCTTAACGGCTTAAAAACCGGAACTGATGATGTTGGGGAACTCCCCTCCCTCCTTACCACCGAGCAGCTGGCCCAGCTGTCTGGGAGCAGCACCCACCCCCAAACAGGAGATCAATAGCTTGGGGGTGTGGTTGGAGCAGGACCTCTCCTTCAAGACACACGCCAAAAAGACCGCAGGCGTGTGCTTTGGTCTGCTCCGATCAGCCCGGAAGATCTTACCACTTCTCCCAGTGGCCTCTAGGAGGTTACTCATCCAGGGGCTCATCATCTCACGGCTGGATTTCAGTAACGCGCTGTTTCTGGGGGCCCCAGAAGCCACCCTAAACAAACTGCAGCAAGTGCAGAATGCAGCCGCCAGGCTCCTGATGGACCTTCCCAGGCGTCAGTCGGCTCGCCCTGCGCTGAGGGCGCTACATTGGCTCCCTGTCAGAGAGAGGGTGAAATTTAAAGCACTCTGTATGGCCCACAAAATTCTGCAGGGGAAAGGCCCACCCATCCTACGGGACATGGTTCAATCCTATAATGCCTCCCGCGCCCTCCGCTCAGATCATCAACACCTGCTGCAAGTTACGAGGGTAAGGAAGGCAAGAACCGGTGGCAGAAGATTTTCCATTAATGTGGCCACACTGTGGAACTCTCTTCCTCTGTATCTGCGCTCGGAAACGAGCTTCTTAGGTTTCCGCAAACTTTTAAAAACTCATCTGTTCCCTGCCTAATTTCGGTGTCTCTTGTTTTGGCGTTTCTCTCTGGATGAGCGCAGGGATGCCCAAGGGTAACCACGCGCGATATAAAACTCATTAATAATAATAATAATAACTACGCCAATAGGGCCGAGCTCACGATCTTGAGACTGGGGCGACAATCCTATTCATGCGGGAACAAGGTGGGTAGGCACTTGGCGCGGCAACTGCGGTATATGAGAGAGCGAGAATATATAAGAGGCATCAGAGAAGCTGCAGGTGTGCAGCAACATCGGGACGAAACGAAGGCGGACATTTTTGGACGCTTTTATGCCGAGTTGTACACGGGAGATAACTTGGGAGCGGAAACCCAAAAAGAGTTCCTGCAACGTTTGCCTCTACCTCGAATATCTATAAAGAATGGAACGAATTATTGGAGGCGCCAATCTCTAGAGAGGAGGTTCTCTCCGCCATCAAAAATTTGAAGTTACACAAGGCCCCGGGTCCGGATGGTTACACCGCGGTTTTTTATAAGACATATGCTACTGAGCTGTGTGACTTTCTAGTGTCTCTCTTTAACGATATGGCGTCATCCGGAGCCTCTACAGGGACTCTGGCCGAGGCGGTGATCACGGTCCTACCGAAACCGGGGAAGGACCCGGCACAATGTGCTTCCTTTCGCCCCATAGCCTTACTTAACATCGACACAAAATTATATTCAGCGATCCTGGCGTGCCGCTTACAGGATTTGATGCCGGCAATTATTCACCCAGACCAGTCTGGCTTTATTAAATGACGCCAGACCCATGATAATACTCGTAGAGTGGTTCACCTAATCGAAAAGGCAGACAGGTTCCGTATTCTGGCTGTGCTTGTGGGCCTGGACGCGGAGAAGGCCTTTGACCGAGTAGATTGGGGCTTTTTGTTTAATACGCTGACGGCTTTTGGCTTTTCTGACAAATTCATCACTATGGTAAGGGCTAACTTTTGCAGTCCACGATCGAGAGTGGCAGTGAATGGCCAGTTGTCGGCCTTCTTCTCACACTCGAGGGGCACCAGACAGGGATGTCCCCTCTCTCCCCTGCTGTTCGCGCTCAGCATTGAGCCCCTGGCGGTGGCGGTGAGGGAACATGAAGGCGTGAGAGGCATACCTTTCACAGCAGAGCAACATAAGATCTCGCTCTTCGCGGACGACATCCTGTTTTCGGTGGCGGACCCGGCAGGTTCCTTGCCTTGCATTAGGGAGATTCTACTTGAATTTGAGGAAGTGGCGGAATTTAAAGTGAATATGGCAAATCATATGTCCTGAATTTGACTCTCTCACAAGCTGACGTGGCTCATGTGCGGCCGTCGACACTATTGGCATGGGCAACTGGATCGATTGTTTATCTGGGAGTCCACCTGACTCCGACGGTGGGCAATTTATTTGCGGCCAACTTCCCACCCCTCTTGACGAAGACCCGGGCCGAATTGGAGAGGTGGAAACCTAAATTCCTGTCCTGGCTAGGTAGGATACACGCGATTAAGATGGTCCTTCTCCCCAAAAATTTATACCTATTCCAGGCCCTGCCTATTCCATTGGATAGCGCCTACTTCCGGCAGCTTAAAACGCAGATACTGCGATTTGTCTGGCAAGGGGGCCGAGCCCGACTGTCTTTCACAGTCTTACGCCGGCCTAGATCGGAGGGCGGAGTGGGTCTGCCGGACCTGCATCTCTATTATAAGGCTGTCCAATTGAGGGTAATGGTGGAATGGTCGCAGCAGTTTTCAGAAAAACATTGGCTGCATATGGACCGGAGTGTGGCTGGCCGGTCCATCTGGGATCTGGCCTGGAAACCGAAGAGGGATCGCCCCTTGAACGCTTATATTAGTACCCCCACGGGTACTACACTGAAGGTCTGGGATACCCTGGCTACTGATGAGCGGTGGACGACTTTTCCATCTCCGTTCACGCCCCTACATTTCAATCCCGCCTTTCCACCGGCGCTTAGTGAGGGGCCTTTTGACGCATGGAGGGAGGGGGGATGTAGGGCACTAACCCACTTGTTTCATGGCCCTGACCTTTTGACCTTCGCTAACTGTATACAGGACTATCAGGTACCACAAACCGATAGGTATCGGCATGTCCAGTTACTACACTGGGCCACGTCTCCAGGGGTGCTGGAGGCAGCTACGAGACACCCCTCGACGTTCGAGGCCTTTTTGCTGCGGACGTCCACCATGAAGGGAGTCATCTCCTTCCTCTATCAATTACTGCTTAAATCCGAACTGTCACCTAGACCACGTTATATGGAGCAGTGGGAGGAGATGGTGGGGAGAGATATTACCGACAATGAATGGTCAGCGCTTTGGAGGGATATGACCCAATTTAACCACTCGATACATCTTAGGGAGGCTCACTTAAAGACTCTCATGCAATGGTATTTGTGCCCGACTAGGCTCCACCGTATCTACCCGGCCACCTCGGATAAATGCTGGAGGGGATGTGGACTCCTGGGGGACTTCTGCCATATTTGGTGGGACTGTCCGAAGATTAGGCCCTACTGGGACGAGATTCTCTCACATATCAAAGATATCCTTCAATACCCTATAGAAGACTCCGTGGCCTCTGTACTGTTGGGTCTACGAGACCCCGGTCTTGAACACCAGACGCGATCTGATAAAAAGATTCTGTGGCTGTGCCTGGGGGCGGCCAAGCTCACGTTGGCGGCAGCATGGAAGCGAAAGGAGGCACCAGCGATATCTCTTTGGCACGCACAGCTTTGGAAGCTTTTAAGCTTAGAAAGAATGGCGGACATCTTCCTCAGTAATTACAAGAATTTCACACATGTATGGGGACCCTTGGTTGCCTTCCTCTCTAAAGGCCTGCCATCGGCTGTTTGCCCAGCATCCTTGAGATCCCTGCACCTCTTCCAAATTTAGTGCGGCTTTCTGAATGAGTGTGGTAAGTGTGTGTCACCGTCATTAGGTGGGGGGGGTGGGGTGGGGGGGGGGGGACTGCGAGTTGCATTTTCTTCCTTTTTTCCTTTCTCCTTTGACACCGAGGTGCTCGTTGTCGCCGATTGGTGCATTTGTATGGTTTGCAATAACCTAAAGACCTGCTTGCTGTGGGACATCCTGACTCCATAATGCTCAGCATCGATGGTTGCTTGTTTACCTATTGCTCTTATTCCTGCAGGTAGCTAGACTGACTGTCATGGATTTCTCTTTGCGGTGTGCCACCACCATCATTTTGATTTGGTTTATTCCCCCTGCGTGGGGACATGTGCGGCACCTCGGTGCTTCTTTCCTGTGTTTCCTTTTGTTATATGCAAAATAAAAATTTTACAAAAAAAAAAAATAACTGGTCAGGCACATGCTTGGTGTGGACTGAATTTATTTATCGTCAACAGTGGAGGGGGGCAAGTAATCACGCTGCAATTATAAAGGCCAGAAGAAAGCTTAACAGGGCGATGAAAGTTTTTTGCCAGGCTATGGGGATTAAAGTCTTATCACACAACAATATCACAGGAATCGAAGGTCATCTTTTCAGAGAGGAAGGTGTTCATTTGTCACATATTACTTAGGCATATTACTTATTAGAGTTAAGGGATCTATTGGCAAATTTTTGGAACAAGGATTTATGGGGCACTAAAAGTGTTGGTTAATTTTCTTTGTCAAGTAAGCAGCTTTGGGTGGGGCCAGGAAAACTCTCTTGTTTTCCTGGGTGGCGTTTTTTGTGGTGTTTTGGATAGGCTCGAGCGGGCTTATCCATCCTTCGGGGGTGGGGGCGGGTGGGGGGGAAAGGTCAAGAACCAAAGGAAGGGAAAGGAATTGATGGCATTGTTTGCATTACATGGGGGGTTTTATGCAAGTTTTTGTTGGAACTGTTTGGGTTATTATGATAAGGTGTTTTGGGGTTGGGCTGAGGCATAATGCATAATGTTTTTTTTGGCATATGACAAAGAACGTTATAGTTTTGCATAAAGTAATACTGTTTTACCCGTCTTAATAAAGTGAACTTTTTTGCTAAGTTAACAATGGTGAGTGGATTGTTGTCATTGTGCGATCCCAGTAGTGAACACCGGCACGTGGAGTATCGACGCTTCACGAGTGAAACTTCAGAAGCCGTTTGAAAAGAGGAAGTGCTACTTCATCTCAGGAGGTCGAAAACGACGAAAAAAGGTGGCAATATGCTGCTCATGGGACTGTTGTGGCAGGCTATTCCGGCTAAATGATTTTAACCCCTTCTTCTTCACAGAATGGTTACCACAACATTTATTTAAAGCCGTGAAAATGAAATACTTTATAGCCTTTGCATAAAAGAAATTCTGCTTTGGAAAGCTTAATTAAAAATGTATTATGAAATATAATTAACTTTTGGTTGGAGAAATAAGTATTTGACCTCATTTATTCTTCATAACAACATTTATATGTGACTGCTAAAGGACAGGAGTGACTTAACTGCTTTCAAAATAAAGGCATGCAGGTGATAAGTACACTGGCTGAACCTAGGGATTTGGTGGCAAGACCTGGCTCATCCCTTGACACACCATGTGATCCTAGGCGAATTGCTTAATCACTTGCGCATTATTAACTTCACTGAAAATGAAAATAAGTTGACATTGGCTTACCTTGGCATTTGGAGCCATGTATTAAATGTCTTTTACAAATGGGGTAGTAACAAAGGACGAAAATCATACTAAGGGATGATTCACCAGTATTCTGATTTTCCACAGTCCACAAGTTAATAGCGTTTCAGATCTAACTCCAGTTTGGCCAAAGAACATGCCATAAGGCAGAGGCAAGGTACAATGAATTGAGCGGGAATCTTGGGACACTTACTCCTCACCCAATGTTATTATCATGAGCCTGATTTTCCAATGTAAGCTAACCAATGACAAAAAATGAGTTCCATTCAGAATAATGTAAGTATATTTATCTCTGCTGAGCTCCTGAAACTTTGGCCTGGATTCAGCAATTGTGGACCCAAGCTGGATGTACGTCTATGAATGATACAGATAGAGGAGCGTTCTGTAAATGTAGTATTGTCCCTGAGCTACCTCTAACTTGTTAAATCCTGATGTCCTAAAAGAAATCACATTAAAGTGACCTGGATCTTTAAAGAGCTTACAAAATTCCAGGAAGGTCCACAGTGGTGCACAAAATACAAAGCAAAAGGCCCATGGCTAGTCACATTGATGCAACTTGACATGAAATGTGCATTGAAAGTCTATGTGCTGAGGAGCACGGAAAGAAAAGTTGGTTGGCCGAGTTCGTTATTTTCAAGGAATGTTCTCAATGGATGCATAATTCTTCATATGTCATGGTGGGTGTTGGACTTGGTCCTGCTTGCAGGGTCATCCCAAACCTTTTTGCCTTCCCCCTAGTTTTTTTATCCTAATATAGAATTGGTGCGTTCAGGATGCTCTACACTTCCCCTACAGTGACAGTGAGGCTTAAACTGCCAGGGACCTGCTAGAAGCTTCCAGCCTTTCTGGTAGGTGGGAGGAGGGGTGTATATGTAGAGCAGTAGAGATGCCATGTGTTCAGTCAGAGCGTGGACTGGATTGAGAGAGGACACTGTGCCAGGAGGTACCGCCGCAAGGGTCTGTGTGCTGGCCCCTGAGCCCATCTGTACCCCTCTGCTGTCCACAGGGCCCGTGAGATCCTGTGCTGGAGTGAAGACTGCTATGTCAGGAGGAGTGCCCCTTTATGGGAGATGACTGCTTCTAGGAGCTGCTGTCCTGTACTGATGAGTGCCCACTGTCTGCTGTTCTTGCCCAGCATCGCCTGCCTGCTCTGCTGCCCTAGCGCCTCGTGAGTGCTATACTTTGACTGCCTGCACTCCAAGAGGGTGAGGTGCGCCCGCGCACATGCACGCAAGCTCTAGGCCAGCCTTGGCAGCATGGTAGCACTTTTTTTTTACCCCTCACTAAAAGGCGAGCAAGCAGCATATGCGCTGGTCTAGGCTTGACCTAAAAACCATCAAACTACCTCAGACCTAAACTCCCTTCTGCACTGCGAGCAGGCCTATGTATGCTGCGAGCCACATTGTTACAAGTAGGACCATTAAGGTTCATAATCCAACACAGAACTGCAGGCCTTGCGGCAGTTAATTACCAATTTCACTTGGGCACAGGCCATGTAAAGTGGTAATTCAAGTTGAAACGAGATTACTGTACTGTTTGCAGTGGCATTGAGTGCTGGAATGTGGTGATTCTGCACTCTGAATCGTCTCCTGTGGTCCGTTCCATGTGTTCAGAATCCCTCTCTAGAAATGATATCCTGAAACCCAACAAGGCTACATCAGCCATAAAAAGAGTAACCAAGTCATATTTGAAGGAGTCTGGGCTTTATGACAACATGTCAACTGAATGTGTATTCAAATCAATCATCCCTTCATATTCATCAGTCACCTGTAACCTGCTGATATTGCATTTTGGGTTCCTGGAGGGCTCCATCAATATTTGGCAACAGCAAAAATTGTAAGGGGCACTGACTAAGCAAAGTTTGAAAACAAGAGATGCAAAAACAAGCCACCACTGTTTATGCATTGAGGGTTTTGAATAACATCTTTCCACATATCAGGCATGCACCCCCAGTCCTACAACTCAGAAAAGCGCTGAAAGTCCAAACCTACAAGAACCTTCTCATCAACCAATAAATATAATTATCCAGTCCTCCAGCCACAGACATGGCAACAGAAATCCCCTTCTCCATCCATTGCTATTCTTAATGATATCAAAGCATTCTCCTGACATAGTGCTTATGTACTCTTTTGGCAAGAGGATGTGGCATAATGGCCAGATCTGCCGTCTTTGGAGCTTGGAAACCAGGTTCTAGTCGCAGCATTGGCTCAACATTCTGTTATTCTGGGCAAATCAGTTAATCTCCCCATGTCTACAATGCAAAGAAAGGAATGAGTTCTAATGTAATGTAACTGGTGCTCATGTAAAGCGCTCCAATACCTTCAGGTCGAGTTTGCGCTATATAAAAGTACAAAGGGTTATGCTGAGGAAATACTGATATGTGCTTAGATCCATTAAGGTGAGTGCACGTGTTGCTTGTGCCTCCTGTGTTCTGTATTATGTAGCAGCTAGCTCTGTTAGGATGGCTTTGTTGAGCTTATGTTTATTCCTATACATGTGTTCTTAATACAGTCTAGCCTGGAGATATTTGTCACCAAAGCTGCACCATTAAGAATAGCGGTCACTTCTTTAGAATATCTTGCATTGCTGCTAACGTTATTGTATCAACACTCTGCCCCAATACCCCTTTCTTCATCAAACACAGCAGTAACAATCCTTTTGTTCCTTCTGCTTGCTGTAAGGAAGACATCTGGCCAAACAGAGTGGAACTCACTACAAAGGTCTCCTGCTGTCGGCCATGCTAGGGCCATCCCTCCCATGATCCAAAATGCCTTAACTAAACAGGCAATAGAGCCCTTCTTTGTTCCCAGACTTTGTAGTGCTTGTTGTTTTAGAATTGTTTAACAGGGATTGTGGTCTTTGTTCTTACCTGGGGGGTATCTGTCTGCTGACAGTCACATGGCAACAGATGTATATTCTACGCAGGACACTGGTCATCGCTGCCCTCCAATGCTGAGATCCGCTGTGTACTTGAGGCGGTCCAAAATACACAGTGTCGCTGAGTACTCATGGACAACTGAAGAAGCTTACTTTGGTACGTAAGAGGTTAACCACAAGCATTTCACAACTCACTTTTATATGTTCAGATCCATGCTCCCTGTTGTATGTAGTCTTCATTGGAATTTTTGACAGCCTCAATTCAGGTTTTAAAATTGACTTTCCTCTCCATTAAGAGCCATTCCACATCATGACCCAGATTTGCTAAGGCGTTGCATTATTCTTGTATGGCCACAGAGAACAGAAAGGCTCCAGTTAAATTTACCAAACCTTGCAAAGTGCGTTTTGTGCCATCTTTGTGTGACTTCGTAAAGAAATGCAACGCAGCGGCTTGCAGTGCGCTGCGTTACATTTCATAGAGGTAGGAGTTCCATGGTGGAGCATGGGTATTCCTAAGCATCCACCACTGGAATTTTACCTTTCCCAAGTTCACTAAGGGCAGTAAACCTGGGATTGCGCCAAAAACCTGTGCCTACCACAGAGAGGCGTAATGAGGAGAAATAACTTTATTTCTCCTTGTTAATTCCTCTTTCTGTGTGTGATGCATTGTGCATCTCGCACACAAAAAGAGGAAATTGCCTCTAAGAACTGTTTTTATGCAGGTAGGTATGCCTTCCCATATCTGCCAACTTGAAGAACAATCTCACAGTGTGAGGAGGGGGCATGACTTGAAGAGGGTGGGCCTCATATCGAGAAGTACCTAGTAGGCACTTTGGAACCCCAGCTCACCCCCAAGCCCCCTCCTCCCAAAAAAAAAAAGAAAAGCCTACTGAGGCTGGTGCTGATGTCCTGGGGTGTTTTCACACCCCTTAATGGATTTCGGCAGTTCAAAGCCTCACGAAAACTAGCGGGTTTCAGCTCGTTTTCCCTGCCACAGTGTGAAATAGGCTCTTCACCGGGTGACTGTGTGATGGGAACATGTTGGACTTGGCCCTACTTGCAGGGTCATCCCGAACCTTTTTGCCTTCCCCTAGCCCTTTTGCTGTGATGGAATTGGTGGGTTCAGGATGTTGGACACGTTGGCGCTGGTTAGCAGTGCAAAGTGTGTGTGCTTTCTGCCTTACATAGGGTTACCCTAGGAACACCTCCATGGTAGAAAATGTAGAGGCCATATGTGGTGTGGAATGAAAATAATAAAAGCTGCGCAATGGTGTGTGTGGGTTCATTTTCACAATTGTAAGAAATGTCACTTTTAAAGTGGACGCCATTGCGGTGTGCTTTGTGCCGCCTGCCTCCAGTGGGTTGGGGGTCTAATGTTTTTTTACCTTTGCAGAAATGTCACTTTTAAAATGGACGCCATTTCTGTCTGCTTGTGCCGCCTGCCTGAGGTGGGTTGGCGGTCTAGTGTTTGAAGTGACAAGGTGCACTACACTTCCCCCACAGTGACAGTGAGGCTGCAACTGCCAGGGACCTTCTAGAAGCTTCCAGCCCTTTCTGGTAGGTGGGAGGAGGGGTGTATATGTAGAGCAGTAGAGATGCTATGTGCTCAGACTGAGCGTGGACTTGATTGAAAGGGGACACTCTGCCAGGCGGTACCGCCGCAAGGGTCTGTGTGCTGGCCCCTGAGCCCATCTGTACCCCTCTGCTGTCCAAAGGGCCAGTGAGAGCCTTTGCTGGAGGGAAGACTGCTATGTCAGGAGGAGTGCCACTTTATGGGGAGATGACTGCTTCTAGGAGCTGCTGTCCTGTACTGATGAGTGCCCACTGTCTGCTGATCTTGCCCAGCCTTGCCTGCCTGCTCCGCTGCCCTAGCGCCTCGTGAGCGCTATACTTTGACTGCCGGCGCTCCAAGGAGGTGAGGAGCGTGGGCGCTACTCCCACGGGTGGGACCCTGGAACTGTGAGTCACCTAGCATCTGGTGAGTGCCATGTTTAAAGTGACTGTGCTGCTCTGCCTGCACTCTAGCGCCTGGTGGGCACTGTTTTCCTGATTACCAGAAGCGGTATGCGATCTTCTGTCCCTGAAGCTTCTAGTGGGACCTAGTGCCTCGAAAGCGCGATCTTCAAGGTGCTAGGGGACGCCTGCAGCGCTGTGCTGTCAAAGCGCTATATTTCAATTCCCCTGCGTGTGTGCTGCATTGTGGTGCTGCCAGAGTGCCTTATTCGCATTGACTGGGCTCTGCTTGCTGCCAACGCGCTACAACTGTGCCCAGGAGAAGAGGAGTGGACGTCTGCAGTGCCGGGATTCTAAAGCGCTACGAGGGGATCCCGGCGTGTGGGATTCCCCCCTGCTGCTTGGTTGACAGTGGCCAACTTCAACATATTGGGGGGCATTGTACTCCTCAGAGAAGAGAGAGAGGAGTGAGAGACACTTCTGCCCTTCCCCAGTGCTTTGCGCACTTTGCTTTTGCTGTTTATGCAGCCAGCCCTGACTTTGCTAGACATAGGGCATTTGAGCCCAGAAGAGAGACCAGTTGGTCTGGGGCCAGTTTCAGAGTGTTGTGCCCCCGATTGGGGCGAACTGTGTTTATGCTGGCGAGGCCTATTGCTCCATATGGTTTATTGCATAATATTGTTGCATAATGCATTTGTACCTAGGATGGTACCTAATGCTTTTCCCCACAGGTTTTCAGAGCTTATTTTAGGCCTATTGTGTTCCTGCGAAAGAGGTGCCACATGATAATATGTTTATACCCTAGGATTGTTGCAGAGTATAATTGGCAGGCCTACTGTGGCCTGTATGCTATGGATGATGCCTCATACTAGTGTCATGCAATGATGTTTTCCCGCCTAAGGGTTCCTTGCTCATGAGAGGCCCCGGGCGCAGGTTTAGGCTACTGTGAGGATGCTCTATTTTTATGCCTAATGCTTCATGCCTACTATGTTTATGCCCACAGGTGGATGCCTAATGTTTTTCCCTTAAAGCTTTCCTGCCTCATAGGTTATTCATGTTGTTTATGCATATTGAGATGACTCATGCACCTTTTCGCCCAACGGTATTACCATGATGTTTGAGGGTTATGCCCACTATGAAGGTTGGTTATGCGAATGAGATGCCTAATAGGATGCTTTAGATTACGCCTGCTCTCATATGTTACAACTTTTATGCTTATGATGATGCCAATGCCAATGTGCAGGTTAGATGTGAGGTTACCATGGTTTATGCAAATATGTGTATGCCTCCATGATCATGTGTCATGTGCCTAATCTTTTCCTTCCAGGCTTGCGCAGGATGTGTTTAAATGCGGACCTGGCGTGTTATTCTAGGCCCATTTTTTATGCTTCATGCTAATGCTAATGTTTAGGCCTGATACTTTTAACAAGGTCAGCAAGGTCATGACCTAGCCAGAAGGCCCTGGCTGTTATACATTTAGTGATGGACTTTACCTTTATTCTTCCATTTACCCTAACTGTGTGTGTGATGGTTCTGGCAGCGGCCCGATTGGCCCTGCCCTGTAAATAGTCCCTGTGTAAATCATTACCTAGTGCCGCCTGGCACATTTTTTCTGCACCTGTGATTCCCTTCTGAGGTGTTGATCTTAGAATACACATACTGCTTTTCCCCCAAACTAGTGTGGTCTTCTTTTGTAGTGTGCCTTGTGTGTCGCCTGTGTGCATTGCACTGCGTGGATGCTTTACACATTTCCTCCGGAGTTTGGCCCGCCCACTCTGCACCAAGCTACCCGTTTCTAACATAGCCGATATCGTGTGTTACACTGTGAGAGTTGGCAGATATGCTTTCCTGCACGAATCTTGCCCGTAATGCAAAAACCCTTGCACTATTGTGCAAGAGTGTCTGTGTTGACACGAGGCAGCACACAGTGCTCCAGTGCTAAGAGGGAGCAGAAGTGCACCATACCTAGATAAGGTACATTTCTGTTCTCTCCATTTCACGCAAGGCAGCAACTTTGCTTGCTGCCTTGCGTGAAACAATAGTAAATATGCCCCCATATTCTTAGAGACCCATATAACATCCCTGTGACACGATGTGTTATCTTCAACCCCCCCTTACTAACCACCAAGCACCACCACCTGCTTCAATCTATCTTGCTTTTTGAATCCTTTAATGAAAAACCGTATCCAAAGGCATACTTCAATGCTCTTTCCAACACAAAGACCATTCAGCTCCTATTTTGCTAGCAAAAAATCCTATCCAACGACAGAAAGGTTCACTAACGGACCAGCCTCTCAACACGCCATGAACTGTTGTTAAGATGACGTGTTTGGCACCAGATGAAGCCCGTGAAATAAGTACTTAATTAAACAAACACCGACATAAATGTGCTTTCACCAAGTTGCCACATATATTTCTTGATCTAGTATGCCATTCTGCCGCATAATTACCATTTTGAAATAAGACAGCAGGCCCATCGTGTTCACATCGGCATAATCTATTTCCTTGAGGTGATGCATAGGAAGGTGAACTAAATCCAGTGCTCAACTTTATATTCACCCAGTGCTTATAAAATTAGGACAACATTAAGCCAATCACCTTTCTTCCCACTCCATCCTCGTCACTAGTGGGGTCTCCAACTCTCATGAAGGACAGGTTAGGATGTTCTGTTTCAATTAGACTTCACACCCCTCCACCATCCCACCATATACTCTCCTCCCCTGAGCTCGCAAAATCATTTTTATCTTAGGTTTTACAAGGCCTCTCTTGAAAGGGTAGTTTATTAGAGGATAGCCCAATAAACTTGGACATCAACTCTATCTAAGGGACAGTTGCTTCCAGAGCAATATTTATTTGTGATTCATAAATCACCAAACAATATATCATATGCTCATATTTAACAATAGAAGGTACTCCAGACCTAACAATGTAAAACACAACACACCCTTTATGTACATCATATACCCCACCCTATGACATATGACGCATTATGTCAGCTTGGCAGTTCGGGCTCGACTGTTCCCATGAGGCACAGGGTTAGACTGATTTCCATATGGCCATGTCTGAACTGGGGTGGCAGAGTGGGCTAAAGAACGGTGATGGATTAAACCCAGATCTGTTGACTGGGTGGGAGTGTTTGATTGGTTCAGATGCTCCGTCCATCACCACCCCCTTTTGTACCGTATTATGTCTATACACATGACTGGGGTAGCTTGCATGCTAGTGTATCCAGTGCATTTAGAGTCAGCTTGAGTTTGGGCATTCTTTGCCCGCCTCTGTGCCTATCAAGCAACACATTGTCATGCTAGCCTTCACAATAATGGTATGACTGTATTTCTGTATGTGTGGGCCATAGTAACTGATGACAAGTTATACTAATTACCTTTTTTTGCTGGTTATGTTGGTTGTTATAGGAGTGATACAGGAGGTCGGGTGGATAATACATTTTTGAAGAGATGCAACTTTCTATTCCGTTTGGAAATTGCTGTTTACTGTATTTTAAAATGTCTGCTAGCCCTTGCCCAATATATAATCATTCTGGGTACTTAACTAAATTAAGATTACAATTTTTGTCCTTAGGAAGGTCTCATGTATGATTGATGTATTGAGACTGAAACGACGACACTGGTCTTTCTTGCAACTGTTGAGAAGACTATACTTTTCCAATTTGAACACAGTGCAGAGAGGTAGGGGGATACCAGCATTAAATAGCAGACCTTTGTCCACGTATTTTGCTTGTTTATAACTAACTACCTGTTTTATATTCGATTCATGTTGTGTTTTGATGTGCTTTGGCTTCTTAAGCCCTTCATGTTATGGAATTGGAAAAATAATATGTTTTTAAAATACCTTTTGTGTTAAAAATTGTTTGGTTGAATCTTTATATAAATAAGGGATTTGTACATTGTTAGTTCCAGAATATCATGTATTGTTAAATATGGGCAAACAAAGTTGCACTGTTTGTTGATTTATGAATTGCGAAGATAATCCTCTGGGAGCGACTTTCTTAGGAGGGCCCATACTTCACGCAGAAACACAAAATGAATAATGGAAGGCGTCATTGGTGGGGGATAAGCAGGCTACTTCTAATAATGCATCGGCAAGAAATTCAAAATTGTACAAACGTGGTAAAAATTATCCCGGGTAAGGTTAGGCGGAGAGCTATCAGTCCCCCTCCACTTTGTACACTAACCATCACCCACAGAATCACTCTCAGATTCTTGGATGTGGTACCAGTATATATTTGTGAGAACATTATCTGACATAAATATTGTACCTTAAATGTCGTTTACAAAAACATCACCCCAATAAAAAATCTGCACCCAATCAGATAATAATTTTGTAAATGTTATGTAGGAGTCAGTATATATTTTAGACAATATTTCTGCACACAATATTCTCTTGGCCTTTGGAAATCTCTACATCAGGCGCGTTATTTCAGAGATATCATTTCGGTTTCGCGAAAGTCATGAATCGCCAACTAGGGAAAAGCAGCAAGCAAGCCAATCTTGTGAAAGGTAGCGAGAGGGAGATTACTCATTGAACATTATATTGAGAAAGATTCCTTCAGCTATTTCATCTGTACATTTCCAAACTATATTGGCTTAATATCCTTAGGTCTTAGAGAAATTCTTGCAAGCCGCTTATAAAATACTTCATGGACTGCCAAAATACTGGAACATCTAATTCCCCTGGAGTAAAAAAATACATATATGTGCCCATCAGAAAAATGTGCTCCCGTGTATAAATAATGGATGTGCAGAAAACAAATGTTTGGGCCACAAGAAAAATAGTGCTTAAAGCCAGGGAAAATAACATCAGTTTTACATTTGGAGCCACTATACATAACGCCCACCAAAATTCATTTTTGGTTGTTTGTAACTGTTGTGTTTTTTGTTTGTTTTTATGCATATTTTAAGATTTCCATGATGACCTTTGAATATTAGCCATATAGAAATTTTATGTGGAAAATTTCCAATTGTGTGTTCTGAAGTAGGTGGTTGCTATTACTCTTTTCCAGCGAAACGCGCCAACGCATATTATGAACCAATTTCTTATCTCATAGGTCTCTGGTGCAGAATTAGCGGGAAGATGTGTACACATAGAAATCTATACACTGTATTGCTTTCCATGGCGTAAGCCTGCACACGAGTTGCAGAAACCTATATAAACCTTAAGTGTTCGCCCAATTTTTCTGTGATCAGGGTTTAGGGTAGGATTATTTATTTCAATAATTTACCATTGCTCCTTAAAGATATGCTTGCCCAATCATTACAAGTGACCCCTCACTAGATTCTGCAGGATGTTTACTGTCTAGTAGTGCACGACGTTGGTAGGTTGTCCCCCTTCATGAAGAGTTCACCTGAGTAAGACGATAAGGGCACGTCTGTTGTCTTCTACTGCACTTACTCTTTTCCAGTGCCACAAGTCACATGCCTGTAGCTACTAGCCATGCAGTGTGTATATATTTATATACACGGTAATCTTAAGGTTCCGATCTGCCACGTGTGCAATAAAAACTGCACACTTCTTATTATGAAAATGTATTATTTTTTATTGTATTTTTTGAAAATGTATTGAAAGAAAACAAAAGCTCTGGGTACCATTTTAATCAACAGCCTGCGCTGGAAAACATTAAATATGCCTATGTATAACTACAAAACACTTTAGAAAAATTCCAAGCTTTAAATGTGAACTATGTCAAAAATTGCTCAGCACCGAGAGTGAAAATCCTTAGCTCTTAAGGGGTTAAACATATCTGAACTAGTTTCTCGGCATCACACTTCCTTTTTATAGCGGATTTTTTGGCCCCAGTTTTGTTTGTTAAATGGGCCGAGCAGCAGTGAAAAGTTATTAAAGTTTGTGAATACGCGGCCTTTTCGTGTTATGCATTAGGCGTCTGAGCTGAGAGACTTTGATGCCTACAGCCACTTATGCTCAGCAATCATAATATTTTCTTCTTCACTTTTTTAAATAAAAATGCTCCCTTTAGACTCATGGCTAAAAATAGGTTCATTCCTAGTATGAGACCTGTGTGCACCTGTTTTCTTCACAGTCAGATACCGAACCCGTTGCTGCACGATGCCATACGTAGGAGGTAGACACGTGTCTAAGCTGTATGAACCATACACATTAAGCAACATCATCATCATTAGGGAAATTTATGTCAAAGAAACAAAAAACATAAAGAAGCAGTGACATACACCCTGGCGAAAATTAGAGATAACTCAAATATATTTTCGAAGTGCGATTGGAAGCGGGGTAGATATACTTAAAAGGGAACTAAAGCCGCTTTCTTTGGCCAAGTTTCTGGTCTGGGTGGAAAAGGCTGCACCATGCGAGCTGGACAAGCACTAGGAAAAAAGTGTGAAATAAAGTAAGACAGAGCAACCCTCTGTTACATTCAGAAGCTGGATTGACGACTGATCTTTGCAAAGGTAGCTTGGCTGGCAAATCTCTGTGGTCTGGATGCACTTGCGCTCACACCATGGCTAAGCAGGGTATTGGGTGTGTGCTCTGGCTAGAAGTGGAAAATGCACACTAAACAAGGTCTGAAGTCTCCAAACCAGTTCTAAGATTTGCGGTGTGCAAACAAAATAACAGAGAAAAAATATTGTGTGAACAAAAATATTGTGTCAAAAATATCGAGGACAAGAATATTGTGAAGGTAAGTTTCTATAGGTAACCAACGTGTTACTATATATAACTCCATAAATATGTACCATCACAATGTATATATCTTCATGGTTCGTAGATGTGGAGATAAGAATAGTAAATTGGCACTTACCTATTGGCACTTACTTTCTGGATATCTTGGTCCTCAATATTTTTGGCACAATATTCTGTCCACACGATATTTGTGTTTCTGATATACTGTCAGTGATCCAAGATTCTCTGTACATGCAGAGATCCAAAAACTACAAGGCTGCGTTCCCTTCTAAAGTTCAATCATCACGAGCAGAATATGTGCTTCAAAGACATGATCACACATACAAGAGACGCTGATTTCCAACTCAATGGAACGCTCTCATACACGCCAACATTTTGAACCTGGTAAGGGAGAGATTTATAAAAAAAAATTGGGAGAATCGATTTTCCCTATTGCTTAAAAAATTGTGAGTCTCTTGCCTGAGTTGAGTCTGTTGCCAGGTATGCACTTGTTTAGGGTGACTAGATTTTAAAAACCATAAACCGGGACATTTTGCAAAAAATGGAAGAAGGACAAGAATTTCTCATCAACACAGAAACACAGAAGAGGCACTAAGAAAATAAAAAAATGCAAGTTTTAAACTCAGTATCATATTTGTTAAATTCATTGCTTCCTTATAACAGCTACTATCTAGATCTGCTCTAGAACACGTAAAAACGTGCCTTCCACTGTTTTCAGTACACTTCAGTCTAGAAACCGGAACATGAGCCACATTTACCAAAATCTTTCAGGGCAGACGGTAAAAAACAAGGACAGTCCTTGCATATCCAGAAAGCTTAGTCGCCTTACTTTTATTGCACACTGGTAAGCTTGGAAGTAATTTTTAATGTGACATCGTGGTGGGAGCATGCGAAATGCCAATTGGAGTAGGATTGGCCCAGGAAAAGGGAGATAGGTGCTGCAGCACTGTCACTTTTAGGCTGCTGCCATAGAAATGGACAGGTTGGAAAACATGGACATTACTCTAGAAATACACAGAATAGTCCACACACAAGTCGGAAACCTAAGCTATGCAAGCCTCAACTTTTTAAGACTTTTCACCAAGTGGATGTGTGAAAAGTGCTGATACTGTGTGACACAAAGTGCTATCAACAGAGTTGGCAGATCTGATATTGGTATGGGTTTTCTAACCACGGTAATGATTTGACAACGACTGCCTGAATGGTCCAACCCTGAATGACACTATTGCTGACTCACTTTCACTAGCAGGTTGCTTGTTTGTTTTTGCTTCGCTTTAAAGGTGTACTAGTGCCTGGAAAGGCCAAAGAGGGCACTGCTATTTATGCTAGGAAGTGCCACCCTGGTGTGACACATTTTATGACTGGGTAGGTGTCAATTGCCTGATGTGCGGTAAGTGCTTGTGACGCAAAGTTGCATTAGGGGCTTTTGCTTTTTAGGAGTCAGAAAAACATTGCCACGCCCCTTTTCTTGATCTTGTTATTGTTCCCTTGTTTCTGACATTTGATTATGTCTTCTCAGACTGACTACATCAAACTCCACCCTGGATGCCACAATCAAGATGCTCAGTTCTCACAGTTTCTTGCTTTCACTGTCACCACCCTGGTTACTATTCTTTCCCTCTCTTCTGCTCCCATTCCCAGGCAACTGAGCTACTGCATCTTCAAGGTTTGCTGAGCCACCACTACATCCTCACCTCACTCATAACCTCTTCCTTGCAAAAAGTATTTACAGCTTCTTTATGGTAGTTGGCATCTGCGTCTTTCCTGAGTATATACACTTAGTACCACTTATCTCCCCTCTGGGGTACTCCACTACTTGACCAATGGGGATGACAGCTTTGCAGTCCATTGATCAGCCAAATATCGCTGAGCAACCCTCCCTCTATCCAAATGTAACACAAAACTCCTAGCATACTTCCTTCTTTCTTGGACTCCTGCCTCTAAAGCGTTCTGGTCTACCCGCCTTCAGGATTCCGTAAAGGTTTCCTTGACTCCTTGTGTTTTTTACATGGCTCAAGGGCTTTTCCCTTTAAATAAATCATGGTCTTGCAACTTCTGCTTCTTGATGGCGGCTCCTCACATTCAGACAGCATCCAACCCTCTTGACATAGTGTACAAGCCCTTCTACCTCATCTGCTGCTACAAGGACAACAGCTGTGACTCAGCTATCTACTTCATCAGCCTTTAAGAACAGTGTGCTGCTCCTCCTGGTTTGCAACCAGTGCTGGATGGGCCGAGGAACCTATGTGCCACTGAGTCTGACAGCAACCTACCCCCACTCAACTAGTAAGGCCAGTTCAGCTGTGTGGGCTCACCTTATACTATTCCTGCTTGCTCCACTTCAGGCTCAAAGTTCCTCTCGCCGAGTCAGTGAAAAGCACTGGTATCTTGTTGGCTCATGATCTCTGCATCAACAATCATGTCAGTGAGATGACGTAAGTACCCAACTTTCAGCTTATGCAACTCCGGTGCATTCTGGTTCTTCATTCTGTTTTTGTGAATCCCCTCATAAGCTTCAGTTTGGATTACGCCAAAGCACAATATGCCAGCATTCCAGATTGAATGCTTGATTTACAGTCAGCAATTCTACAGATTGACTCTCTGCTGGCATTATGAGGGGTGACCTTGTCGTTCCTGTGCTGAAAAGTCTTCACTATCTGCCGGTAAGAGTCAAATCACCTCCACCAGTCAAGGGCATTGGCTGAGACTCCAATGCTTTTCTGTCCAGGCACCCAACACTGTGAACAGGCTACCCTTTCCCACTGGAGACCTGCCAGCTGTTTCAATTCTGAGGACGGCCTGAACTCCCATCTCTTCAGGGACATTTACCCCCCAGGCTTTCACTGCTGTCAGCTAAGTCCAACAAAGGGGCCATTCACGTGCCTGTTGTAAGCAGCCTTAATTATTAAATACCGGCTTCAGACACTTTGCTTACTACCATAGTCTCAGCGCTATGAAAACAGCATTCATATTACTCAACGTAATCACGTTTGAATGATCTCAGATGGTTAAAGACTGAACCGTCCTGTTGGCATGTGAACCTGCGTCTTTCAAGCTTGCTCACAATTATCTGCAGAAACATGTAGTTATCTCACTCCTGTATGTTGTACATAGAGTATTGAACGTGCAACAAAGATTAGATAGACCATTGTCCGGCTTTGCCTCCATCTTAGAAGCCCACTATGTCATAGGCGCTGAAAGTAGGGGTGCTGCAGCACCCCCAGCAATAATCATGCTGGAGTTCAGAAGGAGAATGAGCAATAAATAAGCCTTTACATTTTGTGTTTATCTTGTCACATAGACAAAGGTCAAATTACAGGCTATGTCGTTTGACAAATTGCTGCTTATTCAGAAACTGGAGTATACGTTTATTTCTCGGACTGTAAAGTGAAATGATTTTGTAAAGGTGATCTAGGTGACAATCTTGCTGCAGTACAGCAAATACATGTAAAGGCTGTAGAATGTCAATTTATCTCGAACTCAAAACATTCAAATATCAGTAAATGAACTATACACACATTTCAAATTATATCAGCAATTAGGAAAGTACAAATGACACACTTCTTTCGGGTAATTCTGAAGTGTGATGGAAAAAAGGATTTTAGTAGGATTAAAACAAATCAAGATACTTTATCTGGTGATGCGCAAATGACAAATATTTGTTGAAACCCGATTTCTGCACATTATCGTTTTTGAGCTACTCTTTGCAAATTTAGTGGCCATTTCAATGGAAAATGTGCTGTTTGTAAATGACGGTGCATTACCTCACCAGTGCTCTAAAATGCACCATCAGCTACATACCACACACCCTTACCACTCTCCTGCGGAATGACCATGGCACACAGTCCGGGGAGCAGAGCTTCGTCAAACAATGCTCCGCTGTCACCATTCGGAAGGGCCATGAAGCGCCGTGGCGGGAAGAAAGTGCTCTATTAATTAAGCGGACGAGCTTTTGGATCATCAGCACGTCCTTGCGTGTCACGTCAAATATCTACGCAGAGTTCGTTTACTGACTGGCCGGAAGCTGAGTCGCGCGCACACGCATAGTCAGTCAGTGACGGAGGGGAGCGCTCACGTCTTTGGGTGCACCTAACCAGCGTCAGCAAGGGTCACTAGAAGGACAATGATATATTATTTACTGCAAAAAAGTGAATCATGACCGTATTGTACACGAGCTTCTGGTTATGAGTCACTGATACGGAAAAAGACCAGCTTTGCTTTGAACACGGAAACACATTTTATACTTAACTTTATGAACCAGACTCCACCACCGCCACAAATGATAGTGGCTGGACAGTGGCGACCCTCAACTTTTTTAACAGGTGCAGCAATGAGTTTGGGATTGGACAGCTCCTGGTTCGCGCTCACTCAAAATCTTTTAAAATTGATCAGCAAGTGTGTGTCTGCCTAGAGCATAGTTACTTAGCGTGTGGTCAGGCTGCTACAAATAAGTGACATACCGGGTTACATCTACTTCTCGACGTGTGGAAAACCAAAGAGTAAACACAAACAGCAGGTCTGAGCGACATCTGCAGGACTTTCAGGATGCTGACGTGGAATATCACTCAGTGGCGACCATCATGGCTCGCAGGCAGGGGGCGGGCGTGGGGTCGCGCAGGGAAGGCGGATCACGCGGGGAGGGCGTCAATAATGAAAACATTTTAAAATGTAAACCTACCTTTCCGCCGGCCCAGGTCCCGGGTCCTCACTGCTCCTGCCTCCAACAGGAACTGGAAGCAGGGAACTTTTGATAACAAAAAGTAGGGCAGAAGAGAATAAGAACAGTGGTACATTTCGCCTAATTACCACACTTTCTGAAAATGCTGGTCAGCTTAAAAAGATATTGCGTAAACATTGGAACATCTTACTCACTGACACGATTATTAGGAAGGATTTGCCTACGAATCCTTTAGTCACTTTCAGAAAAGCGAGAGCTTTGAAGGACCATCTTGTGAAAAGCCATCATGAGGGACATTCTGTCCAACCAAGTTTAAAACCATTAAACGGCTTTTACCCCTGTGGTAGGTGATAGGCCTGCAAATTCAGTAAGCGCACTCTCACCTACAAGGTACCAGGGTTAGTAACATCTAGACGCATAAAAAAATTCTTGACATGCTCGACACCCTATGCTGTCTACTGTTTAACATGTCCCTTTGGGCTCAGATATATTGGGAGTACGACCCACCCAGTTAAGATACGCATATTAGAGCATATGCGTGATATAAATAATGCTGATGAGTCCTACCCTGTGGCTAGACACTTTGACAAAATACGCAAACACAATAGGGATCTATTGTCTTACATCTGTCTAGATAGTGTCTCAGCTGACATCAGAGGGGGGGACCGTTTACAGAAATTGAGACGATTAGAATCGCGCTATATTATAGATCTGCAGAGTAAAATGCTGAATGGACTTAATATGCATGAGGAATTGTCAGTACACTTGGGATAGGTGGATACGGAGATGCTAGTTTTTCTTCCGTTTTGATCTGTGATCATATTTGATGCTGATGTATGAACCTGCTGTATTTATTTAATGACACTGATGATATTTGTTATTTAACAAGTTAGACCGTTGATGAAGTATAGAATGTATGCAGCAATTTCTATCCGCGACATGGCCCATACAGGGCATTATTTTGTGTAAGAAGGCCTCTTTTGGAACGCAACAGTGAAGCATCGCCCATCTTGGGTTTGAATGTCTGTATGGAATCCTCAATATACAGGGTATTGGTTGATCGCTATACAGATCTGTTGTTTCACGCCCATTTTAGGGCTTTAATGTTTACAAGGATTCCTGCATATATAAGGAGATTCATAACTGTTAGATCTGTGACTGTACAGAGATGTAGTGGTTTGGAGGACGATTATTCATCGTTACCTACCTGAGGTTGCATGTTCCAATATGGCGGTACTTCTTGACATAGTATTTGTGTCCTATGTCGGTGTCCATGAAATGGTTATGGATAAAATGCTAATGGCCGCCGCACCTTTTGTGCAACAATTGACGAAGGCCGATGCCGAAACGCGTCTTGATGTGCTGAAAGTTTTCTATTACAATCTGATTGAAGACTACCCCCGTGAGTGCTGCGCCCTTTATCAGGGGAAAGGGTCCTGTGGATGTGTGGAGCAGTATATTATTGACGGGTACACCCCCGTTACGTGAGCACCCGCTCTCGAGTGCGGCAGGCTGGTGTTCTGGGAGCTGTTATATATATATATATATATATATATATATATATATATATATATATATATATATATATATATATATATATATATATATATATATATATATATATTCACTGAAAAAACCATAGGTTTCACACCAGTTATAGTTAGGAATTAGCATTTAAAAAACCAATTAAATTCACTGAAAAAACCATAGGTTTCACACCAGTTATAGTTAGCTGGAAATTTTACTGACATAAAACCATTGAAATTCCCACGTTATAGTTAGTTGGACTCACTATAACTTTGCCGTGCAATGCACTGCTGATGACGTCACATATTACATCACTCATGACATGGTCAGTAACATCACTCATGACATCACTGATGACACCATCCAGTGAATGTGTGTCTTTCTGAAAAATAAATATTAGTGAGTAATATTTAAATATTTAAATATATGTATTAGTGTTTCACTTTGTGTATAAGTGGCTGCATGGGTTGGTGAGTAGCTACATGTGTATGTATATGGGTTATTAGATGTTTTTCTTAGTATCAGTATGAGTGTCTATATGGTTTGGTGGGGGTATTACTTAGCACATAGATGCATGAGTGACTGACTCTCTGTTTGTATGTGTTTTGAAGACAGCATATGTGCAGGACTGTATGGGTGGATGAGTGTGTATATGTGTATGTTAGTGAGTGAATGACTGTCTCACTAGTGTCTTTATCAGTAACTACATATGTTTTAATCTAGTATATGTGAATATTGATGTATATAAGTGAGTATATGTGAGAGTAAGAGATTGTAAGAGTTCCTGTTTAAATAAGTATGTGTTTCTATAAGTGATTGTTTAAGAGAATAAATATGTTTAAATTTCAATAGAAGTAAGGTGGTAGTGTGTGTATAGCTCTATATGCAAATAAATGGATGTTCAATAGTTTATTTGCATGTGTGAGTATGTGTGTGAGTAACTTTTGGATGACTGTCGGTGTGTAACAGGATGTATAGGTGTATCACTACATATGATGAGTGAGTATATGTATGAGTAACTATATAGAACTGTTTGTGAATGAGTAGATGTGTATATAGATGTTGGAATTACTGAATTGGTTGTTGTAACTGATATGGATATCTACATTAAAAAAAAAATTAGTTTCTATTTTTGAATATGTGTTTCAAGGATTACATTACAGTGAAAGGAGGTCTGTCACTCTGTCACAAGGATGGTGTCATCAGTGATGTCATGAGTGATGTCACTGACCATGTCATGAGTGATGTAATATGTGACGTCATCAGCAGTGCATTGCACGCGCAAGTTATAGTGAGTCCAACTAACTATAACGTGGGCATTTCAATGGTTTTATGTCAGTAAAATTTCCAGCTAACTATAACTGGTGTGAAACCTATGTTTTTTTTCAGTAAATTTAATAGGTTTTTTAAATGCTAATTCCTAACTATAACTGGTGTGAAACCTATGGTTTTTTCAGTGAATTTCATAGGTTTTTTAATAGCAAATCTCTTTCGGTATGAAATGTAATATTTTTTATAATGAATTTTATATTGTACATTTATGTAATACTATTTTTTTTATGAATATATATATATATATATTTTTATTTTTTTGCCCCGGAGCGCTCCCGGGGCGCGTACCGATGCGCTTACCGGTAAGCGCAGTTTTGCCGTGCCCCGGTTCGCGTACCGTTGAGCGCCCCGTTAGTGCTATTGCCGCGAACGAAAACATCATCGTGACGTATCGCGTAGCCGCGTTATGCGTGTTATGACGCACGGCGTAAGCGCACCCGGAAGCGCCGGAGCACATACGATCGCTCTACGTAAGCGCCCCAGGGCGCGCCCTGACGTGCTTACGCTACGCGCCCCGGGGCGCGTTGCGTAAGCGCGTCAGGTTATGTGACCTGAAAATAACACTTTTCATTGGTTCAGAACACTTTTGGTTTCCAAATGATGAAAGCCCGGGTCATGTAACCTGAAAATAACACTTTTCATTGGTTCAGAACAGTTTTGTTTTCCAAATGATGAAAGCCCCCACCTTTTTTCCTCATTCTCACTTTGTTGTTTGAGTGAGGAAGACCTGTGTAGCAGGGTGGCAACAGCCGCCCCACCAAGTGATGATGAGAGGACTGTATATAGGGACCGCTGTCACTCAACCCCTGCTTGTTCCCCCGAACAGAAAGAACTTCCCTCGTTTGATTACGGGGTTGCCAGGGAGAACACTGGCCCTTTAAGTGGCAGCCCTCGGACGAGTGGGCTGAGCCTTCCAGGGACGCGGCGTCGTCAAATGCGGAAGCAGAGCCCGAGAGTGTGTGCTTGTTCACCGGAGGCTGGAGGACGGAGAAGGAGGCGAGAGTAGAGAGCATCGAGTAGAAGAGAGTGAGAACGGAGGAGAAAACCAGAGGAAGAGAGAGAGACGTACCATCAACAGAGGAGACGCCTGGAGGCCACCGACACGGCGCTTCGCCCAGCCACTCACCCAGGGGAGGTGTGTGGCTAGCCCAGGTACGAGGAGAGTTGCGGGTTGGGTTGGTAGGAAAGGCGGGCCTTACGAGTGATTGGGATTCCTGTCCAAACCCGGTGCCCCTACCCTTGAGCACTATCCCTCACCGTTTGAGAGCCCTGTGTGCTGCACTAAGGAAACTCCCTCACTCCCCCATTCCTATTACTATTGCGTCAAAGAGTACCGTCCTGACACTTCCCTTCTCTCTCTTTTGGGCTATCCTTACCTGAGAGTCATCACGGAAGTCGACAAACCCCCGAAGAGAAGCAGCCCGAGGAGAGCCGAGGCGCCTAAACCCCGGGCCCGAAGACGAAGTAGGAGCCGATCCCCACGCCGGCCTCTACAAGAGCGAAAGACCTGTACTGACTTTCTTTTGGCATCAATAAATCCCTCATTGACAAAAACCCGACTCCTGCCCTTTCCTCCTGAGCCCGTCACAACCTGCTTCTATTGTTAGAGAAATGGCTACAGTAGCAGCAGCAGCTGGAGCATCTGCACCACCACCACAAGGACCACCACAACATCACATTGGTGGTCAAGAAGAAGAGGAGGAGGAGGAGGAAGAGGAGGAGAGAAGGCAGAGAAGGCATTACCTGCCTGAAGACAATGCCCCATATAAGCCTAAGGAGCACTTTATATGGGAGTTTTTTTTTTATCCCAAGGGGTGCAAAGAAGGTAAACGCTGCAAAGGTGACTTGTCTCATCTGTGGCGCTGTACTATCCAGGGGGAACCCTGCAAAAAAATATTCATTTGGGAATCACACAATGATTCGGCACATGCAACAATTGCACCCCAATAACTATTCTGCAGCAGAGGTGAGAGAACTGTGCAGAAACCTTCCACAATCGTCTGCCAGCACCTCAACAACCAAAGAACCCACTCCATCGGGTCCAGAGGCAAGTCAGATGGTTCCAAACATTCAAACTAAGTTTGGTGAAGATTTGTTTGCATATATTGTGGCAAAACAATTACTTATGGTGAGAAGAGTATTACCCTCATCAACATTGCTGGTGATAACCACAAGTGCCCGAAGAAACCCTAATTTTTTTCCTGTTTTTTTTTTGCTCCAGTTGAGCCGTTTATAATTCCCTGTTTTTTGTTTCTCCCCATAAAAAATACAAAAAAAAGATAAAACTGTTCAGAAAAGCCAAAAAAAGTAAAAAATGTTCAAAAAAACAATAAATAAAATATAAAACAAAAAGAATAAAAAAAACAGTTCTTTTTAGAACTACCTCCAATTTATTTAAAAAAAACTACATTTAAAAAAAAAAACTCTGTCATTCTTTTTTCTCCAGGGTACGCTCCCCGGTACGCTCCGCGGTGCGCGTACCAGGCGCTCCCCCGCGCAAATCGAAAAAAAAAATTATTTATTTTTTGCCCCGCAGGGCCCTTTTATGGCCCCCACATCAAACCTAGGGGGTCTATCCTGCCCCCTTTTAGTCATTCCCCTCTTTGTTTTTGCCACCTCTTGTGTCTCGATCCTACCGAGACACAAGATGGCGGCCGCTCCGGACTGTTTGGAATGTTTACAGACACCCGAGAGCCAATCAGCTTTCCGCGCGCGAACTCGCGTAGCACGCTGGTGAGCGCCCCGGTGCGCGTACCGGGGCGCGCTTATAGATATATATATTTTTTTTAACCTAAATTACTCAAAATCCACTGGAGCACATATCTTGAGACATAGCAAAGGCACATCGGGCTACCAGTCCCTACAAAGTTTTGTGGAAATCCATTCAGCCGTTCGGGCTAAAAGTGAGGTCGACCGCCCTATGGAAATTAACATGGGGAAAACACGTTTTGGGACCCCCCTTTTTTCTCGACCCCTGCTTCACGAATCCCCCCCAAACTTTCAGGCAAGGACCGGAGCGCCGCGAGGCAAATTTGAGGAAATTTTCAGGCAGATTCCTCAACCGGCGCCAAAGTTATTCCAAATAGAATGTTGCGATTTCCCTATTGAAAATAATCCTAACTATAACTACCTACTGGCGACTGCCAGTAGGTAATATATATATATATATATATATATATATATATATATATATATATATATATATATCCAAGATCAATAGTTCCGGGGAAGGTGCCTGACCCATAGGGGCAATGTTTGAGTACTGAAACATGTTGAAAGAAAAGAGAAACAGGTCCCATTGCTCAACCCTCCTCTTTTTAATCTTGTGGCAGGGAGATACCAGTGAAAGCATGTTTGGCTTAACACAATTTTCATATAGGTCTGACAGTTTAAAGGTCTGACAGTTTAACAAATATAGAACATACATTTTGAAATTTGGGATTTTATCTCACCCAAACTAGGGAACCCATAACTTAAGAGGCTGTAGAGCCATTAAATTGTAGTATTCTCAGATGCTTCCCAGTGTTATATATGAAGCCCACAGATAACGCATGCCACACTAGGCAGAGGAGGGTTCATCACTCTATGTGAGTACATGGATGTATGTTCATCCCATAAGAGTTTTGGCAGTTTCTTCCAGGACTGGTGTACTTGTTGTATGTTGAGTTGTATGTTTTGTATGTGTTCTACAAGTGCTGTACCTGTTCTATATGTATGAAAGAAGCAAGTGAAGTTCCACCTAATACTGCCATTGTCCTTTCCTTATTCTGTGTGTAAGAGAAGGTTGCACTGCTGCTGTCCATGTTGTACCTTTGTTGTGTTGCGAAGCTTGTTATAAAACCTTCCACTACACAAAACACAAAAATGCCAAATGTCAGTGCTGGTTTTTAACACATGATGTGAATGAAAATATGTGAGCACAGTTTATTTTTGGTTTTATGCATGAAACAAGCAGTTTTTGAAATGGCCTAGATGACTTTGTTTAAACTTTTACAATATAGCTGGCAAGTAGCTCCATGCAACATGTAATACCTTAGACAATTTCTGGTATTTTAGCCAACAGCACTTTGCATGCTAGGGATTTGAACCCATAAAGACAATATTAACAACAAAATGACACGCCTCACACAACATGCTAATGAATGAAAAGCCATGAATATATGATGGTATCATATGTCATAGTCCCACTAGTCACTTATGAAATACAAAATTAAATGTATTTCTTGACTTTCTGCTTTTGTTTTTGCAGGCAAGCAAGGTGTTAACAGCTTAGTTGGTAAGAGGACAGAGATAGCCTTACAGATGCAGAAGGGAGCACATCACTGCTAAGCACTCTTTGCAAAAAAATAAACCAGCATGTTAAAGACATTATGTAACAGAACAATGTGAGCAGCAGTGGCTGACCAACGGCCGAAGAGACAGTGAGAGTTGAAAAACAACAGGCTAGTGCTTCTCATTCTGGGATGATCCTCGGCCAAAAGGTTGGTGTGATTTCTTTCGGGCACCCGCTACATCACTGTGGAGATTCTTCATCATCCATCACCACAGAAAGTACCATCACTGCATTTCACAACAATCATCTGTACACAAAGTGACATCACTGGCTTCCTGCCAAAACCCATCTTGAAGAAGCCCATAAAGCAGACTTCATATCCCATCAACCATCTCTTCATATCCCATCATCCATCTCCACGGGAAGTGGCATCTCTGTATTTCCCTTCATCCATATGTACAGGAAGTGACAGCACTTATTTGTTGACTCAGACCTCGCTTAATGACGGGATGGAAGCTTGCCTGGGCAATCAGTTTGTGAGAGAACAGGTGTGTTTGAATCTATTGAGTGTACATAACCCGAGTCATCAGTGCCTGCTCCTTTGAACATTCAGGATCTGACACTGATTCAATAAAAATAATCCTACTGGATGTAGCACCTCTATGATTGATGTGAAGGTGCCAAAATTAGTGCCATTTCCTGGTTCAGTTTAAGGCAACTGATAACCTATAATCTTGGATCAATTAGACCAGTGAGGTAACAGCAAAAATCATGCAAATGGTATTTTCTGACTTGTTTTGGCACTTGAGCCTTATTGGTGCTGTTTGCAATTTGACATTCATTCTGTTTTGCCAACACTGAGCAACTGAACAGCATTTAATTGCCAGCAAAAAACATTGAAAAATGGGACAGAACTATATGCAGAATTAATGTTTGCTCCCCATTTTTTCACACCCAGCTGTTAATCAGGTATAACAACGCACCCTAATACCCAGTGCAAGTTAAATTATTAGAGTAAATACCCTGTTAATGTGGACATTAAATTCTTGATAGTGCATGGCTGTGCCTTCAGAAACCTGCAGATAAAGGTTGCTGTTCCAACCAAGTCGGTAACTTCCCATTTCATATGTTCACCTAAATGTCCACAATTTTTACTTATCTTCGCCATGCCGTTTTAGTGCTGACTAGCAAATATAAACAGACAATAGGTAATGTGAAGACTTTTAGTCATTACTTATTTTGTGCCAGTGTTTTCTGGTGCTCTCCACCGGCACATTCATTCAAAAGAACACAGTATCTATCAATGTAGTGTAAACTAAAACATGTCCAGGCCACTGTTACTGGCAGCACTGTCAGGAGCAGTGGGTGTTGCAAGCTGCAGTGACTTCCTAGGTGTTACTTTAAGCCCTGGTACTTATCTTTCTACAAATTAAGCACTGCTTTTAGTGATTGTGGTACACCTTCTTGCTAGCATGCACACCTGGCATCATGAAGCACATCATAAACCTAAAATGTGTATGGTTGCCATACGTTTGTGATATAAAATGGTGCCCATAAAAAAAGAATAAAGATATAGTCAGGACCTTTAGTTTTCCCAGTGCTTGTTTTCTTTTGTTTACACGCGTACCTCTACCAAAGCAAGTGAACAGCAGTTTTAAGCATTCACTACTGTTTTATGGCAACGTGTATTTCTTTTTTTACTCAGGACCCCATCCAACCCGTATACCTTCAAGGCCCAAGCGCTAGAATCTGTTAAAAAAAAAATCTCCAGTACTAAATGGGTACTTTATTGTACGATTATTTAAATTCTTTACAGTTTTAGTTGAAAAAAAAACAGTAATAACATACGTTTGTAAGAAATAAAAATATGAGTTGCCTAAACTTTTTTGCAAGGGTTTAGGATGGAACAGAGAAACAGTAACAAGCATTGGCATAGCCAATAGGTCTCGCCTTCGGGAACTTTTAAGTATTTAGCCACGAGGCACATCATCCTGGATGATGCAACATCTACTGTTCTCATTCAGCCTTAAACAATGCCCTGTATGTGAAACAGCATTTGGAACTCGTAAGCAATACATTGAAGCAACGTATTTTTCAAGTGCTTCAACGCCTTATAATGCAGTATATAAATAAAATAAAATACGACGTTTCAAGCGGCACACGCCATTCATTATGTGTACATAAAGGGAGTAGAGACAAAACAAGGACTAGATGTGGTCTAGTGCCCAGGCTGAACTCCAAGAACAAATACTATGCAGAAATAATACAATATTCAGAAAAGAAATGGCTAGATATAATTCGGAACGTGGTGTTAAAAAACTTAATATTTTCACAGGCATACAAATAAAGTTGATAAAAGTAGTATCGCTACAGAAGAACCTCCGTATTTTCTAATATTCCATTCAGTTACATGAATATGGAAAATGCTCTGATGCAACTATTACGTGCCGCTATATTAACAACAAAATCTGTTTAACACACAGTAAATAATAATGCACCTATGTTTTGCTGATTATGAGAAAGGGGTCCAACGTCAGTGAAAAGTATTTTTTCACGTTTCCTGTCTCAGCACGCTTTTAAAAAATAAATAATGAACCTGGTACCAATATAGATTGTTTATTTATGCATGTTAGTCACAGTCTTATCTAAGGGTACAGACAAGTGACACTAATTTCAGGTGGGCTTGGCATTCGCACTACCAGCCACTACAGGACATATGTTATGCTGTTTTGTATACCGCACTATTCACCAGTTTGGGTGTGCAGGCTCTTGCTAGACATACACAGTCAAGAACAATAATGTGTGAAATTGATATTTGACCATGGATGGATGTGCTGTTTATGCGCACAAACCTTCAGTGAGTATGAATGCATGTATGGATGGATGTGCTGTTTACAAGTACAAACCTTCAGCTGTGTATAAAGGTAGGTATTTACACGTGCAAACCTGGCTGAAAGGAAGCACAAAGGCAGAAGAGCACTGCATAGGTGCAAAGACGCCCTAAATATGGGATTAAAAGACATAGCTGGTTTCTGGACTCTTATTACAACACAATGCTGTGTTTTTTTAAAGAAGTGAGTCAATGTTGACAGCAGCAAATATTTACCCTTAAAGCTGCCCGCTTCGCTGCTAATGATAACATTCATTGTCAATAAGTTGGGCTCGGCATTGCTGGCAATAAAAAAATTAAAATACGAGTCACTTAAAGAACAGTTCAGTAGGGTTGAGCAGTTTTGACCGCTTGCCGTGCATTGTTGGGCGAATTTAACTTATATATTAATTTATACAAAATAGCCTGTGGACTTGACAGGCAGTGTGATGCCTCCTAGTATTCACCAGTGCGCATCGGGCTGTCTAAAACGTGAGAGATTTTCACACTATGTCAAAATCTTCGGCTTTCCGCTCAGACTGGAAAAACGGGTCAGGCAGTGCTATTAAAAACTAGCAGAAGGAAGTTAAGCACAAATAAAGAGAGGGTCAACACTTGTAAGTATTTGCTCATGCAGTACATTATCCTTGGAAACTTACTCTTACACCGCCGTTCAAAAGATCCTGCCATCTCTGTCAGTGCTTCCGAGACTCAGCTGATGAAGTGCATGATAAGAGAGTGCGTTTGTGGTGGTTGCACCCCTTCCAAGTCACAAAGTAAAATTACCGGGCCATCTTGGACTGAATCCAATAAGCGTGTAGTTATTTTAATTCCCTTCGGAATGGACAATTATTTCAAAATATTCATGCGACTAAGTGCTGCCGGGCAGCTAGTTAGAAGTAAATATCTCATTAAAAAAATACTTCCCCCACTAAATAGGCGTATTTAAATCACTCCATCTGTTCACTGTGGTTATTTACACAGCACGGATCACTGACCAAGGAAGGAAGGCGGGCGAGAAAATAAGAACTAATTGGAAAAAAAAAGCAAGAGACAAAAAAAATGAAGGAGGGGGAGGTGTGAAATCAGGAAAAAGAAAGGGAAACGGAGAGGGATAGTGTAAGGAAGAATGAGAAGGATGGATACACAAACAAAGAAAAAGGAGGAGAAAGAGAAAAGGAAGAGGCTAGGTGAGAGTACGGAGAATGAGGCAAGGAAATGCCTAGGATAAAGAGGGCAGGTAATGAGAGGAGGGGGATGAGAGAAGTGGGATGAAAAAGGGGAATGGTGAAGAGGAGGGAAATCAAGGTGGAGGAAGCAAAGGCTGAAAGAAATCGAACAAGAGGAATTAAAGGAAAGGAAAGCGGGAGAATGGACAAAAAGAAAACAAGCACGCGAGTGCTGCGTGCGTGCGCGGGCGGGCCTCACGCTAAAAGTAAAAAAAAAAAGGAGGCACGTCTGGTGAGTGGTGTGCAATGTGCTTAATGAGCCATGACTACAGAGGAAAGCCAGATGGCGCCTCTGCGCGTAACCGCAAGCTTTAGGCCACAAGCAAAAGCATGTGGTGAGTTTTTTAAAGCCCACTTACTAAAAGTCTCGCCATACAGTGCATGCGCTGGCTCAGGCGAGACGTAAAAATGGCTTTGGATCAGGGAAAAGAAAGGAAAAGGGGTGCAAACTCAGCATTAAAATGCATTATCACAGCTGGGTGTCGGCTAAAGTGGTAAGGTGGTCGGTGGACTGTGCTAGTATAAAAAGTTTCTTTAGGCCACCACTGATGGGATGGCTACCAAATAGAAGTTAGAGACCGCCTGCTCGTGAAGTACTCTCGCCAGACTCCATTGGCTGTTCTTCAAACCACCTGAAACAGAGCTTAAGTACCTCATGGATGCACGCTGGTTGGAGGCTCAGCTGCTCCAGCCTACTGTTGTTATAGTCTGTACATGCACCGCAGGGATCAACCAGTTCCAGGGAAGTGTGTACCGTTGAGCTCCTCTTTGATGTAACGTTGCAAGAAGCTGACATAGTTGCCAAATTTCGCCAGTTCCAACGGCTCAGTTAAGGTGAACACCAGGGTTTTGGCCCCATTGCATGTTCTTATTTCGTATGCAAGAAAAAGTGGTTTTAGTAGTATGCGCTTTGAATTCAGGAGTGCCGGACTGCAACATAATAGATGGTTAAAAGATTCATACTTGTAGGCACAAAGTGTGAAGTTGGAAGTTTTAGAGAGTGAATGCCACTTGGGGTTTATTCCTATACATTGTTGTCAAGTCAAGTCAAGTCAGGAGATTTATATAGCGCGCTACATACCCATAGGGTCTCAAGGCGCTTGAAGAAGGGTGGGGAATTACTTGTCGAATATCCAAGTTTTAAGTTGCTTTCTGAATGCTAGGTGGTTCTGAGTAAGGCGAAGGTGGGTGGGGAGTGAGTTCCAGGTTTTAGCTGCCAGGAAGGAGAAGGATCTACCTCCCATGGTGGTTTTATTGATGCGAGGTACAGTGGCAAGGGCTTGGTTGGAGGATCGAAGCTGGCGGGAGGGGGTGTAGAAGGACAGTCGTGTGTTGAGGCATTCGGGTCCAAGATCGTAAAGTGCTTTGTGTGCGTGGGTTAGGAGGCGGAAAGTAATCCTCTTATTTACGGGGAGCCAGTGGAGGTTTTTCAGGTGACCGGAGATGTGTTCTTTACGCGGGATGTCTAGTATGAGCCTGGCTGAAGCGTTCTGGATGCGTTGGAGTTTTTTCTGGAGTTTTGCGGTGGTACCGGCGTATAGGGTGTTTCCGTAGTCCAGGCGGCTCGTGACCAGTGCGTGGGTGACCGTTTTTCTAGTTTCGGTGGGGATCCAGCGAAATGTTTTTTTGAGCATGCGAAGAATGTTGAAGCAAGATGATGAGACGGCGTTGACTTGTCTGGTCATCGAGAGTGAGGAGTCCAGGATGACGCCCAGGTTCCGTGCGTGGTCCGTCGGGGTGGGTGCTTTTCCAAGGGCCTCTGGCCACCAAGAGTCATCCCAGGCGGAGGGGGAGGTGCCTAAGATGAGGACTTCAGTTTTGTCCGAGTTCAGTTTCAGACGGCTGTGCTTCATCCACTCGGCTACTTCTTTCATTCCTTTGTGTAAGTTGGTTTTGGCGGTGTTAGGGTCTTTGGTGAGTGAGAGGATCAGTTGAGTGTCATCAGCGTAGGAGATGATGTTGAGGTTGTGTTGGTGAGCGATGGCCGCAAGGGGGCTCATGTATATGTTGAAGAGGGTGGGGCTGAGTGACGATCCTTGTGGCACGCCGCAAATGACTTCAGTGGCCTCTGACTTGAATGGTGGGAGGCGGACTCTCTGGATTCTTCCGGTGAGGAACGAGGTGATCCATTCCAGTACTTTTCCTTGGATTCCGACGTTACTGAGGCGCTGTAAAAGGGTGCTATGACAGACTGTGTCGAAGGCAGCGGAGAGGTCGAGGAGGATGAGGGCGACTGTGTCTCCATTGTCCAGTAGAGTTCGAATGTCGTCTGTTGCTGCGATGAGTGCGGTCTCAGTGCTGTGTTTGGCTCGGAAGCCGTTCTGTGATGAGTCGAGGGATTTGTTCGATTCGAGGAAGGCGGCTAGCTGGTTGTTGACAGCTTTCTCGATGACTTTGGCCGGGAATGGAAGGAGAGAGATGGGGCGGTAGTTTTTGAGTTCTGTGGGGTCCGCTGTGGGTTTTTGCAGAAGGGCGCTGAGTTCGGCGTGTTTCCAACTTTACGGGAAGGTGGCGGAGTAGAGGGAGCAGTTGATGACGTCTCGGAGGTGTGGTGCTATGATGGAATCTGCTTTGTTGAAGATGTGGTGAGGGCATGGGTCTGTGGGGGATCCTGAGTGGATGGAGTTCATCAGGCGGATGGTGTCTTCAGTGGAGATTGGGTTCCAGTCATTAAGGATGTTCAAGGGGGGTGAAGGTCCTGCAGAAGGTTGGGTGGGTTGGTCTCCGGATTGGTTGTCGAAGCTGTTGTGGATGTCTGCGATTTTGTTGTGGAAGAACGAAGCTAGGGAGTCGCAGAGGGCTTGAGAGGGGGTGATGTCGTTGGAGTTGGCTGATGGGTTGGTAAATTCTTTGACGATGTTGAATAATTCTTTGCTGTTGTGGGCGTTGTTATCTAGTCGGTCTTTGAATGCGGCTTTCTTGGCAGATCGGATTAGTTGGTGGTGTATGCGGGTGGCGTTTTTGAAGGCGTCCCTGGTGCTGGTGTTGGGGTCTTTTTTCCAGGCCTTTTCGAGGGAGCGACAGAGTTTCTTGGATTTCTTAAGATCATCGTTGAACCATGAGGCGTTTTTGCTGCCTAGTTTGATTTGACGTTTTTTCAGCGGTGCTAGGATGTCGGCGCTGTTGGATAGCCATTGGGTGAGGTTGATGGCTGCTTGGTCGGGGTTTGAGGAGTGGGCGGGGGGGTTTTGAAGAAGCGATGAGGAGATCTGGTCGATGGTGATTTTGTTCCAGTTTCTTCGTAGAGTAGGTTGAGGATAGTTGTGGGATGTGGTCTTATTGTAGATAAAGTGAACGCAGCTGTGGTCCGTCCAATGGAGAGCTGTGGTGTGACTGAAGGAGACATGTTTGCTGGAGGTGAAGATAGGGTCGAGTGTGTGACCTGCAATGTGGGTGGGCGTAGTGACAAGTTGTTTGAGTCCGAGGTCGGCGAGATTGTCCAGAAGGGTGGTGGCGTTGCTGTCATTGTTCTTTTCCAGGTGAAAGTTGAGGTCTCCCAGTAGAATGTATTCCTCGGAGGGAAGGGCGTGTGGGGTGATAAAGTCAGTGATCTCGTCACTGAATTGAGCACGGGGTCCTGGTGGCCTGTAGAGGAGGGTGCCTCTAAGTGTGGTTTTGGGGTCGGTGTGGATCTGGAAGTGAAGGTGTTCTGCGCTAGCGAGGTTGACGTCAGAGCTGGTTGAGATGCGGATGGAATTCTTATGGACGATAGCGATGCCTCCTCCTGTTTGGTCGGTGCGGTCCTTACGGATGATCTTGTAGTCTTCCGGGATGGCAATGGTGATGTCTGGGGCAGAGGATGCGTTCATCCATGTTTCTGTTAGGAAGGCGACGTCTGGAGAGATGGTGTCTAGTAGGTTCCAGAGGTCGATGGCGTGCCTGTGGACTGAGCGGGTGTTGAGTAGGATGCAATTAAGGTGGTTGGTGTCAGATCTCTGTTGTGTGTTTGTAGATGGGGAGTTGTTCTTTGAGCCGTCGAACTTGCAGGAGTTGCAAGAGAAGGGTCCATGGGTGAGTCCAGGAGCGGCTTGGACGCAGTTGAGGGGACGTCCGGGGTTCAGGGCTAGGAGGGAGGTGGCATCGTATGTAATGCGTGTGGGGTGGGAGGTACGGAGGCCAGGGGGTCTGGCGCTGGGCGCTGTCCAGGCGCGGACGGGCGTAGACAGGCTTACCTTTGGCGCACCTTCGGCGCGGCCGTAGCGCGTGGACGTTGCGCGTGGGACCATCTGACATAAATGGACAGTGGAGGGGGCGGAGCGTGGGAGGGGCAGCAGGGAGGCGGTAGTGTGGATGAGGGGCGGGCCAGGGGATATCAACAACAAAATGGAGGGTCAAAGGGAAAGGCAGACAGGGGCAGCAAAAACAGAAATACGTCGAGTGAGCAGCACAATCAGAACAAATGCGCAGACACAAGTAAAAACGATCGAGTGAGCAGTACTATAAAAAACAAATGCACAGACAAGCCAAAAATGATCCCAACAGCCTGAGCGAGGTCGCGCTGAATAAGGCAGAAAGTAACAGTGGCGCTATGCGTGTGAGGCGCTATAATGCAAAGGTAACAACAGTTCCGTGTAAAGCGCGCAATAAACGATACCAGGGAGCGTTTCAGCTGATAAACAGGAGGAGCGTGGTGGAGCGACCGTTCTGAAGCTGGTCCAGGTGGTCACAGTTAGGCACGGGGGTAAACGTGGGTGGGAGGGGCAGCAGGGAGGCGGTAGTGTGGCTGAGGGGCGGGCCAGGGGATATCAACAACAAAATGGAGGGTCAAAGGGAAAGGCAGACAGGGGCAGCAAAAACAGAAATACGTCGAGTGAGCAGCACAATCAGAACAAATGCGCAGACACAAGTAAAAGCGATCGAGTGAGCAGTACTATAAAAAACAAATGCACAGACAAGCCAAAAATGATCCCAACAGCCTGAGCGAGGTCGCGCTGAATAAGGCAGAAAGTAACAGTGGCGCTATGCGTGTGAGGCGCTATAATGCAAAGGTAACAACAGTTCCGTGTAAAGCGCGCAATAAACGATACCAGGGAGCGTTTCAGCTGATAAACAGGAGGAGCGTGGTGGAGCGACCGTTCTGAAGCCTCGCAAACATAATTTGTTTCAGGCATGCTTTCCGAATCGCGCAGCTGAGGTAAACTTGGTGTCTGAGGCGGTCTGAGCATTAGTGTATGATACCTCACTGCTAATGATAGTTTGTATTTACTGAGGTTATCCATGCCACTTGCCTTGGACAGTCTATTTGTTTGTTTTTTCAGTGTTACTTTGATAACGGCACACAAAAGCTGCAGACTGTCCAATACCGACTGGTCGACAGTGCTTTAAATGGGCCGGTACTGCCCAATACGGAGTACCGGCACTTTTATATTTTGAGAGGGAGAGTACAGACACTACTCAAGAGAAATGCAATACTTTTAATTGGAGAGTACCCGCACTTCACAGAAACAAGCAGAGTACCGTAACTTATATTTTTCCATTTCAATCACTGCGGGTCGATTTAAAGGATGGACATAGATGTGTCCTCAAGGACATTGGCTAAACCAAGCAACACCAATCAACCTCGCCTCTTATTGGATGCGAGAAAGCAATACAAACTGAGCGCTGCGCCGTCTGGAAGGAATGTGAAGCGCTAAATGAATGATACAATGCAATACAATATAGGACAACAGGTTTACACCAAAGGAAGTAAGATTATACATCAGAAAATTCGAAGTGGGGCCATGAGAGTCAGGGATTTTGGACATGTTTTAGGGTCACAGAGTACGGTACTATTTTTTCAAAGTCACCAACATTTCTTTGGAATGCGCCTGGAAAGCATTTTGTTTCTCCCTTAGTTTTTTTCCGTTCATTGCTCTGTGAGCCAGTTGGAAAGTGTTTAATTTTAAAGGCATGACAGCAGTGGCTAAAACCCCATGTATGAAGAGTCTAGCTTCGAATGCATGGGCAAAGCTAACACCAGAAGGCCCCCGTCTTGTTCGGATGGGATTATCGGAAGTAGGATCGTGTAGACAGAATTGTGGTCAGGTGGGTCCATTCCTCCATATCCTTTGGAAGTGTCGGTATATCGTTGAGTACTGGGGTAAGATCCATAAACTATACAGGAGGTTTTGGGGGTCGCAGGAGATGCCTCCTCAATATATGGGAGCCTACTGACCTTAATTTGGCGCAAACACAATGGACTACACTAGGTCTCATGATAGCGAAAAGGAATATTGCTCAGCTGTGGGGATCCGAGCGGACTCCTACCCTTGAGGCCTGGAAAGACGACCTGGATTGGTGTATGTTTCGTGAAAAGACTGTTTATGTAGCGAGTGGCTCACCTCGAAAATGGGCTTCAGTTAGGGGGCCTTGGAACAGATATAGGGGAGAAATCTGTGTGCCGCCTAGAGACTCTGTGTTTGATTTGCCCTCAACCCCGTGAAATCTTGACATGTATGTACCTGGATTCCCTCCATACAGCCTTACATAATTTGCAAAACAGTTATACAGCGTGTCTTTACAAGTTGAAAACTGCTCCAATTCACAAACATTGGGCACTTTTTTAGGTATCTCATTCACAAATGGGGTCATTTTATTTTGGTGCCCAGGCTGTCCAAGTCCGACCTTGGTCCCAATACAACCTTTGTTACTTTCGAATATCCTACATTTGATGTTGCACATCAGATTGACATATCTTTTTTTTACTAGTATTGAGTGTTGAATATCGGAAGCAAAATAAAAAGACTTGTTTACAATTAATTCGAATTTTCTTGTGTGGTAGCCACACTCATCCATGAAGGGTGTGTAATCTTGGCTATTTGACGATTACACCCGAGGACACAGCCTGGCCCTCTGGTCTAGTCCCAGGCTAAGCACTCACCCTCTGTCACATCAAGTAATGTTTGTCTGGGAAACATGGGAGGAAGCGGAGTATTATGGAAACATCCACTTGGTGAAGTGGCGGCATTAGCTGGTATCCTGTATAATAGGGAGAGGCTTGTCGGTGACTGGTATTTTACCAACATGACTAATATTTTTGTGTCAAGGCCAGATAAAAAATGTGGCAAAATCTTTTTACGAAACACAATAAATACAAACAAAAACCACTTAAAAAAGTATTCTATGGCCGAGTTTGCAAACTCGCTGGGAATGACAGAACTCTGGCAACGCCACCACCCATTTGCCCGCAGCTATTCCTACTTTTCTGGAGCACACAGAGTCTTCTCTAGACTAGATTACCTATTTGCTCCGGTGGGAAAGGTAAACACCATAAAGAGGGTGGAGTACTTAGCAAGAGGAATCTAAGATCATTCTCCGCTTTGGTTAAAGGTGGTGGTCAAGAGATATGGACAGCGTTCAGAATGGAAACTCAATGCATGGGAATTGCGGGACACACCACTTAAAGGAGTGCTTAGGACAGAGACTGAACTCTACTTTAACGAAAATGAGGGTACAGCTCCCTCTGCGATAATCCTATGGGAGGCCTATAAGGTGATAATGTGAGGCAAGATACAGGATGTCATAGCAAGGAAAAGACGAGAGTAGGTCCACCAAGTGGAGACGCTAGAGAAGAAGGTAATACACCTAGAGAAAGACGTGGGCCCAGAAGTGGATACAATCCGGCTGCGTCAAATTGCGCTCACTCGCAGAGAACTCCGAGCTCTGACAGAAAGGGAGGTGCAGACCCAAATACAAGCCCCACACTACCGACTCTACGAGTCGGGAGACAGGGCAGGGAAATTATTGGCCTGGATAGGCAGAAAAGAGAAGGAGGCAAAGTGGGTGGCCATGATACAAGAGAATGGAGAACACACCACAGCACACAATATAGCGGAGGCTTTTGCCTGCTACAACACAAGTCTCTATGACACCGACCCATAGCCAGGGAGTCACAGATAGCTGCCTACCTTGATCAAATTGACATCCCATCCATGACCCAAGAAGATAGAGAAGCCTTAGACGAAGATATCACCCTGGAGGAAGTACTGGAAGCTATTTCCAGACAAAAATCTGGGAAAGCCCCTGGGCCAAACAGCCTCTCAGCAGAATACTGCGAGCAAAATGCTAGCCAATTAGGCCCCCATCTGTTAAATATGTACAATGAAGCGAAAGAGGAGGGAGTACTCCCCATAGATCTCCATAGTGCCACCATAGTGGTGATTCACAAACCAGGGAAGCCACCTGAAAATTGTGGGTCCTATCCCCCAATCTCAATTCTTAATGTTGAAACTAAAATATTAGCCACCATTTTAGCGATGCATCTACTTATGGAAATGATGTACCTCATCCACCACGATCAATCGGGCTTCATGCCCAAGCGCGCTACACGCCTCAACCTCCGTCGCCTGGCCAATTTGCTAGACACGGTGAAAAGCAGGACTACCCCTCATTTACTCCTTTCCCTGGACGCGGAAAAAGCCTTCAACACAGTTCACTGGCCCTATATGCGTCAAGTTTTGGTGAAATTTGGATTTGGACAAAGCTTTATAACATGGGGGGACCTACTTTATAACAACCCTAGAGCCAAAGTCTGAGTTAACGTGACACAACGACACTATCAGCGGATATTCTAGTAAAAAGAGGAACCAGGCAGGGCTGCCCCCTATCCCCCTTACTTTTCGCCCTGGTATTGGAACCACTGGCATTTGTAATTAGAGCCCATCCAGGGATAAGCGGTTTCTGAGACAATGACAGAAGTCTTAGAGATGAACGGATTTACTTGTATGCAGATGACATCCTGCTCTACATAACCAATCCGAATGAGACCCTCCCGTAAGTACTACATCTGTTTAAATAATACAGCATCATGCGGAATATAGTATTATTTGGGACAAGTAAAATCCGTACCCCGGAGGAGGTAATCTTGACATGTGCATATTACCAAAACATCTCCACATAGCCAGGGAGGGATTTAGCTACATGGGGCTCTTCATTTCCACCAATGAAGAGGACTGCTTGCAGAATAACATTAGGCGAGTAGTCACGGAATTCCGAGAAGACATGGCGCGATGGCGGCAGCTTCCTCTGACATTACTGGATAGAGCGGCAATGTATAAGATGATCACCCTCCCCAGGCTCCTTTATATTCTACAGAACACATATCATAGAATCCCAGGGGCAATCTTCAACATGATCAATGATGAATTTCGCATGCTTCTCTAGGAGGGGGGTCACCCAAGAGTGGCACTTCATACGCTACAACGCAGCCAATCTAAAGGAGGGATTGCATTACTAGACATACAGTCCTACTACAGGGGGGGGCGTGGCTTGGATGCCGAGGAGGTAGGCAGCGTGAGCCCAGAGCTCCGCGCCCGATCCCAGATATCATCCTGATAATCCACGCGAATTCCAACGAAATTTGGTGAATCTACTGGCTGAAGGCGCCGCGGAAGCAGAGGCGCTCGGAGTGGGCGACCTACGGTTGCTTATCGCCCTGAAGATCGAACTTTAGCAGATGCCTCGGGGGCGATAGACTTCAATCTAAGATGGCGCCCTGAGGCCTGGACTGGTGACGCAGAGCGCGGAGGTGACTTGAGACCCGGAACTTCTGACGTCCCAGTGCCAGCGGTGATTGCTGGACCGGAGGATCTCTCTCAACCCTGTGAGAAGAAACGGGTGACCCTTTCCTCGCTTTGGTGACGATTTGGCGATTTTGCGGGGTACCAGGAAGGCTCACCGAGGAAGACCCAAAATGGCGGCGGCTCTGTGAGGTGATTGCCACTTCCCAAGTGTGGACCGAGGTCTCGAGACCCCTTCACAGACGCTTGTATCCAAGACTCGGACCGACCTTGTGAGAGAGGTCTGGACAGCGCTCACTGCCCTGTGTGTGCTCTGGCTCTCCGACCCCACTGCCCAGAGAGCTCTCCAGAAGTGAGGTCCTGAACGGCTGACGGACCACGCGGAGATTGGTCGGGGCTCTGGGGGACCAGCGATAGCTGTCGCCGAGATGGGGAAAACGAAAGGAAAGGGGGATGGAGCGGCTGACCCAGAAGCGCTGGACGGAGCGGATCATGATCACCCTGCCCTCCAACGCATGCAGGACCGCATATTGGAGGCCATCGCCACCACAAAAGACGCTCTGCAGCAGGACATCGCTCAGGTAGCGACCGGCCTGGGTCTCCTGAAAGCGAACATGACAAGCTTAAAGACAGGGTCAAAAGCGTTTAGATATCCCTGCAAGAGTTGGCCCCGGATCACAAATCGCTAAAGGGCCAGATGGCGGATGCTCTGGACAGGCTGAAAATATTGGAGAGGAGGGCCGAGGACGCTGAAAATAGGAGTAGGCGCAACAACGTTCGTTTGGTGGGCCTTCCGGAAAAAAACGAGGGGGACGACATGGTGGGCTACCTCGACAATTGGCTACGCACTGAAGCAGCGCCGGAAGGACTCTCTCCCTTCTTTTCACTAGAACGGGCCCATAGAGTCCCGGCCCGACCACCGGCTCCTGACCTGCCCCCTCGCCCGGTGGTGATTAAGCTGCTCCATTACAGAGACCGGGACTGGCTGCTGCAGAGGGCAAGGGAGGCAGGACCCTTCCAGGTGGACAATAGCAGGGTCACCCTGTTCCCGGACTACACTTTCGAGACCCAGAGGCTCAGGGCCAGTTTCCTGTCGCTCAAGCGTGAGCTCCGTGGAGAGGGCATCAAATATTCCCTTCTCTTCCCAGCGAAGCTAAGGGTGGTGGTGGACGACAACTCGCTTTTCTTTACCACCTCGGCAGACGCTTGGGCATGGTGGGACACGTACAAGGCCGGAACAGACGGAGCCAGAGCCAGGGCAGAGGAAGCTCAAAAGAAGCAGCCGACCAGGAAATCGCAACGTATCCGCAAGAATCGAAGGAGAACTGGGAAACCATCAGTGTCGCAGACTGAGGAGGAACGGAAGGCTGCCCTGCAGGCGGTGGTGGACTTATCGGGGCACCGCGGAGCCAGTCCGGGAAGGGTACGGACTCAGAGGAGCAGGGTACGGGGTCGGAAACAGAACTCTCAGAATTTGGAGGTGCCAAGGGCCCCGTTGTAACGCCACAAACATCAGGGGAGATCGTCGAGGCCTGAGACACTTGCTTTGGAGAACGACCTGATGGTCTAACACTCGGGCGCTGTGCCCGTGAGTGCAGCTTCACGTGAATGTGGGAATTCGAGAGTTTCATGGGGGGATTATGGGGCGGGATGTATGGGACTGTTCTTGTTTGACGAACCCCTTCGGTATCGGACCGCGCCCTGCTGGCCCTTAAGGTCATCGCAGTGGAGACTGCGAATTGTAGTCTTTCTTTGAGGGGTTTACTTAGTTGCAACAGTTTGGATGGGTTCTCTTCCAATTGAGGGGGGTCCTGTCCTGGGGGGGTGGGAACCGAGAGTAGTTGGGGAAGCTCAGGTTGGGGCAGGAGGGGCGGGGGGTTCTTTTGTCTGGAGAGGGTGGGGGGCACAGATTTGGGTTGGCATGAGCGCATGGTCGAAGGTTGTTATTGTTCTATCTGGAAATGCAGGGGAATATGGCTAATACGGGAGCTCTGAAATGTGTAACCTGGAATGTGCGGGGTCTACATACTATGGTGCGCAGACACAAGGTCCATGCTTATTTGAAACGTAGGGGGGTACACATAGCTTTTCTTCAAGAGACGCACCTCACGAAAAGCAGGAGGGGGTGGCGCTGCAGAGACGGTGGAGGGGGCAGTTATTTCATACGTCTTATTCGGCCTTTGCAAGGGGCGCCTTGATTTGGATACGGGCTGGGGTCCCCTTTCAGGTCACCAAACAAGTGATAGATCCTGAGGGCAGGTTCGTGGCTGTAGAGGGAAGACTTAGGGGCCGAATGGTGTCCTTATGTAGTGTGTATGCTCCGAATGTGGATTTGCCCGCTTTCCTGACAGCGCTCTCGGGCAAACTAGCGAGTTACTTGGCGGGCCCTGTGGTCATGGGAGGGGATTTTAATTTGGTAGTGGATGTTACCTTGGATAGGTCTCACCCCCCATTACACTCATCACCGGTGCATAGAGTAGCAAAGCGGAGATTAGACTGGCAGGAGAGTTGGGATTTGGAAGATGCCTGGAGGACACTACACCCTACGACACGGGACTACTCCTTCCACTCTAGCATACACGACCTACATGTTAGGCTGGATGTGTTTTTGTGCTCTTCACCCGTGCTTGCGGCGGTAGGGGGCGCGGAGTACTTGGCCCGCACGTTGTCAGATCATAACCCTTTGTTATTGTTCCCGAATTGGATGGTAGATGTCTCTAGTGTCCCAACTTGGCGACTACAACCTGATACTTTGGATGATCTGCTGTTTAGGGAGGCCTTGGGAGACCGAGTGGCTCGGTACTTCAAGGAGAACAGTGGCTCCACATCCAATAGGGCTGTGGAGTGGGATGCGTTTAAGGTGGTGGTCCGGGGGCACTTTATTGGGACCGTTGCGGGGGGCACGCAAGACATTGTTGGACGACCTCGATCGTGCAGAGCGCAGACTGAGGAAGATAGAACGAGAGCGCCCAAATCATCCCGAGCTTCAAAAGGGGGTTTGTGAAGCCAAAGAAGCAATGGCGGTGGAGTTGGAACGATTACGTAGTTTCGATCACAAGGTCTATCTGACTAGGGCGCATGCGGAGGGCGATAAGGCGGGGACAATGTTGGCCTGGCTTGCCAATCCGCTTCGGCGAGGTACCCCAATCGTGTCCATTCAGGAGGAGGGAGGCGGGCTTTGCCACACCCAGGCCGGGATCCTAAAGAGGTTCAGGGCATATTATGGAAGCCTGTATGAGAGCGGGCCGACGGGGGGGATAGAGGAACTGGATGCCTTCCTTGGGGGGCTGCAGTTGCCGCAACTAGAACAATCTGAGGCCGAGGAGCTGGGCCGCGCTATAACGATTGGATAAATAGGGTGCGCGGTGAAGCAGATGGCTAGGAATAAAACCCCGGGACTCGACGGCTTGCCGATCGAGTTTTACAGTAAATATCTGGAGTACTTAGCCCCGCAACTACAATCGGTTTATAATGAGGCGCGGTCGCGTGGGAGACTGCCGCACTCAATGTGCAAGGCCCTCATGGTCCCCTTGTTGAAACCTGGTAGGGTGAGTGACGCCCCCTCCTCTTATCGACCATTATCAATGCTCACGACGGACTACAAGATCCTGAGCAAAATCCTGGCCAATAGATTGCTAATCCACATGACAGGCTTGATCCATCGTGATCAGTCCGGCTTCATTCCAACGCGAAACACCACTCATAATATCCGTAGACTGATTGGGTTGCTGGGAGCTCAGCTGCCGGAGGGGGCTACTCCATTAGTGTTCTCCATAGACATCGAGAAGGCCTTTGATAGCCTAGAATGGGAGTACTTATATGGAGTGATGAGGAGTTTCGGGCTTGGGGAGGCCTATATCGGCTGGACCAAAGTCCTGTATGCTGAAGCCACGGCGAGGGTTCGAGTTGGCTCGCTGATCTCGGACTCGTACCCGGTGCGACGCGGCACTAGGCAGGGCTGCTCACTTTCCCCCCTTTTGTTCGCGTTAGCGATGGAACCTTTTGCAGCGGAGGCCAGATCTGGACGCTATTATAAGGGACTGGTTTATAGAGCCAGAGCACACCATCTCGCTGTACGCGAACAACCTGTTGATGTTTTTGGCGGATGCGGAGGACGAACTGTTGGGAGCGAGGCGCTTGCTGGAGTTATTCGGGCGGTTGTCGGGCCTGAAGGTCAATTGGACTACATCTTGCCTGTTCCCGCTGAGACGGGGAGAGCCGTGCCCTCTCACCGCACAGGAACTCAGGTGGGAGCCCCATTGCCTGCACTATCTGGGGGTCTATGTGTATCACACGCCTGCGGATATGCTGGATGGTAATATCACCCGGTGCATTAACGCCTTGAAGGGGTGTATGGATTTCTGGGCCACCCTCCGACTCTCATTGGCGGGCCGTATTTCCTTGCTAAAGATGGTAGCACTCCCTAGGTTGTTGTATTATTTTAGAACCCTGCCGATATGGATACCCGGCTCAATCTTCCGCCGTTTGAGATCACTGATCATAGCATTCCTATGGGGCACGGGTCGGCGGCGAATAGCGCTGGACACCCTCTTGCGACCCAAGGATGAGGGAGGCATGGCAGTGCCTGATTTTGAGTGCTATTATTTAGCGGCTCAACTACAAACTTTTACACAGGAGGTCGCGCGAGTGTATCGAGGCCCGGAACACAGTAGGGACGAGGGTACCCCGCGGCATGTACTCGCGTATATTACGCTTCACCAGAAATTACTGGTCGGGGACCTAACGATGGAGGAACGGACGTTTCGGCTCTGCTGGAACCGGGCGCGCAAACGAGACGGCGTCCGTCGAATGTATGCTCCGGAGATTCCACTGGGCATGATTATGGCCCTGCCCCATGGCGGGGACTGGTCGAGATTGCTGGGGTGGGAGGAAGCTGGGGTCCAGATGTTGGGCGACCTCTATGAAGACGGAGCCTTGCTTCCGTTCCAAGAGCTGCAGGAGCGTTTTGACCTGCCGAGAGGAATTACCTTCTACACGCGGCAGTGACTGGTGCCATGCAGGAACACTGGGGCGATGGTCTACAGGAACCCGCTACCTCTATGGCGTGCCAGTACACGATGATGGCGGCGGGAACCTTTAAGGCAGTGACCTGTCTGTATTCCCGAATGTTGCGAGAGGCCTTGCAGCTGCTCACTGCCTTGAAGACTAAATGGGAACTAGATCTCCAAATGGAGATTCCGGAGGCCACTTGGGGCCAACTGCTGCGGAGGGCGCGGAAGAGCACAAGGAACGCCAGGTTCCAACTCATTCATTTCTATATTATTCATAGGGCGTACCTTACACCGGGGAAGCTGAAACAGTATTTTGGAGTGGACCAAGCGGCCTGCCCTAGGTGCAATGCACTGGAGGCGGATTTGGGACATATGCTCTGGGATTGCCCTAAACTGGAGGAGTATTGGCAGGGGGTTGGAAGGGCACTGAACAACGCCACAGATAGAGAGATACAATACACCAAGGCAGTGGGAGTACTACACTGGTTTCCACATACGCCTAAGAATAAGACGACCAGCAGGTTCATAGATATGGGATTGATACTAGCGAAGAGGGAAATAACCAGGAATTGGAAGTCAAAAGTGGGGCCCACGTACAAACTTTGGTTTAGTGAATGTTTGAAGTGGGCGGCGTGTGAAAGTACTCTGCGGTATCAGATGGCTAGGAGGACTGCGGATGAGAAAGCTTTGGAGAGGGCAACGGCGTGGGAGATGATAGTGCAGGCACTTCGGGATGGTGCTGAGGAGGAGGATGGGGATGACACGGACTCTGATACGGCTGACCCCACTAACACACCAGGGGCGCACCTTTAGCGAAAGTTTAATTCCTTCTTGCACACACCAGACCTTACTTTCTCTGAGATTCTATACTAGCGCTGCCACGGGGGGGGGGGGCTGGGGAGTTGGGGGGGTGGTTGTTAGGGGGAGGGGGAGGGGTGAAAACTTAAAAGCAGTCCACGTCCTCCTTTACTATCGAGAAACGGACATTGGGAGGAGAAGCAGCAGATGGACATGTTTTCGACGCGGCTCGGCTTCCTGATTGGGGGCACGGGCAGCATGATGGTGGGAGTGGTCTAAATGGATGCCGTCTCGCTGTATTGATTTATTATCCATTGCTGTAATGTCTATGCAACTATTTGGTGCTGCAATAAAAACGATGTTAAAAAAAAATACAGTCCTACTACAGAGCCGCAAATCTAATCGTAATGAATGAATGGGGGCATGTAACGGGAGACCACCCAACATACGTTCTGGAAAGACTCCAGTTCCAGAAACACACCTACTTACATTATGTCTACGGGGGCTCAGGAACCAAGGGACTATTACCCGCTACACAAAGAGCGATTGAGGCATGGAGGGGGGCAGAGAAACAGATGCAATGGGATAAAAAGGTGACAAGGGTGACGCCGCTCTGGGAAGGCAAAAGATTGTCTGAAGTGTCTCAACTACATGTCTTTAAGAAATGGGACATGGTTGAAATTTCTAATGTGGGCAATGTCTTACATAGCGGCCGCTTAACCCCCTTCGCGGCACTTCAAACTGAGTACTGATTAACACATACGCAAATATACAAATATCTCCATTTGCAGCATGCCTGGAGAGCAGATAAAATAGTCACAACAGACATCCTTGAATATGCACCGCTCGAGGGAAGATTGTTACAAGAAGAAATTTCCTCCAAGGCAGTCGCATTAACATACAAAACTCTAATTAATAACATCCCTGACAATTTGAAATCCTTGCGGTCCAAATGGGAAGATACCTTAGACCCATTGGAAAATATTGATTGGGAGGAGACCTTGATTCATCCATGAGAAGTGGCTATTAAGCTACGACTTAGGCTAATTCAATACAAAATCCTTCATAGGGTCTATTATGATAGGGCTGGCCCTGATTACATACAATGGGGAGAGCGGGGTCACCCAATTGTCTGGCTGCAACACTGAACAAGGTACAATCATACACACACTATGGGAATACCAGAACAACCAAGGATATTGGGCTCAAATAATGACAGAACTGAATGATATACTAGATATACAGGGGGCCAGGGAACCTAAATACTTATTACTCTGAATCTCCACGGACGCTGACCTTCCCCGGTACAAACTTTTATTGTATAACCTGGGGCTGATAGTAGCTAAAAGGGATATTGCTAGGTATTGGGGAACATCAGATGTGCCCACCCTAAAGGAGTGGTGAACTAGCATGGACCTTTATATGGGGACAGAAAAGACAACATGTGCAGCCAGAGGCTGCCCTAAAAAGTTCACTAAAGTAGCGGCCCCATGGTTGAGCTACTATGGCTTAGAAATGGAAGAGGCCTGCACAAACTCAGAAATTTGCGAAAATTTCTGCCCCTGCTACCAGTCGAGTGTCGAAAAAGGTTGTTCACGCAACAATCACATCTCGACTTGACTATTCAAATGGCCTCTTTCTTGGTCTGCCCAAATATGCGGTGCAACGCTTACAGATCGTGCAGAATGCGGCTGCGAGATTGATAAAACGTGTCCCTTTCAGGCAGCATATCTCTCCGCATCTGCACGAGCTGCATTGGTTGCCAGTGGCAAGCAGAATTAAGTTCAAGGTGCTTACCTTGGCTTTCAGAGCGCTAAAAGGCATGTGTCCCAATTATCTAAAACTTCGACTTCCCCGTTACCACCAAAAACGAGAGCTGCGCTCAAACTCCTTGCCCAAGCTAACTACTCCACGCTTGAGGAAAGCTAGACTTGGAGGCAGGTCCTTCTCTGCCGGCACGGCTAAACTATGGAATACCTTGCCCCCTGCCATCCAATCTGCCACGACAGAAGTTAGCTTTAGGAAGCTCCTAAAAACTTGGCTCTTTATGCAATAATCTTGATCTTCCTCCTGACTACTCGCTCTTTGCTGTAGGACTCGCTAGCGCCGGGACACCTCACCAGAGGTAGCTGTTCACGCTCTACAAACATCTGTATTATTATTATTATTAAGAGGCGGAAGCCAATAACAGGCATTCACCCTTGATGAAAAGAAATAAAATATGTAACACCTAGCCACGCACATCCGCTAGTTGGCAAAGAAAGGCATCTCCTACATGAGGGGAGGGGAAAGAGGATTTATACTGTGGAATACATTTTTCCATTTCTGTTTTTTCAAAGCGAATACCATGTGTACAATTGTTGAGCAGACTGTGTACAATGATTCTCCTATCAATATAATGACTGATATTTTTTCTGTTTCATTTTTTGATTGTCGAGATGAAAATAATAATAAAAACATTTATTTTAAAAAAAAGTATTGTAGAGCTTTTCTAAAATATTCCTAAATAATAAAGCAAAGAAAAGCAAAATTGTCATATTAAAAATTAACATAAAGGGAATTTACACAGGGCCTTATTTAGAGATTGGTGGACAGGATAGTCCCTCACGAACGTGGTGGATATCCCAACCGCCATATTACAAGTGCATTATAGCCTATGGAACTTCAAATACGGCAGATAGGATATCCATCACATTTTGACGGAGTATCCCGTCCACCAAGCTCTAAATAAGGGCCATAGTTTCTTGTTTATGCACCTGGTCCCAACCCAGCCTTCAAGATTCTCTGAACATGAACAAATGGCAGGCATTTTTCTCTGAGAAATGTGGCAACCATAACTATCAGTGGTGTACTACCCTGTGTGGTAGACCAAAAAGGATGCAGAGACAGGGTACACAGGCTTATATAATCAGAAAAAGGGAAGTGAGATTGTGATCAAGGTCACAATCTAATGTGCCACCACTGAACTCCTCCATGCTGAGGGTTGTATTTACTTAAAATGAACACCTTTTTATTTTTTAGGTCGAGCCTGTGTAGCACATGCGCTGCTCTGCAAGGCATGCTGTATTCGAATATAGACTTGAAGCTCTGCCCACTCCCGCCCATATTTTTCATTGGCTTGTGTCATTGTCCTTTATAAATGCTGGCTTCTGATTCATTGATAGGCTTGTTAGTCCCTCCTTAGTACCGCCTTGCCTTCATTTGTAACCTCCTAGGAGGACTGGTCCTTGTACTTCTGCTGTCATACGGTATGTCTTGATTAGTCTGTAAGCACTATTTTCTTTAATGATTTTCTCCTATTTCAGGCACGACATGCTTTCCTGCAACATTCAGCGGCCTATGCCCGCTTTCACTTTTCGAGCATCCTGGGACAATAGCGGCTGCTTCTTTCAAATGAAATATGTCTCGTATTTACAATAGTTTGAGCTATTGGCATTGTAAATGACAAAGCCTTTTATTTATGTGTTAATTAGCAAAATACATAAATAAAGGCATTGTCATTTACAATGCCAATAGCTTAAACTCTCTCAAATGCAAAACCTATTGCATTGCTAATGCTTTTTTTTTCCTCATTCGACTCAAACCTCAGCTAACAAAAGATCAGAAGGTGGCCACTGTTGTTTAAATAAGAGAAGTAGGCTATGGGGTGATCGTTTCCGCCCATCGTCCCACGCCTACCAGTAGAAACACCGACTTCCCTCTAGTTGCTGCCCTCCTGTTGTTAAGGAGAGGGGGGGTTGTACTTTCTTCAGGATTTAAGACCAAAGACTGAAGCCAGTGGCTAGGCAGGCAGAAACCTAAATGGTTACAGCTCTCTCCAGCACAGTCTAAGAGTTCCACTAAGGCTTAATCATAGGACAAAAAAAACTCAGACTAAAGTCCAATTTAGCAAGCTGCTCCAAATGGCACTCTTCTTAGAGTTCTTCTGTCGGGCCAAATCTATTTTAGAAGTTTTATATAGAGAAGATAACCACTCTGATTGTGTTGGGGGTGTTGTCTCGACCCATCTCTTACATATTTCCAGTCTGGCCAACAGAATAGCAAAAAATAGAAAACCTCTATCAGGGCCAGTGATGTCACTAGATACACCAAAAATAATACGTTTAAGGGAAATTTGTATTGTGCGTCCCAAAATAGAAGTTAAACAATCTCCAACTTCTCTCCAGAATTTCCGAAGAGATGAGCAAGCCCAAAACATATGCACATCCAGGACACTTTCCAAATAAAAATGTTTACACATTGCAGGTGGGCCTTTAAAGATTTTGGAGAGCCTTGCCGGGGTGAAATAAGCTCTGTGTGTCGTAAAATAGTGATTCCTCCTCAGGCAAGCTGGCTTCACGACTGAGAAGAGAATATTATAAGAGGTCTTCCACAGTTCCTCCCAGTCTATCTCCGGGATGGCTTCCCCCCATAACTCCTCGGTTAGCTTGAACTCGCCGTCAATAGCCTCTTCAATAGCCCAATAGAAAAAATAAATCTTTTTCTTCCCTACAAGCTTGTTAACCAGATGTTCTTCCAGGGGATTCCCCCGACCTAGCGAGCTCTTCAAATTCTGAGACCAACTTAATAACTGCAAGTACTTGAACCTTGATATGCCCCCTCCAGCTTATCATTTAACGTGGCCCACAGTAAGAGAGATCCATCGACCGCCAGATCCCCCCATACTAATACCCCTGATGTTTTAGGAGGAACTGCCAGCAGATCTTTTAGGCAACTGGGAGTTCCTGGACTATCCCACATGGAAGCCAGCCTTGAGTAATATTCGCAACCTGTTCGTTTTTTGATCCTAGCCCATATTTGAGTCGCGCCACTTAGGGCTTTTAGTATGAAGTTTAAAAAAAAAAATGTTGCCCCAATACTTAAACAGAAAGCCTTCATGTGAAAACCCCAGTTGTTCCAACATAGATTAAAACATTTTACCTCTCCCTGAAGAGTCTGGAGATTTTAGCGGCATTCTGGAGTGTGTTAGCTGGAAGGCCCAAGCATAATATTGGATATCGGGGAGTGCCATACCACCTTTCTCCCTTCAACGTCTTAGCTTTCTCCATGATATTCTAACAGCTTTGGAGGCCCAAACAAAAAAGTTAATGGATTGCTGGAATTTATCCAATAATGCTTTCTTGAAATTCAAAGGAATGGTGTTAAATAGAAACGTTACCTTTGTTAAAATTGTCATTTTTATTAGATTTACTCTACCTAAGATAGACAATGGGAGGTGAACCCAGGATTTCATGAGTTCTTGACACTCCTTCAAAATATTAGTAAGATTAACTTTTGCAATTTTGTCTATCTCTGGAACAATCTTAACCCCCAAGTACCGCAGCTCTTTTTTGGTTTGATATCGGCATCCCGGTAGGTTCCATGACATAAGCTCAGTTTTGTCCGCATTAACATCATAACCAGAAACCCGGCCAAAATCTCTCGCTAGCTTGATCACCTGAGGGAAAGAGGATTCCAGATCCGACGAACGAATAAGAATGTCATCGGCATACAGGGCTACCTTCCTCTCCCATGAGCCGCTCTTGAATAGTATAATAGCTGGCTCTTCCCTGAGACACTGAGCAAACGGCCCTATGATAAGTCGAAAAGGAGAGGGGACAGGGGGCAGCCCAGTCTGGTTCCCCTATTGATTTTAAATGGTCTAGTCGTTCTGCCATTTACCACCAGCCTAGCTGAGGGCTCGCTGTATATAAGGTGGATGGTACGGCAACATTTTGGCCCAAGGTTCAGCTTCTCCAAAACCGCTATGAGGTATTTCCAATCCACCCTATTGAATTCTTTAGTTGCATCCAATGTCATTGCCGCCCATGGAAAAGAGAAAGTGCACGCAAAATCTATTGCACCAATAAAATCATGAGTAAGGTCAAAAAGATTTCAACCCTTTACGAAACCCTTTTGATCAGTATGCAAAAGCTCTCCTGCTATGCCCCCTAATCTGTCCGACAATCTTTTAGAGAAAACCTTGTAATCTGAATTCAACAAAGATATTGGCCTGTATGACCCACATTTTGTAAGGGGTTTACCTGATTTTAAAATTAGGATAATATTTTCTTCCCCCCATGTGGTAGGTGGTTTGGCTCCCTCTACCAGAATTTTATTAAACACCTCAACAATGAAGGGGATAATTATTTCACCTAATTAATTATAACCATCTGGCCCTGCAGCTTTGCCCTTTTTACACTCTGAAAGAGCCTTCCTGACTTCTTGATGCGTTATTTCTGTCTCCAAGTTTTCCCGATGAGTTGTATCAAGAGAAGGTAGCTGGATCGGATTTAACCAATCTTGTATAGATATTCTATCAGAGTCACCATCATCCTTATATAGTTCTTTAAAATAAGCATGGAAGATTTCTCCCATCTCATCCTCCCTGCTTGTTAGTGAATTAGTGTGTACATCCTCTATTTGCTTGATGTGATTCCTGACTCTATCCGTTTTGGCATTCCAGGCGAGTAGCCTGCGAGTCCCCTCACCATATTCAAAGTGGGCGAAATTGGTCGACTCCCACCTATTGGAGATTATTGTTTGAATTGTACTCTCCAAAAGGGCTTTTAACAAATCCAATTCTGCCCCCAGTGTCTCTCTGAATTCTTACTCTTCATTGGTTACACGATTAATCCTTTCCTCCAGCACCTTCATTTGGCGCTCCACAGATGCAATTCCCTGCCTGTACTGTCTGTTCTTATAAACAGTTTTATTCATAATCAGGCCCCTCAAAAAATATTTCAGGGCGTCCCGTACGACCATGATATCTGCTGATCCTATATTAATATCCAAAAAGGCTTTTACCTCCTGGATCAAATGACCAATTACAGTATAGTCTAAGAGGAGTGAGCGGGCAAAAGTCCACACCCTGTGTTGTTCACTACCTACTAAATCCAGGTCGATCCAAACTGCTGCATGGTCCGACAAGTGGGGGGTCAAATACCCAATATTCTTTGTATTACCCCTTAGGTCGTTACTAATCAAAATGTACTCTATTCGTGATTTATGTCTACATTTTTTGTTATAGAATGATACACCCAACTGTGTGCCAGATCGCTCTCTCCATATATCACAAATAGCATGTTGTTTCATCATTGCTTTTAAAAAAAAACTAGATTTAGAAGAAACTGTAGCTCTACTTTTTGGTGATTTGTCCAATTTTGGATTCAGAACTATATTGAAATCACCTGCCAAGATGGTTGAATCAGAGAACTCCAAGAGGTTCAAAAAGATGGTCTTTAAAGTTGCAGGATCGTCCTGGTTAGGGCCATAATAACCAACAATTGTAATAGTGATGTTCTCTACAAAGATCTTAGTTATCACCCATCTGCCACTTGAATCTGTTCTTACTTCTTATAGGGTAGCGTTAGCTTTTTTTTAAACTAAAATAGCTACGCCCCTTACATTGGCCGTCTGACATGAGCAGGCACAATGTTCCACTGACCTGAGCTTTCCACAGATCTCATTCATTTCTTTTTTCAACAGGTGGGTTTCTTGTAAAATAATTATTTGTGCGGGTGAATCTCTTAAATACTGTAGGATCTTCTCCCTCCTGCTTTTGACTCGCAGGCCATTCACATTCCAGGACAGACATTGCAATGTTTTCATGGCGGATAAAGACACTGGGATTTCAATTTACCCCAGCCTACAGTACGCCTGCACCAAACCAAAAATACTAAACCTTGCACTTCAGCTAAAGTAAGAGGCAATTGATTTTTTTTTATTCTCACTGCTCCCACACTTGTGCCCTCACCCCCCTGTCCTGACTTCCAACCATCCCTCCCCGGAGAACCATGCCCCCATTTACCTGGACAAGTCCAGATTCTACCTGCTAGGAAGCCCTAAACTGCTCCGAAAATAATTTTTACCTACTTTAAGGCTGTATCTATAAACCTCTACCAATGGTTACATGCCCAATTACATACTAAGGAAGGCCTAATCTATTTGATGAAGCAAGCCAGCATGTGTACAAAAGACTAGGAAGATTGATTAAATGTTTAGGTTCTCTAGGAGCTCATCCACTTCCTGCACTGTTTTGACAAAATACATTTTATTGTTAAACATGATCTTTAATTGCGCAGGAAATTTTAATTGGACTGTTGTCCCTAGCTTCCTAAAATCATCCATTCTTTTCCCCAGGTCCAACTGTCTATCTAAAGTGGTGCGTGAAAGGTCTGATCTAATTTCAAAGGAAAAAGAAGAGTCTCTAGGTTTTAGAGATTTCAGTTTAATGGCTGCTGTTAATATTTTCTCTTTGAGGGAAAAAGTCAAAAAATTAATTAAGATCTTCTTGGGCTTTGTCCAATTTGGATGTTTCCTAAAAGGATCTCGATGAATTCTTTGGATATCTCTCCTTAATTCCTCTTCCGAAACTTCAATGTGTATTATGTCTTTAATGAGGGAGACAATAAAGGATTTGAGATCCTCACCCTCTTTCTCTTCGGGTATGTTTAAGAGCCGCAAGTTATTGCGCCTGGAATTATTTTCCAACAATTCCACTCTTTCTCGAAGAGCAGCTTCCTCTTTTTTAAGCATAGAGATATCCTTCTGACTTCTCCCAGACCATCTTTAAGGACTTTGACCATATTTTCTAGGGCCACCGTTCTTGAACTTAAACTGTCTAATTTTTTCTCCAGTGATTCGCAAAAGAGTCGAATTTCCCCCTGATTCGATTCTGAAACTGCGAACCCTTTTTTAATGTCCGTGGCCATCGTAAAGAAGAGACATTCCAAAGAGCCCCCCAAGGAACCTTGAATTACTGAAGCTACCAAAGGCCCCGATGTACCACTGCGGACCTCTAGTGCTCTCTCTGCCCCTGTGTCAGGCTCTCCACTGACCTTTGCTGAGTCCCCATATTTACAGCTGATGGCACATTGCCTCCGGTGCTGGACGAATTTGCTGAGTCTTTCACTGAATTAACCGGTTTTGCTTGTGGCTCAATTGAGCGCATATGCACCGCAGGCCTGGTGTCGATATACATGGGTGTCCGCAGCAGTGGGGGGGAAGGGGGCCACTTGCCTTCCCCGGATTTTTTACTTGCCCTTTAATGACTATGCCCCTAACCTTAGACTTTGTCAAAAAGGTTCAGAGGATGGATGTTGTTAAAATTATGCCCCCCTGAAAAAATTTCTGTGGAAGCCCATGTCCATATACATTGTGACAACCTGCAATTCCGCCCTCATAGCTGGATCACTGACTAGCACTGCATTTACAGGGCAGTGCATCAGAACCAAAAAATCCTACTTGAGGGACCGTCCAGACCTAGTGCACTGAGTATGGTCAGAACCATCTGGCAGTGCACCACCTTAATGTGAGTTGCCCAGATATGGGGCATCTGGCAGGTTTCTTTTTTCTGTTAACATTTTGAGACACAAAGTAACTAGTAACTCAAATAGTAGCTTTTTGTGCTTTAAATAATTAGTAACTATATAAACAACTGTTGAGCTCCATTTCAAGGCACAACAAGCATTGGCATAGCCAATAGGTCTCGCCTTTGGGACCTTCTAAGTGTTTAGTCATGCAACAGTTGATGTTGTTGCACCAAGGATATTGTGCTGCATAACAGAATACTTCTGCGGTCCCAAAGGCGAGACCTATTGGCTATGCTAAATCTTTTCAAGATCTGGTCACAATATCCATAGTGGAGTCCCCAGGTATCCTAAACACCACAACTGTAAACTATAGCAATTTGAATTATAAAATTGATGACATTCTCAACATAAAGTATAACAATTACGTTAAGCAAAACAATAAAATAGAAAGTTTAGCACAATACATTACAGTTTCAGCATTTTGATTTCCGTCCCGTTTCCAGTCTTGTGTTTTAGAAATGTTTTCCGTTCCTCAATTCACATGTTTTCAGTCCGAACGTCCGAATAATGTTATTTTGCCGATACCAGCCAGAGCCATTAACCCCGCAGTGGCTGTGCAAGCACAAAAACGCACGTTCTTCGGCGCTTTACCCTTGCAGACTTCATCAGGAATGCGGCTCGAGAGCAGGAGCGGAGGAGCTTGGGTTGACCTTCCGACGGACGACAAATTAAGAATATCTTACTACTGCGCATGACAGGTTGTGTCCAGGGCAGCAGCCCTGTAAGGTTAGACTAACGACCGGGTGATAAGCAGTATCTATAAAAGCAGCCATCTAGCTTTTTTGCCCATGGGGCTCACTGACGCATAACACAAGGACTACGCCGGCTTCCTAAAATATGCTCGGAACTACTCATGTTCAGTGTGTCCCATGCCCTTCATGCTGGGTCATCTCATGTTGTTAATCCTCCGTTTCGCGCATGCATGGAGGTTCTTCTCGTACAACAGACTGGTGGTCTGATATAGGTTCGGACCCCCCTTAAATCTTGAGTTGTCTAGTGGTTGCGCCTTGCACCCTCTCAGCCGTATACTTGTAAGTGTCGCTCCTGTCCGCATCAATAGCGTGGCATACCCCCCTCATGTGTGCTCTCCCCGTGTGTGCCCCGCACCTCACTATGGAGGGTTGTATGGAGCTAGCGCGTTGCTCCTCAGGTTGCTTGCAGTGCGGGATGGAGTGATTGCCAGCTCAATTCCGTGAGAGCCTGAGTCGAGGGCCGGTGTGCGAGCGGTAATGTTGGTGGCAGGGGGCTCTGGGGGTCTCTCCCCCTCCTCCTGTTGCTGCTAGTGGGCCAGGACCCGGCGAATGCTGCAAGAAGCGGCCAGCACCAGCCAGGTAAGGATCCTTGGGAAAGTAATGTGGGGGAGGGGGTTCACTACTATTCAACCTGGTGAATATTAAGGGGAGGGAGGAGGCTTCAGAGCATTCACCCGAGGGGTGTTGGGGAAACACTCTCCGGTTCCCGTGACAGGTGATCTGAAATCTAAGATCGTAATGGTTTTTATTTGAAACCTAGGTTTATGAAGGTTCGAAAAGCCTGTGATTGATTTGTGGTGATGTGTACTCTTACCACCACAGAACTGCAGTGGTGAACCCTTGAATACTATTTTTATGTTATCCCTAGGGTTGTGGTGCTGAAGGTATTGTGTGTGGAGTTGTTTGAACTCTGACATCGTTATGTGCGGGATGCTTTGCAACCTAAATGCAATATTGTAAGGGCCACGATTAAGTGTGTTGGTAGACCCCTGGCTTCTGGTAGTCCCTGTCCAGGGGCTGGGTCGTTGTTTTATTTGGGCAGTAGACTTTCTGATCTAAGAGAATGATCAGGAAACACTCAGCTGCAAAAGTGAACGCGAGTTCTATCTGCTTATAATTAACACGGCCGCGAGACAGTCAAACGGATACAAGCGCGTGCGCTATAATTATAAACAGATGGCTCTGCTGCTTGTAACTGCAAGCCTTATGTCATGAGCGGTTATATTTGATGGGAAAGGTGGGACATGCACCCGCCTTTGCCCAATTGCGTGCTGTCTTCGCACACAAAGACCAATAGGAAAAATGCACACACAAAAAACACACGCACGAGTGCGTCCTGAGTCCGAGTGATTCCAAGAGGTCGTTTTACCAAGAGCAGCGCAGGCGCGTTGCGCTAGGCTCGACCTAAAAAAGCAGAGTGGAGTTATACACTCAATTGACTTAAGGTTCACAGTGTTGGTGGAGGTGACCTCTGCAGCGTCAGAAAGACAAGGAGAGCCGGGGGAGAGTTCATAGCACCTTGAAGCAGACAGCAGTGGTAAGTGGTGGTTTTGTGGTCTCTCTCTCTCTCTCAAGTACGTGATGGGCGAGGTGGGAGAAGATAACAAACACAGGCTTCTAGCCAACCGTAAGGCCTTCAAGGAGAAAGTCAGTGGGGTAAGACTAGAGGGGATGGTGGAGGGTACACTACATGCTACGATTAGGCACCTGCGTAACTAGTGCTTTTAGGGAAGACACGATTTAAACCTATTGAGAGGACATCCCTAAATTCTTGAGCTGTAAAAGATTGACCAACAAGTCTCAGACAGCTAATTATTGTTATGAAATATGAGCAGCTAATTAGTGTTATGTTATGAAATGTGTGCAGATAATTAGTGTTATAAAATGTGTGCCTCGCAGCTGTTGTCAGGGTACTGACTGAGAACACTACTGTGCGTAGATTAGTGGCTGAGGTAAGCACTGGCCATAGCGCAACAATTTCTCTTATGTTATGTTATTTGCATCCCATGTACTTTCCTGGTCAAACTCCCCTAAGTCTTTTTTTGCTTGTTTTGGGTCCATTTTCATTGTATATGATTTCCTGTGGCATCATAGAGTCAAAGGTCATGTGACACAATTTTCTGTGATGCTATCATTGTATGAACTGGTTGTTTCGAAACTTGAAACATTGTACCTTTTTTGGTCACAGAATGTTGGTATGTATGCCACAAGGACAGTTACTGCTACACCCTCCAATCTCACCGTGTGGCGCTGCATCCAAAAACCAGCCGCTGCTCAGTCAATTGTTGGTATGGCTCCAATGCAGTGGGAGGCACAGCGGGAAGGGTGATGCCCCTGGAGAATGCAGTATCTGTAGGAACAATGAGGCAGTGGTTGGATCCATCGGGCGCGCCAGGAACCCAAATCTGGAGCCACAAACCCCAGATCCCGAGTTGCTAACCCCTAGCCCTTCCAAGCAATGCATGGTCCTGCGTGTTTACGGCAGACAAGACCTTGGCCATTGCATTTCGTCCAGTGAACAATGGACCAACAGGTTGATGGTTAGGCTGAGGGCAATTCACAGAGAATTACTTCTAAATGGAAGCAGACTGCTGTGAATGTGCCACCACCACCGCTACTACTTTTTTCAAGACCCAACACTGTTAATATTATAGGTGTTTCATTATTAAAGCCTCATAAAAAGATGTTTGGCTTAGTGGACTAAAAAAAGGAATATTGATGTTTTTTGTTCATAGTTTCATTTTGTGTGTGTTGTCTTGGAAACCTTAGGAACTGGAGCGCAATGTTTTAATGTGATTGTATAAGCTAGACATTGCGCAAACGACTCTTTTGTTTAGTAAATGGTCCATATGTTTTGGTAGCAACATAAAGACATTCCTTCAGCAATCACATTCCTTTCGTATGCACTCATGCATGTTCCTTGGCTCCACACCCGATGGGGTTGCAGGTCTCTGTAGGATGATGTAAATGTTGGCAGTCAGAGCAGGTTATGATACAATACCCATAAGGCTTGTTTTACGGGCAGCACTGGACGTACATCCAGGCATTGCACAATTCCATAAGACTGGCCCACCCAGGTCTTAAGAACTATCTTGGGGTTTAAACAGTCCTTAAGTATTCAAAGGTTAGAACATTCACACTGTGTCTTTAATCCTGGTGTTCATAAATGTATCTGATTGCCAGGCAGTCTGTTACAAGAGGACATAAACATCCACTTAAAACACTGATTTGTGGGCAGTTTCATTTTGGTGGATGCAGTGTATGCCATTACTGCTAGTTGGAAAATGTTCGGGTCAGATTTCGAGGGCAGCCCAGTGAATACAGGAGAAGGGAGAGTAATGGGCGAGGAAGTAAGGAGAAATGTGAGATGGAGAGCAATATCGAAACAAAAAAGTCCCCCACCTTCTGAAATATCATTTGGTGCTGCTCGGCATTAACTATGGCGCACCTCTTTTTGTCCATTCTGAGTGCAATGCCAGGGAATGTCTAGCTAGTCTACTTTGTGCCACAGGCAGACAAGGCTCTATGCTTTAGATCTCTGGGCATTTCCAGCGGCCCAAGGGAGCCTGAAAGCCTAGAGACATGTGATGTGTGTTGGTGTAGGGGTTGACTGGTGGGGAGGGACAACAATAAGGGAGTCGAGTTCAGGGCACAAGGCCTAAAAAAAGAAGTGGGGGGACTAACCAGGTTAGGCAATATGCAATTGAAATCATGATTGCGTCCCATCACAGCGCACGGTGTCACGACGTGTGACATTGCACATTAAATCACAGGAAGTGAATTTAAAAAACAAGGGGACCCTACTCACTAAGAAACCAGGGTGATTGATTAATATCTGACACAATGGTTCCTGTGGAAAGATACAGTCACGTATTGATACTATAATGCGCAATCACAATGAAAGGATTGGAGGGATGTCAGAAAGAAGGAACCACACACACCAATGGTATCGTTTAACCCCTTAAGTGCTGATGACGGAACCGCTCCGTCATCAGCTGCGGTGGCGCTGTGCTGATGACGGAGCGGTTCCGTCATGGCCCGCCCGCCGCTCATGCGCGGCGCGAATTCTGCGCCTGCGCTGAGCGTTCTATTGAGCGGGCGGGGCCATGACGGAACCACTCCGTCATAAGCACAGCGCAACTGACGCTGGTGACGGAGCGGTTCCGTCACCAGCATGCGGCCGCCGCGCGGCCGCCCTGCCCCCTTAGCACTGCGGCTGAATATCCGCCGCAGTGAAGGGGTTAACACATTTGTATATTATATCACTCAAATGATACAATGAGTTAAAAAGATAGTGAAACAAGAATTTAAATTTGTGACACAATGTGACAATATTTACAAGGTTCCCAAATTTTTTTTTACACAAAAAGCGACCATCTGTAAGTGTATGGATAATATACAGCAACTCTATATAATAATAAGTGCTAAATTAGTGGTTCGCTTTTCTCTTTACTGTTGACGACGTTTTGACCCTTTGTGCAGTGTAGGGTCTCATCAGGACCTAGGGATATAGGGACATCTGGGTCGGTGATTGCGCAGCTAAGTGAAAATTGTGTGCCAAACGTGAGTTATAGTCAAAGAAAAAGGATACTCACAAGAGAACCCAGCAGACGGGGCAGTGCTACGACAAGCGACTACGCTGGAGCACCTTTTAAATGTGGGTGCTATGTGAGTGAATTGGAGTGAGTGTCAGTGGGGTCAGGAGTGATGAAAAAGTGATGTTAAAAAATACCTGATAAATTTATTTACCACCACACCTTTTCTTGTACATACACTTTATTGTGGAGAAACATTAGTGAGTGACAGGGGGATCTGTCCCCGGTCCTGACAAAGGGGCATGGCGCCCCGAAACATGTTGACCGGCACAGGAAAGTAAGCCCATTAACCCGCTTACCCTTTCCGACACCACTTTTTTAATAATACCAGCCAGTGTTTATTAAATAATTTTTTCTATCACTAGGCCAGGTATTTTTTAACATCACTTTTTCATCACTCCTGACCCCACTGACACTCACTCCAATTCACCCACATAGCACCCACATTTAAAAGGTGCTCCAGCGTAGTTGCTTGTCGTAGCACTGCCCCGTCCGGCAGCCGGGCGGGAAGACCCCGATGATGAAGCATGACACCAAGGGCCCTTTTGGTGTGTGAGGGGTATTTTAACATATTGTGTGTATTCCATAGACATCAGGATACACACTGATCCTCTTAGAGGTGGACCTCTCTGATTACTGTTACTTTCGCAAGAGGAGGACGTGCCCACCTCGGTGCCATACCGCACCACCTCTTCCTCCCCCTTTTTGATTTCCCCACTGGTGTGGAAGTAGTCACTAAACCTACAACAAGCAGGCGAATGCGGTCTTGCTGTCAGCGCATAGTACTGCCACTTGCCTTATTTGGAACTCCATCTCCACTCAGGAATCTTCTATTCACACAAGACGGAAGCAGACAGATTGACGCTGGTTTCGCTAATAATAGTACCGCGCATGTGGACTGTATGCCACAATTAGAGTTCTTACTTCCACATGGCACAAACATGTCTAGGTGTGTTATCTGCAGTTTGTACAATTGACAAGGTAGTGCAATTATTGACATAAGGTACAAATTTACTGCACATTCCAACTTGTAAGACAGTAAAGCAAGACAAGAAACATCACTTCCAAGCCGTTTATTTTATCCCACAGTAATGTGTACAGTATAGTCACTTAGATCTGGGTCTTAGACCTCATCTGGGGGGTGGGCAAATATTGCCGCAAAATGTATTCCATTTACCTCATATCTTTGCCCACTTGTGGGGACAGCCTCTGTGGATGAATACTGTCTTCTCCGCCACCATCGCCCTAAGTCTTGACACCATTGCAGGTGCATAGGGGAAGCATGTGTCCCCAGCGTTGTGCGATGTTTCGTTTTGCCAGCATGATCTCTGAGATTGCCCAAGTCTGTGCTGCATGGTTAAGGTCGTTGGGTTCCCAGATATTGAGGAGGCAGCGTTGAGGTTCTGGGAGGACCTCCACCACGGTGGCTCTGGTGATGGTCGCCATGATTTTCACCCAGTATTGTGTTATAACGGGACAGTCCCATAACATGTGGAAGAATATACCCAGTTGCCCACAGCCCCTTAAGCATAAAGGTGTCCCCGCCCGTCCGATCTTGTGGAGCGTCATTCTAGTATAATATGTTCTATGCAGTATTTTCAGTTGCACAAGCTGAGATCGCTACTTCCCGTGGGGATGCTAGGGCCTCCTGCCAGTCTTGGTCGTCCATGTCCCCCACCTTCATGAGCCACTTCTCTCTTAGGGTGTGTTTGGGGTCTTTCTGGTTATTCACCAGCTTACGGTACGTGAGGGAGATTGCTTTTTTAGGTCTCGCCTGTCGATGCGCATGCGCATCGAGCAAGCGAGACTATGGGGGCTTATCCACTCTTTATCCAACTTGCAAGGAATCGTGGCGATTCCTTGCAGTGCACGAGAAATTTAAGCTCAATGCGCATGCGCATTGAGCTTAAAAGCGCGTGCACATGCCCCCAGCCGCCTGCCTTGCCTACTCTCCCGCCCCCTCACTTCTTGATTGCACGGCCGCTAGGCCGTGCCTCCCCTACTCTCCTCCCCCCTCCCGCCTGCCTTGCCTACTCTCCCGCCCCCTCACTTCTTGATTGCACGGCCGCTAGGCCGTGCCTCCCCTACTCTCCTCCCCCCTCCTCCTCCTACTCTCCTCCTACTCTCCTCCCCTGCCTGCCGTGTCGCACCTCTCCCCGCTCCGCCCCCTCCCCTGCCCGCCGTGTCAAAAGGACTCTGTTCAATCTTTCCTGTGCCTGTCTGACCACCTTTGGTCAGATTGGTTTGTGTTAATTTTATGGCGTTCTAGTTAAATATGCTTTATATAAGTGCACTCCCATTGCCTTGTCTAGTTGGAGATTTGCCCGAAGTAGCAGTTAATTTTTTCCTTGTATCTGGTCAAGTACATTAGGAAATGTATGTATTTCTGTATGAATCGCCAGATGCACTGTTGACATATTCCGTCTTGTGTAGGTCTTGCCTGGCACCGAGCATGCGCTGTTGCTTGTGTGACATTTTGTTTACAATACAGCAGGTTTACTTTCCTGTTAAAGCCAGCCTTGTCCTTAACATTTGCCAGCCTTGTGCTTAACATTTGCTGGCTTCATTGTACTCTGATTTGCTGGCTTCGGATTGATCAGCGTGTGCTGGCTTCACTTTGGCTTAATTTTCTGTGTGTGGGTTTCGGTATCCTTGGAACGTGGCCCAGGTACTGCTTTCTGGTGGGGGTGTGGGGGGGCGGTGGCGGGAGCGTCTTTCCGCTGCTTCCACTTTCTATCTTGGCTATATTTCTTCTGCTCCCAGCACATGTTAGTGCTTTCGCTTCCCTGTTGCTTACACCATTCCTTTCCTGTTTTTGTGTTCCTTCCCTTTTACTTTCATCTTCTCCCCTTCTGCTCTTTGGTGCGGCATAACACCTGCAAAGCCACAGGTTATTAGCATCACTTTTAACAATGGTTTCAAAATTAATTGCATGCTTTGCGCTATCGCTGCTAAGTAATCACTCATTTAGTCTGTAATAAAGTGCATTTTTGGCACGTGTTTCATGATTTATTTGATGTTTGGCACGTGATCAAATGTTTTATGAAACCAGGGTAGGTTTTAAATTGGTTTATTTTGCGAGCCTGTCACTTTTCTATGGACGAGAAATGTAGAAGGGGATAAGAACAAGATTTTCACTGTCTTTTTTACATTGTCCTCTTCCTGTTTTTTGCTTGATGCTGTTTATTTCACACGCACTTTTCAGCTTTTCATCCTCTCCTTTCTTCTCTTTGGTGCAGCATACATAGCCAGCAGTCCACATGTAACTAGCGTCGCTTTTAGCAATGATTTCTAAATACATTAATGTCTTTGCTCTATCACTATTAAGTTATCCCCTGTTTAGCTTGTAACAACATGCTTTTCCGGTACGTGTTTTATGATGTTCAGGGTGTCTCCGGATTAATTAAAATGTTTATGCAAAAAACTGGGTGTGTTTTTAATTGGTTTATGTCTGTGGGTTTGTGACCTGACCAACTCTGACCTCTGCCTCTCTCACCCCACCCCATCCTCCAGCTCACAGGCCAGGGGGCATATTTACTGCACAGGCCCGAGCTGCAGGAGCGTCCTTGCTCCACTGGGTGGCGCCTACCAGCAGCCCCAAGGACAGCTACACGTGCCACCTCTGCTCGCTCGAGGTATGAAGAGGAGACATGTTCACTCCACTGGCCCTCACCCTCACTCACCCCTCACCCACCCTCAACCCCTCATCCCCACTCACCCTCACCCTCACTCACCCTCAACCCCTCACCCTCACTCACCCTCAACCCCTCACCCTCACTCACCCTCAACCCCTCACCCTCACTCACCCTCACCCTCACTCACCCTCAACCCCTCACCCTCAATCCCTCACCTCCTCACCCTCACTCACCCTCACCCTCACTCACCCTCACTCACCCTCACTCACCCTCAACCCCTCACCCTCACTCACCCTCACTCACCCTCACCCACCCTCACTCACCCTCACTCACCCTCACCCACCCTCACCCTCACTCACCCTCACTCACCCTCACTCACCCTCACCCTCACTCACCCTCAACCCCTCACCCTCACTCACCCTCAACCCCTCACCCTCACTCACCCTCACCCTCACTCACCCTCAACCCCTCACCCTCAACCCCTCACTCACCCTCACTCTCACTCACCCTCACTCACCCTCAACCCCTCAGCCTCACCCTCACTCTCACTCACCCTCAAACACCCTCAACCCTTCAGCCTCACCCTCACTCACCCTCACTCACCCTAACCCTCACCCTCACTCACCCTCAACCCTCACCCTCACTCACCCTCAACCCCTCACCCTCACTCACCCTCACTCACCCTCAACCCCTCACCCTCACTCACCCTCAACCCCTCACCCTCACTCACCCTCAACCCCTCACCCTCGACCCCTCCCCCTCAACCCCTCACCCTCACTCACCCTCACTCACCCTCACTCACCCTCAACCCCTCACCCTCACTCACCCTCACTCACCCTCAACCCCTCACCCTCAACCCCTCACCCTCACCCTCACAACACATATTGTGTTACAATAGGTGTCACATTTGCGAAAGATAACAATATTGGCATTGTAAATAACAAAGCTATTAATTCGCTATTTTCAAAACAAGCACATAAATAAAAAATGTGTCCTTTACAATACCAATAGCTCAAACTTTCATAATGCGAGACCTATTGCATTGCTGTGCTTCTCTCCCCTGCTGCACTCTCCTGCTCTCTAGAGATGTGGCCTAACGACCAGAGCTGCCATCTAAGTCACGTAAATACAAAACATGTTGCATTCCAAATGCTATAGGTGTCACATTCGCAAAAGTTATAACTATTGGCATTGTAAATGACAAAGCCATCAATTTAGCAATTTTAAAAAGCAACAAATTAATAAAATATGTCATTTACAAGACCAATAACTCCAACTCTTCTAATGCGAGACCTATTGCATTTCCAATGCTTGTTGGTGAGGTGGTCTGTTAGGTGGCGGCCTTCCAGTGGTGATGTCTCGGGGAGGTCTTCCCCCTGGGGTATAACTGTGATGAGTGCGTGTTAGATTTGTAGATATGGGAACCGCTCCGAGTCCGCCATCTGATATGTTGTGCGTAGTTGGTCAAACTTCATTATTTGCCCTTTTTTCCGCAAATCACCTACTTTGGAGATTCCTATAAGGTCTCACCGAACAAAACCTCTGCTATTGTGGAGTGTACCTAATTTTGGGGAGTCCCAGAGCGGCGTGTGTTTGGTGATTTTTCCCTCCCAGCTGGGCACCCGTTGCGCTCTGAACAATGTATGCATTGTGTGAGCCGTGGGGCCGACCAGAGTGCGCAACTTGGACTTGTCGTAGAGAGGGCTTATTAGTCTGTCCGTGCCTAGGTTGCCTGTCTATCCGCAAGGCTGGTTCAGCCTGCAGGGAATGGAGCCATTGGTTCACTATTGTAAGTTTGGAGGCCCAGTAGTATAATTGCACGTGTGGCAGAGCGATGCCACCATCGTACCAGCCCCTTATTAGTTTTGACACTGCTATGCGAGGGGGTTTCACGTCCCACAGGAGTAGGCTCACATCTGCCTCAATAGCTTTAAAATTTGTGTCGGGGACTGGGGTCGGCGGTTTTGAAGGATGTATAAAAACCTGGGGAAGGCCATCAGTAGGGTCAGGGGAAGTGAATGCCAATATTTTACATCGCGTTTTAGTCTCTGAAGAGGGGGTTTGAGGTTGCGCTCGAACTGAGTGTGGTCCGGGGTGATATGTATGCCTAAATACTTAAGCCAATTGCTTCCGAGTTGTATTATCACGCCTCTGGTTAGTCGTGGGGGGGACCATGGAGAATGTACATGACAGATTTTGCCCAGTTGATCGTGTATCCGGAGAGTCTGGCGTAGGATGCGCATATGTCTAGGAGGCAATTAATGGAGCGGCTTGGGGAGGTCATGTAAAACAGAATATCATCTGCGTAGAGGGAGATGCGGTCTTCCCAACCCTCCAACCATTGCAGTCCACGTTTCACTGGGTCCCCCCTGACCTGGCCGCCAGAGGCTCAAGCACAAGGGCGAACAGTAGAGGGGATAAGGGACAGCCCTGTCTAGTCCCGCGTCCCAAGGGGAAGTCTTCGGACACTCGTCCATTAACCACCATGTGTGCCAGAGGCTGTGTGTATAACAGTCGGACCCAGGCCAAAAAGTTGGGCCCAAAACCAAAGTTGTGTAAAACAGTGAACAGGAAGGGCCATTCCACCCGATCAAAAGCCATGCTGGCGTCTAAGAACAAGAGAACCGCCTCTTCCTGATTTGTTGACATTCGGGCCAGCACTCCGTGAAGTCGCCGCAGATTTATTGCTGTGTTGCGACTAAGCATGAAGCCCGATTGTTCTGGATGGTTAAGGGACGCTAGATGGGGCTGGAGCCTAGTCACCAATGCTTTTGCTAATATTTTGGCCTCCGCATTTAGGAGTGAAATGGGGCGGTAGGAGGTGCACTCGTCGGGGGGCTTACCAGGTTTTGGGATCGCCACCAGGGTGGCTAACCTTTGGTCTCTCGGTAGCTGTCTCTGTTTTAGGCTGTCTACGTACATCTGCAATAGGTGGGGCCCTACTATGTCCGCTTCTCTCTTGTAAAGCTCCACGGGGATGCCGTTCAGACCTAGTGCTTTGCCCGATTGGAGTTCCCGGATAGCAGCCATGATTTCATCGGCTGTGAGGGGCGCCTCCAGCGTGTGTATATCGGGGGCTGTCAACTTCGGCAAACGTATGTCTTTAAGGAAGGCCAGGTTTTCCTGCACTGTGGCGGTCGTGGCTGGTGTATAAACTGTTGTATATTGATGTGCAAAGGTCGTGACTATATCCTGTGGGTCTGTGACTACCTCCCCGGAGATTGAGTGCACCAGGGCCACCCAGTGACCTGCACGTTCCTTTTTGTCGAGCCATGTAAGGAGCTTACCGGCCTTGTCCCCCACCTCATAGATTGTGTGTTGTGTTTGCTTTACTCTGGCCTTGGCTTCTTCCCATGCATAGTCTTTGAAGGCCTGTTGGGCGAGGGCTAGTTTATGAGTCGAATCCCCGGTTGGTTCTCTCGTGTGGTTCTCCTCTGCTAGGCTAACTGCCCTCTCAAGCTCCTGCATCTGCTTGGCATTGTCTCCTTTGTATGAAGTGAACAGTGAAATGGCTTGTTCGCGCAGGACTGTCTTGTACGCCTCCCAGAGAATGGCGGGGGAGGATACTGAGTGTGTGTTGTCTTGGAAGTAATGTTTCGTGGTTTTGTGTAGGGTTTTCTTTATGATCGGGTCCTTCAAATGTCCGGGATATATGGGGTATATGTGCAGTCTCCCAGTGCGTTGTAAGGTGTATGTTGCTAGAATTGGGGAGTGGTCAGATATCCCTCTGGGGAGGTGCTTGATTTCTGGGATGTATTCAAGGCTCGTTGGAGATGTGAGGACGTAATCAATTCTGGAATACTATTGTGGGCCCCTGAGTGATATGTGTATTGGTGCTCTGTGGGGTGGCGGGTGCGCCAAACATCCACCAGTCCTAGTGCTTCAGTGAAATCTCGCAGGGTAGCGGTGGAAGTCCCTTGGGTTCGTGGCGGGAGCCTATCGTAGGCAGTGTCAAGCACGGTGTTAAAATCGCCTCCCACAATAAGTTTTCCCAAAGGGTAGCAAGAACAGGAATTCACCCAGCGCCGGGAAGGTGAGATTGTGGAGCGCGGGGAAGCATAAACAGAAACAAAGTTGTAAGCACGTCCCTCCCACTGACATGAAAGCGCGGCGAAACGGCCTTGGACGTCTGTCTTGGTGCTTCGGACCACTAGTGGGCAGCCTTTTCAAACGAGTATACCCACCCTTCTGGAACCAGAGGTGAACTCAGAGTGAACTACCATCTTGAAGCCCTATCTATCTAGCGCCTTAATGGCAGTCCCCACCAGATGAGTTTCTTGTAAGAGAATCCATGAGGGCGTGTGCCTCTTAAGGTAGTGCAGTGTTAAGCCCCTCTTTATTTTGTCACCAAGGCCATTCACATTCCAGGATATCAAAGTTAGAGGGGGACAAAGCTTGTGGGTATCCCTTGACTGTGACTGTATGGGGTCAGGAGTTACCACCCTCGGGGCATCGGCGTGTCCGATAGGCATTGGATTAGTGTGTGGAAGTCATTGGATCGCGTGTGCGCTAACCTTGGATTGCATGACATTAGCGTAAACATCAGCCACAAAACCATTTCAGAAACACAGCTACATTAAACCAGAATACAAACCACAATACCAATAATATGCATCTTAATATGAAACATAAAAGGGTTGCAATGGTACCGCCCTCATTATACACCAGAGGGAGCCTGTCACATGTATTTCTCTTATGTATACCAATCCGGAGCCTCAAACAGACTCCGGCCTCCCCAGGTTACCAAATGTACATCATGGAGCATGTGTCCAGAATTGATCCTAAAGTCTGTTTGTAAATTCCATATTCACATCAACCAATGTACATGTTTAGCTAATGAGAAAATTACTGGGCAAGTGCAAATGCACATGCTGTCTTTTTTTTTTCTTTTCAATATGTAGAAAATATTTTGCCTTGAGGAGAAACCTTTTCCTCCACACCAACAACAACTTGTTGGGGGTTCCTTCTCATGTCTCACAGGAAAGGGATTTACTCAAGCCTTTGAGAGGAGTAAATCTGAAACTGTTTTCCCATTGCGGAAGGCTTGGGAACAGTTTGCGAATGACAATAAGCAAGCAAGCTTGTTGGTGGGCACAAACTTTAAGGTTATTCTCACCTGGGAATGCCCATTAGTCCTTCCCTCTGGAGTAGATTTACTCACACCAAACTCTTTGTGTAAGCAGCAGCGGCACGTGCAGGTCAGAGTGGTGGGGCCGGGTGGAGGATTTCAACAGATGATGGCGAGGGAAAATTAATTATTTATTTAATTTTCCCTCGTGGTCGTCTGTCGAATGCCCCCCCAAAGTCGACCCCACAGCTCTTGCCTGCACGGGCAGCTGCTGTGTGTAAGTAACTCTTTTTATGTTTGTAAAACCACCTTTTGTAAATGGAAACCTCATTTCATTCATATAAAAAGTTTTTTTCCATTTGCAGTCTAAGCTTATGTGCGCAATTAGCTTTGTGAATAGGGCCCTAAGTATCTTGCCATACTTCCCCGCTTCCCTCTAGCTTTCCTTCTATCTTACCATGCCCATGTTTTTTAGGTCTCGCTATTATATCCCGCAGGGATTAATAGAGAGTATATAGTAGGCGAAACAAACTCTTGATCCCGTGTGGAACTGCTTTGCTGCCCCCAGCTGCTGTCACGCTATCTCTGTGACCAGGAATCCCGCTATCTGCACCCTTCAGAACGACTGCACCTGCCCGCCAGTCTCCAGCTGCCCGGACGCTCGTAATACCACCAAGAGCGGGGGCGCCAGGAGGAGACCGGCGAGGGGCTTCACTGCAAGAACCAGAAGCCCTTGCAAGGTACAGCGACGTCACCGTGCGCCAGGCGGCGCTTTAAATTACCATCAAACCTATCGAGTGGGCGATCCCGTGTGGAACTGCTTTGCTGCCCCCAGCTGCTGTCACGCTATCTCTGTGACCAGGAATCCCGCTATCTGCACCCTTCAGAACGACTGCACCTGCCCGCCAGTCTCCAGCTGCCCGGACGCTCGTAATACCACCAAGAGCGGGGGCGCCAGGAGGAGACCGGCGAGGGGCTTCACTGCAAGAACCAGAAGCCCTTGCAAGGTACAGCGACGTCACTGTGCGCCAGGCGGCGCTTTAAATTACCATCAAACCTATCGAGTGGGCGATCCCGTGTGGAACTGCTTTGCTGCCCCCAGCTGCTGTCACGCTATCTCTGTGACCAGGAATCCCGCTATCTGCACCCTTCAGAACGACTGCACCTGCCCGCCAGTCTCCAGCTGCCCGGACGCTCGTAATACCACCAAGAGCGGGGGCGCCAGGAGGAGACCGGCGAGGGGCTTCACTGCAAGAACCAGAAGCCCTTGCAAGGTACAGCGACGTCACCGTGCGCCAGGCGGCGCTTTAAATTACCATCAAACCCGTCTCGCGGGACGCGAGCGGGACGCTGGGCGAAGCCTGGGCCAAGGGTGGGCCCGTCCTAGCCCGTCCCAGACCGGAGGAGACCGGACCGGCCGCACCCCCCTGACATCTGTAAGGTAAACTACTTGCGTAATAGTACTAAATATTCCTACTGAGTGCATAACATTAACTCACGAAGCATAACGCAGTGGAAAGTCAGATACTCCATTCTACTTGGCCAACAGACACACTATGTCAACTAGAGGCTCAAGAAGCAAAACCTTAAAGAAAAATATGGTGACCACAGTTGGCCCCATTGAACAGTTTCTACATAAAGTAAATGAAACTATTGACCAAACAGTGCTAATGATTGACCGTTGTGTCTCTTTTGAACTCGATCAAGCACGACGTTCATCCATGGGTGTCTTGGCACAGGCTCAAACTCCAAACGCTGCTTTACAGAATAAGTCAACCTCTGAGACAAATGTTGAAATACATGCACTACCTAACACAGTTGACCTCTCAGTAGCCTCGCAATTGTCCAATTCACAGTCCTCTCAGGACCTCGAACAGACTCCTGATATTTTTGCCATAATACAACCAACACAAACTGATTCAACACAAACGGAGCCAACACAATCTGACCCCAGAGGCATCAGGGAAGGAGCTATTCCCAAAACGCAGATCCCACCCGGATTATGCTCTTCGAGTCCATCAACTACAACTCTCATCATCCCTGACTCTGAACCATCCTCAAAGGTTTTAAACTTACAGAATCCTCTCAATATACATCACCCTAATAATTTTACGTCTGACGCACTCATAATTGAAGACCACCCGAACAGATCTAATACAAAACAATTTCGACAAGACAAGTCGGCTCAAAATCCAACAAAAACCACAAGTAATCTAAAGGCAGAATCTTTCCTACTGAAAGAAATATCGGGAATAATTAAACATCAGCTTCATCCCATACAAAAAAGCCTTGAAATAATAGAAAAGCAAATCGCTATATTGCTAGCCACAGTAAATACAACTTCCAACTCAAAGAAAAAAGACCCTCTAACCCTATCAGATCTCACCATTAATCCTAGCAAAACGAATGTCATCAATACTCAGAAACAGGGAGCGAACAATCCTGCTACTATTAAACCCACAATTAACACCAACACAAACACAAATATAAGCGAACGCAAAGGAACATTAAACAAACAAACTGTTCCCTCGAAACCCAAGCCTAACCAGGAAAAGGCAAAAACGACTACAGTCTCACAAAATGAACCACCTTCAAATCAGATTTCGGAAAAAATAGCACCAGCAACTACCCTCACTATTCCACCTGCATCAAACACTCCTCGACAAGATCTACCGCAGAGAACAAATACCAAATCAGAGCGAACAAATAAAAGATGGTCCAAAGTAGTAAATCTCCCGCCAGAAGCTGCACCCTTTGTTGCTATATTAACAGGAGTCCCAGAACTAAGTAAAGACACAGATGAACCTACCTGGTCCTTACTAAACAAAGCACGCTACTGGCTAAACATCAACAGGCCCAATCACCCAAACAACATCACTAGAATCACCACAGTCAGAAGGGTGTCTTGGATAGGTCACCAGCCAAAGACAATTCACGGTGACTGTATAATAGTTAACTTCGAAAATCCACGAGCAGTGGACTACGTCTGTTCGTGGGACAGCCCAGAAGAGAACGATGGTATTAATGTCAAACGCTTATCGTTCTTCTATCCTCGACAAACTAACCGTTACGAGGACCCTAGTTGGCCATCAAACTGGTCATGGAGCCAACCCGACCAAGGTCCAAGAAACTGGAATCATGGTGACAGAGGGCAGGGCAATCACCAAAGGTTCCAGCCGCAGGGAGAATGGGGATATGACCATAGAGAACAAGGTGGTTGGAACAACTACGGAAGAAGGACGTACCAACATCAGCACAGGGAACCCTGGACCGGAATCCCAACCTTCAATCATTACAGCTGTTTGGACATGGTCGACTGACCACTATCACACCGTGTCACATCAAATTCTTTTCATAGTCTCAGATTTCAATTCTCCCCCTCACTAACCAAATCGAAGAGTAAGTCGTCTGACAAGGTTTACAGCCCGCAACAATACAAAAAAGATGATCCTACCTTAGAAATTACAACTCAAACTGAAAATAATCAGACCAACGATCGTCTCCATCAAAGTAAATCTGTCCTTAGACTGCAGCCCACGCTTTACTCCTCCACGGACATAGCAGTCGAGGAAATTTTGAACACAGATCATCCAAATTCGATCCTAGAAGTAGTACAACCTGATCTGCAGTCTCAACCCGCCATATCTAATATAGAAAATGGGAGGAAAATGCTATTCTGGAATGTGGCGGGTTTGGCAACCAAGTATCTAGAAAAAACCTTTTTAGATCTGGTTCACACAAATGACTTAGTCTGCCTCCAGGAGACATGGCTGAACGATCCAATTCATCTGGTGGGATTCAGAACCTACTTTTCCCAAGCAACAAAATCACTCTCTGGGAGAAGTAAAGGGGGCTTAATCACATACATTTCTAATCTTTGGCCTTGTCAGGACTTAACGCCAATAGTACTCCATCAGAACTATCAGATTATTGATATAAAGTTATCACAACAAGTCATCTATACCATAATAAATTTCTACAACAATATGACCCTGCTGGAATTTGCTAAAGCTCTAAGTGAAATTAGTGATGCAACAAGTGAATTAAAAATCAAACACGCCAAGGTCTCCCACTCCATAATTTGGGGCGGAGATTTCAATCTTCACATTTGTAGCAAAAGCGACGCCCCAACGTGTGGGATTACTGATGAACAAGACAACCCTATTACCCATTTTTCCCATACAGAGGAAGGAAACATCATGCAGGCTATCATGTCTGAGTTAGATATAGGGTTTGCAAATCTACTAATGACGCCAACCATTCAATTTAAACCAACGTTCCATGGAAGAGGCGCCCAGACATTAATCGATTTCATCCTAATCTCCATTAATAGTGCTACAAACATAAAGCATTTTGCAGTGGATAATAATGCACTTAGTGATCACCACCCACTCAGACTAATCTACTTAGAGCCTAACCATCACAAAATGCCAACTAAGGTTCACACTGACCTCTTACAACAAGAAAACCTCACATTAAACAGACTGAACGGCTTTACCCTCAAATGGGGCAACCTAGACCAAGTCTCTACCTGCACAAGTATAATCAAAAAATGCAGGACTCATATTGACAATTGTCTAAATCTTCAGGCCACTCCAACGGAAATTTTGACTAATTACAACGAGATAGTGAAAACCATCGGTACAGAACTAACTAAATCCAGGAAAAAAAACAACATTCTAAGAAAAGGATGGTTTAACACTCAGTGCACTAAAACCTACTCAGCATTAAAGAAAGCCTTAGCAATGAAAGATCGTAACAGAGAAGAGATTGTGCATTTAAGGAAAGCATATCAGTTCTCACTCAGGCAGAGAAAAATAGAGATACAGAGTAATCTCTGGGTCCAACTTTTAAATAGCAGTACACAAAAGGACAATGTAGCCTTCTGGAAAATTGTAAAATCGCCATTCTTAAATGGAAACAATGACGGTCCTTCGCTGGATGTTGCAATAAACGCTGAGGACTGGGTGCAACATTTCTCAGGGGTCTTCAGCAAGGATAAATCGGGAGACTCGGTCCCTACTTCCCAGCTCCTCCCTCCGGTGATTTACCCGATAGAAATTCACTTCACTATGAACGAAGTAACAAAAGCAATAACGTGTGCAAAAAATGGTAAAGCTCCAGGACCGGACTCAGTCCCAATGGACCTCTTCAAATCACTCCCTGATCTCTGGTCCCCTCTTTTAACCAAGGTCTTGAACGCAGCCAAAGAAATCAGCCTTCCAAACTCTTGGTCTACATCGATCCTGGTCCCCATATTTAAGAAAGGTAATAGAGACTCTCCAACTTGCTACCGCCCCATCTCCCTCCTGGATTCGGTCGGAAAGATGGCAGGGAGGATACTACTAGCCCGTCTCCAGGAGTGGACATTAGAACATGGGGCTTTATCAGATCTTCAGTACGGGTTTAGGTCAGGACTAAGCACAGTGGACCAAGTTCTGAACTTAACGCTACTAGCTGGAAAATACACCTTGGCAAAACAATCAACTCTACATATGGTCTACGTTGACCTTACGGCAGCGTTTGACTGTGTAGAACATTCAAAACTTTGGCAAATAATGCTGCAAATGGGGATCGAGCCTGCCATTATAGACTTCCTACGTGAGTTATACTTCGGAGCCAAAGTAAAGGTCCGATATGGATTGGAGGGCCAACTCACAGACAGCTTCCCAGTAGAGAAGGGGGTCAGGCAAGGGTGTGTACTGGCCCCCTTCCTATTTACGCTCTATACTAATGGACTGGAAGCGGCTATGCTACAGGGCGTACAAGACATACCAGAAGTGGGTCGGCGACCGATCCCAGCATTGTTATATGCAGACGATGCGGTAATCCTCGCGCGAACCCCAATCCAGTTACAAAAAGCATTAAACAACTACTGTACTTTTATGGCAAGTCTCAATCTAAAAGTCAACATAAAAAAAACCTTCGTGATGCACGCCGGTACCAAAAGGAAAAAAGTAAAGTCAATACTTGTGGATAAAATCCCCCTTGAAAGAACTAAAACTTACTCATACCTCGGCATCCTCATTGACGAAGAGTTTAACTGGAAACAAGCAATCACTTCTCGCAAGCTGTCTCTTACAAGAACAATTGGTGCTTTAAAAGCATTCTCCCTCCGTCTAGGAAAAAAACCTATAATGGAGATGTTAAAAATCTATAACGCAAAATGCATCAGCACGGCCATTTTCGGTGCAAGAGTTTGGGGAACAGCCAATGCTGAACAAATACAGAAAATTGAAAATCTCTTTTTAAAATTTCTTTTAGCAATCCCTAAAACTACAACTACTTTCGGCTGTCACCTGGAACTTGGACTGGACTACGTTTCAGATCTGATCAAGATTCAACCCATTATGCTGTGGCGCAGAATATGGGCAACAGATGAATGCCACCTTACAAGAGCAATCATCGAGGACTGTATGAAATTAGACTGTATGAACAAGATAAAGTGGCTAAACTACGTAAAATCCTTCCTCGCGGATATCGGCCTCGTGAGATTCTTTGAAGAACCACAGTCAGTAACGGACATAGCAAAGAAAGACTTAAAAAAACTATGTCTGTCTCATCTAACTCAACTGCGATTGATGTCCGAAATAGGAAAGCCATCAGTTCAACACTGCCTTATGATACAACTGATTCCATCCATTCAACCGTACCTCCAGTATGACCTGACGCAATATGAAAAGTTTCTTCTCACCCGCTTCAGGTTTAATCTCTTTCATATCATGGTATCATTTCCAACACAGAATATATGGACCCCTAACAAGATACCGTGTCCATGTGACTCTATTTCAAGTCAGTCCACGATACATGTTCTCTTTTTTTGCAGATATTACACGCCATTTCGCAAAAGGTGGATTATACCCATTTTAAAAGTCATGAAGATCCGTAGATGCCGACCAGCGTACCTGGCGCTGCAGTTTTTGGAAAATCCCTTAGCAACGAAATCTGTCGCACACTACCTAAAACTATGCCTCGGGCATCGCACGAACTTATGAAAAACATAGAGCTGCATCAAATACGGACCTTAAAGACAGAATAGTGCTCTCTGTGAGAGATTAATTTTTTAACGCATTCTGATTCTAATGTTATTAATAATTTGTTCTTCCTTTTATTGTGTATATTTGTACTTTTATGGCTTTCTCCACGAAAACCGAATAAAGTTCTTTTTGAATTTGAATTTGAATTTGAACTCTTGACCAAGCGTGGATTAAGTGCAGTTCATGTGATCTAATCGTGTGAGACGCGGCTGCACGTCAAACCCATCAGCCTCGCACCAGACTTCAATGGAATGCCTCCCAAGCTGCTCCCCCGCCCCCGCCATCAGCCTTCAAAGCAATGCCTCCCAAGCTGCCTCCCCGCCATCAGCCTTCAAAGCAATGCGCTCCCGCCCCGCCCCCCCACAGCAATGCCAAGAGCTTGTTTACTATAGCAATCATGAAAGCGGCTTGTATTTTTTTGGATCCATTTCACGGCCAAACAACTTGGTGTGAGCTGAGCAGTGATCTCATAACCCAAGCTCGGCTTCTTTTTTTTGCTTTTGTCAACTGCCTGGCTTTGATTATTTGCTACCGTCCCCCTCCCTTTTCTTTTTGCTGTTACTTATTTGCTGTGCCTGCCTCTGTGTTGCTCGAGCGTCGAAGGACCCGGGATTGGAGCCGTCACTGCTAATCTTTTGAGTCATCTATTCAAGGTGGCTCTTTTAAAAAAAGCCAATACAATCTCTACTTTACTAGCATAGTCTGGTGCTGGTTTTACACACAGAAGGTGAAAGGGTCATGTTTTGGTTGACTTAATTAGCGTAGCACATGCATTACAGACGCTGTGCTTTATCTCTCAACATTTCGCCCACTTTGGAAGTCTGTGAGCCTTTAATAATTATGTCCAACATGAGTCCACAACATTGTCAAGCGTCTCAATGGCCCTTGACGGAGTTTCAATCTGCTGCATGTCCCTCTTACCTCTGCCCGTAATCCTTTTCCCTCTGCCTGTACATGTAACAATGTTGGGTTACGGATATGGTCTTAATATTACATACTCTATTTCACAGCCGTACATAAGTTGTTTTCTGCTGCATTGTATTACAGAGCTTGGCCTCCATCAATTTCACAGTTCTTCACAGTAACCTCTACGATTACGGTTACGATTTTCTCATAAGATCGTCATAATTTCACAACTAACAATAACCATTGTTATTTAAATGAGTACTGACTTTTAATATTCCGTTTACCGTTTTTGGCCCTTATTACCCAATGTTGTTGTTGGCATGGTGCGTGTTGAAAATCGCATGGTTTAAGCTACACAGAAACAAAATCCCTTGTTCAGTGGGGCAACCCGTTTAAGGACACGGGCGATTTTTGAGTCCAGGCGCCTTTCAAAATTATTTTCAGCATGAGTCCATAACACTCTCAAACCTCTCTATGGCATTTCTATTACAGATTACTAAATTTGTGCATGTGTCTATTCTACTTGTTTTTTTTGCGATCGCGATTACTTGTTTCTTTTTCCCTGTTCTCCCGTCACTCGTGTTCTGCTGTCTTCCAGTTCTTCTTTCCTTTTGTACGTCTCCTACCAGCTATGGTATACACATGCTGACAGTGCTGATTATCCGAAGCACTCACGCTTGTGCTCGACGGGCTCTTAATGTGTCATCACCAGAAAGAGAGTGCTTTTATGTAAGGCTTGTGCCTTCGAGGCACTGTAAGAACTCGATGGGTAACAATAGGGGAGTCCTTGCGTAGGAGCACTGTGTGCCCGCGATTACATTCCTCTTATCTCCTTGCCGGCACTTCCTTCCATAGCGCCATTTACAAACTGGACGGCCTCTAGCTGCTTGTATGAAAGGTGGGTGTGTAGCCTGCGCTTGTGAAAAGTGCAAGACTGAGTTCAGGAAGACCTGCAATATCTTACAGGGTGCCGGGCCCTCCCACCAGAGATTTCACCCTTCCCCGATTCCAGCTCCTCACACTGCTATGATATACACATGTTAACAGCCAGACAGTGAATATTTGGGGTGCTGTTTCTGTGTCCATCCACTCCAGGGGACTTCTGCCTCACAAGGGCCTCTGTACTAGTTTTCCTATTACGGCGTTTATCTGCAACAGTGGCTTACGTGCCTTTATTTCTCTGCGCAGCTTGTTTCTTTGGCTTTCCCTTCCACGCGCGCTACATTAATAATAATAGCGGTACAAAAGGGGGTGGTGATGGACGGAGCATCTGAATCAATCAAACACTCACACCCAGTCAAAAGATCTGGGTTTAATCATTCACCGTTCTTTAGCCCACTCTGCCACCCCAGTTCAGACATGGCTATATGCAAATCAGTCTGACCCTGTGCCTCATGGGAACAGTCCAGCCCGAACTGCCAAGCCATGTCTTCCCTGGACCGGAGGCACAGGGTCAGACTGATTTGCATATAGCCATGTCTGAACTGGGGTGGCAGAGTGGGCTAAAGAACGGTGATGGATTAAACCCAGATCTTTTGACTGGGTGTGAGTGTTTGATTGATTCAGATGCTCCGTCCATCACCACCCCCTTTTGTACCGCTTTTGGCCGCCATAAGTGTGGCAGGGTATGCTCAGACGTGAGTCCCTTGCTCACTTTGCCACTGGATTCAAGCAAGCCGGGCTGAAGACGGCTGGAATGCCAGAAGCCGGTCCTCGGAAGCTTCTTTCCGGTCCAGGGAAGACATGGCTTGGCAGTTCGGGCTGGACTGTTCCCATGAGGCAAAGGGTCAGACTGATTTGCATACAGCCATGTCTGAACTGGGGTGGCAGAGTGGGCTAAAGAACGGTGATGGATTAAACCCAGATCTTTTGACTGGGTGTGAGTGTTTGATTGATTCAGATGCTCCGTCCATCACCACCCCCTTTTGTACCGCTTTTGGCCGCCATAAGTGTGGCAGGGTATGCTCAGACGTGAGTCCTTTGCTCACTTTGCCACTGGATTCAAGCAAGCCGGGCTGAAGACGGCTGGAATGCCAGAAACCGGTCCTCGGAAGCTTGTTTCCGGTCCAGGGAAGACATGGCTTGGCAGTTCGGGCTGGACTGTTCCCATAAGGCACAGGGTCAGACTGATTTGCATATAGCCATGTCTGAACTGGGGTGGCAGAGTGGGCTAAAGAACGGTGATGGATTAAACCCAGATCTTTTGACTGGGTATGAGAGTTTGATTGATTCAGATGCTCCGTCCATCACCACCCCCTTTTATCACCACCCCCTTTTGTACCACATTAATAATAATGGCGCACTTTCATGAGTTGCTTAAAAAGTGTCCCACAGGCCCATTGCTGAGCCTCTCCGCCTCGTAAGCATTTCAGTGTGCTCTCTGGCTTGTACTTGTCTGTCCCCTGCCTCTCTCGTTGCTTCCCCTCACCCCGCTTGTTGCAGACAGCTGTTCACCCAGCGGCTAAAAAGGAATCGCATTCCATATCGCCGCCTATCTGCGCACGCCCACTCGGTGTCCACACCTCTTTGCACACCACATTCCCTCCATTTACAGGCTCGGGGGAGGCATCTCCTGTGTTCCTGTGGGCGCTCTATCAGTGCTTGACACCCCTCCAACTGCGGCTTGCTGCATTTATGAGGAGCATCCCGTCCCTTCGTGTGCAAATTCAGTGTCCGGCATTTACTAGGCCAACGGTCCGCGTGTCCAGCTCGGCACATACTGCCTGGCACCCTCACTGCCCACCTCCTCGTGTCTTGTTCTAACTATGGTTATGTACTGTGTGTGTACTGGGTCTGCATCTATCATCTCATGCACTGACTTCCCATTTTCAACAATACCCACATCTTTTGTAACCACTTACATGAGGGGTCTTCTGGCTACTTCCAAGACATAATAATTTGATTGGAGTAGAAGGGATATTTTTTCTTAGATCCATGGGCCAGTATATAGTCTGTGATGGACCCCAGGCACAACTGTGTGTTGTGCAAAGTTAGTGTGTATAATTAAAATATCTTCTCACTGATCTTCCAAAACTGCGTTCCCCAGTTCTCTCGCAAACTGTCCATGGGAAGTCAGCTTTTATACAGGCAGAGGTTTTATTTGCATATACAGATCAGTGATATAGCCCGAGTTTGATCAGTGAACATTTCAACCAACTTCTTAGGTGGCGTCAAAATTCTGGCTTCTCGTTCACTAAAGCATAGCATAGTGCCTCACTGCCGGGTAATACAACCTCTCTACCACTCTACCGTCCTCACTCTACCACTCTACCGCCAGCACTCACTCTACCGCCCTCACTCACTCTACAGTCCTCACTCTACTGCCCTCACTCACTCACTCTATCGCCCTCAATCAATATCTATCTATCTATCGCCCTCCCTCACTCTATCTATCTACCGCCCTCACTCACTCACTCACTCTATCGCCCTGACTCACACTATTGCCCTCAATCACTATTTATCTATCTATCGCCCTCCCTCTATCTATCGCCCTCTCTCACTCTATCTATCTATCTATCTATCTATCTATCTATCTATCTATCTATCTATCTATCTATCTATCTATCGCCCTCCCTCTATCTATTTAGCCCTGCCTCTATCTATTTAGCCCTGCCTCACTCTATCTATCTATCTATCTATCTATCTATCTATCTATCTATCTATCTATCTATCTATCTATCTATCTATCTATCTATCTATCTATCGCCCTCCCTCTATCTATTTAGCCCTGCCTCACTCTTTCTATCTATCTATCTATCTATCTATCTATCTATCTATCTATCTATCTATCTATCTATCTATCTATCTATCTATCTATCTATCTATCTATCTATCTATCTATCGCCCTCCCTCTATCTATCTAGCCCTCCCTCCCTCTATCTATCTATAGCCCTCCCTCCCTCTATCTATCTATAGACCTCCCTCTATCTATCGCCCTCCCTCTATCTATCTATCTATCGCCCTCACTCTCTTCCACCCACCTCCTTCTCTAACTCCCTGTTCTCTTCTCCTGTGCTGATCTGCTGCTCTCTTCCACCCACCTCCTTCTCTAACTCCCTGTTCTCTTATCTCGTGCTGATCTGCTGCTCTCTTCCACCCTGCTTCCTTCTCTAACTCCCTGTTCTCTTCAATTCTCTTCTCCTATGCTGATCTGCTGCTCTCTTCCACCCCACCTCCTTCTTTAACTCCCTGTTCTCTTTTTCTGTGCTGATCTGCTGCTGTCTTCCACCCGCCTCCTTCGCTAACTCCCTTTTCTCTTCTCCTGTGCCGATCTGCTGTTCTCTTCCACCCGCATTCTTCTCTAACTCCCTTTTCTTTTTTCCTGTGCCGATCTGCTGTTCTCTTCCACCCGCCTCCTTCTTTAACTTCTTGTTCTCTTCTCCTGTGCCGATCTGCTGTTCTCTTCCACCGCCTCCTTCTTTAATTCCCTGTTCTCTTCTCCTGTGCTGATCTGCTGCTCTCTTCCACCCGCCTCCTTCTTTAACTCCCTGTTCTTTTCTCCCGTGCTGATCTGCTGCACTCTTCCACCCCGCCTCCTTCTTTAACTCCCTGTTCTTTTCTCCCGTGCTGATCTGCTGTTCTCTTCCACCCGCTTCCTTCTTTCACTCCCTGTTCTCTTCTCCTGTGCTGGTCTGCTGCTCTCTTCCACCCCACCTCCTTCTTTAACTCCCTGTTGTCTTCTCTTCTCCTGTGCTGATCTGCCGCTCTCTTCCACCGCCTCCTTCTTTAACTCCCTGTTTTCTTCTGCAGTGCTGATCTGCTGCTCTCTTCCACATACATCCTTCTATAACCGCACACACATACATACAACCACGCACACACACACATACAACCACACACACAACCACACACAACCACATCACACACACAATCTCACACACAACTACACACACACAATCACACCCAACCACACACACAACCACACATACAACCACACACACACACAGCCACACACACACACAACCACACACATACACACACACAACCACACACACACAACCACACACATCTATCGCCCTCACTCTATCTATCTATCTGTCGCCCTCACTCTATCGCCCTCACTCTATCTATTGCCCTCAATCTATCTATCGCCCTCACTCTATCTATCTATCGCCCTCACTCTATCTATCGCCCTCACTCTATCTATCGCCCTCACTCTATCTATCAATCTATCTATCGCCCTCACTCTATCTATCGATCGCCCTCACTCTATCTATCTATCACCCTCACTCTATCTATCGCCCTCACTATATCTATCTATCGCCCTCACTCTATCTATCTATCGCCCTCACTCTATCTATCTATCACCCTCATTCTATCTATCGCCCTCACTCTATCTATCTATCGCCCTTTATCTATCTATCGCCCTCCCTCTATCTATCTATCTATCTATCTATCTATCTATCTATCTATCTATCTATCTATCTATCTATCTATCTATCTATCTATCTATCTATCTATCTATCGCCCTCACTCTATCTATCTATCGCCCTCACTCTATCTATCTATCTATCTATCTATCTATCTATCTATCTATCTATCTATCTATCTATCTATCGCCCTCACTCTATCTATCGCCCTCACTCTATCTATCTATCGCCCTCACTCTATCTATCTATCGCCCTCACTCTATCTATCGCCCTCACTCTATCTATCGCCCTCACTCTATCTATCTATCACACTCTATCTATCACCCTCTATCTATCTATCGCCCTCACTCTATATATCTATCTATCTATCGCCCTCACTCTATCGCCCTCACTCTATCTATCTATCTATCTATCTATCTATCTATCTATCTATCTATCTATCTATCTATCTATCTATCTATCTATCTATCTATCGCCCTCACTCTATCTATCGCCCTCACTCTATCTATCGCCCTCACTCTATCTATCTATCTATCACCCTCACTCTATCTATCGCCCTCACTCTATCTATCGCCCACACTCTATCTATCTATCGCCCTCTATCTATCTATCTATCGCCCTCACTCTATCCATCGCCCTCACTCTATCTATCGCCCTCACTCTATCTATCTATCGCCCACACTCTATCTATCTATCGCCCTTAGTCTATCTATCTATCGCCCTTAGTCTATCTATCTATCGCCCTCTATCTATCTATCTATCTATCTATCTATCTATCTATCTATCTATCTATCTATCTATCTATCACCCTCTAGCTATCTATCGCCCTCACTCTATCAATCTATCTATCTCACCCTCTAGCTATCTATCGCCCTCACTCTATCAATCTATCTATCTATCTATCTATCGCCCTTAGTCTATCTATCTATCGCCCTTAGTCTATCTATCTATCGCCCTCTATCTATCTATCTATCTATCTATCTATCTATCTATCTATCTATCTATCTATCTATCTATCTATCTATCTATCTATCTATCTATCTATCTATCACCCTCTAGCTATCTATCGCCCTCACTCTATCAATCTATCTATCTATCTATCTATCTATCTATCTATCGCCCTCACTCTATCGCCCTCAATCTATTTATCACCCTCACTCTATCTATCTATCACCCTCTATCTATCGCCCTCTATCTATCTATCTATCTATCGCCCTCTATCTATCTATCGCCCTCACTCTATCTATCGCCATCATTCTATCTATTTATGGATCGCCCTCACTCTGTCTATCTATCTATCGCCCTCACTCTATTTATCTATCTGTCTATCTATCTATCTATCTATCTATCTATCTATCTATCTATCTATCTATCTATCTATCGCCCTCACTCTATTTATCTATCTATCTATCGCCCTCACTCTATTCATCTATCTATCTATCACCCTCACTCTATTTATCTATCTAACGCCCTCACTCTAGCTCTCTATCTATCGCCCTCACTCTATCTATCTATCGCCCTCACTCTATCTCTCTATCGCACCACCACAGCATCACTCAGGGGCACCACTACATCTCTATGCGCTACCACAGCATCACTGAACGCCACAGCACCACTCGTCGCCACCCCAACATCACTCAGCGCCAACACAGCATCAATCTGTGCAACCATTCAACAACAACAGGTTCAAATATGTTTTCTAAATGTTTCAAGCTTTATTACAAATGTCACAAAAAGATGTTAAATATTTCACTTCTGTTCTTGGATTTTCGTCACAATAAAATACACTGAACATAATCTTCACAAAAGTTATTTACAAAAGTTTAAGCTATTGCCATTATAAATTACAATAACTTTTATTTAAGTATTCATTATTTTTAAAAAATTAAAAGCCATTGTTATTTGTAATATCAATACATTTAAGTCACGTAAAGACAAAACAGGTTGCATTACAAATACTATAGGTGTCACATTTTCAAAAGTTAAAATTATTGGCATTGTAAATGACAAAGCTATTAATTTCGCTATTTTCAAAACCAACACATAAATAAAAAAAATTGTCATTTACAAGACCAATAGCTCAAACTTTCCTAATGCGAGACCTATTGCATTGCAAACTGACATATTTCCATCACTCTCCTCCCTCAGCGGGCCCGCTCTCTTCTACATCCCAGATATGGTTTATCTCCATTACCTAGCACCCTGACCCTCTACTCTTTGTTTTCGTCTGCCTCCCTGAATGTGTTGTTCATGCTCTCATGGAAAAAATAATCATGTTTGGGACCGGCAGATCAGAGAAGTTCCCTGTCTCTTGAATGCCTCTGCAGACATGGGATATAGGGATGGGGCAGTTGAGGCTACAAGAGCATCACTTGACTTTTTAGTGTGGGCGAACCGAAGTAGGCGGAGACACCAGATGAGACGTGGTTCACAATCCAAAATTCCACAACCCTTTTCAGGTCTCTGAAGATTAGGGCAAAAGAGAGGAAGAGAAGTGAAGCAGTTGCTTCCAGGTGCTGTTGTCACAGGACTGAAAAATTGACTATTTTACTGACATCATGGCTGTGAATAACAGTGATTTGATTCCCTCATTCGTGCTGGTGGCTTCCAATGGATCACACGCACCACAAACAGCAACAGCACATCTCTTTACCCAACCAACCTTCAAAATGGCTGACACTTGCTGGAAGATCATTAGGATCCCAGGGTCTCAAGGACAAGTTAGGGGACAGAGACATATTAGAATCCTTTCCAAAAGTGCCATGAAAATAGAATTGTTCAGGATTATTGATAACTCATTTGAATGCATCTGGTGGTGGTAGTGAGTGAAAACTATCATCAGGCTTAAGCCCACCTTGGAACCTTTAAACTCCTACTTCTCCTGAACTTAACATCCAGGTTATTGCAAACCTGCAGCACTCTGAAGTACATGAAAGGTGATGCACAGCACTACGCAAAGCTCCTAAATAACTAAGTACATGTTTGAGAGAGCATTTGCACTGATATTCATTCCTCTGCCGAAAGAGTACATTGAGAGAGGTAGCTACATCAATGCATGGTGCACAATGTGTGAGAGGATCCTTATCTAAAGACCAATCTGGTGCATGTTAGAAGTGCATCAGATATAACATAACACATGCAACATATAAGCGCTTAAAATGCAATGCTTATAAGATGAAGCCAAGTGACTGAAAAACGTCCACTGTCGCAATTATAATACCAAAGCTAAGCTGTGTTTAGTTTGGCTGTATGTTATTAATGTATAGGCAATTGAAAAAAATGATAACGTTTTTAAAAATCTGTAGAGAAATTTCGATGTTAAGAAAAGAGCAGTCAGTTCTCCAGAATGCAATCGTAACCGGTCTCAGAAAAAAAACCAAGCACTGACAAAGCCAATAAAGAAGGCTTTAATATGCCAAAGCATGTAAAAACACACATTTATAAATGTATTTACATGCATTGTAAGCACTAATACTGTTCTTCACTTAAAGCCTGCCAATGCTGAAATAGTAGCAAAAAAAGAATTGATTTCTGTATAGAAAGCATATTTGACAATAAGAATTGAATGTGAAAAACAGCGCGAGGATTGAGTATACTTTTCAGATGAAAAATAGTCCACTGTACGTTAGGGTGACCAGATTCTCAAAACAAAAAAACGGGAACCGGTCATAGACATAGAAGTAGGACTACAGTTTGCAGTAACCATCGACATAAAAGTGGGAATTTTTGTCAGCTATCATAGACATAGAAAAGGGACAACAACAAAAGCTCCCTCCACAGACCGAGATGAAGCATGACAGACAACAAATCTGAGGTCTTTTACTGGCACCCCTCTCCTTTACACAGCAGCATTAGTACTTCTTATTACATTTACACTTTTAAGGACTACAGCATATATTTGCCAAAAATCAATAAAACATCACAGGCTAGCAAACGCCAGTGCAAAGAGAGCATGCATGTGCATGCTCAACTGGAACAATGAAAAACGGGGACATTTCTGTGTTTACCTGGGACACTGGTTGAAAACGGGGACATTTGAGTCACTTGGAGAAAAGTGTCGGGACACGGGGACATTTCTCCAAAAACAGGGACCGTCCTGGGAAAATGGGGACGTCTGGTCACCCTACTGTACGTTCCAATGGAAGGACTTCCTGGAAGGCAGACTGAGTCACAAACTAGCCAATAGCACGAGGAGAGATGGTAATACTCTGCTAGGTGGTGCTACAGCCCACTCTCTGTTTATCTTTAAGCATTGGTAATAATATGTAAAGCAGACAGCTGTGCTGTCCAGACAGACTTAAAAACAGCTATATCATAGCACAGGCAAGAGTGAACAATGAAGAAACAAGTTGAAGGAGGTGGAAAAGTGTTGGGTGTGCCTGGCAGATTGCTGTTGCAAATATATTAATCACTTTGGTGCCGGTCAGTAACCATCTTAAACACACCCATATAGCTCCGATGAATAGGAGGAATCTGCCTGCCCTTCATTGCCCTGAGCACGAAAATATTATCCCTTCTCCAGCAAAGAGTGGTGTAGCATTCGCGTAGTTCAAGTATTCGTTGGATATATTGTTATGTACATTACATATCCTATTTGTTATGTAAAAGCATCTGTGGCTGTGTGTTTTATGTTCAAGGTTCCACTTTAGAATGTAGTGTCCACCAGGTTCTTGAGAATGTTGGGAGTTTGGGGCAGTTGGGAGCTGTGTCTTGCCTGGAGCGGTTTGGGGTGGTTCACAGCATCGATATTTTACAACAAAGCGGTTTTGTTCTACAATGCGAGTTGCCACTTCTTATAAGTGGTTTTCATTTGACAAAAGAAAGGCTGGCTTCAGTGGCTTGCGGTCAGATAGTCCATTACACAGTGGAATGGTTTTGACAAATTTCACAGTAATATTCCCATTGGTGCCTGGACTTGCACTGACCTGGGCAACGCTCCCACCGCCCCCGGGATACAGTGTGAAAACCCATAAATCACTGCATCCGCTGAGTACGCTAAATGACCCAGAGAACACAGCCTTCTCCCCTTCCCTAACGACATGCTGGACCACACGCCATGCCCACATTCAGAGCTGTGCGTGAATATTTGTCTTCCCTTCACAAGAAATGATGGATTGCTTCAGAGTGCGCGTGCTTCGCCTCGAGTGATGCCCCTCAACTCGGCCATGAAACAGGGTTCTGGTTTCATGTGTGTCGGTCTGGAGTTAGCTGAAGTCACGTGACAGCAGTGAGGCTTGAAGCCTGGTAAATGGGAGGATGATCAATCACAAAAAAAGCACTGGCAAAACCAAGAAGTCTGGGTTTCACGTTCTAACACATGCAGTGTACGGACATTACAATGGCAGCAGGAGTGGGCAGAGGGCTATAGCTGTCAACTTGTCCCTCACGCCGTTCAAAGAAAGAACTTGAGTGGAGGTAGAAGGATACACCCAGGTAACCAATAGCAATAGGTGAGAGATGACCACTGGACTAAGCCAAGAAGTGATTGACAAAGTCTCTAGCCAATGACTGAAAAAGGCTGAGAGAAGAAAGGCAGCGATTGAAAGAGTGTGGGAAGCAACAAGTATGTTTGACAGCTGAGCTGTCAATAGCCAGCCCTAAAGAGCTACAGACGTATCACTAATGTATATGGAAGATTCCGTACACACAGCATCAATGGAGCCCACCCTGCAGGCAACAAGGCCTTGCATCCAAACACCCTGCACCAGAAACACCTGTACTGCCTTGTATTTAGGGAGTAGTTGTACTACTTTTCTAACCGCGGAAAAAGATGCTACAGACTTTCAGATCCTTCTTGCGTGCCTTTCAAGACCCATTGCGGAGTAATACGAGAATGCATTGAGAAGATGCATGCATGCTAAAACAAGAGGGCTACTGCTTGTAATGAAGCAAACAATCCATACTTCCATCAGGGTGTAACACAAACCTTCAATAGACATAAAGAAGCACACAGATGCAAGTCTTTATCTTACTCAAACGGACAGGCAAGGCACAGGGCTTCTGAGAGTAAAACAATTGTCTTCACACGAAATATGAGACATTAGTTCCCTATGTTTTATAGAGTTAGGGATTATGGTGTTTCTGGAATAAGGGACCAAACTGAGACCTAAAATGATTTGATTGACAATAATATTGTTGTTGGATTATAATATATTTAATGAATAGATCGACATCTGGTAAATGTTTAGTCACTCGCTAAAAACGGAATGCTCCAAAGCATTGACAGATTATTAAGTTAATGATTAACCATAATGGACTTGGCTTAGCAGTTTGGCAGTTTGGGCTGGACTGTTCCCATGAGGAACAGGGTCAAGACTGATTTACATATGGCTGGGTCTGAACTGGAGTGGCAAAGTGAGCTAAAGAACGATGATGGATTCAGCCCAGATCTAATAGTGACTAGGGGTGAGTGTATGAAAAGTTTCAGTGCTCAGTTCATCATTTCCTTGTGTTTGCTTTGTTCGCCCTATATTGGCTGGGTATGCCTAGACGTAGGTTCCTTGCTTATTTTGCCACTGGATTCAAGCTAGCCTGGCTGATGAGGGGTGTTATGCTGAAACTCATCCCAAGGTGCTTGTTTCCGGTCCAGGGAAGACCTGGCTTGGCAGTTCGGGGTGGACTGTTTCCCTGAGGAACAGGGTCAAGACTGATTTGCATATGGCCATGTCTGAACTGGGGTGGCTGAGTGAGCTAAAGAATGGTGATGGATTAAACCCAGATCTAATCTTTGCGCGCCAAACACTCGGATGCATGAGCTCCTTTTGACTCTTAACATGCTCCATCTCATAATGATCGGTAAGCAACGAGAAAATGTTTATATACTCCCCTGCCCATATTTTCTCCTTGATAGCCAGAGGGACATGTTGACCCAACCTTTCCCTTCGAGAGGGTGCCGACTCATCCCTCGCAATCGGCAATGGCCGCTTACCTGAACCGGAAGCTGTATCTGCGACTGGACCTGACCCAGATGGTTTCTCAACTGCCGCAGCCGGCGATGGTGCCTTCGTCGCTTCCCTTGTTTCCCGCAGCTGTTTCATCAACACCTGCGCGTCATCAGCCGTGGCGCCCTTGCTACCTTTACCCAACCACGCTGCTAATTGTGCCGCCAGCTCGGGCGGCATATCCTCCCCGGACACGGGGGTGACCACTACGGGAATCGGATTTCCTTCCCCCGGGACCGGAGTGGGTGCTTCGAGCGGAGTACAGGGAACTGGCACGTCTCCCCCCGCTGTTCCCCTCCTGGGCCTCTTGCCTTTTCCCCCTGGAGCTGTTCCCGCCAGAGGACGTTTCGGCCCCCCTTCCTCGTCTTTCTCCGCCATTCGCTTCTTTAGGTCGGTTACCTCTTTCATGAGAACTCGCAGCATCTGTTCGGTAGTCAATCGTTTTCCCACCTTCTTAGGCATTCTCCGACAGAGTATCTGCAAAACAAACAAGAAGATTATAACGCTCAAAATTGGCTCTTCGTTCCGTCTCGAGCTCACGTGCAGCGAGGAGGTGCAGCTTCAGAGCACAGGAACAAGAGGATGCTTTCTTGGCTTGTTGCTCCTTTTATCCGTCTTCAGGGCGGGCGTACACCCGCCCCTGCCTGCCCCAAAGGGCGTGGCCGGCCCCGTCAGTGTCTAGGCCAGCCCACTCCAGGGCGGGAAAAAGGCGCGCCCCGGCTACGCCGCTTCGGGCATACCAGCCGAGGCTCGCCTCCCGCCCAAGATGGCTTCCCGGGGGGATCGTGGTACTCCACCATACGTTCGGGGGGACCGAATGGTCGCCCCTTTCCAATAGTGACTGGGGGTGAGTGTCTGAAAAGTTTCAGCGCTCTGTCCATCATCTCCTTGTGTTTGCCATAATGGAACATACTATAATCATTTTTTAACACAGATCGTGTGTCGCAGGCCATTGCAAGTGCAGCACCGACACAGAATTTAGAACCGCTGACATAGGTTGTCACTGTCAGTACAACGAGGTGGAACCCAGGAGAATAAGGAACAATACAAATAATTTTTACATGTAGGAAAGTGTTCAGCGACCGCAGATAAAATTGACTTTTCTCAAATCACTGAACTCTGTAGGGTCAGAAGGAAGTGGCATCAAATGCATATATAGTTCAAGGTCTGACTACAGCCTCCTTGAAAAAAAAGTTAATGTAAAACCTAAAATGCAATTATATGAAGTGCAACTCACACAAAAGCACACTCTACCAAGTCAAATAATAGTAACAATGTGAATCATGTAGACACTATTGACCTGATTACGATTCTTTCGTAATTTTTCGACCTGTGCATACACCCCTATTTATGCACAGGTCAGAATTATGAGTTGAGTGGTTTTTAACACATCCGATAATTATCAGATGCGTTCAATACCTCAACCTTCAGTACAATTTGACAGGTCAAACCTGCTGCAATTTAACAGGGGAAAACCATACGGTAATTACAGTATCCTCCAGATTTTGGTGTGTTAAACACTAAAAACCTGCATATTATTCCCCACAAACTCATAATAGGTGCTATTTATTGCACCCGATAACTAACGAGCCCCATGGTATCGTTATTTACCAGGTTTCGTAAATAGCACCTCTACTTGTAATCGGGCCCTTAATCAGAAAAAAATAAAACTAATTGTGATCCTAAAAATATCAGACACAACATCTCCAAAGATTTGACTTAGAACTGACTAAAAGCCTCATACCTTGTTTTATCACAGAGCAGCACACACGCCTGTGTTCCGCATGTATTTGGGTGTCATTGCAAAATATCACAAGACGCTTGTGGATGAATGTTCTCTCCTTGTATTCATGAGGTCCTCTTAGGGATAGGTTTCCCCATTGGAGACAATCTCTCATTTGGGACGTGCCCTTTCATTAGATCCATGATCAATCAACAGGCCCATGGTCTCTCTGAAAGGCATTTTCACTCACTATTATTAAGGTCTTGTTAGTGATATGATTTCTGGTTGTTGTTGTCTTCTCTTATTGGGCTCAATCTTTTCTACTTGGTCCTTGTTCTCTCATTGGAGGTGAGGTCCTTATGAGAGACGTGCTTTTAATGGGGACATTTTCTCGTACTAGCGGTATCTGGCATCAGGGAATTGTATTTCCTTTCTTTTCATCAAAGAACTGAAATACGTTTTTACGGAATCTGGTGCGGCCTTGTGTGGCGCAATTGGTCAGAGGCCTAAAAATGGTGTGGTCATCTGTGAAAACCAAACATGGATGCATGATCCAATGAACCTGACTCCAGGGCTTTTCAATCAAATTCAGCTGGCCCAAAGAGGCCACATGAACTAACAGCACTACACAACCTCCTGTCCTCCTGGCACACTGCAGATGATTGTAGCATGAAATATCGAACATGAAATATTGAGTTACTTTAGTATCACAGCCAAAATATTGAGTGCAAAAATATCAACCGTTAAGTGCACAGAGGCAGGTACAGTTTTACTAGTCTCATCTCCACTTCTCTCTCTCTTTCACTCACTCACACACACGCACACACACACACTCCTGTATAGAGCACCCATCAACACCAGCGACACTCTGAATTGCCCACCTCAAATGTCCGATAGCTGCGTAGATGTGGAGTTAGGTTTACAAAATCTATACATACTTACCTGTCAATATTTTTGGCTTCACTACTTTGGCTATGATATTAAGGTAACAACATTCCATCTTGGATATTTCTGACCCATACACTGCGGGATGCCGAGGTTCTCATTATCAATTCATCAGTTCTCTCTCCACCCCTAGAAGAAGCTCCTAGACGCATGAAGCAAGCACTTTACAAAACCAAGCGATAAATAAACTGGTATGTTGACACTCGTGGGAGGCTGGAAGCTGTGCAAAACACGGTGACCATAAACTGTTACACCTTAAAGAAAATGTGTGGGCGGGGATTGTCTTGGCTCCTAATTGGGCACCTCTTATCCATTCTCCCTCCTCTCCCTCCCCAAGTGTTTGCCAGCCAATTATTGATCTGCAAACTGCTCCCCAGGCACCACTGCTTCCATCGTCACATCTGTGGAACAGATGGGTTCCATTTCCAGTCCTGATGTGTCCATTTGCCCTCCACGCTCCAGAGAGATGTTAAAGCCAGATCTCTGCTGAGAGCAGGCTGCTGGGGAGCCATCCGTCAAACAGCACGGAGAAGGTCGCTGCCCTAAACCACTGTGGGAAAACAACTCGTTCATTCTTTGAATCCCTACTGAACAAAGCGAGTGCGTAGCATGATTGCATCTCTCTGGGCAGGCTGTCGTTATCTGCTCTCCAATTTACACATCTCTGTGTCTCCATCGCTTACTGTTGCCTCGGGCTCTGCCCGGGTGTAATGAGACGCGTCATGCCCTACAGCTCACGGGTCCAGGCCCCTTTCAGCCGCGGCATGAACGGCGTACAGCTTGTGCTGCCAGATGCCAAGTAAGATTGTTTTTGCAAGAATTCACAGAAATAGAGAGGCCGTTTTTTTCTGGAACATTCGCACGTTCTTGGTTCTTCTCCAAAAGTGCGGTGAGGCTAAAGTGGGTCAGTTGAAGAGCCCGAGTTCAGCAGAGAAGGATTGCCCGCACTGTCATAGACATGCTAGTTTGGATTGGACACGACCCTGCACTGCCAATCTGCCATTGTCAGAATGCAGGCATGGAGCATTCTGGGACATGTTCACCTCGATGCTCCAGAAAGCGCTGAGAAGTGGAGTCCAATGACTGTGTGTTCATGTTCATGTATAATTTATTCGGCGTTGTATGTGATGCAGTAAACGTTTTTGCAGGGCACAAGTCCTAAAAAAGAAGTAGGGGGATGCTGACGTCACCACAAGAAGTGACGTCACGAAAGGTGTCTTGCACCGTCAGACTCATTGCCTCCCCTCGCTCACCCCTTAGATGAGATTGCATCAGAGAAGCCAGCGCGTGAGCAGCGTTCTGAATGAGCTCCGATCTCGCCCCAGAGAGGCCAAAGAGTGAATGTGTGGCTCCATTTGCTCCAGCTATCGAGCTCCCGTTAAAATAAGTGGGGGGACGCCATCCACCCACGTGGTACCCCGACTCGAGCCCTGCCTTTTTGTGGGAAACTTTTTCCACATGGTTGCAGAATGCAAAAAAGATATGTGGCATGGATCTGGGAAATTAATATACGCTTTGAATACGTTCAGAGCAGGTTTACATGGCGTGATGGTTTCCTCTATCTTGTATTATGTGATGGTTCTCCAGGCTTTACCACACTCTGCCTTGTAGGGCTCCTGGTTTTCACATGGGGTAGGGTTTAGCCATTTTATGTAAGTGTATCCTTTCATTTACAGGAATCTTGAACGGGGTTCTCCAAAGTCCGTCCTAGAGGGCCGGATCCATGCAAGATTTTTATCATATCCACGTTAGATAAATGTATTTGTCTTAAAAATCTGGCATGGCTCCCATCCTCCAGGACGGACGTTGGAGAACCCTGATCTAAAAGCTTTGGTATCTTCCGTAAGCACAGTGGCATTTACCTGCAACAAAGTCATCCTTCCTTGTATCAGTGTTCAGGGATGAGAACTGAAGTACCTGAGGGAATGGTGTGTTCAGAGTTAAAGATGGGAGGTTTGGTGACCGCCAGGATGTGCTTAGTCCTACTTGCCTTGGTGTGTTGTCCTGCTTGTCTTGGTGTAGTGTGAGCAAGTCAGGATATGGTACTTTGTAGAGCTGGGCCTCAACAGAACGTTATGGAACTGGTGAACTTGAACAGCTTTAAAAAATTGTAAGGGAACTCATTATAGCAAGACATCCCTTGGCACCTGTGCTAAAATGTTTTGCATCCCTGAAATTGAGAGCCTCTGGTAAGTAAGGAGGTATGTGTCACAGGGAATTGTTGGAGCAGAGTCTTAGGATGTGATAATTACTGGGACAGTAAGGGTCCACGGCATGGTCCCACAGAGCATGCCCCTCCTCCCCCCCCCCAAGGTGTCCCCACAGCAATCTGACCCCTATTTCACTCCCCACTGCAATCAAGCCTGTGTGCAGTGGATACTATTTGTAATATGAATTGATACCCACAGTAGGGCTCTTTGGTTCCAAGGGGCACACCATTTGCACCCTCCTTTGTTCAAGAGTGATTACTGTCAGATCATCAGTCTGTAGCAGACTGACAGCCGTGGCAGCAGTAGCATTGTGGAGAAGTGTAATTTTGATCACATCTGAAGATATTGTAGGAGTGCATCATATTCATGCATTTCATTTTCATTTCATAAGGCTTTATTCGGAACAAGAAACAGGTCCATAAAAGCACAACATACAAAAATGCAGTTAAAAAAAGCGGTGGCCATATCAGCGCAAACTATACAGATAAGTTAATACTGGTTAAAACTGCATACTTTTCCTAGCATTAATTGATTTTAAAAGGAAGGTAGCTGTGTAAAAACACACATCAGGGTATTGAAGGTTAAAAAGCAGTCTCATGGAGTCCTTTACAGTCCTTACTCCAAACTTTACAAACACAGGTTTAAGATAAGCAATCCACAAGTATTTATACAGTTGACAAAACAAAAGGAAGTGCATAGTGCTTTGTAAACAAATATTATCACCTGGGCATGGGCCAACAGGGGGTGAACGCTGCTGTGGGAAGGCCACTAAATTGTGGACTATCCCAGTTCTCAATCTAGTCAGCACATACCTGTGAGACTTCCAGGTCACCTGTGATAAATACGTTTGAAAGCCCGATAAATCATTTAAATCATACTATAGAATGCAAGTGGAAAGTTCAATTGTCTTGGTGCCGTCTGTTAGCTTGGTGATTTAAAAAAGAGTTCTTAATTTCATGTTTAGCTAGATCAGAGGCACCACAATGGTTAGTAAAAACATCCAGGCCAAAAATCTCCTGGAAACTATCCACATTATATTTTAGCCATGGTATCCTTCGATAGTTGTCCAGGGACAAACAGTCAGAAATAATTGATCAACACAAGGACGTCTCTTCTTTCATCCATATCGAGCGCCAGAGCATAAGTGGTCTCAGGAGAACTAAATCGGAGAGATGGAAAATACCCAATTCTTTGTGCACTAAAACGTTGGAAACTGAGCTGGGTAGACACAAAAGTCTCTTTAAAAAGATGTTCTCCTCTACCTGGAGCGATCCCGCCGGGGCATGGCCCCAGACACCTGCCCCATACAGGGCCGTAGAGAGACATAGGGACTGAAATATTTTAAGCATATCATAGACACGCCTTTCACCCAACTTCGTAGCCAACGTAAATATACCGTTTGAACTCCTGGCCATCTTAGACCTTACATTATTGTGCTCGCTAGACCATTTGTTATATTTATTGTTTGAAAAGGTTACCCCTAGATAGGAAAATTTGTCAACAAGTTGAACCTTGTGCCCATCAATGAAATATGAAAAGGGCTTCTTTCCGTTCCTCCTCCCACATTCCATTACAAAGGTTTTGGATTTATTGATCACTAGCTTTCTTCCTTTGGTAAATAGGGAAAAACCATCCATCAACCGTTGGAGGCATATGGGGGTGCGTGAAATTAGAACCGCGTCGTCCGCGTATAATAAAACTGGGACGCGGTCACCGTATATTGTGGGAGCATCCACTGCCATAGATTTTAAGATGGAGTCTATCTCGTTGATGAAAAGAGTAAAAAGCAGTGGGGCCAACACACATCCCTGTCTAATTCCACGCCCGATTTTAAACTTGGTGGTACATTCCCCTTTGGTACCGTAACGTACACAAGCACGTAGTTTGGAATACAGTCGTGCCAAGAAAAATACGATACCCTCAGGAGCCCCCATTTCGATAAGCTTGGCCCACAGGATGGCGTGATCCACTAGATCGAAGGCACTACTTAAATCCGCAAAGCAGAGATAAATAGAGCCTGTTTTAGCTAGAGTATATTTGTCGATGAGCAAGTCTAGGTTAAGACATTGCTCTATCGTACCACGGCCTTTCCTGAAGCCGAATTGGCTGTCAGCCAGTATACCGTTTTCCTCCACCCATTCTTCTAATCTTACCATGAGAACTCGGCTCATGACTTTTACGGAAGAATCCAACAAGGAAATCGGGCGATAGTTCTTAACATCCCCACGATTGCCTTTCTTGAATATTGGAACAATTATTGATTCTTCCCATGTTGGAGGCACCTAGTTGCAGACTGCTGCATTAAAAATATTGGTTAAAAGTGGACCCCATACCTCGGGTACTAATTTATAAACATCGATTGGGACCCCATCCAGCATTGTGGAGAAGTGTAATTTTGATCACATCTGAAGATATTGTAGGAGTGCATCATATTCATGCATAGTCAGCACTCTAATATATTCTGTGTAATTAATGTTACTAAATGGGCAGGAGTATTGAATATCTAATGTATTCCACATGACATACTCGTGTATAGAATGTGATTAATAAAGGTTTATGTGACACTTAAAAATTAATGTGACAAGATAAGTTAACATAGATGTGTCCCATTGTGAGGTTATTAAATTTGAACGGGTGTAACTAATGTTTAAACATTAATACATATAACAAGAATGTATTTCATGCTGGTGCATTCAGAATGAAATATTCGTAATTCTCTACAATGTCTACATATATTAAGGAGCGGCATTTATTGTTTGTGTAGAAATGTGCACATATTCTGTAACATTGTGCAATACTAAATTTTCCTAAAGTGGGCTTCGAGAAAAGTTTGGTCCATGCTAACTTTTAGAGTGTAACATGTAATTCGTATTTAACCTTCAATGTAGAATGTGTGTTCTTGTATTTTGTTTCCAACTAGGAAAGATCATTAACAGGCTTTGATCTCTGGTCTTGATTCATAAAGCTGCGTCTAGTGAAAAGAAGATGGATAGAAGGGGACAGATGCTGATACTATGGGATATGAGATATTTAAATGTCTCAAGAAGAAAGCTAATGACTGTGGAAGATTTGATTTATTCATTTATTTGAAAAGTTTTATAAAACACGACCATGATCCATATGGGTATCAGAGCGCTGTACAAAGGAGCAGAAGCGAAAGGAGGTAAAGGTATGAATACAACACCGTAAAGGACCTTAACAAGCACAAATACTACAAAACAAGAGCAACAACCCATCTTGTGGGACATGTAAAGTAACAGAAGAGCAACCAATCTTATGGAGCATGTGGAGAAACAAACATTGCAACGTTGAAAGAGATATAAAAGAGTATCAACAAGAAATAAAAGTTAGCTATGGTGGCTTTGAGACTATTGCTGTAGATGGTTATGATGGAGCAGATTTCATCTGCAGTCAGGCATGTTTTTATTATTGTGCTTCAGACAGACTGCATTTAAATTGCCAAGCAAAATTTTGGTGCAAGTGAAAACCCATGGCACATAAGACATGAATTGAGGCCTATTCAGTCTGAAATGTTTTTGGTGAATTAACATGTGTTTTTGCAGTGTAGAGAAAAGTGGCCTTTTTAGCTTTGAAGATTAATAGAATGTGTTTCTCTTTTCCCAGCTCATCCCTTGCAATCTAAATTCACTATTCCTGTCTTAAAAGACTTTGGCTTGTTGCATATTTTGATAAACATTTTTAGTTTAAAACACCTATTTTTTTATAATATGTGTGAATTAATAATGCACCAAACACTACACATGGTGCTAAATGCTTTTTGCATGAAAAGCTATCTAAAACATTAAAGCATGTTGCTGTGTGCGCTGTATTAACTGTGTGCGCTGTATTTACTGTGTGTGCTTTTAAAAGTTACACTAAATGCATAATAATGCTATGTTGCACATTGCACATTTATTTTGCATGTTGTCATAAAAAATAGAAAAGCTGCTTGAAACTAATAGCTTGGCTAGGTAAACATTTATAAGGGGAGGGAAACATAATGCGCTGATTTACATGAAATTAATATTCTCTTTTGTTTGGTTTGCTTTTTGGGCCTAAAAAATCATGGCTGCCTGAGAATCCATCAAGGCTATGACTTGCATTAAAGAGAAGAGAGCATGCACAGACTGTGACAGCTTTCCTCATGACAAGAAGCAGTCAAGGCCACTGTGAAATGTACATTCTTGTGATTGTGCCAATGTACCAGTTAGCTAAAGTATCCTTCTAGCCTGTGCTGTGACAGGAAGGAAGAGGAAAGATAGAAACATTTTTCCTAGCAAATGTTGCAAACTTATAAAATGTATTTACTCATTTATGCTTCTTTTGTTTAACCCCTTCAGCGCGGCGCGAATTTTCGCGCTGTGCTGAAGGTTCTAATGAGCCTATCGGCTCATGACGGAACGGTTCCGTCATGAGCACAGCTCAACCGACGCTCATGACGGAACCGTTCCGTCATGAGCATGGAAGGGGTTAAACTGGTATAGTCAGGATTTTAGAATGAGTCAGGATAGTGGGACCTCATGCCATCGTGGCTGACCAATCAAGTACAAGTTTTTTCTGAAGATGCAACATTTTGTGTAGTCTGCCCAGAATTTGAGTATAAATAATGACCTCTCTGGAGGCGTGGTTGGCTTTTTTAGCTCAGCTGGCTTTTTGCTAATTTTGGCTTTTGGGCTCTTTAGGCTTAGGCTCTGTTTCATTCATATGGGTTAGGTACGAGATCGTCACAAGTGCAGCCTTGGGAGGGAATTTGCATCCGAGGAGAGTCAGGGGGAGGTTTCTTGCTTCCACGTCATATTTTTGGCACCAGGCCACATTCCTTTAAGGTCTGGTGAAGGAGGGGGTGCTTTCAAGGAGCAGCTCCTATCAGACACACAGAGATGCAGAAAGCATTTGTTTCTCTTTATGGGAGATTTTTGCAAACTATTTAATTAATGATTAGCCTTGCAAGACTCTTTTTTTAAGAAACTCTTTATGAGTTTTGAATTACATTTTGCGCCACATTTTCTTTCCTACATGTAATGCTTATATGCAGACTGTAATGTGTTCTGTATTAATGCTATTTTTTCATGTTTTTCAAATTCTGTAACCTGATTGATATTTTACTAATGAATAAAGGGTCAGAGAAAAAGTAACTATTGACTAGAAAATAAAACCCTTTAAAATGCTCAACAACTCTCTTCATTGGCTTACATTATAATTGCATTTTTGACTGCTCAAGTTTGTTTAAAGTCTCCTGAAGGTAATACATGGTGTCAAGGGCCCAACACATTTTTTCAGCAGTAAATAGAGGTAGCATGAGGGTTTTGCATTGAGAAATTACCAGAAGAAATTAACCACTGCATCAGTTTTTCAAAAGTAAACATTTGACTTGTTTTTTTAATGAGGAGGTAGAGGGGTTAGATCTGATCTCGGGAGGAAGAGCGTTTCATATTCTTGGTGAAAGACCAAAGATGGCACGATTGTCTGTTCTTTGGGAGGTTTCATCAGGAGGGTGTTAGAGCTTCTTAGGGTCCGATTCAAACCAGATGGTTCAAGTTTTTTTTGCCAGGTAAACGGGGTGGTGTAGTGAAAAGCTTTGTGCGTTAGGCAAGCTAACTTGAAACAAATCCTTGCTTCGATAGACAGCGAATTGAGTTGAATTAGTTCTGGTGTGGATGTTGTACATCTATCTTTGTATTGGTGGAATTAACTCCTCCTTGTTTTAAGGGTGCGTGGTAGCTCTGCCAATTTTAAAAAGAGGCTAAAACAGATTTGTTTTGATGTTCCGCTCGGTCCTGTGAGTCCTTTAAGCTGGCACCTGGATACCTGCGGGTTTATGATGTCATACAAATATCTACTTGACTTAAATTGACTTTAAGGTTTTAACTTTTTTCAAGAACAGTTAAATCTAGGATCCAGTCATTAACTGGCTGAAAAGAGTGGAACATCCCACATTTTAAACATGTTTTTTGACCAACAGTAAAGCCAGTGAAAACATGCCTTTTGTCACTTTAAATGAATACTCCGCCAATAGTAAAATCATATAAGTTCTTGGCAACGTTATGCCAAGAACTAAGCCAATCTGATCACTCACTTCAGCTCTGCACATGAACATTAGTAACCTTACAGAGTCCATAGCATATGTTCAAATGCCTGGTGTGCGTTATGATTGCACATGATTATATCTGACACACTAATTGTCGAACTTACATATGAGTTGCATTTATTGGCAATAAACTGGAGCCCAAGTAAATTGCAGGGTTCATCACTAGTCATTTCATTCTCAGGTGGTGAGAGGCTAATAGGGGGTTAGATTCTGGTTGCAATTAGCGTCCTGTTCTTTGTGGGAAGAAATGGATTCACCCCATGCCCTACAAAGAGGTCAGCACTGATGATCATACAAAGTGGGTCCAAAGAGCAAGTCAACCAACAGCATTAATCTCATTGCAACACAAGAACGCGACATTGCTATATGTTTAGGCCAATAGCTGCGCTCAAATTCGATGTCAAAGAGTGTATATTTTGAGGCTGTACATGTTTTAGAAAGGGGTGGCACAATAACTTCTTGCATCATGTAAATCCCTGGTCTCCCACTTACATTTTTATTATTTTTCCCTGGGATCGAATTTGAAACGGGTTATGGGACATCTGTATAAATTGCGGTGCTTTATCAAAAGAAGGTGTGTTCTGAACATTTGCTCTGAATCACTGGTGGGTAAATGGGTGGTGTTTTTGTAGCAGGAGGACAGGTTTAGAGTGAAAGCAACACATCCCTAGCCCACAGCTGGGATTTCTTGGGGTAAACCTAATCCATTACAGAGCAAGAACTCAGGACTGTGGTGGATATAGTGTACCTAGAATAGATACTTAAGACTCAGAGGGGCATATTTACAAAAAAAAATGTTGGAGCGCGGAGCTATACCAACTTTGGCAGTGCTGCGCTCTGACATTTTTAAAACGTAGGGATTCGCTGTATTCACAAGAATACTGTGCACCTATGTGTTTTCCCTGCTCTGGCGCAAAAAAAAGTGCCTAGTGCCAGTGCAGGGACCCTGCCATCATGTTGCAAGGGAGCCCGCGCTGCAGGGGAAATTGTTTATGCGCAGGAAGGGACACTTTCCTGCACATAAACAATCAATAATGGCGATTTGCTCTTTCCATGTTTGCTGTAGAATGCAGCACACGTGGAAAGAGCAAATAAATGAGGAGAAATGTATTATTTCTCCTTGTATCGCCATTCTAATGCCTGGTTATCCATGGCATTCGTTTTTGGAGCTGCCTCAGCCTTGTAAATCTGGGGCAGCATCAAAAAGCAATGGATGTTGCGGTGGAATGCCCACTGCAATACCCATTGCTCACCCCTTTGCCACAGCAGCGGAAAGGGGCATATTTACATGGTGGCGTTAAGCCACTGTAAGTGGCTTAGCACTACCTCGTAAATATGCGAAAAGGCGCTTTGCCGCTGGAGCATCAAAAAAAGTGACGCGCTGGTGGTGATAAGGGCTTGCAAATATGCCCCACAATGCCAGAATCTCGGATTACTGTTGCAATACTCTAGTCTAACAGGAAGAGGGAGTGATATCACCCCAGAGAGACTTTCCAAATGACCATAGCTGTTCCATAGAAACCTGAGGTTTCATTTTCTACACCTCCAATTTTAGCACAAATTACTTAATCCCAGAGTAAAAAAAAATTCTCATCAGTAGAATGATATGTCAATCTAAAACATACGGTGCCCAATGTATGAGGCATTGGCCTGTTTGGGGGTTTAAGCCTGCTTAAGTGAAAGTGATGATCGGACGCTTCCTGCTAAATGGACACAATGGATTGAGGACAGTTGTTTGGACAATCCCACTGGCGAGCATGACCCACAAGTCAGTGCTGAGCCTCAGGCGGAAACTAGACTTCATACATGGCATTTATTTATTTATTCTATGTTTTTATATAGCTTAGCTCTTTTGAAGATGGCTGACAGTGCATTACACATAATAACATCAGTTATTTCTCTTTAAAAATTAAAAAAGCAATGAAACAGCCGAGTTATCAGTTTTTTTCCTTAAGTGTTGAGGTCATCTGGATGTGACCAAGACAGTCAGCAATTGAGAGACCTATTTTATTACTGTATACATTATGAATATTGTGGTCAATGTGGTGAATAACACTGTGGTGATAAAGAGCCATTTGAGTATGGATCTTTTAGCGACTGGAAGCCAGTGAAGTTGGACCACGTCTAATGGTGTTGCTGAGACTTGGAGGGGGGCCCAGGTGGGGCCATTGCCCCATCTGTAACTGTCCTGTGCCCCCATCCATAACCATGTTCCATCACGACAGCCACAGCCAGCAAAAGCAGCGAACCGCGATGTTGTTCCTGTTTTCACTTTTTATGTTATCTTTACTCTTACATTCCCCAAGAGTATTTACTTATTTCGCAATATTTTATTTTTGTATTTTTTTATGAAACATATTACTCATATAGAGTGCATACAGTGAAAAGAGTCACCTATATATATCTGTATAGGTACAGCTTGCACATAGGTGTTTATAAGGGACCAGGATTGAGAGCTGTGAAGTTCAGCCTTAAGTCAGTATGAATTTCTCACAATGCTTGTCAGTGGGCCACAGAGGATTTCAGAATACATGCTTATCAAGTCCTTGCCTGCTCTGCAGAGTGCAGAAATTAAGGTTAATGTGTGCCAGTTGTAATTGTGATTCTATGTGATTGTGTATGAAGGAGGTGTACAGCTGTCAAAATATAGATAGGTTGAAGCGAAAGTAAAAGCATTGCTTATCCGTGAGTGGGTGCATTATAGTATGTTCGGAGTGGTTAAGTGAACAACATGTAAGGAAGTGAGTGCAGAAGAGACTGAAAACAGGGTGCTGAAGAGGAAAGAGATGAGGTGTGAGATATGCAGATGGAGTGTTTTAGAAAGATATCAGGAGAAAAGGGGTTTTATCTAACCGAGAGACTGACGAAGAAAGTGGCGTGAAGAGGAGAAAGGGAGTGATTGAGACACTCCAAAGACAACTACCCCTTCCACAGATCATAGCAATATTTAATTCAGTCTGCCTAAAATGTTTAAAGGTCTTTGTATATCTGTGTGTGTGTGTGTGTGCGCTTTGTATTTGTGTGCGTGTGTGTATCAATCAATCAATCAGGATTTTTTGAGTGCACTACTCACTCGTGAGTATCTCAAGGTGCTGGAAGGAGGGGTTCAAGCAGCTCTGTGGTCATCCGAATACTCAGGTCTTGAGATCCTTTCTGAATAGGTGCAGTGACGGGCTTCATCTGATGCGGAGGGGGAGTGAGTTCCAGGCCTTGGCCTTGATGTAAGAGAAGGATCTTCCACCAGCTCTGGCCCTGTTGATGTGGGGAACCGTGGCCAGGGCTAGGTCGGCAGAGCAGAGGTTTCTCTTGGGGTTATGGAAGGAGATACTTTCACTGAGGTATTGGGGTCCGGTGTTTTGGAGGGCTTTGTAGGCGTGTGTGAGCAGTTTGAAGGTGCTTTTATTTTCTAAGGGGAGCCAGTGGAGGTTACGGAGGTATTGGGTGATGTGGTCATGTCTTGGGATGGCGAGGACGAGTCTGGCTCCGGCGTTTTGGACGATCTGGAGTTTGCGGAGAGGAGTGTTTTGTTGATTCTGGCATAGAGCGCGTTTCTGCTCCACATTTATATATATATGCTATTAAACCAGTGCATAGAATCTTCATGATTTTCTCACCTCACCATTTTTGTCTGTGGCCCTTTGGGTCCCCCTATTCCCCCACCTCCAACAAAATCACTATTAGAGTCACCACTGACCAAGTCGCTGAAAATTCAGCCTCTATATTGTAGGCCGGTGGTTGAAAAGGCTGAAAAGGCTTTCTCTCATTGGAATGCTTCCGGTACTATATTCAGTGTTTGGAATAATCGAGTGTAAAATGCTAAGTAGTGTAGTTTGCACCATTGAAATGAGACACACGATCCATCAAACTTTACTTGTGCCTAATTGTACGACACGTTCAAAACAACAAAAAACGTTATTTCAATGGCAGGAAATCGAAAAGAACAGATTGTCTTCATCACTCCAATGGCACCGCTCAGAAGGTGTGAGATCTAACTGAAACGTTAGTTGGCCCTGTTCTTAAACCGAAAAACTCCAGTTTTCAACCGTTTCTCCATACTTATTAAAAAAGACACTGTCAAGTCAAGTCAAGTCATAGAATTTATATAGCGCACTACATACCCAGAGGGTTTCAAGGCGCTTAGGAAGGGGAGGAGGATTACTTGTCAAATATCCACGTTTTAAGTTGCTTTCTGAATGCTAGGTGGTTCTCGGTAAGGCGAAGGTAAGCGGGGAGTGAGTTCCATGTTTTAGCAGCCAGGTATGAAAAGGATCTGCCTCCCATGGTGGTCTTGTTGATGCGAGGTACAGTGGCGAGGGCTTGGCTGGAAGAACGTAGTTGGCGGGAGGGGGTGTAGAAGGACAGTCGTGAGTTGAGGCATTCTGGACCGATGTCGTAGAGTGATTTGTGTGCGTGGGTAAGCAGTCGGAAAGTGATCCTCTTATTGACGGGTAGCCAGTGGAGGTCTTTAAGGTGAACAGAGATGTGTTCGTTGCGTGGGATGTCTAATATGAGTCTGGCTGAGGCGTTTTGGATTCGTTGGAGTTTCTTCTGGAGTTTTGCGGTAGTACCTGCGTAGAGGGTGTTTCCGTAGTCCAGTCAGCTCGTGACCAGAGCGTGGGTGACTGTTTTCCTTGTGTCGGAGGGGATCCAGCGAAATGTTTTTCTGAGCATGCGAAGAATGTTGAAGCAGGAAGAGGATACAGCGCTGACTTGTCTGTTCATTGAGAGTGAAGAATCCAGGATGACGCCTAGGTTCCGTGCGTGGTCTGTCGGGATGGGTGCTTTTCCGAGGGCTTCCGGCCACCAGGAGTCGTCCCATGCAGAGGGGGAAGTACCTAAGATGAGGACTTCTGTTTTGTCTGAGTTCAGTTTCAGACGGCTTTGTTTCATCCATTCGGCAACTTCTTTCATTCCTTCATGTAGGTTAGTTTTGGCGGTGCTGGGGTCATTGGTGAGAGAAAGGATCAGTTGAGTGTCATCCGCGTAAGAGATGATGTTGAGGTTGTGTTGGCGTGCGATGGCCGCGAGGGGGCTCATGTATACGTTGAAGAGGGTGGGACTGAGTGAGGATCCTTGTGGTACGCCGCAGATGACTTCAGAGGCCTCGGACTTGAATGGTGGAAGGCGGACTCTCTGGGTTCTTCCGGTGAGGAACGAGGTGATCCATTCAAGTGCTTTTCCTTGGATTCCGATGTTATTGAGGCGTTGTAAAAGGGTTTTGTGGCAGACTGTGTCGAATGCTGCAGAGAGGTCGAGGAGGATGAGGGCGACTGTGTCTCCATTGTCCAGTAGAGTTCGAATGTCGTCTGTTGCTGCGATGAGGGCGGTCTCAGTGCTGTGTTTTGCTCGGAAGCCAGATTGTGAGGGGTCGAGGGATTTGTTGGCTTCGAGGAAGGCGGCGAGCTGGTTGTTGACAGCTTTCTCGATGACTTTGGCCGGGAATGGAAGGAGCGAGATGGGGCGGTAATTTTTGAGTTCGGTGGGGTCCGCTGTGGGTTTTTTCAGAAGGGCGGTGAGTTCAGCGTGTTTCCAGTCTTCCGGGAAGGTGGCGGAGTTGAAGGAGCAGTTGATGACGTCTCGGAGGTGCGGTGCTATGACGGAGTCTGCTTTGTTGAAGATGTGGTGAGGACATGGGTCTGTGGGGGATCCTGAGTGGATGGAATTCATCAGGCGGATGGTGTCCTCAGTGGAGATTGGGTTCCAGTCGTTAAGGGTGTTCACGGGGGGAAGATGATCAGCAAATGGTAGGGTGGGTTGGTTTCCGGGTTGGTTGTCAAAGCTGTTGTGGATGTCTGCAATCTTGTTGTGGAAAAATTAGGCTAGGGAGTCGCAGAGGGTTTGAGAGGGGGTGATGTCGTTGGAATTGGCCGAGGGATTGGAAAATTCCTTGACGATGTTGAAAAGTTCCTTGCTGTTGTGAGAGTTGTTGTCAAGTCGATCCTTGAATGCTGTTTTCTTGGCTTTTCGGATTAGTTGGTGGTGAATGCGGGTGGCATTTTTGAAGGCGTCCTTGGTGCTGGTTGTTGGGTCTTTTTTCCAGGCCTTTTCAAGGGAGCGGCAGAGTTTCTTGGACTTCTTGAGATCATCGTTGAACCATGAGGCCTTCTTGCTGCCAGGTTTGTTTTGACGTTTTTTCAGTGGTGCTAAGGTGTCAGCGGTGTTGGATAACCATAAGGTGAGGTTGGCGGCGGCTTCGTTAGCGTTAGAAGAGAGGGCTGGGGTGTTTTGAAGGAGCGATGCGGAGATTTGGTCCGTGGTGATTTTGTTCCAGTTTCTTTGTAGGGTAGGTTGGAGGTGGATGCTGGGTTTTGGTTTGTTGTAGGTGAAGTGAACGCAGCTGTGGTCAGTCCAGAGGAGGTCTGAGGTGTGGCTGAAGGAGACATGGTTGCTGGATGTGAAGATGGGGTCGAGTGTGTGACCTGCGATGTGGGTGGGGGAAGTGACTAGTTGTTTAAGTCCGAGGTTGGCGAGGTTGTCCACGAGGATGGCGGTGTTGCGGTCGTTGATCTTTTCGAGGTGAAAGTTGAGGTCTCCCAGAAGGATGTAGTCTTTGGAGGGGAGCGCGTGTGGGGTGATGAAGTCCGTGATGTCTTCACTGAATTTTGCGCGGGGTCCTGGAGGTCTGTAAAGGAGGGTGCCTCTGAGTGTGGTTTTGGGGTCGATGTGGATCTGGAAGTGAAGGTGTTCGGAGTTGGCGAGGTTGGCGTCAGAGCTGGTTAATATGCGGATAGATTTCTTATGGACGATAGCGATTCCTCCTCCTGTGTGGCTGGTACGGTCTTTGCGAGTGATCTTATAGTCTTCAGGGATGGCAATGGTGATGTCTGGTGCGGAGGAAGCATTCATCCATGTTTCCGTAAGGAAGGCGATGTCCGGAGAAATGGTGTCTAGTAGGTTCCATAGGTCAATGGCGTGTCTGTGGACCGATCGGGTGTTGAGAAGGATGCATTGTAGGTGGTTGGGGTCGGGAATCTGTGGTGTGGTCGTAGCGGAGATGTTGTCGGTGCCGCTGAATTTGCAGGTGACGCAGGAGAAAGGTCCATGGGTTTGTCCAGGGGTGGCTTGGACGCAGTTGGGAGCGCGGCCGGGGTTAAGGGCTAGGAGGGTGGCGGCATCGTAGGTAATGCGGGAGGGCTGGGCGGCGCGAGGACCAGGGGCTCTGGCGCTGGGCGCGGTCCAGGCGCGGACGGGCGTAGACGGGCTTACCTTTGGCGCACCTTCGGCGCGAACTGGGCGCGACCGCTGCGCTTGACCGCTGCGCGCGGGAACTCCTGTCATATATGGATGGTGGAGGGGGAGGGGCGAGGGCGTCTCAGCTGGGAGGCGGGGCGGGCACACGAGGACAAGCACAACAAACAAAATGGAGGCGGAGGGGGGGGGCACAGCGGAGCGCTAGCGGCAAACGCGTTTAAGCAATCTAAACAGCACAGAAATGCACAAACCGCTACTACAGCAAAGCGCTAAGCCTGCAAACAACACTTCAAAAATACAAGGCAATGTGAACAACAATTCAGCGCTACGATACCAGCAGTCAGCAGGGACCCTGGGAGCGGCCACTCGGCTCGTGGAAGAGGATTGCTACCAAGACTGTTAGTTACCAAGACTTTCCAAAAGAATGTACAAAATGGAGCTTTTCACCAGGGCATATATTAAACACCTTTATAAATAAATAAATAAAAAAGAAATACATCTGTGGATTAACCAAAAGGCAGCCAGACTCTGTAGTCACAATCCTTCTCGGGTCTCGGAAGGGAGATAGTGAAGCTCCATGCAGGACGCCATGACTAGCGGAGGGCACGTGAATTGAAAATAAGTGAAAAACGGTAGGGGAATCGCGCACACTCTGTAGTGCTCATGAAGTGTTCTAACTTCTAAGTGTGGGAGAGCTGCATCTGGTACGCCACTGACTGACATGTTTCTAGTACTTTGTTTTGAGAAACTTTTCAAAGACAAATTGAAAGCAGGCATCGTTTGCTCTCACAAATTTAAAAATAGTCAGTTTGCGGTTATGGATACCCATGGCGGGCTGTTCAATCCACATTATACTCCATTCAAGACACTCTTCAAGTTGCCGCAGAGCTTGCCCGCCCACTCGCCTTCCTTTCTCCCGTTCTCGTTTGAGGAAGCCGCCATAACATCTGGTCGCAGTGTTTATATCCCACCATGCACCATGCTGATCTCTGAAATCCAAAGCACATGTTCATTGGTGCTGAGGAATCCATTACCTTGCACTTCACCGGCCCTCTCTGACCTCAGGCATGCTGCATGGTTTCCGTACCTGCCAAGGATTTTTAATCTCAGAGGTTCATGCTGCTGCTGTGTTCGATTGTCCCTTCTCCGACACTCCAATGGGTTGAAAAATGAGGTCCCAACTGTCACGTTTACGTCACCGCGAGAGAAGGCAGATGTACTGCCCGCGTGCTAGCAGCGTGCTGAGACAACAAAGCCTATTTGGCGACGACCCCTCGGGACAGAATGCACACACGTCGTGCATACATAAATACCTGGAATTCTCTTTACGAGGTATGGAGTCAAAATTCTTTTTTTCCAGCAAGCTGTTTTCTTCTTACCAAAACGGTTTAAACTGGTCTTTTAACTTGCTGTAAAGTGAGAAGCCGCAATTCTCCAATGACTGCAAAGAAGTTCCCGTGTTCTATTGAGCAGCCTTGCACAGCAAATCTTCTGGAAAATGTAGGACTCTTCACATTCTGTTGGCAAGGCTCATGGCAAGCCCTATTTCCCAATGAGGTCCAGAAAGATATTTTTGGGAAAATACTTGTTTATATTCTGAGTTGCTATGGCTTTGCATTACACATCAACATAGAATTTTAGTACTGGCCATCTTGCCTGCCTCCTTTCCTGTCTCGTGCATTGGGTTGGTTATGTGTGTATTAGCATTTCTGTCAGAAACGTCGCACTGTGGTTGCACAATGATATAGCCAATATTCCGAAAAACAGGATCATAAATATGAGGCCTGGTGTGGTTATGGACAATAGCCTGTGTAAGCTATGGAGAGGCAAGGTCAGTGGTGTGACGCAAATGGGTGGGCTGACAGCAGAAGCCTTGAGATGCCTCTGGAACATCCACATGATACGGGTATCTGTAGGCAGAATGGAGTCCCTGAAAGAGTGGAGTCCCACCGGCACTGCAGGGACTACAAGGGCCTGTGCTACATCCCTGGACAAGGCCTGGGGTCAGTTTAGATACTCTGGTGAGAATTTGTAAATGGCCCTGTTCTGTGAGACCGCGTGCTTGCTGTCTGCAGGGATAGTTATGGAACTGGAGAGCTTGTGCTGGAAGCACGTGACTACATTGAAAACATTGGGCCTGATTCACAAAGGCAAACTTACACTTTTGTGTAGTTTACAAATGTTTACTCTTCACAAAGTGTATTTTAATAGTAGTATCGCTCTGATTGCGGAGTCTCCGCACATAACATAGGACTGTCGTATCTTTTTATATCGGATACTCCACAGTTGTAAAGATACTTCTAGTAAAAGACTTTTGTGAATAGCAAGCAATTGTAAACTTACACAAAAGTGTAAGTTTACCTTTGTGAATCAGGCCCAGTGGTCGAAGTGGGGAAAAAAAAGTAGGGGAACTGTGGGTGGAGAATCTGGGGGCGGGAATAACCGAAGATTGAATCAGTGGGCGGAGTCAGGGGTGTGGCTAGAAATAGCAAAACATACCAATTTTTAGTACGTTTAGCATTTCACTGACCCGTTACAGCTTATAACGTTATTTAATTAAAAGAATGGATATGTTTATTTGAGGTTTAATTCAGGAAAAAGCAAACACTCATAGGGAATATAGGTTTATGTAAAGCATGTGAAATATAAGCAGGAACAACATGTTTACCTTAATGCTTTTACGCTCATTGTTCAGAAATCCATGATTATTTTTTGTCTCAAACATTGAGGTCATGAATGCAGGGCTCCTCCAATACAAATGTGTTAAGCAGGGCTCAGAAGAGAAAGGGACTCTTCAGGAGAATCTAGACTCACGGAAACCCACAAAGGCTCCTTCATATTCATGTCAGGCAGCTAGCTGCTCAATCATAATATAGCCAAAAGAACAACTGGTGGGCAGAATGCAGAGCAATATCATACATTCACCCCAGTGCAGAGAGCTGGGCCTAAATCCATTGTTTATTTGCTCGCCATTCCAGTTTGGACCCAGCCTTATGCAAATCAGTCTTGATTCTGCGCCCAATGAGAACAGTCTAGCCCGAACTGCTAGGCCAGGCCCTCCCTGGACTGGAAACAACATCCTAGGACCGGTTTCGGGCTTTCAACCCTCATCAGCCAGGATAGCCTGATTCCAGTGGCATGGAGAGCATGGGACTCATGTCTGAGCATACCTGTCCCACTCGGGGTGACAAATGCAAAAAGAACAATTGATGGACAGAATGCAGAACAATGTCATACATTCACTCCAGTTCAGAGATCTGGGCCTAAATCCATCGTTTTTTGCTCACCATGCCATTCCAGTTTGGACCCAGCCATATGCAAATCAGTCTTGATCCTGCGCCCAATGTGAACAGTCCAGCCCGAACTGCCAGGCCATATGTATTCAAGTGTCCTTTCATTCGGGAAGTGAACACAAAGCAGTACCCACTGAACTATGCACATAAAATATTGCTCTTTGATATGCATGGTACATGTTCTTTGCAGCAGGCATATTACCCCTCTTCACTACCTTAGATGAGTAAAACAGCCACTAGACCTAAAACATGCTCCCATCTCTCTCCAGCAGGTACATTGATTACCAAAGTTATCTTGGCACTTGTATTGTTGACCAAAACCTGCTGAATATACAAATAAGTTTGCAGTGTTTTTAAAACTCCTGCACTTGTACAAAACCCGTCCCCCCAAATTAAACTGGCCCCCTACCCTTCCAGTCGCCCTGGGAAACGCCTGCTCCTGCCCTTTCACTGCTCCTGTCCAGTCAGTACTCCTGCTCATGCTCGATCAACTCTCCTGCTTCGTCAATTCCCCCGCCCCCTCCCTTCTTGACAAAGGTGTCAAGCAGTGCTGGCTGGTAAAGTTTGAAAGGGGTGGGGTGTAAAATGAAGACACCAATTATCAATTAGTGAGCAAACATAAATAGGCATAAGCTAAAGAGGAAGGGAGGCATGGTATATTGTTGACTGGACAGGATAAGCCTGGTACCAATAGTGTAGCGTAAAATGAACAGTGTTATTAAACAAAAGAGAAAAAGTTAAAAAAGCTTGGTGCTGGGTACTTTTATGATACGTCTTATGGGTCTACCAGCACAATACTCTTGACAGGTAAAACGTGTCATTGCTAGCTCTTTCAAATTATTCACAAAGAAACATTATTTTGTACTTCATGTGTTTAACGCAGTTCTCGCTCTTTTGCTCTGCAAAGCGATGAGAAGAAAGTCTTTCAAATCACATCATTTGAAAACACACGCACAGCCATTTAACATTTCAGCCAGGGCAATGCCAAATACTTTAAACTCACCAGGGCCTGCATATGTTGACTTTCGGCCAAGCACAAAAAGACAGTAAAAAGGTTTGCATGGCGTTCTGCAGTCATACAGACAATTCCAACCCTTCTCTTATAATGGTGTACAGATTCCTCACTGCACTTCTGGCTCTTCTAATGCACCTCCGCAGGTTGCTAAAGGAAACAGCAGGCTGCGCCCACCACGCGGTGGCACTTCACCAGTGCATATGTTTCTAAGTTTTGAAACCCATTTCACTGGTGAAATTAAATCCTGACTAGAATAAATGTTAGCGTACAGCAGCACCATGAAGTGAGAGAAGGAAAACAGACATAGTGGCTGATGTGTAGTCACTATGGTGACACTTAATTAAATTCGCACATGTGAGCCCCCTACTAAAAGTATGTGCCAGGAGTTGCTGATACAATTGTGCCACAGCATCCTGTCTGCAAGATATCGACGGAGCTCACTTGGGGAGGCTGATCGGTGCTGAGGAATTTGTTCTGCAATCACCTTCGGATAAAGTCCGCGCTACATAAAAATGCATTAAATAAAAAAAAAAGATCGTGAAGATATCAAGCCACGCATTCACACTTATCTGTAGAACATTAACAGCGCCAGGGCCTAGATTCCGGGGTTGAGTTTGCCGCCTCCATCCACTAACCACACGCACACTCACAACTCGTCACAAGATAGCCCCTGGTGTCAAGTTCCCCACAGTACCCTGCTTGGGGAAAGCTCATCTCTAATCATCAACTCTAATCTCAGGGCCACTTGATATGCTAAAGGCAGAGGGCGGCGCATTGTCATTCGAAAGAGGTAATCAGCCTCAATCGGAATGACAATGGGCCTCCTCGGTCTGTGTGAGTTCAGGGAGGGACTGCTGCAGCCTCTGGAGTTCACAGAGAAGTGCGAGCAGCCCCTGGAAGCGAATGAAAAAAGTTTTAAAGTTGGACTATTCTTGCCGTCCCGGGACTCTTTTTTGAAAGCAAGAAGTAGGGGATCGGACTGAACAATTTTTTAGAAGTAGGGGCACGCCGTGCCCACCGATCCCCCCCCCACTTCTACCACTGATCAGGCCTTAGTGTAGCGATTGTTTGCAGGGTTGAGGAACACATACAATGATTCTGATGTAATCGGTGACTTTGACGAATACCGGGACATTGATCAGGGTGTTGACCAAGTGAAACTGGGGATGGGAGAATGTGTACAAATGGTGAGCAGGTGGCAGCAGGTGGTGCTATCAGTAAGGTGATAACAGAGGAGATAATAATGTTGCTGCCAAAGTGAACCCATAGGTGTCAGGTGGAGAGTAAAACATGTGTTGCTAACGCTTCAAGGATTTCCAATTCTATTAAGGACACAGAGGCAAGCCAAGCAAAAACACATAAAAACTTTAAATTGCATATCCCATGAGGCCCAACAGCCCAATGTCCCATCCAATCATAGCGTTCATGCCTCTATATATATATTGATATGACCTTAGTCCTCCCACTTTATTTGTTGCTGCAGCAGCCAAGCTAAGTGCCTTTATTTCTAATGTCATTTGTATTACTACTGTAATACAGTATTTGATTGTGATTTTATGCTTTTATATTTTGGTGATGGAGCAGCCTCTGGTCTTAAGGCCTCCTGTTTAAAGAACATTGTCCCACCGCCTTTACCAGCGTGGAGCAGGATTGGGGAGTTTGAGAGGTCTGTCCACTTGAAGTGAGGACACAGTTCTCTTTCTCTTGGTACCCTTACAAATGCACCCGACGCCGATCTGGGTCCTCTGATCGGTTTTGCATGCTGCACGCAGTATTTTCAGTGCTCCTGTCTCCTGAGAACGCCCAACGGGGCGAATGAACGTAGATTCAGGGCTCTCTCCACATCGATTTTTGCTGGTTTGGGCAGTTTTTGCTCTGTTTGTGACATGCTAGGCTCTGCTACACCTGCTTTGGGGCTCATATCTCCCCCTGAACCTCTTCCAGCTTTCGCAGCATTTTACCTAAAAGCAGCATGGGGTACTATGCTGAGAAGGAGGACGTATATATGGAGTACAGAGAAGTGCCTTATGAGCACCAGGTGGTAGAAAGGTTAGTAGAAGCACTGGATATCAATGAGCAGGACTCCATTAATTGAGACCTAAGTAGGGCTTTGAGGCCTTTTACGCAATCCTTGGTTATGGATGACGAGAGTTAGTGAGATCCCCCGGGGATTCCTCCTCTAGCAATGTTGCGACCAATGATGTGGGCCTCACCCAGAGAGCCTGAGGGCTGTACAGTAGAATAGTGCACACATAAATGACATTAGAAATAAAGGCACTTTGCGCGGCTGCTGCGGCAGCAAATAAAGAGGGAGGACTAAGGTCATATCAATATATATAGGGAGACATGACCCCCATGATTGGATGGGACATTGAGTGTTGGGTCTCATGGGATATGCAGTATAAAGTTTTAAGTGTTTTGATTGGCTGCTGTGAATTTTTCAGTAAAGAAAGAGAAGCATTATCCGAAGCCTCCAGTCCTGCCATAAAATTAGAGGAAGATGTTGGGGTAACAGTGTGGAATCGGAAACTTATTTAGTGTGTTTTATACTACCAACAATACACCTTTTTCTCAATTTTGAGTGCTACGCAAGACAACAGCATGTACAGGTGAAAGGTACACTGTGGTATCTGGAAGTTACAAACAGTATTAGATAAAGTTAGAATTGCCTTATGAATGTTGTAGCATCTGGCAACAAATATACAAGGATGGTTCTGATGATCTGGATACTAAGATGCAAAGACTGACACCCGCACCACGCCAAAGAAGATTTTGCACTATGCATCTGTACAACAAATCACTCAAACGTAATTCCCCCGGTAAAACATCGACGCAGGAGCCTGCTTGTCCAGAAGCCTAAACTGGAATAGACTCAATTCAACTTTGAAGGAAGAGGCCAACTATATAGCCTATGACGAAGTGCCTAAAAACTGAATTGGCCTGCCTTGCTTGCAAGTAATTGCACTATTTTTGGAAACTGCAACTAAGAATATCAGACTGGACACCCATTACCAATTGGTCTCCATGTACCCTATGTTCAGACACTGTTGCATCTAGTAGTGCGCTGAAGTAACTAAAAGGCCATGTGCAGCACAATACAAAACTTCACAATAATTTCATAGTGGGCTGTGGGTGTGCATGAGGCTAGATGGGTGTAGCCTATGTTGGTAATCCACATAGAAATGCCATCATCTCGTTCTAGAAGAGGACCTTTTTTATAAAAGGTTCAGAATCAGGCAACACACTGTACAATCCATCTGAAGGAGTGATAAAAGACACTGACAAAGAAGATAATTTCATCTAGTGAGGTGGTGTAGAGAGCAGGTATCAGTAATTTATTTTTTTCAATCCACTGTAAGCAGATTCAAAACCTCTAGCAAGTTCTCCCCTTTTCCCTGGTTCCCTGCTACAGGTAAAAAATGACATTTGGCAGAACGCCATGAGTTCCTTTTTAGGTCTTGTCTAGACAGCGCATGTGCCCTTTTGTTCCATCACCCATTACTTAACATCAGGGGCATAGCTTACTTAGTCAGTGAGATTCGGGGATGTGAATCTCAAATTTCCCAACTAAAAAGCAGTCGGCCGAACGTGTGAGGTGAGCAAGGTTCAGGATGGACTGTTCCCATAGGGAGCAGGGCCAGTTCTGATTTAGAGTTTGGCGGACAGGTACTCTGTTTCAAAGGTGACGTAGTACCTTGTACGATAAATTCAAAGGCCCCCCCTTATTTTGCGTCTGGCAGACTGCAAGTTTTATGCCGATAGAGTAAAATTTACCCTGTCAATGTAAAACTTCCTTTGATGGTCTGACGGAACAGGTGCCATCAGAAGTAAGCCACCCGACCGTCCGCCCTATTTAGAGTGGATGGTCAGTATATTGTTTTGTAGGATTTCGTTTTGATAGCATTTCTTATCTTATTTTTTTCTTTTTACTGTCCCTAACCACCAGAATATACCTGCCATATCCTAGCATTGAGAAACAGTAAAAAAAAAGAAAAAATTACCCCCAAATCATGTGAGTAAACTGGCGTGAGGGTCATTAGTTGTTTTTGTATTCAAACACAATTTCCCAATTTAGGAGTTTGTTGTTGAAAAATAAAAAACTTTGAAAATGCTTGACAGCCAGCCGTCATGTCTGACAGAATCGTCCATTAAACTTTTCCTACATTGGCAGGAACCACCATGATGGCAGTTTCTGTCAATGCACAGAGATTCTACAAGCAGTTGCCCAAACCCCGAATATTTACAGGAGTACTGCATAGATCACAACTTTGCTTTCCCATGCACATTCGAATCTATGTTAACCTTGTGTATACTCCCTAATTTCAATAGGGCCTGCGGTAATGTGTGTGTGCGTGGGCCCTTGGAGGTTGGAAAAAATTGACAATCACGGGAACAAAACAGAGAAATCACTCCTCTGCACATTGTTTGTACAGTTCCCAGAACTGGGGAAAGAATTACCTTCTGGTATTACAAAACTCCCAAAAATGCACCTCACTGTTTTTGAAAGCCACAATCAATCTGGGAACAGTTACCGCTCTATACGAACATTAGACTTTCTCTGTTATTGTTCTAAACACGCATCGTCAGCAAGGCAAACTTTTAATTGAAAGTAACCGCACAGCGTGTGTTTTATGGGATGCTTGTGAAGAAGGTGGGCGCCTTGAAATTAAGACCACATTTCGACCACTTGTGCTACTCTTCATGTACAATTGTGATCTACTGTTGTTGGGACATGAATGAATAAAAACATGTATAAAACAAGTATACCTCTCTACAACTACAGTTGTTCCTAGGGATATATAATGTGGTTTTTGTATAGCACTTCATTTTCAGACCCTCTTTATGCTGCCTGAGCCATGACACTTTGTGTGGACATGACAACTTACCCCAAAACATGTGTTTGCCCTTGCCCCCCCTCCTAGGCAAACATGTTTTGGTAATTCTGGCCAAGTTCATTGCATTTCAACTGCCAACTGTGGGCTGGGCTTATGAGCTTACCCTGCTCACTCGCTCACCCGGAGAGAGCTCGAGCTCATAAGAAGGTAACTCACTTCCACACCATCTCTAGCAGCTCCTCCAGCTCTGACTTCCTGAAGAGCCGGAGATATGCAGAACCATGGAGAGGCTTCGGTAGTCAGGTGTATGGAGGACATGATGGCTTCTAATAGCGACCGTAGAGCTGAGCAGAGATTGGTGTGTCTGTGTGGGCTTGGCCAACCATGAAGCAGCAGTCAGAGAAGAAGTCTTACTCCAAAGGGAATGACTGAGGCACTGGGGTCTACCCGACCAGTAGACAGATTACCAGGGCAATGAGAGCAAGAGTTTTGGATCCCATCTGAGCGGTCTTTGTGACCCAATCCAATGAAAATTGGAGGCCCAAAATTGTTATTACAATACATGATGACAATCGGCGATGGCAATCACCTTTTTGACTTATGGTCGAAGCAACTGTGTGGAAAAAAGCAATTTCGGAAGGTTGAACTACAATTCAATTAAGACAGAAAATGAAGAAAGGGATGAAAAACAAGCCAGTCACTCACTGGTAGAGACAGAAATCTATGACCAGACTGGATTAAGAATAGTGTTTAACTAAGCAAGTCAGCTGTGGCAAGTGAAAGCAGATGATTTCATCCTAACTGAATACATTAAAAAATCATGTGAATAAATCTCCTGGTGAAAGATTGAAGGAGATGAGAAGTCAGCTGGAATGGAACAAGAGAGCAAGACACAACATATAAAATATTCCAAGGAATAAATTACCAATTATTTATCAACACAAGCCATTTAACTTCTACTCCTTTATATTAAAAGAACCCAATGAGCCCCAGTATCGTAACCACCATACGCAGAATCGAAAACCAAAGGTGTAGAAACCTATAGGCATTTCTGAAGAAGTATAAAACCATATGATGGATAAAGGCACAGGAAGAAGCTCCTAGTGTGGTGAAGGGGAGTATTTGGACCCAAAGAACTCATGAAGTAGACCTAGATGAGAACAACTAAGAAAGAAGCAGGGCTTAAGTAAGATTTTATAGAAACAAAGGTAAATACTGTTCCAAGAAATATTGATGTGGAAACAGGCATGCAAATGCAGCAGCAAAAACCCTCTGCCAGCAACCCAAGAAGAAAGAAAATTGAAATAGCAACAGAAAGAGGAGCAGGAAGGAAAATACACTGAAGAAGGAGAAAGGAAGAGTGAATCTGGTGGAAGTGTAGGTAAGAAGAGAAAGCCTATCAATGGTAGCCACTCAAAGATGGGAACAAAACACTTTAGAAAGCATATGTTCGGCATAGAAACTATAAAATATGATTCACTTTTATAACTTAATGGAAATTGTATTAAGAAATGTGGAAGAAGTATTAGAAAAAATAAACTAGGAGAATTGGCAAAGCGAAAAGGTCTGGTGTTAGGTAGCAGCCTTTTGGCTTTATCAATGCTTGTTATGTGTTGTCATCGTTTTTGAAAACGTAATTGCTGAAGCTAGGACCACTTCAATTGAAAACATAAATTAAAAACATTGCCGGAAAGCAAAAGTATATTGAAAGAGTGCATTGCCATGATAGACTCTGGTACTCAAAGGACCATTTTTGTGTGAGGAGGTGATTTTGTTTGAAAGGGCAAGAGAATTCAGCCAATGGCTGAAGTGGGCTGACCAACTCCCACATGCTCTGCTGGGCAGATGAAAATGTGATTGACACAATAACAATGCCCTCGACTGGATCCGCTCCTTCATCATCGGCAGAACCCAAAGGATCAGCCTACCTACCATACCTCTCTAAACACAAGGACATCAACTGCGGAGTACCCCAAGGATCGTCACTCAGCCCCACGCTCTTCAACATATACATGGCCCCCCTCGCCACCATCGTCAGACAGCATGGACTCAGCATAGTATCCCACGCCGATGACACCCAGCTTATCCTCTCCCTAGGACTCCGTCACCACCAGACTCAACTTCCTGGAAGGAATGAAGAACTTCACATCTTGGATGAGCAGCAGTTGCCTGAATCTCAACTAGGAGGAGACAGAGGTCCTCATCCTCAGACCCTCCCCCTCTGCTTGGGACAACACATGGTGGCCCACCGCCCTCGGCAGCCCCTCGACCCCAACGGACCATGCCCGAAACCTTGGCATCATTCTTTTTTTTTTTTCCAAATTCTTTTTATTGTTGCATCAGAAGGATCACACATGCAAAGGATCAGCACACGGTAGAGCGTCAACATTCCGCTCTAGCCGACAGCCACGCAACTTTTCCGGTATTGTTAGACATATTACCCCTTATTAGAACTCTTGCTTTTGAAACAGCCACAGAAAAGAAAACAATAAACTAGAAACGTCCTGTAAAACAGCAGGTCTCTACCCTCTCCCTCCCATCGCCCCCTTCCCGGTCTCCTCTCCCCCCGCTAAAGTGTTCCTGTCCGTCCCTAGCATAGGAACCGGGCAGTACGGTATACAGTTATCAAGCATGCCATCCCGGCGGCTAGACTATCCTGACTAGGGTTCCATAGGCTTCACGTTACCAGTTCGCAATGTCTCATTCTAGTCCATGATATTGCCTCCACTTGGCCCACACCCTCCGGAACTTTTTGGGGCAACCCCTGGCTTTGTAGGTCACTCTCTCCGCCGCCATGTACAGATCCAATCCACGCCTCCATTCCTCTAAGTCTGGTTTTTCAGACGCCCCCCAGCGCCGTGCAATATCCCTTTTTGCCACCACTAGTGCTAATACCAGAAAGATGATCAAGGGGCGGGGTAGGTCTACTTCTGTGGTCGTGCCCAACAGTGCCAATTTAGGGTCCCGTGGAAGATCCGCCCCCAGCACCTCCCCCAGTTCCAAGAACACACCCTCCCAGTATTCTTGGATGACTGCACAACCCCAGATTACGTGGAAGAAGTCCGCACCCTGCTGGCGGCACCTAAGGCATGTTGTGTCAGGTACTCTGCCCATCCTAAATAGCCTCACCCTGTCAAAGTATGATCTGTGCAGCACCTTAAATTGAATGAGACGGAGCCTCGACTTGATTGCCACCTCCCGGGGATGCATGAGGGCGAGCTCCCAGTCTAGATCTTCCATGTCCCCCACATCTGCCTCCCATTTAGCTCGTAGCCCCTGCAGATCCCCTAGCATGTTGTTGGTCAAGGTTTTATATGTGAGGGATACCGCCCCCCTCCCTATCTGTTCCGGCAGCAGCCTACCCTCTAATGGAGCATATTCAGGAAGGTCCGAAAGTGTAATGTTTTGTGCCCTCCATGCGTGTTTCAGTTGAGCGTATTTGTAGTATTGGGTGTTGAGCAGGCCAAATTCGTCTTTGAGTGCTTGGAATGTTTTCAGGTCTCCCCTTGCTATCACGTCCCCCACTGTGGAGATGCCAATGTCGTCCCACCTTCTAAAGCCTTTCAGTTGACGGAGCTCTCCCAACCATTTGCAGCACCAGAGGGGTGTCTGTCTAGTGGGCCTTTTTTCCCAGCCCATTCTTTTGGATGCCCTATTCCAGGCCGTTAACGTAATCCTGGTGGCAGGGAGAAACTGCTTTCCCACCGCTTCCCCATACAGATAGTGTAGTATAGTTTTACTTGACCATTTAGACCTTTCCAAGGCGTAGGTAGGGTGGTCGGCTGCAGCGTGCAGCCATTCGTTAATTGGGGCGAGATGTTCCGCCCAGTAGTAGGCCTCTAGGTTGGGGAGCGAAATCCCCCCACTGTATTGATGTCGCTGCAGGGTGGAGAGCGCCACTCTCGGCTGTTTCCCCAGCCACAGGAAGGCTCGCAGGTCAGCGTGGATTGTATCCAGGGTCTTATTCGGCAGTGGATAGTACTCATTCTGGAGCGCGTAGAGGAACTTAGGGAGGATGATCATTTTATATAGCGCAGCACGCCCCAGTAAGGTGAGCGGGAGCTGTCTCCACCTGTCCATCTCAGCCGTGGCCTCCAGCATAATCCGGGATAAATTGGTCGTGAAAGAGCGCGTCCTATCCAGTGTTATAAAGACTCCCAGGTATTGGAAGCCGTCGTTAGTGTGTATAAGCGACTCTGGCAGGCAGGCTCCCCTCTCCATGCCTTGTGGATCGTAGAGGATTGACTTGTGCCAGTTTATTTTGTGTCCTGCTCGCGCCCCAAAGTCGTCGAGCTCTCTGAATAGCGCTGGGATAGTCGTGTCTGGGTCTGTCACGAACAGTAGTACGTCGTCGGCATACAGGGATATTTTTTCCTGTGTGGCAACTGAGTCCCCCCATGTAAACCCTTTGACCGTCTGGTTCTGTCTGATCCGTATCGCGAGGATCTCGATGGTGAGGGTGAATAGGAGGGGGGACAGTGGACAGCCCTGTCGCGTGCCCCGCCCGATAGGGAACTCACGGGACAGCCTCCCATTGACTCGTACTCCCGCTCTCGGGTCCGAGTAAAGGAGCTGTACCCATTTCAAGTACTTGGGTCCAAACCCAAACCTTCGGAGGGTCTCCATCAGGAAAGGCCAGTGGACTGCGTCAAATGCCTTCTCCGCATCCAGGGAGAGGAACCAGTGGGGTTCACTTCTCTTGGAGACCTCCTGCAGCCAATTGTGGGTGCGACGGAGGTTTAGTTTAGTCGCCCTATCTGGAAGAAAGCCGGATTGGTCCATATGCACTAACTCGGTGATGACCTGTCGCATGCGACGAGCCAGGACTGTGGCCAGAATTTTTGTCTCTATATTTAGCAATGAGATTGGGCGGTAGGATGAGCAGTCATCTCTAGGTTTCCCCTCTTTGTAGATTGGCACAATGATGGCCAGGTCTAGGTCTGTAGGGAGGGTCCCCGCCCGGTATGAATCGGTAAAGAGGGCTTTCATGTGCCGCTGCAATAAGTCCGCAGTTCGTTTAAAGAATTCCGCCGGGAAGCCATTCGGCCCCGGAGCCTTCCCTGGCTTCATCGCCGCTATGGCCTCCGATAACTCCTCAAGGGTTAAGTCCGCCTCTAAGGTCGCACTAGCTTCTGTGGACAGGGTAGGCACCTCCATGTCACCCATGTATTGTTTGGCGTCCCCACTGTCCCCCAGGTCCCTGGCCCTGTAGAAGTCCTCATAATAGGATGCAAAGGCTTCCGTTATACCCTCATCAGTGGTCACCCTCCTGTCCCCGGTCAACTGGACCTGATCCACCCAGCGCGACGTTCGCTCCTTCCTGCTCAGCTAAGCCAAAAGTTTACCCGACTTGTCGCCCACATCGTACAGCCTGTGTAGCGTCGTCAGAGCCTGGGTGCGTGCTTCGTCTGTGGCCAACTCCCTATAGTGCCTCTGCGTGTCAAGCAGCCTTCTAAGGCGCACCTCTTCTTTCTGCTGGAGGTACTCCGTCTCCAAGGCCAGGACATTCGCCTCCTCACTCGCTATCTTGCCCTGTTGTGCACGCCTGGCCTCTCCCAGCCTACTCTGGATGCGGTCACGGAGCACTGGTTTCATCGCCTCCCAAAGGGTAGCGCCGGATTCCACAGAACCCTCGTTCTCAGCCATGTAGACCCTAATGTCCGCCCGTACGCCCCCGAGTATTTCCGGCGTTTGAATGTCCCATGCCGTTAATCTCCATTGCGGCCTCCTGACTCCCTTCACCCGCCCCAAGTGGACATATAGCGGGGAGTGATCGGAGATCCCCCTCGCCTTGTATTCCGCTAGGTCACCCGCCGCAATCTCCTGTCGGGATACAAAAACATAGTCTAACCTGGAGAAGACCTTGTGTGCCCCGGAGTAAAATGAATATGCTTCTTGTGTGGGATGAAGCCACCTCCACACATCAGTGAGGCCTATGGTGGTCATGAGCCGTGCTAAGGCTGTTGTGTGTCCCCCTGTGTGCGGTGACCCCGATCTATCTTGCATGGTGCACATCACATCATTAAAGTCCCCTCCCACTACTTGCGTGGTGTCAGCCGTGTCCAGCAAGATGGCAGAGACTGCCTTTAGTGTGCGTGGCTGCAACTTGGGTGGGGCGTACACTGACAGCATCGTGTATCTACGTCTATTCCACATCCCCTGAACCCCCACATATGTGCCCTGCGGGTCTAGCCAGGTGCGTGTAATCGTAAATGGCACTGCTTTGTTTATGAGAATCGCAACCCCCCTTGAGTCCGTCGTGTAGCCTGCATGCGCCAGGACCGTGTATCGCCCCCTTGCTATGAATGCGCAGTGATTCCCCTTTAGGTGGGTTTCCTGGAGGAGGATAATATCAGGTGCCAGTCTCTTGAGGTAGGCTGTAACCAAACCTCTCTTGATTTTGGACCCTAAGCCGTTCACATTCCAAGTCAGCACTGTGACCCCTGAGTCAGTGCTGTGTGGGAAATCTAGTGTACTTGCCATCTTGCATTGCAGCGTCCCCCCCGAGCGGGACCTTCGAGTAGGATAGACCCCAGGTAAGGGCTGGCATAGCTCTGCTGTTTTCTGCTAAACTCCCCCCTCCCCCCCGTTCCCCTCAACAACCCCAACATGAGGTAAAAAGTAGTCTCGCTCACCCCCCCATCCCCCTCCCCACCTCCCTCCCCTTCCAGTCGCAGCCCCATATGGGATTGAACTATCCACGGGAGAAGGCCTGTCGCCCTCCCACACATCCCACCCGTATTAACCAATAACCAGCACTAAAAACACAAAGAACAGTAGAGGGGGTGTGCTTGGCATCATTCTTGACTCCGCCATCTCCATGACCCGACAGGTCAACGCCGTTGCCTCCAGCTGCTTTCACACCCTCCACATCCTCTGAAAGACCTTCAAATAGATCGCCCCCGAATCAAGGAAGACTGTCACCCACGCACTCACAACCAGGAGAGCTGACTATGGAAACACCCTATACGCCGGGATTAACAAGTCTCTGCTCCACAAGCTCCAGACCATACAGAACACCGCAGCCAGACTCGTCCTCGGCACCCCCGACACAAATACAGCACCCAACACCTACGTAACCTCCACTGGCTTCCTGTCGAGAAGAGAGTCACTTTCAAGATGCTCACCCATGCCTACAAATGCCTCCACAACACTGGCCCCTGGTACCTCAACAAGAGAATCTCCTTCCACGCACCTAGGAGAAACCTCTGAGCCGCCAACCTCGCACTCACCGACACCCCACGCATCAGCAGGGCCAGAACAAGTGAAAGAGCATTCTCCTACATCGCGGCCAAGACCTGGAACGAGCTTCCGATCGACATCAGAAGCGCCCCCTACCTGAATATCTTCGGGAGGACACTTAGCAGAGCTACTCCCCCCTCCCCCCCCCCACCGTCTTGAGACCCTCACAGGTGAGTGCGCACTTACAATTCCCAGATTGATTGAATGGTTGAAGGGGGTTGGCGGAAATGCCCTATCAGTATAATATGCAAATATTTTGAGCAAAATCAAAAGGTCTTGGCTAACCCCCAGATCTAAAAAGAAAAGAGAGCAAGAAAGAGAGCAAGATCACTTAACAGTGGTAGCACCTCCCACAAAAGAATAAAAAGCTAGTATGTGTAAAGGGGAAACCGCATGTGGAAAATGAAACAAAAAAAGAAAAAATATTTGAAATTGTGCAAATTAATAATATGGCCCAACATGAACCAGGCATTCCAGCTCCACGTACATACTCCTAAGATTAGAACAGAATTTAGTTATCAAAGAAAATGATCTTTGGACTTTTCTGAAATTGCGTCAGACAGGTTTTCAGTCTCACCGATTCTTTTAGTTATTTGAAGTTTCTCTCACTTTAAGAGCAAGGGCTTCACCTTCATAGTAGATTTTCTAAACTGTAGGTGAGGAGATACCACTGTTTATCTGCCGTACTACCATTGGCGCAGAGTATGGTGGCAGGCCTTTAAATACCATAAGTATTTATACAGCTCCTTGGAGCATCTTTGTTTTGTTAACTAACTCAGTGGGCACTCATTTTATCCACCTCGAAAGGGTGAAAGGCTGAGTGGATATACCAGAATTGGAACCTGTAACCCTGGGATCATTAAAGTGGATGCATTAGTTCACTGACTAAGTGGTAACCTGAGATCTAAGGCCTTGAGAATATAAAAACAACTGATTTACATTGTATACTCGTTGATACAGGGGGTCGTGTGGTCTTCGCAGACCAGGAGTAATATGGACCAGACCAGTCCGGCAAGTCTGACTGCCACCCTCGTTGCAAAATGTGATCCTTTTGTAGTCTGTTCAGCAGATTTGTCACTGAGCCAAATGATAAAATATTGCAGAAATAAATCCATAATACATGTGGAATCCTCCAGTAACGGCTCTCAACAAGGTAGCCCCAGGGGGAGGAGCTTCATGCGCATCCAAGATGGACGCGTGAGCACAGGGCTCCTGAGACCCTTTCCGCCTCCCGCATCTATCCTGCCACGAATCCTGATATAGACGACGGGTTCTACTAGCTGACACCCTGCTGATACGGGATCTCTTTTCAAAAATCGATTTGGCCGCCGGGAACCGGACTTACTACATCTCGAAACTTTGCGGCCTACATCGATGACTATCCACGGACTTGAGTCCCCGAGATACCCAGGTGGCAATTGAACAACAACAGCCAGTGAGACTCGGCCACTGCCCCTGTGGTACTTTCAGTTTCGTTTTTGGCCATTGTCTGCTGCGACTTGCTGCCTGTCGACACTGCTGGCCTGTGCCTTGCTACCGGCTATAAGCTTGTCTTTCGCCCTCGTCCCGGACTCTACACGTCAGCTTTAAGGAGAGCCATTCTAACCAGGTCCCAAAAGGCCCGCCAGGACTCGCTGCTCAAAATGGCGGGCAAGACGGAGAGCGAGAAGCGGGCTACCAAGGGCACGTACCGAGGGGGTATCACCTAATCCAACACTATGGATCGCTTCACTCGCCCAAAAGGATCCCCTGGTGGTGTGGGTAAAGTTCTGGATGAGACTGGAGATGTCTCTCCTGCGACTGACGAATTGACATTGAGGGACGTCATGGGCACCATTGCAAGTGTGAAGACATCTATGGGCCAGCAGTATGAGACACTGGCTTCTAAAATAGACACAGTGGCGATCGAAGTCAACCTCATCAGGACGGATCTCGCGAAGACCAATGAGCGGGTCAAGTCCCTGGACATCAAGACTGCAAGTCTCACTACTGATGTCTCGGATCTTCAAACCGAAGTTCGTAATCTCCGATCATCTAATGACTTGCTTGCCCGTCGGCTGGATGATTTCGAGAGCCGAACTAGGCGCAACAACGTCCGCATCATCGGTGCTCCGGAGAAATCCACTGAATTATCTACGGATCTCCTGGTGGAGGACCTCGTATTGAATCACTTAACACCCAAGGGCCTCAGTAACTTTTTCACGGTGGAGCGTGCTCACAGAGTTCCCGGCGGGAAGCCTAAACTGGGTGCCGCCCCGGGGCCTATCATAGCTAGGATTTTTAATTTTCGGGACAGAGACGCCATCCTTCAAGCATCACGCACCAATGGTCCCACAAAATTTGAAAACGCATCAATCAGTTTTTATCCGGATTTTACACAGGCGGTGCAAAAACAACGCATGGGCTTCATGGGGGTGAAACGGCGACTCAGAGACATGGGACTGAAGTACGCCATGCATTTCCCAGCCCGATTGAGGATTGAATATGAGGAACGTGCGCTCTTCTTTGACCGCCCTGAGGTTGTCAGTGACTGGCTCGATACTCTGCCGGCACATCAAGATCGCCCGGAACATTCGAGAGGCGCTGAAGGTGGCCTGGAGGAACAAGAGGAATGAGTCCTCACCGGCGTGCGAGCTCTATAGACTTATAGCAGTGGTTCGATGATTCTAGTGTGCATATATTGGTAATTACCCGGGGGCGGGAGGAATCGGGACTCTTCCTCCTCTAGGTGTTTCTTCTCTTTTTGTAGATTAGTTTAATGGGGCGACAGGCACACTGCAAGTTGGGGTGGCTTTTTGGTCTTAACTCAGGGGTGCAAGGTGGGGGGGGTGTGTTTTGGGGATTTCTCAGGGGGTGGTGGGGGGGTATTTGTTTCTTTGTTTATTTCGAGGCTACGCTTTGCTGCATATTTCATCTTTTGTGCCTGTTTCTTCGTGAGGGGGTACTGTTCTCATTTCTGGGATGGGAGGTAGAGGGCTGAGGGTGCTGAGCTGGAATGTCAATGGTCTGGGCGATAGGATAAAACAGGGGATAGTTTTGCAGTACTTGTACCGTCTTTCCCCAGATATTGTGTTATTGCAGGAAACGCATTAATAGGGAATACATGCCATGCATTGAATAGACGGGGCTATCGTCTGGCGGCACACTCCGGATTCACTAACGGGTCGAGGGGGGCGGCGTCCTCGTCAGGAGCTCCCTCCCCCTGGAGATAGACGACACTGTGCTGGACGATAGAGGCCGATATGCAGCTATTACGGGCCACTGGGAAGGGAAGACGATCTCCATACTCTCTGTATATGTCCCGCCAGGCTTGCAGTCCACTACATTCTCTGACTTGGGAAGGGTGGTTTTGGGTTTCCCCGAGGGTATGCTGGTTGTGGGTGGTGACTTTAACTCGGTTGTTTGTGGTAGTGAGGATCGTAGCCCCCCCAGGATTCTCCCGAAGTCACAAACATGGCTGAGCAACTTCCTAGATGCGCTGGGTCTAGTGGATTGCTGGAGGCAACTGCACCCCGGTCAGGCACAATATACCTTTTATTCGGGAGCACATGGGAGTCTCTTGAGGCTTGATTATATCCTAATACTGGCGGTGCAGGTGGTCTCTGTGAGGGAAATTCGACACCTGGCCAGGGGAATCTCGGACCATTCCCCACTCTCGCTTACTATTGATGTACAGTTGGGAGCTGAGGGCCAGGTTGCTCCGATTAACCCCTGGCACCTTCGCAATCCTAAAACTAGAGCTGAGGTGGTTAAATGCATGGACTATTACTTTGCTGAGAACGTGGGGTCGGTGTCCTCCTCCATCTCACTATGGGAGGCTTATAAGACTGTAATCCGTGGTCAAACATTGTCCTTGATTGCCAGTGCGAGGAAAAGCAAGAATGAGGAGGTGGTACGTTTGGAGAATGAATTTACTGCTTTGGAAGAAGAACTAGAATCTGGGGTTACACCTGAGGGGTTGCATGTTCTAGCCCTTAAACAGTCTGACTACAGGGCTCTGGTGACTGATGCGGCCAAGGCAATGAGTAGTGAGCAACAAGGGCGTCTGTATGATGTTGGTGATAAAGCCGGAAAATTGATTGCTTGGTTGGATAAAAGAGATAGATTGAATCGGGTGGTGCCTGTTGTTGAAAGAGCGGATGGGATGCGGGTTGTGGACCCGGTTGAGATAGTTGGAGTCTTTGCCCAGCACTTTCAGAAGGTTTATGCGCCGTTCTCGGACCTACCGGAGGAAGACTCACATTTGCTACTTAGAGATGTTGCGTTGCCTAGCCTGTCGGAGTCAGACAAGGAGCTTATGGAGGCGGAATTTTCCACCGATGAAATAGCGCTCGCTATCCGCTCCCTTCACTCGGGGAAGGCCTCTGGCCCGAATGGCATCCCGATTGAGTTGTACAAGTTGTGTCCCGACAAAATGGCGCCACATCTTCGCCAAATGTTTTTGGAATCGCGAGATCTCGGATCCCTTCCCCGGGATCAGAGACTGGCGTCCATTGTTGTCATCCACAAAGACGGGAAGCCCCGTGACCAATGTTCATCGTACAGGTCGATATCGCTTCTGAACGCCGAGCCAAAGATCTTGGCAAAACTTTTGGCAAATTGGCTGATAAAGGTGATCAGCGATTTGATACACCCAGATCAGTCTGGGTTCATTCCCCATCGAAATACCGCGCTCAACCTTCGCCGTCTCCATGGCGTGTTGGCAAGGGCGGGGTCGCTTCGTGAGCCGGCCATCTTGGTTTCTTTGGATGCCTCGATGGCCTTCAACACGGTGGAGTGGCCGTATTTGTGGCGACCCTTGCAAAATTTGGTTTTGGCCCCAATTTCATCGGGTGGGTTAGACTCCTGTATGAGCAACCGCTAGCCCAAGTGGTGGTCAACGGTAGGGCCTCGGAACCTTTTGTTCTCGGGAGAGGCACGCGGCAGGGCTGCTCTTTGTCACCATTGCTCTTCGCGCTCGCCCTTGAGCCCCTTGCCGCGTGGCTTCGGTGGGAACCTTCGCTCAAGGGCATTAGGTGGTCCCCTGACTTTGAGGATCGTATATCGTTGTATGCGGACGATATTTTGCTGTACCTAACTTCCCCTCGTAAATCGTTAGGAGTATTGTTCGACGTTTTGAGTTCCTTCGGGAAGAATTCTGGCTTGGTTATTAATTTGGCCAAGTCCTGTATTTACTCGCTTACTGGAGAATTGCCTCTCTTGCCCCGCGTCTGTCCGATACCGATTTCACACTACGGTTTCAAGTATCTGGGGATTTATATATCGTTGGACTCTGCAGCGCGATATGAGAGGAATTTGCTTCCTCCGCTTCTCCGGCTTCGATCGGACGTTACGGCGTGGTGTGGCTTACCGCTGTCCCCGGTGGGGAGAGCGGCCCTCTTTAAGATGATGTCTCTTCCCCGATTCCTGTACGCCATTCAAAACACGCTTGATTTGGTACCTGCCAGTTATTTCCGCGAGATTGAGGGCCTCCAGAGGAAGCTTGTGTGGGGCGGGCGACCTCGCATTGCATTGGTGAAATTGACTTTGCCCTGGTACGATGGAGGCATAGCGTTGCCCGATATCAAACGATACTATTGGGCATCCCAATTGAGTGCAGTCAACCACGCAATGTACGGTCCTATCCCTAATCTAGCGTTCGAAATGGATAGATGGCAACTACCGGGAGGCGACTATAATAGGGCTCTCTACTCTAGATCGGCTAGGAAGAATCTGACTGGCCACCGGGGTTGCGGTACGGGTATGGGGTAGTGCAACCTCTGCCACGGGGTGGTCGGACAGGCTGACTAGAGCTACCCCGCTTTACGCTGCAGAGAGGCTGGGCAGTCTCTGGACGACGAAGGGATTCGACAAATGGACCTCATCGGTATCTGTAAGGTCGGAGATCTCTGGGTCAAGAACAGAATCAAAACTTTCGATGAACTCAAACGGGAATACGCATTGAGTGATAGGGAGCACTTTCGTTATATCCAGATCCGCCATGCGCTCGAGTCGGTCTTTCCAGCCGGAACCGCTATTCCAGAGTCCTCTCCCCTGGAGGATAGAGTGCTTGACGGATACGTCCCTGATAGCACTATTTCTCTCATTTATAAAAAACGTATTAATGACCGCTCGGACCTACTGGTACAGCTTTGTGGGGCTTGGACCGGTGATGGACTGGAGTTGGATGATGAAGACTGGCAGGCCGCGATATCTTCCCCCAAAGAGGTCGCGATTCCGGCGCGTCTCCGGCTGGTGCAACTGAAAATTCTACACCGAATCTATGTCACGGGTCCACGCCTGATATGTATGGGTTACTCTGTGGATGGGTTGTGTAGGCGCGGCTGCGGTATGCTTGCTACCTTTCTTCATATTTTATGGGAGTTTCCAGATGTTGTGGTATTTTGGAACCGTGTGCATGCTGTTATGGAAGAGGTGACGGGTGTCTCGCTATTGCCAGAGGCCAGACGCTGTTTGTTGCTCAGACTCAATGGGCCACCCTTGGCAACATGATAGCGAAAAGGGACATAGCCCAACTGTGGGGGTCTCAGAGGGCACCTCTAGTCTCAACATGGAAAGAAAACATGGACTGGTGCATGTTCAGAGAAAAAACTGTGTATGTTGCCCGTGGCAGGCCCAAGAAGTGGGGGAGGATATGGACCCAATGGAACTCGTATCGTGGAGAGATTTGCACCCCCCTTTTGTAGATGTCCCTGACATTCCTCTGTCCCTGTGACCGTGCATCCCATGACACTTACATCCTGTTGTTTATGACTTGCTTGCCTGCCCTCGGCCCTCCTCCCTCCCCGAGATCTTCCATCCTTTATCAAATAAGTTCATTCAGATGGGTTCGCTCCCCCTCCTGCCTGGACAGCCTCTTACTGTATAGTTTATTGCCACAAAATTTTTGTTTGTGTGTTTGTTTTATAAAATCTAAACTGTGGAACCTTTCATTCATCCTCCTATCACCACAGGATCTCTACATTGTTATGTGATATCGCTGCCGGGCCCACGGGTTGTCGGCTGATGAGCTGTGTAACAATGCAACTTTGGTATCTAGTGCTAATGGCCGGCCTCTGTGGTTGTAGGTCTGTAACTGTACTACTTTTACTGCAATAAAGGTTTTCCAAAAAAAAAATTAAAAAAAAAGGTAGCATCATTCTATTCCAGGAAGTAACAGGCGTAATTTGCCCGTTGTGCGGACATTTATGTGTGTCTTCGAGGAAAGAGTTGTTTTCTAGGTAATAACTATTTTTTGGGCTATGATACAGCACAATTAAATTTTTTTTCGAACATAAGTTACAACCTGGACTAAATAAAGTTTGCATGGGACGCTTTTAAATCTTACAGCCATGTGCTTGGTTTTGGCAGAATTTAAGGGGTGCAAAATGCTCCTTTAAAATACGAAACCTTTAATACAGTCACAAGTGAGCCTAAGAGCAGCATACTGTCCAGATAATTATGAAATGACACTGCTTTCACCCAATCATAGTTTATTATTTAAAATTTTTATATAGCACACTAGCACCTAGATATATTTAGGCACTTTAAACAATTAACATATCACCGTGCAAACAAGATTGTCGAGCACAGAAACAGAAGGTGAAATGAAACCACAAATACTGCTAAATGGGTCAAAGGATAGTTCCAGACTGGTGTCACAGTCCCGGAGAAGGAGCGGTTCTGGCCTGTGGCATTTCTGAATCTGGTGGCTTAAGTCATCAGAATATTCCAGTTTCTTAGGTTTCTTTGCCTTCTGTCCAGGGCCGGACTGGCCGTAGCGGGCAGAGGGCGTTTTCCCAGTGGTCCGGAAGGGTGTGGGGCGGTTTTAGAGTGGTGGGGGCTGTTTTTTTTGTTACTGGGGGCCAGTTTAGCAGCAGTGCTGCAATATCGTCCCGCTGTAACAAAATAACAAACGCAGCAGCAGAGTTTGCCCCTTGCTTGATGATGAGGCAGACAGTGAAGCTTCCTGTGAATGGGGGAAATATGCTCAGATTTTTCGGATACGGAGCTCAGTCTGGCTGCGGAGCGTACACTTGGTTTGAGCTGAGTCAGAGAAGATTCAAGAGAACAGCGGCGGCTCCTCCATTAGGGCGGAGGAGCGCTGCCTCACTGCTTTCGCGCAGTGCGAGAAGCAGAAACATAAAATTGTATTTTTAATACCATTGCGGTGAGAAAGCAGAAGACAGGGGTATGCCTGGTTGGGGGCAGGCGGGAGGGTATGCCTGGTTGGGGGCGAGCAGATGGGCAAGTCATGGAGGAGTGGCTTGCAACACTCTGAGTACTCTGACTGTTTGGTCGGCCTTGGTGCTGACCAAAGCAGTCATGCGCACTCTACATTTTCTCTATGTAGGCTGCTGTCCAGGGGCGCTGTCCGGGGGCGCTGTCAGGGGCTTGGCACCAATCACAATGCTGCCATTGCAACTTTGTGATTGGCTTATAGGAGGGTAGGGAGCATGCCTGTTCCTAAGTTCCTGTTCCTCTTTAGGAAAATGCGGAACGCGGAACCAGGCCAGAGAGCAGAGGCGTTGCGGGACCTGGTCAGGTAGGTTTTCTTCTTTTTCTTTTACCCTCCCTCCCTCGCCCCCCGCGGTAATCCGAGCGCGACCCCCCCATGCGAGTATTGCGAGCGGCAACTGCAAGAGCACCATCTAGGATAGCATGACAGAATAAAGTGCAGAGAGTACCAATACAGCATGCAATTACTTCTTAGAAATGCATTGTTTCACTATTTTATGTAAAAATAAATTAAGTAAACAGTAAAAACATAAAAAGAGAGCAATATCCGAGAATGACCAGTCTGTCCCAATCAGCCTAATCTTTGAGTGCAGATCGTGGCCGGGCAATGGCTGAAGGACATCCCTTTAAGAGCCAATTAGCCCTTGCTAATGGGAGGTTTTGTTTACATCATTCACATTCTCCGAGTGACCATGTATAGTTTATTGTACATATTTTACCTTCAGTTCACATATACTGATTTTGAGCACCTCTTGTAGCGTCTAGCGTTCTCGCAAGTATGAAAAGTGCTCCCTGCTGTTATTACTAAAGTTCACATTAGAAATCCTAACAAAAGTATCATCTGCTCAATGTTATGCCTACCTCTGAGGTGGAGCCTGCAAAATCAAGCTTTGGCAAAGCCAAAAGGTTTGGCCTATGTGAAATCTATTGGCTTTGTCAATGTGTTTTTACACGTTGCACAGCAGTTGAGCTGTGTGATGTAAAAGACAATTACTAGGGAATGGCAGGCATGAAAAATGCCCGGCATTCCATAACCAGGAAGAATGAGAGGGGTGTTGTCAGTGTGAATGCCTACACATGGGGTATGTGCAGTGGTTGATTGTGCTGTCCATAATGTTAGTGCTGTGCATGGTGTGGTCTTGTGTGTTGTGTATGTTTTTACTGACCAGTCAGGGATCATTCGGGATTAGAACTTGTGACCATGGGGATCATCACAGATCCCTAGGGTGGAAGCATTAATCGATTGAGCCTTGAGACCCAACACCCCTGTGTATAAACCTAACAAGGGTGCAAAAACAACATAAGAAGGCTTTGTCATAGGATGTTTTTTCCATTTTGAATGACTCAAGCTGCTCTACATTACGCTTAATTTCTTTGGTGACAGGTTTATTTTATTGGACATAGTGGGACTAGTTTCAATTTGACCTCAGATATTTGAAATCAGTTCTGGCTTTCATCTTTCGCAAAGACACACTTTTTTGTATCAGAGAAAACTTGTGTGTGCGAAGCTTCTTTCCTGCAGGCCAAAGATCACATGCACCCTTCTGTGCTAGCTTGTTTCAGTGTTTATGCACGGCTGCAATAACACAGTCCATATATGGTGTGCTGGATCAGAAACCATGTGCCATCAGGCCATGCCTTCCTACAATTGGTGGGCTTTTGGAAGGTTACAATTGGTGGGTTTGAAGAATTCCTACAATTGGTGGGTTTGAAGGTTACATGACTCCCACTTCAACGTCCAGCCTCGTGTTCTCATGGGCTGTGCTAGAAGATGTCACCACCATCACTGGCCTAAGTCAAATGAGAGCCCAGAGCACCTGTTCATGCAGGGGCGGTCACTATACCAATAATTCACTCAGCAACAAAGGGAAGAAAGGACAATACCTCGGTGAGGGAGGGGCCTTTAGCTAGACACAAACAGCCAAAAATCTCCCAGCGACAGCTATAACGTCTATCTGCCCTGCAAACCAAAAGTCACACCTACTGCGGTCAGATGCAGTTTCCACCGTGACATGTATCTATGAGGGGTAGGAATCTGTGCTTGATACCAGAAGGGACTTTTGTGCTTGACCATTACACTAATCCTTGGATTACATGATGCACTCAGCCTGTTTACTTTGCAGTTGCTTTGCAATGCCCATTTGGTTTGTCATAGTAATAAATCAGACTGTCTTTGTTATATGTAGTTTTTTTTGCACATAAAAAGGCGATAGTAAACACAGCGTTGTATGACACAGCATTTGCCATTACAGGAACCTGTCAACGCTACAGAGGAGAGCAGGGCAAGATGATGATGCTTCACACAACACCAAAATAAAGTGATGCCATAAGTACTGGCGATGGCGCGAAGAGAGCAAAAAGAGTACCTGCAGGAGGCTGCAGTGAAAGAACACTTGCAACTGGAAGCTGAGTCTATCAGTAGCGCGATGTTCTCCGGGCCATGGCACATCTTCCAGTGTGGGGCGATAAACTCCGCCAGGCGGCGCAACAGAGTTTTTTTTTAACCTAACTCCCTGCTCATAGTGGAGTGGAAAATACTCCGAGAACTCCGCCAGCGAGCGGAGTGGAGTTCATCGCCCACGCTTAGTAACAATAGGTTTGCAAGGAATGGTGCAAGCACCATTATATGTCAAATATAAATGAAGCAGTTAGAAAGAGCGCTGATATTATAGCAAGCCGGCCAAGATCTTGCTTAATTGTAGATAAGATGACTTAGGGGCAGATGTATCAAGATTCCGATTTGCAAATTCTAAATAGCGATTTTTTGCGAATCGCTATTTAGAATTCGCAAAATGGAATGTATGTACAAAATCGCTATTTTTTAGCGATTCCTTAATATTCTTTATTTGCGAATTCGCATTTTGCGAATTCGCAAATAAAGAATAATTTCCAATGCATTCCTATGGGCCAGGAGGCCCATAGGAATGATGGTGCAATAATTCTCAAATTGCGAATTCACAATTTGCTAATCGCAATTTGAGAATTATTTTAAGGGTGCAGGGGTGTCTCAAAGACACCCTGCTGCACCCCTGAAATTTACATGTGTGTGCATGTGGCACACATACATGCCCTATGGGCATGTATGTGTGTCACATGCCACCCTCACAAATGCTAAATAGGGCATTTTTAAAAGAAATCGCAAATTACCACCAACTACAAGTTGGTGGTCATTTGCGATTTCTTAACACAAATTCGCAATTTCAAAAAGTTACATACATATCATTTAAGGAATCGCAAAAGTTGCGATTCCTTAAATGCTATGGCAAAATAAGGAATCGCAATTTTTTGCGATTCTTTAAATTGCGATTTTTTGATACATACCAAATCATGCTAAAAGGCCGTTTGCGAGTCGCAAAGGCCGAAATTCTGCGAATTTCGGCCTTTGCGAGTCGCAAAAGCCTTGATACATCTGGCCCTTAATGACTCAATGGTACCAATATCAAATTTATTTGAAAGTCCACATGTAGACATAACATCAGACAAGTATATGCAACTAGGAAGCCACACCAAGAACTATAAGTGTACATCACTTAACCTTAGCCTTAGACAGGTACTTTAACTGGCACTTAAGAACCGAAAGACATAAACACTTCCTCCATTCCACTACCGGAGAACACAGACAGAGAGTCACAGACATAGACGAGGGACTGCATGGTGCATGATGCAACACTGAAAAGTGGTCAGGACAGCATTTGGCTATGTTCATCTTACTAGAAAACCAGTAATAAGAGCGCTGGCTATTATTTATTCAAGGTGAATTCTGATACATGTTATTTTAAGATTTATTTTTTTATTATCTTTGAACAGAAATGACTCCATTCTCAGTGTTCCAGTGTTTGCACAAGACAACTTTTCCCGGCACAAGACAATTTCTATTTTTATCCGTTTTTTTATTTATACAGTTTTAGAAAATGTGGACCATGCATTAGGGCTCTGGGGCATTGTTTAGAAGTGCAAATATTGTATAAACACTTCCAAAACAATAAACATTTTAGTTAGGGGCTATTGCTATGTTTACATCGCAATGGCAGGTAGTCTTGGAGATGTTTACCACATTGAAGTGTGCTTTCTTATGCTCCTGATGTAAATAATTAATTTACTCTCTTAATTTCTATGCAGGTAAGTACTTAATCAATAATAACTCAATCGAAATGAAGGAAAACAGAGTCCGTGGTGTAAGAGTTTCTAAGGGTTTTATTCCTCATAAAGGAATCAGGATATCATGTTCTGACCACCACACAGGGTGTCAGAAGGGATAGATGAGCGCGCCGTCGTTTATTGACAATACATAGCTTATATACTTGATTTACATCATAAGGTTCAATGTAAGAGGCGTAACAGCTGAGAGAAGACAAGATAACAGTATACACGTGGTGCTAATACATCATCAAGAGGCGTAAACTAGGCGTGTGTGCTAGAAACGTCACTGATAGGTGACGCAAGTGGGTGGCACCAAGGGGTGGTGCTAACAGAATGTTGCAATGTCAGCAGAAATCGGAAGCTTGGATGCGCGCGCAGCTGCATGACGTGTGATAGACGGGGTGCAGGGGACTTGACATTTACACTGGCGGAAAGAGTCAGAAGTCTGGCATGTCAGATCAACTTGTGCTTCTATCATATCTGGTATCTGATGTTTAGGAACTAAGCTATCTGGGCAGAAAGGTTTCTAGAGCAGAAGCTATTCTATACTTGCTGTGAGTGCGTGTATAGGCGCCTGAATGTCTGTATGAGAAGCGTGGGGGCATAGGGCCTTCCATGGAAGCATGGCAACAGAGGCTATGAATTACTTGCATAAAGACAGGTCGGCCCTTTAGCCCTGTAGCTGGGGAGGGATGTTTACTGAAGCTAGCAGGCTGGAATGTATCTTCGGGAGGAAAACAGATAACTCGAAGGTTATAGTCAATCTTGGCAGGCAGCAGGCTGAGCTGAGCACGGAGGGCCGCGCTAGAAGTAAGTCAGAGTTCACGGGTACGGGGGCTGCTTGGGCAGAGGCCCTCGCAGTCAGAAGCCAGAAAAGAGGCTCGATGGCAGAGATTCAGGGCCTACTTTCAGCCAGGCTGAAAAACGTAGGAGTACACTTCAAAAAGACGTTGGCATAGCATACTTAGGAACGGACCATCAAACCCATTCATGGTGGGTCTGAAAGAGGACAAGTTAACGTTGGACGCAAATGTATTTGCGTCTTCATAACTGATACAGGAGGGAAGTTACATGCACTTTTAACTCGTACATGGAGTCGGTGGGGTACTCGCTAGGGAACACAACATGACCATAAAATTTATATTACCTCATTCCCTCCTTGTTCCCTACGGACCCTTCATGATATATCGATCCTCATAAATCGATCAGTTTGTTCTTGTAACATTATATGTTCGTCTTTCTTTCTTTGACTGTTTGAGAGGCAACTGGAATGCTCAATGCAGGATGTGGCACACAGTCCACATATCGCTGGCCCACACTGCAGGCATAGGCAACAACTGAATACTATAACAAGGCCAATGCCTAGGAAGGATAAGATCTTCCATCCCCAAGCTGTTAACGTAGTCCAGAACCAACCGGACCAAGTCCAGGTGCCTGGATTCTGATGTATCTGATTTGCAATTTTATGTAAACGGGTGATAGCTTGATAGACAGATGGTGCGTTTTGTGGAATGAAAACACAGCAACTTGACCCGATGACCTTACAAGCTCCACCTCTATCTGCCAAGATGACATCAATCACAAGACGATTTTGAAGGACAACAGTCCGTATAGCAGACTGCTCCTCTGTTAAGTTACCTAGAGCGGAGGCAGTTTCGTTCACTACTGCTTCAAGTGTTCTCGTTAATCTGCGTATTAATTTACTGTTTTGGACAGGTCCTAGGAAGAAAAAGAATCCTTTATTGAAATCAGTGTACTGTTCCCATGCCGTTTCTGTGTAGTCGACAAGGGGAATATCTCTTTTGGGTCTATTCGGTGCTAGATTCGTATTTCTATGGTAATCAGGAGGAGCTAGGAAAACAGGTGGCAGAAGGAATGCAATGTAACAGGTACCATCCCAATCTGGGGGCAAACGTATGTATGCGGTATGACCACAAACAAAGTAGGAATGACTGGTAGCTTTAAAAGACGATTTACCATGGTCACTGAACTCGACCACAGTAGTGCATTCACTATGACCTACGTGTACTGAACCTTTCTTGCTAACACATAATTCACCTGTGACTGGTAACACTAACATATGGGGCAAAACTGGAGCAGTTTCAGATTCAACAGTGAGGATCATAAGGCTAATTGTGTAATTACCTAATCCATATACTTCATTTTCTAGATCAGTTCCTATTCGAGTGGGAAGTCCGTCTTGATCAGGATAACAGACGTTGAGCAGGACTAAGTTCAAGTTTCCCCAAACCCAGCCCCCATCGAAAACAGCAATATCAGGATCTAAAGAATTAATTATTTTAAACCATGCTCCACAGGAGCCATTGTGAGTGAATGGGTACGGAAAGAGAGGCAGAGCTCCCTTGTAATTCTGGTAGGGAGGGAGTCGACCACATATCCAGCAGTCTGTAGCATTACTTGTCTGATGGGAATGGTGTAACATACTAATGAATGTATTGTTGCGCAGCGCAAGTCTGTAAGAGAGTTCATGTGCAGGAAGTTCACTAAAAGTGTGTTCAGCAGAGACATTGTAAGCAGATTGTTCACGCCTGAAAATAGGCCAGTACATAGGAAGCAGAATGCTGGCAATAATAATTAGAATACTCAGAATAAACATGATTATTAGTGTCACTATGCAGTGACTACGAAGTGATTGGCAATATGTTCTTCTCTTTTCCTCTCTCTCTCTAACTCGATCTAGGGGATACATGTCAGAAACTATTTAACCGATTCACCTAGGGGAGGACTTAAACAATTAAACTGTCTGACTTGCTAGATCGAAGCTTCATTCGGTAAAGTTCTTGAGGAGTCTTTTCTCTTTTAGGCACAGTAACGTCTTGTGCTTCAACACAGTCTTTGGTGGGGGTGGACGAGTCAGAGTCCTGTTTCAGTCCATTTTTTAGTTCATTGCATAGCTTGATGTGACTCGTGTGGACCCACCCCTTTCTCCCCTCGATTTTCACGGCGGTCCTGGTGGTAAGCAGAACGGTCTTCGGAGACTTCCAGCGGGGCTCCAGCGGACTTTTCCGGTCGAAATTCCGGACGAGTACCAGGTCACCTGGACGGACCTCATGCGCCTTTACATCGGTGTTGTCAGGGAAGGCTGCGGCAACCTGTGAACGACATGATTGGAGTGCAGACATCAAGGAGGCAAGGTAATCTGTCAACATGTTACAATCAATATCAGTGATCTTTTTCGGAACGGGCGTCCCCCACATATTCGGTGGTCTGCCAAAGACCACTTCGTACGGGGATAGCCCTGATCTTGAGTGGGCGACCATTCTCATATAGAATAGTGCCACGGGCAGGGCGACTATCCAGTCGACCCCTTTTTCCTGACAGATCTTGGCAAGACGGATCTTTAGTGTCTGATTATGCCTTTCTACAAGGCCAGCTGCTTCGGGATGTCGGACACAGTGGAACCTCCACTGATATCCTAGCAAGAGGGAAACTTGTTTCATCAACTCGGACGAGAACGGCTGTCCGTTATCTGAGTACACGACACGGGGCAAACCGTACCGTGGGAAGAATTCACGAACCAACTGTCTGGCAGTGGTCGGAGCAGTGTAGTCTGGGACTGGGTATGCTTCGGTCCAGCGGGACAGAGCACAAACAATTACAAGGACATACTTAAATCCTCTACAGCTATTCATCTGGATATAATCCATCTGGAGGACTTCAAAAGGGTGATCGGGAGGATGGAATCCACCTTGCTCAACAGGGACGCTTTTACCTGGATTGAACTGACAACAGATCATGCAAGTACGCACTTTCTGTTTTGCTGCTGCTCGTAAGTGTTTGTTGTACCAGAGGTTCTGTAAACTGTCTAACATGGCTTTCTCTCCAAGATGGGCAGGACTATGTGCTGTATTTATCATGACTTGAACCATTGAGTCGGGGAGAAACCATATAGATTTTCCCTTCGTCACCCAACCTTGATCTGTCTGAATCCCTCCTAGTTCAGTCCATTTCTTTATTTCCTCTGGAGTAGCATGTGTCTGGATGTCAATTACGTCTAGGGCGGGATCTCTAACTGTCATACACTGTGTTTGTACTATTGTCTTTGTCACATCAGTAGTCTGGGTGTGAGTCAATGCTGTATGTTTTGCTGTCTGGTCTGCCAGGTCGTTACCCTGGGAAACAGAATCTGTGACTTTAGTATGTGCCTTACACTTCATGACTGATATGCCCGAGGGCAAATGTATTACTTCTAACAGTGCTTGAATGAGGGGGCCATGTTGTATCTTGGCCCCATGAGAAGTCAGAAAACCTCGTTCTTGCCAGAGGACTCCGAAGTCGTGTACAACTCCGAAGGCATAGCGGGAATCTGTGTATATGTTAACATTTCTGTTCTTGGCTAGAATACAAGCTCGGGTCAGAGCGATGAGCTCTGCTGCTTGAGCAGACAGGGTGTCAATACGATGTGTTTCTTTAATTTCAGTTTCAGTGGTCACGGCGTACGCGGCCACTAATTCTCCTGTACTTGTTCTCATGCATGAACCGTCCACATAAAGTGTCAGGTCTGGATTTGTCAATGGGACATCTGTTAAGTCTCGTCTAGGCTTAGTTACTGCATTAATTATTTCTATACAATCATGCGGAGCTGGATCTGTCATAACTGTAGGTAACAGTGTTGCTGGGTTCAGGATGCTGCAACGTCTGATTTCTATGTGTGGCTGGAATAGTGTTAATTCATAACCTGTCAGTCGTGCTATAGTTAAGTGTTGAGTCTGGGTTCTGTTTAACAAAACCTCTACAGAATGTGGTACTTGAACTGTTAACTGATGACCTAAAACAATTGAATCACTTTGTCTTATTGCTAACGCTGTTGCTGCTACTGACTTTAAGCACGCAGGGAGTGCTTGAGCTACTGAATCCAATGTACTAGAAAAATAAGCACACGGCTTATGTGAACCTGCTTGGTCTTGAGTGAGGACAGACAACGCTGTGCCATCACGTTCTGTAACAAAAAGTGTAAACGGTTTGCTGTAACATGGTGTCGCTAAAACTGGTGCTTGGCATAAAACTTTCTTTAATTCTTCAAAAGCTTGTGTGTGTTCCTGAGTCCAAGGGAGGACAGTCGAAGTCGCTGCCTCCTGTGTCGTTAACTGGATGAGTGGTTTAGCTAAGAATGCATACTGGGGAATCCATTGTCTGCAGTACGAGGTGAGGCCTATGAAGGCCCGCACTTCCTTTTGTGTCTTGGGTTGCGGCATGTTCACAATTAACTGAATGCGATCGGGAGTGAGCTGTCTCCCCACTTTGGACAGTAAGTGACCCAAGTACACAACTTGCTGAGCACAGAATTGTAGCTTCGAAGGAGACACCTTGTGTCCCTTGTCAGCCAGGAAATGTAAAACTGTCAGTGATGCTTTTTCACATTCGGGCTCACTTCGTGCGGTGATCAGCAGATCATCGACGTATTGTAGTAAAGCGGTGTTAACTGGCATTTGAATACAATCTAGTTGTCTTTTCAGTGCTTGACTATAGATGCTGGGGCTTTCTGTAAATCCTTGAGGTGCGCGCGAAAATTTGAAACTGCGTCCATTTAAACAGAATCCGAAGAGATATTGGCTCTCGGGATCAATAGGCACGCTGAAGAAGGCGTTCTTGAGATCAATTACAGTAAAGAACGTCGCTTCTGAATCAATAGCAGTCAAGAGAGATGATATATCGGGGACCACAGGATACTGTGGGATAATGCATTTATTCAATTCTCGAAGATCAATCACCAGCCGATATACTGGCGGTGCGTTGGGATCAGTACGTTTAAGAATCGGAATGATGGGTGAATTACAGATATTGGAGTCGGTCTCGACGACCACTCCTTGGGCAATGAGCTCTTCAATGATTTTCAGTAAAGCCGCTACAGCATCGGGTGGTAACTTGTATTGTCTGATTCTGGGTAATACAACACCTGCCTTGAGGGTAACGCGGTATGGTGTAATGTGCATACATCCTACATCAGTCGGGCCTTTTGCCCACAAGTAATCAGGTACATTTTTCAATCTGACGTCAAACTCACGAAGGACGTAATGACCCTTGAAATCCCGCAGAAAGAGTCTAACCCCCTCCGGGGAGCAGCATATTATAGCTCCTAGAGCTTTCAGTGTTTTAATTCCTAACAGATTTTCCGGACATGATTTTGTTAGTAACAGGTCTGTAACGCGTGATAATGGACCCACAGCCAGGGGAACTGGTTCTGATACTTCATTTACAATAGGTTGTCCTGAAAAACCAAGGGAAACATTTTGTGAGCCTGAGAGGGGTGCCCCTGGAACTTCGTCATGACTTATTGTAGTGCGACTTGCCCCTGTGTCAATTAAAAACTTTCTATCTTTCCCCAATACCTGACTGTGTACATAAGGACCTTCTTGATCTACAGGAATCTCGATAAGAGGCAAGCCACCTTCCCTCTCTAGGCTGTTTCATGTATATCGGGAATATTCGGGGTAAGCAGACTGGGCATACTGGTACATCTGTTGTGAGACTTGCTGAGTTGCAGCAATGGGCTGTGGCTGTGGTACTGCTACGGTCTGTGCTGTCTGTGCGGATGCATGCATGGGCTGTGTATTCTGTGTAGACTGATGCTGGTTATGGTCTTGTCTAGGCGGATGCGGTCTCTCTTTAGTTTTACCTGTCGCTATGTTATGTTTCAGAACTGCACATTCGTGTACGTAGTGACCTGGCTGCTTGCAATAATTGCATGTCCCTTTAACAGGAGCTGCAGCGTGACTTGTCTGGGTCGTACCTTTCCTGTGACTGTCGGATGGGACCGTCTGGGCTACTAACATTTTCATTTTCGTGTCTTTCATACGCTTCTGTTCCTGATCTTGTTCTTCCCTAATTCTATTCTGGTGATATTGTAACATTTGTAACATCTGGGATGGCGTATTTGCTTGCCATGTACTCTCGACTTTATACACTCTATTTTTAACTAACGGTAGGGAATTCTCGACTAACTTTGATACAAAAAGATGTGGGTACGACTCGCTACTTGGCTGGAGGCCACTATTGATAATAAAACATTTCTCGAATCTTGAATAAAAGTCGCTAGTATCTTCATCATGTTTCTGTTTACAGGACGAGATTGCATCCCAATCCTCCTTTCTAGTTGTCAATAATCTGGGCAGGACCTGTACTATTAAACCTGGTAATGCTTTAGTTTTGTCCCCAAGGCCTAACCCTGGAACCCGTTTCTTTTCTTCATCCTCTATTTCTGCCCAGGCAATCTTTGCGTCTCCCACCTCCCAGTCCTTTTCCTTTAATTTCTCGAATATACCCGTAGGCAATAATACTTTCAACATTTTCATGATATCATCATATGTGTAGTCCCCCATCAGTAACATGTCTTTGAGCTCTCTATGAAAACCTGCAGGGTCTTTATCATGGCATGGTACTAATTTCTTCATTTCTAACAGTTCTAATTTAGTTAGAGGCGTGTGTACATACACGCGTTTCAAAATTTTATCCTCACCCATAACAGGGTGCACTTCTCGCAAGGGGTTCTGACTTTCAATACCACCCCCGCACTGCATATGGTACATTTTCCTTTCTGGAGGTGGGGCGGGAACATATTCAGGACTTACAAAGGTGTCATATCTGCGTCGTTGTTCTAGAATTATTTGAACTAATTTAGTGCTTAAGCCTCTCCATCTATCCATCAGTAGTGCTTCTAGTGTCTCATGTAAGGGACCTGGATCGGAATAATGTTTTCTGTACTTAATGAGAAGGTGCTGAATCATATATACCCCTGCTAATTTCTGTTCGTCGGGGGAGAGGTTCAGAAATGTCTGTGCTACGGTGTCATCATTATATATGTCTGCATTTTCGGCCCATGATACCGCTGATCGGGCTAATTCTTGTTCATCCATAGAATTGAGTACATGGTACCCAACTCGATCTCGAAGCCGTTTATCAGTTTCCTGGAACTGATGTTCAGCAGAATTCGGATTCGTTAAGGCAGAGAAGAAAACTCTCTTGCTTTCCGGACGGACACCTTTCCTAAGGTAGTTTCCCCTACCTACATATGCTATAGTGCTTGTAGTCGGTTCTAGTTCTTCAGATTCTTCTTCCTCCTCGGAGGGAGCCTTTTCTTTCTCTTTCTCGTGTACTGCTATCACTGCTTTCTTAATCTTTTTATACATGGCCTCTATGCAATTTTGTCTGTCATGTTTTCCATCGGCTATATTTTGACCCCACTTGTTCAATGCATCTAATTCACTCTGCTCTGTTCCGGGCCTGTCTCGTTCTCTTATTAGACAATTTATGAAAAATCGTAGTATCAGTGCTTGCATGTTAACTTTCTGTTTCTCCAGGGCATCCTTAATACTGTCGGGGTCCTTTCCCGTTTGAACGAACTCATATATTCTATCTAGGCGCTCCTTCATTCCTGCATAACATAACAAACTATCAGTAGCAGATCTTAACCGTAAAGACGCTAATATCATTAAGTCGTCCTGTCCAGGTTCTGGATCATATCTACAAACTGACATATTTTCTTTTAGTGCATCAAGACGGGATGAATTAGAAGAACGGGGGGATCTGTGCGTAAGAGGACTCTGCAGACCTCTGAGATTTAATCTGTGAGTCGGTGGCGGGGTCTGTAGACCCGCGGTCGCACCTCCTGAAGCGGAAGCTTGGGCATTATCTCTGTGTGTAGTCAGTATCTGAATTTGTCTTTTAGTAGGATCTGATTGAAGTGGTTTCGGCAGATCAGTTTTAGGTGAGGGAAGTGGCGGAGCTGGCGGAACGGGACTAGTCTTTCTCGATGTCGGCTGAGAGTGATCTTGGGGAGCAGTACCACCCCCGGCCCTGTCAGTAGGCAGGGCACGAACAGGCAGATTGGTGTAAGCTGGCGCTACATCTTCGAGATATGAATTTAGGAATATGTCTTTAGTAGTCTTATGCATTACTTTAGTTGGAACTAATGGTGACGGCAAATTTTTCGGTATTTCTGAAATGGCGTCAGGGGTACCATCGGCCAAAAGATACATGTTGTTCACTTTGCCATTTAGGATACGATCTATTTGTTCTACTTTTACTCGAATTCCCTCAGTAACTAATTCGTTTTCTTGGGCCTTTTCTGATTCTTTAAGCCTGTCTTCTCTACGGAGTGCTCTATCAGCACGCTTACGTGATTCCTTACGCCAAAATTCTATGGCGTCTTTCTGAGATTGTCTAGCTTTCTTTTTCCGTAATATTTCTTCTACCTTTATGATGCACTCGGCATCCCATGTTCCGTTAACTGGCCATCGGTATCTTTCCTCTAGGTGCTTGGTATAATCTGTCCATAACTCTAGATACAAGATGGCGTCTATGCCATGCTTATTATACATGAAATTACCTGGAGTGTCCCTAGGGGGGATTGGAATCTCTTCCTCTAACATCCCTTTCCTAGTTCCTATCTGCTTTAATTTGTTAAAAAACGGCATTGTGCCTACTTGATACTGGAATGCTTGATCCTTGATACTTAATGTCAACTGTAACTATTTAAACAAAAAAAACACAATAATGCACAAAAACAATCACATTCATACCACGACATTAATCACATGAAACATTTAAAGACATAGCTAACTTCCCCCTACTCTGAATGTACCGCTCAACGATACAGATACACTGCTGTAACAGTGCAGAAATTCGGAATACTTTATATACTGCTAAACAGTACAGATACACTGCCTAAAAACAGTGCAGACCGGACTTGCGTACCCAAACCCGTCTAGATACGACCCAGCAATGGTACTCACCGGGAAGCACGGAAAACAGAAGGCCTCGGAACTTCGGAAAACTTCGGAAAACTTCGGAAAACTGGTGGGCCTCTTCACACCTCGGACCTTGCTTCCTTCGGCTGGGCTCTGGTCGGGATCCTCCGCACTCCTCACCGCCTCGTCTGGGCACTGATCGCAGTCTTCGTCACCTCCGTGTGTCAGAGGGGGATGCAGGAAATCCTGCCAGTACACGTGTTGTCCGTCTAACTGATGGCAGGGGACACGGATTGCAACGCACCTTCCGGCGCGTGAGGTGGGGGAGGGGTCCCTATTCGGGCGCCAAAATGATGTAAATAATTAATTTACTCTCTTAATTTCTATGCAGGTAAGTACTTAATCAATAATAACTCAATCGAAATGAAGGAAAACAGAGTCCGTGGTGTAAGAGTTTCTAAGGGTTTTATTCCTCATAAAGGAATCAGGATATCATGTTCTGACCACCACACAGGGTGTCAGAAGGGATAGATGAGCGCGCCGTCGTTTATTGACAATACATAGCTTATATACTTGATTTACATCATAAGGTTCAATGTAAGAGGCGTAACAGCTGAGAGAAGACAAGATAACAGTATACACGTGGTGCTAATACATCATCAAGAGGCGTAAACTAGGCGTGTGTGCTAGAAACGTCACTGATAGGTGACGCAAGTGGGTGGCACCAAGGGGTGGTGCTAACAGAATGTTGCAATGTCAGCAGAAATCGGAAGCTTGGATGCGCGCGCAGCTGCATGACGTGTGATAGACGGGGTGCAGGGGACTTGACATTTACACTGGCGGAAAGAGTCAGAAGTCTGGCATGTCAGATCAACTTGTGCTTCTATCATATCTGGTATCTGATGTTTAGGAACTAAGCTATCTGGGCAGAAAGGTTTCTAGAGCAGAAGCTATTCTATACTTGCTGTGAGTGCGTGTATAGGCGCCTGAATGTCTGTATGAGAAGCGTGGGGGCATAGGGCCTTCCATGGAAGCATGGCAACAGAGGCTATGAATTACTTGCATAAAGACAGGTCGGCCCTTTAGCCCTGTAGCTGGGGAGGGATGTTTACTGAAGCTAGCAGGCTGGAATGTATCTTCGGGAGGAAAACAGATAACTCGAAGGTTATAGTCAATCTTGGCAGGCAGCAGGCTGAGCTGAGCACGGAGGGCCGCGCTAGAAGTAAGTCAGAGTTCACGGGTACGGGGGCTGCTTGGGCAGAGGCCCTCGCAGTCAGAAGCCAGAAAAGAGGCTCGATGGCAGAGATTCAGGGCCTACTTTCAGCCAGGCTGAAAAACGTAGGAGTACACTTCAAAAAGACGTTGGCATAGCATACTTAGGAACGGACCATCAAACCCATTCATGGTGGGTCTGAAAGAGGACAAGTTAACGTTGGACGCAAATGTATTTGCGTCTTCATAACTGATACAGGAGGGAAGTTACATGCACTTTTAACTCGTACATGGAGTCGGTGGGGTACTCGCTAGGGAACACAACATGACCATAAAATTTATATTACCTCACTCCACACAGAACGATGATGGAACGAATCATAGCAGTGCAGTGGAAAAGACAGGATTACATTTTTTTTTATCTCACCATAATTGAGGTAGAGTCTAGCGCTTGAGGAAAGGTCGTTTTGGCTGCTACAGATGGCACTAGCCTGACTGAGGTGCTGTCCTGTTCTTGGAAGCGGAAAATCCGGAAGGTGATGGCGGGCATTTCATTTATTTATTGACACCAGAGCATGAACCTAACCAAAAATGATATTATAAAATTATTTTGTGTCAGTTACTACTTGTTGCTGTTTGGCCAAGATCGGGTTGTTCCTCTTCACCACAGCCAGACTGTGATAGAGATGAATGTTTCTATGTGAGAGGGGTTAAAGGCAAGACTGAGGGCGGTTGAAAGAACTTATAAGTGCCACGAAAGGAGCGTGCCACCGTCCATCACATCAGTGCAGACAAGCAAGCTACCAACATCTAGAAATGAGGGCGAGGGTATTATTGAGGGGACAGTATCTGTGTGCTAAGTCTCAGGGAGAGCCAGAGCTAAACTCCATGACTGAAGGGCCTGAGTGAGGTCCAGATGCACTGTGTGACCGTGAGCAGTCCACGATACCAGTGGCACCAATGACCGGAATGACCTGTCCCATGGAGCCAGAGGCAATCATGGTGGCTCTTGGACAACTGTCAGGTTTTCCCATTCAAATGAGGCACCATGACTTCCAAGTGAAGAGATTGCTGACCACTCCCACGCCACTCCTTTCATTGCTAACCTTCTACTTTGGGAGCGTTGTTTTGGTGTCTGAAGGAGGGTATACCCCCACACTGCTGACACGCCACGCTGCCCTATCAGTGATACACTGGGTATACCACCACACTGATGACACGCCAGGCTGCCCCAATCTGCAGTACATGGGGTATACCACCACACCACTGACACCCAACACTGCCCTATGAGCGGAACACTGGGTATACCACCACACTGCTGACACGCCAGGCTGCCCTATCAGCAGTACATTGGGTATTCCACCAAACCGCTGACACGCCACGCTGCCCTATCAGCGGTACATTGGGTATACCACCACACTGATGACACGCCAGGCTGCCCTATCAGCAGTATGCTGGGTATAACACCACATCGCTGACACGCCATGCTGCCCTATCAGTGGTACACTGGGTATACCACCACACCGCTGACATGCCACGCTGCCCTATCAGCGGTATGCTGGGCATACCACCACATCGCTGACACGCAACACTGCCCTATCAGCGGAACACTCGGTATACCACCACACTGATGACATGCCAGGCTGCCCTATCAGCAGTATGCTGCGTATACCACCACACCGCTGACACGCCATGCTGCCCGATCAGTGGTTCATTGGGTATACCACCACATTGATGACACGCCACGCGGCCCTATCAGCGGTATGCTGGGTATACCACCACACCGCTTACACTCCATGTTGGCCTATGAGCAGTACACTGGGTATACCACCACAACCGTGACACGCCACACTGCATTATCACTGATACACTCTCACATGGACCAATGTCCTGTACTGTATTGTAAGCGAATGGAGGCACAATATTGACTGACATTCACCAAGTTTTGCCCTGATAGTGTCTTCTGTCCCGAGGTATTTGCTGAGGTGATCGTACTGTTCAAATATACGAGAGCAGTGTTGTATCTACGTACTGAGGATTTTATATCGACTTGCACTATCGACTACCAAAATATCATGAAATTAGCATTATTGACTAACATAATATCATGAAGGTAAGTCGAGGCAGAGTTAATAATAGTAAATATATACTTTCCCAGGTATGCCTTAACTATACAGTGGCAGTTGATGTTGTGGAGTCCATCTATGTTCAGGTCGATATTATTGAACTCGATATTTTGACATAACCATCTAACTATGCCACGTAAGTTTTGAGCCAGTTGAGCTGTCTGTGTCCTAGTGCTGCGGTTTGTCCCTGCTAAACTTTGCATCAGTACACCAGTGCCTCCTGGCCTTCACTTAACACTTTTTTTGTTCGCTTCCTATTTCATATGAAGCGCTACAAAATGTCCCATATGACAATTATGTAAATTAATTGAAGTATAGCTTTTAATTATTACAAGTGCCCAACAGAGAAGGGTGTAGAGGATGCAGGAGTGCAGGAATGGATCTCAAGACATCCAAACTGCACTTGTTGGTAGTGATTAGAATCTGTTCTCAAGGGCGCTACCTCAGCCCCCCCTCTTTACTACATAATAACAGCAAAGCAACGCAGCACAATAATGCACAATACAAGAATGCAACAGAAAAACAAAGTACCATTGGAAAAACTACACCATCAACACAAAACTATAAAATGAAACAACAGCGTACCACAACAAAAATAAAACAAAGAAATATAACAAAGCCTCACTTAACAAAACACAAGAATAACATGGCAGTGCAACACAAAAAACCCACAACAGCACAGCACAAAACTGTGCCAGAATAACAGTTAAAAAGCGCAACAAAACGTAACAAAAGAACCCAACAAAAATATCACTACCCAATACAACAGAACAACTACACTAGCACAATACAATGTAATAAACAACAACACAAAATGAAACAACTTCAAACAACAACATAATAAAATAATAATATGTGAATGCAATACAACAATGTATCACAAAATAGCACATTACCACAATATTGTGTTGGATTTTTGTTTTGTGTTGGTAATTTGAGACACTGTTATTTAGTTGCATTATTGGTATGTTATGTAATTGTTTTACAGTTATGTTTTGTGTGTGTGTGTTGTGTTTGTTGGTGTGCGTTAAATTGTTTAGTATAGTCTTGATATTGCTAGAGTTGTTTCGTGTTGAGATTAATTTTTTGTGTTGCATTGACTTGTATGCTGCTGTTGTGTTATTCTGTTGTTTAATTTGTGGAGTTTTGTTGTCGTAATGAATTGCTGTTTTGTGAGCTCAACTGTATGTAGTATGTCTAAATATGTGCAAACAGTCCTACCACCGATCACTATCTCTTAAAATCCACTTTCCTGGCATAGTGTTAAAGGATACACCAAGCACTGTACTATTTACCACCACAGACATGCACAAGCACCAACCCAAAGTAGGTTCTGGATCCCGCTCACTAAGGGATGGCCTCTCCGCGCAAATGCTTAGTCTAGTCAGAAGCACTACAAATCCTCACTGTCAATCATTTGAATTGAAACAGACCGCTGCATGGACTACAAGGTGAAATATAGGGAAAATAATTGCCCTTTTGTCATAAATGTAAAGAATTTTTACATCACATATGGGAGTCTTTTGTTTGACTTTATGAAATTGAATTTACAAGCGCCATTACCAGGGAAACCATGTGTTCCAGTCTTCTCGTGATCCAAATTGTCTAGACCATCACATAGCCCTCTTAGAGGAAAGCGGGGGTGGACCACAAACAGGGTCCGATGGCCCTACAGGCCATCAGACAGAGCCCTCGAGGCTGCTTTGACAATTTACTGTATGGGCTGTTTTTTGTCTGTTTAGTAGCCGTTTTATGGCCTGGTCAGCCAAATGTTACTCTTAATTTCTCTGATACTACCCCAAACATTGCTTGCAGCACGCACACATCATACAGCTCCCCATTCTATGCAAAACACATATAGTTTGAACTCATTAAGAGGCCTCTTGCGGCACTGCAGCAGCACTTTTTGACGCTCCAGTGAAAAAGTGTGCTGGCCCATATTTACAAGGCCATGCAAAGGTTCTGTGTGGCTTTTCATAGCCTTGTAAATATGGCCCCATTTCACACAGTACTCTGCGTGAAAGGACGTTCCATGGGTGTTGCTGTGGAGGTTTCCATGCAACACTCATGGAATCTGACAAATGCCAAGATTTTAAAGGTTTCATGAACCTGAGAACGCGCCAGATTCCTACACCTCCCCAAGGGAGGCGTAACAAGCTCCTTGTTTTCCCTCTTTCTATATGTGATGCATTCTGCAGCTTTAGTCCTGAGAAGGCCGGCAAAACCATCATGCGCACTGATAACAGTGCACCCACCACTCGCCCGCTGCCTGTCACCCCCATAGTCCCGCCCCTTAGACACGACGCTACAGATACAAATAAAACGATAATAAACACAGGAGGTTTATTATCATTTTATTTTTCATTTTTTGGGTGCTGGCAGGCGGGCCGATGCTCATCCGCCATAGTGGAGGAGCTGCCGCTGCCAGAATGGGGACATTGCCGGACAGGTTCCTGAGTGCCCTATCCCTGGCAATTGACACCAAACCCAATTTCCCATTTTGAGGCAAAAACTCAAAAGCATCTATTCTGAATTCTGGAAACCAGCAAAAAAGCCATGAGGCACTTCAGTTCACAATGCGGCGCTGTATAGTTAGTTGTTACATTCATCCTTACATTCATTGTTGTTGAAGAATATGACACCACAGGGATCTAACCTTTCAAAAAAAGCCGTCTAAAAAGCAAGACACAAGTGGTTGGCCACAGCGCCATAAACCTTTCATGATTTTGACAAAAAAACATCAAAATATAAGATGTTATTTCAGTGCCCCTTGTTCAAATTGGTTCCATATGGACCGGTGAGCTGAGCTGAACCTTGCAGACAAACAACACAAACCATGCTCTGCTCTTCCAGCACCTCAAAGCACTGGCTTCTTAAATCCCAGACAAATATGCTGATGCCAATCGTTTGAAGTAAGCCCAATCGCCCGTCGTAGTGTGGTCTGGCTGCAGGGCATGCCGGGATTCCCATGAATGGCGAGGATGATATATTTATGCTTGGGCTGGAAGCCAGCCAGCAATGTTGAGCTCTGGCAGGCCAGGCTAGCTCCGGAAACACAGTGGACGGTATCATGCTCCCCCCAGCTGACTTAGTGAGTGCCCTCTGTTGGGTGATAAGCAGAAGGGACCAAAATTACACCATACTCTTAGGGAATCTGGAGAGATGTAAAGAACTCAAAATGGCCGACTTGGGGGCATAGGCTAGACTGGGAAACAAATAAAGGAACATGATGTGGTGGGAACTATAACACGCAAGCTGAGCAAGTGTTTTTCTCTAAATAGGCGGCACATATGCCATGAGCGAATATAATATTTATGACAAGCGAAGCACTCAAAAAATCTCTATTAAAATGAAATTGGCAAAAGTGATTGTTTTTGGGACATTAGAACCTGAGTGATCTAAGATTAAAGGGACAGGCAGAGTTAAATGCACACCTTTGTTCGCCAAAGGTACACAACAACTCCCTATACAAGGGAGTACAGCACGCTAACAGAGCTCGTGCTAAAATGATGCCTTTTTGAAGGTATTCCCATTGCCTTCTCAGCCTTTCATCCTGCCTCTACAAATTGGTAAGATGAGCTCCTTTTAGTTGGTTTGAATACTGCTGTCAACTAAACCTTGTATCGTTCCTTCTTAGGTTCAAAAGAGGTTCATTTGAGAGATGACTTGAATTCTATGACCACCTAGGCTTTTTACCCTACTTACCTTAAGCCTCATGTTGAAAATAAAAACATGACAGTAACTGATAACTGGCAGTGCAAGAAAAATGCACAGAATATTTTGAGGAGGTTTTAATCATTATTCACAGGATAACTGAAAAACAAGGAAATTAAAACCTGGATTTTTGATTAGAAATAACTTAATTGTCATTTGGAATGGAATAAGGGGGATCGACTATGACAGTTTATGTTTTGGCATGAGCGACAGATATGAACAGGCCTATCCAGCACTCAAATTACTTCATATTTCACTCTACTAATTCACCACTAATCCTTTATGGGTTCCGGAGTAGCATGCTACTCGCCGAAAAAGAACTTCAACACCACATCCGGGTTAGCAATCGCTATATAAATGCAAACCTTTTCCCCTCTTCTATCCATCCACTATCCTTCTCATTCCAAATAACTAACACAACCACCACACAAATTACTTACATATTTCATTATACTAATTCACCACTAATCCTTTATGGGTTCCGGAGTAGTGTGCTACTCGCCGAAAAAGTACTTTGACACCTCGTCAGTGGTAGTAAGCGTTATATAAATGCAATTACAATACAATACAATACATCTGATGTAAATGCTCCAGGAAACCTTTTAAACCACTGAAAACCCGAACTGTTATACTATTTGATACTCTTCTGCTACTATAAGAGAGAACCAATCATATGCAAATCAGTCTGACCATGCTGCAATGGTGTGGTCCAGCCCAAACCTTCAGCTCATCTCGATCCTCCACAAACGCGAATGGAATGGAAAGACAACTTATAAAGCGCGATAGTTACCCTGAGGCGTCCTAGCACTTTCCAGCTTCTCAGTCACCAGTAGTGGCTTCTGTACTCCAACTAGGAAATATTCACAACGCACACATATGGAAATTATGTAAGAAAGATCTAACTTCATTACTTGAATGATTTCATAAAATCCCACATCAGTCTAGGCTCTTTTCCTGTGGAGAAATCCAAGCTCTGCAATACCCTCTGGCACCAATAAAGATACTCATCAACCAACCGGAATCCAAGAAAGCAATAAGGACCTTCCTTTCCCGAACCCATGCTGCATTGCGTGTACATTACAAGATGTAATGGGGAGTAAAGGCAACCACTTTCATACATACACTCTACTATGGGTTAGCTGCAATGTGATTGGAGTACACTTCCGAATCAGCCACGTGACACCAAATATACTGCAGAAAGGATACATTATAAACCAACACTCTACCAACCACGCATCACAAACTAGGTAAATAATACACCAAATCCAGAAATTGTACGTTCTTTTTAACAGGAAATGGTGAAATAATCTACTGGCTGCAAAGACAAGGTCCTACTCCAAGTCTTTGCCAGATATGCCTCCTGCAGTTTGTCTCTCAAAGGCCCACATTTACAAAAAACAACAACTTTGTCATCGAATTGGAATGAAATGGTTTCTAAGGCCCTAGGACACGAACAGTTAAGCAAGAGTATCCAACACAGATACGGCCCATTGACCACCTACCGTTCAGTGGCACAAAAACAAGTCTTGCCAGCTTCTTCTGCCTTCATTCCCTTGTCTGCAGACATTCAGAGGGCTTAGAGAGGCTCAGTTCAGATGGAGAATGCTATGAGAAATGTGGACAGACGCTCAACCAAATGGGCCATGTACCGGGGTGGGCAAACACTACCACTAGATGTGGTCCATTTATGGAACTAGGAAATTTGGCATCCACTCCTGGCTTCACCACTATATACTGGTAATAAGAAATGTATAAAACACAATGCAATGTCCCCAAAGAGCACAGTCCCTCTGTCTCAACATCAGAATCGCCCTCTACCCAGTTGTGTTCTGGTGGGCAGCCTGGAAACTGTAAAATCAGGAGACATGATTTTTAATCCTGTCTTCCGCATTTAACCAAAGGGTGTGCTCTTGGGCAATCAATTTTTGACCTATTGGGCTGCAGGCATTTTTTCCCCAAGATTGAGAGGGGGCGGGGGGAGGGGCTGATAATCAGTCTAAAAGTTGCTGGTGAGTTTGTGAAGAGAAAATGGACTGGAATCTAACACACATTGGAAAATAACTTGGGGGGAAACAGCATCCCCTCCTATGGTCTAGTAACCAAATTTGCTATCGTGGAAAATACACAGCTCTTGGAGCTAGCTGCATTGAGTTACAACTCAGAACTCCCCTTTAAGAAACTGTTTGACCTTGGGCAATACATACTATTCCTGTACTTCTGTACTCTTAACCTGTCTATATTTAACAACCATTTGCAATAGTAACCAGTCTTAGCACAACTCATTAAATCAGTCAGTTCAATATTGTACCATCTACTGAGGTGGAAGCTGTGGGGCAGCTCCTAAATTGGTTCGAGGTAAAATCACTATAGCTGTTCCAACTGTCATTATCAACTTTGAAAAATGTAAATATGTTTCCAGACCTGCCTTGTGTGGTACTCTCTCTGTGCTACAACTTTTCTCTCTCTTTAGACTGTAAACAAACTCTGACCAACAAGCACCTCTTCCCAGCACTTGGCCATGACAGGCATCCTGTTAAGCTCGGTGTAGTGTCTGCGACCTGCAAAACAAGCACTGGCATAGCCAATAGGTCTTGCCTTTGGGACCTTGTAAGTGTTTAGCCGGAGTTATTGGCTTTGCCAATAATTAGGTAATACTGTCCCAAAATGTGACGCATAATTTGGCTTTTGTTGCCAAATAATGAACATTCTGCAAAGGTTACAATGGCATAGGTCACAGTGGCATAAGTAAAGGAGAGCCTGTACACTGACGGAGAAATGTATAGTGGGCTGTGAAGATCTCCAGGCTTTGGCGCTGTCAGTCCATACCACTGCAGTAATAGCTGCCAGGATCCAGTAGCCACCACTGCCAACGGTGCTTTACAACGCATCCTGCTTTACGCTTGACGAAGCTAATACTAAACTCATTTTACCGACCCTGGGAGTAAAAAGGCCTGAATTAGCTCCCCTGGGACTCAAATCTGTGAAGCACAGCTAGATCCCTCCAGCAGGGGCAAGAACCCACTGAGCCGTCTTACAGGTTCTTTGTGTGCAGCTGGCTGCCACACTGGAAATATTCACACTTTTTACTAGATGTTAGACTGATGTCACGTTTGAATGTGTTATTTTTATTTAGACACAACAAAAACATGTTAAATGATTACCATATATGAATAATGTTGATGTGGTACAACCTCCAGTATTATAATGTCCAGGTGGGCAACAATTATTGCTATATATGGGATAAAGTACTCCCTGTCACACATTATACGGATACTGCTAATCATTAAGCATCATATGAACAAGACAGGTTGTCTGCTGACATGAAGTATGAAAGTAGGATCTGTAGTGCAAAGTTAAAACACACCGAAAAGCAGTCAGCTTTTTGCTGCAATCAGAATCAGTTTAATACGAGTCCGAATTTATTTTTAATCGCTGTCGCTCAGAATGTAGAGAAGGATGCAGAGAGATTCACTCTTCCTATAATTACCTAAAGTGTGCAAAAATAAACATGTTGCATTAATATCTCCTTTCTGTTGATCACTGTTAATCTAGATAAACAGAATAGAGAAAGGAAAAGCCATGCTTATTTTTGAAGTTTAAACTGCAGCTTTAAGTATGCTCCATCAACTGCCTTCTCTTTTGGCTGCTAGTCATGGCAGCAAGCATTGTGATGCCAGAACTCAACTGTAATAAATGATTACAGTTGAGCAGCTGAACATTTCTTTATTACTGACAACAGAGACATAAACAGTCACCTGTAAAAAGGTAAATACAGACTAGCTTATATCCATGGATGCCGGCGCCCATGTATTATAGTGGCATATTAGGACCACTTGGTCATTGTGTCCAAACCACCATGTGGCACAAGATCCACAAAAGGATTATTACTGTCCCTCACCAAAATGTTCTACCTGGAGGAGGCAGACAGCAAGAAGAAAAGCCATCCGCTTGCCACTCTATGTTGGGCGGATGGTTTACCTCCGATGGGGCGTACTCCGTCAGGCCATCGGAAATGTATGTCGGTGAAGCAGTCAGAATGAGCTTCGTCATTGACAAACTGTCGGTCCACTTACTGCTAAGTCAGGCCGGGGACCCTGAGTTAGGCAGGGCGGGTACTCCGTCACTGTTGCTGCAGTACTCCCTCCGCCAAACTGTACTTCAGCCCCTATGCCTTGAAACGGTGGATGAGTCTTTTCAAGATCACATGAACGTTCTTAGATTTTGTGGAAGAAGTCACTATTCCAAATAACCCACAGACGCCTTCCATATATTTTAATTTTATACATTTTCCATTTGTTTTGATTTATTTCGTCAGTAACTGAATAACTGAAACGGATTCTGTGTGAAACACCCATTGACTCCTCACATTTAGAGAATCACATGGCTCTTCTCTGAGATTTTATCAAATATGTCTTTCATAATGGAGCGAGCGAGTCCTTGATAATCATATTATTACAGACACAGTATTATTTTATTTCTAGTAGAAATCTTCTCTCTGGCTCCCAGACCCTCCCCTGTAGGAGATGGCATAATTTCGAGAATTGTAGGAGTTATCATAATAACGTGTCACTCCCGGTGCTCTTCTCTGAAAGTCGAGCGAGAGATGCACGAATAAAAACAAGTGCCGATGGGATGTGTCACACAATGTGATGCACTTCGGAGTCAGCATCTAATACTCCGGCGCAAGAATCTGGATAATAAAAATGCATTTCTCACTCTCCTTATCGCAGAGAACATCAAATGCCAGTTAGCAGCCTTTCCTCAGGCGGGGTCCTTCAAGTAGAACCCACTGTGTAGCTGCCAGACACCCGGGCACGAGGGAGGGTGAGGAGGGCACATGGAGAGGCAGAAGGTAGAGAGTGGAGGGAATAAGGTGAGGCAGAGAGGTGAAGTGGAGACGCAAGGTGATTCAGAGCAGGGAAGGACACAGGCGAGGTGGAGAGCAGACACAGGGCAGCTATGGAGATGGAGAGGGCAGGAAGATTTCTGAGTCGCAAAGATGAAGTAAAGGTGAGGCAGGGGCAAGGGGTAAAGAGGCGGTGGAGTGTGATGGTGATACAGAGAAGTGAGACAGAGAGACAAAATGCTGTAGAGAGGAGGAGGGTAGAGGGGATATGGTGAGGTAGATAGACAGAAGGGCGTGCCTTGTAGCATTAGAGGACGAGAGGAGAGAACACAGGGACAGGTGAGAAGGAGTGCTGAGGGCCACAGGCCAGGTGGGGAATACAGCGGGCAGGGGCAGCTGTGGCGCGTAGGATGAGGTGCTATGCAGAGGATGTATGAAAGACGGTACGGCAGAGGAGAGCGAGGCATGCACAAAGGTAAGGTAGAGTCGCAGCAATGAACAGAGAGCTGTCGCCCTGCTTCCCAGCCCAGCAAGAAGTGCCACTCGTAGTAAGTTGTCCAAACGGCTCCTTACCCACAGGCGCTTATGCCACGGGTAGCCTTGTTATCAGCGTCATCCAATCAGAGTAACACCTGTAATTAGCTCAAAGTATAACTCCCTTCATGACGCCCACGCTCGTTTTCCCCTCAGAAAAGAGACGAGAAGTTTGAGAATCTTCAGAGCGCACCACAACAAATCGTCACGGAAGTAAAGCAACCTTGAGAACCCTGTGCTCGCCTCACTTCCTCCTGAACAAAAGACGCATCATTCAGCCAAAGCATGGTCGTCCACTTGGGCAACAAGCCCGGGAGTGGTGCGTGTGTGTGTGCGCAGTCTTCACTTTTCAAGCACTGCACTCGTGCTTGTGGCGCACCACTGCTCGCTCTCGCAAGGTGGATGCCACCACAAGCACGAGTGCAGTGCTTGAAAAGTGAAGAATGATGGCTAAAGTCCCTCCTAGAGTAGCGCATGCGCGCTGCCTAGGTGAGACCTAAAAAAGGCTCCTCTGAGAGCAGTCTACATTAGTATGAGCCACTTGCTCCATCAATGGTAAAGTTCCCCAGAGCACCACCTCATTATCTGGCACATTGTGGAGCTGTCGGCTCCCATCAAAGGCCATGGTCCTTCTGGTCCCCTTTCTCGTCCAGTTTCCTGCTGTGCACCAATAGAAAGACTGAATTTTGGGCTGCTTGTCTTTTTATGAAAAGATGAGTTTGCAGCAAGTATGAATCTAAATTTGAGCAGGTGGTTTACGGTGCTGAGCACCGGCACTTAATCATCAACACCAGCGCTTTTAATGAGCACCAGTTAAGGACACAATGTGATTTGTCCAGAATCACAGGATGTTGAGCCAACGCCAAGACTCAAACCTGGTTCCCCAGCTCTAAAGTCGGCAGCTCTGGCCATTATGCCCCCCGCTTTCATGGTTTTGTTTTAGGTGGTGCTAACAGAAGTAATGGGCTGGTGCAAGTTGCCTCCTGATAAGAACCCTTGTACTTATGTTTTGTTTTACAAATTAACCACTTCTCTAGCAGCAGGGGGTGGTGCTGGGGGGCGGTGTGCACATGTCCAGTCACTCTACAGCAAACCAAATTGCCGGCCCTTTACCTAATATACTTTTATATACTTTTTTAAATCTAATTTTTCATTGGCTTTTTAAAAAAAGGAACAGGATATATTCAACGTATAAGTATCGTCATACAGAAAATACAAGTGGTTAATTTGAAAATAATCAAAGTAAGAAAAAGAAACAAAAATAATCAAGTACAACAATTGCAAGTATATGTGATCAATTATCTCAACGTATCCTGTTTGACCTCTGACACGGCCCACCCAGTCAGCCATCCCTCAGTGGTAATTCATTGAATGCCGCCCATTTCAATGTGTAATATTCTAACCAAGTTCCCATGCAGCTTGTGGTGTATGCAGTGCAGGGATTTAAGTTGGATGAAAAAAGTGGGGGTCTTTAAAGAGCGGAACTTTAAAAGGGGATTGGCCTATGAAATTAAGGTCATGGTTTAAACATGTAAACTAAATTTCTAAGATCCCCATTGTGTGCCACCCGACTGCTGTCTCGCTGAACTACATAACACAACAACTAACATACACCTAAAAACCAGCCTGGACTGTTAACCTTGTCAATGCTTATTAGGTTTTGAGAATAAATGAGTAACAACGATTGTTGTGTAAATAATTCATATTGAAAATGTTTCAGTTCTGAAATTGTGAGACTGTGAATTAAACATTACTGAGGTCTGTGGAAGGGTTAGTGGTCTTTAAAGTGTCTCAATAACCGGGGGTGTCACCCCACTGATTTTAAGCAGTGAGAACCATAAAATGACAATAACATAGAGTTATTGTAATTTTATGTTTCGTGTCCTGCTGCTTTGCGGCTGGCGGGTAGGCGGGGCTGCTCTGCTCTCCCAGTAGGGCAGTGGGTGAGTGGTTTGCCCACTCCTAAGTGCGCAATGACTGTTTGGTTGGCCCTCTCGGGCTGCCCAAACCAGTCATGCCCAATTCCCTACTCTCCATGCAGGCTGCATTACAGCCTGCACAGAGAACATTCCCACCCCTCCAGACCCTGGCTGAGCGCAGTGTCACGGCGCTCAGACCAATCACAACGCTGCATTGCAGCATTGTGATTGGCTTAGGGAAGGGAGCCTAGCTGCCTGCTTTCTGTTCCTGTTCTGAGGCAGGAGAGCAGGAGCAGAGAAGACGCAGAACCCAGTCTCAAGGTAAGTTTTTAAAAAAAATTGCCAATTCCCCTGCACGACACCAGGCCCCCCCCACCCACTGCCCGACACCCAGCCCCTACCCCCTACCCTGCCACCCCGCGAGCCATGCCGGCCGCGACTGTTTATAATTCCTGTCATGCTCACTCATGGTTAGGCATGTGCATAATTTTTTCTGCACAGCTCTTCTACCTGCATACCTCACACTTCACCCCTTTTTATCTTCAACACCGTTTTCACTCTCTCCTGCATGTACTTCTTCACATCTCCTTCACTTCACCACCCCAAAACATACAATGCGCCCGATCACCTGTAAGTACAGCATTTTCTTTTTATTTTGCTTTATCAGAATTTTGACCACTGTGTACCTCCTTCACACACATTTGCACAAATGCGACTGGAAAATGTGACAATTACTGTACATTCTGCAGCTTTTTTGAGCACTAACCGGCACTGTGAGAAACTCACACTGTCTTCAGTCTCAACTCGGGAGCTCTCACTCATGGCACATTATAAACAACTAGAGGTGACTCAGTTCAAAGTACGCAGGGGCGTCTTACCATTTAACACTAGCACAATACAAAAAGATGTACCCGGGTACTCTGTCAGTCCTGGTGGAGTGGCAAAGAGCAGACTGGCTACTTAGAGGAATATGTGTTAGGCATTTCACATCTCCAACATGGATGATAAGTAATTGACACGACTTGAGAAAAATCTGACAAAAATTTATAAAAATAGCTATGATTTTTATATATTTTTAGACAACAAAACAAAATGAATACATACAGTATAACCGGAGTTATCAATTTTAGAGCATTATATAAATCAGTACTTTGCAATGTGAAAATATTAACGTTGTGGTCAATGGTAAAACCACATATATGCAATCGGTTACTTAGAGAGTGACCTGGCTCGGGGTACACGGGGGCAGAGATGCTCTTGGCTATCCATGGTGCTGAACCAGATCCACACCCAGAGGAGCAGGCAAGCATGCCAAAAGAGGGTAAACACAAATGCAAGATCTTTCAGAGAATGTATGATCATACCACGCATGCCAACACAACGCTGTATTTTACATCGTGGTTTTGACAACGCAAGTCGTTACATCGACTTGTGTTGGAGGGCGCTGGACTTAGGAATAGTGTGAATTACTATTCCAACTCCAGTCTACGTACAGTAGGGAAGGTGTTGGAATAGTAATTCAGACTAATCCTTAGTCTAGAGTGCCCTCCAGTGCAAGTCGACGTAATGACTTGCGTTGTTAAAACCACGATGTAACCATTACGCGTGTAATGGTTGGGTGGAAAAGGATGTTTCCCCTTTCCGATGGAGCCACAGGGGTGGCTGGTCGTTCCTGCAGGTGAGTCTCTTCTCTTTAAGCACAGAGTAAAGCAGGTTGTAGTTGGACTGACCACCAACAAGCCTTGGTACCAGCAAGCACTCCGGTTGAGGAAATCTTTATCCAGAGTAAGCTGAGCCTTCTCTGAGGTTTGGGACTACTGTTCCAAGAAGCCACTGGCCCAAGGACATTTAGCAGCCATGCCGGATGGCTCGGGGAATAGGATGGGTATCACAGGTGCAGTACTTCTCGCCTTATCTTTTGTGCAGTCCTGCTCTTGCGCAGACAAGGATCTCTTCTTGTTTCACATCCAATCTAAGGTTCTGGTGTCTGGGGTGCCCCTTAAATCCTGGATTTAGAGGGTGTTAGTAGGTGTGAGGACTAGTAGCTAATGGGCATCTAGTCCAGTGGCTAATCCGTCCCAGTAATGACAACATCTTGTGGGTGTATGTCACTAAAGCTAATGGCCAAAACCATCCTCGACTGTACACCTCAGCTGCAACACCCTAGAGGTGTGGTCAGCCTTGTGCAGGCAGACGGTAAACAGTCAAAATATCGAGTTTTTAATTTCGACCTACACTAATACCGAGTTGCTAATATCGATGGGACAGAATATCGATGTCCAGAATATCGATGGCCAGAATATCGACCCTAAGGTAAGTAATATCGAAATTACTAATATCGATAGCATATATATCGAAATTACTAATATCGATAGCATATATATCGATGTAAGTAATTTCGATTTACTAATATGTGTTAGAAATATAAGTTAAGTATTTAAATTAATTGTTATAATATGTGTTTAATATGTTTTTATAATTTAAAAATATATAAGAGTAAATAATATGTTTTACTACCACAGCGGGTTGTGGGTTTATAGGGGAATAGGGTGGGAAGTAATTTATTTGTAATTAAATAATTATTTTTCAATGATTAATTTATTTTGCAATTAAATATTAATTGGCAATTATTTATTTTAATTGATTAATTGATTAATTAATTGATAATTTATGTATATTTTTAACTAAATTATGTTTTACTACCACAGCGGGTTGTGGGTTTATAGGGGAATAGGGTGGGAAGTAATTTATTTGTAATTAAATAATTATTTTTCAATGATTAATTTATTTTGCAATTAAATATTAATTGGCAATGATTTATTTTAATTGATTAATTGATTAATTAATTGATCATTTATGTGTATTTTTAACTACATTATATGTTTTACTACTGGAGCGGGTTGTGGGTTTATAGGGGAATAGGGTGGGAAGTAATTTATTTGTAATATTAATTAATTTTGGGTTAAGGGGTATTTTTAGGGTTCAGGGTCAGTTTTCAGTTTTTGGGTAAAGGGGTATTTTTTGGGTTCAGGGTCAGTTTTCAGTTCTTTGGTAAAGGGGAATTTTTAGGGTTCAGGGTCAGTTTTCAGTTCTTTGCTAAAGGGGTATTTTTAGGGTTCAGGGTCAGTTTTCAGTTTATGGGTAAAGGGGTATTTTTAGGGTTCAGGGTCAGTTTTCAGTTTTTGGGTAAAGGGGTATTTTTTAAGTTCAGGGTCAGTTTTCAGTTCTTTGGTAAAGGGGTATTTTTAGGGTTCAGGGTCAGTTTTTAGTTTTTGGGTAAAGGGGTATTTTTAGGGTTCAGGGTCAGTTTTCAGTTTTTGGTAAAGGGGTATTTTTAGGGTTCAGGGTCAGTTTTCAGTTTATGGGTAAAGGGGTATTTTTAGGGTTCAGGGTCAGTTTTCAGTTTTTGGTAAAGGGGTATTTTTAGGGTTCAGGGTCAGTTTTCAGTTTATGGGTAAAGGGGTATTTTTAGGGTTCAGGGTCAGTTTTCAGTTTTTGGGTAAAGGGGTATTTTTTGAGTTCAGGGTCAGTTTTCAGTTCTTTGGTAAAGGGGTATTTTTAGGGTTCAGGGTCAGTTTTCAGTTTTTGGGTAAAGGGGTATTTTTAGGGTTCAGGGTCAGTTTTCAGTTTTTGGGTAAAGGGGTATTTTTTGGGTTCAGGGTCAGTTTTCAGTTCTTTGGTAAAGGGGTATTTTTAGGGTTCAGGGTCAGTTTTCAGTTTATGGGTAAAGGGGTATTTTTAGGGTTCAGGGTCAGTTTTAGGTTTTTGGGTAAAGGGGTATTTTTAGTGTTCAGGGTCAGTTTTCCCTACTGTTGCACCCACTGGAGTGGGAATAGTAATTATTGTTAAGTAATTATATATTATATATTATTATTTTTTTTTTTTTTTTATTAAATATGTATTATTATTTTTTTTAACAATTATTACATATATTTAAATATGTTTAAGTAATTATTATGTATTATTTACAGGTTTTTTTATGTTATTTTAAATTAAAAAAAAATCGATATATTTAACAACGATATTTTTTACATCGATATTAATTTTTCGATATTTTGGTACTTACCATGTTGTACATAGGGCGTCGATATTTTTGCTATCGATATAATTACGCCGATATTTGTGTAGGTCGAAATTCTGTCTGTCGAAATTCTGTCATAGATCCCAGGCAGACACCTCCTGCATAGCTAATTTCCTGCCTGCCCATGAAAAGCAGTGCCTGGGGCAGGGGGAGGCTTTGTCCTCAAGTGGGGGACAAGTTCCTTTGTCCAGTGACGCCAGTGAAGCCTTTGAGGCTCATCGCCGCACCAGTCCAATCACTAGCCATCCTGTGTGGGCAGAGGTGTCACATGCTTCTCACACAGGACTTTGCCTCTGGCCTCTGGGAATGGCACACACTCCCCAGTATGAGGGCAGACTTCTGTCTTGGCGGCAAACCTTCCAAAATGCCTGCCAAAGCATGAGAACTCTGGGCTAACTTGGTGGACACTGACTAAAGTGCCACCGAGGTACATGCTGATAAAGCCTCAACACCACCATTGTGTTGGGGGTTAAAAAGCACAGTGTTTGACACCAATTACAAAAGAAATCGAGTGAGCCATCATGGAGCTGCACATATAGGTAATGCCCACCTAGCCTGCCCATGTTATCCTATGGACAGCTGGTCACTTGCAATACAATTATGTTTAGAGTGCTACCCAAGGGCAATATATGCTTGCACATATATTCCTACACATATAATATAATGCACCCTGACTCCTGGGCCATGCCTTAGAGATGACTGACATATTAAATGCAGTGAGGTGACCCTGTCACATGCGGTGTGTGCAGGGTCGAACTGTAGCAGGCAAGCTGCTCGTGCAGGGCTAACATGGCAGACCTGCAGACTTTGGCTTTACTCGTGTCACTCAGGGAGGCACAATAAAAGCTGCAGCCCTGGTACCCATTTTGCATCCCTTCCCTGGGTACCACTGGTACCATATACTAGAACCTTACAGGGGTATAAAATTACTTGCCAATTGGGTGTACCAATTCACATTTACAGTTTAAGGGAAAGAGCACTGGTGCTGGGCCTGGTTAGCAGGACCCAGCACAGTCTCAGATCAATTACCACAGCATCTAGCGGTTCAAAATGGGGCAAAAAGTGTAGGGGGGGGACCTGCAAGCAGCCCAGTTTATTACACCATTTCTATTTACTATAGGGTCCACGATTTGGAGGGACCCGGCCCACTTAAAGGTCTGATACAGTTCACATTCCCAGTGTTACTCTAATAAAACACAGCTGTCATTTGTCCATATTTGTTTAGTTCCCACAGAGTCTTTCAGCTACCTTTGCACAGGGAAGAAGAGGGTGGACAGGGAGGTGAAGGGAGTTAAAACAGTCCCAATATGAAGTCAAATTTCATGTGGACTAGTCCAAGTGCTTGATGGAAGAAGTGAGTTATTGTGTTTCCAATACTTTTAAAAGTCGAGCTCAAGGTGCTTAGTCCATGGGAGGGAATTCCAAAGTAAGGAGCCTTGATAGCGACATACTCTACTGCCAAAATGTTTGTTTTGCACAGTGAGTAGAGTTAACCTGATAAGAATGCACCTTTAGTGACAGCTTATACATGCGGGCTGAATGACATGGCCTCAACAAAGCCTATACTCAGGTTGTATACCAGACACAAAGGTGAAAAGGGGATGTGCATGCAGGCAGGTGAACACTGAAGGGGTAGGGAATACACCAGTCAATGGCCCATCTTAAAAACAAGCCCGCTCCCTATCCAGACAGACGCGAAACCCTCACCCAAATGTGATGAAAAAAATGTGTGATAGCGCGATAACACCTCACGGGCGCACCACCAATGGGACCCCTGGTAGGTACTCACCAGGACGGCCCTGTTATCATCATCGGTGCTATCGGGCCTAAAGAAACGTGTCCAAATGAAAACCAACTGTGTTACCAGTAATGAGTGCAGTGGAAAAATATACAAAAACAGTGATGTCACACATCATAAACCATATACATACAAAACCCCGCAAAAAGCACGAACAGGTAACTTTATTCTTGTTCTTCTGTGCTGTTTGCGTATATTAAACAAACAGCATAGAAGAACAAGAATAAAGTTACCTGTTCGTGCTTTTTGCGGGGTTTTGTATGTATATGGTTTATGGTGTGTGACATCACTGTTTTGTATATTTTTCCACTGCACTCATTACTGGTAACACAGTTGGTTTTCATTTGGACACGTTTCTTTAAGCCCGATAGCACCGATGATGATAACAGGGCCGTCCTGGTGAATACCTACCAGGGGTCCCATTGGTGGTGCGCCCGTGAGGTGTTATCGCGCTATCACACATTTTTTTCATCACATTTGGGTGAGGGTTTCGCGTCTGTCTGGATAGGGAGCGGGCTTGTTTTTAAGATGGGCCATTGACTGGTGTATTCCCTACCCCTTACTGTTGAGAAGTGGTTGGTGTGTCTGTCGCAAGAAAATTATGATAAGCTACACGCCAGCTCTCTTAAAATTGAATGCCCTAAACTGACCTAGGTCATTAGTATATTGATGACTTTTTGAGTGGAGGGCGACCTAGTTCTGGTTTTCCCTCTTAGCTCCGTGTTTGATGTGCACAGGTGAACACTGAACCCAGAAGGAAGGATATTCTTCTGTAAGGAATTTGTGGACAGCGACTTTTCAGCTGGTATTGTAGGTATTTCATAGGGTTGCCAATGGTTACAATAGGAAGCCAAATACCATAAGTGTAAAAAGGCACCAATTGTTGCAACTGTTTAGAACACATGCCAATGGTATGAAGTGTACTTTGAAGAATGGAGGGGACAGAGCAGGCCCTTGGGAGCCACCATGCAAAACAGGAGGCAAACTCTGACATGAAAGTGCCCAATTTCACCTGCTCAGTTTGATTCACAAGAAATAACCTGGCAGCACAGTATAATACAGTCCCACAGATCTTCCAAGGAAGCTGACGAGGATACTGTGATCAATATTGTAAAACACCACAAAGATATAGAGGAGAAACAAGGTGGTAGAACACCTGTCAAAGGGCCAAGGGTCAAACAGGGCATACTGAGCCCAATCGTGGGGACTGATGCCTTTTACTCTCGATGTCCCAGGGCCCCACCTACTATTAGTCCTGAGCAACTGGGCCAAGTACTACCCCTTCAGAACTTGACTCTCAATGGTAGCATGGGTCAAGCAGTACAAGGCTTCTCTGGGGTATGGGTGTTAAGCAAATGCAATCCATACACAGACACAAGACTCAAAATACATCCATCAACCCCATAAATGAATGTCCAGCCAGATACTCTCTTCTATGAAAAAAGTAGCATTAATATACAAACATTAACTGAAATACAGCACACACTTACAATATGCACAGTTTTCTTAAAACCGTCACTATAGCCTTGTTCGGATATGGTTATGAGGCCTGTTTCCCCATCTACTGGTAGTGGTTATTTCCTATTTACATCAGGCAACATTAGGCCAGACCCTGCTAGTGAGTATTAGTCTTATAAGTGCCACAATAGCTTATTAGAAGTCAAACTGTCCCAGCACTGTAGACCTACTAGTCAGAACAAGTTACCCCATGGTTCTGGGGCCCAGAAGTCAGTCTTACCCACTCCAGATGAAGATGCAGTATGAGAGACCCCGGGAAAGTTCAACAGTCTCATGTAACTGTAGATTGGAGGGGGTTCTGGCGAAGTGCTGTAGTCTAATTGCTGCAGGCAAGGTGTCTGGGCTTCTATGGCTCTCCTCTTGTGAAGTGGTAAACTCCTCTGATCCAGACAGCAGGTCTAGGACAGTTGATCTCTGATGCCCAAGTCAGTATGCTGAGTGTGTGGTCAGAACTTACAGCTCTCCATGGTTGCATGCTGCACCTGGGCAAAGAACCTCACTTTTGCGTTGCTGCACCAGGGACGCAACCCCCTTTGGCATATGGGGTCGCCAACTTGGATGGCACACGGGCAAACGGTCATATCTGTGTGGTGATGCTTTGACTTCATGGCGGCCCCCTCTAGAATAATGGTTCACTGACTTAGACAGCACACTAATGGACAGCTCGATCAGGGCAGCAGTACTTAACTTGTTGTGTATGAATTTAGGACCCTAGTGTAATTTTCCCCATTCATGCCCATATATATGTATAAATCACCCTATCCTTATATGGGCATAGAAATCATAACCATATTTAGACTTAGCCCATGCAGTCCAAATATGGCATGGCTACTTCCACTAATTCCGAAAATCCACAACGATTTCTTGGAAAAACCCGCCTTCAGCAGTCAGGGACTTCCCCTTGCTTGAATATTAATTTATCCAAGAAATCATGGAGTTTTCAAAGAACTGAGTTTTTGATGACGTTATTATGTCCAACCTTACGTCAATCTCGGTACCTTCAAAGTATAAATAGGCCCACACTTGCCCAGGCAAACACACGGTGGTTTGGATCAGTTCGACTATCTACCTACACGACACAGCTCGCCGCAGCAAATGCCGAAGAAAGCTGACCCCTCCAGCAGACGCACTGAGAGACGCTGTCCTTTCTCCTGCCGAGAAATCCAGCTCCAGTGTTTCCAGGCTGCCCTTGCGGGTTGCTGGGAAATCGAGTGCTGAGAGAGAGATACAAGACCTTCTTCATTCTAAAACCAAGGTACGGAGCTGATTAGACCCTTAGAGAATTCTTGGAGAGATTCTTGGCAAAGAATACTAAACTTAAGCTACACCTCACTTACTTCTTCCCTCGTACTAGACCTAGGTTAGGTACACCGGGATAGGCGTATTTTAGAAGCACCAGTTGAGTACTTTTAGACATTATTTATTAATGTATGTATTTTATGTTATTTTATATGGCTTAGAAACCATACCATACTTTTACAGTATTACTTTATAATACTCTTCGTACTGTATGCATTGTACTTTGCAACTGGTATTACGATTGTAGCAGTTAATTTCTTCTGCATGAGAAAGAAGACTGTTCAATTAATACTTTTATTGAAAACACCCGTCTCTCTATTTCTCTTCACCTCTGGTGAAACGAAGCATGCAAGATTGACTGAGTGAAATATATATCTATTGTTTCCGCGATTCTAGAGATACGTTTCTTATTCTTGAGAAACAAAGTTGTCATGTTTATGCGGTTTTCAGAAACTAATCCCTTCTTGTGAATTCGAGAAAGTTTCTAGTGACCTCTGAGCTAGCTGGCACTCACAATTAAGTCTAATATATTTGATAGAGACCTAGTCGACCTTAGTCCTTCGTCTAAACTATAGTATATATTATTCCAATGCGCAGAGCCTATTGGGAATATAGGAACTACACTACCAACTTCAAAGTGGTCCACTCCGGCATACGGGGACCCCGACTTGGGCAGCACACAGGCAGACGGCCCGATCAGTGCAGCAATACTTATCTACACGGTGGCCCCCCTCTTTCATATGGGGTCACTGATTTGGGCAGCACAATGGTGGACAGCCCGATCGGTGCAGCAGCACTTATCTTCACAGCGGTCCTTAGGCATATGGGGTCACTGACTTGGGTGGCACACGGGCAAATAGCACGATCGGTGAGGTTATAAATTGACTTCACAGCAGCCCCCTGCCGACTTGGGCAGCACACTGGCAGACAGCCCTATCAACGAGGCAATACTTATCTTCACAGTGCCCCCTCTGCATACGGGGATGCCGACTTGGTCAGCATACAGGAGGATAGCCTGATCAGTTATCTTCATGGCAGCCCCCTCAGGCATATGGAGTTGCCAGCTTGGGAGGTACACTGGTGGGCTGCCCAAACAGTGCAGCAGTCCATCAGTACTGTAAATCTCGCACTCCACTTCAGGAGCCCACTCAACAGGATGCCCCACTGGACCTTGCTCCATCCAGGCACTCAATTCCTCTTCACAGGGTCCTATGGTTTCGGGAGGCAGGCAGATGCTGGCGCTGCAGGCTCCAGGGCAAGTGGTCCTGATTCTCGTGGTTGATGCCCCCTCCCCAGACCGTGGTCCAGTCCTGGTCACAAAAGCTAGACATCTTGCTGAGCTTCTCCACGTCAATTTAGAGCCACAGTTGACTACTTGACGGCTGAGCACCCCTTTTTATAATCAATGTCCAGACACATATGTGATTTAGTGTCTTCGAAATTCATGTTGGCTGTTTGCTTCCTTTGAAGTGCCCACTCCTCTGCTCAGTTCTTTGTCTAAGAAGCACTCTATCACAGCAAGAATTAGGTCAGCCTTGATAGTCCTACAGTACAGGCCATGTTAGTGCCTTGAGGTCACACCAGAATGTCAGCCTCATGGATATATTCCAAAACAAAGGTTACAAAAGCCAAAGCTAAGCTCTTTATAATTCCCTGTCTCTGGAGTGTTTTCTTGATCACCATCTTCTTCCTGAGGTGTACTAAGGCCTGACTGACCAGTGACATTTTTAGAATCAAAGTCCTTTTAAAGTGCCTGAGAGAGAGCCTTACTCTCCCTTTCTCCAGTGTGTGTCCCACCCACCTCTCAGGAATATGGCAATCCATAAATTTATCTGGTGATCTGTTCGACCTCCACATGCCTTTCTAAGAGTCTGGGTTTCCAAATGGGAGCCACAGGCCACCATGTATCATACCACTCAAAGGCACACATTTATTATAGACCTCACAAGTAAAAAACACGCGTTCTGCACAGGGTTATGTGCTAACATGATGTTTTCAAAGGGGAGTTAAGCACACAGCAGCAGAACTTTACATGAGTGTGCCGGAACGCTCCACTCCAGTGACACCGGTAAAAAAGCCTATTCACACTACTGAATATTACTACAAAACCACAGTATGATGGCATCTCTGCTCTCATACTACCTAACTCTTGGTAAAGGCAGTAGCCATTCATCACTACGAGGGTGGAGCTTTGTGCACCCTTCCCAGCCAAGACTGCAATCCATGAGACACGCCTTGGTCATGGCTCACACTCATGATCGCCCATGGCAAAAAAAATCAATACCAACGATCCAGACATCCTTGCAGCTGTGGCACTCAAGGCAGGGGTGCACTTCCTTTGCCATGTGGGGAATTTTTCTGTCCCAACACAAAGCATCTGGTTTCAATTGCATCTAACAGTTGGAAAGTGACTAATATTCAACCATATGCTGGAAGTCAATTGAAACTGGAGAATAAAAATTGTTAAAACACAAATTGGATCAATGTGCTTCCCAGAAACCTTTGTTTTTATGTATGGCGGCAGTGACCCGTGAGGGCATCTTTGCTATCCCTATGCAGTCTGTGGTTCAGCACACTCGCAGACACTCCAACAAAGCAGACACCACAAGGAAAACAACTGCCTTTGTTCCATCAACAACAGTGCTCTTGATTCAGTCCAAACCAGTGGTTTGACTGATGCTTTCAAAAGATATGTTCACTAAAAGTCAACATCAGACTTCAAGAGTTTGGAAGCATGCATGTTTTTGTTCCATAGTAACGAGCTCCTGCCTGGTTCTCAAGAGTCAGCAAGAAGAGAAACAAAGAGGAAGTGGGAATGAGTGCAGGGAGACGGGATGTGTAAGAATGCAGACTGGATAAACATATCATGTCTTCGTGCTGATTATCCGCGAAGTTCAAAAGCATCAGCCCTGCATTATATCTATAAACTCTCCAGCAGAAGAAAGTAGTTTTACTCAGTCCTGTATGAGACCAACCAAGATCTCAAGCCCAACGACTGCCACAGCGGATGTGGGTCAGGCTTTGGGCCAAATGAACCACACTTCTACAGCAATAACTCCACACAAAGACAACGCTAAGGCAGCTCATGCTTGTGCGTTTGGCCGTCAGGTCACAATGATCCTTCTCTCATGGAATACAACCACAAGAAAATCCTATACAACAGCACTCACTGTATTGGGCTTGTTTTGTCCACTCTTTTAGGTTTCTCGTCTAGAATTATTAGGCGATATGGAACTGTACCAGTGGATAAATCCATGGATATCACCAAGATTTAGAGTAAAGTGTCCGACATGGCTGGTAGAAGTTTGCAGCATTGCTCGGTTCTATGTGTAGCTACAACGTGACGCCTCCGATTATCCTTCAGATCCTTTCCTCAATTGACATCTGACTGTGTGTTGTTTCTCTTTGGAAACAACTCTTTTCAAACTCTACTATAACGACTTGTTGCTCAACCCGCTGATCTGCAAACCCTCGATATTGTTAAAAGATGGCATGCTGTTATTAAAATCCTTATGTCTAGTCATTCTCAGTGATCCAGTCTTTCCTATGAGCTTAAGACCACTCACTCATCATGGGACCACCCATTCACCATTGCTTGTTCATCCTCATCCTCTCACCCACATAATGCGTCCAACTGCAATACTTCCCATGAAAATGGCAAACTAAACCACTTGCATGGCAAGTATTGCCCAATGATGTAAACCAAAGATTTTCTTAGAAGCCCAGTACTTATGCTGCTGAATGCCAGAGTTGCCAAATCCCATAGTTTTGATTTCGCCTCATGCCTCTTTCTTCCACCACCCCACACTTTCTGTCTCTTTACTTCACTGTTACATGTTCTTTTTTTATCCCCTTTGTTACCGTTTTTTACCTTCTTCTTTTTCGTCCTTTCTTGCTTTTCTCTCCCTGCTTGGAAACATGCCATCCAATCCATGTAAATGACATGTTTAGTTTTCACAACCTCTCCTAGACAAAAGACAAGATGTGGCGCCAAAACCCGGCATTTTAATGCTGCCCGAGGGGAATCATATTCCATGAGCTAACGAATCACAGCTTTGCTAATATGAGTGGGGTTTTTATTATTTTAGGGCCTGCTGTTCAATGCAATAACATTCTTGGACAAGAACAAGACGTGCACCATCACTGAGATAGACATCTGAAGGATTAGGCATAAGTAATTTACACACATGAAACCACAAAAGTAAACACTCATCTTTGCACGTGTGAGTGATTGACCGCCTTCTGGCATGCACTTAACGGAAGTCCATGAGCATGCACCTTGGATTACTGTTTCCGGTAAAAGGCGGTGCATTCAGGTTTACAGAGTAGTTCTGGGAGGTACTTATTCATTTGTTGTTTGTTTTATCGAGGACAACGCTATACACAGATCCATGAAAGCATTAGACATTTTGCATTAGTGAAGAATGTTGTGTATATAGCACTTATATTATTAACCCTGTACGGGCGTAGATTATTGCATAGTCACACATAGAAAGATATACATTCATTGCATTGGGGCAGAGATAACTCAACATGGGAAGAGCTCGCTCTGCTTAGACACCTTTCATTAAGCAGGCCCAGGTAGAAGATGTCTGCTGAGGAGGCATTCTATGTCTGTTTTGAAGGCGGCATGGCATGGGGATATCGCGAGCGCGTCAGGAGGAAGTCTGTTGCATAATCTTGTGGTCCCCCCTGGGAGTGATTGTGACTTGGTCCAGTGGTTCTTTAAGCCGAGCATCTCCAGAAAAGTGTTCGTTCAAGCTTTGCAGCGAATGGAGCCCCTAAAATGTTTAAAGTCTGTTCCATGGAAGGGAGGAACTTGAGTAGGATTCCCTGAAAGAGGAAGGCCGTATTATGCAAGCACTGAGCATCAATGTATAGCCTTTGCCATGTGGTAAGGCAGGAGTGATATGGTCAAAATGAAAGCTGCCAATTCAAGAATGGAAACAGTGTGTAGAGGAGCTTTGAGAAAGACAAGATGATCTTAGGAGATACCAGTGGGGGATTTAGGAGTGGGTTACCTCAATCTAGACTCGACCACTGAAAGGAGTGAACAGTTGTCCAGGTATTTCAGATGCTATCCCTCATCAGAAGCCTTTGATGAAACAGGGTGTTCTCTGCCATGCTATGTATGTGAAGGTTAATCCCCTCTTGTCGAGGGTGATCCCTAAGGATTTGTCGTAATCAATATATTCAGCATGCATTTTAAAACTGTGAAGGTCTAGCCAAGATTAGTTGGAGTTTTGGAGAGGGTGGCTGAGCAGAATCACAGTTTTTTTAGATTTTAGTTTTAGATGGTGTTGTGTTATCAGCATGTGCATTTCCTCCAGGGTCATAGAAAGACACGTGATGTCAGCATGCGAGGGGACTTTCAGGCACTACTCTATGTAGGTGTGTGCGGCTACTTGGAGGCTGGCGACTGTTGATGTGGGGGGGAGGGGGCTCGACTACTTCCACTGTTTTATCCTGGGGCTATGCTTCTAAGACGAGGACTGTGATAGGGCGTGTCTGATATGTGTGTGTTCCGACTTGCTGCGTCTGTCATCTGGTCCTGTTGGTGTGTCAGATGCTGTCTGGGCATGAGGTGCCTCGGCTGGCTCTGCTCGTGTGGTTTGCTCACTGAACTGGTATAGTAAGTGCGCCCACTCTATGGATATTTGGTGTTTGCGCGTTCCCTTTCTATGGATATTTGGTGTTTCCGTGTCCCTTCGCTTCTTCGTCCCGGATCGCATCCTCTTTCGCTGCACCCGTCAGAAAGAGGTTTAAGGTAAAGGATGAAGAGGGGGATGAAGAAGGGCAAAGATGGAGTTGTGAGGTACCCCTGGAGTAGAATATGGTGGGAAATATGTCTTCTATTTCAATGCACAATAAGAAGACAACCAGATAGAATGAGACACAGTTTAAGACACTGCCTGCCATACCCACACATATCTTTGTGATTAACAGCATGGCTTTGTGATTGATCGTGTAAAAGGATCTCGGAGGATGTACATGTAGGTTGTGCCTGAGTCAAGCACTCACAGGACATCATACACTATTTGAAGCGTGGCAGTCTAGAGTACTGAAACCCAGTCTGAAACCTGATTGGAGGTGATAGAGGCGGTGGTTGTCGAATGTGAACTACTTGAGTTATGTGAACATGCCAATTTGTCAGATGTTTGTTAGGGAAAGGAGACCTAATATCAAACAAAAATGTTATAATCATCTGGGGATGAGACCTTTTTCAAAAGGGGTTTGACTTGGCCAATCTTGAGGTATGTTGGGTTAAGGAGGACTTCACCAGGGTGAGCTCAGGAGGAAGCAAATTGAAGGGTTGTGTCTTGTGCGAGCATAGATGAGAATGGTTGGTCCAGTTGTTGGATGCTTTAAGGCGCAAGAGTGGAACAGGTCAAGTCAGCTGAGACACCTTGAGTAATTTGGCAGTAGATATACATGTGTGGACCAACAGTTTATGCAGTGGGAGGGAAGCGAGAGAGCAAGTTACAAAAAATGTCATTATCTTTTCGAAAAATGTGGAGTACGAGGGTTGAATAAAAACATACATTGCTTGTAGTTGGATGGGTGGCTTCATTTGTGCAGTGCGAGGTGCACGGATATTTGTTCTCACAGCAACATTTGGAAATATGTATGTGCAGCTCACTAAAAACATTTTCCCATAATATCCTGATATTCAGCATTTTTTTATTTATTTTGGGACCATAGCTATGGATATATTATATGGTATTTCAGACACTGAACATGTTAAACCTTTTGAACTCAGGTTTTACTGTTTGATGAACATTTATCATCACTGCCTATGACATCAAGAAGCAGGAAGAATGTTTATTAGAACATTGGAATGTTGGGAGCTCCATTGATGACAATGGAGTGCTCCCTGCTTCTACTGGCCGGTAAAGGCCAGCAGAGCAACATTCCAATGTTTTACAAAGGGGATTTAAATCATCTTGAGCTCCGAGAGGCCTTTGTTTTATTTGTTAGAACATTCTGCCCTCTAGAGGCAGAATGTTCTAATAGCCTTATAGCCCTTCCTAGCAGGGCTTTACCGACTATTAATGTCCCTCACCCTTGTTAAAGTCCCTCGCCTTTGGCTTGGGCCTCTAACACGGGAGCAGGCCTTTAATAGCCGGTATAGCCCGCTATAAGGCTATATTAAAGTACGGTCTACCTGACTGGAATGTTATCCGCCTCTTGTCTGTTTCCATATCTGTGGGCTGGTACTCCATTCACAATTCTCCTTTCCTCTGGGCCCATTTCTTTCTCAAATAAGTAACTAAACAGGGCTACAACCACGCCATTTCTCTAAACCCCTTTAATATCCTAAGATGTGGCCCTAACAAAAAAACGGCGGGGTACAAAAGATTTCCTCAGAAGCCTACTGCTTAGGCCGTCGAATGCCAAGGTTGCCAAATCTGATATTTTTGATTTCACTTCATGCTTCTTTCTTGCACCACCCTATACTTATTTTCTCTTTATCTCACTGTTACAAGTTCTTTTTCATCTTCCTACCTTTTCTTCCTTTTTCTTTCTCCCTTTCCCTCCCTGTCTATGTGGGTTTAAGTCAAAATTTAGTGATGAAAACAAGTCACGGTCCCCAAAAATAAGAGTTGATGCACACCACCTGCTCCCAAAAATTAAGCCCTGACTGCAAGTCAGCAGGTTCTAGACAGACATTTCTTTAGTTGTTTTTCATCAAGGCCCCTTCAGCATTGCATAGGAAAGAGTGACGGCTACTTCCCTTCTCATTCTCCACCTGAACTTGGAAATGAACCTTTCTGAAATGTGTGCTGCAGATTCCACCACGCATCGGCTTTTAGTGTAGTGATACATGACATGGTGGCGATCTAATTAGCACCTTTCTGACAATGTAGAGGTGCACGTGTGACTGCAACACACACCCAGCTCTTCAGAGAAATGTTCGCCACTTAAAGGGCTGGTTCTCGAGATAACAGTTACTAGAAGGCCTCCGGCCTAATTACAACACCGACTACTCCTTAACAACACAGTCAGTCAAAATACTTTATTCAGTTCATATCAAAAACCATAAAAGTATACTAAACATTTCATGTCAAGAAAAGTTTTTAACAAAAGCCATAAAAATGCTATAAAAATATACAAGCTTAAAATACATTCAGTACCTATTATCATTTCATTTAAAATACATCCTAAAAAACAGTATCGCCATTTAGAAACATCCTCGGCTTCAATTAATTTGGGCTAATTCATAACGTTGACTATTCCCATCTAATTTTCTTCTTTAATCTTACTGCCGCAGCGAGGAAATTAGCAATATTAAAAATCTCCCACACATTCGAAAGCAGCTGCAGATAATAGAGAGCTGGTTTAACTTGCATAAAGCCTTTGTCTTTTAAAATAGGAATGATAAAACGTTTACGAATATGAAGAAAGTGCTCATAGAAAAAGATAAAGTGCATTGTATCTTTAGTAGAAAAGCCACCACAAGAGCAGATCCCCAAATCTTCCTCCCTTTGCCACCCCTGAGATCCAGCAAGGAGGAAATGAAATTGGTTCAACCTGAATCTGAGTAATAAAAAGCGGTGGTTTGGGTTAGTAACAACATTCAAGTATGGCTCGATGGCCACATGATGTTTTTATTTTAACAATTGGTGAGCCCTTACAGTCCGCTTAACCAGCTCTCTTTCTTCTCTAACCCATGCAAGCCACTGACTTATAGGATTCCTTGACCCACTTGATGTCCCATTTCATCATCTTCTCAGGCGAGTTAAACAGTTCTGGTCGTCCCAATTTGACAGATAACTTATGAACATAACTCAGCCAAGGGATTCGGAGCCCAAAATCAAGCGCTAAACAGTCTCTGAGTATTTCCTGATTCAATTCTAATTCAGGGTTTAGCCAGGTAGAGATCCATTTTAAAAGTGTGGCAATAGCTATTTGATCCTCCACAAAGCCAACTCCACACTCCTGGTGGACAATGTAGCCGGATGTGGATTGAGGGACAGATAAAATATTTTTCAAAAACTTGTCCTCCACCACTTGGATAGCCTTCACATTCTTAAAACCCCAAAGGTCTGCCCCATACATTGCAAGGGAAATACATTTTGCACCCTACATCTTTAGAAGCGCTTGAATTGGTTTAATCTGTGGGCAAAATCCAGGACGGCTAAGGTGGATCTGGCCAAAACATTTCTTTTTGCTGATATTTGGGGTAACCATGTGTCTTTGTCGTCAAATATGAATGTATGGGAAAGTGGATACCCTGGACAACACATGCCCTTCACAATGCATGGTTTTTGCACTTTTTGCTTTAGTGCCAACCATCATAACATGTGATTTTGAGAAATTGACACTAAGGTTTATAGATTTCATAAAAACAGCAAATTAATTTAAAAGGCTTTGCAGCCCTACCGCTGTACGTGCTAAAAGGACGGCATCATCCACGTACAGCAGTGCCGGAATTAGTCGTTTACCTGCCCTTGGTATATCCTTTCAAACCTGCCTAACACCATTGGTAATACGAATCTTCTTTGTACAATTACCCATATGGTAGTATCTCACAGTGGCTGACAAATCCCTGTGCAGGTCAGCAAGGAAGTACACAATATTTTTATCCACGCCAAGATGAAGAAGCATCACCCATAATTTGGACCTTTTCACTTGATCAAAGGCCGAGGAAAGGTCCATAAAAGCTAAATATAGTGTGCCCTTTTTGGCGACTGTGTACTTTCCGATTAAAAGTTGTAGGTTGAGGCATTGATCAATTGTGCCCCTTCCTTTCCTAAATTGTAGACCTGAGAGGGTATTAGTTTCAGCCAGCCACCCCGTGAGCTTACTTAAAACCACCCATCCAAGCACCTTAATTTGGAACTGTTTTTAAGAACATCAATAGATAGTAGCTCATTCCAAGCCTCACTTCTGATTTCCCTTTTTCTTGTTTCTAGGGCTGCTTTGTAGGCTTTCCTTAGAGCTGCTACAATAGACTTATCCACCGGGTTTTGTTTCAATGCCGCCAATAGTTTCTGATGGGCTAACGAGCAGTTATGGTCAAACCATCCCTAGCCAGATTGGTTCTGCACCCTACGGGCCGTTTGAGATCAGCTGCGACCTGTGTAAACATTTTAGTGTAGGCCTCTAGGACATTCTTGTCCCCTGCGTTTTCATTCATACAGATACGCATCTCAACTCCAACCTTAGATTGCAGGTTAGTTTGAAAATCCTGTGGCACCACCCAGCACCATTTAATTCTGCGGCCCTGATCTGTGGGCCGAATGTCTAATTTACCCACCTTCCTATTACAAGTTTCGGGTTTCTTGAGTGCATCCACCTAGGGCAAGACCACCGGATTGTGGTCACTAAATGTAGACCAGATTGCCGTGTAACCACAGACCCTGGTACCTAACATAGAACTAATGTTAATTTTGAGAAATTTAAGGAGGATCTGCTAGCTATCTCAGATTGGATGACGGCAAACTGTTTACAGTTAAATGCCAGTAAATCTGAGATATTGCTATTTGGCAAGGACCGGGAGCTTTGGTCGGAGCACTGGTGGCCGGGCTGTCTTAATCCCGCCCCGTCACCTAGGGAGGCTGTGAAGAACCTGGGAATGTGGTTTGACAGCGGACTAACATTTGAGAAGAAGACAAAAGCTGTTGCCGCTGTCTGCTTCAGGCTCTTGCGAAGGTTGAGACCCTTGCTTGGTTTTTTTCCCCCTAAAGTTCGTCAAACCATTGTTGAGGCATCCATTCTCTCCAGGCTTGACTACGGTAACTCTCTGTATTTGGGCGCTAACTAGGCCAGTATTAAACGCTTGCAGAGGGTTCATAATGCTGCAGCACGCCTTCTGGTGGCCTTGCCTAGATCCTGCTCGGTGGCACATGTGCTCCCTAAGCTCCATTGGCTACCCATTGAGAAACGCATCCAATTTAAGGTGCTGTGTATCTCACATAAGATTCTGACGCATCAAGCCCCGGGTGGGCTTTCTTGCCTGCAGACACCTTATGTGCCTGGGCGAGCATTGAGATCTGCCGACCTTACGCTTGTCTGTACTCCGCGTGCTCAGAGAGCAAGGGCAGGGGGCCGTTCTTTCCACTTTTTAGCGGCAAGACTTTGGAACTCTCTCCCAGCACACATTAGAGCTATTTAGAATCTTTTGATGTTCCGTAAAACTATACAAACGTGGTTGTTTCCTCTCTCTGATGTTTAGTTTGTAGGCTGCGCTCTCTCGCTCGGGTCTCGTTGCTGAGGCAGCCATGCGCATTACAAATCCTAAATAAATAAAAAATAAAAAAAGGAAAATATAGTCAATATTTGAACGCAAACCATTCCCTTTAAAGGTGGGTACAGCCCCTTTAGATATACAAGGATGTATTAGGACGTTTCTGCCATCAGCGCCTCCAAAAATTCGCCCTGCATAGAGTGCTCGAAATGGGTAACCCCTTGATCTGGTTCTCATAACAGCTATGTAGATTAAAATCTCCTAAAACAATGGCTGAATAAAGATCTGTGTTATCCTCTTTATATGAGTCAAGAAAATTATGCAGACTGACAAGGTGTTCATAAGGAAGAACTCTACCAAAAGAATTATACAAATTTATACTAAGAACAGTCAAAACATGAGTAGATGCAATTTGCACAGCTAAACAGTAGGGTGAGCCTGTATCCAGTTTAGTGTGAGTACCTGCAATGTTTACAGAAATCAAGGTCAATAACCCGCCCTTCGCCCTCCCCATAGTTGAGGCTATTGCTGGAAGAAAATAAGTGGTATAAGCATCTAGGCATAACAAATTCTCGGTGTCCCATGTTTCCTGCAGAACAATGATGTCAGCTTCGCATAAAGAATTTCTCCATATAACATCATCTACTTTATTTTTTAAGCCTGCAATATTCCAGGTAAGAATCTTCGTACCCTCATTAATTTCAAAAGGCCTATCCTCTCATTAGTGGAGGTACCCAGCGCCTTAACAACATGAGCGCGGGTCACTAGAACTTCGTTAGTAGGCATCAAATAGACAGATATTTGGCAAACAGCAATTTAAGGGGAGACAGGATGTGTCTGTCTTACACGTGATCTGCTCACCTGTCTTAATTTCGTTTTAATTGAATTTCATTGAATTTAAAAAGCACTTTTGCCATAGTGCCATACAATGCTGGAGTATTTAGTGGGAGTTTTAATGAGACTCCCTACAAAGTGGCTGTATGTATATGTAAATAACTAAAGAATAAAACAACATATCAGTGTCATTGTGAAGCCAAAGAGGAAAGAATGAACAACCCCTTGCAAAGCCATTAGGTCTGTCATTGGTTGCTAGCCTTTTGGCATTGTCAATGCTTGCTTTGTTTTGTCATGGTTTATGCAAAGTTTTATTACAGGGAAGCTGCCAGGCACTTACTGTTAGACCTAGTATCATTGGCATGAGTCTCCCTTCCATTTTTACTGATTGCTTCCTCTGTTTTTTATATGTTTTGCTGGTTTAGATGCTTTGGGCACTGTGCCACTGCTATTCAGTGCCACAGTGCAAGTGCTCCCTATGTTAAATTGATGTACTGATTAGTGACTCCATGATTGGGTTATTTGATTTACTTGTCAGACCCTAGTACAGTGCACCATGTGTGCCCAGGGCTTGTAAATCAAATGCTGCTGGTGGGCTTGCAGCACTGGTTGTGCCACCCACAGAAGCAGGTTGTAAAGTGTGTCTCAGGCATGCCATTGTAGAGCCTGTGTGTAGTCTAGTACTGCCATGTCGACTTGGTAAGTGCACCCACTTGCCAGTCCCTAAACCTTCCCTTTTCATCATATCAAACACCCCTAAGGTAGGCCCAAGGGCAGGGTGCATTGTAAGTATAAGGTAGGACAGGCCCTGGAGTGTGTGGCATGTCCTAATAATGAATTACAGCCATTTCGTTTTTCACTATTGCAAGGCTACCTGTCCCCATAGGCCAGAATGGGCAGGTTGATTATAACATTTGATAATCCTAACTGACTCAGGGAACATGGTAGAAATTCGAGTTTTGTATGCCTGAACTTAGAATGATACAATATATATTTTAGTAAAGTTGGTTTTAACACTCTGTGTTTGAAAATACCACTTTTAGAAAGTAGGTATTTTCTTACATAACCATCAAGCCTGCCTCTGCTATCTTGTGTATTGTGTGTCTGGTTTTGTGAGTGACAGGGGCTGGGGGATTCCAGGAGACAAGGTGAGTCAGCACAGGGCTGAATGGATCCATCTGCATTTAAAGTGGTGGGAGGAGTAGCACCTGGGCTGAATAGGACTGGGCCTGCCTTCCACAATGCAGGCCCCACCTCCTGTGGTGTGTCTGATGACCCTGGCCCACCCTGCCAAAGGAAAGAAGGAGTCATGTAAACAAAGTGTTCCGAGACTGCACAGAACTGGTTTGGACTAGGTACAGGACCCTCTGCCTTCAGAGGACAAAGGATTTGCTAGTATAAATATTGGGGCCCAGACCCCAGGACTTTAGATCACTTCTGGAACAACAAGACGAACCTCTGAGAAGGAGAAGAACTAAGGATGCTGTAGGAGTTGGACTGCCCCCCTACCAGTGTGCTGTGTTGCTGGGTTGGCCGACAGTGGTGTCTTCAGTGCCAAGGATAGGAGAAGGAACTTTTAAAGAACTTTCATCATCTTGCAGAGTTTTACTCCAAGGGCTTCAACTTGTGCTTGCCTCCTGCTTAAGTCTCAGGGACAAAAGACTTAACCACCAGCTCCCCTCTGAATTTCCTTGCGGGAATTCTGTCTGCAGAAGCCTGGGTGTCGCTGGGAGCTGGAAGCGTGACTCAACGAGAAGAAGTGTGCCTTCGTCAAAGAAAGCGGTTACCCGAAGCATCACCGGAGAAGTGTGTCGTTGCCGCAGAGATTGCCGTTGAATCACCGGAGAAGTGTGTCGCAGGGCCTGTCGCGCCTCCAAAGTTACAGAGTTCGCTGCACAGCCGTCGGGCATGCACACATCGTCTTCACGTTGTCACCATCCAGGGCGCCAGCACCAGATTGTCGCATTGCAGCGCCATTGTGTCGCATCGTAACCGGAAGGCAGTACAAGAATAGAGTTGCTATGGGGGTTCCAGAAGGGTCTGCCCTTTCACCCATACTCTTCAAATTATTCTTTGAACCACTAGCTAATGCCATGAACTCTGCATTCTTTTTCACAGGTTTGCGTATGACACCCAACTACATCTGAAAATCACCTCCCGAGAAGACATCATTTTTCTCAACTCTACTCTGACAAACACTCAAAACTGGCTCACTGAGAACCACCTCATGCTCAACACCTCCAAAACGGAATTCCTCCTCATCACTCCCCCTAATCACATTCCCAAGATTGACCTCTGGATGAAATATCTTACAGCTTTCAACTGCTCTCCCCACATTATTGATTCAGTTAAATCCCTTGGAGTTGCACTAGACAGGCAAATGAGCATGCAGAATCATATCAGCAATGCAACCAAGGGAGCTAAACATCTGATGAGAACACTAAGGAATCTCAAACCATCCTTTCTACAAGAAGACTTTAAGTTGGCGGTATAAGCTCTGGTTCTGCCTAGGCTTGACTACGGTAGCTCCACGTTGTGTGGTCTTCCCAAACATAATTTGACCCCACTAAGGGCTTCCATTAATGCTGCAGTCAGATTGATTACTGGTACAAAACAAAATTACCACATATCCCCACTCCCAAAAACTCTTAACTGGCTGCCATATGACGCAAAAATATAGCTAAAGATTGCCTGCATGACTCACAAAGCCCTACATTTCAAGACCCCCATTTATCTGGCTCAAAATCTATAATTATCAGGGGGTTGCAGACAATCACAAAGTGCAAGTTCACTGCTTCTGAAACCACAAATTTTACACACAAAGAGAACGAGTCACAGAGCTTTCTCAGACATTGCCCCAAAGATCTGAAACTCTCTTCCACCGGAAGTCTGTTGAATCTCATCCACTGATTCTTTCAAAAAGGAAGTGAAAAAATCCTAATGAACAAGTTTCTGCCCTAAAAGGACTTAGCTCTACTGTTTACTAACCTGCCCTCTATGATTCGATGCTCTGATGGACTACTACATAATTATACACCAGGGATTCCCAGTTTGAGCATTCTAATCACATATATGTAACAAATGTTTCCTCCCACCCTACTACTTTATCCAACCTACCCTGATTGTGAAGCGCTCTGATACCCGCTGGGGTATTGTTCATGCTATACAAAACTTTATACTTAAATAAAAATATATATAGATATATATGCTCAAGGTACACATATATGGAACAAAGTATAATAAATACGTACTTGCCTATAAAACCTTACCATCACAAAATTTGTTTCCTCAATATTTTGCCAAAATATTTTGCCCCTTTATATTCTATAGTCAATATTTTTGTGGAATATCTTTCTAAGTGGTAGTCAATATTTCCTATTTTTGTGGTTTCTACTTACTTACAATTTTTTGGGGAAAGGAGTGAACCCTGGCAGAACCCAGAAAGCTATACGTTTCTGAAAAGTAGATTGGATTCTGAATTCAGCAAGGGATCAGTGGGAAGAACGCTTTTGGTTTTCTCAGAGAAACCAATTGTTAAAATAACAAAAACTAGTGAAAGCAGGAAGGAAATAGAAGTAGGTGACAATGCTTTCATCTTTGATGTTTTGTAGTAAAGGCCAAACTTACAGAAGTAATGTACTGTTACGTTCATTACTTTCTTGTGGTCACAGGTTATATAGAGTTTACCAGTTGCCCCCAAAAAACGGAAAAAACAGAACTAAACAGTCTGCGGCTTGTAATGATTTTTAGGTCTCGCCTACAGACAGCTTTATGGTGTCTGTGGTCAAAAGAACTATTGGGGACCATCCAAAAAGCTAAGCACAAGCTTAGAGCTAGCCCACAGCTAACCAATAGTTGGCGTTCTTGTCACTGTCATTTGTTTGCTTCTTATTTGATGACTTTCCTTCCTTAGCTTGTGTTTTTCGCCCTTCTGCAGCATAGCTTCTTTATGATACTTTTGACAGGATGACTTATTATCCTTCCTCTGCACACGTTTTATGCAACTACTTTTTAATGTTTTTCATTAAGCACTCCATGACAGTGCATGTGTCTTCTTTCTCTACCCCTTGTGTGTTGCTTACCATCCTGAGATGCCCTCCATTGCATGCTCCATGTTGCGACCTCCATCTCAAGCTTGTCCATTGCTGCCCCCAAAAGGCGTTTAAAAATATATATATCTCCTCCCACCCCTGCCCCCCACCTCTAGCTCTTGCATCGACCCAGTCAACTTCCAGTGGCTCCCACTCCCTGGCATTGATTTCACACCCATCCATGGTTTTCCCACCCACTCCTTAATTGCTCTCTTACCCCTCCTATACCAAAGCATTTATTTTCCAATTTTATGGGAGCCCTGCTGCTGTCATTTGCTGCTGAGCTGTTCCGTTTTCAAAAAGTTCTTTCATGCAAATACAAATAAATATTTTTTATTTACCTCTCCAAGTGGTGTCTGCCATCTTGGAACAGTAAATAAAAAAATACAAAAAACGGATGCTGTGTCAATCAGTGTGAGTGTGCATGAGTGATGATGTAGGTGCACGTATACATTACCATGTATGTGCAAGTATACATCATCAAACATGCGGAAAGACATGGCCACCAGCAGCATCATGATGCATAAGCACACATGCACACATTTATGTCCTCGTACCTTTTTTCTTTTTTTCTCAGTGCTGCACAGTATTGGCAAAAAGTTAACATGTTGAAAAGTCTAGCTTCACTGACTTTGCCAATGCGTGTTCATTGTGTATCGCCTATGCATCAATTTAGAAGGTAAAATATAATCAATACATATTGGGTATGAAAGAAAATTTTGCGTTTTCAAAATGTGTTCAAGAATCTGAGTTTAGAGTTATTCACACCACTAAGAATTTAGAAATATTAGATGGTTCTGCAGGTGCTTTACATAATGTGTTCTTTTGTGCACACTGACTCACATGTGGAATCCAAGAAAATTAGAGATATTCAATAGATAATGATAACACCCTTCTAGTCTCGTTCCAACACTCGTCCGAATGAAAAACGGCACCCCACATGTATGAGTGGACCTATTGCACAGGACAGGAAATGCCCACAAACAAACCATGGAAAGATTAAAAAAATATATTGAATGACATTATTTCTGGGGTTGGGGTAGCAGTAGTAATTGGCCCTGGTGTTGGTTGGCACCCAAGAAAAGTAGACACCCACATGGGTTCAGGGTGGCGTGGCTTCCATGGGCCCCAGTATTTTTTTAAACTTTGACAGAAATCTAAGAATTTAATTACATTTCTGTGAAGGAAACACAAAATGTGTGAGGCCTGACAAAAGCCCTACCATTTGTTATTCACCTACATTTCCTGATAAAAAAGGGACCCTACTTGTCTGGATGGGCCTATTGTCTGCAAAAGGAAAGGGCCCTTAAGGCAACATGGCATCTTCAATTTTTTTTCCTTAAATTTCAAACATTATGCAGTGTGTGAGCCTGATGTTGGCTTGTGACCAGGGAAACCTACCACCCTTAGACATTTCAGAAAGCTGGCACATCTAAGGTGGTGTGGCTTGCATGGATTCAAAATGCCCTCCAATTGTTATGTTATGTTGCAACATATTTATAAAGCGCATATACACCAAAAAGGTTTCATGGTGCTAGAAAAACACAGAGGCAACAGAGACTCAGATCTTAACCATACGCCTGTCTGAAAAGTCAGGTTTTCAACAGAGACCTAAAGCTCGTATAGAAAGTTGTGTCACTGATGTTGGGGGGAAGGGAATTCCAAACACCAGGAGCAAGCACAGCAAACCTGGTTCCACCCAATCTCTTCTGTTGAATGTAGGGTCCTCTAATAGATTTTGGAGCACAGCTTTAAGATTGTAAGATTGCGCTTTGGAATCTAATTCCAGATTCTTGAGGTTACAAAAGTTGGGCATTTACCTTATTGCAATTTAAAAATAATACACCCAGTTCTGAAAAGGGTTCTCTGAGCGACTGGTAGTCAATATCATTTTTCCAGAAGGGGTTTGGTGTGGCAAAATCTAGGCTGACGCCAGGCCAATCTAGTTGATTGTTTTGGACCACCTGGCGTCTCTGACTCAAGTCTATAGGAAGGCTCAGATAGAGAGAATTGTCAAACCTTAGCTAAACTCATTGATTTTATCACATTTTTTAGGGAAATGTCAGAATCTTTAGGGTTCAACAAAAGCCATACCACCTAGCATTCCCACAGCTCCCCTGATAAAAATGGCACCCACTTGTGTGAGTGTGGTTAACGCCTGCAACAGTAAAGTCCTCATAATGCAACATGGACACAACAAGATTTTTCCTTTACATTTCAGTCATTCTGGTGATGAGCATCGCTGTGTTTTTTGGGGCAGGTCGATTTACAATAAGGAAAATCTACCACCCCCAGACATTTGTGAAAACTAGTCACCTGTACAGGGTGCTTTGTCTTGTGTGGATCCCAATACTTATTCTTACCCAAAATGCCCTGAAAACATCCAACTTTGGATAAGGTCACCTATTTTTTCTCACATTTCTGTGAGAAAAATCTCTGGAATCTGTAGGGATCTAAACAGTCTTACCACTCAGAGCTCTCATATTTCTCTATAAAAAAGGCACTCCACTTGTGCATGTGGGTCTATTTCAAGGTACAGGAAAAGTCACAAATCACATTGTGAAAATGTCAAGATTTCTTTCTTTGAATTCTATTTATTCTTGGTAAGTGGGTAACTGTGGTTTTGGTCCTAGGCTTGGTCGTACCCAGGCAAACCAGTGCCTAATTTGTTAAAACATAAGTGCCAGAGCCCTCATCTGGAGGCCACTGCAGCTCCCATTGCCCATGCCAGTGCCACCAATGATAGTACCAATAGAGCTACTAACCATCACACCCTCCAAGTGTAACAATTCTGACTATTCTATGCCCCCAAAGAGATAAGAATGGCTTGAGCAGCAGGTATTACTAATTTTCAATGTTTATTAAATTATTAAACAACTGTTGTTGTGTTCATCTCTAATGTAGATAAACAGCGCCACCCTGTGGTAGACTGTCATAAGTGCTGGTGTTGACAATTAAGAGCCAGTGTGGAGCACCAGAACCACCGGCTCAAATTAAGCAATAAGGCAAACGTATCAAGTCAAGACACTCCCTAAAACTGGACTCCCGAGGTAGGCAAGGGTGGTTTGGAATCTGTGAATTCAATTTCATTTTTCATACCAAGAATAACCTACAAATGACAAACGTAAGCTAAAATCACAGATTTCCCTCACATTTCTGTGAGGGAAAGTTTCTGATTCGGCATGGATCGACAAAAATCCTACCATCCAGCACTCCCATACCTCTTCTAATAAACCATAAATACCCAAAATGCACCATGAAAATTTCTACAATATCGCTTTCAATTTATATTGATTCTTAGAACATAGGAAGATGTTTATTTGGGTACAGGGTCAGCCAGGGCCCAGGTAAACCTACCAATACAGGACATTTCTGAAAAACAGACAAACAGGTAATCTAGGGTCGTGAATCCATAATGTTTTCTTTACCAGGATGCCTTAAGGTCTGAATGTCACAATGATACCTAAACACCCAAATTTCTCCCATTCTGTATGGGGAATAGCAGTAGTATTCAGGCTCGAGGTCGGCTGGCACCTACAGTGTCCTATCAGAGGGTTCTTCTGAAACCTAAACACCATGGGAAATCCAGAGTGCAGTCGCTTGCTTGGAGCCCACTACTTTTCTTGCCCAGTATTCCCTAATAATGACAAAGTATGGGTGAAAGAACTCAGTTTCCTCATGTTTACATGAAAGAAAATTCTGGAACTTGAAGCTAACAGCAAAAGTCAGACTTTCCTCCATTCCCACAATTCTCCCAATGAAAATGGTACCTCACAATAATAGGTGGGCTTGTCATACCATACAGGAACTGTGTAAAGTCAATATTGTGTAATTGTAGTCTTTGCATGGTTACAGTTTTTGTCCATTTTTATCACGTGTTAAGCTCACCCTCACATGTAGGATATTATGTTTCTTTGGAGGTGTGTGGTGTTGCAGGATGACAAGACTTTAGGAATTTGATAGAAAGGTCCAGGGTTTCTGTCAGTCAGATTGGGGGTTAACGCAATCTCTAACCCAGAGGTGCAGAAAACATTTTTATGCAAGCAGTGGGAGAGACAATCTGATGCTAGGATGTGGTGGCTCCCCACCCATTGCTTTTATTCAAACAAATATTTTCCCTGGTGTCCAGTGTGCTTTCTGCATCCTCTACAGTAGGAAGATTCAGATTAAACCCCTTAATCGTCTCCCCAAGGGGAGAGAAAAACTGTCTAGGTCACGGGGGAACTAATTTCAAGTTGGCCAGACCTGTGTGGGGGTGAAGCCCGATTTCAGGATGGACTAGACCCTCATCAATTCCTGGCATCAAAGTCTGGCTCTCTAGGATGGGAAGATATCAGGCAAATCTACCAATCTGCCTCTCACAGGTGGGCAGATAGCCCGTCAAGGCACTGTGGTGGGAATGGCCTTATACTAAATCCGACTGGTATCTACCCATTTCTTTTTTTAATATATATTCCTTTTCATCTCTTGTGCTTTCTGCCACCTTGCCTGTCCCAGGGTGGGCAGATTGGGGTGAACCCCTTAATCTGTTAACTGGGGGATAGGATGACCATCTATATCCTGTGACAGGCGATGCATCTCATTTGCAGAATAACATAACATGTGTATTTGTAAAGTGCACGTTTACCCATGGCCATCTTGGCACGGAATAACAGATATTTACTGTTGATGGAGCAAGGATTCGCACGTAAAGCGACTTGCTTACACTCAAGAACCTCGTATAACCTTTAATAAATATTAACCAATCCTGTTTGTCTTAAAAATCGCATTTTTTCAGCACACGCGGGTGCCCGAGAGAAGCTCGCATATGTGTCTATTAATCCTAATGATGCTTGCACTACTGAATGGCCGCTTCGCAGAAATCCAGTCTGCGCATGCGTCGGTCATACCCACGTGATGTGACACACTCGCAATTTGGAGGGATGTTTTCGCTCATGCGCACTTTTGCTAAAATGTCCGCTAGCCTCTTAACATGCTCTCTGCTTGCCTCTGCTGCTTACGCACATCTGTCTTTTCCGCACTAATCTTTAATGCAAAAGATATTATAAAGTAAGGGGTGAAGTGAAGCTTTTTATGGTATACGGTGTATTCATTTTTTCCGTGATTCTAATTTGTTTTCGCTTACTTTTCACATACTGCGTATCTGGGGGCCTGGGAGTTGGGGAGCTGCGCCATTTTAGAAGCCTATGTGGACCCGATCACGTGATATGAGGACCGGGCCTTGCATCAGTGGAACTCAGCCAGCTGGCTACCGAGGTTGAGACTCTCCTGGGAAGATTACCTTTTGCCCCTGGAGAAGATGCTGTATTACACCTAAAATTGTTACATTTGTTTCTTCTTACTGTATGCTCCATTGTCCTCTTCTACACGTACGCCTGGGAACAGAAAAAAAAGGGGTGTGTACTGTTATTTAAATATTAAGCACGGGAACACAAAATTTTAGGTGGTGACGATGACCTAACCACCTCTCCTGACCAATCATATGTTAGGACCTTGTCACTTGCAACATTTGTGGGTGGTCTGGGGACCCAATCAGGGTATAACTAGCCTAGTTTAGTTAAGAGAAATTGTCCGACTTGTCCGAGTAGCTGACCTGTCACTGACCCTACGAACTCTATAGGTGATTGATACAGAGGGCTGCGGAGCACTCTGTCCGATATTTTCCACAAACTCCAAGGGGTGGAAATAGTCTTAAGTGCTGGCGAAGCACTTTGCTGGGAGGTTTGAAAACCCAATCGGGGTTACTGGCGGATTCCGTGCAGAGAGGGAGTAACGCAGGTGTTGCATCCGAAGCTGCAGGTGTTGGTCGTGCCCTTTGATGAGCCCAGTCCTGATCCAAATCCTGAGGGGTATCCTGTCCTGACTGTCCCGAGTTGTACCTGCTCGCCTACTGGCATTCTGAATCCTTGAGGGTCCTTGTCCCTGCATTTCCCAAACTGACCCGTGGCCAGGGTTAGTCCTCATTCCGTCCTAGGTAATTATTAACTGTGGGTGTGCGTCATTCTATCACTCTTTCTCCTTTTCTTTAATAAAGCACTCTTGCCTGTGATATTATCCTTATCATCTCCTGAAACGATTTTACATTGCCATTGTTTATTAGTTATGTTCCACTTCTTCCCCTACCTATAGGATATTATTGAAACTGACTGTTTATTCAGCTTGTTCCATTATTCCCTTCCCTTTAGTACGGTTTGCCTTAAGATTAGTAAGAATAGCATAAGGTTAGGAATTAGTTTAAATTTACTAGAGCACATATTAGGTCCTACTCACTTCTCTGCCTAGTTTAAACTCGAACTGAATAATATGTTCCATAGTACTTATACCCTGTAGTGTTCCCTAGTACTCTATGGTTCTTGCTCTCATCCATAGTTACATTTTTGCTTTAATTTTGATCATTGATGTACTAATCTGTATCTGCCTCATAATCATGGCATATTCGTTCTAAACTTTCTTTATATAAACCTTTGAAAACCCTTCAGGTGTCTGTGGTCATTCTATCTCAATGAAAGTATTAATAAATGCATTGAATATATTAGAAGTCAAGTCACCTATCCACTGCTAGCTCCTTAAAGACCATCGAGAGAAGGTACCTGTGGTAAGTCAGGTATGTTAGTCATTGTGGTAAGGTAATCACACCCGAATTACTCATAGTAGCGTGTAAACTCACCCGATTCATGCGAAAACACTGTCGTCACAAGCACGCCAGGGCCCAGTGCGTGGAAAAATTGGTAAACCTGTGAGTCGGGTGACCTGCGCGCTCTATCACTGTCACCCAATGGTATACATTTTATCGACCTCAGAAGGATGAATGTCTGAGTGGACCTGCCGGGATTTGAACCTGTGACCACGAGGTCAAACACAGGCCCCTACACTGGACGCATTACTCCGCTAAACCACCAGACCCAGCATAACAGAATAGGCAGAATAGGTCAGACCTCCGCCCACTTCCTTTAAAAAAAATATATATATTTTCATTGCACATATTAGGCTTTCTGGTCCCCTGGGTAGGGCAGATGCGTTCTCCAGGGGAGCAGAAGACTTTTGTGAGTATGTGGTGGTAAGAAGGCCGGATCCCAGGGTGAGCTGACTTCCTCGCCACTTTTGTCAAAATAGACAATCCCTCGTTTGTTGAGGTGCTTTATGCTCACCTTGTATGGGCAGATTAGGGGTAGAGTCCCCTATATGACGACCCTAACATAGTAGAAACTCCTTTGACCTTTGGAGGGGGTTAATTACCAATGCTTAAGGGGTACTTCCTCCCTCTTATAAAGAACCCTGGAGTCAAGTGGTGTATCTCTACATGGGTACTGTCCTCCTGTGGTTATCCACTAGCAGAGATTAACTTGGGAGAGGTACTATTGGAAAGTGGAGAATCTCCTCTTTCAAATTGGTACCTCTTCCATTGTTATTACTTCTCAGCAAGTCGTCATTCACTTAAAAAAAGCTCATGCTGTAGGCGAAGCTTTTCCCCAGCAGCCTGAAAAGTAGAGGGAAGACCTCCGTTGCAAGCACATGAGAGAGTCCCAGACCTTGTTGCAAGAACGTGATGTTAATTTTCTCTACACTTTAATTGGATAAGTAATGCATAGAACATGAACATCATGACCGGGCACTACCAATGCTAAGGCCAGCCGAGACATCACACCACACAGACTAAAGGGGTTAATCTGCTCTTAACCAGATGGTACACACCATACTGTTCTATGCACAGCGCCTAATATTTGAGATGCTTCAACTACAAAAACAATGCGGCATATTATCAACAAAGGGCGTTACATTATCGCCGCTTTTATCGGCAGGAAACTGCCGATAAAGCGTCGATAATGGGCTTGATAATATGCACTATTGAATTCCAATCGAAGCCCATGTTTAATGTCTTCACATCTAACATGGGCTTCGATTGGAATTCATAGAGCATATTATCTAGCCCATTATCGCCGCTTTATCGGCAGTTTCCTGCCGATAAAAGCGGCGATAATGTAACGCCCTTTGTTGATAATATGCCCCAATGTTCGTTGCAAGCCCTGTTGTGAAACTTTGGTGATGGGTTCACAGCATACAACCACTGAATTAACTACTAATCTTGGGTTCTGGAGCAGCGCACTGCCTGACGTAAAGTGCTTCAAAGCCTTCTCAGTGTTAGGAAGCGCTATATAAATGCAATGGCGATTACAAAAAAATATGTAAACATATTGGGTTCATGAGACAACTGTCATCTAAAAGCCACACTAAATAAGACACAACCCTGGTTAAACACCAGTCCCCTAAAGCTGAACCCCAATAAGACTAAACTACTACTCCTCTCTCCAAAAAATAAACCTTTACCCATCCAAGACTGGCTCAAGAATTTGGACACATTAAACTGTTCTCTCTCACTTTCTAACTCTGTAAAGTCCTTGGGTATCACCCTGGACAAAAACACGTCAATGAAGGAACACATCAACCACTCAGCCAAAGGAGCACTCTACACACTAAAACACCTAAAGAAATTCAAACCGTTTATTCCCCCGACGACCTTAAGAGGGTAGTTCAATCACAAGTCCTCTCGAAATTTTACTACAGCAACGTCATCATCACTGGAACTCTGAAAAGTCACCTTGCGCCCCTAAGCGCAACCCTCTGTTTTTGCAGTTTTTGTCCTTAACGACTTTGCCTTGAGCGTCACTGTTTCCCGTGCTGGCTCACTTCAGCGGTTGTAGCTGGTGCTCTTTCGTATGAGAAAATTAATTTTGAATTTCTCGTGCTGAATTATGCTGCTCTTTAGGCAACTTAACATTAATTACTTGAATAACAAGCATTTGCTATGCATCCGGTCTCGCCTTTGGGACCTTATATGTATTTAGATAAGCAGTACATTAGCCTGGGTGCTGAAACATCTGCTGTTCTTTAACATGGAGAGAAAGTTAAGCACCAAACTGCATGACACACCAGGTATGGGGACATATGGAGAGAAAAGTTGCCTTTTAGCGGGAAATGGTTTAGTCCAAAGCTCTGTTTTTAATATAAAATCAAGTTCTTCGGTGGTCAAAATATTATTGTCTACGGGTGCTCGTGGAAGACAATTTCTATGGACTGAAATCTGGAGAATACTAAAGTGATTCTGGTATTTTACTGACCTTGGCTGGTCGTTTTCTATCAAGACAGTAAAATAGAGGCAGTTGAACAGAAAAATGTGTCCCTAAGCGGAAGCAGACAAGTCCTAGGGCTGATCTCCAGATCTCACGAATTACATACACATATAAGTATATACTAAAGTATATACAAGAGGTCTCAAATGCTCGACCTAAACAAGGAGAACTAAAATACAAAAAATAAAGGTGCAGGGAATGCCAGTCACAGTGAGCGAACTAAGCAATCTGGAACCATACAAGCAGGCTGTTGCAAGGTTGGTTGTACCATTCCAGCTGGCTGCTTACCCTGCCCTGGATGCAGTCTTTCTGCTGATGTAAGTAGATGGCCATCTCCCCCTGAGCTGGAAGACCCAGCTCCTGTATTTCAGCCCCAGCTGCCAATGTCTAGTCTTCCACAATCTTCATGTCTCTGGCCTCACTTTTTTGTGTGAGCTTATGCAGTAGCATTGCCAGTGTGTCATAGGCCCCAGTGCAAGAAAGGACAAGGGCCCTCTTGCTGTTGTCTGAATGAAACATCAATTACAAGGGTTGAGTGGATCTCACAAGTGTATGGGCCACAGTGCCACCTCACATGCTTCACCAAGGGAAGTGGCACCCCTGTGCTTATCCAGCGGGTCATGTGCCCTAGCCACCATTATTAAACAATACCAACGTTATTCACTTGTAAATGTGAATTTGCCCCTATTTAGCATTGACCTCCCTCTGTGGATCTTCATGAAACTTGACATAACAACAGAAAGCAAAAAACACTAAACGTTTGCCAGATTTCATCTAGATTCCTCAAATGGTATTACTAAATGGACACCTTTTGATTTCTTCTTTTAGCCCCCCCCACCCCCATCCTTTGAAGGATCCATATGCTCTTTTGTGTAAAGGCCAAGACTTTAATGGTCTAAAGACCACTGCAATTCCAATAAGCAGATTTTTGCTCTGGCAGAGAGCAAATGTTCCTATGGGAGTTCAAATTGGATACACTCATTGTTTGACTCATCCTTTGTATATTTCATTGTGAATACATCTGTTCAAATGTTGACCATCATAACCTTTGCCTGTTCCACTTTTCGAAAGTTGAATTCACTGTTGCTATTACATGAACTGCTACCCATCAAATCGGAGAGTGAGATCGTGTCCTAAACTATGAATGCACTGGCTTTTATCTCCATACTAACTTTTGCCTCCCTTCACCAAGTATGCAGCAAACTTAGGGCAGCAGATATAAGGAGAGAAAACAAGAAGCCTGCCAGATTTCGTGCAAAACATGGAAACTGTTCATTGGTTATAACATGGGGCTTCGAACTCGTGTTTTACTCTGAGAAAGTGACTGGAGGGGTGTGACGGACGTTTCCCACAGGATTTTATTGTCTCCCCCAAAAACTTTTATATCTCAAAATGGATGGTAAATGTTTTTAAACGTAGGCCTATAGGTCATTCGGTACCTTTTCTTGGTTTGATTAAAATCCATTCCCCCAATTTCGAGGTGTCTCATAAACTTTGAGTGTCTTTGCGCAATGCAAGCTATAACTATTTTGGAAAAAAGCAATTGAACACCCAAATGTGCATGCGCTAACCTCAAGGTCCCAAGTACACATGTATAACACGTGCATGCATTAGACACACGTTTTCGCCACCCAGTCTTTGCAAACATGGGGGTACCACAAACAATTCGGAAAAAAAATGAAAAAACGAAACCATGTAGGTACGGGGCAGCCAATGCTCCATAATACACAATGGATGGGCCTTTGCCTCTGACCCTCGTTGCCCTGCCATGACCATGGGGGAGCCAATCATACTCTGCCCCATTTTGGCCAATGATGGATGGAGTTAATTTACTCCCTCCCTAGCAATGTCTACTTTCTAGGGATGAGAGAATGGAAGCCATGAACTCCTGCTTTCCCTGAGGACGGGAGGACAATATGAATTGATATTGAAGGGCATTACTCATGCATTGCTGTGTTCACCCTCCACATGGAAACTGCTGAAGAGTGGGGACGAGTTCAACCCCCTACCTCCAATTTGCCCAAAGGTGAGTTCAATTAAAGTAAATAAATAAAAGAACTTGGAAGAAGAGGGTGCCAGCTTAGCATTAGCTCCTTTTAACCTCCTTCATTTTGCCTAAAGGCGTAGAATTATTGTCTACGCCCAGCAGCGCAGAGGAGGAGGGATGGAATTAACTTTTCCTTGAACTCCCCCTCGTCTCTTAAGTCACCCAACTCTCCATGACTTATAGCAGTGTCGTTTTTATTTTATGCACGTAATGTTTAGGTAAATACTATATTTAACATCTACGTCTGTTCACAAGCCATGTCGGCTAGCGAATAAAATTTGGATCTTCATTCTTACACGGAAATGTCTTTGAACTGGTATTCTTTACCTGTAATTGCATTACTGTATAACGGAATTCGCATTCTTTGTGTAAACTGAGAAACATGCACACTTTGAGGGATTGCACTCATTAACAATCATTTGCAATGCAATAGGACTCGCATTTACGTGAAACCTATTGCATTGGAAACGGGGCTGCGGACGGGCAAAAGGGCACGAACAGAAGTGTGGGTGGGGGGAGAGAAGTGACAGACTGCGGGAGGGGAAAGGGGGAGACACAGGAAGAAAATAGTGTTGAAAGTAAAGGGGCCAGTAACCATGGAAAGATACAAATGACGACATACTCGTGATAAGGAGGGACTAACAAGCCTAAAACCAATCTGAAGGCAGCATTTTGGACCTAAACCAATGAAAAAGAGGGGAGGAGAGTGGGCGGAGCTTCCACAAATCTTCCACGCTATACTGAATACTGCATGCCTCGCAAAGCGAGCAACGCATGCGCTGCAACGCTAGGCTCGACCTAAAAACGATCAACCATTTCAGTAATCAATGTCTTACCCTGGTTTACCCCATTACTGATTTTGTCACTAGAATAATGTGTTTGTAAAAACATATTCTTATAGTACAAGTAGTGGTTCCTGCATTCTGAATGCTAAAAGGACCTTGACATGCCAACCCTTAATTGGACGGTGTACTGTATTTTTAGACACAAAGTCAAGGGCGCCATGTGTGCATGCTTCTTGCGTGAGTAGCGAGCCTTGGGGCGATGATGCAAACTCACTGATGGGCCAACAAACTGCCAACTAGCAACAGAACAACCCGCTCCAGGTGGTTAATACAAATCAACAGACGAAAAAAATGTAAGTAAAACACATACTTTGAATAAGACACCCAAAGAATAGTTGATGATGATGATGTGACAGAATATTTATTAACGAGTTGCAGACTTCCTGCCGTCTTAAAGGAAAAGGCAGCACTGTGAAAGAAGTTTAACCTCGCAAACTTTCTTTAGGTCACATAAATCCAGGCAATAAAAATATTTTGCTTTTTACAGCTGTTGCTGCCACAGCGCACAGCTCCTGAGCATAATATAAGACATCTGCCTGCCACCCCTATCCGGAATGGAATGGGACGCCCCTGCGATGCTCTTGGTCCAGTCCTCGTTCCGAGGGTTCATGTTGGGACTCTTTCCTTTCTCTCCTTATGTATTTCCTGTCAGTAGTTTTCTGCGCTCAGTCGTTTACAATAGCATCCATAAACCCTTGACGTGTTTATTCTTCTCCCTTTCTTTTCGAAATGTCCTTCTGGGGGAAATCCATCTACTTCAAAATTGATCGGAAGAATTTCAAATTTGTCCAGAACAGTTCAAAGTTCACAGCTTTGTAACTTTCCAAAAATAGGGACAGCGGCTACACACAGCTTCACTAGTTGGTAAAACTTTCGGCTTAAAAGTTTCTGAAATTATTTTCTAATATGTAATGTTAAACAGGATTGAACATAATAAAATACTTTTCTCTTGCAAAATATTTTTTTTATTCGGGAGGAATCTCTTGCTGAAAAAATGGTTTTGTGCACACCTCTCATTAAAAACAGACTCAATAATACAATGATTTTGATTTTTTTTATCTCAATCTGCAGGAGTGCGTCCATCTGTGAAGGTTAGGTGTTGTAAACGCAAGAGGGTCGAACATTTCTCTCAGGTGTGCGGGAGAGAACCAGATGAAAGTAAGGGCAGTGTGATTTTGGCGCATGGAGAAAAAAAACAACTAAAGTGACCAGGGCAGAAAAAAGTAAGGAGGATGAGTACAACGTTTGACAGTATGAGATGGGACTGTTTTTGAGCAAGGGGTAAACTGATTGTGCGAACTGTAGAGCCCCCCTCAATGCATGGTGATGACATCTGGTATAGACAAACAAATGGGGCGAAATCTTGCTTCCCGTACACATTGCGCGATAAAAGTTATAGATGTTGAACAAGAGGCGTATTGTAGGATCAAGCTATCAATTATAGAGTATTTCACAGCAGAACTGATGTATAAGGACAGTAGGGTGTCAGAAAAGCTGTATGTTGTGGAAAAGGGAAGGTTTTGTGGGGATGAAAGGAACAGCATTCCTTGGTCATGATTCTCGATCATAGGAGCTTGGTTGTTGAAAGAAGTTTGAATATCGCGTCATATTGAAAAGGGGGGTACAGTAGTGCACAAGTAAGAAATGTCTCGATGGCGTTTAGAGAATCCTTGAGGGAAGAAATAGAAAGAATGTGCAAGTGTAAGAACATTGACTAGAGAGAGGCGTTGGAACAGGTAGGTCCCATTGACATGTCCATGAAGGCCAATGCTAAGATTTGCATGGGCGTCATGTGGAATATTACAACAAGTTTGTTGACGATGTCTCTGATCATATTCAATCTCTAAGGGTGTTAATGAAGGAAAGAGAAAAAATGATGTGGTCTAAAGAGAGTCAATGAGCCTTGAAGAAGTCAAGAGATACATTGCAGTTAAGTTAAAGCCTTATGACCCATGGGACAAGTTCTTGTTACTGATGGCTGGCATTTAGTGGATAGGCGCTGTTCTCATGCAGGCCGTGGATGGACAAGAAAGAGGGGTGGCATCACATGGTGGATGCTGGGAAGGGCAAAAGGAAGTTACTCCACCACAGAGAAGGCGACGTTGGTCTGCTGCAGAGGGGTATAGCATTTGAGGGCTTATATCTTGGGCACATTCTTTGAGGTGTGGATGGACCACACGCCACTTGTGGATTTGTTTTCAACTAAGGGTGTGAGTAATGTTGTTTAGGCCACATGAATATTCATTCAAGATATGATATATGCTAGGTACAAGAAATATGAATGCCAATTTTAAGTCCAGGCTTTGGTTGAAGGCAATTGGACCCGAGGAAGATTATGACTGGATGGTGGGCGGCAGTCTTGTAGGGGGCTGTTTCTGTTTCATAGGGCAAGTGGAAAGAAGAAGTTTTGAATGATTCAGATCTGCAGAACGCCATTGAACACATTTCCAGGGGTAAGGTTTGGGAGGCTTGTGGATTGGAGGACATGGATGGGTAAGGTCTGTGTGCTCTGAATTGTCTGTGTTCGATGGGGTTGTGAGGAGAAGTGACAAGTTTGTGGTTCCTGAGGCATTGCAGGAGAGGTAGAAGGGCCTGCTGCATGAGAGACGCAGTGGAATGTCCATTATGTAAAGAACAGTACAGGCTGATTTCTGGTGTCCGGTTATGGGTACAGAAAAAAACGGATGTATGACTTTACAACGCATGCTTTTACCATGCATGCCTTTACAACGCGTTTTTTACATCGCAGACCTTTACAACGCATAGCGCTTTGGGGTGCTGGATAGTGAATAGTTTAATTTACTATTCCAACTCCAGTCCCCGTGGACACTAGGGAAGGTGTTGGATAGTAAATTAAACTTATTCCCTATCCTAGAGCGTCCCCCAGCGCAATGCGTTGTAATGGTTTGCGTTGTAAAAGTTGCGTTGTAAAGGATGTTTCCCGAAAAAAACGGTTTGTTCGCAAGTACATGATGTGCACATGCAGTGGCAAGTCACGTTGTCAGAAAGGCACCAGCTGTTTCTGTCCAATTTCTCAAACCAGCTTGGGAAAAGTAAGGCTGAACATGTGTGGCTCTTTCAGACGTCGGGACTTGGAGGTAAGGTTCGCTGTTGGCCTAATTGACTATTTCTCCAAGTGGACAGAGGTAGGGTTTTTCAAAGAAATGAAGGTTTCCAAATTAGTGAACCTTTGTGAAAAAATATGTCAGAGATAGTGGTGCCCTGAGAAAGCGATAATAGACAACGGACTCTAGTTCATTTCTGAAGAGTTTGAGGCATTTCTAAAGCACAAATGTGTGAGGCATTACAGCATGCCACTGTACCATCCATGTGAAAAAGGATTGTGGAATGGTTCAACTGTGAACGTTCGCAGTTGGCTGTACAAAGTGGATTGGAACTGAAGACAGGAGACAAATTATTTTGTGGAGTTACAAAACCACTCCACGCTCTCTGACTGAGGAGACCCCATTCATTCTTTTAAAGATCATAGTACTGTGCACAATGCAGGGTTGGATTGGGATTAAAAATCGGCCCGGGCACGCAAAAAATAAAAAAATGGCCCACATTTGCAAAACACTGCTTCGTAGAAATGTTATTAAAAACAGGGGGAGGGGTGGTTAAAAAAAAGCACGGATTAGTTTACATTGGTTAAACACACCACCTGAATACAAGTGAGGCCACATCTGCTCAGGTCCCCTGCCCCAGCTCAATATGCATATATTAATGGGCCGGCCCAGAGAGAGAAAGGGAGTGACACCTCTGACCTTGATATAAGGGAGGTATTGGGCCTATCTACCTACAGAATGGCCACTCAGGCACCCACTGGGCAGCTGGCAGCATTGAACAACGCAGAAACCGCCCAAATCGGCCCCACATGCGGCTCAAAAAAGCAGCCAGCAGCTGGAATTCGGATACTGGCCCCATGGGCATAGCCCGAGTGCCCGCGTTACCAATCAGACGCTGGCACTATGGTCCCGACTTCTTGGTTAGACCGGACGAGTAGCAGTTGAGACACTGAGAATGGCTGAGATGGTGAAACATAAAAAAGGTAAGTTGCCCGGAGGCATAATGCTAAACTGAGAAGTGTGGGTAGTGTGTTTGAAAAGGAGACTTGGTGTGCTACTGTTAAGGGTGATGTGTGGAAGAAGGAAATGTACCAATGGTTCGAGCCAAACAGGGTGATCAAGGTGATGGGAAATTGTTCAGTGTTGGAGGGTGGCAAGCGATGCAATGTAAGGAAGATTACAAAATGTAGGGACTTAGAGCACAGTGTGTGGATAGAGTACATGGTTCCAGGGTTAAGTAGGGGTGTTACAGTCCCAGTGGAAGCCCCTGTAAAGACAAGTGTACGGAGGAAAATGTGACCCAATAAACTGGAAGATTATGTGTGCACGTAAGACATTGTGCCTGGAGTTGGTACTTGCCAGGCTGTGTTTTGTTTCTTTCCCTGTTTTCCCAGTTCCTGATTTTTACCGTCCTTTTTTTATTAATCCCATCCCTTCTTTCTCACTCAGTTCGTAACATTTCATGGTCTGCTCTTAGAACATCTTGCATAACTTATTTCCCATGTTCAAATTCTAGGAAGGGATGTGTTGTGTTCTGTTTTTTCAAGCCTTTCTGTAGAGAAGGTTCTAGAATGCAGGAGCGCGTGCAAGGGCTTCGACGTCATGAGAACAGCTTCCAATTAATATCCTTAAATCATCTGCTGCTTGCTTGGCAGAACTCAGCAGTCTAAAATGAGGCGCTAGAACATTCCACCGCGGCCGACTTGTAATGAAAGAATCTGGCGTCAAACGCAAAGAAGCTATTGCATCACACGACATATCCCCCTCCGGTGAACTGTTCCTGAGACAGCACACTAATGTAAAATGCTTTTCATGTTCCTTCCAGGCACATGCCAAGAACATTGAAAAAAAACCTATGTATTTACATAATTTCAGATTAAATGAGCTTCCTGAATAAACACACACAGATGCCCAGTGGGATTTTGTTCGAGGGAAGCAGGTTTATCCATTGTCACGAATCCAGTGCTAGTTGGACGAGAATACTTGAGGGAAGACAATATTTCAAATTATATCAACCGGTCACAGTATCATTTTTTCCCTTGCAAAACACGTTTCAGATCAAAGAAAAAAAGGCCAATAAAATTCACTGGCTTAACATTTAGGGCCTAATTACGAGTCTGGGTGTCCTCGGACTGCTAGACTTGTGGTGGAGGGGGGGGGGGTCTTCCGAGCGCCACATTATGACCTCGGTGGTTGTGCCATCAGGACCCGCCAACTCCACTAGGAAACCGCCGTTCCCAGACAGTGGCGCGGTGGGCTTGAGGCAGTAATATGCTTGGCAGGACTGCAGTTTCCCGCCAAACATTTTATGACTTTCCTCACCGCTACTAATTTCATGGAGGTCTTTCCTCCATGAAAACAGTGGTAGTGAGGAAAGAAAGGGGGTCCTGGCATGGAACTTACTTTGATGTTCCCGGGTGCTTATTTTATAGGCACCGCCGTAGGAACGCCAAAGAAACCGCCCACCAGCATCATAATACGGCTCTCCCGTGGGTTTGGTGGGCGGTCCTGCCACCTCATCCCTAAACTCATAATCGGGCCCTATGTGCAACGCCAGACTGGCCATAACGGGCACCGGGCGTTTTCCCGGTAGGCCGTTTGGGTGGGGGCCCATTTTGGGCTCCTGGGGGCCATTTTTGTTGCCGGGGGTCAGCAATATCGGCCCCCGGTATCAAAAATCGGCCCAAACCAGCCCTCTCAAACAGCTCGGCTGCACGCCCCCTCATCCCAGCCCCAAGGGGCGGCTGAGCAGTTTGCCAGGGTCGGTTTCTGTTCCCAGTCCGGCCCTGCCTATGTGGCGTATCAATTCCACCTGTGCGTGCACATGAATAAACTTTCATGTGCCATGTTTCACCATGTAAAATATGTAATGCACACAGGATGCAAAATTGCATCAAAAATAATTAAGTAACTCAATCAAATTCAAATTCAAATTCAAATTCCTTTATTCGGTACTTAAAAAGATACCATTAAAGTGCATAACAAATACATACATACAATTTATATAAAAACAGTTAAAAAAGTATTAAAAATTTCATATATATATAAAAAAAAAAAAGTACAGTTTGTCATTTTCAGGTAATGGGGGTTTCAGTCTGCGTTCAAGTGGAGTCTACAGTTATTTCCCTCATGTTCCTCAATTTTATAGCAGATTTAATAAAGCTAATAACACTTAACAAAGTATGAGGATCTGGTGCCTTTTGCAAAAATAAAATGGCATCTTTGGCGTGCTTAAATTTTCGGTTTTTCAAAATCTTTACTAAAAACTTCTTTCTAGGTTCTGAAAAGCGGGGGCATAATAAAACAAAGTGAAGGGTGTCCTGCGGAGACCTAGAGTCGCAGCCGCAGGTACCCTTCGCCTCTACCGTAGATGTGTAACCAGCAGGACTTGCCAATAAATGATGTAACAAATTCAAACGAAACCTGGTCATATAAAATCTTTCCTGCGCATTGTACAGTACAGCCAAATATGGTTCCATTTTAAAATTTGTGGTTACCACTGGCCCATGAGCCGCTACCGAGGGTTTTTTGTTTTCAGTGAGCGCCCTCCTATCAGTTGACCATGCTTCAAATGAATTTTTAAGCAATGTTTTGTTCTGTGTGGTCAGCTGCTCTGGGTCAGTGAACATGTTTTTACAGCCAATGCGGACCAGGGTATCCCTAACGTATTTTAACCACGTGATTTGTTCCCATTTGTCCCGGTTTAGACAGTCCATGATTATCTGTCTACTAAAGCTGGCCTCTGGGTTTGTCCATATCCTGATCCAGGCCATAAGAGGTCGAATCTTGATTTTATCCTCGATATAGGGTTCTCCCAGTTCCAGATGGGTTATATGTGCCGGGGTACTCTGAGGGACCTTAAGTAGTCTTTTGAAAAATTTATTTTCCTCCGTTTGTATTTGTTGTATGTGATTAATTTTGCAACCCCACACTTCTGCTCCATATAACACTTTTGCGCAGGATACAGCTTTGTATAAGTTTAGTATCTGTTCCGGTGACCACCTACCAAGCCTCCTTCCATATGCCATTATAGCACCCGTAGAGGCCACCAATTTGGATGCATGCTTTTCGGCCAGATTTTTGAATTCTAGTTTCTCATCGAAGAGGACGCCAAGGTAGGAAAATGTCTTAACTACTCCCATCTTATGACTACCTATACTGTACGAGAAGTTATTTTTTGGGTTCCGGCCTGTGGTCATGATGAAAGATTTATCCAGATTGGCTGAAAGGTCCAAAGAATTCATAAAATTTACGAATCCATTAATAAGTTTTTGGAGTCCCAGTGGCGTTCGGGCTAGCAACACAGCGTCGTCCGCATAAAGGAGGACTGGTACTGAGCGCTGGCCGATCTTGGGGCAATCCACTTCTAGTTCCATGAGGCTTTTGTCCAGATTGTTTATGTATAAAGAAAATAAAAACGGCGCTAAAATGCAGCCCTGCCGCACTCCACTTGTGCAAGGGAACGGTTCGGTCTTCATCCCTTCGTTACTGTAACGGACTGTAGCCGTGGTCTCCCAGTGCAGAGCCTTTAAAATGTCTACTATTTCATAATCCACCCCCATCAAGATCATCAGGGCCCATAATTTCTGTCTATTTAGACGATCGAAGGCAGCTGAGAGATCCATAAAACCCATATATATGGTTCCGTTGGCTGCAATGGTATATTTAGCGGTAAGTAAATATAGATTTAAGCATTGGTCTGTTGTGGATCTCCCTTCCCTGAATCCATACTGTACATCAGTTAAAATGTGATGATCCTCTGCCCAAGCTTGCAGACGATTTAAAATGGCGCGTCCCATGATTTTTGCCGTAACGTCTATCAATGAAATGGGACGATAACATTGGGGGTCATCCCGACTGCCTTTTTTATAGATGGGGACAATGGTTGCAGAGGACCATGAGCGGGGCAGTCCTGCCACAACTGCCTCGTTCAATACCCTGGTAAGGACGGGAGCCCACAACTCTATGTTGCTCAGGTAGAGATCAGGGGGAATGCCATCGGGACCAGGGGCTTTATTCTTGGAAAGCCTTTGAATGGCTGATTTTATTTCTTTTAGTGTGAACGATAAACATGTAGTTGTTGGTGGTTTTGACCCTTTTTCTTGTAGTGTGGCCCCCATATGGTTGTAAAGACCACAGAAATGATTCCGCCATTGTTCTGGAAGTATGGTATTTATTATGTCCGGCCCTCTCGGGTCTTTAAAGCAAGGTTCATTAATAATTTTCCAGAAAGCCGACAATCAGTCTGTGTCGTTTTATAAAAACCTCAATTCGTAAAATGTCACTGCCACCACAGCAGAGGAGCCATTCTGGCAGGTGTGCTTATAGAAGTCAAGTAGTGTTAGTCGTGAAATTGGCTTAAGGTTAGTGAAATCAGTAGCCATAGAGCATGAACCCTGTTTGCAAATGTAAACATGTAAACCAGGAACTCAACGCACAGCTCAAGAGCCCCATTAGCAGCAAGTGCTGGTAAAGCCAATTGGCCTAAATCCTGGCAAACTGTTTGCGATTGCTATTATTTTTTTTATTGCAAGCATATGCAAAAAACAGAAAACATGCAGCCTTCTGAAAGAGGCCGCAATAAAAATTGTAAGATTAAAACAATTTCCCTTATGTGACTGTGTTACAACTAAGGTTTTATAAATAACAAGCCTTTTAGCTGAGCCATGCATTTTTTGTTACTGTTATGATTACTATGATGACGATGATGTTGATGATGATGATTTTGATGATTATTATAATTAAAGAAGACAAGAATACGTCCCCACCTAACCAAGCACTCAAATCACAGGCTGCTACGTTGTCAGGTATACACTTTATAATAGCACATTTTAAAAGGAGATGGAAAATAAATACCCATCTAACCGGGCACCCAATAGCAGGCAAAATAAAAAGCTGATACTTAAAATTAAAATGAAAAATACATAAAATAAAACATATGAACCAGGTTTGTCACTTAAGAGAAAGGAACTCATTTTGCATGGATGTGCCCAGGCTTTGTGCAGTCACTGAGAGTGAAGGGTGCCAACCGCTCAGACCCATTGTCCCATGCTGTGTGCTGTGGTGGACTGAAGCAAAAGGTGAATGATATTTTAACAGACCAATGGATAAAGCCCTCTGAACAAAAAAACCTTAATTTGTGAAAAACAATAGTATTGCAAGACAGCTAAAGTAATCTGTAAGGCCAGACCAAGAAACAAGCATTGGCAAAGCTAATAGGTTTGGGCAGAGTGAAGCATAGTTGGAAAGCAGCAGAATTGGCCAGAGACGGCGATAGTTGTAAAGTAGTCCCTCCTGTAATTCAATGCAAGCACTAGTCTGAATGAGCTAGGATACCGTCAAACAGCCAATAGCATTAGGTGAGAGATGAATACTCCACTGAACCCAATTACAACTTGGCTGCACTGAACGGAGCCGAGATGTGATTGAAAACGACCTTAGCTAATGGCAAAAAGAGGTTGATAAAGGAAAGGCAGTGGTTAAAAGGGACAGACTATAAGATATATATATATATATATATATATATATATATATATATATATATATATATATATATATATATATATATATATATATTCCACACAAAAGTCTGCCCATTTGAATGAAGCTTCGCTGCCACAGAATGATTTAGAGCAATTTATTCAGGGTGAGAGCTACAGCTTGCCACCCAGAACGATGTCCTCCATAGTAAAACGCCAGACGCGTTTCGTGCTTCCTGAGCACTTGTTCACGGGCTGATGTTGGCAAGTAATCCCAGAGTCAATAACAAGCACCTGTGATGTAGTGACGCTCGCCCATGTGGGCGTGGCAACAGGCAATGCCTGCCGGTCCATGTAGTGCTTGGCTTGTATTACTCCAGTGAGTGACTCGAAGGTTGCAGATTAAACAGAAATTGCATTGAACCTCAGTGGGTTGAGGGCAGATGTCTTGGGTTTGAGAAGCTGCAATGTGGTGCTCACATCCTTGCTGCTGTGGCCTTCCAAAATGCTGGCATAATTAAACACCAGCGAGGATCCGCGGTGCGGCGGAGCTTCATTCGCGACCGGACACGGCCGCTTTAAATTCCACACAAAAGTCTGCCCATTTGAATGAAGCCTCGCTGCCACAGAATGATTTAGAGCAATTTATTCAGGGTGAGAGCTACAGCTTGCCAGCCAGAACGATGTCCTCCATAGTAAAACGCCCGACGCGTTTCGTGCTTCCTGAGCACTTGTTCACGGGCTGATGTTGGCAAGTAATCCCAGAGTCAATAACAAGCACCTGTGATGTAGTGACGCTCGCCCATGTGGGCGTGGCAACAGGCAATGCCTGCCGGTCCATGTAGTGCTTGGGGTCAACCCGGACTTAATCACAATATATATATATATATATATATTATTTTTCTTTATCCACCACGCCTTCTCTTCCTTCGCGATTCCCTGCCACCGGAATCAGTAAGGAACGGACACCTCTTCAGCCGCCATTACGAGTTTCAGCCCCTAGAGGCCTTGATCACATGACATACCCATGATTTCCCAACAATTTAAAGTGCCCAGTGCTTTAACAGGAACTATATATATATATATATATATATATTCACAGAAAAAACCATAGGTTATAGTCCATATATAGTTAGGAATTTGCATTTACAAAACCTTGAAAATTCAATGAAAAAACCATTGGTTTTAGGCCATATATAGTTAGGGATTTGCATTTAGAAAACCTTATTTTACTCGCATAAAACCATTGAAATTCCATATATAGTTATAAGCGCTAACTATATATCGCGCACCCGCATTCCACTGCTGATGATGTCACATATTACATCATTCATGACATGGTTAGTGACATCACTGATGACATCACTGATGACATCTCAAATGACATCACTGATGACATCACTGATTACAACATCCAGTGACTGTATGTTTCTGTAAAGTTAAAATATGTTTTACATATTGAAGAATGAGTGGATATATAAGTGTCTGGATGAAGGATTTACTAGGTGCATGACTGACTGATTGAGTGAGTGATTAAATGTGTCTCACTGAGTGCATGGGTTAGTGACTAAACTGTTTTAATTTGTGCATCATTATATCTGTTGTTCTACAAACTGCTGCATATGTTGATCAGTAGCTATATGAGTAACTGTATGGGTTATTGATTGGTTGTCCAAGTATTTGTATGGGAAACTGAGTGTGTGTGTATGGGTGGCTGGGAGGTGTGTGACTCTGTACATAGATGTGTGAGTAGTTGATTCACTATATGTATAGATTCAAAAGTGCATGTGGAAACAGCTGTATGGGCGGTTGACTGTGCATGAGTGTATTAGTGAGTGAATGGATATCTCAGTGCTACATGTCAAATTAAGTACATATGTAAAACACAGTACATGTGAGAGTTGACATCTATAAATAACTGTGCATAAGAGCCAGTGAATGTGTGAGTGGCTGTATGGATCATTGTGAACATGTATCAGAGATTGTATAAGAGAGTAAAGTAAATATGTGTTAGTATATGTTTGAATAAGTAAGGTGTGTATAACTGTATAGTTGAGAAAATGGAGGTGTGATTGATTTTTGGCATAACTGACTAGGTGTGTGAGTAACTCCATGGATGAGTGACTGTCTGTTTACACTGATTGTATCTAAGGTTATATTAGAGTCTGAAGAGGTTCATGGTATTATCACATGAATGATATCATCAGTGATGTGATCAGTCATGTCAAATGAGATGTTATCAGTGATGTCATCAGTGATGTCATTTGAGATGTCATCAGTGATGTCATCAGTGATGTCACTAACCATGTCATGAATGATGTAATATGTGACATCATCAGCAGTGGAATGCGGGTGCGCGATATATAGTTAGCGCTTATAACTATATATGGAATTTCAATGGTTTTATGCGAGTAAAATAAGGTTTTCTAAATGCAAATCCCTAACTATATATGGCCTAAAACCAATGGTTTTTTCATTGAATTTTCAAGGTTTTGTAAATGCAAATTCCTAACTATATATGGACTATAACCTATGGTTTTTTCTGTGAATTTCAATGGTTTTTTAATAGCAAATATCAAAAGCTGTCAAATGTCAAGTACGTGATAGGTAAAAACGTTTTCGTGTTTATGCACGCTGATGTGCTTTGAACGCTGCCCCCCCCACTCCCCTCTTTTCTCTTAGTAGTACTCTCTCTTTGCAGATAGTGAACGGTAGTTAACGCAGACCTTTACCCCTGTTGTAATCCGTCGTACCTGCTTGTCTCTCCATTTGATTGATTATTATCCAAGTATTTACTGTTTTACAATTGGTTCTCTTTGGATCATTCTCTATTTACAAACAAGCACAAAGTCGCAATACTCTGTTTAGTCTTTGCAGATAGTGAAAAATCGTGTAAAAAAATAAAAGTAATCGAGCAAAATCAGTAGACCACTAATTCGATCTCTTTTTGACCTCGGTAAAATACAAACATTAGGAATAACCCTTCATGAGAAATACGAAAATAGTGAAATAAACTGAGCTCCACACCATGAGGGCTGCAAAACAGCTCGACTCCGCCACCCACACCGCCCAAAATAACGACAAACCCTATGCAAATATTATAAATATACACAACACACCAGCAAAGAAACAGAGTAAAACATTTTATTAAATAACTATTTACATAACTATTTTATACTTTTTATTGCCCGATCCGGCTAGCTCAATCGATCGAGCATGAAACTCATGCACTGATAACAAGCGTTGAGAGTTTGTAGAATGATGGCTTCAGATTTTCCACATACGGTGTAGTGGCGCGAACTGGCAGGGGGCGTTTGGATTCTACCCCTTCTCCAAATAAGATTTTCATACGTGAATGTTCGTTCATGCTTTTTGTCCCTGAGTTGCTTCCATGTCACTGCCTTACATAAATGGCATAAGTCCTGGTTGTTGAGTGCCATACTTCAGAGTTCTAAGCAGCTCTTGTAACACTGTTTAAACCTTATTTGCACCTGCTGCAGCTTCACTATTCAAAGTAAGTGGGGTCCATTTGTGGACCTGACTGCATTGGAAAACAATATGATACAGTGCCTCCCTAAACCGCTTGACGGAGGCCCCCGAGGGGCGGTGAGATGGCGCGGACTGAGAGGGGGCGCTTGGCTCCTGCCCCCTCCCCAAGTCGTGTTGCCCTGGTGGGGCCTGAGATCGCCCCCGGCATAGGCGGCCGGCTCCCGGGGTCCGGCGGAATTTTTTCCCTTTTGAAGAATCTTCCATTCTGGACCTTGTCCCACAATCCGTTTGACCTGAAGACACGCTGTCGTGGGGCGCCCCTTTACCGTTTTAGTTGCCATTCCGCCCGCTTTTGGTACTCTGTGCCTCTTCCGCCATTCAGCTGTTTACCGCCCGCTCTTGCGACTACAACGTCTCGCTCACCATGTAGTTGAGTTGCTCCCGCTCTTAAGATTTAACCGAACTTTTTGGACTGCTGAAAGCGGTTGTATTCCGACCGCTGGTTGGTGGAGACATTTTGACTATATTCTGGACCTGCATTGTCGCGTAATGCGTCATATGACGCGACGCGTTAGCGCACCCGGAAGTGCTCCGGTGCGCAAGGCGCAGCTTCCCGGAAACGATCCAGAGCGCGCCGCGCAGCGCGTAACGTAAGCATAACAGGTCATGTGACTTGTTAATAAAACTTTTCATTGGTTCATTTTACTTTTCTTTTCCTAATTATGTAAGACTGGGTCATGTGACCTAAAAATAACACTTTTCATTGGATTAAAACATTTTATTTCCCAAACGATGAAAGCCCCACCTTGTTTCTGGATGTTTCAGACTGAAGCTGGCGTCACCATGAGAGCACCACCATCTCGTAGCTCCGTCGTGGCCATTCCGCAAGCAATCATGGCAGCCGCTCCCCACCGGAAGCCTGCGGGAGTCGACGGCCCCCAAGACTTTTGTACAATCTTCAAGGCTGAGGGGACGCTTTCGAGAATGGAACCCAAGCCCTGGCAGACAAGCGTCCGAGTTCCAAGGTGTCCCAGGGCCATTTTACTGGACCAGGCCCAAATCCGAAGAGCCGACCGCCATTTTAAGAGTCCTGTGAAAGCCGCCTATCGCTGCACCGCAAGAGTGGGAGCAACTCAACTACATGGTGAGCGAGACGCTGTAGCCGTAAGAGCGGGCGCTAAACAGCTGAATGGCGGAAAAGGCACAGTGTAGCAAAAGCGGGCGGAATGGCGACTGAAACGATAAAGGGGCGCCCCACTACAGCAGACAAGCCTCCGCCATGTGCTTCAAAACTGCATATGTATCTCGTGATATCAAGGTTGGGCAACCAGTACACAACAAGCAGTTACGAGTCCCATTTACACCGGCGCCATTTTGGGCGCGGCCGGGCAGGTCCAGGATCTACTGAAACATAACAAATGAGGCTGACGTCTCTGAAGCAGTTGACGAACAGCAGGACATAGCAAATAAACATGAACTCTCTAAAGCTGTTAACTCACTGCAGGACAAAACAAGTGAACCTGAAACCTCTGGAATAATTGTCGCTCAAAAGAACAACACACAAAACTCTGTAGAGCCTGAAGAATAAAAAACAGAAGGGCACTGTAGTTTCAGACACACTTAACACTAATGACTAAACAAAGATATCGTCTGTTTATGAAGCAGTTATCATCTTGACAGAATTGACAAAGAAGTGTACAGACACCAATGCTATTAAGAAACACAAGGAAATCCTAACGCATCAGCATTCTCGGAAGAGGTTGACACAGATAACATCTTAAGGAACAAAGAAAGACCTGTTCACTCTTGACACCCCAGGTGCTGTGTATGTTGCACTATAGTGCTGCATCGACAAAACGGGCAACCCTATTGATGTGGATTTTTCATTATTGATTATTGTAAAGAAATGGCGACTCCCCCCTTTAGCAGATTAGCTAAATGTTTGCGTAATTTAGGCATAAAAGTTATATTATTGTTGTTGTTGTTGTTGTTGTTATCGTTATAGTTCTGGTTAATTTAAAAAAATGGTTAAATATATTTACAGTTTTTGTTGCGTTCGTTATATTTAAATGTTAATAAAGTTTTAAAATCTAACTTTGTTGGAGTGCTATATATGTTTAAAAAATCGGGTGAATGGGGCCTTGAATCGGGTTATTGTCATGTGTGGGCTTTGCAAGTGTACTGCTACAAGATCGGACATTTCAAACTCAAATGCACGTTCTTTTTCTTACCTTTCCGAAGCATGGAGCGCAATAGCAGGCAGAGAAAGGGTGATGCACGTGTTGAACACTGCCTGGCCTGCAAATTGCTGGCAGTGCCCCCCCGCCCGCTCCTGAAAGAGGGCACACACACACCGCCGCCCCGAGTACTTCACAAATCTTTAAAAGACCATGCGCTTGTTCATGAGGCTTAAATGGTTTATCACCCCTTCTAGAACCCCTGCATCGACCCTCTGACGTTTCCTGGAAGAATTAGCACGTAACACAATACCAAGCCCTGTCAGCTGAAACCCCCGAGAAATCATGGGGCATATTATCAAGGGGGTTTATTTCCGCTTTTTTGGCTTTAAAAGCCAAAAAAAAAGAGATAAAATTATCTCCCTATTACCAAGCTGTCGCTAACACCAGTTAGTGACAGCTAAAAGGAGATAGCGACCATCTTGGGCCCCGCTTTGCATATCAGTGATATTTATCACTAATGACATGCAAAGTGGGCGTGCCAAGATTTTAGCGACTGGAAACAGTCCCTAACCATCGCTATCTCCTATTACCAACTTTTGGAGATATTCGCGCTAAGCGCGAATATCTCCAAAACCTAACACCTGCCCTGAGCAGTTTTAGCCATGTTATCCAATGGGAAGTGGATAACATGGCTAAAAGCATTTGCTGGATAATGCATGAATGTCGCTGACTTTTCAACGATATTCATGCATTGCGGCCGTTTTTTATCGCATTTGCGATAAACCTTGCTAATAGCAAGGTTTATGTGCGATAAAATTCGCCGAAGTGCGGCGATAATTTTTGTCTCTAAACAAGTTAGAGACAAAAATTACCGCTAGTTGTTGGTAATATGCCCCCGGGTTTTTCCTTGCAGGAATCGGGAAGCGAAAGACTAGCACTGAAATCAGTAGTCTCACGCCTGAATCAGGAGGGTTGGCATGTCTGGATACTCTACAGCTGGGGCCATAAACTACATGCGCAGGGCTAGGTGATAGCCTAGGTCCGGCCTGGACAATCGGACACAGAGGAAGAGGAGTGTCAGAGGGTGCGGTAGTGAATAGGGTGAAAGGGAGGTGTCGGGCGGGCACAGGGTGTGATTCTCAGAGAAGAGCAGCGCAGATGGGGGGAAGTATATGTCCCATGCATGAGAGAGAGAGCGGGGGTGACCAGTGCGTGGGGGAGATGCTTGCGAGGGTGGGGAGCCATGCTGAGGATCGGCGGCGTGCAGAGAGTGGCCCTGGTCAAGGCATCTAAAATGGCTGCCGTGCACGACAAAATTGTGGCATTGGACAAAAACGCAAGATGGCGCAGACAATGTTTATCAATAAGGATTCATTTATAACAAAATATTTACTCGCAGTGACAAAATGGTGGTCAACACTTCCTGATTTCCATCGAATCGAACGTTAACAAACGTCACGCAGCAAAAAAAAAAAAAAAAAGCTCACGCACAGAGCAGTTTTTAGCCATGTTATCCAATGGAAGGTGGATAACATGGCTAAGAGCATTTGCTGGATAATGCATGAATATCGCTGACTTTTCAGCGATATTCATGCATTGTGGCCGATGTGCGGCGATAATTTTTGTCTCTAAACAATTAAAACGAAGCACAAAATGGCGAATTCCCGTTTCGCTACCAGTTTGCGGCCCAGTTCGCGGCCCGTGAAGCGCTTCTACCGTGAAAAATCATTTTTTTTTATTTTCCCCACGGGACCCTTTAATAACCCCAACAACATTCCTAGGGGGTCAAGAGGGGTATACCTTGCCCCCTTTCAATAAATTCCCCCTTCGTTTTTCACCTCTTCTTCTCTCTCGATCCTACCGAGAGATAAGATGGCGGCCGCTCCGGACTGTTTAGAATGTTGACAGACACCGGAGAGCCAATCAGCTTTCTGCGCGCAAAGTTCCGTTTCGCGAAAAGTAAGCGGACCGGATCGCTGCCCGGAGCGCTGTTACAGATATATATCTTGTTTTGAACGTTAATTTCTCAAAAACTACTGGAGCACATATATTGAGACCTAGCAAAGGCACATCGGGCTAACAGTCCCTACAATTTTGCCAAGTTTCGTGCAAATCCATTCAGCCGTTCGAGCTAAAAGTGAGTCCAACCGCCCTATGGAAAAATGAATGGGAAAAACGCGTTTTGGGACCCCCCTTTTTTCTCAGCCCCCCCCTTGACGAAACCCCACCAAATTTTCAGGGGCTGCTCAGAAACAAAATGTGCCATTTTCCTGAAAATTTCAGCCGATTCCGTCCTCAAACGCCAAAGTTATTAGACATAGAATTTTCAAAAATCCCATAGGGAATTAATCCTAACTATATATACCTACTGGCGTCCGCCAGTAGGTAATATATATATATATATATATATATATATATATAATATATATATATATATATATTCACTGAAAGAACCATAGGTTATAGACCATATATAGTTAGGGATTAGCATTTAAAAAACCTTATTTTATTTGCACAAAACCATTGAGATTCCATATATAGTTAGTTGCACTAACTATATATCGCGGACCCGCAATCCACTGCTAATGATGTCACATATTACATCATTCATGACATGGTCAGTGACATCACTGATGACATCACTGATGACATCTCAAATGACATCACTGATGACATCACTGATGACAACACCCAGTGACTGTATGTTTCTGTAAAGTTAAAATATGTCTTACATATTGAAGAATGAGTGGATGTATAAGTGTCTGGATGAAGGATTTAGTAGGTGCATGACTGACTGTATGAGAGAATGATTAAATGTGTCTCACTGAGTGCATGGGTTAGTGATTAAAGTGTCTTAATTTGGCAATCATTATTTATGTTGTTCTGTAAACTGCTGCATGTTTAAATCAGTAGCTATATCAGTAACTATATGGGTTATTGAATGGTTGCCCAAGTATTTGTATGGGAGACTGAGTATGTGTGTGGGTGGCTGGGAGGTGTATAACTCTGTGCATAGATGTGTGAGCAGTTGATTCCCTAGGTGTATGGGTTCAAAAGTGCATGTAGAAACAGCTGTATGGACAGTTGACTGTGTGCATGAGTATATTGGTGAGTGAATGGATATCTCAGTGCTACATGTCAAAGTAAGTACATATGTAAAACACACTCCATGTGAGAGTTGACATATATAAATAACTGAACATAAGAGCCAGTGAATGTGAGAGTGGCTGTATGAATCATTGTGAACTTGTATCAAGGATTGTATAAGAGAGTAAATATGTGTTAGTATATGTTTGAATAAGTAAGGTGTGTATAACTGTATAGTTGAGGAAATGGAGATGTGATTGATTCTTTGCATGACTGACTAGGTGTGTGAGTAACTCCATGGATGTGTGACAGTCTGTGAGTGCCTGTTTACACTGAGTGTATCTAAGGTTATATTAGAGTCTGAAGATGTATTATCACATAAATGATATCATCAGTGATGTAATCAGTAATGTCAAATGAGATGTCAGTGATGTCATCAGTGATGTCATTTGAGATGTCATCAGTGATGTCATCAGTGATGTCATTTGAGATGTCATCAGTGATGTCATCAGTGATGTCACGGACCATGTCATGAATGATGTAATATGTGACATCATTAGCAGTGGATTGCGGGTCCGCGATATATAGTTAGTGCAACTAACTATATATGGAATTTCAATGGTTTTGTGCAAATAAAATAAGGTTTTTTAAATGCTAATCCCTAACTATATATGGTCTATAACCTATGGTTTTTTCAGTGAATTTTCAAGGTTTTGTAAATGCAAATTCCTAACTATATATGGTCTATAACCTATGGTTTTTTCTGTGAATTTCCTTGGTTTTTTTAAAAGTTAATATCTATAGCTGTAAAATATATTCTTCACAAAGTGACGTATCACGTAGCCCGTGAGACGCCTCATGATGCATCGCATAACCGTGACATATCGTCTCTGCAGCGCAAACCAAACCCAAAACGTAAGCGCGCCAGAACACGCTTAAAGATATATATATATTTTTTTAACCTTAATTAGACAAAATCCACACGTGCACATATCAAAAACGTTCAAAAAACACAATATGTCGGACTCCCGTTACGCTGCCGGTTAGCTGCCCGGTTAACGTACCAGGAAGCACCTTTACCGTGAAAAATCGCAATTTTTTTTTCTTTTGCCCCGCATGGAACTTTAATAGCCCCCTCATCAATCCTAGGGGTTCAGGAGGGGTCTGCCTTACCCCTTTCATTCATTTACACCTTTTTTTTTCCACCTCTTGTCTCTCGATCCCACAGAGAGACAAGATGGCGGCGCTCCAGACTGTTTACAATGATAACAGCCAATCAGCTTCTCCTCAGACTCCCGTTACACTGCCGGTTAGCTTCCCGGTTAGCTGCCCGGTTAGCGTACCAAGACGCGTCTCTACGGCGAAAAAATCGGATTTTTTTTTTTGGCCCCGCGTGGCTTTATAATATCCCCCTCATCAATCCTAGGGGGTCAGAAGGGGTCTACCTTGCCCTCTTTCCTTCATTTCCCCCTTTGTTTTGGACTCCTCTTGTCTCTCGATCCTACCGAGAGACAAGATGGCGGCCGCTCCGGACTGTTTACAATGTTGACAGCCAATCAGCTACTCCTCAGACTCCCGTTACACTGCCGGTTAGCTTCCCGGTTAGCTGCCCGGTTAGCTGCCCGGTTCGCGTACCAAGACGCGTCTCTACGGCGAAAAAATCGGAATTTTTTTTTTTTGGGCCCCGCGTGGCTCTATAATATCCCCCTCATCAATCCTAGGGGGTCAGAAGGGGTCTACCTTGCCCCCTTTCCTTCATTTCCCCCTTTGTTTTGGCCTCCTCTTGTCTCTCGATCCTACCGAGAGACAAGATGGCGGCCGCTCCGGACTGTTTAGAATGTTGACAGACACCGGAGAGCCAATCAGCTTCGCATCGCAATGTTCCGTTACGCGAAAAGTACGCGAACCGGAGCGCTGCCCGGAGCGCTGTTACAGATATATATCTTATTTTAAACGTTAATTTCTCAAAATCCACTGAAGCACATATATTGAGAACTAGCAAAGGCACATCGGGCTAACAGTCCCTACAATTTTGCCAAGTTTCGTGCAAATCCATTCAGCCGTTCGAGCTAAAAGTGAGGCCAACCGCCCTATGGAAAAATGAATGGGAAAAACGCGTTTTGGGACCCCCCTTTTTTCTCGGCCCCCCTTGACGACCCCCCCCCCCCAAATTTTCAGGGGCTGCTCAGAAACAAAATGTGCCATTTTCCTGAAAATTTCAGCCAATTCCGTCCACAAACGTCAACGTTATTAGGCATAGAATTTTCAAAAGTTCCATAGAGAAAAAATCCTAACTATATATACCTACTGGCTATCGCCAGTAGGTAATATATATATATATATATATATATATATATATATATATATATATATATATATATATATATATATATATATATATATATATATATATATCGTACACAATGTGACCCTTCAGACCTTCTTGAGGTCAACTACTGGTGCTCTGCGTAGGGGACCGGATCATGGCCCAGAAATTTTTTTTACACCAAGGACGCGGCACTCCAGACTTGGGTGATATTTAGCTTAATTTATTAGCAACAACTCGAACCAGCGCGTTTCAGCCTAACCTTGGCTTTGTTCACGGTAAGTGAGTAATCATCTATGTTTACCTTATATCTCATGTGCCTTTAAGGGGCATTATGGGATATGTAGTTTAGTTACATATATACATTTTATTTACAATTAGACAGACATTTGATTGTTTCAGGTGTATTTTTTCATTTCTGTTCCTTTTGTGCGGTTAAAAAAAAAATATATATATATATATACATATATATATATATATATATATATGTATATATATATATATATATATATATATATATATATATATATATATATATATATATGTATATTGTTAGTGATGTCTGTGTTTCAGCTGCCTGCAATGTCAAAACCTAGACCTCAAAAATTCAGTCTCCCCAGCATGTACATCAATGCTAGCAAGTACACCAGATGCTTGAAGGGTTGATCAATGGTGAAAGCAAAATACCTCGGAAAGACACAGTCGACTACCATAGGCAGAGAGGTTTCTTGCACAGGAGTAGACGCCAACACATTTGAGGCTTTATGGAAAATGCTGTGTGGACAATCATGAAATAAACTCACTTCACTGCCTACTGTGGCTGCCCTTTTTCAAGATGAAGGTCACTCCATCTACACAGAATATAACAAATGGGTCTACATTGTGCATTTTACAGAACAATTTTCAAATAATTTGCCTGAAGAAGCTATAGATTTTACAGACAGTTGTGAAGGGGGATTCATAAAATACGCCAGTACATTAAGGTGCATAAGAAAAGGCGTTTTCACAAAAGGGATCTTGGCTGGGGGAGGTTAATTTCTCTAGTTTATCTTTCATTCTTATAAAAAACAGAGCTCCTTCTCCTGAATTTTGTGAGTAGTAGATGGTATTTCAAATCCCCAAAAGGGACGTTCACATCAATAGAAAGGATTTGCAGACTTGTACGGGTTACCAAATTTACAACTAACAATATGTCAGACCCAAGAGTACCGTGCAGAACTTGATATACACACAAAAATTTTTTGGGGACGGGATATAAACTAGTGAGAGGAACATGGCAAATCAGTTCCAGAAAACTCGGAAAGGAGGAGGACGCCACGCAGTTCAGCTATCACCAGTAAGTAAGTAGGAGAGAGGGGGGCTTTACTAAAACCTATACCTAGAGAAAGAGTAGGTTCCAATAAACTACATTTTTAGAAGGAGTAAATACATTCCTTATTTGTTCCTCTAGAGTTGTCAGCTAATTTTTAAAAAAAGCTCCAACTAAGAGATCGCGGATCCCACATTGGATAAACACAAAAAGAGGGACTCACGCTGGAAGTAACTCCTTTTAAACCAGAAAGGTATGTTTTTAATGCAAACATTAAAATTTGTAGCAACCCAAGTAAGGATAAAATGTACTGAAAATACATATTGTTCTTTAGATAAAGCTGTGTATGGAAGAGAAAAAGGTAGCTCCCAGTGGCGTCCCCCCAACTATTCATGACAATATGAAAATAGGACCGGTAAGGACTCTGAAATTAAAATTGGAATGCACATTGATGACTGACAACTAAGGGGAAATAATTTGATAAATGTGCTTCTTAGGTAAACTCATAGTGAAATGGCAACTGGCTCACTAATACTGAATAAGGGAAAATGATGTAACAACGTAAACCCTAGAAAACTAAAAATAATAAAAAGAAAATTATTTATAGATTAAATATGTTTTTTCCAAATAGGATTGAAGTTGGTCCATTTTTTAAAAATCCGAGCGAAACACCAACAAAACCGATATATAAGGTAAAATCTTATATTTGTGTACATCACACTAGAAATAATGCATGACAGAAACAGCAACCTAATATAGGGTATATTTCTTTCTAGAACAAAAGATATATGAGCAGATGAAAACAGGCTGACAAAAATTGATAAAACACATCCAGGGAATAAACATACCCGGGTAAGTTGAGAAATACCCTTGGGTGGGACGGAACAGCAAAGAACGAATCAGAAATTTGCCAGTCCCTTATGTTAATTTTAAAGAAAACGCCTCCTTTGTGTCTACAATTTAAAACTTAGGCACATCATACCTGTGAAAACAAATTACAACGAGCCAGGTATTCCTTCTAAGCTATACTGAAATATAGAAATTTGGGCAAGTTGAGAAATACCTTTGGGTGGGACGGAAAAGCAAAGAATGAATCAGAAATTTGCCAGTCCCTTATGTTAATTTTAAAGAAAACGCCTCTTTTGTGTCTACAATTTAAAACTTAGGCACATCATACCTGTGAAAACAAATTACAGCGAGCCAGGTATTCCTTCTAAGCTATACTGAAATATAGAAATTTGATTATGCAGAAGGATACGAAAGTAGATCTTGGATTGCAAGGTGTGGGGGTTACCAAATACTAGGGGATTAGTAAAGATGTTTAGAAATCTAAGTGCAATTGTTGGCTAAAAAGGAGGGAACCTAATGAAATGTACTGTGATATGTTTTTATAGATGTGACAAATCAGTGAACAAGTCCTGAAGAAGGTGCAAGATTAAAAGAGGCACCGAAACGCCGCGTCAACAGTTTGTTCCTATAACAATTTTGTTCATTAATAAATATGATGTTTTAACATGTTTGTGATAACAATGCTAAAATAGCATTTTTTAATTCAGAGATCTTTAGATAGTGTAAAAAAATATTTTGCAAAAAGTGAATGTGTATTTTATGTTGGTTTTTATAACGGAATTATGTCATTATGAATTTTAAACTTTACAAATAAATGAATGAAATCTCTTAAAAGATTTTTTTAAAAAAAATTTTGTGTGTATATGAAGTTCTGCACGGTACTCTTGGGTCTGACATATTGTTAGTTGTAAATTTGGTAACCCGTACAAGTCTGCAAATCCTTTCTATTGATGTGAACGTCCCTTTTGGGGATTTGAAATACCATCTACTACTCACAAAATTCAGGAGAAGGAGCTCTGTTTTTTATTTGATTGTTGACCCAATCCTTTTCCTGTCAGAAAGGGTAGCTCCCTACTCATAACTTGTTGGATATCTTTCATTTTTTCCATCATCTGTCTTTCATCTTTCATTCCACTTATAATTCCTTTTTTACGTTTATTTTCCATTTTTGTTTCCTTCCATTCTTTCTTCTGGCTTTTATTTCTTGTTTGTCTGTTTCTTTTCCTCGTCTTTCTTTTTCACTTCTTCGTTTCAACCTCTCTTCCCCCTTTCTTTATCTTCTTTTTCAGTGTTTCTTTCTTTCATCTTGACTCCTGTCCATTCTTTTTTCGTCCTGCTTCCTATTGCGGTTTTCATTTTTCTTTCTACCTTTCTCCATATTTCCTTATTTCACCAACCCCTTCTTTTTTGTATTTCCTTCTTTAATTTTGCTCCGCAATTCCACCTTAAATTCTTTCTGCACTTCATTTTAATTCATTCTGTATTTCATTCTTTGATTGCTTCCACATTTCTCCCTCTTCCCTATTTTCTACCCATCTTTCTATCTTTCTCACATTCTTTCTTTCCTTTTTATCTTCTCATCTTCTTTTATTTGATTTCTTTCCTCTAGGCTTCTCCTTTTCCCATCATTTCATCCTTGTATTTTTTCCTTCTGTCCTTTTATCCTTCCATTGCCCATTTCTTTTTTCCATACTCTAATCGTTTTCTTTCCCTTCTTTCTGACTTTTTTTATCCATACATACATCCTTTCTTCTCTCCACCATCAATCCTTTCTTCTTTTTCTCATCCTTTCATCCTTTCCTTCATCCATATACTGTTCCATCCACCCATCCATTAAAATAAAAAAAGTATGGGCTTCCGTGCTTTTTCAAAATAAGCCCTGCGTGATAGGGAAAGGGAAGGAAAGCACTATATTTAACATATTACGGAGCATGCCTGTCTTTTCCCTGCGCTGGCACACTATGTGCTGCCTACTGCCAATGCAGGTATCCCTGCACCATGGTGCAGGCACGGAGCAAGGGTGCCTGCATTGTAAGCAGGATTGTTTTTGTGCAGGAAGGGGTACCTTCCTGCACAAAAATAATGCTCGGTGGCATTTACCTCTTTCTATGTGTGCTGCAGAATAAAAATATTTCTCCTTGTTACGCCTCACCTAGGGAGGCGTAGCATTTTGATGCATTCCAAGGTCTCCCAGCAATGGCAAATCTGGGAATGCGCCAAAATCCATGGGTGGATGCATGGGAACACCCACACTCCACCCATGGAACGCCTTTCTGGGGCAGAGTAACGCAACGCAGTTATTTATGCTGTATTGCGCTACTCTATATTTATTGAGCCACTTAAGGTGGCCTGCGTGACTTAATAAATCTTACTTAGTAGTTGCATCACCCTTGCACCCCGTTGCATGGTGATGCAACTATTTGATAAATATGCCCCTAACTTTTTTTGATCCAGGGATTCCTGAGGGATATGCCAAGGAAATCTAGGCAATTGTTATTTTTCCAGTATTAAACCTTCTACCCTACTTAGTTCCTGTGTACTTTTTGCGATACAGGCAATCTGTACTAATAAACTTCGCAGATGTACACTTACATTTCTTTTTCATTTTTTTTTCCACAGGGAAAACATATTTCCAGGTGGAAAAAACGCTGTCCCTAGTCCCCATGAAAATATGGGCATATTTCGGGAGCGTTGACATCCACATTTTCTCCATCCTTTTACTGGACTTAAGTTAATGCCATTAGACATGTCTTTCAGTACCAATACATCTGTGACTTTATGGGTGGGTGTGTGCACAACTTTCCCATTGGCTACTCACCTACCCATGTCATGAGTACACTCCTCACCCTAAATCTACAACTACAGAAACTCAAAAATACTGGTGCAATTTCCTAGACAATAAATGAAATTTACAGTTTAGAAATCTAAGAAATCCTGATTTTGAGAATTATAGTTTTGTAAGCACAACCACAAATGTAACAGTTTGGAGTTCACAAAAAGTTATCTTAGTAGGGCTCTTAGAGAACAGTTTTTTATTAACTGGAATGTGTATGCACAACAGACCTGATGCAAGCATTACAATGCCAGTTTGAAAACTCTCCAGGAGCACAGTTCAGTGGTGCATGCCATAAGAAAGAGATGGCAATTTCAGGCAATGTACCTCATAACTATGAATACTTTATTTCTCAATAGTATTACTTAGATTTGTTTTACTTACTTTTTTGTAATTCCTATAATCTTTGCTTCCTTTTCTGACACATATCTTTCCACTCTTTGATCCTGTTTTTTTATTCACTCATTTGATGTATTCTTTTTTTTTTACTTCTTTGACTTTTCTATTTTAGAGTAACTTCATTTTTGCCCTTTATTTATTTTGTCCTTTTTTGTTTTCTTATAAGAAAAAACATACCCCCTTTCCCCTTGCTTATTTATGTTTTTCTAAACTTTGTCTATCCTATTTTTCCGATCTGTGAATTATTTTTTGCCAATATTTTTTCAACTTTTTTCTCCCGACATCTTTCTGAAACCCTCCATCTACAAATCACATTTACAATTGGCATACCTGACCATTGCTCTATACGCTCTGCAGAGAAGCCACGGACTGTATGAGCATTTATTCTAAACCACTTTTTAGGTCGAGCATTCAAGACCTCTTGTATATACTTTAGTATATACTTATATGTGTATGTACTTTGTGGGCTCTGGAGATCAGCCTTAGGACTTGTATGCTTCCTCTTAGGGACTTTTTTTCTGTTCAACTGCCTCTATTTAACTGTCTTGATAGATAACGACCAGTAGAGGTCAGTGAAATACCAGAATTGCTTTCTGCTGAGGGACTTTCTTTTTTTAAATTTTTCTAGTAACTGTCTCCATTTAACTTTCTTGATAGAAAACGACCAGCTGAGGTCAGTAAAATACCAGAATCACTTCAGCATTCTCTAGATTCCAGGCCATAGAAACTTGTCTTTCACGAGCACCCGTAGACAATATTATGTTTTTCAAATCTTGTATTTTCAGTGATACGACCACCGAACGCCCTGATTTTATATTAAAATAGAGCTTTTGACTATACCATTTCCTGCTAAAGGGCAATATTTTTCTCCATGGGTTCTCATACCAGGCGCGTCACACATTTTGGTGCTTACTTTTCCTCCATGTTAAAGAACAGTAGATGTTTCAGCACCCAGACTAATGTGCTGCATAGTTGAATACATATAAGGTCCTAAAGGCGAGACCGTTTGCATTGCAAATGCTTGTTGACCTTCTGACGGACACTTTGAGAAATTCACACTGCATTTGGGCTAAATCCATAACTCTCAATTAGTGCCGTAATAAACACCCACACACCACCTGAACTCCCACAAACATATGAAGGTAAATCTAAAAATCATACTCTTTGGGAATTCAAGAGTAAGTCAAATGTGAAATGCTAACAGGAACAACATTGCTCTTCCAAGGCTGAATTTAATGAAGTGTCTGTTTTGCTTGACAATGCTGTCACTTAATGGTAGACAAGGGGGGGGGGCGGGGGCTAGGCCAATCACAGATGCGGCAACAGTCCTACCAGTCCGCCTCTCCTCCCCCTTCCAACAGCGCTGCGGCTGAAGTCATTCATTTGATGAAAAGAGGAAACATTGAGCGTTATCTCTGCACGCGCTGCTATCACATTCCATTTTCATATGGTGGAAGCAATGTGGATTTTGGCTTCCTTGTGGGCTGAGGGCCAGGTTTAAAAGTTGCAGACTGTGAATGCATTTTGAGGTTTTACTGTGTTATGCTTTTGAATCTTTCTATTGGATCGGTTACAGATGTCGTGGTCTTTCAAGATGCCTGAAATTACACCGCTCTGAGAGGCAAAGTATGCTTTACTGGTTGTATTCTTGAAAGTCCAGGCTTCACCTGTGATGGTTTTATTCACAGCAGAAGCATGACTTCACTTTTTTGGTTGAACAGTACTGCCAGAGCTGCGGGCCGAGGAATCGGGTTCGAGTCCTGGTATCAACACAACATCCTGTGATTCTGGGCTAAGCACTTAATTTCCCTGCGCATTAGAAATGGCAGGCAGCTCACCAAAGATGGAGGTCCACAGTGCAAAGGTTGCAGTGAGAATGCTGATCTTCGAGGGATGAGGTGCTGGAGCTTTTTGTAGCCCAAAGATCTCCGAAGTGCACAGACAACAAGCTTTGGCAATGGCAAGTCAATGCGGTGCACAGGGGTTTGGTCCCAGTGGCTATGACGAGGGATACTTCCTCAAAATCGCAGAGAAGACAGATCAGGCCACTAGAGAACTGCTTAAACACCATCTGTGTTGCTGGGTCTTGGGAAGTCGGTAGGACAACAGGAGAAGCAGACCAGTCAGCTTCATTGATGTGCCTGCAGATGCAGGGGAGTGACTCCTTCACTCCAAGGGAGATTACTTTGGAAGTCCTTGATACCCGCAGGCCTTCTGGAGAACCTGGATGAAACAAAGACACAGACAATGCAGAAGACTGGAAGAACAGAAAATCCAATGAAGTCCAAGTGCCCATACGGTTGAAGGGTGTCTTGGTTTCAGAGGTGAGTCTTGTTTCATGACGAATCTGAAGGCCCACCTACAGGGGATCCCTTAAGTACCCTAGGGAAAGGGTTGGACCAACTCGGGGATCCCTCCCAGAGGAGCGGCTGGACAGAGGGGAGGATACTACCCTGTCCTTTGTCCAGTTTCACCCCAGAGCGGGAAACAAGGGTTCCTGAACTGGCTCAAACCAGAGTACGCAAGGAGGGTATCAAATGTGCCCTGCAAAGCAGTCTGGTGGCCCTGGAGGACACTCCCAACCCAGCCCAATATACTAAGTCTTGTCTGGGAGGTGGTCAAACCTCTCTGTGACAGGAAACCAATTGTTCTACCTTTCCCTGTTGGAGCTCAGCTCAACAGCAGGAGGTCTGTAGAAGGAAGCATCACTAGTTTGCTGGCAGACCCTGAAAGGCTGTTACAGTGATTACAGGGGGGTCCCCTAAGAAGCCCCCCAAGACATGGGATCATACTTCCAGCACCAAAAATGATGATGGGGTATGATTCCAACATGTTTGATACCAAACATGATCAGGCTCAGTGCCGCCATTTTATAATTAGGCATCTTGTAATGACTGATGTCCATTATATACATTAAAATGGCTGACTGCACTTACAAAGCCTGGAGAATCGACTCTGGGGTTTGTAGGGGTGTCCTGTTCATGCAGGGGCACCCTCACACATGTAAACAAGCACCCTGCTCTCAGGAATGAAGGGCCTACCATAGGGGTGGTGTATAGATTTTAAGTGCAGTGACCTTAGATATAAAGAAACGTATATCAGTCGTAAGAGGTGCAAGCACCATCACACACAGACTGCAATGGTAGGTCTGTAGTCAGAGTTTAAGTGGAGTCCCATGGGTGGCATAAAACATGCTGCAGTCCATGGGTGACCCCTGGTATACCTATGCCCTGGGTACCTTAGTACTATGTACTAGGGACTTATAAGGGTGCACCAGTAGCCAATTATGGATTTACCAAAGTACTTACCAGAGCCAATTTAGTGGAGAAAGCACAGTTGCTGGGATCCTGGATCCCAGCAGACTACGGTCAAAACACACTGACACCAGGCAAAAAGTGTGGGTAACCATGATAGCAGGTCCTAATTTCCCACACAACCCCCCCCTCCAAATTTAAGGACATGAGATTAACCTTGCTCAGTTGAGTCTTTATTTTCAAAGTAGAAATATCTGGAAAATACATCTGCATTGGCATGGTTACTCCCAGGTCTATGTTCCACTGAAAAGTCTATTTCCTGTAGGGAAATTGACCACCTCAAATGTTTCAGCTTTTAACCCTTCATCTGTTTAAGCCATAAAAGGGGCTTATTGTCTGTCTGAACAATGAAGTGTGTGCAAAACAGGTATGGTCTCTACTTCTTCAAAGTCGTGACCACAGCAAAGGCCTACCTCTCAACAGCTGACCAACGCTTCTCCCTGGGGGTCAAACTTCAGCTTATAAAAGCTAACCCTGGGCAAAGTACTACACTACGCTCACGTAGTTTGAGCTACTTCGCACAACGCGAATTGCACGTAGCACAGTGCAAACACGCGTATCGTCATTTTTTGCTTGCTCGTGGTCCTCAACATCAGGTTGGTGACCGCGAGCGAGCAAAATGACATTCCGGCGAGACTTTTTCCTCGTTCGGGATCAGAAACATCAAGTTGCCGATCGCGAGCGTGGAAAATAAACCTCCTGGCGAGATTCTCAACGCGGGGAGGTCAGGTTTCTCAATGCGAGTGGTCGCGTATGCTCACGACCGCTCGCAATGAGAAACTACCAGTCCGCGTTGGGAAAGCTGCAGCTCGAGTAGAAATCTACTCGAGCAGCAGAAAACGACTGCTTGCACTGTGCAAGATGCAGTTTGCACTGATTGCACAGTGCGGACAAGCATCCAGCACTGTGCAATCCGTGCGAACAGCATTTTGCACTGTGCACTACGCAGTTCGCGTAGCTCGTATAGTGCGAAGTGCACTTCGTGTAGCTACGCGTAGCACTACTATGCAAGCTACGCTAGGGTTATTAAAAGCTACTAGTTGATCCTGGCCCTCTGTATTAAGCTATGACAATACTGCACCTACCCTTATCTTAGAAGCATCTATCTGGACAATGAATGGCTTGGAGTAGTCAGGAAATGCAGGATTGGAAAGGAGCACGTGGCTTGCTTCAAGTCATCAAATTCTTTCTGACAGCTAACTGGCCACTGAACGTTCTTAAGCATTCGTTCGGAGGTGAGATTATTAAGGGGTGTCACTATGAATCAATAACCCTTAATACATTTTCTGTGGGAATCAGTCAGGCCCAAGAAAGCTCTGACCTGAGTCGGAGTAGTGGGACCAATCCAGTCCATCATGGTCTGAATTTTGCTTTCAGTGGTTGAACTTGGCCTCCACCTACAAGGTGGACCAAATACATTATCTTGTTTTACTCTATCCGATAGTGCGGCCTACCTTCTAGAGGGCCTCAAGTACATTTCTGAGGTGGACCAGGTGATATTCCCAGGTGGAGCTAAAGCCATCTATATCATCTAGATATGCTGCACTATAGGCTTCCAGCCCTGTTAAGAATTTATTCACCAGCCTCTGAAATGTGGCAGGTGCCTTTTTCAAACACAAAGGCATCACAATAAATTGATAATGCCCACCCGGGGTTGAAAATGTTTTTGTTTTGGCATCTTCATAGAGTCAGATTTGCCAATAACCTGCAGTCAGGTCAAATGTACTGAGATATTTGGCAGACGCCAACGTATCAATCAATTCATCTGCCCTGGGAACTGGATGGACTTCAGTCCAAGTGACTGCATTGAGACCTCTAGTCAACACAAACCCTAATCTCTCTCTTACCATCCTGGGTATGAGGTTTTGGTACAAGGACTACAGGACTGGTCCAAGGGCTCTCTGAATGCTCAATTGTCCCAACTCCTGCATCTGTTGGACCACAGTTCTGATGTAATCTCTGATATTGTCAGGCTGTTTGTATATTTTGTTCTTCACAGACAGGCTGTCACCTGTGTCCACTTCATGGGAACACCAGGTGGTTTGACTGGCCGTCAAACAAAAGGGACCAGGAAACTGATGGAGAACATGTCTGCAATAGGTTTGCTGTTGATCAGTGAGGCTGTCTGCCAAGGCTACTCCTTTAACTTATCCATCATCAGAGTCCTGAGAGAGGAGATCAGGGAGAGGGTCACTCTCTTCCTCCTGACCCTCACCAGTGGCCATGAACAAGCTCATGTCAACCCTGTTAACAAAAGGTGCCACACAATTCACATGAAGTACCCTGTTTGCCTTCTTGGAGTACCTAGTTCAACTAAGTAGGTGACCTCACCTTTCTTTCCCAGTGTAGTGAGGGGGCCCACTCCACTTGTCTTGGAGAGCTGCTGGGACCACAGGCTCCAAAACCCACACTTTCTGTTCTGGCCTGTAAACAGTCTGTACTGCCTTTTGGTCATGCCATGCTTTTTGAAGTTCCAGGCTGGCCTCAAGGTTTTTGCTGGCCTTCTTCATGTACTCAGCCATGCGAGAAAGCAGGCCAAGTACATAGTCTACTATGTCCTGTTTGGTAGCCTTGAGAGGCTGCTCCCATCCTTCTTTGAATAGACATAATGGACCCCTAACTGGATGTCCAAACAGAAGTCAAAATAGGCTGTAGCCCACCCCATTCCAAGGAACCTCTGTGAATGCAAAGAGAAGGCAAGGTAGTAAGACATCCATTTTTACCTGAGCTTTTCTGGAAGTCTCATGATCATACCTTTGAGGGTCTTGTTGAACCTTTCAACAAGCCCATTGCCCTGTGGATGGTAGGCTGTGGTAAACTTTTAGTTAACACCTCACTCTTTCCACATAGCAGTGATGTAGCTATACATGAAGTTAGTACCTCTGTCCGACAAGACCTCCTTAGGACACCATATTCTGGAAAAGATTCCAAGGAGAGCCCTGGACACCACAGGAGCTGTTGTGATTCTAAGGGGAATAGCCTCTGAATATCTAGTGACATTGTCCACCACCACTAAGATTAAACTGTTCATATGCTTTTGAAGGGTTTAAGGGACATACGGTGTCTATCCCTACCTTCTCAAAGGGAACCCCAACCACTGGTAGTGGGATTAAGGGGGTCTTTGTAGTGCTACCTGTCTTACCACTGGCTTCGCATTGACACAGGAGCGACACAACTCCTTGGTGTCTTCAGACATGCAGTGCCAGTGAAAGTGAGGGACAAGCCTGTGCCAAGTCTTGCTTTGCCCAAGATGTCCTGGAAGGGGAATGTTGTGTGCCAGGGTCAATAGGAAACCCCATACCTTCTGAGGTATGACCAACCTCCTGGAGGCACCAGGCTTGGGGCCTCTACTTTCAGAAAACAGGAGCCCATCTTCCCAATAAGTCCTGTGGGACCCACTGACATTCCCTGCTTCCTCGTCCACTGCTTACTGTCTGAGTTTTTGAAGATCGGGGCAGGCCTTCTGCTCCATACTCAAGTCTTCACTGGAAGGTGTCCCTGCCCCCGTAGCTCTGCCTTGAAAGGCCCAAGCTCATCTGGGACAGTTCCTTCACAGGTAGTGAGATCATCTCCTTCAGAAGGCTGATTTTCACTAGGAGTCTGAGTGGAGGATACATCTTTACCCTTCTTGCTCCTTCTTTTGGGAGCAGGCTGGTCAATTTTTGTAGGAACCAGGGCTCCCTCAGAGCCTAACTTCTTGGCCTGACAGCAAAGACACTGGCTGAAATTCCCATCTTTTCTATATGTGTCCTGAATTCCACTCCAGAGTAGGCAGAAGTTTCCAAATCATTGCCCTGTAGACAGTCCACAGGTAGGTCTGAGGCTACCACAAGTCTCTTTGGGCTAGTTACCCTTCCCTAGCTGAGAGTGACAACTGCCATGGAATGATCTGTCCTGACACTGCTAGCATTGGTCATTTGGTAAATCTGACCAAGTAGAATCTGCTCAGAAGATACAAGTTTCTCTATCACCACAGTAACACTGGCACCTGTGTCCCTGTAAGCTACAGCTTCCTGACCATTGATGAGAGACTGTTGTCTGTATTTGCCCAAGTTAGTGGGACTTACAATAAGGGTGGCAAGCTCAGTGTCTCCATCACAACTAAAACAGCCTGAGTGGCTGTCCTGACTAGGGCAGAAACCACTTCAGTAACCAAGGTTAACCCAGCTAAGCTCTTGGGGGCACTTCTACTACCAGTGGTATTGCTAGGGGCACTAGGAGGGTTAGGAGTAATAGTAGCATTATTAGTGCTAGATGTAGAGCAATTTGCATCATTTGTCCTATGGCCTTTTTCCATACACAAATAGCACCAGGGTTTCTTTTTAGAGGAGGAAGAGGATTAGGACCCAACCCCAGAGAAAGATTTTGGGGAGCTTCAGAATGATGGAATGAAAATGTTTTGCTATTCTGTTTATGCTTTGTTCTCGTGTTAAATTAGCAATTACGGCAACATTTTATGTTCAGCCATCATTTTGAATCATGTCGTGAGCTACGAATTCCCTGACTCAAGAAGCAGGCTGTGAGAATTTTCCTTTCTTCAAGGTTAGGCCTCTCTCTGCTAATGAATACACTGTTCTTATTAATGCATTCCTTTCCCATATATAGAGGCTTTCTCACACTAGTCCCGTAGCAGACACAAACAGCATGACCTTGGTCTAGAGCTAATGTGTGCCTGGCCCCAGAGTCAAAACTCATCTTTCTGTATTCCTTTGTTTTAGCTGCTCTTGCTAGTAGAATTCCATTAGGGGTTGGACTCTCCTTCTTCAGAAACTGTACATAATGTATCTCTATGTTGGCTGAAGTCAGTCCCTCTACAGCAATCCCTGGAGGCTGATCAGACTGGACTCTCGGCACGAGTGTACCTGAATAAAATATACTTGGTTTGTATTCTCTACTGTCTGACTGACTCTTCATTTGTATGGAAGGCTGAGAGGTGGTCCCGAGTGACCCAGGTGGCCCTAATTGGGTCACTTCCGTTAAGAAGACTCCCTTTTTTTGTTTAGTTGTCTCCCCACCTTTCTCTTGGGCCTTAGAAGAATCTTGCTTCTTCTGGTCACCACCACCATGAGACTTTTGTTTCGCCCGGGTACGGACCCACTTGTCTGCCTTCTGTCCCAATTCTTGAGAAGAAGTCAGAACAGAATCCACCAGGTACTGGTGCAGATGCTGATGTTGACAGTTATTAAGGATGTGCTCCCTCACAAGTAAATTGTACAGCCCTTCATAATCATGCACATTACTTTCATAAAGCCAACCTTTTCAGAGCCTCAATAGCACTATCTACAAAATCTACCCAGTCTTGAGTGTGTGCCTTTCAGCATGTCCCTAAATTCAACCCTGTATTGCTCAGTGGTTGAACCAAACCCATCTATGAGGGCATTCTTCACGACTCTGTCTGCATCTTCTTCTTTTACTGTCAGGAGTTTGTCTCTATCTTTGTTAGCGAAGGACAGCCACGGGATAGCTGCCCACTACCCCTGAGAAACCTTCTGAACATTACAAGCCCTCTCTAAAGCAGTAATCCACTTATGCATGTCATCACCCTCCTGGTAAGGAGGTACTATCCTGCTCAAGTTCCCTAACTCTAGGTTCATTAGGGGTTAGAGTCTCATGCCACCATGGGATTCTAATCCCAAATTCTTCCCAGCCCTCTGGACTTCTAGGCAGTAGCGGCCTGTGGAGGGAGTGCCGTGGGTGGTGGGATGGGCAGGGGAGGGGTAGGGTGGTGGGTAGTAAACTCCGGCTCACAGCGGACCGGAGTAATGTAAGTAAATAAATAAATAAAACAAATGTAATTGCACACGCTGAAACGCTAAATTCATTTTAGCGCGTGCAATTACATTTGTTTTAATTATTTATTTACTTACATTACTCCGGTCGGCCATGAGCCGAAGTTTACTACCCTCCACTCTATCCCTCCCCCTCCCCCCTCCCAAGGCACTCCCTCCACGGGCCTCTACTTCTTCTAGGGTTTCCTTATCTAGGGTTAACTGTTCCTTCTTGATTATGAGCTTGGCTGTCTCAAGTTTAAGCAGGTTGTATTTCCTTTCTAAAGAACCCTCCCCCTTGCTGGAGATGGAGGTCCCTATTGAAGTGGCAGAGAAGGTTGAATTACCTGAGGAGGATCTGGACCTCCCCTAAACCCTTTGTACCCTCCCAGGAGGAACAGAGGGGGTCCTACCTCTAGGGCCTCCCTTTGTATCAGTAGAACTATTCCCTCGGGGACTAGAGTTCTCCAGTACAGGGTCTTCAGACTCTTCCTGGACATGCTCAGAAGCAGAGTCATTGATGTTGGACCCCCTTGGCTCATCTTCTACAGCATCATCATCCATATCCAAGTTATCCTGCCCATCTGACCTTTTTTCTTGGTAGCAATAGGTAATCCCCAAAGATTACTTCACTGCTAAGACACATCTCTCCAAATGTCACTTGTAAATAAATCGTCATAGTCTTGAGCAAGGCCTCCACGCCTTCAATCATTCTTTCAATTAAATACTCATTTTTTTGGGTCAAATAATCCTAGCACGAGGCATATTTGCAATTTTTATCTTTTGTATAGTTTTTGTGAACTTACTATTTAACAAAGTTTTTGTGCTTTAGTGCATCCCACGCACCACTTGTTTGTGACCCTCCACCCACTGTATTCATTTGTAAGCTTCACACACAAACACTATGTTTCCGGTGTTCATCATAAACACCTCATATCTGAGCTTTGTCACACACCTCATTCTGCATATCTCACTATACCTATCTTCTGTGGGCATCTCATATGTGTCTCTCACAGCAGTTTTTTTTAACATTGGTAAGCATCTCTCTTCCACACAAACACTGTAAATCTCATTTTTGTGAGCATCCCACACAAGGCAAATTCTTATTGCTAATTTATCTCATAGGGGTTCTTATATTTTTGATAGTGCAGTTAGAGTGCACTCTACACTCACATCATCCATCTGCAATAATGCTTCGCATAGATTAGACTACACATGTTTCTGTATTGTAGTCAAAACCACCTTCATTCGTTTTTCACTACTGTGAGGCCTATTCTGCTCATAGATTAACATTGGGAATTTCTTAATACATTCCTGCAAGCTGTAATTCCTGGTTAGAAAGGAATAGCTGTGTCATGTTTTATATCTTTGGAATGGCAATGATAAATCCTCTTTACTGGTAAGGTTGGATTTCACATTATGGTATTTTAGATATGTTCACTTTCTAAACATGCCATTTCTCTGCTCTCAGCCCTGTGCCTGCAGCATGTCTCAGGTACACTCCAATATTAGTCCAATTGCATTTTGAGGTTTAGGAATATTACGAAGTATTCTGTTTTTTCTTCCTTTTTTTGTACCATCTGTGTTTGCTTGGTGCATGAAGATGTAAGATTCAAAAACATGTTTTTTCACAATAGGTCTAATTACTTTGTTAATGTAAATAACAATTAAAGCATACTTGCTAACTGTGACTAGATGCCTGCCTTTATCAATTTTCACTACAAAACTATGCAATTGTATTTGTTTAATGGCGCATAGGGCTCTCAGACTATGGTTGATTTGTATAGGATCACTAGAAAGTCCAAAATGTCATCTTTGTCCCCCTCAGAAATGTAGTGTCTCCTACACTCCTGCCGGGCACCACAGGATCTGCCTCATGATTATTAAAGAATAAACTTCTCTCTTTACTCTCTTTTGTCTCCGCCCCTGTTCCCTGGATCCCGTTACTTACACCTCATTGTTTAAATTCTATGACTTACTCCATCCTTTTTAGGTCTCGCCTGAGCCAGCTCATGCGCTGCCTCTATCAAAACAAGTCCTGGGCACACATGTAGGGGTACAGTTATTGCAGTTCTGCTGTTAAATTGGTACAGAAATCAAAAGAAATCGACACCGGTAGATACATGTATTGAACAATGTTTATGCAATTTTAGATTCGTCAAAGCAAAAACGCCAGCCGACACATGTTTTGTCAACAGGTCAATACTTGTGACTCTTCAGGGCTGTAATAGCGTGATAATTCCGACCCGGACTTTTAGTGAGTGGGCATTTTAAAATGCGACCACACGCTTTCTGTGTGGCCTCAAGCTTGCAAGCACACGTGCGAGCACGCGCGCAGCAGCCATCTGGCTTTCCTCACGGCACCCTTACAGCACGACTCGCTCCACTCCTTCCCCACCACAGAGCACGCAATTGCGATTGCTTTCACGGCCGCGCGGCCGCGTTACTTTTACAGCTGTGCGGCCAATGCTTGTTCACTCTGTTCTTTTATCCCCTGACCTGCTATCCCACCACACTATTGACTGCTGGCCCCGCCTGCCACGGGTTCCTCCCCTACGTTAACCAGCTTAGCATCTCATTTCGAAGAGCAGTCACTCGCATGTGTTTACCACAAGGGAACGAGAAAGCCGGATAGCTCTTGAACCGCGGCGTGTGTCACGCAACACTCTGCTCCTCTTGCTTACATTAGAACAAACGCACTCTGCGGCGCTTCTTAACCTAGGCTATGGGGAGCAATTCTACAAATCAGAAAATTACGGCATTGGTTTAAGGCAGACGGAAATTGCCCATACCGTCTACTTCCCAAAGAGCCCTAAACAGGGAAGGCTTTGTCTGGGGTCGGCGAACACTTCGAAGGGATGCCTACGGAGGCCAGAGTTACGCTTGACTTTAACCGGAACCTTTTAATAGATAATGACACAATATCAGCTCTTCCTTCCAACCGGTGCGGCAAAGACAGCGGGCGCTCCCCTGTAAGAACTTTAGTAAAACAGATCCTATTTGCATGTAGTCCCGTTCTTAGGTAAAATCAACTGACAAAGCCAACAGAGATGCACAGCATGAGGGTTTTCATATGGAATGTATAGTCTACGAGATTTATAAGAAAATAGATATTCAGAACTATTTTGGGGCATTTATTTCTTATTTTTCAAACTTATACGAATTCCTTTTATGAATGTTCCTAAATTTTCCATAGAGCGTGACTTGCCTCGTTTTATTCAGCTTTTAACTACTAACTTCGCTTAGACCGTGTGTTCTTTTAAAGATATTTGTACATTTCAAACGTTTATTAAAAGTGTAAAATGGTCAATTTTGAATTAGTATTCAAATACAATCAATACAGACAGCATATGTAATTAAATCCGAACGTATCCCCTGCATTATTTACTCTACAGATAGGAACGGCACAAGCTCACATTTTCATTAATCTCACTCCATGTATGCTTCCCACACTTCTCAAATTTTTCAAGCGAATGCCTTTTGGCAAATAGCGCTCGCTGCCAGTCTTGAATTTTATCGCCAAAGAGGACGAAATTCTGAGCGACACAAGGTGATTCAAATCAAGAGTTAGCTGGCTACATAGAGGTGTCTGAAAAAACGCATTAATCCACTAGGCTCTCTCACTAGTTGAAAAACAACACCATGTCTACATTGATTTCTTTTCTCGGTTCCCTCAATGCTACATTGCATTTACTTTCATTTCATTCAACAGCGAGGCGCTGGTTTTATAAAAGGAACTGACACTTATTCATAATAAGCTGTTCAAGGAAAGTCACGAGCTAGTTCACAAGGTTTGCGCCTTCCTTTTTTAATTTCTGTAGTTTGACTTAAAAAATGAACCCCATCAGCCTTACACTGCTTTTGGAAGGCCAGTTCTCAGACAGGTCTCCAGCCTTACATTTTCAGAAAGCAGAGATACTGTGGCATTGCTTCCACATTCAGAAAATGATGATAGTCCACACTCTGCAGAAATGCTCTTAAATGGACAACGCTCAAAGGGCACCTGCCTCTCCTAGTGTTTACCGATGAGATGAAGGGGATGGAGGCGCGTCCAAGACACACAATCCCCTACTGCTGCAATAAAATATCCAAACCACCAGGCTGGTTTGTGCATAAATACTCCAGTTATGGCATGCTTCATTCATCTCGAAAGCTTCTCTTTGACGCAGGAGACCGACTGACTCAATATCGTCCCTGAGTAACACCCCATGCATAGGATGGGGGCACTATGGACTTCAATGGGGAAACAACACTTACAACGCAACTTTTAAAACGCACTACCTTTACAACGAAACTTTTACAATGCAACATCCATTACAACGCATGCCATTACAACGCATGACACTACAACGCATATCATTACAACACAGTAATTACAACGCATACCATTACAACGCATACCATCACAACGCATAGTACCCCTACACTATCCAACACTTACCCTACTGTTGCACCCCCTGGAGTTAGAATAGTAATTTTTACCCCTACACTATCCAACACTTACCCTACTGTTGCACCCCCCTGGAGTTAGAATAGTAATTTTAACCCCTACACTATCCAACACTTACCCTACTGTTGCACCCCCCTGGAGTTAGAATAGTAATTTTTACCCCTACACTTTCCAATACTTACCATACATGCAATGTAATGGTATGCGTTGTAATGGTATGCGCTGTAAATGTAGTATACGTTGTAGTGGAATACGTTGTAAAGGTAGTTTAAAAGAATTTGTTGTAATGGCATGCATTGCAATGGAATGCGTTGTAATGGATGTTGCGGTGTAAAAAATGCGTTGTAAAGGTATGCGTTGTAAAAGTATGCGTTGTAACTACATACATCCACTTCAATGTGACCATACAGCTAGGACCAAGTCCTAAGGTGGGCACATCATTGCCAGTTCCGAGGTGTATGGGGTCAGGGCCTGCCTGACGGAAAGAAAACTATGCAATTGCAGTGAGAAAGGGGTGCAGTCAATCTTAATTGTTTTTGGTAATATTCAAAAGGCAGGTATGCCTATGGAGTAACAGGTGTTGATATTAGGCTGACACACAACTCTTGCAGGCTATGGAGAATAGAGTGGGATGGTGGAAGGGTGTGCATGCACCAGTTGCTTTAAGGACTGCTGAGACACTGGGAGGGGCAGGGTACTATACATGCACATCCTTGTTGTAGGAGCCTAGGTGTACACGAAGCAGCACTTAAACTAGGGATATATAGTAATCTGTGACAAATAGGCTGGTTCCCAATAGGAAATTGGTTGCAAAAAGCTGATATTTAAAGAGGCCAGTCACCTTCCAGATTTGCCTGATCCTGCTTCTAAGGACAACAAAGAACCACGAAAGGCAAAGAGAGCGGGCTCTATGTACCCTAAATCTCACCTGACCAAAGAATTAAAGCTGAGAAGCCAAAGGAGAAAGATGCAGTTCAGCCCCTTAGAAATGTTCACTTCTCCCCATCCTGATTATTCTTCTCGAGCAGGATACATCTTCCTAAGATAAGGATGGGGAGCTGAACATTTCTGAATCCAAACCTTTGGGAAACCTATCCACAAAGTTAATAATAACAAGCATTGGCATAGCCAATAGGTCTCGCCTTTGGGACCTTATAAGTGTTTAGCCATGCAACAGTTGATGTTGTTGCGCCAAGGATATTGTGCTGCATAACTAAATACATACAAGGTCCCAAAAGCGAGACCTATTGTCTATGCCAATGTTGTTTTCTTTTTCTCACGGCGCCCAGGAGATGAAGTGTATTCCTGCACGTTGGTTTCTTAAAGGGAGAGGGTGTAGCGTAACAGCCAGAGCTGCTGACTTTGGAGCTGGGGAACCAGTTTCGAGTCTCTGCATCAGCTCCACATCCTGTGATTCTGGGCAAATTAGGCCATATTTAGCTAACGTAAAATGTTTGCCGACATGCCTTGAAAAGGATGAGGCCGAACACACCTCTCCGTCGCCTTCCACCGGATTTCAACCTTAAAGATGACATACTTTTTTGAATGAAAGCTGAAACCACAACTGTCCGAATCGAAAGCAGGTATGCGGGCCTTTTTGTCTCGCGAGCCCTGTAAAACACAAATAAAGCGCCCTCGTTTGTCTTTTAAGTCAGAGTCTGCCACACATGGCAGGGTTCGAGCGACAGCCCCCGCCTTCACTCGGAGTGTGCTCATTAAAAGACCCATGATCAGACTGAACTTCAAGTGATATGCAAACATGCCACCGCCATTTCAGGATTGCGTCGTAAAAGAAACTGTACAGCTGTGATATCAAGCTGCGTTTCATTATCCTACAGGAAGTGCGCAATGCAGAAATCCATGCTGGAGTATGTTGTGAAGGGACACCAGGGAAGCAGAGCTGCTTTGAAACCAAGGGTACATGTGAAATCATCAATAAATGGGTTCAAAGGTTACGCCTCGCACATGGCTGCAATGGAAAGGTCGCAGAGCTGTGTTTCATCATTAGCTTCCATCACTCGTGATATGAGAAAACTAAGCGTAGGTTAAGTTATTCTTCACTTAGGAATTAAATGAGAGCAACTTTGCGCCTGCCCGAGGCCACGCAGTGGCCATCAGGAGGGCGGGCCCCTAGTCACGAAGGGCTGCCCCCCCTGTCCCTTAGTGGTCAGCCACTCCTCCACCGTGTTTACATAATGGTGTATGTAATAATAAACCTGCAGCAATTTTTCCCAATCTTAACACTTGTGTCTGTGTGTTATTTGCGGGATGTTGTGTAAGTTGGGGCGGAGGGTTCCTGTTGCCCTGATGTGACTATGCTTCACAAGCACAAGGCAGCACAAGGAGCTACTGGGTCCCAAGATCTGCAGATCTCCCCGTCCTCCTCAAAAGACGAGAGGTCATCTAGGGTAGAGGACAGGAGTGTTTATAGAGAGGCTGAGGCCTGGTTGGAAGTGATATCCTGTCCCTATGATGGCATACTCCTTGCACCAAGGCTTAACAGGTGAGCACCCCACACACACACAAACTCGGTACAGTCTCTTCAGGCAGGCACGGAACAGCAAGAGCCAATGCAATGCAAGAACAGAACAGCAAGCGCCAATGCACTGCAGGCACCCAACAGCAAGCGCCAATGCAATGCAGGCACCGAACAGCAAGTGCCCATGCAATGCAGGCACGGAACATCAAGCGCCAATGCAATGCAGGCACCGAACAGCAAGCGCCAATGCAATGCAGGAACGGAACAGCAAGCGCCAATGCACTGCAGGCACCCAACAGCAAGCGCCAATGCAATGCAGTCACCAAACAGCAAGTGCCCATGCACTACAGGCACCGAACAGCAAGCACCAATGCAATGCAGGCACCAAACAGCAAGTGCCCATTCAATGCAGGCACGGAACAGCAAGAGCCAATGCAATGCAGGAATGGAACAGCAAGCGCCAATGCACTGCAGGCAATCAATCAATCAATCAATGACATTTATAGAGCGCACTACATACCCGTAGGGTCTCAAGGCGCTGGGGGTGGGGGGGGGTGCCGCTACTGCTCGAACAGCCAGGTCTTCAGCTTCTTCCTGAAGGAGAGGTGGTCTTGGGTCAGGCGCAGGTCGGTCGGGAGGGAGTTCCAGGTCTTGGCGGCCAGGTAGGAGAAGGACCTTCCTCCTGTAGTCGCTCTTCGGATGCGGGGGACGGCGGCGAGGGCGTGGTTGGCTGATCAGAGGTGGCGTTTGGGAGCGTAGAAGTTGATTCGGCTGTTGAGGTAGCTCGGGCCTTGGTCGTGTAGGGCTTTGTGTGCGTGGGTGAGGAGGCGGAAGGTGATTCTTTTGTTGACGGGGAGCCAGTGAAGGTCTCTCAGATGTCCGGAGATGTGGCTGGTTCGTGGGATGTCGAGGATGAGTCTGGCTGAGGCGTTCTGGATCCGTTGGAGTCTCTTCTGGAGCTTGGCGGTGGTACCGGCGTAGAGGGCGTTGCCGTAGTCCAGTCGGCTAGTGACGAGGGCCTGGGTGACGGTCTTCCTGGTCTCGGTGGGGATCCACCAGAAGATCTTCCGTAGCATGCGTAGGATGTTGAAGCACGCCGAGGAGACGTTGTTGACTTGCCTGGTCATGGAGAGGGAGGAGTCCAGGATGAAGCCCAGGTTGCGTGCATGGTCTGTCGGTTTGGGTGCGGTGCCCAGGGCGGGAGGCCACCAGGAGTCGTCCCAGGCGGAGGGTGAAGAGCCCAGGATGAGGACCTCCGTCTTGTCCGAGTTCAGTTTCAGGCGGCTGGTCGTCCTCCACTCGGCTACCTCTTTCATCCCTTCGTGCAGGTTAGCTCTGGCGGCGGCGGGGTCGTTGGTCAGGGAGAGGATCAGCTGGGTGTCGTCGGCGTAGGAGATTATGTTGAGGTTGTGTTGGCGTGCGATGGCCGCGAGGGGGCTCATGTAGACGTTGAGGAGGGTGGGGCTCAGTGAGAATCCTTGAGGGACGCCGCAGATGACTTCGGTGGCCTCTGACTTGTACGGTGGTAGGCGGACTCTCTCTCTCTGTTCTTCCGTCGAGGAAGGAGATGATCCATTCCAGCGCCTTGTCCAGGATTCTGACGTTGCTGAGGCGCTGTACTAGGGTGCGGTGGCAGACAGTGTCGAATGCCGCGGAGAGGTCTAGGAGGATGAGGGCCGCTGTTTCTCCATTGTCCATAAGGGCTCGGATGTCATCGGTGGCGGCGATGAGGGCGGTCTCGGTGCTGTGATTGGCTCGGAAGCCGGACTGTGAGGGGTCGAGGGATCCATTCGTCTCGAGGAAGGCGGCCATCTGCTTGTTGACGGTCTTCTCGATGACTTTGGCTGGAAACGGGAGGAGCGAGATGGGGCGGTAATTCTTGAGTTCGGTAGGGTCCGCTGTGGGTTTCTTGAGTAGAGCGCTGAGTTCGGCGTGCTTCCAGCTCTCAGGGAAGGTGGCGGTGTCGAAGGATGTGTTGATGATGTCTCGCAGGTGGGGTGCGATGACAGCGTCGGCCTTGTTGAAGACGTGGTGAGGGCAGGGGTCGGTCGGTGATCCGGAGTGGATGGAGTTCATCGGGCGGATGGTGTCTTCGGTGCTGATCGGGGTCCAGGCGTGGAGGGTGGTGGTGGGGGGTGGTTGTTCGGTCTTGGTGTGCGTTGGTTGGTTGTTGAAGCTGTTGTGTATGTCCGCGATCTTGTTGTGGAAGTATGAAGCGAGGGAGTTGCAGAGGTCTTGCGATGGGGTGATGTCGTTGTTTCCTGCGCTGGGGTTGGATAGCTCTTTCACGATGTTGAAGAGTTCCTTGCAGGTGTGTGCGTTGTTGTCCAGCCGGTCCTTGAATGCGGTTTTCTTGGCGGCGTGGATCAGCTGGTGGTGCTTCCGGGTGGCCAGCTTGAAGGTGGTCCTGTTGTCCGGTGTAGGTTCCCTTCTCCAGACTTTCTCGAGGGCTCGGCAGTTCTTCTTGGAGCTCTTGAGTTCGTCGGTGAACCACGGGGCTTTCTTGCTGCCGGGTCTGCTGGGCGGGGTCCTCAGCGGGGCGAGCTCGTCCGCGCAGATGCTGATCCACTTCGTGAGGTTGTCGGCGGCCTGGCTGGGGTTTGCTGAGCTGGCAGGAGGGTGCTGGCTCAGGGAGGTGGCGAGCTGGTCTGCTGTGATCTTGTTCCAGCTTCTGCGGGCGGCCTGTTGCTGGTGGTGGTGGGTCGTCGTTCTCTTGAAGGTGAAGTGGACGCAGCTGTGGTCCGTCCATTGAAGCTCTGAGGCGTGACTGAAGTCGATGTCTGTGCAGGAAGAGAAGACTGCGTCGAGTGTGTGTCCGGCGAGGTGGGTGGGGGTGGAAACCAGCTGCTTGAGTCCAAGATTGGCGAGGTTGTCGAGCAGGGTGCTGGTGTTGCGGTCGTTGTTGTTCTCCAGGTGGAAGTTGAGGTCCCCCAGGAGGATGTAGTCAGCGGAGGGGAGGGCATGCGGGCTGACGAAGTCGGCGATGTCCTCGCTGAATTGGGTGCGTGGTCCCGGAGGTCGGTAGATCAGGGTGCCTCTGAGGGTGGTGTTCGGGTCGGTGTGGATCTGGAAATGCAGGTGTTCGGCGGTGGTCAGGGTGTTGTCGGTGCTGGTCGTGAGGCGGATGGTGTTCCTGTGGATGATGGCGATGCCTCCTCCCATCTGGTTGGCGGTGCGGTCCCTCCGGACGATCTTGTAGCCCTCTGGGATAGCGATGGCGATGTCGGGAGCTGAAGAGGCGTTCATCCAGGTCTCTGTGAGGAAGGCAACGTCAGGGGCTGTGGCGTCTAGGAGGTTCCAGAGTTCGATGGCGTGTCTGTGGATGGAGCGGGTGTTGAGCAGGATGCACTTGAGGTGGGTGCTGCTGATGTTCGACTTGGCGGGTGCTGGTGCGAGGCAGGTCCGGATGCAGGAGAATTTGCAGGCATGGCAGCTGAAGGGTCCGTGGGTGCGTCGTGGTGTGGCTTGGTGGCATCCTGGGAGTCGGCCGGTGTTGAGTGCGATGAGGGTGGCGGCGGAGTACGTCAGGCGGGTCGGTCGGGGTCTTCGTGGGCCAGGGGTCCTGGCGCTGGGCGCATCCGGTCGCGGACGGGCGCAGATGGGCTTACCTTTGGCGCGCCCGCTGCGCGTCACCGCTGCGCGTTCGCACGGTCGCCATATAAGGCGAAGTGCGCGGGTGGGCGGAGCAGCTGGGAGGCGGGAGCGGGGAGGGTACAGAAGAGAAAAGGGGCGGGGCAAATGGCGGTGGCGGGAAGCGGGGAGGGAGAGCGGAGGGCCAATGCACTGCAGGCACCCAACAGCAAGCGCCAATGCAATGCAGGCACCAAACAGCAAGTGCCCATGCAATGCAGGTCCGGAACATCAAGCACCAATGCAATGCAGGCACGGAAGAGCAAGAGCCAATGCAATGCAGGCATGGAACAGCAAGAGCCAATGCAATGCAGGAACGGAACAGCAAGCGCCAATGCACTGCAGGCACCCAACAGCAAGTGCCCATGCAATGCAGGCACGGAATATCAAGCACCAATGCAATGCAGGCACCGAACAGCAAGCGTCAATTCAATGCAGGCACGGAACAGCAAGTGCCAATGCAATGCAGGCACGGAACAGCAAGCGCCAATGCAATGCAGGCACCAAACAGCAAGTGCCCATGCAATGCAGGCACGGAACAGCAAGAGCCAATGCAATGCAGGAATGGAACAGCAAGCGCCAATGCACTGCAGGCACCCAACAGCAAGCACCAATGCAATGCAGGCACGGAACAGCAAGTGCCCATGCAATGCAGGCACGGAACAGCAAGAGCCAATGCAATGCAGGAACGGAACAGCAAGCGCCAATGCACTGCAGGCACCCTACAGCAAGCGCCAATGCAACGCAGGCACCAAACAGCAAGTGCCCATGCAATGCAGGCCCGGAATATAAAGCACCAATGCAATGCAGGCACCGAACAGCAAGCGTCAATTCAATGCAGGCACGGAACAGCGCCCAGCAGGCCACTTGTAGGGAGACCATTTTCTCTATGTAGGCTGCATGCAGCCTACAAAGAGAAAATGTAGAGCGTGCATGACTGCTTTGGTCGGCCCCAGGACCGACCAAACAGTCAGGGTACTCAGAGTGGTGCAACCCACTCCTCCCCGACCTGATCGGCCCACCTGCACACCCCCAACCAGGCATATACTCCTGCCTGCCCCAACTAGGCATAGCCCTGCCTTCTGCTTTCTTGCAGCGCGAGAAGCAGAAAGTAAAATAGTGTTTAAAATACCATTTTATTTTCTGCTTCTCGCACTGCCAGAAATCAGTGGTGCGGAGCTCCTTTGCCCTAATGGAGGAGCCGCCCCTGATGTTAAGAAAAAGTCTGATTGCAGGTGTGTTCTTGGCAAGATTTCAGAATTTTAAACCAGGCCATCTTGGAGCCACATGGGCATATTTATCAATCTTTGATGCAACACAACAAGCCACCTTGCTGCCCTGCATTAAAGACAAAGAGCCGGTAGGAGACGAATTTAATATTATGCGCCGCAATCCTGTCCTTTTGTGGCGCTGGCGCACTTTTGGCTGCCTAGCGCCAATGCAGGCTCTTGTACGTCATGTTGGGTGCCTGCGTTGTAGGTAGGATTGTTATTGTGTAGGAATGGCCACCTTTCTGTGCAAAAATAATCCTGAGATACATTTTCCTCTTTCTATGTGTGCTGCAGAATGAAAACCCAAGTAGAAAGAGGAAAAAACCAGGATAAACAAAGATATTCCTCCTCGTTACGCCTCAGCTGGGGAGGCTTAACACAAAATCAATGTGTGGATTCATGGGAACACCCACACTCCACCCATGGAAAGCCTCCCGGGGCAGACTCATGCAAGGCAGCAATTTAGGCTGCCTTGTGTTCCTCCAGATTTATCAAGCCATCAGGGCCACAAAAGGTGGCCTGGCGTGGCTTGGTAAATCTCATTGAGGTTTTACCAGTGACGGCTCCTCCACAATGGCGGAGGAGCATTGCCTCACTGGCTCAGAGCCAGCAAGTGAAAAAGTAAACAATATACCATAGTTGTTTTACTTTTCATTTGCCGGCTCAGGGCCAGTTTGGCCGGAGCATGGGAGGGTGGAGGAGGAGTGCTATGAGCACTTCTAAGTGTGCATGTGTGTTTGGCAGGCCGCCTCAGGCCTGCCGAACACACATGCGCACTTAGGTTTCTCCAACCCAGCAGGATTGAACAGCCGGGCTGGAGAAACAACAACACAGACTCCCTGTCCTGAGTGGAGCGTCCTTTTCAGCCCACTCAGGCCAATTCACTTTGCACAAAGGGTCTAATGCTGCCCCACACAGCAGGACACCAAGGAGCGATGCGGCCAGGGGCTTCAGGTAAGTGTTTTTATTTTTATTAATTATTACCCCGCGCATCCTCCTCCCGCGCTTCCCTCCACCTGCCCCACCACCTCTTTATTGATTCGGCTGCTAGAGGGTTTTGTGTCGCCCTTCCGCCCCCTTGCATGGTGCAAGGGCAATGCACAACTTTGATTTATTTAAATCTGGCCCACACTTTACCGGATTGCAACCCAATATTTTGAATTCCCTTGCCAGGTAGTGTAATGTAATTGAGTAGGCAACCTTGAAAATAACACTTTGGGATTTAAAGTGGGGGAAATATGAAAGTGGCAACCAGTATGTTTACTTTATATGAGGGGATGATATGATCCTTGGCTGGTGATTAAGCAGTTCGATTCATGTAGTAACCATGGGTGTCTCCGGTAGTGCGAAGAACATTTCAGAGTAGCTCCCAGCCTCCAGTTCATTTTAACTAAGAACTGCAATAAATAAGGGTTGCATTTTCCCTTTAAAGTTAAGGAAAGGCTATGTTTCTTTTATTTTATTATCAGGATGCAGATTGCAGAGCCTGATAATGAGCAGTGCTCAGTCAGATTTATGACCCATGTGGGTCACAGTGGTTTAGAACTGAAGCACTAAAGTATTTAACTCTTAATCTCAACTCAATATTGAAGCATGAGGACAACATTATTTTTCTGAATGCTTTTAAAAGAGAGAAAATTAAAATAAATTGCTAACCTAATGATTATGTTAACTCTTCATTTTAATTATCTCCCATTTTCAAAGTGTCACATTTACAAACAGCAGGCCTCTTGCTCCCAGTGGGGTAGTCACAGTGCCATGTATATAACTGAAAAATACAGTCGTTTTCTTTTAAATGGGAGAAATGTAAAGTAAAGACAAATGTTTATTGTGTGTGCTTTGTTCATCCTAAGTGTGATGGGTATGCCCAGACGTGGGTCCCTTGCTCACTTTGCCACTGGATCCAAGCTAGCCTGGCTGCTGAGAGGCGTTACCCCAAAACCGGTCCCATGATGCTTGTTTCTGGTCCAGGGATGACCTGGCTTGGCAGTTCAGGCTGGACTGTTCCCATGAGGCACAAGGTAAAGGCTGATTTGCATATGGTTGTGTCTGAACTGGGGTGGCGAAGTGAGCTCAAAAACGAAGATGGATTCAACCCAGATCTGTGACTAGGGGTGAGGGTCTGAAACGTTTTAGCGTTCCATCCATCATCTCCTTATGTTTGCTTAATGTTTTTCTCTACTTTAAATAAAGCCAATTAAGTGCTAATGTTTTATGAAGAATGTTTCTTCACTTTAAATTTCTAACAAATGACCATACTTTCCTGTTATAAGTATGGCACCATGTCTACATGCCAGTGGGAGTAAAATGCCAGCTGTTCATAAAGACACCATGCCATGGAGGTAATTAAAATGATGCATTTTATGTAATGCCTATAAACATAAAGTTAACTCTTCAGTTGAATTTTCTCCAATTTCAAAGTGTTGCATTTACACACAGCAGGGATCTTGCTGCCATTGGCTGGTAGAGATGCTGCCATATTTATATATGAAAAATACAGAATGGTTTTTCAAATGGGAGAATTTTTCGTAATTTAAATGTCTCCCATTAAAAACAATGGTTGTATGTTTGTATTGTATATGTAACTGTGCCACATATGGCAAAGTACATGTCCAGTGCCACAAATACATATGACACAGGCTTTCATTCACCCATACACGTCTCCCATTCCCTCACACACATGTTCATACATCCCCACAGACCATGCACTGAGTGACACACATGGCAGCCCTATCATAGTACCCCTAGTCACCGTATGTTTATCAAACCATTGTTTCTAGGCCCCATGAACATTTGGTTTTAAGTCAATTAACCTGGGCAAGGAAGCATCTGGTAACAATGTGCGACTTACTTGGCCTTTAGTAGCTCACAATGATCAGAAGTAGTTCTCAATGCAAAAAAGGTTGGCGATCTCTGATGTAGTACAACGTGTAATGGAAGCATATGGTGTTTGGGAGGCCCATTATTAAGGTGTGGCCCTCTTCAAAGTGTGACAGAACATGAGATTGGACTCTGCAGCACAAGCATTTTGTGGGGGAAAGACTTGAAATTGAACAGCAGACAGATTTGAAACCATACTGTTTTAGTGTTATTCTTCAAAGGATACCCGAAGGAGAAGTTTTGCTATTTTAAACTTCCTGCAATATTGTATAGGTCAGACCCCCCCCCCCCCCCCCCCCCCAGACCCAAGCAGCTCAGACAAGCCTGGACTTGGTGATGGAGCGCGTCTCTGATAAGGAGCATAAAGCTCAGTCTTGGGTGAGTTGAGTTTAAAGTAAACTGTGAAAATTCATGTCTGAATGGTGTCCAACCATGACCTGCGTTTATGCATGCTTATAGCAGCAACGCCCCGTCCATATGGGCTGAGGGGCCACACCTCCCACCTTTTCCAAGGCAAGAAGAGTGTCTGTCAAGCTAAACAAAGGTCAGCTTGTCAGACACTCTTCTTATTCAGCTCAGGCAGCCAAGAGCTCAACATGTGCTTTATGCACTGCCTGAGCTGAACTGTGCAAGGCTGAGGATTTCATAGCCCTGTGGGCGTGACCTCCTCAGCCTGGCAAAAGTGCCTCTCGCCCCTCCCCCTCACGATGAAGGGGAGTGTCACTGATTGCCTCAGACCTGGGCGCTTCAGTTTTAAGCCCTGATGTGCCCAGTGCCAATCAGTGACATCTTTTCACAGAGTGGGTGGGGTCTGCAGTCTCACTGACCCCAACCTAAGGTCAGCCAATGAGAGAAGGCAGCAGTCCCTCACTTGTCACAGAGTAGGTTGGGATCAGTGAGATTGCAGATCCCACCCCACTCTGGGACAAGATGCTACTGGTTGACAATCGGCACCGGGCACTTCAGGGCAGCCAATGAGGGAAGGCAACATTCCCAACTCTCTTTGGACCTCCAAGGCTTCCCTCGCTACAGTGAAGGTAAGTTTTATGTTTTTTTAATACAAGGTACATGCGTACGTGTATGTATGTGTATTTGTTAGGGAGCATTGTTAATGGGTGTGTGTATGCACCTGTGTGAGTCAGTGTATGTGTATGCATGTGTGCCCCGCCCCCACTCCCTGGTAAAATTAGCGGCTCCCACTGGCTAATACAGAATGCCACTTGGAGATTATGTTGAGTGCCATTGGCACGTTGATGAAGACTAATGTCCTAGGCTACATTGCACCCCAAGGGCTCTAGGTACACATTATTATCCTGGTAGTGAGTATGGGTCCAGGTGGGGTTCCACTGGCAATGGAGTGTCAGGGAGGAGGGTGAAGCTTTTTGACAACAATTAAGGAATGGTGTCTGAAATGGCCTTACATGAGGAAAGGAACTCTAACAGTGCAAGGAGGTCAAAGGTGTCACATTTTACTGACAAGTTCAGAAGCACTAGGAGATTAGCATTTTTGGGGTTGGTGATTCAATAGTTCTCAACAACCACATGGATTGTAAGAATTTGATGCTGCGCTGGGGGTAAGCTCCAGAAATATAGAAATGGAGTGAGTTATGACGATGAAGCTGATCTTGGTGATGTTTGACAGCATCCCAAAGATTAAGTACAACATAAAGGAAGTTAGGGTGTGTGGCAGTAGTGTGAGAGTTCACCAGGAACTGGTTTGGATTTTTAAAGATGAAAATTATGTGAGGACTGAAAGATGTGTGTACAGAGGGAGAAAAGGAAAACATCAAGTAGACGAGTAAGGCATTCGGATGGATGGGATTTAACGACTGAGTATGTGGAGGATATTGTTACTGTAAGAATTTACTTTTTAATAATTTATGATATTGTACAATGAGTGAATGCTTAAGGGTTGGAAGGGAGAGACAACAGGGAAAGAGTGAACATGTTTTTGTTGGTTTGAGTGTTTGTAGTTTTCATGCCATGTCAGATTGCATCTATTTTTCCTAATGAATAACCATTAATGATTGTGGATTTTTTGCACTGATGGAGAGATGTGAGGAGGGCAAACACACTGGAGCAGTGCTTTACAGTTTTGGACAGAGCTCTGGAGTCATTGTTGGCATTGCAGTTGGTTTTAAAGCACTAATCAGCTTTGGCAGTGATGAGATTCTTTTTTTGTGGGTTTCCTGAACTGCTTCAAGAATTACCAGAGCTCTAGAGGAATTGATCTAATCCACATCTGTTCTAGCTTGCGGATAAGGTTATTTTCAAAATACTATACACATAATGATAGCACAGGGTGCTATAAGTGCACTTGACTCCTTTGCATCTGTATCATTTCAGTGCAATCAGCATTTCTACAAGAATCCAAACCTAGACAATAATTGATAGAAAGCATGTCTAATTAGAGTACCCTTGTTTCAAGCAGCACTAAGCTGCAAATGTATTCATTACATTCTATGAATGTTCCGCAATACCTTAAATATAACAAATACTAACCTGATTACTGTCTAAAGAATGTTATTAAACTCTGGAAGAGATTTTCCTTATACTTCGCCAAGCGTTATGAAACAGTGTTAAAGCTGTTTGTTCAACGTCAAGTGATCAAATACTCACACACTCACTCACCCACCAGGAGCCAAAAAAATATATATATGTTGCCCATATTTTATATAATCTATTATAAAGGACAGAAGAACAATCCTTAAACAAGTGGTAGGAAAGCCAATCAATTGTAAGCAATGGGCGGCTCCAAGCCCTTGTATGTTCTTCGGTAAGCACACAATATGTCTAGCAACAGACAGCGCATGCGCTGTCTAGTAGGCGAGACCAAAACATTTAACAAAAGCACGACCACATTCAAGCAAACCTGCCATCATGGCTTCTCCATTGCAACAGAATATTTACTGAATAAACGGGCCAGGGTCTTAATACATTGTAGCAAATCTAGAACTACGACAGATTGGACACTACTAGATCTCTAGAAACATATTTGCCCTGCAATTCCCTTGAAGAATCTGCTTTCAAACCTATTGATCATGATATGCAGTTTAAATGATGTATACAGGCCAAAATGCAACTGTTGAGGAAGGAATCAAAATACGTTAAATCAGGAATGCTTGAAACTCTCCCCTTTGCCCATCTCCAACACCCTCTTTCTGTGCTCTTGCTGGGTGGCAATCCACCAACCTTTCAACTCAGATGGCAATGCTGTGCAGTGTGGCTAAAAAACACTGACAAAGCAAATAGGCCACAAAGGCGAGATCTATTGTATTTGCCAATGCTTGTCTTTATAGTATATCTACATACTTACAAACCTGAGTGATAAGTGCTTAGATCTCTCCAGGCCTCAAACTGTTCTAAGGGTCTGATCAGGACATATAAAACGCCATCAACGCATGTGCCTGAAAAAAGTTGTCTATTGGAGGAAACGTATGTTTTCTTAAATGCTCTTTTTGCACAGTATTGACGGTTGTATTTCATTCCAAATTAGGTAATAATGTAATATTTAATACGTTTTTACATTGTGCTTTTTCTGTGATTTTATAATATGAAATTGACTTTGTATTTTATAACTGTGTGCTTTTATGATTGCTATTCAACAATCGAATAAATCTATTTTTGATTGATTGATTGATTGACAAGCTGATAATACTGAAGTATTATCCTGAGAGAACCCTCAAAACACTCCCACTCACATTCTGCCTCAGATCAATTGTTACCAACAGCAGATCAACACAGCCTGCTGAGGCTGGCTTAACGGTATCACCAGGTACACTGCAGCATGCTTACAGTACTCCATCACTCTTTCACAGTGCTAACTTGAGGCAGGAAACAGAGAGTAATGCCGAAGCTGATGCCCAGGATTCTGACTTTCTCTACATGGAGTTGGAGGGCTATCTAAAGTTGTTGCCATTGCAATGGCATCAATCCAGTGCCAAACAGCAATCACACACCTATATATGCAAAATTCTCAGCACACACAAGCATGCTATTCATTTAAGAGGATATCTTTCTAGTGCTGACTGTAATAATCTCATACCTTTCCATTTTTTCTTTCTACCTACAGTAATCATCTGTTTAGCATTCGCCATGTTAAACTGCAGTCGCAGCAAATTGCATCCCAAAAGACTTGCTGTCATCCTGAAAGTTGCTAAATTATTTCCGACATGCTCTTCACTTATAGGAAGCAGGGCTGAGCTAAGCCTTATAAAGGACCCAGGGCCTTTCGGACACAATAAGGCCTGCATATTGTTTCCATAGATTGTACCACTGATCAATGTATGAATCAGGCAGTGTGGTAGGCAAGGTTTCCTTATGCTGACTTTCCTTAGAGTGGGGGTCTTCAACCTTTTCTATAATAAGAGCTATTTATGTTCATTAGAAATTATCTTGAGCTACAAATATTAAAGTTGAAATGGTAGCATGTCAGACAATATTACATTAGTGGCCAGCAACAAGTACCTCAGTGCATCAGGCAGGGTTGCCAGGACCAATATAAAAAATGCTTTATAAATGTGAATTGCCTACACGTGGTAAATACAAAACAACCATAGCTGCACTGCCCTAGTACCAAGTTAATACTATTAGTAAAAGGATCTCCAACACCACATAATTTAGCACCCAAATGCCAACTTTAAATATATTTTGGAAATGAAACCATTTTTCTTCAAACACCAGTTTAAAAGTTCTGAAATATATACGCAGTTTTGTCTCGCATACACAATTTTCAATGTTGATATATATGTATTAATTCCACCAAGCAAACACTTCTATTGTAGCAGGCTTAGCTGCACACAGGAGAGTTGCTTACAGGTAGCTGGAGAGCTACCAGTGTCTCACCAGCTCCTTGCTGGAGAAGCCTGCCTTAAAGGCACAAATGATACGCATGCCAGGTATGTAGTGCCACTCATTCACCTATTCAGCTGCCAAAACTAAAACCAGAGACATGGTTTCTCACACACCTAAATGACTTAATCCCAGTTCACCGAAATGCCAGGGGAAGCAGAAGTGACATAACAGGCCCTTTAACATCCACTTTCACTCACACACACATACAAAAACACAAATTAACACATATTCACTCTCTCACACATAAACAAACTCTCACCCGCCAACAACATACATTTAAAAGCATTTGTTACTTACCTCAGCTGCCATGGAAGGGCATATTCCAGCTTATTGCACTCCATTTTTATTAAACTATAAGTGAATAATATATTTTATTTATTCACTATAAGTGTAACAAAAAATTGACAGAAAATAAAGAGAGTGGAGCCCCAGCTTCTCCTGTGTTCCTGGCACTGAATTTGCCACCTTTGAGGCCAGAGCTCACCAAGGCAGCGCTAGGAGTAGTAAAGGGCAAGCCAGGGGTCGCAGCTGCGACCCCTAAATGACGTCCAAATAACATATGGACCACATTACTTCCATTTTCAATGTGGCTGAGCTATTTATGGCTTTTCATTGATTGTCTGGCTCCCTCGTTTGGTGGACCCCATTGCAGCAGCACTGCTGATCTGCTGAGAGAAAGACCCTCGGATTCAACAAAATCTGCTGTACCTTAAAGCCCCGTCCCCTCTCCGCTCTTACTGTGTGATGAGTCACACCTCTTTTCCTTACAAGATTCATTTTGTTAAATTCCACAAACCCTCACAGCCCTTGACCACTGGTAAACCTGTATTCTGCCAAACAGATAATCTTCAAATATACTATGCTTTGTAAGTTCAACACTTAAAACAAACCTAGCAAAAAGCTGTTCTTTCATTTTCATTATTTCTTGTTAGTAGCAACTACGGTCCTTATTTTGAGTTTGCTGGAAAGGAGTCTCTTTCATAAACATGATGGATGTCTCGTCCGCTGTATTACACGTGCATTATAGCCTATCACACTTGTAATAAGGATGATGGGCTATCTATCCACCACGTCTTAGTGGATTATCCTGTCCTCCAACTTCTAAATAAGAGCCTAAGTGGTAGCTAAATAAGTACCCTAAAAATTGCTAATCAGGATTATGCATAATATGAAAGTGTGCGCGCTAGGCAGTGCAGCAGTCTGGTTTGCTAAAGACATTTCTGGGACATGCAGAAAGCTGACCTAGGAATGTACTCTGCCCACTGTTTACCATTGACTTTGTGGTTTGTAACTCACATTTCCTTGTTTTCTATTTGCTGGCTTTGTTTGCTTTAGGCTGTAAAGCTGGAGCTCCTCCCTCCCATTGCCCAAACCTTGTTTACTTGTATTCTTCCACAAACTCAATTTCTGCAAAAAGGGCTTTAAATCTTGTTCTTATCTTTTCACATTTGCTGCATTCAAAGACAGGGGTCAAATATCAAGCTCTCCCAAAGAAGCTTGGTATTAACTTTTCTCTCTCTGAATTCAAAGTGAAAGAATGTATGTGACAATCCTGCTGAGTACCAATGTAAGAGTCATTGCACAGAAAGGAACAAAGCAGAAATGCCACTTCTACATACACATCTACCCCCTTCATTCGTCGGAAAGTGATTACTCCGGAATTTGGTATGCTGTAGAGCTCTCCAAGCATAAAGCCTCCCTCTGCCAATAGGAGGCTAAATCAACTCTCAAGGTGGAAAGATGTTCCACTTGAGGCATGTATACAAGATGCACAAATGCCAAGGCACACAAAAAGAAGTCCAAATCTGTACAACTGGCTTTAGACACCCAAGTATATGAGAAGAAAGTCCATTAAACGGTCTCTATCTACCTTTGTATGTCCTTTATTTCATATCAAACAAGATTTCCATAACACCCGAAACAGGCATCCGACACATGTTTAGTCCGAAAGGACTTTTTCAAGGCTAAACAGAATAGTAGAACATTATATAGTTCAATGTTCTCTTTCGTATAAAATGTATAACACCCGTATTAAGGGTGTGCCACCTGTAGCCCCGAGAGACGGTAGTATCCGCTCCCGCTACACTCCGTGTGTGCTCAACCAGGTCTTGACAAACCTGCAGCAACGGCCAGTCTGCACGTGATAAGTCCCGACAGCAGTAAAGAACTTGTAAGAGCAGAGGGTGTAAGATGTTTTTTTTCTAGCACACAAAAAAATGAACTGTGCTGATGTTTCAGAAGTAGTTAAATTGAAGCATATTGATTTGTCATTCTGAAGTGTGGTGGAAACAAATATTTGAATACAATCAAAACATATCAGTACACTAGGTGATGACATTTGTACACATTACTATTTGTGCGTAGTAAAACCATATTTTAGTGCAAATGTAATGGTCATTTCAATTGAAAATGTGTTGTCTGTAATGGCAGTGCTCTACCACACCATGCATATTATACATTACACCACTCCACTCTACGCCACACCACTCCATTCTAGGTCACTCCACTCTATGACTTGCCACCGCAATTTACACCACTCCACTCTAAGACGCTCTATGACAGGCCATGCCACGCGCCTCCATGCCACTCAAATCTATACCACTCACTCAACAACACACATGCAACTCTACTTTATGCCCCTCCACAACACTTACTCCACTCCACTCTACCCCACTCCAATCCAATCCATCCCACTCCACTCCAATGTACCCCAGTCTACCCTTCCCCACTTTGCTACAATCTATCTCACTCCACCCAATCTACCCCTTCACTGCAACCTACCCCACTCCACTCCAATTTACCCCACCCCAATTTACACACCCACCCCAATATACCCCATTCAGTCTACACCACTCGAACCCAATCTATCCCACTCCAATCTACCCCATTCCACTCCACTATAATCCATTCTACCTAACTTCACTGCAATCTAAACCACTCTACTTAATCTAACCCAATTAACCTCACTTAGCTCCAATTTACCCCACTCCACCCCAATCTACTGCACTCCACTCATATCTTCCTCAAACTGCTCCAATTTACCTAGTCTACGCCACTCCACTCCAATCTACCCTACTCCTGTCCAATCTAACCCTCTGCATTCTACTCCTCGCCAATCCAATCCAATCCAATCTACCCCAGTCCAATTTATCTCACTCCACTGCAATCTATTCAATTCCTCCCCAAACTAATGTACCCCACTCCAGTCTACCCTACTCCAATCTGCCACAAACTACCACCTCAAATCTACCACAATCTACCCCACACGAATCCAATCTACTATACTCCAATCCACCCAATATACCCCACTCCACTCTAATAAACCCCACTCCACTCCACTCTACTCTACCCCAATCTACCCTGCTCCTCTTCACTCCAATCTACCTAACTCCAATCTACCCCACTCCACTCAAATCTACCCCACTCCGCTCCAATTTACCCCACTCCACCCCAATCTACCCTACTCCAGTCTACCCCTCCCCAATCTACCCCACCCCAATCTACCCCTACCTACTCCACCCCTGTCTATTCCACTCCAATTTACTCCACTTAACTCTACCTCACTTAACCCCAACATACCACACTGCAACCTACCCTATCAAACTCTACCCCATCCCACCCCAATCCACTACACTTCAATCAACTGTCTTCAATCTACCCCACTCCAATCTACCCCCACCATTCCAATCTATCCTTCTCTAATCCACCCAATCTACCCCACTCGATTCTAAACTAGCCCTCTCAACTCCACTTCCATCATCCTCAGTCTGTCTCACTGCACTCCAATATACCCAACTCCACTCCACTCCACCCCACGCCACTCTACCCTAATCTATCACTCCATTCCATTCTACTCAATCTACTCCAGTCTACCACATGCCACTCAAATCTACCCTACTCCAGTCCAATCTAACCACTCCACTCCAATCCACCCCACTCCACCCCTCTCCAACCTACCCTACCCCATGTCACCACAAACAGCCCAACTACAATCTACCCCATCCAATTTTCCCCACTCCAATCTACCCCAATCTACTCCACTCCACCCCAATCTATCAAACCCTAACCCAATCTACTTCACTGCAATCTACCCCACTGCACTCCAATCACGATTGTTCTTTATTTTAGACCATGTATTGCTGTAAGTCAGCTTGCATCAATATATAATCAACAGCCGACGCGTTTCGTCCCATCCTAGGACATCATCAGGGCTGTGAACAAGGAAAAACATTACGTCATTGATGCAAAAAAACAACTCAACCCTCAGTCAAAATGCATATCCACAATAATGACTCATATCACTTTCACATTGTTATCTATATACATTGAAATAATTGATCCCACAAAGATCAGTACAACTGTCATACTCATGGTCCATATATGTTACAACAGATTGCCCTCTGCCTAATTAACAATCTAAACAAAGAAATTATTTTTATTGTTCAAATGTTTCATAACTTATGTAAACAATGTGGGGGGAATTTTTAATCAGTGCTAATACCAATATATGTAATTTGAAATGAATATCCAGCGTTCACATCTACAGGTGGCATCTTTCACATATATCATAATTCCATCATCATATAATAGAAAAAAAGGACATTTATAGAAATCAACATTCCTAATATGTACCCCGTGCACGCTTAAAACTGTTAATATTGCGGGCAGACAGTTTTCACTCGGGCTCAGTAATATCAGGAATTCCCTTTGGGGAGATGGTCAGGGTGCGTAGAAATTGTAGTCGTGATGGTGATTTCAGGGAGGTATTGGACAATTTACAAGACAGATTGAGCCGGAGGGGTTACACGACGAGTAATCTTGTGAGAGTCAGGGAAAGGGTCTCTAAAATAAAGAGAGAATCCACTTTGGTACAGAAAAACAGAGCTGAACCATTTAGAAAATGTACTTTTGTTACCATGTACTGTGCCCAAATAGATCTGATTAGAAAGGCCTTAGGCAAAAACTGGAATTTGCTCAGGGGTGTACCAGGTTTACTAGAGTTGATAGGTGATAAACCAATGGTGGCATATAAAAAAAAGCGCTACTATCAAAAGCAAAGATCCAAGGAATTATGTTTCACCAGAGAGTGTTGCAACTCTGAATTGGTTACCACCTCCTCCAAAAGGTTTTTATGTATGTGGATCGTGTAATATGTGTGCCTTAGGTCTCAATAAAATCAAAAGTTTTTCCTATAATTGTGGCAAACGTTATTGGATCAATGAATTTATCAATTGCAATAGCGTGGGAGTCATTTATGCCATTATTTGTGACTGTGCTAAAGTATACATTGGTAGTACAAGGAGATACTTGAAAATAAGAATTCAAGAGCATAGACGTGCTATAATTAATCGTGACACCAGGTCACCTCTGTTTGTACATATGGAGAACGAGCATAGTGATCGGAAAGGTTTTACATTTCACTGTGTGCAGAAGGTGACTCAAAGTATATGGGGTGGAGATTGGGACCTCAGGATCAGACAAGCGGAGGCAAGGTGGATATGTAAATGTAGATCAGTTACCAAGGGATTGAATACTGATTCGGAATTACATTACTTTTTGGTGTAACCCACTCCTAGGGTTTCACAACTTCAGACGATGGGGCATAGAGTGCCTCTATAAGCATGGTGTAGATAGAGAGAAGTAGGATGGGTGGAAATGTTTTTGGTGGAGATTGGCATATCTGTATGGGTCTTTAGATATTATGGGTAACTGCAACAGGAACAGATATGGTTTTGGGAAGGATCAGAAAATATGGTTAGTATATGACTCGTTGATATAGGAGGAGTACGTTGTAAGTGAGGAATCTTGACTGACTAGAATTTAATGGTGAATGGGACAATAAAAGAAACTCATAACTTATTTGTAATATTTATAACGACAGTAGAGTGTATAACTAACAAGTTGGGAGCACTAGGACTTGTTTGTCCGCGTAATAAGAGACGTTACCTTCTATGGGTATTGGTACACTTAGGATAGGCTAATGACTCTCGGGACAGGAGTGAAGGAATCTTCCGGGGAACGTGGACATGGCCATGCTCGTAAGTAGTTTTTTAAGGCAGATCGAGGTACATTATGGTGTTTTATGAATATTACTGTTTTAAAAAAAAAAATCGAAATAAGGAGAGAGCGAGATTTGATGGACAAATGAACACGGTAACTGTTCATTATATTCGAGATTAACGAGAGTATGGGTCTAATCCACCGCAATGTACACCACTCCAATCTACCCCAATCCAACCCAATCTACCCCACTGCACCCCAATCTACTCTAATTTAATCTAACCCATTCCAATCTACCACACTAATCTACCCAACTCCCCAACTCCAATCTACCCCACTCCAATATACCTCACTCCATTCTACCCCACTCCATTCAACCCCACTCCACTCTATGCTAACCTTTCCTACTCCACTCTACCTCATACCACTCTGGCCCAATCTACCACACTCCAATATACCTCACCCCACTCAACACCACTAACTTTTAGCCATGCTGAACAGCAGCCACGCTGGTACACAACATGGATAAAACAAATTGCCAAAGCCAATAACTCTTCCATAGGCAAGACCTATTGGCTTAGCCAATGCTTGTTTTCTCTATGGCCAAACATTAAAATTGTTTGACCGCTCCATACTGGAGAACGTTTCTTATGATACATATGGTAGCATTTTATCTCAAATTACACGTATAAGAAGAGGGGTTTACGTCTGTAGCAACTCCTCCCAATGTGAAGCAGCACACCGCAGTTTGATTGGAACACATCAATGTATAAGGTGACACTGAGGAGAGCAGTACAGTGATGTAGTAGAGAATTAAAAGTACAGGAGGCCATTCAAAGAATGAACTTTCTAAAGGTCAAGCCTTTTCTTTACTCTTTGGGTCAGTCTGCTACCTCTCACTTTCTGCCTGCTTCTGAGATCAGACAGTACAGAATGACCAGTCTCACTAGCATCCGGAGGTCAAATCTTGCTAGCCAACAGGACCTTTTCTTAACTATACTATACAAGAAAAAAGACAGTGCTCAGAGGATAAGTTACTGATCCACAACACCTAGTGGTAGGGTATTCTGACCTTTGTCAGGACAGAAGGAACGGAGGGCCATACAGTTCTGGGCACTCCACAAGTAGTGTAGGTAAGGACAATCACTTCTTTTCTTCCTCAATGAGCCTTATTATGTTCACAACTGGAATGGAGTTATAGGCTCAGGTATTAGCCCATAAATTAGTAAAGGGGTTGATGTTACCCCATGGGAAAACGAGAGGACCCCCGGTTGTATCTCATGGTCACACCACTAAGCTATTGGCCTATGCGGATGACTTGGCAATTGTTACTACTAACCCGCAAGTGGCAATGCAGGAACTAAGTAGTTTGGCTCAGGAGTTTGGGAAATGTTCAGGTTACAAACTGAATACTGAAAAAACTATAATAATCTGTTCTACCAATATTCAGAAAAGAGATCAGAGGTATGTGGACTCCGCGGTCTACTTAGGAATTAAAATAAATGCAAACGTAGGAAAAATTAATCAAGAAAATTATGGGCCCCTATTAGCCACAATTGATAAAGAATTAAGAAGGATTAATGTACTACATTTGTCATTGATTGGGAGGGTCAATGTGCTGAAAATGTCAATGTTTCCCAAGCTATTGTATTTATTCCGTGCCATACCACTTTTAATTGAGGAAGGTTTGATGAAGAAGATGGAAGCAGTGTTTTCACAATTTTTATGGCAATATGGCAAAGTCAGAAGATCTATAGCCCGACTTTCTGTACCGTTAGAGGGAGGTGGGTTATCTGCTCCTAACCTACGGTTATACTATTGGGTTTGTTTATTATTACGTATGAACTACTTATTGGATTATGATGTCCCTGAAGCATTACATGATACTGATATAATCCCCACAATTTATGAGCTGGTAATGGGCCAAAAGGCCAGGGGGGTGCTAACACGTGAAATTAATGCATTGCATTTTAAGAGGAGTAAAAGCAAAGTGCTGCTATCTGCCTGGGGTACATGGAAGGCGGTGCGGAAATTTCTTAAGATCCCTAAAATTAATGGTACAATTGATCTTTGGAATGCAGGTCCATTTTTGCATCTTGGACAAAATAGGAATAGTTGGTGTTGGAAAAGGTTGGGCATTAGATGTTTAGGGGACATCATGGAGAAAGATGACCTCCTGGGGTTTGAGGCTTCACAACAGAAATTTGGTATCCCCTCGAATCACTGGCTGTTATACAAACAGATAGAACAATCAGTGAAGGCATTAAGACCAAGGGTGTCTGTTCAGGAGCCAAATCCATTTGTGCACTACATAATGAGTGGGGGCAAAAAGATTAAAATAGGGTACAATCATCTGCTACAGGGATTGGAAGAGGATATTGGACAAGTAGAAAATGCCTGGCCTGTAAGATTAGGAGATCCTGACATCGATGTGGATTACGCTTTAGCATTAAATAGGAAAATATTAAGAGCGACTAATCTGAAGGCACAACACTATAAGATGATCTTCAATCTCTACTACACCCCGGCTAAGCTGTTTCAATGGGGTAAAAGGGATACAGATAGTTGTCCAAGGTGTAATCAAGGCCCTGCAGATCTAATCCATATGTTCTACTCATGCCAAAATCTCAACCCTGTTTTGAAAGAAATGGAGAAGTTTTTATCAGGGCTGTTAGAGCGTCAAATCTTTTTATCTCCAACATCTGCTCTGATCGGCAGGGATGAAAATCTTAAGGTTGAGCAGGAAGCCGAAGCTTTTATCTTTCTCTGTGTTGCTGTTTTTAGAATTCTAATTGCAGCGGCCTGGAAAGATCCGATCGCTCCCACATTTCAGATGTGGCTTACAAGGTTGCTAGGGACCCATAATATTGAAGAATGTTTATATAAATTTAAGGGTAAGAAAAGTAAAGAACTCGGTAAAAAGATATGGGCTCCGATAAGCAACTGGAGGAAGATAAGATGATTGATGAGTGTCACTATACTACATATTATGATTTTTAATGTAAGATTATGTAATGCTGGCAATATATGTTTAAGGCTTCTGCAATGTGTTCTGTAAAGGGGCCGCGTAAGAATTACCCCGGATATCTTTTAATATTGTTTTAATTGTTTTAATCCTTTTTCTGTTTTTTTCTTTTTTCTGTTTAAAATTCTGATATGTCAGCAGGTCCAGCCGATATCTGTATCATGTAAAGTTGTTCTTGTTTTTCATTTTCTGATCCATCTCAATAAAAAAAAAAAAAAAAAAAAAGGGAAAACGAGAGGACACCGTCAGGTTAGTGATAGCCTTACTAGGAGCCGTCTCAGCCTGCAAGTACTGCTGGTCTCAGCGTGCGGTGGGTGCAGGGGCGGCCTTAGGCATGTGCAAGCCGTGCAACTGCACAGGGCCACCAAACCAATACATATCCTTAATATAATAATATAATATAATAATCCTCTGAGGATGGATACATATTTGCGTGGCGGCCCCTGGCAGGGAAGAAGAAGAAACTTTATTGTATACTTAATTAAAACCATTACAAAAATACAGATATAATAATATACTAAAAACATACTGATGTGAGAATAATAAAATTTAGAATTGGTAATAAAAACAAGTGTCTTTCTGGGGTAAAGAATAACAATTTCCATGTTCAAGATTTTGCCTATGATCTTTGTTTTTTTCTCAAAATGTTCGATAAATTTGATTGATCTACAAATAAATTGGGGGTCTGTGGTGCATAATGTTTTTATAATCGCAGATCTACAGGTACGTGTTCCAAACTGCTTGAACTTGGCTTTCAAACTGGCAGGGATTTGGCGGCCTCCGGCTCTGTTCCACTTCCAAACACCCTTACCCCCCCCCCACCCCACCTCTTCACTGGCCTCCGCGCTCCGCCCCGCCCGGACCCCTTCCCCCTTCTCCCGGGGCCCCCTACCTACGCTCCCTGCCCAGGGCCGCCATGAGCCTAGAGCTGCCCCTGATGGGTGCGGGCCGCCCCAGGTGTCATCACTGAGGAAGGTGACAAAATGGCAAAAATATGTGTTTTTAAATAAAAGAAAAAAAATTGGAGCTCACAACACTTAAAAATATATATATATTATTTAAAACGAGTTTAATAACTTCGTCTGACAACACGAAACATGGCTGAACTCGACGCGGGCTGGCGGAGCGGAGGGGTGGGATGACAGGAAATTTTCCACACCGCACGGGGTACCACCTGACCTTGCTAGCCACTAGCTGCTCTCACTCCTCCCGGACGGAATCTGCGCCTCTACCTCTACCTCGACACCGTGTGTCGACACATTCATAGCACTGAGAGGGAACTTTCTATCTCTTTTACAGGGTCCCTTTTGTACTTCCTTTCTTCTGAACTTCTCCAGCTTTGCGTATCAGGAAGCTGGTGAAGGTTTAAAAAAATCAAAGGCTCAGAGCACTTAGGTTTTTCAACTTTTACAGCGCTACATATTGTTTGTCCCCTTTGACTTTTATTGTAATGCTCGGCGGGAGGGGCGCATCGCCATCAATAGTACTGCAGGTGCAGTAGAACTGTGGCCCTTCACGTGAGAGACTCTCTGTACCCAAGTTATGACTATATCTCACTACCTAAACAGGGGGAGGGGGCCCTTTCCCTTTCTTGCACTGGAGCCCATGGCCTCCTTGCCACGCCGTTGCTACCGCGCACTTCCTACAGCAGGCAAGCGTGAGCTTTGCTCACAGTCACAGTCTTTGAAGGGTAAGGTAAATACTTCCCTGATTGATTAATTAAAATAACTTCAATTTAAAAGGTCATCAAAAATACACGATTTAAAAAACAATTGTACGATTTGATTTGACATTTCTAAGATTGAAAGCCAACAGCTACTAAACAATAGGCAAGCCAACGTGCAAGTGCTTTGTGCATCTCGATATATGAATCCAATGTGGACTTTTAAAATCGCCCCAGCATATGTCTCGTGTCTGCTGAGAATTAATTCATGCTTAACGGAGTTCCTGATGTTAAATAATCTCTAATAGTCTTCAGCGTTTGGGTTTTAAGGAAGCATTTTCTTGTAGCCCTACTTGCAGGGGATTGTGGGGCAAATGTTGCCCTGGCACATGCCTGGGCGTCTCCGCTCAGAGAACAAACAAGTCTTTGAAGGGACCCCGCCCAGCTGAGCGAACAAGCACGCGCCCTCCCTTCAAAGTAAACTTCTTTATAAAATGGGTGACATGGAACGCGAAGACCATAAGCGGCTCGCGACCAGATGTCACACAAGGGCTCTCGAGACCAGATGCTAATAACGTATGTCCCAGATAATTCTGCCGTGGTGCGTATACAAACAGCTGGAAGTGATTGCCATAACCCAAATGGTGAAAATGTAGGTTGGCCACCTGCAGCAAGCCTTGGAGAATGGAGAGTTATTTGGCACACCCCACAGAGACTACCGCGAGACACCCCCCCCCCCCTTCCTCCCTCCCCCCGCTTCCTTCCCTCTGCCTCCAGGGGAAGGCCCCTCAAAATAGAACGTCTGTTGGCTTGACCTTCGATGACGTCACCGATTTATGCCTAATTTACAACAGAAGGAACGCAGCTGAAGAAGAGGTCCATCCGGGGCAGTTTGTGGAGATAAACCAGCTGCACCTGGCTCGCTTTACTTCATCAAAGGCAGCCTGAGGTTGGGAGAGAGGGGTGGGGGGAGAGTGAGCAGACTCAAAAACCCTTCAAGTGTGAAAAAGGCCGCTTTATTGGAACAGGTGCACATTTACAAAATACACAACTCGGCAACCGCCTCACAATCTAAACCACAACCCAAGTTTTTGTTCGTTTTGATTTCAAACCCCAAACCCCGCCCCCACCCCACACCCTCCATCACACCCACCCCCACCCGTACATACCCAACACAAAACCATACAAATCCCAATAACATTATAACATTATAACATCACCTAATGAATATAAATTCTTACATCTCTGACTATAAATCAACTGAACATATCCCCCGAGCCATATTCTCCGAACCCCACCTCAATCAGTCTGAACAATCCCCAAACAAGAACCGATACACTAACGGGTCCAACTTGGCCCAAAACTGACGATCACATAGCAAAACCGCCACGCACCTGTCCCAAGCGACAAAAGAACAACGTTAAACCCTCATGAACACATGTTTCAAACCGCAGCCTAAAAGAAATAAATAAATAATAGAAAAAATCCCCTAAAAAGGGGGAGGGAGGGAGGGACAAAAAATTCTAAGCTCAACCGGCCACCAGGTCACCAAGCCTAAAATGGTGCCCGGAGCGAGGAGCCCCGCCCATTTATAGGGGAGCGCACAATACAACTAAAAACCAGCCCAAAAACGCCCAAAGAGAACCTGCTAGAAGAAATACCCCCACCCAGATCTCCCAAACCGCCCGGGGGAGGAGACCTCCCGGGGGTCGGCTGCCCTCCCCCAAGCCCCCCTTGGGAGAGAGGGGTGGGGGGAGAGTGAGCAGACTCAAAAACCCTTCAAGTGTGAAAAAGGCCGCTTTATTGGAACAGGTGCACATTTACAAAATACACAACTCGGCAACCGCCTCACAATCTAAACCACAACCCAAGTTTTTGTTCGTTTTTATTTCAAACCCCAAACCCCGCCCCCACCCCACACCCTCCATCACACCCACCCCCACCCGTACATACCCAACACAAAACCATACAAATCCCAATAACATTATAACATTATAACATCACCTAATGAATATAAATTCTTACATCTCTGACTATAAATCAACTGAACATATCCCCCGAGCCATATTCTCCGAACCCCACCTCAATCAGTCTGAACAATCCCCAAACAAGAACCGATACACTAACGGGTCCAACTTGGCCCAAAACTGACGATCACATAGCAAAACCGCCATCCAGAAATGTGGGGTGAAAGACTGATAAGAGAGAGCCCCACCTTTCTGCCCCCCAACGACCTAAAACAGGGGGGAGGGAAGGGGGGGGGGGGGGGTGGTGAGGGGCACGAGGGAGACCAAAGCAGAACAAAGGAAGGGGAAAACTACAACACCGACCATCACTTATTCACCAACCAACTGTTGAACCGTCAAACAGCGAGATAGCACCTCCCGCAACTCCAAAAGATATAGGTCCATACCCATACGGGACAAATGTACCCCGTCCCCCCGAAAAAACTCCACCGCATCATATTTAATGTCACTATGGACGATGCGACCGAAACCCAGGTCCCTACAAAAACGAGAAACCTCCAGATTCACCTTCCTCCGGGATTTGTCCACCGCCTTTGGTTTCACCGCATACCGCCACACCCTCCGCGGTACCATTTCCGTCCAAATGACATGACAACCCGACCACTGGCTGTGTAATAAGGCCAAATCCTTCTTAATTGCCCGGAGCAAGACAACCCCCTTAACAGAACCCATGTCATTCTCACCCAAATGAAGCACAAGAACATCCGGGCAAACTCCCCCTACCAACCAAGAATTCAAGGCAGGGATAAGTTCTTTCCATAACATACCCCCCTTACCCTTCCAAACCACATTAAACAAACGATCATTGAAACCCAATGATGAACCAAAATAACTCTGACGAGCTTGAACTTGAGCTCTCTTAATGAAGGAATGGCCCACGATCCAAACTGTAACGTAAGCAGCCCGAGGACCAGCCACAGAACCTGTAAAAGAAAACAGAATCAGACAGGCAAAACAGAAGAAGACGCCAGCGCTCCAGCAGCCTCATTACGAACATAGCGCTGAAAACAATTCGAAGTCCAGCGCCCCAGACCCATGATGTCCTCCCTCGACCAGCCCCTGTTGAAGGCTTCCGTGGCCGCCCCAATTCGAAAAGAGTGAGTACCATATGAAGACCCATCCAAACCAATATGACGCAGCGCTTTACGCAGCACCATGCGCAGTTGATAATTCGTCACACTCAAACCACTAGCATGGCGAAAAACTTGAAGATCCAAAGGCCCACCCGACAGTTTCCTCCAACAAACAGCCCATTTTAAAGGGCACGTTTCCGGAGGCGAAACCGACTCCAACCAGACCCCCTTGCCCAAACTCCTCTGATCCGTTTTGGAGTGTGAAAGCCAGATGTGGACCCCCCGCTCCGTTATTTGAACATCCCCCCACAGAAGGCCAGAAGAGGACCGGTTGCCAAGCAATTCAGACACACGAAAAGCTCCAAAAAACATCCACACCATCAACGTGGCAAACAAACACGCTTCCACTCGATCAGTACAAACAACCGGGAGAACAGAAATAACCTGAAACAGCCTTTGCCAAGACAAAGGGGACCTCAAAGTGCGAATAGCACCACTCTCTCTAGACCACCCCTCCAACATTCTCCTACCCAACTCCCCCGCCGACGGAGAGTAACCCCACAAAAGCTTACCCATGAAAGAAACTCCAGCCAGTTTACCGGAAATAGTAATCCTAGACAACCTCTTATCCATCAAAACCAAAATGAACTGTACCACATCCTCAGACCGTTGCCAATCCAGTTCCCTCCAACAAGCACCTGACTCCAAAAATTCCTTCCAGGCTAACTCATACGCCGTCCTCGTGGAAGGGGCCAGGGAACCTAAAACCAGGTGAAGGACCCGGTGTTGCCTACCGTCCACAGGTGTTCCGGCATGGGAGTCGGCTCCTCGTCTGCCTCCAAAGCAAGCCCACGGAATCTCTCCCACTGTGAACGAGACAAAGCATCCGCAATGTCATTGTCCACGCCAGGAACGTGCAGGGCCCGAAAACCAATATCATGTTTCAGACAACCCAACACAAACACTCTCAGAAGTTTCAAAATCTGGGGATCTCTGGCCGACTGTTTGTTAATCACCTGAACCACAGCCATATTATCGATCCGAAAGAGGACCTTTTTGTGTGCCAACTCCGCCCCCCACAGTGTGACCGCAACCACCACAGGAAAAAATTCCAGAAAGGCAATACTCCTACCACCATTCTTCCATTGCATGGGCCACTGTTGAGCACACCACCGTCCTTGCCAGTAGAGACCAAAGCCCTTACTACCAGCGGCATCAGAGAAGATCTGTACCTCCCAACACCAATCCACCTCCCAACACAAAGGCACACCATTGAAGGAATGTAAGAAGAAAACCCACATTCGTAAGTCCTCTTTCACACCCGCAGACAGTCTCACCCTATGATGGGGAAGGGAATGACCAGACAAAGCTCTGCCTAACCGTCTACAGAAAGTCCTACCCGCCCGAACTACTCTGCAGGCAAAATTCAGGTGTCCCAGCAAAACCTGTATCTCTCTCACAAACACCTTCTCTTTCCCCAACATAGTTCCAACCAGCTCAAGCATTTTCTGTTTCTTGTCCAATGGAAGACGAGCCTGCATCAAATGAGAGTCAAGCTCGATCCCCAAAAAAGACATGGTCGCGCAAGGACCCATGGTCTTCTCCGGAGCCAATGGCACACCCAAGTAACTCATCAATGATTGAAACGATGTGAGAGCCGCTTGGCAAACAAGCGAATTGGCAGCCCCTACAAAAAAGAAGTCATCCAAATAATGAGTGACGAGGACATGGCCACTCTGTGTAGTAAACCACCATTGAAGAAATGTGCTGAAAGTTTCGAACAACGCACAAGACATGGAACAGCCCATTGGCAACGCCTTGTCCACGTACCATTTTCCAAGGAAATGGATGCCCAGAAGACACCAGTCTTCAGGATGGACTGGAAGGAGCCGAAATGCGGATTTGATGTCGCATTTTGCCATCAGAGCATCAGGGCCCGCAGAGACAACCAGCTGCATGGCTACATCCACCGATGAATAGGATACCGATGCAGCTTCAGTGTCAATGAAATCATTCACCGACCCACCTTCAGGCCACGATAGGTGTTGAATGAGCCGGAACTGACCAGGCTCCTTCTTGGGGACTACACCAATAGGGGATACAATTAGGTTCACCAGAGGCCAATCCTCGAACGGGCCTGCCATTCGACCCTCACTTACTTCCTTGTCCAATTTCGACTGTACAATATCAGGGTGCTCACTCGCTGACTTCAAATTCTTGGACCAACGTCGTAAACGCGGGCCTTCATACCCCAAACGAAACCACATCTGAAAACCCAGCAACAAGACCGACCGCAGCTCGGCAGGCTCGTAGTCCCGTAAAGCAGCGGCCAGTCGAGTAACATTAACCGGCGTACGAGCCTTTGGGCCCAGCACCGGATGAAGACTTCCCTCCCCTGGGAGCTGAGGGTTGCTGTGGTGGCACGAAAGTTCCCGAACTCTGTTGAGAACCCTGGGGCCCCGGAGTCCTAGGACCCCAGCAACGGGATAACGGATGACTCTTCCTCCCACACTGTGAACACTCGTGCCGGAATTTACAAAACTGTCTAGTACAGGTCCCGGTGTTGAAATCCCAACACGTGCCGGTAGGCGACTGGGTAGTAGAGATAGCCCCCACCCCTCCCCGGGTGGGACGGGACTGAAAGGGACGGTATAGTATAGGAAGGCCGCTGGCTGTAAAAATGGTTTTACCAGAGGCAGACGACCCCATCGTCTGCTGCCACAGGTCAGAGTCCAACTCTCCCCATTTTGCCTCAGGATCCCAAGCCATACGTGCCCTAAACTCCTCATCATATTGAGCCCAAGCATAATCATTCCTAGTCAGCTGAGCCTTACGGATAACATCCATGTACTTAAACAAGGACACGCAGCGCTCAGGGAATTTTTCACAATAGACGCTGGCAAAAATTAAAAAGGCCGCCGTCCAATTCTCTATAGTCAGAGGCACTTTGGGGCGTTTAGCCAACTCAAACTCTTCCTCCTTGGAACCCTCCTTAGCCCGGACCTCCCTGTGAAGTAACTTCAACAGTTCCACATACTCACCGTTCCATATCTTCTCCTTCGTACTGAGCATCAAATGAGCCCCCAAAGGCTTCGTAACCCCCATGTACGGCAACTTTTTGATTTTAAGCTCTTTACTGTGAAGTACATTTTTAGTAGCACCCAAACCAACCGTGGACGTGCCACTATCCACTTTCTCACTCGTATTGAGATCATCCCCATTGGTACCTACGCCTTGATCTCGTACAACACGACCTTTATGTAACTTGCCATCCTTTTCATTGGATATCAAATCAACACCAACACCAATAGACACCATATTGGGCCGCACAGCCTGAACCACATTCTCACCTGGACGTAAAAGAGGCGGGTGACTGGTTTCCGTCCTCCACGCCGTCTGTGTACCGTCGTCCGCCCTCCGAGGAGCCCTCACCGCGGGGCCGAGCACTCGTGGCCTTGACGATTCCACACGACTCCGAACCACTTGGTCCTGTAACATGTCACGAGAAACATTAACATGCCCCCCCCCAGACACCAACTCACGAACTTCGCCCTCCTCAGGGCTATCCTCATCATAATCTAAAATGAGTGATTGCTCCAACTGAGGGGGGGGAACAACCACTGAAGTCTGCCTTGATTCCACTGTCATCGAACGACCATGGGCCTTACCAGCCCTCACTCTGGACCTAGGTGGAGAGGACGACTGAACTCGTCTATACATCCCCCCACCAGAACTACTGACTACCTGTTGACTTCCAGAAAAAGATAAACCAGTAGAAGAACCACCACGTGGCACGAGAGAGGTCGCACGTAACCCGCTCCCATGTACAACGCTGGACTCCACCGCTGAGGCCGGGAAGGTCGTGCCGGACCCGGATGTACCGCCCATGACGAAATCCCTCGTTGGGCCCATCGAGGTCGTAGTAAACCTGCGTGCGATGGCCATGGCGGGATCCCTCGAAGGTATGGGACGTGCCGCGCTAGGCTCCACCCGCACTTCTCCTCGGCGTACCCGGGCTGCCTGCCGCCCTGCCAAGTCTGCTGCCGTAGGTCGAGCTTCTTCCTGTAAAGAAAAAGGCCGGACTGGTGTGCCGGGTCCCTCACAAAAACCAACTCTATGTGCAGAAGACAGACCGCCAACAGTAAAACCGCCACCCCTACCAGCCACCATAAAACTTCCAGAACTAACAGCACTTTTCCTTTTCAAAGCATCGCAAAGCCGAGGAGACGGCGGACAAACCTCCTCATCCGAACTACCATCCAACACAGCCTGAATAATCTGCGAAGCCGTCCCCTGAGGATCCCAATCCTGAACCCCCCCTTCAACAACAGCACCCCGAGATGCAGGCCCCGAAACCACCGACCTACCAGGACACTGAAAGTCCCCCGCCAGCCTATAAAAAGACCCCTCACCCTCCTCACGTTGCTGAACAACCTCCCCTCCGCTCGCCACCCCCCCGATAGGAAGGCCTTCCACCACCTCCAACCGACGGTAACCCCCCACTGACCCGACCACAGCACCCAAATCCCCACCCGACATCAGCAAGTCAGACCGCCCAACACCCTCTCCCAACCCCATCTGGGCCCATTCCCCCTCCCCCAAGGAACTGCAACCCCCCGGACGCAGCTTCCCCCCCAACAGAGCCCGTGGGAGAAAACAATAACGGACTCTGCATGTCCCTCCCCCAGAACGAACAAACACGCCACGGCCCTCAGGCCCCCCAACACCAGCCTCCGAAAGCAAAGGACCCGCTCCAGGCACACCTAACGCACCAACGTCAACCGTTAAAGGGCCCTGAGCTACATGGCGGCGTATAACGCTCAAAGGAGCGACCACCTCCTGCACGTCCTGACCCGAAACACCCCGTAACGGTTGCCGCACCACAGAAACTTCATCCAAAATGGCCTCCGCCCGTGTGACGTCAGACCTCACCCCCGCGGAGGCAGAAGCCGAACGCCGCGTGCAACCACGTTGCCTGGAAGCACGACGGCCCCGCAAAACGGGAGCGGAGGCTGCTCTTTCCCGCAAACCCACCTCGACAACCTCCCCTTCTCCATGAGGAAAACCCCCTTCCCCAGCCACCACCAACACCGAGGAATCCAAAGAAACCGCCGGATCAGAGGAACGAACATCACTCCCCCGCCGGGCCCTGGAACCCGCCCGCCGAGTCCTGGAACGACCCCGCTCACTTACCCCATCCTGCCTCCGACGTTTCGGAGAGTAACATGCTGCCACCACAGCCGACACCCTCGCAGAGGCCTCCCGCTGGGGGCGCGGGGTCTCAGTCTGACCCCGGTCGCCAATGACCAGGTCCAAACGCCCCGCCTCGCTAAGTAGGCGAATAGCCTCCAACACTCGGTAGTCTTCACCAGACATGACCACGAATCAGAAAACTCAAGGAACAAGACACAAAAAATTCTAAGCTCAACCGGCCACCAGGTCACCAAGCCTAAAATGGTGCCCGGAGCGAGGAGCCCCGCCCATTTATAGGGGAGCGCACAATACAACTAAAAACCAGCCCAAAAACGCCCAAAGAGAACCTGCTAGAAGAAATACCCCCACCCAGATCTCCCAAACCGCCCGGGGGAGGAGACCTCCCGGGGGTCGGCTGCCCTCCCCCAAGCCCCCCTTGGCTGGCGGAGGTTTCATCCTGCTGACACCAGAGGGTTAACTGCAGTGATACGTGATGCTAGCCTCTTATATCCATGCAGGAGGCCGAAGGAAATGCGGGGAGATTTTTTTCCTTCACAAGTTTCCTAGCTCTTCTGGTGGCTGGGCAAGAGACGTGCTAGTACAATCGTTGATGCCCGCACAAATACATATACTTCCACATGATTTGATTAGGGAACATATCATTTTCAGTTTACCAGGCTTTGGCTCAACATAGTTATCACACTGCCCCCTTGCGAAGAGCTCTGGGAACAACAGGGGCTCTTTGCATGCAACATTAGGAGTAGTGCTTTATTTGGAGATAGACGTGCAAGTAATCACTATTCACAGAACCTGTTTGCTTCAGAGAAATGCCAGTAGTCTGCAATTATATGTATTGCAGCAGTCCTGAAAAGTGCAGGTACTCGCCCTCTCAAACTAAAGAAGTGCAGGTACTCAGTACCGGACCGTACCTGCCCATTTAAAGCAATGACTAGGAGAGATATGATGGTAAAATAGCTCAGTGAGTTAAGCGCTTACTGTTGAGCTCTGTACATAACCTACAAGCCAGAGGACGGATTCTTAGCAGGACTGACTGTGATGAGTAAAATGAATTCCATTGAGTAATTGTAACATTTGTTAGTCACAGGTCGGGCCACTGGAATTATGCAGCAGGAGAGGTCAAAATGATGCGCAGGGTTGAGTAAATTATGTGGCAAGTAAAGGGAAATTATGCGGCGTAATGCAGCACATTTTGTGATGGTATTACTGCCATATTTTGTCATTTTTACACCTGGTAACGCTGTCTGGCCTTTGGTTGCACCTCATTAGCACCAGTCAACCCTTGGAAAGTGTCTTCCAGTGCGTAACAACAAGTGTTATTGTGTTTTCCAAACCTTTGGAATGGTTTGAGCTAGAAACAAAAACATTTTTTTCGTTAAAATATTCTGATTATGCAGCAGGTGATGGATTAAGTGGCAAATGGCACACAATCTCTTAATTCCAGTCGCCCTAATCACAGAGCTATGAATCTGTAAATGTGAGGTTGCTAGCTTGGTATAATACACAGGTTGGAAATCAAATGGAGAATGTAAAATTGGGAATGCTTGGTCACCACAGATCTATATACTAGATATATATAGCATTCTGCAGTAGACTAAACCACCTACCATAATCTCTGTGGTACCTGCTGTACAGATAGGAAGAGCTCTTTCTATCTCTGGCCACTGATGTAACAAGCTCTTCTGGCCTAACGTGATGACTCTCTGCCACCTGCTTTAATGTACCGATATCACACTTTTATGTTTGGCGTTATTTCCTTTTCCTCCTAGTTACTGTCCTACTGTATCACAGTTGGCCTTTCCTACCCGTAGTATTGCTGTAGATTCAGCCGTGGCCCGTGCAGGTAAGGGCGGTGGGGCCGGGTGGGGTGAGGGGGATTTTGACAGACGAGGGAAAATGAATTATTTGTTTCATTTTTCCTCGTGGTTGTCTGTCGAATCTGCCCCCCCCCCCCCCCCCCAACCCGGCCCCCGCTCTTACCTGCACGGGCCGCGGCTGTGTAGATGCTTTAATAAGGTACTTGTACTTTTTCTATGTTTTGGGTGTATGTTGCTACAGTTGTATGTAAAGTACTTACTAGTGGCTAGACCCACGCTATATAAATACCACAAATAAATACATAAGATGAATGAGATTCTCTACCAGTAGACCATATTTTTTATTATTACAAGTGCCAAACCGAAGTCTCACCCACTTCCTCCAAGACTGTCTGTAATTCAGCCAACATGCAAGAGTGGGTTTTTTCATGACTCCAAGTTTCCGCTACTGGGGCCTGATCTGAGCGAGATAAAACTCAAAGCAAATGAATCAAAAAGCCCATCCTGTTGCTCAACAGCTGGTACCGCTGATTTTCATCACTAACCAACTCTCTTTGATGGCAGGGTAGTGACCAACCAATCACATTTCACTGTTTTGCACTTGCTACCAACAGATCCTGGCAGCACACCAGCAGTGTGTGGCTCTACAGCTGACACAACTGTGGCAAATGAGTTAAATCTTTCATCTCATCAATTTCAGAGGCCTTAACATACGAAAGCGCGAGAGTGGTTACCTTGGCTCAACTGCTTCCACCGATTCAAATTCTAGTCAGCTTGGCATTTTACAAACCGATGTGGTGGAAACCTTTTCAGAGTAGGGGTGCTACTATCAGTGTTACATCACTGAAGTCATAGGCGTAGTGAAATATCCAAGCGTTACACAAAGAACAAGTGTAACAAACAAGACGCGCTCATTCAGCTGGAGATCGTTAACGGTGTAGAATGTAGCCGGTGGTGCATTTTTCAGCACAATGGTGCAAATATATTGCTACGCATGGTGTGGCAGCACACTGTCATGTATAGAAAGCCCGTTTTCGAATGAAATAGCCACATAATGTTCACTCATGTGCAGCTTTATTGATAAAACTACATAGTGCACAAATGATAATGTGTGGAAATCGGATTACAGAAAATATTTATCATTTGAACGTTACCAAGTAATGTGTCTTGATTTGTTTTGATCCTATTAACATCTTTGTTGCCATCACACTTCAGAATTGCAAAAATAACGTGCTTCATTTGTGGTTTCCTAATTGCTAATATATTTTGAAATATATGTACAGTAAATTTACAGGTATTTAAATGTTGTTTTGTATTAGAGAAAAAGCTGGACATCTTACAGCTTTCTGTTGCACTCCCTGTACCCCAGCAAGATTGTCAGATAGTTCACTAAAGCTAAATATGCACTGGCGAGCTAAAGGATGGAGCTAAATCTGCGCTGGTGAGTTAAATCTATGAGTTCCATATGCATGAGTGAGCTAAGGCAAACACATCTGTCTGCGCTAGTGAGCTCCCGTTAATCTCTCAATACACACTAGAGAGCTAAAGGAAGGAGCTAAGTCAGCGCTGACGAGCTACAGGAAGGAGCTAAATCTGCACTGGCGAGCTAAAGGAAGTAGTGAAATCTGCACTGGCGAGCTAAAGGAATGAGTGAAATCTGCACTGGCGAGCTAAAGGAAGGAGTGAAATCTGCACTGGCGAGCTAAAGCCAGGAGTTTAATATGCCTAAGGCAAACAGATCCGTCTGTGCTAGTGAGCTTCAGTTAATATCTCTATCCACACTAGAGAGCTAATGGAAGGAGCTAAATCTGCACTGGCCAGCGAATGAAATAGCTAAATCTGCACTGGGGAGCTAAAACCAGGAGTTCCATATGCCTATGGCAAACAGGTCCGTCTGCGCTAGTGAGCTAAATCTGCACTGGCAAGCTAATGAGCTAAATCTGCACTGGGGAGCTAATGAAGGAGCTACATCTGCACTGGGGAGCTAAAGGAAGGAGCTAAATCTGCACTGGCCAGCTATGGCAAACAGATCCGTCTGTGCTAGTGAGCTGAAGGGCAGTAATGCTGCTTAACTGGAAACTCAAAAGCCCATAACATAAGCAGTCCTGCAGATAAATCTCTGCAGAGCCGGCTCAGCCTCCAGTTCACCTCTTCCAGCGACAGTGGAGAGACAGTTGGTCTCTGTGGGTTGTCAGATGTGTTGAACCCTCGTAGACAATAACATCCGAGTCCTTCCCGCGCGCTGCCTTCAGAGTGCACTCTGGGCTAGCCGCGCGCATCACTCACTCCTCTACCGGAAGCCTCCTGGCAGGCGCCGCGAGCCTGCTTCGAGCAAAACAATGTTATTTCGAAACTTCACAAGCAGAAATGATTTTGTATTTAATTGTACTGTTCTGATTTATAAACACGATTCGAAATATGTTTAAGCTGCCGTTATTCCAGATGTTTCCACGTCAGCTCTGCATTTTCCCGTAAGCACAATGAGTAACAGGGGCAGAGCGGGCATAAATCCCACATGAAACGCACATGCACGACCACACACCGTACTGTGTAAAGCACACATGTACGTCTTCACTGACCATCCCATTTATAGCACAGATGCGCCGACACACATACGCACACCCACCACACGATATATAGCACAGATTCACCCCCCCCACCATATAGAGCACAGATGCACACAAAAACCACATAAACCATAAATAGCACACATGCACACTCACAAACGCCAGCCTACACACAGAACATATGAGCAAACACACACTCACTAACATCTACAAAAACACATATACAGGTGCACAACTCTATCTATATATAGCACAGATTGACACCACTCCACATACAAATCATATATGCTCACAAACATAAAAAAAAGAGAAACACAAGGGGAGCTAGGCCCAAGAGGACAAGTGGAGAGGCTGGGCCTAAGTATATGAAATCATCAAAAGGTTGCCCCACCACTTACATTTGCAACCACATTTATGGAAAGTTGAACACGCTGCCTGTCGTTATCAACTGGGTATTTTTATTTATACCCCAAAAAAATTAAGATTAAACTCTGTTGGCCAATTAGAAAGGAATATTTGTACACCAGCATTAGCTGGCTGATAAAGAATCCTAAATTCATTTTTTGCTCCTTTCCTAATTTTCCCTTCTTTTTTCTATCCTTTTGTGCTTTAATCATCGTTTCATTTATTCGAAATTGAGTGTATCATTTAATGCCATATATGTTCAATGTCACTGTCTGTTTCACATTGCTTTTTGTTTCGTGATTAATGATGATGTCCAGTTTGTGACACTTTGTTGTGTAGAAAAGTGAATTGACCTTGGTTGAAATTCATAATGTACATATGTCTTTGTCTGTCCATAATATTTTGTCTCTGACAAACAGAGTTTAATCTTAATTTTTTTTTGGTATAAATAAAAATACCCAGTTGATAACGACAAGTTGAGTCGAGTCGAGTTGAGTCCAATGCTGTCCCTGGAACAGCATTGGACTCCCCATACAAACCCTACGCTGCTCTCAAGCATGAGAGCAGCACAGGGATTGACCTGAGCGGTCTGGATCAATGCTCTCTCAGGCACAGGGAGTCTGTGCTGTTTCTCCAACCTGGCTGTACAATACAGCCGGGTTAAAGAAAGCTAAGTACGCATGTCAGTTTGACCGGCCTGAGAAGGCCAGCCAAACTGACATGCGCACTTAAAAGTGCACATTTACCAATCCTTCTTCACCCTCTCCCATGACCTGGCCCCTCCTTGCATACGTCGGCCCAGAGCCAGCAGTTGAAAAACAAAACATTAGTAACGTATCGTTTTATTTTTCAGATGCTGGCTCTGAGCCAGTGAGGTGACAATCTTCCGCCATTCCAGAGGAGCCGCCAATGTTTTTGTCAACAGACAGCTTAAACTGCGCTTTCCACAGATTTTCAAAGAGGATGCTTAGGTAATTTTGCTCAATGCGTCCTCTTCATTGATCAATACTAAATGCAAGTCAGTCTTTTATTGTTGGACTAAGATTTTCAAACTTGAAGTAATTTGTCAATCATATTGACTCTTCAGTTCCAGGGTGTGGCCCAGTGTTAACTTGTGCTGGTATTTGCAGACAATAATTTTCGAAACCATGACTTCTTTTTCATCATCAAACTCTGAAAGGTAGACAAGGGAGAAAGTAGGAGGAAGAGAAAGATACAACAAATTGTGATAGAATAAACAAGGTATAAATAAGAACTGGCAAAAGTGCGATAAAGAGACAGAAAGTGTAGTGAGGTGGAAGAAAGACCAGGCAACAATGGCACTTCGCGACCCTGGCATTTGGTAGTGGAGGCAAGAAAAACCATTGGTCACATTCACATTTTTTTTATTCACAAATTAAGCTATGGCCCAGCCTACTAGCCCTTGTAATAGTGCTGTTTCTGTACTTAGGTACATGGTGAATCCGATAATGAAGTCAATTCTATCTCCACTACTTTTTCGAGAAATCTGACCCTTTCTCACACTCAATGAAAGCACACTCCTTAAAGAACATTGCATCCCAATGCAGTACCAATCCAATACTCAGCTGCTTCTCCTATCACTCACTGGCTGCATGATTTCCTTTGACCCTGTACAGCATTAGGGCTTGCAGTTTTCCACCCTTTCAGCACTTAACTGACTCTCTTAGGCCAAGAGAGTCAGTTGCGCATTCCCTGGTTACATTTACTTGCTGTGGACAGTGTCTGAGCAGGTGCTCTACTAAAAACTAAGAGTGCTTTTAATTCAGTGTGATATATTCTGCTACTTCCTCTGGCCAGTTATCTCCCGTGCTGGAAAGACAGCATACTTTCTTAAGCAAAAAGAAGGTGTTTACTTCAATGCTTTGTTCTAAATTAATTCCAAAGTTATCATAGAAAGAAAGTCAAAAACTCATGAAGTGGGTGCCTGGTGATTAGACGACTCTTCACTGAGGATAGAGTGGAGTCATAAGTGTTTGCTGGTGTCAATGGCTGGTTCGTTATGTTTGGTGATGTCAGTGCTATTAAATGACTGTGTACCGAATACCAAGGCTGCATAATCTTGAATCCACCTCTGGCCTCTTTAATCCACTGCCAGATGCTCCCTGCCTTTTTATCTCAGTCCTGCAGGTTCCTGCTTTCTCCCTTTGTGACGAATTTGCAGTCTTTCTCTTCCTCGTTCTTTTCCCTTTGTGTATTTACTGCTCTCTGGAAATGTAGTGTCTTGGAATTAACAATAACAGAACCCTTTCGGCTCCTGGCTCCTGATGAACTCAGTAGAGCTTTGATGTAATGAATAGAGTGAATTGCAGTGAAGACTGCTTTCAGAATGTTGAATTCGCAGTTACACACAGACGAATAAAGACGCGTGATACCAGGCTTCGTGTGAGGTGTAGTCACTGGCAGGAACATTGGCTGCGAAGACACTACAAATGATGACTAGATAGGGGATGAGTAACCCAAAGATTGACAGTGCTATCTCAGAGAGTTTGCTGTGGTCCTGGAAAACTGCTCGTGTATGTCATGTGTGCTGTCGTTGAAGTACGGAATCAACGCTCAATGCATATGGAGTCAAAGCACAGTTCCAGCGGCTGTGAAGCAGTTGAAAACGAAAGCATTTATAGAGAATCTACACATCGTTGGTCAAGAATCTGTTGGTCAGGCCATAAATAAAGGTAGCGCGCTACTACATTACATAGAGCTATTCATAATCAATCAATCACATAGGATTTGTAGAGTGCTGCTTATCACCCCTGAGGGGAATCCTGGCTCTGGGGTGGGTGCTGCTGCGATGAGTTAGTTGAACAGCCAGGTCTTAGGTGCTTCTTGAACTCCTGCAGGGCGGAATAAGTATGGAAGTGAAGGGGGAGGCTGTTCCAGGACTTGGCTGCCAGGTGTGACAAGTCACAACCACTGCTCCTGCTTCTGTGAATGTGAGGGGTGGGGGGTAGGTTGGTGGAAGTTCTCCCTGTGGTTGAGATAGTACGGGGTGATAACTCTGCAATTATAAGTGATGCCAATGAGAGATCACGCTGGTGTCAAAAAGTACAAAGCAGCAGCCAAGCTCAAGATACTGCGGCAATTACAAGTGCTGTGAGGCAGATATCAACTAGGTGTAAGCAAGTGCAGAGACGCCAGAAAGAAAATGACCTAGATGCAAGAAACGGTTTGTCTGCTTACCAGAAGTAATTAAAGAGAGTCTTCATATAGTAGCACTTGGCTCAGCAGCCCCAGGAGAAGTGCCTTGGGTTGTGCCTATGGAGCAGTCCAAACTTGAAGAGGCAAGCCACCAAAGCCTCTGAGTGGGTCTCATAACAACTACACATTTCATTGAAGAGTGAAAGCCAGTGAGGGGCCCAGAATAGTAGCAGGTTGTTGTTCTGATTGAGACCAAGAAGAAAATCATGTTTCCAGTTATCAGCAAGGATGTTTGATGACCCAGAGGCTAGTACATCACAGAATCTCAAAGAGAATGAGCTAGAAGCAGTGGCCGAAAGACCGCCATGCCCCGCCTCAGTAAGTTCCACGCAGGCCCTACAATGCTGCTGCTTTCTTGAAACTACCATTATTATTCGATTCAGCAAAAAAGCAAGCTATTGGTGACCGACGGACTACATGGATAGAGACATATGAAGATTTCATTGATGTACTTGAAGAGACTGATAACAAAAAAATGATCAAATACCTCAAAAATCTTGCTGGTGATGGCGTCAAGGAAGTCATATTTGCTCAATCTCACTGAAATCTCAAATATGTGAAAAATTGTCCTTAAATCTGAGACCAGTACCATAACAAAACAAACACTTTTTACCCATAGTGTGTCAAGTGGGTGGTGTGCACTGTCCAGCCGGAAGTGTGACTACACCGTCCAATATGATGGAAGGATATCTCGCATAGTGCTCCGTCTGTCAAAGGGAAGGGGGTCCTTACGAATGGGTAACAAAAAATGTAAATAAATGAGGTCAACCTAGTTCCACTGCTGATTTCAAATACAAATGTACCATTACGTAGCCAGTGGATCAAGGGACAGCCTCTTACTGGCCCACTTTTGGGCGGTCTGTGAGTGCTTTACCAGTGGATTTCAAAGCCACTGCCTGTAGGTGGGATCACCCGGTCCCTCCACCCAGCAGTCATTTCTGCCAAGCGGTCCAGTGGACTGCGGAGTGAAAATGGCATAGCACCAAGTGGAGACAGATTCCTTAATTCAATCTGCCCGCGCTTGAGGTTTTAGGCCTAGCGGGATAAACTGAGGATCGGTTGTGGGCCTGGCAAGCATTTTCCTTAATGTAATGTAGCCTCCTATATTTTTTTCAGCGAGACATCCAGATGACTAAAAATTAGAGGATGCCTTTTTAAAATATATTTATGTAAAACTACAAATAAGAGTTTTTTGAGAGAAGATTTTAAGAGTAGGAAGATAAAGCAAGAGAAATGTGAGGGGTATCATGGCATGAGTTGGCAGCTAGCGGACTGTGCTGAGTAAGCATGTAATGCCTGGCCTGCTGACACAGCTGTACGAATGGCGCCCTTATTCGCTGGAGCGCGCGAGGTCTATTCAGCTTCAGCCCAGAAATCATAACAAGGACAGGAAACAGGTCAGCACACTTGGGGTTTTACACCCTCTCGTGGGATGCTGATGAATTTCTAAGCTGCAGATGTTGCTAACGCTGCCTGGATATAAATATACATGCACTACACACGGGCGTAGCTTAGTCAGTAACATAACATAACGTGTATTTGTAAAGCGCACGTTCACCCAGAGGTCTCTTGGTGCTGAAAAGCAGATGTTCCTTGTAACCCAACTCAATGTACTCATATTATCAACCTCAGATGGATGAAAGGCTAAGTGGACCTGCCAGGATTTGAACCTGTGACCATGAGGCCAAACACAGGCCCCTGCAATGGATGCATAAGTCCACTGAGCCACCAGACCCATCTTAGTAAGATTGGGCGGGGGAGGGGGAGGAGGGGTGTAAGGTGAGGTTGAGATTTCCCAACAATCATGCTGGCATATAATATAAAAATGTTTTATATGAGTTGGAGGGAATGATGGGGGCTTAAGAGGCAGGTCAGAGGGAGAGGAATGAGGATTGTTAGGGGTATTTAAAAAACAATATTTTGCAAAATATCCAACATCTTTTAAGACCTTCAAAACATAAATGAAAGAGAGAGTGCATGTGTGTGTGTGTTTTTGTCTGTGTGGAAGTAAAAACCCCGGTGAAATCCGACGAGCACCTGTACCCAACGACTTACTAAATATTACATTTATTGGGGGCTGGGGTGGGGTGTAACACTCAAATCACCCCAGGATACATGCACAACTGGAGGTGGCCTGAGTTACTCGCACTCAGCAAACTGCCTTTCTCTTGTATTTGTGTGCCCACTGGAGTAAGATTTTAGGGGTTTCGATAAACGTTTTCACAGAAACGCAATGGTTGCGATGGTCGGCCTGGCTTCGACTGAGATCCATGTCGCTCAGGGTCCCCGTGTGCGTCCTAGGTTTGTGTTTGTGTATTAATGAAAAATGTTTGTTTGTTGAACAGCAGACGAGCACGGTCTGAGTAAGATCATGAGTGCGTGAGAGTCTTCTCTGTGATAAAAAATATTGTCAGGCTAGGGCACATTAGATAAAGAAGTTCAGAACGTGGCCAGTCGAAAGTTGTGTAAAATAAACGTTTGTAAATCAAAAGTTCATGTTTTTCGAGGACAGTCTCAGCGCTTATGTTATCATATCAAAAACAGCGATTATAACCTTATGGAGCAGACGCTGCGGACAGCAGAGAACCAAACATGCAGAATGCCCAGCAGGTTAGACCGTACTTAACTTGTAAAAACATAAGTGCCGGGCCCTCTTCAGGAGGCATTGAAACTTAAACCACCCATTGCCCCTGCCAACGCTGGCAGTAATAGTACCAGCACAACTACTTGCCATCAAACTCCTACAAGTCGGACAATTCAGACCATCCCAGGCCCTCAAAGTTTTATTAGTCAACAAGTATTCATTATTTGTTAATGTGTATGGGATTAATATTCAACTGTTGTGCTCCTCTCTACATTTGACAAACAATGTGACCATGTGCAGACTGTTATGAGTGCCGGTGTTGCCAATTAAGCGCCGGCTCAAATTAAGTACTGATTAGGCCTTGCATATTGAGATACATACACCTAATTTCTTTCAAACTTTCCAGGACATATGTCTTTGGCAACTGTCCCAAATTCTTAAAATAACTGCTCCATTTCAGAAAAACACTACTCCCACAACTGCTGTCAGCATTTTTTTTTCATTTTTGGCGTAGTGTCACTTAGTGCCACTAGCTGGAAAATATTGTATCTATTTTGGAATTGACTAATAACAGCACAAGACTTGCAGGTTCATCAAAAAATGTGTTGCATTCCATCACTTATTCTTATATTGCAAATAAAGAGCTTTTACTACAATGCATGAGCAGTGAAGCTTCCATTCAGGGCAAACAGGGGGGCGGGGAGGCATATCTACTTTTCTCAATATCCTTTGCCATTTTGCAGTAGTTGCTGGGCCTTTTGATTCTGGGCCCAACTCAGCAACATGCATCTCTTAGCATGTTAGAACTCCCATCAAAGAAGTTCAGGGGAGCTGAGCTGGTCGTGAAGTCTGTGTGTCTGAGACTTCGGAACAGGAGGCAAACTCTACTTCAAACCCTTGGAGATCTTCTTCAAGCAGGATACACAGCACACAGCAAAGTATTTGTCCTCTGCTTGACAGAAACAGTCACTGCAGGCCAACCACAAACAGCACACAGCAAAAGAGCAGTACTTTTCCATAAGCTTTCCAAGCTCTTCTCCTTGGCAGAGCTTCCTCTTTAGACCAGAAGTATTCTGAAGTTCTGGGGTCTGGGCCCTAATATTTATACAGCATTTCTCTTTGTTCTCTTGTGGCAAAGAGGCTCTACTCAGCCGAAACCAGTTCTGTCCTCCTTAGCCCAGGTTCCTGACAGGAGGTAGAGACAGCATTGTGTAAGGCAGGCCAGGCCCATTCAGGTGCAAGGAAATCTCCTCCCCTACTCTAAATGCAGCCTAGGTCTATTCAGCCCAGCCCTGACACATCCAGGAAAGGCAGGACACATCTCAACCCCACCAGTGGCTGTCTACAGTGAATGCCCTTACCCAGCCCCTGTCACTCCAAAGCCAGACAGTCAATCCACAAACCAGCAGGGGCACCCTGAAGAGCTAAGCAAGAAAATACCCACTTCCTAAAAGTGGTATTTTCAAACACACAATATAAAATTCATTTTTATAAAAAGATGCATTTTTATAGTCTGAGTTCAGATGTACTAAACTCCATTTTCTCATCTTGTCCTAATGGAAAGTTATACTTATAAGAAAACTCCCATTCTATCCTATGGGACAGATAGCCTTTCACTAGTGAAAAATGAAATACACTGTATTTCACTATCAGGACATGTCACACACATTAGTACATGTCCTACCTTTCACATACACTGCACCCTACCCACAGGGGTAACTTGAGCCTACCTCAGGGGTGACTCATATGTAAGAAAAGGGAAAGTTAGGGCCTGGCAAGTGTGTGCACTTTCCAGGTCGACATGGCAGTAGAGACTGTGCGCAGACACTGCTGTGGCAGGTCTGAGACCCCTTTACAAGGCTGCTTGTGTGAGTGGCACAATCAGTGCTGCAGGCTCAGTAGCAACATTTGACTTACAGGCCCTGGGCACACACAATGCACAGTACCAGGGACTTTTGAAGTAAGTCAAACAAGCCAATCATGGAAACACCAATCAATAATAACAATTTACACAGTGAGCATATGCACTTTAGCACTGATCAGCATTGGTAAAGTGCCCAGAGTCATAAAACCAACAAAAACAGGTCAGACACAGGAGGCCAAAAAACAAAAAGTCTGGGGATAAACCCGCTGGAAAAGCCAGCTCTAACACTCACTCTCTTGCTAAATGCTGCCTCTCCTCCCTTTGTACCCTGCCTGGATCATACTCACCTCCCTCCCTGACCTTAGTGTTTGCTACGCAGCAGTAGGGGGCAGTGTTGCCAAATTTTGAGACCCGTCCCAAGCCCAAAGCTGTCCAAGTTCAAGCCCAAATTCAGCCCAGCGTAAACCAGTATGAGCCAAAAAAACAGCCCAAAGTTGCAGCTCTCAAATTATGGAAAAACTGCTTTCAGGAAACATTCTAAGCATAATTCTAATTTCTATTAAATATGAGTACAATGGGAGCATGTTCAATGGCCACCTATGCACTTCTGCAATTATGTCCATATTCTATTAATACCTACTGATTTTGAAGATTAGTCCCCACTACGACCTTCTAACTGGAACTTCAATCACCCACAAATCTTAACCTGAACCTCGCATTGATGAACATCTTTACAAAAGCAGACTATAGTCCAACTTAAAGGAGTCTCAGAGCTGGAATATTGAAACCCATTAGGTAAAATGGCTTCCTAAACAATACAATTAATGGATCTCACATGATTAAAACCACAAAACAATACATGTGCAAAGAAACCACCCTAGGGTTAAGGCAATTGCAGCATGACTTGTTTGACAAGCTGTGAGGATCTTCACAGTACAACAAGATGCCCACTACTTCTCCTTAAAATGTAAGAAGGACGGTAAACAGACACTCATCTACTCTGAACACTCCCACGCCCTTTGCTCCAAATTCTTTCAGCATGGCCACGTACTCTGGCACTAAATGTTATACGGGACCTACGCTGTTGACTTTGTGTTGCAGCAAATATTAGACTAAAGGTTAGTGTGTTGGCAAGAAGCTGCTTCTGGAGCAGATCGGAAAAAATACCCCTTTCCTAAAACCTTCTGTGGAACCCGTTTCTAACATCTCAACACTAATGCTCCCTCAAGTCTGCTAACACCATAATCGCTCAGCTTGTCCCATTCCATTCCCCTTCATCATTAGCGCTGTCCCGCTTACCTGCGAAAGCTCATCAAGCTGAGCAGCTCCTTTACAACTAGCACCCACCCAGGGCTTTCAGTGGGGCAGGTCAAAAAACTTTTTGAATGATGTCCTCAAAGAGTCCTTCGTTCATATCTTTGAGATCAGGTAGGAGGAATTTCCCCAAATTCAATAATAGAGGTTTATAAAAACACGTGCATGACTTAGAGTAGGCTGCACTCAGAGAAAGGGCTCATGCAGAAGATGGAGGGGAGGGCAGTCAAAGATCATGAGGGGGCATTCAACTTAGAGGGGGGCATCCAAAGCCCAATTATGGGGCCAATCGAAAAGTACTATATTCAACGCACTGCACACCAGAAAAAAGCTCAAAAATTAACATTACAAACAAACACAGATGTCAGGTGAAAACATCAAACAGGTTTAATAAATGGGTAAATTAAAGAAATATATAGGTAGTCAATGATCAAAGAGGATCCAGGCAGCCATGGACAATGTTTGTTGTGTACATGCTAACATGCTTGGTGCTTCTATTCACGAAAAAGGGAACCTTAGTGTTAAGTGACAAACTCTTTCTCTACATCACTGTTGGCCTGCCCTTCCATGCAGTAGTTTAATACCATTAAGATATGACAGTTCACCAAAAGTGCAGGATGGCAGATATTAGCAAGAAGCTTGTGTATTTAACGTGGAATACTCCAATAACAAAAGCGCACACTCGGAATCAGAATCAAAATAACTTTCTCCACACCACAGCGACTTGTTAACACATGCAAATTGAAATAGAGGGATTGCATCTCATATACCAACTTGATTGAATTTGAGAGATCAGTTTTGCTTAACCCACTGCATCCAATTCACACAAATGCTGTAGCTTCACTTCTCTCAAAGCCAGCCATTTATCATTCTACATTCCAAACCGCAGAGTCCTTCATTTCTTCTCCTATTACCTCTTAGTTCTTTGAAGTAGTCTTTGCATAACAAGAGCATCACAGGGTCAACCCACATTGCACAACATTCTCTGTTCTTCCTGCTCTCCATTGGCATACAGGCAGCCCAAGTGTAGATTTAAAGGTATAAAAAGCAAAACATGTTCTAACATGCTGCACCTAACTTCTCTCCTATCCACGCCTTCAATACCTCCTACCCCATAAACATGTATTTGAAGTCTCAACAACAACATAAAGATATTGGCTAAACCAGTTTCACATCTTTCTCCCTTTCCTTGTGTTTTTCTTTTTTCCTGCTGCTTCTGCAGTGCTCTGAAATTCATCCGGGGCATACTCATTTCACAAATAACCTATAGCATAACAAGGTTTAATTACACAACGCAATCTCCACCAAATACCCGTCCTACTTTAGGGCGAAAAGTGTAACTGCAACAAAAGATGGACAGAATGCTGAATGATTCAAACATTCTCTCCCAGTCAAGAGATCTGGATCAAATCCATCGTTCTTTTGCCCACTACGCCATCCCAGTTTGTAACCAGCCATATGCAAATCAGTCTTGACCCTATTCCTCATGGGAACAGTCTAGCCCGAACTGCCAAGCCAGGTCTTCCTTGGATCGGACACAAGCATCCTGGGACCGCTTTCGGGGTATGCCACCCATCATCAGCCAGGCTAGCTTGAATCAAATGGCACAGTGAGCAAGGGACCCATGTCTGGGCATAAGCGTCCCACTTAGGGTGAAAAGTGTAACTGCAACAAATGATGGACGAATTCCGAGAGTTTCTAGAAGGACCCGATTGAGACAAAGTGGGATGGACGAGCTGCTGTTTGTATGACATAAAGTCAGGCAATTTCCTGCTGCACCCCTCTGAATATTTGACGGCCTCGGCCCACCTCACCCCTGACTTAGGCTAGCCCTGGTGGGCAGCACAGTAAAGTTCAATGATATGGTGGGTGGCATGGTAGAGTGCAATGAAATGGTGGACAGCTTGATAGAGTGCAAAAAGCAATGAGACTCTATATGCCCGGCGCCAAGACATTTGGCTGGCTCCTTTTCAAAACCTGGGTGAATTTCAAAACTTTTCTCTTTAGCGACAAATGTATGTACCGAAAGAAAAGGTCTTAGGCTCCATAGCAATAAAATACCACACTGCAACACAGAAGCCCTGTGCTAACCCAACTAAATCCCTTTCAGGAGCCCCAGAACATACCAGAGATTAAAAGGGTGATTGACATCCCAGATTCCACAGCCTTGGAATACACTCATCGTAAACATCCTTAGAGAGTCACTTTGTAGGAAAAACACCTGAGTCTCCTACTACGACAAACCTGTGGGCTTACTCCTTGACTCAAGAAAGCACACTGAGGAAATTCCTTTTTGCTGAATCAGTTTAAATGCCTTTTAACCCCTTCGATGCTGATGACAAGCTCAGCTCGTCATCAGCCACGGGGGGCATGTGCGGATGACGAGCTGAGCTCGTCATCTAAAGCGGCTTTTCGAAAAAAGCCGCTTAGCGCCAAAATCGCCGCAGCAGCGATGCGGTTAACACCTCAAGAGCATGGGCGGCTCCTCTTCTAAGGCAGAGGAGCATCGTCCCACTGCTCTTACAGCACGAAAAATAAAATGCTAATAACATAGTTATTATCATTTTATTTTTTCTGGGTTCAGGGCTCGATTAGGGCGGGGTAGGGCTGGTGGCACAGTGTGAGGAGTGGATTGCCCTCTCCAAGAGCGCATGACTGCTCGGCTAGCTGTCACGAGCCGACCAAACAGTCAATGCGCACTTTGCATGTTCCCCACCAGGCTGCATTATACAGACTGGTGGGGAACATGCCCAGGCCCCCAGTCTCCATCTGATCCATGGCGCTCAGACCAATCACACTGCACCATTGTGTTTGACTTTGGGGAAACTGGGTGCTTCCTGGTTCCGGGACTCGCCGGAGAAGTGGAGTAGAGACGTGGCCAGCGGTAAGTGGTATTTTTTTATTTTGTCCTCCCACCACTCATCCTTCCCCCGCTCCTCCACCCTCATTCCCTGCCAGCCGCTACTGTTCAAGAGAATCAGTGACTTGCAACCAGATGCTACCACCCGCAGCATTGACATGTTTTTAGACAGCATACTCAAGGACAGCAATCCTTCTGAAATGACTTCTCGATTCGAGACTCCTTTAGACTATATTTCATTGCTATCATCCAACTTCTGGATTTGGGCATTAAAGACAACAACAATATGTCCATGGCATGTATGATATCCTTTGGACCATTTTTTAATGTTCTGTGGTAATGGGGAGGAGATACTTCACAAGGTGGCAAAACACTGCTAATGCTTGCTGTCGTGTTCAGTCCTGAGTCCCTGTCACCAAAGATCTAAGTGCCGTCCCAGGCCGTGCAGCTCTGGCAGGGAAGATCATTTACATACACAAAAGAGAGGTAGGAGTGTTTGGTTTTGCACCTGTAATTATAGTGGTATGTGCTAGATATGTAAAAACTGCCCTCACCCACAAGTTGTGGCATGCTTCATCATTGTGCAGATCGTGAAATCTAAAACTAACCCAGGAATATCCGCCAGTATGCTTTAATCCCGGCCAGGATTAAAGTAAAAAATAGCATGGTGGTGTCAGGTATTTTTAGTAGCCCTTCACCTCTTTAGTATAGCCCTAGCGCGGATCTTTCAGGCTTTCGTCAGGACCTCTGATCCCCTATATTCCCCTTCTTCCCTCTCTTGTTTCTGTAGTTTTGGGGTGCGCCCCCTATAGTTTGGGGCTGTTCAAAACACACTGCAGTAATTCTGAGTTTCAAAGTAGTAGAAAATCGAATTGGTGTGGGAGCGATGGTGGCTCCCTGTAGTCACACATTCATCAGGGTAGGCCGCCATCCCTGCAATTCCCGTAAAAGGTGCAAGGAGGGAAGTTCAGGGACGGCGGCTTCACCGTGATAAATTTGTGACTACAGGGAACCGCCATCCCTCCCAAGCCGATTTGAGCTTCTACTATTTTGAAACTCGGTATTACCGCAGTGTGTTTTAGATTTCACGATCTAAACAAAAAAACAAATAAATGTGGGATCCCTATAAGTTTATGTTTGTATTGCCTCCCCCTACCCGTGTGCTCCACTCTAGGCGTTGGTCTGCACAGGGGTGTTGGTCAGCAAGCCCTATGATGAAGCATGCCACAACTTGTGGGTGAGGGCAGTTTTTTACATATCTAGCACATGCCACTATAATTAACAAGTGCAAAACCAAACACTCCTCCCTCTCTTTTGTGTATGTCAATATAAATAGGTGAGGTTGGGGTAGGAGTTTTCCCTCTTCCCCCTTCTTTGTGTGTGATTGAAGGAGAGACCATTTGGCAGGCACTGCAGGATCTGGGCGATTACACAGGAGAGTAAACAGAGACAACAGGCAAGTTGCTGTGTTCAACGCCAAGAAGTAAAGAAAGACTCACTCATCCAGAAGCTCTTAGGTTGTAATCCTCGAAACTGCAAATCTTAAACTAGGGTACCACTCTACAGTGCAGCGCATGTCGTCCAAGTGTGGGATGGCTGCAGATCCATGGGTGATTCTGCATTACTATCTGAAGATGTCCGGGCAGAGAGAGTGTCAAACGAGTGAGAAGACAAGCGTCCCTTGACACGCAAGGATTTATCTGAAAACGAGCAAATACCTGTTTTGGCGGAAATGTATTCAAAGCACAGATATTAGAAAATGTGCACGTTGAGGACTGAAAGGAGACTTTTTGCAAGTCAAATGCAGCTAAACAATTTTTTGAGAAGTGTTCCCTTTCTAAAACTTCCATGGAGTCCTAAATAAGCTGCTGTGCGGAAGTCAACGCGCGTTGGTAGGAAAGGGGAACGAGTGTACCGCTCTCAGCACAGAAGCCCACTGCTGGCGGGGTTTTTGGTCATGGCTACTCCATAGTAGAGTAGTTTGCCAAAGCATCCTTGACAGTACAACTTCCTCTCAATGCATAATATTGTCATCGCTATGTGCTATACCAACAAGAGTGGAAACGCAAAGGCCCCAGCGGCATTTGCTAGTTAACTAGGCACAAGCACAAGACTTCATTTTATTCTCTACCGTACTTTTAGGCACGAGGATAGAGGTAATTAATTCAGCATTTGTAACAAAGACCACAGTGATGGGATATTAGCAAAACTCTCTCCGAAGCTCAACATCTGGACTTGTACAGAAGGTTCACCCCTGGGGTGAGCAGTTCACCCGCCAAAGTAGTACAATTATTCCAGTAAATGCAAGGATCTGGAATGGCTCTTGCTTTTTTGAAATGGATATGTGAAGACATATGGAATTAGACATTTTCCAACATATTTTTAATGTGACTTATTTTATTTCTGACACTCTTGCCAAGAACTAGGACATTTATTTAGCTTTTCAGTAAACAGTAAGATTTCCACCTCCCCTCCCGAAGAACATGAATCAAAGTAACTTTGTCTGCTCTCCCAATCCCCTATTTCCTCTCCCTACTCGCACTGACCTTGTACTCGCTTGAACTTTGTGAACTTGCCTCACTCCCATGGTCACCTCCTCTCAAACGCAGTGGCTTTTTCTCCTTGAGGTGGGTCAAGAAAAGATCATGGCCTCCACAAGAGTTAGTCCTTGTGTTTAACATTTTATGATTTAGTGGAAACTATGTTTGGGAAGTGTTGCAATATTCTAGCGTTGTAGAAAGAGTGGATTTACAAATGGCTAGCTGAATGGCACCAATAAAGTACACCTCGACGTAGCTCCTTCTATTGCTACTCCCCGCCTGGGCCAACTACACAAAATGACCACTTCACCATGTCTTCAGCTCCGTGAACATGGAAGCTCTTTGAGAGGATTATGTTTGCAGTGTGTGCTCTGCAAGAAGTGTGCATTAAATAAAAAAATAAATTGTAATTGTATTTATATTGCGCTTGCTACCCATGATGAGGCGTTGAAGCGCTTTTCGGCGAGTAGCACGTTACTCTGGAACTAGTCGTGGATTAGTATAGGGAAAGATGAGTATAGTATTTGTATAGGGAGGTACACATTCATTTGAGCAGAGGAGAGGTGAGTCTGTTGGTTGGATTGAATAGAGTAATGGAGGGGTAGTAGAGGGGAGAAAACCGGAAGTGGTAATTGGGAGATCATAGTAGTACGTTGAGGTCTGGGATGAGTAAAGGAGAGATGGAGGAGGAAGATCATATAGAAAGGGGTTAGGGAGAAAGAGAATCAAAGTAGAACAAGCATTGGAAATGCAATAGGTCTCGCATTAGGAAAGTTTGAGCTATTGGTATTGTAAATGACACTTTTTTTATTTATGTGTTGGTTTTGAAAGTAGCAAAATTAATAGCTTTGTCAGTTACAATGTCAATAGTTTTAACTTTTGCAAATGTGACACCTATAGCATTTGTAATGCAATGTGTGTTGTATTTACATGACTTAGATGTCTTGATATTACAAATAACAATGGCTTTTAATTTTGTAAATAATTAATACTTAAATAAAAGTTATTGTAATTTATTATGGCAATAGCTTAAACGTTTGTAAATAACTTTTGTGAAGATTATGTTCAGTGTATTTTATTGTGACGAAAATCCAAGAACATTGCATTTGCACCTACACACACACAGAGCCACACACACACACACACATATAGATGTGGTAGTGGTGGATCTGGGGGATAAGCTGGTGGTGGATGTGGCGGTGGATGTGGTGGTGGTGGTGATGGTGGATGTGGTGGTGATGGTGGTGGTTGAGGGGGTGGATGTGGTGGTGGTGGTGGATGTGGTGGTGGTGGAGGTGGTGGATGTGGTGGTGATGTGGTGGTTGTGGATGTGGTGAAAGTGGTGGTGGATGTGGTGTTGGAAGTGATGGTGGTGGGTGTGGTGGATGTGGTGGTGGTGGAAGCGGTGGTGGATGAGGTGGTGGATGTGGTGGTGGTGTATGTGGTGGTGGTGGATGAGGTGGTGGATGTGGTGGTGGTGGATGAGGTGGTGGATGTGGTGGTGGAAGTGGTGGATGTGGTGGTGGATGTGGTGGTGGATGTGGTGGTGGATGTGGATGCGGTGGATGTGGTGGTGGATGTGGTGGTGGTGGATGCAGTGGTGGGGAAGTGGTGGTGGATGTGGTGGTGGATGTGGCGGTGGTGGATGTGGTGGTGGTGGATGTGGTGGTGGATGTGGCGGTGGATGTGGAGGTGATGGTGGATGTGGTGGTGGATGTGGTGGTGATGGTGGATGTGGTGGTGATGGTGGATGTGGTGGTGGATGCGGTGGATGTGGTGGTGGTGGATGCGGTGGATGTGGTGATGGTGGATGCGATGGTGGTGGTGAATGCGGTGGTGGATGGTGTGGTGGTTGTAGTGGATGTGGTGGTGGATGTAGTGGTGGTGGGTGTGGTGGTGGTGGTGGATGCGGTGGTGGTGGATGCTGTGGTGGTGGATGTGGTGGATGTGGTGGTGGATGTGCCGGTGGATGTCATGGTGGATGTGCCGGTGGATGTCATGGTGGATGTGGAGGTGATGGTGGATGTGATGGTGGATGTGATGGTGGATGTGGTGGTGATGGTGGATGTGGTGGTGGATGCTGTGAATGCGGTGGTGGATGCGGTGGATGTGGTGGTGGTGGATGCGGTGGTGCTGGTGGATGGGGTGGTGGTTGTGGTGGATGTCATGGTGGATGTGGAGGTGATGGTGGATGTGGTGGATGTGATGGTGGATGTGGTGGTGATGGTGGATGTGGTGGTGGATGTGGGGGTGGTGGATGTGGATGTCATGGTGGATGTGGAGGTGTTGGATGTGGTGATGGTGGATGCGGTGGTGGTGGTGGATGCGGTGGTGGTGGTAGTGGTGGATGGGGTGGTGGTGGTAGTGGATGTGGTGGTGGATGTAGTGGTGGTGAGTGTGGTGGGGGTGGTGGATGCTGTGGTGGTGGATGTGGTGGATGTGGTGGTGGTGGAGGTGGTGGTGGATGTGGTGGTGGATGTGGCGGTGGATGTCATGGTGGATGTGGAGGTGATGGTGGATGTGGTGGTGGTGGTGGATGTGATGGTGATGGTGGATGTGGTGAATGCAGTGGATGTGGTGGTGGATGCGGTGGTGGTGGTGGATGGGGTGGTGGTTGTGGTGGATGTCATGGTGGATGTGGAGGGGATGGTGGATGTGGTGGTGGATGTGGTGGTGGTGGATGTGATGGTGGATGTGGTGGTGATGGTGGTTGTGGTGGTGATGGTGGATGTGGTGGTGGATGTGGTGGTGGTGGATGTGGTGGATGTGGTGGTGGATGTGGCGGTGGATGTCATGGTGGATGCATAACTACAATTACAGCAGGAACCACAACATGCCGATCTGAGGACTGTTCAGCAACATCCATTCAAAGATACAAGCTGTGGGATCAAGACTGGGGAGCCTTGGGGTTTGTTAACCAAACAAAGTTTGTGCTCCAAAATTAACCATTAGGGCATCAAATGCTGCAGCTCATGGGATGCAAACTGCACATATAAATGAAGGACATACATTATGTGAGCCCTGGGTGCACGTAGGTATCAAAGCATTTGGTAGAACTATTCATAAATTAAGAATCGAATAACCAATATTAAAAATATACCTTTTCAAATTAGACCGTAGCAGTTCATATTTAACCTCCACATAATGTATTATAACTTGAGGATTTGAACGGAAAGTCTGTAAAAGCCTATAAAAAAATAGCGTCAAAAACACCTTCCCGTGATGAGGTGGGTTAAGCGCAATCAGACAACGCTCAATCTTCATTCTGGTTCCACCTGTCGCCCCTTTGAAGGGATTGCCCCAGCACATCACAAAGTACTTGGACAGGAAGGCGCCAGATGGGCAGAAAAACAAAGCGCCACGAGACGGGGTGAGCGCAGGTAAGAGGATGCACGTAAACAGGCCTCGCAGTCAGGCGTGGAGAGGCGCGCGACCCGCAGTGCATGCGTGCTTCTGTTATTGTGTACAGAGAGTGGTGCACGCCCCTGAAGCGGCCGTGGATTTAAAACTGGAACTTCCCATCCAGCAGGTTTCACGGTGGCTCGGTGTCGGTCACGTGAAACTCGCCTCACTTAACAGAAAAAAATGGCAGCTAATTGTTGTACTTTTGCTTGTGTTGGTGCACGATTCAGGTATCTCTGCCAGGCCCTGCAGGCTTCTTTCAAATGTGATGTCGATGAGACACGTTCTGCTGGAGGTAAATCTTTCGCGTCGTCAGTGCTGAGGGAGGGAGGCGAGGGAGGGAGGAGAAATACGAGCCGGCCTGCCGGCCGTGAGACGTGTGAAGCAGGGGGCGGGGGGGCGGATACCTTTGAAGTGAAGCTAAGCTTCACTTCAAAGGTGGCCGGCCGGCCGTACTTTCAGTTTCGTCTTCTTTTAAAACTTGTTTAAACATTGTGGTCTTCTTTTATAATGCCCGCGCATCTATTGAAAATGCGTGTCTCGCATTGACACACACGCGTCTACTTTTTAAAATGCGGGGCTTATCCGACTTGCACCGCTCATAAACCTTGTTAATTTAACAAAAACAAATATAGATATGTTTTATTTTGCAGTGCGGCACGCTTTAAGATTAGCATCCACGTGCCTTGCTTTTGTTCGGTGTAAGCAAGGACCAGTCCCTCGCCACAGCTTGAGGAGGAGTCCTTAAAACACACACTAGGATCCCACTCTCCTCCATGGCAACCGACGCTGCCTCACAGCCCCCCATGCCGATTCTACAACAACAGTAGGGCGTGAGGCACAGGATGGAGCTTGCGTGGCTCGAGCAAGCCCTCCCCCTCAAACGCTATTCACCCGTTAGAAGCTCGTGGGGACAACGGCATGCTTTGTAAAAGGATGCTAATCACAAACTCAATGAAGATCCCGATGGCTAGCCATACAAGGTTGCAGAAACGACACCAGGTTATTAGTATCATTGTCATTTTAGGGCACAGCAATTCCAAATAATTGTAGTTTATGTCCGAAATATTATTGCTTTCTTTTTCACTGGTGTAGAATGTTCACTGCAGCAAGCATCTTAGTGAGCGCAAAATGTCAGCATTTTTGCAGCATATTTTTAGACAATACCGTTATTTTCACGGCAACCTACATGCTCTTGTTGGCTAGTCTTCGTACCAATCTGCCCACCATCACACAAACTCTTGTTATTTTGTGTGCGCACTATTTGTTTATATAGAGCATGTGCACCAATTACTTGCCCCCTTAGTGCGCTTATGCCAGTGTAGGTATGCTCTGAAGCGTCGTCCATCAGTTTGTCCTTGGACCCACCATGTCCAAAAGATAAAAGTGGTATTGTATTGGACTTTAAGATTTCCCTTTGATTGAGTTCCAAATGGTGGGTGCGCCATTGTGACTTTAGCCAAAGCCGTGTGGGGCTAGAGTATTTTCAGTGTTGTTTCTCCATAATGTGTGCAGTGGGGTGCATGTCCTTTGTTCCTTCAGCTAACCTATATAGTTGTGACACTTTGTCTGTTTGAAGTCTTGGTAGATCACGTGATTTATGGGGTATGACTACTTTCTGCGCAAGTGGGTGTACCAGGTTCGTGTTACTAATTATTTCGCTGAGAATGTTTTACTCAATTCTGATTTTGGCTCCTAAATTGGTGATGCGACACGGCAGGCAGGGGAGGGGGCCAAGTGACGGAGGGAAGGCAGAGAAGGGGAGGGAGGAGAAATGCGACACGGCGGGCAGGGGAGGGGGCGGAGCGGGGAGAGGGTGTTAAAGCAGCAGGGGCCTTTGAAGTGAAGCTAAGCTTCACTTCAAAGGTGTGGGAGGAGTGCGGCTGAGGAACAGACGGCGATTTGATGATGTGCACGCGCATTTTAGGTCAATGCGCTTGCGCGTTGACCTAAAAGCCACGGGCACAGCACCAAATCGCCCAGTTAGGTAAAGTCTGTTTAAGACGCTATAGTCTCGCTCTGCTCAATGCGCTTGCGCATTGAGAGGCGAGACCTAAAAATGAGGTTTAAGGTGAGTCAAAGGAGAGATAACACGAGGAAGAATTAAGAAGAGTTGTCAATGAGATCATAGTAGTAAACTAATGTTTGGGGTGAACCAGGAGGTGTAGAAGAGGGAAGAGTCTTGGAAGAGTTATTTCGGAGGTCATAGTAGTAGAAAGGTTTGGCATGGGAGACAGTGAAGATAGAGGATACATTGACAGAGGTGTAGGGTGATGGTAGGATAGAGTAAAGTTTTGAAGAGAGTATTTTTTGTTGTGCCTGTAAGCTTTGCAAATGGTATGTCTTGAGTTGCTTCCTACACTGAGATCTGTCTACATTCCATCATTGTGGGCAATCTATAGCCTCAAGAGGCTGGTCAAACGATGGAAGGCCAGTTAAAGAGTATTTGCTGGATTTGTTCTTCCTGCATGTGCAGTTGGCTAGCATGTGTGTGTGGGAGTTAGAAGAGGCCCTGTACAATCTTTGTTCTTGAGGTGGTGCAAGGAGCGTTTCACTGACTGAAGAGAAGAAAGTGCCTTTGGTGAGTCTGTTATTGAGTCAGCAGTCAAATGGCCCTAGGCAGGGCTTAATCTGTGCCAACGGTTGCAGGTGGTGAGCACCGCTATTCATTTCTGGGGACAGGGACTTATTTTTCACTTTCAGACTTTGACCCAGGGTAAGAAAGAAAAATGAAGAAGCGGGAGAAAGAAGAGGGGATGTAAAAATGCAATAAAAGTCTTAAACAGATAGAACAGAGATGAAAAAGTACCTGCAAGTCTGATACCAAGAGTTAGGAAGTGTAGGGTGGAAGGAGAAAAGGCATGAGGGGAATCAAACCTTTAAGTGGTGATATTCTGCAACATTGACATTCATCAGTACCAGCTGTGGGGACCTAAGAAAAAACTCACCCGCATGTATTTTTAGAAGTTACACACTGGGTTGAGATGAGGTATGCATTACTATATTTCTGTGTGTCTCTCTGGAAATTAGCCATACTATGTATGACATCCAAACGAGCCACAGGAACTGCGGTGGAATTGAAAATATTAAACGTTCTTGGGTGCTCTTTCACCCCAGCTCCCATGATGCCACAGTGTGATGTGTGTCTGGAAATAGAACTCTGGATACTTCTCATAATGAAACCCAAATCGAATCATGATAGCCACAAGCGAGTGGAGTAAAGACCTGAAGCAGAAACGTAATTGAATTATATTAGAAAAGAGGGAATTGGAGTAGAACCTTTCCAGTGTCATTGCCCCCAGAGGGTATGCACCATCGGACCCTGGGTACCTGTTAATTTAGCCACTGCTATGTTGGGTCCACAATAGGTGCACTAGGGTACCTCTGGAAGAAATCTCTTGGGGTCAGTAGTAAGCAATGTCCTTTCTTAACATATACGCCTTCAAGTGTGGCGTATTAGAGCTTCCTTTTTAGGTCTCGCCTAGGCAGCGCTTGCGCTATCTTTTCGAGACATGCTGTACATAGGATACAGGCTTGAAAAAACACCCATCTTTTTCATTGGTATCTTTTGTTGTCCTTTAGAAATGCTACTTTTGTATTGGTGAATACACTTAATAGTCCCTCCTTTTGCAATTTTGTATCCTTCCATTAGGACTGGCCCTCTTACATGAGTTCTTTCTGTTTAGGTTATTTATACTTACAGAAAACTCTTTTTTTGTTGGCCTGACTCTTTGCTTGTTAACTGTTCTGTTTAATTGTGCAGTGAAACTTGCATCGCATAATTTGCTTGCCCTTGCCATCACTTTAGCTCCACCTCACTCCTCCCACAACACTGCTTCTTGCTTCATATCCCTTAACCTTCCCATGCCTGCCCCTCACCCCTCCCAAAACACACCTCGCAGGCCACCCCCCCCCCCCCCCCCACCCCGAGGCCACTGCTAGTTTTTTTTGTTACTTTACAAATGCTTTTATGTATATAAGGCACTTGGGGAAAATTAAACAATCAGCCCATTATAACAGGATGCTGAGCCTGATAGAAACTCTGACAGAGATCGGGATCCCCAGCTCACCAGTCTGCTTCTCTCACTGCTGTGCCATATCCTTTGCTGAGTCATGTTGCAGGGTGCAGTACCATATGTGACCAAATGAGGCCCCAATGGATGCCCAGAGACAGCTTTGGTACTGCACCCTCACAACACTGCTTGTTTTACTGTGGAGTCAGAACTGCCATTTTCACTCCCAGCGCTATAGCATCATTGCAGGTTTACTACATTAAACAAAACACAACAGAGTTATTTCTTTCATTATGGTGGGAAGGGCATATCTATTGCATGAGTAAAAAGCCTTGGCATTTATAATGCCAATAGCTCCAACTCCAACAAATGCAAGACCTATTGCATTTCCAATGCTTGGTTGGTCTGGCCACATACAACTTCAGCTCCATTCCAGACCCAGTGTTACCAATACTTTAATATGTATCCATATGCTCCGTCGTTAGTATCTCTCTCACCTCACATTATTAGCTGTTTGGATGCATCTTTCTGCCTTCCACTGCAATGCAAGAGGGAATAGTTTACACTCCAAAGTACAATTAATCATCACACATTCATTTATTTGTCTCATACATACATGCTATGTACAAACACCCTTTTTCTTTACTGAAGCATGCATTTTTAAAATGTGTATTAAAAAGTTGACTTCCTAATTTTTTTAAATATCAGGATGGCCTGGCCCCAAGATGGCTGCCCAAAAATTCTTGTTCTCATGAGAATTTGGGCACCTATCTCTCTTTCAGTTTGCCCAACATCTCCCGGTCATCCAGCCATTGGTCTAACACTGATTTTTCAGTGAAACTGGAGGGTCCTTTTCATCTTGTCGCTCGGTTACTGCTACTTTTCAGGGTGCCCAGTAGCACCTTTCGTCCTACTGCCAGACCACTGACAACAAAAGTGAAGCAATTGGTCTATCTGGTAACTCAACACGTAAGCCAAACATGTTGTCTTTGCCGGCACTTGTTCAGCTAAACAACTAAGACAAATCATGTAGCCAATGAACGCAAATTCTGCAACTCGCCTCAAGACATTTTTCAAAAAATCTGTCATTGCTACCTTTTAAAGGTCTACAGCCTTTGTATGAGTCTATTTCAGCCCAGTGTGCTATTTATATCTTTGTGAATAAGGCAAGGAAAATATTAAAGTGGCAATACATTTTTCTTTACAGTTATATTCAACTATAATGGAGTCTACTGCCTCTTGAAAATGTTATCTATGGCTCCAGCTAAAGAGAAGAATGATAACATTTGTGACAAATCACTGCAAACCCTTCAACCACACATTAAGAGAAGAGTCCCACCGGGTGCTTAAAATTTCAAGTCATTGACGATTTTGGATTTTTGAATTGCAACATAGTCTAGCTCTTAGAAGCATCAGAAATGTGCAGCCATTGGATAATCTCTTGGGTGTGGGTAAAATTGTGAATTTTATTCTTGAACCAAGTGTATATTTCACAAAAGGTTATGATAAATTACACTTATTGCAGGAAATGTACGAGCCATTTATCGCCTGTCAAATTTTCACACAAGGACATACCTCGAATAAGAAAGTCACAGGATATACTGGCGGAAACTGGCTGAAAGAGAAAATATTTCCCTTAGGACATTGTCTGCTCAAACCAGTCTCCCAAAGACCAAATGTAATGATATCACATGAAAGTCCATGGAGCAGAGCCAGTATTTAGAGGATTGATGTCTCTAGAGACCAAGATTGCATTTAGAGGTTATGTGATTATAAAATATTTCTACCACATATAAACATATTTTCAATATTCCCTTGGAGTCACAACGGATGGTGGATATCATTTTTATCAGAAGTAAAGAAATTAAGAAATTAAGAGCTCACAAGCATTGTGATATATATTTTTGTTGGGCTGTAAAACTGTACTGCATGCTAATTATTACACTGTTATTGACTCGAATTCAATTTTTTTTAGATCTCCATTTATTTGCAATTTATAGAGCGCTTGGCTAGCCAGCGAGGGCATCTCAGCGATTTACTGGAGTTTACAGAGTTTTAGGCAGTGTGACAAAGAGAAAACCCAGCGAAGGAAGTCAATAGATTCTGGGTGTCACAGAAAGGATGTGGAAAAACGTATTGGGTGGATGAGGTCACCCAGCTTTGAAGACATAGTCTTATATCTTGACATTAAAAATTATATACATCATAAGGTTCTGACAGGCAAAGATACTGCTGGGGACATGTACAATTTACAACGAGTTGTGCGGAGCTGCAAGATGTCCAACTGTGTGATAATGTGTTAAGTAATGTAATGCATATGCTTTTAGGACACACTAGCTGATGGTGTAGGGGCAGTGCAACTTCAGTATATCAGGGATGGCAACTAGGAGTCACATCTACCCCTGACTTGCCCTTTGGCATTCTTGGCACTGCTATGACCACCCTGGCAAAAGAGGTCCATGAAAATAGTAGAGTTTGTTGCGGATGCCTAGCCCTAAATGGGCAGATTTTCAGCTTGCGGAAACTGCCATCTTATTTTTAGGTTACCGTGAACATTAATCTACATTTTTGTTCCTTTTCCTTCACTTAGAAAATATTTTTTGAAGCTGAGAATACTGAACGCCTGCACTACCACAAAACACGGAGTTCTTTTTATAATAAAAGGTAACCGCAAACTAAGCATGCAAACCCTATTAATCACCGTATGAGTTTCCTAAACACTCTCAACACTCCCCCCATGCCTGTCCCCTGGGTGCAGCCGCATAACTCTACCTTTGCTATCTGACTCTGCAATGTGTGGTGCAGAGGTGCAGGTCGGTATGCATCATGTACTGCTCTCTGTTCTATCGGACCAGTCCAACTATTACCAACACCCAACCCTCCCTAAAAACAACGTAATGATGCTGCTTTTCGTGTAATTTGGTGACATCCTCTTGTGACGCGCTAATGCTGCATCGTATCCTTGCCTTGGGGACTCGTCTGCCATTGGTCCTGTGGCAAGTGGTTTTTGGTTGCAGTTTTGATAATGTTCAAATTTTAGCTTTGTAGGGGCCCTGTGCACTCTTGGCCTTTATTTACATACTTTTAATATGTATTTTTATATGATGCGCAACAGGAGGCGGTATTGAGCACAGCTTCCGGGCCTCTGGTCTGTACTGGGCGTCATTCCGAATACCTTTGGAATGGGACGATTAGGAAACACCGCGTCTGCAACAAATGTCAGCCGTGGGGGGCCTACAGGACCCAAAATATTCCCGGGAGAATCAGCCAATCAAACAGTAGATTTAAAGGGGTCATATGTTTTTTCTCTAGACCTGTTCGATGAAAAGTGCCTGCTGCGTACGGCCTGTGTTCCCTCAGACATGTGTCCCGCAGGAAATGATGAAAATTCCTTACATTCTTGAAACAGAAGGGGTTAACACCGGACGTCGTCGGTTTGAAGGAGACCACTGGCGTGGCCTGATATGAAGTGCAGATGCCTTGATCTGTTGTCAGGGGCCGGGAGTGGAACGATGATGTGAACCATGCGGCTGCCCCAGCAAGACGCAAGAGGAAGGCGGGAGAGAGAAGAGGGGTAATGGCCCGTGCCATGACAGCGTCTCCCAACGTCCCCACCCCTCCGCAGACCTGCAACGTCCACTGAGCGGTGGCGAACAGCTCCCGCCACCGAGCATCTTCAACCCTTCCTCCCTGCGCCGCTTCCCGTTCCTGCCTCTTCTTCAAAGCAGTCACTTCCGGCATTATTTATTGCTCCCTGTGCTGCATTTCCCAACGGCACTGGTGATACTGAATTCTAAATCATCATGCAAGTGCACGAAATGGAGTTTGCAATAACTGGCCAGTGTAAGAAAACGCCATTTTGCATTGGGCTAGTACTCCAAATTTCGGTGGAAGTGTGGGTGGCATGTTGTAGGATCTTCAAAGTAACCTATGAAAATAGTGGACATTATATTTGCCTCGAATACCAGTGAAAGGACACTCAAGCACTTTCACGGTTTGCCAGGGCAATGATGCTTGTGCCCCGCAGCAGTTAAACCCATTTTTGTAAATCTACAGTAGGCCCAACCGTGTTTCAATCTTTATCTTACCGAGCCAGCACTAGCCTTTTATCATTGCTGTCACCTATATGCAGTGGGAGCCCCTTTATGCTAAGAATTTTGAATCAGATATGCTAGTGCCAGACTCTCGTCATTGATGCCATCCAACTTCTGACCCGGATGTCAAGAGTTACTTCTCCAATGTCAGGTACATTATTTTGTCATGGTTGCCCCCTGCACATCCAGTATGCCAAGGCTGTTGTGCCTAATGTTAAGAATTTCGTTAAATATGCATGTGCTTTGGCCACAGGTGTCTTCTTTGCCAAGAATTACCTTTCATGACGACATCCGAGCCCTGATGGACAATGGAGAAACAGCGGCCCTCATCCTCCTAGACCTCTCCGCGGCATTCGACACGGTCTGCCACCGCACCCTAGTACGGCGCCTCAGCAACGTCGGAATCCAGGACAAGGCGCTGGAGTGGATCACCTCCTTCCTCGACGGGAGAACACAGAGAGTCCGCCTACCACCGTACAAGTCAGAGGCCACCGAAGTCATCTGCGGCGTCCCCCAAGGATCATCTCTGAGCCCCACCCTCTTCAACGTCTACATGAGCCCCCTCGCGGCCATCGTACGCAAACACAACCTCAGCATAATCTCCTACGCCGACGACACCCAGCTGATCCTCTCCCTGACCAACGACCCCGCCGCCGCCAGAGCCAACCTGCACGAAGGGATGAAAGAGGTAGCCGAGTGGATGACGACCAGCCGCCTGAAACTGAACTCGGACAAGACGGAGGTCCTCATCCTGGGCTCCTCTCCCTCCGCCTGGGACGACTCCTGGTGGCCTCCCGCCCTGGGCACCGCACCCAAACCGACAGACCATGCACGCAACCTGGGCTTCATCCTGGACTCCTCCCTCTCCATGACCAGGCAAGTCAACAACGTCTCCTCGGCATGCTTCAACATCCTACGCATGCTACGGAAGATCTTCTGGTGGATCCCCACCGAGACCAGGAAGACCGTCACCCAGGCCCTCGTCACCAGCCGACTGGACTACGGCAACGCCCTCTACGCCGGGACCACCGCCAAGCTCCAGAAGAGACTCCAGCGGATCCAGAACGCCTCAGCCAGACTCATCCTCGACATCCCACGAACCAGCCACATCTCCGGACATCTGCGAGACCTTCACTGGCTCCCCGTCAACAAAAGAATCACCTTCCGCCTCCTCACCCACGCACACAAAGCCCTACACGACCAAGGCCCGAGCTACCTCAACAGCCGAGTCAACTTCTACGCTCCCAAACGCCACCTCCGATCAGCCAACCACGCCCTCGCCGCCGTCCCCCGCATCCGAAGAGCGACTACAGGAGGAAGGTCCTTCTCCCACCTGGCCGCCAAGACCTGGAACTCCCTCCCGACCGACCTGCGCCTGACCCAAGACCACCTCTCCTTCAGGAAGAAGCTGAAGACCTGGCTGTTCGAGCAGTAGCGGCTCCCCCCCCCCCCAGCGCCTTGAGACCCCACGGGTATGTAGCGCGCTTTATAAGTGTCACTGATTGATTGATTGATTGATTGATGCACAGCGGCAGCATTTTGCCATGGGTGCAGGAAAGGCCAAGAAGTACCACCAGAATGCCAGTGGCAGTATTTGTGTGCCCCTTATTCCAAGAATGACCTCCAATATTCCAGTGTCAGCACTTTGTCATGACTGTTCATCATTGACATGGGTGTCCCTTGTGAGAAGAATTACCTCCAGTATGCCAGGGCCAGGATTTTGCCATGGCTGCACCTGATGCCAAGTGTTACCTTCAATATGCCAGTGGTAGTGCCAGCAATTCTCTGCTCCTTATGTCGAGAATTGCCCCGATATGCCAGTACCCACTTTTTGCCAAGGATGACCCCATAATCAAGAACTACCTGTTCAGTCTCACAGCATTCTGACTGGATGTGTTGTATACTTTCACTGCATACTTGAGATGACACATTTTTAAAATGTTGTTTTAAGCACCGAGGAAAGTGGATGCGTTTCCTCACTCTTCCCTTCTTCTACTCTACCCCACATGCTCATTGTCCACCCTTTCCCACCCTCCATGCGGTGTATCGTATGTATTTGTTTCATTTCTATTTTTTACAAAGGCCTAGCAGATGCAAAGTGCTACTGGGATGCTAACTAGACCCCCCCCTCTCTTATACTGCTAGGACCTGGCAGCTAGAAGGAGCCTTTGAGTGACTTGTTTTGCCTTTTTAATTTGTAATTTTCCAGTCTAAAATGGCTGTCCATAATGACTGTCCGTGTCTCAACAATGACAATGGGTGCGTAATGATGTGCATTTGCATCACAACACATCTTGAAAGATTGCAAGGCATGTGTGAGTGTACGTACCACTGATGCATGCACAGACATGCGACTGTAAAAAAAGCATTGTCAAAATCAATAGCTCAGCATTTTAGAGCCGAGACCTGATGGCTTTGCTAATGCTTGCTGCATATGCTGTATATGTCAGTGAGGTGATTTTGCAGTTTCAACCTATGCTCTGTCCACTTATGCTACCTACTCAATGTTGAAAGAAGTGCTGTTTATGCACCTGCTTAATTTGTGATCAGACACAACACCCCCCACACCCACAGGTTGCAATGTTTTTTTTTTTATTAAATAGGAGAAGCCATCTCCAAGCAGAATTAAGCTTTTTGGTTGGCCTATTTGTTTATAGATGGAAGCACCTCTTAGATTTCCGTTTGCTTGTCCTCTGAAGGGAGCATTTGCCCCTACCAGCCTAATAGCTCCACAGTTGTACAAGAAGTTCAATTATAGTTTCACAGATTTGCCCCTTTGTCAGCAATCACACAGACACTGTAGTTTAGATACATTGTTTTAGTAGCACCAGTTGTATTGTGCGTGATGCAACTGAATACACTGACAGTAAATGTTGTACTATTTCTATCATGAGTTTGCCTTGGCAGACACACAGACACTATGATGATTGTTAGTAAGCTAGAATTCCTGTTTTGTGAAATAACACTCTTTCAGGGCTTACTTTTACGTGCCGTTGAGGCATTTCTAGGAGCACTGTAGCCAGGCATAATGATAGAGTACTATGTGTTAGAGAGGTACCATTTTCTAAGAACTCACACACTATCTTGTGATCACTTTGGACCACTAACACACACTCTCAAGCTTGCTCCCACACCTACGTGCTGTCTTGTTCACTCCCTCACTCAATCCAGTGTCATCTTAATGATTTTCTGGCCCCTGGGCAATTAATATTTTGGGGACCCCTGTTCAATCAAATTTGAATTTTATTATTTATATTCTCCTAATTCAATACTACATGATGTCAAACAATATTGCAGTATACTTTAACTTTCGCTCAAAAACAGAGGAAAGTTTTTACTTTGACCCCAAAATTCCTACAAATGACACAGGTTAGAGAAAGTCAGAGGCAGAGAAACTCAGAGAGAGGTTCTGATAGAGAAATCTGCAAAGGTGTGCCCGAGTAGGAGAAAGATCACTTTAATAGGGAAGGTGGGGGGACTTGGGCAATTGCCCACTTTGCCCATGCCTTAAAACGTCTCTGACTCAATCAGTGCCTCACTCACTCTCACACTCAGTCCCTCACTCACCTATTTCCGTGCTCACATACTCCCTCACAGTGAAATGTACACACTCTCTTAACTTTAGCCCACCCTGGCCACAAACAGAGATAGCCCTGTGCATCAAATGTTTATAAATCAAAGTTCTTACAAGTTTAACATTGAGCATAAGCGCCATCCGCCGACAATGCACACCTCCCGACATCAGCAATAGCCATCAACTGCTGCAATGGCAATAACATCACTCAAAAGAGAAATCATCCAGTGCAGTGCAGTGTCAGAAAAAAATTGGTCTGAATTTTCCTTGCATTGGGTCAGCATCAATTTGCCTTGCGACAAAGTAAATGAGGAAAGTTTCTAGATTTTTTCTTGTATCCAGCAGAAAAATGCAATATAGCTACCAGGAAGGACACATAGAGTAGAGGCCGAAGTTCTAGTTTTGCTACACCTCTTTACCTCTCCTTATCTTTCTTTAGTAGCTAGGTTTCAGGCCCACCAAAAGAGAAAAATGTACTGATCCTCAGTGGTGGCTGGCATTTTCCAAGGGTGGTGAGAAGGGGGCCGGGAACAAAATAAACCAACAATATTAAATACAATCGACTTACCTTTCTTGCTTGAATCATGATGTCCTCCTCCTTCAGGTGTCTTCTTCGGAACCAGGAAACTGCAATACTCAATCCTGGAGCTGCTATCACAGCATGAGAGCAGCAGCAGGATTGGCTAGAGTAGGTTCTTTCAGCGCTCCTAAAAGCACTAGATGCCTGCACTGTCTCTAACCCAGCTGTCTAAAGCAGTTGTGTTAGAGAACTTTAAAATGTGCATGTCTGGCTGGCCACCGCAAGACAGCTGGCCAAAGAGACATGCGCATTGCCACTCAGTGACACTGGCCCCGCCCCATCCTAACAGTTAGGTCAGGACAGGTTGCTGAAAAATAAAATGGTAATAAATCAAATGTATTTGTTTTTTATTTTTCACGTCTGGGGCTTAGGGGGCGACGCTCCTCCGCTCAAATGGAGGAGCTGCCCCTGCTGATCCTGCTACCAACTACCATAAAGGGACATTTTATGAACAGTGTTAAAAGTCAGTGGTAAGTTCAGCTTTAAACAATTTAACTACAGGGAGACAGCAGGGGTTTAGCTCTCAGCTCAGGCACAGCGCCACCTTGGAAAGGGAAACTTTCTCCCAATGCATTTCCAGTTCCCCTACTGATAGTGTATTGGTAGTGTGCAAAATATACCTTCAATGTGATCTGCATTACTTATCTTATTGACTAAAGCATTGTCATTTATTGATGATGAGAATCGCTGAAGGATGTAATGACTACTCACGCAAGTTGTGCTCTTTGCTGAATCTGGAATATGACGGTGGAGTACTGCCAAATGAGGGCAAGTACATTGATCGAAGATGACAGATGAGGCAGAAGGACAGCTCAGGACACTGAAAATGTTTGTGTTATCCATTTAGTCAATTAATGATCCTTGTCTTAATTGAGTGCAGATATCCAGGTTTCAGGGTTAAATAGGTTCTGGAAGGCCCAATGTTCACTCACAAAGGTGGGATCAAAGCCACGTTTTTGAATAACCGCTGACTGTGTAGTTCATTCCGGTTCGCATTCAATGGATGTAAACCTATCCCTTATGAATATTCTGAAAAGTAGGTCTGGGAGGTCAGATCCGTGCAGAGATTTTCAAGATGATGGCTGACTAACCAAATGAGTTCCATTTGGACTAATGGTATGAACATTTTCTCTGGGTGGAGGTACAGAAAATCTGGTATGAATCAAGCTCTCCTGGGTCTGTGTTTGAATGCCCTGTTATAGATTGTAATACAAATATTTATACAAGGGTAGCCTTCCTAAACCCACACAGACACTTAGTCGGGGGATACTGTTCCAAAAATAGAAAGGCTTTGCTAGAAACTTTGGTGTTCACCCAGGGTTCTAGGGGACCCAGGGAGCTTCTGCCTCAGTGGATTGCAATGATCAGCTCTACAGGTCTTTTTCCATATTAGACTTCCCTGACTCATCATTCCATTCAAACCTCGACTTCCTCTCTACTAACATGACTGTGGTCATGCCAGGAAACTAGGCCATAAATAAACTGTTATGCCAATCAAACTAACCAGAGTTCAACCAGAGTTGATCTTAGGTAACACTTGTCCAATACCATTATTGCTGTTTCGGTGCTGATCCCTTTGAACAACAGGATCCAGATCTCCATAGGACAGCATATATTTCTGCACAAGTTCCTATGTTTGTAACCCCTGGAATATATTTGGTTTTTATGCAATAGTGTCTGCTCTGTGTAATTGTGTTTTCACTGATTTAATTTATGACATGGCCTTTTTTTAAAGCATTGCAAAAAACACAGTTGATGGACAGAATGCAGAACAATGTCTTACATTCACCCCAGTACAACGATATGGGCCTAAATCCATCGTTTGTTTGCACTCCACACCACCCTAGGTGAGACAATGGCTATATGCAAATCAGCCTTGACCCTGTGCCTCATGGGAACAGTCCAGCCCGAACTACCAAGCCATGTCTTTCCTAGACCGGAATCAAGCATCCAAGGACCGGTTTCTGGCTATCAGCCTTCTTCAGCCTGGATAGCTTGACTCCAGTGATGTGGAGAGCCTGGGACTCACGTCTGAGCATACCCAGCCCACTCGGGGTGAAAATTGCAAAAAACACAGTTGATGGACAGAATGCAGAACAATGTCTTACATTCACCCCAGTACAAAGATCTGGGCCTAAACCCATCGTTTTTTTGCACTCCACACCACCCTAGGTGGGCACAGGGTCAAGGCTGATTTGCATATAGCCATTGTCTGACCTAGGGTGGTGTGGAGTGCAAAAAAACGATGGATTTAGGCCCAGATATTTGTCAAGCTATCCAGGCTGAAGAAGGCTGATAACAACCCCCATCAACCAAAAGGTGAATCCAATAAAGGAAAACCGGCTACTGAGAGCGGCCTATGCCCAGTTGTGCCTATAAAGAAAAGAGAGAAATCTCTTTCCTTATAAAAGGACCCTCACTCACCACTAGTTGGTGACATGCTTCATCATTGGGTCCCCGCTGGGGTGGCTAAATGCCTCCCCAGCGTGCTACAACGCCTGAGTTACAGCGGAGCAGGATAGTATTGAGTGCAACAGTGCTCAAACTAAAAGTGTGTAAATAACTGTGAGTTCCAATTAAAAAATACAAGGTTGAAACCTATAAAAACTTTTAATAAAGGTCAACCCGTATTGGTTAAAAACAGTGTGAACGAACAAAGTAGGTTCTGTATTAGGAAACCTGTGTCCTTTAACCCGTCTATATACGGCTCCGATTTTTCGGGAGAAAGAACTGACTGCACTCCATGCGTGGGAAAATAAACCGGTTTATTTAACCACATCGCTGCTGTGGTTATTTTTCCCCTGTGCTGAAAATTGCTATTTTCCTTTTTTTATGACGAGCTCAGCTCGTTATCAGCACAGCTCAACTGTGCCTCATGACGAGCTGAGCTCGTCATGAGCATGGAAGGGGTTAAACCGTTAATACAACAGGACGCGTTTCGGCTTCGCGCCTTCTTCTTACTATATATATATCTTCAAGGTGCATAGATGTTGAGCAAAGAATAGTAATTATCTAATTTCCTCTATGCATTCACTTCCTTGATATTTTGGTTTTAGATATTTTGCTCACAATATTGGGCCACTAATAGCCTTTGGTGATATTCCAGACTACAACCCATAAAAATCACTGCCATGCCTGTCTATTAGCCCAGTCTGATCTCTCACCAGATTAAAGCTTAAGCAAGTGGCCATTTAATAAATATTTGTAATGTACAGACTTGATACCTCTATACTACTTTTAGCCAGTCTGGAGCCCTTGCATCGTGAGGCCAGGTGTAAGAAGTCACTACCATGCACGCCAGTGCTAGTTAGTGCCCACCACTGTCAGGCACTGGGTGTTGTCTCTTCAGAAAGCGATCCCTGGCAGGAGCACCTTCCATCATCTGGGTGAGGCCCCCAGGAAATCTCAGCTCTGTGTTGTGCCAGGCCCTGTAGCCGTCCTGCACCATGAGATTCTGGTGCCACACTGTAAGCCCCAGTACCGGATGCTGCACAACTGGTATAATGCCGCTCCAGCACCCCCCACACACATATATCTAGGGAAGTTGCAGCAGCAAACTGAGCATTGGGAGGGTAAAAAGGCCCAGATGGCTAACAACCAGGCTTACTCGCCCTCGAGGAAGTGTGGGTTGGGAATTCCCCATTTGACACACAAGGCTGCACAGCATAAATATATGGTTGAATGGTCAAGATCCGAGTCTGAGAAACACTGGTGCTTGATAGACCAAGTGATAGATGGGATTCACATTTGGAAGATACCATGTCTTCCTAAACCACATAGACCGTGGGGGGTATACGTCTCCCTGGTGCTCCGGACAACAGAGAGCTCTAAATGGGTGGGAGACCTCTTTGACCTGGATGGCCTTCTGGACTTTGCCCAAATCCAATCGGACTTTGGCATACCCACTAGAGCACAATGGAAATATCTAGCCATCAGTCACTGGGTCATGAAACCTCTTCACACACCACATGCCCAGTCACACCTTTCAAGCAATGGCTTATAAGAAGCTTCTATCAGATATATATGCATTCTTTAACACTCCACAATGGAGGGTCCCATCCTCGGCATAGAGTGTGGATGCTCTTTCACTCCCAAGGAATGGGCAGACATCTTGCATCGGACCTGCACTTGTGCATGCAGTGCTGATGGTAAAGAAAGCCTCATTAAAATCACACATTATTAGTACTATACACCTGAGAGGTTGGACAAGTGCAAACTGGAAGGGGACAATAGCTTTTCACAGCAGTGTGGTCACCCTGGGACACTAACACACATCCTTTGGCAATGCCCCAAACTGCAGAACTTTTGGTCAGAGGTACGGGTGGATATTAACGGGATGTACGACACGGACATACCACGCTTCCCGAGCTATATTTTGTTGGGACTCCCTAATGCGCTCACCTATCCCCTGAGATCGTTAAGGGGAAAGGCCATCACTCTTGCACTTTGCCCAGCAAAACAAACTAAATTAGCTAGATGATACATGGACACTGTCCTGTCGAAGGGAGTTGTCATGTCCGAGTTACCTAAGAGTGCTCCGCCTCACCAATAGGGGACAGGCTCCCAGTGGGGGCTTCTAGCTAACTTCTAATTTGTGCTCCAATATCACTGACCAGACTGCATCGTCGCATTTCTAGATGAGAACTGTCAACCGCACTACCCCTTTACTCTCCAATATTTTTTTACTATGTTGTGTTATAATCTGTATTTCCCTCCCCCCTCCCCCCGACCTCTCACCTTGCCCCTCCCCCTGCCTTCCCCTATTTGCCTCTTGTCCTGTGGTCACCTTACCCCACCGGCCAGTGGATGAAGTTGAGGGATGCTTTGTATTGTTGAGATTTTCTTTCTTGAAAAAAGCCTAATAAAACAGATTTAAACCTAAACACTAAGTTCGAGCTACATAAGGTGTTGGAAGCAATTCAATCTATTCCCCAGATGGTGTTCCTATGGAGCTCTATGAGGAGGACATCAATTTCTGGGCTCCCATAATCACAAATGTGTTACACTGTGCTGTGGTCACCAAGCAGCCCAATTCCTGCCACTCAGCTCCCAAGATCCAATCTCACTGATACACTCAACAGTTAAAATTGTTGCTTGCTTTATTCTCAGTAGAATAGAGGTCTGGGCAGAAGAAACCAAGGCGATCCCATGGGTGCAATATAGATTTAGAGAGGGTTTTGGTACCCTGGAACGGTGCCACAATTTACAACGATCATTAGTAAATATACTGTGGCAAAAGGGGGTGGTGGGACTTGTACCTCTTCTTTTTCGACCTCAGTAGTACCTTCAGTGAGATTAACCAAGTCAAACTATGGAACATGCTCATCCAGATCCGTCTCACCAAGGATCTCGTTGAACTTCAAAGGGCACGGCATTGGTAGGTTTCTGCCTCACACAGGTTTGAGTCAAGGGTGAATGCTCAAAATCATTTTCTTTGGCAAGTGGCGCACGCCAAGGGTGTGTCCTGAGACTGGTACTGTTTCTGCGGTATATCATTGGACTGAACGCTTCTTTCATATCCTCGGGGAAGGACCTGCAGAAGATTCATTCACCCCAGTCCCGGCCCTACCGTATGCTGATGATGCCGTTCTGCTCTCCTGCAACCCCAATGGTTTAATTGATAACTTTGTGCAGTCATGGATAAGTTTAACCTAGAGCTCAGTATTTAAAAAACTAAATACATGGTTTGCAGTCAGAGAACAAGGGATACTGGTCCCATCTGCATCAAGGGGAAGCACGTAGATTTGGTAAACGATTTCCTGAAGCTAGGTGTAATATTTGATTCCCTAAGCACATGGTTGCCTCTCCAACAGATGCCTGTGCTTTACTTGTTCAGTGAATGTGCTGTTTAATCTTGCCAACCATGCAGCCCGTAAACCAATTTAGCCCATCTTGGAAATGTATTAACATAAATGTCTACCTGTCTTGACTTCACTTACGGGGTAGGTATCTGAAGCTACTGTGATGTCACAAAACTGCACATAAAAGAATAATTTTGGTAAGCGCTTATTATGTCTTCCACCTTCCACGCCTCATTTCTTTACTCATGAGCAATTCAATACAACTTATGTAGAAGACCGAATTAAGTTAGCATCTTTCCTACTTTGGATATCAATATGGGGTAATAAACACACCGCCCTTAACCAAGACATTATTTCTGATCGTATGTCACGTGATAGGGGCCACATGATCCCATGGCTTCAACATATTAGGACCTGACCTGTACAGGTCACCGTATCTGCTAAAAAAGATGGACATCTACACGGTGAAAATTATATTTGACCTTTTCTAATACGACCAGAGAAGTGAAGGAATTGTGCAAACCAGTGTTGTGCAATTATACAATAACTCAGACAAGCAATGGCATTGAACCATCCTGGGTTGGGAACCTGTGGGATAGATTGCTCCTCACAAAATGTCAGCAGGGACAAGTTTGTTGTGTTTCCACCACGGAAAGTATGATACTGCATCGGTTCTGGTTTGACCCTGTGACGAGACTTCTGTACAGTCATTGGCTCACTTTGTTTTCTTTTGTAAATATTATGTACCTTTTAATAAGACATTGTCAATACCTATGTTTAAGTCTAACAGATTTTATCAATATAAACCAGCCTTGTACTTGTTACGCATCCATCAAATCAGTTTGTGTGCTACTCTGTGGGGTGTTTTTTGAAAGCTGCTTTATTCAAATGCTATCAACGCAACCTTTGAATTTCTATTTTAAACTTCTAGTTTAGGATAATGATACTGATATTTTTAATCAACGCTGATAAGCTTTGCATTTTTATGATAGGCCATCAAACCAACCTATTTGTCATAAAAATGGCTTGATGTTATTGTTAATTGTAATTGGTAATTCTCTTCAACATGTTTTTAACTTTATAATGGTTTTTCAATGTTCAAGTGCTTTAATGATTATTTTTAAATGATCAAATGAAGCTTACTGAACAATTGATTGAACAAAAATACTTTCAAGCTGCGTAAAAGTTACACATTTTTGTGCAAGCATAATTCCCCATCTAGTAGAAACTCTGCATGCATGAATTTTGCATATTTAAATACTTCATAAAATACTGACTTTCTTAGGTTTTTGAGATTCTCTTGGGAATATTTGTGAATCTCTAAAAAGTGGGAAACCGACTTCAAATGCACGAGCCGTTTGGTATTTAGGTATGGAGAGGTTTTTTAAGAATGGTATTTGTTGGCTAAATTGCAAATATTTGATCACTTACATCACGGATAATTGAGTATTATATCATGAAGGTTGTATAATAATAATAGTAATAATAATAATAAAGCAGAGGTGATAAGCTGTGGCTAAAGTTTGTTTATGGAAAATACAGAAAGTAGTCGTCAAAAAGTTGATTTTCCTACGCTTGTGAATTGTACTTTGATATAATTAACCATTATCGTAATTCCTGTTACTCCTTCCTTAATCCTAATCTTCTTTTATTTCCTCTTACACCATGCAATATCTACTATTTTACGGACAGGTCAGTGCTCCCATACCATCTCTTATGCTACCATTCTTCTTACACCATCACTTATAGCTCAGTACTCTAACTATAACCCCTACCCAAACTCTTAACCTAAATTTAGCCCCATCTTTTACCCATACCCTAACTCCACTCTTAACACTAAAACCAACACCTTTCTTTATAATGTCCCTTACAACACCCCTTGCTTTAACCATGACCCTAACTCAAACTTTAATCCTAACCCAACCCATGAAGTTAACCCATATCCAATCCCTTACCCCATCTCTAACTTGTACTGTAACCCGAACCTTAGCTCTCATCCCTACCCAAACTCTAGCCTGTACATTTCACCTAACATCTCACCCTCACATCATAACTTATTTGAACATTCCCCATGCCCCCAGTGATTTTGCATTCGATCCTTTCTAAGATGGTACTAGTCATTTTTTAGATATAAATGAAAAAAACGAAGTGCACATAAAATACCATTGATAAGAATGTATATGCAACACAGTAAATGCTGTGCTTTGCACTATTCCCGAAAGCACTTTCTAAGACCCTTGCTATACATAATGTTCCCTATCTAGGGAAACAATTCACAAAGAATAGTTAAAGATGCAGAAATGCAGAAATGCAACCATCCTAATTTTCTTCCTACATTTTGTCCTAGGTTAATTACAGTTTGGAAACAAAATGGAGTTTGCACACAAATCAGGAATGCAACGTGTGCAGTAGTGCATCACTGCAGGTTTAACTTTTCTCCTCCAGCTAGAAAATAATTTAACTAATGAAGAGAACCCTAGGCCCACTCCCCAGTAAATATGGGCGTCATTGTGTGCCTTTCACACTCAATTTAAACATACGCTTAAGGTTTTATCATGGTATGTTTAATCGTGCTAAGTGGGTATGTTAAATGTTTGGGAAAGTTTGTGACTAACCACAAAGTTAAGACCTCGTGATAATCACTATCATTTCAATGCCCTCCACCCAATCCCTCCTTTAGGAGACCAATAGTCCTACCTACAGTACAGCTTTCAATACTGTGGAAAATCATCCAGGCTTGTGTATTTACCATGATTGTAAGTTCCATCTGCGGGACCTTATGTCAAGCGATGTTAGTGTAGGAAACCTGACATTTGTACCCAGGAATTGCACTTTTTGAGCACCTATACATGTTTAGATGTAGTGCCAAGTCTCAGTTATTTAACTCACAAAACTTCTCTTAATGCCTGCATGAACAGTGAAAGAGATTGTAACAGTTACTAGCTATACAAATGCAAAGTGATAGCCATGCGTGCTGATGGCATTTAGAAACATGAGGATCTGTGCATAATTTGCAAATTAATACTTCACTGTGATTTTCCTCAAAATATCCCTCTGACTCAAAAGAAGTTTTCATATAGCTTATCAAATTACATTCCTAAAACAGTTTCAGCTTATTAAATATTAATATTTTCAAATTCATTTATTTTAGTAACTTAAAATAACTACAAAAACATTCTTAATTAAATCAAATTTTCAAAATAGTTTATTTAAGTAACCAAAAACAACTACAAAGCATTCTTAATGTGTCTATTTTGGGGATAATAGATATTAACACCAGAGACTACAAACAATCTAATACAATGGCCAAATTTGTGAAACCACTATCAAATATATGTGGAGAACCAGAATACTGTATATGGTGTGCTCAGCTGGATCTCTGATTTTGCTCAAGGAAAGCCCGTCCTCCATGTCTCTAACATTGTTGAACAATAAACCCAACAACACTGTGGGACGGGTATGCTCAGACGTGAGTCCCGTGCTCTCCATGCCACTGGAAATAAGCTATCCTGGCTGATGAAGGCTGATAGCCAGAAACCGGCCCTAGGATGCTTGATTCCGGTCCAGGGAAGACTTGGCTTGGCAGTTCAGGCTTGACTGTTCCCATGACGCACAGGGCCAAGCCTGATTTGCATATGACCATGTCTGAACCGGGGTGGTGTGGTGAGCAAAATAATGATGTATTAAACCAAGATCTGTGACTGGGGGTGAATGTTTTGCCATTGTGCAACATTCCGTCCATCAATTGTTGTTTTTGCATTTGTCACCCCGACTGGGACGGGTATGCTGAGACGTGAGTCCCGTGCTCTCCATGCCACTGGAATCAAGCTATCCTGGCTGATGAAGGCTGATAGCCAGAAACCGGTCCTAGGATGATTGATTCCGGTCCAGGGAAGACATGGCTTGGCAGTTTGGGCTGGACTGTTCCCATGAGGCACAGGGTCAAGCCTGATTTGCAGATGGCCATGTCTGAACTGGGGTGGTGTGGTGAGCAAAATAACGATTGATTAAACCCAGATCTGTGACTGGGGGTGAATGTTTTGCCATTGTGCAACATTCCGTCCATCAACTGTTGTTTTTGCATTTGTCATCCTGAGTAGGTCGGGTATGCTCAGACGTGAGTCCTGTGCTCTCCATGCCACTGAAATCAAGCTATCTTGGCTGACGAAGGCTGATAGCCAGATACCGGTCCTAGGATGCTTGATTCCAGTCCAGGGAAGACATGGCTTGGCAGTTCGGGCTGGACTGCTCCCATGAGGCACAGGGTCAAGCCTGATTTGCATATGGCCATGTCTGAACTGGGGTGGTGTGGTGAGTAAAATAACGATGGATTAAACCCAGATCTGTGACTGGGGGTGAGTGTTTTGCCATTGTGCAACATTCCATCCATCAATTGTCGTTTTTGCACTGTGTGCACAGCAAAAACGTGAATCCAAAGTTTGGCAGCCAAAATAGAGAGGCACTACCCAGAACCAACCAAGCTTAGGTCACAGGCACTATACTGGATGTAGCTGAAATATGGTAATGTTTACACTCATGGCTGTTTAATGGATGTGGCTGTAGATTTGCTGTTCTTTAGTTATCTGGAGCAAAGTTTGAAGCCCCCCCAGCGTTGTGTACCAGAGGCCTTTACACTGATAGAATAAATATACTCAGCAGGGTGGAATACATATAGGTGCAGGTGCAACAGTGACAGCAGCAGGATATAATATACATAACATCAAAAATACTACCAATAAATGGACACTGGGTGACATGCGCCCAGGTGACTCAGCTCAGGAACCGCTGTATATAGGTTGAGTTATATGGTGAGGGTATGGATGTAGTCAGTATCCGCCCTCCGATGGTGAACTTCGGTGCAGGGGAGGCCTAGGGCTGTCAAATGTTTTCACAGGCTGTCCAATTGTTTGCATAGGTAGGCTTTTAATTCTAACTTCTTTGTCTAAATTGAGGTTTATAGCAGGGCTGGACTGGGAACCCAAAGAAGCCCATGCAATTTTGGTAGACTACCTGCCCCCCCCTCCCTAGAGGTGGAGAAGGGGTGCTGCAAGAATGAAGGGCTGCTGCTTTTATTACTGGGGGCCAATACTGTAGCACAGCTGCAAAATCGGCCCCCAGTAACAAAACTGGCCCCACCCCTTTAAAACCGTGTGCCACTCTTCCAGCCTCCCGTGGAAAGGCCCGATGCCTGCCACGGCCAGTCTGGCCCTGGCTTATAGGGAAATTGTTCCAAGAGTTGATAATATTTTGTGAATATAACAGCCCAAGTTTAAATTTAGGATAGAGCGATTTGAGTTTTGAACAAGTTTGTAGTAGGTACCCAGGTGAACTTTGTGTGAATCATTTTTATATATGAATATTGACAGTTAGGATTCATAATTTGTATTGGGATCTTAGTTAGCCAAGGACAATCCATTAGAAACATGATATAGTGACCGCAGACACTTGTCAAGAGTTGGCAGTGAACTCTGATGCCTTCACTTCTAGCTGCACAGGTTACATTTTGTCCTTAATTAGTGAAAACTAAATGTAAATAAGTTAAACGAGTCTGATGGTCTAAAGACAGTTCTCACTGGTGATCCTTCACCTATGTGTGCATTAGTACTGAGTCTTCACAAAAAACATTCCAACAATTAAGCACATCAGGAATATGTTCTGGCCTGAACCCGGATGGAGACCATAGTAAATATTCAAGATGGTAGAGCAGTTTCCTTTCAGTTGCCTGGAGGCCACTTGTCATTACAGCGTGAGTTAGAAATACAAATGTACATAATGCTTCAATATCTCCCTCTTTTCACTTCCTCGTCTTGTTCTTCGCCAGTGAACACACAAAATCCCAAAAGCATTAAACCAAGACATGTAATGACGTGACTTGATCAATAAAAGGACACAAGCAGTTTAGCAACTGCCTTGTGTACAACTAGACATCTAGATCCGAGGCAGAGGATGTTCTACGCTCCACCAGGGTTCAGCCCAGCTCACAATGGAAGTATCTGTGAGACAACCAAAGATACAGCCCCTAGAAATAATGTGTCTTACGTAATTTGGGGTTCAGTCTTTCAATCAGCACCAGAAGCACTGGGCAGACACCACACACAGCTCAATTGAGAACACTCTGACATTAATTGGGAATGCCTGCATGCTTATTGTACAGCCTGTTGTCTCAGATCTTCAGGTCACCATATTTTATGGTGAGACTTGGTTGGATCTATGTTTGATCTCAAAGGCAGAACGAGTGCGCTCCGCCCACCAAAAGTAACAAATTAGATCAGTAACAGATTAGCAATAGAGGCAGAATCCCTGCTCAAAACATGGCGAACATTAAGGCGATGAAGAAAACCATGTAGTAGCGATAATGTAATACGTACTGGAACTTAAGGTAAAAATGTTACGCTATCTAAGGAGCATTCATGGCTAAAGCCACACCGAATTTTAATAAAGGATCAATTTACCTTTAAAAATAGCTATTTTTTGTGAATATGTAAAGTGACAAGTCATTATGTAATATACAGCTGAGTCGTAAGTTAAGGCATTTCTTGATAGTCACAGGTACATGGTGAGAAAAATGCAGGTTTTTCTTCAGAATGAAACACTATTTTGCCTTTAAAATAAAGACTTTTAATAACTGTAAAACACTCACTGAATGAACACTTGAAATCAGAATTATGCATTTTAAATACACCACATTAATTACTCAGTTAGAAAACAAATCTGTGGTTGCCGTGCACAGTATTCATATGTTGTGACTTAACCAATCCACATTCATATGTGTTCTAATGCTGTAGTGTCCAACAATCCTGCCCTATGTACATCGCGGGAGATGACACGGAAAATCCAATTCTTCTGTGGTGCATGTAAAGTACAGTGAGGCATGCTTATAAAAATGCAATAAAAGATTTTTTTTTTTTAACTTGTCCTCGCAAAGTCGATTCTGTCCTTGACAGAAAGAAACATGGCCACACCGGTGATTTAATGGTGGGTCATACTCAGAAAAGTATGAGAATGATGTGAGATGTACACAGGTAAGTTGCCCTCTAGTAATGGGACATAGATAAGTAATGCACTGAAGGTATGGTTTGGATACCACTGAGACACTGTCTGCACTGTGCTTTTTAAATTGTTGAAAATGTACAATGGAGTAATTGTTATTACTCTTTTATGCAGGGTTTTTATTCGTCTAGCTGAGAATCTTTGTGGAAGATTGTATATATATTTTTTTGTCCTGAAGAGGTGGTAATATATCATAGGAGCCACCGAAACACATCAACATAGTTTTATATTATGCAGGATCCGCTACACATTGTTCTAAGATAGATGATTTGTAGAGAGATACATGAAGCATTATTTTTTTGAGTTTACAGCGGGCTAGCAACATTGGAAATGATTTATGTGTACTGTCTTGTGTTTTCTCCCCTGTTTTAATTGTATTGCTTGAAAGGACTTTATATTGTCAGATTAACGTTTGCACTGTATTGTGGGGAAAGGTGTCATTCTATGTACAATTGATATTTTGAACTGTACAGCCTGTATTTTATAATATTGCATGTTTTTAATGCTTGTAAAGTTTACTTGTTAACAAAAGTTATGAGTAGTTTGTAAATGGATTATCACATGCTACTCTTGATATAATTAAAAGTCATGTGCACATTCAATGTGGATGTGGTACTTATTTGTGATTGAAAAAATCTTTGAGGTGTGAGAAAAGAGGGTTGCCTGTTGGTCGCGAGATCTATGCATGCTTGATTGATTTCCCAAGGGGAGAAATGTGTTTCCTGCTTTTACTGTGCTCTGCCCCCTTGGTTTGTGGAGTCCCTCTCCTATCAAGCAATTTTATATTACCTGCACACCCATCCTCTCTGTTCCAGTCCTTACTCTATTATGTTGGCCCTCCCCCTCTCGAGCCAGCTTCCTTTCTCCAAGCAAACATGAAGAAAATACTAAAAGTAGCCCTTGGCCACAATAACGTCGTTCACTTACAGTATAATATTAAATCAGAGGAGGGGAGGACCTTTATTTTCATGACAATTTAAAGGCTATCCTGCACATAGAGTGGAAGGACTTTTTTTAGGAAATATATATACTCAACAACATTTGATGATGATTTCCCCCATTCTCCCATGGTGAAGAGTATATTATACAGTATGGCATCTTCTTCCATGGAGTCAGAGGAGGCACTATTACCATACCCAGTAAACAAGAATGTATGAATTTCTTTGAAAAGGGCATTTACAGCATCACACTTTGTCATCAGAGCAGCATCGTATGCAACTTATGCAGTGAAGTCTTTGCCGAGACATTGTTCCTTCAAAGACAGTCTATGCAGGGGGTTCAGGACCAGTGAAGACTCTTTGTCCGTGGGCAATTTGCCTGGAATGTCTGTGAGCGCTGACAAATTCTGTCTCCAGAATGCCCAGCACCGACCACTGAAAGCAGGACTACCTGCCTCCTGAAGTGGCGGGCAGGTTGTTGAAGTTTTATGACAAATGGGGTCTGTAAATAAAGGGCAAGTGAGAATTTTCTGTTAGGAGAATTGGCTATTCTATAGAGCTCGAAAATCTGCCTCTAGTCCATTTTTTCGACAGACCTGTCTGCTGAAGTCAGATATCAAAATTAATTAATTAATTAGGGAATAACAGATCTAGTAGAGAAAGGAGCTGGGATAGAGGTTGAAATGCAGAAAGAAATAATCACACTTATTCCTTAGTCTTTCTGGTGCCCAACGAAGATGGAACCTTCTGTCCTTTTTTGGATTTCAAATTTGTGAATCATTTTGTTCTCTACGTAACATTCAAGATAACTACAATCCAAACTGTGATCTCAGGATTTTGAGAAGAGATTTCCTAGCAATGCTCAATCTTGAGGTTCCATATTTTCATTTGCCGATCTATCCAAAGAGTCAATTATTTATTTGCGGTCAAAGGACGCCAAATATAGTTCAAAGTTCTGTCCTTTGGTCTAGCCTCAACCTCTGGCCTCAGCGTTTGGGGTTTAAGCAGCCATTTGTTCCAGTAGTGACTACACATGAAAGGTATTGAAATTTTCCCATATCTGGATGACTGGCTTATATCTGCTTATTCTTTTGTTAAGACAGAGAATAATGTGAAGAGGGTGTGCGACCTCCTTCAACACCTCAGCCTTCTCAGCAACTGGAAGAAATCCAGCCTTGTTCCGCAATAGAAGAAACTGTTCATTGGGCAGCGTTCAACATAGTGTAGGATTGTGTATTTCTGTCAGAGTTCAGAATAACATTTTTGCAATTCAAAACAATCTGTCATATCTCTTGTCTTTGACTCAGGATCTGCCAGGCTCTGTCTATAGATTTAGGGGTTAATGTCAGCAACTATGGCTGTAGTACCTTGGACGAGACTTTGCTTGAAGCTTCTAGTTCTTCATGCGTTATCCCATCGTGCTCCAAATGTGAGTCAGTGGGGGTGGGAAGTGGCCTTGCAAGGGATGAAGATTCAGGGAGCCTGGTCACAATCAGAAGCCCTTCAGTCATTGAGCTGGATCTGCAGTATTGAGAGCATGCCCAAAAAATCCAGCTACTGAGATGGGAAACTGTGGTGGTCTGGGCAGACAACAAAGTGACTCCGAGCTACATACTTTGGCCAGGGAGCACAAAAGTAAAGATCCTACAGAAAGTAACGAGTGCCCTATGTTCTTCGGCGGAAATTCATCAGCTGTCCCTAAGTGCCTTCTATATTCCAGGGGAACAGAACTTTCAAGCAGACAACTTAGAAGAAATATCCCATTCTCTGTGAATTTTCAGTTGAGGAAAGAGGTGTTCCAACGGATTACAACAACTTTCGGTCATCTGTGGCTAGACCTTTTTGCATTTTCTTTCCATGCTCCCCCTTGACGAATTTTGCACAGAGATTTGATGCAAAGTGGCTTAAGGGATAGATGTGCTATCAATACTGTGGCCAGAGGACCTTTCCTATGCTTTTCCCCCTACCACCCTCCACCCAAAGCTGTTTCGAAGATTCAGGAGGAGAGAAAATCTGTGATTTGGTGGCACCTATCTGGCCGGGAAGATCATGGTTTCCTATGTTGCAACAATTGTCTTCACCTGCCATCAAGCTCGTCTCCTCTCATATTTCTCTGCCTTTCCCTTTGGAACCTTAAGGTTCTACACCTCATGACCTAGAGGTTGAAAGGGCCACAGTACAACATTTAGGTTGCCAGAAGGAAGTAGCTTTATACATGTAACAATCAAGGAAGCCATCTATTTTAGCTTTGTGCTCAAAGCATTGGACAAATGTTTCCTCATGGTGTGCGGGTGGGAATCATTAACTCCTACTACTTCTTGCCGCTTTGACTTCTCAGTGGGCAGCTTTTAAGAGTTTTAGTGAATTCTGGAGGACTCCTATTTGTCCTTTTGTCAATTGACTTCTTAAACGTTTAAGGGTAAAAAATGGTTCTATCTACTCCTGTGCCTCCCTGGGATCTTGACACTATATTAAAAAGTCTTCAGAAATCACAGTTTGAACCCCTGGAGAGCACCTCCTTGTAATGGTTAACGTCAAATGTAAAATAATTTAAGTTCTTTACTTGCCTATGTTCCCTACTTTCGATTTTTATCCAGATTGGGCGAGGATTAGATCATATCCTAAATACAGTTTCAATTCCATTTGTCCCAGGAGGTAACTCTGCAATTTTTTGATTCTCAAATGGACGTTCCTTTATCTTTAAAAGTGAAAAGGGCTCTCATTGTATATTTTTGAGCGAACGCAGGTATTAAGGGATTCTGACTCCCCTTTTGTTCTGTTTGGGCAGGTCAATAAGGGAAAAAACATCATTCCCACCTCTACTATATGCAGATGGCGTTGTCACTTTCACAGGCATAAAAGTAAATGGGAGAATTGATGCCAGAAAATATTCAATGTAGGTCAACCAGAGGGTTTCGGCTTCCTGGGCAGAGGCTAATGCAATTCTCGTAGATGAGATTTGCAGTGCTGCAACTTGCTTTAATACTAATACCTTCGCAAAACATTATAAGTTGAATATTTCTACTGTGAAAAATTGTTTTTTGGATTTGGGTGTATCTAAAACTATTATGCAATAAATAATTAATTTTTATCTTATGAAGTAAGCTTTATGTTGTCATGTCAATCTGGTGAAGACCATTTTTGGAGTACATACATATATTGTAAGCTTGGTATGTCTTCAAAAGTAAGGACTGGGACGGGGAGGACAGGCGTAGAGGTAATGAACTAGTTAGCTGCTTGTAATCTTCATTACTACACGCCCTAGTTCTCCTCGTTCCAGTTCCCCATTCCTTCCCTGTTCTCTCCCACCTTATTTAATTTTCTTTGGCACCTTGTTCTAAAGTTTGGTTACTATCAGAAGGCGGAGAGACTATTTGTGGCCATGAGAAGTATGTGTAAGCGTAGACTATTTTTTGTATTTTCGTCATGTTTGTTTGGAGAAAGGAAGCTGGCTCGAAGGGGCGGGGCCAACCTCACAGATGGGGAGGACTGGGGCTTGGAGTAAAGAACATTACTCCTAATTCATTGGTTTATTCCAGTGCAGTACACGTTTGCCACGAGCCAGTCGAGCATGGGTTTGGAATTTTTAATAAATTGATTTTAACTATGAGCAGGAGCAAGACATTTTTACTGGCAGTATGATGTAGTATGCCATTCTGTACACTAGTAGCAATATATTCCTCTTCTGCTTTGTCATTAGAAAACAATACAAGTTCTGAAGGAGGCAAAAATAGCATCTTCGCTGTGAATGCCTAGTTCATTTAAAAGGAGGAGCACTGTAATATTCCAATGACTGCTGCTTCACAGTGTAATCCTGAGGTAATCACTGTGTTTGGCGCCTTCGTTTGACGTATTGTGAAGGTGACTCTGCCTGGCCCTTGACTCGCCTTCATCCGGCTCTCCAAGCGCACGCTGGTGTACAGCTTCGCCAACAGAGCCAACTTTTTACAGAAATTGAAACCAAGAGCATATTTACCTAAATTATATCAGTTCAGTTAAAAAACAAAGTTTATTTGAACAAGACAGTCCTTAAACATATAAATCATCACAAAATACAACACCTAAAAATCGCAAATTACATATTAAAATAGCATCATAAAATTAAAGTTTAAAATCCTTGGTCCTTACTTCTAGCCATATACCATAACACGTATCATAAGTTAAGGCAAGCAATTCAATATTGGGCTCATTTCACATTTCTTTGGTTTGTGGAATGATCTTCCCTAGGAGGCCAATACTTTAAAACATCGTCATACAATTCCGAAATAAAATCGTTAAACCTTTCTTCGGACCATATATGCTACTCATATCCTGCACACAGGTAAATGTTGGGTACTAATCACATTTCAAATATTCTTTGACTTTTTGAATAAATCTTCCCAGAGCACAAGCTATATCCAGATTCCTCATTTCTAGTAAACATTCTGCAGCCTGTGCCCTGTTTTTGTGCTGTACTTTTTAAAAATTGGACGTAAAATCTCTTTCCGTAGATCTAAAAGCATTTGACAATCCAATAAAATATGTAAAATATCACAAGTTGTCCCCAGGGTTAGTACCTAGTTTGTATCAAACGCAAGGCCCAGAAACATGGAATATCCAGCTTTATTGTCAATATTTACATTTCTAAGAAATTAGGCTACCTCTTTAATGCGGGGAAAAATTAATTAGACTTTGACACCATGGAAACGATGAGGTAAATCAAAACACACCCATGTGTTCTTGGTTAACGCACTCTGGAGTAATGACATGAGGACAGAAAGGAAACTGTTATGTTAAAAATAATTTATCGGATTTGTTTTAGAAAATACGTAATAACACACATTTCTTAAAGGGGGCTACACCTTTATATTTGTTGGTGGAACTACTGCCAGGGTTGCGCGCTCAAGGCATACTGCATTTCAAAGTCCTATTTTTCATTGATTAGCGGACATTTTGACTGATGAAATATTTGTACTGCTAGTGCAAGTGAGTCTGGGAAAATGGGACTGTCCTAAAACCACAGCAGGGCTTATTACTCACCAAACCTCTTGTAACCAAAGGACTGCACCTCCTCCTCTTCTGCAAAGTCGTCTGCAAGAAAGAAGGAAAAGTGTCAGATTATAGAAGACTGGATTCACGCGCCAAAGAAGGTCCATTTATTTTGTTGTATATGTCATCAGCTGGGTCAGTTCATGACTGACCTTGGCATGACTTTCCATGATCTTCTTGTCAAGTATAATGTGAGCAGCAGGTTACTATAACAAGCATTTGCAATGCAATCGGTCTCGCCTATGGGACCTTATATGTAATTAGCTATGCAGCATATTAGCCATGGTGTTGAATCATCTACTGTTCTTTAACATGGAGGGAAAGTAAGCACTAAACTGCATGGCATGCCAGGTATGGGAACACATGGAGAGAAATATTGCCTTTCAGTGGGAAATGGTATAGTCCAAAGCTCTGTTTTTCATATAAACGCAGGGCCTTCGGTGGTCATATCGCTAAAAATACAAGATTTGAAAAAGATATGATAGTCTACTCGTGGAAGACAATTTCTATGGACGGGAATCTAGAGAATGCTAAAGTGGTTATGGTATTTTACTGACCTCTGCTGGTCGTTTTCTACCAAGAAAGTTAAATAGAGGCAGTTGCCAGAAAAATGTAAAAAAAGAAAGACCCTCAGCAGAAATCAATTCTGTTATTTTACTGACTTCTACTGGCCGTTTTCTATCAAGACAGTTAAATAGAGGCAGTTGAACAAGCAGAAAGCAATTCTGGTATTTTACTGACTTCTACTATTAGTTTTCTATCAAGACAGTTAAATAGAGGCAGGTGAACAGGAAAAAAAAGTCCCTAAGTGGAAGCATGCAAGTCCTAGGGTTGATCTCCAGAGCCCACAAAGTGCATACACATATAAGTATATACTAAAGTATAGAAAAGAGGTCTTGAATGCTCGACCTAAAAATAGCAAAAACTCCAATCGCTGAATCACTATAGCAACCCCATCACAAAGGACCAAAAACTCTTGCGCCATTAAAACATTAAATGGTAGGAAAACAAAATGTTCTCAGAAATCTGAACAGGAATACAGAACTTAGGGAATATATTACTAACTTTACCACATTTTCTCCTTAAAAAATCCCTTATTTGGAAGAATCAATTATAGGATTTTTAGACATGAACTCAACTTAACTCAAGACTTAAACATTGCATTCATGTACATTTTGTAGAAATGACTGAAAATTATACCTTCATCCATAGATCTCACCCTCCCAACCTGTGTCCCCTTCAGGAGTAAGATGGTAGAAAAAGTTCAGAAAATTGACATCGACCTGGCATAAGCAGGTTACAAAGTTAAAGGGATTCTGAGGCTGGGGTAAATAGGTATTATGAGGGTAGGAGATATTTGCGAGGGGAATCATATCAAATCCTTTTCAAATCTTGCAGAAACATTTGAGCTGAATTAAACGAAATTTCTCAATTTTATAAATATTTGCACATGAGACATACACTAAGTGTCATATTAGGCAGACACCAGAACAACAACAATTGCGGACCTTCTGTGCCGCACCTCGTGCCAGATCCTATAAATTTAGACACTGTGCAGGGACCCCATACACTTGGCCAGACCTGGAGTGGCCTGGGCGATTACTACAGATTTCCACCTGTTCTTGTGGAGTTGTGCCATTGAGCCAATACGTCCTCCCACCCTGAACTAGACTGGGTGATCACTACAGTTACCTCATGATCAGTGACTGCTATTTGTACAATCAACTTACTATGGTTGGATCTCTTCACTTTGCCTGAGCAATCGTTTTGCACCTGTTACGTTTCTTAACAGGACCTAGTATGAACATATCGTTCTATGGGAACGGCCATTTGCCTTGAACTACAAGCTGCACTGTTTCTGGGAATTTTTACTCTTCAACTTGTACTTCTACACTTGTTATTTTGTTTGCCCTGAGGAAGTTCCCTATATGGGAATGAAACGCGTTGGCTGGAACGTCTCAAGTTAATGTTTTAAAAAAATATATAAATTTTCAAATAAAGAAGTTACTATTCGCTCTATATTGGCCTATTGGACTTTTTTTGAGCTGTGCACCCACATTTGGCTTATAAGTGTCATGTTCACTTACATTTCATGCAACGCAGGGCAGCAAGTAATGTAGCTGTGCTACGTTGCATGAAAGGGAGACACCAGATAAGTGCCATATCTACTAAGATATGGTGCATTTCTGCTGTCTCTTAGCACTGGTGTGTTGTATACAGCCTAGCGCTAACGCAGGCACCCTTGCAGCATGGTACAAGGAAGTCTGTTACAGGCAGGATTGTTTTGTGCATATACCTGCCTGCACAAAAACAATCCTTAAAGGCAGTGGTTAATTGGTAAAAAAAAAAAGAATAATAATAAGTGCACTACCCATTGCCCCTGCCACCTCTACCAATGACATTACCATCACAACTACCAGGCGCGCAACGCCCATTGGACTCAAAGGGCTTCAGCCCTCCCCATCGTGTGTGTCGTCGTGGGATGAGACAGCTCTCCGGGCACACACACAGCCGCACCCGAGTACTTCACAGGTCTTTTAAATACCTTTTGCTTGTTAACACCTTCCGAGCGTCAAACGTTCAGCGTCCAGTGCTGAACGTTCGAATAACGAATGCTGACCCGTCGGCCAACGGTCGTGCGCAGCACTGGCAAGGTAGTGCTTGTGACGACCGTTGGCCGACGGCAGCACTTAAAGGGTTAATGAGGCTTTGATGTCCCCCCGCTTAGAGCCCCTGCAGCTCCACTCTGCCTTTTGTTTGAAGAATCAGCCCCCCCGAATTTTATTCTTACCCCCCCCCCCCCCGAAATTTGACTCTAGTTGTGCCTCTGACAACTATTAAGCATCACACTCCTACTTGTGAGACAAATCAGACTATTCCATGCACCCAAAGCTATAAGAAAAGCTTGGGCAACATGTTTTAGACATTTTTTATGTACATTGAACTAATAAACAACTGTTGTTGTGCCCATCATGTGGGAGACTGTCATAAGCGCCGGTGTTGACAATTAAGTGCTGATGATGAGCACCGGAACCCACCACCTCAAATTAAGAACTGCTCAAAGGCATTTTCCTCTTTCTATGCATGCTTAGCATACATAGAAAGTGGACGAAATGAGGAGAACTAAAGCTATTCTCCTTGTTACGCCTGTTTCAGGAAAGCGTCGCTTTTTGACACACTTTGTAAATCTGGGAATGTGCCAAACTCCATGGATGGATGCATGGGGATGCCCATGCCCCCCCCATGGAACACCTCCCTAAAGCAAATTAATGCAAGGTAGTGCTATGCGCAGCCTTCTATTACTTTTTGGGAAAAATCCTACACAAAGCAATGTAAATCTGATTTGTGTGGCTCTGCAAATCACAGTAACATTTTGCATTGTTGATAGACTGGCGCATCTATGATGCGAACATTTTGTAAATCTGCTTGTAAATGATCCTTAAGTAAATAAAGTTGAAGTCCTTGATTATATAGTCCATTAGAGGTTAAAATTATGCTAAACCCTCTAGAGGGGAAAACACATTGCAAATATATAACTGCTTGATCAACAGCACACCTGACCACTTGGAAGAGTTGAGGGAGACATGGAAAACAAGCATTTGCAATGCAAAAGGTCTCGCATTAGGAAAGTGTGAGCTATTGGTATTGTAAATGACAATTTTTTTATTATGTGTTGACTTTAAGAAAATATCCAAATTAATAGCATTGTTATTCACAAAGCCAATAGCTTACACTTTCCTAATGCGAGTCCTATTGGCTATGGCAATGGTTGTTGGTAGCAAGCAAGGACAGTTCTGTTGTGGTGCTGAGTGATGATGTGTTTGGGCTGAGTGATGTAGTGGTGTATTAGAGTGATGTGGTGGTGTCCCAGAGTGATGTGGTGGTGTCCCAGAGTGATGTGGTGGTGTCCCTGAGTGATGTGGTGGTGCCCCTGAGTGATGTGGTGGTGCCCCTGAGTGATGTGGTGGTGCCCCTGAGTGATGTGGTTGTGTCCCCGAGTGATGTGGTGGTGTCCCTGTGTGAAGTGGCGGTGTTCCTGAGTGATGTGGTGGTGTTCCTGAGTGATGTGGGGGTGCCCCTGAGTGGTGCCCCTGAGTGATGTGGTGGTGCCCCTGAGTGATGCGGTGGTGTCCCTGAGTGATGTGGTGGTGTTCCTGAGTGATGTGGTGGTGTCCCTGAGTGATGTGGTGGTGTCCCTGAGTGATGTGGTGGTGTTCCCGAGTGATGTGGTGGTGCCCCCGAGTGATGTGGTGGTGCCCCCGAGTGATGTGGTGGTGTCCCTGAGTGATGTGGTAGTGTCCCTGAGTGATGTGGTGGTGCCCCTAAGTGATGTGGTGGTGTCCCTGAGTGATGTGGTGGTGTCACCGAGTGATGTGGTGGTGTCACCGAGTGATGTGGTGGTGTCACCGAGTGATGTGGTGGTGTCCCTGAGTGATGTGGTGGTATCCCTGAGTGATGTGGTGGTGTCCCTGAGTGATGTGGTGGTGTCCCTGAGTGATGTGGTGGTGCCCCTGAGTTATGTGGTGGTGCCCCTGAGTTATGTGGTGGTGCCCCTGAGTGATGTGGTGGTGTCCCTGAGTGATGTGGTGGTGTCCCTGAGTGATGTGGTGGTGCCCCTGAGTGATGTGGTGGTGTCCCTGAGTGATGTGTCGGTGTCCCTGAGTGATGTGGTGATGTCCCTGAGTGATGTGGTGGTGTCCCTGAGTGATGTGGTGGTGTCCCCGAGTGATGTGGTGGTGTCCCCGAGTGAAGTATCCTCTTAATAGACCAGTAAACAAAACCCTCGTTATGTATATAACATTTATTAACATAGCATGGGATGTGTTATGAAGAGAGACGAGTAGGCACAGATCAATACTGCAATGATTTTCTTAGCCAAGAATGGAAGTATGTCTGCGAGATGAAGAGAGGGTGGTAAATTGGATGAGGAAGATGAATGAAAAGGAGACAGGAACAGTAAGCGCGGGAGAGGCGAGGGAGAGAGGAAAGAAGAGGAGAGGGCCGAGATCCAAGATCAGCGAGGGAGGAGGTTGGAGATAGGCCAAAATTCATAGGCGCAAAAGCAGAGAGCAACAAAAGTGAGCCTGGATGGAAGAGAAGAGCCAGGGCAAACAATATGAAACAACAAGGTTGCAAGCGAGAGAGAGGGGAAGAAACAGAGGTAAGGAGAGAGAGAGCTGGATGAAGAACAGACCATGAAAACAAGTACATAAAGGCTCACGAGAGCGAGGCCAGCAAGTTCGGGAGCGCATTCCTTTGAAGTCTGATGGGGGGGGGGAGGGGCAGGGGAGCAGGGGAGTGGCTTCCTTTGAAGTCTGATGCCGAGGCACAGACAAATGATGGTGCGCGATGTGCACGCAGGGGTCGGGGGAGCGGCAGCCTTTGAAGTCCGATGCAGAGGCACAGACAAATGGTGGTGTGTTATGTGGCTGGCGATGGTGTGCACGTGCATAGATCACATGAACTGTATGCGATCCGCAGCCGTTTTGGTAGATAATCTTGCCGGAGCAATGCGCTAGCGCATTGGCTCACGCGAGACCTAAAAAGGGGAGCCTCTTAGATAAGAGCCACTAGAAAGAGATAGTAAAAAAATGGCTGCAAGTACACCAGAGATTCCAAACACGTTATGGCACACCCAGATATATGCACAAAACCTACTAAATGCCCAAGTACCTCTGGTGGACAGACGATTACCCTTCCTAAACTGCCCTAGATTTGGATATGTGACAGGAGAATTCTTCCACCTAACATGGTCTTGCCTAATAATTCAGAAATATTGATCATCCGTAGCAGGGATGTTGCCTTAAGTAGTACAGGTTCCCATCAAGCTGTCCCGAACATTAGTCTTGTTGAGTAAAGTAGAAGAGGAATCTTGAAGATATGCTAAAATCTTAATCGGGCTAGGATTCTGCTTACAAAAAGACAACATACACAAATATTGGGTATCTCAAAGGCACCATCAATGAGGGAACTTCTACAAGGAATGTATAGGTGCGCTGTTATGTAAAAAGGAAGTTATTTAGCACGAGGCTGGCCACACAAGCTTTTGAGGGGCAAGGATGTATAGAATTATAGATGGGTAAAAGTGAAGTATGGGGATGTGTTTCACCGAATGTGTTTCACCTGAATGATATCATATAAAGAACGACAGTGAAGCTCGAGTTGTCTAGGATGTCACTCAGAACCCCAAGTTCAAAAACATGCTTCTAATTCGATTCTAACCCATCTATAAGTTTATGTTATGTATAGTCCCCCCAAATCATCTGCCCCTGGTTTGAACTGATACGCCGAGGCAAAGGCGTATTAAGAAGACATATAGAACAGGCCTCTCTGCCCTTTCCCAAATAAAAAATAAATAAATACCTTACCTGTCACCCCAAAGCAAAAATATCACCTTCACCGCATTCCTTCCCCTTCCTGCTGCTGTGCTCTCTGCTTCTGTTCACAGCAGACAGGCAGCTCAGCGCTGATAGGCTCTCAGAGAGCCCTGTCAGCCTGGCCTAGAAGGCCTTTATAAGGTAGCAACAGTGGGTAACAAGTTTTGTTATCAACTGTTGCTACGTCACAGCAGTGAGTCATCAATTTCAAACACGGATATAAACAACAGTGGATCTCTACTAGAGCCAAATATTACATTACATTTGAATCTAAGTGTATAAAAACACACATAGTACTGACACACCAGTGGAAACATTAACGTAAACAATGCTTGCTGTACAGATGTGAGAATAGTAAGGTGTCAATATATACAGTGTCACTGTTACGTGATTATGACAATGAAAACCTAATAAAACGATTAATAAAAAAGTTCCGAAATATATATATATATTTTTTATTTTTTTATTTTTTGAAAACCTTTATTGCTCAGTATCATCAAACAAATACGGGCCTACAACCATCCGGCCGGCCTCGACATCTTTTGAAGCACGTTAGCAAGCCATACGGCGACTCAGTAGCACCTCAATACAAAATAACAATCAACCTTGGTTACACTGGAGATCTTTGCACTACCGAGAAGCAGGAGAAGTTAAGGTTCATTTTTAAAGTTTTTTAAAGTATTGTAAAATAGTAGGAACTAAGAAGGATCAGAGTCCATACAGTCCATCTAAGACATAAGTGGGCAACGTTCACCAGAAGAAATCCAGCAAGCAGAAAAACATAATCAGAATGGCGGCATATGGATAACACGAGAGGATAAACAATCACACATTATGTTGCATGCCGGTCGCTACCCACCTCACATCGATCCACCCTACTGACCCAAAGAAGAAGCAAGAAAAGAAAAGAATTTAAGAATAAAGAGAAAAATAAGGCCCATAGTAACTGAAACAGACAAAATAATAACCCCTCCTCCCTACCCCCCACCCTACACGCATGCAGAGGCTATGGCCTACCCCCCCCCTTCCCCCCCCCCCTAGCAGTGTGCCTGTCGCCCAAAAAGAGTACCCGAAATACAGAAGTATAAAGAAAGAAAGAAAGAAGGAGATCATGTAAAACCGGAGGAGGGCCAAACGTATGAGCTCAAGACAATCAACATGTGCATTTTCGGCCACCCCTCCCCGGACCCCCGACCCGATGTATAACCAACGCCCAGCCCCCCCGTCTGTCCATCATAGTCCCAGCAATGCGAGCATCAGCAATCAAAAAAAAGGGAAAAACATCTTCAACCTTGTCCCTTTCGATCCAGTGTGTCGACGAGGTCCAGCAGCACAGTAGCCATCTTGGATGGGATAAGCAGACGGAGTGACCACAACAGAATAGGACGCTGTCCACCAAAGTCTGTCAAACTCAAATCCATGCGGTCTACGGCTGTACAAAAAGAAACAGCGCACAGCAGCAAGCATCCAAAGTCAACCGGCCAAAGCAGTAGCAGCAGATCCAGGATAAGATAGTAAGACACGCCAGTAGACCACGAAGGAATTGCCGGACATGGCGTCTGGAGGCGATTCCCTAGCCACTGCATAAGTCCACGAACCCCAGACCTCTTCACAACCTTAACATTCGGCACCTCGGCGGTATCAGGATCTCGTACCTCCAACGCCTCCGTGTACATCTGGGCAGGCAGTGCACAGTAGTCGGATACAGGGTGTGGCGAAGTGCTCCGCACACGAGAGCAAACTCAGCCAGTCGAGGGCACTGCGGATAAAATGGCATCCAGTCGGCCCCCCAGATCCTGGGCATTGTCATACAGGGCATCTCTCAAAGTACCTAGGGCGCTCAGAATATCACCAATCTTCAATGATGCCTCAGGAGGAAAGGATGCAGCAGCTCCCTGCACACGGGGCTCACAAACATGTAGTAGTCCTCGAAACTGTTCGCCAACATCCCTTGCAAGCAGCCGGTCATCCCATCGCCGCTCCACATAGTACAACCGGGCCAGGGGCACAGGGGCAGCACACTCCATTCCGGCACCGCAAACGATGTCAATGCAGCGTCGTCAGTCGTCAGCACCCTCAATAGCAGCCCGGGGTCGTCAGCTTCAAGAACCGAGCGCTCAATTCAAAATGGCACGCACCACAGCGCTGGGGGACGAAAAAGCTCTCAAAGCCGTCTTCGGGCTGGGGAAAGGATACAGTGTATCTCTAGCAGCGGCGATATCGTGCAGCCGGAGAGATTAGTGGAACAGAGGGGCTCGCTGAAGCGGGAGACTCAGTGCGGCATCCACTCTCCGCCGGCCGACTCCGCCCTGTCTTCAGTGGCCGCTGTTGTTGTCGTCAGGGCCGGCCGTCTCCGAGGAACAAAGACCCGGTCACCGCCATTGAGCACCAGGGAGGAAGCAAGGACGCCCGCCACTTCCACCGCAGGGAACAGGCCGGGGAGCACACCGTTGGAGTCGGAATCACCTCCCGGTTCCGATACCTCGACGCGATTACAGGATAACTTGCAGGATCAATAGCAATATGGGAGGAAAACGAGAGGGTCGGCGGAGCCGAGGGTTTAGGCGGCCATCATGGTTGCAGGCTAGGCTCCTCCCCAGAAATATTTTTGAGTTTTTATTCTAGCATTCGATCCCTTTGATTTGGACGTACATGTTTCCTGTGCCTTTGCTTCTTGAACACTTTTTTGAATAAAGAAGATATTTAAAATTACATTCTCTATTGACTTCATTTGAGTGCACCTTCCATTCTGTTTCTTTTTATGTTTCCTACATTAATAGCATGTTATTCTCTTTAGATGTGATTTCTGAGATGTCTTTCACAAACCACTACAATTTAATAATTAAATAAATGTCCCATGTGTGCGAGCCGTTTGATCCAGTACTTTTGAGTCAAACCAAGTTTATTCAGGAAGTTATGTGTCTCCTGGTTTAGGTTGAACATTCACTTGTACCTTGAAACTTCAATATATCTTGCACCCCACAATTTGAGTAGATATGTCCGCCTTCTGTGCAGATTTATTCACAGTCTTTGTGAACTGCCCTATATTTTGCAAGTGCAGCATCACACTAACAAAGCAATTCTGTAATTTATACTTTGTAGAAAAAATTATTTCAAGAAAAAATCAACAGAAGAGAAGTTCTGGCATCAACAGGAAGATTCAATGTAGGGAGCTGTTGTCGCATTAAATGTATCTAGTTGTGTGGTGGGGGTGCATCAGCCAAAGAAGTCTGAAATGTAACCTTTCAAGAGCTGTAGGAGTTGGAAGTTCCACCAGATATTTAGGGCCAGATGTACAACGCTTTTTAGTGTGCTCAAACGGGTCTTAGACCCATTTGCGCACGCTAAAAAGCATGGGCCCGTGTACAAACAGTATTTTGCGACTCGCAAATAAATTGCGACTCGCAAAATATTGTTTTGCAACTCGCTATTAGGATGCGGCGTTCCCTTCCTAATAGCGACCGCAAAGCTATGTACCAATGTTTTGCAACCGCAATTGTGGTTGCAAAATACTTGCAAATTACTGCCTACTTTAAGTAGGTGGTAATGCATTTACAAATGGGAAGGGGACCCCTTCTCCTTTGCAAATGCATGCAATATTATTTTTTAAGGGCAGTCAGTGGTCCCAGGGGGTTACTGCCTGCCCTTAAAAACTGAAACGTTTCATTTTTTTTTACATGCATCCTACTTTCCTTGAGTAAACGGGCTGCATTTTTTAAAAAAAAGCTGCTTTGTTTACGAGCAGTCCCAGACATTGTGGTGCTGAGCCCAGCAGATCCACTATCCCTGGTCAGGTCCGGTCATTCCCAATGGGCTCATTAATATTCATGAGCCTCGCAATTTGCAACCCCATTGGGAATCGCAAACAGTGTTAAACATACTGTTGTACATGCCAATAGCCCCTCGCAAATTGCAAGTCGCAAATGTGACGCAATTTGCAAGACGCTATTCGGCATGTCGTACATCTGGCCCTTGGAATCTGGCATGCCACCTCACTGTGACTATTAGATATTATTAACTATGTGGACTGTTGTATAATTTATTAATGATGATCATAACAACCTAACAATAATATAATAATATAATTTAACATTGTTACATTTAATAACATTATTTCAATTATAATAGATATTAATAATTCGGTGGAGTGGTGACTAATTCTGTGGATTGGTAGTGGGGTTATGAATCTGCTAGACTAGATTTGATGGAGAGAAAGCACTGCAGGCGGTTATGATTTGCTACCCCGCTTGTTTGATTTCTGGGCAAAGGTTTGACTAGCATAGCACCTATCTACCAACCCAAAGTGCAGGTGCACATGAGGACACAAAGCAGAACTGAAACATTGTGTTCATCTACAGCTCTAGAAGTGATTATGACAAGTGTGGATTTCGTTATCGAATAACAACTGTCCAGGGATACGGTGGACGGGTAATGATTCCAGCTGCAGAACCCCCCCAAAAAAAACCATAGAAAGCAAGTTCTTATGTAGTCTCATGCACCAACAATTAAATGGCAAACCCAGTGTGAAGGCAATACTTTATGTGACAAAAATGGTAGTTAAAACAACCAATGGCTGTAATTCAGGCTGATAAACATGTGAATGACACTTGCATCAACCAATGGCAGCCCTTTTGCCTCCTATGTGCTGATTGTGTAAGCTTTAGAAAACGGCTAAAGCTGTCACTTGGCGGAATCTGAAAAGACACTGCCAAATTGTGAGCATTTTAAAACAGACGAAGAACAACTCTCATAATTATTGTAAGATTCCCAAACTTTGAAGAGATTTCCCGGGAATTAGGATGAATAGGAGGTAATCCTAAAATAACCCTGCCTAATTTTGATTTACACCTGCCTTTTTCTTCCACCACCCTCCACTCGTGGGACATTTATAGAATAGGCCGTGCTCACAGTGCTTCCACGGTGCAGAGTAACAGTGTAGCCACGTGGGAAACCTAGGTTAAGCTAGGGAAAATAGAACCCAAGACTATGTATTTGGGTATGGATAATCACTTGAGCGGAACATCCATTCAGTATATCTACTGTAGTCATTATACGGTAAACAGTCAAAATATCGAGTTTTTAATTTCGACCTACACTAATATTGAGTTGCTAATATCGATGGGACAGAATATCGATGTCCAGAATATCGATGGCCAGAATATCGACCCTAAGGTAAGTAATATCGAAATTACTAATATCGATAGCATATATATCGATGTAAGTAATTTCGATTTACTAATATGTGTTAGAAATATAAGTTAAGTATTTAAATTAATTGTTATAATATGTGTTTAATATGTTTTTATAATTTAAAAATATATAAGAGTAAATAATATGTTTTACTACCACAGCGGGTTGTGGGTTTATAGGGGAATAGGGTGGGAAGTAATTTATTTGTAATTAAATAATTAATTTTTCAATGATTAATTTATTTTGCAATTAAATATTAATTGGCAATTATTTATTTAAATTGATTAATTGATTAATTAATTGATAATTTATGTATATTTTTAACTAAATTATGTTTTACTACCACAGCGGGTTGTGGTTTTATAGGGGAATAGGGTGGGAAGTAATTTATTTGTAATTAAATAATTATTTTTCAATTATTAATTTATTTTGCAATTAAATATTAATTGGCAATGATTTATTTTAATTGATTAATTGATTAATTAATTGATAATTTATGTATATTTTTAACTAAATTATATGTTTTACTACTGGAGCGGGTTGTGGGTTTATAGGGGAATAGGGTGGGAAGTAATTTATTTGTAATATTAATTAATTTTGGGTAAAGGGGTATTTTTAGGGTTCAGGGTCAGTTTTCAGTTTTTGGGTAAAGGGGTATTTTTAGGGTTCAGGGTCAGTTTTCAGTTTTTGGGTAAAGGGGAATTTTTAGGGTTCAGGGTCAGTTTTCAGTTTTTGGGTAAAGGGGTATTTTTAGGGTTCAGGGTCAGTTTTCAGTTTTTGGGTAAAGGGGTATTTTTAGGGTTCAGGGTCAGTTTTCAGTTTTTGGGTAAAGGGGAATTTTTAGGGTTCAGGGTCAGTTTTCAGTTTTTGGGTAAAGGGGTATTTTTAGGGTTCAGGGTCAATTTTCAGTTTTTGGGTAAAGGGGTATTTTTAGGGTTCAGGGTCAGTTTTCAGTTTTTGGGTAAAGGGGAATTTTTAGGGTTCAGGGTCAGTTTTCAGTTTTTGGGTAAAGGGGTATTTTTAGGGTTCAGGGTCAGTTTTCAGTTTTTGGGTAAAGGGGTATTTTTTGGGTTCAGGGTCAGTTTTCAGTTTTTGGGTAAAGGGGTATTTTTAGGGTTCAGGGTCAGTTTTCAGTTTTTGGGTAAAGGGGTATTTTTAGGGTTCAGGGTCAGTTTTCAGTTTTTGGGTAAAGGGGTATTTTTAGGGTTCAGGGTCAGTTTTCAGTTTTTGGGTAAAGGGGTATTTTTAGGGTTCAGGGTCAGTTTTCAGTTTTTGGGTAAAGGGGTATTTTTTCGGGTTCAGGGTCAGTTTTCAGTTTTTGGGTAAAGGGGTATTTTTAGGGTTCAGGGTCAGTTTTCAGTTTATGGGTAAAGGGGTATTTTTAGGGTTCAGGGTCAGTTTTAGGTTTTTGGGTAAAGGGGTATTTTTAGTGTTCAGGGTCAGTTTTCCCTACTGTTGCACCCACTGGAGTGGGAATAGTAATTATTGTTAAGTAATTATATATTATATATGATTCATTTTTTTTTTATTAAATATGTATTATTATTTTTTTTAACAATTATTACATATATTTAAATATGTTTAAGTAATTATTATGTATTATTTACAGTTTTTTTAATGTTATTTTAAATTTAAAAAAAATCGATATATTTAACAACGATATTTTTTACATCGAAATTAAATTTTCGATATTTTGGTACTTACCATGTTGTACATAGGGCGTCGATATTTTTGCTATCGATATAATTACGCCGATATTTGTGTAGGTCGAAATTCTGTCTGTCGAAATTCTGTCATAGATCCCATTATACATAACAACAAATGTCATTTATATTTGAAGCACCGAATTCTATGCAATAATGCATTAAAATTACAGTTTGAGAGAATATCCGAGCAGAACGTTGGGACATTAGAATCTTGCCTTTGGTTTTTGTGAATTGGAAGCAACCTTTAATGAGATGTTACAGACTTCTGAAAGAAAGGGAGATTACCCTTCCTACTGTGGTACTGTATGAGGGGTCAACTGGCTTCAACGTTGCTGTGACTTTCTGCATGTCCAAGTCACATTTATTGCTCAAGGGTGTCGCTGTGCACTTAAAACATGCACAATGAGAATGTGAAAAATCTCCATTGTAGTGACATTCTGGAATCATGTCAGACCACCAAGCCACTGCATTGAGTTAGCCAGGCGTTCCTTTACAATCGCTCCATTTTTGAGTTCCAGTAAATGTACTGTTGAATCGGAAGAGGCTAAGGCCATGCCACAAACCCAGAAATTATAGCTGCAGGTGTTTTAGCCATGTCTGACTCCAGGTTCCTTATGGATTAATATTCTAACTCAGATCCACTTTATAATAATTGTTCACATATTTTCCATTGCTTGTTCTGTTGTCCTTCAATCCAATGAGATGCTTGTTTATCACTGATCATCACTTGTGTTTCTGGCGTCACTTTCTATGGGCTCCCAAATATTTCTACATTGAGCACAGTTATATTTTCAGCATTATTTTTCAATTAAGAAGGGTCTCTATCTTTAAGTAAACATATAATTTATGCAACAAAAATTACCTCGAAGTGTTTTGATGGAAAATGCACTTTTCAGAGTTAGTCTAATGCATGTGCCTGTTAGGCACTATCTCTACATTTGGTGATGGGTATGTTCCTTCCAGTTTAGCTTTTGACAAAAAAACAATACAAGACAATACGATTGTCCAGTCTATAAACCACAAAACAGTGGTTTAGAATACAATTAACTAATTGTGTGCCGAAGTGTCACTCTTATCAAACTGAACAGTGAAGAGTTGCACTTGGCTAAAAAGGTCTAGTAAAAGAGAGAGGGACCCCACAACCAAAGGGATGGGGTGCCAAGTAGACTGTTAGGTCAAGCAAGAAATCCCTTTGGGACACCTTTTTGTAGTGACACAACGTTCAACAAACAATAAATACAGGAACAAGTAAATTAACACAATACTGTACTCATGAGGCAAAACACAAACGAAATTATGAAAAATCCTGAACAATTTATTACACAGTGCAATATTAAAACATAATATTTCAATAATAATTAAAATGACGGGGAAGAGCAATAAAAGAAAGGAAACATTAGATTCCTATTAGTAAAAAAGGAGGTGTAGACAGAAAATTAAATTCAGCGTAGACGTCAGAATTATTTTCTAAACACTATAATACACAATCCTCCTTTTATCATGCGACGCGTTTCGGTGGATCATATGGTCAGACCACCTTCATCAGGTTTATACATATTTTCTTCCCCAAAAATTCTCGAAACTTTAAAACCAAATCGGCTTATGGTAAATGGTTCCTATGTTAATAGAACACCTTCTCTCGTCCGATGAGTTAAAGACCTTCTCAGACCCGATAATCTTTATAGGTGCTTAAAAATAAGGTAAGGTAGGACAGTCTCAAGCGGTGCTCTGATAAACCGCCGATACAGATACAGGATACACGATAAGCACCTATAAACCTGATCCACCGAAACGCGTCGCATGATAAAAGGAGGATTGTGTATTATAGTGTTTGCAATGCACTATGATCAGCATATGCCTGTGAAAGAGAAATCTAGCCATCTTTCTGCGGTTGTAAAGAACATATTACAGAAGTAAATAAATATTGCTTCCCCTTCTCAATACTTTCATATCTAAAGTGCTAATTCTGGCATCCCAGGATCACTTGCACCCACAGACGCAATCTCCTATAGAAAGGGATTGAAGAAGGGCAAGGATCTCATCACTAACAGCCAGATGTACAAAGTGATTTTGGGGTCGCAAAGGCTCTGATTCACAAAATCAGATTCTTTGTGACTGCAAAATTACCTTTTGGTATGTACATGTTACCGAATCATAATATGGATTTGTGAGTACATACTGAAGCTCTGATTTGGAAGGAGCATTTTTAGGGCGACCTTTCCAAATAGCAATTCTCAAGGGGATGTATTAATGTTTTGTGGCCAAAATACAGGCACAAATCATTAATATCTAACCGACTACATAAAGATAGCGATAACCCACCTGCAAATGGGACAGGGACACCTTCCCCTTTGGGAATGCTGACAATACATTTTTTAGGAGTAAGCAGTGGTCGTTAGAGTTAAAAAAGTTTGTAAAACGTTTCACTTTTTTAAACACATCATGTTTTCTTTAAGGAAAAAGGGCAGCCTTTAAAAAACAAATGTTTGCTTTATTTAGGAAAAATCACAGGCATGGTGGTCTGCTGTCCTCAGCAGGCCACCATCCCTGTGATGGCAGCAAATCGTAGTGATTCGCAGTATGTGACCTACCTCAATATGCATGAGTTAGGTCAATTGCAACCCTCTATTATTTGGCATTTTGTGACTCTATTAGTACATACGTCGGTTTGCAAAATGCCACTGGTTTCGCTGTAAGTCAGAGCACATATTGCGATCAATTTCAGCTAATACAATATTCGTACATCCGTCTCGAAGTCTTTATGGAATATACAAGGTTTCCCTCCTGTATCTAGGAGAAGGACAAAATAGCATGAATTAGATAGCCAGGTTGAGAAGTGGCTAGGTATTGTCCAAATCTGTAGCACTGATTTTTCTTCAGATAACACAGTTTTTTAAGTTAGGTGCAGATTTTGGCCATTTTGAAAAATTCCCATCAGCTTTCAGAAATTTGGTAAAATTACAACATATTTCCTAGCTCTGCCTCAATTTCCAGGCAGACAGAGAACATGTGGAAACACCAAGAAAGGAGGAATGAGTGTGGATGAAGAGAGTGGCCAGAGTATCAACTTACTGCATTTTAACTGAGTTGTAGGCTTGGCTAAGCACTGGGCATCTACACAGTGAGTCAGTGTAGGAAAGCTACCTAGCCCAAGTACCTTAGCCAACAAGTGAAGGCTTGCTCCTGCCCTCTATAACTGAAAAGGTCAGGACGTGTGCACGTTTTATGTGTACAAACAAGCAAATAGATCTGAGGCAGGGCTTATAAGGGTTCAGCACCCCTGGATTCAGGACACAGATAGGCTTCTAGGAGATCTTTCCAAAGAGTTGGGTGGATGGAAAACGCGGTATGATGGCTAACAAAGTGTACCTGAAGACAGATGCACATGTGGGAGAACACAGTCCCCACATATTTAAATTAGAATGTTCTTATAACTTTCAAAAATATTCAAAACTAAAAGCAGCATGTGCAGTTTGAGGTACTTTTTTCATTATCTTAGGCATTGATCTAAGAAACATTAAAACTATTATTTATTACCTAATCTAAAGTTTTTACTGACTTTTCCTACTTAAATATGAAAACATTTCAGCATATTTACACATACATTGTCACTGAAATGGGCTGCCTCTAGGGATGGGGTGAGGAGAATATGCAAGTTGTGCGGTGGTGGATATCTAAGGGCTACCTTGACCCTGAATTCATTATCCTTTTCAGAATCCTACCATTAGCTGTGGCTACAAATTAGCCAGGTCATGGCTGCATCCTTAGGTGCAGAATAAAGATACCAGACAACATAATAGTCGAAAGCCCCCACTCCTTGATCTCCAAAACGTCAAAATGGTCCCCCTTAAGGGCATCCTACATGGCGCAGCCTGCCTGATCAAAGTCCTGAAGAAAATGGCCACCTCACCTCCATCCTGCTGGAACTCCACTGATTCCATTTGCCGGTTCGCCCCAGTCAGCAGGAACCTCTGCAAAGCCATGATGATCAGCACCACTACATGGCTCTCAGGATAGCTGACGCCTTGACATACTCCAACTGGCGACGACGAAGTGCAAGAAAGAAAAGATAATAGGCAGCAGGCTGTTTCCATTTAAGCACCCATCTGGAGCGCATCCCTGTTTCCATCTCAACCGCCCCTACAGGTCTATACTTTAGGAAAGAGCCGAAACATATCTACTTAAAGCACACTTCATAGTGACTCAGTAAATCAGCCACCATGCCTCCTTGAAGCTAGCATGCCCTGCCTGGATTCACTGTCTGGTGGTGTCTTTGCCTTCGAACCTGTGCAGCGCCGCGCAGTCCGTTAGCTAGGTCTGCATTAGAAAAATACCACATATATACATTTAGTGCGAAGCACAATATTTGGTAACAACTCTCTACCCTTTGTCTGCAATTTGCGCACAGGCTGAAGTTATAATCCAGCTAGACTGGAATTTGCATTGCAATGCCGGGGTAACGTATATACCCCTCTGCAGAACTGTACTTTATTTTATGTAGAGTTGTGTTTCCTCGCGTTACAGGCGTCGTGTGTCTCTTGGCATTTGGCCAGTGCTTCAGAGTACAGAATGAGCAATTCTGTAATAAATATAATTTAGTTTCGAGCGTGTCTGAGCGAGGTCTGCCAAAAGTTGTGTTTTAAAGAGCTCAGTGCAAATAGAGACTCCGGGGCCCTCTGGGAAGAGCGGAGCTGGTTTTCACCTCTCAGATCGCACATTTGGAGAGGTCTGTGCAGTGCTTAATTTGTAAAAGAATAAGTGCCGGGTTCAAATATGTGCCAGAAGCCATTGACCAGGCGAGGCCGCTGCAGGTAAGAACGGGGGACCAGGAAATTAATTATTTATTTAATTTTCCCTCATGGCCATCTCTCGGAATCCCCCTCACCTGGCCCCACCGATCTTACCTGCAGCGGTCAGCCTCAGGTCTTTTCATCCACACGTTTTGCCTTCTTTCTCAGTTGCACTCTCTCTTGTTCCTTGACAAAGTCTAATGAGGAAAAATACGTGCTGATTCCCTAAATTGTGTGCCGGTAGGCCCCAGCTGCAACCACTGGCTCAAATTAAGCAGTGGGCCTGTTTGTTTCTGGGAGCTGGGACCTTTGATGGCCTCCTCTCCACTCTGACCAAGTTGTTAATCTGAGGAGAAAGGGACACAAAAGAGGTACACCCTCACTACTCCTTGCAATTTATGTTCAAAAATATCGGCCAGGTGAGAAGAATTTGTACTATTTCCCCCCAAAAGTCTTAGATAGCAAAGTGCATTACATATATTAAAACACCAGTAAGTTTTGCTTTTAGTCACCATGAAGTTATAAAAAATAGTTGTTTTGGCACATAAGGATGTGGAATTAAAGTATACACTTTAATATGCAAGGAACAAAGGTGTTTTGTCCCGAACCTTCCACGCAACACTTTTTGTATTTCAATAGAGGGCTTGCTACCGCATCTTTGCCACTTTGTAGAGCCAGAAATAACGTAGTTTACTGGTTGGTTTAGCGAGGTCTTCATCTAAATTGTGATATTAGAAATGCTAGCCTGTTGGTCTGATTCTTTTCCTGTTTCACTGATGCTGTGCTTAAGAGTATTTGCGCTGCAAAGGTATCCTTAATGAAATGAAACAAAACCAATGTTATTCATTTTAGCACACCTCAAAGGGACGGAAGGGGGAATGGGCCTTCACCAGAGTGGTGGTAGGTCACGTCGCGAGAAGGATAAAGCCTGCACCGCTAAACTGAGGTGGCATGGTGAGCAAAAGAATGATGGGTTTAACCCAGATCTCCTGACTGGGGGTGAATGCTTTGATTTGTTCTGCATTCCGTCAATCAATTCTGTGCCTTTTGCTTTCTCTCCCTAAGTGCGCCGGGTATGCCCAAATGTGGGTCCCGGGTTCGCTGTGCCACTGGATTCAAGCTATCCTGGCTGCTGAGGAGTGAAACCCCGAAACCGGTCCTAGGATGCTTGTTTACGGTCCAGGGAGGACCTGGCTTGGCAGCTAGGGTTGGACTGTTCCCATGAGGCACAGGGTCAAGACTGATTTGCATATGGCCGAGTCTAAACAGGAGTGGCATGATGAGCAAAAGAATGATGGATTTAACCCAGATCTCTTGACTGGGGGTGAATGCTTGGATTTGTTCTGCATTCCGTCCATCAATTGTGTGTCTTTTGGTTTAAATGGGCGCCAGGTGTTTGAATTTGTTGTTTCCAAATTGCTTGCAGGTAATGCAGATGGTCCTGAAGATAATTTGGACCTGGACAGGGCCAACTTTAGCACTGGCGGCATTGTTATTGCCCCCCAATGATCTTCTCCATGGGCGCCCTCGCTACCACATTCCAAGAGTCCCCCTTCTCTCTCCATAGCTGCTCTCGCACATGAATTTAATTTATTTTATGGCGCTACTCATACTAATATCTGGTGTCAGAACACTTTGACACACACACATCATACAGAAACTATAAATCATACAAGTGTGTAAATCAATGTATAGGAAACACTACATAAGACAATGAGAACATACAAAGTGAAGAAGACATGTGTTACCGTAACGGCAAGATAGTATATTTTAAGAGTACTTGGTTTGGAGAAGCACAAACTCAGGATTTAAAATATAACACAGTGGTTGGGGTTGACGTTACTAATAAGAATTTATTTCTAGTTCTCAGTTAGTTTTTCCCCCCGGAGTTTTATATAGTGCAAACTAGAGCCAAAGGTATGACAGCGCTTTACATGAGCACCAGTTGCATTACAGGCAGACATATTGATTTTGTTAGGCACAGGGAGATTAAGTGATTTACCCAGAATCACAGGATGTTGAGCGTCCTTGCCGAGACTCGAAACTGCTTACACAGCTTCGAGGTAGACCGCCCAAGTTGTTAGGCCACATTCATATGGGTGCTACAGTGCTGAGGGTTTCAGTTGGGAATATTGTGTTATTAGTGGAACACTGTGTTTTACATGGATTTTCAAAGATGAGTTGTATATGTACCAGTGAATGTTGACATCTCATGTGGGCTGGATTGAGTTTAGCACAATGATGGAGTTTTTATTGGAGAATATCATAGGGTGGTCTTGGAAGGAGCCCAATCCCAACTTCTCTCTTTTCAGTTGCTCTTAATGTGAGGGTGTAGTCTGAAGAATGGAGAAGGGGGTGGCAAAGTGATTCTTTCAGGCCAGGGTAATATGGTTTTGCGTTGGATTGTAAGAGAAACTGATATGATGGATTAAAGGATGCTGAATTTGAAACAGGTTGATTTAGTGACCTGCTGCTTGATTTTCAGAGTGTTAAGGGATGCCAGGAATGATTCTTTCATAGTCTTTTTTTAATGTGTTTATTAGATTTTTTGCATACAGTGAAACAGCTGCTACAGACCTAGCAACAGAGAATTGCTGCAACATGCAGCGTGTGCGAAAGCCACATGTTGACCAATAGAACCAGCGGCACAAATGTGCCCACGTTGAAAATGCCAATAATAAACAGTTATACCAATCAAAAAGTCATAACAAAGCAAATTAGCTCATGAGACTGCACAGAAGAAGTGAGAAGTCAAAACATATGTGAGGACAGAGGAAAACAGCCCAGGAGAGCGACCACCAAGTACGAAGAGCAAATAGCATGTATGAACAGGCACATTTGGGCGGGAGGGGGGTCTCAGTTCAGGGAGGGACAACAGGCCATAGAGACGAAATAGTTTTGGGGGGTGTCAGTTGTGCGCTCTAAGGGGACGTATGAGGCACTGATTGGACATTTGAGGACTCCACTAGTCCTCACATGTTGTATGGGGAGCACTCGCCTTGTCACGCACCGGTATGCACGGATACCTTCATAGTCCTGCTGCTGAAATTGATAGGCAGATGAACTTTCCGAGGAGCATGTGGTTGGTTTGCTGGATGAAAGTAGACGAAAATGACGTCGGAGATCTTCTTACGTCAGTGGAACCATAAATTAGATGGAAGGAGACTGTCAAAGATACCAAGAGGAAAGTGACAGCTTACGAATTTGAACAACTTAACTGTTGCCATGCCACTACTTATAGAGAACCATAAATACTTGTGGATCACTCCTGTTTATTTAGTGTAGTCTATGTGTTAGATGCTGTGGCCTGGGGGGGAGGAGGACATCAAGGATATGTGTTGATGTGAGCCAAGTTTCTAGGCTGCGTTGTATAATTATCTGTATCTGGGCTGTGTTGTATGATTTTGTTGACTATACCTGGAGCACATGTGTCTGCACAGCGTATATTGATGAGCAGGAATTGGACTGCTTGTTCTGAAGGTGCTAGAAGTGTGCTGATGTGTGGTATGTGGATGAGCTTGGTGGTGACAGATATACAGGAAGAGTATTTGTGTTTGGACTGGGTTTAAGTCTGGGTATGTATTGTGGTACACTGTGGGTTGTGGTACACTGTGGGATAAATCTCGATTACAGAACATAGTCTATATGAAAGGCCACTTAGTTGTTGAATGATGCATAAAACAAATACTCAGTAGCACAGTATAATGTAACCCCCAGAGAATCATTCTTTTTCCAATTGCATGGGTGAATAACTCCCCCGGACCACTTTTTTTTCCAAGCTGGTATTTCTACTGTTAATTATCCCGTTAAAAGTTCATGATGTCAAGTACCAGATTGCAAATACTAGTCCTGCACTAGATAAATTACTACAAAAAGGAATCAGAAACCTTGTGAGCTCTTTAAACAGTGGGCTTGAAAATTTACCTTGACAAGTCAAAGCTAAATTTCGTAATGTCGTAAATTGCAGTCGCGATCATGTTAAACATGATTGTATCAGACAAAGACAGAAATCACTGAAAAAGAGGAACAATCACACTCGAGTTCCCCTCTGTGAGGAAATTTCAAGATCGGATGCTTAACACATAATAAGGTTGGTCTGAGCGGGAGTCCTGCTCCGTAGCCATACCCATATATGGAATAAGCTCACTTTCAACTAACTGTGCAGCCATTATACAACTACAGAATCGCAATGTCGACACGAACAACACGAGAGCGGGCTAAAACAAGAAACGGTATGAGAAAAACCTTGACAAGCGGATATTGGCTCAAGTCCGCTGCACATTCTGTTTCCCAAAAATCTGTTCGAGGCTGCGTTTTACCACTGGGGAGTTTTAGATTGTGTGTGGTCCACTCCATTTCTTAACGAAGTGCATTAAGAACTGGCTCAGCTGTGCATGCCTTTACCTTTTAATAGACCTTGCTCTCTATGGGATACACTTAATTTTTTTCTCACCTTGGTCAAACGGTTAAGGAAAGTGTCGCGCATGCGCACAGAGAATACTTTTAGAACGAACTGCGTCACTTTCCCTGCCATGTTTTTCCTAAGCGCGCCAGGCTTGTCTTCACTGTCTTTAGCTCCCTAGGGTGACTGCCTCAGAGAGTGTTTACGTGCTGAAGTAGTTGTCCGTTGTCTGCCAGGCAACAATGGCCAGATCAACCATCCAGATTTTTTTGAATGAGTAAACCACAGTTAGTAATGAGCACAAGATGACCCTTTTTGAGTCTAATCCCTTGCTTTGAAAATGTGAACAGTTATTAGAAATATAAACAAAGTTTGTTGGCGGGGATTATTTAATTGGAAAAGCGATCCTGGCGTGGTGTCGGAGCGCCTGCAACTTCTGGTATTGCAAGCTTATAGGCAAAGCTTCAACTGTTGCAGCAATGGAAACTAGTGATGTGGTCTTTACAAAATCTCCAATGATGTCACCGCTGAGCTCTCCAGAGGCTGTCAAACTGAGAAACACGGCCTTGTTTACCGTGTTGAACACACACTGGCTTCACTTCTGCTCATAACGAAAAGTGTCTGGGGCGAAGACTTTTATAAAGTCAAGTCACCAGGATCCACTTCAGTTACATTCTGATTTTTGCAAAATGAGGTTTCAATGGCTTCTATGTGAGATGAAGGGGAGGGCCATGCGCACCCCACTATATGGCCTTAAATGGAACAGTAGGTGTGCAGGCACTCACTATTTAAAGAACCTGCCTGCTCCTTAGAAGTGCCAGTATTCCACCATTAAATGTATGGAATCAGTGCTAATAAGTGAGAGTACTCTACCTTTCAAATTAAAGAAGTGCAGGTACTCCGTACCGGACAGTCCCTGCCCATTTAAAGCCCTGGCTCACTCTACGCCCAGATTGTGTGTGTTATCATTTCTTTCTAGTGGAATCAGTTAAGGAGATGGCCTTGTGCATGGTCAGTAACTGCCAGAACAGCACCTGAAAGTCATAATATAACTTTAAAAGGTGCAGTAAAGTTAGATGAGCAATTCCTTAGTATTAAGTGCCCCAGTGCACTGTACAAGTTTATTTTTTTTTTTTATTTAAGAAGTTTTGTATAGCGCTAGCCAGACCGCAAGATATCGGAGCGCTTCACATAATTACAAGGTGGTGCAAAAAGAAAGCAAACAGAGCATATCAAAGTAGAAGACAGTGCACAGAGACCATCAAGGTGCGAGACATAGTAAGAGGGAGAGTGAGTCCCCGTTCGGGCGGGGAGCAGAGTCTCTTGTGACATTCCAGGGTGATCCTATCTGATAGTTGAAGAGCGATCCAGGAAAAGGATTTTGAGCTGCCTTTTGAATTTAGGGAAAGAGGGAATAGTTCTGATGTTGGCGGGGATAGAGTTCCAAATTTTGGGTGCATTCCCGGAAAAGGACCGATCCTTGGTTTTTTGTTTTTGAGTTTTTAGTGGGATCAGGAGTAGGGTGTTAGAGCTTCTTAGGTTCCTGTTCAAGTAACACATAGTTAACGTTTTGACTAACTGTTATGCACAAATTCTGTATACAGTTTTAAATACTGCAAACCGCATCTATAATACAACTGCCTCTGCTGTTATTGTGCTTAATTCAAGTAAAGCTGCCAACAAAAACGTACAGTTCTGAACTGGGATGCCCCAGATTGGGTTAAAGGGCAATATGTATATTTTCCTAAACATCTTTAAGTTCAGAGAATTGAGCAAAAAGCATGAGGTCTACTCTCCTTTGAAGTCTGCCAGGGGCCAGAATTGTTGTTCCGCCAGCATTAACAAAAGTATGCTGGCCTGAGACAAGATAGCTGAAGTCTCTGTGGTACTTCCTCTGCATCCACATTAAGGCTCATAACCTGACCAGCAGGGTGCCTCTGCCCCCTCCCTGGCACTCTGCTGCCAGGCCCTTTGAAGTAGTCAACCGAAAGGATGGTGAGTGTGCCATTCCTTCCTAGCTTCTCAATATCCATTTTTACGTAACATCAAGTAAAACACAATATTTTGCGTAGAGTAATCGTGAGATGTCCTTTTGCACACACTACTGCTGAAGTAGTCAGACATTGCTGGTAGGTAAGAGTTGCGTCGATTAGAGTTCTTGAAAATTGCAAGAACTAATGTTACAAATGCCTGTACTTTATTTGAAACGGTAGACCACATCAATGAACTAGCTTGTGATCAGGGACTGCCTTACAATACCAACTGGCCAAGGTTCTGTTAAGGGCTAAAAATCTAAGAGAGGATAGGCCTCTCTTCATAACATGGAAACTCGAGGATCTCCTGAATAGGCTAATGGGCCCTGATAGACTGCATGCTGAGGCTTTCTCAAAGGCCGGGGAGAGAGGATCCCCACCAGCTGCCTGTGTATTTTCCCTCAAAAGTGCTTGGAAGCTAGTCTTTTGATTGAAAAGCAGGGATGGCTCCTCCATTGGAGCAGAGGAGCGACGCCCCACTTAAGTGCCCCAAAGCCCCAGAGATTAAAAATATAATGGTAATTCATTACCATTTTATTTTTCACAGTCCCGTCCTGAACCGAGAGTCTGGAGGGGGCGGGCCTGCTGAGTGACAGTAGGGAGGAGGGGTGGTCAAAGGGCTGCCTTTGCACTGTTTATAGTGCACATATCTCTTTGGCCGGCCATCTTTTAACGGCCAGCCAGGCATGCACACTTTAAACCTCTCAACCCAGCTCTCTTACGACAGCTAGGTTGAGGGCAAGTGCATGTCTCCAGTCCACTGGGGAGCTCCAAGAGTGGCCCTTCCCTCCAATCAGGGCACTGCTCACATGCTGGTTAACAGCATGTGAGCAGGCCAGGATTGGTCAAGGGAGTTAGCTAGGGCCTGCACTGAGGTCCCAGCAGAAGAGATGGCAGTGAGGAAGATGTCGTCTGTCACAATCCTGTAAATGTTTTCTGATTTTTGTTTTTTTTATGTATTATTTTCACACGTGCACCCACCCATTTGCTCACCTCCTGCCCCTCAGTAGATACCAGCCGCCACTGTTAAAAAGGGCAGATTCTCTTATAGAATGACTACCTCCGCTGAGAATGGCTCACTGAAATGGATTCAACCTTTCCAAAGCTTGGGGAATGAAAAGTCATGTGAGAAAAGAGAGTGTAGGAACCCTGCACAAGATACAATCTAAAGCATATAGAAAACCGGCAGATAGAGAAGACATCGCTGCAAGACCTGACTAAAGTATACAAAAAGTGATGGTTGGAATGCTTGAATTAATCTCAGTCACTGGTAATTACTCAGGCAGCTTCCCAATCCATTGTTATTTTGTACACCATGCCACCTCAATTTGGACCCAGCCACATGAAAATCAGTCTTGACCCTACTCCAGTTGGAACAGAACAGCCCAAAATGCCATACCAGGCCCGGCTTTCCCTGACCCGAAACACTAGCAACCCAGAACCGGTCTTGCTCTTATTAGAGCTCATGAGCTAGGTATAAATTGGTTCCAATGGCAGAGTGTGCGTGGGACCCATGTCTGAGCACGCCCATCCCACTTAGGGTAACACACTACAGTGTACAAAAAGTGATGTCTTAAATACTTGAAATAATCTCAGTCACCGGTAATTACTCAGGCCACATCCCAATCTATCATTATTTTGCATACCATGCCATCTCAGTTCGGACCCAGCCAGATGCAAATCAGTCTTGACGCAGCTCCAATGGGAGCAGTCCGGCCCAAACTTCCAGACCAGGTCCTTTCTGAACCAGAACACAAGTAACCCTGCAAATCTGTCTTGCCTGGAAACCATGTGTGCAATGTACAGACAGCAGCCGTGGCCCTCGCAGGTAAGAGCAGGGGTGCGGTGTAGCTGGGTGGGGGTCGGCGGGGTGGTGGGGATGTAATTTCGACAGGTGATGACAAGGGAAAATTAAATAAATTATACATTTTCCGTTGTCTGTCGAAATGACCCCACCCCGCCCCACCGACTCAACGCTCTTACCTGCACATGCTGCAGCTGATAGACAGGCTTGGAACCAACAAACCAACAGGGAAAGTACAAATGCGAGATAAGTCTCTCCTCTGGGAACGACATCCATCCTCCAAAAATACACTTTTTGAAAAAAGCTGAGGGTAATCTTAAAGGCAGTCTTAACAAAAAGTGCATCAACGATGTTTGCAAATCATTTATCATGGGCACACATTTACATGACAGCAATTGGTATTTCCAAAGTTATGGTCAGTAGTCGCACAAAGATCCCAGACACACAAACAAAGTAAGCATCGAAGGGCCCTATCTTCACCATGGATTTAGTTTACATGGAAGGCATGTGAGTACCTCATTTTAGAACAGCAGCTGCGCCCAGAAATTATAAAATGCTTCCACCAGCCAGGTACAGAAGTGATCCAGTAAGCCTACTCCTTTGAGAAGACTGGGTGGAGAGGGAGGAAGTCAGTGCCTTTCATCTCAGGTTACACTGAAGGGCACTGATTTGCAGGATGAGGGGTCCCTCTGGATCAGAAAGTATTGTCTAAATAATAAATAACAACACCGACCAGTAAAGCTGCCATTTCTACATGCTGTAAAATTACAGATGTTAGCATATCAACACAATATAACTTGTGTCTTTTCTTCCAGGTATAACTTACTTTGAGTGTATTATATACCTTCAAGTATCAAACATCCCCATTATTGAGCTTGTGATGGTGCAGAGCTTTGGGATCAGAGTCTGGGGATCACTTTGTAGGTTATCAGAACATCATGAAATGTGTCCCGAAATGCTCTATTTGGGTTGTATGACAACCACGCTTTCCTTTCCCACGCGTTCTTAACAACGTAGGCGGAACAACAAATGCGTCTGACTCACGCATTCCATTTACCACACACCTTGTTACAACGATTGCCTGAGGGGGGTGCTGGACTTTGGAATGGTATAATTAACTATTTTAACTCTAGTCCTTACAACAGTAGGAAAAGGTTGGACTTTAAAGTCCATGAACGCTTTGCCTAATGCATGTCGCTGTAACGACTTGCATTGTAAATGGAATCCATGGTTCAGAGGCATTGGTTGTTCCCCTCACGTTGCAAAGGCAACGTGTTGTTTGGCGGTCGTGGTATTTGTTGTTTCCCTCTAGTTGAAAAGATCAGGTTGAAGCTCTTTATTCCCATAGGAGATAGAACAACTTGATGCTGGAATGGAAATGAGAAATAGCTCACTGAAAAGGCACACAACCTCCCGTCCACATGTAGGAACAGGCTCCTTGTGGGAAAGTCACAGTCAGATTGGCAATGGAAGAGATGCTTGCTGTCTAATTGATGTCAGCTGACATTCCACAAAACCATAAAAGGAGCTGGCCAAGGACAGAGGTCGAACAAACCCTTCTTGAGATATCTTTGACTCTTCTTTAAGGCAAGTTGGTTGAAAATAAAGGGCCCCTGGACACAGGAATGGACAAGCTGAAATGCAACATAGCCGAGAGACGATGAAGACTTAGTTGGCCATTCCAAGTGAGGCACACATTTAATGTGATAGTTGCACATCTGCAATTCGCCATGCCATACTGCAAGATGCGATATTTATAGGGTACACAATGAGATATGACAAGAAGAACAAATTTCCCTTACCTACCACATAGTAAAAGTATAACAATAAATCAAAAAAATGAATGAATCAGATATTGGTGACAAAAATTAAAAACCATGATTTACAATATTTCAAAAAATATACTATTTATTCCATGATTATAAATATACATTTGCATCAGTTTGCATTCCTTTGTGAATTCATCAAAAGTGATTTGCATTTTTTATAAAGACAAAGCATTTTTCATATATAAAAAGTAGAAACACAATAAAGCATGATAAAGTACAGATGAGTAAGACATATGTGCCAAATTTAATGGCTACAGATAAATACATAATTCATTAGAACCCTGGAAAAGAAAAAGAAAAAGATATAATACTAACATTTGCACACATTCATAACATTCACCACATATTCACTCAAGCTACACACACTCCCACAACATTTGAAACAAGGAAGTAAATTCATGAAGCCAGGTCTCCAAGATCAATGTGAGACCCCGCACATTGATCTTGGAGACCTGGCTTCATGAATTTACTTCCTTGTTTCAAATGTTGTGGGAGTGTGTGTAGCTTGAGTGAATATGTGGTGAATGTTATGAATGTGTGCAAATGTTAGTATTATATATCTTTCTTTTTCTTTTCCAGGGTTCTAATGAATTATGTATTTATCTGTAGCCATTGAATTTGGCACATATGTCTGACTCATCTGTACTTTATCATGCTTTATTGTGTTTCTACTTTTTATGTATGAAAAATGCTTTGTCTTTATAAAAAATGCAAATCACTTTTGATGAATTCACAAAGGAATGCAAACTGATGCAAATTTATATTTATAATCATGGAATAAATTGTATATTGTTTGAAATATTGTAAATCATGGTTTAATTTTTGTCACCAATATCTGATTCATTCATTTTTTTCTATTTATTGTTATACTTTTACTATGTGGTAGGGAAGGGAAATTTGTTCTTCTTGTCATATTTCATTGTGTACCCTATAAATATCGCGATACTTTCACCGTTTTTTTTAGTTTAAAATCCCGGCTGCCAACTACGCTTCTTGTTTCAAATTAAACCACCCGGTTGGAGCTCACGTTGATCCACATTCTGCGTGACACTGCAGTAAGTAGAAATGTGTGATGGTTGGGGACTTTTTACGTTCGTTTAGCCTACTGAGTATATGGCATTTCATGTTTACCCATCACCCCCCTGTCCCTTTTCCTTTTGCTTTAAAACGTTAACAAACGTCATCTGCTCTGCCTGGCATAGGTACACTAAGGTTCATGGGGTTGTTCTCACGGTCATACTTAGCAGTTAACTTTCTTTATCGGTACATACGCGAGTGTTTAAATCTCCCTTGTAAAGCGATTAACGTGATTTGATCTATCCGTATATGCGCCTTGTCAAAGCGCATGTGTTTGGGCTGCATTTTTAAGTCACCGTCCTCGGGGACATATACACCGATCGTTTTTGGTAATAATCAGTTACCCTCATACCTGAGTGCCTCGTTTTCCTTTCGGAGCTCATAAAGACTGAGACTTTGGTCACTTTCTCATTGTAGGTTATCCGAGGATATAAGAAATGCACCTATCGGGGCACTGACAATGAACTGATGAGGCCATTACTTAGATGGACTACGAGACGGTAAAGGATTATCAGACCTTATGAATGGGTAGGTTTGTCCGTATCAGTGAGGCATGATATGAACGAGTTAGAAGTTAGAGGAAACGGTCAGGGCCGGCTCTAGGCCATTGGTGGCCCTGGGCAGGGAGCGTAGGTAGGGGGCCCGGAAGAGGGGGGCCGGGCAGGGCGGAGCGCGCAGGCCAGTAAAGAGGGGAGGGGGTCAGGGAGTTTAGAAGTGGAACAGAGCCGGAGGCCGCCAAATCCCTGCCAGGGGCCACCACGCAAATATGTATCCATCCTCAGAGGATTAATATATTAAGGATATATATTGGCGTGGCGGCCCCTGGGGTTTGGTGGCCCTGTGCAGGTGCACAGCTTGCACATGCCTAGAGCCGGCCCTGAAATGGTCAAACCATATCACGGTTTTTAGTATTGATATTTGTGATTTCAGTGAACAACACAATACTTGCTGCATGACTGGATCCGCGTCATTCTTCTTGTTTTATCACAACATCGGACCTCGATAGATGTCCCCTCTAACTGGATAGTGGTAAGGTAAACGTTGCTGTGGGAAGTATGTCCTTATCGCCTTTACAACTGATCTATACGCTTAATTAGAACGGGGTCCAATTTTTGTCTCTTAGGTATGACAGTGAAAAACATGTCCTCTTGATTTACCAATCACACGTGGTTCATATTTGTGACATCGTTCTTCTGGGATTAAGTGGAGAGTAAGTAAATGAATGCATACCATACCATAAAAACTTCTAAAAATGTGCTATGTTAACACAGTGGTTACTCTTTTTGATCTTTCTGGACACATATGTTGTATGGTTAGGTTTCCCTAATACTTTAGTAACCCTTTCTCTGATAATTAGGCTCTGACTAAAAATGCTCCTTCAATGCCCTTACTACTGTAGACAATCATGGTTCAGGTACACTCACTGAGGACTTAGGTTGTGGTTGGTCATATGTTGAGTTATGGCGTCATTTTTAATTATGTTAATGATTTTTGTGTAAATGGGTTGGTTACTTCTTCTTTAGAAAGTTCAGTTGGTGACAACATATTTCTTTACCATATATTTCAGGTCCCCTGTATATGCGGGCTTGACTGCCTGGAAGAGGTCCTGGGGAAGGTGGCCGTGTGCCGCCGAAACGCGCGTCGACCAAGTGCGGGGTCTCACATTGTTTTGAGACCCATTCGTTGGCGGGGGGGCTCCCTGCCAATTAAGAATCAGTTTCCTTTTTCAGAGGGTGTGGATGTGATTATTGTGAGGGTATGAATGTGAAAGTTTGTGATTGGTGGTGTGATATCAGGGGTATATGAATTTGTATAAATAGTTTTCTTTGTGTACATAGTCTTTTCTTTTTTATTGTATGAACCATGAAATGATTTATAAAATGTCAAATTTGTGATTAAATGTCTCTTATGAACGTAAATATGTAAAAATATAAATACTTGAAAGTAATGCTGAATAGAAAATAAAGAAAACAATATATTTTTTGAAGAAAATAAAAAATGTTTGTTGTGAATTTGTCACCTTTGACACACTTAGAATGGGATGTATACCTGTGTTGAAAAATTGTGGCCACTGAGGGAACACTTCTCTTATTGTTGTGTCCTATTTCTTCCCCTCTGTTCCCTGGCCGTACTTTAAATTTTGAGGGAGTCCCATCATTACTACCATTGAGTCTCATGCAAGCCCAGGTGTTTTGGATTGGAATCTAGTATAGGAGTGGCAACGTGAGTGGCAACAAATCTGGGACCAGTGCTCTTTAATGCTTGTTATTGGTGGTTTGCCGAGGGGCTGGAAGGAAAGGTATGTGTTTTTTAGGTTTTGCTTTTGAATGCTGCTGGCTGCATTCATAAACCAGCCCTGTTTTGGACCAAGAGACCGGGGTGCACTATGTGGAATTGCTGGCCTTGCCATTGGTTGGTTGAGAGAGGAATGCACGCATCATGATTCAGGGTTGGAGTTTAGCACTTACATCACACATTTCATATTCTCATTGATATCCTGATAGAAGGAAATCTAGCCTTGATAACAGTTAGTTGAGTCAAAAGCACTAAAGAAGTCTGCACATGGAGGAAATCTGTCAATCAAGAGACCCTCAAATACCATTGGTGTCATCTGTGTCCTAGTAGAGGGTGATGCAAGGAACACTGCCTCCCAGTAGCTTCACCTTGATGTCAAACATATGAGCAACAAGGTCATCCTCCAGGGCACACCACATGCCAAGGGGATCTGACCCTTCTTGGATTAACCCATGAGAAGAAAATACTTTGGGTAGACAGGAAGAAATAAAATCACTCCGGGAGGCTGCCATCGAGTAATCTTGTGAAAAAGATGGATAGCAACAACCTATGAGTGACTGTTGAAGTTGACTAACAGGCCAAGCAGCACAGGAAATCAAAGCACTGCTTACCATGCAGCACATGCATGACACAGTTCACCGTCTTAATCACAGACGACTCTGTCCAGTGACCCCAATGTAAGTCTGAGTGATGGGAACAAAGAAAGTGATGGAAAGATGGTGGAGAAGTGTGGCTCACTGGTTAGAAGCGGCAGACTCTGAAGCAGCGATCAGGCCCGGGACCAGGGTTCAATTCCTGACGCGGCAGGGTCTTGGGCTCAATGTCCGCGGACTCAATAATTCTCACCTTGGTGCCTATTCTAATCATGGGTCCCACGCTGCAACTCTGGGCAATAGCTTGCTTAATCTCCACAACGACCCCAAAAACACTGGGATGCCTGGCTTCACCATTGGGGTGCCCAGGAGGGGCATCTCACAGGGAGAGCCAGGAAGGGTTACTCAGCGTTATACAGCACCGGGACGCCCCGTTGCTGGGGCAGCTGTGCACTTTACAAGTATACTACATTTACATTTACATTTACAAAGTGATATGTTGTTGTAGGTGAAGTGCTGCGCACCTCTCTAGCTATTTCTCATGGAAGGGAAGAGCCTCAATGGGAAAAAATGCAATGGTCAGAGGGTTGGGGGTGAACTTTTTCAAAAGGGGTAAAATCTGCCTAGATTGGTGGGTAGAGTGAAAGGAACCCCAGGAGATGAAACCAGTAACGAGGAGAAGCCAAAGTTATGCCATGAGCATAGCCGCTGGCACAGACACTGGGGTTGGATCATCGCTGTCAGAGATTATCCTCATAGCGAACGGTATCAAAAAGCAGGATTGGGGTGGGAAAGCCTGAGTAAGCCAAGACACGATATGGGAGGTACGATTATTTAGAGGGCAGAAATATAAATGAACCAGCCAGGAATTAGGGTCTCTATCTGTTGTCGAAATCAAAGCCTATGAATTTAATTTCAAGTTTTAGGAAGAACGGAGGAAGAGAGAGAGGCTCAGAGCTGACCTCAGTAAGAGATAAAAGGAATGTCAAGGGAAATCTGCAGCTGGATACGGACTTCATGGAAGTAATATATATTCTCCGGCTAGCACCATCCCAACAGAGAAACCCTACATTGCCCGCAGAGGGCGCACTATGAGCAGTTAGTAACAGCTCTCTCACTGTGGGGCAATTTCACAACCGGTGCATATAGATGAGTAACGTGCAGCAGACATTTGTTTACAGGAATGCGTTCTCTGCTCTATGCTCCATCCTTCTGGAATAACTTCCCCTAACAGCTTTGAGTGACTCCCGATATTTTTTTTTTATAAATGTAAAGTCTTTCACTTCAGACTGTAATTGTATTTGTGTACTTCGACTTCTTTATTCAGGATGCTCTAATTTAGGGCTAGGAATCCATACGATCTTCATGCACCCCGTACACACCCGAGTCAAACTAAATCAACCCACTTGCTGTACTATAAGGCAGCAACATACCTCCTTAGGAACAAGCATCAATCAGGTCCGGATTGGCCATTTGAGGATTCTGGGAATTCACTGGTAGGCTGCTAGCTAATGCTCTGGGTTTAGCACTAGAAGGGCCACCAGATCAGCACCAGGAAACCCACGGTGACAGAGCGCTCTATAAGCTCACCTTAACATAACATAACATAACCATGACCCTCTCTTGTAAGCACTTGCCCGTATATTTGTAAAACTGTGTTGTAATAGACACCATTTACATTAAATTTAAAACGTCTTTGGGAAGAGTATACCCACCAAACCCACTTGAGAGGGTCAGTCTTGCTCACTACACTTCCTTGTACGGTCCAATGCGGGTTGATTTGAAACATTTTGCTGAGACTGGTTTTGTCTACGAACCCAGCCCCGGCATCAATATGGTATGTATTTTATGCTCATGTGTGAAATCCTGCCTTTTGGTAGTGGGCTACTGGGTGATGATTTTTTTCCACCCAGTTCTTTGAGACAGGCTTCAGAGCGCAGCCTAATAGGCGTATAATGTTTCCTCGTCCTATGCTTTCTGTTTGGCAAGTTTGTACCAAAGACCCAAAAGAAAGAGCACCAAAGGGATAAAAAACAAAAGTTTGCAATTGGTTTATTTTTATTTAAAGAAGAAGACACGTGTTGGAGACTCTAAGTGAACACTTGAGGAGAACTGCAGATAAGGCACGAAAGGAGCAAGCGCTTTCCCAGGTAAATGTTAGAATGCAGGCAGTGAACCCACAGTGCTATTGAAGAAGCCGTACTTGGCAGCACACCCGTGCACAAGGTCCAGGCTACCTACGAGTTCCCACAGTGGGCAGGAGAGTACAAGCAGTGGGCCACCACTGTTTCAGTCTCCAGGCTCCTGTCCAGGTTTCCAACCACAATGTACATGTTCACAGGCACAGAACCACTTCTGGACCAGGGCCTTGTGGCATATGCAGCCAAACTTCGGCACACAGTTTCAGAGAAGACATATTGTCGAATTTGATGATCTGCTACCACTGCCTAATGGCATCACGGACAGTAAGCTTATATGTGGATTTGTATTGTCCTACCACATATGATTGGAAATGCACAATGCGTGAGTGGGTCAACAATGAGGCACTATTTCAGGGACAATTTAAAAAGGGACAAACACATGGTTGTCTGTAGCTCGCTGACCTAGGGGCACCCGTCAACTTCGTATAAACTTAAATTGCAGTACAGGTGGGCAATTTATTCTGGTTATGGTTACTTTTGCAGAAAGTTGTCTGGAGTGTCAGATTTGGGCAGTTCACCTAGCCATGAGTGTTTTTGTTTGCCTTCTGGTATCTTGAAGTATTGCTTTTTCACTCTTTACATGCAGGACTACAATTTCCAAGAAGTACAAAATCACAGCGCTGGCTAGAGCTGTTAATGTTCCAAACAGGGCATCTCAAGGTCTGCCTTGACCGAATGCCTTGCTCAGTTCATTGTTGTTAGTCTGCTCTGTCAGGCACAATGTTGTTTTTTCACTGGTCAGCCAGTGCATTGCTGTTTCTCCATTGTCAGGAGGTTCAAAATTGAGGGAGTGCAATCTATGAAGTCTGTCAATGTTGGACAAAAATTGCGCTGACATAACCTATGCAATCCGGAACTGACACAGCGTTTACAACGTAGACAGACTACGCAGTGCCATTACAACACAGGCACTACAACGAACACATCGCTACCACGCGTTCCATTACAATGCAAGTCATTACAACGACTTTCTTTAGGGAACCCATTGTTGCATTTTAAATCCAGCACCTTTGCTGCTGTTGCACTACCTGGAGTGGGAATAGTAAAATATACTATTCCAAACTCCAGCACTTCCCTAAGGCAAGTCGTTTTAACGACTTGCGTTGTTAATGGAACGCGTGGTAATGACGCGTTCGTTGTATTGCCCGTGTTGTAAAAGCATGCATGAATAAGTCATACATCCAATCTGGAAAAGTTGAAGTAAAATGGCAGGCACACTGAGGCAATCTAAGTCACCCGGAGATGTAAGCATCAAACTCCTCCCACTCTGATGTTATAGATGCCACCCAGAAATGTTGGTGCCAAATTGCACTGGTATGTGTGGGAGCTACGTAATCCAGCACGAGGCCTTCACCAAAGAATGTTAACACTTTAGATACTGACACAATCTACGTAATTGATAAATATTGGTGTAAAATTGCACCCATCCTAAGGCTGTCCATGTAACCCAGAAAAGTTGGTGCAAAATTGTGCTGGCATGTTTATGATGTGCGTATACCAGCACGAGGCTTTCACCAAAGAGCGTTAACAATTTACACAGCCACTTGGAGTTCTGAACTATAGGTGGCCAGCACCCTCTTCACAGCCCTTGTCCACATCACCCCCGTGGACTGCTTTCTTCCCCCATCTGTGCTACCAGAGGCCGGGTTTCCTAAACTGAAAGCAGCATGTTTCAAACGGAACTTTACGGTTTTTCCCTTCTTTTCAGCTGCAGCAGATGTAAAGAACAAATATTTTCCAGCCAGTGGATCTCGAGGAGAGAAGGATGCCAAACAAATTTCACAAGCCAGTTAAGCCTCCACTGGCACCTAATGGTTGCCAGATGTTGAGGAGCAGAGCTGAGGACATCAGAAAACCTTGGCGGAAGAGGCTGTTTTCAAAAACAGCAAAGGAAAGGGGGAGAGAGAGAAAAGAAAACCAAACAAAGACAGCTTATAGGTGGTCGAGGGGAAATGTGTGCCGCAGGAGGTCAAAATGCGAAATGATGGCTTTTATTCTGTCTTTGCTGCCTAAAGCTGAATGCGTGCATATAGTAAAGTTACAGTGATTCAGAGACGTACAGAGTGGTCCTGCACAAGGGACGTAACACACGAGTCACAGGATTTAAAGTAAAAGACTTAAAATGCACATCTTCGGGAAATCACAAGAGACCCTAACAAAAATAAACGCCAACGAGCTCCACAATCAGCACAACTTAAACAGTTACACACTTAGGGCAATAAAAAAATAAACGAAGCCAGTCTCACAATCAGCATATTTTAAACATTTACATACATAAGAAAGAGCAAAAATAAACACAGGCCAGCCCCACATCTTAAATATGACACCCTGGATAAACCGCAGGCAGGCTCCTGAACACCTGACAGTTAAGCGCTATGGAGATAGCACACCAACAACATTCACGGCGTAAGAACATGGATATTTGTTAAACAAAAGCAGGGTACTCTCTCTCATCAGGCACATGTGTCTCTCTCCGTCTGATGTGTTCGACTGTTCGGGCAGTCAAGTTGTTTCCAGGATGAAGTTGGGCGCAGAACCCTCACAGCTCGCGATGTGAAGTTTTGCACTCAGGCGCAGGTGGGATGGCACGCGTACAGCTCGCTGCAGGCAGCGCGCGCGGTGACCATAAAGCATTCTGGGACACGTACCTTTCATGTTGGCGTTCAGGACAGCGTCACGCTGTGGCTCCGGGGTGCGGTGTGAGAAGTGTCGGCAGGAGCGAGGTTCAGGTGACCAGGCTGCACTCTACTGTACCTCCATGGTATGAAAAGTGCGCAGTGGGCGGGTGCCAGACCCGGACAGACGTGCGTCGACCCCTCCTCACAGGGTCTCTCCTCGCCTCAGAGTTTCTGTCCTGTCCCCTCTCCTCAGAGTTTCGTGTGGTAGTCGGGTACCCAACCTGCGGGATGTCAGAGCCAATCACTCACTGCCAGGCATGGTCTGCCGTCCTGGGCTCTGCTCCCCTCTCCCTCCCCTGCTATCTCTCCCCGAGAAGCCTGCAAAAAAGCCCGTGGAAAGTTTGAGGAGGAAAACGTGTTCTGCTCTCTCCTGGCCGCACAGCCCTGAAGAAACCCACAAAAATGTCACGAGAGAAAAGAATCCCTGACTCTGCAAGCACGTGTTTTGTACATTGGCCTGCTCCTCACCACTCCCCCTCTCGCCCCCTCCCCAGAACTTGTCAGTCGGCCCCCGGTGAGAGGGGTGGGAGTGTGAGGGGCGGAGGTGAGGCGCGCGGCCCAGGAGTTTGCTTCCAGCGGCTTGGAGGGGTGCAGGGGATGGGGAGCGTGTGACATGCCGAGGAGAGAGGGTCTGCTTGAGGGGTGTGTCAGGTTACTGGGGGGTTGAATGTAGGCGTCAGGGGGTGCAGCGGGACAGAAGGGCTGGGATTCATTAGACTTCAAAAAGAAGCACTGGGGCTCAGGTTTAAGATGCATTTTTAACAGGCAGCTTGCAAACAAAACAAACGAGGATGTGTGGCAGTCAGAATGACTGGAAAGAAAAAAAAGTCAAGAACGCACTTGATTTTAACTATATAACCCCCCATTGCTACAGATAATGAGAGAAAGGGAAAACTGTCGTCAGAGCAATAAAGACTGGATTTATTAAAATTACCTTTAACTTTGATTTCCTACATATTTTTTATGTGTAGAAATGTTTACAGCTGTACTACTAGAATCAGCTAACGCGTATTAAAACGTGTTTTCATTTGTAAACCTTACTGCAACAGGACTAGGTTGCAGAATTACATTTGTCACTTTTTGCACATATTTAACGTGTGGCCCCTGCTTCGAATGAATTGAAATAAAATGAAAACACATGAAGGATTGTACACTAATATAACGTTTGATGCCTCACAAAGGCCAAGAAGTTAGAGTTGCAAACTAAAACACAAAAAGGGTTGTAGCAAACAACCTAAAAAAAAAAATGTTACTTTTGTATCAGTTTTACTGACGATCTGCCAAAGCTGAGATTTTGGCTTATTATATTGTTTATCAATTCAAAATCTTTATTTCGACCATGAAAGATCATAAAAGATGTACAATTTAATTAATCATTGTGAACAATTTAAAAACATTATACAAATATACTATCCTTTTAAAATACAGTTTCCAAAAGAGATGATTATGCCGATGCTAGGTAAAATACAATTTTTAAGAGACAGAGCTAGACCATTTGTAAGAAGGGTAGAAAAAGATATTTCACACGATTATAGTGTCCTTGATTATTCTTGCACGCACTCGCCACATTGCAGTCAGGAATTTTGCCATAGCAAACACTGTTAGTACAGATAGATCTGTCTTTAAAACTCTGTAGGCCGGGGCGTATGTTCTGAATCCTAAGTTTTTTAAATGAGGGACCAACCAGTAACTCCTAATTCTACTGTAAGCTCTACAGAACAAGACCACGTGCAAATCGCTTTCCAGTTTGTATGCACAGGCCGGACACGCCCCTGTCTCCAATCGACCAGCCCAAGATTTTGTGAAGGACCTTAAAGGGAGAGACCCATATCTCCATTGCAGGTAGATCTTCCGTGCAAACACTGGTGTCATGCCATCTAATACGCATTCATGGCGGTATGAGTCTTTTGTTTTAATAAAGAGGTCGGTTAGAGACCCCTCCCGGGTGGAGTTCAGTGTTTTTTGGAGCATGAAGGTATAAAATAGGTTGGAGAGTGCTTTTCTGGAAATCCTTACGGACGCAGTTTCCGGGTCTGTCCATAGCTCTGGCACTCCGAGAGTCGTGCACATACTCCTGATGTACTTTAGCCAGGGGATTTTGGTGGCATTAGGTGACCTGAGAAATTCCTGCAACTCATTTCTATAATTTGCAAGGTCCTGACTACTCCACAGGCGATGCCAATAGGTCTGCGGTTTGAGGCCCAGTTCCTCAGTGATTGGTTGCAGTGCCAAGTCCAGTCTTAGCGGAAGAAGCAGAGTGCTAGGGGGGAGTGCAACCAGTTGTCTGATAAAATTATTTTCTGCAGCCTGTATAGTATGTGACAAAATGTGTCCCCAAAGCTCGCTCCCATAGGTAATTCCCCCCGAGCTTGAGCTTTGTAAATATGAATGGCAGGTGCCAGCGGGCGAAGAGTGATTTCTTAGCAATTCTTGTGATGCCTCCCGCCCTCTGAGCTAGTTTTGTGGTTGCTTTTGTTATGTGAGCCGACCATGTTAGATTCTGGTTTAGGGTTATTCCGAGATATTCTATTGTGTAAACCCTTTCCAGAGATGTTGAGCCCAGGCGAGGGTTTGGGCAATTTTGGGACTTGGGGTTAAGGATCATAAATTTAGTTTTTGAAGGGTTTATTTCAAGCCCCCTTTCATTGCAGAAACCCAAGAAGCCATCCAAGACCCTCTGTAACCCCATTGGCGATTTGGACAGCCGCAGGGTGTCATCCGCGAACATAATCGCGGGCTCCCTGCTGCCGTTCAATTGTGGTGCATCAATATTGGGAATCCTACTCAGATGCTCTTATCACCCCGTTCACAAAGAGGCAAAACAGGGTCGGGGCTAATACGCAACCCTGCCGTGAAACCTGTCGGTCAACCTGCCACCTTTCCCATATCTAACTCGGGCGTAATTGTCTTTGTGCAGTCTAATTAGGATATGAAGGATGTCTCCTGGGACATCCAGCTCAGCCAGTACCTCCCACAGTTTGGCCCGTGGGACCAGATCGAAGGCGGCACGAAGGTCCACAAAGACCGCGTAAAGTGTGTCGCCCTCGATCAGTACTGTCTTCCAGTAAATGATGTTTAATCGAAGTATTTGGTCGACTGTGGAAACTCCTTTTTTAAATTCCGCCTGCAATGGACTAAGGGTATCAGTCTCCTCTAACCAAGTTTGTAGCATATTAAGTATTAGTCTGCCAAATAACTTCTGCGAGACGTCAATGAGGCTTATTGGGCGATAATTGACTGGGAGCAGGGGAGAGCCCTTTTTAAAAATCGGGACCACATCTGCCCCCAGCCAAGTATCAGGTAATTCCATCCCCTCAAGCACTGCATTGAACATCACTAACAGATAAGGTGCCCAGATTCCTGGTTCCTGTTTGAATAAATCGCCTGGCACCCCATCCAGGCCAGGTGCCTTTCCACAGGATAACCCTGCTATCGCCATCCTAACCTCTTTCTCGGTAAAAGGATCCGGGGCCTGGTTATTTTGGATGATGGGAAGAGGAGGTTCTAGCCCTCCAGCCTCCGGGGAGTATAGTGACTGATAATGATTTTGCCAGACACTCGGGGCGATGTTTGGTTCGATTGCCGAGGGAAGGTCTTCAGAACCATGATTGACTACTCGCCAGAATTTGCGGGAGTCCCTCGTTGTTAATGACTCCGAGAGGTTCTCCCAGTATTGGAGATCCCACTCTATCTTGGCGTTGGCCACGAGTGTCTTATACGCCCGCCTTCTGGTGTGGATCTCCTCCCTCGGGCCTCCAGCTTTGATAGTAAGTAGTAGATCACGTTTGCCGTTTCGACATGAGGTATTAAACCAGGTGCCTTTATGTGATCCCTGGGTCCTGGGAGGTCCGCTACTAAAGAGGTCTGTCTCAAGAGTTTTAATTAGTTGTTTATCAGAAATCTTCTGAAATGTAGCAGCGTTGAGGTATGTCTGGTATTGGATGCTGATGCCCCAATTACTTACCAGTAATCTTCATTACTCCACGGTAAGTCTTCCTCGCCACATGTATAACAAAGTGAGCTTCAGCTCCACACCAGAACCATCCAAAGCAAAAAAGTTAGCCTCTCATGCATCCCATCCGTTCCCAATATGGCCGACCCATTACACCCTTGACCTCTATAAGAGGTGGGCCGGCCCAACCCTTCAGCCTAAAACTACCAAGCACAAACATGAAGCTGATAGCCAGACAGGGAGGGAGGGATGGGAACTCATGTGGCGAGAAAGACTATACTCACAGTAATGAAGATTACAGGTAAGTAATCGGGGCATTACCTCCTCGTAAGTCTTCCTCGCCACATGAATAAGAAAGTGAGCACATACCAAAGCCAAGCGGCTTCATGGAAACTCATAAGAAACCAACGGACCAGAAGGGGATGCCAACGATCAGGCAAAACTAAAAGACCAGACGAGTGGAAGTACCACCCATGAAAGAGGCAACCACGAGCAGGAAGAACCAGCACAGGACAGAGAGATATGGGGAGGGACGAGAACCCGGACCCCGGAACCCGCAGGGACAGAGAAGGCACAGAACCAGACCATACGGGGCCAAAAGCTACAACACATATGCCCAGAACAGAAGGCAGCAAACCGGCCCAAACACACCAAGACCACCTATCAGACAGCCAAAAGCGATAGGGGAGCAAGCCCGGACATCGGAACCGAAGAAACAGAGGGTAACCCAACCACAGTGACCCAACAAAAAGCAACAGGAGGAAGAGACGCAGTCCGACCGAAATACAGCAACACCGCACAGTGGACCACCAACAGCGAGAGAGTCGAATCCGCCCGAGGACCGAAGCAGCGGAACCAGACGAAACAACACAGACTGGCAGGAGCCGCAAGAACGGAATGAGGTCCAGAAAGGAACCCAGCATGCCAATCGAACATTAATAAAAACAAAAGTCACCAAAACCCCACCAACAAGGAGATAAACAGGCGGGACATGGACCCCAGTTGCACAAAGGACCCCCAGAAGGGAACGCAACACCAAAGAGAAAACCCAGGCAGGCACAAGACAAAACAGACCCAGTAAGATGCAGGAATGGCCCGTCCCCAAGGGAACCCAACCGGCCAACAGCGAAAATGGAAAGCCCATAAGGACGCCTATGTAGCCCGAAGAGCAGAAGTGTCCAGGCCCAAGGCCAAGCTACCATAAAGAAAGCGAATGCCCACCAGGGGCCACCATGCAAAAGAAAGCAAAAAGAACCCAGTAGGGAGGGGAACGCAGCACGGAGGTGCAAGACCGCCCCGCCAAGGGGCCAAGCAAAATGCCCCAGGAACGTTCCAGATGTAAGAAGCGAGTCGCCGAAGCGAGTACCCAAGAGGTCATACCGCCAGCCAACAACCAGGCCCGACCCGGCCGAACAACGAAGAGCCGACAGGAACAAGAGTGGACACGGAGGTAAGGCCACAGGCCGAAACACACCAAAGGAAGAAGGACGGAAGAGCTGGGTAAAACAAGCCTCAGAAACGCCAACACCTCCAGGGTGCCAACCAGAGCCAGCAGGCCCTAGCATCCCAAAACCAGGGACAAAGAAGAAAAGGAAGCAAATATCGCACAGGAAACACAGGCCCCGCCGGGGCAAGGAGAACCGGTAAATCCCAGCATCCCTGGAGCATTAAAAGCACCGCTCGAACATACACAAACGTGGGATAATTTGAAAGTAGTGGCAGGAGACAAACTCCTGTCCAGTTCAAGCCTGTACTCCCGGAAGCACAATACCCATCATTGAGCCATAGCTCCATAGCCCAACACTCGCAGCAGCAGTAAACAAGAAAGAAGTACCCAGGTGAGCACCACCAACAGGTTAAACTCCCGGCTAGGCCAGACAAGCCCAGACCCCCGTAAGCAGAGGGCCAGAGGAAAGCGCAAAACCGGGAGCCCGGACAAGAAGGCAGAGAGAGCCACCACCGGGGACACAAACCAAAACCGGGACAAAAGAGACCCATTCAAGGACAGCACAATCGTGCCAAAAAAACAAACAGGCCAACCCAGCAACCCCCTGGAGACCCACGCAGGTGAAAAAAAATTGCCCCGAACAGAGACAAACGAATCCTGCCACGGACTGGTCGCAACAACAAACAGGCTCACACAAGCCGCACGTCATCGGCAGAGGGAAGAGAGAGCATGTGGCAACATTCGGGATAGGGACCCCCTGAGGCAATGGCAGCAACCCACAACATCAGCCGGACAAGTACGGTAAGCCCCCTTTCCCCCTAGCCAAGCCCGCCCGCGCAGGGCCGCAACATGAGAAAAAAACCCTTACGCCAGAGCCCACAAAGGCAGGGCAGAACGCCACAAGACGTGGGGGAGGGGCGGGACCCTTAGGACGCCCACCACAGCTTTTATTATTCTCTGTTTATGAGAGACCCTCGCAAACATGGCGGAGACGTGTAACACAGCTAGAGGGGGGGTAGGTATCTGGCAGTACCCTTACCATGGCTCTAGCAAACCCACCCCCGTCCTGGTACCAACAGGAGCCACAAGAGATCAAACACATGGAAGGAGACGCATACCCGAGCATCCCGCAACCCGAAATGCAGCAAAATCAGCACCAAACCATTGTGCCCAAAAGGAAAACGGGACCCATCAGCAACCCCCATGACGCTGACTGCAACACGAGCCAGGCGCAGACAGCGTGCAGACCGCAGCGATCCACACGTGAGCCCCACTGCCACCAGGAGAAAAATCAAGAAGGGCACCCGGGAAGCGACCCAAAGGGCAGAGAACAGGCACGCCGGGTGCCCCCGTGGAGGCCAACATGAACCAGCCCCGCCCACACCAGGAGAACCCGGGAGCCGGAAAAGAACCGTAATAGCACAGCCAACGTAGAGCCGACAGGCAAGGCACCAAACAGAATACAAAAACGGCCACGGGGTCAAGAGGGGCCGACAGACAGAGCCCCAGACCCCCGCGGTCGCCCCCCTATTAACACTTGGCTCGCTATAGCAGAGCCTAACCGCCCCAGACAGAGGGGAAACGGGGGAAGGAAGGGGGAGGAACCCCAAGCACACGGGCCCGCAAGAGCAGGGCCACCACCCAGGGACCCATGGACCCAAGTTCCCGCTAAAACAGGAACACACTTACCCGAACAGTGCACTTGGAGAGTCAGGGCAGAACTAAAAAAAACAGGCTGGCATGGGACACCCGGAAGAGTGCAGGGATGCCGCCTGCCCGGGGAGACACTCTCCCCCAACACGCAAGTACATTGGTTGAGGGATGGGTTAAGCGCTCTGCTCAGTTGGGGAGGCGGGCAGTTGAAGGTCCATTAAGCAGGGAGGCAGGGAGGGGGGACAGAGGGGGGTTGTTTAGTAATTGTTAGAAATCCACAAGTAGGGTCACGTTGTATCAATAGGCATTTGCACTGCTTAGATGTCAGAGAGAAACGGCACGCCTGGGCCGCAAGGCGCAGCAAGCACACAATCAAATACACGACTAACTATGGCCGATTGCCCAATACATAGTCCGGAGGGTAACGAGCCGTGGTCACAAGGAGCGCCCCTCCGCATGCTGACATGGAATGTGAGAGGGCTGGGAGATAAAGTGAAGCGCGGGCTGGTACTTACTGCACTGAAGAGGCAGGGGCCGGTCCTAGCACTCCTCCAAGAGACACACTTACTGGGAGGGGCAACCAAGGCTCTTGACAGGAGAGGATACAAAATGATAGTGCATTCAGAATTCACTTCTGGCTCTCGAGGGACTGGCATTTTAATCAAGAAATCCTCACAATTCATACCAATGGGCACAAAGATTGACGGGCAGGGATGCTTTGCGGCCCTACAGGGACAGTGGGAGGGGCGACTCATCAATGTGGTTTCGGTGTACATCCCCCCGGCACTTCACTCGGTCATGCTTCCAGCACTGGGTGACTTCCTCCTGACGCTACCAGAGGGAGATGTAATACTTGGGGGGGACTTCAATGCCACAGTAGACACCCTAATTGACAAATTCCCAGCGACGACCCCGACTGGAGGTCCCTCCCGCTTCCAACGATTCTTGGCTGCAATGGGTCTAGTTGATATATGGCGACATGTACACCCTCAAGAGAGACAATACACCTTCCACTCCACTGTCCACAACAGCTTATCGAGGATCGACTATTTCCTGGCACTGGGAGATGGCATACAATACGTAGACACCATAGACATTCAACCTAGAGGCATATCGGACCACTCTCCGGTCACTTTGACAATCTCCACCCAGGAGAAATCGCGTAGACAAATTTATCCCATACAGGCTGCATACCTTAAGGTCCCCAAGACCAGGAAGGCACTCAAGATGGCGACGACACACTACTTTGCGGAGAATGTCACATCAGTGCAATCCTCAGCGATTCTGTGGGAGGCATTCAAGGCGGTGTTAAGGGGACAGGCCATAACTTCGATCACAGGCTATACAAGGGAAAAAGCACTTGAACTGGCTTAGCTAGAGTTAGCACTGCAAGATGCGACAGTAGCACATGAGGCACACCCCAAGCCTGACACGTCCCATGCCCTACACCTCCAACAACACCTGTACACAGAACATTTACGACACCAGGTGAGGGGGCAAATAACTGACACACAGCACAGGATTTATGATATAGGGGACAAGGCGGGTAGGATGTTGGCCTGGCTGGATAAAAAGGGGAGGGAGTTCCAGAGGTATCCAACGAGTGAGAGACGGGCGGGGGATAGTTCACACGTGCCCCGAACAGATAGTAGAGGCACTTGCGGATCACTTCTAGGGGGTCTACACATCAGATAGGAAGGGATCCGCTGACATGGCCAGGGCCGCGTTGGAACCTATCCAAACTCCGACGCTGCAGTCAGAGACATCAGCAGAATTGGAAGCTGACATAACTACGGAGGAAATACAAATGGCCATACGAGCGATAAAGCCCGGTAAGGCACTTGGGCCAAACGGCATCCCGATAGAGTGGTACCAGGCCACGCCGGAGAGGTTAACAGCCTTATTCATGAAGGCTAAATCGGCTCTCAAAGGGCCGGATTCTGAGAATCCGGCCCTTTGCGAGTGCGATTTTTGCTTTTGGGATTCAGCATCCCAAAAGCAAAAATCGCGAATTGCGATGTCGCAAATGTGCGAGGATATGACATTTAAGGAATCTCTATTTGAGATTCCTTAAATGCTATTCAGCATCCTATTTCAATTTGCGATTTCGCTATTTCTAGGCGCAATTTACCGCGAGGTCAGACCTCGCGGTAAATTGCGAAAACTCAGAAAAATGCATTTAAATGCATTTTTCTGAGTTTCATGTTACACACACACATGTCCTTTGGACATGTGTGTGTGCAACACCTGTGTCACAGATCATTTGAGGGGTGCTACAGGGTGTCCTGTGGACACCCCTGGCACCCTTCAATTCGCAATCTTATTTGCGATTAGCAAATTGCTAATCGCAAATAAGGAATACTCCCCATTCATTCCTATGGGCCTTTTGGCCCATAGGAATGAATGGCGAGTTATTCCTTATTTGCGATTAGCAATTTGCTAATCGCAAAAAAGGAATCAGTAGGAATCGCATTTTATTATGCGATTCCTACATGATTACCGTTTTGCGAGTCCTTAATAGCGAATCGCTATGATTCGCTATTAGGGGCTCGCAAAACGGCCCCTTCATGAATAAGGCTGTTAGTGAACACTTACTTGCTATGTACAAAGACTGGTTGGCGAAGGGCGAACTCCCCCTAGACCAAAGAGTAGCAACCATCGTCGCAATCCCCAAACCTGGGAAACCACCAGAGGATTGTACTTCCGACCGCCCCATATCCCTGCTTAACGCAGAAGTTAAAATTCTGGCCAAACTCGTGGCTACCCGACTGGTGGTGCACCTACCTGACCTCATACATCCCGATCAGTCCGGGTTTATGCCACACAGAAATACGGCATTGAATTTACGCAGGGTGCACGGAGTGTTGGCAAGGGCGGGATCGATCCCCGAACCGGCGGTTATATTGGCACTTGTTGCAAAGATGGCTTTCGAACTGGTGGAGTGGAATTACCTGTTCGAGGTCCTGGCACATTTGGGTTTTGGACCCAAGTTCATAGCATGGGTCAGTCTGCTTTACACTAAACCGGTAGCACATGTGGGAGTGAATGGCCACATTTCGCGAACATTCCCGCTGGGGAGAGGCACCCGTCAAGGATGCCCCCTGTCGCCATTGTTCTTCGCAATCGCCTTAGAACCCTTAGCAAACTTGATACGGTCGACTCCACTGCTGAAAGGGATATCCTGGGCAGAGGGGTGGGAAGACCGCCTTTCACTGTACGCGGACGACATGCTGGTGTACCTAACAGATCCAGAAAATAGTGTTCCGGCGCTCCTGACCTTTTGTGATGAGCACGGGAAAGTCTCGTGATACACGCTGAATTGGACTAAATCGGAGCTGTATGTTCTGAAGGGCCCAATCCCGGCATTGAACGTAGACTGCCCCTTAAGGGCGGCCGGCTCATCCTTTAAATATCTGGGCATCCACGTCACCATGGATCCAATGGAATTTGCGCTGAAAAATTTGACGCCACCCGTGGAACGGCTTAAGCAGGACGTTAAATTTTGGGAGGGGCTGCCCCTAACGATGCTGGGTAAAGCAGCACTTTATAAAATGATGTCACTGCCCCGTTTTTTATACGTTCTAGAAAATACGCCGTACCCGCTGGCACCAGGATACTTCAGAAAAGTATTGGCGTTGGTGGCTGGTCTTTTATGGAGTAACCGTCCGGCACACATTGCGCAGGCTAAAATGCACAGGGGATGGTATGACGGGGGGATCGCGTTGCCGAATCTGAAACTGTATTACTGGGCAGCGCAGTTGAAACCCATAAATCAATGGATTCATGCTCCCCAGGACGACCCGGCATTCCAGTCAGACAGGGCGCAGCTGGGAACCAATAGTCTACTGGCCCCTCTATACGACCAGCGAATGGTGCGCAAACTGGGGGGATCCACGGGACTCACCGCAGCGCTGTGGCACACAGCGCTGGCGGCACTAGGTTGGAAAGGAAGAATAACCAAACTCACTTCACTATGGGACTCTCGGGCCCTGGGAAACCTACGGCATAGCAAGGGCTTCTCCCACTGGGATACTATAGGGATATCTACGGTGGGAGACTTATGGGAAAGAGGCATGGTAATTCCCTTTGACAGGCTGAGAGAGCAGTATGAGCTGGGAACACCGGAATCGTTCCGGTATGTTCAGATTCGGCACGCACTGCTTAGTGCCATCCCCCCTGAGGCGGAGGTACCAGAGGCTTCCCCGCTTGAGGATCGCCTCCTTACGGACTTCATGCATGAGCGAGCGACATCACTCACATACCGTAAGTTAATTAACAACTTGCCAGATCCCATGATCAAACTGAAAGACAAATGGGAGGGAGACATAGAAGTTATGGATGAAAACGAATGGAATGAAACACTGGCGTCGCCCAAAGAAGTCGGCATCTCAGCTAAATTCCGGCTTGTACAGCTTAAAATTCTGCATAGAGTATACTATACGAGAACGACGTTGCACCTCATACACCGTGCACAACACCCATACTGTCTTCGTGGATGTGGAGAGGAAGGTACGTTCTTCCACATGATATGGGACTGCCCACGCATTCAGGAGTACTGGAGGCGAATAATGCGCACAATATCTCAGACTGTGGGGACCTCCCTGGTCCCTGAGCCGCGAAAGTGCATACTGAATGTATGGGGACCCAACGATTTGTCCAGACATGGCCAACAATGGGTTACTTTAGGCATGATGATCGTCAAACGGGATATAGCGCAGAAATGGGGAGCAGTGGAGGTGCCAACGAGAACACAATGATGTATGAATATGGACAAGGTGATGATAACAGAAAGGGCGGTGTACGCTGGCCGGACTGTCCGAGGAAATGGAACAAGATTTGGACCCCATGGAATGTGTACAGGGGGGAGATTTGTGAACCCTTACCAGAAGGACAAGGATGTTTCTCTCACGTAATGTGAAATGCTTCATCATTTGCCACCTCGTCCCACCCTGGTAAGATTTTACTACCAGGGCAGAATTGACCTCAGAATGGGGCATTCATGAGGGAGTTCTTATATATTTCTTTTCTCAGGACAATGATTTAAGCCCTGTTTTTAAGACTTAAAAAAAAAAACATGAAATAATCCACTAAAGTATCCTTGAATTTGGTGGCATCCTTGGTTTATTAAAAGATTACCAAGGGGTAAATACAGGAGGCATACTTAGGTGTAATGACCTGTATGCGCCACTGTACAAATTAATTCTGTCAACATGTTTCTGCCTCTAATCAGCCGTTAGGTCTAAGGCATTCGTCAGAGCTGTGTTTATGCCCCTTACACTGCAATTAATAAGTGCTGAGTGGGCTTATAGATAAACAGAGGACCTACCTCTCAACTGGTATCATAATTACTATTAGCTAGGTACTTCATGGTCTGTTCGGGGTAGGTCTCTCCTATAGTCACACTTTCATCAAGGTCGAGAACCCACTTGTCACCTAACTTGCACCATCGAACAGCCATATGGTGCTGTTCGATGGGACAAGTTTGTTGACAAGTGGGTTCTCGACCTTGATAAAAGTGTGACTACAGGAGAGACCCACCCCGATAGACCATGAAGCACCTAGCTAAATAGTTCTAGGTTATCACTAATTATGATGCCAGTTGAGAGGTAGGTCCGCTGTTTATATCTAAGCCCACCGAGAACTTACTATTTGAAGTGTAGGGGGCATAGACACAGCCCTGACGAATGCCTTAGACCCACAGCTTATTAGAGGCAGAAACGCTTTGGCATGAGGTGAGATTGGAGCGACGGAAGCTGGCTTAGCGTAAGGTGGAGTGACAGACTGGCTTATGGTGAGACTGAGAGTGGCTAAGACCAAGATAGAGTGACTAAGGCAGACTGATTGCGTTAGAGAATGACAAAGTGACTAAGATCAAGTTTCTCACAATGACCTAGGATGTTATAAAGAGTGACAGAGAATGACTGTGACTGAAAGTTACTGAGGCTAATATCGACTGATAGTGATGGAGGGCAGGTGAAAGATCTTGACTGACTTAGACTGAGAGTGAGCGAGAGTGAGTGAAAGAGCAAGACTGACTAAGAGTGATGGAGAGTGAGAAAGTGCTAGACTATCTGAGACTGACAGTGATGAAGAGTGACTCAAAGAGCTAGACTGACTTAATTTTGGCCAGTGGTGAGAATGAGATTGACTTAGATTGAGTGACAGACTGAGACTGACTTAAAGTGCTGTAGTCTTACTGACTGAGAATAGATTTGGTTGATTGGGACTGGCAGTGACTGAGAACAACCAAGTGACTGACATTGAGCCTGGTACAGGTTGAGTTTGAGATGGAAAGTGATTGGGAGTAACTAAGACTGGCTGAGTGTTGGTCTGAGTGCAGATGAAACAGATATAGACAGAGTGACAAACACGGACAATGATAAAGGCTCAGTGCCTCATACTAGCTGAGGGTGAGATGGAGAGTGTTTGTATGACTGACTGAGACCAGCAGTGACTGGGTTTGGCTGAAAGGAAGGCTGAGAGTGACAGACTGGCTGAAGGTGAGATTTAGAGTGACTTAGACAGAGGAACAAGCAGCGTGATCTACTGAAGTGACTGAGAAAGAATGCGAGTGACTGAAAGACTGACAGTGACAGAAAACTATTGAAGATGGTGGCTTAAGTGAGGTGGAATAGCAAGAGGGGGTGTCGCATGGCCTAAATCTCCTATCTTGGAATATTAATGGTTTAGGAAATGAAGAAAAAAAAGAGCAAATAAAGGAACTAGTAAACAACGCGGAAATTGCTTGCTTGCAAGAGACCTGGCTATGCGACGAAATCCCAATCTTCGATGGTTACCTGCAAATAATTCGCCCAGCTAAGAAAAAAAGATTTAGACGCCCAGCGGGGGGATTATGACCCTCCTCTCGACAAAAGTGACAAGAAATGTATCTAGATTAAATGTGAAATGTAAATGGCTATTAGCATATAGACTATCCCTGTTGACCCAAGATAAGAAATTTGAAAATGTAATTGTTATAAATGTATACATGCATTGGGTGAATGCCGAAGAGTATGGAACTGAGTTGGGGAATTTTAAAGAGGATATAGACCATCTATGTGAAAAGTACGAGGCAGATGTGTTTCTCATCATGGGGGACTTTAATCATAAGTTGATCCCTTGGCACAAGGAATTATTTGATGCTTACGGAGTAAACCAAGCCATGTTCCCAGATTGTGAAATCCTGAGGCAGGACAGAGACCTAGTGAATTTTTTAGGGTCAAAAGATCTCCTCTGCCTAAATGGCATATTTAAAGCAGATTGCACCGCAAAGAAATCATTTAAAATCAGCTCACAAAACTGCCCAATCGATTACATATTTATATTTGCCTGGAATTTTTCTTTAGTGCGAGAATTTAGAATTCCCCAAAGTGAAGGCAGTGACCATAACCCGCTGCAGTTGAATTTAGATGGGGGATCTAGGGAACATAGAGATAAAATGATCCCACAACTAGTTGACTACCCAAAGCGAGCTACAACAAGGCTGACGGAAGCCTACTTGGAGAAACTAAAGAAATTCCAGAATAAGATTGCACTGGGGGATATAGGGAGTACTAATCTGGAATGGTATGTGAAGAAGATAGACGAAGTAGTCCAATGCCTCAGAATAGAATTAAAAAAAGGTAAAAGAGAAGTGCCAATAATCCCGGCTAACCGACCAAAATGATTCACGGCGGAGTGCCAAAATAAAAAAAGGGAGATAAGGTCAGTAACTAGAAGCCAAAAGAGAAAATTTAAACGAGAAAAACAAAGCCATCTTAATAAATAAAAAAGGAATATAAAATGATGGTTAATAGTGAGGAATATAGTGCTGAGTAGGCTGGACTACTGCAATACCTGTATCTGGGAGCACCGCAATACATCTTCCAGGGGTTGCAGAGAGTCCAGTTTATGGCTGCGAAGATGGTGTTAAATAGGCAACGCAGATCCTCTACAATGCTGGCTTTGAGAGACCTTCATTGGTTGCCTATTAAAGAAAGCGTACACATTGTCTACAGAGCTGTGCATAACTCACATCCTGTCCCACTGCAAGAGAAGTTTACCTGGTATAATCCCAAAAGGCAGCTCCGCTCCTCTAGAGCAAATCTGCTGACGACCACCAGATTTAGGCGCTCTCGGTTGGGGGGGAGGGCCTTTAGTGTGGCAGCCACCCACTTTTGGAATGAGCTGCCTCAGAATATCAGACAAGCTAACTCTCTGGCCGAGTTTAGAAAGAGCCTGAAAACCTGGCTCTTTCCCAGGATTGATCTTAAGCCTGCCCCTACTGTTGATCTGGTCTGTGTCTAGGTTGATCTATTTAAGTCTGAGCGCCAGTATACCCGTAGGGTGGCAGTCGCGCTATATAAAAGCCTAATTCAATTCAATTCAATTCAATTCAATTCAATTCAATAGCGCAGAAAGGGCGTATAAAGAAAAATGTTGGGCGAACCTACTAGAAACAATAGAATCAAAAAACGTAAGACAGTTTTGGAAGCTGGTAAAAACAGCGTCAGCCCCCTCGACAGGAGCACTGAACTGTGTAGTTAGTGAGGCAGCCTGGGTAAAGTATTTAAAGGAATTGTATGGAACAAGAGGTGATCCCGCAGATGAAGAACTCAAAGCTTGGCAAGCGCCAACAGAAGATTTTAGAATAGACTTTTCTGCACAGAACTTAGAAAGTATAATATTGGAATTAAAATTAACACTGGCGGCAGGGCCAGACAATCTTCCGGGAATAATTTTGAAGTCTGAAATTAAGTGGTAGGCGAAATCTATTTCTCACCTGTTCAAATAATACTCGCAGAGGGGAGAATGCCAATGAACTGGAAGGGTGCTGTAATTAGGCCTATCCATAAAAAAGGGAGCCACAAAATTATAGGCTGATTAAACGCCTAGATATTGGCGAAAAAGTATTTTCAAAGATAGTCCTGAATAGGTTAAACAGATGGGTAGAGGAGTTCTCTATAGTCCCGACTGAGCAGGGCGGCTTTAGAGAAGGCCACTCTACGATTGTTCACTGTTTTGCCCTATGGGTAATAGCACGAAAGTCCACAGAACAAAATGGGAAGCTTTGCTGTTGCTTCGTGGGCTTTCGGGCAGCATTTGATTCTGTAGATCGGAATTGCCTCTGGAAAACACTCGTAAATAACAACATACCGAAAGATCTGTTGGCCATAATAAAGGAATTACATTGAGATAATTGGGCACAAGTAATTAAGGATACTGAGGGGTCATTTACACCAAAAATACCTATTCAAAATGGCCTGAGACAGGGCTGTGTCTTGGCCCCCAGCTATTCTCTATATTTTTAGCGGACCTCCCGGCCTGTTTAGAAGTTGAAAGAAGTGCAAGTCAGAGAATGGATGGCAAAAAGGTACCCTGCCTATTATATGCCGATGATTTGGGGATTTTAGATCAGACCGAATCAGGCCTTCAAAGGAAGTTGAATTCCTTTAGACAATACTGTGTAAGGACATTTTTAACAATTAATTTGGAGAAGACAAACCTTTTATGTTTCGGGAAAAAAGACAGCAAGTTTAATTGGTTTTTGGGAGATTTGAAACTGGAATTGGTTAATGAATATCGCTACCTAGGGATGTGGTTTCATAAATCCCTAAAGTGGAATACGCATCTTGAGACCCAGAAAGCGAAAGCCCATATATCGATCGCTGGCTTGAAAATCTTTAACCGCGATTACAGAGATATGTCTCACCGTTCGCTGTTAAAGGCATTCAGCGCAATGATTCCCCAACAGGTACTCTATGGTGCAGGTCCTTTATTTGAGCGGTAAAGGGGTCTGGGACCTGGAGGAAGGAAAGTGTCTGAAATCCCTGTCGCCCTTGCCCATGTCATCAATGATCCAAGCAATTAGAACGGAGCTAGGAACAACAGCCTGTGGGAGTCCAATCCCAAATAGCTTTGCTAAGGTTCTGGAAACAGCTAGATAAAGAGAAAGGCCAGAAAATATCCCAATGGTGTAGGAGGGAGATCCAATCCAGTAATTTAAGATGGGCAAAAATGAATAGGAAGAAAATCGAGCAGGTATGTGTGAATATAAAGGTTGAGATTTGCCAAGACTCACTACGAGAAGAGTGCACTAAAAGCGCTTTTAAGTATCAGGGGCAAGAAGTCTCAAGAAATATAGATATGGGCTACTTGGCCAAGAAAAAATCGGTCCAGTTTATAATTGAATCCTGACCTAATGAAAATTGGTTCCCCGAACTGGATCTTCTGCCGAACCCTTGGCATAGGCAGGAAATCCTAAGATTTAGAATTGATATAAACCCTTGGCTGGCAAATGAGGAATTAAAAACAAAGATGATGGACCGAAAAGGGTGTTGTAGGTGCCGGCTGGGTACGAAGGGGGACACGATGCATATCCTTTTTGATTGCACTTTAATCCTTGAGCAGCGAAAACTATGCCTTCGCCCTAAATTTTAAAATTTTAGCAAAAGGACACGAATATAGGCGCTCAACTTACTCACAGAAATGCCCACCATTGAAATTGCAATTGCTCTAGGGAATTTTATAAAGGTAATACAAAGATTTTTTTTTAAAGTATGACCACATTTTTAGAAATGTTATCGTTAAATAGATGAACTATGAAGCTTTTAAGAAACTGGATGATTTTAAGTGTATACATTTTTATATTCTTTCGGTTAGGACAGGTATGCCCTAAGAATGTCTTATGCTATTACTGGTAACTACAAAAAATCAAGGTGGGGGAGATAGAGTACTGATCCGTTCAGTCTCCTAGGGTTATCAAAATATCAATGGGGAAGGATCACTGGTCCTGCATAACCAGGGTATGCAGATCGGTTCGTTGTGTCTCACAAAGTAAAAGACCCTCATGCACGTGTTTTTGGTAGGAATTCGTAGCGGTATATGTTGTCTCCCCGCTTTATAACACATGTGTGCATAATCCTTGGGTCAGTTATTATGCAACCTCCACCCGGAGGATTTACCCATGGTTAAAAACAGTAGTGATCGTGAATAGGTGACGTGAAAGGAGGTTAAAAATGCCCGTACAGCCAGTGGTAGGAATTTTATTAGTTCTGGATTCGGGTAGTAATAGTCAATAAGTAGGCGTGTTGCTCTGGAATATTAAGGAATTCAAGCACACTAATATGTGAATCTTAAAAAGTGGTCGACATGTTTCAGCCTTAGTTGCCTATGTAGGTCGGTAGGCTTTCTTCAGGACCAATGTGAGGTGAGCAAGTGAAGTGAGAATTTTTTTTTAGCACATAACCTGTTTTAGGTAGTCCACGGTAATATTGTACCTGGTCGGGTGCAATTGTGCACTTCTTCGGGTAAAGGGGCTGAGGAGGAGTGCCTCTCTGTGGCGTTTCTCTTCCTTTGCAGCTTGTGCTGTCGCTGCCACCTTGAGTCCTGAAGAAAGCCTACCGACCTACATAGGCAACTAAGGCTGAAACATGTCGACCACTTTTTAAGATTCACATATTAGTGTGCTTGAATTCCTTAATATTCCAGAGCAACACGCCTACTTATTGACTATTACTACCCGAATCCAGAACTAATAAAATTCCTACCACTGGCTGTATGGGGATTTTTAACCTCCTTTCACGTCACCTATTCACGATCACTACTGTTTTTAACCATGGGTAAATCCTCCGGGTGGAGGTTGCATAATAACTGACCCAAGGATTATGCACACACGTGTTATAAAGCGGGGAGACAACATATACCGCTACGAATTCCTACCAAAAACACGTGCATGAGGGTCTTTTACTTTGTGAGACACAACGAACCGACCTGCATACCCTGGTTATGCAGGACCAGTGATCCTTCCCCATTGATATTTTGATTACTTGTAACTAGTCAAAATATCGAGTTTTTAATTTCGACTAGACATAATATCGAGTCAAAAATATAGAATAGACATAATATCGACTAGACATATTATAGACTACAAAAATATCGACTAGAAAAAATTAATATCGACTAGAATAGCAAAAATATCGATTCAAAAATATAGAATGGACATAATATCGACTAGACAGAATATAGACAACAAAAATATCGAATTTAAGGTAAGTAAATATTATTTAATTTTTGTGTAATATAATTCTGTAGTGGGTTTGTTGGTTTATAGGGGAATAGGGTGGGAAGTAATTTAATTATAATTAATTAAATATGCTATTTTATTTATTGGTATTTATTTAGAATTAATTGTTAAATTATTATTAATTAGTAATTAATTAAAATATAATTGCTAATTAATTTTAATTGATTGATTGATAAATATAGTATTTTTAGTAATTTATTTTTTGTAGCGGGTTGTGGGATTATAGGGGAATAGGGTGGGAAGTAATTTAATTATAATAAATTAAATATGTTATTTTAGTTATTGGTATTTATTTAGAATGATATATTAATTAATTAAACATTTCCAATTAATTAAAATATAATTGGTAATTAATTTTAGTTGATTAATTGATAAATATGTTAATGTTATTAATTTTTTTCTGTAGTGGGTTGTGGGTTTATAGGGGAATAGGGTGGGAAGTAATTTTATTATAATTAATTAAATATGTAATTTAATTTGTGGGTATTTATTTAGACCTAATTGATAATTAATAATTGATTGGCAATTAAGTAAAAAATAATTGGTAATTAAGTTTAATTGTATAATTGATAAATATGTTAATTTTAGTAATTTATTTTCTGCAGCGGGTTGTGGGTTTATAGGGGAATAGGGTGGGAAGTAATTTTATTATATTATAATTAATTAAATATGTAATTTTAATTATTGGTATTTATTTAGAATTAATTGTAAATTAGTTATTAATTTGTAATTAATTAAAATATATTTTGTACTTTATTGTAATTGATTAATTGATAATTATGTTACTTTTATTAAATTAATTTCTGTAGTGGGTTGTGTGTTTTTAGGGGAATAGCTTGTGAAGTAATTTAATTGTAAGTAATTACATTTTTGAATAAAAAATGTATTGAGCTAATTTTTCAAAATACTTTTAAATTGTTAAATATTTTATTATTAATAGGTAAATAATTAGTATTAGTAGGTAATTTCTATTATTAAATAATTTTTATTTGTATTTTAAATTGATTATTTAATATATTTAACACAATTGTAAAATATTTTAATTAATTTGTAATTGGTGTTACTATTTATATGATTTATATTTAAAGAAGAAGTATTTACTTGCACTACTATTGCACTCACTGTAGTTTGAATAGTAATTTTACCCCTACGCTATCCAACGCTTTCCCTACTGTTGCACTCACTGGAGTTGGAATAGTAATTTTTACCCCTACACTATCCAACGCTTTCCCTACTGTTGCACTCACTGGAGTAGGAATAGTAATTTTTACCCCTACGCTATCCAACGCTTTCCCTACTGTTGCACTCACTGGAGTTGGAATAGTAATTTAAACTCCTACACTATCCAACGCTTTCCCTACTGTTGCACTCACTGGAGTGGGAATAGTAATTTTTACCCCTACACTATCCAACGCTTTCCCTACTGTTGCGCTCAATGGAGTTAGAATAGTAATTTTTACCCCTACGCTATTCAACGCTTTCCCTACTGTTGCACTCACTGGAGTTGGAATAGTAATTTTTACTCCTACACTATCCAACGCTTCCCCTACTTTGCACTCACTGGAGTGGGAATAGTAATTTTTACCCCTACCCTATCCAACGCTTTCCCTACTGTTGCACTCACTGGAGTTGGAATAGTAATTTAAACCCCTACACTATCCAACACTTTCCCTACTGTTGCACTCACTGGAGTGGGAATAGTAATTTTTACCCCTACGCTATCTAATGCTTTCCCTACTGTTGCACTCACTGGAGTCGTTACAGTAAATTTAACCCTTTCGCTATCCTACGGTAAAAATATTGTGTATATTTTGTAAATAATATGTATATATATATATGTATTTAAAATATATATATATTTTTAGTTACATTAATTATTTCTCAATTTTACGTTTATTTAAGTATTTTAAATATGTTTAAAATAATTTAATTTAATATTATATTACTTTTAATTTACTTTTAAGACATTTAAAAAAATCGATATTTTGACAGTCTATATTTTTTACACTCGATATTTTGGAGTCGATATTTTTGTACTTACCTGTTTGAAGATAGGAAGTTGATATTTTTGCAGTCGATATTTTTGCTTCGATATTTTGTCCTCTCAACATTTTGACTGTCGATGTTGTGTCAGTGATCCGCTATTACTACCTACTTGAAGAAATGTTTAAAACTGTGAATCTTATAAATGGTTTTGTAGAATGTTTTATCTGTATATTTTTGAATTGTTTAAAGACTAAAGTCTAAATAAACATAATCTTGACTGACTGATTGAAGATGATTGAGTCTTAGTGCCGAGACTGGCTGACGGTGAAATGGAAAGGGTCTGAAAAACTGACAGTGATTGAAAGTGACAGAGAGACTGAGACTGGCTGGTAGATATGGAAACTGAGCGATTGTGACTGACTGAGGGTGAGACTGAAAGTGCCTAAGATTGTGTGACAGAATGAATAAGAGTGAGGCATAAAGGAGGGGTACGTGTAGTGTGGGATATATGTAGCATAAAGGGCATGAGACATGCAGCAGTGCATGTGGTGTCATGCATCAAGTATGTGAGACTCCAGCTGATGCTGTTTTGTCCCAGATGCCCTCAGAGCCTCTAACACGTGGCCTTCATAGCACAGGGCTAAATACCTCCTATACCAGTATTATCAGCCAAACTCTCATTTCCTTTGCATGGTGTTATGATATGTGTACTTGTATAGCACACTACCATTCTTAAAGGCACAGTGGCACTGAGCAGGTGTGTGCATCTAGCTCTGCCTAGAGTAGGTTGGTTAACTGAAAATCTAGGTCTTCCGAATCATTTTCTTTTTTTAACTCTTTTTATTAACCGCATCGCTGCGGCGGCTATTTTTCCGCTGTGCGGCTTTTTTCCAATAGCCGTGTTACATGACGAGCTCAGCTCGTCATCCGCACACGACCATCGTGGCTGATGACGAGCTGAGCCCGTCATCATCAGTGAAGGGGTTAAACAAACAATGCTCAGCATACAGTGGATACAGTAGTTGAACTACAGCAATCATCTTGTATACATTTTGCCCAGAACAAATAATGCAGGAGCAAACACCCTTATGCATTTGTAGATTTGCAATGGACCTTCTTTGGCTGTAAGTAGCGTCAGTCCACAATTAGAAAAACAGCAAAATGTAGCCCTCCCTCTCCCCTATACTACCGGTATTCCCCTATTTAGCACCAACGAAAAGCATTCCAGGGGGCCCCACACTTTTCCCAACTTCCTGGGCAGCCTCTACTTTGATAAACCGCTGGCTCCGCCCAGAAGTTGACCATGTATTCACACTAGCAATCCTTCTCTCAGGCCTGGTAGTGTGGCAAAGAGCAGACAGGCCTGCTTAGAGGACCATGCATAAAGTGTTTTACAGTACCAACAATGACAATAAGTAATTGACACAGCTCAAAAGAACATTGACACCAATTTATAAATGTAGAGCTTATTTTAACACCAATTCAAAGTCAATACAAGGAGGACAGCAGGAGTTATCAATTTTTAAGTGTTTAAGAAATCAATACTTTCAGAGCTGTCAAACTTTATCATTGCGGTCAATGGAGAAAATCACAGTTGACACTTGCTGGTCCACAGACCAAGCTGCAACAGTTAGAACAATTGTACCTTGCCCAGGGAGTCAGAGTGAAGAGGTGACTTGGCTATCCTTGGTGCTGAACGGGAGTCGCAGGAGTTGTCAAAAACAACACCTGAGAGAACAAATCTTGCAGTTTAAGTTCAGCGGAGCCCCTTGGATGTGAAGCTTGGAGGGGCCCCAGGACCAGAAATCTCCAGGCAGAACAGCTCTGCCTAGCTCGGGCATCTCGGGTGCAGAGGCGTACCTGATTATCCGTGGTGCTGAACGGGACTGCGGGTGCTAACTTTATTTATTTTTTAAACTTGTCTCTATTCATTATGCACAACGAGCAAATTACGCATTTGTCATTTACAAGTTACATTTTCAAGGTATGTCATATCTTAGATATGTAATTGGTAGCCGGTTAGATCTTGGCAATCGTTGTATCTGTCCCAACGACTTGCTCGGCAGGTCCATCTTTGGGCACATTGTGACCAGTTCGCTGAATATAGAAACCCAACCCTGTTCTGGGGATGGATCATTGCGTTCAACATTATTTTTCTATGTGTGACTGATGAAATGTAGCTGAATAAGAAAATCAGATAAGAACCGAACAATGGATAACCTTGGCTGCTGTTGGCGGTGGAACCTGCTCATGAGTGGGATAAATAGAGCCTCTGGAGCATAGCCTAGAATATGATATTTGTTGCTGGGTAGTCATGTTCTCCCCCACCTGTGTTCCCCTGTTTAGTGCCTTACTTTTCTCTCAAGTGTGAGTTCTCTCACCCATCTCTGGGTCGGGCATAGGTGTGGTACAGCTCTGTGGCTGGGATTGGGCAGCCTCCCTTTCTGTCTCACCTGTCGCTGTCTTTAATCCCTCCAGCACGTGCCCTTGTTCTTCTAGATCTTCCTCAGCGTTCTCATCCATTCGCACTGCCTTTAAGCGGCACTCCTCTGCCATGCCCCACTCTCGCACGTCTGCCTTCCATCTGTCTAGGTTGGGGGGATGGTGTGAGACCAATGTATTGAGATGCAGCACTTGGCTAGAACTAGACCTAGTAGTGAGAACCTGTGCCGCATGTGGGTACCCTTTTATGGTGTCGGGAAGACCCCCAGTATGCATTGTTTGATGTTGGCATTTATTTACACTGCTGTTATGGTATGGAGCGTCTGTATCACTTGTTGTCAATATGTTTGTAGCCGCACACAGCTCTATGTCATATGCAGAAATGTGGCAGGAGCTGTACCCCCAATCTTGGGCATACTGGGGAGTGTCCCAGAGCGAAACGGGCCATCCTCTGAGGAGTCAGGTATGTGCAGTGTAAGTAGTGAAACTGAATGAGTTTGAACCTAGCATTACAAGCACCGCATGCACCTCCGCCAATGCTTTCCTCCATTCCCCCTAAGTGAGTGGGCAGGTTAAGTCCGATTCCCATCTGTCTCTTACAAGGGATAGGTCAACTACGCGGTCTTCTTTCAGGGCTTTGTATATGCGTGATATGAACCCTCTAGTGGACACCGGGTCAAGCAGCAGTGCAAGGATGTGGGACTCCTTTGGCTCCTCCTGGAACGAGGCGGGCTGTATGTAACACTTTTGCATAATGTAAAACGTGACTGTCCGGCACATGAAACTATTCCCTCGCCTCGTTAAGCGTTAAGAAGGTTCCATTTAGCCACAGAGCTCCTGCCTTTGTACATCCCCCTTCATGCCATTTTGTGATATCCATGACTGATTGGATTCGGTGGAAACTATGTATCCACTGGAGCGGGAGTGCATTAGCGTAGGGGGCCCTGCGAAGAACAAGTGTGACTTCCTCGTCCCATAACTCTGCCACCTGCCCTATTTTGTGTGGGCAGTCCCTGGGGACCTGCGATACCATCAAGAGGTATTTAGGCAATCGCATCTCACTGCTCCAGTCACCCAATAATTCTTTTTAGACAGTGCGGTCCTCCATGCACCATTGTGCTGCATATTGTAGCAATCCTGCAAGATAGTAGAGTCTAAAGTCTGGGAGCCCCAGTCCCCCCGGTCCATGTCTAGCCTGAGGATCATACGTTTTATTCTGCTGCGTCCTCAAGCCCATACCAGAGAGAGTAGGAGGCTATTGAGTGTGTCAAATTTGGCCTTCGGGGTACTGCAGAAGGGGTTCTGCAGTACATATAAACAGCAGGGAAGCATTACCATCCTCGCCATGGACACCCATTATTGAGAGGGGTAGTTTATTCCAGAATCAAATCGATTCCTTCAGGCCTGTTATTACCCTCCCCATGTTTAATGAATATTGGGGTTTCGGTCGGTTCCCCACTTGCATACTTAGTTAGCGGAAGTGGCCCTTTTCCCAGCTAAACCCCACCTCAGGGAGGTCCAGCGTGTCCTCTCATGCAAGTGCCTCCAGTGGGATAATAACGGACTTCCAGTGGTTAACATGTAGGCCCGACGCTAAACCGAAATAGGCCATCACCTCTAACAATCCTGGGATTGTCCCTTCTTGCTGGCGAATGTACAAAAGGGCATCATCCGTTTATAGGAAAGTACACAAGTGTGACCATCTACGAAAATTCCCCATTGAGCCATGTCTCTTCTCTGGTGGATTGTCAATGGTTCCATCGCCAATGCAAACAGTACTCGGGACAGAGGGCACCCCTGCCGTGTACCCCGCTCAATTTCCAGTGCCTCTGATACACGCACACACGCTCATGGCTGGTGGTAGAGTAGTCCTAACCAGGTATATATTCTGAGCCGAGCCGTATTCTTCTCAGGACTTCCCATATATAGTCCCAGTGCATCATGTCAAATGCTTTCTCAATATCTAGAGCAACGACTTCTCAGTAGATTCCACTGTCAGCGACTGAGTGTAAGACATGTGATAGGGGCCTTATGTTCATATGTGTTTTCTCTTGGGCATGAACCCAAATTAGTCCTCACGCACCAAGTAAGTCACCACTCTGCCCAGTCGGACTGCGAGGACTTTAGCGAGTAGCTTGGGATCAATTGTAAAAACTGCAGGTTGCACCACCTCACCAGGAAGTCCATATAAGAGTACATATACAAATGTCCTTTCAGTATTGAAATATCAAAAAAATCTTTATTCTTCTTTATAGTGTTGACAAGTGTACAGCAAACAGCCACAACAGCCAACATGTTTCGTTCGATGCCAAGAACTTCATCAGGGCTGTAAAACAATGTTTAAAAAAGATAGATAAATAGTTTACTATATTACAGTTCACATTAGTAAGCGTATAGTTCACTACATACAATGTGATAAAAACATAGCATAAAAACAAATACGAGAAATTTTGCCACAATATTGACAAGGCTCTTGTTCTTAACCTAAAACACCTCACAGTTGAATAAATTTAATTTTGAAAGAGAGAACTAACATATTCCTCTTGTATAAACTCTGACATTGTACCCACGACCCAATTGTCTACTCAATGGCACACACACTGATTTTCCTTATTTAGACCCTCTGCATGTCCATTGCATTGTTGCCCATGCGTTGAGCATAGTTCATTTCAAAGAGGCGAAAAATTATATATTGTAATCCCATTTCCAAACCTACCAGACTCAACTTCAAAAACTTTAAAGAGATTTTTCCCCTTTTTTTCTCTACTATCACATCACTACTGATTGAAAACTCGGTTTACATCGTGTATTACTTAGCATGTTAGATAACAGGCCCTTTATATTATAGCTCAAAGAATGTATAGGTCGAATTTTGCCTGCAAGAGTATTGAAGGAAAGGAAAAGAAAGGTACAAAGGGTAATCAAGGTGCTTTGACCATAAGGACCTTATTGGTCAAGAATTCTAACATTCCTTAAATCAAAATACACGAAGGGCAGTAGCCTACAATAATCCCGTCATCACTACGTATTAATATCATTTGATCAATTCGCTACATTAGACCCGTTATATGATCTATGCAGGATTCTCAGCTGTACTAATCATAACCAGCCCGGATTGCTATTTCACACGAGCTTTGAAAGACCTCAGTCAGTCATCATCTTTGAGGGCTCCTAGGTCTCCCTTCCAGGCCTCTCGCAAAGCTACCGTGGGGTCAGGGCAGTTATTAATATGTTTTTTATATATAGTGAAGATGGCGTGGTCTGTGATGTGTTCGATAACTAGGCGGTCTTCAAGTGATGTAGACTCTGGCAGTTGCTCCCCTTCAACTACATGTCTGCTAATGGCGTGCCCCAGTTGTAGATATTTGTATCACTCTGTGTCTGCTATGGTGTACTCTTGATGCAAGACCTCAAATGTGACTAGGAAGTGTCTTTTCCAAATGTCTCCCAGGTGTTCTATGCCAATCATGGCCCATTTCAAGTATCTCTTTAGGTTCCCCATCACCTGCAAGAGATCACTGTCCCATAAAAGGGTTTTGTTAGTCAGGGCCGGCTGACCTTTTTGCCAGGGCCAGTTTCGGTTCTCAGTCCGGCCCTGCTCTCCATGCTATTGCCACCATTTAGATGTGTTAGGCAAGCCCGCTTTTGTGCCCACTGGTATAGAGCTTCTTCATGTCCTCCATGCCCTATAGCCTCTGTATCAACCTGGTAGGCCAGTTCTCCACGGTCCTCAAAAACCCAGCCATTAACCACCACCAGGTGAACTGCCCAGTAGTATATAAGTATATTTGGCACTACGCGAGCTACTTTCATTATATAGCAGTAGTCTAATCTCTTGATCTATTTTCTGAATGAAATTGGGGAGAACCAAAAAAGTTTTGTTTTGTAGTACATATAGAAAGCGGGGAAGGGTCATCATTTTTTATAGGGCAGCCCTACCCATCAGCTTAAGTGGTAGATGGCGCCAGTGTTCGAAATCTCTGTGCAGTATATCAAGCTGTGGGAACAAGTTCCTCCGTAGGAATTCAGCTGGGTCTCAAGTGACATATATCTTGAGGTATTGGAAGCCATCAAGTGCCAAAGGCACCATACAGCGGGAAGAAAGCCTCAGGGTGCCTCCGGCCAGTGGGAAGACCAGGGACTTTGCCCAATTGATGTGGTAACTCTGTCTATGAGAGGGTGGGCCTAGAGATAAAAAAGCAGCACATCATTCACTTACAGGGAGATGCGTTCTTCACAAACCCTGACCCCCAGATTCCCCAAATAAACGGATCTTAATTCAAGTGATTCAAGCAGCAATGTAAATATCCAAGGAGATAGTAGCCACCCTTGCCTTATGACCTTTTGTAGGGTGAACAGTCGGGAAACCGCATTGTTGATGTTTACCTGGGTATGCTAGTACCGCTTAACCAAGGTACTGTAAAGTACATGAACAAATTGTTACCTCCTTTGATGCAATCACTCCAGTTTACATATCCCATGTTGGAACTCTGCTTCCCCCATCCCTCCCCCTGGAAAGAGGCACTCATCTTGATATTCTGGGGCAAGCCAAATGGCCCCTTACTGGCCTATCCTTAAACCCTCTGAGTGCACTTCATTTCCCATATCTCACTGATCAGTTCTATGCTTTCCCGAGCCAGATTGAGAGTAATGGTGATAGAGCGCGCAGGTCACCCGGGTCACCAGTTTACCAATTTTCCACGCACTGGGCCCTGGCGTGCATATGAATGACTGGTGAACCGGGTGATTCTTACACGCTACTATGAGTAATTCGGAGGGTGATTCTTACACCACTTACTATTCATGTACCTGACTTACCACAGGCACATTACTCCTGACGGATCAGGAGCTAGCAGTGGATAGGTGACAAGATTCCGAAAGGGAGTAAAACTTTTTATATGCCAAGTACATTTATCCACACTTTATACTGTAAATGACCACAGACACCTGATGAGTTTTAAAGATTTATCAAGAAATTTCAGAATGAATATGCCAAGATGATAAGCCAAAAACAAAATAACACATCAATCAGTAGAACTAATGCCACAATATAACTATGGATTAGGGCAAGTACCATTAGGGTAAGTGAGAACACTACAGGGTATGGGAAGTAGGAACAGAGCTATTCACCATAAGTTTAAACTAGGGCATGGGACATGAACAGGACCTGAAAGGTGTACTTAAAACTAGGCTACTAATGCTATTCTTACTAAGTTCACTGCAACCATGCTAAAGGAAAGGGGAAAAATGGAACACACTAATATAATATGACAGTTTAATAATATCCTACAGGTAGGGAGAGAAGTGGAACATTTCTAATAACAATTGCATATAATTTGCATTCAAAGGTGATAGGGCAATATCACAGGCAAGAGTGCTTTATTAAGAAGAGAAGAAAGAGAGATAGGAAGATGTAAACTCACAGATTGATAATTACCTAGATAGGAATGAGGACTAACCCTGGCCACGGGTCAGTTTGGAAGACGGGGACAAGGACCCTCAAGGAATGGAATACCAGAATGCGAGCAGGTACAGCTCACGGACAGTCAGGACAGGATACCCCTCAGGTTTTGGGTCAGGACTGGGCTCACCAAGGTACGACCAACACCCACAGCTTCGGATGCAACGCCTGCGTTACCCCTCTCTGCAAGTAATCCGCCAGTAACCCCGATTGGGTTTTCGAATTTCCCCAGCAAAAGTGCTTCACCAGCACTTAGGACTATTTCCACCCCTAGGAGCTTGTGGAAAGTATGGACAAAGTGCTCCGCAGCACTCTAGATTGATCACCTATAGAGTTCGTAGGGTCAGTGACAGGTCTGCTACTCGGACAAGTCGGACAAATTCTCTAAGCTACACTAGGACAGTTATATGATTTTGGGGACCCCTGGACCACCCACTAATGTTGCAAGTGACAGATTCCCACATTATGATTGGTCAGGAGAGGTGACTTGGCATTGTCACCTCCTAGAATTCAGTGTTCACATAATTATTATTAAATCTTGCATACCCGCCCCTTGGGTTCACGTTCCCAGGCATAGGAATACAGAAGACAGTGAGAGAGAGCATGTCACAGATACATTGTTGCACAGTCAAGGAGAACTGCCGTGTCTTCTAGGTGGGTTCTCAGGCGCATCGAGCTTCAGGAGCCAGCTGGCTGGGTTTAGCTTCTGCGCAGTGGGGTTTCTCCCATGTCACGTGACAGGGTTCAGACGAGCTTCAAGTATGGCGCAGCTCCCGTTTTCCCCAGCCCCCAGAGACGCGGTACATGAAAAGTAAGTGAGAACAAATTAGAATCATACGTAAAAATGATCACACTGTATACCGCTATAGATTTTACTGCACCCCTTATTTCATTATATCTATAGTATTAAAGTTTAGTGCAAAAAGACAGATAGGCGGAAGCAGCGGTGGCAAGCAGAGAGCGTGGTGAGATACAAGCGGCCATGTTGGCAACAGTGCGCATGAGCAATAAAGTCCCTCCAAAATGCGAGTGCGTCACATCACGTGAGTATGACCGACGCATGCGCAGACTGGATTTCTGCAAAGCAGCCATTTCCCTAGTGCAAGCATTGTTAGGATGAAAAGACACACAGGCAAGCCTCTCGGGGACACCCGCGTGTTGGGGAAAATGCTAAATAAATGACGGACAGTTGGATTAATATGATTATAAGTTAGGCGAGGTTCATGAGTAAGAGCAAGTCGCTTTACGAGCCAATCCTTGCTCCATCAATCCCCTCTTTGATGATATTTACTATCATCACTACAAAGGAAACAGATGCCAACTTTCATTCTTCCATATCATGCATCTCAATTTCGATAAACTTATTGTTGAGTTTTCTTTCGGCTTCTCTATGAGAGTGGTGATTCTTGGCCTTTTTGTAGATTTTATTCTTCAATTCTTCTAATTCTAACTCATCAATATTTCTTTTCACTCCTCTCTTATTCACTGTGTACTTTTTGCATTTCTGACATTTACAGCAGATGAATATGATCAGTGCAACCACACCTATTCCAGCTATTGGCATCAGTATTTTCCACAGAAGACTTCTACCTAAGTTAGAAAACCAACTACCTATAGAGGAGAGACCTCCAGTCAGTCTCGTCCAGGCACTGTCAACCTCCAATGGTTTGAGTTCTTTTTCCAAATTAGTTATGTTCCTTACATATTTCTTAAGTTCGATACTTTTGTCAGGTATGTAGGTGCAACAATGTTGCGCCTTCAGCATTCTACAGACTCCGCCCTCTTTTGCCAATAAGGTATCAAGAGCAAGGCGATTCTGTAAAACCATTGATCTGATCGCAACCATCTCAGTATTGACCAGCAGGAATCCAGCAGCAGTGTCAGTTGATAACCGATCCACTACTGTAGACAATTTGCAGATTCTGTGAGTATTCAGAACTACCCCCATTCCAGGTATCAGTGCACTAAAAATATCACCTATAATTTCGCCTACGCTTTCACGTTTTCTACGCGCTAAGCCATTAGTCTCTTCATTGCTTCCAGCAGCATTATTCACATGGTATACTTTCGGGAAGACAATGCCAAAGTAGCAGCTTCCATACCAGTGATCCGGCAATTTGAAATAAGCCTTGTTCCCACATATATAATAAATTCCGGGAAACACAGGTTCTGACCCATTTTTGAAACCCCAACCTCCAATTACCTTGTAATTATGTTCACACTCGCTGGAACCGATGAATACATTGTTATAATATTCTGTCCTTTCTCTATGGAGACAAAGTTTCCCTTTCCGTTCAAAATCCAGCAACAAAGCAGGAGTAGCTTCGCCTTGCGAGGTGTTGTCCATGTGCTCTGCCCACCTAGGGACTTTATCCTTTTCGTCATTTGCCTTTTTCTGAAACTTTTCCCTCCTTCTGTCTGCCATTTTTATAAACATCTTTTCCTGCTCTTGCAAAGAACAGGTCAGATTAGCTTGTCTTGCTTCATTTAAGTCTATGTCACCTATAGTCAGAAAATATTCTCCCATATAACGGGTTACCTCGCTCCTAATATGTACAAGGTTCAGGTGTCCCCTAATAGGAAGTTCAGAAAAGATTACATCAGCATTTGAATAGTAGTACTGTAAAGTGCTTCTATAAAACAAGCTTGCCAATATACTACAGGAAATTCCGTAGGTTAGGGGTAAGTGGTGATATGTCACACCTTCAGCTACAGAAGTGGGTAGCTTCATGCAGACATAACAATCTTCTATTTCCATAGCTTCTACGTAATGCACTAAAAGGTTAGCGAAAACATTTAAATGTGTCCGGTTTCTCATCTTGTGAAAATGTAGTCCGCCCTCATCTGATGCTTCTAAATTTGGTCGTGTGTGTCTCAGACTAACTGGGTTGTCACGTCGTTCTAAGCTTTGTGGAGTTTCTGCAGTCTGTACAACGTCTGTATCTAACGCTTCAGGTTCAGTAGGGGACAAGTTAGGATCTTTACTTATCATAAAAGGAATAAAGACTGTTAGTCCTATCCACATCACTATCAACATAGCTACACTACATAAGCATATTTTACAGCACGTTTTGCAACATCTAAATCTGGATCTTCCAGCTACGTTTGAATCAGACATTATAGCTTACAGGTGGCTTTTGCAACCCCTCTTTGTCTTCTTACACCAAGAGTTCACTCGGGTTTGTCTCAAGGAGGGTCTTCGTCAGAACTCCGATCAGCACTGGACTCTTCGTCACTTTTGCCACTGTGGTTGGTCTCATCAATTTCTTCCAACACCAAGTATGTCCATTCAGGGCTCCGATACAGCCTGTTCTGTTTCTTTACTCTGTCGCTCTTTCTCAGAGACTTGCCTCGGGCTGCTTTTCTTTCACTTTCAGCCCTTTTTCGGTCTTTTAGTTTTTCTTCAACTGTCTTTATTCGGAGTCTCAGCCTTTTGACGTATCGGGGTTCACCTTTGCCCCTGTGGCTTTCTGTGGTCGAGGAAACTTGGCCTTCCTCGTGCCCTCTTTTGATTTCACTTCGTTGTGGTACTTTTGTGTTGGCAGAGTCTTTTTCCCTTCCTGTCTGACTAGTTCCAGGTCTTTCATCTATTTCTTCTGCCTGGTCCCTAAGCTGGCCCTGTTCAGGTTGGAGTTGTATTTGCTCTTTACTTTCAGGCGACTTGGTTTCTACTTCCTGAACATGTTCATCTAGTTCTATCTGCTCCTGTTCATGCACTTCGTTCCCTTCATTTTCTTCCGCATGAACTTCAACTTTGACCACTATCTGTCCCTTTCCAGACTCCGGAGTTTCAGGAGGAGTGTCGATGTCTTGATCTGTCCCTACTTGGCCTACTTCCTGATCAGGTGTGATGTGAGTCTCGCTGACCTGACCTTCGTCCTCTAGATCTGTCTCACCTGGACTATCCCACTCACTGTCTAGGTAGGAATATTTCCTGGTTCTTATTGGATCAAGAACCTGGTCGTCGGCAGGGTACCAATCAACGTCTCGACTTGTGCTCGGCAGTTCGATGTCAGCGAGATCCGGACCCTCTTCGGGAGTCTCCTCAGCTGTGCTGCCTTCAGCTTCAGTCGCGTTTTCTCCGGTTACCCGCTTCGTGTGGCTGGCATGGATCCACTTCGGTACACCAGCACACTTTACAGCAGTAGTGGTGACAAGGATCACTTGTCTTGGCTTTCCCCACTTTGGTCCAAGGCAACTCTTCCGGGTGTGTTTCTTTAACACCACCCAATCACCTGGTTGTAGCTTATGTGCTGGAGTCTTGGGCCAGTCGTCAGCTGTCTCTCCAATCTGGTGGGAGAGAGAACGCACTTGGTCACCCAGCTGCTTGCAGTATTCTAGCACCAAATCATCAGAAATGCTTAGCAGTTTGTGTCCAGGTACCCATGCCTGTCGCATCACTCTCCCCATTAGCACCTCATGGAGGCTCAGGCCTGTTTTTCGATTCGGAATACTTCTCAAACTCATCAGCACAAGGGGCAAAGCTTCTGTCCAGTTCATTTTGGTGGAATCACACATCTTCGCCAATCTGGACTTGATTGTACCATTTATCTGCTCAACCACCCCAGACGCCTCGGGATGGTATGCACAGTGCAGTCTTTGCTTCATTTTAAAGGCCGTACAGAGTTCTTCTAGGACCTCGTTGGCAAAATGCCCACCTTGGTCTGTTTCAATCGTCTCAGGAATTCCAAACCTAGGTATCAACTCCCTGAGTAATAATTTGGCTACAGTCAAGGCATCATTTTTCTTTGCTGGGTAGGCCTCCACCCACCTGGAAAACAGGCACACTATGACCAGGACATACCTATATCCCTTGCATCTGGGCATTGTTATAAAGTCCGCCTGCATCCTGACAAAGGGACCTACTGCCTTTCCGATGGTACTTTGTTCTACTACAGTCCTCTTTCCTGCATTGAATTGCTGACACACTAGGCACCTCTGGCAAAGCCTTTCTGCTTGGTTCCTGAACTTTGAATTATAGAACACCTTGTCAAACACACGACACATTGCGTCCCTTCCCATATGTGTTGGTTCATGTATCATTCTGATCATGGGATCTATCAGGCTGTCGGGCAGTACAGGTACCCCAGTCGAGTTTACCACCACACCATCATCCCTAATTCTGCATTCGTTCGCCCTCCATCTGTCTTTTTCTTCCCTGTCTGTTGCCTGTTGTAAGTCTCTCAATTCTTCCCATGTTGACACATTCTCAAACAACATCAGTTGGCAGCTGTTTCCACCCCATAACCCAATTTGGAGGGACATTTGGTGTCGGGCACAAAACTGGGCGATTTGGTCAGCGTATCGGTTTCCGGCTGTCACATCATCATTTCCGGATCTGTGAGCCGCACACTTGACCACAGCCAATTCTTTGGGCAATTGAATAGCTTCCAGTAATTCTTGTACCACCTTTCCATTCCTGATAGGGGTACCTGAGGAAGTCATGAATTCTCTTTGTAACCATAGTTGGCCGAAGTCATGAACAACCCCATAACAGTACTGGCTGTCGGTATAAACAGTTATTCTTTTGTTTTTACCCCTCTTACATGCTCTTGTCAACGCGATGAGCTCTGCTACTTGTGCAGATTTCACTTCGCATAGGTAAGAGGCTTCCAGGGTGTTTGTCAATGTAACTACAGCATAGGCAGCACACAGACCTCCACTCTCATGTCTTAAACACGAGCCGTCCACAAAGATTGTAAGATCCCCATCAAGTAAGGCTATTTCTCGGATGTCAGGACGGGGCTTAGTGCTGAATTCTGTTAAATCGATGCAGTTATGTTCCATTTCATCCTCGGCGTCTACATCCAGAGGAACAGGTAACAGAGTTGCAGGGTTTAAGACATTTGTAATGGCTGGATTTTCTGTTTAGATGGGATCAGCCCCCAGGGGCCCCTGTGACCCAGCCAAAACGTACTCACCTTCCCTCCTCAGATCATATTCACAATGAGTAGATATACAGATAAATATACAGGTTGCACCTAAGGATGGGGAATGACAATATATATATATGTATGTACGGATTTTCTACAATATCTTATTCACATCAGTTGGTCTCGCGGCCACCCCGACCCAGACCGTTCTACCCTAGGGCAGATCTGACACACAATCCGGTGTGTCTACACATGGGCCTGCAGAACCCAATGCTCCCTTTTCCAAACTGTTCGCAATCCTGCGAAACTACACACCAGTATCCTCCCTGGCGTCCTCACTTATTCAAGCCACAATCCAGTGGGTATAAGCGTTGGTCTCCCACCCAACGTTCTCACTAACGCCGCATATCAACGACGACCACATTCCTATGAACCATTATTTGGGGTATTATCTCAGTGGTCTACTTGGAATAGAACTACAATAATAACTTTGAATAAGGTTCCAGATTGTATAGTGTACTCCCTGCTCTTGACATCGAAGGTCCACCCACTCCCTTCTTATTCAATCACCATTTACCTGATCGGGATTTCTCATCCGTTCACCCAAACAGTTCCTGACTAGAAGTGCGGTTTACCAAGATTGAACATAAGCACCAGGTACACGATAATTCTATATGAATTAGGGTATTTATTAACAATAAACACAAATCACATTACTATGCGGCATAACTTTTGCAAAGAAAAAGATAAAGATTAGAGTGCACAATCTATGAGCGATGGACGGACATCACCTGGTTAATATGAAATCTGGACTCGGCAGTCATCTAGGTTCCCTTCTCGTCTCTGTGTCCTGGCTCTCCTTGCAGTCACCCCCAGCCGTTACAAGTACACGTCTGCACCGCTAGGCTCAACCTCGTCTGCTTGCTTCCAGGGCACCGGAACCTTGCTGATTATTAGCTACCGTCTCTCTCTCTCTCTGTGTCAGTGCGCTCCGCGCTACTTCTCGTTCAGTCTTTCCCAGAGAGTTTCGGTCTTAAATCTTTCTCGGACTTCAAAGATGGCGACTGTCCACCATGAGATGAATAATAGCAGAGATGCTAACGGCTAGATGCCGCCTACGGACTAACTGACAAACTGACTAACACCTTCGCTAATATCAAAGCCCGTTCCTTCATGGAAATTCACGGCCAGTAACCTGCCGCCCACCAAATTCTTGTACCTCCCCGTACCAAGGACACTTTCCCAGCCGGCCGGCCTGAAGTTGTGTCTTCGGAGTGGAGAAAAATACATTCCTTCGATAAGGGTCAGCCTGAACCGGTTCTCTCCAAGCGAACAACAGCTTGAAACTAAAACATTACACTTGACCTAGAAGGCCTTCTCGAGCTACCGGGCAAAAAGCAAAATGGAGTCTGTCTCGTTTAAGGCCTACGGAGCCCATAATGTGCATATCTCCATGAAAAACAGCTCAGCATGTTAGCAAATGAGCGAATCATGACTAATATTTATATATCTATCCCCTAACTTAAATTCATAAGCCTTACTCTAAGGAAAATAATACGAAAATGCCCTTATATATGTAAGACAGGGTCCCTGTCTATCGGCCTACTCCCTATGCTATGGGGGTGATAGGCTGGAGTCACTCTCCATCATTCTCCTTCTCCAAAGAGCTAGCAAAAAGACAGCCATAACATTACACCCCTTGACTCCAGTCTATTAACCACAAACTAAATGGAGCTAACGTCAATAGACAAATAATATGAAACAAAATTAACTGATCTACGACCCTTACTAAGTCTAAGAAATTGTAGCAGGGAAGGGATACACTGAATAAAGCAACAAATAGCTATGAGTATACAAATAGTAAGAATAACCCCCCCTAAAATTTGTCGTATTAAATGCATGTCAGGGAGCCAGTTAAAAAGCCAGTCAAAGAAACCCTGATCTATATGTTCTCTAATTTCTGCAGTCAAGTCGTGGAGTTTGTTAATATGGGATTGGATAGCTTTAGAATGGTCAGACAAATTAAAACAGCATAGACCTTCAAAATCGGAACAATCATGTCCATGTTTCAACAATAAGTAATCGATAGCCGCACGATTCTGCAAAATAGCTCTACGTTCACCTTGGGAGTCTAATAATAAATCTGATAAAACAGTAGACGTTTGATTAATCGATTTGACCATCCAGCAGGCCATTTTGCCGATTGTTTTGGCATTATAAACGGCCAATGCAGGCACTCCAATAATAGAAAAAGCTAAACCAAGGTACTCTGATCTAGAATAGAGATGAACAGAGGAGTCACAATCTTCATGCAATGACATCGAATCACGTACAATACGGGAATGTGAAGTAGGATGTGAGGAAAACATTAGCAAACTTAATCTAGTGATGGCACATGGGCCACCAGAAATATTCGCGGGAATATAGGGCCAAGATGAATTCCCACAGGAAAAGAGCCATCCGGCTGGCAATAACATTGGACGGTAATGGCTAGTGGCTACTACTAAACGTTTACAGGTCATATTATTTTTAACTGAAAGACATGAATCCGGAAGTCTCTTTGAACATAACAAGCGTTGATGAAATGAAAAGGTAGTAGCGGCTTGGAGCTTCAGCCGCAGGCACTCAGTAATAGCTTTAGGGTTGCAGGTCATCATGAAACAAAGATCTCCAGGGGTAATATTAAAAGTAGTAATTCTGGAATTAATAGAGACATCAAGGTCTGGAATAAGAGTACATGAGGGACAAAATTCGTGTGCTGCAAAGTCACCCAGAATAACATTAGGTCGGGCATTAGAAAAATTAAAGATATGGTGAAGTGTCTCAGTGGATGCAGGGACAGCTACCAGACAGGTCGCTAAAATGTCAGTAACGCTCTTCATGGGGGTAAGGCAAATATGCGGAGAGTTCGTCACCCGCTTCGCGAGTGTGATCCAAAAGTTAGACGAAGCGGTCCACGCAGACCGCGGGGCTCGTATTATCCCATCAACCGGCGTCGGTAGATCCACTCCTCTCCCGGCGTAGCAGGCCAAAAGGAGTCCAGCGCCGACACATCCTGCAGCAGCAATCCAAAGAATGATCTGGAAGAATACAAACACAGGCCTTAATCATTCTCGTAAATAACATTTATCAGCTGGGACAGCTTCCCAGCCATCTTTCCCTGGCTTCATCACCAAAACGGTGTTGTCATGACCGGTCGCAATAATATCAGCCTGTTCAGGAGGATTTTTAGGCAATTGCACCCATATTTTAGCTCCAGGAAGATCAGACGATCCGAAGCCTTTTTGTCCTGGCACAGTTAGCAACGTTGGAGCAGAGCCTTTTTTGATTTCACCACTGAAGACAGGCACAATCAGTAACTGAGCAACACGGTCAGACTTTTTGATGAACAAATCCGTCTCACTGCTATTAAGCAGGAGAATCTTAATCTCTCCCTGATATTCACTGTCAATCACTCCTCCGAGTACTTGTACACCTTTCAGGGCCAGGCCAGATCTAGGGGCAATTAATCCAAAACTACCGGCAGGTATAGAAACACCAATGCCAGTTTCAACAATTATTCGATCTTTTCCTGGAAATTGTGCATCATTTAATGCATGCAGGTCGAGGCCTGCAGAACCTGGGGTCGCTCTACATGGAGCCAAAGCACCGGGGGTAATTTCCCAATACATGACAGTGTTTGCAATAGAATTAGGTTTTGCATCAACATGTGGAGGAAACAAACGCATTAAAGGAGATTCAGCATGTAACAAAGGACGATTATTTAAAATTAGCAAAGCCTGAAGCAGGACATCTCTCCACTGGCTGTAACGATCATCAGTCAACTTGCGCAACTGTTCTTTCAACAAGCCATTCATTCTCTCAATCAATCCTGAAGCTTGTGGATAATATGGAATATGAAACACCCAATCAATATTATTTTCCGTACAGAATTCCTGCACCAATCTTCCACGAAAGTGGGATGCATTGTCTGATTGAATCTGGAATGGGACACCATAATACAGAATAATGAGCTCCAGGGTTTTAATTGTGTTCACTTGGGTAGCGTTTTTGCAAGGGAAAGCGACCAAAAGGCCACTATAAGTATCAACCACTGTGCAAATATATTGACAATTCCTGCTCATAGGGAGCGGACCAATATAATCAATCTGCCAAATTTGGGCGGGCAATTTACCTCGATGTAAGTGGCCTCGAACAATCTGAGGCACCTCTTTTTTCCTAGAATGCTGGCAAAAGGGACAATGTAGAATGACATCTTTAATTAAAGAAAAGGGAATATGAATTCCTCTATCGGCAGCCCACCTGCTAGTGGCTTTCTCTCCAAAATGTCCTGCTTTCTGATGGGCCCACTTCGCCAATCCCGCCAAATCAGAATCTTGCATGTCAACCACTGCCTCAGAAATTTTAGACTGTTCATCTGCAATATTATGAAAAAATTTGTCAAGGGAGTCAATTGGAGTATGAGCATCCACGTGAAAGATTGTTACAGTACTCTGCGGGAGCAATTCCCAAATTTCTTGCCATAGCTCTTTGCCCCACAGCTCCTTGGAATGCAATTCCCAATTATGAGAATGCCATGTAGGCAACCACACCGCTAGTCCATTTGCAGTGGACCAGGAATCAGTGAAAATATGACATGTACCTGGTAGTTCCTGTTTCAAAACTTGGTAAACCGCATAGAGTTCAGCATATTGGCTACTCTTACCATCTCCAGTTGTACTCAACAATTTCTGTGTAATCGGGTTGTATGAAACAGCTTTCCAATGTCTTTTGTCACCAATGAACTTCGCAGAACCCTCCGTAAACCACACATGTTTTCTATCCTCCGCGGACAGATCATCAAATGATTTACCCCACTTCACGGGAGACTCCTGCACTACGGGAACCGAACACTCACTTTCAGCCTCATTGGAGGGCGCCTGCGCCACTCGCTCATGTAAAACCGCCACACCTTTCGGACCCACACGTGCCCTGTCCTGAATGTACCATTTCCATTTAATTACACTAGCCTCCTGAGCATGTCCAATTCGATGGGACTTTGGTGAACTCAAAACCCACTGCATAATGGGAATTTCGGGCCTCAAAATCACAGCATGGCCTAGGGTCAATTGCTCGGTATCCACCAGAGCCCAATAACAAGCAAGCAACTGTTTTTCAAAAGGTGAGTAACGCTCACCAGCCTCGGGTAACTTTTTGGTCCAAAAACCTAATGGCACTTTTTGTCTGCCCTGCTTTTGCCACAAACTCCAATTGGCATACAGGCCTTCCACGGACACATTCAAATCCACATCGCCTTCACTCACGGGCCACAAATCCAAAGCATACTGAATAGCTTCTTTAGCCAAATTAAAAGCAGTCTGTTGAGGTTCACCCCATTCAAACGCATTCTTTTTACGAGTGACTCGATACAGTGGAGCTAAGATTTGACTCAAATGGGGAATATGCTGACGCCAAAATCCAAACAATCCAATAAAGCATTGCGCTTCTTTCCTGTTTCTGGGAACAGCAAAATCAAGAATTTTTCGTTTAACCTGTGGAATCACTTCTCTGTGACCCTCATGCCAATTAATTCCTAGAAATTTTACAGCTTGGGATGGAGTTTGTAATTTATCAGGATTAATTTCCCAGCCTTTCGCTCGCAAACAATCAATGATTTGATCTAAATGGGACTGTACCTGGTCTTGCGTTTCACCTTGAATCAAAATGTCATCAATATAATGACAAATCTGAACTTGTGGATTCGTGGGTACTTCAGACAAATGCTCCGCCACCAGCCGGTGACAGATTGTAGGACTATGTACATAGCCTTGAGGAAGACTCCGGAACGTCATTTGACGTCCATTCCATGTAAAACTGAACTGTTCCTGACATTCGGGGGCAATTGGTATTGAAAAGAACGCATTAGCAATATCAATGGAAGCATACCATGTACCTGGATGCTTTTGAATTCTCTGAATCAGTGTGACAATGTCAGGCACTGCAACAGTCAATTTAGGTGTATGTTTATTCAATTCTCGATAATCAACAGTCATGCGCCAAGAGTTGTCACTTTTGCGCACGGGCCAAACGGGATTATTCCAAGCAGATGTGACCGGAGTAATGACTCCTGCGTCAACCAAATCCTGAATCGTAGCGGTAATTTCTTCATGACCACCTGGGATGCGATATTGCTTTTGAGAAATCACTTTCGTTGCTAAAGGTATTTTAATAGGTGGCATGCGTAAACGGCCAACCCGTACGGGTCTGGTCGAAATGTACTGTCGTGTACCAAATTGATAGTACCCATCATCCAAATGCAAAGTCATACCTTTCAAAATGTCAATTCCAATAATGTATTCCAAAAGTGGCACAACCAACACAGAGTATTCTCTACGAGGAATTCTACCAATTTTAATTTCGAGTGCAGTTTGAACTGCGGGTGTCTCTTTACCACCCAGACCGGTAATTGTAAAAGACTGTCCATTAAATTTTCTCGACTTACCATGAATTAAAGTGGCCTCCGCCCCAGTATCAACCAACGCTCGGGCCCTTTGGATATTACGATGTTTCCAAAAAATCTCAATATCTACATAGGGTCTGTAATCTCTGTGGGCCCACTTGCGTACCGGAGCTTGACCTATTTCCTATTCATTTTTCCTGCGATCTGTCAACCAAGACAAATCAGGGTAAATGTTCTCAGTTTTCTTTGGTATTAGAATGTCTTGTTCATATCCGTCTCCAGTACGAAACGGATTAGTGTCAGGTTCAAAAAGTAGTGAGTTGCGTTCAGGGAGTCTGTTACGATCCTCCCTATTTCTTACGTCAGGGGAATAACTCCTTGCATCTCGACGTCTGCTAGAACCATGATCATCTCTTCCCCTCTAACGATCATCCTCTCTCCCCCTCCCATCATGACGACGAGGGGATCCATCACGGTCATGGCGCCGATCATCACGGCGATCAGAATTCACACGTCGTCTCTCATCACCACTGTCATCCGAACCACGATCATACTCATTTTTTCGCACATGACGGGCACCCTCCTTTCGATCCAAACCACGCTTGCGAAACATGTCCCATAAGCGATTATTAGGCTCGCCATCAATGTCTTCTCTTTTGACACCATCAGCAATGAGAGCAAGAAACATGTCACGTCTAGAGAACTTATAGTCCCCACCAGTACGACCCTCAGGTCGAGATTGTCTTTCAGGTTTAAACCATTCACCCAGCTCACCAAGCTGACGAACAGACTCAAGCACAACAGACAAAGGGTTGCCAGTTTGGTTAATCAATAACGTCATCATGACCTGCTTATAAGCAATAGGAGAAGAACGGATAATGCGATTACGCACAGAAGATGTTAAAAGACCATCCAATAACTTGCCAGCAGTACTAAGGAAGATACACGTTGACATGACTTCCTCTTTCAAACGTTGCGACGCATCGCGCAGAGTGTACCAAGGTTTTTCATCAGTAGGCCAATCAGATTCAGTTGGATATTTATGATTACAGCCGTCAGACGCAAGCTGGAGCAAAGAAATTTGACCAGCACCATTGTAATTCCGAAAATGATCCTGAATCGTAGAATCAGAACTCAAAGAGCAAAATCGTAAGCAATCAACAGCATCGAGCATAATACCGGCAGCGCCAAGCTCATAGAGACGCACCATCCAGGTAAGCAAGGCCTCACCAGGCCGTTGTCGAAATCGTTGCAGAATGTCACTAACCTCCTGCTGAGTAAAATCTTCCATACAATCAAGAGGTATACCACCCGGATTACCAGGGGCCTGTTGTAATTTTCGTCGAAAAATCGGGTGAGCGGAAACTGCGGGAAGAGCTTCCGAGGAAGCCCGCATCTTAGATTTAACAGCACAATCAGGACAAGCTACGTCATCCGCACGGGAAGAACGAGCACGGTCACAATCGGGAGTTGAATCAATACATGAAGCAGATTTACAATCACGTCCGGAGCGAGAAGACTCGCGCTTGTCACCCTCCTCTGCCGAGGAGTCAGAAGTATGAGAATCCCAGATATTACCGTCCCACTCATCGGGGTTCCAATCCATTCCAGCTTTTGCTACAACCATACGCACTTTGCGGGAAGACACACGTCCACGACGATGTTTATATTTGTATCGTGCAATACGGACCGCAGCTCTTTCGGCAATGGTCTGATATGTTTCAAGTTTATCGGCAAGCAATTTATTTTGACAACGCAACAAAGTGTGCGCATTTTGCAACTCAACACACTGTCCTTCCGAATCTTTAAACTGTTTCTGTAGTTGAACAAACCTCTCATGCAATATTCTGTATGCATTAAGAACAATCCACCCTCTGCGTCCTAAAATAGGAAGCTCATCACCCTTCACTACTGGCGCTTTCTGTAGGCACGAAACCACATCAGCAGGCTCCGCCTGCTCCAAGCATGAAGACCAATTTTCACTCAAACCAGTAGAATCAGCCCACTCACGGGCCAAAGCCTCGTAAGGCGTAGACTCCCAGCCGGGAATCTGAATCGGTAATTTGAAAACCGACGATGATTTTTTCGCAAACATAATGACACGCAAAAAATTATATACACAATTATAAACAAAATTTTATACGTACAAGCCGAGCGCAAATCAACAAGATTAAAACAACACAATGCACACAGGCTTCGTAAACAGTTCGTGACGCCAGATGTAATGGCTGGATTTTCTGTTTAGATGGGATCAGCCCCCAGGGGCCCCTGTGACCCAGCCAAAACGTACTCACCTTCCCTCCTCAGATCATATTCACAATGAGTAGATATACAGATAAATATACAGGTTGCACCTAAGGATGGGGAATGACAATATACATATATGTATGTACGGATTTTCTACAATATCTTATTCACATCAGTTGGTCTCGCGGCCACCCCGACCCAGACCGTTCTACCCTAGGGCAGATCTGACACACAATCCGGTGTGTCTACACATGGGCCTGCAGAACCCAATGCTCCCTTTTCCAAACTGTTCGCAATCCTGCGAAACTACACGCCAGTATCCTCCCTGGCGTCCTCACTTATTCAAGCCACAATCCAGTGGGTATAAGCGTTGGTCTCCCACCCAACGTTCTCACTAACGCCGCATATCAACGACGACCACATTCCTATGAACCATTATTTGGGGTATTATCTCAGTGGTCTACTTGGAATAGAACTACAATAATAACTTTGAATAAGGTTCCAGATTGTATAGTGTACTCCCTGCTCTTGACATCGAAGGTCCACCCACTCCCTTCTTATTCAATCACCATTTACCTGATCGGGATTTCTCATCCGTTCACCCAAACAGTTCCTGACTAGAAGTGCGGTTTACCAAGATTGAACATAAGCACCAGGTACACGATAATTCTATATGAATTAGGGTATTTATTAACAATAAACACAAATCACATTACTATGCGGCATAACTTTTGCAAAGAAAAAGATAAAGATTAGAGTGCACAATCTATGAGCGATGGACGGACATCACCTGGTTAATATGAAATCTGGACTCGGCAGTCATCTAGGTTCCCTTCTCGTCTCTGTGTCCTGGCTCTCCTTGCAGTCACCCCCAGCCGTTACAAGTACACGTCTGCACCGCTAGGCTCAACCTCGTCTGCTTGCTTCCAGGGCACCGGAACCTTGCTGATTATTAGCTACCGTCTCTCTCTCTCTCTGTGTCAGTGCGCTCCGCGCTACTTCTCGTTCAGTCTTTCCCAGAGAGTTTCGGTCTTAAATCTTTCTCGGACTTCAAAGATGGCGACTGTCCACCATGAGATGAATAATAGCAGAGATGCTAACGGCTAGATGCCGCCTACGGACTAACTGACAAACTGACTAACACCTTCGCTAATATCAAAGCCCGTTCCTTCATGGAAATTCACGGCCAGTAACCTGCCGCCCACCAAATTCTTGTACCTCCCCGTACCAAGGACACTTTCCCAGCCGGCCGGCCTGAAGTTGTGTCTTCGGAGTGGAGAAAAATACATTCCTTCGATAAGGGTCAGCCTGAACCGGTTCTCTCCAAGCGAACAACAGCTTGAAACTAAAACATTACACTTGACCTAGAAGGCCTTCTCGAGCTACCGGGCAAAAAGCAAAATGGAGTCTGTCTCGTTTAAGGCCTACGGAGCCCATAATGTGCATAGCTCCATGAAAAACAGCTCAGCATGTTAGCAAATGAGCGAATCATGACTAATATTTATATATCTATCCCCTAACTTAAATTCATAAGCCTTACTCTAAGGAAAATAATACGAAAATGCCCTTATATATGTAAGACAGGGTCCCTGTCTATCGGCCTACTCCCTATGCTATGGGGGTGATAGGCTGGAGTCACTCTCCATCATTCTCCTTCTCCAAAGAGCTAGCAAAAAGACAGCCATAACAATATTGCACAGAGAAATTGTTACATTCTCAGCACCAATCAAAATTCTCTCATACTTAGTCAGCCGACTAGGTGTGAGATACTGGGTCTTGGTTCTTGTCAGTAGGATTACAACAGAATGTGGAACATATACGGTGACAGGATGTCCCATGACAATATTCTCACTCTGTTCTAGACTGACGCAAGTAGCAGCTACTGCCTTCAGGCATCCGGGTAATCCAGCAGCCACTGGATCTAGAGTGGCCGAAAAGTAGGCCACGGGACGCTTGACCAGCCCATGCTCCTGGGTCAGGACTGAGAGCGCACAATTTTCTCTTGTGTCACAGAACAGTTCAAATTGCTTGGAATAATCAGGCATACCTAATGCAGGAGCGGTACATAGACAATTTCGCAAGGTTACCCAAGCAGACATGCTTTCACTGTCCCAACTGACTGGGTCTTCTACTCCTTTCTTGGTCATTTTTATCAAAGGTTTGGCTAGAGCTGCGAATCCCACAATCCACTGCCTGCAGTACCCCACAACTCCTAGGAACATCCTTACCTCTTTCTGAGTTCGGGGTAGGTCCATTGCTTTAATTATCTTGATCCTTTCTGTAGTGACTTTTCGGATCCCTTTCTCTATCTGGTGCCCCAGATATTTTACTGAGTTTTTACAGAACTGTAATTTGTCAGGTGATACTTTATGTCCTCCCTTTCCTAGGTGATTCAGCAAGGCGATGGTGTCTGTGACACAGTCAGTTTGAGTTTTAGATGCCACTAACAGGTCATCTATGTACTGCACTAAAACGGACTCTCTTGGCAGTACTAGAGATTCAAGGCATTTCTTTAGGATCTGGTTGAAAATCGATGGACTTTCAGTGTACCCTTGAGGGACACGATTCCAGACATAGATATGGCTGTCAAATTCAAAACTAAAAAGGAACTTGCTTTCTGGATGCAATGGGATGGAAAAGAATGCATGGCACAAGTCAATGACAGTGAACCATTCCGCATTCCAAGGAATCTGATATAGTATCACTGCAGGGTTGGGCACAATGGGACAGCAAGGTACAACAATTTGGTTTACCTTGCGTAGGTCCTGCACTACTCGGTACTTTCCACTAGGCTTTTTAATCCCAATGATGGGCGAATTGCAGGGACTGCTCATTACTTCCTGTATGATGTTTGCTTCGAGCAACCTGTTAATCTCAATTGCGACTCCTGCTTTTACTTCTGCACTCATTTTGTACTGTCTTGTTCTGGGGTATACAGCATTTGTTTTTATTGCTATTTTAACTGGGTCCACATTTGCCATTAACCTACATCTTTTCCCGTGAAATCCCATACTTCAGGTACCACTCTTAACTGGAGCTCTTCGGGTAAGTCTTCAACAGACAAAGGTCTAATATCAGTGTCAGGTCTCACTAACATCAGTTTGTACAAGCCATCTTCATCGGGGGTCTGAATTTCGACACCTTTTGGTGTGCAAAAGATGGTGCAGTTCATTTTGCACAACAAATCGCGTCCTAACAGGTTCACAGGACTGGAATCACAGACCACAAATCGGTGCATTTCTTTACAATTTCCTATAGAGATTTCCATGGGTTCGGTTACTGGAGTACTGATTATTTGATTGGAGACACCCACTACTTGGATTGCTTCTCCCGAGAGGGGTAGGTTAGGAACATCCACTGTTCTCACAGTGGACCGGGTAGCACCAGTGTCCAACAGAAAGGTGACGTCTTTTCCCTCAACCTTTCCTTCAATGTATGGTCCAGTCTGGTCTACCGGTAAGGAGGCGCCAAACACGCCCTCCTTATCCTCCCCCCTCAGGCCCCGTCAATCTTGTTCATCACAGAGGAACGAATCGTTTAACAAGTACTGCGGAATTGCTGCATTTCTCTCATTCTCTCCTTCCCATATCTCCGCCCTTTCATTCTGCTGACCCTGATTCTTATAATTCTGTCTAGGAGCGCGAGGTACTGGAGGTAGCTTTACCTGTTGCTGGTTCTTTCTCGTCCCCTCTTTCTGCACCTGTGGATTTAAACCATTTATAGGGGCATTACCGGCCTGTAGGTGTGGACACTCGTCTCTCCAATGCCCTATCTGGCCGCACCCGTGGCAGGGGAATTTCTTCATAGCCTCTTCCCGACTCATTTTTACCCGGGGCTTCCCTCCTCCCCCAGCATTGGTATTCTGGGCATTATTATTAGAATTCAATTTACTTAACTGTTTTTCTTGCTGTTCAGCCAATTTCACTTGAGCCCACATAACTTTCTCCTTGAGGGCTTTCTTTTTATTCTCTATTTCATCTTCGCAGTACTTGGCGTACTTTAGGACATCATCTATGGGCTTTCCCTGCCAACTGATTTTATTGTCTCAAATCCATTGGGATATTTCAGGCCTTAATCCTAGCACGAATCTGTAACTGAAATGGGTCATGTCTTTCATGTCCACATTATCGATTCCACTGTAAGTTTTGAATACTTGTAGCAACCTTTCATAAAAGGAGTGGACAGCTTCATCGCGCTCTTGGGTAGTTCTATCTATCCGGGTCCAATCGGTTTCTTTTGCGGGCACCTTTTTCTTGAGGTATTGTATGACTTGATCATACTTCCTCATTACTTCGGGTGAGGGAGCTCCGGTTTTGGGGTCTCTCACATACTCATCATTGGGCCAATCAATTTCAATTTTGCATTCGGTCCACAAGTCTACAGGCACCACAATGTCGAAAAACCCATCCAGGTCTTTTAGGAGACATTTCTGAACCTTTATGAAGCGTTCGACCTGTCTGTACCAATCAACTGGTTTTTCCCGTAACTTTGGAAAGTCATTTGTAAATGATACAATATCCTGTCGGGACCAAGGAACATGGACGTATTTCCCCCCCGGGACCTCCCTCAAGGGACACAATTTTTCTGCGGGACTTACTTCTTTGAGCACGTATTCTGAAGTTTGAGACTTAGCCCTACTGTCTTCCTTTTTCTTTGCCCAACGGGTTCTCCATTTTCCCACATCCCCCCATTTCTGTAAGAGTTTCAGTAATTCTTTTATCTGGATCTGTTTTCCTACCACATTCAAGCTCTCTAAGGGCCAGATGTAGGTAGCCCTTTACCGATCGGAATCGGCCGAAAATACCGATTTTCGGCCGTTTCCGATCGGTAAAGGGCTATTGAGATGTAGGGGCACATTTTCGGTAATTTTACTGAATCGGTATCATTACCGAATCGGTAAATTTACCGATTCGGTAATATGTACCGAATCGGTAAAATAATTACCGATTCGGTAATATTTACCGATTCGGTAAAATTACCGAAAATGCAATGTAGGTAGGCAATGTACCTCCTGCACATGGCTTACAGAATCGGTATTTTACCATGGAAAACAAATCCATGGTAAAATACCGATTCCGGTGTGCATGCACATGTGTGCATGCACACCTATGCCATGTGACAGGCAGACCTGCCCTTAGGGCAGGTATGCCTGCCACATGGCACCCACGCCTGTTTAGGGGGTGCCAGGGGGTGTCAAAGTGACACCCCCTGCACCCTTGTGAAATTCGGTATTTACCGATTCGGTAAATACCGAATCGGTAAAGCCTATTGATTCCTATGGGCTTTGAAGCCCATAGGAATCAATAGGCTTTACCGATTCGGTATTTGCCGAATCGGTAAATACCGAATTTTACCGATTCGGTAAAAGGGAACATCTGGATTCCCTACATACCAACCCCTCACATTTACCGAATCTTAATTACCGAATCGGTAAAATTCGGTAATTTTCGGTAATTAAGATTCGGTAAATGTTACTTACCTACATCTGGCCCTAAGTCTTTGTCTGAAAAATCTACTCTGTAGGGTTTCTGAAGGATTTTGGAGCGACTGACATCAATTCCCATTTCTGTGGCAGTGTCCATCAATCTCTCATATAGCAATCTAGCGTTCCGGGTAAGGTTTTTGCTGATGAACAGTAACTCTTCTTCGTTAAAGGAGTTTAATCGGTCTAATCCTACATTTCCAGCCATTAGCTCCTCTATTTCTATCCTTAATTTATAGATTTCTAATTGTTTGGGTTGGGGTGTGGTCTCCTTTTCTAACTCTTTGGTCCATCTGTCTAATTCTTCGGGAGATACTACTGTGGCACTCCTAACCCCTGATGTGCTTTCAATCAGAACTTCTTTTGCCCTACTCTGACTCCTTGGAACTGGCATGCTCGCTCTAGATTCCCTAATGGGCATATCCATCAGGACCACTGACTCGCACTCGCTTTCTTGATCATCATCTATGAGCACTTCTTTTCTCGGGAGTGGAATGCTAGGAGTTGGCATGTTTGGGGTCATGACAGGAGGACGTGGACTAGCCAGTCTATCCCCGTAAAGAGGAATAGCGGGACCAATAGTTACTGGGATGGTCAGAGAATCTGGATGGGGATGTATCTGGGCTATGGTCCGAACTAAATCATCTCGCTGTCTAGCTAGAGCTTCCTTCTCTCGCTCTCGTAAAGCCTTATCTGCAGAATTGTCATTCAACACTTGTGGTACCAAGGGAGGGTAAATACTTGGGGCAGTCGGAGTAACCAACCGAGGTGGATCTTCTCCAAACGGGCAGTAATTTGGGACCGTGGAACTAGGTTTACAAAACCCATCCCCATCGCTGGTTTTACTATCCGTTCCTGTTCCATCTGTCTCACTATCCCTCCGACATCTCGGATATCTGGAAAACGGGTTTGGTGAACTCAGAGGCTCTGACTCTGCAACATAGGGAGGGGGGTTTTTCATCAATAAATCCTCTAGGTGCTCATCTTCAGAGTCCCCCACGGCCATTAAGTGATGGGTCTTCTCTTTGCATTTCCCTTTCCCTTGTTCTAATACCCCCATCATTGGAAACAATCCCTCCACCATCATGTTTTGTCTCCAATGTTTCATTTTCTGCTCTTTGGTTTCTCTATGGACCCTCGGATACCATTTGCTTACTCCCTTGTCCATCCGGGGTCTATCTCTTTCCACAGCCTCAATTTCCCATTCTTCTAGGGCTTCATACTGTGTTAACCTGGGTCTGGGATGTAATTCATTCATGCGGGTCCTCAAATTAAACAAGATTCTGCCATTAAACGTACCATCAATAGGAAATGCCAGAACCCCGTCATCTGCAGTATACTTTGCCCAATTCTCTAGCCATACACAGGTATGATACCCCTTTTCAAACAACATGAAGGAAGCAGGAGTATTCGGTGGAGGGATGATCACCCCCTCCCTCGTTCTAATGGGCTTGTCCGTTTAAAAAAAATTCTTTACTTTATCGGCAAATGACATTTTTCTTTTTACTCCATACATCATGTGCGGTCTACCTCGTAAAATCTGTTCCTTATAGAAGCCTAAGTTTTGTGGATTAGGTAAGAACTCAGGATACCACATACACCTTTCCAGACCCCTCTCAAGCTCCTGTTGATTAATTTTGTTTACCTTTGTGCTTCCAATGCTAATGCGACTTTTATTTCGTAGTAACCAATCAACTCTGTGAGTACAAAAATCCTTGTCCAATGGGTGCGCGGCCCTTTCGCGAGACGAGGTCTCACGCTCCGGCACTCACCCCTCCCTTACAATTTCGGCTCCACTACACACCCGCTGTCTCAACCAATCCCAGCGCGGCACGGAGTGACGTCAGAGCAGTCTTCCGACCGACTCCCTCCTTCACAAGGTAACGGAAACTTTTAACTTTTCCTAAAGTGCAAATGCAAATCTTAGTTAACAACACGCAACGTTTGCCACTGTGTCTGAGAGTTCTAAATAGGTAGAAAAATGTTCTTTCACTACTAGTAAACCACTTCTGTCTACTTTTCATTCACTCCGGATAGACTTCTTTGCCTAACCCCTCACACGAGCAATATAGAACCTGTTACTCCTCTGACTCATCCACTTCTTTCCGGGATATATACAGAGCCAGGCTTTCACCAGCGGACTAATTTACTTACCATTCAAGCCTCGGAGACCCTATTACTCCTTCCGCATGTGACCCTTACTAGGTGATATCACAATGGAAGTTTTATACAAAAGGACTCGTAGCTATCATTTATTCAGATGCAAAAGATCCTAATTAGTGCTTCCAGGTATTCCTAACCCTGCACTAATGACTCACAACAAGTGACTTTTCCAGCTAACCGGATTCTGCTCACCGTTAGCTATATACCTCCCCCGGATTCGGACTACACTGAACACTTACAAACAATTCTTTGTTAATATTACATATAACACTTATAGCAGCAATGCAAAAATCATTTACATACATATACAAATCCTTTAAACATTTTGCGCAATATTTGAATCAATGCAACAGAAATTTCAGCAGCACATTTTATTTTCACGGTTTGTTTATCAACTATCCTGTCTACCTATCTTAACTAGTCCTAACCATACTACTGCTACCAGAAAATTACTGATAGAGCGCGCAGGTCACCCGGGTCACCAGTTTACCAATTTTCCACGCACTGGGCCCTGGCGTGCATATGAATGACTGAGATTGCGTGAACCGGGTGATTCTTACACGCTACTATGAGTAATTCGGGGGGTGACTCTTACACCACTTACTATTCATGTACCTGACTTACCACAGGCACATTACTCCTGACGGATCAGGAGCTAGCAGTGGATAGGTGACAAGATTCCTAAAGGGAGTAAAACTTTTTTTATGCCAAGTACATTTATCCACACTTTATACTGTAAATGACCACAGACACCTGATGAGTTTTAAAGATTTATCAAGAAATTTCAGAATGAATATGCCAAGATGATAAGCCAAATACAAAATAACACATCAATCAGTAGAACTACTGCCACAATATAACTATGGATTAGGGCAAGTACCATTAGGGTAAGTGAGAACACTACAGGGTATGGGAAGTAGGAACAGAGCTATTCACCATAAGTTTAAACTAGGGCATGGGACATGAACAGGACCTGAAAGGTGTACTTAAAACTAGGCTACTAATGCTATTCTTACTAAGTTCACTGCAACCATGCTAAAGGAAAGGGGAAAAATGGAACACACTAATATAATATGACAGTTTAATAATATCCTACAGGTAGGGAGAGAAGTGGAACATTTCTAATAACAATTGCATATAATTTGCATTCAAAGGTGATAGGGCAATATCACAGGCAAGAGTGCTTTATTAAGAAGAGAAGAAAGAGAGATAGGAAGATGTAAACCCACAGATTGATAATTACCTAGATAGGAATGAGGACTAACCCTGGCCACGGGTCAATTTGGAAGACGGGGACAAGGACCCTCAAGGAATGGAATACCAGAATGCGAGCAGGTACAGCTCACGGACAGTCAGGACAGGATACCCCTCAGGTTTTGGGTCAGGACTGGGCTCACCAAGGTACGACTAACACCCACAGCTTCGGATGCAACGCCTGCGTTACCCTCTCTGCAAGTAATCCGCCAGTAACCCCGATTGGGTTTTCGAATTTCCCCAGCAAAAGTGCTTCGCCAGCACTTAGGACTATTTCCACCCCTAGGAGCTTGTGGAAAGTATGGACAAAGTGCTCCGCAGCACTCTAGATTGATCACCTATAGAGTTCGTAGGGTCAGTGACAGGTCTGCTACTCCGACAAGTCGGACAAATTCTCTAAGCTACACTAGGACAGTTATACGATTTTGGGAACCCCTGGACCACCCACTAATGTTGCAAGTGACAGATTCCCACATTATGATTGGTCAGGAGAGGTGACTTGGTCATTGTCACCTCCTAGAATTCAGTGTTCACATCATTATTATTAAATTTTGCATACCCGCCCCTTGGGTTCACGACGTTCCCAGGCATAGGAATACAGAAGACAGTGAGAGAGAGAATGTCACAGATACATTGTTGCACAGTCAAGGAGAACTGCCGTGTCTTCTAGGTGGGTTCTCAGGCGCATCGAGCTTCAGGAGCCAGCTGGCTGGGTTTAGCTTCTGCGCAGTGGGGTTTCTCCCATGTCACGTGACAGGGTTCAGACGAGCTTCAAGTATGGCGCAGCTCCCGTTTTCCCCAGCCCCCAGAGACGCGGTACATGAAAAGTAAGCGAGAACAAATTAGAATCATACGTAAAAATGATCACACTGTATACCGCTATAGATTTTACTGCACCCCTTATTTCATTATATCTATAGCATTAAAGTTTAGTGCAAAAAGACAGATAGGCGGAAGCAGCGGTGGCAAGCAGAGAGCGTGGTGAGATACAAGCGGCCATGTTGGCAACAGTGCGCATGAGCAATAAAGTCCCTCCAAAATGCGAGTGCGTCACATCACGTGAGTATGACCGACGCATGCGCAGACTGGATTTCTACAAAGCAGCCATTTCCCTAGTGCAAGCATTGTTAGGATGAAAAGACACACAGGCAAGCCTCTCGGGGACACCCGCGTGTTGGGGAAAATGCTAAATAAATGACGGACAGTTGGATTAATATGATTATAAGTTAGGCGAGGTTCATGAGTAAGAGCAAGTCGCTTTACGAGCCAATCCTTGCTCCATCAATGGCAGAGGGCAAGTTGTGGCATTTTACCTCTCAAGATGTTTGGGATTGGCTTGAGGGGAGGTGTGTTGTAGGCTAGAAAGAACTCAAGTGCTGACTAGGTAATTTTATGGGGATCGTGATTGGGGCGTATAGTGATGGTGTGAATGAACTTATATTTGTGATTTCAGTGTATTGGCAGATTTGTTTCTATTTTTTTTTTAAATCAATAAAATGTGCTTATCAAAAAATATATATATGTGTGAGGAGTTTGAAATGAGCACGTTTGTGTATCGGAAGCCAGTGGAGCTCCCTGAGGAGTGATGTGAAGTGAGTTCTGTATTGGAGGGCAAGGATGAGTTTGGCTGCCTAGTTCTGGATGGTTTGTAATCTTCTGGTGAGTTGCTTGATGATCCTAGCATAGAGGGTTTCCCGTAGTCCAACTTGTTAGTGACTGGGGCGTGAGGGATGTTTTTTTATTGTGTTGCTTGGGAGCCTTTCGAAGATCTTCCACAGCATCTTCAGGGTGCGGAAGCCGGATTCAGTGACTTCGTTGACTTGTGCGGTCATGTCCAGTTTGCTCTCAATGATGATTCCAAGGTTCCTGGAATGGTTGCTGTGTGTGGGTTCCAGTTTGGTCAGCCAGCAGTTGGAGTCCCATGGCAAGGTGTTCTTTCCGAAGATCACTACTTCTGTGTTATCGGTGTTGAGCTGGAGATAGCTGGCTTTCATCCAGTTAGCTAGTTGTCAGGCGGTGAAATTATTTCTTGTGCTTGGGGTTTTATCTTAACATAGCAGAGGATGTTGATGTGTGCTCGAATTACATTGTCCAGAAGGATCATGTATGCGTAAAAGCAGATGTGGCTGAGCGATGAACATTGAGGCACTCTGCTTATGGATTGCGGGCTTCCAAAGAGTAAGCTGCCAGGTTGTGTTCTATCTGTTAAGAAGTAGAAACTGGGTCCTTGGATGCCAATCTTGTGTTGTCGCCTGATGAGGATGGGATGTAAGACCAGGTCAAATGCTGCAGAGAGATTCATGAGTATGAATGTTGTCATGTCTTCTTTATTAAGGATTATGCAAATGTTGTTTGTGGTGTCGATGAGTGCTGTTTCAGTTCTCACGTTGGGCCTGAGTCTGAGCTGCATGGTGTCAAGGAGCTGGCGGTTGCTGAGGTGGTCTGTGATGCATCTATTGATTTATTTCTCTAAGACCCTGGTCTGGTATCGTAAGAGGGAAATGGGTCTCTAGTTGGAGAGCATGGCTGGGTCAGCAGATGTTTTCTTGAGCAGGGCCATGATGGTAGCGTGTTTACAGGTGATTGGGAATGTGGCTGACTCGATCAAGGCTTTGAGGATGCGTGCTAGTGCTTCCATGAGTACGAGGCAGTCTTTTGGTGAAGACTTGGTGGGGGCAAAGGTCAGATGGGGCGCACAACTGGATGGTATTCATGGTAGCAGCAGTTTCAACAGTAGTGACAGTTGACCACAAGGTCAGGGTTCATTCTTCGGCTGTGATGGGAAGTTGAATAGTGACTGGGTTCTGTTAAGGGTTGAAGTTGCCATAAATAGGGGGTTGCTACGTGTGGTGATCCAGCAGTTGAGGTTCTTAATAGCTTTTAGAAAGTTGCTGGTGAGCTCAAAGTGGTGTGCGGCGATGGTGGAAGCCCAGTAGTCGTCTGTGATGCTTTTCCAGCTATGGTGGATGGGTATACTGATGGTAGGTCTGTGGTTGTGCAGGACTGGGTAAGCTGAAACTGACAAGGGCATGGTTTGTCCAGGTCATAGTTACTGCTTGTCAACGATGATGTTGCTGATTAAGGTGAAAATTGGGTCCAATAAGTGTCCAGCTGTGTGGGGGGGTGAGGAAACGTTTTTATAGAAGGGCCATATATTTTGGTTGGTGTGGTGTTCTAGGTGAAAGTGAGGTCTCTGAGGAGGAGGAAGGTGCTGGCACAGATGACGAGGGGTACAGCAAAGTCCAAGATATACAAGGGTGTTGCTCAGGAAGAAGTTGGCTGTGATGCGTTTCTTGACTATGAGGTGTTCCATGTAGCTGGTAAAGGTATTTGTGTAGGTGGTGCAGCAGATGGTGCCTTTGAATATGATCATGACTCCTCCTCTGGGCATGTGTTGATGGTCTTGCCTAGCGATCTTGTGGACAAAGGGGATTGCTGTTCCAATGTCCAGTGCAGAGGTTAGTTTAGTCTTGTTTCTGTGAGGAACAGCAAATCTGGAGCATGGTCATGCAGTAAGTCCCATATCTTCCTGGTGTGTTTGGTGAGCGAACGGGTGTTGAGGAGCATAAATGCAAATTATTTTGAGTTATGTGTTGTGATTTGTGTATCCGAGGGTGAGCAGGTGGCAGGCTTGCATGACTGTGGGTGTGGGAGAGTGCATTAGAAAACTCCCTCCCTCCATGGTGTGTGGTGCAGTGTGGTGGCAATGCAGCAGGTGGTAGTCATGGTTAAGAGCAAGGAGCGTGGCAGTGTAGTGGTGGATAGAGAGAAGATGTGTGTTCCTGGTACTGGGCAAGGTCCAGGTGCATATGGGCTTAGAAGGGCTTATCTTTGGTGCACCTTTGGCACACCAGCAGTTCATCTGCTCTGCGGTTGCAATAAAGTAGACCCTGGGAGGGGAAAACAGCACAAGGGGTGGTGGGTGGTGTGCAGATGGACGATAGTAAACGATGTCCTCTTGCTTGGCTTCTTCTTTTAAAGACTGTTTTGGTGGGAAACTAGCGATATTATTTTCTGTGCAGATGACAATGGAAAATGCAGTTATATCACTTCATGTACTGATGGATGTTGGGAAATTAAGTCCTCTTGCTTGACTTCTTCTTCCCTCACCTTCAGGCAGTCTGTCGGATAACTGAAAAAATATAGAATGCAAACATATAGACGAAAAAAATATCGAAGTAAAAATATAGAAAGACAAAATATCGAAATCCTATCTACAAACAGGTAAGTAGAAAAATATTGAATCGAAAATATATATATACTTAGTCAAAATATTGAATTTATTAAAATAACTTAAAAATAATTTTAAATTAATTAAATAATAACTATAATTAATTAAAACATACTTAAAAATACTTAAATAACTTAGAAATTATTAAATAATTAATTTAAGTTAAAAAAAGAAAAATACAACTTGATTTTTTAACACATCTATATATATATATAGATCACCTCCAGAACGGTTCCTTCGCGGGAGTTTTTGCAGCGCTCTCGCATGTGCGGTATCCTGCGGCAGAACCAAGCCCCTAATTATCACAACAACTTTTTTCCCGACAGGGAAAACAACGGGTCGCACAGCCAACTTGGATTTAAACAGCAATCCTTTTTATTTCTTTCTCTTCACAGGGCAACAAGCGCATTGATCTACGCGTTTCGGTGTCACTCCACCTTGCTCACGATCACCGGGTTTGCCCCACCCTCAAACATTTAAACACATTTTTTTCTTCACATTTTTTCAAAAAATGAGTGTTTCCTCTCACATGTTCTACTAAGGATTCTGGTCCTTGTAGTTTTAACGATTGTTTTAACAAAAAGTTATTAATAAAAGTGCAAACCAATCAACAATTTTAAGTATATAAATAAATATTCGGTGCATTAACTCATGCGCCTTCCAATAGGCTTATGTCTCAGTCTTTGTACTGCCTTCCAATAGGCTGACTAATACTGGTAATTGTCACTATACATTATGCATACAGTTCTAATTCAATTGTCTTTTCAAAGGTGCACATATAATTCCTCCGATTGGTTCAACCCATTCGGGTGCAGGGTCCTCAGGTTAATTATAAATCTAGATTCAGGTTGCCTCAGTTTTTTCGCTCGATCACCTCCCCGCTCACCTTTGGTTATTGTTTTTATGCCATAAAATCTCAGTTTTTGCCAATCACCCTGGTGTGATAGTTCCATATGTTTGGCTATGGCATTTGAGCGGTCCTTATGAATTGTGGCCCTCATGTGCTGTAGAATTCGATTTTTTAGTTCCACAGTTGTGCTTCCCACGGGCAAACCCGGTGATCGTGAGCAAGGTGGAGTGACACCGAAACGCGTAGATCAATGCGCTTGTTGCCCTGTGAAGAGAAAGAAATAAAAAGGATTGCTGTTTAAATCCAAGTTGGCTGTGCGACCCTATGTTTTCCCTGTCGGGAAAAAAGTTGTTGTGATATATATATATATATATATATATATATATATATATATATATATATATATATATATATATATATATATATATATATATATATATATATATATATATATATATATATATATATATATATATATATATATATATATATATATATATATATATATTAACATAATATTAATTAAAAATATACACTATTTTTACTGTAGCATAGCAAGATGTTAAAATGTACTATTACCACTCCAGCAACTGCTACAGCAGGGTAAACATTGAATAGCGTAGGGGTAAAAATTACTATTCCCACTCCAGAGAGTGCAACAGTAGGGAAAGCGTTGGATAGCGTAGGGGTAAAATATAGTAATTACTCCAGAGTATGCAGTAGTGTTCAGTGGGGCTTGTAGTCAAGTGAAGTTGGTCATAATTGGTAAGGACCATGAAACTGGTGGGTGAGGCATACAACAGGGGGGTGTCAGGCATGCAGTGTGTGAGAAAGGAAACAGAGGTCTTAAGAGGTAGATGGGTCATACAGCAGGTGAGGTGGAGAGAGAGAGGATAATGTGACAGAGAGAATGTAGGTCAACAACTTTTAAAGCCTTTGAGGCAGAATTGAGACAAAGGTTGTTTATAAGAGAAGAAAAAGAAGTGAAGAAGGACACAGAGCACAGACTGTTACCAAGAAAGGGATACTGAAAGGATTTAATATAAAATAGCCTCTTCTGAATAATTTCTTTAACACAAAATAATCACATAAATAATGGAGTTATTGAGAGAAATAACTTGTAAAATTGGGATTTTTCCTCCTCCAGATCCAGTTGCCCTATACACCCAGAGACCATTATTGCGTGGGTACACAAAGTTAAATGTTACCAGGTTGGTCATATCCTCTCATTTGGCGTGCTTCACCAAACTCCAGAGTTTAAAGTCTGCAAAGTTTTCTTGTTGAGTTACACCTTGGGAGTGTCTGTCTTAGTATATCGCGCTCACTTATGGTAAGTGTAGCACCCTTGACTAATCCAGACAACTCTTATGATGATTTTAGTGGTCTTAGGCAACCTTAGAAAGCCCCCTAAGTGGTAGCTGTGGCCCTACATATACACATGGGGAAAATTTTGTATAATTTTAAATCCTGTCCCAAACCATTTATATTTTTGCTATTTAAATATTTATGAACTGTATGTTTTGTGAATTAGAAAACAGTTATATAGCCAGTGCGTTGCAAATTCGGGAGTCTTTGGACACCCGTCATGCTAAAGGCAGGATCAGTCTTGCTAATCTTACAACATGTATGGTTCGATTTCAAGACTATTAATATCACTAATCATATGAAAAATCTCATACCAGCATGTTTGAATGATTTTTTATGTTGCTATTATGTTTATGTTTAATCCCTTTTAGGAGTATCTGAGGTGGATAGTCACAATGTCGAAGTTTTACTATCGACTCCACAATACCAACTTGCACTATGTCATCAAGTAAAGTATTTTTCTTCTCTGTGTATGCGTAGCTTCAAAATATAATGGTAGTCAATATTGTAGAGTCAATGGATGTGCAGGTCACTATTGTTGACCTCGATATTGCGACATCTTAAGTATATGAAGTCACATTGATTCCTATCTTTTTCTAATTTATCTGTGGTCTGAAATGGCTGTTTTAGGGTAATTATAATTTCAATTACCTTAATCTAGGTTTATTTTAAATTCACATTCCTATTTTCAATATTATTTTAATCCTTTGAGAAATTAAAAAAAGAGTACGTTCTCCTGGTCCCTTCTCAATAAATCCTTAAACAAATATTTTTTTCTATCAACTCCAAAGGCAATAATTATATTTCCAGTTAGTACACCTTAAGACATTGTTCAGCTCGGATTCTTCCTACTTCAAGGAATTCATAGAGCATGAAAGAGAGTGGTGCAATCTTCGATGCAACATGATTGATAAAAGATCATTAAATGGCATTACTAGAACAGGTAATGGCTGCCGTTAATTCACTAATTCAATGAAAACGTGAAAGAACCCACCTATATACCATAGTATATTGCAGCGGAGTACATAATCTGGTTAGAATTTGAGTTGGGGTGGGTAGAAAAAAACTTTTAAGCCATGCTTTGGCCTCCATGGGTATTATGTCACACCCTTGGTGTCCAGCTGGCTATCATTTTAGACAATTAATTAATGTAATGTACATGTAGATCTACTGGGACAACATTTTCGTTTGTTTTGGGATGCACTAAACATCTTATGATTCAGGAACTATCAACTTTATGGAAAACCTACAACGAGCAGAGATGAACCCGCTCTAAATGTTATGCTACCTTGTATTGGCCAGAATCCAGTGCCAAGATGTAACATTACTAGTTTTAGGTTCTTCTAACTCTTACATAAGATTGCTCGGTGTCACTCTTCCCATACTTCATGGTTGACGAAGGTATTGAGAAAAGAGCTGCCCTATGAGTGATCTCTTGGCATGAAAAAGCTTTTGATTTATTGTCATTAACCTTCAACAAATGTTGAACTACAATATACGGTTAAAGTAGTGATTAGCCATAACACCAACCTGCAGTAGGATCACGGTGCTCACCAGGTTAGAATTGTTTACGTTTCCAAAGCTAGAGAGAAGGAGTTTCTGGAGTGTGATGCTTCTATTACTGAGCACATTTATTTAGATGACAAACTATAACCTATCAAATGTTCTGAAGGCCTTATCAGAGTATGTAATAGTCCCTATAAACAGGCTGTAGTATGCTGTACTTTGTATTTCCTGATATTAATGGAACATTGATACTCCTTTAGTTCCACATGTCATGGTAACAATCTCTACTCAGAATGTTAGTATTCAAAGGACAGCTGTTGAGTCTTACATTCATAGCTGTGTGTGTAGGTTGAGGTGTATATGGACCGTCGTATTAAACTCTTACTGGATTTAACTAAATTTTCTGTGGATTGATTTTTACACAGGACAACTGGAATTATGCAACAGGGTTGACTAAATTATGCAGCAAGAAAAGACTAATTATGTGGTGTAATGCGTCACATATTATGATAGTGTTATTTCATTATTTTGTGATGTTTACACTTGTAAGATATATCTGGGCTAACGTTGCACTTCATTAGTACCAGTTTTACACCGAAATATAGCAATAAGCAAGAGAAAGGTGACCAATCAATCTTCCCAAGGGGCCTTCAATTGCAGGTCAACTTTTGAACAGTTTAAACTAGAAACAATTTTTGGGGCTTAAAATCTGCAGATTATGCAGCAGTTGATGAATGTGGCAAATGCGGCAAATTCATTATTATGCAAGAAAACACTGCAGCCACACACTCGCATAATTCCAGTATCCTGCCTATAAGAATCACAGCTATGTAAATTAATGTGATTTCTTAATATTGGAGAGGATGCTCTAAAGGATCCCCCTTAGAGTAAGAATTATGATGTATTAATGAACGTATTTATTAGCTGTTTGCTGTTTTTATACTACTGATAAGTCCCAGGTGGTGGTAGAGCTGATTAATTAGGAGCTGTTGAACAGGAACAATCCGTACATATAATAGAGTTACATAAGGTGATCATGATAAGGCAAAAGTTACTGTCCCAACCTGTTTTCTGCCACAAAACTGCAGGTGGAAGAGAACAAGATAATACACTCATTTGTTTAGCAATTTCTGAATCTATTCAAGCAATGCTAACAGCTTTTGCTCATGATTAGCATTCTAAGTATTTTATTTGTAAATGCTCTCCTTTCCATGAAAGTAATAATAAGAAATGTCCACTGCCTATAGAGATCCCTGCATCAAAGAAACCAAGTTTACAAACATGATTGTCGAGAAGTTTTTATCAGTTAGTTGTTAACGGTCTTAAAGTAACAAGTCATATTCTAAGGTATCATCCCTTTCCTCTAGGTGAATAAAAGAAGATGCAGCTATATCCCGAATATAAGACAGGATGAAAGCCACCTTTAATTGTTTATCTGGGAAATAAGTATGTTGACACATGGAATGGAGCTGACTCTGGCTTATGAAAACGTCATGTTTGGAAATCTATCCATACAAATGTTCAGGGCAGGCTAAAGGTAGCGCTGGCATGGTAATTACATTCACCTCCAGGGGATCATCGGGCAAACTTGCCTCACTCGATTGTGGTGTCAAGGCGATAGGTACTGAAAAGGTAAGAGGTCATAGAATAGCTTGCAGACTATGTTCTCCTAATGGCGGTAGTGCCCAAGGATCCCCAGTTAACGTGGACATATGTTCTTTCAACCTATCCTCCATCTGCATCAGCATATGCTATTCTTCCTGGGACAGTGTTAATGCTAAACATAATTCTTTAATGTCACTATGTATAAACCAGTATATTTCAAAATCTGTCAAGGTAACATTTTGTTGATCATATTATGCAGACAAATTTCACAGGTGGGCTTGATATCCTGTCAAACCCTGAGAAACTAACATTCTTGCTCTTGATCCTGTGGGAGTCATTTGAATCTGTTGAGTTGAGACTCCAAATCCCTCTCCCAATTAAACCTAACTTGTGATAATCACATTAGTCAAGTACAATCAGGCGAGGTAGGGTAATGGGAAAGAGAGAGAGAAAAACTCTCTGAGTTACAAAGTTTCCCAAGATGTCATCAGGGTACTTCGACATCCTTCCTGATGTTGTCTGCTGGCCTGTACTTACTGCAAATTAAATAAATATGCATATCGTATATCCCAAAACTAAAGAGAAGGGTGACTATATTCATTAGTTTAATAGTTTTTGTACTCAGTTTAACAATGATACTACCTTTATTCATCACGAGCATTCCAAGTATTTTAGCGGCAAATTATCTCTTCCCAATTATAGTAATAGCAAGATATTGCCATTGTTTTAAAAAAGTTCTGTATTCTGTGTGAAAGTACCCACATCACCTCGTTTTTTAAAAAATTATTTCTATGTAAACTACTCTTTTCTAATGTTCTATACATGTTGATTAACACCATGAATTCTATTGCATTTTCCAAGAACTAAAGTAAAACAACATTAGCAAATCATACAATGTTCTTAAATCAAAGTCTATGGTTAAAAGTGCTCACAAAACTGTCTCTAGTCTTCTATAAACTTTCTCATAAGAAATTTGTGTCTAGGCTTATCTTTGGAACCATGTCTATATTGAAAATCTGTAGTGAGTCTTTCTGAGATATAGCACTTGAATCATACCTCTTTCTTTAAGGTCAATCACTGAATTCTCTGTTTATTCACATTTCTTTCAGATATCGGAAATCAATTCTGCACTGCCATAGGGGCCGCTTGTATATGAAGCCGTGCCCAAGATGGTTGTCTGTCTCACAAGAGTATAAGATGCTGGTATTGCAGTCTGAATACATGCCGAAGCCCATAAGCAGTACATTTAAGCACTAGGATATGCATGTGCCTTCTGGGAGTAATGAGTAGGGTCTGAACTTGAGGAAATATGTCAATGAGCATAACCTGACCTGGGCAGAGATAGAGTGAATGAATCAAAGGCCTGATATAGAAATGTAAACAGGGGCTCAGATATGACAGTCATGCAGCATCAAATTATGTTGAAAATGAGCACAACAAGTATCAATGTTGATGTAAAATGAACAATATTTACAGAAATACTAGCAGTGAAAATCCAGGAAAGAGACTGAGTTAAGGCATTATTTGACCAAAATGTGACCTATTTATATGTAGAACTGACACTGAAACAACAGGCTCTTCAATCCTTTTAAATGTTTCATAGCACTGTGTTGTATAGATGACCAGATAATAGAATTCTATACCCTGGGTCAGAGAAGGATTGCTATAAAGTTGTTTTCCTAAAGACTGACAGATTGAAAAGAAGCCCAGAAAAGAGTTTTCCTTTGGTGTACTTTCTAAGCAGAACCAAACCACATATATAAATAAAAAAATATATATCTGCAGTTCAAACAAATACCTGCATGGGGGCTAACATGTTTCAGCCTTATTGGGAAAAGGGACCCTAGGCTTTCTTCAGGGCCTCTGTTCTATCTCATATATGTTACTGCGTGTATTGTAAACAGTGTAAAGTGTACAAAGTAAATTATAAGTGAAATTATTAGACAGTCAAAAGGATACCATTATCCAACGTCTGATCGTACTCCAGAGGTCACGTGGTGTGTGAAACATCCAGTGTGCCCGGGGGACAGACCTCACCTCTCCTGGACCTGGCTCAGGATATGTGAGACCCCGCTCTGTCCGTCATTGCCTCGAGCCGGATCCGAGTCAGGGGACGGACATGCAGGTATTTGTTTGAACTGCAGATATATATTTTTGCACTGTTCTTGATTTTAATAGGAGGAGAACCCTCTCAATAAAGTCTTTTTGTGGTTTCTCTATCCTTTTTAATACACTTCACTACACCCTTTACTTTTGTTGCACTGCACCTGATCCCATCAGATCAGAGTCACTTGGTCCTAAAGTGATTGCCGGTTGGAATCCCGGTGAACAAAGGGTACGATTGATGATCTAGAGACACGAGACACGAGACCCTTAAGGATGACCAAGTGATAGTATTGATCATCACAAGTACTTTTGATGGGAATCCTATATGATATTCCTCTGCAATCACTGATGGTCCTTTGACATTTCCTGTCCCTTATAAACTACTAGTCAGTTGTGACTCAGTCTTGATGTATTAACAGTAACATTAAGACCTCCTTTTTAGAGGTTCCAGACACCCCATTTTTTAGACCCCTAGGTTTGTTTGTTGTATAGGTAGTCTCCTGAGGGATATAACCTAGGCTGGTCTATAAACATCCCTCTGGCCCTCCTCAATGTTTTTGTTGTTTATGTCCAGTTTACATACAAGATAGTTCAGGGTACCAGAGTGGAATACCTTATGCTATTTTGAAAATACTCCTTGCTTCTATGAGAAGTCACTTCAGTGAGATTAGAATTAGAGAGATATGGTTAAATGTTCTTAAAGATGGGTTGCTGAGTGCTTTTTTTATCTAGTTGTGATTTGAATGTATCCTGCTCTCAACCATGTTTACTAGTATAGTGGTGCCTAGACTATACAGTATCAGGACATATTAGTGTTTTTGAAACATTACAGCTATGCTGGATGGGGGAGACGCATGTGCGTGCGATTCAAGATGGCCACCTCCCGGTGAACTCTGCGTTGGAACAGCCCGTTTTCTATGAAATACTGCACATTTCCAGTCAGTAACTTACTGAAAATGCATTTAGCTGCGCTTTGAAACCTTACCTGTTGACCTGGCTGTTTTTCCTGGTCTTCTGGACTTCGGAGGTGGTGTTTTCTCCTTCCTGCTTTGACCCCATGCTCTGCTTCAAGGTACAGCCCAGATTTCCTGTCAGGGGGCGGAGTGAATACTTAGGAAAAGGGCTGGCTTTGGACTAGCCACTCCCACAACCTGTTTTAGCTGCTGCACCATCCTATCCTTCGAAGCATTTTTTCTGCAATGATCTCCTTTTTCTTCACCTTACATCTATTTGCACCATTGACTTTTACAATAAGAAAATGGAAAAAAAAATGTGCAAACTCCTTATAATAGGAGAAAGCAACAAATTTCTCCTCCTTCAATAAAATCTAAAGTGGTGGAATCCAATGAACCGTCCTTAAATTTTATTTTTAAGAACTTCAAGCACTTCATGCTAACACTGACACTATCGAGTCAGAAATTAAAAACCTGCGCAAAGATATGGCTAGCATGTCAATGAAAGTTTCAGATAATTCAATTAAAATACAAGACAACAAAGTAAAAATTGATGCTTTTACACCACTTATTGCAAAAATCTCTCCTATGTCTGCTCTCCTTCTGGATATGGAAAGTCGTAATAGGCAATATAATTTGCATATTTTTAATTTGCCAGAAATTGTGGAAGGTTCCAATTTCAAACTATAATGGGAGAATTTGTTTCCTTGTCTTTTTTTTTTTTTAAACCATATTACTTGGTCTTTTAAACATCACATTTCCGGAGAAATTTGAGATTGATAAAGAGCATAGGATTCTGTCCCATCGTAATCCTAAACCAAGAGAAATGATTTTTAAGGTTTTACGTCATCATCATTTGGGGCCAGATGTAGGTAAATATCATTTAACGATTCTAAAATTCAGAATTTTACCGATTCAGTATTTTAGAATCGGTAAATGATATGTAGCTAATGATTCGGTAAATTTTACCGAATCGGAAGATTCGGTAAATACCGAATCGGTATTTACCGATTCGGTATTTCCCATTCATCGAATGGGAATTACCGAATCGGTAAATACCGATTCGGTAAAATGGGGATAACATTCAAGGGTGGCAGGGTGTCACTTTGACACCCTGTTGCACCCCTGAATAGTGCATGGGTGCACATGTGGCACACATACATGCCCTAAGGGCATGTATGTCTGCCACATGGCACTGTTAAAAAAGCACAAAATTACTTTTTTAACGGTTTTCGTTATTTACCACCAACTTGTAGTTGGTGGTAAATAGCGAATCCTTACAAGTGCAAAGCACTCACTTGAGTGCTTCCTACAGTAAGGATTCGTAATTTACCGAATCAGTATTTAAGAATTCGGTAATTTACCGATTCCTTAACTTACCGATTTAGTAAATTACCGAATCCTTAAATTAGGCCCCTACATCTGAAAAGCCTAATACCGGTCGGTAACGGCTGAAATTCGGTAATCTTGGACGTTACCGACCAGTATTAGGCTTCCTACATCTGGATCTAGGTCTTGATAAGGAAAGCAGCACGGGAAATTCCTTCCCTAATGTTCAATGGTAATAAGATTTGTATTCACCAAGACTTCGCCAAAGACACTGTTAAGACTCGTAAGGAATTCTCTGACCTTCCTCCTCAGTTGAGAAGTGTTGGATGTAAATATGGTCTTTTTGATCCTTCAACAATAAGAATTTGGAAAGACAATTTTTCTAAGTCCGTTCAACGCCCGGAAGGTTTGAAATTGTTTCTGGACCAACATTCACAGCACTCTATGGATACGCATGATTCTGCTACTTGAGCACTGCTTTGATATGTATTCCTGTATTTTTCTAGATTCTTTCGAAGTCTGGAAGATTTAAAATCGTCCCTGGACCAACGTTCACAGCATTTCATGGATAAGCATAATTCTGCTGCTTGAGCATTGCTTTAAATATATACTTCTGACTAACTTTATTGTAGATTCCACACTGGGTTCCAACAGTTTGGTCATACTTGTAAAGAGTGTGTGGGTTTCACATGTATTATTAATGTTTATTTGTTGTCGTCTTTTCTATGTTAGTTTGTTTTTTCTTTTCTTTTTCTCTTTCCCTATACATTATTCTAGAGCTACTATTTGTCATATTCCTTTTCAACTTCGCCTCCTCTTCTTATTTTTCTCGTCTTCTCTCACCTATTGTGGCTAATGTTCATAGTGTTAAAATAATTTCTTTTAATGTTAAGGGTTTAAGACACCCTGTAAAACATACGAAAATTTTAGAATATTTAGGTAGTTTGCTTCATACAAGAAACGCATATTGATGATAAAGTCTTAGACTATATGAAACAAGCATTTGCAATGCAATAGGTCTCGCATTAGGAAAGTTTAAGCTATTGGTATTGTAAATGACACTTTTTTTATTTATGTGTTGGTTTTGAAAATAGCAAAATTAATAGCTTTGTCATTTACAATGCCAATAGTTATAAGTTTTGCAAATGTGACACCTAAAGCCTTTGTAATGCAATATGTGTTGTATTTACGTGATTTAGATGTATTGATATTACAATTAACAATTGATTTTGTTTTTTTTAAATAATACTTAAATAAAAGTTATTGTAATTTATATTGGCAATATCTTAAACTTTTGTAAATAACTATTGTGAAGATTATGTTCGGTGTATTTTATTGTGACGAAAATCCAAGAACAGAAGTGAGCTGCCTTGTAGCGGGTGCTGCCGCCGCCTCTCATCACAAATGCAGGTTCAAGGCCGCCATGAACCCCGGCTCGCTGAGCCCTCTCCCATCCCCCAAGGAGGAACCTACGGAGACAATGATCGTATTTGACAGCTGCAATTACATGGCAGGCTGATTATTAGGAACCTGTTAATTGTGAGCGCCATCATTGCTGCTGTATTTGGTTTCTCCCGCGGAGGGAACAGTGTCAGGGGCGGGGACGGAGCGTGCCCTCGGGCCCAGCTTGCAGGTGGTCCAGCCACGGAGCGCCCCCGGGAGTGCGGGAGACAATGTGCGCTGCTCTTTTCACAGGAGCGCGCGACGGAGCGTGAAACTGTAAGGCAGGCACACGCGCACACACCAGTGAACTGGAGCCTGTTGTGCCACCTGTAGCCCCTGGCCTCCCTGCGCAGCTCCAGCGATACGGAGAGAAAGGGGGTGGGGCAGCGGCACCACCGGAGCAAGCACCCTTCCTGGCCTCGTCACCGAGGGCGACCTCTGCTGTAAGTCCGCCTGAGAACATTCGGTGCCCTCTCTTGCCTTCCGACACGGCTGCCAAGTATACCAAATTGTTGGTGGGCCAAGTTCATGCGAACAGTTATGGCAAAATGACGAGAGTGCCCCGCAGGAAGCCTTTACTCACAAGCACCATGGTCCACTGAAAAAACCTCACTAGAATGAACTCGCTTTAACTTAAGAATACATAGCAATTTGTCTATTCATTTGGTGTAGCGCATGCCAAACCAGTGCTGTACGCCTAAGCTTGCCATTCTTGGAACTCAGAAAGCAGGGACAAAGAAAAACAGTCATATGTGAGAAAAAAACATAGAAATGTGTAACATGCATGCCGTTAAACAGGGCTTTAAGTGCCGGGTCCTGCCGATGCTGAAGGACTGGGTTATTTAAGACCCAGCGGTGCCAGGGGACAACACCTGAAACCTTCGTGGGTAACCTGTTCCGGCGTACAAATGACAGAGACACGGGACACTTCCTTCGGCGTCAAAGATTCGAGGTTTATTTACTGCAGGGAACACAGAAGTCACGTGAAGTACACAGCAGGTATGTTCGCGGGATCTGATTCAATTTGCTACTGTGGATCGCTCCTTTTTATACACATTTCTCTCATAGGTTAACATGGTGCACAAAGGTTTACAACTTGGTTCCCATAATTATCCCCGAGAGGGGTCGCTTTGATGTATTCAAGGTCCGGAACATAAGTACAGAAACATTCGGTGGTTCCCAACTGTAAAAACCCATCTTCCCACCATTAGTACATTCCAATCGGCAGTAAACAGATCGAAGAAGGAACAAGGACAGGTGCAGAGGAAGGCAGAAACAGTGGGGAGATCAGAAAAGGGTGTAAAAGGGGTGGTATCGGGAAACACGAGCTACAGGCATCAAAGAGACGTGCCTAATGAGATGCACGGCTGAGACAATAGACCGGCACGGCAAGATGAGCCTCGAGCGGGGACATCTGCCTTACAGTATCATCCCCCTCATCATAAAGACACTTTCAAAGGAAACGTGTCTTCCGCAAGAGTCTTGGGAATCCCAGGGTCGCGAAGCGGACAGCGTCCGTTCGCTGGCTACTTGAGGGCAAGAGACAAAATGGATGCCATATCTAAGATGGAACCCGTGGGTACAGATAGAAACCCACGAAACAAACGAACGGTTCAGGTTAACACAGCGAAACTGCGTACACCCACTAAACTCGTCATTTGCGGTTCATAGATACCAGACTCAACCATATTCGTGCGAGTCGAAAACACCACTTATGATCGTCACGGAACCTCAGACGCTCCTTTTGCCCTCATGTAGGCAAGCACTAGTCGGAATCATACTCGATATTCATCAGACCATCTAGATGTTGCTGTAACATAACTCTGTCCAACTGAGCTCCTTTGGTAACAGGCGGCTGTCTTATACACGTCGTAGCACAGAGGCCACATAAGGCAGGACCACACTGCACACAAAGGCAACACGTGAACAGAAACGCTACAACAACTCCGATGATCATCAGAATCTTCCAACCCCAAGTCGACATCAGGCCCCAAAACCACCCAAGCAGCGTCCAATCCCCTACGTCCACGTGTATGGACTCAGAGATCTTATGCAACTTGGAGATGGCTTGATAGACAGTCGGAGCGTTGTCTGGAATGAAAATACAGCAGCTCGAATGGATCACCTTACATACTCCACCTCGATCTGCTAGGACCACGTCTAAAACCATACGGTTTTGTAACGTCATAAGCCTATCCGCCTGAAGTTCTGTGGTGATATTACTAAGGGCACTGGCAGTGATATTAGCTGTCGATTCCACCACTCGAGTCAATTGTCTCAGGTTCCTACTATTAACCATAGGTCCCCAAAACGGGAGGAAACCCTTGAAAAAGTCTCCTGCCTCTTGACCGGCAGTGTCCTCTTCACTAATCACGCCTCTCACAACTCTAGTCTTGTGATAGTCTGCATCTACAGTGAACGTCGGAGGCAACAGATTTGCGATGAAACATGAGCCCACAAAGTCGGAGGGCAACCACGTATACGCACGATCATGGCAGACAAAGTATGTACCCTTGGCAGCCAGAAACACAGGGGACGAGACCATCGGCAGGATATAAGTCTCGGAGCAAGCACTCTCTCCAAGACGAGCTTTTGATCTTCGGCCACGACCCATTAGACAGAAATTACCAAGGTGGGGTACGACCCATATAGGAGGCGAGCTTCTAAGCTGTTTTTCACCAGTGAGCGCACTATACTCGACCTTACTCAGGACCCTATAGGCTTGTACTTCTTCTTCTGGAATGAGCGACGGCTCATAGATATCTCTATCTAAGTCCTCTATCGCTATAGACAAAGGCTTCTGATACGAGCCAGGACCAGAGTAGGGAGAACGTGGCTCTCGATTGGGGTAGGAATCTAGTGCGCTTCGAAACATCGTTTGAAATGCTCGAGCTGAACCCTGAGTACTATAAGGAAGAACCAGATATGGAATTCCCTTATCCGTGGTATGTGGCATTAACCCGCACACCCAACAATTTGTAGTATTAACCACTAACTGATGCTGATGAAGGAGCTGAATAAAGGAATTATTTCTGAATTCCGCACGTCTAGCCTGCTCGTGTTCGGGTAAGATATGGAAAGAATGAGGGGATGCAGTGGAGATAAGTTTGGGTTCAGGAGTAGGATTAGGTAAGGCAGAGGGTAGGAAGTACGGTATCATACAATACACCCCACCCGCCAATAGCGAAGAAAGAACCAAAAACAGAAGGAACACTTGAAACATAAAACATTTGGTACGAGTGATCTGTTGCAGTTTAAATCTTTGCGCCTGAGCTTCATTCAAATCCATCAGCTTTGAAAACGCCATCCCCTAAGACCGTCCGCAACGTTTCTTGACGCACTTCGTTCTGTGTAGCAGTAGTCAATCCCTAGGAGTTCCCAGGAACCGACGGTCTTTGACCTAGCGCCAAGACCTACTAACCAGAAGGAAGTACACGTGCGGCCCTACGGTACACCTGGATGCAAGGTATCTTATTTACAAATATGTACAAAAGTCTCTTAGCTGTGGAAGTAAAAACACATAGATGGAACGAAACTCAATGTTTACAAAAATAATCACAGTTATACGGGTGTTTTAGACTGATCGTGGCAAATGGGATAATGTAGTTGTCAAGGGACAAAACGAAATCTTTATTAGTCTCTGGTGCTGGATCGCAAAAAGTATCGAGTTTTCCCAGGACGTGTCTGTTCGTCAAACAAAGAATCCGATGAGGGAACAGAGTTCTGCTGATCAGTCGATTGTTCCGATCTTGAGTCTTGTGATGGCAAATGTTCAACAATGTCTTTCTGCTGCACTGAGGATTCTCCGACAGGCTGTGCATCGCTAAAGGGTACAAAGGTCTGTAATCCTTCGGTTTCGGATGAAGCAATGCCCTTCCTCACCCACGAGTCTGCTGGTAAAGGTATAGGAACCTTCTTAGTATGAGTGGCGTGCACCCAATTTTTGCACCCTTCCAAACGGACGGCAGTTCTCGTGGCAAGGAGGACCTGGAAGGGTCCAGTAAAGCGGGGTTCAAGATTCTTCTTGCGAGCAAAATTGCGAGTAACCACCCAATCTCCCGGTTGGAGCTGGTGGCCTGGACCCTCCGTCTGCGTCGGCAGTGCTTCGTAAACCTGTTGGTGAATTAACCTCAGTTTAGCAGTCAGATCATGAAGATAATCAATCAACATTGGGTACTCAAGATTGGAAAACACACTTGGTCTAGGGACCCCCCAAACATTCGCAGGACGGCCGAACACTATTTCATAGGGACTGAGCCCTACTCGGGAGTGTACTGTCGCCCTTGTTGACAACAAGGCAAGGGGCAAAGCGTCAGGCCACGAAAAGACCAGTCGTAGCCTGAATCTTAGCCAGTTTGAGTTTAAGGGTGCCATTATACCCTTCAACCAAACCTGCTGACCGGGGATGATTGGCACTGTGGAATCTTTGATTAATTCCAAGGCCCTTACACACACTCTTCATCACACTCCCTACAAACTCACTTCCGTTATCAGACCATACAATTCGGGGCATTCCATACCGAGGAAAGTATTCCTTCAGCAGGATTTTCGCAGTAGACAGGGCTGTATTGTCTTTAAAAGGATAGGCTTCAATCCATCGGGAGAATGCGCAAACCACAACTAAAACATATTTAAGATTATAGCATTGCTCCATATGGATGAAGTCTAGCTGGATTACTTCAAAGGGATATGAAGGGGGAGCAAAATGGCCAGGAGGTGTGGGGGTCCCCTTACCAGGATTGTACAACATACATATCATGCAATTCTTCACCAATTTGTCAGCACATTTCGTAATACCATCATTCTTCCACACAGGAGACAACAACTTACAAATACCTTTCGCACTAATATGTGCTAACTCGCGGCTCGAGGTGGGTCGGGACTTTGACCTTTGGGAGTCCGGAGGAGCCGTCCGTCCATCTGGGGACTGTTTGCTGTTGCTGCCGTTTTTCCCTTGTTTGCTCTTCCTTTCCGGGGAATCGGCGGGTGCGGCGGCCGGGGACTGCGAGTACCAGCATTCCCCTGGACCACCAACAGCTGGTACTCTTCCCCTGCCGGCCCCGCCTCCTGCCTGCCTGCCTCCTACAACCTCTTGCCGCCCCCGCTTCGCGGGTGCGACTCGCGGCTCGAGGTGGGTCGGGACTTTGACCTTTGGGAGTCCGGAGGAGCCGTCCGTCCATCTGGGGACTGTTTGCTGTTGCTGCCGTTTTTCCCTTGTTTGCTCTTCCTTTCCGGGGAATCGGCGGGTGCGGCGGCCGGGGACTGCGAGTACCAGCATTCCCCTGGACCACCAACAGCTGGTACTCTTCCCCTGCCGGCCCCGCCTACCTGCCTAATAAATACACTCCCTGTTTCCGTCCCGCGGGACGCACGCGGGACGAAGCGCGGGGCCAAGCCCGGGCAAAGGGCGGGCCCTCTGTGGCCCTCCGAGGCCTGTGGAGGCCGGGACGGGCCACCCCGTTTAGTCCCATCAAAGACGAAGGTATCGTGTTCTATTATTATTTGTTATCCAGTTACTACACTCACGATGTCCATATGGGAGGAACTCAACGCCCTGTGCGGTACCAAGTACTCCCCCGATCTTATAACTTCCCCTGTTGTGGATTCTTTTTGTCCTAAAGCAAATGGCCCCGCTGATAAAGCACATAACCAAGAAAACGTCGCGCCCCTGGGTTCTTACAATAGATGGAAGCATGACATCGAAACTAACTTTGGGAACAATTTACCACCACTTGCTAACCCAATAGCATTTATCGAGGACCCGGCCGCGGACAAACTAGAGGACCCTCTTTTGTCACTCAACATGACCCTATTGGACAGAATTGAGCAACTGCTGGTTGCTACCATCTCTCCCCTGGTCATAAAAATGAATGATTTAGGGGATAGGCTGACCAACATCGAGTCAGTCATAAGAAATCTCCCGCTTCCAGCTACTATTACGGCCACATGTGCTTGTCCTAACCCTACCACCGCCCCCGAAACGCATGATTTTGGTAATGGGGCCACCCAAATACAACCATCTTGCACATCTTCTCAAATAGGCCCCAAAGTTTTTGTCAAACCTGCACCAAAAACCCATACGGTGGCTAGATCCGCCCTGGCAAGAATGCCATATATCAACCTGCCCCCTGAGGCCGCACCGTATGTGTCTGTCCTCTCTGGGGTCCCTGCCCTCACCCAGGGAACACGCGAACATCAGCAGGATCTGCTAAACAAGGTCATCTATTGGCTAACAAAGAATAGACCGTTGCCGCCGGGGCTAGACGGGGGTATTTTGAGTGTCAGAAGGGTGGGATGGTTAGGGACGCTGCCCAAATGCATTGCTGGGGACCTGGTACTAATTAAATTTAAAAACACCAATGTTGCCCCCTTTTTACGAGCTTGTACCCCCAATGAAAGACAAGGCACAATTCGCACATGGGATCTACATGATTTCTACCCGTGCTCCTCTCACATCACATAGGTCAAACTGTCAAGTTTTTTAATGGTAACTGAATTTTGTACTTTTTATTGTGTCTATGAAATGATTTGTTTATGGGTTTCTTTTTTGTTAGTATTTCTGTACTGTCGATGCTTTTATGATTTTTTTAAAAATCGAATAAAGCTTATTACTACTACTAATGTGCTAACCCGTGTGCCATTGTCACAACAGCCAGCACATACGCATCTGGCAACATCCACCTCTTGTGCTCCGACAAATCGACCCAACAACCATTCGCATCCAACTTTCCCGTACTCTCTTTCCACTTCATCTTTTCAGTATCAGTGGCCTCATTCTGTATCGCTTCCACACTTTGGATAGTATCCTCACACATACTTGTCTCTGTAGGCCACCTAACCGAACTCGTCACATACATTCTAGTGCTAAGGTTCCGGGCAGTCTCCTTAGCAGTCTCATCCGCAAACGCATTACCACGGCCAACATCATCCGTCACCTTACGATGCGCACTACATTTAACAATCGCTACCTGCTTAGGCAACGTAAGTGCATCCAAAAGATCATTCACAAGCTGTCCATGCTGAATCTTCGTACCATGCGACATCATAAAACCTCTCTCTCTCCACAATCGTCCAAAGCTATGAGCGACGCCAAAAGCGTATTGGCTGTCGGTAAACACATTCACTCGTTTCCCTTTCGCTAACACACACGCTCTAGTTAAAGCGATCAGCTCTGCAGCCTGGGCAGAGTTCTGATTCAATCTCGCAGCTTCCACAACAGTATTCAACGTTACCACAGCATACGCAGTAGTCACATCACCATTGGGCAATTTAAAACATGAACCATCCACATACAAAGTTCCATCGGGATCTTCCAAAGGAGTGTTTTTAAGGTCCACTCGACCTTTTGTTTCCTCCTCAGTCCTTAAGTAACAGTCATGCGCTGCTACTTCATCTGACTCTGCACTAATTGGCAATAAGGTCGCCGGGTTTAGGACATTACAACGTTTTATCTGAATATGACTTGCCAACAGCGTCAACTCGTACCCAGACAACCTCGCACTCGTCAAGTGCTGAGTTTTCGTACGATTTAAAAGAGTGTCAACTGCATGTGGCACCATCACCGTAAGCATATTATCCATGACCAATCCTGCTGATTGTCGGATGGACACTGCAGCTGCCGCTGTTGCTCTTAAACAACTCGGTAATGCTCTAGCTACCGGGTCCAAGGTCGAGGAAAAATATGCACATGGACGTTGCTTGTCACTGAAGGGTTGCGTTAAGACACTCAACGCACAACTTTCCCTCTCGTGAACGTATAGTGTAAACGGCTTGCTGTAGTCAGGGGTACCTAACACAGGAGCCGAACACAACGCATCAAGTAGTTCAGAAAAACTTTTCTGACATTCTTCCGTCCATGGTAAAGGAGTCGAAACATCCTTGCACGTAAGAGCCACCAATGGTTTCGCTAACAATGAAAAATTTGGAATCCACTGTGCAGTATGACGTGATACCTAAAAAGGCACGCGCATCTCTTTGGGTTGTTGGCACAGATATTCGTGCAATGGCTGCAATTCTCTCTGGGGTCAACCTTCTTCCCTCCTTTGACAATAAGTGACCTAGATAGGTTACTTCTTGACAACAATATTGAAGTTTAGAAGGGGACACCTTGTGACGCACTCTCAGAATTTTTTAATTTATTGCTCAAGTCGGGCAATAAGTTTGAGACAAATTTATCCACAAACAACCGCTGACCACCCTCAGTGCCCATATCCTGACCACTATGGTCGATGAATGCCTCCTCAAATCTCGTAAAGAAGTCGGAGACACTCTCGTCTTTCTTCTGTCTGCAAGCTGACAACTTGTCCCAGTTCACCCTCATAGCTGGCATAAGTGTTTTCATGAGGGTAATGATTCTCTGAGGGAGATCCGTAATAAGCTGTTCAGGTTTAGCCCCACCAATTTGTCGTGTATCTGCCGCAGTAAGAGCAGCCCAATCACCACCTAATTCGTTTGCATGATCTTCCTGACGAATCTTGGCCCACACCGGTTGCGGTACGACATTGCCAAACAGCATGTCAATATCGGCAAGATTCATTATCGATTCATTATCGTAGCGTCTACGAGCTGCGACAATTCCTTATAGTACCCTGCAGGATTTTTGCGAGGGTCAGGCAAAGATTGCTTCACCTGTAAAACTTCTGATCGTTTCCATGGGAGATGTATCCATACTCTCTGGAAATGTGCCAATACCGGAGGTTGAGCCTGAGGATTAGCTGGCATCCATACTGGAGGAACCTCGCGCATGGGATACTGACCAGACGCATCTAACTGTCTCTCAACATCCTCAACGAACAATGCTTGAGGTATCGGAGAGGGACGGAGGGCCAATAACTGCTCGATGGCACGTCGAACATTGGTACCCACTACCATTCCACTCGAAAACTGAAGCTGTAAGTTGGCCAAAGCAGTTAATACATCTTCCGATGCATCTGCCGATATTTGATCGCGCAAAACCTTGCACATTTCTTCAAAAACATACCTCTGTGTCGGTATATTGAATTGACTAAACGTATTCAACACCGAACGTGGAGGATTTCTATAGGGATGCAACATCCATGACATCGCCATATTGTACAACGCGGCACGTTCCCTATTACCAGGAAGCTGACTACGTCTTTGTGGACCGTCCGAATCAGCGGACTCAAGAATAGGTCCAAGAGAATTAGCAAAATTTGCAGCCATTGAAGGGGTACGACGTCGAGTAGTTGGAGAAGTATACGATAGAGTAGTAACAAGAGAAGGAGTAGGAACAGAAGAAGCAGTAGGAGTAAGTAGAACAGGAGCAGTAGCGGGAGCAGGAGTATGTGGAAGTACAAGCAGAGGAGCAGTAGGAGCAGAAGTAGACAAAGGAGTAGGAACAGTCGGAAGAACGGGTACAGGTTGAGGAACAGGTTGGGGAACAGGCACAAGAGCAGGGGCAGGGGGAACCACAGGAGCTGCGGTACCCTGTGCGTACGGAGGTGGTGACTTCATAAGATAGGACATTAAAGGATCCTCAACTAATTCCTCCTTCTTATCCGACTCCGTTGGCAAAGCGGGTTAACATTTATCTATAGTCATACGCTGAAGCCTGTCAAAAACGTCCTTTTCCTTTTCCTCCTTATCACGCTGAAACTGCTCTGCTTTCTTTACAATGGTAGCAACACCATCTCTCTGATTACGTTTTGTCTGTCTGATCTCTTTCTGTCTGGCTTCTTTGCGCCATAACCGAAAGGCATCAAACATGGCCGGCCTGGACTTTTTCTTAAACAATTTAGCCTCAAGATTATCTAGAATCGGGGTCTCGAAACTACCATGAGGTGGCCAACTAAGAACACCATCTTTTTTGGTATAACGAATCCAATATTCATTAAAGGTAATCGGGCCTAGCCCGTGCTTACTATAGAGCTCATAAGTGGGAGTTCCAACCGGAGGTATCGGACACGAGTCCTCCAGTCGGGAATCCGTACCACAACGTTTGAAACAACTGAACAAAGTACTACGACCAGGCATCTTGCACACTAGCCGAGTTTCACAAACTTCAAGGGTTACGGGATTTACCAAGTCCCAGCAAAGAGCAAAAACCCTCGGTTTTTGGCGGCTGCAGTCGTCAAATATCACAACAAAGAACCAAGTACGAAGAACCACAAATGCAATGGAACCATGCAACAACTAAGCAACCACAACCAAGAACTTTAGGAGCAACCCACAAATACTTAACTCAAAGATCGATGGCGTCACCAGGAAGGCCCGTCAATCGTCTCGCTGTACCAAGGTCTACGCCAGGCGCCAAAACAGGTCTACAGTCAGGGCAGCAGTCCGTCGCAGCCGTCAGGAAGCGGGAATCTTCGCGGGAAAAGTCGTCGGGCCACTTATTTCGACAACAGGATCGATGAAGTGGGGTGCACCTTCCCTCGGAGATTTCACACGAAGTTCCTCACGATCGTCGGGCTTGGACCGGTACCACTGATGCAGCCCCACGTTGGGCGCCAACTGAAGGAATGGGTTATTTAAGACCCAGCGGTGCCAGGGGACAACACCTGAAACCTTCGTGGGTAACCTGTTCCGGCGTACAAATGACAGAGACACGGGACACTTCCTTCGGCGTCAAAGATTCGAGGTTTATTTACTGCAGGGAACACAGAAGTCACGTGAAGTACACAGCAGGTATGTTCGCGGGATCTGATTCAATTTGCTACTGTGGATCGCTCCTTTTTATACACATTTCTCTCATAGGTTAACATGGTGCACAAAGGTTTACAACTTGGTTCCCATAATTATCCCCGAGAGGGGTCGCTTTGATGTATTCAAGGTCCGGAACATAAGTACAGAAACATTCGGTGGTTCCCAACTGTAAAAACCCATCTTCCCACCATTAGTACATTCCAATCGGCAGTAAACAGATCGAAGAAGGAACAAGGACAGGTGCAGAGGAAGGCAGAAACAGTGGGGAGATCAGAAAAGGGTGTAAAAGGGGTGGTATCGGGAAACACGAGCTACAGGCATCAAAGAGACGTGCCTAATGAGATGCACGGCTGAGACAATAGACCGGCACGGCAAGATGAGCCTCGAGCGGGGACATCTGCCTTACAGTATCATCCCCCTCATCATAAAGACACTTTCAAAGGAAACGTGTCTTCCGCAAGAGTCTTGGGAATCCCAGGGTCGCGAAGCGGACAGCGTCCGTTCGCTGGCTACTTGAGGGCAAGAGACAAAATGGATGCCATATCTAAGATGGAACCCGTGGGTACAGATAGAAACCCACGAAACAAACGAACGGTTCAGGTTAACACAGCGAAACTGCGTACACCCACTAAACTCGTCATTTGCGGTTCATAGATACCAGACTCGACCATATTCGTGCGAGTCGAAAACACCACTTATGATCGTCACGGAACCTCAATGCTCAGCACTGGCATTTCTAAAACCAGGATGCCAAACTTCCGAGGCGTGGAACGCAGGCGAGAGAGGCGGTCTCTACTTCGATAGGCAGGAGCCTGCGAAGTTCCGGCAGATTCCCCGCCTCTGTAGCAGGGTAGCGGTGACGTAGCTCATCCGGAGCGCGGCACCTTGGAGGCAGAGGGAGCCCACAAGCAAGCAGGGATTCCGGGAGAAGAAAGCAGGGATTCCAGGAGTGATGCGGTTCTCGGTAGAGAGCAGGAAATGCATAACAGTGCGAGGAAGCAAGATGAGCTCGGTGAGTGGGGGGGGCGCGTGTATGGGTGTAACTGTGTGTGTTTATCAAAAAAGGGTTCCTTTCTGTGTATTTTTCTTTTAGCTGGTGACCAAAAGGTCTACACTTTTAAATCAATGACTTTGGGTCTGTAAATTGTGACACCAGACAAGTATTCGTGCTCCACACTAAAGTATCATTTTAGTAACTCAAGGTTTATTTGTATAAAACCATTAGTATTCAATGAAATCCTAAAAATGCATTCAATATATACTTCAATTCGGTGCTCTGGTACAATCTTATGTATACACTATATAACAATTCCGATTACGGTATCTATTTCAGAAGCACACACAATATTTAAAATCAAATACTTTCTTAGTTACAAATTACCTTCTAAAAAATATATACATTTCATAAACATTAAAAGTCCCACTGTCGACGCGTTTCGGTGCGTTGGTTACAATTTTAGCACCTTCCTCAGGACGGACGAAGATTAAAAGTTTTCTACTTCTTCTTGGAATGTAGGGATTTGGTGTCCTTCTTAGACTTTTTAGGACCACTGTGTCTCCATCTGATTTTTAATTTATAATTTGCACCACTAGCATCAAGTTTAGTGGGATCGTAGAGATTATTTAATATCTGGAAGACACATATTCAATGGTGTCTTTTAAGCAGGTACGTCTTTCAATTGTTATATAGTGTATACATAAGATTGTACCAGAGCACCGAATTGAAGTATATATTGAATGCATTTTTAGGATTTCATTGAATACTAATGGTTTTATGCAAATAAACCTTGAGTTACTAAAATGATACTTTAGTGTGGAGCACGAATACTTGTCTGGTGTCACAATTTACAGACCCAAAGTCATTGATTTAAAAGTGTAGACCTTTTGGTCACCAGCTAAAAGAAAAATACACAGAAAGGAACCCTTTTTTGATAAACAGTTGATACCCAGTCCTTTCTGGTCCCTGGGAAACTCTCTTTTTGTGGAGATGTAACTGTGTGTGTGCGCGTGTGTAGCTGTGCGTGTGTATGTATATGTGTGGCTGTGTGTCTGTTAGCTGTGCGTGTGTATATGTGTGTCTGTGTGCGTGTGTCCCAATGCATTGTGTCTGCGTGGGTGTATGTGTGTGTGCGCATGTGTGAGTGTGGCTGTGTGTGATTGAGAGAGGCTGTGAATGTGAGACAGGAGCTGTGCACAGCGCCGGGCTGGGCGTGCGCGCCCACGAGGTGAAATCGCCGATGGAAAGCGCATGCACATCCCCTGTCTCACATTCCCCGCAAGCCGGCAACAATAGGTCTTTCGCTTGACAGCGAGACCTAAAAAAGTGTGTTGGAACTGGATAAACAAATTGAAAAATTTGAAAGACTTTTTATTACCTCCAACGACCCTCACTATAGATAAAAATTACAAAAACTCTTAGCAGAAGAGCTTGTATTCAATTTACTAATTCTAAAGCCAAGTTCTGTTTTAATGCTAACAAATCTGGATGACCTCTAGCTAATTATCTCTGTATTAAGAAAGATAAAACACAAATAAATTCAATTCATGGCCCTAATGGAAAAATTGCCATATCTCAAAAGGATATTGTTAATACATTTCTAAATTATTAGGCTACTCTACATAATAAACCCAATTTTGATGATTCTTCTCCAATTGACTCCTTTTTTACCTAAATGTGGTTTACCCAGGAGTTTTCAATTAACAAATAAATGAATTAGATTTACCTATTACTGAAAACGAAATTATTTTAGCCATTAAATCTCTTAAACAAAATAAATCCCCAGGACCTGACAGCATTCCAGCGGAATTTTATAAAGAGTTTCAGCTACAACTTATCCCTAATTTATTTTACCTATTTACCTTTTTTAGTTCTGCAGGGACTACTACAGGTTTCTTTACTGAGGCTTTAATTTTTGTGTTACCAAAACCAAATAAAGACACTACACTTGTATCACATTGTTGTCCTATTTCTTTAGTAAATCAAGATTGTAAGCTCTATGCCAAAATACTTGCCACTAAGTTATCCTCTGTTTTAGATTCTGTTATTCATCAAGATCAGTCTGGGTTTATGAAAAACAGATATTCTGCAAACAATACAAGAACTTTGCTTCATGTTATAGAACAAGGATCCACTTTAGTTTTACCATCAGGAGTACTTGCATTGGACGCTGAAAAAGCTTTTGATAAAGTTAATTGGCAATTTTTATTTCGTACTTTACTTGCATTTAATTTTGCTGATTTGTTTATTCGTATGATATCTGCTCTTTATTCTACTCCTACTGCTCGTTTATTTATTAATGGTCATATTTCTAATGAGTTTTCTCTTTTCAGAGGTACTAGACAAGGTTGTCCCCTTTCCCCGTTCCTATTTCTTCTAGTTATAGAACCTTTGCTTGTTTCCATCAGGTAATGTAATGATATTTCAGGAATTACTATTAAGGACGTTACTATAAACACATTAGCATATGCAGATGATGTACTTTCATTTATTAGCAACCCCATATCATTATTCCCTCCTTTATTTGAGAACTATCTCATCTTATTCCAAGAACTCTGGTTATAAGTTAGATACTAATAAAACAGATTTTTTTCCTTTAAATATTCATGGCACCCCAGATATGTTACCCATAAAAGAAATAATTTGGCGAAGAGATAAATTTAAATATTTAGGTATTTTATTTTCTTCATCTATAAAACTACAATATCATTAAATTGTGATTCTATTTTAAGTTACATTAAAGATAAAATATCCAAATGGTCTTCACTTCATCTTTCTTCATCTTTCATGGTGGGGAAAATGGACTTCATAAAAAGGACTATAGCACCAAATTTATTTTATTCCCTTGACATGATTCCTACTCAGTTTCCTATGAAGTTTTATAAAGTTGAAGATCAACTTTTTTCAAAATTTCTTTGGACAATAAAGCACCTCATATTGGATGACAGGCTGCTGAAAAAAGCAGCCGCAGCTGGAACTTGGATACCAAACCCTCAGCCATTGCCCGAGTGCCCGCCTTACCAATCCGACCCTGCTGCTACCGTCCTCTTCCAGGAGTCATCCATCCCGTCTCTGAGCCCCTCATGTGCCTCCTTTGGTGACCCCCCAGTCCTGGAAAGAACCTACGCTGAAGCTTCACAAGGAAATGTCTACCTGGTAGCTTGCACTGCCCACCCCCGTTTGTGTGTGTAGCGTTTACGTACAACAAGGCCTGCATTATTTAAACCTCTCAGAGAGTGATATTTTTTGTTCCTGCTTATTTAGTACTATAATACATATTCATAGGGCTACAATTTACATTTTCTTTTTCCTTTGGTCAGCGATTTTCTTCTATTGCAGCAAAAATAAATATATCCAATTCATAAACATCTGGCCCGGGCAAATCTCATTTAGGGGTGCAAAAAAATCATTTACATTCTTTAAATTCCACGTCCTGATTACGTGAGACTGGATTCGTCGAATTTCCCGAAAGCAAACTCCACTTAAGATGGTGTTCAAGTTGCAAATCTGGTAGTTTACCTTCCATTGTGACTATAGCATTCGGGGTGGGGGCATGGGTATTCTTTCTCGAGGTTGCACCCACTCCCAAAGCTGTAACCTTGCGAGTATTCACAAACATTGCGGTATGGATGTTTCCAGCCCATTTTCACGCCTACATCCGCACCACACGGGTGGAGGAATTGTAGATAGCACGTTAAATCCCTATGTTTGCATTAGTTACAAGGAAAGGAATTTATGAAGAGGAAGACTATTTTCGCTGTTGAGGAAACAAACTCTGCATTTCCCCCGTATAACTAATTGCCAAGAGACCAATTTTCTGCTAGTGTGGCATCTGTTTTTGGCTTTTGGCACACGCATGTAAATCTAAGACTTTGGCAGATTTTGGTGTATGCCCTTTGTCATTTCTGTGAATGGCATAATAGTTGTAAATCTACAACAAATATGAAGGTGCACCAGGCCCAGTATTCTAATTTTGACTGTACAAAACGCAAACAAGAGAGAGAAAGAGGTAGGTGTTCCATCGCCCCCAGCATGTCTCTCCTTCAGTAAAACAAGGCAATCGCATTCAGATGTTCAGCATTTTCAAACCATTGGGCACGTTTTTCACTGATGGAAAACATTTGATTCCATGGTCAATTTTATTTAACAACGCTCAACATTTTTTTAAAGCAATATCACATACATTTTCCCTCATAGCTAACTGCAATATTTAATGTAGGTTCTAAGAGGTAGCATGTGAAATAAGGTGACTGCAGCCACTGGTGCGAGGGAGGGTGGGTAACAAGGCCCAGGACATCTGCTTTGAATTCAGCAGGAGTGGGAACCACTCTTTGGTTTCATCTGGAATGCATGGCTTCGCTGATTATGCAGAACACGTCTGCGAATGCACTAAATTGAGGCTTACAGAAATACTGAATAAACTCTGGAGTTGCAATAGGGGGTTACCGAGGGGTGCCAGGCTCGGATTTGGTATCGGCTTTAATCAACCTCATTTGGCAGAAGAGTTGTGGGCAGGGTGGGCGAAACTAGGGATGGCCACTGGGGATGACTGACTCTGTGAGGGGGAGGCAATCTGAGTTTAACTGGGGGGCGATGGGTCTTACAGAAGTTCCTCGAGGGGAGTCTGCGCAGGGGTCTCCACACTGGTGTGTGAATGGGCAGAGATGAGTGTGGTTCACTAGAAGGATAGGAAATACTTCAGCGTGCAATTTGATATGATGCCAACCACAAACTACGACATGTAATGAAACACTGGCGTAATCACAGTGTCTGATACCGACTGGTTAGACAGCAGATACTAGCTATTCACACAGTCCTTGTGAATCCCAGAACGGCTGCTCCAGCATCACTCCTCACACACAGACTGTATTTGAACATAAATTGTCAGTCTTGTTGCCACTTAAAGTTGAGGCTTGGAGATGGTACGACAATCTCGCAGGCTAAACATGGCCACCAATTAAACTGTAGGTCTAGAGGCCCTATAGTGAGAAAATGTGGCACGAATAGAGCTGGACAGTGATTGCGGGTAGTCAGAAAGGCAGCATGAAGACCATTTTCCAGGGAATTTGCAGCAGAGTTGAGAGGTCAAAGATGCTAGAATTGGTCAGCAGATGAGATGTAATCCCTCTGGCTTGACACAGTACTTGGTGGTACTTGGGCAGGTTCAGGTGGCTAAATTGGAAGATTGGGTGCAGTGAATCCTCCAAATGTTTATTGATTTGGCAGATTTCTAATGCATTGCATGCTCTTTGTTGGTTACTTTTTAAAGATGAATAGCGTAGAAGATTAAAAGTTCGCCTTTTTTCAATTGTGAGGTCCATTAGAGTCTGAGCAGTGAGGTAGAATCTTGTTTGATGTTTTCGGTTCCGACTACTTTGCGGCATAGATGTCACCAAGTTTCTCTTTTCAGCTCTTTTCTGAATTGCATATAGTTTGTGTTAGCTCTCAGGTGTGGGCTTATGGGAGGCCAAAGCCAAGAGCATGAACATCCAAGTAGCTGCCACAATGCAGTTCCGAATTATCAAAATTGCAAAGTAGACACCGGCTTATGGGCCCCAATCCTTTTAGGGGCCCGCGGCAAAAGATCAAAATAATATTGATTTGATCTTGAAAGGAAATTATAATCAAGCTTTCTTAAATTGTTTCCAATTAATTTTTGTTCAATAACATTAATAATTGTTAGTTTTGTGTAATAAAATTGGTTTATTAAAATTGTTGGTTGGCAAAATTAAAAAAATATTAGGGAAAAATTTGAGAGTGGGCCCCTGAAAATTCAACAGCCTAGTGGCTTGCACAGGATTTAATCCGGCACTGCCTCTGTGTTTATGCTATCTGAAGGATCTTTGGTAGAAGAGGTGAGCTTGTAAATATTTTTCTTTTCTGCATTAGGCTTTGTAGATGATCTTTACACTAATCCACGCTTCCTTCAGGAGCCACTGAAGGGCTTTCAGTGCTTGTCTGATGTACATATAGTTTCAGGGACATTCTGGCTGCCTTGTTTTGTAATCCTAGAAGCTTGTCAATGAGATTCTCGGGAGCCCTGGCTAGAAAATATCACTACAGTCAAAGCATGGCACAACCAGTGCCCCATAAAGAGCATGTGGTGACTGGTTTGTAGAAGATTCATAATTTTCCAAAGGCTGGGAACTGCATTTTGACCCTTAACCACAGCATTGACTTGGGATGCAAATGAGAACTCTGCTTTGAACACAATATCTGGGCTCCATACTTTTCTTCAGGTTGTTGAGAGTGTTCTATGGCCAGAGGTCAGATGAAGGGCAGTCCCTCCAATCTCCAGAATTACTGTTTTAGTTCCGTCCATGCAGAGTAAGGACTAGATCAGATCTAATGGAAGATGTGATGCAGGATAAATGTGATGCTAGCTTGACTATCAGGACTATTTTCCAGCTGAAAGTAAATTTGGAAATTCACCAGTGACTGCTTACGAGCTACACAAGAGAATATACGTAGACATCAAAGACCACGCGGTTGTGCTTCTTTGATGTACACTGCATAATGCCAATCGAAAAATTGATTCCGCAGAGGCGATTTTTATTTTTTAGCTACAGTTGGAGATAAAGTATTAGATCCAACTTAGGCGGCTCAAGTCATAATTGCCAAGTTTTCCAGTATTTCTAGGTGTTTTCCATTATCCACGGTATCATAGGCAGCAAAGATGCCAAGGAGAATAAAGGCGGTTTTTTATCCTAAGCCATGGAGAGGAACCTCTCTAGTCACAATTCCAATAGCATCGTTCATAACTAACTTTGGAATACAAGTGCCCTCCAAGGTTGATGGCCCATCCCTCTCTGTGTTAGCAAACAGGAGTCACCCTTGGGCCTGCAATGATAGAAGTGGGACAAATAGGACAGTTCATTCAACCGATTTGAAGATAAGCATAGTCAAGGCAGAAATAAAAAAAGCTTATGGGGAAAAAGGGGCGCAGTGGTAAACAGTGCAGCTTAATTCAAGGGGATTTAATCCTTGTGCTTCTATCTTGAGGCTTCTTGAAAGTGACACAAGGTAAGACTAAAGAAAATATTCCTTTACCGAGATGGAATAGCTGGGGCAAGGAATTTGCAGACACAGGACGAAGAAGATGAGGTAGAACCAAAGGGTTCCTCCAGCAGGATTCCGCACCTGAATAGGAATGAAAGAGCAAAGGGTGCGATGGAGCCATAAGCCTCCAACAAAGGCCACGGGTACTGTTGTGTAAGAACTTTAGCCACTGTGCAACAATGTGGAAGTTCTCTTTGTCACAGCTTGAATGTTTCTTGGTAGCCTTGCCCAGATTAAGGATAAATCCCTGTGGGCTGAAGTATATGGTAGTAGGGTTCCTCTTTGAGTCTCGCTAAATTTTGCACATTGTAACGGTTGGCAACATTAAAATCTTTTGCTGCTTGGGAAGGCGGCCATTTCTTGACTTCGGCTGACTTTGCCTAATGTAAACTTTAGCTTCAATGGCAGCTTGATACTTTGCCCAACATGGATGAGACTTCAGGACGCAGGAAACCGTCCTTTCTGATGTCACTCAGAGCTGCTCTTACCTCTCAGTAGTAATGGGAAAACACAATAGCCCCTGCTCGGCAGCAGTGCCAATTTCCTTCCCTGTTGCTCGAAGCCCCGCCCTTAGATTTCCAGTATGGTGGAATGAGATCCACATGGATCAGGATTCAAGGAGATAGAAAGTGATTGCTGACTGATAAGTTTGTGCATCTTAGCAGCAGTGGGACCATTCCTAATATTGGGTATGGCCCATTATTCACTACCCGCATTGTTTTTATAAACGTTGGCAGCTTCACACTGTGTGAGGCTTTTGCAGGCGCGGCAGGCGCAGGTAAGAGCGGGTGGGGCGGGGTGGGGGAGAAGTTGACAGATGACGAGGCCTGGGCTTGTGACATATAAACAAATATTATGTGAAACTTGGAGACATTCAGGTCACAACTTCACACACCCGTAGTTCACTTGGCCCACCCTTTTAGTGGAAAGGAAAGCAGAAAACTCTTACTCCAGTAAGTTGTATCAGAAAGCTTTTAAGAGGATGTCACAGTGTCTCAGAGTGTGGACGGAACTCAATGTGATTGGTATTCTATTGTCTCTCTTTTGCAGGCATAGAGGGGTTGCTAGTAAATACAGTTCACGTCAAATGCTTTTGCATCATTATGTAAAATTTTGCCAAAATTATGCTTAATTATGCCAAATGCGAATCGGTCATTTTGCACTATATTGTAGTGTGTATTTTTTTTTACACGAGAATGCGTGTTGTGCTATAATGTGCAAAAAAGCACCACAAGTAACAGCTGCTCACATTCTGCTGCGCCCGTTTGTATGCTGTAACTTTTTACTGCGAATGGTACGATCTCTGCACATTTTTACTGTGAATGGTGCGTTATTAATAAATAAGTAATAGCATCATTTTATTGAATTTCGCCTAATAAGTAGGGGTGGGCGGAATGTTTAGTTCTACCTGAGTTACTCTTAAACGCACAGTTATGACCAAATTCCGCCAGTCGCTGCAAGGTGGAATTTTTCTCCCGAGAGCCTCCACACAATGCGAGCTGGCAAGTGTGTTCGAGATTTGGCTTCCTCAAGCGCGATTATGTTAGTAGATTTTCTACTTGAGCAGCATCAAAATCAACTTGAATGGCTACTTGCAGGGGCGTCCTTAAGCATGTGCAAGCTGTGCACCCGCACAGGGTCACCAAACCCCAGGGGCCACCGCACCAAAATATATCCTTAATATAATATTCCTCTGAGGGTGGATACATATTTGCGTAGCGGCCCCTGGCAGGGATTTGGCGGCCTTCAGCTATGTTCCACTTCCAAACACCCTGACCCCCCCCCTCTTCACTGGCCTCTGCGCTCCACCCCGCCTGGACCCCCTCTTCCGAGCCCCCCTACCTAATCTCCCTGCCCAGGGCTGCCATGAGCCTAGAGCCGCCCCTGCTACTTGCAATGCATGGTGCCATTTGTGCTGATTTTTCAGTGCTACTTACGCTACCCGCTCTAAATTGCAGCGTGAGCTGCATATATTCTGCCCGTTGGTGGACTTTGCGGAATTTCACAGCACTCCATGGATTTCACCCACCCCTCAAACAAGTGTAAATTCTCAAAATTACGTGAATTATTCCGGTGTACTTTAAATTTCACCCAGGCCTAGTTAGGTGCTGCATAAGAGGTCTAACCCCCTAAAGGCACATTTAGTCATTCAGTGATGTAAATTGACATTGAGGTTGCAGACAATCTGACTCTAAACTGTGATGATCCCCCTCTGCGTTGGAAAAATGTGGTGATGTGAAGACCATCTAACACCAGAGGCCAGTTCAGAGCAAACAGTCAACCCCAACCAGGCCTCATGCTATACGTGTTGGCCTGGATTACTGCTGTGGTTGGCTTCCAGGGTGGTTCTAGACCAGGTCATGCAGACGCTAGGAACTGAGATTCCCATCACCTCCCTTGGCTAGAGGTAGCCTGCTGCAGCTCCTACCTCCCTCTAGTTGTGGTGGCCTTTACACCCAGCATTAGCCGGGGGTTTTAGGACTGATGGCTGAACCAGTCTTACTAACGCACTGTGTGGCAGAATATAAAGATTGGTGCCTCTCCGTAGCTGTGTATGTGTTAGACCACCTAAACCTTGCTTATGGAATGGTGCCCAAACTCCGGCTCCCAATAAATGCGCTAAAAACATGGTAATCATACTTTGCAGATAAATACAGTCACCTGTCACTGCTGCAGATTATTGTTCAGTAATCTTTTTTGTTGAACTAGTTCTATTTTTCTGAAATACCCGTATTCTGATGGTAACGACGAATGTATCACACAAATATGACATGGGTGAGTAAACCCAGATATGTCACACATGTCGAAATGTATCCCCGTCGACAACACAATGGGTGGATCATGAGAATTGTAAACTGTATAGTGTGCAATTTGTAATGTCAAATAACACTCCTATAATAAAAAGAATTTTTTTTTTAAAAAAACCTTGCTTAACTCTTATGACCAATCATGATCAGGACTCAGCCCAGAGTACTTGAATGGGCTGAGGAGCTTTAAGTGTGATTCTCTCGGCTGTGCTGCCCAGCTCTTCAGTGTACATTTTGGCATTTAGAATGGCAAACTCCACCCCTATACTTCACAAATGCACTGTAAACAACCACCAGAAGGCAGTCAGACGTTCTTTTTTGTGGCTATCTATTGCAAAAAATCTGGTAGGGTCCCTCATCCCCTACTTCTGCCCCTCGGTGTCCACTACCATCTAACAGTATACCTTGTACTGTCCTCTGCTAACAAGACAGAAGTCGAAGAGCATAAAAAAGTATGGGAACTGTGATCCTGAGGGGAATAGGATTGGGTCTATGATGGGGGGGGGGGGGGCGGCGGGATCAGAGGAGTGGCTAAAAAGAACAAAACATTCTGTAACTAGTTGTTGGTCTTTCACTTTCAGGTAACTGCTTATAAAAGAACACACCCACCTCAAATGAAAAATAAATGCTAGTTAACTAATCTTTGGGAAATGCAGTATTTTATGTTAGGAAAGCTCCAGGAGCCCTTAACTAACCTGCGCTGGTAATGGCTACTGGTTGGTGCCATGGGAAATAGTGACGTGTAATAATAGTGCTACAAGGTCCCAGAAAGTGACTGAAAGCACTGTGAATATGTACATCATTATTCTAAACTTGCGTTAAACACAGTATAAGATAGGCTGCCGCAAAATGAACAGAAATATATAAGTTGAAGAAGACAAAGACGTGCTTTCACAATATATAAAAACGTGCTTTCACAATATGGAATTTAGTAACATGCAATCAGGCTGTACCGAGTGCAAACATTTTATATTGGTGTCCATTAAATGAACTCTGCTGGGAACACACTTACCAGGTATACATTGCAAGAAGAAAACATCTTCCTCTTACAAAGCTTCAAGAGACTCCATAAATTAAAGCCAATTCTGGCATCCAATCAACCCTTACGTTTACAGATTAACCAACTGCAAACATTTACATTTCTTCCAGGAAGGGGCACTCTGGCACGAAGGCTTGGTTTACAGTAAGGCTGACTGTCTCTCCATCGGATTCACAGCACCAGAGACTCCCTCCCTTCCATTTCAGCCTAGGCATCTAAACAGACGGTTGCCTTTTAACAAAAAAAAGTAGGGCAACTGTTTTTGTTTAAATTAAAAAACATATGGGCTCCTCTTTCCTCACAGATTATTGGCCACTTCGACCTCTGTGACACAATCTCCCGTTCCCCTTCTAAGAAATAGACTGTTAATATTAAGCATTACCAAATTAATTGAATTGGACCTCAGGGTCTATTAAAGTGTTCATTTATTCCAGATACTCTATCATCACAGGCTAAATCACCTTTTTCTTAAAAATCTTTTTTTTGGATAAAAAAACTCCTTTGACCCATTCCTAGCTTTTTCTCTTTCACTAGTGCACCCCGAGGGGCGTGCTGTTACTTCTTTGCATTCATGCCTGATATTATTTAGAGCTACCGGTGTAGTGTAAGTGGTTCTACATACTGCTGGAACAGAAATGGGCTCCCACTTTTCATACTACAAAGGTAGCTTACCATAACCCCACCTGTAGTTTAAAAGAAAAAAAACTCGACATTTTTATTCTAGAAGCATACAAAATTTAGCTAACACTAGAACGGTGACCTCCCATACAAGGCAGCATGCTAGAACCCCAGCGCCATTAAAACGAAGGGACCCAGAAACTGGTAACTTGACAGAACGCCGCCGTCATTAATAACTCACTCTCTGTATACTGCAGTTTTGGTTATTTATACGTTTTGCAAACAAAAAGTCTTATTTTTGCCCACTTTAAAGGTAGCCAATGTACTGGCCAAAGACTGTTCTGGAATTTGAATTTGAAATCTGCAAGTCATAGAGATGTAAGCAGTGACTGCTTATGAGTATGGCTGTAAACACCTTTTCAATCTTACCTACTAAATTTAAGGTTATCTGATAACTGCATACTATCATGAACAGAATATTCAAGTCCAGATTTTCAATTTTTAAACTTCTAATCCATGGGCGTCGATTCACCAAAATGCCAGTGGTAGTGTAAGTGACATCACATATCCTTTAACCTTAATGACATCGCTAGAAGTGACGTCATATGACCCTTGACCCTGATTTTCTCCAGGAAGTCATGTCACATGATCTTAACCCTGATGACATCACAATAACTGACATTACTGAATATCCTTATTAATGCATTATTATTATAGCAACACACACAGACAAAGGTCTATTTTAGATAGCGTCTATAGCAGGGGTAATCATAGTACGGCCCCCGGGCCGCTGGCGGCCCGGCAAGCCTTCCCTGGCGGCCTGCGTACCTTGCAGACATCGTACCCGAGGTTGTTTATGTTCATGTTGTTGTTTTTTAAAGTGTGTCAGCAAACACCCCTGCGGCAGCGCGACTCAGAGACTCTGCTGCTCTGTGGGGGCCGGGCGATTCCCGCCATAGTCAGAGTGGGGCTGCAGGGGCGCGGAGATGTGAACAAAGCCTCATTAACATGCCAATGGTCTTTTAAAGACCTGTGAAGTGCTCAGGTGCGGCTGTGTGTGTGCGCCTGGAAGCTGTCACAGCCTGGCAACACAGGCAGGGTGAGGTTAGAGAGGGGGGTAGAGGGAGGGAGACAGAGGGAGGGGGGGGAAGGGGAGGGGAACGAGGGAGGGAGGGAGGGAGGGAGGAGGGGAGAAGAGAGGGAGAGAGGAAGAGGGGAGAGGGAGGAGAGAAGGGGGAGAAGGGAGGGAGAGAGGAGGGAGGGAAAGGGAGGGAGGGAGGGAGGGAGAGGGAGGGAGAGAGAGGGAGGGAGGGAGAGCGGGGAGGGAGGGAGAGCGAGGGAGGGAGGGAAAGGGAGGGAGAGCTATGGAGGGAAAGGGAGGGTGAGGGAGGGAGGGCGAGGGAGGGAGGGAAAGGGATGGAGAGGGAGGATGGGAAAGGGAGGGAGGGAAAAGGGAGGGAGAGCGAGGGAGAGAGGGAAAGCGAGGGAGGGAGGGAGAGGAAGACAGAGGGAGGGTGAGCGAGAGGGAGGGAAAGGGAGGGAGAGGGAGAGAGGGAGAGCGGGGGAGAGCGGGGGAGGGAGGAAAAGCGAGGGAGGGAGGGAAAGGGAGGGACAGGGAGGGAGGGAAAGGGAGGGAGAGGGAGGGAGGGAAAGGGAGGGAGAGGGTGACAGAGGAAGGGAGAGCGAAAGGAATGGAAAGGGGGAGAGGGAGGGAGAGCGAGGGAGGTAGGGAAAGGGAGGTAGAGCGAGGGATGGAGGGAAAGGGAGGGAGCGAGCGAGGGAAAGGGAGGGTGAGGGAGGGAGAGCGAGGGAGGGAGGGAGGGAAAGGGAGGCTGACAGAGCGAGGGAAAGGGAGGGAGAGGGAGACAGAGGGAGGGAGGGAAAGGGAGGGAGACAGAGGGAGAGGGAGGGAGACAGAGGGAGGAAAAGGGAGGGAGAGGGAGGGAGAGCGAGCGAGGGAGGGAACGCGGGGGAGGGAAAGGGAGGAATAGGGTGTGAGGGAAAGGGAGGCAGACAGAGGGAGGGAGACAAAGGGAGGGAAAGGGAGGGAGAGGGAGAAGGAGGGAGGGAAAGGGAGGGAGATAGAGGGAGCGTGAGGGAGGGAGGGAAAGGGAGGGAGAGGGAGGGAGTGTGAGCAATGGAGGGAGGAAAAGCAAGGGAGGGAGGGAAAGGGAGGGAGAGAGAGGGAGAGGGAGGGAAAGGCAGGGAGAGAGAGCAAGGGTAGGAGGTAAAGGGAGGGAGAGGGGGACCGAGGGAGGGAAAGGGAGGGAGAGGGAAACAGAGGGAGGGGGAGAGGGAGACAGAGGGAGAGGGAGGGAGTGGGAGGGGAGGGAGGGAGAGAGGGGGAGACAGAGTGAGGGAGACCTCAGAGTGATGGAGAGGGAAGGAGAGAGAGGGAGGCCTCAGAGAGAGGGAGACCTCAGAGTGAGGGGGAGGGAAGGAGAGAGAGGGAGACCTCAGAGTGAGGGAGACCTCAAAGTGAGGGAGAGGGAAGGAGAGAGAGGGAGACAGAGGGAATGAGAGAGAGGGAAGGAGAGAGAGGGAGACCGAGGGAAGGAGGGAGAGGGAATGAGAGAGAGGGAGACAGAGTGAGGGAAAGGGAAATAGAGTGAGGAAGAGGGAAATAGAGTGAGGGAGAGGGAAACAGAGTGAAGGAGAAGGAAACAAAGAGAGAGAGGGAAACAGAGAGAGAGAGTGAGACAGTCAGAGTGAGTGAGACAGAAGAAGAGAGGGAGTGAGACAGTCAGAGTGAGTGAGACGGGGAGAGATGGAGAGAGGGAGTGAGAGGGAGTGAGAGAGTCAGAGTGAGAGAGTCAGAGTGAGTGAGACAGAGGGAGACAGAGAGACAGAGGGAGAGAGGGAGGGAGAGAGAGGGAGAGAGAGGGAGGGAGAGGGAGAAAGAGAGCGAGGGAGACAGAAAGAGAAATGTGTGTGTATGCCGGGTCTGGTGGCTCAGTGGCGAAGGCGTCTGCTGCAGGGACCTGTAATCAACCTCATGGTCACAGTTTCTTTTTGTTGCTCTAGCCCCGCCCCTTCCCCACTGACCCCGCCCCCACTGGTGCGGCCCTCGGACACAAACCACACTGTCAATTTGGCCCCTTTGATAAAGTTTGTGAGTACCGATGGTCTATAGTATTCTGCTAACTTGAGCTTTGAAATTTCTAGGACGTAACACTTGCTCTGAATTGTGGTGAGAAGGTGAAGTGAGAAAGCCAGCCCACTACTAGGGGGCTTTCCCCTTTGAGAATTGTTTGGAAATAATATTGTCAAATAGTGCATTTTGACAAGAATTACCTCTACTATACCATTACCTGTATTTTACTGTGGGTGTCCATTCTGTCAAGAATTACCTCCAGTGTGCCAATGTCACAGGTGTCTGGCATGCTAAGAAATGCCTCAAGAATGCCACCGCCGGTATTTTACAATGGCTGTCTCTATAAGACAAGAATTTCCTTCAGTAGACCAGGGCCAGCGACAGACTTGCAAGCATAACACCACATTTTCACTCATTCTCACATTCACTAACTCACACTCATTTATTCATTCTCATTCACACACCCTAACAGTCCATTACACTGCTTCTTATTCATATTCACTCAGGTGCAGCCACTCATTTTCACTCATTATGTCTCACTCATACTTACTGACACTCAGTCTCACACATTCTCACTCACTACCTTTCACTGAATCTCTCACACGCAAGTTTATTTTTTAAAAACAACATATTTTATTGATTTCACATGTACGAGTTACACAATTCGTAATCATTCCACATCTTTGTATGACAAATCTTCCAGTATCCCTCCCCAATTTTTCATACTTGGGCCATCCAATGGTATATCAATTCAATACACTAGTGCACTGGTGATTCATATATCATCTTACTATACATCTCAGAATTGCAAACCTTAAATCTCTTACGAAAACTACCCCAAGCCCAAATACATCCCCCTCCCCCTCCCTCCCCACTGGTGTGTGTTACTGTGAGCATTGTTTCCCAAACTCAGTTTGTGATGTTGCTACTACTGAAAGTATCCCACAATGTACCTGTAAAGGGTCTCTATTATGCCCCAATCCCTTCGTCTAACTCTTCCTCTGCTTGGTGATCCAATAAAGATTGTACTAACGTCTCCCATGCGTTTGCGAAATCTAGTGCCTTTTCAATATTTAGACGTCGCACCTGCTGATATCTAAGGACACTCTCACTACCAGCCCACTTTAGTAACTCAGCCTTCCATCTCTTGCTATTAGGGCCATCTTTCGATTTCCAATGCCTTGTTATCTCCCTCTTTGCTAGCAGTAACCCCATATCTACGAATTTGCTTGTCACCTTGTTCTTTGATGTGTGAGGGAACCAGTGCAGTATGCATGTTGCTATGTCAAAAGTTAAATGTCGCTCCATGACCACATTCAATACGTCTCCCACTTCTTCCCAGTAGTCCCCCAGCTTAGGGCACTCCCACAGCATATGTTCCAGCTCCACTCCTTCGATAGCGCACCGAGGGCATGCTGCATCCTCCACTTTAAAATACTTCCTTATCCTACCCGGAGTTAAGTATGCCCTATGTAGTACAAAGAAATGCACCAACTGAAATCTTGCATTCCTCGTGCTTTTCCAAGCCCTACGCATTATCTGCTCCCATGCTGTCTCCGGTATAGGCTTCCCAATGCCTGCTTCCCTTTTTAACTTCAATGTGTCCAGTGGCGCCAACCCTTCATTCAACATTCTAGAATACAGACATGTGATCGCCTTAAAAGTCCTGGCCGCCTTCATTACATATTGCAATGCCATTGTCGTTTTCAGTTCTCTGATCCCCTCCCTCCATTGTGCCCTTAGGGCATAGACCAGAGCGGGTGTATTAAGAATCCTCCCCTAGGCAGATCGTACCTCTCTTGTAATGCCTGATAAGGTAATAATTTCCCGTCCTCATACAAATCCCCAATTACTTGGATCCCCGCCTGTTCCCATTCCAGCAAGGACGTCCAATCGCCTTCGTGGGGCAATGCCGTAGCCATCCCCAACGGGATTTCAGGCGCATAGGGTTGTAAAACTCCTGCCCTACACTGAGAACGATTCCAGCACAGTCTCAGCGTCTTTTCGTCCATGGAAAGATCCCTAAGGTCCAGCTTTTGTTGCATAACTATAAAGGATAGAACATTCTGTGGGATCCCCTTGCCTCTCAGATTCTCATGGCCTCTAAATTCCCTCGCCACTGCCAGCGACAGTACCTGTAACTGGGCCGCCAAATAGTACAGCTCAAAATCGGGAACCGCTAGCCTGCCCTCCGCCTTTGGTCTTATCAATGTCGCTTGGGCCACTCTCCGTCTACCAGATCCCCATAGGAACCCTACAATCAAGGATTTCAATTACTTAAAGATCGAGCACGGTATCCAGACAGGCAATGTTCTAAAGAAATATAGCAACCTAGGAAGTGCCACTATTTTCAATAACGCTACCCGTCCCATCACAGACAGCGGGAGAGTAGCCCAAAAAGCCATGCTACCTTTCAAGGCTCTCACGCATCTCCCCACATTCCCTTCCAGCATATCATTGGCTTGATGATAAATATGTACACCCAGATATGCCAGGCAGGTAGGCTCCCAGCGCACTTCCATGGACGTGGTGGGTGGCAGCTCCCCGGGCCTCGCCGGAAACAGACACATCTTAGCCCAATTCATCCGTAGGCCTGAAACATCTCCAAACTCTGACAACAAACTCGCTGCTCCCTCCAGTGCACCCCCTGCATCCACTAAAAACATCAACAGATCATCCGCATACAATGAAATATACTGCCGATCTCCCCTGTACCAAAGGCCTTCATAGCTCTCTCCCAATCTAGCTCTCGCCGCTAATGGTTCTATTGCCAGGGCGAACAATAATGGGGAGAACGAACACCACGGTCTTGTCCCACAGGTCTCTCGGTATTGGGGTGATATCAAGGCTCCCACCTTCACTCTAGCCACTGCAGATGTATAAAGCACTCTTGTCCAGTCTACAAAATCGTCTCCTAACCCAAAGCGTCCTAGCGTCTTATATAAATACGGCCATTCCAAACTATCAAAGGCTTTCTCTATGTCCACCGAAAGCACCATAGGGGTCAGTGCACCAGGTTGATCCACTTCTAAAATCCTCACTAATCTCTGCACATTAGAGGCTGTGTTCCTCTTCGGGATAAACCCAGCCTGATCCTCATGGATCAGAGCAGTCATGTGCTGCAAGAGGCGAGTTTCCAATATCCTACTCAAAATCTCTTAATCAGTGGTCAGCATTGATAGCGGGCGATAGGAGGCTGGATGAGTCCCCTCCCGTCCAGGTTTTAATAACGGGATTACTAGTGCCTCCCTCATTGATCCGGAGAGTTGACCTAGTTCCTTCACCTCTCTATAGACCTCCAACAACCTCAGGCCAATAAGTGAACATACTGCCAGTAGAACTCTATAGGCAATCTGTCTACTACCGGAGTCTTGTTACGGGCCATGTGCTTGATAGCACTCCTAATTTCCTCCATTATTATATCACGGCCCAAGCTTTTCGCTTGTTCCTCTACTAACTCTGGAAGGAGCATCCCATCCAGAAAGGAGTCAATTTCGGAGTCCCCCGCTGCTAACGAGCTTTTATACAAGGCCTCATAGTACTTCAAAAAACGGCTGAAGATCTCACGTTGGGTAATGTCAAAAGCCAAACTACTTAGTCCCTTACCTTGAGCTGTGCTGGAGATCTTGGATGACGTAGAAGATTTCGCAGAGACGCAAGGGACCAACTTCCCGATAATCTAACTATTAAACTTGCTGATTCTAAATTAACAGCTAAGAATAAAACTAGAAATTTGGGAGGAGGGCCGGTACTGGACGTGATGATGTGTGGGAGGAATCTTGCTGTCGACCTGCGAAACAACAAGCAGTTGGAATTTACTAGAGATCCTTACTGACATCTAATATTCCTATTCCATCCCTCCCCTGAACCTAGATCTACTCTATAAAATTGGTAAACATTCTCTACTTAGACTCCTACCTGCGATCAAACTTGTTCTGTCCTTCGTCCAGTATTTCTTGGTCTTGGCAGAGATGTGAAGTCGTCAAAGGTTCTTGTCTGAAGTATGATTGACTGTGTCTTTGCATTAAATACTAAAGAAAACAAAGAAAACTTGCTTAAACAAATGTTCTATCAAATTGTTCTCTAGATTTTCCTTTAGCACCTTGACTTACTTGCAAATGATTTCTCAAAGATGAATATTGAGGGATTCTGTAATTCTCTTGTGTTCAAAACCTGTTGTAACACAATGAGGAAGAAAAACTACCTACTACAAACTCCTTATTCTTGACTTCCAAATTATAAATTAAATCAACAAATTACATTACAATATAACTTCTTGCAATGTTTTCAAATTCCGATTTTCAGATGCACAAAATTACTTTGATTATATCCAAACGATTCCTTTAGCCAAATATTACTCCAGCAGAGTTTCTAACATTAGCCAAATGTAATTCCTGAAGTCTTTCTCCTCCGAAGAAATCAGTGAAGTTCAAAAGTTTTAAACACTAGCTTTCTTGCGATGGGCGCCTTTCCTGTAAAAGCTAAAATGTACTTAACTCAGTTCTTTATTTCTTGCAGGTCTTGCCATCGGAAGTCGTCTCGAGAGGAAAGCCCAGCGTTGTTTTTTTTATGCAGGGAAGAGAGCCTCAAGACGCGAACCTTCCTTCAGCAGTAGCGGAAGGCAAAGCGTTTTCTAGAAGCCTGGGTGCGGTTTAAATAGTGAACCGCACCCAGGAGATACGTGCGCACGCACACGTTTACACTGCTGCGAGCCGAACGCTGAATGCGGCTCCAATGTACATGAATGCTTCCCTTAATTCAGCGCTCTCGAGTTTCTTGGCACAACAAAGATCCAAAAACTGCATGCTGACATCAGTGTACTATGCAGCCAAGTCTTCTCATGCATGATGCTTTTTCAACGTTAAGAAACACAAACAAACATTTACAAGTTCCACATTCTGCATTTACACACTAATGCTACACATGAGGTGCTGGTGCACGGGAATGGGGCGGGATTTTTTATATATAAGGTCTATTCTCTGGCTTTATTAAGTCTGGGGTTCTTTATTAAGTCTGGGGATTTGGAGAATCCTGACAGTACTCCCTCCTCAAGATCCCCCCTAATACAGGTGAGATAGGTTTTGGTTTGTCTGGATGACGGACATGGAAGATTCTCACTAATTTAGGTGCATGTTTTAGATTTTCCAATGGCTCCCATGATCTTTCTTCGGGACCGTACCCCTTCCAATCTACAAGATAAAAACGTTTTCCTCGAACTCGTTTTGAATCTAAAATTGTTTTTACCTCAAATTCAGGATTTCCATCTACAATAATAGAAGACGGGGCTGAATAAAACGAGTTTGAGGATGAAAGAGTTTGACCAAGGAAACATGGAACACAGGATGAAATTGGTATTTTGAAGGGAGAATCAATTTGACGCAAACTAGATTTATAACTTTGTCAATTGAAAATGGGCCAATAAATTTAGGGTTAAATTTACGATTTCACTTTATTCCCAAATTTTTGGTACTTAACCAAACCTTATCCCCAGGTGAGTAAGTCGGTTGTATGGACCTATGTTTGTCTGCAAATTTTTTCTGATTTTCTTTTGCTTGTGCCAACTTGAATGCAGCTTGTTCCTGGATAGAAGATAATTTAGAAACATATTCTGAAATAGCTGGTATTGGATTGATTTCCTTAATTTCCTAATTTCTTAATTTAGGATGATAACCGAAATTACAAAAGAATGGAGACATTCCTAAAGAAGTATGATCCACATTGTTATAGGCAAACTCCAATTGACTTAATCTTCTTCTACATTGGATAACATACAACAAATGAATTGTTCAATGGTTTGATTGGTGCGTTCAGTTAAGCCATCAGTTTGAGGATGGTAACTAGATGATAATCGGACCTCCATATTTAAAAGGGAACTCAAGTTTTTCCTAAACTCGAGAAATAAATTGTGAACCTCTATCGGAAATAACTACTGATGGAATTCCATGCAAACGTATGACGTTTATCATAACAAGATGAGCTAATTCCATAGCAGTTGGCAACTTTTTTAGTGGAACAAAATGAGCCATACGAGAAAACTGGTCAACAATTGTCAGAATGGTCGAATAGCCCTTTTTCGTGATCGGAAGTTCAACTATAAAATCTAAAGAGATAGTGTGCCATGGATGTGGTGGTATAGGAAGTGGAGTTAACAATCCACTTGGAGCTTGATGAGAAGGTTTGTTTTGAATACAAACACTGCATGTCTCAACAAAAATTTGTACGTCTTTAAACATGGATGGCCACCAGAACGTTCTCTTGATTAATTCATATGTTTTTACAATGCTTGGATGAGCAGTTAAAGAAGTGTCATGGTGAAAGTGAAGTATATCTTTCCTGATTGTCTCAGTAGGTACAAAAATGAGATCATGCATGAAATCAGATTATCTCTTTCTTGAAGAAAAGGATGATCCTTTCTTCATTCGTCAAATCCTTTTGTTTTTAATTCTTTTTTAATGTCAGTTATTACATCACAAATAGATAGACTTGCTGGAAAACAAGATGTAGGTATAACAGGTTGAAATTCTAGGGGTGGTTCAATTACATTGTCTCCAATCCTAGATAAGGCATCAGCTTTTAGGTTTTCTTTTCCAGGCCGATATGTGATCACAAAATTATAATCATTAAAAAACATTGACCATCTCAACTGCCCGGCTGATAAGGCCTTTACAGATCTTAAAGCTTGAAGGTTTCTATGATCTGTATAAATTGTTACAGGGTGACGAGCACCGAGCAAGTAGTGACGCCATTCTTTAAAAACTGCTTTTATTGCCAAAAGTTCTTTATCAGCAATGGCATAATTCAATTCTGCTTCAGACAATTTCCTGGAATAATAGGCAATCGGATGCATTTGACCTGTGTTGGTGTTTCTTTGAGATAGGATTCCCCCAAGTGCAAACTGAGAAGCATCTGCCTCCACTATAAAGGGTTGACTGGGATCTGGATGACTTAAGATTGGAGCTGACGTAAATTTCTTTTTTAGGTCACGAAAAGCATCTTCTGCTAGGTCTGACCAGACAAATTTCAACTCCTTTTTGCAGTAATTTGGTAATGGGAGTGATGATCTGAGAGAAATTTTGAATAAAGCGGCGATAAAAATTTGCAAAGCCTAAAAAGCTTTGAACCTGTTTTACTGTAGTGGGACTGGGCCAAGAATCTACGGCTTCTACCTTCTTTGGGTCCATTTCAATTCCACAAGGGCTGATGACATAACCTAGAAATTCAACTCTTGAAACATGAAATAGACTTTTTTCTAGTTTTACGAATAAGGAATTAGAAAGCAATTTTTGAAGAATAGCACGAACTTGCTGTACATGTTCTTTTTCTGAGTTGGAAAAAATCAAAATGTCATCTATATAAACAACACAGCATACGTCAATGAATTCGTGTAATACCTCATTTATAAAAAATTGGAAAGCAGCAGGAGCATTGCAAAGTCCGAATGGCATTACTTGGCATTCGAAGAGGCCAAACTTAGTTCGAAATGCTGTTTTCCACTCATCGCCCTTTTGGACTCTCACAGATGATAAGCCCCGCGTAAATCCAATTTAGAATAAATAGTAGCCTGTTTAACTTGATCCAACAAAGTAGGAATCAAAGGCAGAGGATACCTGTTTTTAATAGTCACATTGCTCAGAGCTCTATATTCAATACACGTGCGCAACTCACCTCCTTTTTTTGGAATAAAAAAAAGAGCTGATGACACAGGTGACTTGGAATGTCGAATGAAACCATTTGCAAGGTATTCGTCAAGGTACTCTCTGAGGTGTACATTTTCTTTCTCAGTCAGAGCGTATATCCTACTACAGGGCAAGGTTGCACCGGGAACTAGATCTATTCTGCAATCAAAATCCCTGTGTGGTGGAAGAGTATTAGCTTTTTTCTTGTCGAACACATCAGAGAGATCTGAGTATACTGAAGGAACCCCTTCTAAAGCCAAAACACTAGTAGATTCGGTACTAAAGTCAAAACCTTGAATTACGTCCTTAGCTTTCTCTAGAAGAAAGCATTGATTTAAGCATTGAGTGGACTTGAACGTTAATGTCTTGGATGCCCAATCTATATGTGGATTGTGTGAAATTAACCACGGAATTCCCAAAATCAGTCTGAATTGAGGCGCATCAATTATATCAAACGTAATCTTCTCCCTATGAATAGGGGAACAGTCCATTTTATAAAACTTCGGATTGTCTGTTGATGGGTCCAGAAGTTAACTCTTTACCGTCTACTGCCGTTACTATTTCAGGATGATCTTTTGGAACCGATTTAAACCCTAATTAAGAAAAGAAATGAGTATCAATAAAATTTCCAGTTGCTCCCAAATCTATGACTGCTTCAACCCTTTTAGATAGTGAAGCGGAAAGTAAACTCCTTAACTCCACAATGATGCAAAAATGCTTACATCCAATAGGTGGAACAGTAGAGGCCAAATTAGAAATAGCACTCGACAAACTGACCTCATCTTTCGTCGAGTATTCTAGTTTTCCGATTGTTCCTGAATTACTGCAATATCTGAAATCTTTGTTTTAGCTTTATTAGGTCGAGTAGGGCAATCTTTTACAAAATGGCCTGTCTTTCCACAGTAAAGACATTGGTTCATCTTTCGTCTTTTGTCCTTTTCCTCTTTTGTTAAAGGACCCCGGACAGAACCTATTTGCATTGGTTCTACAGAATCTAATTTAGAACTGACTTCTCGAGGCGTAGAACTTCTCTCTTTAACAAATAAAATTTTGTGATCACTCTTTCCTCTTTCACCCTTTCTTTCACTTAAGCGATTATTTAGTTTTACTACTAAATCAATGAAGTCATTAATATCCTCAGGAGGTTCCAGAATTTGAGTCACCATATCTTTTAGATCATCTCTTAAACCCCTATAAAAAATAGAGACTCTTTTATCATAAGGCCATCTAGCTTCAAGAACCAAACGATTAAACTGAGAAATGTAATGAAGTAAATCAGAAGATCCCTGTTTTAAACCAAGTAGCTCATTATCGGCTGACTGTACAAATACATGCTTAGCAAATATCTTCTTTAAGGCACGTTCAAAAATTTTTAAATTATATAAAATTGGATCATCATTTTCCATTAAGGGAATAGACCAAAGAGCCGCATCTCCTCCAAAGTATGATAACATGAAAGCTATTTTGGAAGAGTCATCTGGGAAGGCTGACTTTTTTGCCAAAAAATGTAAATGACACTGTTGCATAAATATAGAAAACTTATACAGTCTCCATAAAATCTTTCTGGCTGAGCTAATGGAGTGGGAACCGGAGTAACTACTTGAATTTGAGTTTGAACTCCAGACTCAGAAGATGGACCTTGGAAAGTTGCTGGTCTCAAAATGGGTTTATGCTGGATAGAATCTTGTAATGCTGACATATCTCTACGTAAAGATGTATTTTCATCTTTCAAATCCTTTAAGATAGCTGCTATTTCCTGTAAGGTAACTTGATCCATTGCGTCTGGGCGAAATTTATTCGTGGGCTTTGCCTTCTGTCAAAAGCCAAACTACGTCGTGCCTTACCTTGAGCTGTGCTGGAGATCTTGGATGACGTAGAAGATTTCGCAGAGACGCAAGGGACCAACTTCCCAATAATCTAACTATTAAACTTGCTGATTCTAAATTAACAGCTAAGAATAAAACTAGAAATTTGGGAGGAGGGCCGGTACTGGACGTGATGATGTGTGGGAGGAATCTTGCTGTCGACCTGCGAAACAACAAGCAGTTGGAATTTACTAGAGATCCTTACTGACATCTAATATTCCTATTCCATCCCTCCCCTTAACCTAGATCTACTCTATAAAATTGGTAAACGTTCTCTACTTAGACTCCTACCTGCGATCAAACTTGTTCTGTCCTTCGTCCAGTATTTCTTGGTCTTGGTAGAGATGTGAAGTCATCAAAGGTTCTTGTCTGAAGTATGATTGACTGTGTCTTTGCATTAAATACTAAAGAAAACAAAGAAAACTTGCTTAAACAAATGTTCTATCAAATTGTTCTCTAGATTTTCCTTTAGCACCTTGACTTACTTGCAAATGATTTCTCAAAGATGAATATTGAGGGATTCTGTAATTCTCTTGTGTTCAAAACCTGTTGTAACACAATGAGGAAGAAAAACTACCTACTACAAACTCCTTATTCTTGACTTCCAAATTATAAATTAAATCAACAAATTACATTACAATATAACTTCTTGCAATGTTTTCAAATTCCGATTTTCAGATGCACAAAATTACTTTGATTATATCCAAACGATTCCTTTAGCCAAATGTTACTCCAGCAGAGTTTCTAACATTAGCCAAATGTAATTCCTGAAGTCTTTCTCCTCCGAAGAAATCAGTGAAGTTCAAAAGTTTTAAACACTAGCTTTCTTGGATGGGCGCCTTTCCTGCAAAAGCTAAAATGTACTAATCTTTAAACTCAGTTCTTTATTTCTTGCAGGTCTTGCCATCGGAAGTCGTCTCGAGAGGAGAGCCCAGCGTTGGTTTTTTCATGCAGGGAAGAGAGCCTCAAGACGCGAACCTTCCTTCAGCAGTAGCGGAAGGCAAAGCGTTTTCTAGAAGCCTGGGTGCGGTTTAAATAGTGAACCGCACCCAGGAGATACGTGCGCACGCACACGTTTACACTGCTGTGAGCCGAACGCTGAAAGCGACTCCAATGTACATGAATGCTTCCCTTAATTCAGCGCTCTCGAGTTTCTTGGCACAACAAAGATCCAAAAACTGCATGCTGACATCAGTGTACTATGCAGCCAAGTCTTCTCATGCATGATGCTTTTTCAACGTTAAGAAACACAAACAAACATTTACAAGTTCCCCATTCTGCATTTACACACTAATTCTACACATGAGGTGCTGGTGCACGGGAATAGGGCGGGATTTTTTATATATAAGGTCTATTCTCTGGCTTTATTAAGTCTGGGGATCTTTATTAAGTCTAGGGATTTGGAGAATCATGACAGGTAAACACAGCACCCCCGTCTCTATCTTCCAGTGCCAAAATTGGTGAACCCCGTGTCGCGGGGCTGGCTATCCAAGCTAGCAACGTCCCTGCCTTGTTCCCCTCAGCGTGCGCTTTCGTGATATATGTTTTATAATCAAAGCAGCGTAGTCTCTCTATCTCCACCGCTACCGCTTCTTTAACTGCAACTACCTCTGCCTGCACTTCAGGATATCTAGGCCTTGCCAGCTCAGCCTTCCGCAATCTATTTCCATCCCGGTCTACGCCTTGTAGTAGTACCTTCCGCACTCCTACATGCTTACCAATACAGAGCCCTCGTATTACCACCTTAAAGGCATCCCATTCCATTGCTCTTGTGGACGCCGTGCCAGCATTCTCATTAAAGTAATGTGTTATCCCTTCACCTACCTCCCTCTGAAAAATCGGGTCATCTAATGTTTCAGGCCGTAGCCTCCAAGTAGGGATGGTAGACTCTGCCGCCATCCAGTGCATAGTAAACAACAGTGGTTTGTGATCATCAGTGTCCTGTTGAGGTATTCAGTGTGCACTATGGAAGGCACTATCAGTGTGGAACATAAGACTGCATCCAGGGGAGCATGCAGGTTGTGCATCGCAGAGAAGTATGAATAGTCCCGGTCGTGCAGGTTATGTGTACGCCAAACATCCACTAAATTCACTCTGTTTTGCCACTCCAGCATACATTTAGCTAATCTATGGACAGGGCAGTCCCCCAGCAGGGGATGCGACCTGTCTCGTGACACGTCCGCTATGGAATTAAAATCCCCACCCAACACTACTGAGCCTGTAAAGTAATGTGCTAGTGTGCCAGACAAGCGTTCTAGGAAGCGCGCCTGGCCAATATTTGGTGCCTAAATACTACAGAGCGCTAGGCCCCTACCGCGCAGTCTCCCTTCTACTGCTACAAATCTGCCTTCAAGGTCAATAGTCTGTTTCGTTACCTGAAAAGGAACCCCGGCCCTTACCCAGATCAATGCCGCCAGTGCAAACGCAGAGTATGCGGTGCTAAATACCTGCCCTCACCACCTCCGCTGCAAGGCCAGACCCTGGTAAGGTGAGTTTCCTGAAGTAATGCTATGTGGACTCCTCTCCTTACTAAATATGCATGGATCTTGTGGCACCTTGTCATAATCTCACCCACACGTTTACACATACATTCACACTTGCCCACACACGCTCACCTTTTCACATAAACACACTCTCACCCACAAGAAGGCACACAGCATACATTTAAAAGTATTTTATATAACTTTGCTGCCATCAAAGTTCCCATTCCGTTTTGCCCCATTTTTTATTACACCAATAATGAGTAATGCAATATTAATCTCTATAAGTCTAACGCACAATGGACAGAAAAGTACGAGTGTGGAGTCACCCCATTGTTCTTGGCAATGGTTTTGCCACCTTTGAGGCCATGGTTTGCAAAGAAAGTGCCTGGGGTCACAAGGAGCAAGTCAGAGATCGGAGCTGCGACCCCTAGTGACCCCCTAAATGACATCTACTCTATTCTAGAAATATAGTCTAGATCATTCTTTTAAGGCCTACAAGAATTACAGTTTCAAGAATTAATTTGGTACATGAATGCCTAAAAATGAGCAGATTATTACTGTTGATATGGAGTCATGTAGTAACCTTCCTAGATTTTAAAGAAAGGCTCTGATTGCAGTAACCTTTCTACATTCTAGCTCACAAATTAGAAACTTAGGGGCATATTTACAACAATTGGCATAAAGCAGCGCCGCAAGTTTTTTTACTGCGCTGCCCTACACCAATGTGAAAGGGCAGGAATGCATTGTATTTACGAGATACCATGCATTCATGTCTTTTCAGCCAGCGCTCAGTTTGGTGCCTAACGCCAACGCAGGCACCTCGCACCATGGTGCAAGGTGTCGGCGTCGTTGACAGGATTGTTTTTGTGCAAGAAGGGGTTACCTTCCGGCACAAAAACAATCCATGGAGCTGTTTTCCTCATTCTTTGTGTGCTGCAGAATGCAGCACATGTGGAAAGAGGAAAACACAAGGAGAAATGACAAGATTTCTCCTTGTTACGCCTGCTCTGGGGTGTCATAAGGTTTTGGCGCTGCCCAAGGGTTTACACGATTTTTGTAAACCTGGGGCACTGTTAAAATAATGGGTGAAGCGTTGGAACACCCACCGCAATGCCCATGGTACGTCTCCTTGACTCAGAGTAAGGCAATGCAGCCCTTTGCACAGCCTTGTTTTACTCCATTTCTATGGGGCCATGCAAAGTTACACAGGGTGGCTTTGTATCGCCTCATAGATATGATTCAGAGTCCCAAGTCACCAGAGTGTCTAAAAAAGGGATGCTCCGGTGGCGCAGGCCTCTTGTAAATAAGCCCCTAAGAGAGTAATAGTGGTCACTGTGAGGCAGATTGGCAGGAATCTGGAGAGTTGAAAGCTCAGGTGTTCTTAATGTTACATGCAAGTTACTAGTAGTTTTCCTCAGTCATGGTTTTATCTTTGCATTGTGGTGCCTATAACTCTCCATTTAACAGTAAAAAAAGAGTCAGACAACACATACCAGAATGTAAAGAAACTAACAAGCATTGGCAAAATTAATGGGTCTAGCCTTCAGAAGTGCGTATGGTTTTGTGCTTTTTTTGTTGTAAACATATGCAAATGTAAAGTAATTGGCGAGAAGATAACAAATAAAGGCACAGCCAAGCAGCCAATGTACACAAGTCATGGCACTGAAGTGTAGTCCTTTTTTTCAGGTGCTTGTGCACATGCAATCAGAAAAAATGTCATAATGCAAGACAACCAATGGATCAAGTGAGTTGACCCAATGCCCCATATTGTTGGAGGGGGTGAGTGGAAGCAAAATATGAATGGCACTTGAACAGACCACTGGATGAAGAGGAATGGCCAAAAGTCCTTTTATGAATGCCCAGATTTTTTTTAATGACTTTTTTGAAAAATGTGAGGAAGGTGAGACAACTAAAAAGTTCTGTAGGCCAGACCTAAATACTGGGTTTTCTGAACAGTTCAAGCCTGAAAGGGGAAAGGTAATGCTCTCTATTAAAGCTTTGCATTTCACCAATGCATATACATAAATGTTCTCCTATTGGTCACATTGAATTGCTCGTTATAATTATTGAGAGGGAAAAAGAACGGAGTTAAAGGCTCCAGATCGGCCGGGTCACATAGGAAAATGGTTTCTCAAACAGGCCTTTAATGACTAGACTTCATCACGTTTCCAGTGACCAGGCTGCCTGCCTCTTGCAATAATAGTGCTATAAAACCTATGATAACCCTGCTCTTTATCAAGCGAATACTAGATAGTGACTAAGATGTCAGGGTGTTCTTCAAACTTTCAACGATTTACCACAAAACAAAATTTTGCAAGATCTTGTATTGCTGTGATCTATTAATACTGCATGACTAATAGTGAATATTACTACATCATTGGCATATGCTGTCTGATAATAAATTGTTAATACTTTCAGTAAAAAGGATTAAAACATAACAAATAGCATCTTCTAATGTTCTCTGTTGCAGACGCATTTGCTGCTGTTCTCTAGGCAACATCGCACAAGATTGGTGCTTCCTGCTAAGCCATGTATGCAGGCTTACCAAAGAAACCTCTGACAAAGTTGAAATACCCTAAATTATGCATATAGTGGTGCCTGCTTTATTAAGGCCTGTAGGGCTTTGTTCCATTGCTTATGTTGCAATGAAGAAACTGCATCCAAGCCACGTGCCTGAAAGCAATGCTCAGCCAGATACCGCAGGCCTCTTTGATGCACTACATGTGTCAAATAGGGCATTATTCTGCCCACTACCAACACTGATGTGCAGTATGCTATTTGGGGAGCGACCCCAAGATTTTGCCCAACTGGAGGAACTGCCCATGACTCAAGAATGGTAAGGCATGATAGTTTGAAAGTAAGCTAAAGAGACAGCTACACAAACCCACCTTCTCAAGGCAAGTGAAAAGTTTATGAATCTTGTGAGCAAGCCCCAAAAAAATAATGAACAGAGGCTCAAATGATTGGATTGAGGTGTTACACTAAAGATAGATGTACATTGTTAAATTAGCTTCCAGGGAATTAAGCCCAAACTCAGCAGATTTGGAAATAGACCCAAGTAGGGACAGGCAAGGTCAGACTGCAAGTTTATTGAATGGAAACTTTGATAGAAACGCAGCTGATGGAAGCAAAACCAGACACTCTGGGAGGAATTTACGGCTGGGACTCAGGCACAAGAAAGTCAGAAGTTCATCCATCCTTTGGACCCTGGTAGTAGCCATAAGTAACATTAACTTGGCTGTCAAAAATTCAAGAGGAAATTCCTCCAGGGGCTCAAATGGATCTCACTTCAGTGCATAGGAGAACCTTTAAGACAGCACAGAGTAATAAACTCTAAGCTGGGTGTGAGGAAAGCGGTTTATTATGAGTACCATTGAGTTGGGCAACAATAAACATCTGTTATTCAGTGCCAAGAGGCCTACAGGTGAACGTACGCTTTACAAATACACGTTATGTTATATGGTGTGATTGTGCGAACTCACCATGTAATAAACTCACAAACCTGTCTTGGATCCAGTCAGGCTTGTTTGCAAAACTTTAGCTCAACCCTGAGTAGCTGTGGCTTCGAGCAGTCAGGCTTTGTCAAAGGAAAAAGTGCAAAGCTCTTAGAAGTACTGTTGGAATGAGCCATCTCTGCAGGGTCACACTCACAAATGTTGCCTCCACCCCTCTGCTTTGCTGAATTTGGTTTTGTTGGCCTTAAGATTATGTGCACTTTACCACTGCTGACCTGTGCTAAAGTGCTTTTGCTCTCTCCCTAAACCATGGTAAAATTGGCCTACACCTGATTGGTCCATTCAATTTAATTGTAAGTACCTAGTAAAGTGGTACACCATGTACTCAGGACATGAAAATGTAATTCTACCAGTGGGCCAGCAGCACTTATTGAGCCACTCACTAAATAGCCCCTTAAAACATATCTCATGCCTGTTTTCGCAACCTGTGTGATGAGCCGTCATCATGCACTGATGCAACTGCAAAGATTAAAATGTATTCATGTAACTCTCATACTGGTGCCTGCATGAAGAAACACTTCCCAACATTACAACCATGAGCAACCAAACATTTCCCAATGTTAAAACCATGAGTAAACTGATAAACATATCCTTCCCAAAAGGGTTGGTTCTAAGTCTGCTCCTAAAAGTTGAGGCAGACAGCAAAGGCTTAGTAATCAAACCGTTAGAATATGCATGAACCAGCGATTGAAGATCACATTAAACAAAAACACACCACTTGCCCTCCCAGGTGGGCTGAAGTGTTAATTTTTAAAAGTCTTGGCATGGGGAATAAAGCCTGCTGTAATTTATACAACCTTCTGCCATCTCCAATTGACTATGGCACACCTGATCCAACTATGATCTTTGAAATGGCTAAAGCATGTTGTCCATTTACTGGAGACGTTGTTTGTGGGAGTACAGAACCATGGGTGTAGGCAGCGGGGTCACAGGAGGATTTATTATGACCCCTCACCACACCTTATTCAGCTGGATGGGGGGCAGGAAATAGAGCTGCCAGACAAGTTTCATTCTGCCGGAGGCTGGACTAGGATTGGTTTTACTACAAGCTTAACTCCAAAAGTATCTATTGGCATGCCAGATAAGTGGTATAATGAAAACAGTTCTTGTAAGGTTCTTGTAAGGTGCTAGACTCTAGTGGCCCCCCTGTGAAGCAGTACCATTACAGTCATTAGGTCATCTTCACTGTGCAGTCTCGATACCTCAAGCACAGCCACAGCCAGCAGAACTACAGAGGGTTAGAGAAAATCTGACAGAGTAAGTGACAACGAAAGATACTGAAAAAAAATCCCCAATTTATGGGACAAATTTAACAACAAGACACCTAATCTTGGAAGGAGAAGAGGAGTTTAATCCTATAATTAAAACAACAAATTTGCTCCATCATGACACTATAACTGCAGATTATCCTACTTCTCGGCTTCTGGCTAGATCTGTGACCCAGACCCTTGCAAAACGCGCACAGTAAAGTATATACAAGTGTATCAACTCAAATTCAACCCCATAACCAACACCCGAAATGAAACACCCTAAAACTACTTTTAAACAATTCAGCAGTGGAGCTCCTATGAAGTCTGTCGGATCACGGCCCCCTTCTGTTATTTTGTCTACAGCACAAATCAATGTATTACTGACTGTTATTACTGCACTTAGCATTCAGAACAGTAATTTAGAAAACATAGGGGAATCTGATTCCATTTACAGAAGAAGAGGCACCTCCGGCCCGGACAAAATCTCCAAATTGATCAGAGTTTGGCTAGTTCATTGGATAATTCAGCATTGCTATCATCGCTCAATGGTCCATCGCGATCAAGTGCAATTACAAATACACACCGTGATTTGGGACCTCTAATGAAGCCCGAATGCACATCATCAAGTAATCCCGATGTAAAGCTAACTCCCACGACCTGTCCAGAACTATCAGCTATGGGTGCAATCAGTTGTACTCTAACCCAGATGTCGGATATATTGACGTCCCAATCATCTCTTCTGTCAGAACAACTTAGAATTTTTGAAAATATAAATCAAGGCATGAGAACCTTGCATGGTGGCTTCAAATCGATAAACAAAACAGAGAAATGTCTTACCTCAATAGAAACTTCCTGCACTAGCCTCACTCGAATTTGTATTGTGGATTTTTTTCAAATACTGCCTGATAAAATCAATAATCATTTAAAATTCATCCAACCTTGAATGCATCTGGAGTTAACTCTGGCCTCTGAAAATGACATGATTACAGAACATCAACAACCAAGCAACTATAATCTGAATACTAATACCATGATATGTGATCCTGAGACTAATAACTCTTATCATTTGGCCCCCACTATGTGTCGAGTCTTCAACACTACCTACACATGTGACTAATACCGCATTACAAAGGTTTATTTTGCCAAGTCGAATTGGTAGTTTAAAACTGCACACAGGTTGCGAAAACAGGCATGCAATATATTTTAAGGGGTTACGTAGGTCTTTATGGATGCCCGCTATGGTGCCAATACAAATCCCTCTAATTGTCACTTTAAAAGCTTCCCACAGTGTTGACGCACTGTCAACTGTACCCGTATTTACAGCAAAATACTGTTCAATGACTTCCAGGATAGTATTATTATAAATTGGATCTAAAAGAGCCTGTGCACGGAAGTGCCATACATATGGGCGATGAATATTAGCCGCACTAGTAAAGGAGAGCAGCACCGTATTATGATCCAATAGTCTACGTGGGAGGATCCTGACATCTGTAACCCAGTCATTGACCCTTTCACTGAGAAGCCAGTAGTCCAATCGGGACCAGCTATTGTGTGCCAGTGTAGCATGTGTACCCTCCTTAGCTGTGCCGTTTTGCAGTCTCCAGGTATCTACAAGACCAAATTCAAGCATAGCATCATTGATGCACTACGCTATTTTAGGTGTGCGTATCCCCTGCGGATTTGATTTATCCAGTTGAGGGTCCAGGTATGTGTTTAGGTCCCCCCCCTCACACAAAGTCTGCGTTATGCCATTCTTGTAGAGTGCCGTACAGTCGCAAGTAAATATCCGGTTCGTCTGCTATGGGCCCATTTGTATTTATGATAGTGACAAGTGAGAGTCCACGCTTGGTATGCACCATGGCGCATCGCCCCTCTCTGTCGACGTATGTTTTAATAGGCGTAAAGGCTACGCCTCTCTTCAGTAGTATGAGTACCCATCTGGCGTATGAAGAGTACGAAGAGGCTAGCTTGTATCCCGCCCATTTGCCTGCGATTTTAACCTCAGTGGACATATTCAGGTGTGTCCTGCAGGAGGGCAATCGTACGCTGTGACGATCTAAATAGGCGAACACTTGCCTGATTTCTTGGGGGTATTAAGCCTTCTGACGTTCCAGATCACACCGTTATACTTCTCACCCATGTGCATCACGATATGTCAAGTGTAATTGTGTCTGTGTCCTGCCGTTAAGGTCAAAGAATACAATTGTTGTAAATTCAAGCAACCCTCGTAATTCAATCTCAGTAACAAATCCAACTTTTGAGCCTTGCCACCCCCCTCCCCCACCCACTTCAGCAGCCCCAAATTGCTAAAGCCATCCCCCAAACAAACTCTAGAGTCCCCATCCCACCCTTCAAACAAACCCCATGTGAAACAAGAAAACAATGTGGTGCACACATAGAGGCAGAAGCCACCAGCCAGAAACCCCAGTGACGTAGTCAAATGGGGGGTCGCTTAGTAATCTAAATTCCACCTCTACAGCTCTGAACTCAGAGAAGAGACCACTTATCCTCCATAAATGCAGACCACAGCATCAAGAAAAGCTCCCCATCGTGCGAGTATGCAATCCCCCAGAGTAAGATTTCAGGAACCATATACTAAGACAAGTGTTCGTGACTTGTACTTATCTGTGCCCATGCAGCTTGTCATCAGCTGCAAACAGTCTTCAATGACCCAGAACTATCCAAAGATCAGGGGGAAATGTCCGTCATTCAACGTCTGAAGTGTCTCCCTGATCCTCCTGTGCACCTCTCGGTGATCTTCTGTGTGGTACCTGGGTGCCCTTCAACTGCAGAAATTTTAGGACATCCTTAGGGTCATTGTAGACCTTGTTTTCCCCCTGTCTGTGATCCGGAGCTTAGCAGGGTAGAGCATCACGTATGGGATATTATGGTCCCGAAATATTTTACACGTTGCCTGTAAGTTAAGCCTGACTGCTTTTGTGCCAAGCTTCAAAAGGGTTAAGCACAGGTTAATTTAGTGAGGTTTTGCAGTTCACCCTGACAAGGTTTGTGGCTGTTTCCTGAGTAGTGTTTCTCAACCAACTGCGCACAAGTACAAAAACAGCTGAATAAAAAAAGAAACACAACACAAAGGATATGCAATACCAATTTTTTAGCTTGTATTTTTATGAAGTTTTCTACTCCACAGCAAACAAAATCTGCCAGAGGGTCCTGGAGATATAAATTATTAAGCAAATAATAAATCACTGCTTTTCATTCAAACCACAAAAAAACATTGACAACTACTTCAGTTAGCAGTCACTTGAAAATCGTATGCAAACTTTTGTAAAGTTGTGTTTGATACTCTGGTGAACCATAGAATCAATCATTTTCATTATGTGGTAGCATGTTAATAAGTACACAGCTTAGCTGCCTACATCAGGCTGCCGGCGGAGCGGGAACTGCTTGGGAGTACACAGCGATCAGGTCTACATCCCAGGCGACGACCTCGCGAAGAAGCAAGCCTGAGTTAAGTATTATTGCATCCAGCAAAGTTTCCACTTTTATAAGAAAACAACAAAACAAAAAGACAACCCCACCTCCCCATCCCACCCTCCACCCTCCCTCTGCATCAGTTCGAGCCCTACCTAATCAACCTCTCCACAGTCGCTAGGAACAATCGACAGTCACTTAGCAATTGGATCTGTGGATGCACCGGGTGGTTTTAATGGTATGAGCTGTAAGATTTTCAGATATTTCGGGCACGTTACTTCTCTCATATCTTTGGTAAGAATCTGCAAATATGGGGCCCATAATTTCGCAAATTCTTTCCCTTTCCCTTCTACACTAAGCGATAAGCGCCCCATAGCTAAAAGTTGCCAGAGTCGGTGGATCCAATCTCGAGGATCAGGAACTATCGAAGACCCCCACTGCGCCAAGAGTACCTGACATACTGCAAGCAGTCCCAGAGCGATCTGCCTACCCCTCAGTGACTTCAGCGGAAAGAACCTAGGATGGGGAAGACCCAGTAGTGTTTCAGTTTCAGTTCTTTAGCTTTATTCGATTTTGTTTTAAAATCATAAAAGCGTATAATTAAAAACAATCATAATAAAAGTTACATACAAAAGCACAAAATGGCAAAAAGATAAAACATTTGTCCAAGCTGCAGGAGTAAGTTCCTTGGTTTCATAGGAGAATTCATGGTTTTCCATACCTATGGCCAATGTGCATTGTTACGGGGTGATTGAAGGCAGAAAAGCCACGGCCACACAATGCACGGGTGCTTCTACCCCTCGAGTAAGCTGTCTCTGCCTTTGGTTTTAGTCGAGGGGTATATGCCATGCTTGGATAAAAATCGTGTAGATCCCAGATGGATATAGGGCCATCACTTTCACGGGGGTACAAAGTTTGCAGGTAGGGAACGATTAGACTGCTTCTAAATTTTATTAGAACTAGGTCGCCGTCAATATCTTTTTGTAGGGGACCTAGCCAGCCCACCCTTCTAACAGACATGATTGTACCATCAAGATCTAGGGGCAGGGGCCTGTTTTTAGTTAACCAATACGTGACTTTATTTAGTAGGTCTTGTTCCCACTCAGTTTTTCCATGTTTGAGTGCTGGGACTCCCGCAAGAACACACACGAAGGGTGCAGCCTCCGGGGGTAGCTGTATATGAGTTGTATTATAAGGCTCTACTCTTGTTGCAGTGTATTGTAAAGGGCCAGGTTTGGAGTTAACTTTAGGGGCAGTGGGGGGGTGGTAAGATAGAGACTAGAGGATGAGTTTGATTATTACTATTTGTACCAGATGGGTTGGAACAGATTGGTGTTACAGATTTTTCAATGGGAGTTAGGTTGGCCTTAGTACTTTTCTCTATTCCCAGCAGTCTATCCTCTAGAGTGGTAATTTTGTCAATCAGTGGAGAAATGAGTGATCTAACCAATTGTTCGATCTGGGACAAAAAATTCGAATTGAAGGAAGTTACCAGTTGGTCTATTTTTTCTTCCAAATTTAAGAGGGGGGTTAGTTACAATCAATGGGGAGCTAGAACACAATTTTTGTAGTTTTGGTTTATTCCCTGTGGGGTTGACCCCATACCACTTCCTTTTGCTGGATAAGGACTGGGGAAGTACTATGATTTGTGTGGTTGCGTTTTTGGGTAATGAGGGGTGTTCCAGGGGGCTGGCGATTGGAGTTGATATACTGGTTCGTTTAGCGGGGCAAGGGGAGGGCTTTTGATTTCATTTCTAACTTCCACATTGGCATACCTTGTTTTGCAAAGGGAATTTAACTCGTCCAACAGCGAGAGGTGTTGCGCTATACCATTCGTTGGGTCGGGAGATTGGTTGGTGGATATGCTATCTATAATCTTGCAAGGTTCATTCGTAATGGCGGTGGGCGGAGATGACCTACAAAGTACTTGTGACCCAGAGCGTAAGCCTCTCTGGCTGATAGGTATATTGGTCACCCCCTTGCGAGTCATCATGGAGTGTGCTAATGTTAGAGTATAGCAAGGCCACAAGACAATCTGGGGATATTTGGGAATTTTCGACTAAAGTCCAGTGGGGTAATCCCTTGCCAGAATATCAGGAGGGGTCAAAAAGTCGTTACCTTAGCGATGTGATGGAGTTAAGAGGGGTGGCCCCGTTCCGTCCTCCTCGTGCCTCGTGGCTTAGCCCGGCGTCCCGCGAGGGAGGGCTGTCGGAAGTTTAATGCGCCTCCTTGCACTACAATTTGGTCACATGGTTCTCTGGGCTTTCGGGGATTGTAGTTCCCTGACCTGCACTCCACGCGGCGGCCAGTGCTTCCCCAGATGGTAGTGGGAGCGGGCAGCGAGAGGCAGGCAGGCGGCAACCCCAGCAAGTCAAAAGGGTCAGCAGTCCTCCACCCGGGCTCCCCAGTGGCAACAGGCAAGTTCCAAGATGCTCCCCCCGCTCAGCAGGGCTGTCAGAAGTTTAATGCGCCTCCTGGCGCTACAATTTGGTCACGTGGTTCTCTGGGCTGCTGGGGATTGTAGTTCCCTGACCTGCACTCCACGAGGCGGCCAGCGCTTCCCCAGATGGTAGTGGGAGCGGGCAGCGGGAGGCAGGCAGGCGGCAACCCCAGCAAGTCAAAAGGGTCAGCAGTCCACCACCCGGGCTCCCCAGCGGCAACAGGCAAGTTCCAAGATGCTCCCCCCGCTCAGCAGGGCTGTCGGAAGTTTAATGCGCCTCCTGGCGCTACAATTTGGTCACGTGGTTCTCTGGGCTGCTGGGGATTGTAGTTCCCTGACCTGCACTCCACGCGGCGGCCACCGCTTCCCCAGATGGTAGTGGGAGCGGGCAGCGGGAGGCAGGCAGGCGGCAACCCCAGCAAGTCAAAAGGGTCAGCAGCCCTCCACCCGGGCTCCCCAGCGGCAACAGGCAAGTTCCAAGATGCTCCCCCCGCTCAGCAGGGCTGTCGGAAGTTTATTGCGCCTCCTGGCGCATTACAATTTGGTCACGTGGTTCTCTGGGCTGCTGGGGATTGTAGTTCCCTGACCTGCACTCCACGAGGCGGCCAGCGCTTCCCCAGATGGTAGTGGGAGCGGGCAGCGGGAGGCAGGCAGGCGGCAACCCCAGCAAGTCAAAAGGGTCAGCAGTCCTCCACTCGGGCTCCCCAGCGGCAACAGGCAAGTTCCAAGATGCTCCCCGAAGAACCTAGGATGGGGAAGACCCAGTAGTGTATGTTCAGGCACATGTAATCTGAAAGGCTGCATCAACATCATCAATAATCATTGCCCAATACCGCACCAGTTTCGGGCAATACCACAGCAAGTGCACCAGGGTACCAGTAAGACCACACCCCCGCCAGCAGACGTCTGACTTGGATCTGTCCCGAACAATGAACGCGCGCTGGAGTATAATACCAGTAAGCAACCACTTTATATGCAGACTCGGCTCTTGCTGTGTTCCCACTCTTTATGTGATAAGGGCCTCCCCAATTCAGTCTCCCATCTTACTTGCGCTTTTGTGCTGTGTTTCTTCAGATGTGTAGTGATCATGGCGTAAAGTTCAGATATAAGTTTACGATAATTTTTTTACACACGAGTCACTTTTCGGAGGTTGTCAGGGGGCGAGACATTAAGGCGAAGTTCTCGGTCGTGTAACCCAATGCGCGACCTGTGAATAGTGGAAGGCATCTGAAGGTGGTAAATCATAATCTTTACGCAACTGGGGAAAAGAGATCAGGCCCTCCATATCAAAAAGGGAACCCACTCTCCTGCAACCTTCCTCCCCCCATCGATGGATGATCGGGGACGAACATCCTGGCTGAAAGTCTGGATTATCTACGATGGGGGACATAGGAGAAGGAAATGTGGTCCAACCCTTCGGGCCTGCTAGCCGATCCTACACCTTAAGAGTCGGGCGGTAACCAGCGTGGAATATAGTCCCCACGCTCTATGCTTGCGCGGGAGCCACAGTTCTCACCATATATTCCGACCGGCCACAGATTGGTCGATAAAGTTCCAATGTTTGATGTATAGGGGCCTGTTCCGTTCAGCGATGTAGTGGAGGCATGTCGCCTGGTAGTAAGTGCCCACCAACAGCAAGCCGAGACCTCCATGCCCCTTCGAGGAGGTAATGAGCACAAACACGAGACGCAGTTTCTTGTTCTCCTATAGACACTTATTGAGAAGGCCTTGTAATTTCTAAAGTGTGCCCGGCGGCGGGGTCAAAGATAGCATTTGAAAGATGCACAGGATGCGTGGGAGCACTGTCATCTTCACCGCAGCTATCCTCCCATACCACCCCAACTTGAGAAGCGACCAGGCCGCTAGCGCCTTGGTCGTTTGCTCAATCAGCTTGTTGTAGTTAAGAGAGACCGTTTTAGCGATGGTCGAAGTCAGTCGAATACCCAGGTAGGTGATGTCCGAGGGCGCTCAATAGAATGCAAAATCTTGTTGTAGGTCCAGAACCTCATTCTCTGGAATCGAGATATTGAGACTCTGCGCCTTTGCAAAGTTGACCTTGAACCCTGCAACGTTCCCAAAAGCAGAAAGCTCCCTAGTCAGGGCCCGCAATGTCAACCGAGGTCGAGTGAGCGTGAGAATGACATCATTGGCATACATACCTTTTTTATGTGTCAGCACCAAATTTGAGACCTAAAAAGCCAGGATTTGACCGAATTCATTGAGCAAAAGACTCCATATAGAGCGCAAATAAAAGTAGGGAGAGGGGACAGCCCTGACGCGTTTCCCGGGCAATGGGGAAAAGGTCCGATTTACATCCATTAACCCGCACCGCAGCTGTAGGAAAGGCGTATAAGCAACTTACCCATCGGATGAAATGATCCCTGAATCCATATGCACAAATCACCGCAAACAAGTACTCCCAATCAACATGGTCAAAGGCCTTCTCGGTGTCAATCGAGGCTAGGAGGGCCTGAATACGCGATCAATGTATATTTGTATAAGATCAATGAGATGCAGCAGCCGTTTAGTGTTATCCCCCTTGCCGATTCGGAATAAACCCGACTGGTCCGGGTCTACAATATCATCCATAAGGGGGCTAAGGCGTGAAGCTAAAACACCCGCAAACAATTTCGCGTCAGTATTAAGGAGCGAGATTGATCGGTATGACCCACGATCCTTGGACTCATTCCCGGGTTAAGGATCACAGATATTGCCGCCTCCGACATTGTAGGCGTCACTTCCCCGGTATCCAGGAAGGAATTAAAAGGTCGAGTTAAAAAAGGAGCCATCTCCACACAGAATGTTTTATAAAACACAACCGGGTAGCCATCTGGACCCGGTGACTTAGCTACTTTTAGCCTAGAGATTGCCGATATGACCTCTTCTATGCGAATGGCTGAATCCACGTTATCAGCCGAAGACTTGAGTAAGGTAGAAATATCGCAGGAGGCCAAGTATTCCCCTGGGTCATGCAGGAGGGCATCACCCCTCTCGCAAAGATATTGATAAAAATCACAAAAGGCTTCGACGATAAGGACATTTGTGGAGTGTTCCACCCCCTTCTGGTCTCGTATGGAATGGATTGCAGACATCTGCGCTTGAGCTCGTAATCTGTGTCCTAGCATCTTCCCACACTTATCCACACTGAGGTAGAATTTATGCCGCAGCCTCAGGAGAGCATGCTCAGCCCTGTCGAGGTCCAGTTGTTTTTAGCATGCGCCGCAGAGTTTCCAACTCCCTCCAAACCATCGGCGCCCCTATCCGTTTATGAACCGCCTCCAGCTCTCCCACCTCCCTTACTAATTCTGAGCGCTTCTCCCTGTGCAGGCACGTAAATGACGCCACAACCGCAATGATTTCACCGCGCGCCACAAGCTTGAAAGCCTCCCACACCTCTCGTTCTCAGAGAGATAATGAACTATAGTATCTCGGATCCTCTTGGTGACGTCTTCAGAGTTAGGAAGGGATTTGCAAAGTCTCCAGCCCGGCAGGGTTGATCGCGAGCACCGAGCTGGGAGCAGCACCGAAATAAGAGCTGAAAGGGAGCGAGGGATGATATCCGCAGCTTGCAAATTGGGAAGAAGAGATGAGGAGGCTAAAAAGTGATCTAGACGTGCATACGTTTTGTGCGCCGCTGAAAAGTAGGTATAGTCGCGCTCATTAGGATGCTGTACACGCCACACATTGCATAACCCACAGTCAACCAGCCATTGTTTCCCAGCCTGCGACAGCGCCCCTGTCCGATGGGACCTCTGTCCCGACCTATCCAGATCCGGATCCATTACGACATTTATATCTCCCCCGACCAAAAGCGCTACATCAGGAGAGGTAAAAACCTCTGACAGGGCTAGGCGCAAAAAGGGCTCCTGCCTCTCATTAGTTGCATATAAGGACTCTATTGTCAAATGTGTGACCCCCCATTGTATCCTAACTGTCAATAACCTACCCATAACTTCTGCCACTGTGGAAACTACTTTGCATTGCGCCCACGCACTAGAGAGGATCGCCACTCTATTTTTCTTGGACGGCCTAGAGGAGCAGAATTGTTGTGGGAAGCGCCTATCCCTCATGCGTCTGGTATCCTTAGCTAGAAGGTGGGTTTCTTGGAATAAACAAATATCACCATCAGCATTCTCCAACAGGGAAAGTATTGCGGAGCGCTTTACAGGATTATTTAACCCTCGAACATTCAGGCTAAGAACTTTCAGATCTCTACCTATCCCAGCAGTGGGAGGAAGAAAGGCTATGCACCCGCTCAAGTCCAAATAAATCAAGGATAGCAAAGGTATCGCGTACAGCCTAGTCACCTGCCAATCTTGCCCGTGAACTGATGCGGAGCCCCAAAGTAACACCCTGTAAACCCCATCCCTAAACTATAAGAAACAGCTAACGAAGAAAAGGAAAAGAGAAAACCATAAAACATGACAAAGGTTCGTCTCAATGGTCCGTGTCCAGGGGAACGTAGCTCAGACCCAGTCCGTACCGAGTGTCACTCAGCTATCCTTCCAATGGTCAGGGAGTAGTGTCACTGCACACCAACGTAGTGTTTCTTTATTCCGGCTCTAGAACATAAGCCCAAGTGGATGCCATGTTGAAGACATCAAGGGGCCCCAGGACGCTCCGTTACTTGTACCACTGATGAAAGGGCTGCTTCTCTCTCTAGCTTGCTAATGGCCGTATCAGGCGCTGGGCTTGGAAGCGATTTCCCGACTCTCTGCCATTCAGAGGAGTGCTGTTGTCTGCGAGAGGGTGGTTTAGTATCCCCCGCCAAGGCAGGGGTCTTCTCTAGACACAAGGTGTCATATGCTTCCTCCGAGGACCAAATCTGCAACAACTTGCCCTGATGCTTGAAGATGAGGTGGAACGGGTGGCCCCAGGAATAAGGAATATTTTTCTCTCTGAGGTGGGTGGTGATAGGCTTATATTCTCTGCGCTTAATCAATGTGGAGGCCGCCAAATTTTGGAAGAGCGTAAGTTGGTGACCAAGGAACTGCAGTGGATTAGGGTCCCGTGCTCTGCGGAGGATGCGTTCCTTCAGTTGAAAGTCATGAACACCGACGAGGATATCAGGGGGGGAGCTTTAGCACCATGCAGGAGTACTACACGATGGACATGATCCATTTGAAACTCCTGAATCTCGTCATCCCCAAGGACCTGTAAAAACAGAGCACTGATGTAGGCACGGAGGTCATCCCCTTCCCCTTCTCAAAGGACTGCTCGAATCCGGATATTATTGCGCCTGGAGCGGTTCTCCAGGTCCTCCGCGTGGGCTTGTAAATCAATGTTCTGTTCCCACAGGCGTAGCATCTCCTGTTGTAACTGATGTAGGTCCTCTTCCCTACTCAAATCGTGCTCCTCCAGAGTCGCCACCCTTTCTCCAATGTTATCGACATCACGCCTCACGTCTCTCAGGTCTGCAGAAAGCTGGGAGCGTAGCTCCTGGAAATCATCCTTGAGGGACGAGAAGATTTCAACCATGAAAGCTTTACTGGCCGGCATGTCGTCCCCTTCCATTGGTTGTGCCCTAGCCTCAGGCTGCGATGCCGACTGTCCTGACGTTTTCTGGAGGAGTTACTTCAGGGATTTCTCCTTCCGTCCTCTGGCCGACGACATGATGGCCAAAGCAGCTGACCACTCGGACCACCCCTTGGCACTTCAGGATAGGTGACTACAGCGTATCAGTCCCCACAACCGCACTGTCCATTCACTGCCAAACCCGGTCAACTCCACCAACACAGCGCCCGGGCGCAAGGGTAGTTATAGGCGTAGCTCCGACACGTGTGACAGTGCCGGCACTCGTGACCCTCCGTGTACACCATCCGCGGAATCTTAAACCAACCAATATCTTTGTTGCCCAAAACCTTCCTCCACTTAACTTTGGCTAGGACTATAAGGCTACCACTCACTGTAGGGGCCAAGTGGACCCAGAGGGCACCGCTAGCTCGCAGCAACTGGTCTATGCTAAGCCAATATGAAAGCTCAACTCAGTTCTTGGTAGGCTTCAGACTCCATCTGCGGTATGGGGGAGTGTACCGACACTGGCACCAATTGCTTGTCCTCGAAGACTGGCTCGTGGTCATCCACTGTGAAAATGGGCACAATCCTCCCCAGGGGAGCCCCGCTCCCGTCACAGTCCTTTGCTGGTAACAACAATGGAACAGTAGGCGGCGGCGTCCGCCGATCCACGGATCGAAGGTAGCCCCACACAATCACCTAAGCACAGGCTCCCAGCCCTTCGGAGGACAATCAAGACTCACTGAGCACCACAGTCAGCAGGGGAAGCATCACACCCATCACCACACAGGAAAACCGCTAGGAACCGCTGTAGGCCCACAGTGCTTGTTGCTCCATCAACTAGGCCCAAGATCGCAAGGCCCCGTCCCATCCACCAGGCCCCGCACTCACTGCCACTCAATCTTCAGGAGCCCGGCGGGGCCCGCATCCGCCCGCTAAATCACTGGCTCCAGAAGGGAATCCACACGTAAAGGCACCGCACTCCCCACTGGTCGCAGACACCAGCCGCAGGCCCCAACCACTCCTCGCACTGTCCACCGACCTGGGGACCGGATCTCGCCTCAATTTTCCACACCCCACACTCCAGTCTCACTACTCCTCACCTCCGTACCTCTGGGGGGCAACCAACTCCGTCAGAGCAGCTAGACAGCGCCGTACCGCTGCTCAAGGGCACTCTGTAGTGCTAGGGATCTCAGGCAGCATACACAATTCTAAGTAGCCAGGCCACACCATCAGGCCCCCTCCTTACTGGCACCATCACCCGCAGGCCCCAGCCTGCCCGCGGCAGTGAAGCTCAAAATGGCGCCACTTCAAATGCTGGAATGTCGCCAACCAAGCCAGGGCTCAGCCGCACTTCCCAAGAGAGAGCCGACCAGCGAGGCGTGTCGTCGTTTCCTCTGCTAGGCAGTCCCGGATGGGAACCGCGCCGGGGCTCTGAGGTGTTCGAAAGTCCGTCACGAGCCCGCCAGGCCGCAGCAATGCCGGGGCCGGAGAGGACGCAGAGAGCAGGAAAAACAACAGCAGGCAAAAAGGAAGGCCGGCCACCGGCGTCGGTATGTCTGTGAGGTGCTCGCAAGTCTGCCACAAACCCGCCGGGCCGCAGCAATGCCGGGGCCGGAGAGGCCACAGAGAGCAGGCAAATCTACTGGCCAGTGAAAGAGAAAGCCGGCCTCCGGCGTCGGGATGTCTGTTAGGTGCTCGCAAGTCCACCACGAGCCCACCGGGCCACAGCAATATTGGGGCCGGAGAGGCCACAGCGAGCAGGCAAATCTACAGGCAGGTGGAAAAGAAGGCTGGTCACCGGTGCAGGGATGTCTGCCCAAGCTGGTACATGCGCCGGGAAGCGCAGATGGGCTCCAGAATGGGTGATAAAACAAGGCTAAGAAGCAGCAGCACCGGAGGGATATGAATATACGTCCTACCTCGCTGCCATCTTGGCCACGCCCCCCCTCTGGCCAACTTTAGATGACGATTTCCATCAGGGAGTAAGTCACAGGAGCCAATATTCCTTGGTAGGACAGTTACCTTACAGTCAAAGCAGTCTCCAGTCTAGTTTCAGGCTCCATGCGCAAACCGCCATAGAAGTAAATTGAGTGTTCCTTATGCAAGGGATACACGATGCTGAAGATGATGAGGAATGCTCTGGATGCTGATCCGATAATGGGAGCCTTCCTGGAGTCACCCCTCAGTCTACGAACACGGTGGGGCATCTTTGTCCACAGGGCTTGATTGGATATCCCTCTAAGTCCAGTTGAAGTCCAGCAAAAAAAAAAAAGGGTTGCCACTCGTCTATTGGTCTCCCCTTACAGCAACACCAGTGGTTCCCTTTCACTGAGGCTAATGTTAATCTTTAGTGACCAAACTGCACTTCGATGATTCTCCCAGGTCCAGCAGACCCAGGTGAAACCTTTGAGCATCAAGACTAGATCTCCCAGGCTGAACTTCAGCAGTCAGTGATGATCAAGGGATTGTGGTCGCCATGGCAGGCTTCTTCAGCTTTTGTAGTCCTGGAGCTGTACGAGGAAGTCAGCCAACCGTCCCTGGAGTCACCTCTTCTGCCTGGGGCTCAGCGGGTAACTTTTCCCCGAGCAGGCCACCACAGGACCAGTGCTCTCTTTGCTAGCAGAAGGATCAGCAGGTACAGTGCATCCTTTCAGGGCTTAAAAGCAGGGCCGGACTGGGAACCAAAACCGGCCCCGGCAAAGTGCTCAGCCGGCCCCCCCAGGGGGGAGGGGGTCCGGGGGTTGGGGGTGCGACCAAGCTCTTTGCCAGGGCCGGTTTTCTGCCGTTTTTGTTACAGGGCCCTGTAACAAAAACGGCCCCCAGGGGCCCAAAACCGGCCCCCACCCTTGCGGCGCACCGGGGGATTGCCCGGTGCCCGCAACGGTCAGTCCAGCCCTGCTTAAAAGTGAAGTGCCCTGGTCCGAGGCAATCAGTGACTACCCCCTCATCACAAGGGGAAGGGCCTCGAGGCATTTTTGCCAGGCTGCGGAGATCACAACCGCAGGGCTCTGAAATGTTCAGCCTGGCAAAGTTCAGGGCGGGAAGCCAGGAGCATACGCATTTCGCGCATGTCTAGCCCCTGGCTGCCTGACCTGAAAAGAAGCGTATCTGTCAGGCTCCCCTCTGTTCAACCTGACATACACTCTTCTTGCCTGGAAAAAGCTGAGGGGTGTGGCCGCTCAGCCCATAAGGACGGGACACTGATGTTGACTTGCAGGCGCCACAATATACAGGCTCTGCAGTTAACCCAGGAGGAGATTCCATGCTTCCGACAGGGTTATACATTATGACTCTGTCTGGTTTTCATAATTGATGGAGAGGTAACAGCTTAGACATCCTGCCATCGAAGACATGAGAAGGATGCTGGTTTACACTCCAAATGAAAGACAACTTACACCCATAGGGAATCTTGCCAAGTGCAAGTCAAGCGAAGACTCTGTTCTCAGGTTGGGGGCACATTCGGAGAGGAACAGGAAAAGTGGAAGAGAGTTCCGACCAGCTACAGTAAGGAAATGTATTCAAGGATACAAAACAGTATTGTCAAGCCTCCACATGGCAAGATTCTAATCTTGTGAGAGGAGAGAGAGAGACGATAAAATACCTTTTCAACTTCTGTCCAACAAGGCTAGTGCTAAGTTGACTTTTCCAAGCGCTGTCTCCGTGGGAGGGGTGAAGAGTTTTAAATATATATGAGATATGTTTTCCATATGAAAAACAAACTTTCCACTCTTTTCTTTTCTTTCTTCTGCTCTTTTTCTCTCCACCGATCCCATACTGTGGTAATGAGTAGATACTTTCTTTGATGTGTATATAGTTCGTCACACAGGAGTATTCACTCTCTTATTATGCCAATCAAGGTAACTCAAGTTGCCCAGTAAATTACCCCCTTGGGGCTTAATGATCCGTATATATCTTGAAAACCAGCTGCCCATACAGGGCTCAATTATGTTGCCTGCCATCTCTAGCTAATTTGCATTGTATGCAAATAATGAATTATAGTAAAATGTCATTTGATGTGATTTCATGCATGTGTGGTATAGTGTAACCACCTAATATGTACAATGTGCGCCCTGTATTTCAGTCAGTGGGATGTCATTACTTTTGCCCATCCGGGGCTCTTTTCTGTTAAGGAAAATGTATTAGCAAATTCACAGTACTTGTGAATTTTTCAGCTTGTTTCTCAAGAACAGACTAAGAAGTATTGTGATTATCATACAGATTAGTGGTTTGACTTACACTGATCATCGCGCACGTGATGAGGATGTATATGTAACCCCGTATGATTTATAATTTATGTGACAATGTAGTCAAAATATCAAATGTGAGATCTGTGCAAATATGAAAATGACAATTGAGTAATGCACTTGTTACAATAAATGCAATTGAAGTTCAATAAGTTTTTGCATGTAAAAAGATGGCGACCACAGTTTGTAGGTAGTTGACTTCCTTCAGAGTAGTCCGCTGTTGATTAGAACTCTACGAATCTCATCCAATTAAGTAGTTTGCATTGTATATTTGAATGAACTTCATAGCACAAACGCCAACATTGAGAAAGGCGATTGCTGAAACGAGTCCGCTTTCAACACGTTTCTACAGAGGAATGATTTACCAACCCTGAGAGTGCTGGTCGTCTTTGACAGTTGGAGCTTCGATACTGGTGATAGCCAGTAGGTAGGTATAGTTAGGACAAAGTTTCCATTGGAAAAGCGTTTTTGTTTTGCCAATAACTTTGGCGCTGCTTGACGAATCTTCACGGAATTTTCAAAAAACGTCTCCTTGTTGGTTCAGCTGCATTGTTGAAAGTTTTGGGGTGATCCATCAAGCAGGGGCTGAGAAAAAAGGGGGTCCCATACATGTTTTCCCCATGTTATGTCTATGGGGATTTTTCATTTTTTTAACACCACTTCAGCCCGAATCGCTGAACAGAATTACACCAAATTTGTCCGACAGCTCGATGATCCATTCAGTAGATTAAGAGAAATGTAAGTTTAAAAAATAGAGCTATCTGTGGACTCGAGTCCTTGCAGTGAACGTGCGGGTCCTACTGAAATTTGATTGGCTGCCAACACTTCAACCAGGAAGTGTTGGCAGCCATCTTGGGATTTGCCTTGAAACCAAGTCCCACAAAAAAAGTAAACAAAAAAAAGAAGGGGACAGGGTAGAAATAGCCTGATCCCTGTAATGTTCGTTCCTTTACCCCACAGAATACTCTGAGTCAGGTGGATGTGGATAACTCAGGTTTATTCAATTACAAGAAGTATCAGAGAGCTAAGGGCGCCGAGCGTCTAACTGCCTCCAGCTCCGGTCGCCAACTGCCGTTTTCCTAGTTCGCGCCTTTCTCTTAACGTCTCTACGCATGCGCGCCTATCCGCTCCAGTCTACGGCGTGACGCGTCACCGCGTATACGCGCGTAGACTAGAGCGCATACCACATATCTCCCTCCTTTAATATAACCAAAACAAAACATTGTGTCCCAAGGGGTGTGCGTCCCCAGACGTGAAGAGTCTATGTGGGGCACTAAATCTAGTGTCCATCCATTACAAAGTCTCTGTAGCGAGAGGGCACTATGACTGCCCTTCCACTGCGGGTGTGTCTTACCGGCCTGTTCTCTCCCGCTTCAGTCTCTCCTCGGGACATCCCCGCATCTCTCAATTCTGCTTCCTGTTCAGCGTCCATCTGTGTGCCCCCTCCGTCGGTGGGCTTGGTTCCTGGGACATGCGATCCGCCGTCCTCACCTGCACCTTCTCCGTGGTCATCAGTGCCGTGCTCAGAGGGCAGACAGACTTCTCGGTGGTCTATGCGCCTCTCGCTCTCCTCCGCCTTAGGCCAGCCTATTATTTTGTTGACCCTGGCCATGCGGTCTTGCGACCAGACTTTTCCATCACTGAGGAGAGCCGCCCTGCCGCGCACCTCCTTGACTTGGAGCGGCTGGCTGAATTTGCTTTCACCCTTCTTTTGTAGGGTAGGGAGTTTAATCCTAACCCACTCCCCTTCTTCCAGCGCCGTTTCCTTTGTGCTTCGTCGCTTGTTATAGTGTGCAGCGTAAATCTTCTGGGCCTTCTCCAAATTGCACTGCACCACCGCTGGGGACCACTTACTGGTGATGGTCTTCTCCCTCCATGTTACGTTGTCCCGTGTGAAGGGATGCCGCCCCCGTAGCACCTGGAACGGACTATACCCCACTACGGAGGGCGTGATGCGATAAGCCCATAGCATGTTCATTACTTCCACTTCCCAGTCCTTTCCTTGCGATATGGCTGCCTGAATCGAGCCCATGAGCACTCTATTGAATCTTTCGACCTGGCCGTTGCACGCCGGATGGTACACCGCTGTATGTCTCACTTCAATCCCGTTCCTCTTCATGTATCTACCCCACTTGTCCGATACAAATTGCGGGCCATTGTCACTGAGAATGGACTTGGGTATTCCCTCTCTGAGGAACACTGATGTTAGGAACTTCAAAATCGTGTCCGTGTCCATCGACTCTTGTATGCCCACTTCCGGCCATTTGGAATACTTGTCCATTATCACACAAATGTACTTGTTTACCCCTCTGCTGTCTAGAACGGGCCCCAGAATGTCTATGGCCACATCTTCCCAGGGGCCTTGCGGGGTGTCGAACTTCCTCAACGCAGGTCTGAGCGGGCGGACCACCTTGTCCGCTCCTTGGCATTGCCCGCACTCCCGCACTTGTCTCTCAATGTGGGCATCCATTCCTGGCCACCAGTACATCTGCTTGACCAACGCCTTCGTTTTTACTATGCCCAGATGCTCTTCATGTAGCAGCTTCAGCAGCCTGGGTATCAGTGACACTGGGGGCACGACTCTTTCTCCTCTGTACAGGAATATTCCTGAATCGCTCAGAGATAATTCCTCCCTCATCTCGTAGAATCGACGCACCCCCTCCGACAGTTTCTTCTTGTCCGGCCACCCCGATGTGAGGTGTTTTCTGACTTCCATCTTCTCCTCGTCCAGCTCGTAGGCCGCCTGCCATTCCTGAGCACTGATCGCCATCTCGTGATCCTCCATGCTGGCCACCATTTCCTCATTGTCCGGGGACTCCTCCGGGGCCCTTTCCATCGCTGCTGCCCGGCTGAGGTAATCAGCCACCTTGTTCTGCGTGCCCGGAAGATACTCCACGTCGTAGGTGTAATCCAGCAACTTCAGGGTCATTTTGGCAATTCTCGGGGTGGCCGTATCGTGGCCCGATGACGTTAACACCTTGATGAGCGGCTTGTGATCCGTCTGGAGCCTGAATCTCGTGCCCCATATGAACTGCCGGAACTTGTTCAACGCCCACGTGACCGCCAGCATCTCTTTTTCGATCACGCTATACCGTTGTTCCGTTGGGGACAGTGCCCTGGACGCAAAACTAATCGTTTCTTTTAGTTCCATCTTCCCGTTCCTGCGCCAGGACAGCCCCCAGACCCTTGTCACTGGCGTCTGTTGTCACGATGGTCCTGCCCGCGGGTACATACCCTTGCAATGGAACAGCGTGGCTGATGCAGTCTTTTATGGATTCAAATTCTGACTGGGCCTCTGCGTCCCACTCGAACTTCACATTATTCCGTATGAATTGTCTCATCCTGTACGTTCTAGTGGCAAAATGTCTGACAAACTTACTGTAATACTCGGCCATTCCGAGGAACGACCGCACCTCCTCCTTCGTTGCTGGAGCCCTGGCGTCCCTTATGGCTTTCACATTTTGCTCCTTCGGTGATATGCCATGCGTTCCTATCTCGTGCCCAAGGTAAGTAACTGAGCGAGCTCCGATTCTACACTTGCTCCACTCCGCTGTCAAGCCTTTACTTTGCAACACTCCCAGCACCCGATGGAGCTTTCTATCATGCTCCCTTCTGTCGGAGCCCATCACTAGGATGTCGTCTTGAAAATATTGCACTCCGGAGATGTCCTTAAATAACCTGTGCATGAGTTTTTGGAAAACAGCCGCAGCGGATGCTAGGCCGAAGGGCATTCTCCGGAATTGGTAGCATCCAAAGGGAGTAATGAAGGCTGTGTACTGCCTGCTCGACGGGTGCAGCTCAATCTGGTAATACGCGGACGTGAGGTCTATGGTGGAGAAGTGGGTGATGCCTTTCGTTCTTGCTAGCATCTCCTCTATCCTGGGGAGCGGGAACCTTTCCACGATGAGGTTTTTGTTGAGCTCCCTCAGGTCCACGCAGAGCCTGACCTTGCCACTCGGTTTCTTGACCACCACCAAGGGCGACAACCACTCCGCACTATCCACTGGCTCGATGATGCCTTGTTCTTCCAGCATCTGTAGTTCCTGGCGCACGGCCTCACTGGTGGAGATGGGAATATTCCGGACCTTGTGAACAACTGGTACCGCCCCCTCCTTGAGGACCATTTTATGCACGAATTTGTCCAGTTTTCCCACCGCGCCCTCAAAGACTTTGGGGTAAGCCGCCTTCCAATCTTCATCTTTCGTGAGGGGCCATTCATCTGTTAACATTATCTGCTCCTTCCCTCCGGGGTTTAGTACGATGCCGAGATCGCCTGCGTCTCTCCAACCCAGCACCGATGGGCCCTTTTCCGCTACGTACAGGGTGCACGTGGCCGACCGTCCCCTGAATTCGAACACCAGGTCTCTGCACCCTACTAGGGGAATGGAGTTCTCTGTGTACGAGATGGGTCTTATGTCCGGTGGCCTCAGGTCGGGCCCAACAACCGGCACGAAGTCCCCTTCCCATATCGATCTCTGCACAATGGTCCAGGGGGACCCGGAATCCACAGCCACATGTACTTTGACGCCACCAATTAGCATGTCTGTGCGGGGCTTATCTCTGCGCCTCCCCGATACGTCCAGCACTTGATCCTCGATGCACAGGACCAGATCGTCGTCTTCCTGATCTTCTTCCTCACTTACGTGAGCCGTGGCTGCGTCGATGCATTTGACCGTGGACTTCGTCCCTTTCCTTCGACATACCTTTTCGAAGTGGCCATTCAAACCACAGAACGAGCACCTGGCTCTGAACGCGGGACATCGCTTGTCCTGGGCCGCGTGGGCTGCACTGCCGCATCTGTAGCACGCAAATTTGTTCCCCGGACTGGGGCGGGCCGTTGGTCTCCCCGACCCTTTTGCGTCCTTTCTTGGTTCACCGTAGGTGCTTTTGGGCTTGCTGGACTGCGGTGCTTCGTCGATCTTGTTTATCATCTGTCTCGGCCCACTTTCTCTTTTTGCTGCATCAGCACCTCTCTTCGACATTTCTGCCTTCTTGACCATTGCCACCACTTCTTTAAGGGATGTCTCATTCATCGCCCACAGCTTGTCCTGCACTGCTCTGCTGGTTGTGTGCATTACGATTTGGTCTTTAATGTATTCGTCCTGCAGCGTCCCATAGCGGCACGTGATTGCTAATCTTCGAAGTGCAGCGACATAGTCGTCGATGGATTCTCCCGCTTCTTGTTTTCTCTGTTGGAAGTTATAGCGGTCTATCGAGACACAAACTGCTGGACGGTAGTGACTGTCCAAGTCGTCTATCGCATTCACGAAGACATCCGTCTCCGTCGCATCCCTCTCCTTGGGTACCAAGTTCTTGAACACCCTCACACCTTCTGGGCCTAAGTTGTGGAGCAACAGTCTCTTTTTTCTTTCCGGCGTGTATTCCCCGTCATTCTCGTCTCCGAGGGCTTCAATGTAATTTAGGAAATATTCTTTCCAGTCTTCCCATTTTAATTGGGGTTCACCTGGTCTGGGTAGGAACGGCACGGGTGCCATCAGGGCTGATGCTTGATTAGCCATTCTAGCTTCGCCTCTGGGTTCACCCTCCTGGGCCCTACGTTGGTTAGGCTCACCGGACGCTCCTGCGCTCTCTGCCGTGTCGCCTTGGCCCCTTGGACTGCCTGGGGTGTTATCCCTCTCACTGCGCACAGTCTGTTCACTCTTCCCCCTTTCCTCTTGTTCGGGGGCGTCTCCCTTGGTTGCCAGGTTGCTGGCTGGAAGCTCCTGGTGTCTTGGTCGCACTGACCTGGCTCGTACTGTAGGTGCTTGGTTCAGTACCGTGCCACTACGCTGCTGCCACGCCCTTCGCTCTTCCTTGTGGGTTACTGCCTAATCGGCTCGTAGGTGTGGGTCGTGGGGGGGTTCGCCGTCGTCCTCTGCACGGGTGGTGTTCGGATGCCAGCCTCGTCGCCAATGTAATGTTCGTTCCTTTACCCCACAGAATACTCTGAGTCAGGTGGATGTGGATAACTCAGGTTTATTCAATTACAAGAAGTATCAGAGAGCTCCGGTCGCCAACCGCCGTTTTCCTAGTTCGCACCTTTCTCTTAACGTCTCTACGCATGCGCGCCTATCCGCTCCAGTCTACGGCGTGACGCGTCACCGCGTATACGCGCGTAGACTAGAGCGCATACCACAATCCCCTAAACCTCTTTGGGGGTCCCACAGGGAATCCACAGCGTCAAAAAAGCATAAAAAGGGGGGGGCGTGGCCGAGCGCGAAGCGAGATGGCCGCCTAGTTTGCGAGCTCCGCTCGCCACGGAATCAATCCTGCTACTATCCTGCCTTCCCCCGCTTGCACAAGCTCCGGGCCGACTTGCTGCGGCGTCGGAAGACCAGGGGATCCGTTTGCAGTGACTCCCGCGTCTGGATGGGTCCGGTAACCCTCCTTCCCGGCCCGCTTTGCCCAGACCGTGACTGAGCCCAGCTGCTGCCTGAGGGGACGGAAGTTGTTGCCGGGGGCCGGGATCACTCGAGTGGGCGGCTCTGCAGGCCGTGACAACCGTCGTTCATCTTCGCGGGAGGCAGCATTACCGCTGCACTGGTTGCCTTCATCGACCCGTGCTGCCGAGGAAACGGCCGCATTGGGGGACCTTGTCTCATTGATCGGTGAGACTTTTCCTTTGTTCTCGGCTGCTTGTTTGTGCCGGCTGGAAGGACGGAGGGGCGCCATTTTGGGTCTGTTGAGACGCTGCATACGCTGGAGCAGATCTGTGTTTCCTTTGCGGACCCCGGTGCCGGGCTTCTTGGAATGCTAGTATGTGTCTGGCTGAATCGCCCGTGGTGCTGTGATTCCGCATAGCCCAGTGTGTCTGCTGCATACGCTTCCTACCAGGTGCCCTTGGACGAACTGACACGAGTGCAGCCATTGCGGTACAGTGGATTACCAGTGTTTTTACAGTGTGGTGGACACCCGTATGCTACCTTTACCGCCAGCTCCCTGCCCGGGCGCGATCGTGTGAGCTGCGGCCACCGGCTGGGTCGGGCGCTATATTAAGTACTGGTGGATCTGTGCTGGCCGTGCACTATGGAACCCACGGTTCGGGACATTGTTGCTGCCCTGGGGTCTCTTCGCCTTGCCTGGATGAGGGAAGGCATGGAGCTCGGACGTAAACTGGATGTCATTCATGCTCTACTGACTACCGTGGACTTTGACGGTCCAGGGGAGAGTGCTGCTACTCATGATCTCCCACTGCCACTGGATGTCCCTGACGAATGCTTACAGATGGCTCAGCGGGAGGCCCTGCTTAGTGTTGAAGACGCGCTAGAGCCGACTGCTTGTGGTTATGAGACTTTGGTGCCCGACACTGGTGAGCAGAAGGACTGTCCTCTTCGTGCTGCTTCTTTGTCCGTTCACTCCACGCTGCTTGTACTGGGCCGTACCTTGGGAGCTGGGCTCGCTTTCTTCCTGCAGCGCCTCTGTGCTTGGAATGGTGGTCTTCTCGGGCCCCGGACTGTGGTGTCTCACAGGACATCGGCTCTGCCTTGTTTGCCTAACGATCCTGACTGTCTGGTGCTGGACTGCGTTGTTGACTACCTGGGGCTGCGCATTGATGGCAGGGTCAAGGTGGGCCAGGGTTGAATTTCATTTCTCTTCCTTGGATTGCCTGATAGATACCCGGTTTGATGTTGAACTAAGGACGCTTCCCTGGTCTGTGATGTCCGCATTTAGTATTTGGTGCACTATGGGTTTTTTGCGTTTCGAGCCTGAGCAACTTTGTGTAAGGGGGGGGAGGGTGGGCAATTGATCTTTATGATTCCCCCCGGTTTTTTCCCCTTTCATTGGGGCTCTTTGGGGGGATAGGCACGTTCATAGGGGGGGAGGGCCGCAGCCCCTTAGAATGTGCAGGGTGGGGGGTCGGTGAGAAGGGGTTCTTGAGCTTACTTTATCTTTGATCTATGGTCTTATCTTGTTTATGTCTTCTTCCTACATTTCGGGTTCGTTTTGAGGGCGACAGGCACGCTGCTAGGGGGGGATAGGCCGTAGCCTCTGCAGGGGTGCAGGGTGGGGGGGTTGGGGGTTGGGGTTCTTGTTTTGTTTTCCTTAGTTACTATGGTCCTTTTCTCTTCCTTTCTCTCTTTTGTGTCTTCTTTCTTTGTCTTTTCTTTCTGGTTTCTTCGGATCGGAGAGCTGGGTTAGTGGGACTCTCTCGCTGTTCTCCGCTTCAGGCGGTCCTGTGGGAAGTACCGGGGTTGCCTATGGTGCGGGGATGGGCGAGGGCTGGTATGTTGCTTGTATAGTATTTTGCCTACCTAATGATTGCTTTTAGACCAATAAAATGAAAACGCTCGCTATCCGGTTGCTCTGTTGTATGCCTTGCCCGCTCGGCACCCTTGCTAGACTGTTCGGCTTTTGATCCTTCATATTCTATATATTTTAAAATTAACCTTCATTCATCCTGTCACTCAATAGACGCTCTGGTAATGGTGTAACTTGCGATGCTTGCTGATTAGATCAATGTTCTATTGAGTGGGCGTAAATTTGCTAATGTTTTCTAAGTCATAGCCGAGGCCGGCCAGGTGGTTGTAGGCCCGTAACTGTTTGCTGAAACTGTGAAATAAAGGTTTTCAAAAAAAAAAAAAAAGCATAAAAAAATATATTTAGGTGGGATCCATGGATCCCGCCACATTAAAAAAAAAAAGAAGCGCGGGCTCCGGTGTTTCGTTTCTAATCGGCCACTGGGCAGGCCAGGTCCCGGGGGCATTGTAATACAGAAGGGGAGGGCGCCCCGCCTCCTGGGGCTCATTGATGCCCCAGGGACCACTACCTCCCTGGGGCTTATTTATTTAACAATGGGGGCCTCCTGGATCCTGCCAGACCCAGGTACCGCACCTCCCAGGGGCTTTACGTTTGAAGAATGCGGGGGAGCTGCATGGAACTCCTGCATGCCCACTGGCTGCCACCTCCCCGGGACTTTAATTTTAAGTAATGCAGTGGGCCCTCTCCTTGAGCCCTAGATGGCTCTGGGGACCGCCAACCCTCAGGGCCGGCTCCTGCTATATTCCGGATTGGCCACTTATGGGACATAGCTCTTTGCTATGGCTTGGCACGAGCTTTACCGCTCTCATCAAGCCTTATCAAACTGTGCTCCGCTTTATAGTTTATATTTAACTTAGGTAACTATAATGGCTGCATTTCTATTGAATGAGTAAAATCTGACCCTAAATATAATGTCCCTGTAACCTTTGTTTTTTTGTGTGAATTTCTAAGGTTTTTAAAAAATCTATTTGCTAACTATAACGTCCTTGGAATCTTTGTTTTTTTCAGTGAATTTCTAAGGTTTTTTTAATGCTAATTCCTAACTATAATGTCCCTGTAAAGTTTGGTTGTAGGACAACTAGGCCTCCTGTTACCTCCAGTAAGGCCCACACAGCTGGATTGCTGAAAGGTGGTCAGAGGGCCCCCCTTTCTCCACCACTCTACAAACACGCGTCCTAATGCCCTACAGGTTGGGGAAATGGTCCACTTTAGTCCTGAGGCCCGCAGGAGTAACGTGGAATTCATTCCCCATCCAGAAGCACGCCAGGAGGAGCTTTGCACAGTGATAGAAAAAGGGGGTGTGGCCTTCAAGCCCTCTCAGCAATCCCACTGGCTGTGACTTACTGGAGGTAACAAGAGGGCTTGTTGGCTCCCAAAGACCCTCAGCATTGAAGGGAATTTAATTCTCCAACTACCACTACGCCAGGAGGCGCATTTACAGAGAGGTGTGAAAGGGGGCGTGGCCTCCATTGACCTGCTGGAGTTTAAAAAATTTTTTTTAGGGAAGGAGGTCTGCATACCGCCTTCCCTCGATCTATTTCAGGCCTTTGAACAAAATGTCTACCCAACTGGGGTACTTTCTACTTGTTAATTAGTAAGTGGAAACTCATTGGGCAACTATCTAGTACATATTCTACACTACAGCTGCGTAATGGACCAGGAGGAAATGCCTCCAGTGACTTTCATTGCGTTTAATTTCAGCAATATGAATCTACAGTTTTACTAATTAACCAGTAGACAGTACCCCAGTTGGGTAGACATTTCGTTCAAAACTGTGGACTCTTGTTGGATAAAGGGACAGGTGAGGTTCAGCTCTGGCTCAGTCACTTACACAGCTACTGACACACCCACACCAACATATCTCACATCTACTCACAGACCCACACAGCCACTCTCACATCCATACAGTCACTTACACACCCACAAAAACACACACCCACTAACAGACCAATAAGCTCACTCACATACTCATTCTCACACCTACACAACTACTCACACACCCATTCACAGATCTATACAGCTACTCCTGCATCCACAAAACCACTCACACACCAACTCACACAATCCTACAACCACTCACACACCCACTTACAGATCCATCAAGCCACTCACACCCACTCACACACCCATACAGATACTCCCACTCCCTCTCACAGACCCATATAGCCACTCACAAACACACCCATCCACACAACTACTTACACACCCACTCACAAATCCATACAGCCACTCACGCCTAATTGCTGACTCACAAAGCCACTCACATACCCTCTCACACACCCCTACATCAACTCTCACATCTATACATCCACTCACACACCCAGTCACTGACCTATACAGCAACTCACATACCCACTCACTGACCTCTACAGTCACTCACACAAAAATTCTCAAAGGTTGAAGGTTAAGGTTAGGAAATAAAAATAAAAAAATCTTTAAAACTCACATAAAAACGTCAAGGTTACAGGGGCATTATAGTTAGGAAATAACATTAAAAAAACATAGAAATTCACAGAAAAACACAGAGGTTGCAGGGATGCTATAGTAAGGAAATGGAATTAAAAAAAACGTAGAAATTCACAGAAAAAAAACAATGGTTACAGGGACGCAATAGTTTGGCTCAGATTTCACATGCACAAAACCATAGAAATTCAGCAGTTATAGTTACCTGAGCTAACTGTAACTTGTGCCCCTTCCAAAACGAGGGGTTGAAATGAGCTGCAATATTATCTCGGCTGAGCAGTTGTGAATTTTGTTCTAGTAATGTTTCCTGAAAATGTAAATCTCTTTCAACTGCACCACATTGGAAAACATTAGACTTAAACGGAACGTCATGTTGAACTTTTCCGCCAGCCACCTTTGCTTAGCATCCCATGATGTTTTCCATTACCGAACTGCCATGATTTGCACATTAAGAATTACATAGGAATAAATACTGACCACTTTGCGAAAAGGATCATGTTTCACACAATCACATTTTGGAGAAACGTTATTTACGTAAAAAAGCTTTTAAATGTTTTGAATATGTCAAGCAATTATTTTTTTAAAGTCTTTTTATTGAACAAGCTCAAGGGACAGTACATTCTTAAGCAAACATGCATGCACAACACTAGGTTTATTCGAGACATTAATACCTTGTCGGAGAGGCGAGGACTATTCCGTACTCTAAGACACAAAAAGATTATTTTTGTACAAGTACGTTTAAATAGCTTGATTTAGTCTAGCAAGGTATGCATGGCCTTTTAAATGACTTGCATTTGCAGGATCTTCAAGTACCCCTACTGTTAACTTCGAAAGGACCACTGATACTGACTGAACTGAGACAAGGTAAACTTTCTGTTCACTTCAAAACAATTTATAGTAATTACCTGCTGGTCCTGTACCCACTCGTTTGTCTAACTTTAGTTGCACCTCTAATAAGGAACTTGAGGTACTACACCCTTCTAATTTTAGAGGACCCCATAGAAATGGTCTGAACTCCTGCACCTTTTCTGCCGGCTTCAGAGGGACCTCAGGTGAGGGCCTGAGATTCAGCTCCCTTTCTGCTTAATTCACAGGTGCATCTACGAAAGACCTATGGTACTGCACCATTGTATAGCTGGGCGTAGTCACATCAGTATTAGCATTACGAACCACATTGTTTTTTTTTATAGTTTTGTATCGCGGGAACTCGATCCAAAGGTATTGGAGCTCTTTACATGAGCACCAGTTAAGCTAACATGTACACATTCATTTTTTTGTAGGCAGGGGAGATTAAGTGATTTGCCCAGAATCACAGGATGTTGAAACCATGCCAAGACCTGGTTCCCCAGCTCCAAAGTCGGCAGCTCTGGCCATTACGCCTATTACCAGTGAAAGCCTATGATATCTCTATGTTCTCTAACTCCTGTTTCCGGGAAGCTGAGAATGAGGACCCATGTGCCCAATTAAGAGCTTAGAGAGAACTGGCGATCGTTTCTCCGGAACTTGGAGGCTTTTCAGTCCCAACAAACTCCAACTGAGCCTCTATCTCATTTACATATAAAAATGCCTTGTTGCAATGTAAGGAAATCTGAAGTTTTTGATGATATATTTACAAATTGATTGTGGCAGTACATTAGGTATAAATATGGATGAAGAATCAGTGTGTGATGGTGTAATTCTGAACAAGCATCAGGATTAATGAGTGATAGTGCAAATGTGAGCATACACCCACTCCTATGTAACAGAACAAAATTAGATTAATACTAAAGATTTTGGAATGCAAATCTGAACACTCATTCACGATTAATGAAGGATTGTGCAATTATAAACATGCACTAAAAATGACTGCGCTGAATTGCGGTTAATGAGTGTTGATGCAAATCCAACCATGCAATAGGAATTACTGAGTGATGTGATAAATGTCAAAATGCATAATGGTAGTAGTGGTGGGTGAGCATTCTTGGCATGAATGATATAGTCCACTGCTGTGAAATGTTTGTTCTGGTATATCGGCTGTGATTCTTTACACATTGTAGGCACTCTTGGAAAAATAACACCCTCCTTTGAGGTACTGTTTGTACTGGCATAATGTTGGTAATTCTTTGAATGTTTTGTGGGCATGCTTGACACAGCATTGTGTGCCCTTGTGTAACCCTTGCATTGGCAAGCTGGTTAGGCTGATGCATGTACACCTGGTGTTGTCTGTCTACATCCATCCATGCACATATTCATTAATCCATTCGTGCACTCACCTGTCATCCATGTGCAGACTTTTCAATCCAATTGTGGAATCATTAGCATATTCATGCACTCACCCACGTTTATTGCAACACACACGCTAACTCACTCGCCCACTCAATGACTGCTCACTTTCACTTATAAAGTAGCAGACCCATTGCCTTAGCCAACGCTTGCTGCCCATACCTCGCTTCTAAATGAATAGAGCAGCTTCCCTCTTCTATCTGGTCCTCCCACCCTTCCTTCATAGAACCTTGTTTCTCCCATTCCATTTTTAGTACGACAAAAGTCTATAAAAATTGACATCTCTGATCCTTTGGTCTCATTTTAAGTTACTTGCTCCTTAACTGCTGTAAATGTTAAATTGTATCGGATTGGTATGGCCTGTGTTTTTAGCAGGCTCATACTTGTTAATACTCAGTTTTAATGTATATTGATTAAAAAAGCTAGGGTTTTTGCCGTAATCTCAGACAGAGCCACTGTGTGGCAAACTGCCACAAGTGCTGGTGTTGACAATTAAGTGCAGTGTTGAGCACTGGAAAACACCAACTGAAATTAAGCACTGCTTACCACCCACATAACGACCCTAGCTGTCAAAGTTAAGGGAGATATTCTTAGAGGGAACTTAGGGGGAGCCTGGCCCGGCATCATATCCATGGAATCAGCCAGGGCAGTGTTAGAACCATAAGACTTAGGGACTTATTCTGATGCGGGTTGGAAAGCTTCCCGATCAAATTGGTTTGGAAATGGTTTCTGACCCACTCGGATCGGGAGAATACAACCGACAGAGTACGATGCATCCAGATGCTTTCCGATACGATTTGGTTGGACTCCCATTGACTTCAATGGGAGCATATGTTCCTAACCGCATCATAATTGGGCCCTCGGTCAGTAAGACATGTTTCCGATCCGATTTGTAAGGAGCAAATGCCGTTAGGAGGCCTTCCTAACCGGATCAGAATCAGGCCCAAGGTGGAAATGCTTTCCTAACCGCATCAGAATTAGGCCCAGAGTATGAACATGATAACTGTCCTATGTTTGCACTTGCTATATGTGTCACTTTGAAAGAATACAGAATGTCATCTGAGTAGGTGATCACCAATAGATTGGGTGGGTAGATAGAAAAGGAAAGATCTCATGAGAGGAAGTGTATGTGTTTTCCACAGTATTGAGCAGGTGGGCTCTTGAAATGTAAGGAAATGGGAAGATAGGAAGGAGTGTCAGAACCCTAGGCGCAGACCCCCTGGGGATGAATGTGAGGGTGAAGGAGGCTCATTGTTTACTTCTTCACAAATAAACTGAAGGAAAGCCAAAAGAAAGGTGGTCAACAGGCGAGAGTGAGAAATACATTCCTTCCTACCTGCACAAAATCAGTTAGATGAAACTAGCTGAGGACCCATTCCTTCCCGTCTTTCTGTCTTCCTGGGATGAGTTGCAGCACAAGGCTGGCAGGCCCTTTTATGTGTTCCTGTGTGTGAATGGGAAATAGATATGGGGCTAAAACATCTGAGAAAGAAGATGGTCCAATAAAAGGGACTCCTACCCACGCTCTGTACCACTAGTATAGAAAAAGCAGATGGATGTCCTTGAAACAGTGGATGGGACTCACTAAATTTTATGAATTCAAATGCTGTATTCATCTACATTTCTCCTTCAGATACAATTACTGTTATTACATTATTTGAATTTATATTTCTTTTATCAGTTTTAATTGATACATATTTACACACATGTTTTCATTTTATTTCCTTTATCATTGATTAGTTTGGAGTGGGAAAAGTAGAATCTGGCCTTCATCCCCAGAGTCACGTTTTTCTCAATGGTGTTTAGTTTGGAGTGGGAATTCTAAATCTTTGCCCACTCGTCCTATCCCCTCTACCTCTCAGACTCTAATGCTTACCCTAATTGTATTTTTGGGGGATTGCGGAGAGTAAATCTGACAGCTCCAGATTGTAACTTTCCCGAATGTTGCCCAGTTTGGATTGGGGATAGTACATTTGATCCCTCTAGAGCGCAATGCTTTTCCCAATTTTATTTTATGTAGAGTGGGAATTGTAAATCTGATGCCTCCAGAGGCCCACCTTTTCCCAGTTTTGCTTAGTTTGGAGTGGAAATCATCAATCTAACTCCTTCCAGCATCCAACTCTTTCCCCAGTGTTGGGTACTTTGCAGGTTGAATAGAATATCTGCCCCCCTCAGACTCCAACAGTTTCCCCAATGTAGCTTTGTTGGAAGTGGGAATAGTAAATGTACCCCCTCCCAGAGTTCAGCACTTTCTCTAGCCTGGTCTAGTTTGGAGAGGGAATAGTATATCTGACAATCCCCCAAGAGCCCCACACCTTTCGAAGTATTACTTAGTTTGGAGTGGGAATAATAGATCAGACCCCTCAGAGTCCACTACTTTCTCCGATCTTGCTTAGCTTGGAGTGGGAATAGTAAACCTGCCCCCCCCACAATAAAAACGTGACCCCCCAAAATTTATGTAAAGTTAGATAACATTTAAATTTTAAAAAATGGTTTATATTTTTGCAGATTTATATAAATTATTTTACAATGTAAAAAACACATTTATTCAGGAAGCTATTTAATTTCACATTTATTTAGATTTATATTGGGTAAATTTAATATTTGTAATGTAGAAGTAATATTAATTTTTGATCAATTGTATTTAAAAAAAAATTTCAAAGACTATTTACAAAATAAATTCATTTTAATTATATAAAATGTATATTTTAAAAGTGATCTCCGGGGTCCCGAGAAGGACAGCAGTAGGTATCGCAGGCGGGTGGACATCCTTGATGAATGTGTGGCTACAGGAGTCTGCCCCCCTCAGGATAATTTCAGCTACATAACCTTAGCTTTTATCATTTTCTGTCAGTGGGAACCGTAGTTACGGTAACTTCACTTCACTACAGCACACCTTAGCATGTGTGTTCTCACTTTTTTTCACTTTATCCGGTCCCGAAGAAAGCTTCTGCACCTTTGTTGAGGCTGAAACATGTCGACCACTGTAAGTGGGATAAGGAAGACTAATTCTATCTTCAAAATATCTCCATATTGTTTTTAACCGTGCCCAGGAAACTCAAGAATAAAATTAGGTATTGAGCATTCCAGAGGTACTTTTAAATCACATTCCCCCATTTTTCATGCTCTCACTCAAAAAAAACGCTGAGCTGTTGTTCAGGCGCCGCAGCACAGCTCGGTTGCACTCAGCAGCCCAGCTGGGAACCCGATGATGAAGCATGCCACCAACTAGGTTGGTGGGTCACGGTTCATCTAAAAAACCAACAGTTTTTTTTGCATTCTTGTGAAGGACAGTGTGCCATCCTTTCATTTGGATCCCCCACAGGGTCCGTCCACGTTGTTGATTATAGATTATCCAGGGAGAAGGACGTTCCCCATACTTTTCCTCGCTCTCTCTTTGTTGTTATGTATATTTATTTTAAAAGTACTGCATCTTTTTAAAATGTAAAAATTATTTGAATTAACAATACTTATTAATCTGACATCATATTGTCGATATTTTACACTATGTTTTTGTTTTCAATGTTTTAGTAATGTTAGTGTTATTTTAAAACTCTATATCATTGAAATGCATATTTTTTAACCTTACATATTTTTGCACGATGATATTTTGTAATTTATATTTTTGATACTTTCCTTATAAGTATCGGGTTGCCAATAGTTTGGTTCTCTATATTTTAACCTCCATATTTTTGTAAGTCAAATTTTTTTCAGTACTCAGAATTACAATCGTAACATACTGGATAAAGATAACCCTGAGAAAAGACCTCTAATAGACTCCAGAATGCATACTTTTCTAACTCCATGTATGTGAATGGACTAGAAAAGCAAAATTATAAAAAATAACTCCTCCTGAACAGTCAAAAAAGGCTTATTTTCCCAAACATGTTATTTATAAGAAAGCACTATGCAAGCGAAAGACATCTGATTGATTAAAAGTGTTCTTAAACATCAGAACTTCCCATGATACATCTTTTTCATCATACATTTTTTTATCAACTCATCATGCCTTTCCAGTTCGAGGCCACAATTCCAAGTTTCTTGTGATATTCATATCTCCTAATTCAGTATCAAAGTCAGAGAATTATATGAGCCTATCAATTACCTTCAGTTCAGGCTTCTTCATCCTTCTGCAGATGGGCGCTGGCCCTTTGTGGAAAAGTCTGAGTCTTCCCATAATGATGGAGGTTCTTGCTTCCATTCTTTGACGTAAGTCTGGTTAATCTACAGATCCATTTCTATGCCTGATCTTCAAAGGCTGGCATTCTGCTTGACAGGTAGAATTGTTAATCGGACTAATTGCAGCATAATGTCTTGGAGAGTGCTGGACACGTTGAAAATCAGGGTAGTTTCTCCACTCCTGAAAAAGATCAATCTTGATCCAGTAGACCCACACAACTATTGGCTCTTTACACTCTAACCCATTTTAGGCAAGCAGTTAGCAAAACTGGCAGCTAAGCAACCTCAAAGTATCTAGAAGAGCAGAACAATCTTGAGTCATGGCAAGTAGGCTTCTGTCAAGGTTTCAGTACTGAGGCAGCATTGCTCGTGGTCCTGCGTAAGAATTGCTCTATTCTTGATGATGGCAGTAGCACTGTGGCAGTGATTCTTTTCGATCATTCTGCACCTTCAACCCCTTTGAAGCGTTGATAAGAGAAGTGCTGTATTGAGGTCATCTGATTCTCTCATAGATGGTCATTTCCAGACTCTGTTTCCTCCTTCTCAGATCTAAAAAGGCATTGATCCAGTCTAGCTCCACCTTGTCACCAATTTTTTATGCCATAGATCAGGAGCGATTCCTCCTTTTGAACGGAGGAGCGTTGCCCCACAAGCGCCAAAGCTGAAAAATAAAATGGTAATAAAGTTTGTTACTGTATTTTTTTTCAGCAACCCGTCCCAAAGTAAGTGTCAGTACGGGACGGGGCCCGCACTGCCGAGTGGAAGCAGCAGGGAGCTGTTCACTTTAAAATGTGATGTCTCTTTGGCTGGCCGTCTTGGGATTTGAGACATGCACATTTTTAAGTTTTCTAACCTAGCTGTTTTAGAGAAAGCGCAGGTCTCCAGAGCTCTTAGGAACGCTAAGAGAGGCCGCTCTATCCAATCCTGGTGCTGCTTTCATGCTGTGAAAGCAGCGCCAGGATTGGGTAGTGCTGTTTCCTGCATTGGAACTATAAACCAAAACACAATACCAGTATTGCCAACTTAATTACACTTGGACCACGGATGATCACTCGAATCGCTGACTGAAACAGTGACTCTCGGAGAACAGTTTTGTCCGAAATGAATCAAAATGTTTTAATTTTTATATCACATATACCATATCAATGGGCAATTTTTGTTTTTTAGATAAACATTTGGATAGCTCCACAGAAGTATGTCAAAACAACAAATAATGAAAACGAGTACAAAAGACACTTTTTAGACAAATTGACACCTTGCATTCAACATTCATACGGGACAACACACATATAAATATACATATATACACATTCAAAAGATTCTATTTACAGCATATATTTTTGAAAAACAACGCATTGGAACAAACAACTAAACAATTTTCATGTGTTTGAGAGTAAATCAACAATTCCTAATGCTGGATAGAGGAGGTCTACGCGTTTCGATGACCCCTTGTTGTGGGGAAATCTCGTCAGGACAGAACCGTGATAGAACAGCCATCCTGCCCACGTAGTTCCCACGAAGAATACTGACAGTAGTCTTCATTTTTCCTTTCAGGAACCAATCAATCTAACAAGGCGTTTCACCGTGCGGATCCGGGAAACAGCCACGCTTCAACTAGATGTAAGTAGTCTCCGGTTCACTGATAGCAACTGCTACCATCAGCCAAACCACTAGATCTCTTACTAGTCCTTCCATTTTTGTAGATCTCCACTTCCTCCACTTATGGATGAGAACAAAACCCTTTGAGAGCGCACCCTGCGCAACACTATGTAAGTACTCACGAGTGAATGAGATAGTTAGGAAAATGCGATTGCGGTTTTTTCTGCGTCTTTAACCATGGGTTAAAACAGGTTCTGTTTTTATTACAGTATAAATCTCAAAAGAGAACCCAGCAACTCTAAGGTAGGATTAGTTTCACTTATCCTTTCTGATACGTTGAGAGGTAGAGTCCGGTCCCCTTAGTTGACCCAATCTTGTTTCTTCATTCACAGGCTTTTGGTCCTGACGAGATTTCCCCACAACAAGGGGTCATCGAAACGCGTAGACCTCCTCTATCCAGCATTAGGAATTGTTGATTTACTCTCAAACACATGAAAATTGTTTAGTTGTTTGTTCCAATGCGTTGTTTTTCAAAAATATATGCTGTAAATAGAATCTTTTGAATGGGTATATATGTATATTTATATGTGTGTTGTCCCGTATGAATGTTGAATGCAAGGTGTCAATTTGTCTAAAAAGTGTCTTTTGTACTCGTTTTCATTATTTGTTGTTTTGACATACTTCTGTGGAGCTATCCAAATGTTTATCTAAAAAACAAAAATTGCCCATTGATATGGTATATGTGATATAAAAATTAAAACATTTTGATTCATTTCGGACAAAACTGTTCTCCGAGAGTCACTGTTTCAGTCAGCGATTCGAGTGATCATCCGTGGTCCAAGTGTAATTAAGTTGGCAATACTGGTATTGTGTTTTGGTTTATAGTTTATTGATAGTGAGGCTTGTCCTTATTGCCAGTGAGCCCAGACCCTGTTTTGGTTTTGGTTTCCTGCATTGGAAGCATCCTGGAAGACACCCGAGGGCGCAGGACCTCGCCCTGCAGAGGTAAGTACATTTTTTATTTGCGACCCCCCCTTCCCTTGGTACAAGCCAGCAGCCACTTCCATGGATATCCATCCTTTGTCAGATCTGAGTCGATTCTTCAGCTGCATTGATGTGACCTATGCTGATGGTACTGAGTTGATTATCAGGTTGGACAAGGAGGCTCCAAGGTCTGAGCAGAGACTTAGGGATTGTTTGACAGCCATTCATTAGTAGATGAGGCACAATTTGCTCACGTTCAGAAATTGAAAATTGTCTGTTTACTCCAAAGGGACAGGCATGCACTACGGAGGCCTTCTTGTGTTCTGTCTAAAACTGATCATTGTAACAAATTGTATCTAGGCTCATCCACATACCCAGGGTCAAATCTTCAACTGGTGCTAACCTCAGATAATGTAATCACGTGTTGTATTCCCAGAAAGAACTTCATAACTGAGCATGGAGCAAATGCTCACATGCATCAAAGTCAATTGCATTCACAAATGATGCGAATAGCAATTTTCGGCCGTTTGAGAATGCAATTGACTAATTTGGAAAGCATCATGCATTTCGCAATTTTAGGAATCGCAACCATGTTGCGATTTCTAAAATTGCGATTGCATTTAAGAAATCGCAATTTCAGATTTGTTAAATGCAATGCATGATCATTTTTTAATTGCGAATTCGCAATTTGGAAGTGGTAAATTAGCATGAAATTGAACTTCATGCTAATTTACCGAAAACTTTCAAATAGGCACAAATTGTATTTTTGAAAGTTTTAATTTACACACACACATGCCCTTGGGAGACATGCCCTTAAGTTGCATTTAAAGTTACATTTCAGGGGTGCAGGGAGGGGTTCTTTGGACCCCCCTGCACCCTTGAAATTGCTTTCACATTTTGCGAATCGCAATTTGAAATTCGCAAAATGTGAATGCCTTCCCATTATTTCCTATGGGCCTTTTGGCCCATACGAATCAATGGGAAGGGTTTTCCTTAATTGCGATTCGCAAACTGTGAATCGCAATTAAGGAAAAATACCGAATCCAAAAATAAATGCGAATTGTTCATGCATTGCAGTTTGCGATTTCTAAATTGCGATTCCTTAATTTTTCACAATTTAGGAATCGCAAACGGGTGCAATGATGCATGTGACCGAAAGAGTAGCCCGGATTTTCTACAGGCTAGAAAGATTGGAGTTCTCCACTCTTCTGCAACTGAACATTCGTACCATGCTCGAAGAAGCCCTGTTGAGAATGCTGCTCCTTTCAGAGCTTGCCCCCTGCTGGTGGAACGGCCTCCAAATGGACATTAAAATAATTGAGAACCATGTGTTTTTTGCAAAAGCTTTGAAGACATTTTTATGTTTCTAAATCTGAATCTTGTTTGTTAACTGTCGTAGGTAATGCAGTTTGTCATAGCGTCGTAAAACTTTTAGGGGAATGAAATTTTAAATACAGAAGGTCATGCCAGCAGATGATGTGGCTTAACGGCTAGAGCAGCCGATTTGGAATGTGGGGAACTGGGTTCAAGTCTCGGCAGGGATACTCAAACATCCTTTGATTCTGGACAAATCATGTAATCTCCCGTGCCTAAAAATTAACGTGTCCGTCTGTAAGGCAAGCGGTGCTCATGTAAAAGCGCTCTGATACCTTCGGGTCGAGTTGGCGCTATATAAAACTGCAAAAAAATATTTTAAAAAAGTAATAGGAATAACAACAATGAAACAATCTCTTCGGGAGACTTGGCAAATCCGAAGCAAATGTCCAAGGAGAACAGAGAGTGTACACATCCAATATAGATCACCCAAAGACAACATCTTAAAGCTATATTGTTACAAAAAAAGTACAATGATCACGAAAAGAAGGATCAACACAGGTCCATACAAAACATGCAGACTCATAAGTAAAATAAACTGCATTCTCTGTAACAACACGCTGCCCTTTTACAAGCTTGAAGAATTGATTGCCTCATACCAACACGACCAAGGCCTAAAAGGCCGTGATGTCATAAGAGATCCTTATTCTGATCAAACATCTCCCGACTGTCGTCCTCCAGAAAACATAACATTCCACATGTTAAAATTATGGCAGAGACACCATGAGCAACATGTTCCAAAAATTTGGCTTGTAGAATGCCAGGTGCGTTGTGTTCTGTTACACGCTTCGACCTTTATTGCAGTACTAAAATATGTAAAGCACAGCAAGCACATGTTAAATTGTGTGAGAACCACGAGAAGGACACCTAGTTTTATAACACAAAAGGGGGTGGTGATGGACGGAGCATCTGAATCAATCAAACACTCACACCCAGTCAAAAGATCTGGGTTTAATCCATCACCGTTCTTTAGCCCACTCTGCCACCCCAGTTCAGACATGGATATATGCTAATCAGTCTGACCCTGTGCCTCATGGGAACAGTCCAGCCCGAACTGCCAAGCCATGTCTTCCCTGGACCGGAAACAAGCTTCCGAGGACCGGTTTCTGGCATTCCAGCCGTCTTCAGCCCGGCTTGCTTGAATCCAGTGGCAAAGTGAGCAAGGCACTCAGGTCTGAGCATACCCTGCCACACTTATGGAGGCCAAAAGCAGTACAAAAGGGGGTGGTGATGGACGGAGCATCTGAATCAATCAAACACTCACACCGAGTCAAAAGATCTGGGTTTAATCCATCACCGTTATTTAGTCCACTCTGCCACCCCAGTTCAGACATGGCTATATGCAAATCAGTCTGACCCTGTGCCTCATGGGAACAGTCCAGCCCGAACTGCCAAGCCATGTCTTCCCTGGACCGGAAACAAGCTTCCGAGGACCGGTTTCTGGCATTCCAGCCATCTTCAGCCCGGCTTGCTTGAATCCAGTGGCAAAGTGAGCAAAGGAACTCACGTCTGAGCATACCCTGCCACACTTATGGCGGCCAAAAGCAGTACAAAAGGGGGTGGTGATGGACGGAGCATCTGAATCAATCAAACACTCACACCCAATGCCAGAAAACGGTCCTCGGAAGCTTGTTTCCGGTCCAGGGAAGACATGGCTTGGCAGTTCGGGATGGACTGTTCCCTTGAGGCACAGGGTCAGACTGATTTGCATATAGCCAAGTCTGAACTGGGGTGGCAGAGTGGGCTAAAGAACGGTGATGGATTAAACCCAGATCTTTTGACTTGGTGTGAGTGTTTGATTGATTCAGATGCTCATCCATCACCACCCCCTTTTGTACCACTTTTGGCAACAATAAGTGTGGCAGGGTATGCTCAGACGCGAGTCCCTTGCTCACTTTGCCACTGGATTCAAGCAAGCCGGGCTGAAGACGGCTGCAATGCCAGAAACCGGTCCTCGGAAGCTTGTTTCCGGTCCAGGGAAGACATGGATTGGCAGTTCGGGCTGGACTGTTCCCATGAGGCACAGGGTCAGACTGATTTGCATATAGCCATGTCTGAACTGGGGTGGCAGAGTGGGCTAAAGAACGGTGATGGATTAAACCCAGATCTTTTGACTGGGTGTGAGTGTTTGATTGATTCAGATGCTCCGTCCATCACCACCCCCTTTTGCACCGCTTTTGGCCGCCATAAGTGTGGCAGGGTATGCTCAGACGTGAGTCCCTTGCTCACTTTGCCACTGGATTCAAGCAAGCCGGGCTGAAGACGGCTGCAATGCCAGAATCCGGTCCTCGGAAGCTTGTTTCGGGTCCAGGGAAGACATGGCTTGGCAGTTCGGGCTGGACTGTTCCCATGAGGCACAGGGTCAGACTGATTTGCAAATAGCCATGTCTGAACTGGGGTGGCAGAGTGGGCTAAAGAACGGTGATGGATTAAACCCAGATCTTTTGACTGGGTGTGAGTGTTTGATTGATTCAGATGCTCCGTCCATCACCACCCCCTTTTGTACTAGTTTTATAACACAGCACAAATAAAGACAACATCAAACAACAAAAAAAGAAGCAGAGTAAGCAACCTTTAACAGGCACACATTTAGGTCCTTATTATGAGTTTGGCGGTTCTCCTGCTGCACTGCTACTGCGCCGATTGCAGGAGGACCGCCAAGTCCGTGGTGTTCCCAGCCGCCGGATTCTTCTGAGTAGAATCCAGGATGGGCGGGCGGTGGTGTGGCGGTCTCACAGCAGCGGCTGTGTTAGGCTCATTGGAGTGACTTAACAGCAGACCGCCTGGGGGCACAACATGTGGCCCTCGCCATGCACCCCCAGAAACAGCAGGGGCCCCTGTTAGGGTCCCCTTAGTTACATCTCCACCACCTTTTTCATTGGGGGCTCATCACCATGAAATGGGCAGTGGAAATGCAATGCTGCGCAGTGCTGCAGCGACACCACAGCATATTCCTGCTCCTTTCCGCTGCGTAACCGATGCAGGTTCCTGGATCCCAGCAGGCATGGCAATCCTCTGTTGGTCCGACCGCCACACTCGAAATACAGCCGGTGGGCCACAGTGGTGGGGGCGGTCAGAACGCCACCATGAGTACGGCGGTCCTAGGACAGCCGTACTTGTAATAAGACACTTAGTATATGATGACAAATCACCCCAAATACCAATGTGATATAACAATAACAGAAGGTAAGTGAGCTTTGCTCCAAGTCATACTTAGGCAGGGTTGGCAATCAGCGTTTCAGACTTAAATCCAACCAAGCTGCTGAAATGCTGGGCGCCATTTCCCTACGGCCAGGAGCAACATTTGTGGCCCTTATGTTCCTGCAGCCAATGTTATCGGTCTTATTGCCAATGTTTTAAAGCAGTTGATAATTTCTACCTTTAGAATTTTTAATAAACATTCTTTAAGGAATTCTCAATGGTTTATGAGCGATGGTGTCACGGATGACATGTCGTGAAGCCACCTGTGCTCCCCATATAATTTTAGTGAAATTGCTTTATAAAGGAGTCACTATATTTTCACAGCTCTGCAACGTGACTTCTTCAGTTTCCTCATTCTCTTGATGGCAGGGGCTTTATCCAAGTAGTTTGTTAGGCGGATCATATCTCGCTGTTTTCTGAAAGGTCTAAGTTTTTATGCACAATTTGTGTTACGATTCTGTGAAAGTTGTATACACGTTTTAACCACTGGATAAGGGTTGATGAGTCTTTTGACTTAGAATAAGCGGGTATTCACAGAGTAGACCTAGGAGTCTGCTTTGGCTCTTGTTTAACCCCATCGATGCTCATGACGAGCTCAGCTCGTCATGAGGTACACCTCTCGTACACTCATGACGAGCTGAGCTCGTCATGAACAATGGGATTTCTAATTCTCCAGCACCAGAGGAAAATAGCATCAGCATCGATTGTGTTAATGAGAGAGAGAGTTGAAATTTGGCAGTCTTTCAGCAAAGTGCTATTGCTTAGTTGGAACATCCTGAGGATGCAAGCGCAGTGGTGGCTGCCAGCTATGGGGAATGCGTGTGTGGCCAAACCACTACTGCCAGTGTTATGGTGTCCGAGTGGAGAGGCGGAGGGATGGAAGTGGAGGGCAGGAGGAAAAGAAAAATAAGTCACTTATGTGGCTTGTAATTCCTCATTCCTCCCAATCTTCTTCTCCACTCCAGCATGGGCCCAGCCAACTCCCTTAACCAATCCTGACGCTGCTCTCATGCTGTGAGAGCAGTGACAAGATTGGATGGAGCAGGCTGGCTAGGAGCTCCTTCAGGCCATGTAGTCCTGTGCTTGGTCTCCACCCAGCTATCTAAGACAGGTAGGTGGAAAGCTTCAAAGTGCGCATATCACTTTGGCCGGTGCAAGACAGCCGGCAAACTAACATGCACATTTTGGAGCATCCCGCCAGCCACTGCTCCTGCCCTTTGCTGCCAATCGACAGCTGAGGACATGGCCCGCATATCTCTGGACTCGGGGAAGGCTGACTGCTGCGATGCGGTAAGTCCGAACGTCAGAAAAATACAATCTTTTCATTGCCATTTTTATTTTTCCTGCGAGGCTCGCATCGGACGGGGTTGGGGGGGGCAACACTCTCCCGCCCAAGTGCAGAAACTGCAGTCGTTGCTATATTGTCTGAACATCTCCGGCAGTTGGCACAAACTAGGAGCTTCGCATTGTAAAACCTATTAGGTGATCATGTTGCTCTTTCCATGATTAAGGGGTCGATTCCGATCCTGGAAAAAAATCCGCCGTACGATTCGTATTCGTAGCCGAATCCGTACGAATGTAAAAATTCCGTCCGACCTGCGTAGTACGATCCATTTCCGCCTATTCCCGTACGATTATCAGCGAACCATACGAACTACAGTCGCAGACCCATACGAATTAGCGTACAAATTGTAAAAATGCTGTACATCCATACAAGTACGATCCAGTTCGGGAACCCAGTACGCGATTTGTACGGCCCAAAGTAGTCGCGCATGAAGAATGAATCGTACGGAAAATATCGCCTCTCAGCAAGCCACATCAACACATACGAACCGTTTACCCCTCAATCAAGTGTACGTGAACCCCCCCACCCCACCAACGGCCCGTATAAGTCACCCGCACCTACAGGTATGACACTCACACACCCCGATCAAGCGACCGCGAAACCCCCACCGCCCAACGGCCCGTATAAGTCAGCCGCACCTACAAGTACGACACGCACACACCCCGATCAAGCGACCGCGAAACCCCCACCCCCCAACGGCCCGTAAAAGTCAGCCGCACCTACAAGTACGACACGCACACACCCTGATCAAGCGACCGTGAACCCCCCCACCCCCCAACGGCCCGAATAAAGTCACCCGCACCTACAAGTACGACACGCACACACCCCGATCAAGCCTACACGAACCCCCCACCCCCCAACGGCCCATATAAGTCACCCGCACTTACAAGTACGACACGCACACACCCCAATCAAGCGACCGCAAACCCCCCCACCCCCCAACGGCACGTATAAGTCACCCGCACCTACAAGTACGACACGCACACACCCCGATCAAGCGACCGCGAACCCACCCACCCCCCAACAGCCCGTATAAGTCAGCTGCACCTACATGTACGACACGCACACATAACGCGAACCCCTAAACCAGCACAAGGTGGTTGAAAACGAGTCGCACAACACCACAAAACATGTCTCCTGTGTACACACCATTGGGAAACAATGTCCTGGCCACATACAAACAGGCAAACAGAGGGCCAAAGTAACACCCACCCCATATAACACACTCACCACTAATTCAAAATAAGCCACACCCACAAATGGACCTATAAAAGGGTCCACACATACAACCCAACATCCTTTGCAGCATACCTATTTGAAAAAAGAAGACCCTGCCAGCACATCAACAACTGCACCCATTAACCTTCACACATACACCTTATCACATCTACACCCACACCACCCCCTTCACAATCAGACCCACACACCCTCATCCATACACACCATCACCCCCTCAATCACATACACCCCACACCAAGGCCACACAAAAGAATCCAAAGTTCACTAACCCGGAGATGGAGACCCTTACAGATGAAGTCATCAGAGTCGAGCCACAGCTGTTTGGCGCATTGGTCAGACAGACCAGCATAGCAGAAAGAACACGCCTGTGGGAGAGGATCGTAGACAGGGTCAATGCTGTTGCACCCATCAAGCGCACCAGGCAGGAATGCCAGGCCAGGTGGTATGATCTGCGGAGGATGGTCAAGAAGAAGATGGACCAGGACTACCCCTGTGCACATAAACACTGGAGGTGGTGGTCCCCACAGACCTCCACAATACCAGCGCTGGGAGGAGAAAGTCATGACCCTGCTACCACCATTGGGAGTTCACGGAATACAAGGAGCCGTTGAGCCTGGTGAGTATACAAACAACTCATCTAATGTGGGGGTACTCCCAACAGTGCCCAACAGTATGGGGGTGGGTGGTCATGAGTCTCAGCAGTGCCCAACAGTATGGGGGTAGTTGCAAGGGGGAGGCTGAAAGGGTGGAAGGTGTAGGGTAGGAGGCTGCTCTCATCCCATATGTCCCAAGTACACACCGAAGCACCATGCTCAATGCACAGGGAGTGTGAAATTACGGACAAGATAGTAGACAATAGGCCCTGGTGTATGCAGCACAAGGCCCTCCTGTGATCATTGCAAACACAAACACCAGGACAAGGTCAGACATCCTGTGCAGGAACCTACAACCACGATCATGGCAGCATGCTTCAAGGGGGCACAGCCAAACCACGAAGGATGGACGCTTGCAGGTCACACTCAAACTACTAGCATGGCCTGTCACACACACCCCTTACATAAAATTATCCCCTGGGGACAGGCAATGGAGTGCAACACTGTCACAATTGTCATGTAGCTCAATAAAACAATCACTCATATGATTACGCATCCAACTTTAACATGCACAGTGCTGATTCTCAAGTCCATTGTGCCTCTCACACAATGCACTTGACCCATCTTATGAACGTTGTGGATGCACTTACTGCTGGTGGTCTTACCCACACACGCACCCTCTACTGCTGGGCACTGCTGGGGGTCTTAGCCACACACACACTTTAATGCTGGGCACTGCTGGGCACTGCTGGGTGTATTTTCCACACATCACTTAGATGTGACGCAACATACACATACATTTCTGACGTATGTCCCACATGTCTTGACTATTACACTGGTGATATGCGGTAGCGTACCGTACCCAGAGGTTGATGATGTAGGTGCGGCACGTCTCACTATTACACTGGTGATATGCGGTAGCGTACCATACCCCGAGGTTGATGGCGAAGTTGCGGCACGTCTCACTATTACACTGGTAATATGCGGTAGCGTACTGTACCCCGAGGTTGATGACGTAGGTGCGGCACGTCTGACTATTACACTGGTGATATGTGGTAGCGTACCGTACCCCGAAGTTGATGACGTAGGTGCGGCACGTCTCACTATTACACTGGTGATATGCGGTAACGTACCGTACCCCGAGGTTGATGGCGTAGGTACGGCAATGTCTGACTATTACACTGGTGATATGCGGTAGCGTACCGTACCCCGAGGTTCAGTGGCGGCTGGTGACATTTGAAAGTAGTGGGGCGTAAAAGTTTGAGGTGAGTGCTTGGTGGCGAGTGAGCCTAGTGAGTGAGTCTGACTGCCATAAGGTGGGTTTGCGGGATCCTTCTCGCCATTTTTGTAATCACACTGACTATCCCCAGAGAGCTAAACTAACCCAGCCAATCAGTATTCAGATGCTGATTAAAACGCTGCGCTGTGTAATATCTGAAAAAAGTCCGTGTGACAATGGTGAACACTGCACAGAGATGGTACCCTGATCACCGAAGCGCAAACGTGGGCATTCTCAAAGTAATGCCTTTTTGCTATCCACATTAAATGGATTTATAAACAAACTTCTCCTTTAAGCAGGTATATGAGTGATCTCTCCTGCGATACTGTTGGTGTGAAATAAGGACACTTAAAAATTAATGTGTGAGAGTAACACAGGCTATGCACTTTGTGGGGGGTAGGGAGGGGGAAATCCTAAAACAAATCCCTGCTGCCAGTTGTTGCCAACCCTTGGCCTGAATACTTCCTATGGGATGTCATTGAGCTAAAAATATACCCCAGCCTGACCAGTGCTGCTTCACCTTTAATTTATCAAAAGCCACCATTAATAACACTGTAAAGTCTTTAGTCACATATAGGAGGCTTGGATGTCACACAAGTGACCTTTCTCAACTCTAATCCTGCAGTGTCCCTCTGTCCCTGCTCTATGTAGGCCATCTGCTGATGAGTGCTTCTCTCTTAAAGAAGCCACAGCTCCCATCAGTGTGTCTGTGCTATCCTCCATGTGACAGTATCATCACAGAAGCCAGGGTGGATGGTACTTGTCTCAAGTAATCACTTCATCTGGGAGGAGGAAGATGACAATGTCTGCGTTATTTTTGAGATGGGTGGGAATGGGATATGACCACTGACAGCTTTCACATCACATCCATCATCCATGAGAGGATAATTGCAGAAGGAAAGGCGCTCATGAAGCACTCAGCACAGGTACATCTAGTGACAGGTGTACTGTAGGACATGTTAAGGAGTTCTGCTTCATGTGTAACAATGGCGCTGAGCGCTACTATAATTGCATTTTGTTCAGTGAACAGCTTCTCACAGTAGCATCATATATTCACCCGGGACACTATTTGACGTAGCAGTAACCAGTGCCACAGCATTGTATAGCCACAGGTCAGTTTGTGGGACATTTTGTGGTTTTGTAGCCAAAACATATGGATGGTTTATGCGGCTTAGGAACAATGTCCATACCACTGCACTAAACGTTTCTTACTTAGCACACAAGTTCTCCGTCCTGGGACACTACAGCGCCACAGCCCAGCAGAACACTCTCTACCCTGGGGGCACCACACAGCCCAGCACAACGCTCTCTATCCTGGTAACACCACAGCTCCACAGCCCAGTACAAATCTCTCCATCCTGGGACACAACACCACCACTGCCCGGTGGCGCAATGCTCTCTGTCTGACCTGGTAACACCACAGCATCACAGCCCGGTAAAATTCTCTCCATCCTGGGACATAACGTCACAGCCCAGCACAAGTCTCTCCATCCTGGGGACACCCCAGCCCCACACCCAGCAGAATGTTCTGCATCCTGGGGACACCACATCGTCCCAGCCTAGCATAATGCTCTCCATGCTGGGGACACCACGGAGCCACAGCCCCGCACAATATTCTACATCCCGGAGACCCCGCAGCCCAGCACAATGCTCTGCATCCTGGGGACATCATTAAGCAAGCCAGTTCATGAGAAGTGTTTACTTCGGCATTCTTCGGCAAACAGCCTGTTTTTCAATCCCTGAAGGAAAGTGAAGTAGTTCTAAAGAGGCAATCGTGGCTCCATGACCGGACACTGAGAACAGGATTAAGCATGTTCCAAGCTCATTCAGCGCCCACAGAGAATATCCTCCGAAACTCCACAAGAGTGTGACAGCAGCGGCTGTCACGGAAAGGTCAGCTGCGCCTGCGTGTCCTCGCTCAGGGCTAGCAGAGCACCCCAGACAGCAGACAAGTGGTAACCCAATGTGTACTGAGTACTCGGGGGATGTGTCAAAAGCATTAATAGGCAAACCCGTCACTGCAACTGCAGCCAGTGCTGTGTGAGAGGAACCTGAAAAGAACAGGACCAATGTGACAGGAAGGACACCCAGCGGACTCTACAGCTACTAAAGCGGGGAGGGGGGGGGGGGGGGGGACACAGGCTGCATTAAATGGTGCAGGGAGACAGGTAGGTAAAGCGACACGTATCCTGAGAGGAAGACACCCTTCCTGAGAGGACAGGCTTTGCAGTCAGTGGTGGGACAGGGGAGGTAGCTATATAAGTAAAGAGACAGGTATCCTGAGGGGTAGACACCCTTCCTGAGAGGACATGCTCTGCAGTCAGCGTGACCAGGAGACAGCCAAAGAGGTAAAGACTGAGACTGACAGATGCCCTGAGAGATAGACTGATGAAACCCAGAGAGGACAGGCTCTGCTTTCAGTGGGACAGTGGAGATAAATGAAAACGGATAGGCGAATACTCCTTTACTGTCTAAAATAGAGAGTGGAAATCGCCGTACTTTGTCTAACTCTGAAGATGTTGGGCGGGCGGAACAGCTTTCATCACTCAAAGCTCTTTGAATTTGTGGCCAGCCTTAGTGGCATTTAATGGACCCATCACATTTTTCAAGAAGAGCGTGGACAGTAGAGAAGATAAATACATTGCCACAAAAAAACGAACAAAAAATGTGCCACATGAGTTAAAACCACAAATGACAAGATAAACCGCTGCAAAATACGTGACATTCTTTCATATAACATGCAAAGGTGGCCATTCGCAAATCTTTAGTATTTTATATGTACATGCATAAATGCGTGTGAGTGTGTTTGTTCACAGGCATGAGTGTGTATGTACATATACATGCTTAGCTTATTTATGTATGCACAACTGTACATATATATTATATCCGTGGGTGTGTAGATGTACCTGTTTGTACGGTAGTTGTATGTATATAGCGCAAATGTAGTTAGAAAACAGGGAAACAGTCCTCCTCAGGCAGTCTTTCCTCCCAGCTGCAATTATACTAAAACGTTTTACCCCAAACTAATCCCATATTCTAACAAAAAGGATAGGGTAATTTACCTGACTGCCGTCCGTCAGCACCGCATCCTGGGACCTTGGCGCCTTTACTAGTAGAGCGGAAACCGGAAACCCTGACCTCTGTCCTCAGCCAATCCTGGGCGACACAGGGCACAGTTGCTTTCTGCCCGCCTGCCCATTAGGAGAGCGAGGTTTCGCTCTTCTAATGGGCATGCACCAGGCACAAGTGCGCATGCGTGGGCAAGGCTGAAAAACGTGCCTCCGGCCCCACTTATGCGCACCTGTGTGCTGCTGCCTTCCCCAGACAATGCCTTATGCCTGTCAGTCAACATGACACAGGTCCGCCCACCCCCTTCAGACTCTGAAGGGGGTGGGCGGTCCTGGATCATGCTGACTGACAGGCAATGTCCCTCGGCGTTATGAACTTAAGTAAACTGAGAGTTTACTTCAGTTCAGAGCTACGCCGAGGGAGCTGCGGGTGCGGGCGGGGGGGCAACGCCCCAACGCCCCCAATGGACGCACCGCCACTGCCGAGGTTGATGGCGTAGGTGCGGCAAGTCTCACTATTACACTGGTGATATGCGGTAGCGTACCGTACGCCGAGGTTGATGACGTAGGTGCGGCACGTCTGACTATTACACTGGTGATATGCTGTAGCGTACCGTACCCCGAGGTTGATGACGTAGGTGCGGCACGTCTCACTATTACACTGGTGTTATGCGATAGTGTACCGTACCCCGAGGTTGATGACGTAGGTGCGGCACATCTCACTATTACACTGGTGATATGCGGTAGAGTACCGTACCCCAAGGTTGATGGCGTAGGTGCGGCACGTCTGACTATTACACTGGTGATATGCGGTAGCGTACCGTACCCCGAGGTTGATGGCGTAGGTGCGGCACGTCTCACTATTACACTGGTGATATGCGCTAACGTACCGTACCCCGAGGTTGATGACGTAGGTGCGGCACGTCTGACTATTACACTGGTGATATGCGGTAGCGTACCGTACCCCGAGGTTGATGGCGTAGGTGCGGCACGTCTCACTATTACACTGGTGATCTGCGGTAGTGTTTGGCGCAACATACCCCCGACATTACAGGCGTGCAATGGTGATGTGCGTGTGTGGCGCCACGTACAGGTATACTTCAGTTGTTGGGGTTCGTTGTACTCACCATCTGCGCCGTCGTCGGTTTCTATGTACGAGGTGGTGGGCGTACAGGACTGGGATGACATGGATGATGGGGTTCATGTCTTGTTTGTTGCGTACCGGGGTGTGGTTCGGGCCGGACTCTGCTTTTACGGCAGTTTTGAGCTTTCGTAGCGAAAGAGCCGTACGGAGTGTCTTCAACACGGATCTTACTTCCTGGTATGGATGACGCGGTCTATTTACGTTCGGACGTTGCGTGAAGTGTCAGCCGAATGCAAATCGTATGGACTTGCGATTTGTACAGAGTTTGTTACGAGTCGTACGGAGTGACGCTTTGGGTTGGGATCGTACTTGCAGAATCGTACGGGGACGTTTAGGAGTACGAATCGTATGGGGAAAAACGCTCCATACGAAGATTCGGAGCGCTTTTTACCTGATCGGAATCAACCCCTAAATGTATTGACTGGGTGACTGTTCCTGATTCAGATCATTTATTTATTTTCTTCCAAAAGCAGTTCAGCTCTTTCTCCTGAGTTAAGGTAATAAGGTTTTCTTGCTATGTTTGTGGAGTGGACACATTTGTTGAGGGATCTGAGTTGCTTTTTGAAAAAAACGTTATTTAACTTTATGGTGGAATATCATAAAATTAGCTAAACCATCAAACATTGATGGTGGGGAGAGTAAACACATGTTCGAGGCAAAAGTATAAACTAAAGTAACAAAATACAGCTCTACATAGGGCAGGAGAAATGTATGATGGAAAGCAACCCATCATCACATCATCCAATATTTATTATGCTTTAAGCCACGATATGACAATATGAATATAAAAACCCCACAATATATACTTAGATTCTTTGCACGAATAAGTTAAATAGCATTAGTGCATCCGATTGGTCTCACTGACCACCCCTGTTCAATCAAAAAGGCTCACAATGGCTGGCATAAATCCCTGGGCTGCATACTGAGGGTAGAAGTTTTTTTTTCTCATTATAATATATTGTCTTTATAATACGTTGTGGCAAGAGGGGGTGAACCGCTGTCCTAACCCATAGCAACTCGCCTTTTGGCCATCAATGCAATGGCTACAAACCTGCAGCAGGTCTTGGGAATATCATGCACATACTCCACGAGCCCCCACATAAGATCCGGCTCCATCTCTATCCCAGTTATCACTGCCAGGTCACGAAAGACCTGTATCCAGAGCTGGGCCACCTGCGGGCATCTCAGCAGCAGGTGGAGAAAATCAGCCTCACGATGCCTGCAACTTGTGCAATATGCATCCATGCGAGGTCTCAGGTTCCTGAGACCATGAGGGGTATAATAAACCATATGTAGGAACCTATAGTGACTTGCTCTGTGGCAGCCATTCATAGACAACTTCAGAGTTTGCTGCACATTGGACATTTGTCTACCTAAGTTTTGTTCCCATCTTTCCTTATCTTAAGCAGGACCCCAGATTGGAACCATACTGACATATCGCAGATTTTAGAAAACAGCTGTTTAGTTCTAGGGACTGCAATAAGATATGAGTGATGTGTTAGCTACAGAGGCTGTCACAGAAATCCCTCAGGAGATGATAAAATGTCAAATTAAGCCTATGATATTAAAAAAGATCTACCATCGCCCTGCTGGTAGGCTATGCAAATTGCCTCTAATATTAAAACCGACTATTGTGGAATAGCTTCCCTAACATAGTAATCCTTAAGGGCCTGTTTCACAAAGGTAAACTTAGACGTCTGATCTAAACTTAGGCAAAATTTCTAAGTTTACAACTTTGAGAATTCACAAAGGGCATTTACGAGTACTATCTTTATGTCTGCACTAGGGTGGATCTCCGCTCTGAATGTGGACATAAAAATAGTACTCTTAAATGCCCTTTGTGAATTCCCAAAGCCGTAAGCGTAGACGTTTGGTCTAAGTTAAGATTAAGCAATCAATCAATCAATCAATCAATCAATCAATCAATCAAAGCATTTATATAGCGCGCTACTCACCCGGAGGGTCTCAAGGCGATAGGGGAGGCGGGGTCCGCTACTGCTCGAACAGCCAGGTCTTGAGCTACTTCCTGAAGGCGAGGTGGTCCTGGGTCAGGCGGAGGTGGGTCGGGAGGGAGTTCCAAGTCTTGGCGGCGAGGTAGGAGAAGGACCTTCCCCCTGTGGTGGCTCTTCAGGTGCGGGGGACGGCGGCGAAGGCGTGGACGGTCGATCGAAGCTGGCGATTGGGAGCGTAGAAGTTGAGGCGGCTGTTGAGGTATCCTGGGCCTTGGTTGTGCGGGGCTTTGTGTGCGTGGGTGAGGAGACGGAAGGTGATTCTCTTGTTGACCAGGAGCCAGTGCAGGTCTTTCAGGTGTCCGGAGATGTGGTTGCAACGGGGGATGTCCAGGATGAGTTGAGCTGAGGCGTTCTGGATCTGCTGGAGTCTCTTCTGGAGTTTGGCGGTGGTTCCGGCGTAGAGCGAGTTGCCGTAGTCCAGACGGCTGGTGACGAGGGCCTGGGTGACCGTCTTCCTGGTCTAGGTGGGGATCCACCTGAAAATTTTGCGCAGCATGCGTAGGATGATGAAGCACGATGAGGAGACGGCGTTGAATTGTCTGGTCATGGAGAGGGAGGAGTCCAGGATGAAGCCCAGGTTGCGTGCGTGGTCTGTTGGTTTGGGTGCGCTGCCTAGGGCGGGGCGCCACCAGGAGTCGTCCCAGGTGGAGGGTGAGGATCCCAGGATTAGGACTTCCGTCTTGTCCGAGTTCAGTTTCAGGCGGCTGTTCTTCATCCATTCGGCTACCTCTTTCATCCCTTCGTGTAGGTTGGCTCTGGCGGTGGCGGGGTCGTTGGTGAGGGAGAGGATCAGCTGGGTGTCGTCGGCGTAGGAGATGATGTTGAGGTTGTGCTGGCGTGCGATGGCTGCGAGGGGGCTCATGTAGACGTTGAAGAGGGTTGGGCTCAGTGAGGAGCCTTGAGGAACGCCGCAGATGACTTCGGTGGCTTCTGATCTGAACGGGGGGAGGCGGACTCTCTGTGTCCTTCCGGCGAGGAAGGAGGTGATCCATTCCAGTGCCTTCTCCTGGATTTCAACGTTGCTGAGGCGCTGTACTAGGGTACGGTGGCAGACAGTGTCGAAGGCCGCGGAGAGGTCTAGGAGGATGAGGGCCGCTGTTTCTCCGTTGTCGAGCAGGGCTCGGATGTCATCTGTTGCTGCGATCAGGGCGGTCTCGGTGCTGTGGTTGGCCCGGAAGCCAGACTGCGAGAGGTCGAGGGATCAGTTCGTCTCGAGGAAGGCGGCCAGCTGCTTGTTGACGGTCTTCTCGATGACTTTTGCGGGGAACTGGAGCAGCGAGATGGGTCGGTAGTCCTTGAGGTCGGTGGGGTCGGCTGATGGCTTCTTTAGTAGGGCGCTGAGTTCGGCGTGCTTCCAGCTCTCCGGGAAGGTAGCGGTGTTGAAGGAGGTGTTGATGATGTCCCGCAGGTGGGGTGCGATGACAGCGTCGGCCTTGTTGAAGACGTGGTGAGGGCCAGGGTCGGTCGGAGATCCGGAGTGGATGGAGTTCATCGTGCAGATGGTGTCTTCGGTGCTGATCGGGGTCCAAGCGCGGAGGGTGGTGGTGGGGGGCGGTGGTTTGGTCGTGGTGTGCATCGGTTCAGAGCTGAAGCTGTTTGTATGTCCGCGATCTTGTTGTGGAAGTAGGAGGCGAGGGAGTTGCAGAGGTCTTGCGAAGGGGTGATGTTGTTTCCGGCGTTGGGGTTGGAGAGCTCTTTGACGATGTTGAAGAGTTCCTTGCTGTTGTGTGCGTTGTTGTCCAGTCGTTCCTTGAATGCAGTTTTCTTGGTGTTGTGGATCAGTTGGTGGTGTTTTCGGGTGGCGAGCTTGAGGGCAGTCATGTTGTCCGGTGTTGGGTCTCTGCGCCAGGCTTTCTCACGGGCTTTGCAGTCCTTCTTGGAGCTCTTGAGTTCGTCGTGAACCATGGGGCTTTCTTGCTGCCGGGTCTGCTAGGCAGGGTCCTCAGGAGGGCGAGGTCGTCCGCGCAGTCGCTGATCCACTTCGTGAGGTTGGTGGCCGCTTGGCTGGGCGCTGGTGGTTGGGTTCTTGCTCAGGGAAGTCGCGAGCTGGTCGGCTGTGATCTTGTTCCAGCCTCTGTGTGCAATCTGTTGCTGTTGGTGGTGGATCGTGGTCCTTTTGAAGCTGAAGTGGACGCAGCTGTGGTCCGTCCAGTGGAGTCCGGTGGCGTGGCTGAAGGCGATGTCCTTGCTGGATGAGAAGACGGGGTCGAGTGTGTGTCCGGCGTAGTGGGTGGGGGTGGTCACCAGTTGCTTGAGTCCGAGGTTAGCGAGGTTGTCCAGCAGGGGTGGTGGTGTTGCGGTCATTGTTGTTCTCCAGGTGGAAGTTGATGTCCCCGAGGAGGATGTAGTCAGCGGAGGGGAGGGCATGCAGGCTGACGAAGTCGGCGATGTCCTCGCTGAATTGTGTACGTGGTCCCGGGGGTCTGTAGATGAGGGTGCCTCTGAGGGTGGTCTTGGGGTTGATGTGGATCTGGAAGTGCAGGTGCTCGGCGGGTGCTCGGGTGTCGTCGGTGTTGGTCGTGATGCGGATGGAGTTCCTGTGGATGATGGCGATGCCTCCTCCTGTCTGGTTGACGCGGTCCCTCCGGATGATCTTTTAGCCGTCCGGGATGGCGATGGCGATGTCGGGCGCTGAGGAGGCGTTCATCCAGGTTTCCGTGAGGAAGGCGACATCTGGGGTTGTGGTGTCGAGCAGGTTCCAGAGCTCGACGGTGTGTCTGTGGACGGAGCGGGTGTTGAGCAGGATGCACTGCAGGTGGCTTCTGCTGTTGCTCGTCGAGGTCTTGGGCACTGCTGGAGTGATGCAGGTCCGGATGCAGGTGAACTTGCAGGAGTTGCAGCAGAAGGGTCCGTGGGTACGTCTCGGGGTGGCTTAGTAGCAATCCGGGAGTCGGCCGGCGTTGAGTGCGTTGAGTTCGGTGGCGCTGTAGGTCCGGCGGGCGGGCTGGTTTCTGCGAGGGGCCAGGGTTCCTGGCACTGGGCGCGATCCAGGCGCGGATGGGCGCAGACGGGCTTACCTTTGGCGCGCCTTCGGCACACTCGGCGCGCCCGCTGCGCGTGCATGCTGCGCGTACGCGCGGTCGCCATATATGGCGAAGTGGGAGGGAGGGCGGAGCAGCTGGGAGGCGGGACCGGGGAGGGCACAGAAGGCAAAGGGGGCGTGGCCGTGAGCACGGCGGCGGGAAGCGGGGAGCGGGGCGGGGGTCGCAGGGGCAGAGCGAGGTGATCGGCGCTGGGGGAGAAAACAAGAAATAAATTAGCAGACACACAGTAAAACTATGAACCAAGCACGACTCATCCTGGACATCCCCCGTCGCAGCCACATCTCCGGACCTCAGCACGACTCATCCTGGACATCCCCCGTCGCAGCCACATCTCCGGACACCTGAGAGACCTGCACTGGCTCCCGGTCAACAAGAGAATCACCTTCCGTCTCCTCACCCATGCGCACAAAGCCCTACACAACCAAGGCCCAGGATACCTCAACAGCCGCCTCAACTTCTACGCTCCCAAACGCCAGCTTCGATCGACCAGCCACGCCCTCGCCGCCGTCCCCCGCATCCGAAGAGCCACCAAAGGGGGACGGTCCTTCTCCTACCTCGCCGCCAAGACTTGGAACTCCCTCCCCACCCACCTCCGCCTGACCCAGGACCACCTCGCCTTCAGGAAGCAACTCAAGACCTGGCTGTTCGAGCAGTAGCAGACCCCCCTCCCCCAGCGCCTTGAGACCCTCTGGGTGAGTAGCGCGCTATAGAAATGCGATGATTGATTGATTGATAGGACGGGGCACACAAGTACAGCCAACAACAAGTACAGCACACAAGTACAGCAGATAACAGACAGGACAACGGCAGCAGGCAAAAAAAGACGGGCTATGCAGCGGGGGGCGGGGTCCACGGGGCGGGCTCAGCGAGGCTGAGGGCGGCAGCGGGAGGGAGTAGCACACGCTACAGCTGGTGGCCGTGCAGCGCAGGAGTGTCCTGTAAACAGGTCACCTGTCCTGTAAACAGGTCACCTAAGTTTACCTTAGTGAATCAGGCCCTATATCTTTAAGTTGGATGCTGGCTCCCTTATCTATCGCAGGGGAATCAGGGGGTTGCCAATAAGGGGCATATGAGGTGAGTATAGTTGTGGTAACTCAGAATATATTACGAAACAGCATCATGCATTGACCGCATTTGTGACAGGATTTATATCTCGAGGGCCTTTTGGAACAGAGCATAGTCTATAAGGGTGAGGGGTCAGCTATGTCTATCTCAACCACAATGTGTTGTGGAGTTGGAGATGGTGGTTCCAGTAGTATGCTTACTGAGCTTTTGCGTAATTATAATAAAGAACGGAATCTGGCACATCAAATCCACACTCTTGAACTGGTAGACTAAAGCACCTTGAGCTTTTATTGGGTGGGCCCATATTAACCAGTGACTTCAGTATAGAGAAAAAGTGCCTAGTCAGATGTATGGGAAAGTTATTAAACAAATATAGAAATTTGGGCATGATAACCATTTTAATCAAGGCAATTCTGCCAATCTTAGGCAATGGAAAACGTATCCAACTATGTATTTGACCAGTTAAGCTAACAACGATCCTAGCATAATTTTCCTTTTCTATACAGTCGACATCTGTATGTGTGTGATTCCCAAGGCATATAATTAATAACACGGCAGACTCCACCAGAAAGTCAAGCTCACAGAGGTCACTGCTATGGGTTAGAAGGAAATAGTAGTTTTTTCCCAGTTAATTGTTGAACTAGGTAGTGCCCCTTATAGCACAAGCAACCTAATAATTGGAGATAGGTTTACGTTCACATTTTCCCCAAATAGAGTGACATCATTGTCGAAAAAAGAAATACGTAAATGGTGTGATTTGAAACCGAGCCCTTAGGGGCAGATTTATGAGGCTGTTGCGCCTCTTTGCGCCACAATTGCGTCACTTTATTTGATGCAACTGCGGCGCAAACAATGCGCCCTATTTACAACGTGACGCATCTAGGAGATGCGTCATATTGTAAAGCACTGCGCCATAAGGAGGCGTTCCTGCGCAGGGGGGGGGGGGGGCGTTCTGAAAGTGGCTGAGTGAAATCTATGAGATTTCACTCAGTCACTTTCAGGGCAATGCTGCGTCAAAACCCTGCGCCTGCTTGAAGCAGGCGTAGGTCTTGATGCAGCATTAGTAGAATGGGGCACCCCCGAGCCTTGCGACGCAACTCCAGCAATGTGCCACATTTCCGGCACAGATGCGTCACGCATCTTTGCCGTTTTTGCACCATGATGTGCCGCATAATAAATGCGGCGCACCATGGGTGGCGTAGCTGTGGCGCACTGTGGCGCACGTTAACTGGCGCATCCCTCGGGATGCGCCAGTTAACATAAATCTGCCCCTTAGTGTCTACATAGACACCTATGGGTTGTTGCCTGCTTTATAAAGTGTTTTAACATACCAGGAACTGCCTACTCTTAACTGCAAAGTTTCATTTTTTCTTTTTAAATGCAGCCCGTTTTCATTTAAGGAAAACGGGCTGCGCTAAAAAAAAAAAGACGGCTTTATTTAAAAGCAATCACAGACATGGTGGTCTGCTGACCTCAGCAGGCCACCATCCCTGTTATGGCGTAGATTCCTAATGGGTTGCAAATTGCGACCTAACTCATGAATATTCATGAGGTTTGTCTATTTGCGACCCATTTGGAATCACTAATGAAACTCAAAATAGTTAGATACAGCAGAATAGTGATTACCTAATTGCGATTCGGAGAAAATCGCAATTAGGTAATCGCTACTTGAATTAATGATACATGTGATCCTACGTTAGTTGTTTTTGCTAGTTGCACTGTTTCAATTAAATTAACCAGCAGTCTAGTGGTGTTAGTCAAGAATTTGCTCCTAACAAATCCTGTTTGGTTTAGATGTATTCATTTCCGAAGTACTTTTTCCAGTCATGAGCTTTCAAAAAGATGTTACATTCTGCATTGAGATAGGATGCTAATTCTTGCTGTTTTGCAGGAATTATTGCTCCTAGTGGACGGGGATGATATATGCTTCAGTTAAGGTGCTTTCTGGGTATTTGCTGTTTGCAAAGTGATTTTAAAGGTTCAGCATTTTGGGTGCTGGTTCATTCGCGAATAGTAGATCAAATGTAGGTGGTAACCCATCAGGCCAAGGCGCTTTGTTTTTTCTTGAGCAGTGCATGTTATCACTCATCTCTTAATCTGTGAGGTCGTTTCCTAATGATGAGAGGTCGGGTTTCTAGTGGAAGTTTTTTTAATTGGTTGAGAAGTTGAAGTCTTGCACAGTCTATGTTTTCTACGGATATATAGTTTTTGGTAGAGGTATTTAAATGCATGAGATATCTCTTTCCTTGAATATAGTTTTCCCTCTGCAGTTCAAGATGGAGGATACTTCGCATTTCTCCTGCCATCATTGGTTTCCACCAGTGTGATATTTTGCTTTAATGCTTGAGAGGACATGATCTGCGGAAATGGAACATCTCGTATCTCCTATTACCGAGGCGTCTTGGCGCTGAGGTGTATGTGGGTAGTGCAGCATTTGCAGATCTAGGTTACATATGAGAAACTAAGTCCAGCTTGATTATAAGTGCCATATTGAGGTGCATCTTGGTGGCAGGGGAGTTTGACGTTAAATCGAATGATATTAAGATCGGTTTATAGTTTCAAATTGACATTGGGAGAATACATATATCTATTAGAAAATTGAGCATTTTTGGTTTAAAAATAAGTTTTCTATTCTCATATGTAAGGAGTGCAGGTGAGACAAGAATGTAAATTCTTCACCTTCTGGGTTTGCTCATGCCCAGAAAATCTATTTACTTTTCATCTCCAATTCTGTTTGAAATATTTGCAATATATGTAACATTTGATTTGCACAATGGCATCTAAGTAGGTTTTACACTTTCCACCTGGGATCAGGTTTCATCAATGAGGGAGGGACATACTAAGGCCCTGTTTGGTCTTCCAAAATGCAGTATCACCAGAGGTTGGGGTATAGACTTTGAGATGTGTGTACATTTGCCAACTTCTATAAATGATAGACTCAATGACTATGATAGTCCGATTTAGTTGTGATAATTTAGGGTTTGAGTTTTTGTTTAAGAATGGCTCCACCATTTCCCCCATGCAAGAAGAAATAAAATCACTTTATCTAATTTCCTTTCAGTTTAATTGATTCTTCTTCATTTAGGTGGGTTTCTTGTAAGATTTTCTGTCATTCGATTGTCGCTGACTCCTTTTATACTCCATGATACGCATTTGACACACATTTTAAGATATTTGACTGTGATGATTTGAGTGTGCATCTTGAAGCTGTACAATAACTGTATGTAGTTGTATCTAGCATCTGATGGAAGGTGATAGTGTTGAATGAGTTGAGGTGGGGGAGAAAAGATGAAATCAGATGTGTGTTGCTTTTGAATTAAGCTAGGTGACAGCCAATGGCATTCTTTACGTTAAAGGACACAGGAACAATAACACTTTGTTGGTATCTAAGTGCAAGTGATATTCTCTATGAGCACTAAGCATCATCCTGAGAATTTATGCGTGTTAGGCTGTGCATGGTTTAGAGTGGTTATAGATTGCTTTAGTTACTTGGTCTCTTTTGATTGTTTTCCATTTCTTTGGCAGAAATTCCAGCAGGGATTCTGGTTTCTCTGAGGTCTTAATTTGTCTTTATATGCTATCTTGCATCTGTTAGGGTAGAGGAAATGGACCCTAATGTTTTGGTGCCTCATAGTGGGTCTTATGTCCTAAGATGATTTTTTCCCCCTTGTTGTGGTGGTTCCCGTGTTGTATGACGTTTTAGGATCCGATTGACATTTCCAGATTCATGTCTTTATATAGGAACAATTCACATTGCCCTAATATAGGCATAGAAATCATACCCATATTTAGACGTAGCCCATGCAGTCCAAATACAGGCATGACTACTTCTACCCGTACCAAAAAAACCACAACGATTTCTTGAAAAATCGGCTTAAAGCAGTCAGGGACATCCCTTGCTTGAATATTGATTTGTCTAAGTACTCATAGAGTTTTCAAAGAACTACTATTCCCTTGGGGTTCATTTCTGACGTTATTATGCACGACTTTACGTCAAACTAGGCACCTTCAAGTTATAAATATGCCTTCACTTGCTCTAGCAAGGACACAGTGATTCGGAGCAGCTCGATTATCTACTTGCCCGACGCAGCTCGCTACAGCAAGTGCTGAAGGAAGCCGACCCTCCAGCTGACGCACTGATCGAGAAGCTGTCCTTTCTCTCGCTAAGAATCCAGCTACAGTGTTTCCAAGCTCCTCTTGCGGGGTGTTGGGAAATCGAGTCCGAGACAAGAGATACCAGACCTCCTTCATTCTAAACGATGGTATGGAGCTGATTAGACCCTAGGAGAAATCTTGGATAGATTCTTGGCAAAGAAACTAAACCTATGCTACACCATACTTACTTCTTCCCTCGTACTAAGACTTAGGTTGGGTACATTGGGGTAGGCGTATTTTAGAAGCACAAGTTGAGTACTTTTAGTCATTATTATATATGTATGTATTTATATATGGTTTAGAAACCATACAATGCTTTTACAGTGTTATTTTATAATACTATTCTCGCTGTATGCATTATACTTTGCAGCTTGCATTACGATTGTAGCACTTCACTTTGTTTGCAAGAGAAAGAAGTCTGTTCAATAAATCTTTTTCTTGAAAACGCCCGTTTCTCTATTTTCTCTGCACCTCTGATGAAACGAAGCATGCACGATTGACTGAGTAAAATATCTATCTATTGTTTCCACGACTCTGAAGATACGTTTATTCTTGGGGAAACAAAGTTGTCATGTTTATGCAGTTGTGAGAAACTAATCCCTTCTTGTCTATTCGAGAAAGTTTCTAGTGACCTCTGAGCTAGCTGGCACTCACAATTAAATTTAATATATTCGATAGAGACCTAGTTGACCTTAGTCCTACGTCAAATCTATAGGATATATTATTCCAATGCGCAGAGCCTGTTGGGAATATAGGAACTACACTACATGGCGCCGAACGTTTGGTAAGGCACTAATTTAACGCTATATACTAGAGTAACTCAGTCATGCTTTTCACAGAGACCCCTTTTTCCCTTAAAATACTCCAATAGACGTCTGGAGTGGGTAAATGGATAAAATATCCGCCATAACTGAGTAGGACGACAATTCTATGTATTCGATTTTGGTTTGTTCAACATTGAAGAATACAGTGTTCCAAAATATTGTGCACCTTATCTTTGTTTCCTTGAAACTTGCTCTGCAAACTTTCATTAAACAATGTCGAATAACGACGGCAACAACGCGACCGGTGGAGCTGCAGCAACTGCAACACAACCGGCCTTAGACGTTACAGGTTTCCAACAAGACGACCCGGTTGCTACAATCATCCTGGAAAACTTAAGGAAAACTATCAATATAAAGCTTATAACAAATGGCCTATCATCAAGGTAGGGTAATCTTTGTCATAGAGGCACATGAATATCAGCAGACAGAGGTATTCTATTCATGGATTATCTTCCCTGAAGCGAATCCAGTAACACATGTGTTTCACTTCGACAAAGAAGAGGAACCTCCAACGGAATACACGCCTTTCAAGAATGTTGAAATTCCACTAACATACCAAGAGCATGCGCTCTAGTTTAAAGGCGCTGCCGATTCAAAACTGCTCCATGTTCAAGATCTGCTGCCTGTCCTTTAAGGCTAGCTGGCACTCCCAATTAAGTTTAATATATTCGATAGAGACCTAGTTGACCTCAGTCCTACGTCAAATCTATAGGATATATTATTCCAATGCGCAGAGCCTATTTGGAATATAGAAACTACACTACACCCGTTGCATCCTGTGTAAAGTATAATTGTTGGCCTCCCAATTTAATTTTATTATTTTTTCTTGCTGCATCTATGAAGACTGGGGTTTGTGTGGTTTCCAACAAATATATAATAATTCCACTCTGTTTTGTACAGTATAATTGTTGGCCTCCCTATTTCATTTTATTCTTTTTCTTGCTGTTTCTAAGATGATCGGTGTTTGTGTGGTTTCCAAGAAATACATAATATGGCTTGTCTGCCTTGTGCAGTAAAGGCATTGGCCCTTGCATGTGATAGTATTCTATTTCCTTGCTGTTCTTATGATGATCTGTGTTTGTGTGGTTTCCAATAAATACATTATAATGCCTCTCTGTTTTATGGAGTTGGATAGGGGTCCAGTTTTTTGTACTCTTTTTTATAATTCATCGTTTTTCTTGTCATATGTTTGGCAAAAGATTGTTCAAGAACTTAATGGCATCCTCTTTTTTCCTTTCCCTCAGGAAATCTAAAATATTTGATCACTCTGGGTAGCCTCTCAAGTTTGTCTATTATGGCTTCGTTATTACTATGTAACTTTTCCGTGTTGTCTAGTTTCCCCGCGGTTGCTTGTAGTTCAATTGATGTAGAGGCCAGAAATGGTTTCACTGACTTCATTTCTTCCACAGTATCTGCTTAGGTGGGTTCTCTCGATTGTTTGAGTGGGAGTAGAGGATCCCTTTTCAGTCTTATGTTACTAATCTTAGCTATGTTGTTTTAGGGGCTTTTTGATACGATTTGCCAGTAGTAGTGGGTGGACTTCATCTTTCGTGTTCATATGTTATAGAATCTCCTTTGTTGCTGGAATCTTGTTGCTGTGTGCCTTTAATCGAGTTGGCTGTGGCAACATTGATGTGTTGTTTGGGGCATGCCTGTGCCTTTCTGTATTTGTGCTTGCCGTTTTCTTTGGGTGTTTGTTGTGCTGTGCTTTAGCATATTGGTTTTTTACTTATTTACTTTGGTGACAATAGGCAAGGAATAGACAGAAGAAATTGGAACTCCTGTCTGTTGAATGAGTTAGAACTAATACCTGTTGTGCACTCAGGTGACACCCTGTTGGTTTCAGATCAATAGGGGTATCAAGACAGAGCCTGTTCTCACTCTCATGCCACGTTCTTCGACTTTTCCCTATTTTCTACCGATATTGACAGAGCTATTGCAGCCGCTGGAGCCACTAGCACAGGCATTATCAGTGGGATAAACAGAGGCTCTGGCGCACTGAGTTTGCTATGGTTTTGCCTGTTTAGGTGGTGCTTGTTCTGCATGTCTGTGTGCCTGCTCAGTGCGTATAATATTGTGTCCCTTCCCAGCAACTTCTCGATTTTGCTTTTGGCTTCTCCTACCACTTTTGGGTTGTTTTACTGTTTGCTGTTTGGCTTCCCTTACTGTTCTACGGTCTGCCCTGCACTCTGAGCAACATCATTATTGCTGTCAAAAAGAAGCACAGCCTACCTCTCTTCTCTTCTTTTCCTCTTTTCTCTTGGTCCTCCTCCCCCTTTTTTTCATTACCCTTTTCCTTTATACTGCATGTGGAGCGGGCGAAGAGGAGAGTTGACCCAAGCTGTTATGACCAATATGGCAGAGCCTGTCTTCTTGCCACACCCTCATCTTCACCTAGCCCTGCACCATCATCTGTGTTCAGGGCTGATTGACCCAGGTGCCAAAGGTGTATTTCCTCTCAGCCAGAGCTCAATCTGTGATCATACCACAATCTATATAAATCATGATGTGAGCTGCTGCTCCTATTTCCGCCACAGGACCTCATTTTCCTTCCTCACATTCACAGGGGTATTAACAAAGGTAACTTACACATGTGGGTAATTTACATATGTAATTTACTCTTCCACGTTTAAGTAACTTTGCTACTTTGGCTATTCACACAAGTTGAGTGTAAAGTTGCTTAGAAGTGTAGACTTATATGACTTACATCCCATGAAAAAGGGGGTAAAGTCAAATTAATGAGTATAAAAGCTACGACTGCCAAAAAAAAAATAGTAGTCGATCATCACACATGGCCAACCAATGGTACTGCAACACTTTCCCATAGGCAATAATGGAGGTAGGAATTTAAAAAAAAACCCATAGGAAATAATGTTAAATTAAATTAAATTATTTAACATATTAAAAAATGTACGTTCATATAATTTAATTAAAAAATGTTTTCTAATGGTGAATATTTTTTATTGAATTATAAAACATTTCAAGAACATGTTTTTAATGTAAAGATTAATGTAAGATGAATTTTATTAAAATATAATTCAATTACTTTTAATTATTCTTTACATCACGGAGGTCAAGGTCTTGTGCAAGTATAAGATCGGTAATGTCAATAGCATGTTTTACAGCTGATCTGCAGTTAAGGAGCATAGATTTGATATGTGCTTTCGTTACTACACGTTCTTGGTGAGTTATAGGGAATCAATTATGCCTGTTTATAGTTCTAAAGTTGAGACTGGGCTCTCATAGCGCGTTGGAGAGAATAGTTTAGATATTGACCAGCAAACTTAAATAGTCTATTTGTGTGGGGTTATATGATAACAGAAGGGAGTGAATGTCAGCATCAGAAATATGATCAGTAAACCTCTGGGGTCCGAAGTGGGACTTGGAAAGGGGTCTTGATCTCCAGTGCAAGATGGGTGGAATCTTTCTGCTTGATGACTCAAGCAAGGAATGTCTAACAAGGTTGGGAGGATTAGTTAGTTTAGTGACTAAAGTTCTGTATGTATCAGCAGACAGGCAGGGATTCCAAAGCTTCTCCAGCTTCAGGGTTATGTGTATACGGTTCCCTAGGTCACATTTAATTCAAGTTCGTGTTTGAGATCAGCAAGCTTGTTCTGAAGGGAAGGACTCTAACAACTGTTGGGAGTGTAGGATGGAATGGGGGTGGAGATTGGAGGAAGAGGGTTAGAGAGAGATAATGTTGTGGTGATGTTAGGCACAGGGGTAAACAAAATGAATGTCATCTGCAGGTATTTTACATTGTTGGTCGGTCACTGTGGATGGGATGGGGGCCTTGGTGCTCAAGAGGGCCGTAATTTGGACACCCGATGGTTTAGTAGTTGGAGTGCATTTTCTAGAAAGAGGGCAATTATTAGACCTGCTGTGAGAAGTTGGCCCGATATGCAACGTTCGCTATTCTAGCGACCGCTATGTATCGTTCCAACGACCCTTATGGTGTTTGGTTGTAAGTCAACCTATAGACCAGCTATCCTAGTAGCGTGGATACGAGCAGTCTAAGGCTAAAGACTCTAGAGGGCGCGTTAAGCCAGCTGTTTACCACACATGTACCCCTTGAACACCCAGTGAAAGGACACCACACAAGTGTTATGAAAATAAACAGGATATTTATTAAGATTCACAACAGCCCTGGACTCTTTATGAGGACAGGGTACTAAGCACAAACCAAATCTCTTAGGAAAATACTTCAAGTGCACAATTAAAACAAGTGTCCGAGGACACGGAAAGTTTAAGGTCTCGGGCGGACCCGATAAGGCAAGTCGGAAGCGAGGGACTCGGGACCCTAGAGTAAAGAGGCTATGCAGGCACCGAAATGCCGAGTTACCTAGCCACGAGGGCTGCGGCTGCACAAGTCTTACAGGCGTCGGGGGTCTTCGCTGACGAGCCAGGAGCCGGAAGAAAAGGAGTTGCTGGCCGGCGACCAGTGATGAATAGTTCGTAGAGATCCAAGCCTGGATCAGAGATCGTTGATACCTGAAAGCAGAGGGGACCAAGTTCGTACTACTAGCCAGTAGTCAGAGGGTACCAGGAGGGCACCGGTTGGCCGTCACCTCGACCAGGTGAGTGGGCGACGCTAGGCTCTGCAGTCTCACGGACCAGGAGGCGTTGTCGGCGACCACGGCGGAGGTGCGAGCTGTCCCACGAAGGATGATGCTGTCGGCGTCGCTGGGCCCAGGATGGGGCAACAAGCCTTGGCAGATCTCAGGGCCACGTGGTGGGCCTAAGATGGCGTCTTGAGTGGACCAGGAGGGTCCGGGGTGCTTCTCGCAAAGATGGAAGCAAGGGCCAGTCTGGAGCAACCAGACCAGCAGTGTTGATTGACGGATGTCGTCACAGAAGGGCACAAGCCAGCGGCTAGTGACCAGACAACGTGCTGAGCAGCGAGCAGAAGGGCCCCACGCAGATCGTGGAGATGCTGGGGGACTGCACCTCGGTGCTGGAGCGGCTGAGGGTCGGGGCTTCTCGGACCCCAGAGCACTCACCAGGGAATCGCTTCGATGGTCGTGCTGGTTAAGAGCGTGCAGGTTCTGATGATGGCCGGTCCCTCGAGGTCTCGTCGCACCCACAGATCACAGCTGAGCTGATGACGTGGGTAGAGGTCAGAGGTGCCAGGGAAGCCGGTTCTCGTCGAGCTGGGCCGTCGGATTCCTTGAGGAAGGACTTACAGCAAACCGCAGAGTTCTTAGATGGTGCCCGCTGATGCAGGGTGACTACTCCTTAGTCACAAGGGAGAAATCTTGAGAAGAGTCTTGAGTGTCCTTTCGTAGAAAGTAGTTCTTGATTCAAAGATGATCTAATTCGGAAGGGTCCCCGCTCCGGCCTTTATTCTAAAGAAAGGGGTGGGTACATGACTAGGTCCTGCCCTAAGGGTGGGACCAGGAAGGGGGGTAGTTACACCCCTCTCCCCTGCCGGACTTTCCCCAGGCCAGGGCTGGCGCCCCTGGAACTGGTTCTGACCGGCAGATGCGTAGTGAGCACCGGGGTGCCACTCCGCAGTCACCTTCTCGCAAAAGCCCTACCTACCCAGAATACACAAACCCTGTCTGGGACGGTGCGAACACCGCCCTCGACAGGAAACCCTTTGTCCAAGCTCTCCTTGCTGGAAGGACTCCCAGCAGCAGGAGGTCAGACTCCTGTCTGTGGTGGCAGCATCCATTTTGTGGAGCTGAGGCTTTAGTTAACTTTAACTGGGGTTCACAGTTACGTACATGTCGTGTCCCTCTAGAAGGGTGGAATGCTAACCTCGTCGCCAGAGTTGGTGAGAGGGCAGCGTCCCGATTCGTATGACACCTTACTCGACATGTCTTGATAACGCGACACCGAAGTTACCGATGTGGTACGCGTTACCATGGAACAGCCATTGGATCTTGGTTCCGCAAGCTGCAACCGGGCTCGGCTCGGGCCAGAGCCTAGTTCACACGAGCCCATGCACTCTGCCTTCAGGATTGTCAAGGCCTGCCATAGGAGTGACTGATAGGAACTCGAGTGTCCATTAACCTAGCAAGTGTATCATCAATAACCTAGCAACGCCCCCGTCTTCCACTCTCTCCACCCTCCCCGAAACCAACCTCACTAACCCTGAACCTCTGAGGCTAACCTGCCCTCCCACGAATAAATTGTTGGATTTCCCTCTTATTTCTCAAGCAGAATTTGAAATAGTCGCACAAGGCATCACTTCCGGATCCCCCCTTGACCCTTTGCCACCGAAAATATGGAAAACCTGCGGGCACCAACTATTTCACACCCTCCGGTTGATTTGCAATCAATCCCTGAGCTGCGGCGTCGTTCCCCGCTCCTGGAAGCAAGCGCTTATAACCCCGCTGCTAAAGAAACCCACGCTAAACCCAGACTGTCTGTCCAACTTCCGCCCCATATCACTCCTGCCTTTCCCAGTGAAGGTGCTCGAACGCTGGGTTAGTAAATGCCTCTCTACCCACCTCGAGCAACACCACTTTTTGGACGAATTCCAATTTGGGTTTCGCCCAGCCCATGGCACTGAAACCGCGGTGCTCACGGCCATGGAGGAGCTTCGAATGCGCGCAGACAGGGGTCAAGCTGTGGCCCTCATTTTACTTGACTTGTCTGCCGCATTCGATACTGTCAATCATAGGGTCCTGCTCCAGCGGTTGAGAGCGGCTGGGATCGACGGCACGGCCTTGATCTGGTTTCACTCATACCTAAGCGACAGAAAACAGGCTGTTTCCCTCCCCCCCTTCCAATCAGCCTTCTCCCCGGTCCCTCACGGTGTCCCCCAGGGCTCATCTATCAGTCCGATCCTTTTTAACGTTTACTTAAAACCTCTGGTCACGTTAATCAAGTCACACAACATGACCACAGTAAACTATGCGGACGACACACAGCTCCTTCTCTCTTGGGAAGGCGAAGATTCCATTTCCTTGCAAGCCTTCCATGACTGCCTACGAGACACGGCATGCTGGCTGCACCGGAACTCACTTCAGTTCAACTCCTCGAAGACCGAGGTGATGTATTGCCCTGCAAGTCGCATACCCCGCCCGCTGCCCGCTGAGTTCTGGCCCCTGGAAAACCCTAACAACCCCCCACCAGTCACCACCGTTCGCAACCTGGGCGTCATGCTCAACCATCAACTAAGCATGGAAACACAGGTCTCTAGAACAGTCGCAACCTGTGCCGGCCTTATGCGCTCACTGCGCAAAGTCCTGCCCCTTCTTCCATCCTCCGCCAGAGCACTAGTAGTCAGGTGTACTATTCTTAGTCGCCTTGACTACTGCAATGCCTTGCTGCTTGAATCTCCTGCGATTCTACTGGACAGACTCCAACGTGTCCAGTCGGCAGCAGCCAAACTGGCTTTGGGATGGACTAGGAGATCCTCGGCCACTGCTGCATTGGCTGAGTTGCATTGGCTGCCCTTGAGGCAACGCATTGCCTTCAAGGCCCTTTGCCTGGTCTTCAAGGCACTACATGGAATAGGACCCAGACCTCTTCAACGTCTGTTCTCTTGGTACACCCCCACCAGAACACTCAGGTCCACAACTGCCTGCCTCGCGAGAGTGCCCAGATGTAAAAAGGCCAGGATGGGAGGAAGATCGTTCAGAGTAGCTGCAGCCAAGCTATGGAACAGTCTACCTGTCGACATTCGCCATATCCCTCATCTCCTCCCATTCAGGAAACGTACCAAAACATGGCTTTTTCCCTTGTCCCTGTAAAACCGGCCAGTCCCAGTCCACCCCCGTCAATAAACCACAAGAGTAGCTACCAGCGCCAGGATACCTGCCAGGTGACAGTCGCGCTTTACAAATGTTTTAAATAAATAAATAAATAATTGTATGGTTAGATATAGGGCTACTATATCTAAAGCAAAGTGTGATTACACGACTTCGCCCCAGCTGTCATGCAGCCAGTTGTGTCAAATTTAGGAGGCCAGCCAGGGGTGGCATAATACATGCTGCAGCCCCTGGCGGCCCTGGGTACACCTATGCCCTGAGTTACAGGGTCTGATAAGGTGGCCCAGTACCAATTGGTAAATGCACCTAGGGTACATATCGTAATTTAGAAAGAGAACAGCCAGGCTGTGGGTCTGATTAGCAGGCCCACAGCCAGAGAAAGTCGTAAACCAGTGAAACAAAAGCAAAAAATCTGGGTGATCATAGGATTGCAGACCCTACTCTCCTACATGACCCCCCCCCAAACGTCGGAACAATAAGCTAACCTTGACCAGGTGAGTCTTCTTGTTCTAAGTGGAAATATCTGGAGAGCCCATCGGCATTGCCATGATCAGTACCAGGTCTATGTTCCACTGTAAAGTCCATCCCCTGTAGGGAAATGGACCACCTTAGCAGTTTGGGGTTTTCACCCTTCATCTGATTTAGCCACAAGAGGGGCTTATGGTCGGTCTGAATCTTGAAGTGAGTGCCAAACAAGTATGGCCTCAGCTTCTTCAGGGCCCAAACCACAGCAAAGGCCTCCCTCTCAATAGCTGACCAATTCTTCTCTCTAGGGGTCAGCCTTCTGCTTATAAAAGCAATGGGCTGGTCTTGACCATCAAAATTCAGTTGAGAAAGAACAGCTCCCACACCCAACTCAGAAGCATCTGTTTGGACAATGAATGGTTTGGAGTAGTCCGGACTCTTGAGGATAGGCGCCGTGCACATGGCCTGCTTTAGGTCATCGAATGCTTTTTGACAGCTCGCTGTCCACTGAACCTTTTTTGGCATTTTCTTGCTTGTCAGTTCGTTTAATGGTGTCACGATGGAACCATAGTTCCTGACAAACTTCCGGTAGTATCCAGTCAGGCCCAAGAAAGCTCAAACCTGAGTCTGGGTGGTTGGAGGAGCCCAGTCCCTGATTGACTGTATCTTGCTCTCCAGTGGCTGAACCTGGCCTCCACCTACAAGGTGGCCCAGGTATACAACCTGTGTCTGCCCTATCTGGCACTTGGTGGCCTTGATAGTGAGGCCTGCTGCTTGCAGAGCCTCTAACGCTTTCCGCAGGTGGACCAGGTGATCCTCCCAGGTGGAGCTAAAGACAGCAATATCGTCAAGATACGCCGCACAGAAGTCATCCAGCCCAGTAAGGACTTGATTCACCAACCTTTGGAAGGTGGCAGGTGCATTTTTCAGACCAAAGGGCATCACCACGAACTGATAATGCCCACCAGGGGTTGAAAATGCGGTTTTAGGCTTGGCGTCCTCAGCTAACCTGATTTGCCAATACCCAGCTGTCAGGTCAAACGTACTTAAGTAGTTGGCCGAAGCCAATCTATCGATAAGCTCGTCTGCCCTTGGTATTGGGTGGGCGTCAGTCTTAGTGACTGCATTGAGACCCCTGTAGTCTACGCAAAACCTCATCTCTCTCTTACCACCCTTGGTGTGAGGTTTCGGCACTAGAACTACGGGACTAGCCCAAGGGCTATCCGAGGGTTCAATGACTCCCAGCTCCAACATTTTCTGCACTTCACTCTTGATGCAGTCTCTAACGTGATCAGGCTGCCGGTAGATTTTACTCTTAACGGGCAAGCTGTCACCAGTGTCAACCTCATGGGTGCACCAATCGGTCTGACTGGGTGTTAGAGAAAACATGTCTGAACGACTGAAGAACCTGTTTACAGTCGCTCTGTTGATGTTCGGAGAGGCTGCCACAAAAGACAACACCATCTACCGATCCATCGTCAGGATTCTGAGTGAGCAGGTCGGGGAGAGGGTCACTCTCTTCTTCCTGTCCCTCATCTAGGGCCATGAGCAAACTCATGTCCTTCCTGTCGACATATGCCTTGAGCCTGTTGACATGAAGCACCCTGTGGGGGCTCCGGGGAGTTCCCAGGTCGACCAGGTAGGTGACCTCTCCCTTTTTCTCCAGGATGGTGTAGGGCCCGGACCATTTGTCCTTGAGTGCTGCTGGGGCCACCGGCTCCAACACCCACACCTTCTGTCCGGGCTGGTAAACAGTCAAGACAGCCTTTTGGTCATGCCAAGCTTTCTGGAGTTCTTGGCTGGCCTTAAGGTTTTCAGATGCCTTCTCCATGTATTCAGCCATCCGCGAGCGGAGGCCAAGCACATAGTCCACTATGTTGGCTGCAGGCTTTTTGAGAGGTCTCTCCCATCCTTCCTTCACCAAACACAGGGGTCCTCTTACAGGATGCCCGTACAAAAGCTCAAAAGGGCTGTAGCCAACCCCCTTCTGTGGGACTTCTCTGTAGGCGAACAAGAGGCAGGGGATCAGGACGTCCCATCTACGCCGAAGCTTTTCAGGTAGTCCATGAATCATCCCTTTAAGGGTCCTGTTGAATCTCTCAACAAGCCCATTGCATTGTGGATGATAGGGTGTAGTGAACTTGTAGTTGACACCACATTCCTTCCACATAGCAGTTAAGTAGCTCAACATAAAGTTTGCACCTCTGTCGGAGACGACCTCCTTAGGGAAGCCCACTCTGGAGAATACTCCAACTAGGGCTCTTGCCACAACAGGTGCTGTAGTGGTCCTAAGGGGAATAGCTTCAGGATACCTGGTGGCATGATCCACTACCACCAGTATAAACTTGTGCCCTGATGCTGTTGGTGGTTCCATGGGACCGACGATGTCGATCCCCACCCGTTCAAAGGGCACCCCCACCACAGGCATTGGTATAAGGGGGGCCTTTGTCGTGCCACCTGACTTACCACTGGCTTGGCAAGTGACACAGGAGCGGCAAAACTCCTTGGTATCTTCGTTCATATGAGGCCAGTGAAAGTGTGAGACAAGCCTGTCCCACGTTTTCGTCTGGCCTAAGTGGCCTGCTAAGGGAATCTCGTGGGCCAAGGTAAGTAGGAAACCACGCTGAGACAAGGGTACAACCAGCCTCCTGGTCATGCCAGGCTTGGGGTCTCTTGACTCAGTGTACAGGAGTCCATCTTCCCAGTATACCTTGTGGGTACCTGTGGCGTTCCCAGCAGCCTCAGCAGCAGCCTGCTGTCTGAGGGGTTCAAGAGAAGGGCAGTCTAACTGGTCCTTCCCCAGGTCTTCCCTTGAGGGTCCCCCTGAACCCAAGAATTCAACTTGATCAAGTTCGAACTCCCTAGGCTCAGTTTCCCTCAATTCCTGTAGGTCAGCCTCCTCTGAGACTTGATCCACGACCTGGGGCAAGGGGGAAGGCGCAGCCTTAACCCTACTGCTCTTTTTCTTGGGAGGTGTCTGGTCCGTTGTTCCAGGATCCAGCACTTGTTCAGTGGGGCATTTCCTGACCTGTGACCTGGTCACAGCGAACACATGTGCTGGCAAACCTAACATTTCCATGTGAGTCCGGTGCTCCACTTCTGACCATTGTGATGACTCCAAATCATTGCCCAACAAACAATCCACTGGGAGGTCTGGACTAACTACAACCTTCTTTTGGCCAGTTACCCCTCCCCAGGAGAAAGCTACAATTGCCATACTGTGATTGGTAGTGACATTGCTTGCATTGGTCACCAGGAATTCTGTACCTGGCATGATCTGTCCAGGGTCCACAAAGTTAGGCGTCACCATGGTGACGCTGGCACAAGTGTCCCTATAGGCCTGAGCCATCTTTCCATTTATGAAAGGCGTCTGTCTGTATTTGCCCAAGGTATTGGGACTTATGTCAGGGGACACGTCCGCGTCCCCTGTACTGACAAGGACAGCCTGAGTGAGTGTGCCAACTAAGTTGTCACGCCCCTCAGAACCCAGGGTTAACCCTACTAAACCCTTGGGAGGCGCACTACCACTGCTGACTGTACTAGGGGGCACAGGTGCCTTAGGGGCTGCAGTGGCAGGAGTCTGCCCTCCTCCTTTCTTGGTGCACTCACTAAACCAGTGAGATTTACTTTTACAGTACTGGCACCATCTTTTGGATTGGCCTTCTTTCTTCTTTTGGGGAGCCTGACCCCCACCCTCTTTGGGTTGTTGTGGACCTGTTGAAGACTTCTGGTCATTTTGTTCCCCCTTAGAATCTTTACCCTTCTGGTCTGCTTTCTTCTGACCACCTTGATTCTGGCCCTGGTTCTGTTTAACTCTCGTATGAACCCATCTGTCTGCCTTCTTTCCCAATTCTTGGGGAGAGGTCAGATCCGAGTCGACAAGATGCTGATGCAACAACTGGTTCTGACAATTGTTTAAAATTTGTTCTCTCATCATCAAATTATACAATCCTTTGTAATCAGTAACCTTACTGCCCAGCAACCAGCCCTCAAAAGCCTTAGTGGCACAATCGACAAAGTCAGACCAATCTTGAGACTGCGTTTTCTGGGTATCCCTGAACAGCACCCTGTACTGCTCAGTGGTTAGGCCGAACCCTTCAACGAGTGTATTTTTCAAGACTTGGTAATCGTTCGCATCCTCCACCCTTGTGGTGAGGAGCTTGTCTCTTCCTTTACCTTCAAAGGAGAGCCACAAGATAGCTGCCCACTGACTCTGGGGAACACCTTGCACCGTGCAGGCCCTCTCCAAAGCAGTAATCCATTTGTGGATGTCGTCCCCTTGTTTAAAGGGGGGCACTATCTTACCAAGGTGTTTCGTATCGAAACTCTTTTCCCTATTGCTAGGTACATTGCTGCCACCAGTGGGGACTACCCCACTTAACTGTTGCTCTCTCGCAAAGGCAAGCCTTTCTTTGGCCAGGGCAAGTTCTTCCCTTTCGATCCTCAGATTAGCTGCCCTTTCCTTAGCTTCGTACACTCTCCGCTGAGGGGACGTCATCCCTCTTTGCGAAGAGTTGCGAGAGCCATTGGTTTGAAGGGATCTGCCAGAGTCTCTCGACAGAGATCGGGCTCGTCCATTCCCAATGTTAAGCGGACCTGACAGTAGCGCCGGGGGTCCCCCAGTACCACTATCATGTTTGCTTAAGTTGGACCTGCTTAGTCTAACGACTTCTACCTGTCCCTTATCTGCCTCATCCCCAGAGGGATCCTCATCCTCATCATCCTCCACATCTTCGTTCTCAGTTGCGAGGTGGATGAGGTCAGGATCGTCTCTGGTTCCCTCGAGGGGAGGCATGTCTCCTTCTGGATTAGAAGAGCTAAGACGGGTCTCAGCTTTTCTGGCATCATAAGTCTCCAAGAGACCAATCAGAAAGGACGTGGTGGGGTTAGACCCCTGCTTGATCTTCCGGGAGTGACACACCTGTCTTAACTCCTTGAAGCTCAGCACAGTATATCTTGAAGGGATGACCTGTGGAGGGTCAACTGACACAAGGGGAGACTCAGAGTTTCCTCCTTTGTCCGACATACTGTTTCTAGTGTGGTGTAAGTGATGCACCTACCTACACTATGTGTTTACCTACTATTCCCTTGCTAAGAGTTGCAGCCAAGGTGTGCTAAGCCTTGAGGAGCTGCAACAGCTGGTTCAGTAGAACTCAGAGTATTCTAAGCTTTAGTTATATGTACTAACAGTACTTATGCGATCTTTCAACAAGATATTCTTAGGATACGTGTGGTAAAACAACAGCAAGCTCAAATCCCACCGCTGCCACCAATGTGAGAAGTTGGCCCGATATGCAACGTTCGCTATTCTAGCGACCGCTATGTATCGTTCCAACGACCCTTATGGTGTTTGGTTGTAAGTCAACCTATAGACCAGCTATCCTAGTAGCGTGGATACGAGCAGTCTAAGGCTAAAGACTCTAGAGGGCGCGTTAAGCCAGCTGTTTACCACACATGTACCCCTTGAACACCCAGTGAAAGGACACCACACAAGTGTTATGAAAATAAACAGGATATTTATTAAGATTCACAACAGCCCTGGACTCTTTATGAGGACAGGGTACTAAGCACAAACCAAATCTCTTAGGAAAATACTTCAAGTGCACAATTAAAACAAGTGTCCGAGGACACGGAAAGTTTAAGGTCTCGGGCGGACCCGATAAGGCAAGTCGGAAGCGAGGGACTCGGGACCCTAGAGTAAAGAGGCTATGCAGGCACCGAAATGCCGAGTTACCTAGCCACGAGGGCTGCGGCTGCACAAGTCTTACAGGCGTCGGGGGTCTTCGCTGACGAGCCAGGAGCCGGAAGAAAAGGAGTTGCTGGCCGGCGACCAGTGATGAATAGTTCGTAGAGATCCAAGCCTGGATCAGAGATCGTTGATACCTGAAAGCAGAGGGGACCAAGTTCGTACTACTAGCCAGTAGTCAGAGGGTACCAGGAGGGCACCGGTTGGCCGTCACCTCGACCAGGTGAGTGGGCGACGCTAGGCTCTGCAGTCTCACGGACCAGGAGGCGTTGTCGGCGACCACGGTGGAGGTGCGAGCTGTCCCACGAAGGATGATGCTGTCGGCGTCGCTGGGCCCAGGATGGGGCAACAAGCCTTGGCAGATCTCAGGGCCACGTGGTGGGCCTAAGATGGCGTCTTGAGTGGACCAGGAGGGTCCGGGGTGCTTCTCGCAAAGATGGAAGCAAGGGCCAGTCTGGAGCAACCAGACCAGCAGTGTTGATTGACGGATGTCGTCACAGAAGGGCACAAGCCAGCGGCTAGTGACCAGACAACGTGCTGAGCAGCGAGCAGAAGGGCCCCACGCAGATCGTGGAGATGCTGGGGGACTGCACCTCGGTGCTGGAGCGGCTCAGGGTCGGGGCTTCTCGGACCCCAGAGCACTCACCAGGGAATCGCTTCGATGGTCGTGCTGGTTAAGAGCGTGCAGGTTCTGATGATGGCCGGTCCCTCGAGGTCTCGTCGCACCCACAGATCACAGCTGAGCTGATGACGTGGGTAGAGGTCAGAGGTGCCAGGGAAGCCGGTTCTCGTCGAGCTGGGCCGTCGGATTCCTTGAGGAAGGACTTACAGCAAACCGCAGAGTTCTTAGATGGTGCCCGCTGATGCAGGGTGACTACTCCTTAGTCACAAGGGAGAAATCTTGAGAAGAGTCTTGAGTGTCCTTTCGTAGAAAGTAGTTCTTGATTCAAAGATGATCTAATTCGGAAGGGTCCCCGCTCCGGCCTTTATTCTAAAGAAAGGGGTGGGTACATGACTAGGTCCTGCCCTAAGGGTGGGACCAGGAAGGGGGGTAGTTACACCCCTCTCCCCTGCCGGACTTTCCCCAGGCCAGGGCTGGCGCCCCTGGAACTGGTTCTGACCGGCAGATGCGTAGTGAGCACCGGGGTGCCACTCCGCAGTCACCTTCTCGCAAAAGCCCTACCTACCCAGAATACACAAACCCTGTCTGGGACGGTGCGAACACCGCCCTCGACAGGAAACCCTTTGTCCAAGCTCTCCTTGCTGGAAGGACTCCCAGCAGCAGGAGGTCAGACTCGTGTCTGTGGTGGCAGCATCCATTTTGTGGAGCTGAGGCTTTAGTTAACTTTAACCGGGGTTCACAGTTACGTACATGTCGTGTCCCTCTAGAAGGGCGGAATGCTAACCTCGTCGCCAGAGTTGGTGAGAGGGCAGCGTCCCGATTCGTATGACACCTTACTCGACATGTCTTGATAACGCGACACCGAAGTTACCGATGTGGTACGCGTTACCATGGAACAGCCATTGGATCTTGGTTCCGCAAGCTGCAACCGGGCTCGGCTCGGGCCAGAGCCTAGTTCACACGAGCCCATGCACTCTGCCTTCAGGATTGTCAAGGCCTGCCATAGGAGTGACTGATAGGAACTCGAGTGTCCATTGTATGGTTAGATATAGGGCTACTATATCTAAAGCAAAGTGTGATTACACGACTTCGCCCCAGCTGTCATGCAGCCAGTTGTGTCAAATTTAGGAGGCCAGCCAGGGGTGGCATAATACATGCTGCAGCCCCTGGCGGCCCTGGGTACACCTATGCCCTGAGTTACAGGGTCTGATAAGGTGGCCCAGTACCAATTGGTAAATGCACCTAGGGTACATATCGTAATTTAGAAAGAGAACAGCCAGGCTGTGGGCCTGATTAGCAGGCCCACAGCCAGAGAAAGTCGTAAACCAGTGAAACAAAAGCAAAAAATCTGGGTGATCATAGGATTGCAGACCCTACTCTCCTACACCTGCCATTCGTTGTGTTGCTGTGGGTAATGATTCTCAAGCAATGTGCATAATATCCAAAACTCGCTTGGGCTGGGGGAGAAGGTGGGTCAGAAGACTGGCCTGATGTAAATGGGCAGGAGACATTTAGAAAACCTAGATTAGAGCCAGCAACGGTGGTTCTACCTTTGGAAATAGGGGAGTGGACTCACGGGGCATAGGAGAAATTGGGACTGGTTGAAGCAGTTGTTACAATCGCTGTGAGGGTTGAGAAACGTTGGTTCTAGAGGGTTTGTGGGGGTATTGCTTTGTACTGTATTTTTAATCCTCATAAAGAATTCATCTAATAGTTTAAGATTGTGATCAGATACTTGTATGAGAATGCTCCCATTGTTATATAGGGAGATAGTTACTTTGGCATTGAAAACCGGTGAGAGTATTATGGAGAATTGAATACGGTGCTGAGTTTTTCAGTGGTGTTAACTCGGAGCATATAGGGTCATGGTTCTTCTCCATTGTGCTCTTCTAGAGGTGAAGATAAATACATTGTTAACCACAATTCCTTTAGAAGTGCAGAAGTAAGTATCCGATATGAGCGTTTTGGGGTTCTGTTTGAGTAGTTTATGTTTGAAATTTTTTGTTGCATTTTTAGATAGGTTACGTTAGGGGGTATTTGATCTTGAACGCATTACAGCCTGCAAGTGACAGCAAGTTATCGCTAGTATTAAAGATATTTAGAGCCATGGTGTATATTTGCGAAATTAGATTATGTGAAAAATTAGAGGGGGTACAATGAAGGAAAAGTGCGGATAGGATCATAAGAGGTTATGAGCGGAGCTCTTTGGTATTTTTTGGACATTCACAAAGAATATTTCCAGATATGGCTGCCCACTTGGAGACTATCAGCTGATTATAGGCCTGCCAGCATGCAATGTTATCCCTGCAAATAGTAAGTAGCGGTACCTGAAGGGACATTTATGGATTATGGTGGGATTAAATACTTTATAATGATGGCATATGTGAAGAATATTTACAGATATGGCTGTCCACTTGGAGACTATCAGCTGATTATATACCTGAGCTCATACAATATTTTCACTGCGAATAGTTAATAGAGGTACCTAATGAAACCATTATGGATTATGGTAGGATTAGATGCCGTTCCAAGATGGCTGACAAATTGGAGATACAAATCTAGTTAGTAGAAATACCTAATTAAAACTTTATGTATAATGGTAGAGTTAGATACAGTTCTAAGATGGCTGAGCAATTGGAGATGCAATTCTAATCTAAGCGAAACATACCATCACCATGCATTGGAAATTAACCTTTGGCCCACCCATAAAATATTAGGAAGCAGCTGTCAAACGCTTTACAGCCATCGAAAGCACGGCTTTACACAAGGAGGATGCGCGTGGCCTCCATAAATTTCGGATTGCAAGAGACTGGGATGAATTATGCATTGCTGTGACAGAGTACAGGAATGATGACTTAAAGCCACCCGGACCATCCCTAGGTGACCAACAGGATCTTCACTCTCCCTGTGGCACACCTTTTCCTCATATATGCTCACTGTGTCTATTGCATTGTTAGCAGACCCTAGTTAGGCCTTATGTTGATACCAATGGACACCCATCACAATTGCTTTCATGTACGAGATCACACAACATTAACACTCTTCATCTTCACGCATATAAGGCTTGCTGTTCTAGAGAAGATCTGTGTTTTCGTTAATTCACCATCATAGCTCTAGCTTGCCACACAACTTTGTCAACAGGAAAATGTTGATGTTATTTAGATTGTTCTTCTGTTTATGGTACATGAATAAAATACTGGATACTTTCCCATTTCTAGCTTAAACATGTTTTGTCATGACTCTCTATATATTAATAAAAGGACAATCACTCCGAGCATGGTTACGCCGCAGACATCTAGCCATCGTAATACAGCCCTTAACTGGCCTTTGACTGTCTACATAATGCTTAGGCATTTTGTCACTTCCGTCTGGATGCTGCCAGAGATTAATTGTCAACTAATGTAAAGACTATTATAATGCACCTTTACATTTGTTTAAAAACCAATAAAAATATGTTAAAAAAATTACATCAATATTTAGCTTAAAATATTTGTACAAATGGTTTATAAAGTTTAAGAATGTTTTTAAATATTTCCTATAGTTTATAATAGGGGCATATTTAACCCAATTGTGGAGTCTCTCTACAGTAGAATAGAAGAACAAGTTAATAAGTTTATTAAACAAAAAGAATTATCAAAAATATTTATTAATGGCAATTAATTTGATATATAGGAATGTCATGTGACATTTGCTCTTTCCCTACTGCGCAGATATAGCCAGAGCACAGATGTACATTGAAGAAAGGCAGTACTCTGTGTACAGCAATTTTTTTTCCACTGGTCTGTGTTTTCTCTCCACAGAAAAAATATATTTTCCTCTTGTAGAAACTGTTTTCCCTACCTGAGCTCTTTGCCACTGTAAAATTTGGAGGTGTGGTGTTGTTCCCTCCGGTAAACAAAGTTAGTCCATCCTTTTACTGGAGAACATTTTCCAGGGTCGAAGAGAGGAGTTTGTGATAACCAACAATCTTGCGAGTTTCCATTCCCTGCGATGTAACCCACGCCTTGATCAGTCACTGCCCAACCCCTTGAGTGGGATTTACTATTGTGAAATTGCATGCAGTCGCGGCATACAGTTACGCAGCCGAGAAAACCATTAATGTCTAACCTTTATCCTTTACCAGATACCCTAAAGGGATGAATGGCACCATTTTTTGGCCATAAAAATCGAATAAGGACTTTCATTGGTAATGAATGGATTCAGTGATCCCATTATATCACCAACTATGCTGACGCACTGCACGCTCCTTCTAGGGTGACCAACCCTCCGTAAATTTCACAGACCGTCTGTCATTTTATTGTGATGTCCGTTGTCCATAATCAATCGTTTTACAGACGACTTTTGTCCGAAATTTTGGACATTCATTACAGCACTCCCTGCAAGAATCCCCAAGAGATTAAAAGTTCTCAGGGGCCAGTTCGCACTTCTCTGTTGAACTCCAGAGGCTGCAGCAGCCCTTCGCGGAGCTCTCACAGACTGTGGGCAGGCCCATTGTCATTCCGACTGAGGCCGATTATCATCTTTCGAATGACAATGAGCCCACCATCTGCCTTTAGCATATCATGTGCCAGTGAGATAGTAGTTAGTGATTACAGAGGAGCTTTCCCCAGAGTACTGTGGGGAACTTGCCCCCTTGTGTAATTTGTCAATGTTGTACACAGAGTGAACAGGGCAGGAGCAGTGACGGGACAGAAAAAGCGACAGGAAAGGAGAGGGGATGGGGCAGGAGAGGTGACCGGACAGGAGAAGTGAACGGCAGGAGAAGTGACAGGGCAGGAGAGGTGACTGGGCAGGAGCAGTCATGGGACAGGAGAGGAGAGGCAACAGGAAAGGAGAGGTGATGGGCCAGGAGAGGTGACCAGGCAGGAGAAGTGACGCGGCAGGAGAAGTGATGGGCAGCAGCGGTGATTAGGTATGAGCAGGAGAGGTAACTGTGCAGGAGCAGTGAACGGCCAGGAGCAGTGAATGGATAGGAGCAGTGAATGGGGCAGGAGAAATGATGGGACAGGAGAAGTGATGGGACAGGAGAAATGATCGGGCAGGAGTGCTGAACGGACAGGAGCAGTGTACGGTCAGGAGCAGTGAACGGGCAGGAGCTGTGATGGGGCAGAACAAGTGACAGGTCAGGAAAAGTTACAGGCAGGAGCCGTTACGGGATAGGAGAGTCAACATGAAAGGAGAGGTGATGGGGCAGGAGAGGTGACGGGGTAGGAGAGGTGACCGGGCAGGTGACGTGATGGGCAGGAAAAGTGATGGGGCAGGAGAAGTGATGGGGCAGGAGAAGGGACAGGGCAGGAGAAGAGACAGGGCAGGAGAAGTGACGGGGCAGGAGAAGTGACAGGGAAGAAGAGGCGAGAGGGAAGGAGATGCGACAGGAATGGAGAGGTGATGGGGCAGGAGAGGTGATTAGGCAGGAGCAGTGATCGGGCAGGAGCGGTAAATGGACAGGAGTGGTGAACGGACAAGAGCAGTGAACAGGCAGGAACCGTGATGGGGCAGGAGAAATGACAAAAAAACGGTGACGGGTAGGAGAAGTGACCGGGCAGGAGAAAGTGACAGGGCAGGAGAAGTGACTTTTACTTATGTTCCTTGTCTATTTATTTATACAATATTGCATGACATCCACTAATGTGACTGCAAAGCATACCTGTTGTCACAAATTTTTGTCCTGAATGTTGACCTCCTGTCCTGAATTTTTGTCCTACATTTTGACCCCTTGCCCTGGATTTTTTCACTCACCAACCTGAATTTGCACCTATGCCAGTTGGCCATCCTCCCTCCTTCAGATACGAGAAGGCTTGTCCCGCTCGCCATCTTTGATTCAAATCATCCATTGCACATACCACTGAACCCTAGCTGCACGTGCCACTATGTGTCAGCTGGGAACAACCAGCAGCGCCGACTCACCCTGTTACTCTTTTCCCTCAGATAATACGCAACTTCAGATACAATGACAAACGTTCCCGCCGGGAATGAATACTATCTGAACTATGGCTTCAAAATTGCATTCACAGCAGGGGCCCGGGCAAGCCATGCTGTTCAAGGTTCTGACTGCTGACCCCAGGACTGCACATTCCGTGTGCCCCATGACTGGCGGCTCGAGCTGGAAGTGCCAGTCATGTGTGTTATGCAGCCTCAAGCTGGGCAAATGAATCATGTATCGGAAAATTCTAAATATCTGCATTCTCTTGACTCCTGCGTGAAGGGGGGCTGTGAAGCTTCCTGCAGCCCTCCATTCAGTGGTATGGCAAAGATGCCTCAGCCTTAATGGGAGAATAAAGTGGCCCCTGATTCCAGTGTGGGACAAAAGACGGGCACAACGGGGGTGCAGATGGCCCCTCACAAGCCTGAGCCCCCGAGGCGCTGCAGCGCCCACTGCAATAATTGAATGATTGTATTTGTTGTCTTGGCGCTAGGCCCAAAAACGCCAAGTTGAAAATTGACATAGAAACAGCAACCCCCAGGAACACACAAAACAATCAAGAACCAGAAGAAATGAGATATTTGTACTTTACGAAATGCCCCCAAACCTACAGATCTGCAGCAGAGAGTGGAGGGAGAGTGCTGTAGTTTCAGGGGGCTGCGCTGGATATACCGTTTTCTCCACAAAGACCTCACCTGCCATGGGGAAATCCGAATAAAAGATGACACTAAACAGTGCTTCAAGTAGGATGAAAAGGGTGTCGAGGCCCTAAAACGGTTCTGGTTCAAGAAACAAGTCCTCGAGGAGCGCCTTTGTTAAAAACATACATGCGAAATAGCATCCTGTGTTTAACACATTTATAAATGGGGTCTCACTGGGCAAAGCCTAAACAAAATTAGCAGGATATTTCATTTAACAGTTTATAGATCACCCTTATCCAGGGCCAAAAGCAATAAAGAACTTGACAAGGCAAGTGGCAGTACATTAGTCATTCAGTTGAAATGAAAGAATGCTATAGCCCTGGCACATGAAAGGAAAACAACATTCGCTACTGGTCACTAAGGGGCATGGTTACAAGTTTTGTGGCGCATGGTAGGGCAGCAAGTCACCTTGCTGCACTGCCCTGCATCACAGGGAAAGGATAGGAATGTGCCGTATTTATCCATTATGGCGCATTACTGTCCTTGCCCCTTGTGCTGGCACCATTTTGGCAGAATAATGCCAACACAGGCACCCTTGCACTATAGTGCAAGGGGCCTGTGTTGTAGGCAGGGAGTGTTTTGGTGCAAGAAGGGGCACCTTCCTGCTCAAAAACAATCCTGAGAGGCTTTTTCCTCTTTCTATGTGCGCTGTAGGATGCAGCACACATAGAAAGAGGGAAAAACGAGGAGAAATTAACATATGTCTTCTCGTTACGCCTCACCTGGGGAGGCATATCTTTTTGGTGCATTCCCAGGTTTACCAGTCTTGGTAAATCTGGGAGTTTGTCAAAAACCATGGGAGTTTCGTGGAAACACCCAACGCAACGCCTCGCTTGCACAGAGTAATGCAACACAGCGATTTGCGCCGCGTTTCATTACTCCATATATTTAAAGCCATTCAAAGGCATGCAAGGTGGCTTCAAAAATACGACTACGAGGTTTGCTTTACGCATGTACCATGTTGCGTGGTACAAGCATGACGCAAAGCTCTCATAAATATGCCCCTAATTCCCCATGTACTAAGAGCAACAATGGTCCGATACAAGTTAGATTGGTACAATATCACAATTTTTTACAATCAAATTTGAATTACAAGTGTATCCAATAGAAAGATAGAAACATTTATTACAATTGAATTAAACGCACAAAGTAATATACGGAAAAGGTGAGTGAGCTGGCTGTGACGGAGTAATAGGAAATCAGCCGATTTCCTTACCACAGTCAAGTGACTTAAAAAGTGATTTTTCAATTTGTGAAAATGTAAGTAAAAAAGTCACAATCAAATTTACATCTCATACTAAACAGTTAGATGCAAATTACAGTATAGAGTTGGAGATGTACAAATTTCACAAATTGAAAAGTCACTTTTTAAGTCACTTGCCTGTGGCAAGGAAATCGGCTGATTTCTTATTACACCGTCATGGCCTGCTCACTCACCTTTTCCGTATATTACTTTGTGCGTCTAATTCAATTGTAATAAATGTTTCTTTCTATTGGATACACTCGTAATTCCAATTTTGATTGTAAAAATTGGGATATTGTACCAATCTAACTTGTATTGGACCATTGTTGCTCTTAACATATGTCCACCCTTTGTCCTTTCAGACTTTTAGGGTCTTCTTGTGTCTTTTTTTAACCTAAGTCCCCATGTAGCAAAAGTGACCTCTGGTGATATTGTGTTGCAGCACTAGTATGTGCCAGACAGGAAGATAAGGTTATTCTTTCTTCAGCCAGTTAAAGACTGTTGTAGAGGGCACCATAGGGCCCTAGTTCAATGTCCATATTTTGGTCTTGGTAGTGCATAGCTCTGACAGGCCTGGCCCACTTGGAGCACTGTATTCAGAGGACAGAGAAGGAGATAAAACGCAGGGGGAGGTAGCATGCTATGCATCTAGGTTCAGTCCCGTAACAGGTATGATGCATTAGGTACATCGTTTTGAATAATGTATGTTGAGTGATAGGAGGTTAATGCACATGATTGAATTTAAGAGGGACTCAGGTTGTCAAACCGAGTAAACATGGCTCCCATAGTCTGCTCACATAAGAATTGGTTGCCCAACCACTGGAATAAATGGGAGAATCTTCTGAAGAAGGCGCATTTCCAAGATAAAGGCAGAGACCGCGTCATAGGTCTGATCAACAAGAGAAAGTAAGTTCATTATCAAGCAAGAAACTAAGATTCTTTTTTACTTTGGATACTGGAACAGGAGGATCTCCCCTGTTAATCTGTCAGAAGCAGTGGATACACAAACTGTGCAGAGCAACCAGTGATTATCACCTCCATCTTGCTGCTAGCATTGAGTTCTTATAGACTATTGCTGATCGGAAGCAAGCTAGCACACAAAAGACAGCGACTACTAGATGTCAGTTGGTCAAAACCCAAGACGGGTTGTGTCATCATCGTAGGAGGGAGAGGACAGGCCCAAAAATCGAATGATGCTTGACAAAGCCTGCATATAAAGGAGAGCGTTGAATCTTGAGTGTAGAACAATGGACAGCAGAAAAAGAGTAGAGATAAAGGATAAGGATTGACATTGATCTGACACAGAGAGGAAAAACAGATGAGGGCAGCATCCGCCAAGCCAGCCCCAGTCAGGTAGCGGATCAGTGTGGTATAGTTCTGGGTGCCAAGCACCCTGCCCTAAGTCATCCAGCACAATCACCAGCATTGTTTCTGCCCCTCTCCCTGGGCGACAACCAATGTGTGAAAATGAGGAACTCTGAGGATTCAGGATGGCTAGAAAGAAATTGAACCAGAATTATTTTGTCAAATTTGCATGAGCAAACTGCATGAGGGGAGGATGCTGTACAGCCAGGGCCGGACTGGGAGCCAGAACCGGCCCTGGCAAAGTGCTCAGCCGGCCCCCCTCTCCCCCTCCGGGAGGAGAGGGGAGGGGGGAGAGGTGCGACCGCGCTCTGTGACAGGGCCGGTTTTCGGCCGTTTTTGTTACAGGGCCGTTTTTGCAGCATAACGGCCCTGTAATAAAAACGGCCCCAGGGGCCCAAAATCGGCCCCCAACCATGCGGCCCACCGGGGGATTGCCCGGTGCCCTCAACAGCCAGTCCGGGCCTGTGTACAGCACTAATAAAGCCAAACCAAAAAAAAAAGAAAAACCTGGTGAGTTTAATGGGTAAATTGAGGTCTCTGTCTGAGATGTGCAGAGCACCTCATTAGAGAGTGGGAGGAGGAAAGACGAGAGTGAGTTATGATGTTGGAAGTAGAATACAAGAAATTTAAAAAAAGCAATGACTTATCTCATTCATGAGCTAGGTGCCCAGAACCTGGCTACAGTGTGTATGTGATTCAGTGCAGGGGCTGCCAAGGGACACAATGTTCTCAAATCATAATCTTCTGATACATCACTATATGGACACTTTCTTCTCAGTTGCACTGTACCTTAGGGATGCACTAAATTCAAAATAGGTCCCATTTCCCGTTTGCAATTACTACTGTGAGTTAAGTGACTTAAGTGTGAACAGCAGAAGGTATTGCTACAGGATTTGCAGAGTCTCCTTTTCTTTTTTTAAAAAATCTTTTTATTAAAGTTTCCCCCCCCCATTTTGCCATATTTTCCAGTACATATTACAGCACTGAGTTTCAAAATAAAATAATGAAATCATACACACAAATAGTTTACATCGTAGACATAGATTTTGGTGGTGAGCACATCATATTTACATATCATATTACAATTACAAACTTTTTCCCACCTATATGTTATCTTCCATCCTCTCTACTCTTAATCTATTTTTCCATTGATCTATTGGTTGCCAGATTCTTCCCCCCAATGCTCTCGCTCTTCTACCCTTCCTTTCATATATGGCTTTCTCCAGATTATATGTAGAAAGAAGCCTTGCAATCCAGTTTTGAAATGACGGAGGCACCCTGTCAAGCTATGCCCTTGCAATTCCAATCCGGTATACCGTTGTTACCATAAATAAAAATTCTATAGAAAAGTCCGCTGAACCTGCAGACACACCTAAAATTATTAATTCATCTGTTAATTTAATCTTGATTCCCAGTGGGTTTTCCAGAAAGTCCTCAATTGCTTCTTTTAATGTGTGTAATTGTGGGCATTGTGCAAACATATGAACAATGTCCGCTTCTCTTGCCTCACATCGTGGGCATGTGATCCCTGTGACCCCACCCCCAATGTGCGATTCTGGCCGGGGTATGATAAAGAGAATACAGTGTTATGTAATGTTGTGATTGTAGTGTCGCAGAGCATAAAACTGTTCGCCCTAAGTCTATCGATATCTGTAAATCCTCAATGGTAGAGCCCACCTTCTCCACCCATTTCCCGGCATATTTTTCTCTATCATCGTTTTTTAACAGATACAATTCTGCATACAGCTGGCGAATTGTGCAATGGTTATGTTTTCCAAGGTGGTCCATTATTCTGCATTGATTAAATCCTATCAATCCACCTCTTTTATTCGTAAGAAAGTTTCTTATCTGGAGGTACTTAAAGAAACTGTTATTCAATATCCCGTATTTCTTTTGTAGTTCCTGAAATAATATAACAACCCCCTCTGTATCCAATAGATCCCCTATCCTCCTAATCCCCTTGTTATCCCAGTCCTTCATGATTGCATCTCGGAATATTTCCCCTGGGAGTGAATGATTTGTGTACATTCGGGTGTAATAATTGTATCTCCCTATACCAAGCTTTTTAGCGACCGCCTTCCATACATTATAAGCTGCTCGCAAAGTCTTAAACCTAGTGTGTTTAAAATAACTATAGTCAATCGTATTTAGCAGGGCATTCTCAGCATCCCCCCCCAACAGTGCTCTGTAAACATTTGTGAAATCTATGATATCACCTTGTTGTTCTACTTCTCCTCCCAGGAGCCCCTGGGAATATTGTAGGACAGCTGCCCAATAATATAATCTAAAATCCGGTGCCCCCCAGGCCCCCTTCTCCCTCGGTAATACCATATAGTGATACGCTCTTCTGGTCCTCCCTTGAGCCCATATCAATCTGTTAAGTACTGTTTCTATTTTGCTAAACCATATCTGCTCGAAAAATAGCGGTATTGCTCTAAAGATATATAAAAATTTCGGGAACGTGATCATTTTGATCACGTTTATCCTTCCCATTAGTGTCAAGTGGAGGTTATGAATCCTTTCTGTGTTTCTTTTTACTTTAAGTAATAATGGTTCCATATTAAGCCCTACGAGATTGTCTAAGTCAGCCGTCACTTTTACACCAAGATATGTGGCTATAGACACCACTCTAACATCCTGATATGTAGTGTAGCTATTCTGCACAATCTGAGTCTTACTCTTATTGATTGAGTATCCGGCTATTGCTCCAAAATTCACCGCCTCTTGTTCAACTACCACTATCGCTCTCCCTGGGTTCGGTGTTATGATAGCCACGTCGTCTGCATATGCAAATAGCTTGTGATCAATCCCATGCAACCTAACTGGGTGAATGTTATTGTTACTTATGAGTTTTCTTAGGAATGGATCCAGATATAAAGCAAACAGTAATGGTGAGGCTGGGCAGCCCTGCCTAGTCCCATGTTTTATCTGAACTGCCTTTGTGTAGCTCCTGTTTATTCTTATTCTTGCTGTCGGACCTTCATAGAGAGCCTGGATTGCCCTGATATAGCTCTCACCTATCCCAAACCACTCCATCACCCTCCACAGGTAGTCCCAAGAGACCCTGTCGAAAGCCTTCTCGGCATCGAGAAATATGGCAGCGACAGGATCTCCTGCAACCCCTGCTGCGTCCAAGATAGTGATCATCTGTCTAGTATGTTGGGTGGTTCCTTTCCCAGGAATAAATCCGTGCTGAGTAGTGCTAACCAGCCCCTCAATCACTTTACTCAATCTTTGTGCAAGTGCTTTAGAGAAGATTTTTGCGTCTGCATTTAACAGTGTGATTGGTCTGTAAGACCCTGGCTCTAGTGGTGACTTGTCCTTCTTTCAAATCACTATAATATCTGCACCTGCCCAAGAATGTGGTACTGCTCTACCTATCTGTGCCTGTCTAGAGATTTCCAGCATATTTACCCCCAGTATGTCCCACAATGTCTTATAAAATTCTACTGGTATTTGGTCGGGTCCTGTAGCCTGCCGCTGGTAGTTGCTTCACACCTCCGTTACTTCTTGTAGCGTTAAAGTGAGGTCTAATTTCTCTTTCCCCTCAATACTTAATATATCATGCGGTATATCTGCCAAATAGTCAGTAATCTTCTTATCCCTATTACTTAGATTCTGATTGTAAAGATTTCCATAGAAGCTCCTAAAAACCTCCTGTATTCCTTCTAGAGTGTTAACTATAGTTCCTGAATTGTCTTTAATTTCCTTTATTTCCCCTGCTGCAAGGTTTTGACGTGTCCGAATAGCTAGAAGGTGACCTACTCTTTCATTGAATTCATAACACTTTTCTTTTTTCGACAAAAAGTTGCTCGCTGCCTTCTGCGCCAGATGTTCACCTCCCTGCGCTTTATTCAGTTCTATGTCCAGTAATATCTCTTCTATTGATTCTTGTTTGGATATGGCCTCAACTAGTCGATCTTCTAATCTCTCTAAGTCCCTCAATCTATTATCCATTCTGGTTTTCTCCATCTTACTCCTTCGTATTGTGAAGCTTAAGGTCTCCCCTCTCACCCCGGCCTTGAATGCATCCCAGATCATATTGACAGGTGCTGAGTTCCAATTGGTCTCCCAGAATTGAGGAATCCATTCTTGCATATGCCTAATATATCCTGGCTCTCTCAATAGGCCCCTTTCAAATGTCCATGTACTGCTTTTTGCCACATCCCTATTAATCAACGGGAGGCTTAGCATCAATGGATTATGATCCGACACTAGCCTTGGCCACCATTCTAGGTGGGACCCACTCACAATAGCGCTTGAAATAAGAAAATAATCTAGTCTTGATACCGTTCTATGTGGGGCTGAGTAAAACGTGCTCCCTGTCCCTATTGTATTTTTTTCCGTCCAAGCATCTACCAGAGCATTATGAGTCGCCATATTATGTATAGCATTGCACATTCTCCTCTTTCGGCCAGCATAACCTCCTCTTTTCGAAAATCCTTCCTCCTACAAGCCGTTAAAGTTAAAATCCCCACAACATATTATAGGCTCCGGCCACAATGCAAGTTCTGTATCTAAATACTAAAAAATCTCAGGTTCATCATCATTTGAACCATAGACTGACACAATTGTAAAACACCCAGCTAATGTCTCTACCTCTACTATGGCCCATCTTCCATCCTGATCCGTCTTTTTTCTCTTAAGTTGGACTGTCCCTTTCTTAGCTAATATGGCAACTCCTTTAGTTCTGGTTTCCTGATTTGTGTGTGCAAGTACGTCAAACCCCATCTGCTCCAGCAGAAGTTTTTCTTTTCCAGGAATATGTGTCTCCTGCAGACACATTATTTCTAGCTTAAACATTCTTAAAAATGCAGCCACTTTCTGCCTTTTGTCTCCATTATTCAGCCCACATATATTTAGGGAGATAATCCTTAATGCCATTTATGATTTCTATCATTTCCTACTTTTACACCCAACCAAAAGGTCCTTATCTCATAATTGTATACTGTTGTCAAAACTACTTCCTTTCTACTTTTTTTTGTGCTTTTGTCCATTTGTGCTGTTTTTTCCTGTGTATCACCACCCCTCCTTTCCCGCCCCCTCCGTTCCCTCCCTCCCAGCAACACCCCCCCTTTCCCACCCCCCCTGTTACAGGCAAATAGGTCAAATATGACCTATATGTGACTGCTGTGTGTTGTAGAGTCGCCTCCCTCTCCTCCCTCCTACTCATTCTCCCGTTCCTCTACCCTGATGCCCCAAACTTATAAGGATTCAGTTTTTCTGCTGCTTTCTTTAGTCTTTTCTAAATCCTGTCTAATTCTTTCCTTTCTCTTTATTCAGTTCCGTAAGATCTGCTAAGTATTCTCCTGCTTTTATTTCTGAGAAAAACATCCTAGTAACACAACCTGTGATAATTTTTAGCTTTGCCGGGTACATTAAATAAGCCTCTGCCCCTTGTCTCTGGAAGGACGCAATTAACTGCCTGAGTCGCCACCGCCTCTCCACAGTGACATGGTAGAAGTTCGGTTGAGCAAAAAAGGTTACTCCCTGAGCTGATTTTTTTGAGTCTGGTCTGGCTTTTTCAATAATTTCCTGCCTTGCCAAGAAATTTCCGCAGAATACCAGCATAGCGCTAGGCAAATTACCCTGTCTATCATTTCGTTTTTTATTTATCAGTGGGAACCTATGTGCCCTTTGCACTTCTATCTCCCATTGCCATTGAGCCTCAGGGAAAGCATCTTTCAGCAACTTAATGACAAAGCCTCTTGGGTCCTGTCCCTCCACTCCTTCCTCCAGTCCCAAAAGTCTCACATTATTACGCCTCTGGCGATTTTCAAAGTCCTCCATTTTCCAGTGCAGGTCCTCCGTTATCTTCGATTGTTCCATCTTAAATGTCTGCCAGTCTGTAACCTCGTCCTCCAACCTGCCCGTCCTTTCTTCAACTTGCACCACTCGCTCTTCCACCTCCTCGTATTTTTTGTTCATTCTTCTTATTGACGCCTGTAATTTTTTAGTGTCGTGCCTAGCTCTCCGACTCTCTACTCTGGCTTCAGCTTGCATTGTTTTTAGTGTGTTATACAGCATATCCATTGTTATCTGCTGCGGATTTCCACATTTTGTCTCTCCTGTAGCACCAGCCTCTCCTTGCGTACCCTCCTGATACATGGTGGAGGTTGCCGAATAGTTCCATAAAAGTTTTTTATTCGTTTTATCAGGAGAGCCCTCCCCTCTACCTCCTCTTCTTGGCTGCGGTTTCTTCCTTTTCTGTGTATTTTTACCCTCTGGCCCGCTGCTCCCTTCTGTATCAGTACTTAATTCTGTGGTGATTCCACCTTCCTCCTCTGAGGAGGAGTCTGTGCCTTCATTCACAGAGAAGAACTCCCCTTCCCGGTCTTTCTGTGAGTCCAGTCTCACCAGACTCCCCCATTTTGCACCCTGTGCCTTAGTCAAATCTTTTGCCATTTCTTCCTCGACCTGGAGGAGTGCATTCATCATCTGGTCATTATTATACCCCCCTGCCCCCTCCACTGTGCTGCTTACAGGTGCTACAGACCCCCCGCTCACCAGTTGTGGTTGTTTGCTGCTTACGTCCTCAGTCTCTTCCCGGTCTGCTGCTCTCGACGAGCGCGCGCCAGCAGAGCTTCCTGGTTGCCCAGCAACCACAACGCTTGCGTCCTCGAGGACGGCCCCAGCTGTCTTCGCGTCTGTATCGGCGTCTGTATCGGCGTCTGTATCGTAGATTTCGGCCGGGTGTTGTCTTGCTGAGCTTCTGGCTGTTACAGTTTTCGATCCAAATGCTTCGGTTACGGTGGGTTGTCTGCAGCTTAAATCTTTACTGTCTTTGTTGGAGGCTGTCCTGCTGCTCTGTGGTAATGAACTGTGGTCTTTATTTGTTCCTTGAGCTGAGAGCGGGACCTCGCTTAATTGTGCTGATTTATCTTCCAACTTTTTTCCCCCACCTTCTCGGCTTTCTTCTGTTGCGCTCTGGGGGGTCCGGTAGTTACTCGTTTAGGTGATGCCGGCTCTTTCGGTATTGTGCCTGTTCCTAGCGGTTTGGCCGTGCCGGCTCCCACTAACACCATCTTTTCTTTCTCCGTTTTGCCCTTTTGTGCCATTTTCCGGAGTTTGATACACGCTGCTTCCCAGTGCTCTCTCGCAGCTCTAAGCACTATTCGGACTCGATCCCTCCAAATTGCACTGACCGCTCCTCGCAGCCCGTCTCTCCGAACGTCTACCAACCACAGGATCACCTGCATACCAAGCTCTACTACTCGTTAAGGTATCAGGTATCAGGGCATCAGAGCTTCATCCTTCTCCAGCTAGTTGGGAGAGGGAGAAAATGCAACTGTGCTCTACAGCCCACTGGCGGCCATCTTGCCTCCCTGCAGAGTCTCCTTTTCAATGTTTGCATTATTTATCAGAATACTCTCCCTTGTTGCTATGATCATGAAGTCACTGCTGCCTTTGAACACAGAGTAAACCTCTCGATACTTCCCTATTTAGGCGTCCAGTCATTACTTTACGATTGCAGCTATTGAGCTGATCAGCTGCATTTTTTATAAAGTAGAGGTCTAGTGGTAGCCTTTCAGGGGACAGTCTGTTCATCCAATCATAATGCTTATCAAAAGTACCTATGGTATAGCACTACTTCACATGCAAATAATGTTGGTCCTTTGTAGTCAGTTTCAGGCTGCATGCAATCTCAAACGAGTCCCCTTGTATTCCCATGAAAACTGACCTTGACTTAAAAGGTATCTGCTAGGATGATATTAACAAAGTTCATCCCAGCCGATCTCTTTACAATTTCTCCCTCCAACCTGTGCCTGTCAGTACCATAAACTATAAACAAAATATCTCTGAAAGGGCAACACGGTGCAGTTACCAGCTGAGTGGACTATGGCCATAGAAAATAAAAAAAAAGGCATCTGCAGAGCTGTTCAAAGCTGTCAATGAACTGAAAACTATCAATGGCGTGTCTATCCCTCACACATCTTCATTCGTCACACTAAGCTCTGTGCGAAAACCGCACCTCAGGGGTACTCACGCTTGACATGGAAATACACACTACATGAGATGAAAATAAAGGCAATACCCTTCCAGTCACACACCATACACGGAATAGCATGGTTGCCATGTCGGCAAGTTATGTTACGTTAATTGGATTTCTAAAGCGCACGGTTAACCAAGGGTGTCCTGACACTGGCTGCTGTCTATCAAATTACGGGGTGTGCATGGACCTATGTGACAAACAGCCAGGTTTTTAGCCCTTTCCTGAATGACAACAGCTCCGTAGCGTTCCTAAGATGGACTGAAGTTTGCTCCCATGCCAGCGCTGCACATGTGACAAAACGTCTACCACCCCAGCTAGCTTTTTTTTGCTGAGGGTGTAACTACCCTTTTTGCTTCAGTGGAGTGAAGGACTCTGCTGGGGATGTACTATTTGAAGCGCCGCTTCAGGTAATCTGGGCCAATTCCGTGAAGGGCCTTGAAGACCATGCACAGGGATTTAAAGTGTACTTGTTGGTTCACTTGGAGCCAGTGTAGCCTTTTTATTTCTTTGTTTACTGAAACAAACTTAGGTGTCCCAGTCAGTAGTCTAGCTGCAGCGTCCTGCACTAATTGGAGATTGTTAGGTGTTGCTTTTGGATATTGAGGTAGAGGCTATTGCTATAGTCTACTCGTGACATTATTAGAGCTGATAACACTATCCTTTGACATTTCTCTGGTAAGAATGATTTTATTTTCCTTATCATTCTAAGGAGATGGAAACTAGCGGAGGTTACCGTGTTTACCTGATCCCCCAAAGTGAGTTTATTGTCAGCTGTGACACCCAGATTTTTTTTATTCCTGGTTGGCTCTGGAAGAGACCTTAGTTTATCAGTCCACCAGTCTGGGGTCCAAAAGTTGGAGTTATTGCCAAAGATGAGGACCTCTGTTTTACTGGAATTTAACTTCAAACAGTTGGTCATCATCTATGACTTGATTGCTTTCATACAGTCATGGAACCTTTTCCCTTTTCCCTTTCTCTGCTCCCTGTCCGAGGCATAGTGACACCACTATTTGGGTGTCGTCCGCGTATGATGTCAACTGAAATCCAAAGGATCTGATCACCTTCACCAGTGGTGCCACATAAATATTGAAGAGGGTAGGACTAAGAGATGATCCCTGTGGCACTCCACATGGTAGGGAGAACCGTTTAGAGTGGGCTTTAGCTGACTACTCTTAACAGCAGACCACACCTCGTGGACTCGGCATCATCTCTGGGTATCATTCTAGACAAAAGCCTGAACATGCAGAAGCACATCAGTTCCCTCACCAAAGGAGCTAACTTCCAACTCAGCTTACTTAGGAAACTCAAACCCTTCCTTCCTTCTCAGGACCTCAAGGTTGCAGTACAAGCATTAGTGATCTCAAAGCTGGACTATGGTAGTGCAACACTTTGTGGCCTTCCTAGAGTGAGGACGGCTCCTCTTAGGGCTATCCTCAATTCTGCTGCTAGGCTCGTTGGCACACAAAAAATACCACCACATCTCTCGGACTTGCGGGAACTGAATTGGCTTCCATATGAAGCTTGATTACAGTTAAAAATTGCATGTATGGCTCACAAAGCCATCCACTTCAAGACCCCGCTGTACCTAGCGCAGAAACTGGAACTCTCTTGTGGTTCTAGAGCCCCCAGAAGTGCCAGCACCCTTTTGCTTAAACCTCAAAAATTCAAGGAAAAAAAAGACCTATAACCGAGCCTTCTCAGAGATGGCTCTGAGGGTCTGGAACTCCCTTCCCCCAGAAGTCAGGTTGAACCCTTCTACCGTTTTCTTGAAAAAAAGAGGTCAAAGGGCTCCTGATGAAGAAATTTCTGCCTTAGCATGGTACCTTCATTGGATTCTGGGTCCATACCCGTTGACTCTGGCCCAGCCACCAGGTTCTCGATTAGGTCCGACAATGCTAGACTGAGATTTTGCCTGTTGGTGTGTTTACTTTTCCCTCACGAGATTGTTGGACAATTTTAGACTTTGATTTTGTTGCTCTGTTTATTCTGTTTTGTATGCTTATACCCTTATGATGCATAATCTGTATTATACCGTTGTGATGCATAATCTGTATAGTGCTCTGATACCCTCGGTGGTCATGATCGCGCTTTATAAAACTTTCAAAATAAATAAACACTAGCCACTGCTGACTTGTCCAGACATGTGCCGAAGGCCCTACTCTGATTATGGATTAGCTGTTCTAGGAATTTAATAGGACCGACCATAAACCAGCAGCACAGGGTACAGCCATTTGAGCGAGAGGGTTCAATGTTCTCGACTGATAAAGTGTGGTGACAAGCCCCTTGAGTTTAAACAAAATGAATGTTCAACTCTAAACTCTGGGGGAAATGATCACTTATTGCACACAGGATGTACGGCACGTACCACATGTACGCTGGGTGTACGGCGCATAACCCCATGATCGCAGGGGTACGTGCCTTACCCCTGCGATCATGGGGGGTACGCGCCGTACTGTGTAGATGTGTTTGTGCGCTTTTTCGTACGATTCGCCCTTACCTGACTTGGACCGTACGAATCGTATCCTGATACCTCGGTCTGGATCATACTCGTCGGGTCGTACGGCGTGTGTACGAGTCGTACGGAGACGGCTCCGGATGCGAATCGTACGGACTGTAATTTTACCGGATCGGAATCGGGCCCTATGTGTAGAAAATGGGTAGCATCATCATTCGTGGGGATGACCATGCCACAGATTTTATTAGCTAGCAGCAGAAGCAATTGAGTGATAAAGTCGACCCCCCCCCCCCGCAGAAGAGGATCATATCTCCTGACTCCTTGAAGATTAATGATTCCAAGTCGGAGTCCAGTTGACATAAAACAGATAATATATCCGAACCCCGGGCGCTGTTATAAAAATGTATTGCTACCAGCGATGTTGACACTGAGAGTTGTATGGAGACAGTTTGGTAAAATGGTTTTGTAGATGTAAGAACTATATTAGAAGATACCAGCTTATTGGAGACATAAGTGCATATACCACCTTTAGGCCTACCACATCTCGAAGGAGTGGCTGGGGAATTAAATTTTTAAAGCCATTGAGATGAATTGTCTCGACAGCCCATGTTTCTTGTAAGCAAATAATGGGAAAACCTGTTGTAAAGTCTAATCATTCTATCAGATTGTGCTTGCTGTGAAGCCCCCCCACGTTCCAACACAAGACAGTGATGGAACGTGCACTTGGGGTTACATAGGTAAGGTTTACTTCATTACTCAGAGGAGACGGCTTATCACTTATCCGAGGGTTTGATGGACAACCATCTCTCAGTAGGCTGGTAACATGAGTTTTGGTGGGTTTACATGATGGTTATCTCCATTCATAATAGCTACCCTCAGTCAGTCCACACCAGTGAGAGACTAGAGACAATCAAACCTATTAGAGGTCGGGATGGGGTACATAAGATTACAAACATGGTCCAAGTTGGATATTGGAGGTTGGAGTTGGGATTGTGTCAGCTGGGGGAATAGCAAAATGGGTTTTGGGGGAGGTTGGTAGAAGAACCCAAGGGGTAGGACAGTAATTTGGTCTGGATTCAGGAATGCTGAACTGGCTCTACCTAAAATGGTTTTAACCAATTCAGGAGTTTTAAAAGAAAGCACCACACTATCTCACTGAAGGAGTTTGTGACCTCTGCCAACCCATTTTACCCGTCTAACCATCTTAATGTTTGCAAAGAGGGCTCCCCCTAACCCCACTCTTGTGTTTAGCCAGTTAAGAGATTTGTTTTTCTAAGAGTCCCGAGATTCTTGAGTGGATGAGAAGAGAATCGACACATTAGCCAGGATAACCACATAAAAAGTTGCGGCTAGGGGTGTGTCTAGTGGATCAGATTTGGACAGGGAGTTATTGGTGGTGATTTCTCTGAAAGGGTTAATAGTAGGGGGGGGGAGTGGAACCCTGGATATCACGGGCTTTCTTACTGCTAAAACAGGTGCCTTTTGAGTCTGAGACACTGGGTTCACCTGGGTGCAGTAGGAAGGATTATTTCTTCCTAGGGGCAGCGGGCTGTAGTTGTAGACCAGCAGGGTGCTTAGGAATTGACACTACACAAAATGGGAGTCTAGAGGGAAAGACAAACCGAACTAGGACGCCCTCCACTCAGAAAGCTAGTCAACAACAACAGTCCTAGTTCTCATGGCAATTTTCCATTGTAACATTGTAAAACATCTCTGGCCCACGTGCCAAGTCCAAAGGGGTTTCTTTACTCTTAAGAAAAATCCTGAGATGCTTCAAAATATTGCCTTTTAAAACAACAACCTCTCTGATTGAAACAAACAGGACAGCACAAACAGAAAATGTGTGAAGAAGCGAGATGGCACCTCACGGGCGCACCACCAATGGGGCCCCTGATTGGTACTCACCAGGCTGGCCCTGTTCTCATCATTGGTGCCATCAAGCTAAAACCAAAAAAACCGTGTCTCGAACCTCAAAAGTAAAAAGACAGTGAATGGTGCAGTGGACACAACTTATATGTGACAAAACTAACAACATTTAACATATAAATCACTGTGCAACTGGGACCATAAACTTTACTTTCATTCCCTTCTCTGTTGCAAACCAATGAACACACATATACTAAAAAGGAAGAGAGTAAATACTACCTATCGATTTACTCTCTACTCACAGCCAACATGTTTCATTGCCTTGGTTTCTATCAGGCAATTTCTTCAGGGCAAAATATTTTGAATGCCACTGCAAGAGACACTGAGGCTTGGGTGCTGTAACAAAGAACAAAATAAAAATGTGGTCACCTGGAATCCCCCTCTGTATTCTGCAACTTAGAAATGTCAAACCACCATGCTATATTTCAGAAAATGAAATGAATGGAAAGGAGTCTATTTACCCTGCTTCTAGTTTTGCCTCTCATACCAGTGATGAAGGAAAGATAAAAACGGAATCCAGCCCCCTTAGGTGAGCATGGTCCTGACTCCCCGTTCGAGAGAGTAACTGTAATTAAAAAACACAGGGTATTACATTACTTCAGTGTAGGTGCCAGTTCCCAGCTGACGCTTTCCAGACCTCCAGAGTGCAGCCCTGCTAGATGCTAAATGTTACCGGTAGAGCAGTAGCGGTAGGCGTCCTCTCAACCCTCGAGCTCAGAACGAGTAAGTTTCTGTGTATTTACCGAATGAAGAGCGATCGAATTGGTTCAGGCTGCCGTTTTTCCGTGTCTCGGATTGGTTCTCGAGATCACGTTCCGCTCATTTCTATTGGTTGGCATTATCTGTTGACACGGAAACCGGTTTACATGTCAGGACACAGATTGTCCTATTATAAAATGCCGGTCTTCGGTGGAAAGACCCGGCCATTTGTAAATGGGCACATTAGTCCTGGTTTTAGAATGGTTATATCATGCGTTTACATGTTTAGTGTGCGCCTCCGATTAAAACGACATTTGCATGTAGTTTTCTTCCCCCGCATTTCTTTCAGTGAAAAAATCTTTAGTTGAAAAAAACTTTTTTGATTCATAATATATTAAGTAGATTCATAATATATTAACGATTTATGTTAGCTGCTCACCCCGTTTTAATAGATGTAGTGTGGAAAGTTTAAAGGCTTTATCACTTATTAGGTCAATTCAAAACGTGTGAATCAAGGAATTACTAGAATGGAGCAAGGGGTTTATTAATATAGATGATATATATATTAATTTAGGAGGAGTACCACCAGTCAAATAGGACAGCAGAACACTGTGCTGGAAGGCAGCTCTTCAGAAGGTTAACGCAACTTATTCCATTCTAAAAGTTCGTTCAGCCCTTTCTGCTCACTTTGTTCCTGATATATCCAGCGGGCTTCTTTGTTGATTAGTCGTCTTTCCACCGACTGTACATCGCCCATCACTCTCTCTAACACTACCCATGAAAAGGTGTGTTTATTGCGGTGGCAGTGTTGCACTAACTTTGTAGTCAGTTTTCCACTCCGTATCGTGCTGACATGTTCTTGGATGCGGAGTTTGATCTTCCGTGTGGTGAGTCCAATATACTCCAGACCACACTCGCATTTCAATCTGTATACCACGTTGGTGGTATTGCAGTTACTGAAGTGGTTCAGTGACCACATCCTCCCCGATTGCAACGTCACGGTGGTTGTTTTCTTAGTCATAGGACACACCGAACAGCTCCCGCATGGGTAATGTCCGTTGGGGATAGTGGTGTTCTCAGTTTCCCGTCTTTCCACACTTCGGGTGTGAACGAGTTTGTCCTTCAGGTTACTCGCTCTTCGGAAGGCAAACCGCGGTGGTGGCATCTTGAAATCCGCTGTAGAAAGTAGGGACCAATGTTTCCTGATCGCCTGGCGGATCTTTGTAGCCATGGGATCGTAAGTCATGACTACAGGTAGACAGTCTGATTTCTCTTTAGGTTGTGTCTCTAACAAGGCTGCTCTGGGTGTGTTCAAGGCTCTTTTCTGGGCTTGCTTGACTACTCTCCGTGGGTATTCACGTGCTTCCAGTTTCAAACTGAGAGCTCCTGCTTGTTCTTTATAGAGTTCTGTGGAAGAGCAGTTTCGTCGGTACCTGAGGAATTGTCCTACCGGGAGATTGTCCCTCAGTGCTCTCGGGTGATATGACCGGTATGACAATAATGAATTCCTATCGGTAGGCTTTTGATGTACGCTTGTTCTGAATCCTCCTCCTGATGCCTCAATTTCAAGATCCAGATAAACCGCCTTAGTGTGGTCATAGTTCCAGGTGAACCGCAGACTCATGTCCTGAGTATTTAGCCAGTTTAGAAATTGGATCAGCAAAGCTTCTTCCCCTGTCCAAAGGAGGAGCACATCATCAATATATCGCCTCCAGAGACGTATGTGGTCTCTGAAGGGATTGATGTCAGATTCGATGACGTGCTCCTCGAATTGGCCCACATAAATGCAGGCCAGGCTGGGTGCCATTGTAGCCCCCATAGACGTTCCCGTCACTTGCAGAAAAAGGTCGTCCTTGAAGCAGAAAAAATTCCTCGTAAGTGCAATTTCTATGCACTGTAGCACAAAACTTTGTGGGGTGTCGTAGAACCACTCTTGTGTGGCCAATGCTCTGGATGCAGCCACCAGTGCTGCATCCTGGGGAATACATGAGTACAAAGACTCTATGTCTATAGTTACAATGTATTCGTTGGCAGGTTCAAATGTTGTTTGGTCCAGGACATTTAAAATGTCCATAGTGTCCTTGACGTAGGATTTCTGGGTTACCACTGATTCACGGAGAAAATAATCAGCGAACTGTGATAAGGGCTCCAGTATCGATTGTATTCCCGATACAATGGGCCGACCCGGGGGGGGCCGGGCCGGCTTATGTATCTTAGGCAGAATGTAAAATGCCGGGATCCTGGGATTGGTGTTGACGAGGAACTCCGCTTCCTTCGCGTTTATCCACTTCTTCTCCTTTGCCAGTCCCACTAGGTCAGTTATCATTTTCATGAGATCTGGAGTGGGATCTTTGGTGAGCGGTTGATAATTAGTTCTCACACTAAGTAGACGGCGGACTTCAGCTTCATAGTCACAGGTGTTTAATATGACGATGGCTCCGCCTTTATCGGCGCTTTTTATAGTGATTTTATCATTTCTTTGTAGGGACTTCATAGCCTCCCAATCACTTTTCGTCATGTTTTTGAAAACACCTGATCTGTTGTCGTTTTCTATTCTCCCAATTTCCTCTAGAACTTTAGCCTCAAAAACTGCCACTTCCGGGCCGGTAGCTCCAGTCGGAGGGCAGAAAGTGGATGGTTTTCTCAAGTTGGTATAGTAGCCCTTATTCTCCTCAGACGGTTGTTTCGCGAAGAATTTCTTCAATTTGATCTTTCTCATGGTATCGTGAAACTCAGTCCGGCATTTAAAAGCATCATGGATGGGGGTGGGAACAAATCCCAACCCTTTATTAAGTACATGTTCTTCCTCCATTGTTAACTGATGATCGGACAGGTTGACCACAATACTCATTACAGTGGCTTCTTTCCTCTGCTCCGTGTCAGGCGTGGGGAGAACGGTTGCCATTGTTGTGGTTGTCGACTTCCGCGTCCTTTTCCTTTCCCTTGTTGTTGTCCCGGTCCCTTGTTGGACGCTTGTCCCTGTTCTAAAAAACTCCGTAACAAGGTGCTCAGGTCGGTATTGGAAGCTTCTGATTGATTGAATCTTACCCTGCTAGTGCTGGGTCCTGGTTCAGGCTCGTCCTCACTGGAGGTATTGTCAAAGGTCCAGTTAACAGGTGTTCTTCTTTGTGGTTGAAATCTGGCACCTCTGCCTCTTCTCCCTCCTCCGAATTGTTGTGGCTGTTGTTGTTCTTGAGTTTGTTCGTAGTATGAATCATTCACGTAGGGAAAAGCCCATTCATGTGTATAGCGTTGTAAATTGCGCTGCAATCCCCTAATTTTCTGTGTTATCATATATTGTTTGTATTCTTCCAGATCGTCTTGGATTTTTTGTAGATGGTCTTTCGCGTCAGTGAAACTGCTGTCCCGACTGATGGCCTCCTCAAGTTCTAAGATCTCCTTAAGTACTTCTTCGCTTAGTCTCTGAGCTGTACTTATTATTAATATTAACCAATCCCTGGTACACTTATTAGCGATAAAGCTCCAGTCTCGTCGGAACTCTTTATCATCAAGGAAGATCCGCGGTTCTATTCTCACTATTAAACTTGCTGGTGAGGCTCCAGCTTGGTAGTACTCAGTCATAAGAGCCCCATGAAGGGCAATTCTTATATGTTTCTTTTTCAGACACGGAAAAACGGCAGCCTGAACCAATTCGATCGCTCTTCATTCGGTAAATACACAGAAACTTACTCGTTCTGAGCTCGAGGGTTGAGAGGACGCCTACCGCTACTGCTCTACCGGTAACATTTAGCATCTAGCAGGGCTGCACTCTGGAGGTCTGGAAAGCGTCAGCTGGGAACTGGCACCTACACTGAAGTAATGTAATACCCTGTGTTTTTTAATTACAGTTACTCTCTCGAACGGGGAGTCAGGACCATGCTCACCTAAGGGGGCTGGATTCCGTTTTTATCTTTCCTTCATCACTGGTATGAGAGGCAAAACTAGAAGCAGGGTAAATAGACTCCTTTCCATTCATTTCATTTTCTGAAATATAGCATGGTGGTTTGACATTTCTAAGTTGCAGAATACAGAGGGGGATTCCAGGTGACCACATTTTTATTTTGTTCTTTGTTACAGCACCCAAGCCTCAGTGTCTCTTGCAGTGGCATTCAAAATATTTTGCCCTGAAGAAATTGCCTGATAGAAACCAAGGCAATGAAACATGTTGGCTGTGAGTAGAGAGTAAATCGATAGGTAGTATTTACTCTCTTCCTTTTTAGTATATGTGTGTTCATTGGTTTGCAACAGAGAAGGGAATGAAAGTAAAGTTTATGGTCCCAGTTGCACAGTGATTTATATGTTAAATGTTGTTAGTTTTGTCACATATAAGTTGTGTCCACTGCACCATTCACTGTCTTTTTACTTTTGAGGTTCGAGACACGGTTTTTTTGGTTTTAGCTTGATGGCACCAATGATGAGAACAGGGCCAGCCTGGTGAGTACCAATCAGGGGCCCCATTGGTGGTGCGCCCGTGAGGTGCCATCTCGCTTCTTCACACATTTTCTGTTTGTGCTGTCCTGTTTGTTTCAATCAGAGAGGTTGTTGTTTTAAAAGGCAATATTTTGAAGCATCTCAGGATTTTTCTTAAGAGTAAAGAAACCCCTTTGGACTTGGCACGTGGGCCAGAGATGTTTTACAATGTTACAATGGAAAATTGCCATGAGAACTAGGACTGTTGTTGTTGACTAGCTTTCTGAGTGGAGGGCGTCCTAGTTCGGTTTGTCTTTCCCTCTAGACTCCCATTTTGTGTAGTGCCTTGTGTACGGCGGCTCAGCCGTGAGAGTACCCTTATGCAACCTTACGTCGTAACTCTGATTTTTAACATATAGGTGTGGTCACTCCAACCGGGTTCCCCCACCACTAACTGCATATTCAAACCACCAATAAGCCTGTATTCTGATAATGGATAAAAATTGCCTGGCTTTCACGAATGATCAGATCGCGGCAATTTTCTCACGCCCATCATTATTTGAAGGGAATCCCCTCTCTGGTAACAACAAAGTTAGAGAAGAATGGGAGAAGCTTACTAATTTGAAAAAGAAACATATAAGAATTGCCCTTCATGGGGCTCTTATGACTGAGTACTACCAAGCTGGAGCCTCACCAGCAAGTTTAATAGTGAGAATAGAACCGCGGATCTTCCTTGATGATAAAGAGTTCCGACGAGACTGGAGCTTTATCGCTAATAAGTGTACCAGGGATTGGTTAATATTAATAATAAGTACAGCTCAGAGACTAAGCGAAGAAGTACTTAAGGAGATCTTAGAACTTGAGGAGGCCATCAGTCGGGACAGCAGTTTCACTGACGCGAAAGACCATCTACAAAAAATCCAAGACGATCTGGAAGAATACAAACAATATATGATAACACAGAAAATTAGGGGATTGCAGCGCAATTTACAACGCTATACACATGAATGGGCTTTTCCCTACGTGAATGATTCATACTACGAACAAACTCAAGAACAACAACAGCCACAACAATTCGGAGGAGGGAGAAGAGGCAGAGGTGCCAGATTTCAACCACAAAGAAGAACACCTGTTAACTGGACCTTTGACAATACCTCCAGTGAGGACGAGCCTGAACCAGGACCCAGCACTAGCAGGGTAAGATTCAATCAATCAGAAGCTTCCAATACCGACCTGAGCACCTTGTTACGGAGTTTTTTAGAACAGGGACAAGCGTCCAACAAGGGACCGGGACAACAACAAGGGAAAGGAAAAGGACGCGGAAGTCGACAACCACAACAATGGCAACCGTTCTCCCCACGCCTGACACGGAGCAGAGGAAAGAAGCCACTGTAATGAGTATTGTGGTCAACCTGTCCGATCATCAGTTAACAATGGAGGAAGAACATGTACTTAATAAAGGGTTGGGATTTGTTCCCACCCCCATCCATGATGCTTTTAAATGCCGGACTGAGTTTCACGATACCATGAGAAAGATCAAATTGAAGAAATTCTTCGCGAAACAACCGTCTGAGGAGAATAAGGGCTACTATACCAACTTGAGAAAACCATCCACTTTCTGCCCTCCGACTGGAGCTACCGGCCCGGAAGTGGCAGTTTTTGAGGCTAAAGTTCTAGAGGAAATTGGGAGAATAGAAAACGACAACAGATCAGGTGTTTTCAAAAACATGACGAAAAGTGATTGGGAGGCTATGAAGTCCCTACAAAGAAATGATAAAATCACTATAAAAAGCGCCGATAAAGGCGGAGCCATCGTCATATTAAACACCTGTGACTATGAAGCTGAAGTCCGCCGTCTACTTAGTGTGAGAACTAATTATCAACCGCTCACCAAAGATCCCACTCCAGATCTCATGAAAATGATAACTGACCTAGTGGGACTGGCAAAGGAGAAGAAGTGGATAAACGCGAAGGAAGCGGAGTTCCTCGTCAACACCAATCCCAGGATCCCGGCATTTTACATTCTGCCTAAGATACATAAGCCGGCCCGGCCCCCCCCGGGTCGGCCCATTGTATCGGGAATACAATCGATACTGGAGCCCTTATCACAGTTCGCTGATTATTTTCTCCGTGAATCAGTGGTAACCCAGAAATCCTACGTCAAGGACACTATGGACATTTTAAATGTCCTGGACCAAACAACATTTGAACCTGCCAACGAATACATTGTAACTATAGACATAGAGTCTTTGTACTCATGTATTCCCCAGGATGCAGCACTGGTGGCTGCATCCAGAGCATTGGCCACACAAGAGTGGTTCTACGACACCCCACAAAGTTTTGTGCTACAGTGCATAGAAATTGCACTTACGAGGAATTTTTTCTGCTTCAAGGACGACCTTTTTCTGCAAGTGACGGGAACGTCTATGGGGGCTACAATGGCACCCAGCCTGGCCTGCATTTATGTGGGCCAATTCGAGGAGCACGTCATCGAATCTGACATCAATCCCTTCAGAGACCACATACGTCTCTGGAGGCGATATATTGATGATGTGCTCCTCCTTTGGACAGGGGAAGAAGCTTTGCTGATCCAATTTCTAAACTGGCTAAATACTCAGGACATGAGTCTGCGGTTCACCTGGAACTATGACCACACTAAGGCGGTTTATCTGGATCTTGAAATTGAGGCATCAGGAGGAGGATTCAGAACAAGCGTACATCAAAAGCCTACCGATAGGAATTCATTATTGTCATACCGGTCATATCACCCGAGAGCACTGAGGGACAATCTCCCGGTAGGACAATTCCTCAGGTACCGACGAAACTGCTCTTCCACAGAACTCTATAAAGAACAAGCAGGAGCTCTCAGTTTGAAACTGGAAGCACGTGAATACCCACGGAGAGTAGTCAAGCAAGCCCAGAAAAGAGCCTTGAACACACCCAGAGCAGCCTTGTTAGAGACACAACCTAAAGAGAAATCAGACTGTCTACCTGTAGTCATGACTTACGATCCCATGGCTACAAAGATCCGCCAGGCGATCAGGAAACATTGGTCCCTACTTTCTACAGCGGATTTCAAGATGCCACCACCGCGGTTTGCCTTCCGAAGAGCGAGTAACCTGAAGGACAAACTCGTTCACACCCGAAGTGTGGAAAGACGGGAAACTGAGAACACCACTATCCCCAACGGACATTACCCATGCGGGAGCTGTTCGGTGTGTCCTATGACTAAGAAAACAACCACCGTGACGTTGCAATCGGGGAGGATGTGGTCACTGAACCACTTCAGTAACTGCAATACCACCAACGTGGTATACAGATTGAAATGCGAGTGTGGTCTGGAGTATATTGGACTCACCACACGGAAGATCAAACTCCGCATCCAAGAACATGTCAGCACGATACGGAGTGGAAAACTGACTACAAAGTTAGTGCAACACTGCCACCGCAATAAACACACCTTTTCATGGGTAGTGTTAGAGAGAGTGATGGGCGATGTACAGTCGGTGGAAAGACGACTAATCAACAAAGAAGCCCGCTGGATATATCAGGAACAAAGTGAGCAGAAAGGGCTGAACGAACTTTTAGAATGGAATAAGTTGCGTTAACCTTCTGAAGAGCTGCCTTCCAGCACAGTGTTCTGCTGTCCTATTTGACTGGTGGTACTCCTCCTAAATTAATATATATATCATCTATATTAATAAACCCCTTGCTCCATTCTAGTAATTCCTTGATTCACACGTTTTGAATTGACCTAATAAGTGATAAAGCCTTTAAACTTTCCACACTACATCTATTAAAACGGGGTGAGCAGCTAACATAAATCGTTAATATATTATGAATCTACTTAATATATTATGAATCAAAAAAGTTTTTTTCAACTAAAGATTTTTTCACTGAAAGAAATGCGGGGGAAGAAAACTACATGCAAATGTCGTTTTAATCGGAGGCGCACACTAAACATGTAAACGCATGATACAACCATTCTAAAACCAGGACTAATGTGCCCATTTACAAATGGCCGGGTCTTTCCACCGAAGACCGGCATTTTATAATAGGACAATCTGTGTCCTGACATGTAAACCGGTTTCCGTGTCAACAGATAATGCCAACCAATAGAAATGAGCGGAACGTGATCTCGAGAACCAATCCGAGACACGGAAAAACGGCAGCCTGAACCAATTCGATCGCTCTTCATTCGGTAAATACACAGAAACTTACTCGTTCTGAGCTCGAGGGTTGAGAGGACGCCTACCGCTACTGCTCTACCGGTAACATTTAGCATCTAGCAGGGCTGCACTCTGGAGGTCTGGAAAGCGTCAGCTGGGAACTGGCACCTACACTGAAGTAATGTAATACCCTGTGTTTTTTAATTACAGTTACTCTCTCGAACGGGGAGTCAGGACCATGCTCACCTAAGGGGGCTGGATTCCGTTTTTATCTTTCCTTCATCACTGGTATGAGAGGCAAAACTAGAAGCAGGGTAAATAGACTCCTTTCCATTCATTTCATTTTCTGAAATATAGCATGGTGGTTTGACATTTCTAAGTTGCAGAATACAGAGGGGGATTCCAGGTGACCACATTTTTATTTTGTTCTTTGTTACAGCACCCAAGCCTCAGTGTCTCTTGCAGTGGCATTCAAAATATTTTGCCCTGAAGAAATTGCCTGATAGAAACCAAGGCAATGAAACATGTTGGCTGTGAGTAGAGAGTAAATCGATAGGTAGTATTTACTCTCTTCCTTTTTAGTATATGTGTGTTCATTGGTTTGCAACAGAGAAGGGAATGAAAGTAAAGTTTATGGTCCCAGTTGCACAGTGATTTATATGTTAAATGTTGTTAGTTTTGTCACATATAAGTTGTGTCCACTGCACCATTCACTGTCTTTTTACTTTTGAGGTTCGAGACACGGTTTTTTTGGTTTTAGCTTGATGGCACCAATGATGAGAACAGGGCCAGCCTGGTGAGTACCAATCAGGGGCCCCATTGGTGGTGCGCCCGTGAGGTGCCATCTCGCTTCTTCACACATTTTCTGTTTGTGCTGTCCTGTTTGTTTCAATCAGAGAGGTTGTTGTTTTAAAAGGCAATATTTTGAAGCATCTCAGGATTTTTCTTAAGAGTAAAGAAACCCCTTTGGACTTGGCACGTGGGCCAGAGATGTTTTACAATGTTACAATGGAAAATTGCCATGAGAACTAGGACTGTTGCTTAGGAATTGAGACAATTTTGTTGGGGTGATCTTGTGACATGTCCCTGACATGGCCCGGTGGATAATGGCTCCCAGGATGTGACTTATTCTTCCCCAGTAAGTCCACACAGTTTCAAACAGTACATTCAGTTGATTTTAATCTGTCTGTTAAGGCACTGAAAGATGCCTTAACAAGGCCTATCAAAACCTGTATCATTGCCACCAAAGAAGTATGATTCGGAGATGCAGTTGGCAGTATTTATTTTGTTATAGACTCTGGATGGCTTGGTGATAGCTGCCTGCGTCTGCGTAATTGCCTTTTTTTGGCATGTAGAGTTCCACCCAGTGGTACCTCTGTAGGATCATCGGTATGGCTGCTCGGTATTTTTGGGCGTTTTGTTGGCGGGTGGGAGCTCAAAGTGGACAGTGAGGTAATGTTCGAAGTACTCTCAACTTCGACAGGTGTACCAGAGCTCACAACAGAGAGTGTTGAATTAGGCAGCAGTTGAAGACGCTACGCTCGGATTTACCGGACCAGGTCCCCCCTCAGTACAGGCGGCTAATGTCTCCTCCACACAGACGATCTGTTTCTCAGTGGCCCCCAATGTCCCTGTAATATAGTCCATAATAGACAAACGAGATTTGGATGGGACTAAGCTAGTGTAGAGCTTGGATGCTTCCTTTTCCCATGTTCTAATCCAAATGGTAACTAGAATAGGCCTGAGGGACACAGAAAACAAAGAGGGACCGGAAAAGGAGAAGCCATCTGGTATGAAAGAAAACTGGGTAACGTAACTGCCAGTTACACTCAGTAATAGCTGGCAGAAGGAAAAAACCACCACTGCCCCAAGGACCCAAGTCAGGGAAGATTGAATGGCATTGGCAATATCTCACAAAAGCTGCAAGCAGCAGTTCCCAAACGCTTACCGTACCTTCCACACCAAGGGGAAACCGAGAACAGTTCCTAGCGACCAGCCAAAACGGGGACCCAGCCCTGCCTCTTCCTGTCGCTAACGGGCATGGATGGGCCCACCATTGGCCCAGGCATTGCCCGGGCGTGGCCTGCTTGCGTCCCAGTCAGCGGTTCTCAACAGCCCTTAAGTAGGTCTGATCCAGCTCAGGTGTTCAGCATGCAGGGGGTTGAGGGGGTGGAAGTGCCCCAGCTGCTGCGCCTCACAATGGCACACCCCCTGCAGGAACCGGCACAGAGGAAACCAGGAGAGGACTCCAGTAGCACAGTAATCCCTCGTAGGCATCACAAATCCAGGTAGGAGTCCCATTATCACATGTGTGGCATCTTGTCGTTGTTATATGCTGGTGATACTAAGCTGATTCACCATTTAGATAATTTCACCACCAAGTCCAAGTACTCTAGTTGCTCCTGTATAGCAGGATGGGGAACAATGTCCTTAAATCGTATGGTAGTAGAACAGAGATTTTGAACATGGCGATAATATAGGATGGAAATAGTCCCTGTGGTCCTGGTACATGGTGACAAAAAAGCTAAACATCTAGGGTTGTATTCTAACAATGTTTATCCATTATTACCTAGAGGAATGCACTTGCATCTTCTGCTATACTCAGCTGAGACTCTGATCGTCTCCTCATCAGAAGTAAAAAATATTCGACCTTGCCTCTTAGGCAAACCAGGAGATTCATTGGATTCAAGTCTTCCAACAGGTCAGCTGCCAACGTTTTGAACAGAAGGCTTTTTATGGACAAGGCTCTACATATCCCACTCTAATCCAAACCAATTTACTGAAGGTGACATTTACTATTACCACTCCAAAGTAAACTCTATTAAAGAAAGTGTTGGACACTAAAGATGTGATATTTACCAGTCCCATTCCAGTCTATAACAATTTGGAGAAGATGTGAGACCCTAAAAGGGTGCAATTTGATATTCCCACTCCACCCTAAAACAATTTGGAGAAGTTATTAGACCCTGAAAGGATGACATTTACTATTCCCACTCCAATCTAAACCAATTTGTTGAAGGTGTTGGCTAGTAAAAGAGTGACATTTACTATTTTCACTCCAATCTATACCAATTTGGAGACGGTGTTGGATACTAAAGAGGCGACATTTACTATACCAACTCCAATCTAAACCAATTTTGGGAAGACGTTGAACACTAAAAGGGTGACCTTTACTATTCCCACTCCAATCTAAACCAACTTACAGAAGGTGATAGACATTAAAGGGGTCACATTTCGTTTTCCCACTCCAACGTAAATTATTTTGAAGAAAGTGTTAAACACTAAGGGGGTGGCATTTCTTATTGTTACTCCAATGGAACCCAATTAGCAGAAAGTGTTGGACACTAAAGGGGTAATATTTACTATTCTAGCTCCAATCTAAGCCAATTTGGAGAAGGTATTGGACACTAAAGTGGCAAAATTTACTATTTACACAACAATATAAAACATGTTATGGAAGGTACTACTGACACACAATCAATACTCCATACTCACACATAAGTTCTGGTAATAAAATAAACTAAAATGTAATTAAAAACCACACTAACGAAAACTACAAACATATTTACTCATATTTAAACATAAACATATAAAAGGACATTTTTATCACTGTTAATAATTGATATTTTTTTAATAATTTACTACAATTCCTAAACTTTGAACCATAAAAGATAAATTAATAATCCAAATTTAACAATAATAAAATTAAAAAATATATAAAACCAATTTTTAAAATAAAATTCTTGAAAAATAATAAATAAATAGCATTATAATTTTCAACATAGAAAAATGTTAAAATTATTTGAATATAACTTTTATTTTTTTCACAAAAATGTTAACATTCAATTTTTGTATTTCTTCTTTTAATACTTTTGCTTTATAAAATGTATTTTTATGTATTATCATTTATATATTTAAATTATTTATAGATTATAAAAATTGTTGATGTTGGGGGCGTGGCTTGGACGCCGATAGGGATAGCGGCGTGAGCCTGTAGCTCCGTGCCCGATCCCGCAATTTGACCTGATTTAGGAGTTGGAGATGTTGCGTTCAGACTACAAGATGGCGAGTGCCCCGAGCTGAAGAGAATGAGGTGTGAAGGACCGCGGCTGGGAAATAGTGAAGGAAAATATCTGAAGGAGCGAGTGGAGAGGGGTTCATGCCACGCACAGCTCAACAGATGGGGCTGCGATAAAGTGCACTTTGCACCACCGCGGAGGAGTACGATTGAGGTGACGATCTCCGCTACCTAAGATGGCGAACGTGTGAAGTAGACCTCGCTTCCTGAACGCAGCCCGAGCCGATCGCTGCTGCTGAGAGCCTGACAACGGCGAGCGTTAGAGGACCTGTGAAAAGGTGCATAACGGAGAAAGAGTGGAAGTACAGAAGAACCCGTACTTCAACCCGACCTCATGGCTGGTCAATAGCACTGAGCAAGAGCCCCTGACTAGGCCTCGCTCCATGAGGGCAATTATTGAGCTGATTGAGAAGTGAACAGGGGCGGGCTTCACCCGCTGAACACGGTGGCACGGTCCGACGACTGGCGGCGAGATCGGAGACCTAAAACTGCACGCAGAAGGCGGTTGAGTAGAGACGGGCTGGCGTAGGGGACCTGCACGTCGGATTCCTGCGGAGCAACACTTCACACTACACCCCAATCTGGCTCCACACAGCCTTTGCTTGCTAGACCTGGAGTGCACTATTGGCACCCCCACAATTGCATGGTAGCCACGAAACTATTGTATTAGAACTTCCTTGGTGTTTCTGTCAAGAGGACGTGGTGAGCCTGCACAGAGGGAGACAATAAACTGAGCACGGAGAAGTTTTTGGGCCACTAGGTCCCTGCGGGAGTACTGTTTGGTGTGATCACTGCCCTCACAGAGGGAGACGTAACGGATAGTGAACGGCCATTTTGAACGCAGATATGAAGCCCTCAGGCTGCCTAAAGATGACCTGACCCCTGACAGTGGTAGCTGCTCATCGGAAGGAACGCTGGGACTACTATTACGGGGAGAAAGATCGAGGGACCAACATTGCTCGGCGGACTGACATAGGGACCGAGAAATTCCCGGGAGGTGAAACCGAAACGGCGCTCTCGCTGATTAAGATGGCCGCCAATGGCCATGAAACGAAAGTGAAACAGGGGCATGACCAGGCGAAAGGGCCAGAAACAGATGGCAATACCCACACCGACTCAGAAGGTTCAGCGCAGGAACAGAGACTGAATAAAAGATTAGACGGTATACTGGAGGCAATAGCCGCGACCAAGGAGTCCCTGCATCAAGATATAGCGCAGGTCGCCACAGGACTGGGTCTCTTGAGGGCGGATCATGCTAAACTAGCTGACAGGGTGAAAGAAAATGAACGGCTGCTTCAGGAACTCAAACCGGCGGAGGTGACTGCAGAGCATGAACTGACGGACATCCTGGATCGTCTGGCGACGCTGGAGAAGCGGGCGGAAGATTCCGAAAGCCGGAATAGGAGGAATAACGTGAGGGTGGTAGGCCTGCTGGAAAAAGTTGAGGGGGATGATGCAGTGGCCTACATGGAGAACTGGTTTAAAACGGTTGTGGCCCCGGAGGGACTCTCCCCTTTATTTTCCCTGGAACGAGCGCACAGGGTCCCAGCCCGCCCGCCCTTGCAGGGCCGCCCACCCAGGCCGATGGTGGTCAAGATATTGCATTTCAGAGACAGAGACCTGCTGATACAAAGGGCGCGCTCGACGGGTCCCTTCCAGGTGGACAACAGTTCGGTCACGATCTTTCCCGACTACACGCAGGAGGTCCAGAAACGTAGGGCCTCCTATCTGGCAGTGAAAAAAGAACTACGGGATGAAGGCATACAATATTCCTTGCTCTTCCCTGCTAAATTGCGAGTGATCCTGGACGGGACGACCCATTTCTTTCAGACTCCCGACGAGGTGTGGTCATGGCTTGAGTTATATCGCGCTGGAACCGACCGAAGGGGTAAAGGGGAGAAAGAGAGACGAAAACCTGTCCAGGTGCGTAAGTCCCAACGCATCCGCAAGCGAAATAGACTCAAGAGAGCGATGCGGGATGACCAGATGGCGGAGGACAAAAAAGGAGCTTTGGCAGCGACAGCGGTCCTAACGGGTTCGCAACAGGAGGGACAATCAATAGGATCGGATTCTGAAGAGGAAGGAGAAAAATCTGGAGGAGACGTGACGGACGTCGATAGCTCTGGGGGTCCAGCGGTCACCCCACAGACGGCAGATGGACTCTTCAACGAATGACATTTCAAGTGAAGTCCATGAACACCAATCCTGTTGGGACAGTTTACCCTGGTGTTCTGCAGGGTGGAAGGTACTGTGTTGAACCACCACATGGGATTGCAGGCTCGGGGTGGGGGCCCTGCCTGCCCCGGGTCGGCTCCGAAACACCCTCCCGTTGCCCTTTAGGCCTTCTGTAGTGACGACTGCAGAGTAGTAGAATGTGTGTAATGTTACAGGTTTGGATGGGGGCTGATGTCACGTTATTAGGTCCTGTTCTGGGGAGAGGGGTTGAGGGAGTTTATCGGGGTGTTTTGAGTGGGGGGTTTGCTGCAATGATGTGGGTGGCCGATTGATACTGTTGGGGTGGTTGGGAGATGGCTACAATGGGGACATTACCTAATTTGAAATGCCTCACGTGGAATGTCTGCGGACTTCGAACTATGTCAAGGCGATACAAGGTGCACGCATATCTGGTGAGGCGTGGTATTCAAATAGCGCTGCTGCAAGAAACTCATTTGACCAAGCAGGAATGTACTGCACTGCAGAGGAGGTGGCATGGCCAGGTATTTGGCACATCGTACTCGGCGTTTGCCAGGGGAGTGTTGATATGGGTGAGAGCGGGGGTCCCTTTCCAGGCCATGAACCACCTGGTAGACCCTGAAGGTCGATTTGTAGCGGTGGGGGCTATATGGCCGTGATGTGGTTTTGTGTAGTGTATACACCCCCAATGTTGATCAGGCCCGTTTCTTTGATAAACTATCGGGCTCACTAGCACACTTCCTAGCGGGCCCCATAATATTGGGAGGTGACTTCAACTCGATCACTGATGTCTTACTGGACAGGTCACACCCGCCGTTGGCCGACTCCCCAGTGCGCAGGTTGGCCACACACAGGAAAGAGTGGCAAGAGAGATGGGGCCTTATTGATGTATGGAGGGAGCAACATCCTGAATCTAGGGACTATTCCTTCTTCTCAGCGCTACATGCATTACATGTTTGGATAGACTCCATCCTGTGTAGTGGCCCTCTGACCGCCATGATAGCGCACACAGAATACCTGGCTAGAACCATTTCGGACCACAATCCCTTACTGATGACTGTTCAGTGGCAGCGAACGAAATCGGCGGTCCCAACATGGAGACTGCGACCTGATACGTTGGAGGACCTGGTGTTCAGCGATAAGGTCCACCAGGGCATCGAGCGTTATTTTGCTGAGAATTAGGGCTCAGCTGCCACGAGGTTGATAGAATGGGATGCCATGAAGGTGGTAGTGAGGGGCATCTGCATGGGCAGGTTTTTGAATGAAAGAGCAACGGTTTTGGCTGATTTGGAGAAGGCGGAATGTGTGCTGAGAGATCTAGAGCAGTGTAGGCCTGAGCGACCAGACTTACAGGACCGGCTGCTAGAGGCGAAGGAATTGGTTGCGACGGAAACGGAGCGCCTGCGGTGTTATGACTACAAGTTGTATATCACCAAGGTGCATGCGGAAGGAGATAAGGTTGGAACCCTACTGGCTAAACTTGCTAACCCAGAACCTAGAGGCTGCCCGATTCTGAGCATAAAGACGGAGACGGGGGAGGTGGTCTACTCGCAAGCATCGGTTCTGGCGCACTTCCTGACATACTATATGACTTTGTATGAAAGTCGGCTAGAGGTGGACACCCCTACAATTGACGACTACTTAGAGAATGTACATCTCCCAGTACTGGACGGCGCTACTGCAAAGGCCCTGGGCGGTGCCATAACGGTATCGGAGATTAGGGTGGCCATCAAGCAGATGGCTAGAAATAAGACATCGGGGTGGATGGCCTACCGATTGAATTCTATGTGAAATATATTAATGTTCTGGCGCCCAGGTTACTAGAGGTATACTCTGAAGCCATGGAACTGGGGCATCTACCACAATCGATGAGGGAAGCACTGGTGGTCCCGCTGGTGAAACCTGTAAGGAGGCCACCGACGTAACATCGTATAGACCCCTGTCTATGCTGACGGTGGATTACAAGATTCTGAGTCACATTTTGGCCACTAGATTGCTGCCGCACATGACCATGCTGATCCATAGGGACCAAGCCTGGTTTATTCCTACTAGGAACACCTCAATAAATATCCGCCGTCTGGTCCGGCTACTGGATAGAGCCTTGGAAGCGGATCAAAAACCAGCAGTATTGTCGGTGGATATCGAAAAGGCGTTTGATAGCCAAGAGTGGAGGTACCTTGATAGGGTGTTGGAGAAGTTCGGACTAGGGGGCGGCTTTGGGTGCTGGACAAGAGTTTTTGGTGACAGCAAGGGTTCGACTGGGGTCTATTATATCCTCTGACTACCCAGTATGTAGGGGAACGAGGCAGGGATGCTCGATGTCCCCCCTGTTGTTTGCATTAGCAATGGAACCTTTGGCGGTACAGGCGAGGACGGGGGTGTTGTACAACGGATTAGAAATGGTGGGGAGGTTCATCACATATCACTGTACGCAGATGATCTGTTGCTGTACCTAGAGGACACGGAGAGAGAACTAGAAGGGGCAGTAGAGATGCTGTCGAGTTTTGGTGAGCTATTGGGCCTCAAGGTGAACTGGAATAAAACTTGCGTTTTCCCGTTGAGGGTGGATACGCCATATCCCCCACTTACAGTAGATGTGGTCTGGGAGGGAACTTGCTTTACCTATCTAGGGGTCCGTATATACCACGGTGCCATGAATCTGTTGGAAGGCAACATAGGGCACTGTATAAGAGCTCTGAGAGGGTGTATGACCTTTTGGGCTTCCCTGCCTTTGTCGGTGCAAGGCCGGGTGCCATTACTGAAGATGGTGGCTTTACCCAGGTTGCTTTATTACTTCCGTACTTTACCGGTGTGGGTCCCTCAGTGGATCTTTAAAGAACTGAGAACGATGGTTATTGATTTTCCTTGGGGACACGGGAGGCGCAGGGTGGCATTGAATACTCTGATGAGGCCCAAACTCGAAGGAGGGATGGCGGTTCCGGATTTTGAATTGTACTATCTAGCGGCACAATTACAGATATTGACCCAAAGCATCGCTAAGGAATTTAGAGGCCCAGACCAGGAACGAGGATCAGATATCCAAAGACACATCTTATCATATATAATTATGCAACAGAAATTAGAGTTGAGAGGATTGTCCATGGAAGAGAAAACCCTATGGCTGTACTGGCATAGGAGTTTGAAGAGAGCGAAAGCGGCAAGACCATACGCGCCGGAGATTCCTCTAGGGATGTTGACGGCGCTGCCGCACGGCGGCGATTGGTCTCCACTATTAGAATGGGAAGAATTGGGCTTGCAGATGGTGGGAGACTTATATGTTGATGGGATGCTGGTCCCCTTTAGGGTATTGCAAGATCAGTTTGGTCTCCCGGATGGGAGCTACCTCTTGCATGCGGCAGTGGCCGCGGCGATGCAAAACCACTGGAAGGGTGGGCTGGCGGAACCCGACACGACCATGGCCTGTCAATATGTGGTAATGGCGGCGGGTACGATCAAAGCGGTTACCTGCCTCCACTCTAGAATGTTGCATGAGGGACTGGAACCGCTTACTACACTGAAAGAGAAATGGGAGGAAAGTATAGGCAAACCTATACCAGACGCGGTCTGGGGACAGATTTTGAAGAGAACTCGGAAGGGTTGCAGAAATGCCCGCTTCCAGCAAGTGCATTTCTTTGTACTACACAGGGCCTATCTGACCCCGGGGATGATCAGACGGTACTTCCGGGTACAAGACGCTACATGCCCGAGATGCTTAGCGCCTGAGGTGGACCTCGACCATTTATTGTGGGGTTGCCCGAAGCTGGGGACATACTGGCCGGAGGTGGGGGAGCTTCTGAATACAGTTACTGATCGTGAAGTAGAGTTTTATATGGCGACATGTCTACTGCTTTGGTTCCCCCACACGGCCAGGACGAAAGTTATGAGTAAATTTATTGACCTAGGACTCATATTAGCCCAGAGAGAGATCACCTGGCACTGGAAATCCAAAGAGGGCCCTTCAGTTAGGAGATGGATGAATGAGCTGCTGAAATGGTCAAGATGTGAAGGTGTGATCAGGTTGCGGCAGGCCGCTAGGACTGCAAATGTTAAGGACCTGGAGATGGCGAGGGCTTGGGAAACAATAGTTCAGGCTTTAAAAGATTACCTGACAGAGGATGAAGAATAGAGGCATCCGGAGAGGGGGGTTCCATGGGACATGTAAGAACGACTCATCAGGTGGCGAACTCTTGAGCCAGATCTTACTATTACAACCCACATCAGCAGCAGTTGGGGGAGGGAGGGGTAAAGGGGGGGAATACTAGGGATCCGCCATAGCGACAGGAGGGATGCCCGCGGAGGGGATTTACGGTTATAAATGAAGGAAGGAACAATCGGGCCATGACACTTTATGTACTTATGGGTTGGTTAATGATAGTCCCCAGAAAATACCACGAGGGTGGGCACTGGAATTGATTGGAAGGGGCGGGCTCGGAAGATATTGGCGTCACTCATTATGGGTGGCTGAATATAATGGGCGATGACTTGAGGGGGGAGTTTGGGGGGGGTAAAATGCAGATACTAAATTGTGTTGCTGACCGGACCTCTTTATGAGGTGGCCACCATGACATCTATGCTGGAAGGTACTGGTACGCCGCCCAGCCTCCGGGATGTGGGCTGAATGGCTGTGTGCAACTTTATAACACGAATGTGCTTTTAGATGTCATGAGCGAGAAGGTTGACCAACTTCGATGCTTTGTTTATAACTCTGCAATAAAAACATGTTTTTTTTAAAAATGTGTTAATGTAACAAATAAATGTAAAATATGTACAATATTTTACAAAAAAATATGTACAATAACAATTTGCATATCATTAACATTAAATTTACATTAAAATATTCACTTTTTCAAAATCTCCACATCCTTATGCCCTAAAAATCCAATATCCAGCTGCTAAAAAGAATGATCAATCCACTATTTTTATACATTAATAAAACAAAAAAGACAGATTTCAACAATTTCATAATTCATAAATATCTAACTTAAAACACATTTTTTTTTATAAAGGCATAGAATCCAACGCTACAATAAATTACAAACAATATAACACAAACAATCTTGCACTCAAAGATATTTTCTAAATCCATATTTTTTATAAAGATATTAAAAGCAACACTCAAAACAATATGTTTACCTTTGATATTGCTGTGGATGATATTTTTGCCATCCCAATATTCTTGACATGATATTTTTATATCACAATCTTTTTTGTTCAATATTTTGTTCAAACACCAGGTTTTAACTCTGTAGCTGTCAAACTGACTATTCGCTATCAATAATACATAGGCTAGACTTAAAGTTAAAGTTAAAGTGGCTAGAAGGAACTATGTGCAAGCACAAATGGATAGGAAGAGTAATTTTTAAAAAGCAGCCAGGGAATATCTAAAGGAGGCCTGTGATGATAGGAAAAATGTAGCCTTTTGAAGGATTGTGAATCGCCTAATTTTTTATGAGATAGCCTTACCAGATATGAAACAAACCATCCCGCTATGAATTAGGTAGCTCAATTTGGAAATATCTACTCAAGTAATGTTGCTTCTAGTTGTTATCTAAATCCAGAAAGAGGGCTGCCACTTCAATTTGAACTAGATGAGGTAAGAAAAGACAGAGGGAATCATACCAGGGAAAGCGTAAGGTCCAGATGGGGTGCCGGATGATCTTTCTAAATTGTGTATGGATTTCTGGGCCCCATTCATTTCCCAACATCTGAATACTGTAGCCCGCAGCCACATACCTACATCCTGGAAACAATCAATTATTGTACACATTTTTCAAATGGGGAACCAAGAGGACCCAGCATGCAATTGGTCCATATCATTAATAGACACTGAAGTGAAGGTTTTGGGTAGGATTCTCTTAAAGCAACTAGTGGATTGGTCTAACTGTAAATATATTCTGTTCGATATTCAATACTTCTTTAGGCCAGACAGGGGTGATAGAATTCACTTTTCGATGCTCTAATTACCCTATGATGACGTGTGAGTTAGCATCATATGACTAACTAATGCATTTACGTAAACGCACTTATGCTGAATTCATATTTTTACTTATTGCTTATATTCAAATGTATGCGTGACCATATTAGTTTCTTAGCTTAGCCTGTGTGCCACCATTTTGTGTAACTCTCTGTGCCTGCGGGCTCTGCTCGCTCATGCCCCTCCCGCAGGAATACAGAAATATACTAAGACAGCAGTTTTCGTTTCTCGGCTTACTGTGGTCGAAACTAGCAAGTTTCGTTATCAGTAATGTTCTCATGCCCAGAGACGCCGAAGCCTGGCTCCCTGGCCTTGAGCAGAGATAATAATGTATCCCTCGCAGGTGCAGATGCCTGCTGTATGAGAGCATTGTTCACTGGTCTGGGGCTCAGTAGTTTTCCACAAGGGGCGTACCCTATTCACTGTATTGCATTATAATGTATTGCTGTGATGCAGAGAGTCAGTCCTCTCGTTCGCACTCTTAGGAGTGAGGTCGGACAGGGCCCTCTCATATGAGTGTTATTTGGCCTAATAAAAGACTTTTGTTATACTTCTCCACTGTCCGGCTGACTTCCTATAAGGTAATTATAGGTGAGTGCTGTAAGTCACTCGGGTGGATTTGAGCCACGCTTATCAGATGGCGCCCGAACAGGGACCCCGCGATAAGGATCTTTCTCACCCGTAAGTGGGCAGCAGAAGACCGGGGACCCGCTGGTCGGCACGGTGGGTCCGGGATCCCATTTGATGCCGAGCTTGGTTCTCGCAGCGCTGCCCCACCCTGCTGATCGGGAGAGGTCCCGGTTCGGATCTTACGCCGGGGTCCAGAAGGCGGAACTTGAAGCTGACCGTGTTGGTCCTGGCAGCCGGAGGTGGAGAACGGTAGAGGTCGGTGCCGCCAACGGAAGGTGAGTGGTCCACCTGTGATTGCTGCAGGAACAGGAGTGTTCCGGGAGACTAGAGTGTCTCCGATGGTTTGAGGAGCCGGTGTGCTCCTGGGGCTAGTGTGCTCCGGGGAACTCAGAGTACGAGTTGGTGCTCTGACAGACTTGACGGGGTTGGGGACGTATTTCGAGGTAATTGTTTGTGGTGATCCGACCGGATGGTACTGTGGTGAAGGCGTGGCTCATTGTGGGTAGACTCTGGTGCGCTTACCCTGAACTCCTAGTGTGGTGATTCAGTGGAGGTGTGATCCGGGTTTCCCGCGGTAAAGTGCGCAGTGATCCGCAGTGCCGCACGGGTGGCGGATTCGTTCCCCTTCCTCAGAACAGTTAGTGTACTGTTCGGTCTGCGGTAGAGTCCAGGTTCCCCAGGACTTGGTCGACGGGCCTTGTCCCAGTTGGTAACACGTGTTCTGGAGATATTGTACATGTGTACGTGGTTTGTCTATATGTTTATGTGTGAATGAACTTGAGCTGTGATTCGAGATAAAGCAAAGATGCCGTGTTTTAGCAAGTTGCGATGTTTTGGATGCTGTTGTCGACCCTCAGATACCAGACTGGCCGAGAGCCAACCCGCACCCCCTGAAGGGACACCGAGTTTTGATATGTATGTTAAACATGGACTGGTCCCGATCATGTTTGGCACTTTGTGGCATCGATACACTGCTGATAATGTGGATTTACAATGGCCTTTGACGGGTTCTTTTGATGAAGCTAAATTGGATTATTTGCAAGATAAACTGTTTGCTAGGCGTAGCCGTCAGAGTATGTTTGACTCTTTGCGAATATGGCAGAAAGAGGTCAGGAAACGTAAGATGCGAGAGGAGAAAGAGGAGTATAAAAAGTCCACCCAGACTATGGCGCAGAAAGCGAGAGAACAGGTGGGGAATGAGAATGCATTACGCATGGAGCGCGCAGATAGACTTTGTAGGTTGAAGGAAAATAAAAGTTACGTAGTGAGAGAGGACGACCCAGATGAGATGGAGGACATTTTGAATGCCCGACCCCCTCCCCCTTATGCCCCGCAGCCATTGTACCCCTCATTGCCACTTTCGGCCCCTAGTAGCGCCATTCCAGGTCCTTCAGCGAGTGCCCCCCAACAATCCCTGCCCTCGACACCCCTCGTTTCTCTACTTCAGCCCACTTCACCCGCCCCCTCGCCATTTTCTCTAGCACTCCCTACTGTCTCAGCTAGCACCACCCCAAGTCAGGAGATGCTAACACCGAGTCGCGGCGCAAGTAGCGGATTGCTCTCACAGGTACGGAAGCTGCTTACGCGTTCTACTGTTGGTTTGGATGAAAAAAGTTTGGTGGCTAACCAGGCATGTCAATGGGCCAGGAATAATATTTATTCGTTTGATGATATCTGGTCCACCATGAAAGATTTTGAGCCATTAATGCAGCAGCACGCTTTGTGGCACATGGCTAGTGTATTGATACTGTTATGGGAGCAGGGCTATGGAGGTGTGGCTCCGGCGGTTTTGCGGGATATACAGGCTGGAGCGTACAGAACGAACACAGGGGTGAAGGAAGTGATGAGTAGTTTGCGCGCGCTTTTGCAATACAGGAATGAATTGCCCTCTGCCGGTACACCCCATTTCCCAGGTCTCCACCCAATGCGAGAGGTGCACCCTATTTTTCATCCTGAGGTCCCCGAGCTGTTAGACCCACTCACGAGGGCTGTAACAGGGAACAGAATTGATGCGCATTTTCAGGAGCAATGGGTGTATACGCCATGGAAGAGAAGTGAGGTGCTGTCATTGAAAGCTCAGCTGCCGGATTCTAGAAAGAATCCGACCGCCTATTACAAAGAGCTTACGGAAGCGGCGTCTTCTACTGTGATGACGTTGGCTGATGTTGAATTGTTTTTCGGGCTTTTGGTCCCGGTTGATGTGTGGCGACAAGTGAAAGGTACGGATCATACGGAGGAACTGGGTGGTACATGGCAGGAGTTGCAGGATTGGGACAAGGAGCGTAAGCCAGGGGAGAAGCCGAAGGCTGAGATATTGGCTTTGCCAGGGCGTATTATAAAATATATGCATTCCCTCATCCCCCCGAAAAAGGTAGATTGGGACAAATTGACGGCTTGCAAGCAGAAAAAGGATGAGGCGGTCTCTGATTTCTTTACGAGGTTTGAGGAAACGTATATGGATTTTAGTGGGCAGGATGTGTCACAGGATGGAGGGTTACGGCTCTTCGTCAACAGGTTTGTCACAAACTTATTGCCTGAGATATCGGCCAGACTGCAAGCGTCGGAGAGCACGTGGACAACGTCCTCTCCTTCGGGAATACTAAGTATGGCGCAATATTACGAGCACAGGGAAAATGAAAATAAGGACAAACAGGAAAAGAAGGCTAAAGATTTGAAGACGAGGGTTTTATTGCAGCAGGTGGCAAGAGGCAGAGGAAGGGGTGCAGGGCCGAGCCGCGGAGGTGGATTTGGAAGAGGTGAGAGCAGGGACAGGCTGGGACCGAATCAGTGCGCGAAGTGCAAGCAGGAGGGGCACTGGTGGAGGGATTGCCCGCTGCTGCAGGCAAGCGCTGGTGTAGGGCGCGGACGAGGAAGAGGTGGCGGTGATTTTGGGAGACAGGCTGCGCGATCAGAAGGAGGCGGGAGACCGGGAGGCAATTACTTTGACAACGGGACAGATAGACAACAGTCGCAGAGGAGCGGGGGCCAGTATTACAATGATGATTACTCAGTTGATGATTTGACAGGGTTCTCCCACAACTAGGACAGCGTAGGACAGAGCATGGGACCAGTACTTATGGAAGTTGATCAGAGGGGACCTTATGTCGAAGCCGACTTACTAGGGTCTCAGCAGAAATTTCTAGTGGATACGGGTGCAATGAAAAGTTCAGTGGCTCGTTCTCAGGTCCCAGGGGCGGCTCTGTCTGGCAAGAATAACATATCCGTGGGTTTCGCAGGAACTCCGGTGATTAGCCCCATTTCTAAACCTCTCACGCTAACGATTGGTCCTTTTACTGTTGATTCACCGTTTCTGTTGACATCAAATTGTGGTGAAAATTTGTTGGGGTTAGACTTATTGAAGAGATTGCATGCTACCATCTATTGTTCCCCGGATGGCGTGTACCTTACTCTAGGCCCCAATGTTGCCCGCCCACTACAGTGCTTTTCAAAAGACGACCCGCTGCCACCTGAGTTTCGAGGCATACCAGACAGCTTGTGGGCCGTCAGTGATAATGATGTGGGAAGAATGGACATTGCCCCGGTGTCAATTAGAGTGAAGGTGGGAGCCAAATTGCCCAGAATACCACAATACAGAATACCTAGAGAGGGTGAGAAGGCCTTGTTACAGATAATTCAAGAATTGATACAGTCTGGAGTTGTAGAAGAGACTGATTCGAATATATGTAACAGTCCTATTTTGCCTGTACTTAAAAGACGGTCACCTGATGCAACTGATAATACTCCTGATGTCTATAGATTTGTGATCGATTTGCGGCAGGTGAATAGAGTAGTGGAGCCACAGTATCCGGTGGTCTCGGACATCACTACGATATTAACAATGATTCCACCTTCGGCCAAATATTTCTCTGTCCTTGATTTGAAAAATGCTTTCTTCAGTATTCCAGTACATGAAGATAGCAGGTATCTCTTCGGATTCTCATTGGCTGGCCGAAGTTTCCGCTTCAAGAGAATTCCTCAGGGGTACACTGAGAGTCCTAGCATATATAGTCAGGCTCTAAAGGCACAATTGGATGATTTGGAACTTCCACCTGGCAACGTAATGTTGCAGTACGTGGATGATATCCTAATAGCATCGGATGACGAACAGGGTTGTCGGGATGCTACTGTGAAATTGTTGCACCATTTGGCTAAAAGGGGGCATAAAGTGTCCCTTCCGAAATTCCAATACTGTCGAACGGAGGTCACCTACCTCGGTCACCTCCTTTCGAAAGTGGGGAGGAGATTGACGCCGGAGCGCATAAAAGCGATCACTAACATGCAGGTACCTAACACGCAGCGAGAGGTGCGCGCGTTCCTAGGCATAACATCGTATTGTCGTCAGTGGATACCTAACTATGCGTTACTAACGAAACCCCTATTGTATCTGACTACCAAAGAAGTGCGCGAACCCCTACCCTGGACCCCCGCATGTCAGGAAGCGTTTGAGTTACTAAAAGAGTCTCTGTGTTCTGCGCCAGTTCTTGGAACACCTGATTACCAGAAGCCTTTTGTTCTTTACGTGCACGAGGCGGAAGGTTGCGCGTTGTCTGTCCTAACTCAGTGTTTTGGGGGGAAGCAGAGACCGTGTGCGTATTTCTCTGCTGTGCTCGATAATGTGGCAAGAGCGCTGCCGAGCTGTCTGAGAGCCACGGCGGCTGCTGCGGTTTCTATAAGACAATCGGCAGGGCTCGTGCTGGGAACAGATCTCACAGTAATGGTACCGCATGCTGTGGATATTTTACTGAACAGGACACAGACGCAGCATTTAACAAGTGCTCGTCTGACGGGTTACGAGATGACTCTTTTTGCACCCCATGTAACAATTAAAAGGTGTGCCACATTGAACCCTGCCACCCTGTTACCTATCCCCACAGATACTGACACAAATGATGATGACATACATGACTGTTTGTATAGGACTGAGGAGGAGACAAAGGGGAGGGTGGATCTGACAGACAGGCCCATGGAAGAACCAGACGGGGAACTGTATGTTGATGGATCCTGTTTTAAATTACCAGACGGGACATCGACAGCAGCATATGCAATAACGACATTACAGACGGTGGTAGAGACTTCTAGAATACCTTACAATTCTGCTCAGGCTGCTGAGATTATCGCTTTACTGAGGGCATGTGAGTTGAGTGAGGGGTTGGATGTGAACGTTTACACTGATAGCCAATACGCCTTTGGCGTGGTTCATAATTATGGGCGACTTTGGGCAGAACGGGGATTCTTGACCTCCCATGGACAGCGCATCCAACATGGTCCACTGATATTACGACTGTTAACGGCATTGACATTACCTAAACGATTGGCTGTGATAAAATGTAGCGCACACAAGACAATAGTGGACGATGTCGGGCGAGGCAACGCTTTTGCCGACGAGACAGCAAAAGAGACTGCTAGAGAAAAATTACCACGAATGTTTGTGGCAGGGCCAGCACGATGGGTCCCAGATATTCATATGTTCGCAGACACGGTACAGAGTGTCAAGAACATACAAAGTAAGGTGACGGATGAGGAATTGAGAGCATGGAAGGATGGGCAGGGACGACTGGATGCGGATGAATGTTGGACAGATGTAACAGACAAGAGAAGATGGATGTTACCGAATGCGTATGTCCTTCCAGTAGTGACGATGGCACACGGGCCTGCCCATGTGAGTGCGAAGGGTATCTGCAAACTATTAGACCCGGTGTGGAGCAATAAAAATATCTCTAAGATGGCCACCAATTTGGTTCGTCAATGTATGGTGTGTTTGAGACACAATCCTGGAAAGGGTACCTCTGTCCCAACTGGAAATTTTGCACCCCCCTCTTTCCCTTTTGAGGTGATTCAGATGGATTACATAGAGATGGAAAGAGTCAACAACTTGAAGTACGTCCTTGTAGTCGTATGCGCCTTTAGTAGGTGGGTGGAGGCGTTCCCAACGAAAGACTGCACGGCTATGTCTACTGCTAAAATGTTGATAAAGGAGTATTTCTCCCGCTTTGGATTACCTAGGGTGATCTGGAGTGATAATGGCACGTCCTTTAATGCTGAATTAGTGAAAATATATGCAAAGGTTTACACATCACCCAGAAGTTCCACTCGGCCTTGCATCCTCAGGCAGCAGGACTAGTGGAACGCTTTAACGGGACGCTCAAGTTAAAAATGGCCAAAATATGTGAGAGTACAGGTCTCCGTTGGCCAGACGCACTTCCCTTAGCCTTGCTATCCACAAGAGTCACTGTAAATGCAAAAATGGGCGTCTCCCCGCACGAGGTGGTATTTGGCCGCCCGGCCAATATCTGGGGAGTGCCCCGACCAAAATGTTTTTCCGAAGTTCCTTATCCTCTGTTGACAGACTATCTGTATGCTTTGACTAAAGATCTTCGTTCTATTCATCAGCAGGTAGCAGACACTCTGAAGCCGTTGCCGGAGGGGCCTGGACATACCATCCACCCAGGGGATTGGGTCGTGGTGCGACGATACCAGCGGAAGTCCTGTTTGGAGCCGAGATGGTCAGAGCCTCGTCAGGTGCTCCTCACCACGCGCACAGCACTGCGGGTTGAAGGCAGAAAGGCGTGGACCCATGCCTCTCATGTAAAGAGGGTCCCGCTCCCGTTGCCCTATGATCGATGGGTTCAAGATGGCATCGCTGACCAGGAGTTTGAAGATCTTCCGAGGTATGTTCCTTTCTCGGATGCTTCACTGATTGGAGAAGAGCGAAGCGGCATTGAAAATTCTGTGAGCTCGACAACTCCCTTTGTTGCTAGCAAAGAGATACCGGAAAGTTCAGCATCTGCCACGGAGACACCTGCTTTGTTCTCCGACCCCGAAGTGCCAGGGAGCACTCGCTACAATTTGAGGCCCCGAAAGAAATAAGTGCAGTGCTGGAATGTGATGGACTAAATACTGGAAGAAGGGCTTAGTGGACATTCTGAAAAAGAAGATTTAGTGGTAAGGGATGGACTTGTAAGAGCCCTGGTGTTTAGCCGAAGATTGTGTTCTTTGAGACTATAGAGTGGTGCGGGGCCCAAATAAAGTGCTTCCCTTGTTTCAAAGGTTTTTGACCAACAACGTGGGAGTAGGTATGGACGGTAAAAGCCTGCCTGTGAGGCTTTGAAGGACACAGGGAGAAGATCCCTTTTTAAGGGTTGAAGAACCCCTCTGGCCGGTGGAGGATTGTCTGGGACTATTTTTTCTTAGTAACAGTGTGATTTTTATTTTTTCCTTTTGATTTTTGATATTTTGAACGATTATTAAAAATGTATCCCTTTGGGCGGCCAATTCCTGATGAGGAACAGCCTTTTGCAGCTCCCCCTAGACGTGAGCCCGATTCCCCCTGGTTGGCCCTTCCCCGAAAGGGAAAGATTGTAGTAATAATAATTGTTTTAATTGCCTTTTTGGTGACTCTTGGAATATTGTTTTTCGTAGATAAACATTATCCCGTTCATGCATTTGCACCCACACCTACTGCTGTTCCAGAACATAAAATGCTCACTGTTGAATATGGTGAGAGGATGATACGTAAGAATTATAGGGATAATGTTTTTATTAAAACTCTGCATCACGCACATGCCACTACCAACATGACAGATTGCTGGGTATGTGGGCTTTTGCCTTCTGCTGCCTATAAAAAAGATAGATTCCTCGCTCTCCCTTTAACGCCAGTGAATAGCTGTGTGGGGTGGTATACTCTTATAGGTCTTGTTAAATATTTCCAGCAGCCAGATTCCTTGACTCCACTCCTACAGAATAGGGGGTGGACAATGACAATGCGAGTGCGGCCCTTGCCTTCAGCTTCCCTTGGACGAATGTACACTGACGGACGTTTTGACCAGACTTTTATACAGACATGTGAGAAAAAGTTGGGTCGCTTCTTGACACCTAATGATACTGATCGACTAAGGGATAGTTTCATGAAATTGAACGCCACTTTGTCTTATAGGCATCCCCCTAGGAGTAACGACAGCTCCAAAAGTTTGATACCCCTGGCTGTGGTAGGTCCTCCTCCATTTTTCTGTATAGAGGGAAGGGGTCCCATCAAGGTTGGAAATAGCTCTTGTAATGTGACTGCCTCAATACGCCTGCCCGTTAGCCCTTCCTTGATTGCCCCACCCAGTGTCTATTTTGTTTGCGGTGAAAATGGGTACTTATGGTTGCCCGAGGGTTGGGGTGGGGTGTGCTACCTGGCTTATCTGATTCCCCCCGTGTATGTGGCTCCCTCTGATTACCACAGAACTCATCGACGATTCCCCAATACTCCAGAGCAGCCGCAGGGGCAGCGTAAAAGGAGGGACCTTCAGGTAGAGGACGTTGATCAGACAGATACCTCGTATCAGCAATGGACTGATTTTTCTAAGGGTCTGCTTCCTTTCTGGGGTCCTATATTCAATAGTAGAGCTATCAGACGACTCTCTAGGGTAATGGAAAAGGTGGTTCTGGTTGAGGCTGACATTACGACTAACATCTCTGTTGAGGTTCAGGCTATGAGATTATTTACGATCCAGAATAGGATGGTCCTTGACGTCATACTAGCTGATAGGGGCGGGGCCTGCCGCGTCATCGGGACCTCTTGCTGTGTGTATATCCCTGACTCCGCCCCGACTGTTAACTTGGCAGTACAAAAATTGCATAGATTAGCGACTGAACTACACCAAGATAATGGAACATGGTCTCTCCAAGGGTGGCTCTGGGGTGCCTTTTCTTCCTGGGGCTGGAAAATACTGATGGGATTGGTTGGAGTAGTGAGTGTAATACTGTCATGCTGCCTTTGCATATATTGCCTTCCTCCATGTTGTTCAATGTGTGCTGCAAATATTCGTCCGAAAAAGAAGTTGCCAGGTCAATATACGACTTCTATGATTACTGAAATTCCTGCTGATGCAAGTTGGTTAATGTTTATTGCAGAAGATGTTCTAGACTGAAGTAGTAAAGTCCTGCCCCTAGAATGGATGTCGGCACTACCTTTGGCAAATAAATGAGGCTATAGTTAGCCAATGATGCTAAAAGGAGGGTCTGATAGAATTCACTTTTCGATGCTCTAATTACCCTATGATGACGTGTGAGTTAGCATCATATGACTAACTAATGCATTTACGTAAACGCACTTATGCTGAATTCATATTTTTACTTATTGCTTATATTCAAATGTATGCGTGACCATATTAGTTTCTTAGCTTAGCCTGTGTGCCACCATTTTGTGTAACTCTCTGTGCCTGCGGGCTCTGCTCGCTCATGCCCCTCCCGCAGGAATACAGAAATATACTAAGACAGCAGTTTTCGTTTCTCGGCTTACTGTGGTCGAAACTAGCAAGTTTCGTTATCAGTAATGTTCTCATGCCCAGAGACGCCGAAGCCTGGCTCCCTGGCCTTGAGCAGAGATAATAATGTATCCCTCGCAGGTGCAGATGCCTGCTGTATGAGAGCATTGTTCACTGGTCTGGGGCTCAGTAGTTTTCCACAAGGGGCGTACCCTATTCACTGTATTGCATTATAATGTATTGCTGTGATGCAGAGAGTCAGTCCTCTCGTTCGCACTCTTAGGAGTGAGGTCGGACAGGGCCCTCTCATATGAGTGTTATTTGGCCTAATAAAAGACTTTTGTTATACTTCTCCACTGTCCGGCTGACTTCCTATAAGGTAATTATAGGTGAGTGCTGTAAGTCACTCGGGTGGATTTGAGCCACGCTTATCAGGGGAGAATCAAACGGTACCTTAACCTCTACTTAGTGACTAATAAATACGCCGCTGTTAAAAAGGTTTGCATATATTTGGCCTTCATGGACCTCAACACAACATTTGCTACAGTGGATAGATCTAAGCAGGGGTTGAGTGTCTGAAAGGTTTCTGTGCTCCGTCCATCATCTCCTTGTGTTTGCTTAGTTCGCCCTAAGTTGGCAGGGTATGCCAGACGTGGGTCCCTTGCTCACTTTGCCACTGGATTCAAGCTAGCCTGGCTGATGAGGGGTGTCACCCCGAAACCGGTCCCAGGACGCTTGTTTCCAGTCCACGGAAGACCTGGCTTAGTAATTCGGGCTGGACTGTTCCCGTGAAGAACAGGGTCAAGGCTGATTTGCATATGGCTGGGTCTGAACTGGGGTGGCGAAGTGAGCTAACTAACGAGGATCGATTCACCCCTGATCTGTGACTGGGGGCGAGTTTCTGAAAAGTTTCAGCACTCCTTGCATCATCTCCTTGTGTCTGCCAATGTTAGCACATTAAACCCAGACTCACTGGCTTTCCCATGTTTTTTTTTCTGGACATTGAAAATGTTCTCCATGTGAAATATCTTCTGTCCCTAAAACAAATAAGGATATATTTGAGTGTTTTTCATTCTTATTTGCACATTTACTGCAACCTTTGTGTCACTGGTTGTATGGGTGTGAAAAATGCGGGAGTTCTGCGAAGAAGTGGGAATTTGTGAGTATGTCTGTACCTCATATCTTTCCAGTGAAGCCCGAAATGGAATCTGTGGGAATAATATTCCACAAAATATGTTTCGGTAAATGAAGATTTTGGTATTTATATCCAAAAGTTTAACTTTCTGTGACCCAAAATGGTAGTGAAGTGCATGAAGCTTTTTGAGCATGAGGCCCGTATGGTCAACGTTCACTTTCTCTGCACTGTAACTCAAAATAGAATGAAGGTGAAATGAAAAAACTGAAGTTCTTAAAATTATTAAAGTACGTTTCTGTGCCTGGCCTGTCTTGCTTGGAGAGGACGTTGTGACACACTAGACTGGGCTGGAAATGCGCACCTGGGATCGCACGATGGCTGACATACTTCAGTTTAACACTGAGCTGAATGTCGCCGCGGGAGCAGGCCAGAGTTGCTGCCCTGTGGAGAAAGTGTTATTATCTTCGGCCTCACTCACAGCAGGTGCTCTAACTTAGTTATGTGAGGCTAGGAGAGGGCAAACGTCGCATCCTGCTCAGCGCAGCTGCTCCCACACATGCCCGCGAGCCTTCATTCCTCTCGGGCCTACGCAGCGTGTGGACGGAGCTCACGTCAATCTGAGACGTCAACGGAGCCAACCGGTTATCAGCCCAATGTGCGTTTATTAATAAATAAAACATGGCTTAGAATGGATGAATGCCCACAAATGTACCTAAACATTTCAAAAACAGAATTCTCTCCAAAAACACTCTCTGCTACCATGTGCTCCTAGGTAATGGGTTATAATTCAGTTATTTTTATTATTTGATTAATTAAAATCATACAAGTGAAACGTCCTTACTAATACTTATGTAAGGTGATGCAAAACAACAAGAGAGGAACGCAATATAGATTATATAAAGCAAGCTGTATTCAAATGTAAGCATTTTTTTCAGTGGCTTGATTAAACTATATACTGTTAAGCCTCACATATACATAATTTTTCCACACTGCGTAGTATATTTGGGTTCAAGATAAAACAAATTGCATTTAAATACTGACTTAATCCATCTTTTAAAAAGGGAGGTCGAAGGAGTTTCCGTCTTTCCTCCAAGAGGAGTGGACAACAGCATAAAATGTAAGCAAAGGATTCATGTTTCCTTGGGCCGCTGTTGCATACCTTTTTGTGACGCTCCGATGGTGCATGAGCCTGCACCATATCTACCAGGCAGCACTAAGCCACTTTTTTTGGCTTAATGCTGCCTTGTAAATATTGCTCCCTTTATTGCAGTTTTCGGTGTTAAAGTGTTGTGCCATGGGTGTTGCTGGGGGCGTACCCAGCACCATCCATGGCTTTTTTACACTACCCCGGATTTACAAGAAATTGTAACTCTGAGGCAACGCCAAAAACGTATGCCTCCCCAGGGGAGGCATAAGGGAGGCACAATGAGGAGAAAGATCTTTCTTTCTCCTAATGTTTCCTCTTTCTATGTGTTCTGCATTGTGCAGTACACATGGAAAGAGGAAAACGCCATTTGTGATTGTTTTTGTGCAGGACGGTTTTCCGTCCTGCACAAAAATAATCATCCCTGCAACGCAGGCACCCTTGCACCATGGTGCCAATGTGCTTGGATTAGCGCACGACAGCCCATTGTGCGCCAGCACAGGGGAAAAGGACAGAAATGCACTGTATCTGATAGATACAGCGCATTCCTGCCCATTTCTTTTGCCGTAGGGCAGCGCAGCAGGAAGGCCTGCGACACTGCACTAGGGCAAAAACTCATAAATGTGGCCCTAACTATTTAAAGGCAGAGATTGAAATCATAGTTGTCGTGCCTTCTTGACATCAAGTTTATTTAATGAAGTTCCCAGCCATTTTTTCCAGGACTTTTGGAACCACCATTTCGGATGCAACAGAGGGTCATGTAGCTCCTTTCAGTGAGGCTGAGCCAACTTTACAGCTCCAGTAGAATAGCTTCACGAAGAAGGCCATGCTTGCAAGGTCTTGCCTAACCAATCAGAACTCTAACCATATTTTTGCATTGTCATGTTGTTATGCCTGAAATAAAGAAACACAGACCCGGCAGGTGACCTTTGTAGCCTTTATTGCTATTGCAGACCCATCATGTACAGAGGAGACAGCCACCCCCTTCTTCCTCGTGTTCCCCTGGGCAGTGTGTGTGTTCCAACTCTACCTCTTCCTTTTTCCGCCTCCACTTCTGTCCCCTACCTCTGAGTGTGTGGAAGTGGTGACCATTTCCTTCAAGCAGGGTCCTAGCGCCCTTGCTTTGTCTCTCCATGACATGCGACAGGCATGATTTATGCTCTGTGGGAGATTGAAAATATGTCTGAAGGCACTGGATAGAACTAGTTGTAGGGACCCTGAAAGCCTTTGGGTCAACATCTCATACCCAGAGATAATCAAGAGAAGTAGTTTGCCTCAGCAACCTTTAATGAAAATGGGGCTGTAGAAGAACTTTCTAGATTTCCTTACATCCTCCCTGATGCAAAAAAAAAGTTAGGGAAGCCTGAATCATCAAGCCACACCCTCAAAGAGTTGTAAGAAAAGGCATACACGTGACTACTCACTTACCAACTGCAGCTTTTCTGAATGTCATGATGTTGGTCTTATCTGTGTTCACAACTAATTTATTCTGATTATTGTAAAGATTCAAGGCCTTGCGAAAGAACAAGAGACCAATACGATTTCTCTTCGGAATCACAATATCATTGGTGTTTGAGAAGTGTAATTTTGATCCCATTCTGAGTGCATCATAATCGTGCGTAGTCAGCACTCGAACATATTCTGCATGATTGATGTTACTAAGGAAAATTAAGTATTTCATATTTAAAGTACTCCATGTAAAGAATTATGTATATAGAATGTGACTAATAAAGGTCTATATGACATTTACATATTAATGTGATAGGAGAAGTTAAATAATAAATAGAATGTGTATGTGAAGACTAACGTGTAACAAGAACTATTTCCATGCAGGTGCATTTGGGATGACATCTTCATAATTCTTTATAATTTATTCATGTATTTAGAAGCTGTATCTATTATATTGTAGACATTTGCACGTATTCTGTAACCCTGTGCACTGATCAGTTGAGAAGAGTGGACCTCGAGAAACCGTTCAGTTCAAACTCATGTTTAAAGTCTAAAATGTAATTCGTATTTAACCTTCAATGTAAAATGTATTTGCTTGTATTTTTGTTTCCAGTGTAGGTGTGGACAAATCCTTATTAGTTAGCATAGAAGGGTATCGTTTTGTTAGATAGCAAAGTATGAGAAGACGACGTTTGGCAAGGAGAGACACAGTAGCGAGCAAAGAAGCGAGTTCTCATGGAGTAGGAGAAGAATGACCAAGGACCAATGAAGTTGCACCTCATCGATGTCGGAAAGGTGGTGCAAGTATCCAGTTGTGCTGGAATAACGGAAAAGTACTAGCGAAAGTCACGTGGGGGATTGTCAACCTTGAATACAATTGATATTTTATGCTGTAACTTAGAGAGGGACAGGAGATACATCTTAGGACTTCACTGGGAGCAGATCTATGCATCTGCTTGTGTGGCTTTATGCTACGTGACCCATGGTTGGGGTGCCTTCTACTGAAGACTCTGACAGCTGACGCCTTTCTGATTTCACCTTTCCTGAATCATTCTTAGTCTAGGGTTGCCCCTTTAAGGCAGCGTAGGGAGAGATAGCTGGCTCATGCTTACTTTGGAGAATCATTTGATGCAGTTTAATTCTCAAATTCTTTTTTCCTGATTTACATTGTCATCATAGAGTTAATTGTCTGCTTTGTGTAATCTAAGTTAAATCTCTTCAGGAGAGTTCGACTAATTTTGTTTGTTCTGTGCTTCTATACGATAATGTTGAGGCTGGTCTATATCCATTTGTTTCTAAATGTATAATTAAATCCTACTACACTTAATTTAGTTGTTGAGTTGATTATTGTGTGACCAAATTGGTTACACTGTATTGAAAATTCAAATGTGACTGTTTTCTCCTTCTTACCTCTCAATCTGCTATCAAGACCATCGGATTGGAGATAAATGTTTACATGGGCTCAAGCTCTTGCGGTGTACTATAAAGCTTGCATTGCCCTCCATACCAATTGTGAAGGGAAATCTCTCACAGATTGCATAGCTGAACAGGCAGAACAACAAAAGGGTCAGTATTTAGCCTTGTTTTAGACCTCTAACTCAGGTGCTCAAGGCCTTAATTGCTCCAAATAACGCAAGAGAAACACCCCAAATCTTTCATTTCATCCATCGCACAGTTTCTGATATATTTTCCGGACAAGTTCTACAGTCAGGCCCAACACTGAAAACAAAGACTAGTCTCTGATCGAAAGCCTATGACTAAGGAATATTTGCAGGTCATTTTTCATTTGGGCCGCAAAACATCTATAACACCATGAATCTGAATACTGTGGGTGTTTTTACAACTATATAACACAATGCATCGCAACATTGCATGAGAGTGAGAAAGCAGGACAGCGCTATATGTATTAAGATATGGCCGCTACTCTCTTCCCTAGTGCAGGCACGCAATCAGGCTGCCCAGTGCCACGCATACATATTTGCACCATAATGCTGTTGTGTCTGCATAATGTCTATCATAGGCTTTATAAATATTGATTACCCTTCAGTACAAAATACTATGCCAAGACAAACAGAGCAGCACACATGCAAAGTCGGAAATAACTGGAGAAATAGAAACATTTCCTTATTTTTAATACCTGCCTCTAAGAGGCATTGGGCCTCCTTTATGAAAAGTGCCGCATCGCTGCGTGAAAACAGAGTTGCGTCACTTTTCACTGCGCCCTCCTTGCGACACCAATGATGCGTCATATTTACAGTATGACGCATCATGGCGCAAGGAGTTACAGATACGTCAGCATTTCTGACGTATCTGTATGGTGCAAAAGTGACGCATTGCTGGAGTGTGTCACAAAAGTGACGCAACTCCAGCAATGTGTCCTTTCACATGGGGCAAGCCCCATGTGAAAGGGCCTGCGTCAGTCTTACGCCTGCTGTGAGGTAGGCGTAAGAAATTGAACCATTTGTGTCCTAGAAGTGGCGCAGTGAAATCTTATAGATTTCAATGCGTCACTTCCATGACCCTTTCTTACGTCAAAACGCCCCCCCTTGCATACATTATACCTGGCGAAGGTATAATGTGGCGCAGGGGTTTACAAAGTGACGCATCTACCTAGATGCGTCACTTTGTAAATATGGCACAACAAGGCGCATTTTTTACGCCACTGGTGCGTCACAAAAAGTGATGCACCGGCGGCGTAAAAGTGACGCAAGGGCTCATAAATGAGGCCCATTATGTTTTGGAGCAATGTCCTGACTACCGTTTTCATTAGATAAGGCTTTGCATCAAAACCCATGTGCAGGTGCACACGAATGCCATCATACCACAGATGGTAGGCTCCCTTGAAGCATAGCAACATAGAGCAGCACTTTTGTGATTTTAGCGCTTTTATCTATCGTAAATAAGGTTTTGTGCTGAAAAGGGAATAAGAAATCAACACGTTGCATCAATTTGCGTCATTTTTGTGACACAATTACGGCACAAACGGCTAGCAAATATTTCCTAACATTTCATACGAAAAATAATCAATGCATCTTCAGAGCTGATAATTCCAATGCAAACCTTTGTAAAGATACAACTAGGCTATTGCTTAGTGGTGAAGAAAAAGGAATCCTTATCACAACAGCACGATTTAACATTAGTAGTCGTTCCTGGTGCAATAAAAAGAGTGCACATAACCCTTATCGAGTCAGGCATATAGGAAGGTTGCCAGACCTAAACCTGGACCGGAGCCAACAAACACCTTTGCAGAAAAGACAAACAAATTAATGACAAAGTGGTAAAGTGTGCGCCATATCTACGGGTTCGTGACATTCCAGAGCATCCTGTTTCTGCCGGCCATGGGGTCCGGCTCGCCTTTAATCCCGAACAGTAGCTGCTAATGTCTGGGAGTCGGAGCCCCCCTGGCGTCGAACGTTTTAATTTAAAAGCCGAACGTGACGCTCGATTGCCGTGAAATGCGCGGCAGATGTTTCTCGTATTCCCCGGACGTACCCTAAATTGCACGTGTGTTGTTCATGTGGAGGTTATGCGGTGTAATAGCAGCACAAAGATGTATTTTGCGATAGGCCTATTTGCAATTCCAGAAAAGCTACCACCTTCTGCCTATCCGCTCTTGCAGATGGATGCTTCTGCCTACGTTTTTAGTAATAAAGACAATACATAGCGCCTCGTGTGCTGCGTCATGTTACAAGCACTCTGCCTTACATAGAATGTGCCTGTGGAGTGTGACTATTTACAAAATGATGAGTCCCGCCCCGCCCCCAGCAGGAGAATGTAATCAGGGCCCCCTGAGTCTCCGCTATCTCACAGTTATGTATTAGCCCTGGACTGGATGGGGGGCCACTGAAGGTTTGGGTTTGGGGCACCCCTACATGACTGAGCGCCCCTGCAGGGGCCTTCGTTACGCCCCTGATAGTGGTGTGTAACGTGTGACAATGTAATTTAGTAACACTGGACAATTGATTATGAATGGATCATCTGATAAAATACATATGTACATTCTCAGAGTGTAAGTTTGGAACTAGCGCTGCTTTGCCACCGATGCTGCTTCAGGCAGCTGTGTGATAAATGTAAATTGATACTTATATAGCGCACTACTTACCCGCAAGGGTCTCAAGGCGCTTGTACGAATACCGCTGTGGAACCCATCCTGGCTTTCCCTGTGCGGTGTCCCCTCCTGGGCACCCCCAAGGTGGAGGCCAGGCATCCTAGCGTTGTGGGGGCCGTTGTGGAGATTAAGCAAGCTGGTGCCCAGAGTTGCAGAGTGGGACTCCATGATTGGAATAGGCACCGAGGCGAGAATTATCAGGTCCGTGGAATTTTGAGCCCAAGACCCGTCAAGGCATTGAACCCTGGTCCTGGGCTAGACCTCTGCATCAGGGTCTGCCGCTCCAACCATTGAGCCACACTTCTCCACTCAGAGAGAGTTGAAAGGAACGCTCCCTGGGAGCAACAACGGTGACAGTGACCTGGGGGCCTATTTATGAGCCTAAGTGATGCAAGAACGACGCAAACCTTACATGTGATTTATGAAGCTACGCAAGGCCACTTTGCGCGGCCCAGAGTGGCTCTATAAATCTGGAGGAAGACAACGCTGCCCTTACTCTGCCCTGGGAAGGCGCTCCATGGGTGTTGCGTGGGTGGTCCCATGCTACTCTGATCTTTTTTGTCCCATTCTCAGAGTTACCAGAACCGGTAGATCTGGAAATGTGCCAAAAAGATACGCTTTCTCAGGTGAGACGTAACAAGCGGACATGTCTTTATTTCGCCTCGTTACTTCCTCTTTCTATGTGTGCTGCATTCTGCAGCACTCGCAGAAAGAAGAATATATATCTCAGGATTGTTTTGGTGCAGGAAGGTGTCCCTTTTTGCACAAAAACAATCCTGCATACAACCCAGGCACCCTTGCATCATGGTGCAAGGGTGCCTGCATTGGCGCTAGCCAACAAAAGGGCGCCATCGCAGAGGAAAGGGCAGGAATGCTCCGAAATTGCCTTAAATACAATGCATTCCTGCTCTTTCCCTTTCACACAGTGGAGCACAGCAAGGCATTCTCATAAATAGGCTCCCCCGGAACACAAAGGGCTTGTGGAAAAGCTACGATTACAGCTCCTTACAGGTTTACAATAGGGCTGCAGCACTACCACAGCACACAGATTTCCATTTCACAAATTGAAAAATATCTGAACAGTTTCGCTAATACAGTGGATGAGTGAAAAAAAATTAAAAAACATAAACCGACTATAAAAAAATGTAAAATTAAAAACCTTTCTAAAATCTTTCTTTTTGTTTTGATTTCAAAGTATTTTATTATACATTTTTATAAGAAAAGACATTAGCATTTCTGTTACAAGGTTAGCCATTCGCAGTTTGTACAACAGTGTCTTCGGGCACTTCAACGCATATACTTAGCTAAGTCCACTTTACAAGGAGGATAGCAGCAGTGCTTTAAGATGGTTTGAAAGCTTGGTCCTATTTTCCTGTCATTGCCTTCCAAAACATAAAACACCAAAGATGCCTAAAAAGCAAAAAACAAAATCTGTGTGACAGACTGGAAGGTATAAATAGACTGACCATTGCACTCAGTGCACCCTGCTGGTTCACATTCCTCTCCATGAGCATCTCTAAAGGTGGAGAAGTGTTTCTAAATCCGCGCTAAGCAGCACATCATCTTTGCTGCTGTTTTCTTCTCCACATAAATGTGCGCTGGACAAGCTTCTTTTCATTAGCCAAAATGGAGATAGTGAAAACAAAATATCCTGCTCAATAGCAAAAACATGGATTACTAATGAGAGCTGCAATGAAATCTTGAATTTGGAACCCGTGCACTTTAAAAAAAAAAAAGTCCCATTCGTTTTATAACTTTTTATTACACAAACAGTAATGTAAACCCTTCTTATTTTCGTATAATATTTTGTAATGGTTTTTACTAACTATACAATAAAGTGTTTACACATTGTATAATGAGAGCTGCATTCTTCTATTTTTGGACTACTTTTCCGCAATGCAGTGTTATTTGCGCTCCGGTGTACCTTGCTTTAGGGGGGCTTTTCTCTTGCAGTGGAATGTCCTTGTGTTAGTATATTCTTTGCAGAGGTCTCAGTCATACCCTTTTAAATGAGTTGGAGGAGTCATATAAATCTCCAAGTGGTGATGGACCTGTGTTCAACATTCAGTAGGTCCATTGCTTGTCACAGGGATGTTTGTATTTGTTCTTTGAGGGCCAGTGTTTATTAACTCTGCCTTGGCGGTAGTGTTAGTGCCTTAGTAAGTTTGCTTGGTCTCGGCTGGTGGGGTTCCTCTTTTGTCCACTCTTATTTTTGTAGTTTGACAAAATAAGCCACCGAGGACAACACCAACCTTTTTCTAACACAATTACCGAAGGTAATATTAGCACTGTTAGAAGTGATCAGCCACTGAACCCTCATTCCCACACTTAATGCAAAGATTGACTAGGGTAATAAATCTTCATCAAGGCTAAATAAATCCAATGAAATTCTAACCACACTATTAAATCAGCTACCAACCCTGACACCACTTGATTGATAATGAAAATGGTGGTCTTTTCGACCTTCGTCTCTAGAAGATTTCTCCAACACGATCAAAAGTTGAAAGATAGTCAATTACAAGAACTCTTCTGCCGCTATACGGGCACTTCTAACACGCTCAGACCTATTTTTTTAATATTGTGACCCTTCCTGTTAGGAGGAACATATACCATTGGTGGAATTTAGGATTATGATAAGGATTAGAGTTTCTGGAATTGTACAATATTTAAAAATATTAACTGAATATATATTAAATGAATTATAATTCATTACATTTCAAAACAAATCACATTGGGGACGTTAGAGCCAGGACATTGGTTGGGGATAGTATCAGGCTTATGATTCATTGTTTTTGAAAATCAAATTAGAGTAATTACAATTGCTTTAACTTTTTTTTTTGACATATGAGTTAATTTGAATTAATTGATGATAAATTGTGCAGTAAGTTATACTTGTACCAGACTGCACCTAGTCATGTGTTATTCCTTGCTGCTGTCACTATTTCATTTACACACAGCAGGCTGTGACTTAATAACATGTTTGCTCTTCATTAAGAAACAGGACTCCGACAAGCGAAAAAAATTCACATCATAAAAATATAAAAATTTCTTAGGATCCCAAGAAGCAAGCACAACACATTCTACTTTTGATTTAAGAACCAACCGAGGCACAACTCATACGTTTTAGAAACCAGTATATTTTGAGAACATTTGCAAACTGGAAGGAAAAAAAACTTATTAAATTACACATGAAACAAAGAAGTTTCACTAGTTACCCAATGAGAAATCTGGAAGTTTATGACAATACTTCTGAGGTAAACCTGACATGCAGAAACCATTAATGTTTAAGCGAGACTATCGAGTGTGACTGTAAAAAAGTTTAGACTGACCTGGAAAAATTAAAGCACTTCATCGGAATGTTTTTTATTTCGTTTATCCCCCAATAGCACTTTATTTCGTTTTGAACTTACAATCAAGCATTCCCACAAATTTTAGGTAAGGATATTACGGTTGTATGTCATTACAACGCGGGCTATCACCACGCGTGCCATTACAACGCTGTTTTTACAACACAAGTCGTTACAACGATTTGCGCTGTAAGCGCTGGATAGTGGAATAGTTTAATTTTCTATTCCAACTCCAGCCCACGTTACAGTAGGGAAGGTGTTGGAATAGAAAATTAAACTATTCCCGATCCAACAGCCCCCTCCAGCGCAAGTCGTTGTAACGACTTGCGTTGTAAAAGCAGCGTAGTAATGGCAGCGCGTGGTAATGCCCGCGTTGTAAAGGCTGCTCACCGGATATTACAGGTAAAATTAGAGGGGCATCTCTAATATCTCCTGTCTGTCACCCTGATAGATGAGGTATATTGATCTGTCTGTTGAAAGGAAAAGTGTTAAGAAACAATCACACAAAAATAAACACCATGAAACAACGTAAGATAACTCAGGAGGGAATATTAACGCTTGTCCTTCATGGGGCCTTTCATTGGACTCGGCATCTATTTTATCATTACTTCATCGCGGTCCCTGTATGGTTTGTGTCATCTCACCACCCTCTGCTGTGACACTGTTGCTGTACTCTCTCCAATGGTCCAGTTGTGCAGATCCCGCAACCATGCCTCCACACTTGAGGCCACCCATGCTTTTCAATCCACTGCGATCTTTTGTTTTGCCTAATCAGCTCAAAGTCCATACGTTTACAAATCTGTTTATTTCATGGGTCCTAGATAACTTAATTAACAGGCACAGATCAGGAATCACCTCGAGATGTGTGCCTGCAAGATCATTAAATGAAGAAAGGACCTGTATCCCAAACTGCATTATTACCCCAAAGTCTCACACCCTCTGTTAAAGTCAGCCTGAGGTGCCTTACATCAAAGATCCCCATGTACATCCTAGCAATCCTGGCAGGGGCCAATCAAGTCTGGAGTAAAAAGTTAATTTATGTATACTTGAGTTGCTGATTCCTGCTGGTTGATTTAACATATTGAAGAATACATGACCATTCCCTATTGGTCAGATGCGATTTCAGGTTAGCCTTCAACGTCCTCTTAACCCTGTTATTTCAGAGTAACATGACAGTGCCAGAATAGGTTGGGGCGCTAACATGGCTTTCCTACCTGACCCATTTATCATCCAACAACATAAAGGCATTATTTCTTGGTGGCTCATCAGCACACAAGGCCCCTGGTTACTCTCACTGCATTCACAAGGGCCGCAAACATAAGAAATTATCCAGCATTTAGGTCAAATTCCTCAAGAAGTAATTCGAAGGAGCAGAGCATCGCATCTCTGGTCAAGGTCCCACATCATCGCAATCACTGCTTCTGACCAACCTGACTCATTATAAGTGACGGCTACACCTCTCCGTCTAAGATGGCTCTATAGCAGTCTTTCAAGGGAATACACTATTTGTAAGCCTGTCCCCATCAAGTGTCTTTTCCAACACTATTGTGCCACGTGCAAGGATCTAGGGTGTATATCTGTGTGTGTTACTTTTATTTTACCCATCAACACTTTCAGCACCTTCCACTCCCTAAGGCATTTTCTTGCCTCCTCGCCCTCCGCAAGTATGAACAGCTCTATCCATCGCCGTGGGTCAGTGTGTTGATTGTGGAGATCCTCACTGTAATCACACCCTAGCTCTATATGGATTTGAACATGACTATAAAGATGCAGTATCTCATTGGGTACCTGGGTAACCTAAAAATCATGCACCATTTCTATTGGGGGGGGGGTTATATTGGTGTCAAGGATACCCCTATAATCACACACTATCTCTGTGGAGACTTGAACGTTACTATAATCAAACACTTTATCTGAGGGGACCTGGACACAGTGGCTTAGCAAGGGGGGGGGGGCGGACCGTGCCTTGGGAGACACGAGGCTGTCACCTCCCCCCTCTCGTACCTGCGGCCGCGGCAAGGTGGGAGATGAGACGTGCAAGAATCGCCAGCCCACTCTCCTGTCGCAGGAATCAGTCAGCATCCCGTCTCCTTCAGGCTGCATGGACAGCACACACCGGGGCCTCCACAGGCAGCCTAATGTCTAGCTACGCCTCTGCCTGGGCATCCTGGAGATTCTCATGTAGCCTGCAGACCAGAAGTTCCAAAACTGGTAAACTTCTGCTTCAGCAAAAAACATCTCCCTCTAACCCACATGTTATGAGTTTGAATCATAGCGGGGCTAATTCAAACTTTTTGTCTTGGGAGGTTGATTATAAGAGCACAATTGAACTGGGCAGTAGTTAATAGGTTTTATGAAGTGCCAAGGAGCAATAATTTGAATTGTATGGTATATAAAATATGTTCACTAATATACTTCTACATGAAGCATTACCAATAATTTCTAGCCATGTTTTCAGATTAAGATTTAGTATATATTTTTTGCACTTTTTTGATTAACTGTTTATTGTAAAATGAATGATAACATACTGTGACCTAAAAGGAGAAAGAAAGGGGAAAACAACTATAAATTGTATATCAAAATATTCACAGTTGATTCCAAACAATAAATGTGTACAATATTATGTATTTATAGATCACACATCATATATATATATGAAAAAATAAGAAAAAAACAATTTTAAGACTTACCAAATAAAATAAATATATATTTTTTGTACCATGCATATTGTCAATATATAGTCGTTTATGTCTGATGTCAGTTCATGTCCATAAGATACCCTTGTTCCTAATTTCCTGTCTTTCCAAATAATATAGATATCCCGAATTAGGAACTGTAGTCGGGGATACCCCTCTCTTTTCACACACACGAAAATGAGAACATGTGCATAGCGCAAACAGTCTGTTGGCACTGCACCCGTATAATGCACTATATCATGTATAATACAATGTATATTGAGTAGTTTGTCTCGCTTAGATTTGTTTACTAGCCTTGGACTAAGTCTTATGAAGGCTCACAGTTCAATCTTGCACTTTGAACCTCTTAATTAGTTTAATTAGAGTGTTGACAGGCCCCTTGACTTTTGAACTCCACATCCATTTTCAGTACTTTTGCTTTAAATCCATGTACTCACACATTAATATATATTCATGTTAGATAGCATCGCATTTTATTGTTTAGCATAGACTGCAAACATTATGGTCGCTCTAAAACATTGCAAACTGTGTCTGAGAGACGAAATTAGAAAAGCTGCCAATGGAAGATTGCTTGCTCTGAGTTCATTCATACAGTATCAATTAACACGTTCTTTTCAACATACCAGTGCAAGCATTGCAGTATTTTAAATGGAGGATTTATTTCATCCACATGTGTGAGTGCGTGTCTCATATCATCTTAAACTCACTATCTGATGTTCGAAGTCTTTGAGATAACTTAAACGAGTGCAACGCCAATTGTGAAAGCAAATAACTGCATCTGGGGTGCTCAAAACACTGAAAAGTCAAGATTCAACAATAGTGTTTTACAAATAGTTGCTCCAAAATTCATAATTTTCAAATATTTAGCAAAAAAGTCAAGCAACAATTGAAAAGTTACCACTACCCAGCCAGAAATGTCTTTCAGGTGGTATAAAATAGGACATTGAGTCAATATAGATAATATCACTTTCTCCCCGGTCAATCAGATTCCTTTTTTATTAGATACACTGCCTGAATTTATGACGGTATTCCACATGCGTTTAGGACGCATCCGTTCAGAACACCGTCTTTTGTACAAACACGTCTTTAGAACGTATTTATTCAGCACGCAAGTTGTTTTATCGACTTGCCTTAGGTGGTCCTGTATATTTACTATTCCAACTCCAGTCTGCGCAACAGTAGGGAAGTTGTTGGACTTTAAATCCAACATCATTCCACCAATGCGCCCCCCTAAAAGCAACTCGTTATTACGACTTGCAGGCTGAACGAATGCGTGCTAATGCCACGTTTGTTCTATAGCCAGCGCTGTCTTGGCACAGCGTGATTCCGGCTTGTCTGAAATGACGTTTTCCACACTGCCTTCATCACTTTCACAAGACTGGCAGGACCCGATTCTTTAGGGCACAATTTTCAATGTATACTTCACACTGTGCTGGATCGCTCCAGCCCACCTCTGCCGAACACTTTAGGGTTCAAGGTGGTACTACACTTACAAACATCGTTGGTGAATTGGCACATATATGAGGGATGGAGACTTATGCACTGCAGATCCCGGGAGTATTCTTTTTATTCCCAGTATACCGACTCCACACTAGAATAGACATGATACTATCTAATGATGTAATCTGTCTGAAGCTGGTGGACACAGACTATTTGGGGTGCACGTCTGACTGCAATAAATTGGTTATGTCCTGGGAAAGGGTAGATCCAGGATTCCTACATGGAAAGTGTGACCAGAGATACTTACTGATGTCCTATTTAGGGAGTCGCTAGGCACACACATATTGAAACATTTCAAAGAAAATGCAGGGTCGGCTTTCGGTTGCACTGTGGAGTGGGAGGCTTTCAAGGTGGTCAACTGGGGACACTGCATTATGACCACCTGTGGTCTACTCTCAAACTTGTGCTAACCAGGCATCTTATCTCCGTAGAACAGGACATTAGGGAACCTGAAGCCCAACTACCTTTCACCCAGAGATGTTACAACATCTTAGTGTGTAGCATTCAGAATTACTAGATAGCCTGTCAGGAAAAGACTACAGGGTACACATGGCCAGGCAGCATGCCGAGGCAGGCTGGCTGGGCAGGCTCCTTATCGGGCCAATCACAAATGAAGCACCTAGGACACCAATGGGGGTGGTCATGACCGAATACGGTGGGTTGGCCATTATTTGCGGACTATTGCAGGACGCATTACAGGGCAAAGCATGGTACCACTGCCACTGAGATACATAGGTAGCTGAACTAGATGCGCGGATCCAGGTTAGAGGAGGTCTATGTTGCCATTACACAGATGGAACGTAACAAGACCTCAGATACAGATGGCCTGCTTGTAGAATGTTATGATTCTTCTAGTGGTACTTCTGCAGTCCAACTGTCGTCAGTCTTCTAGAAGACAAAGGCACCTCATACCATGTCGGATTCAAAGAGGAAGGCCCTAAGAATGGCAGGGACCCACTGAACGTACTCTCGTACAGGCTGCTGTCATTTCAGAATCAGGATTTCAAAATACTGAGCCATATGTTGGCCAGTAATCTGACACCCTTGACCCAGATGCTGATCCATTCAGATCAGAATGGGTTCATCCCAACCTGGAACACCTTTCTGATCTGGCTTATAGATGAAGCAACACGCACTGCAGAGACCCAGGTTGCTGTGTAACTCAACATCAAAGAGGCCTTTGATACCCCAGGCCGGCCTTACCTAATGGAAGTCCTTAAGAAGATGAGCTTGGGCCCAGAGTTCCTTGGTTGGGAGTGTCTGTTGTTCTCAATTCCCACTATGAGAGTACATACAGGACAGGATATTTCAGATCGTTTTAAAGCAGACAAAGGCATGCGCCAAGGTCGTCCATTATTTCCCACCATTTTTGCCACGACGATGGAGTCACTGACATACATATCTCCTGTGACAGCCAGCTGCTGATTGGGGCATAACACAATACACAGTACCTGGTATGTTGTCCCGCTAATCATGGATGACACCTTGATTTATTTGCGTAGACCTTCAGAGTCACTTGCTGTACTGATGGAGGTGCTTGGCGAGTTTGGTGGGATATCAGGCTTTGGAGTAAACTCCGCTAAATCCTGTCTGTTCCCTCTGAAGTCTGGGTACATTGAACAGCCGGATGGCATACTTGTATCCAGCTTGTCATGGAGGGGAGACATCTTCAAATATCTGGGTTTGCAAATATATCACTTAGAAGACAATCTTGAGAGAGGTACTTTGGGCAGGTTTCACACTCACTGCCTTTTAGGACCACACTTCCATTGTTGCCAATAGGATATGTGGCAATTTCAAAGATGTTGGTGCTACCGCACCTGTTGTACATGTTTTTGGCTCAGCTGTGATACTCAAAAAGGTGGCATTTTGAAGTCGCTCAATTATAGTGGCTAGTGCATTGGCTGGGTGCAGGCTATACCCAGGAGGGCTTGAGTTGCTAAACAATTCGGCGGGCCAATCTATCTTCAAGGGACTACTGTCCCAGATTCAGATTATTCTATGAATAGTTAGACTTGCTACAATGGTCAAGGCTTGTTGGAACAAATATGTACAACCCTAAGGGATGCCCCCGCTTAATACCCTGCAGATGCTATTATGGTTGATGCCCAGACATGGGTCCCTTGCTCACGTTGCCACTGGGTTCAAGCTAGCCTGGCTGATGAGGGGTGTTACCCTGAAACCGGTCCCAGGATACTTGTTTCCGGTCCAGGGGGGACCTGGCCTGGCAGTTCGGGCTGAACTGTTCCCATGAGAACCAGGGTCAAGACTGATTTGCATATGACTGGTTCCAAACTGGGGTGGCGAAGTAAGCTAAAAAACAATGATGGATGAAGCCCAGATCTGTGACTGGGGGTGAGTGTCTGAAAAGTTTCAGCACTCCGTTCATCATCTCTTTGTGTTTGCTTTGTTTTCCCAAGTTGGCAGGGTATGCCCAGATGTGGGTCCCTTGCTCACTTTGCTACTGGATTCAAGCTAGCCTGACTGATTTGGGATGTTACCCAGAAACCGGTCCCAGGATGCTTGTTTCTGGTCCAGGGAGGACCTGGCCTGGCAGTTCGGGCTGGACTGTTCCCATGAGGCACAGGGTCAAGACTGATTTGCATATAGCTGGGTCCAAACTGGGGTGGCGAATTGAGCTAAAAAACGATGATGGATGAAGCCCAGATCTGTGACTGGGGGTGAGTATCTGAAAAGTTTCAGCACATTGTCCATCATCTCTTTGTGTTTGCTAAACTCTGCACATACCAGGAGTTGGGAGAAGATTACGGGATTTGTCAGGGAATTTTTCTAGCACATATTGCCTTGATTGACTGTCTCAAACGGCTCTGGAGGTCCATTGAGCCTGGTACATCTGTCCTTCTGCAAGACATAATTTCATACAGGGATGGGAGGTGAGCTGCCTCGCTTCGGTATGGGGCATTGGGAGCATTGTGTTCACAATCCTCATGCAAATGCACAGAGATTATGGACAAATGGTCTGCCAACTTGGGCCTTGTAAGGTTGAAGCCTTTCAGGCAGTGCAGCTTTCTGGTTTGCTTATAGCTTCTTGTGGGCTTTCCAAGGAATTCCTTCCATGCATTGCTGACCACTGGCTTGGTGGTTTGTAACTCACATTTTCTGGCTTTCTATTTCTTGACTTTATTTGTTTTAGTCTTTCCAGCTTGAGATTGTCTTTCCCGTTGCCAAAGCCTTGTTTACTGTATTCTTCCACAAACTCGCTTTTTGTAAACAGGCCTAAATTTTGTGCTTACCTTGTTACATTTGCTGTGCATTCAAATACAGAAATCAAATGTCAGGGTCTGCCTTCTGAGAGATATTGGTGTTTACTTTTCTTTATCTGCCTTCAAAGTGAGAGAATTTATGTGAAAATCCTCCTGAGGACCCATGTGAAAGGAGAGGGTGTAGGATTTTTTATTGTAATTCTGAGTGTGGTGGAAACAAATATTTTAATATGATCAAAACACATCATTACCCTAGTCGATCTCATTTGCATACATTATCGTTTGTAAGCAGTAAAATTCTATTTCGGTGAAAATATAATGGTCATTTAAATTGAAAATGTCTTATCTGTTATGGCAGTGTGCTACCACACCATGCATACTCCACACTACACCACTCCATTCTATGCCCTTCCACTCTATGCCACGCCACTCCATTCTATGACACTCAACTTCACTCTACGCCTTTCTACTTGAAGACATGTTACGCAATGCATGCCACTCGTCTCCATGCCACTTCAATCTACACCTCTCACTCCAAGACACAATATGTCACTCCATTCTACGGCCCTCCACTCCACACTACTTACCCTATTCCACTCCAATCTACCCAGCTCTAACCTAATCCACCATATTCCAATCAACCCCACTCCACACTATCCCAATCTACCCCACACCACTCTATCCAACTCCTCTACAATCTACTCCACTACAATCTACCACAATCTGCCCCACTATAAAACTAATCCACTCCTACCTATCCCACTCTAGTCTACCCTGCTACACTACAATCTACCCCACTTCACTCCAATCTACCCCACTATAATCCACCCAATCTACTCCACTCCAATCTACTCCACTCCAATCTACCCTAGTGCAGTCTACCCCACTCCACCGTAATCTACCCCATTCCAATGTACTGCTCTCCACTCCAGTGTACGCCACTTCACTCCATTCTACCCTAATCCACCCCACTCCACTCTTCCCCGATCTATTCCACTGCACTCATATCTGCCCCAATATACCCCACTCCAATCTACCCCACTCCACTTCATTCTACCACAATCTCCTCCACCACAATCGAAACCACTGTACCCCAGTCTACCATATTCTCCCAATCTACCCGAGTTCAATCTACCCCACTAACCCACTCCAGTGTGCCCCTCTACAATCTACTCCACTCTAATCTACCCCACTTTTGCCCAATCTACCCCACTCTAGCCCAATCTGCCCCACTCCTATCTATCCCAGCCCATTCCAGTCTACCCCTCACAACTGCAGTCTACCCCCACTACCGCAATCTACCCCACTACATTCCAATCTACCCCAATCTATCCCACTTCAAACCACCTAATTTACTACCACTCCATTTCAATCTATCCTGCTATAATCTACCCAATCTACCTCACTCCACTCCGCTCCAATTTACCCCACTTCACTCCAATCTACTCTATTATAATCTAGTCAGTCTACCCCACTCCAATCTACCCTAGGCCACTCTAACCCACTGCACCCTTATCTACCCCACTCCACTCCAATCTACCCCAATCTATTGCACTCCTCTCTTCCCCAATTTAACCCACTCCACTCCAATCTGCCCCACTCCACTCCAATGTTCCCCACTCCATCTCAATCTACCGCACTCTACACCAATTTCCCTCACCACCCAATCCAATGTACCACACTACAATCACCCCACTACAATCTACCCTAATCTACTCCACTACAATCTACTCCACTACTATCAACCCTACACTACTCCAATCTACCCCACTCCAAACTACCCCAATCTACCCCAACTCCATTCCAATCTACCCTACTATTTTCCACCCAATCTACCTCACTCCACTTCAATCTACCCCACTTACTCCAATATTCCCCAATCCACCCCACTCCACACTTCCCCAATCTACCCCACTCTACTCCAATCTACCCCAACATATCCCACTCCACTGTACTCTGATCCACTTCACTCCTATCTACCCCACTCCATCGATCCCACTTCAATTCACTCCAATCTACCCCACTCCACCGCAATTTACTCAACTCAATCTACCCAAATCCAATACACCACACCAATCTATCCCATTTCAATTTACTCCACTCCAATCTACCCCAGTCTACCCCAATCCACCCCAATCCATTCGACCCCACTCTACCCCACTCAACTCAATTCCAATCTACACCACTCCACTCTACTCCAATTTACCCCATTCCACTTTACCCCAATCTACCCCACTCCATTCTACCCCACCCCACACCATTCCACACCACTAAATTTAGCCATGCAGAACAGCAGCCACACTTGTGTACAACATGACTTAAACACAATGCCAAAGCCAATAGCTCTTGCATAGGCGGGACCTATAAGCCTTGCCAATGCTTGTTTTTTTACACAAGCAGTGGGCTGCCACCACAGAACATGTTAAACCCCAGACTGCAAGGTAAACAGTCCAATTTCCTTCACAAGGCTTACCTTACTCCGAAGCACACAAGGTGCATGTTCCCTGGAATTCCTCATTTAGCTGTCCCAGATGAGGGCAGCCAGAAGCACATTTCTAACACATAGTATTGGAGTATGAGATTCTGACGCAGGAATAACTGAACGTGTGGAAGGTGATATCAGAAGTGATAGGGAGAGATCTCAGCATGGAACCTTAAATGTGCCTAGGAAGAAAAAGGAATTGGTATTAGTGTTGTTTTCTGGACTTGACGCTTTTAACATTTGTGGCAATGTCGTGGAAATATTCCACATCGCCGCATTTTGTTTGTTGGCTGCGTGACTACACAAGTGGGTGAGTGTGGAGGTAAGCGCAACTACAAGCTCACAGTATAGGTAGGGGGGCAGATTGCTGGTGGAGTTCTCGTGGGGCACATCTGTTGCTAAATTAGAAGTTAAATCGGATAACAGGCCGCCGTTGAGGGGTGGCATTGATTTATACACGACTGAGGTGCTGCATACTCATCCCACACCAACAGATGCAGGAGGGGTAACACGTGCCATCAGTGGTGGACAGATATTACTGATGCAGAGCAGGTGCTGGATGGCCACACAGGCATAGGGATGTGGCTGGCATACTTTCCTGTCATCGAACATTGATGGAGTTGGCATTTATTTCACACACCATAATCCAGGTTGGGCCACATGATGGCTGGAGTGGTTGTCACGCCAATGATGAATCCCGTCTCATTTGTTGTTACACGTTATGTACGTATTTTTCTGCTGTTAGTTGTTTGCTACTGTTATTAGGGTGAAACAAGGCATTTTGTATGCGTTACCCGCAACAAATGACTGAACCCGCTAAAGTCTGCAGATTGTTACGAGATTTTATTCCTGATTACGATGTCGGTCGGTTTCGGGTAAGGAACTGCCTGACCATAGGTTGGTGGTTCCGACAACCCCATTAGGATGCGACCGCACAAGGTGCAGTCGCAAACTTCCATTTTTAGGGCTCGGCCTACGTCCCACGAAGTGGGCGTGGCCTAAGAGTCCTTTTCTGAGGGCTTCGAAAATCATACCTACCGAATTCCAGAAAGCTTGTGATTTTAGCTGTTTTTTTGCCAGCTGCATGGCAATTTGCCCTCGCATGCGTGTGTTTTTACAAGAGAGCACGCAATAGGCCATAGGCATTAGAGTTGCTCCGCCTAGTGCATATTCCGTGCGGACACGCGCAGCAGAAGGGCATATTTCTTCAATTACCAGCTGTCAGGGCCCGCGGTAATCGAAGACAGATGCTGGGCGTGCGTGCACCACTCTCCAGTTTGTTTTATTTCAGCTGTATGTCTGCGCATGCTGGCCCCCGGCCAAATCTTGTTTGTGTAGTGGAAAGCTGAGCACGATGACTGCGCGGCCACCCCCGTTGCACTTGCCCCAGGCCCCCCCTGCCTACGTAACATTTTTTTCTTGTGCTGGAGAGTCTGTCATTTATTGCAGTATTTTACCCCTACTTGTACTTTGCAATCTTGGCAACCTTCACACATCCCCTTTTCCTCCTGTACTGTACCGATTGCTACCTCTATATTTTCGTTGTCCACTCTTATCACTTTTCCCATGCGTCGTAGCATTCCTTTCGTAATTTGTTAATTTGCAATGTTCCCATGTATCAGCACTGGTCCTATTGTGAAGCGCTCTGACGCCTTCCGGTCAAGTCCGCGCAATTCCTTTTCCTCCTGTACTGTAATATAAAACGCGGCAGCTGCTTTGAAACTTATTACATTTTCATGTAACGCCTTCAAGCTCGGCTGAAAGCAATGGGCAGGATGTACCACTCAGTACGAGAAACGGCTGCAAGGTCGGCTGAAAGCTGTGGGCAGGATGTACCAGTCAGTACGAGAAAAGTTATTTGAATGGAACATTGTCATCTAGTGTCTTAGAAAACAAAGTTATGATATCGAAGAGTTAGTTGTAAGAACGTAACACCCATGTCCTTTTCAATATATGGTATAGAGGTTTGCAAGAGCGCTCTGACGCCTTTCGGCTGTTTATCAGCGTTCCTTTCATAATTTGTTAACTTGCAATGTTCCCATGTATCAGCTCTGCTCCTATTGTGAAGCGCTCTGACGCCTTCAGGTCAAGTTCGCACAATCCCTTTTCCTCCTGTACTGTACCGATTGCTACCTCTATATTTTCGCTGTCCACCTTTTATCAATTTTCCCATGCGTCATAGCTTTCCTTTTGTAATTTGTTCACTTGCAATGTTCCCATGTATCGCTCTGCTCCTATTTTGAAGCGCTCTGACGCCTTCCGGTCAAGTCAGCGCAATCTAAAACCCATAGAAACCCATTCCGTATCCTAGCTCCCCCACGTTCGTTATTCCTGGGTCTGAGAAGTAATAATCTGAAAGCCACATACAGATAAATTGGACAAACTGATAGTACTAGAAAACTCTTCCCTTTCCTAATTGCAAAATGAGTGTCAGTGCAGAGTGCGTGTAGAGTGAGTGCAGGTGCAGAGTAAGTGCAAAGTGAGTGCAGGTGCAGAGTGAGTGCAGAATGACTGCAATTGCAGAATGACTGCAGAGTGAGTGTGACTGCAGAGTGACTGCAGCGTGAGTGTGACTGCAGAGTGCCTGCAGAGTGACTGAAGAGTGAGTGTGACTGCAGAGTAACAGTGACTGCAGAGTGACAGTGACTGCAGTGTGTGAGTGTGCAAGGTAAACACTGTGTGAGTGTGCAGGGTGAACAGTGTGTAAGTGTGCAGGGTTCACAGAGTGTTAGTGTGCAGGATGAACAGTGTGTGACTATGCAGGGTGAACAGTGTGAGTGTGCAGGGAGAGCAGTGTATGAGTGTGTAGGGGCACTGTGTGAGTGTGCAGGAGATGAACACTCAAACTAAGTCCACCACACACATACATAAGACCACACACAAAACATCACACCACACACACCACCCACACATACACCACACACACATACCACACTCACACACCATACACACACCAGCCTCTCACCACCACACACTCATCCCCACTCACCACCACACACTCACCACCGCACACTCACCACCACACACTCACCCCACAGACTCACCATCACACACTCACCACTACACACACAACCACACACACAACCACACACCACTAGCCGTCAGTGCACGCTTTCACCAGGCGCAAACACCACCAGCCATCAATGTACGCTTTCATCAAGCACAAACACCACCAGGCGTCAGTGCAGGCTTCCACCACACACACAACACCAAATGTCAGTGCATGCTTTCACCAAACACACACACACACACACCACCAGCCGTCAGTGCACACTTTCACCAGTCACACACAACACCAGCCGTCAGTGCATGCTTTCACTAGGCGCACTCGCCACCAGCTGTCAGTGCACCCTTTCACCAAGCACACACACACCACCAGCCATCTGTGCATGCTTTTAACAAGCACACACACCACCACCCATCAGTGCACACATCAATTGTTAACACATCCACAATTAACTATTGTAGCAATCGCAATATGGTGCCCTTTACTTTTAAACATATTCATCTAAAGCGCAGCATGCCACCATTTCTACTATTCCAATCCAACACACATATTTCCACTACACACCACATGCATACACTCCATAACACATGGCTAAAAGACATTGCCGTTTACAATTCCATTTGCTCTAACTCAAAAAAATCCGAGACCTATTGCATTTCTAATGCTTGTTTAATGGGAGCTTGTGAGGCGGGCCAAAACCACCCTCAGCACAAGTTTCCATTGAAAAATGGAAGTTTGTAAACATCCCTGCACTGTGTGGCACGGTGCCTGCCACATGGTACAGGAATGTTCCCAGTCCCGAATACAGAATGCCAGGGTGGAAGGGTGCCCTGCTATGGGCCCCCAAAGTCTGTCTTCTGACAGCCGATCCATGTCAGAAAGACAGGCATGGATTGGCTGTCGGAAAACAACATCATAATCCCGACCACGGAAATGCTGTCCTTAAGGGATTATGAGCCCGCCGGAACCGCTTTGGATTCTCCACCAGTTTAAACTCCGACTCCTGTCATCATAATACTGGGGTTGGACTTTAAACCTACTACGTTGCAGAGGCTTTCTGGATGACATGTTAATCAGGCCCACTGTTGGGATGCGTCAACGCTAATATTTATTTTATTGTACGACAAATATATGCGTATTTGAACAATTTTTACAAATAAAACCTTAATCAAGAGATAAGAAAATGTTGATATAAAATAAATATGCATAGCATAACGTATTTGAAAGTAACTTCAGGGATGATCCATGGATTCAAGATATTAATATACTGATGGAGTCTGCAAATGTTCTCCATAAGTACATCGTGCAGCAAGGCATAGCTGAGGAAAATATTTTACATTTCAATTGACTAAAGAACAGAAGAGGTTAATACTGATTTCCCATTTATGGGACAGACCAATGCACAACATGAATACATTTGGGTAGACGTGCTTGGCAGCTATTTTAGCAGGGCCGGACTAGGGAACCAAAAAGTAGCCCTTACAAAAATACTCAAACCAGCCCTGCTCCCTTCCTCTCTTCGCTCTATGGGGCATATTACCAAGCAATAGCGATAATTATCACTATTGCTTGGTTAGAGACAAAAATGTATTGCTGAGCTGCGGCGATTTTTATCGCAAATAAACCTTGGTATTACCAAGGTTTATCGCAAATGCGATAAAAATCAGCCGCAATGCATGAATATCACTGAAAAGTCAGCGATATTCATGCATTACCGAGCTAATGCTCTTAGCCATGTTATCCACCTCGCATTGGATAACATGGCTAAGAACTGCTCAGGGCAGGTGTTAGCTTTTGGAGATATTCGCGCTTAGCGCGAATATCTCCAAAAGTTGGTAATAGGAGATAGCGATATTAGCGACTGTTTCCAGTCGCTAACATCTTGGCACGCCCACTTTGCATGTCATTAGTGATAAATATCACTGACATACAAAGTGGGGCCCAAGATGGTCGCTATCTCCTACTAGCTGTCGCTAACTGGTGTTAGCGACAGCTAGGTAATAGGGAGATAATTTTATCTCTGCTTTCTTGGCTTTTAAAGCCAAAAAATCGGAGATAAACCCCCTTGATAATATGCCCCTATATTTCCCTTTTCATCAATCCATTCTCTCCTCTCCATTCCTCGCTCCCCCTCTGTGTCTCGAAGCCCCCTGTGCCTACTACAGTTAAGCTCAGGGATCTTGGAAGGGTGGAAGAGGCATCAGGAGCGGGCCAGAGCTCTCAAAACTGGCCCCCCATTGGTCCAGCCCACCTAGAAAATGTACGGATGAATAAAAGGCCAGCCTAGCCCTGCATTCCTACCCTGGGAGGATATGCGCAATCTTTTCTCTTAATTTTTAAGAGAAAAGTGATTTTCCATTACTTGGGCAGGAAGCGGAGTTGTCTTCAAGTTTCTACTTCCGTACTATCACACAGCTGCTCTGTTGAGCAAGCTAGTGTTTACATATTATCTTTTCATAAATAAATAGATTTTATTTACTACTAGGCCCTGAAACATGTGTGAATGAGTCACCCAGTCTCAGGTGGCGGTCAGTTCTGAAATTTTGCAATGTTTGAATGGTTTGCTCGTGACTTTTGCGAATGTGTGACTCAATGTTTGTGCAGCTCCATAGAAAATCATTACGCAATAGCGTTTCAGGGATTGTGTTGTTTGCATGCTTTCTTATATCACCATTGCCTTGTTTTACATTTGTAAAGGGCTTTTTGTAAAGGGCTCCCGGTCCTCCGGCCTTCACCTGGAGATGGGTTGTGGCATAACCATTGTTTAGGCCATTCCTTGCCTCCAGTCGCCGAAGTAATTGCACTCACTTACAGGGGTGTATCCCTTGGCTGGAAAATGGTGAGGTGCTAGTTGATCCAAGCCTTACCACACTGTTGTTCCAGCTTTACATGGCATCTCTGCTGGACTACCTGGCAGAACCCTCACCTGGTTGGGATTTCCTGGGGCTAGGGGGTCCAATGGTATATTGGCATATTTTAGGCACACTTTTCATGCAAAAGAATCTCTGTGATTCTTCAGTTTTTTAGGGGGTACTTTTGCACCCCAAGAAAGGCAATATTATGGCAATATTAATAATTGTGGGGACATCTTACTTTGCAGACGTAAAGCATGCCCTGCACAATGTGGCAGGGATTATTCAAACAACTAAATAGCAAGTTACACATGTTTTTGTGATTGGAATTTTCCTACATTCCTAGATAGATGCAGGGGTCTTCTGATGTCTCATGTCATGCGAGGTCACATGACATCTTTTTAGGTCTTGCCAAGGCAGCGCTTGCGCTGTCTTTTCAAGACATGCTGTATCTAGGGCATGGGCTTGAAAAAACTCCCATCTTTTTCATTGGTTCCTGCTGCTATCCTTCCTTGGTGAATACATTTACTAGTCCCTCCTTTTGGAATTTTGTATCCTCCCAACAGGGCTGCACCTCTTACATGTGTTCTTACTGTTCAGGTTATTTATATTTAGAGAGATCTCTTGTTTTAGTTGGCCTGCTTATTTGCTCATGTAACACACCGACAACCATACACATAACCACACACACAACCACACACGCACACAACCACACACACACAACCACAACGACACACACAACCACAGTCACACACAAAACCACACACACAAAACCACACACACATCCACACACACAACCACACAAACAACCACACACACAACCACACAATCACACACACAACCACATACAGACACACAACACAGACAACCACACACACACAAACAAACACATAACCACACACAACCACACACAAAACCAAGCCTAACCACACACACAACCACACACATAACCACACACACAACCGCACACACACACAACCACACACACACAACCACACCCACACACAACAGCACAGAGAACCACACCCACACAAACACACACAAACACACACACACACAACCACACACAATTACACACACACAACAACACACACAACCACACACACATAACCACACCCACAAACCACACACACAACCACAACCACACACACAACTACACACACAACACCACACAACAACACACACACACAACCACACACACAACCACACACAGACAATCACAACCTCAAACACAACCACATACACAGACACACAAACAACCACACACACAACCACACACACAACCACACACACACACCACACACAAACACACACACGCACAACCACACACACACAACCACATGCACACAACCACCCACAACCACAACCACACCAAAACCCACAACTGCACACGCACACACAACCACACACACACAACCACACACACAACCACAACCACACACACAACCTCAACCACACCCAAACACACACACATACACACAACCACACACAATCACACACACAGTGAACCACATACACACAACCATACACACACACAACCACACCCACACACAACCACACACACAACCACACCCACACAAACACACACAACCACACACACACACACACAACCACACACACAACCACAACCACACACAATTACACACACACAACCACACACACATAATCACACACACACACACACAATCACACACACACACACAACCACAACCACACACACAACTGCACACACAACTGCACACACAACCACACACAAAACCACACAACAACACACAAACAACCACACACACAACCACACACTAACACAACCACACACAACCACAACCACACACAAAAACGCCCACTACCACACACACAGCCACACACACAACCACACACACAACCACACAAACACAACCACACACACAACCACACACACACACAACCACACCCACAACCACACACATAACCACACACAACCACACACAAAACCAAGCCTAACCACACACACAACCACACACATAACCACGCACACAACCGCACACACACAACCACACCCACACAACCACACCCACACACAACAGCACAGAGAACCACACCCACACAAACACACACAAACACACACACACACACACAGCCACACACAATTACACACATACAACAACACACACAACCACACACACATAACCACACCCACAAACCACACACACAACCACACACACAACTACACACACAACACCACACAACAACACACACACACAACCACACACACAACCACACACTAACACAACCACACACAACCACACACAAAAACACCCACAACCACACACACAGCCCCACACATAACCACACACACAACCACACAAACACAACCACACACACAACCACACACAGCCACACACAGAACCACACACACAACCACACCCACAACCACACACATAACCACACACACACACAACCAAGCCTAACCACACACACAACCACACACATAACCACACACACAACCGCACACACACACACACAACCACACACACAACCACACACAACCACAACCACACACACACAACCACACACACACAAACAGCCACTCACATACACAACCACACACACACACACACACACACACAACCACACACAACCACACACACACACAACTAGACACACACACACAACCACACACACAACTATACACAACCACACCCACACAACCACACACATCCACACACGCAGAACCACACACACAATCACACCCACACACAACCACACCCATACACAACCACACCCACGCACACAACCACACACACACACACACAACCACACACACACACAATTACAACCACACAGACACAACCACACACACACATACACAACCACACACACAGACACAACCACACAAACACAACCACACGCACACACAACCACACACACACACAACCACACTGTTGGACTTGGCCCTTCTGGCAGGTTCACCCCTAAACTTTTTGCTTTAGTATTTAACTTGAAGCTAGTTATTTTTGGTTTTTGCTCACTTTCACTGTGTCCCAGTGGAAAGTGCGTGCGCACTCTGAGTGCGTGGAGTAAGGTTGGCCTGCCCTCCCATAGGAATGCATGGGGAATGTCTGTGTCCCTGGTAGTTCCTGATGCGTGAGGTGTGCAGGCTCGAGTCTGGTATGTGCTGACTCGTGTGATTGAATGCTGTGCAATGATGCGTGCAGCGTTTTTGTGTCTAATATGGAAGTGCCACTTCTAGAAGTGTGCCTGTCTGTGTAGTGAATGTGCTGGATTGTGATTGGATGGAGCTGGCTGGTGTGCCAGGCTCCATGGGTCTGCCCCGGTGGTGAGTGTTGAGATTAGCATGTGTGATGTGAGGGAGTGGTGCACCTGGAACCTGAATAGGGCTGGGCTTTCCCCACACAATGCTGGCTCTGCCCCCTGTGGTACGTCTAATGTCCCTAGCCTGGCCAGTGAAATGAAAGGGTGGTTGAGCACATCACAGTGCTCCAAAACCAGCTGCGAGTGGTTTTTCCCCCAGCCTGCACCCTGAGACAGTGGAATTCACTGTATAAAAAGGGGCTGTGTCCCCTTACAAAATGTTCTTGTAATGTCCTGCATTGTGCCCGATGCCCGCTTATTTATTTACTATAATTTACGGGTGCCACCCCGTTTATCTGCCCCCTTAGCGAGTGCCCACCTCGCTTCTACGTTTATTCTGCCTACCGAGGGTACCCACCCCTCATTTGCCGATATCGAGATCACCGCTGCAGCCCTAGGGCTTGTGTACACGTTGCTGGGCCGCTGCCTGCCGCGACCCGGAAGTAGTGGAAGTGGGCGGCGCCTGGTGATCCTTTGTACTGCTTTCCCCTGCCTAGGGGAAGCCTTTGGTGTGCTTTTTTCCAGCTTTTCTGGTCTCCCGTATGGAGAGGGAGACCGGAGATGCTGGGTGCTCACCCGCGCCACAGGAACAGCATCCGCGTCCAGCGGGGCTCTCAGAAGGGAGAGAGAGCCCCGCCCGCCGCCTCCATGATGCCGCCGGGGCTCCTGTGTGCGAGGGAGAGCCCTGGCCGACTACAAAGAAGAGACCGCGTCCCCCCTGCCGCATGATGAGAGGAGTCCCCCGTGAACAACCCGGTAAGCCAGACAAGGGCTGGGGGACTCCATGGGCATTTCTGTGCGTACCGACTGCAGCACTTAGGGGGCATGCCTATTTCTAAAGCCCGTGAGGAAGGGGGTAAGAATTGCCTGAGCCCTGTGGCTCCAACGAAGGGCATATGTTATGTGAGAGGCCCTGAGAGGCTCAGAGGCATTCTGCTGATTTCAAGTCCCCCAGGAGGAGGACTCCACCAACGGGGGCCGTTTGCTCAGAGCCCACGAGGCTCTCAGCCCGCATTAGTGTTTCTTGAGCCCCTAAGGCTCCAAGGGGGGCAGTTTGTGTTTAAAGCATGCAAGGCTCCCCCGAGGCCCCGCGTCCCCAGAGCCAGATGGCTCAGTATGGCGCTGTGGTTGTCCCAGAGGGCTGATGAGTGCACTGGCGCAGTTTTGCTGATCTACAGCTGCCCAGCAAGTAGTGGGCAGCTGCACCGTTTAGGTTTCTTTCTTTTAGGGACATGTACTCTGGAGTTTAGGAGTGAGGTGCACTCCTTCATCCCTACCCTGGCCTTCCCCAGCTGTGCAGCACTTAGTGCCAGCTGCACCGTTTAGGCCCTGTATTGTCCCTCAGCTGCCCAGCAAGTAGTGGGCAGCTGCTACGTTTAGGTTTTGGCGCAGTGGTGCAACCTGGACTTTGTTGTGAGTTAAGTGCTTCTTAGGGTGCTAGGAAATGTATTGCTGTTGTATGTTTTGCGCACCCTGTGTTCTGGTACCTCTGAATGTGTTTTATGCGTCATGTGCCTTCCTTACACCGCTGAATGTATGTTTATGCATCATGTGTTTTGTTCCCCAATACCTCTGAATGTTGTGATGCATCATGTGTAATGTCCTCATGCTTAGACCCCTAAATGTATAGTGATACTTAGGTGGTTGTTCTTCCTAGTACAGGTGTTGCTAGTGAGGTCCTGATTCCCTGCGTAACATTCTCCTAAGGTGGTTAGGGTTGCGTAGGTGGTACTTACCTGTACCAGTAGTTACTGGTTGTGTGCTCTATGTTTCATTTTTGTCCTACAGTGATTATTATTCTAAAATTTACAAGTGCATATTCCTGACAGTGGTCCATGTGGCCCTGTCCTGTACATAATCCCCTGTAAATTCTGCCCGTGCCTGTTGGCACATTGTAAAGTGTGTGTTTCTATCTAATGTGTTTGGTGTAATACAAAGGCCATTTTTATACATAACCTTGTGTGGAGTTTCCTTTGTGGTGGGCCTTGGGTGTTGTTGCTGGGTGCGCGCGCAAACACTTAACTTACATAGCCTCCAAGTTTAGCCTTACTGCTTGTGTCACGTTACCAAGGGGTGAGCAGGGGTTATCTTGGCGTGTAACTCCTTTGCCCTGACTTAGAGTGGTGGTCTCTGACTGACTTTGATGCAAGCCTTGGCCAGCCAGAGATCCCATTTCTAACACATACACACACAACCACACACACAACCATTATTATTATTATTATTGGGACATTTGTAGAGCGCTGCGTGCTCCATGCACACAACCTCACACACAACCGCACACACAACCACACACACAATCACACACAACCACACACAGAACCACGCACACATAACCACACACACAACCACACACACACAACCACACACAACCACATACACAACCACACACACAATCACAACCACAACAACACACACAACCACACAACCGCACACAACACAACTCCCACACCCACAACCACACCCATACCCACAACCACATCCACACACACACACAGAACCACACACACAATCATACACACAATCACACACACACAACCACACACACATAACCACCCACACACACACAACCACACACACACACACAACCACACACACAACCGCAACAAAATATTTCATGAAAAATTGAGTCTTTTAAAAATTCTGATATTACCAGAATCCGAGTACTCCACAACACCCTGTTTTTTTTAGCTGTCAGCTGTGAATAGGAGACCAATATTGCCCCCATTATTATTATCTGTATCCTCGGTTGAATTCTGGGGTGCTTTTTTAACTTATCTCTAGTTCATTGCGAATCTTACAGTTACTAATTCAAATTGTTTTACATTTGGCTTATTTGCAATGAAAACTTTATCTCTATAAGTTGCTATAACAAGCTGCAAGTCCGCTACAGAAGCCCATTCATTTGCTAATTATTTTCCACATAAGGTTGCAAGACCATAAAGTGGAGTATTCAGGATTTTGAATACTTTCTTGTTTTAAGATGTTACTCTCTCCTGCATACCCCACTCCTGTACTAAGGTTACGAGTGACCTGGCACCCGCCTTTCAGAGGTTCTTGTATCCACCCAAGTCTGGCCTGGTACTGGTGCATCCCAGCCTGTCACACACCAGGTGATGATCTCCACACCTCCTTCTAGACCCCAGCTCACTACTTTTTGCAGTCTGTCACTCACCCCTCACTTCTCTGGCACTCACCCTTAACCCCTCAGGCCTGGCAGTCACTCCTCGCACCTGGCATTCACCCTTCTCCCTCTCTGGCACTCAGCATTGACTCTGTGTGACACTCAACTGTCAACTCCCTGACACTCACCCATGCCCCTCCTGGCATTCACTACTCGCCCCCTTGACACTCACCCTTCACCTCCATGGCATGAGCCCTTCCTCACCCTGGCCTGGCAGCTACCCTTCACCCCTTGCACTCACCCTTCCCCTCCCTGGCACTCACCCTTGACCCTCCTGACTCTCAAGTCTCACCTCCATAGCACTCAACCTTCATCTCCATGGCACTCACCCTTCATCCCCCTGATGCCAAAAGCAACTTTCACGATGTGATGGTCAAGGGTGAGTGCCAGGGAGGGGAAGGGTGAGTGCAGAGAAGGGGGAAGTATGAGTGCCAGGGGTGAGGGGTTGCTACCATGCCAGGGGGGTGAAGGGTTAGTGCCACAGAGGTGAAGGCTTAGTGCGACGTCAGGGGGATGAAGGGTGAGTGCCAGGGAGATGAAGGTTGAGTGCTATGGAGGTGAGACTTGAGAGTCAGGAGGGTCAAGGGTGAGTGCCAGGGAGGGGAAGGGTGAGTGCAAGGGGTGAAGGGTAGCTGCCAGGCCAGGGGGAGGAAGGACTCTCAAGTCTCACCTCCATAGCACTCAACCTTCATCTCCCTGGCACTCACCCTTCATCCCCCTGACGTCGGACTCAGCCTTCACCTCTGTGGCACTAACCCTTCACCCCCCTGGCATGGTAGCCACCCCTCACCCCTGGCACTCATACTTCCCCCTTCTCTGCACTCACCTTTGCCCTCCCTGGCCCTCACCCTTGACCATCCTGACTCTTACGTCTCATCTCCCTGGCACTCACTCCTCACCTCTCTGACACTCACCCTTCACCCCATGGCCCGACAGTCACCCTTGTCCCTCTTGGCATTCACTCCTCACCTCCCTGCCACTCACCCTTGACCCTCCTGGCACTAGCCCGGTTTCCCCCAAGAACAAAAAATAACAAACACTGTCATAGCCAATAGGTCTCGCCTTTGGGACCTTATAAGTGTTTAGCCACGCAACAGTTGATGTTGTTGCACCAAGGATATTGTGCTGCATAACTAAATATTTAGAAGGTACCAAAAGCGAGACCTATTGGCTATGCCAATGCTTGTTGTATTTTAAATCAGGCTGCAGATCTGAGCTGATAGATAAGCAGGGCACTAGGGTCGGACACCTAAAACGACCTGCATATCGTGGTGCCTGTTACTTTAAAGAATGCTACATGTTCTTTAAGCATATGTATTCTTTTTTTTTTTTTTAATTTTTGAAAACCTTTATTGCACAGTATCATAAAACAAGTACGGGCCTACAACCATCCGGCCGGCCTCAACATCTTTTGAAGCACAGTAGCAAACTATACGGCAACTCAGTAGTATCTCGAATCAAAATACAATCAACCTGGGTTACACTGGAGGTATGTGCACTACCGAGAAGCAGGAGAAGTTAAGGTTTATTTTTAAAGTTTTTGTGAAGCATATTTAAATAGTAGAAACTAGAAAGGATCAGAGTCCATACAATCCGTCCAAGACTGAAGTGGGCGACGTCCGTCAAAGAGATCCAGCAAGCATTAAAACATAATCAAAATGGCGGCACAAGGATATCGCAAAAGGATTGACAATCGCACATTATGTTGTGTGCCGGTCGCTACCCACCCCACATCGATCCACTCCATTGACCCAAGGAAGGAAAAAGAAAAGAAAAGAATTTAAGAGTAAAGAAAAAAAAAAACAAGGCCCATAGAAACTGAAACGGACAAAATAAAATCCCCCCCCTACCCCCCACCCTACACGCATGCAGAGGCTACGGCCTACCCCCCCCCTAGCAGTGTGCCTGTCGCCCAAAAAAGAGTACCCGAAATAAAGAAGTAAAAGAAAGGAAGAAAGAAGGAAACATGTAAAACCGGAGGAGGGCCAAACTTATGTGATCGAAACAACCAGCATGTATATTCTCGGCCGCCCCTCCCCCGACCCCGAATTGATGCATAACCAACGTCCAGCTCCCCCGTCTACCCATCACTGTCCCATTAATGCAAACAACAGGAAGCAAAAAGGAAAAGCATCGTTAACCTTGTCCCTTTCGATCCAATGTGCCGACGAGGTACAGTAGTAAAGTAGCCTTCTGGAATGGGATAAAGAGCCACAATGACCACAACAGAACATGGGGCTGTCCACCTAGATCTGTCCAACTCAAAGCTATGTGGTCTAAGACTGTACAAAAAAGGGCAGCACACATCAGCAATCCTTCAAAGTTAAACAGCCAAAGCAGAAGCAGCATGCCCAGGAAACGGTAACAAGACTCGCCAGTAGATCCCGAAGGAGTTGCCAGACATGGCGTCAAGAGGCGATTCCCCAGCCACTGTACAAGTCCAGGAACCCCATACCTCTCGACAGCCGTAACAGGCAGTATCGCGGCGGTGTCCAGATCTCGTACCTCCAGCGCCTCCATGTACCTCTGAATAGGCAGCTCACAGTAGTCGAACCCAGGGTGTGGCGGAGCGCTCTGCATGCGAACGCCAACTCGGCCAGTCGAGGATAACGCGGGCAGAATGGCATCTAGTCGGCCCCCAGGTCCTGGGCATTGTCACACAAAGCAGCTCGCAAAGTACCCAGGGCGCCCAAAATATCGCCAATCTTCAAGGACACTTCAGAAGAAGAGGATGCTGCAGCTCCCTGCACATGGGGCTCGCAAACGTGTAGTAGTCCTCGAGCCTGTCCGCCGGCATCCCTCGCTAGCAGCCGGTCATCCCATCGGCGCCCCGACGAGCACAGCCAGGTCGTGGGGACAAGGGCAGCACACTCCATTCTGACACCGCACACGGTTGCAATGCAGCGTCGGCCGTCGTTAACACCCTCAGCAGCAGATCGGGTCGTCAATTTCAAGTGCCGAGCGCTCGGTTCAAAATGGCACCCTTCACAGCGCTAGAGGAAGAAAAGGCTCTCAAAGCCGTCCAAGGGGAAGGATACAAATGTAGCACTGGCAGCGGCGATGTTGTGCAAGCGTGGAGGTTAAAGGGACTAAATGGCTCGCTGCAGCGGAAAACTCAGTGTAGCAGCCGCTCTCCGACGGCCGACTCCGCCCTGCCTTCAGTGGCCGCTGTTGTAGTAGTTAGGGCCGGCCGTCTCCGAGAACAAAGACCCGGTCACCGCCATTGAACACCAGAAAGGAAACAAGGACGTCCTGTCGCTTCTGCCGCAGGGAGCACATCGGGGAGCACACCGTTGGAGTCAGCATCACTTCCCGGTTCCAATACCTCGACACGATCGCAGGATAGCTTGCAGGATTAATAGCAGTATGGAAGGAAAACAAACGTGTCGGCGGAGCCGAGGGTTTAGGCGGCCATCGTGGTTGCAGGCTAGGCTCCTCCCCAGCATATGTATTCTTACTGTTTGCTCCTGCTATGAAGCACAGGTGCGTATCAACTCTTCCTAGGTGTTGTATGACTATACAATGAGACTCTTATTTTCTTTACAGTAAACAGAGGCACAACCATTATGAAATGCAAAGACGTAGGAAGTCTATATTTCTTTTCATAAAACAGTTTGCAGAGCTGAAACTAGTTTTATCACAGCCTCTCCTGCTTATGTGATAAAATCTATAGCTGTTAATTTTTTTTAAATGGTCTTTATTAGTTTTCAATTATAGTAAACAGACAAGCGTGTCATCCGCACATAGTAGCGATATCGCATGTCATCACGATGCACAAATATAACAGTTTTCTATAGAATCGGACTGTGTTTTAGTGGAACATTTGTGGATAAGTCAGTACATATGGGTAGAAAAAGGGTGTTTCCTTACTAATTGGTGAAGTCATGTTCAAGGGTGCGAAGATATTTGCGAAGAGGCTGCCAAATATCCCTGGAACGAGATGGAAGTGTGATGTGATGTGATGTGAAAGGCATTTGTAAAGCGCAACGTACACTATACAGTTTCTTGGCGCTATGGCGGAAGTGGTTGAGGAAGGGAATAATCTTCAATAAGGCTGTCACAGTATGTCACGCTTTTAAGCCACTCCAAGGAAGTGGGCGTTTTATGGCTACCCGAGTAAAGCGCGATCTCCCATTTGGCTAATAAGGGGGCCAACAAGATAAATCGGTGTATAGAACGTGGTATGTCCCTGGTATTTTCCAAAAAGGCAATCAGAGGGTCTGCTGGATGCTCCATGTTTGTCATGGCTGAGACACGAGAGAAGATTGAGGTCCAGTATGAGGAGATCACTGGGCATGCCCAGGTTTGGTGTGCAAAACCAGCCCCAAGGGAGCGACACCTAAGAAAGTGAGGGGCCAGATCTGGTGGGATTGAATTTAACTACGTCTCAAGGGGAGAGATAAATATGATGAATTTAAAATGTAAACGTTTTTGTCCATGGTTAAAAAAGATGCGTTAGATCTGTGAGCAGCAATATGTCAATATCTTGTCCATAAGGGGAGTTCCCAGCACCCTCGCCCACACCTCCCACAAACGTACATTAGTGTCATATTTAATGTTAATACTTTAACAGTATAATCTAGAGATCGTACAGACACCATCCGTGTCAGTCACCACAAGTGTTTGGGTGGAAAGTCCTCAGGGGATAGTGGATTGGAGGGGAAGAGAGATCAGAGTGTATAGTGTAATCTCTGGAAAACAGAAAGATCCATGTATGAAATGCCCTGTGAGCGGGGATCAACGTTGGGCTGTACAACATGGCCATCAGAGAAAAGATTCCCCGTGATAGGTAGATTATGACGATGGAGTGTGCGTTGCATCAGTTTTTCCAGCGTGAGGGGTAGCCACAAATTATTGTGAAGTTGGAGGACAATGGAATATAAAGGGTCACTACCAAGCATCTGCCTCAGCCTATGTCATGCACAGCAGGTCGTGGAAACAGTTTGAATATCATTGGCATCCAATGGGATGCCCTTCAGCAATATATTTGAGTGTAGTCGACCATCCAATTGGTCCTGCTCAGGCCTCAGATATGAAATGTGGGCATCTGGGTGGTACCACCGATCTGTATATTGACATTGAGCCACAAGATAATATGGGTGAAGATCAGGAGCCCCAATACTGCCAGGGTCATTTGGGAGGGTAAGAGTATCCCAATGCACGTGGGGACAACCCCCGGCCCAGATCAGGCGTAGAAGGAGAGCATGCAGTGAGTGGAGTAAGGCCTGCGACAGGGAATGGGAATATTTAAAAAAGATATAGGAAACCGGGAGGTATGACCACTCGTCTGGTCATAGAAAGTGGGAGTTTAACCCAGCTGTCCACTTGAGTAGTTAGGTCCTTCATCGCTGGGCCATAATTAAGCTGTATAACTGTAAAGTCGAATGTTTAGGTATTTAGTGCCCTCAGCTGCCCATGTGAATGGGCCGGCAGAAGCCTGTCTTGGGCATTCTGACACATGGTGGCCTGGAGCATGGACCCCAGGCCCCAGGGCCCTCTCCCAGGGCCTGTCACAGCTCTGACCATGGGCCAGATCAGAGCTTTTTGCCCTGATGAAGCAGGGGAGGAACAAGGTCACCAAAGACCAGCTCACTACCTCCCTCAGCAAGACCCCACCACAGACCTCCACTGATGCCAACACCGCAACACTCAAACTCCACTGCTGAATCTCCGATTGCGCCAAAACACTGGCCCCCCTCAAGAAATCCTTAGGTAAACAGCTCTACAAGATGGCCATCTGGTTCTCCTCTGCCCTTCAAGAGTCCAGGCCTGCAGATGGCATAAGAAAGAAGGAGGAGCAGCAGGTAAACAACCTTTACAACGAAACTTTTACAACGCACTACCATTACGACGCAACTTTTACAACGCAAACCATTACAACGCATTGCGCTGGGGGGTGCTCTAGGATAGGGAATAGGTTTAATGTACTATCCAACACCTTCCCTACTATCCACGGGGACTGGAGTTGAAATAGTAAATTAAACTATTCACTATCCAGCGCCCCAAAGCACTATGCGTTGTAAAAACCACGTTGTAAAGGCATGCGTTGTAAAAGCATGCGTTGTAACGTCATACATCCGGAGCAGCAGGTTCACGGTAGACCATACAACCTTCAAATTCGCTGTCTGCTCTCACCACTGCCTCATTAGAACAACAAAGCAGGCAGCCACGAAGGAGCAGATCAATGCCAACGCAGACAACAGCAAAGAACTCTTCGCATAGTGAATGACATTGCCAAATCCAGCACAGAGAAAACAGACATCCCCCTGTGCCAAGACCTCTGTGACAACCTAGCCACCTTCTTCCACTACAAGATCAAGGAGATCAACAACAGCTTTGCAACCCAAGTTCCTGTCCACCTGCAACCACTGCACCCAATGGACCCAATTGATCCAGCCCCCAGCAGACCCTGACCAACTGGACTACCCTCACCGCTGACAACACCCTCAGGATCATAAAGAGCATCCACTCCAGAGCCCCTCAGATCCCTGCCCTCACCACAACTTCAACTTCATTGCTCCCGAACGTTGCCACACCATCAACTGCTCTATCAAGTCCACAACTTTCCCGGAAGACTGGAAGCATGCAGAGATTAACCCCATGCTGAAGAAACCATATGCCAACCAAACAGACCTCAAGGTACTACAGACTCATCTCTTTGCTCCCCTTCCCAACCAAAGTCATGGAGAAAGCCATCAACGCCCAATCCTCTGAGTTCGCCGAAATGAACAACATCCTGGACCTCTCCCAATCGGGCTTCGGAACGAACCACAGAACTGAGCCAGCTTTCCTCATCGCTACAGATGACATCTGGACCCTCCTCGACTGAGGTGAGACTGCATCCCTCATCCTCTTGGACCTCTTGGCCACCTTCGACACCGTTTCCCACCACACCATCTGCTCAAGACTCCACGATGCTGGTATCCGTGACAAAGCCCTTGAATGGATCTGCTCCTTCATCACCGGCCAAACGCAGAGAGTTAGACTTCTACCATTCAAATAGGAACCCACAGACATTAGCTGCGGAGTGCATCAGGGATTGTGGTTGAGTTCCACCCTCTTCAACATCTAAATGGTCCTGCTTGCAGCCATCATCACAAGCCACAGACTCAACATGGTCTCCTACACCAACAACACCCAGCTGATTCTCTCCCTTACACATGAATCCACAGCCGCCAAAAGCAACTTTCACGATGTGATGAAGGCAGTCGCCACCTGGATGAAGAAAAGCTGCCTCAAGATTAATTCAGAAAAGACTGATCCTTCTGCCTGGGATGACTCTTGGTGGCCTGCAGTGCTCGTAATCCCCCCCCCCCACACACAGACCACGCAGAGACCTCAGCACCATCCTGGACTCCTAGCTCTCAATGAACTGCCAAATCAACGCTGTCACGTCCGCCTGCTTGCACATGCTCAGCCTCCTTCATAAGATCTTCAAGTGGATCCCCCACCGAGTCCAGGAAAACGGTAATCCATGCGCTCATCATTAACAGACTTGACTACGGTAAGGCACTCTACACCCGCACTACCCAGAAACCGCAAAAGAAACTGAAAACCATCCAGAACGACTCCGCCAGACTCATCCTGAACATCCCATGCTACAACCACATCACTGGCCACCTGAGAGACTTTCTCTGGCTACCTGTCAACAAGAGAATCACCTTCAAGCTTCTCATGCACGCCTACAAAGCCCTCCAGAACGCCGGACCAGCATACCTCATTCGCCGCCTCTCCTTCTACACCCCTACCAGACATCTCAGCTTCACCCAACTGGCCCTGGCCACTGTCCCACTAATTCGCAAGACCATGGATGGAGGAAGATCCTTCTCCTACCTAGCAGTGAAGACCTCGAGCTCTCTGCCTCTGCACCTCAGGCAATCACCATCATTGCCGCAATTCAAGAAGGACCTCAAGATCTGGCTCTTCGACTGAACCACAGACCGCGCCCTACCCCCCCAGTGCCTTGGGACACTTACAGGTGAGTAGTTGCACTTTATAAGTCTCCTGATTAATTGATTGATTGAATGGTAACCATCTCTGCTTGATATCGGGTGAATGACTGTCTCTAATAAAGGGCTCTAATTACGACTCCCGACAGACGAGCATCCAACCGGCATCGTGTCAGAATGGAAACCAACCGACTAGTAGTCAGCGGTTCCATCCAATGAATTTGGATGCGACCACCCAGGAGGCGGTCGTAAACATCCATTTCTCCATTGCGGCTTGTGCAGTGGCCAGCAAAGGGCCACTGCACAACCTGCATTAGAAAAATGTATGGTTTCAAATATCCGTGCACTGTGTGGTAGACACCATGCGGTGCCTACCACACAGTGCAGGGATGTTTAGCCCCATACCCCATAGCGGAGGGCCAGGGGAAGGGGGCCCTGCTGGGGGCCCTCAAAGTCACTTTCCGTCTGCCTTTTCATGGCAATCCTGACGGCAGAGCTGAGGCTAGCTGCGCTGCCATTTTGGGCCTACAATTCTGCCCACCGTCAGAAGTGGAGCAGAATTCCACTGCATCTTTCCCCCTGACCGCCAGTATCATAATACTGTGGTCGGACAGAAACCTATGATATCGGGCGGAAAGCCACAAGCTGTTGGATGGCTTTCCGCCTGATATCATAATAAGGGCCATAGTATTCTTATCTATCTTCTTCATATGTAGATCTGTCACAATATTTCCATTCTGCCTTTTTACTGATACACCAAGAAAGTTCACGTTTGGATTTGTGTTTCTAGTGTTAATCACAGGTTATCAGTTGGTAATGGAGCGATCGGCAAGTAACCGTATAAAATAAAATTATATATATATATTTTTTTTAAATCTTTTTATTTATATAAAAACAAAGAATAAAAAGGTGTACCAAGTGCAATACAGTCAATTATGAAAGTTAAATCAAGCAATTGTAAAATCAGAGTATTAGCGGGACATCAAGCAGGACACTAAGACCCAACGCCTATAGTTAGTCAAAAATACAGGAACAAATGACATTTACAATATACCCTCAGCGTGTAGCACTCAGGTCTGCCCACCCACTGAATCAGGATATCTAAGCTTGCATAGCCCCCTCGATATTGAAGTCATATACAGGATAAATTATAGACATCAACATATACCATAAATAAGTCAGAATAATAGATCTTGTATTGCCACCCGATACTAGAATATAAACAGGATATATGACGGATATTCGTACTTGGAAAGACCAAGAAAAAGGAAAGAAACGAAAAAGAAAAATAAACAGCGCAAGAAGCGCAAGTCCCCACTCCCCACCCTGCACCCCTGCATATAGCTTACACTCGACCCCAACTAGCAGTGTGCCTGTCGCCCCATCTAAACTACATTAACTAAAAATAGTAATCGGAGGAGGACCTTCGTTCAGGCTCCCGGCCTCTCCCCCCCACCATATTTGAGCCTCCCCTTTATTCACAGAATAACTAGCTATTAATCAAACAGAGTGATAGTCGGGGAATCGTCTTTCGCCAAGTTCACCCCCGTTACCAATGTTTTGTAAGTGAGTCCCACACATCCACCAAGCCAATAAAGTCTTCAAACTGTCAGTTGTTCTCAGCCTTGGGCCGTTCGATCAGGCGGTACAAAAGGGGCTGGTGATGGACGGAGCATCTGAGTCAATCAAACACTCACACCCAGTCAAAAGATCTGGGTTTAATCTATCACTGTTCTTTAGCCCACTCTGCCACCCCAGTTCAGACATGGCTATATGCTAATCAGTCTGACCCTGTGCCTCATGGGAACAGTCCAGCCCGAACTGCCAAGCCATGTCTTCCCTGGACCGGAAACAAGCTTCCGAGGACCGGTTTCTGGCATTCCAGCCGTCTTCAGCCCGGCTTGCTTGAATCCAGTGGCAAAGTGAGCAAGGGACTCACGTCTGAGCATACCCTCCGTCCATCACCACCCCCTTTTGTACCGCTTTCGGCCGCCATAAGTGTGGCAGGGTATGCTCAGACGTGAGTCCCTTGCTCACTTTGCCACTGGATTCAAGCAAGCTGGGCTGAAGACGGCTGGAATGCCAGAAACCGGTCCTCGGAAGCTTGTTTCCGGTCAAGGGAAGACATGGCTTGCCAGTTCGGGCTGGACTGTTCCCATGAGGCACAGGGTCAGACTGATTTGCATATAGCCATGTCTGAACTAGGGTGGCAGAGTGGGCTAAAGAACGGTGATGGATTAAACCCAGATCTTTTGACTGGGTGTGAGTGTTTGCTTGATTCAGGTGCTCCGTCCATCACCACCCCCTTTTGTACCGCTTTCGGCCGCCATAAGTATGGCAGGGTATGCTCAGACGTGAGTCCCTTGCTCACTTTGCCACTGGATTCAAGCAAGCCGGGCTGAAGATGGCTGGAATGCCAGAAACCGGTCCTCGGAAGCTTGTTTCCGATCCAGGGAAGACATGGCTTGGCAGTTCGGGCTGGACTGTTCCAATGAGGCACAGGGTCAGACTGATTTGCATATAGCCATGTCTGAACTGGGGTGGCAGAGTGGGCTAAAGAACGGTGATGGATTAAACCCAGGTCTTTTGACTGGGTGTGAGTGTTTGATTGATTCAGATGCTCCGTCCATCACCACCCCCTTTTGTACCGCTTTCGGCCACCATAAGTGTGGCAGGGTATGCTCAGACGTGAGTCCCTTGCTCACTTTGCCACTGGATTCAAGCAAGCCGGGCTGAAGATGGCTGGAATGCCAGAAAACGGTCCTCGGAAGCTTGTTTCCAACAAGAACCCCCAGTAATATTTCCAGACCAGTTGCTTAGAGTCCGGGAAGGAAGAAAGGGCCATACAGTCAAACCACCCTTGAGTCTCAGTTCGATCAGTAAGTTGGCTAGTGCCACGAAGAATTTCCACCACCAGAGCAGCTTCATCCGGGACGTCCAGTGCTCGGAAATTAGTAGATGTGTAGTCGAGAAACTCCTGTATCTCCCGTTTTCTGAGGTGTACGTCGTTGGTTGGTGTGGCAGCTGTGGGTATCATGGCTCTCGGTTTGTCAATCGGTGTGATAATATTCGTTCTCATTAGCCCCAGTTCAGATTTTTTAGTGACCAATTTATTTTCCAAGGTTCGGGCTCTCTGGCCCAGGAAAGAGTGTAAGTCACTGATAGCCGCCATGACAGCTCCAATCGTCGGTCCAGCCCCGGCCAGTGCTAATTCTTCTCCCCTATCATCGACATTCTTACCATCCTTGGACAGGATATATCAACCCAAGTGGTTCGTTCGATCTTTCTCGGTCACTGTGGAGGAGCGAGTCTGATTTATGATTAGTGCAAAATCGGGCGCCATTTCGTTCTTCTCGATCGCGATCTGAGCCCTGCGTCTATAGATATAGACCCCGCTCTGCTGTAAAGTCACAGTCCAGATGTTGACCCGTCGATTTTTAGGGACATTTCAGGGTAATGTTCAGGATTGCGCCCGTATCCAACGGGCTAAGTCCCAAATAATGTCCGAGTTGGTCATATTCCGGGCTGCGTGAATTGGGGCGATCCAAGTATTTCCGCCATGCTATTTTATCGCTACACTTGCGCCACTTATCAGCTCAGATGTTTGCCGCTGGAACCGGGCAAAACTCCACCTCCATGCCAGTGAACCGGGCCCTCCCGGACATTCATGGCCGATGTTGTTCAACTAGTGGCTGGCAGCTCCCATACTCGAGGCCCCGGCGCAAATGCTGATGTAGGCCGCAAACTTCAAGGCAACGTTTCTCTGTCCCTGAAGCTGGTGGATCGCTCGGGATCACTCGATCAGGCGTCGTTACAATTCATCTGCACGAGGGTGTTGCATAGGCGCAGGATAAGTAACAGGATCTGGTGGCAGGATAAGGAGGTCTACGGAGCCGGGAGCCTAAGCAGCCATCTTGGTCGCCAGCTTGGCTCCTCCCCCAAAAATTATATTTCTCAACGTAATGTAACATAACAAAATGGAGCGTAGCAGAACGCAGGGTAGTGTAAGATAACATACTGTTAAATTAACAGATTTTTATAGTGTTGCAATGATATTGGTATGGTCTCGCAGGGATTTCAGATTCAGGTACTTTCACGGCCAGGTCTTGAGTATTCCATCACAGTTTAGAGTCTGTTTTCTGTGTTTTGTCTGCTGTCAGATGTTGTGATTGTTCACTGGTGTGGTTGTTACTGCTGTGAGCTCAACAATAACTGCTCTCTGTATCTTAGCTGTGCTCTATGTGTGCACAGTGATCTGTTTAATGTGTGGTTTTTGGTGTTGTCTATTATTTAGTGAAATTGTTCTTCTCACCCAAGTGCAGGTCCAGCAAGTGTGCACTCTTGTTTGGTCCTGTTTATAACTGTGTGTGCTATGGTGCTCTTGTTGATACTCAACTTTATGAATTTCTGGGCGGTGTTGGATGGGTGGATGGGTGATTGATGTTCTGTCTAATCTTTCTTTTTAGATGTATGGTGTAACGATCAGTTGTTCTTCCCACATATAACATTACAGAGATGATCTCTTTTTTAAGAAAATCATTGCCAAAATCTGGGCAACATGCCAGGGCGGTCCCAATATGCTGCAGCTCCAAGTTATGACCCTCCAAACAAAATGTCAGATGCTGACAGTGTTTTTGCAACCAGACTTGAAAGGGATTAAATTGAACTAATGCCTAAGAAGTTCTTCTTCATTCAATTACCCAGTCACAAATAGAGCAGTCATTTGCACCAGAAAAATGCAGAAGGCCGGGGAAAGATTTCCTTTTTATGCAGCAGATTTTTTTAGCAAGGTGGACGATTTGGCGTGTCCCCCCAACCCCCTGGAAGAAGCGCTTGCGGGCAAGTTCAGAAGACATATTAAAAGTGTGCGCTCCTCTAAGACACGTCTCGCCCAGCCATTACTGTAAAAAATGATATTCGAAAATCTGGGGAGACAGTAAAATCGAAACAGGAAATGAGTCTGGCGCTGGAGATGCAGTAATGTCTGCAAGGCTATGAAAGGCTACGCCTCTTTAATGATTGATCTGCTTAGCAAAAAAGACAAAAAACCACATAACTGGATCTGCAGTGATGGCTCTCATTATATTTACGTCAAACAAAATGGCCGACCAAACGCTTTAGGCGCGTGCCGTCAAGGAGAGGGATTTTCAGGCAGGCCGATTGGACGGTCCGTCACAGGAAACTTTTCTCGCTCCTTTTGTCAAACTATTTCATTTTCAAAATGTCGTCTTCAAGATCTAAGCCGCTGTGGCTATGTTGCGCGGGCTTTTAAGTTCTCGTTGCTGTAATTACCAAGCTGTGTGTTATTACAGCTGTCTTTCCTGTTTGTAATTCTAAGCCGGACATCTGCTCCGTATTCCTGAAATAGTTCTGCAATTGCTTGCTGTCATGTTAATAGGATCTGGAGGAGAATCGTTTTAATCCAGTGTAGATTGGTAGTATCATCCAGGAAATGAATTATTCTTTCGCAGCATTTGTGTCTCAGACAATCGAGTCTCTGGGACATTTTGTCCTCTCCTTTTGTCAGCTAGGGGCCATTTCTTAAATCAGAAGTCTGCGGGGGAGAGGTTTGGGTACATGACGTGCTCCTGTGAATTCAAGCGGTAGCCTTATTTTCTTTCATGAAGATGGTGGAAAAATAATATTCAGTGCTTTAAATAGAAATACAAATGTGAAGGTACTCACTATCCGAGAGTACCTGTTTACTACTGACAAGTGCAGATCCCCTCCCTTTAAAAGAGTTGTATCTCTGATGGCACTTCCCCTTCTCAATTAAACAAAGTGCAGGCACATGGGGCCAGATGTACATAAAAGTCAGTTTGCGATTTCCTATTTGCGAATTTTTGCGATTCGCAATTAGGACATCGCAAACACCCATGTACAAATGTGTCTTAGGGACATTTTGCAATTCCTTGTGTGTCGCAAATAGACCTACCTCATTAATATTCATGAAGTAGGTCTCGCTTTGCGACTCATTGGGAATGGCCTGCACTCACTGGGATGGTGGCCTGCTGAGGTCAGCAAATCACCATGCCTGTGACTGCTTTTTAAATGAAGCTATTTTTTTTCTAATGCATCCCGTTTTCTTAAAAGGAAAACGGGATACATCTAAAAAATAAAAATGAAAAGCTACCTTTTCATTTTTTAGGCGTCTGCAGTGGTCCGTGCACGGACCACTGCCTGCTCTTAAAAAATGTTGACACCCACATTCACAAAGGAAGAAGGGGTCCCTTGGGGACACCTTCTCATTTACGAATGGGTTACCACCAAATTGAAGTTGGCAGTAACTGCAAATGTTTTGCAAGCGCACTCCAGGTCGCAAAACATCCCTAGATACCAGTGCGACTCGCTATTAGGAAGGGACGCCCTTAATACGCCCCTTCCTCATAGTGGCTCGCAAACCTTCTTTGCGATTCAGTAATAGGTTACCGAATCGCAAATAGGGTTTGGTACATCAGATAATACTCTATTCTGGCCGCAAAACCAGGCTGTTTGAAAGCAGAAAAAAGCTTTGTACATCTGGCCCTCAGTCCCTTTGAGTATCTGCTCACTGAAGCCCTGGATAAGAGGTACTATAATTGCTTAAACTGGATGAATGGTGAGTGACCGGATCCCAAATGATTAAGCTGGACACAAATTTCCAGTTTGAGCCTATTCCAGGGCTTAATTTGAGGCGGTGTTTGCCAGCGGGGGCCATCAGCACTTCGGAGTTTATTTGATTCCTTATCGGACATTTACTGAGAGCAAGAGAGTAAAAAACATGCAAACTAGAAAGATGGAAGAAGTGAAAGTAAACAAAAAAAACAGTGGCGTAGCAAAGGGGTTGTGTGGGGATGGGCCGCCCCTGGCGGCACGAGTTTTAGTGGTGGCGTCCTCCTCCGCTCTTACTTGAAGCCGTCGCAGGAGGCAAATGCAGGGGCCACCACGGGTGGCAAAAGGTCTAGCTAGGCCACAGGAAAAAAGTCACAAAGGGAGACTGCAAGAAGTTGCAGGAGTCAGATAAAGGGGCAGGGAGTGTCTGATAGTGGATTGAAGACAAGCAGCCTTGGTGCTCTGCGCAATGATATTTAATAGCGCCGGCTGCAGGTTTCGGAGCAGAGTTTTGCGCCCTAACACTTAGGGCCTCAAAGTTTTGCGCTTCAGATGCGTCACTTTTTGTGACCCATCGGCAGCGTAAAACATGCCTCCTGTTGCGCACCATTTACAAAGTGACGCATCTGAGTAGATGCATCACTTTGTAAAGCCCTGCGCTACATTATACCTGCCTCTGGTATGATGTATGCAGGGGGGGCGTTACCCGCAAAAAGTCTCATGGAAGTGACGCAGTGAAATCTATGAGATTTCACTGCGTCACTTCTAGGACGCCGTTGCGTCAAAATCTTGTGCCGGCCTCACATCAGGCGAAGACTGATGGAGGCCCAAGGATGCATTGCTGGAGTTGCGTCACTTTTGTGACAAACTCCAGCAATGCGTCACTTTTGCGCTTAAAGATACGTCAGAAATACTGACGTATCTGTAACTCCTTGCGACATGATGCGTCATACATTAAATATGACGCATCAGGTATGTCGCAAGGAGTGCGCACTGAGAAGTGACGCATCGTTGCTTTCACGCAGCGAGGCGTCATTTCTCATAAATGAGGCCCTTATTCTTTTACAAATGAAGCACTTTCCAGTTCACAGCCTCATTAGCAAGCCCAGCTCTTGTGGAGACATTGCACCGCATCATATGAAAAAATGGCGCTCTTTCAAGGCCTCACTCCATCTCTATGAGTTATCACTTGTACAGGGTTTAGTCCTGCGCTACAAGACAGAATAGCAGAATACAACAGCTGCTCTGTGTTTCACTGGGGAGCTTTGAAGTGAGGCACAGTTCTCCTTCTGGAGGTGCAGTGCTGTGTGTGACTTCACCACCCATAAGGAAAAAAGCTTGACGGGACCCATGACACCTCCACGAGTCCCAAAAAAATAGCAGGGGCACTAAGTAGGTTAGCAGACGTGCAAGGCCACCTCAAGGAGGGAAGCCATAGGAAGCGATGTCATAGGAAGTGATGTCATAACCCTAATATGGGCACTAATATTGCACACAATTGTCCATTACCCTCGCTGAGAATGGGCTTATTATGCAGTCAAACCTGATATACAGATTTTGATGTACAATTGAAGACTGTACATGCCTGCTGTGCAAATAAATATACATTTAGTAACGTAGAGACTGCTTTGGGAAGCTATGCACAAGTGGACTGTTTTTTTTTTTCAAAAAGTCATACAGAAATTAAAAACACTGTTTGTGGTACATTAAAAATATAACTTGGTAAGTATGGTCATGTTTAGGTCTCGCCTGTCGATGCGCATGCGCATCGAGCAAGCGAGACTATGGGGGCTTATCCACTCTTTATCCAACTTGCAAGGAATCGTGGCGATTCCTTGCAGTGCCCGTGACTTTTAAGCTCAATGCGCATGCGCATTGAGCTTAAAAGCGCGTGCACATCAGTTCCCTCATCCGCACGTCGCATTTCTCCTCCCCCCTCCCCCCTCCCCTGCCCGCCGTGGCGCATTTCTCCTCCCCCTCCCCTTATCTGCCTTCCCTGTCTGTTCCCTCTCCCCGCTCCGCCCCCTCCCCTGCCCGCCGTGTCGCATTTCTCCTCCCCCCTCCCCTTATCTGGCCTTCCCTCCGTCTGTTCCCTCTCCCCGCTCCGCCCCCTCCCCTGCCCGACGTGTCGCATTTTTTTTTAAATCACCACTTACCCCCTACCCCCCAGCAATGCCAACACTGACGCCGTGCTCGGTGTTTCTCTTGTTATTGCATTGGTTTGAGTGGCAACTGCTATTACATGAGCCCCAGGGATTCCACATGGCGATAGGCCTCAATGGACTTACGCTTCAGTCTGAACCTCCCTGTCAGCCAATATGCCTACTCCGCTAGTGCCCACATATCCTGCCAAACACTGGCGTACGCATTCCTGTAACGAGCAGGGATCTCCTAGCAAGAGCCTTGTGCACACGTGGTGAAGGAAACTCTGCGACAGAGGCCCGACCTCACAACTTCCAAAATGTTGGCCCCGGGAAATCCTCACGTCACCGGCCCCTGGCGGGCCTCCACAGTAAGTTACTTCACCCTGCAAGCCGGGCTTGGTACCTCTGGAGCGGATCGCTCACTACCTGCTCGCCGGCTCGTGCCCTACCAGATTGCGGGGATCAAGAGCAGGCAAAGCCTTGCATAAAGTGACGCTGTCTGGCCCAAGCAACCCCCGCTGAGCATACTGCGCCCCACGCTACATCAGGGTTACCTCAAGTACGCTTATAAATCCACCTCTTTCATACCCCGAGCTACTCTGCCTGCATCCTTGCCTGAAGCGCACTTTTCCTGTCACTCTGGGCTATCTAGGCCGCTCCAACACCATCGCAATTGTGGCGCTGAGAACTATTCCGCTACCCTGAACTCTGCAGTCTGGCGGGCAAAGTTTGGTGCTGAACGCCCATGGAGTCGTTTCCTCTACTGCGGAGGGGGCTGGGTGCAGCAGTTACACTGCATGTAGGGCATTTCACCAGCACAGTGCCACTTTCCTCTGAGCTTGACGCCCTGGGCCCTCTGCATTGTGGCTGCTGTAAGATATTAGACCTTGCCCCTACGCCATTGGCACTCGTTCGCACGTTTTCCAAGCGCAGTAGCGGATGCATCGTATCCACAACGCATGGGTAATAACTTGTTGAATTGAGACGTCTGATCATTGCTCCAGATCCTGCGATACTGCACTACCTTGTGCTTAGCTGCTCTCATTCTAGTCTGGCATCCCTGCACTGCTCATCTCCTGTGAACTCTACAGTGGTTGTGCATAAATTTAATGTACCTGCTGGACATGGTGGGGCACACGACTTCAAGGTCACATAACAAATCGGTTACCATAAAGTCTACAAACACGCTACGACTGTTCACGTTGCCTGCAAGACACGGCTTCACATACTCGACGTAGTAGATAGATACATTAACATGTATGAAGGTTGTCTAAGCGTGTGAGTGTGCTTGCAGGAAAATAAACATGAATGTAAACATGTATGTACACATATATAAATATATACACAGACACATGCATGCAACCCTAAATTGCATCAATGGGTATGCACGTTAAAAGTCGTGTGAAAAACAGATGTATAAAGCAATGCATTTCAAAAATTAACTTTTTTATTCTATGTATTTTGCGACTCGTCCCATTTTAAATATTGGATTTTCAAGAAAACTACAGTTTTTCAAATGATAACTGCGTTCAAGAAGAATGAAACCATGCGTATCAGTTTTTGAACAGCTGTGTGGCACATACTTTAAAGTTTTTTTTCGGTCCCGGTTTCTTTCTAGCTTGTGAAAACAGAAAGCTCTCTGCAGAACAAGACACACGATCAACCCCCACAATGTTTGTTGCATTACAATTCGGCCTGGAATAAGACGTGAGTGGTCGGGCCATTACGCGGTTGGCCCGGGCTTTTGATTACAAGTGTGAAAGCACAGATGAACAACGTTTCAGCAGCTGGAAGTGTGTACACTGTGTGTGTGGCGAAGTGGCCTTTCATTTCAGAGCCAATTGGCGCTCCAAGGTCTGAGGGAGCTCTCTGGTTTGCCAGCTGATGCCCTCTTCCCGCCACACTCACCCTCACACACACTCACACCCCCTCACACTCACACACACTCACTCCCCTCAAAAAATAACACCCCTCACAACAAGCTCACACTCACTACACCGGACAGCCGCACCCACTCACACCCCTCACACTCTCTCACCATCAACACCCCTCAGCCTCACACAGCCTTACCCTCATCCCCTCACCCTCACACACCCTCAATCACCCTCACACCATCACCCTCACACACCCTAACTCTGACCCTCAACAACTCACACACACTCACACTCCCTCGCTCACCCTCACCCTCACACACACACACACACACACCCTCACCCTCACACCCCATCACCCTCACACCCCCTCACTCACACTCACTCACACTCAGCCTCACACACCCTCACGCTCACACACCGTCACACACCCTCTGCCTAACAACACCTCTCTCACCCTCAATCACCCTCACACACACTCACACTCACACACCGTCACACACCCGAAACCTCACACCCTCACCCCTCACCCTCACTCACCCTCACCCTCACTCACCCTCAACCCCTCACCCTCACTCACCCTCAACCCCTCACCCTCACTCACCCTCACTCACCCTCAACCCCTCACCCTCAACCACTCACCCTCACTCACCCTCACCCTCACCCTCACTCACCCTCAACCCCTCACCCTCACTCACCCTCAACCCCTCACCCTCACTCACCCTCACTCACCCTCAACCCCTCACCCTCACTCACCCTCAACCCCTCACCCTCACTCACCCTCACCCTCACTCACCCTCACCCTCACTCACCCTCACTCACCCTCAACCCCCCACCCTCACTCACCCTCACTCACCCTCACCCTCACTCACCCTCACCCTCACTCACCCTCAACCCCTCACCCTCACTCACCCTCAACCCCTCACCCTCAACCCCTCACTCTCACTCATCCTCACTCACCCTCAACCCCTCACCCTCACTCACCCTCACCCACCCTCAACCCCTCACCCTCACTCACCCTCAACCCCTCACCCTCACTCACCCTCACTCACCCTCAACCCCTCACCCTCACTCACCCTCAACCCCTCACCCTCACCCTCACTCACCCTCACTCACACTCACCCTCACTCACCCTCACCCACCCTCAACACCTCATCCTCACTCACCCTCACCCTCACTCACCCTCAACCCCTCACCCTCAACCCCTCACTCACCCTCACCCTCACTCACCCTCACCCTCACTCACCCTCACTCAGCGCAACCACAGCATCTTCACTAAATATATTTAATAAACTTTAAGCTATTGGCAATATAAAATAAAATCCATTTTATTTACGTATTAATTATTAATTTTTTTTTAAAGCCATTGATTTTTTTTATATCAATACATATAAGTCACATATAAGTCCCGTGAATACAAAACATGTTGCTTTACAAATGCTAGAGGTGTCACATTTACAAAAATTATAACTATTGGCTTTGTAAAGAAGAAAGCTATTAATTTAGCTATTTAGAAAAAACAACACATAAATAAAAAACAAAAAAATAAATAACACCTATAGCTCAAACTTTACTACTGCGAGACCTATTGCATTTCCAATGCTTGTTTTATTCAGGCAATTGGTGATCTTTTTTAACCAAGGCAAAAATTGATTTAGCTAGCCCTTTGAAAATATTGGTACCTCGTTAAATGATGAAAATGAAGAGTTTAAGCAGTTTTTCCTTGGCGAAGAGCTCGAAGGAGCCACCCCCCTTTCTGGGCCATCCTCTGAGATAACAAGGATGCTACCGGAAAGAGACCTATGTGAGTCCACTTTTCATGTGAAGGGGAAAGTGTACATTCTGCTTGCAAAAGGGAAGGAACATCGTCCCGTGCCACCAGGGCCGGACTGGGAACCACAACCGGCCCTGGCAAAGTGCTGCAAAAACGGCCCTGTAACAAAAACGGCCCCCAGGGGTCCAAAACCGCCCCCCACCCGTGAGGCGCACCGGGAGATTGCGCGGTACCCGCTATAGCCAGTCACGCCCTGCGTGCCCTGGAAGGTGGTTGCACTTGGATCCAGTTGAGGGCCCCACACCAGGGTAAAGTCTCCCCCAATAAGCATGGGGCCCGCCTCCAGTGAAGCGAGGTCCTTGAAGAGGTCCTGAGATATGTGTCTTGGGAGTGATTAAGGGCATAAATATTGATCTCCCATTAAGTTGAAATTTCAGTTTTAAGTAGCGTCCCTCTTTATCCTGTGTTATTTGTGTCTCCTGTAAGTAAACGCCCGCTTTAAAAAGGATGGCCACCCATGCTGTCTTGGATAGAAAAGACACCCAGTATTGAGTCGGGTATTTGGAATGTGACATATGGCATGTATCTGTGCGTAGTAGGTGAGTTTCTCTGAGGAGAAAAATGTTTGAGTCTTGGAGCAGTAGATAGTGCCATACCTGCCGTCGTTTGTTGGGAGCAAAAGACACAGAGTTGATGGACGGAATGCAGAACAAATCAAAACATTCACCCCCAGTCAAGAGATCTGGGTTTAATCCATCATTCTTTTGCTCACCATGCCACCCCAGTTTAGACCTGGCCATATGCAAATCAGTCTTGACCCTGTGCCTCATGGGAATAGTCCAGCCCGAACTGCCAAGCCAGGTCCTCCCTGGACCAGAAACAAGCATCCTAGGACCAGTTTCGGGGTATCACCCCTCTTCAGCCAGGATAGCTTGATTCCAGTGGCACAGTGAGCCCTGGACCCATGTCTGGGCATATTTGGCGCACTTAGGGCGAGAAAGCAAAAGACACACAGTTGTTTGTTGGGGGCATTCAGGCCTTTCATGTTAAATGAGAGACATTTAACCTGAATCATAACTATTTGTTTAAGGGAAGGTAGGAAGCCCTATTTATGCCTGGACCGTCTGCTAGGGGTGAAGCACTAATGTCGCTGGGGGACTCGCTGCGCATGAATGTACAGAGTAAGAGAGGGGCGATGGTAAAACAGTCCCACTTATCTCACCCAGTGTAAGGTAGTGTATCTCCTTCGTTGGAGCAGAGCAATAGTGGCAAGATGATCCGTTCACAACCCCCAGGGTTTTGAGGGATGTGGAAGGGAAGGGAAAAAAGACAAGCAAACAACAATAAAGAAAGTAAGGACAACCGGGCCATAGTAATCCATTCCAGTCCTGGAGCGTCCCTGTGGTAGAGATCAGGGTCACTCTGAGGAAGTTACTCCTCCTGGAACCTAGTTGAATGGAGTGGGGGGGGGGGGCAAGATGATCTTGCTGCAAACTGCGGTCTCCCTACCCGGCAGCCAGCCCATAACATCAAAGCAGGGGGTAGAGTACTCCTTGGGACCCCGGGCTCCATCAAGCTGGATCAAAGCATGAAGACCAATGACAGAAATGACAATGGGGCCTCGCAAGAAGTGGTGAGGCCCACTGTGCTGCATTCTTGGTGTCTTATTAAAGCCCGCTATGCGTTTTAAAACTATGAGGCAAACTAGTTTGCAGGCTTGAAAACTGTCAATGCATTGCATCTGAGGTCTTAGGGCTTCTGTGGTGTTGAGTTTCCTTAGCTAAGATACACAAGGGGAAGGTGTGTTTGAAGCTGGCGGAGAGTGGACCGGTGACTCTGTCTTATCCAGCGATCTGAGATGTTGAATAATGTCCTGCCTGGCCTGCTGGGTTTTATTTCTTAATTGAGGCACAGTTGACCATTCCGGGCGCAGGGGTATCCTGGGTTGGGCCAAATTCGAAGTCAGGTTGGAGGGGCGGGATTCAGTTGAAAGTTGGAGTAGTTGCTGGGCCATCAGTAGGGATCAGAGTGACTTGTGTTTGCCCTCCCATGTGAAGATCAAGGCAAATGAATGTCCCCACTGATATTTCACATTAAATTCTCTCAGTTTATCTGTGAATGGTTTGAATTCCGTGCGCCGTCGCAACGATCCAGGAGTAAGGTCTTGAAAGATTTAGATGCAATGCCCTCCTTAGGTCAAATCGGATTTCTCTTTGGCAGTGCACAGGATTGCCTCCTTTTCATTGCACCCTGGTAAGGATGTCTGGTACCAGGTGTGAGTTCCCACGCGGGCTGCAACCCAATGGGCCCTGTTTAAAGCCAGAGGAGAGGCATCATCGCAGCCTCTGATATCCTGAAGGAGATCCACTGTGTAGGACATGAAGTCCTGCCCCTCCGCACCCCTTGAGAATCCCCCTTTGTAGTTCCTCTGGCTCTTGTTTTCCAGGTCCTCCTGTTTTATTTGAAGCTCTATGTGCTGTTCATGGAGGATGCTTTAATTGTATGCTACTTCATAGGTGGTGCACACTAAGTGCGCCTCCCGAGAGCTTCTGTGAACACACATGTCCAAGCCGGACTGGCCGTAGCAGGCATCAGGTGCTTCCCCAGGAGACTGGAAGGATGGGGGCTGGTTTTGATACTGACGGACGGTTTTGCAGCGGTGCTGCAATATCAGCCCCCAGTAACAAAAGCAGCATTGCACACTCTCGCCCCCCCTCGGGGGTTGGTCTAACAAAATTGCCGGGCTGCTTTGGTTTCTTAATCCGATCCTGCATATGTCTATGTAATATGGAGCAGGTAGTGGCGTCTCGCCTTATAGGTGTTGGGGTGCCACCCTTCTTGATTACTGCCCCAATTTTATTATACCAATATCAGCCTACTATTAACTATTGGTATGATAAAAACATGTGGAACCGCACTGCTAGGGTCAAAAAGCGGTGTCAGACATGCGGTGAATCTGTCTGATATATAGCGAAGGTGCATGGAGACACTTACACTAGCCATCAGAGAGATTGTTCAGGAATGCTGAAGCCTCAGCCCTGGCCTACGATAATGGCAACCTAATTGGTGAAGCACTGCAGTGTCAGACAAACAGTCACATACATACTCATACAGACAGTGCCAGGCACTTTCAGGCTTAAAACCTGTAGCGGTTGAAGCAATTCATTTATCAGACTGTCACCTCACCTTCTCCCATCTCGTCACAGGGTGTGGTGGAGTTAGGAATGTCAGGGTGAGTTGAAAAAGCAAGAAGCTAAAAACTTTAGCCTGCACAATGAACAGTGTATTCACTGCTCATACATAGCTTTTTAGTTTATTGCTTTAGTGACTGAGGTGGGAAGGAGCTGTGTGCCTTCCTGAGGATCCAAGCCCCAGCAGGTGAAGAACTTAAACAGACTTGCATAGCGAAGTGGATTTAAAAAAAAGAACTTTATGGGCGTGTAAGTGTGTTTGTATGTGTGTGTGAGAGATCATGTGTGTATGTGTGAGCATGTAAACATGTGTGTGTGAAAATAGGTGAGCTCCCATCTTGTCACAGGTTGGGCTTGAGTCAGGTGTCTCAGGGCAAGGCGAAGAAGCAAGAAGCAAAAAACTGGTTTGCACAATGACTAGTTGTGAGAAGATGGCATGGTAAGTGGTGCTCACTAATGTAAGTGTAACACCGTGCAATAATCCAGACAACCTTTGTGGTGATTGTTGTGTTTTTAGACAACCTTAGAAAGCTCTGTAAGTGGTAATTGTGGAGAGCAGCCTTCAGGCTTAGTCCAGAAGGAGTGTAAAGCCGTTTGTTTTACCAGTACTTAATTTTATGGTATAGGTTAAGTTGAAAAGAAACACACAGTATAGTTATAAAAAATATGTATTTATTTTTAACACTCACTAACACAATGTATTATCCCTTACCCGGAGATACAACACAATAAGCACAATAATTTGTAAATAGCACAGAATACACAGTGGTTACCAGGGGAGACCAAACCATATACCAAAATAGAGGAATGTGAACAACGACCTAAGTCGGGAATGGACCCAGAAGGTGTAGAAGAGCCGGGGACCCAAGGAACCACCCAAGGTGAGTATCTAGAAACCCCACAGAGGCCGTGTGCTGAGTGGGAACACAACTGTGTGCTCAATGTTAGTCAATAGGTAAGTTGCGGTTGTAATTTTAAAGAAGAAGGACCCCGAAGACACCCCATGGAAGATGGAAGTTTGGAGAGTCACCCCGGCCATGGATACCCCAGGAACCAGGATACCTACACTAGGGAAGCCGGGTGCATAGGTGTGAAGTGACGTCAGAAACCGCCATAGAACACAATGGGGGACTTTGGAAAAGATGCAGCTGGTGAAGAAGTTGAAGGTGTCCGGTGGCACCCAATGGTGGATGAAAGGAGAGAAGTACCTTCAAGCAGAGGGGACAGAGTCTATGCCACTCAGGAGTGACCTGGAAGCACAGAAGACAAACGCCCACAATGTCAGAGATGCAGGAGAGTTGACGGAGCACTTGAAGTTGCAGTAGTACAGACCAGGTGAGCCGTGCACAAGCTGTCCCACGTCAGATGTCAAGAGCCAAGGGGTCAGTGCCCAGCAGGGGCCCCAACAAGCCTTGGCAACGGCAACCAACATACTCAAAGTAAAAGGTGAAGTGACGGGACCAGCAAGGTCCAAGTGACTCACCAAGAGCAGATTAATCAGAGCTGGCCCCGAGCAAGCATGGGGGCCAACTAGAGCTAAAGAAGACCCTTGAGAGGACCCACGGGCCAAAGGCACAGGAGTCTCAAGAGGACCCCAAGCAACTCACCAAAAGATGAAGGCCCATGGTGCAGAGGATGCAGTACAGGCAAAGATATTGTCTGTAGGAGATGCTTGTGGTAGGAGCTTCTTGGAGCCTGAAGATCTCTGGAAGAGAGAGTCAACAAGCCTTGGCAATAGCAAGTCGAAGAGTGCACAGGGGTTCTGTTCCAGCGGTTCTGACGTGGAATACTGGTCTCAAACTCCGTGAGAAGACAGAGCAGGCCTCAAGGGAGTTTCAGAACCGTCACCTCTGTTGCTGAGCCTTTCAAAGTCCAAGGGAGCTCAGGATCAGCAGACTGGTCAGCTGTGTTGCGGTGACTGCAGATGAAGGGGAGTGATTCAGTCACTCCAAGGGAGATTCCGTTGGGTGTCTTGGATGTCCACAGGCCCTGTGACAAATCTGTATGGAGCACAGGCACAGATGTTGCAGCAGTAATCTGCAGGACGACGAGACCAGGTGCAACAGGAGTCATCCCAGTTGCAGTCTCGGTTACCAACGCAAAGCCCAGAGAGGTCCAGAGTGCCCAGATGGTCGAAGTTGAAGTAGTATGTGATCTGAATCTTGTCCCACAATGAATCTAAGGACCCACCCACAGGTAAGCCCTTAAGTACCCTAAGGAAAGGGTTGGAACGATTCAGGGGTACCTCCCAGAGGAGGGGCTGGACAGTAGGAAGGATACTCCCATGTCCTTGTCCAGTTCTGCACCAGAGTGGGAGCCCACAGCTCCCTGAACTGGTTTAAACTGGAGTATACAAGAAGAGTACCAAATGTGCCTTTCAAGCAGTCTGAGTGGCACTGACAAGCGCCCCCACCCTGTCCCAATACACTAAGTCCTGTCTGGGAGGTGGTAACGCCTCCCTGTGACAGGAAACCTATTGTCCTGCCTTCCTCTGCTCGAGCTTGGCTCAGCAACAGGAGGGCAGAATGGTATCTCTGGTTGGCAGCAGCCATAGTATGCTGTTCAGGTCTAGAAGACTGGTACCAGGAGCACTGAGGCCCTCCCTGAGGGGCTTTACAGTGCATGGAATCATATCTCCCACACAGTTTATGGTGTGGGGGTATGATTCCAACATGCTTGATACCAAACACAACAGGATTAGTTACAGCCAGTTAATAGATGGTAATCGCGTAATGATGCATGGCCACTCTATGTACCTTAAAGGCTGATGCACTTACAACATGGGAGAATGAACTCCGAAGGTTGTAGGGTTGTCCTGATCTTGCGGCAGCACCCTCATATTTACAATCGAGCACACTGCCTTCAGGATTGAAAGGCCTGCCTTGGGGTGACCTATAGGTTTTAAGTGTAGTGATCTCAGATATAAGGAAACCTATATCTGTCATAATTGGTGCATACACCAACTTACACAGGCTGCAATGGCAGGCCTGTAGTCACAATTTGAGTGGTCTCTCAAGGGTGGCATGATACACGCTTCAGCCCATGGGAGACCCCTGGTGTACCTATGCCCTGGGTACCTTAGTACCGTATACTAGGGACTTATCAAGGTACACCAGTTAGCCAATCTGGAGTGTACCTAAGTACTCACCATGTCCAATTAGGGAAGACTCACAGAGACTGGGGTCCTGAATAGCAGGATTCCAGTCAGACTAGTCAGTAAAACACAATGACACCAGCACAAAATGGGGGTGACCATGAAAGCAGACCCTACTTTCCCACACTAGTGTATTTACTGCATGCACAGCTTTAAGTTTCCTGCTTCTGAGACTCAGGTGGGAAGGATCTGTGCACCTGCCTGAGGATCCATGCCCCAACATCTGAGGACCTTAAACAGACAGGCACAGCTAAGTGGAAACAATCTGTTAAATGTGTGTGTGTATGTGAGTGAGAGTGTGTGTGTGTGTGTGTGTGTGTGTGTGTGTGTGTGAGAGAGAGAGAGAGCGAAATCAGAGAGTGAGTGAAAATAAGTGAGTAATAGGGAGTGACAGGAAATGAGTGAAAATTAGTGAGAGTGAGTGAAACTTTAAGTGAGAACGAGTGGGTATGAAAAAGTGATAATGAGTGAGAACAAGACTGCAAGACTTAGAGAGAGTGACAATTAAAGCGAGTGCAACTGAATTAGAACGAGTGAGAATGAATGAGTGCGAGGAAGGGAGTCACTCAGTGAGAATGAGTGTGAATGAGAGAACAAATGTAAATGATCACAAGTGAGCGAGTATTTGAGTGTGAGTGAAAGTGAATTTGAGTGAGTACCAGGAAAGTGAGTGACAATGAGTGAGTTAAAGTGAGTGAAAATAAGACAGACTGAGTGAGTGTGTTAGACTGAGAGTAAGAGAGAGTAAAAGTCAGTGCAAGTGAATAAATGAGAACAAATGTGTGTGTGTGTGGGAGTAAGTTAAAATGAATGTGAGTGAATGTAGGTGAGCATGAGTGAGTGTGAGTGTAAGGGACAAGAAGCACGTTAAAAGGAGTTACAGTGGTGTAAGAGTGAGTAAGAAAAAGTGAACCAAAGTGAGTTTGAATAGATGAGACTGAGTGAGATGTTTATGATTGAAGAGATATTTGGAAAATAAGATACAAATGTTTTTTATCAGCAAGAGGATGTGAATATGTATACCTGGATATAAAATCAATATATGGGAACTTGATGCAAATATGATAATTTTTATATAACAACAAAAGGAAAAGATATAGGTTCATTCTGTTGAACACTGTTGATGTATATGTGGCTAAAGGATTTTGTTTTATGAGATGGTTGAATGGGGTGTGTATGGTATGAATGTATTTGATTTTTAATGGGGGATGGCTGTGTGCAATATAATGAGACAGTGATAAAGTTGTACTGTTTTTTGTATTATGAGATATGCACTATATGAAATTAGATCCAATAAAATGAAAAGTATTACAAGTTGCAGTATTTCGACTATAGAGATATGTCTTAATAAATTATAAATGGAGAAAAATCAAAAGGGAGAGCAAGGGTTTTTAGGGGCGCGTCCTATCCCCAAATGTATTATGTAGAATCAATGTGGACTCGCCCACTATGTGTAGAAGTATTCACTGCTATTTAGGGTCACATTAAATAATGGGCTTCTGACTGGACCCAATGGGTCTTGTTTATAAACCCCTCACACACCAACCTGGTTGGTGTCATGCTTCATCATCGGGGTCCAACCAGGCAGCCGAGTGCCACCTGGTTGTGCTTCTACGCCTGACTACAGCGGAGCAGGTGTGGTGCAAAAGTGTGATGTGGATGAAGGTGAGTATTAAAAGATACCTCTGGGAATCCTTACCTACAGTTTTATTCTTGGCGGCCCAGGGTATTGGTTAAAATATGTGATGCAACTACAATTAGAAAAATTGTTACTAAGAGTTGACTTATGTGGTCGACATGTTTCAGTCCCTTCTGGAAAAATGAGCGGGACTTTCTTCAGGACCAATGGTAAGTGAAGTGAGTGGCAAAATTTAGTACCACGGGTGATTGTTATCCTACACACGCGCTAAGGTGTGTGGAAAAAAGTGAAAAATTAGATTAAAATTAGTGACTGTATACTCACAGGCACTGCACAGCTGCAAGAAACAAGCATTGCTTTACTTGCTGTTCCAGTAATTCAGGGCGCGGGGGAGAGGAACTCCCGTTCACGATTTGTATGAAGGGTGTCCTCTGCGGGGATACCTATTGAGTCCCTCGGCGTCCTGGCTGGTGACGCTGAGGGACCCAATAGGTATCCCCACAGAGGACGCCCTTCATACAAATCGTAAACGGGAGTTCCTCTCCCCCGCGCCCTGAATTACTGGAACAGCAAGTAAAAGCAATGTTTGTTTCTTGCAGCTGTGCAGTGCCTGTGAGTATACAGTCACTAATTTTAATCTAATTTTTCACTTTTTTCCACACACCTTAGCGCGTGTGTAGGATAACAATCACCCGTGGTACTAAATTTTGCCACTCACTTCACTTACCCTTGGTCCTGAAGAAAGTCCCGCTCATTTTTCCAGAAGGGACTGAAACATGTCGACCACATAAGTCAACTCTTAGTAACAATTTTTCTAATTGTAGTTACATCACATATTTTAACCAATACCCTGGGCCGCCAAGAATAAAACTGTAGGTAAGGATTCCCAGAGGTATCTTTTAATACTCACCTTCATCCACATCACACTTTTGCACCACACCTGCTCCGCTGTAGTCAGGCGTAGAAGCACAACCAGGCGGCACTCGGCTGCCTGGTTGGACCCCGATGATGAAGCATGACACCAACCAGGTTGGTGTGTGAGGGGTTTATAAACAAGACCCATTGGGTCCAGTCAGAAGGCCATTACTTAAAGTGACCCTAAATAGCAGTGAATACTTCTACACCTAGTGGGCCAGTCCACATTGATTCTACTTAATAAATTATAATACATTAATATATTGAGGAATATTTTTGATTGACGATATTGTTGGCTTGTGCATGTGGGGAGGTGGGTTGTTCCCCTGTCTTGCTTCCTATTATTTAGCCAGGTGCCCCATACTTTTGCTATTTAGGTACCAAAGACAAAACCTCCCTTAAAGAGCTGCCCTGTATCTTCTATGTAGGCATCTATCCAGTAATGCCTTTGATCTTCCACCCAGCCGCTGACATCTACCATTTTATCTTTACATTATTGCATCCTTTCATTCTTACAGCTGGCATTCAATCTTTCACCATTTCACCCTTCTATCTAGCCATTCACCTTTCCATCCATCCACCAATTCACACATCCATCCATACAGCCATCCACCCATACATTCATCATTTGACTTACCCATCCATCAATAAAGCCATTGATCCAATTGATCCATCCATCCTCACCCTCAGATTTCAATGACTGACATTCTTTCACTGATACACCCACCTATGAATTTACCAATCTCTCCACCTGCCCATCCTTTCAACCACTCATCTATCCTTCCTTCCTACCACTTTTCTGCCACCCTTTCTTACTTTCACCTTTTCTTTCTTTCAACCTTCCACCCTTCTTTCCTTTTCAATCAACCCATCATTGTTTCTTTCTTATAGTGTTAATTATCAGCTTTTGTCTGCCGAGTTGCAGACAGGAGAGGGGCATAAAGAATCCCACCCCTGCTGCAGCTACTAAAGCGGGGGTTCACACTACTCCTGTTCATGTGTCTTCTTGACATTCATTTTTAGGCTGATTGCCTTGCAGTATCTTTGAACGATCTTCAAATTGATGCTCTTCTTCCCATGTGTTGCTGAATACTGCCATGTCATCTGCAAAGACTAGAGAAGTGGGTTGTTCTTACAGACCCAAATGTAAAACCTTTACCCTTTTTTTGAAGATAGCATACAAAGGGTCCATTGCAATAATGGACAGAGTGGGGAGGTTGTGCTGCCTTAACACCTTGGCTGCTAGGGGGTTTTCCCCTCCTATGCTGAGAATGCTTGAATACTATAGTTTCATGACAAGGTCAACTCGTCAAACTCACAGCGCAGGTAACACCCATGACGAGCTGACCTTGTAATGAGCATGGAAGGGGTTAATTAACCCCAGATGTCCTTGTTAATTCTGGTACTTATTCGTTGCTTCTTCAGTTGAAGTGTACTTTTGAATCTGTAAGCATGTCTTTTATTAATTCTTGAATGCATGGTGGGATTCCCTGCCTTTCGGGATTTCCCATGATGTGATTATGGCTGGCAGAGTAAAATGCATTTGAAAGTCTATGACCATTACTGCAACAGAGTGTCTGTTCTTCCTTGCCCCTTTTACAATGTATCAGATTCATTCTAGAGACATCCCTTCACATTCATGAAGCCTTCCTCTCTTTTCTTTTTTAAAAGTTAAAAATAATACTTTATTCAAGAATTTCACATATGAGCAGTATGGACATGTTCAATCACTGTCACAGTTCACACTTTCACTAGCACGAAATAAGGAATGTACAAACAAGTCATGTATGCTAAAATCGAAGAGTCCCAACTGAAGGTGAAGAAAAAGCCCCATAAGCACAGTCCGCCCCACAGTGTAGGAGATCTTCCCACCCGACCTTCTGTTAACCATCACAGCTGATGCATAATGAACATACAAGCAGAATTTTTGCAAATGAATCGTTATCAGTAAAACATTCTATATATCATAAATAAATGATGTTGAAAAGCACCAGAACGTTCAACCCACTCCAGCTGGGAATTTCCCCTGCTCCAGTTGTGTAGTCGCGAGCTGTTTACGTAGCTCGATGTATGCCCTGAAAGGACCCCAGATGTCCCTGGGGCGAGATGGGGTGGTAAAGTGGTGGCGGATAACTCGCTGTTTGTGTTGCATGATGCCAGACTACCCATCCAGTTCTTAAAAGTGGGGGCTGATCTGCGGCCCCAATGAAGTGCAATCTCTCTTTTGGCTAATAGCAGGCTTAGGGATGCAAATTTCCGTACCTTTTTGAGAAAATTGACCACATAGCCCAGCAGGACAACTTCCGGGGTGGGAATCAGGAGCAGACAAAAAATTACATAGCCCAGCAGGACAACTTCCGGGGTGGGAATCAGGAGCAGACAAAAAATTTCGCCCAAGGTCTTATTCAATTCAATTAAAATAATCTTTCTTCGGATAAAAATATCCATAAAAGCACAGTACATCACCACCAGCAGGAAAAATACAATACAAGTTAAAAAACACAGAACATAGATACACATTATGATCCAATATAAATATACTGTTGCAACACTAGATTCCACAATAAAAATAGTAAAATCACATTAAAAGGGTTGAACGGGTGATACAAAGTCAAGCAACGTTAATGACAAAGTGCAAATGTAAGATTTAGGCCAATGTGCAAAAATCAGCAACATATTACAAATAAAGTGTGGTAACGTGCAATAAATCTGACAGCAGTTAGCAACAGGGTGTAGGTATAAGTGATTTAAACCCCAATCCCAATTATGCCAATACTAGCCACAACACGCTCAAAGTATAATGCTTTGTTTGAGGGCAATAAATGATGACCTCATGGGAAAAAGTAACGACAATAAATGCATTTCACTAAACCGTATTACGGAGGTTTTTTCACGTTTGATGTTCATTCATGGAGGCACGTGAACGTATCGCAGCTTGTAAAAACGTGCTTACCCGAAAAATCAAATCATCACTTCCAAGCTGTAGGATTTCAAAAGATGCTAGTTTAAAATCTAAGATAACGCATGCCTTAAAGTACGGAATCAGATACTGTTTTGTATATTTTTCATAAACTTACAAAAGAGTAAGAAGTGTAACACTGTTTGTTTGCTTCCAGTGCCGCAAGGACAGCACAACTGCTCAATATTACTGTTAAAACTGATCGAGAAGCAGAGTGAATATTTTATACTGCCATCCCTAAGGCGAAAAAGCAAACTCCTTTTCCATCTCCCTATATTTTTCATGAGATAGTTCTGTGGCATATGGTGTTGGATGCCCGGTGCTTACAAAAGGGGCATATACCTGACAACCGATGGTTTAAGGCGCTCACTATTATGCCTTTCTATATGATACAGATCATACAGTGCCCCCCAAAGCGATTTTACGCTTATGCCCTCTACTGCTAGTGGACATAAAAAAATATGTTCTAACTTTACACTGGCTAAACTTTTTTTAACCGTAGCTAGCCAAGGTATACTTCCGCCCTTGTCGCACTTAAGGCAACCTGTGATTATCTCTTGTGTTAAAATTGCAGCAGGATTCTGCCATATTTTTAACCAAAATATGGCTGGCTGGGACCTGATGAAATCCTCTACATAACATAAGTTCAGTTTCTTATGACATATAAAGGTCGAGGAGGAGATTTGGGCTGCCAGAATTTTTCAGCAAAATCTGTTTTCTTCTATTTGGATCCGCTACAATTTGCATGTCCCCAAACTTCCGTGCCATAAGTGGCTGTTGGAACGCATTGCAATTTATAAATCGGGGTTAGCGCTAATACCACCTCTGCTTGTTTCGGCTGCCGGAGACTGATAATAGAATTGACCGCTTTGGAAAATTTACATCTACTATGGGCCGCATGAGCTTGCCAAGATCCTGTATCTGAGAAGACTAGGCCCAAGTAGGGAAAAGTGCTTGTGCATGTTAAGGAATCACTGCCCGAAGTTATAGAATTAATCCAAAAAATTTTCGACCACAAGACATTATATACGATTTCTTAAAATAAGTGCAAAGTTCCAGATCAGCCATGAATGCCACAAACCCCGTAACTAAAGTGCGAAGTTTGTTGGGCGTGCGGCCCATAAGGACCACATCGTCTGGGTATAAAAGCGCGGTGAGTAATTTACCATTAATTTTGGAAACGTCGCTGGTCAATTTAGACAGGGAATTATGTACTTCATTTATATAAAGGATAAAAAGTAGAGGGGCCAGAACGCAACCCTGTCTAACCCCTCTACCAATGACAATCTCCCCTGAGACTTCCCCATTGTTGCTAAACCTCACCCGTACCTTCATATCCCTGTGCAAATGTGCCAGGAAATAAACCAAAGCCTCGCCCAACCCGTAATTTAAAAGGACCTCCCACAAACGTGATCTATTAACAAAATCAAAAGCTGATGTGAGGTCCATAAAACCCAGATAAATTGGTGACTTTTGAGCGATCGTGTATTTGCCAAGGATGAGGTTTAAATTCAAACACTGTTCGACAGTTCCAATATTACTTCTAAAACCAAGCTGACAGCAATTTAAAATTTGGTTGTCTTCAGCCCAAGCCCTAATCTTATTAAAAACAACCCTGCCCAAGATCTTCAGAGTATTGTCTATCAAAGAGATAGGGCGATAACAGCTGGGATTGGATCTGTCTCCTTTTTTGAAGATAGGCACAATAATGCTGGTCGACCATGTGCTCGGGATAGCTGTATCAGTCAGATTGTTAAAAACGTTACATAAAAGAGGGGCCCAGAAATCCGGTTCGTGTTTTATGAGATCGATCGATAGCCCTTCTGATCCTGGGGCTTTGTTTCCTATACTCTGATGTATGGCATCCTCAACTTCGGTTATTGTTATTGTCACCTTAGGAACTAGCGGGCTGATGTTAATATTAGCGGTCGTTGAGGGTACAGTGTAAATTCTGGCAAAGCGCGCCTCCCATGACTCACTCGTTATGTTACAACTTATGGGAGTGATATCCAGGCCCATAGACCTCATAGCCTTAACTTCTTTCCAAAATCCAGTTACATTCTTGAGTGAAGCTGCACTAGCAAGATTGGCCCAGCGTTCTTTCAATACTTCGTCGGAGCGTAACTTGGTTGCTTTCTTATAGCAAGCTCTTAGTGATCTAACTAGAATGGTATCCCTGGTTGTAGCCGCTAATGCTACACGCAGATCTCTGTTATCCCGAGTGCATGTGCAGTCGAACCACTTGGGGTTCTTGCTAGTGTTGGTGGCTGGTCTCGAAATTATATGTTTGATACCAGCACATAAGGTACTAAATGCCTCAATGATCTCTGCACCAAAAGTGCTACTTGATAAGCATGTCTCTATGAGTGAGGGATGCAGTTTTATCATGCTTACAAATACAACAAGGTCTTATGCACTGCCTCCAGTATGGTTCTAGTGTTGGACAGGTCCAAGTAAGGTGTGCAAAATCAGCATTGGGGTGTCGCGCATTTGTGACAGGGTGGGGTCTGGATTAGTCTATGGGATTTAGCCAGGGTAATGTACATTCTGCGCAAAAATGTGAAATGCAGAAGTTTGTGTCTACTGTTTAGGGAAACATACTTCTTGACCTCGCTGCATTTAGCCCATTGATCATTCATGATTGGGCGGCCGATGTCGCCTTCCCAGTCCCTCCGGAACTTGTCATTATTTATTGGGAGGATCCCGGAACAGGCTTTATGTAGTTTACAGATAACGTGAACTCCTTGTTCGCTGTCTATGATTAGGGTCAGAGGAGCAAATGATTGGGGCTCGATCGGGAAATCAGACAATGTCGCGTGCATAGCCGAACGTATCTGATTTAGCACAAAGCGATCCATAAACGTGGCATCGGAGAAGCGTTCCTCGTCCTGCGTCAACAGAGCCTGGCCTCCAGGGTAGAGATCTCCCAGTTTGGTAACATCAAATTTCGATTACGTGCGCTGTACCACTCTTTCCCCAGTAATTGGTAATCAGTGGGCGTTGGGAAGCGGTAGGGAAGTGGAATATAGTGAGGCAGTGCCGGTAATACGTCTCAGTTTCTCCCAAGCCCAACTGGTGGTGGACGCAGTCTGAATATTATTTGAGTCTTTAGGAATGCCCTTGGAAAGCACCATGGATAATTTCTCAGGCAGGACAAAGTCAACCTCCAGGCGAAGGAACGGGATCCTAGTATCGGGGTGATACCAAGAATGAGCGTAGCTACATTGGGCAACAAGATAGTATAAATGGAGATCCGGAACTCCGTATCCCCCTCTCTCATAGGGAAGTGTGAGTGCCTACCACTGAATGCGACCTTGCTTGCCCCCCCATATTAATCTAATAAGAAGGGACCGTAATGTCAGAAAGAAGCGTTTGGGAAGGGGTATCGGGATGTTGCTAAAAATATATAAAAATTTTGGAAGGACCACCATCTTAAGAATCGCAACCTTTCCCGCAATGGATAACGGCAGTTTCAGCCAGCGCTCTATTTGTGTTTCGAGGGTGCTGACAGCTCACCCATAGTTGAGGCGTATTATCAAAGCTGTGTCCAGATGTATGTGGATGCCTAAATACTTAACGGAGTCTGTGCACCGTTCTAACTGAAATGTCACACTCCCACGGTTTGGTGCTGGAAGTCAAGGGGAAAATCACCGATTTATGCCAGTTAATGCCAAGACCTGAATATCATCCAAATTTGATTATTTCTGTGATGAGAGGTTCTAAATTGGTCTGTGGCTCTCTGACATAAAGGCCACTGTCGTCCGCATATAGGGAAACAAGAAAAGGCCTGGTGTTGAATTGGAGTAAACCAAGGTTCTTGAGGGTAGATTTAAGTCTGGTGTATTTGCGACAGGCCTGATAGTGAAGTCGGGATATAGCGATAGCTTGGAGCCCTGCCAGATGGTGTTGCCTTTCTCTCTCGCAAGACGCAAAGCGGTGTCACGGTCCCTATTGTTTATGGCTCATGCAATGATGGGCCTGGGAGGGCATCCTGGATTGGGCTGCGGCCCCAATGAGCGGTGGGCGTGTTCCACCACAAATCCAGGGGTGAAGGAGTCTCTATCGAACAAGTTAGCCAACAGGGATTTGACGAAAGTGTCCAGACGGCCGATGGCGGTGGATTCTGGAATGCCTAAAATGCGAATGTTGTTACGCCTACTGCGTGCTTCAAGATCTTTATTTTTAATGACCACGTCTTTAAGGATACGTTCTACATGCTCCAGCCGCTTGAGGGACTGGGCCGTGCCATCCTCAATATCTGATATGCGGGCTTCCGCGACATCCAGGCGCAAGTCATGGTCCTGGATTTTAGCCCCCATGTCCGCAAGGCTCCTGCCAAGGGCGTTGAATCGACCATCTAGAGCACAAAGCCCGTCCTCATCTCTTGCAGAAGCGCGTTGGATTGGGCAGAGGGGTCCTCCATTCGTTCTGCGTCCTGTCCGCCTTCTGCCATACTGGATCCACCCTTGGGGGTCGTGTCGAGTCTTTCAAAAGGAAGCGTTTTCTGCTTGGGATGCTTGCAGCCCATGCCACACCACAATATCGCAGGAGGAGCAGCAGCGGGGGCCACCCAGCGTGCACCGGACAATGAAGGGTGAGTCCGCTGAGTCACAACTTGTGGGGGAAATCCAGGCCCTGAAAGGTGGGAAGCGGGGGTCACGGCCCCAGGAACGAACCAAAGAAATGTGCGTGGCCCCTAGGCAGTTGGAAGAAGATGGCGGCTGTGTCTTTATGAGACGTGTGTCCCACGCAAAAGCTTTACTATCAGGGAGCAAGGTAGCTATCAGGAGTGACTCACGGCGCCCGCATAGCTCCCTGGTGGAACGTGTTGATGAACAGAAACGTGTTCGGTAGGATGGTGCACAGGGCCGTAGTGTGTTGGTGTCAGTTGTCGGGACCAGTGGAGCGTCAGAGGCAGCCGCCGCAACGGGGCAGTACGAGGCAGGCCGGCAAGAGCGGTGAAGGCCTCACGACGTGTCAGGAGCTTGGATAGAGGGTGCGGTAAGGACCTCATGTGGAGTTGCAGATGGGCGCAGGGAGCAGTGTGGTGGCCCTTGTCTCGCCCCCAATGAATGGCGTTGCACGACCGGGTGGTCTGCTCCTAGACTACTCGTGGGCCCTGTCCCCGCTGGGCCCAAGGTAGAAAGCGCATGGTTGCTGCCAGCTTGGTGGGGGAGGGCAGGACCGTGTCAGGTGATTACCACTGCCGAGGCAGTACGTGCAAGAATCCCCCTGTGCCCGCTTTACTCACAGCTGATGTTATGTTACAAAATAAGGGTTAACCCAATAGCACTGGGACCTGGGTAATCAATGTTGTGTATAAAGTGGTCCCAGTTGGAACAACATTCTAAACGCACATCACAGTTATATACAGTACAAATATTCCGAAAATCAATTTTTCAAGACAGAATAGTATGAGTGATGTTATTTAATATACATCCTCAAATGCAAATCAATTGTCAGAGTAATCAACAAATGGTAGACATATAGTCTCACTCACAGCTGAGGCGCCTCTGCCAGATTACCGGGCTTGTCTGCCGGCCTCATCCGTCCTGGAGTTAAAGGTAACGAGGGAGGCCTCGGCTGCCAACCCAAGCCGCTCAGTGCTCTGCAGGCACTGCCTCAGGGATCTCAGCAGCTGCATCCCTGCAATGCAATCAGAGAACCGCGCCCAATTGAGGGGTCATTTAAGGGTCTGGCAGCATCGAAGTCGCAGTGGTCACCGCCGCGGAAATGGGAGATAACTGCTGCTGTGCTTGGATGGCTGGCGGAGCTGAAGTGCAGCGCGGCCATCTTGGTCACTCCCCCTTTCTCTCGTTTATTCATGAACCTGCTCCCTGTGTCCCTAGATCTCCCTCAACCCTCAAGGCTTCAGGCAGATCTCAATAGGGCCCAGACTACTTTCTGATACCTAGGGATACAGGTCTTTTATTCACTTGAAGATCTACGGGAGGATAATCTTGTGAAGATGCTCAAATCTCTTAGATCCTGCATTCCCTCTTGGTGCTCTCTAAAACTGCTGATTATGGCCTGAGTCTGACTGTCTAAAATGGATATGTTTCCACGTTTGCTCTATTTTTTTGTCAACCTCCTGGTGACTGATCCCTCCTGCTGGTTTGACCAGCTGGACACACCTGCGAAAATTGATCTGGGACAGGGGGTGGCAGCGGGTATCCTTAGAAACTATTAAACGCCCTGTGGTGGAGGGCGATCTGGGAGTGCCAAATTTTGAGCTATATGTAATTCTGTTGAGCAGTTTTTGTGATTTTGTGTTTGGGACCCCACCTTTTTCTCAGCCGCCACTTGAGCAATCACCCCAAAACTTTCCATCTATAAACTAGGCAAAATAGACTACTTCTTAAAAAGGTTTCGTGAAGATTCATCAAGCAACGCCAAAGTTGTTAGCGATATCTGCAAAAAAGAAGCACAGCACTGGCAAAAAAAACGTTGTCCTTTTCTGTCTTAGTGTGGATGGCACTGTGCTGATCCTATGTTTAAAACTTTGTTAGAAAAGCAGACATTTGAGGTGTGAAGATTCAGAGTGTCGCTGGTGTTTTAGGATGCTCCCCACCTAAACCTGGAAACTACCTATAGTTCTCAGCTTCTTTTTTGCATAATTTCTGAGGCACTCCATGCCTGAAAGGGTATCATATATATATATATATTCACTGAAAAAACCATAGGTTTCACACCAGTTATAGTTAGGAATTAGCATTTAAAAAACCTATGAAATTCACTGAAAAAACCATAGGTTTCACACCAGTTATAGTTAGGAATTAGCATTTAAAAAACCTATTAAATTCACTGAAAAAACCATAGGTTTCACACCAGTTATAGTTAGCTGGAAATTTTACTGATATAAAACCATTGAAATTCCCACGTTATAGTTAGTCGGACTCACTATAACTTGCGCGTGCAATGCACTGCTGATGACATCACATATTACATCACTCATGACATGGTCAGTGACATCACTCATGACACCATCCTTGTGACATAGTGACAGACCTCCTTTCACTATAATGTAACCCTTGAGACACATATTCAAAAATAGAAACTGAAATTTTTTAAAAAATGGAGATACCTATATCAGTTACAACAAGCAATTCAGTAATTCCACTATCTATATACACATCCACTCATTCACCAATAGTTCTATATAGTCACTCATACATATACTCACTCATCATATGAAGTGATACACCTATACATCCTGTTACACACCGACATTCATCCAAAAGTTACTCACACACATATTCACACGTGCAAATAAACTATTGGACATCCATTTATTTGAATATAGAGTTATACACACACTTCCACCTTACTTCTATTTAAAATTACACATATTTATTCTCTTAAACAATCACTTATAGAAACACATACTTATTTAAACAGGAACTCTTACAATCTCTTACTCTCACATATACTCACTTATATACATCAATATTCATATATACTAGATTAAAACATATGTAGTTACTGATAAAGACACTAGTGAGACAGTCATTCACTCACTAACAAACACATATAGACACTCATCCACCCATACAGTCCTGTACATATGTTGTCTTCAAAACACATACAAACAAAGAGTCAGTCACTCATGCATCTATGTGCTAAGTAATACCCCCACCAAACCATATAGACACTCATACTGATACTAATAAAAATATCTAATAACCCATATACATACACATGAGTGGATGTGTATTAGATGGTGATATTACTGAATTGGTTGTTGTAACTGGTATGGGTATATCCACTTTTTTGAAAATATTAGTTTCTATTTTTGAATATGTGTTTCATGGGTTACATTACACTGAAAGGAGGTCTGTCACTGTGTCACAAGGATGGTGTCATCAGTGATGTCATGAGTGATGTCACTGACCATGTCATGAGTGATGTAATATGTGATGTCATCAGCAGTGCATTGCACGCGCAAGTTATAGTGAGTCCGACTAACTATAACGTGGGAATTTCAATGGTTTTATATCAGTAAAATTTCCAGCTAACTATAACTGGTGTGAAACCTATGGTTTTTTCAGTGAATTTAATAGGTTTTTTAAATGCTAATTCCTAACTATAACTGGTGTGAAACCTATGGTTTTTTCAGTGAATTTCATAGGTTTTTTAAATGCTAATTCCTAACTATAACTGGTGTGAAACCTATGGTTTTTTCAGTGAATTTCATAGGTTTTTTAAATGCTAATTCCTTTGTATATCGAGTTTCTAACCTTTTTTTTTTTTACAATTTGCTGTTTTTTTTTAAGTATTCATTTTTTCTTATAATTTTTTTCTTTTGCGCTCTGGGTGCGCGCTCCGGGAAGCTTTCAGCTAAGCTCTCCTGTAAGCTTCTCCGAGAGCTCATCTGAAAGCGCACCCAGAGCGCAACTGTCGTTCGTGAAAAAAAAATATGAATGAAAAGTTAATAATAATGCAAAACATTTCGTACCATACAAATAAAATTAGTTTTTTTTAATATGGAAAATGATTATGCATTTCTATAAAAGATTGATGACGTCACTTCGGCGCGCAACGTAAGTGCCCTCGGAAGCGCATACGTGCGCGGCGCATAAACGCACGGAAAAGCGCCTACGATCGCGCCACGTTTGCGCCCCGGAAGCGCCTACGATCGCGCTGCGTAAACGCACCCGGAAGTGCTCCGGAGCGCGCAGCGTAAACGCGTCGGGTCATGTGACCCTCAAATAACACTTTTCATTGGTTGCTAACAGTTTTTTTTTACAATGAATGAAATCCCCACCCATTTCCTTCACTTCTTCTTTCACTTTTGTGACTGAAAGACCTGCCTTTTTTGCTGCTCCATATTCCTGGATTCATCATGGCTGCCAGACCATCCAGCAGTGAAGATGACTTCATTGATGAAGAGCCTCCTACCCCAAAGGTGAAGGAACATTTCATTTGGAAATTTTTTAAGTTTCCAGAAGGCCAGAAGAAGGTGAATGCACCAAAAGTAGAGTGCAGGATCTGCAAACAGGTCCTGTCACGGGGTAACCCCCAAAAAAAATACTCTTTTGGGAACTTTACGATGATCCGACATGTGGAGAGGAGGCACCCCCAGAATTTTGCCCGGGAAAGTGTCAGGGCTCTGGCACAGGAGGTTCCCAGAGATGGGGCCTCTACATCAACAGGAGGAGCAACTTCTTCTGGAAGAGAACAATCTCAGGGGCAGGTAGCAAACATTCAACCTGCATTCAACCATGGGGTCGTCAAATGCAGATACTGCAATCAACTCCTCACCTATGGGGAGCAAAGTGTCCTGCTCATGGTTCGGGCATTGGAGAACCATCACTGCCCTTCCCACCCCTAATTTTTTTCTTTTCTTTTTGCTCCTGTTGAGCAGTTTCTATTCCCTGTTTTTGTTCCTCTTCAGTTAAAAGAAGAAAACCAAAAGTTCTTTTCAGAACTACCTCCAATTCTCATCAAAGAGCTATAATCTTAAAAAATGAAGAGTAAGTGAAATATAGTGCATTGATAATTGAAAGGAGAATGAGTAAGAAAGAACAGAAAGGTATGAGAGGTGAAAGGAAGTGAAGTAGGAGGAATGAAAGAAGGTGAGTGTTAGAAAAGAAAGTTATGACACAGTGAATAAACTGGAGTATTTCTGACATATCTGTAAACACAAAAGTAACGCATTGCAGGAGTGCGTCACAAAAGTGACGCAACTCCAGTAATGTGTCCTTTCACATGGAAAAAGCACCATGTGAAAGGTTTGCTGTGAAGCAGGCGCAAGATTTTGGCGCAACTGCATCCTAAAAGTGACGCACTGCGTCATTATTACCAAGCTTTTTGCAAGGAACACCCCCTCTGCATGCATTATACCTGACACTATTTTTTAAAAAGTGACGCATCTAGGTACATGGGTCACTTTTTAAAACTCTGCGCCATATTGTATCTGCATCAGGTATATTGTATGCAGAGGGGCAATCCCGCGCAAAAAGCTTGGTAATAACAACGTACTGAAATCTATGAGATTTCCCTGCGTCACTTTTAGGATGCTATTGCGTCAAAATTTTGCGCCGGCCTCGCATCACTTTTATGTTTACACATATGTCAGAAATACTGACGTATCTGTAGCTCCTTGCAACATGATTCGTCATACATTAAATATGACACATCTGGAATGTCATAAGGACTGTGGACAGAAAAGTGACGCATCACACCAGCAGTGTAATAAAATGTGCCTCGTTGCACTATATTTAAAGGATGCAACAGCATCCTAAAAGTGACGCAGTGAAATCTCAAACATTTCACTGCGTCGCTATTACAAAGCTTTTAGTGGGAGAACACCCCCTCTGCATGCATTATACCTCACGCAGATATAATGTGGCGCTTGATTTTAAAAAGTGACCCATCTACCTAGATACCTCACTTTTTAAATATAACGCAACGCTGCACATTTTTTTACACTACTGGTGCAATGCGTCACTTTTCTGTGCGCACTCCTTATGACATTCCAAGTAACGCATTGCTGGAGTGCGTCACAAAAGTGACGCAACTCCAGTAATGTGTCCTTTCAAATGGGGAAAGCAGCATATGAAAGGTCTTGCCTCAGTCTAACACCTGCTGTAAAGCAGGCACAAGATTTTGACGCAACAGCATCCTAAAACTGACGCAGTGAAATCTGAAAGATTTCACTGCGTCGCTATTACAAAGCTTTTTGCGGGAGAACACCCCCTCTGCATGCATTATACCTGACGCTATTTTTAAAAAGTGACGCATCTAGGTACATGGGTCACTTTTTAAAACTCTGCGCCATATTGTATCTGCAACATGATTCGTCATACATTAAATATGACACATCTGGAATGTCATAAGGAGTGCGCACAGAAAAGTGACGCATAACACCAGCAGTGTAATAAAATGTACCTCGTTGCACTATATTTAAAAAGTGACGCATCTAGATAGATGCGTCACTTTTTAAATATTGCATAACAATGCGCATTTTTTTACACCGCTGGTGCGTCACAAAAATTGACGCACAGGAAGCGCAAAACTAACAGCGCAAGGCCTTCATAAATATAATCCTGGATTTTCCCCGTGCTTCGCCGGTGCGCGTACCATGCGCTTCCCCCGCGCAAAACGAAAAAAAAATTTTAATGCCCTGCAGGACCCTATTTTAGTCCCTACATCAAACCTAGGGGGTCAGAGGGGGTCTACTCTTCCCCCTTATGGTCATTTGCCCCTTTTTTTTTCAAACCCCTTGTGTCTCGATTTTACCGAGACACAAGATGGCGGCCGCTCCGGACTGTTTAGAATGTTTACAGACAACTGAGAGCCAATCAGCTTCCTGCGCGCAAGTCGCGTGCCGCGCCTGGAGCGCACTCGGGTGCGCGCACGGGAGAGCGCCTATAGATATATATATTTTTTTGAACCTAAATTACTCAAAATCCACTGGAGCACATATCTTGAGACATAGCAAAGGCACATCGGGCTACCAGTCCCTACAATTTTGCCAAGTTTGGTGGAAATCCATTCAGCCGTTCGGGCTAAAAGTGAAATCGACCGCCCTATGGAAATTAACATGGGGAAAACGCGTTTTGGGACCCCCCTTTTATCTCGGCCCCCGCTTGACGAATCCCCCCCAAACTTTCAGGGAAGGACCGGACCGCCATGAGACCATTTTCCTGAAAATTTCAGGCAGATTCGTCAACCGGCGCCAAAGTTATTCAAAATAGAATGTTGAGATTTAACATTGAAAATTATCCTAACTATAACTACCTACTGGCGACTGCCAGTAGGTAATATATATATATATATATATATATATATATATATATATATTGGTAACACACTCTGCTTCTTCTTCGCAAAAGTAGACGGTACTCTGAGCTTGATTTGTGGAAAAGTGATTTATTGGCAGACCCCCCTGCGCAGAAGACGAAAGACGCGTTTCGCCGTTAAGACTTCCACATTGTATATATATATATATTCACTGAAAAAACCATAGGTTTCACACCAGTTATAGTTAGGAATTAGCATTTAAAAAACCTATTAAATTCACTGAAAAAACCATAGGTTTCACACCAGTTATAGTTAGCTGGAAATTTTACTGATATAAAACCATTGAAATTCCCACGTTATAGTTAGTCGGACTCACTATAACTTGCGCGTGCAATGCACTGCTGATGACATCACATATTACATCACTCATGACATGGTCAGTGACATCACTCATGACACCATCCTTGTGACATAGTGACAGACCTCCTTTCACTATAATGTAACCCTTGAGACACATATTCAAAAATAGAAACTGAAATTTTTTAAAAAATGGAGATACCTATATCAGTTACAACAAGCAATTCAGTAATTCCACTATCTATATACACATCCACTCATTCACCAATAGTTCTATATAGTCACTCATACATATACTCACTCATCATATGAAGTGATACACCTATACATCCTGTTACACACCGACATTCATCCAAAAGTTACTCACACACATATTCACACGTGCAAATAAACTATTGGACATCCATTTATTTGAATATAGAGTTATACACACACTTCCACCTTACTTCTATTTAAAATTACACATATTTATTCTCTTAAACAATCACTTATAGAAACACATACTTATTTAAACAGGAACTCTTACAATCTCTTACTCTCACATATACTCACTTATATACATCAATATTCATATATACTAGATTAAAACATATGTAGTTACTGATAAAGACACTAGTGAGACAGTCATTCACTCACTAACAAACACATATAGACACTCATCCACCCATACAGTCCTGTACATATGTTGTCTTCAAAACACATACAAACAAAGAGTCAGTCACTCATGCATCTATGTGCTAAGTAATACCCCCACCAAACCATATAGACACTCATACTGATACTAATAAAAATATCTAATAACCCATATACATACACATGAGTGGATGTGTATTAGATGGTGATATTACTGAATTGGTTGTTGTAACTGGTATGGGTATATCCACTTTTTTGAAAATATTAGTTTCTATTTTTGAATATGTGTTTCATGGGTTACATTACACTGAAAGGAGGTCTGTCACTGTGTCACAAGGATGGTGTCATCAGTGATGTCATGAGTGATGTCACTGACCATGTCATGAGTGATGTAATATGTGATGTCATCAGCAGTGCATTGCACGCGCAAGTTATAGTGAGTCCGACTAACTATAACGTGGGAATTTCAATGGTTTTATATCAGTAAAATTTCCAGCTAACTATAACTGGTGTGAAACCTATGGTTTTTTCAGTGAATTTAATAGGTTTTTTAAATGCTAATTCCTAACTATAACTGGTGTGAAACCTATGGTTTTTTCAGTGAATTTCATAGGTTTTTTAAATGCTAATTCCTAACTATAACTGGTGTGAAACCTATGGTTTTTTCAGTGAATTTCATAGGTTTTTTAAATGCTAATTCCTTTGTATATCGAGTTTCTAACCTTTTTTTTTTTTACAATTTGCTGTTTTTTTTTAAGTATTCATTTTTTCTTATAATTTTTTTCTTTTGCGCTCTGGGTGCGCGCTCCGGGAAGCTTTCAGCTAAGCTCTCCTGTAAGCTTCTCCGAGAGCTCATCTGAAAGCGCACCCAGAGCGCAACTGTCGTTCGTGAAAAAAAAATATGAATGAAAAGTTAATAATAATGCAAAACATTTCGTACCATACAAATAAAATTAGTTTTTTTTAATATGGAAAATGATTATGCATTTCTATAAAAGATTGATGACGTCACTTCGGCGCGCAACGTAAGTGCCCTCGGAAGCGCATACGTGCGCGGCGCATAAACGCACGGAAAAGCGCCTACGATCGCGCCACGTTTGCGCCCCGGAAGCGCCTACGATCGCGCTGCGTAAACGCACCCGGAAGTGCTCCGGAGCGCGCAGCGTAAACGCGTCGGGTCATGTGACCCTCAAATAACACTTTTCATTGGTTGCTAACAGTTTTTTTTTACAATGAATGAAATCCCCACCCATTTCCTTCACTTCTTCTTTCACTTTTGTGACTGAAAGACCTGCCTTTTTTGCTGCTCCATATTCCTGGATTCATCATGGCTGCCAGACCATCCAGCAGTGAAGATGACTTCATTGATGAAGAGCCTCCTACCCCAAAGGTGAAGGAACATTTCATTTGGAAATTTTTTAAGTTTCCAGAAGGCCAGAAGAAGGTGAATGCACCAAAAGTAGAGTGCAGGATCTGCAAACAGGTCCTGTCACGGGGTAACCCCCAAAAAAAATACTCTTTTGGGAACTTTACGATGATCCGACATGTGGAGAGGAGGCACCCCCAGAATTTTGCCCGGGAAAGTGTCAGGGCTCTGGCACAGGAGGTTCCCAGAGATGGGGCCTCTACATCAACAGGAGGAGCAACTTCTTCTGGAAGAGAACAATCTCAGGGGCAGGTAGCAAACATTCAACCTGCATTCAACCATGGGGTCGTCAAATGCAGATACTGCAATCAACTCCTCACCTATGGGGAGCAAAGTGTCCTGCTCATGGTTCGGGCATTGGAGAACCATCACTGCCCTTCCCACCCCTAATTTTTTTCTTTTCTTTTTGCTCCTGTTGAGCAGTTTCTATTCCCTGTTTTTGTTCCTCTTCAGTTAAAAGAAGAAAACCAAAAGTTCTTTTCAGAACTACCTCCAATTCTCATCAAAGAGCTATAATCTTAAAAAATGAAGAGTAAGTGAAATATAGTGCATTGATAATTGAAAGGAGAATGAGTAAGAAAGAACAGAAAGGTATGAGAGGTGAAAGGAAGTGAAGTAGGAGGAATGAAAGAAGGTGAGTGTTAGAAAAGAAAGTTATGACACAGTGAATAAACTGGAGTATTTCTGACATATCTGTAAACACAAAAGTAACGCATTGCAGGAGTGCGTCACAAAAGTGACGCAACTCCAGTAATGTGTCCTTTCACATGGAAAAAGCACCATGTGAAAGGTTTGCTGTGAAGCAGGCGCAAGATTTTGGCGCAACTGCATCCTAAAAGTGACGCACTGCGTCATTATTACCAAGCTTTTTGCAAGGAACACCCCCTCTGCATGCATTATACCTGACACTATTTTTTAAAAAGTGACGCATCTAGGTACATGGGTCACTTTTTAAAACTCTGCGCCATATTGTATCTGCATCAGGTATATTGTATGCAGAGGGGCAATCCCGCGCAAAAAGCTTGGTAATAACAACGTACTGAAATCTATGAGATTTCCCTGCGTCACTTTTAGGATGCTATTGCGTCAAAATTTTGCGCCGGCCTCGCATCACTTTTATGTTTACACATATGTCAGAAATACTGACGTATCTGTAGCTCCTTGCAACATGATTCGTCATACATTAAATATGACACATCTGGAATGTCATAAGGACTGTGGACAGAAAAGTGACGCATCACACCAGCAGTGTAATAAAATGTGCCTCGTTGCACTATATTTAAAGGATGCAACAGCATCCTAAAAGTGACGCAGTGAAATCTCAAACATTTCACTGCGTCGCTATTACAAAGCTTTTAGTGGGAGAACACCCCCTCTGCATGCATTATACCTCACGCAGATATAATGTGGCGCTTGATTTTAAAAAGTGACCCATCTACCTAGATACCTCACTTTTTAAATATAACGCAACGCGGCACATTTTTTTACACTACTGGTGCAATGCGTCACTTTTCTGTGCGCACTCCTTATGACATTCCAAGTAACGCATTGCTGGAGTGCGTCACAAAAGTGACGCAACTCCAGTAATGTGTCCTTTCAAATGGGGAAAGCAGCATATGAAAGGTCTTGCCTCAGTCTAACACCTGCTGTAAAGCAGGCACAAGATTTTGACGCAACAGCATCCTAAAACTGACGCAGTGAAATCTGAAAGATTTCACTGCGTCGCTATTACAAAGCTTTTTGCGGGAGAACACCCCCTCTGCATGCATTATACCTGACGCTATTTTTAAAAAGTGACGCATCTAGGTACATGGGTCACTTTTTAAAACTCTGCGCCATATTGTATCTGCAACATGATTCGTCATACATTAAATATGACACATCTGGAATGTCATAAGGAGTGCGCACAGAAAAGTGACGCATAACACCAGCAGTGTAATAAAATGTACCTCGTTGCACTATATTTAAAAAGTGACGCATCTAGATAGATGCGTCACTTTTTAAATATTGCATAACAATGCGCATTTTTTTACACCGCTGGTGCGTCACAAAAATTGACGCACAGGAAGCGCAAAACTAACAGCGCAAGGCCTTCATAAATATAATCCTGGATTTTCCCCGTGCTTCGCCGGTGCGCGTACCATGCGCTTCCCCCGCGCAAAACGAAAAAAAAATTTTAATGCCCTGCAGGACCCTATTTTAGTCCCTACATCAAACCTAGGGGGTCAGAGGGGGTCTACTCTTCCCCCTTATGGTCATTTGCCCCTTTTTTTTTCAAACCCCTTGTGTCTCGATTTTACCGAGACACAAGATGGCGGCCGCTCCGGACTGTTTAGAATGTTTACAGACAACTGAGAGCCAATCAGCTTCCTGCGCGCAAGTCGCGTGCCGCGCCTGGAGCGCACTCGGGTGCGCGCACGGGAGAGCGCCTATAGATATATATATTTTTTTGAACCTAAATTACTCAAAATCCACTGGAGCACATATCTTGAGACATAGCAAAGGCACATCGGGCTACCAGTCCCTACAATTTTGCCAAGTTTGGTGGAAATCCATTCAGCCGTTCGGGCTAAAAGTGAAATCGACCGCCCTATGGAAATTAACATGGGGAAAACGCGTTTTGGGACCCCCCTTTTATCTCGGCCCCCGCTTGACGAATCCCCCCCAAACTTTCAGGGAAGGACCGGACCGCCATGAGACCATTTTCCTGAAAATTTCAGGCAGATTCGTCAACCGGCGCCAAAGTTATTCAAAATAGAATGTTGAGATTTAACATTGAAAATTATCCTAACTATAACTACCTACTGGCGACTGCCAGTAGGTAATATATATATATATATATATATATATATATATATATATAAATGTCCCGAGCACTAGCTCCACTCCAGACGGGTCAGTGCGAGTTCCGGGCGGCGGGAGCCCGGTGTGTAAATAAAGAAATTCTGCTAGGGGGTCCGTAGCAGGAAAAGAAACTCGCACACCAGGGTTTGTTTTGCATATATATATATATCCCTATCCAGTGGCAGTTTCCACTGGGTAGTTATATCACTACCACTGGGTAGTTATAGTTAAGGCCAAGATTCTATAGGAAAAGCATTTTGGCTTGCTGATAACTTTGGTGCTGTTTGAAGAATCTTCACGAAACTTTCCCCCAAAAAATGATTTCACCTCAGCTCATTCCTGGAAAATTTATCGGTGAACTGTGTGACCCCCCCCCTGCACATTATTATAGATAGCCCCAAACAAGGGTCTCTGGGAGGGGGTTTGCACGCCTCCTATTTATTAAATGAATCGTCCTGAGCCATGGGGCCCTTGTTGGAAGCTAAGGGAGGGGCCTGCATGGCCCTTGGGGGGCGGAGGGGGGTCCTCCAGGTATCCACCTAACAGGCCTAGTGTGGAGGCAGGGTATTCCTATCCTGTCTTCTTACATCTTTTTTTAAACCTTTTTTTCAGGACATGGAACGCAGTCCCCGAATCCTAAAGTGGCTGCCCTCGTACCTTCGTTGATGAGGTGGCAGCCAATTCATATCTCAAGCTCTGTCATCTTGGCTGATCTTCTGTGGCATGAAATATCTTTATTTTTAAAACATAATTTCTCAAAAACTACTGAGCAGAATCACACCGAATCACAAATTTGGTGTAATTCTGTTCAGCCATTTTGGCTGTAATTGTCTAATTTTCGAACGGAAAGATGAATTAGGACAACACATTTTGGGGCAGCCCCTTTTTCTCAGTCCCTGCTTGACGATAACCCCGAAACTTTCCAGGGGGGAGCTAGGGTGGATGAGGCTTTTTTTTCAAATGTTTTGTGAAAATTTCTCAAACAATGCCAACGTTTTAAGCAAACCAGAAAATATTGTGCTATGGAAAAGTAGTTCAATATATGTATTTAAATTTTGTTTTATTTTCCATATGCTCAATGAGCCCCCCTAATCCTGCAGCGGTATAGCACATTTCCAGGCAACAATTAATGTTTCCCCCACGCACAAAAATACTCTCTGATTTGACACTGCACAAGTGATTAAACTATTACACAATCTATTGAACAGCCTGATCGAACGGATGTAATTTTGTTACTTTGGGGAAAACGTATGTCTGTGTGTGTGTGTGTGTGTGTAGGTAGGTCAGACGGTCAGTAGATAGATAGATAGATAGATAGATAGATAGATAGATAGATAGATAGATAGATAGATAGATAGATAGATAGATAGATAGATAGATAGATAGATAGATAGATAGATAGATCGATCGATCGATCTGGTGTGAGCAACTTGATTACTATTAAGAGAATTGCCTGTTGATCTGGCCTGGAGCACCTCCATCACTTTCTGCGACCTCCCTGATGTTCTCAAATTGGAGCACTGTAATTGATCATGTTACAATGACTGTAGCCATTCTATTGCACGTTCTGTTTTACCTTTTGTTCCTTATTATTTTGCCAAAGTAAAATTCAATACAAAAAGGGCAAAGAAAAAGAGGAAATTATTCCGGTTAATGGAAGGAGGGCCAAGCATTCTGTGATTCTGGGAAAAATCACTTAATCTCTCCGAGCATAAAAATTAAAAAAAAAAAGAAAATCAATGTGTCCGTTCGTAATGCAACTGGTGCTCATGTAAAGCGCTTTAATGCCTTCGGGATGAGTTCGCGCTATATAAAAGTACAAAAAAAAGAAAAAGTAAAAAGTAAAAGACTCACTAGAATTAATAGACGCCACGACTAGTTCCCCGTTGCATAAGGCATTAAGCAGAATGTTTTCTATGGCATTACTGTATGTGCACACGAAACTGTATTGAAGCAGTATAATAAAGTTTTATAACTGTCCAACTGAAATGTCGAGGGAGCGTAGTGCACAGCAGGTGACACGGCTCTGCGTTGTACACATGTAGGCCATTCCATGTTCATGTGTGCCCTGCACGTGCGCTGCAGACCTCTGTTTTCGTGCACTCCCTGCATGCCGCAGAAGTACTCGTTTTGCGTGCTGCGTCAGTCTGCTGACTAAGACAAACAATTTACCCCACTGGGGTTTGGGATGTTTGCTTGTTTTTGCTGACGGCGAACGTGTTTACCTCAGCGTGCAATGTTGGTTCGAGTCAACCTATGTTTAAAAAGCAGTTGGAGTCAATGGGTGCTACAGGGAGGTCTCCAGCACCTGGAACAATAGGCCCGTGATTGGGCATTTTTCGTTTACATTGTAACCCTAGTCGTATTTGGCCATCTTCGTTTTGTTCCTGTTTAGACAGGTGTGTTAGGGGAAGTTTTAGGTGACTTTGCTGGTGCTTTCTTAAGGGGTCGTCTTTTTGTTCTTGTTTGTATAGATCTGCACCAACCACCGCCCTGTCCCAAGGAACCAGAAGGAGGTGTTTACAAAATGGCAGCTGGCACAGAAGTTAAGAGCACTAACCTGGTTATGTTTGATAGATAGTAAAGAACGACCAGTGCAAGGCCATAGCTGATCTGTGAACCATGCCAACCTTCTCTAAAAGCACTGACAGGGCAGTGACGTGATCCAAAATCGAGGCCTCCTACAAAATGTGATGAGGGGGTCATAAAATGTCACTTAGGCTAGTTCCTCACGGGTTATGCAAAGGCGTTAGGTGTAGCTTGAGACCCCTGAGGGATGGGGCTCCCTCTGATTCAGTTTACACCTGTTCATGGGGAACATGCTCTTTCACACTAACAGTAACAGGCCTTAAGCCGCTGCCAGTAAGTACCTCCTTGGCTACCCTTGTTCATTGAAAGAGTGGTGAGAGCCAACGCAAGCAGTCCATATCAGTCTGTTTGTCAAGTTTTCCACCAGACTGTCCACTGTGACAGTGACATATGAGGAAAAAGTCATCATAATGGGGAAGATTTGGCAACTTTTTGTCAAAAAAAGCCAGATGTCTGTGCATCAAGCGTTGCCTCCTACTAGTTGCAGGGATTTTCAACTTTCACTGAATTCATAAGATCCTGATGAGTACAGATGGAAATCTATTGGGTATTATAGATTTCGTGCACATTTCTATTGCTCATAACCTACTCCTGCAAATAGTTAGCATTGCAGACATATACAATAGCAGGGAGTAGATTATTTTTTTAATTCTCTAATAGGGTGGAAATGGCCATGCAAGGTTTGTAATTCTCACAGAGTTCCACCTTTGCAGCTCTTCTATTCATTTTCAATGGCCGCGCCCCTGCCCCCGCCAGGTAGCATTCGTGTTCCCGCCCATACCCTCTTGACTGAAGAAAAACCCACCTCTAGCAGGGAGGAGATGGGGGATAACAGGCACAGCTTTGGATAAATAAATACAAACCTTTGTCCTATCCTTCTGCTATCATTCCAAATCCAAATAACTGACTAACCTATCCACCACTTAAAATGAACTTGCATGTTTCACTATACTAATTCAACACTAATCCTCTATGGGTCCCGGAGTAGCGTGCTACCCGCCGAAAAAGCGCTTTGACGCCTCGTTAATGGTAGTAAGCGCTATATAAATGCAATTACAATACAATACAATTATGGGATTTATATTTCAGCGTGCAGGATATCTGTCACTGTTGTGACGGAGTAACCCGTCAGCCAAGATCTAAATCAGGCACTTAATCGCCCTGTGCCTTAAAAAAAGTAAAAAAAGCAATCTGACCCTGTGTAATGTAATCCGGTGCTCTTGTAAAGCGTTCCAGTGCCCTTGGGCTGAGCTCGCGCTGTATAAACCTGAAAAAATAAATAAATAGCACATTTTCCTCATGAGTAGTTGAAATTTACTATCTGATTAAAGCAGGTGGAAAATATGCAAAGTAAACGGCCCTGAATCTGCAAATTACAAGCAGGAGCGGGTCCAGAACTCCCGGGACTCTCATACCTTACCCTTTTCCAAGGCTGGAAGCCTGTGATGCCTGGTCACTGGAAGGAGACACCACTCGGCCACCGTATCTCCTATCCTGATCGTCAGACATCTTGTAAGAAGGCCGTGAGAGGTAAATCTGCATTGCGTTATTTCATGTTATGTTAATAGGAAGACTTCCATAGTCAAATAATGGGAATGTCGAAATAATTATGAACTGGTATTGCCGATACAACACTATGCCAAAAAGAATGTAAGAACGTGCTGCCATCAGGAAGCACTGGCACTCAGTGCTGCTGGAGCAATGTTAAAAGAGGGGGTGCAGGCAAGTGCCCTAAATGAGACACGCCATTCAACAATGAAATGAAATGAAATGAAATGAAATAAGGATTTATAAAGCGCATGGCAGCCCTTGAGCGTCCCAGCGCTGGTGATAGGTAGTAGAGGGAGAGTGTGAAGGCAAAAGGGATTAAGGGAAGAGCCAGGTTTTCAAACTCTTGCGGAACGTGAGATGGTTTGGTTCCGCTCGCAGAGTGAGGGGAAGAGAGTTCCACAGTTTGGGAGCGATGAAGGAGAAATGAACAAGAGCATGGAAAGGGCATAGCATGTAGCTAGTATTGTATTTAAGAGCATGCTGTTGTGAATATATTACTAAAGCATCCTGTGAAAGAGCATGGTCACTTACAGACGCACATTGTCCATTGAAGCAGCTACAAAATTTGTACTGACATGCCGCTTTACTGCTAAAACTTTATGGCGCACAAACAATATTGTGTGGAAATAGGGTCACCAACTGAAGTGTCTTGATGTGTTTCGATCCTATTAAAATCTTTGGGCCAGATTTGCTAACATTTTGTTGTGTCATGGTTGTGCCCCCATGAAAAATGCTAGTAGATAATTACAAAGTCACGCAAGGGACAATTTGTGCACCATTGCATGGTTTTATAAAGAAATGTAATGCAACAAAGCGGTTTGTGTTTCCACGGGTGGAACATTGCTTGTGTTTACATGGGTGGAACACAGCTTGCGCTCTCCATGGGTGGAACATTGCCCTCCCGTGTACCCACCCATGTATTTCACGCAACCTCAGTCTTATAAAGGTTTGTAAACACTGGTATTGTGTGGGAAAATCGGCATGCATCTCAGAGGACAACGTAACAAGTAGAAAAATATTTTTTCCTCCTCGTTGTTTCCTCTTTCTATGTGAACTGCATTCTGTGGCACACATAGAAAGAGGAAAATGCCTTGAGGGATTTGTTTTGTGCAGGAAGGTATCCCTTCCTGCTCAAAAACAATTCTCCTTGTAACAGAAATAAAAAGAGATTCCCAAAGAATGGTCTGCGGATAGCAGATCTGCATGTTGGGCGGGCAGAAACCTCACAGTTACAATATTCTTGCCTGTTAATTTGACCAACCAGGATTCAGGGACAGCTGACTTTCTTCCCCATAGAAGCTTTCAATCTTCACGTTCCTCATTCCCCTTGTTTCGGGCTCCTCTTTATCTTATGAGTCCCATTTATGGTCCCATCATTTTCTTGAGGAAATGTTTTAGACTACCACCACCGACCCTAGATAGATTATAGCATATATGGGCCGTGTTGTTCTTGCTTATAAGATGCACAACTTTGATCAGTGAATTTGTTCACGTGTGTTTCACTTTGATGAGAGCACTGAGTACATTTCTTACTACATTCCATTATGTCCCCTAAAGGTCAGACATAGACATTAAAAAGCGTAGGGCTCAGTGACGAGCCTTGTGGCACCTCATAAGTGGTAAGGTGTGTTGTGGATGCATAAGGTTTGGATCTTACCTGGAAGGATTGATGCTGCAGAATGAATGTGAGCCACAGAAGAGCCTTCCCAGTAATCCCAGAGTTTTTAAGTCTTCTGAGAAGAACTGGATGGGATACTGTGTTAAAGGAAGCGCTCAAATCCAAAAGGAGGAGTGCTGCAGTCCAACCCCCTGTCCGATGTCACTTTGAGGTCTTCCGTGACCCAGAGGAGCGCAGACCTTGTGCTGTGGCCTGGACAAAAACCTGACCGAGACACATTCAGTAGATTGTATTATCCAGCTAGTCAATTCCCTAGCAGGTTCAAATCTAGGCTAAAGCAATACACTGTTCCTGGATTTTCCTATATACGTCTCTGCTCTTCACCTGATTAGAATGATCCACACGTTTCATTTGATTTGGTTTCACATCACATTCAAGCTCAGTAATGACTTCCTTTGAATCATTAGATTGAATTCAAAGTTTCTTTCATAGTGCAGGCGTATGGCTTCTTTTTACTTTTGAGCCATATACTTGCAACAACAAAAAATATCCCCCCTAGCTTTCTAAGGCTCGATCTATTGATTTTACCAATGCTTATTTAAGTTATGTGCAGATGCTTTAGAGCAAATTTGCATGTGTGCAAATTGTGGTTTGAGTATTTTGAATATTTACATAAAACAACATTGTGTATCAGTAAAGCACATGATCACCCATTGACATCTTGGCCATGAAAGACAGATGTTTATTATTACCGAAGTCAATGGCACTCATGATATCGACCTCGGGAGGATATAGGGCTGAGTGTACTCAACAGGATTTGCACCTGTAACCATTAGATCAAACATAGATCTCAGCAGTTGATGCAGTAGCCCACTGAGCAATAATGCCCAGCTTCGAGTTTTTTCTGCACATCTTATTCGTTCTTAGTCAGTAAAGCAGGCAAAATTAAGAATATTGCATGTTTGCACCAGAGCAGTTTTGCACCCTGTGGACTTTACATAAAGAAAGCTGCTTACAGAAAAAACTATAAATTCCATTGTGAGTGGACAATTCATAAGAGACCTCTCAGAGGGCTTTTCTCCAACATGCTGTTCTGACTCCATATCTTTGGACTCCACGCTTCCACCAGAAATAGTGCTTAATTTTAGCCGGTGATTTCCGATGCTCAGCACCGGCACTTAATTGTTAACAACGGTTTCTATGACAGTCTGTCACATGGTGGCGCTGTTTTTTTAATTCAGAGATGAGCACATGAACTGTTGTTTATTAATTCAATATACATTAAGAATGACTAATACCTGCTGCCTAATCCATTCTTTAACTTCGGGGTCCTGAAATTGTCAGAATTGTCACAGTTGTAGGAGTGTAACTTAGGGCAGTGCAAGCGGAAGTAGCCTTCTGACTAGAGCCCTGGCACAATTTTTTTTTTTTACAAATTAAGCTCTGGACGGAAATTGTAGTATTTTTCATTAGCACCAATCAATCCTTGTGTGTTTGTGGACATTGTACACAGTCCTTTCACGGTTTACTAAATCTGCTGCCACATCGTTTACCACATTGTTTCCGTGCACAAGAAACCCCACGATAAATTGTGCTTTCTACTCACATTCTTTGCTATAGAAATGACACGCAGGACACCACAAGAAGCATGATACAGACGCACCCTAACCTGAGGCAAGTTTGTCTGAATGGTGTGAAACAGGGTAGTCCCAGGAAGTAACCAAATGTGCTAAAGGTGTCATTTTCAGTTGAATATCCCTACATTATAAACTAAGGATGTGATTTCTGGCAGACTAGTACGACCTTTGTTCATTTTAATCTTAATATTTTATTTGGATCCTAGAGCGACATGTTCATAACATTTTAAAAGTCCTGGGAAATAAAATGCAATACTTTAATTCCAAGCCTTAGGGCTTTTCATGCTAATGATGGTAACTCAAACATGCTTCAGAAGTCTAGAATGACACTATATCCTTTGGTCTCCAGGCTAGTTGCTGCTGGCATGTAGGAACACTCCAAGACATGTTATTAGAGTGGATTAACAAAAACTGTCTAGACTGCTGCCTTTGCCATATTTTGTAGACGGACAGGAGAGCTTTACAGTGTAGAGCTGAGATGAAGGGTGCATTCCTTGGGGTCCCTGGTTCTGCAGTATCTCTAGTGATTTGTACCATTCCTTTGTGGGGTGTACTACACTCAGGATTCTCCTGGCTCTTTTCATCACCCTTTGAGGATCTGAGTGTACTATACAATGTTGCTGTAGGGCCTATCGCGGAGTACACATACAGATACCATATTGGGTCAAGTCAGTATCGTTTACTTAACCATAGCTCAAACCTGGGTATCTGTGGCTGAGAGCAATAAGGCTCAACAAAGGAACTTTCTGTAAAGCATTTAACAGCACCAAACAACAAAATAAGAAAATCACACACCAACAAAAAGACATGACAACAAATAATACAAATAGGGTGTATTTTTATTAATTATTTAGGGCCCTTGATCATCAAAATTCACTGGAGGGTTCCAGAGATACAGATTTTAGAAGCCTTTCTTACTTTTAAATGAACCTGCAAACAAGAATTGGTCAACATAAAACTTGAAAACTTTTCAAAAGAGATAGTGCGAGCACTCCTGCCCGGATTGGGTGACTAATTCCAGCAGGGAAAAGGTCTAGGGGGGCAGAAATTATATTTTTCGGACAGTTACCTGGTCACCAGAGCATTTTTTAAGCAAGGTCCAAAAACTTCACAGGACGACTGCCATAGACTTCAATGGAGTGGTCCTGATGCTGAGGGGTGCAGGCAAAGATGCTCAAAAGGATGCTCCGGTTGTGGTGCGTTCAACAGAGGTGTCTCTGTGATGGTTCCTCGGTCCACGGGTGAGGTGAGGCAACTTTGACCACAGAGATTGGGATCCCTCGATGTGCTCTACATTGCAGGGGTCGCACAGTCAATGCTGCACTACTGGTCCTGCTGCACTGCTGTTGGATGCAAACGTTTTGGTGGGGGCAGGAGTCCCTTAGATGCGATAAATCTGGACTCTGATAGTTCTCCTGGGTCTGGCAGACATGGGCACAGATTTTGGTAATCTAAGATGTCTTGTTGTGCCCGGTGACTGGCAGCAGGAAAACTTATGCAGTGACTACCACTTTGTCTGTTTGAGCTCTATCAGCTCTTGCTGTCCTGGAGCTGATTCCAGGAGATCAGCAGACTGATCCTCGTAGTCACTGCTGTTGGAGAAGGCAGGAAATCGAATTTTCCCTGGGTCAGGTGCTGTAGCAGCCGGTGTCTTGATAGAGTTGTGGGGGGTGGAAGAGGGGCAGATGAATGACAAGACGAATAAAGAAAACAAAAAAAACACTTACGTGCCGCATCTCGCTCCTTTCCACTGCAGACATAGCTCCCAGAGTCCTCTGCATCCAAACCTGATGCTGCTTTCATGCTGCTGGTAGAATGAGAGCAGTGTCAGGATTGGCCTGAGTGCCCTCGATTTGTGTTCACAGTTACACTGGGAGCCAGTCCCTGCACTCTCCAAACCGGCAATGCAGCTCGGTTTGGAGAGAGCTTCAGTGTGCATGACGGTTTGGCCGTCCTGAGACGGCTGGTTAAACAGCCATTCACACTGATAACAGTGCAAAACACTCCCCCTAGCACCTGTCATCCCTCTGGCCCCAACCCCAAGCCTCGGCTCCGAGAACAAAAATAAAACAATTATAAACAAGGGTTTATTATCATTTATTTTTCATTATTTGGCTGCTGGCAGAGGGGGCAACGCTCCTTGGCCATAGTGACATGGCTGACGTAGCCACAGGTCAGGAGCCCAATCACAGTCCCAGTGTCACTAGTCCAAAAGTGCAGAAGGTGCAGCCCTCTCGGTGGTGTAGCCTCTCTTCGTGCAATTCAAGGGTAGCTGGGCAGTCCTTCTTTGGGCCTTTCTTCTTCTTCAGTGTGAACAGATGAGCAGGGATCCAGGAGTACCCTACTTATCCCAGGAAAAAGCCCTAAGGGGACCATGCGGTCACTAGTCGACAGGCTACTGGGTCCCTTTCTCTCTAGTGTCGAACTTCCTGTGATGTGTGGCATTTGGCTGTCTCAGATTAGCCCATTTTGCCTTCTTCCAGATGGCAGAACCCTTCCTCGAACATCGAGAACAGGGTAGCCCACCCTCGAGGTGTGGCTACCAGTGGGCTACTCGCCCATGGGAAAACTGGCATGGACACAGGTTTCCCTCCCTTAGCTCTGTCTCCTAATTGTCTGCAGTAACAAAAAGTATCCTGCTGAGGAATGTTATCACAATCAGCCCTTCAAAGGTGGCTGCAACTTTGAAGTCTGCCTTTTGGGCTAACACTCTTAGTGGCCATCCTCGGGGAGAAGGTGACACCTCGCTCTGCAGCAGCTGCCTTTGTTCCCAGGCCTAAGAGTCGTTCACACGTCTCCAGAGGTGGTCAGAAACCTGTCTATATGTCAGTGCCTTTGTGAGGCCACTGGACTAGCTGGAGTGCAGAGGGGCTACTTTCTAAAAGTTGCTTAAATTTAATAGTGACTTTAAATCTGGCCTGGGTATCAGGTCAGCTTTAGTGTCACAATTAATTTGATAACTTACTTGACTGTGTTAGGAAGTTCGATTTAGAAGTTAGCCAGGCTGGAGTGCCAGCTGGTAACCCTGTGTTAGCCAATGGGGCTCCTATCTTTTCCACACGAAAGTGACAATTTGGAAGTGTTGCAGCTAAGACATAGAAAATCATATGTCCTACTTAGTAATATACAGCTCCCTGTCTTAGGACTCCAAAGGCCTTCCTTAGGGTAGACTTACATATATCACTTAAGGGATGTGGGTGTTTTGCCATTTTGTAGCAATGGCAAATGCTGAACTAGCAGTGTGGCAGGCTGGGGTCCATTTTCTCTCTGTCACGCGGAGGGTGGCATAAACAGTGCTGCAGCCCTCGGTGAACACCCTGCCTTACATGTCCTGGGTATGTGGGGTACCATATACTATGGGCTTATAAGTTAGTCATTACTTGCCAATTGGGTGTATGCAATTCAACATACCTTTGTTTAGGGTTAAAACACTAACACTGAGGTTTGGCCCTGAAGTCTGGTTAGCAGCACTCTCGGAGTTGAAAACCAGCAACATCAGTCCAAAAATGTGGGGCTGAAAATGCAAAAGAGGCATTTCCTTACGCACCCCATGTTATATTCTCAGGTTAAGCCCCGTCCACCTACACCAGAGGGATAGCTGCCCCCAGTGTTAAGCAGATCAAGTGGAAGGTGTTGCTGAAGGACACACATAAGAACTGGTTTGTGCATGCCACTCAGACACAATCTGGGGACATTGCCTGGATAGTGGAATAAGCTGCGCATCTTATTGGGGCTCAAATGAAGGATTAAAAAGATCATGTCAGCAGTGTGACTTCTAGGTTGTGCTTGTCGAAGTTTTGGGAAAAGATTAGGGGGCATATTACCAACAACTAGCGATAATTTTTGTCTCTAACTTGTTTAGAGACAAAAATTATCGCCGCACATCGGCGATTTTTATCGCAGATAAACCTTGCTATTAGCAAGGTTTATCGCAAATGCGATAAAAAACGGCCGTAATGCATGAATATCGCTGAAAAGTCAGCGATATTCATGCATTATCGAGCAAATGCTCTTAGCCATGTTATTCACCTCCCATTGGATAACATGGCTAAGAACTGCTCAGGGAAGGTGTTAGCTTTTGGAGATATTCGCGCTTAGCGCGAATATCTCCAAAAGTTGGTAATAGGAGATAGCGATGTTAGGGACTGTTTCCAGTCGCTAACATCTTGGCACGCCCACTTTGCATGTCATTAGTGATAAATATCACTGACATGCAAAGCGGGGCCCAAGATGGTCGCTATCTCCTATTAGCTGTCACTAACTGGTGTTAGCGACAGCTTGGTAATAGGGAGATAATTTTATCTCCGCTTTCTTGGCTTTTAAAGCCAAAAAAGCGGAGATAAACCCCCTTGATAATATGCCCCTTGATTCATCATTAGAGAGTGTCTGGTGGTGGAAAACAGTGTGCTAAATGTGCAGAGAAGTGGTACCCCTCGCATTGTACATAATGCTTTGTATTTATTGAATATGTAGAATTAAAACATGTCAAATGCAATAATGAAATCTCTCTGGAACACTAACTGTTTAATAATATGTAGAAATACTGTTTTGATACCTAATTTCATAGTTAATCCTACATTTGAGGTAATTTCATGGTTGCAGAAACACAATATCAAAGGCATGCTATCACTGCACAGGCTCGACAGTCATTAAACAAGTGTCCACCAGGATGAAGAATTCACCAAAGAAGTTGGCATTGCTTCCTGGACTTAGAAAAATGATGATTATAATGAGAGAGTCATCCAAACTGGTTGAAACTGGTTCTCCTTCCTTCTCATAGAGTTGGATAATGCTCTCAGTTCTACCTACGCTCCCCTGCCCCTCAAACATACTCAAGTCTCAGAGTTAATTTTAAAGCTGAACACACCACTACCAAAACTATTCAACGCCATGCATACGTTTTGCATACATTTTGCGAGAAGCTCGTCACGTCCATGGCTGGATATGGTGCTGTCTATTAGAAGTTGGCAGTCAATTGAGGAGGAAGCTGTAACCGGCTGGACGGGAATAGGCAGAAGGCGAGTCTTAGTAGGATTTAAACTGGGTTTTATTGAGCTGTACAGTCTATCAGTACACGTTTTTCTGATTGGTAGTCGTCGAGGGGACCGGCTTCTTTCTCACCGACTCTTGCTGATCACTCCCTCCTCTCTACGACGGGTCGGGATCCGCCTTCCTCGCTCCTCGGGGTCCGTCTTGGCCCAGGCTCCACCGAAGGGGATAACAAAAACAGAGGGTGTATCAGTAAAGGAGACGAAACAGTATTCAGTGTCAGGACAGGGGGTGAGGGTTCACACAGTGCTCTGGTAGATATCAGGAATGTGAGAGACGTGTAAGAGGGGTTTACACTAGGGTCAGGGGCTCCCCGTCTCTTATACCGCACCCACCCCGCTACTCGGTCACGCACCTCTGTTAGCCATGCCCCTCCGGGGGAGTGGCTGGGCGATGCGTGGGTCTGTTGGCCTCCTGGCTCTGAAGGTCCCGCTGGTCTCCGTAGGAACCCGAGGCGTCTGCTTCCCGGCGTCTTCCCCTCAGCAGGTGATTCATCCGACTTCTCCTCCTCCGCCGCGGTAGGTTTCACACCCGATGTTACACCTGGTCCCGCAGCCGCTCCCTGGTCCGAGGTTACTCCAGCGTCTGCTCCCGCTCTGGCCTCCGATGTTGCTTTTCCCTCGACTCGCTCCTCCCGCTCCTCGGTCAGTCGACTCTCCTTCCCGGGCCCTCCTCCGTCCTCCGTTCTGCTCCACGCTTCTCCTCCTCCGCTCCACGCCTCTCCTCCGCTCCAAGCTGCACCTCCGCTCCACGTCTCTCCTCTGCTCCACGGCTCTCCGCCTCTCCAATCCTCTCTGACCGCTCCTCCGGTGTAAAGACACACCTGGTCTTGCCGAGGGGTGACTTTTATGGTGAGTGCTGGCTCCTCCTCCTCGCAGCTCCCACCTGGCCAGTTAAAGGGACCGTGTTCCATATCCTCATCGTCGCAGCTATACTTCTCCTCAAATCGGTTCCATGTCGGGGCCTCGGATACCTGTGGAAACAAGAGGGGGGTCACAAATTACGGGCTCACTCCGGGTTAGAGGGGGCGGGGGCCACCCTTCATGGTTGCACACCACTCCCCCTGGACACTTCCGTTCGGGAAGTGGATTACGGGACAGGTAGTCTGTACCAGTGTTGTCCACTTCCTTCTTATGATGCACTGTGAATGCAAAAGGTTGCAACGCCAGAAACCACCGTAACACCCTGGGATTGTTGGACCTGTTACGAGCCATCCATTGGAGGGTGGCATGGTCTGTATAGAGGGTAAAGGGGCGTCCTTCAAGGTAGTAGGCTAGTTTGTCCATGGCCCATCTGATGGCCAAATACTCCTTCTCCACTGTTGGATACTTGAGCTCTCTCGGGAACAGTTTTCTGCTAACATAGATGATAGGATGGTCCACCCCGTCATTTCCAGTTTGGGATAAAACTGCCCCTATACCATAATCCGAAGCGTCCATATCCAGGGAGAAAGGACGGTTGAAATCCGGGGACGTCAGGATAGGCGTTGTGGTTGTCATCCGTTTAAGGGTTGAAAAGGCATCCAACATCTCACTCGTGGGAGACGACAGATCTGATTGTCGGATTTTGGCCTGGAGGGTGTTCGTGAGGGGGGCTGCCAGCTGGGCGAACTGTGGAATAAAACGCCTGTAATATCCAATCAGCCCAAGGAAAGCACGCATCTCCTTCTTCGTGCTCGGGAAGGGGGTTTCGGCTATGGCTCGGACTTTCTCGATTTGTGGCTCAATGAGGCAGTGTCCGAGCACGTATCCCAGATACTTCACCTTCTGGAATGCCATGCAAGTTTTCATCGCGTTGATCGTTAACCCAGCTTTGGTGAGGGTGCCCAACACCTGGTCCAGATGGGATAGCTGGGTCGGCCAGTCCGGACTGAACACCACAATATCGTCCAGATAGGCTGATGTGAAATCCATATGGTCTTTTAATACATTGTTCATAAGTCTCTGAAACGTGGCAGGCGCTCCATGTAGGCCAAAGGGCAGGACCGTAAACTCGTAATGACCGGTGTCAGTGGAAAAGGCCGTTTTGTGACGATCTTCCTCCCTCAGGGGCACCTGCCAGTATCCTTTGGTTAAGTCTATGGTACTGATGTACCTTGCTTCGCCTAACTTTTCAATTAATTTGTCTATCCGGGGAATCGGGTATGCGTCAAAGGTTGATATCTCGTTAAGGGCGCAAAAGTTCATGCAGAACCAACGGGTTCCATCCGGTTTGGGGATCATAACTATTGGACTGGACCATTGGCTTTTTGAGGGACGTATCACTCCCAACTTCAGCATATCATCCACTTCTTGCTGGATTCCTCTTCGTCTGGCTTCTGGGATGCGATAGGGTCTTATCTTTACCACCTTACCCGGTGGAGTCCTTATCTGATGTTCCGTCAGAGTGGTCCGTCCCGGTTGGTCTGAAAAGACAGGGGAATGCTGAAGTAGGGTTGCCATTAATTTGTTCCTTTCCTTGGACACTAACTCGTCATTGATCATCAGATATCGTAGGGTGCTCCTGTCTGAGGGGGTTGTTGGTTCTATCATATGTACCCCGGAAGGCGGAGGACCCAGCCACTTTTTGAGCAGGTTTATATGGTACACTTGGGTCTTCCTGGGATGTACCTGAAGTTTATAGCTGGTGTTTCCAATAGTGGATATGACACGAAAGGGCCCTCCCCACTCTGCCTTAAATTTCTGCGTGGAGGAGGGTAACAGCACTAAAGCCCAGTCCCCTTTTTGCAGTCTTCTCCATCGTTTTCCCTTGTCATAGACTCTTTTCTGCCTTCTCTGGCTTTGTTCTAGGTTAGTATAGGCCAGGCCCCTCATCTTTCCTAGTTTAGACCGGAGATTTTGGGCGTACTCCAAGGTTTTCATGGTCTCTTCGGGGGTCTCCTTCTCCCACGCCTCCTTCGTCATGTCCAGAAGAGATCGTGGTTGTCTCCCATAAAGCAGTTCAAAAGACGAGAAGCCCGTACTGCTCTGTTTTTGACCCCGGATCACATAAAGAGCCAAGGGCAACACCTGATCCCAGTCCGTTCCGTTCACTTCCAACATTTTCCTCAGGGTGGTCTTTAATGTTCGGTTGCATCTCTCTACTAGACCGTCGGTCTGCGGGTGGTATACCACGGTTCGTATTTGTTGGATATTCAGTAGTTGACAGACCTCCTTCATCAATTTAGACACAAACGGGGTCCCCTGGTCTGTAAGGATCTCTTTGGGGTACCCCACCCGTGAAAACAGTTCCAGCATTTTATCTGCGACTTGTCTGGTGGTGGTTGAGGACAAGGAAAACGCCTCGGGGAACCTAGTGGCGTAGTCCACCATCACTAGAACATATTGGTGTCCTTTCCGAGTTTTGGGAATTGGCCCTATGAGGTCCATTCCCACTCGTTCGAAGGGTACCCCTGTAATGGGTAGCGGTTGTAGGGGTACGGCTCGGGGTCTGGTCATATTCCTTTTTTGGCAAGTTTCACACTTCTGGCAGTATTCCATGGTGTCATTATATATGCCGGGCCAGTAGAAATGGCGGAGGATGTTCTGGGTGGTTTTCTCGGCCCCGGTGTGGCCAGCCACTAGATGTGCATGCGAGTAGAATAAAACCTGTTCCCGGAAGGCCACAGGAACGAGCAGTTGCTCTGGATCGTCTTTAGCCCCCTGCCGGTATAGGAGATCATTTTTCAAAAAGAAACGAGGATAGACGAGGGGGGTCTGTCCTTGGGTCCTCTGAGCGCTGTCCCATGCGTTGTAGAGCGTCGCATCATTGGTCTGGGAGAAGCGGAAGCTGCGGTCCAGGATCCAGGGCTCCTGGGTCACCAGTGCGGGCTTGGGGCGAGGATCTGGGCATTTCCCCTCTGGGGGAACCAGGCTTCTATGGAACATCTCCAGGAAAGTCGGGTTATCCGTCCCTATAATGAGGTCTTCCGGGAGAGTTGGCAATACCCCAACCATAATGGTCTGGGGCCTACCTACCGCAGGGTACATGGGGAGGAGCGCTACCGGATAGGGCCCTACATCCCCATGAACACACCGTATGTATACGTGGTCATCGGTGAGTAGCTGAGTGGCTTTTACATGTTGGGTTTGCACCACCGACTGGCGGCAACCTGAATCTAACAATGCTTGTATGGGGGTCCCATTTACCCTCACACTCACTCTGAAGGCGGGTCCCATCTCCGCCGAGTACAGCACGGTTCTAGGGAGGTATCCAACCTCCATTGGTTCTTCACTAGATTTCCTCCTGGGACACATCCGAGCGATGTGTCCCCAAGCACCACAGTCATAGCACTGGGGGCCGCTGTGCATCGGTGGTTCTGGTCTCCATGGTTTGGGTTTTACTGTCTCTGGAAATCTCATTGGTTTCTTCTCCGATTTCACCGTTGTTTTGGGTTTCTCAGGCTCCCATCCCGAGGAGGGCCTGGGATGGGCCCTTGTAAAGGTGGTGGCCATCTCCACGGCTTGGGCGGTAGTGAGGTTATGGTGTTGTCTTAACCACCTCTGCGTGGCGTAGGGAAGGGCCTCTAAGAACTGCTCTAAGTATACCCTGTCCATAATCTCTTCCTTAGAGCAAACAGTGGGGGTCAGCCATTTGTCGGCCACCTTTTTGAGACGGACAAACAAGGTTTTGGGCGTTTCACCGGGGACACCCCTCTCCTTCCTAAACCTGATTCGATACGCCTCTGTATCCAGTCCCAGATGATCAAGTATTATTCGTTTGATGTCTACATAGGCGGTGTCTCCCGTTGGATTAGCCACCTGGTATGCTGCCTGTGCTTCCCCAACCAATAAGGGGGCCAGAAAGAAGGGCCACTTGGCCACGGGCCACCCACAGGCCCTTGCAGCTCTTTCGAAATTTAGAAGGAAAGAGTCGGGGTCCTCCCCGGGTATGTATTTCTGAAGGGATACCCCGCCAATACTGTGGGGCACTGTTCCCGAAGTTGGGGCTACTGTAGTTATAACCGGGTCCAGGGCATGGGCAGTCACGGCTGCCTTCATTATTTCCCTATCGGCGTCTGCCGACTGTATCTGTTTCTCTATCACCCATTCCAGCCGTTCTTGTCCCTTCGCCAGTCGCTGCAGGATTTCGTCCATCTTTGTTACCCAGACGGAGGGGATGCCCGCATTCTCCACCACTGTAACCGGCTGGACGGGAATATGCAGAAGGCGAGTCTTAGTAGGATTTAAACTGGGTTTTATTGAGCTGTACAGTCTATCAGTACACGTTTTTCTGATTGGTAGTCGTCGAGGGGACCGGCTTCTTTCTCGCCGACTCTTGCTGATCACTCCCTCCTCTCTACGACGGGTCGGGCTCCGCCTTCCTCGCTCCTCGGGCTCCGTCTTGGCCCAGGCTCCACCGAAGGGGATAACAAAAACAGAGGGTGTATCAGTAAAGGAGATGAAACAGTATTCAGTGTCAGGACAGGGGGTGAAGGTTCACACAGTACTCGGGTAGATATCAGGAATGTGAGGGACGTGTAAGAGGGGTTTACACTAGGGTCAGGGGGCTCCCCGTCTCTTATACCGCACCCACCCCGCTACTCGGTCACTCACCTCTGATAGCCACGCCCCTCCGGGGGAGTGGCTGGGCCATGCGTGGGTCTGTTGGCCTCCTGGCTCTGAAGGTCCCGCTGGTCTCTGTAGGAACCCGAGGCGTCTGCTTCCCGGCGTCTTCCCCTCAGCAGGTGATTCGTCCGACTTCTCCTCCTCCGCCGCGGTAGGTTTCACACCCGATGTTACACCTGGTCCCGCAGCTGCTCCCTGGTCCGAGGTTACTCCAGCGTCTGCTCCCGCTCTGGCCTCTGATGTTGCTTTTCCCTCGACTCGCTTCTCCCGCTCCTCGGTCAGTCGACTCTCCTTCCCGGACCCTCCTCCGTCCTCCGTTCTGCTCCACGCTTCTCCTCCTCTGCTCCACACCTCTCCTCCGCTCCAAGCTGCACGTCCGCTCCACGTCTCTCCTCTGCTCCACGCCTCTCCACCTCTCCAATCCTCTCTGACCGCTCCTCCGGTGTAAAGACACACCTGGTCTTGCCGAGGGGCGACTTTTATGGCGAGTGCTGGCTCCTCCTCCTCGCAACTCCCACCTGGCCAGTTAAAAGGACCGTGTTCCATATCCTCATCGTCGCAGCTATACTTCTCCTCAAATCGGTTCCATGTCGGGGCCTCGGATACCTGTGGAAACAAGAGGGGGGGGGGGTCACAAATTACGGGCTCACTCCGGGTTACAGGGGGCGGGGGCCACCCTTCATGGTTACAGAAGCCCAACCTGTCTCTCAGTAGAAACTACTAATACCACAGTAGTGTGATCAAAAAAACATGTAGTCAGGGCTAGGGCATTGAAATGGGCACAGGTCGGGAAGTCTTGGCCTGGTTATTGTTGGAGCTGTAGGTGGGGATGGCGGGTCGAAGTTGGAAGTGGCGGTGAGGAGGTCTTTATTTCTCTTCCTTTCCTTGAGATCAGTGGGTGGGCTGCAGTGGCTTAATCTATTCAGCTTGCGTTTTTTTCAGGGGACTTAGCAAACAAGTGCATGTTCAAACATTCGAAGAATTTCTTCATTTCTTAGAATCATGAGTCTACCATTTCAACAATATTTCTGAAATATTTAAATAACTTACAAAGGCAACGGGCATAATTCATTTAAGGCCTGTACATGTCTTGGGTGATAGGGTAACTGTGAGCTGTTGTACTGAGGCATCCTCTCAGATAACAATGTCCATGCTCTAGAAAAAAAGGTGATTAATAATTTTCACATTTGCATTAACATATATAATATTCTATTTTACACAGCTATCTTCCCCCATCGAATTTAGTTTCTTGGCTTTCGAAATGGATGGATGTTTATTGTTACCAAGTGTGATGCAGATATAGATATTGGTGCAGTTGCACCTCCCCATCAGTTTTGTTGTATTTCTGTTGTTGTTATGCCTATCTATGTGCTTGTTATTAAAGGCCTTATTACGAGTACAGCGGTCCTACTTGTGGTGGCGGACCGACCACGCCACATTTTGGGTCTGCCCGCAGTATTCTAAGAGTGGCGGTCAGACCACCACGAGAACGCCGGCTCCACCGGGATCAAGGATTTAGCTGAGCCGGCGGTCTGCAACTGGCCTGAATATGCTCGCTGTGCCACTGCGGGTACTACCAAGCATTTTCCGAGTTGCCTTTTCACCACCCTTTCAGGGCAGTGAGTCTGCCATGAAAGTGTGACTGAGAGGCAACTAAGGGGGCCTTGGATCTGGGCCAGGGGGTGCATGTGGGGAGTGGGACACATGTCGTGCCCCATATAATTGCACCCCGTTCCTGAACGGTGTGGGCTTGGCTGTACTCCTGTCAGTGCAGCAGTGGCAGTTCAACAGGAGAATCGCCAAACTAGTAATAAGGCCCTGAGAGTAACTTCTGCTGGCAATTTGGCCCATGAATTTAAACTTTATTTCTTTTGTGTTAGATATATTCGTAGTTTGAGATCACCAGAATTATGAAAGGTAACATTTGCAAAACTGCAACAAAGTAATAATTATTGGGGGGAGTCAGTGGCATATTTATGAGAGCCCCGCGTCACTGTTGCACCATGTAAAGTGGCACATGCGTGACGCAGGGGTCTCATAAAGATTTGTCAAGTCATGCAAAGCCACCCTGCGTCGCTTTGAGTGGCTTCATAAATCAAGAGTAAAACGGCACAGCACAAATCGCTGCGTCACCTTACTCTGTGCATGGGAGGAGTTCCATGGACATTGCCTGGATTTTCCCATGCAACACCCATGGAGTTTGACACTGCCCAAGATTTACAAAGTGATGTATACTGGGGGAAGCGCCAAATACCTATGCCTCCAGTGGTGAGGTATAACGAAGAGTAATATGTTAATTTGTCCTCATTTTTTCCTCTAATGCAGCATACATGGAAAGAGGAAAACTGCCTGCAACAGAGGCACCCATGCTCCAAGGTGTAAGGGTGCCTACGTAGGCGCTAGGCTACCAAAACGACACCGGCTCAGGCAGAAAGGGCAGGGCTGCCCTGTAAAGCTTAAATATGGTGAATTCCTGCGCTTTCGCTTTGGTATAGGAGAAGCACAACAAGCTAAACCAAAATCCCATAAATGAGGCCCTCAGTCTATAATGCAATAATATAATATTTATGATCTGGTAGCAATTGTGAACATTACATGTATCTAGTATTAAATGATGTTGATGGCATTGTGCTAAGTTTGTGGCCCCAGTGGCTGCTCCTACCTTCCTGAAGAGTATAACATTTTATGGCCACTAGCCCTGCCTTTAGCACTGCATACTCTAGCACTGCTATTTGCTATTTCACTTTTACTTTTATTTTCACCTTACATATATATGGTCTGACCTATCGTAAAGTGTTGGGTCTTTACAAAAATTCACAGCCTCGGGTGGACAGTCACGTCTTGAGTGATACTGTAATAATTATGTTGAATTGTTCCTGCTCTCAACCCTGGCCTATGCCATCTTTTTGAGCTATTGAAAAATACACAATGCGCAGACTCTCTACTACTTTTGAGCTTCTATTCTTTTAGCTCAGAAGCCAAACACATTTATTTATGTTTGCACCTCTATTTTATTTGTACTTTTTTTGGAAAAATTACTTTTTTCATCAAGTTTTTTTGGGGAAAGTAGTGAAAAGGAAAATTTGTGCAAATTTACATATATTACAATTACATTTACATTCAGCCTTTTAAGCATTCTCCAACACTATACATACAATTATATACAAAACAAATTAGTGAATTCAAGTGCAATCTGTGCAATGCATGAATCAAAAAAAATAGGTTTCAAATAAACAACTATGTCACTGTAAGAGCATATCCTCATCAAACATTTATTTCATGAAAGTAGGAAGGAATCCCTTGTTCTTCTATGCTCTTTTACCGACGCGTTTCGAATCATAGATCATCGATATCTGGATTCTCATCAGGGCTTTCTGATTCTCTATACACAAAGTGTGGAAAAAATAAAAGAAAGTTTTATTGTAAAACATTTTTTTTAGAAAATAGATTCTTTCTCTAAGCTGCTCCTACTCTCCTTAAATCACACTCTTTGTTGTACCTTGAGGGGTTATTTTCTCTCCCTCTGTTCTTTTGTTTGATTAATCCCTTCAATTTGGAATTCTCTGTTGGAATGACACAGAGGATCATTAAAAGTGAAGTATATAGACACTTTGTCAGACAACTCTGGGTTTACAAACTGTAGGACCAAAAATGTGATTTACGCAATACTGTGTCCCTGTAAGAAGCTATTTATAGGGAAGACTAACCAGCAAATTAATACGCGCATCACACAACACAGATCGAGACTTAAAAAGAAAGTACTGACTGCCCCAATGGTCGAACATTTCATCGAAAAAGAACATGCCGAAAACAAGTTCAAATGTAAGGTTTTAGCTAGTATCAAAGCAGCAAACGCCCATTGGATGTTGAAAAGACACTTTTGCAGAAGGAGGCATACTTAATTCTGAAATGTAATAGCACTCTGACTGGATTGAACAGCATGTCAGAGATTACTAGAATATGAGGAAACTTTGAAAACGTCTGTTAAAAACCATTGGGGGTACATGGAGAAATAGTTGTCTGACAAACATAGCGTTTTTAATATCATGATTTCAATCCTTCATGCTAAATAAAATGTGTTGTATATAGGCAACATGAAGGAAAGTTCGTTTTTAATTTGGGTATTTGACTTAACTACATGCCCCATAATGCTGTGCAACCTTGACAGAACAGAGGAAGTGGTGTGGCTTAAGGTTATACTTAACTTCCTCTTTCAAGATGTCTGCTATTGCAAAGAGGCGAGCGCGAAGGAATGAAGCTCTGTATTGAAGAATAAGGTAAATAAAACTAAAACTACACGCCACACGCAGTAATATAGACTGCGGTGGAGCAGTGTTGATAGATCTAATACTCTATCTGTGTTATAGGAATTGCAATAACTGCTGAAGAAAATAGAAGCGAGTAGCGGTAAGAACAAGCACTAACCAAGGTATGCGGTCGCACGAAAAAGTTAGATTACTTGAAACAAAGTTGCCGAGCTGCAGCTTTTAATTGCATGCTCTGTTAATAGTTTCAGAAGGACGATTACCGGCTGGTGGCGTCCTGCTTGGATACAACCATGGTTGCGTAAATAAAACAAACCAAATAGGTATGCCTTTGACTTAAATAGTTTAACATAACACGAATGCTCGAAAGAAGCGTAAAATCTAAAATGAATCTGCTTTCCGCTTTAAAAAAACATGTGGGGGGAGGAGGAGCTTCGCGGGCAACCAAGATGGCCGCGTGAGCTCGGAGCTCCGAAGACCCTCCGATCCTCCGTATTAATCCTGTCACATATCCTCTCAGAGTTTCGTGATATATTGAAGATGAACCGACGCTGACACGGATCCCGTTGTCCGACTCCAAATCCGACATTCCTAGGTGCAGTTACACCGTGTGGAAGTTTGTGGACTGCAGGGGACCGTAACACAAGCCAAGGCCTGTGATTGCGACGGTGCTAGACGGAGGTGACGAGGCACGGATCTGGCTGCTCCGGCTCCCAACGGAGCTAGCGTAGTGGCGGAGTGAGCACATACTGGATGGAGTGCGGGTTAGATCGTCCCAGACGCAGGTGAACTGGTGAGGCCCGTTGTGTTGACTGGCAAGGTGGCCCGGAGATCAACAATGGCTGGCAAGGGTGGCGCTGACAAAGCACAGCCTCGGGTCAGCAGGAAGACTACGTACTCGCAGTCGAACAATATGGAGCGCTACACTCAGCCGAGGGGCTCGCCTGGTGCCTCAACGAGACCCAAGGACCTGCATCGGGAGGTGTCGCCTGAGGTTCAAGACCCCACGCTCCGCGACATAATGGGCGCCATTGAAGGCCGAGATGCACCAGCAGCACGAAGTGATGGCGCACAAGGTGGACACTCTGGCGATTGACGTCAACCTGATCAGAGCGAACCTGGGCAAAACGCATGAGCGGGTCAAGTCGCTCGACATTAAGACCTCTAGCCTAACCACGGACGTCTCGGATTTGCAAACTGAGGTCCGCAACTTGAAGTCGACCAACGACCTTTTTGCGAGAAGGCTCGAGGATTATGAGGGTCGGGCTAGGCGGCAGAACGTCCGCATTATTGGTGTGCCGGAGGGGGCCGAAGACTCGGCAGTGGACCTCTTCGTTGAAGACCTGGTCCAGAACCATCTAGCCCCTAAGGGACTTAGTACGTTCTTTTCCGTGGAGCGGGCGCACAGGATGCCTGGGGGTCGGCCGAAGGAAGGCGCCCCCCCGAGGCCTATCATCGCCCGCATGTTTAACTTTAGGGACCGTGACTCCATTTTACAGGCCTCGAGGAGTGGCGGGCCTCTGCAGTTCCAGAACACCGCCATCAACTTCTTTCCGTACTTTACCCAGTCCGTGCAGAAACGGAGACAAAGTTTCATGGGAGTGAAACGAAGGCTGCGGGACATGGGTATGAAGTACGCTATGTTGTTTCCTGCTAAACTACGGATCGAACATGGTGGCCGGGCTTTGTTCTTTGACTTGCCGGAGGTGGTCTCGGACTGGCTTGACACCTTGCCCCAGCGACGTGAAGACACCGAGGAACGATCAGAAAAAGCCACTGGCGGTCAAGACTGGCAGGAATGAGGATTTGCTACAGGATTCTTTTTGGACAATGGGTTTACCATCAGCTGTTTGGTTCGGTAATCCTGTACTCATAAGGGGGCTTCCCCTGTACTTTTCTATTTGGAGGATGGGGGGGGGATAGGGTTACCTCCTTTCTCCTCGGGGGCTTTTCGTAGATTAGTTTTCTCGGGGCGACAGGCACACTGTGAGTTGGGTGGGCTATTTAGTCTGATGCAGGGGTGCAGGGTGGGGGGTGGACGGGTTCTTTGTTTTTGTTCATGGGTTGACTTTTCTTCTTCTCTGTTTCCCTTTTGGCAAGGCAATTGGTTGTATGTTTCCGTTCACGTAATGGCGGTGCCCGTTGAGGGCGGGATGGGTGGCGGTTTCGATGATGGGGGGTAGGAAATTGAATGTTCTAAGCTGGAATGTCAATGGGCTGGGGGACCGTATTAAGAGGGGTATTGTACTGCAAATGTTTAAGAGGTGTGTGCCGGATGTAATACTGTTGCAAGAAACGCATTTTGTGGGGAACACATGCTACGCACTTAATAGGAAGGGTTTCAAGATGGTGGCACACTCGGGGTTCTCCTCGGGCTCCCGGGGGGTGGGGATTATGGTGCGCTCGACCCTCCCCCTGGAGATTGACTCGAAGGTGATCGATGAGCGTGGACGTTACGTCGCAGTCACGGGGAGGTGGGAGGGGCGTAACTTGGCTCTAGTTTCGATTTATGTCCCCCTGGGTTACAGACGGACACCTTCAGAGATCTTGGGGGCGCCATTTTGGGTCTCCCCGAGGGGTTGCTTCTTTTGGGGGGCGACTTCAATGCAGTGGGTTCCGGGACATTGGATCGGCACCCATCCAGAGACCTTCGAGGTGCGCAGACCTGGCTTCCTGACTTCATTGACACCCTAGGACTTGTTGACTGCTGGAGACTGCGGCATCCCACCCAGCGCCAATGCTCGTTCCATTCAGGGGCTCACGCTAGCCTCTCCAGGATTGACTATGTTCTTACATTAGCAGCCCACGCATCGGCGGTCTCGGAGGCCAGATTGATGGCGCGGGGCATCTCGGACCACTCACTCGTCTCGGTGTCCTTCGATTTTGATGTTGGGTCGGCCGAGAGGGTGGCTCCGATAAACCCGTGGTACTTTCGTGATCCCAAGACTCGTGGACTCCTGGCCAAAGCCATGGAGCTCTACTTCTCCGAAAACACGGGCTCGGTCGCCTCCACTGTCTCCTTATGGGAGGCATTCAAGACTGTCCTGAGTGGGGAGGCGTTCTCCCTTATTGCCGGAGTGCGGAGACGCAGGGACGTGGACGTGGTGACTATCGAGTCCGACATAGCGGCGATTGATACTCAGTTGGAGGCCGGCCCGACGCTGGATCTCCTTCACGCGCTCTCGCTCAAACAGTCGGAGTATCGCGCCACTGTTACGGAGGCGGCGAAGGCCATGGGTGACGAGCAGCAGGGGCGAATCTATGAGGTCGGGGACAAAGCCGGCAAACTTATTCCCTGGCTAGACAAGAAGGAGAGGGCTAGCCGCGTTGTCCCGGAGGTGTTGGGGGACGGTGGTGTGGCTGTCATCGACCCCAGCGCTATTGCCCTTGCCTTCGCGGACTACTTCTCGTCCGTTTATACCTCATCCTCCGAGATGTCGAAAGAGGACTCTGATGCCTTATTGCGAGACATAGAGGTCCTGTGCCTATCGGATACTGAGAGGGATGATATTGATAGAGACATCGCGGTGGACGAGATCGCTCAGGAGATACGCTCCCTGCGATCCGGCAAGGCTCCAGGCCCCAACGTTATCCCAGTGGAGCTGTACAAGATTAAGTCGGACCTTGTCGCTTCGCCATTGCGGGCTATGTTCCTTGAGGCGCGGGAGTCGGGTGCCCTTCCCCCGACCAGAGGCTGGCCACCATTGTGGTCATTCAAAAGGAAGGAAAGCCCAGGGATTTGTGTTGGTCATACCGTCCTATCGCGCTACTGAATGCTGAGCCCAAGATCCTGGCTAAAGTGCTAGCTAACCGGCTGGTTGGAGCAGTAGCTGATTTGGTGTACCCGGACCAGTCGGGTTTCATTCCACAACGTAACACCACCCTCAATCTGAGAAGACGTCACGGAGCCCTCGCGAGGGTCCGCACCCTCCGGGAGCCGGCCATCTTGGCGTCCCTTGACGCCACAATGGCCTTCGACTCCCTTGAGTGGCCATACTTGTGGGCGGTGCTGGAGAAGTTTGGGTTTGGTCTGGGGTTCATTGGATGGGTTAAGCTCCTGTAAGCCAACCCGCTTGCCAGGGTGGCAGTTAACGGCCGCGCATCGGCTCCATTTGCCCTTAGTAGAGGCACCAGGCAGAGGTGCCCCCTGTCCCCTCTTTTGTTTGCACTGGCACTAGAACCTTTGGCGGCGTGGTTGAGAGGGCATCCGGACATTAGGGGAATCAAGTGGTCCCCGGGCTTTGAGGACAGGGTGTCTCTGTATGCAGATGACATTTTTCTGTACCTCACCTCGCCGTGTATGTCCCTTATTGTTGTGTGCGACGTCCTGGGTACCTTTGGTAGACACTCAGGACTCGTTATTAACTGGTCGAAGTCCCATTTATATGTCCTGAGGGGTGAGGTCCCGAGACTCCCGCTGGACTGTAACATACAGGTTGCGAGACAGGGGTTCAAATACCTGGGCATCTGGAATGGAATGGAAATGGAAATGGAAATAGATTTATAGAGCGCGATTGCTGCCCGGGGGCGTCCAAGCGCTGGGAGGTAAGAATTGAAGGGACCGGTGAAGTCTACATCTACATCTCTGCTGAACCCACGGTGCGGGCGCTACACGAACAACTTGCTCCCCCCCTCTTGCGCGCCTTCGGCGTGATGTGGAGGGCTGGCCGAGGTTGCCGCTTTCCTTGCTCGGACGGGCGACATTGTTTAAAATTATGTCCCTACCCCGGTTTCTGTATGTACTTCAGAATACCCAGGACCTGGTCCCGTCGGGATACTTCAGAGAGGTTGAAGGCCTCCAGCGGGCCCTGCTCTGGGATGGCAGGCCACGCATCGCTATTACCAAACTGACTCTCCCGTGGTATGACGGAGGGATTGCGCTGCCTGACATCCGCAGGTATTATTGGGCGTCTCAATTGGTGGCCATTAATCACGGATTCTATGGGCCAGCAGTAAATCCGGGCTTTGCCATGGACCGGTGGCTCCTGGGTGATGGGAAATACTACAGGGCTCTGTACTCTAGGTCTCTGGATGGGAGAATGACAGGTCCCACTAAAACGTCGGTCCATATTTGGAAGGCGGTGACGAAGGCACAGGGATGGAAAGGCAAACTCACAATGGTGACTCCACTCTATGACTCAGATCTGTTGGGCAACTTGTGGCACACAAAGGGGTTTGACCGCTGGGACTTGATAGGCATCTCCAGGGTGGAAGATATGATGACCAGGGGTCAGATCAAGACATTTGAGGCACTTCAGAGAGAATTTCAGCTGGGGGAAAGGGAGTTCTTCAGGTACGCTCAGTTAAAACATGCCCTCCTGGCGGTTACACCAGAAGGTGAAAAGATCCCCGAATCTTCCCCACTGGAGGACAGGTTGCTGGACGGCTACATGCCCGACAGCGCTATCTCCCTGACCTATAAGAAACTCATTAACGTTCGTACGGACCTTCTATTAGGGGTGCGAGATCAGTGGACCCGGAATGGGATTGAGCTGGACGACGAGGATTGGCAGTGTGCGGTCTCGTCCCCGAGGGAGGTGCCGATCCCGGCCAGACTGCGCCTCGTGCAACTGAAAATCTTGCATAGGGTTTACGTCACTGGCCCCCGACTGATTCACATGGGTCACTCTGAGGATGGTCTCTGTAGACGGGGGTGTGGTTCCCTAGCGACATTTATGCACATTATATGGGAATGTAGGGCGGTGGCTGCATATTGGAGGCGTATACACGTAGTGATGGGTGAAGTGACGGGAGTTGACTTGCCTGCGGAAGCCCGGCGCTGTCTATTGAATGTATGGGGCCCTACAGACAACACCAGTTCACAAACTCAATGGGTCACCCTGGGCAACATGGTGGCTAAAAGGGACATTGCGCAGAAATGGGGAGCGGCTCTGCCCCCTACGGCAGAGACGTGGAAGGCTAACATGGACTGGTGCATGTTCCGGGAAAAAACTGTGTATGTTGCCAGGGGTAGGCCCAAAAAGTGGAATAAGGTTTGGGGGCCCTGGAATGAATATAGAGGTGATATTTGCCACACGCCGGACGCAGCGCCCTTGGAGGAGCGAATGTCCCCTTAGCCCCTGATTCCGGCTGCTTAGCTATACACAATGTCCTGACTCCTCCCTCCCTTCGATACCCAAGCATGTGACCTGTTCGTGTATCCTATTTTCTATATAGGCCCATCCTGCCCTGAAATAGGGCGTTGCCGTACTCATTTCTTTTGCCTTGCCATTCAAGTCAAGTCAAGTCAAGTCAATGGATTTATATAGCGCACTACATACCCATAGGGTCTCAAGGCGCTTGAGGAAGGGTGGGGAGTTACTTGTCGAATATCCAAGTTTTAAGTTGCTTTCTGAATGATAGGTGGTTCTGAGTAAGACGAAGGTGAGTGGGAAGTGAGTTCCAGGTTTTAGCTGCCAGGTAGGAGAAGGATCTACCTCCCATGGTGGTTTTGTTGATGCGAGGTATAGTGGCCAGGGCTTGGTTGGAGGATCGTAGCTGACGGGAGGGGGTGTAGAGGGACAGTCGTGTGTTGAGGCATTCGGGTCCAAGTTCGTAAAGTGCTTTGTGCGCACCGTTATAGGTGCTTTTCCGTTGTTATACTGTTTCCTTTCTTTATTTCATGATATAAAAGAAACCTCAGGTGATTCTGTATTGTATTCTGTGTGCACCACTTTACACCGCATAAAGTCTTGCTGCCAAGCCTTCGGGATGTATGGCTGAATAGCTGTGTACTGTTGTGTTGTAAATAAAGGTTTTCAAAAAAAAAAAAAAAAAAAAACATGTGGGGCTCCACGAAGCGGAAACGAAAAACGTGGGATACGTTCCCTAGCTGTTGGAAACACAACTTCATTTTCAATTAGAGACCCTAGCAGATATGGCTAAGAATAGAAAGAGACTTGTATAAAACAAAGTGTCTATATACTTCACTTTTAATGATCCTCTGTGTCTTTTCAACTGAGAATTCCAAATTGAAGGGATTCATTCCATCAAACAAGAGAACAGAGGTAGAGAAAATAACCCCTCAATGTACAACAAAGAGTGTAATTTAAGGAGAGTAGGAGCAGCTTAGAGAAAGAATCTATTTTTTAAAAAACCTTTTTTACAATAAAACTTTATTTTATTTTTTCGACACTTTTTGTATAGAGAATTAGAAAGCCCTGATGAGAATCCAGATATCGATTATCTATGATTCTAAATGCGTCGGCAAAAGAGCATAGAAGAACAAGGGATTCTTTCCTACTTTCATGAAATAAATGTTTAATGAGGATATGCTCTTACAGTGACATAGATGTTTATTTGAAATCTATGTTTTTTTGATTCATGCATTGCACAAATTGCACTTGTATTCACTAATTTGTTTTGTTTAGTAATTGTATGTATAGTGTTGGAGTATGCTTAATAGGCTGAATGTAAATGTAATTGTAATATATGTAAATTTGCACTAATTTTCCTTTTCACTACTTCCCCAAAAAAAACTTGATAAAGTAATTTTTCAATAAAAAGTACAAATAAAATAGAGGTACTAACATAAATAAATGTGTTTGCCCTATGAGCTAATAGAATAGAAGCTCAAAAGTAGTAGAGAGTCTGGCGCATTGTGTATTTTTCAATAATTAAGTGGCTCTGCCTGACTCTTGTTCCTTCGGGCCAAACTCCTTTTGGTTGATCAATCTTTTTGAGCTAAGCATCAGCCTGACCATACACGTCTATTGTCTACCTAAGGAGTAAAGGGAGCTTGGGAGGCCAAATTTGGGTGACAGCGGCTCTCAGATCCACGGATAGACGGTTTGTCCCACAACTGCAAGGATCAGGGCAAAGGCCTGACAGTCTAGGCAAGACCTAACACTGATGTTTAAGTGCAAGACAGTCATGACTGTCATTTCATCCCTGGTTTCTGAAGTCACTGCATCCGTGGCACTGTTAATTGCTACACCCTGCCCTTTCAATTATTAAACATAATAGTATAATGGTCATCAAATGCTTATGTGTTTAGCTGATGTACCCCTGACCACCAAAATTATGCAGGACAGTATTGTGAAGGATTACAGAAATGCATGACATCCCTTTGGGGTGCAGTGTAGTTAATGAAGCACTTTCTGCATCAGGCACATCTAGCTGTGACACAGTTGAGCAGATTTTTGATAGTACTTATCTCTATCTGCAGGCCTAGATCTACGCAGATCGAGGTTCTGGGTATCATGAGCTAGTAATTTCCACCCACAGATGCCTTTTGTGCACATAAAAAGGTTGTGATTGAGACCCAGAAAGTCCAAATGTACGTGTGTCATCTCCTCTTACTTTTGTATTGATTAGTTGTTTGCATTTCAAAAATTTCCAAATGACAGTTGCAGATAACAAATTGCTTCCAAAATGCCATCTTTACTTTTTGAAATTGTTGTTGAGTTGATGTCATAACTGATTAGTTCTGTCATCACAATTCATTTGTTTAACTTCACTATGTCCTTTATATGTCAAAATATGCCCACCTCTTGTTCTTTTGGTGGCAGGAAATCAACAACAAAAGTACAGGAGTCAGTGCATAAGATGTGCTGATGGTTGCATTTGAGACTTTTTAAGACGTGGTCAAAGTGGCCAAATGTCCATGGACACATCTTCTAAGTTGCTGCTGGGAAAGTGATTTGCCCTTCTATATCACCTCTTTCTCAACCCCTTTCCATGCCTAACTCTACTTTAGACCCCATCTCTCTACCGAGTTTCATTTTGGGGATCATAGGCCCCAGCCAGACATACTTTGCCTGTTCTTGTGTGATCACGTTTGTGATAACTTAACATATAAATCAATATTGTTTGGTATCTTGCAGGCTTGAATTAGCAGAAAATGGCTTATACATTTTAAAATGTGTTCCAAAATGGACAGGAGTTGAGGGAGCTGATGCACAGAATATGGATAGAATATGTCTTGACTGGGGCCCCCAAAGATTCTTAAAATCACCCTGGTGGGGGATGGGACCAGCACTCATTTGACTCTGACTGAAAACAAGAGTGAGAAAGACAGAAAGGCAGAAAATGGAGAAAGAAGGAGGAAGAGAAATATTGGACAACAGCGACAAAGGGACAACGCAACAATGAAGAAGAATGTACAACAGTGAGATGAAAAAGACAGGAAGTGTGCTGTGGCAGAATAAAGAGTCATGAGGTGGCATGAATACCAGGGTCTTGGTATTCAGCGACCCCAGCATTCCCCCACATGCAATAAACATCACAACTCTCTGACGTATTGACGCAGTACGTGCACACTGCTCACGCGAGTCCATCAAAGTTGGAGCTGAGGATGAGGTACTGGAGGTGCAGGGGGGCAGAGTTGCAGAGGGGCGTAGGCAGGGACCAAAGTTGATGGTGTGCTCATGCCCTCCTGCGGCCAGCCAGGCCACTGTAAACCGTATCGGGCTGGTACCAGAGTACTGGTGACCCCGTAAGGCATCGGGGTCTACGGGAAGAAGGCAGCTCCGGTGTGGCTCATGGTCTGCGCAGCTGCATGATTTGCCGCCTCTAGCTCCTATGAGCTCACAGCACCCTCCCACAGCACCAAACGGCGCTTGAATGTCATTCCAAAGCTCACCACTGAGTCCATCTAGCTCCCAGAGAGGATAGCTGCCAACACTGCTGCAGGCCACGGTGACCAGTGACAAGGAAGTGACAAGGACGGTGAGATGGCCAGTGTGTGGAGCCACGGTGCATTACCGCAACTGTAAACTGGTAAAGGTGACATTGGTGGCATAACTATAAAGACTGCAGAAGGCTTATGAGGAACTTTAGGCGCACAAGAACCTGGAAAAGGGTAACAAGCACTAGGCTGCGTGATGCACGGAGGTAGCCGGTGTTAGGCCAGTGTGGCTTGTGCGTGTCCCGGTGCCTGCCCCATACCTGCCTCACTAACTACAACTGCAATTCCCTGTGGCTCGCAAGCCTACTTTGCTAGCTGTAACCACAATCCCCTGCACCTTGTATGCCAGTCTAGTGGATATGCGCTGTCTGACTACCATTTGAATATCCCTTTCTGCATTCACGGATCTCGTGTGCAAAGTCGTGAATGCCTGTAGGCAACCACCTACAGGCATGCTAAAACCCAGGACCAAAGCCCTCAGGTGTTCTTCAACACCTTTCAACACCCAGCAGTCCTGGAAAACCTCCTACAAAGGTATGAAAGTTGTGAAGGGACCAACATGCGGTCAGGCAAAGAAGGGATGCCATAACCACCGACAAGGAGGAAGAAAAAAATTAAAACTTTGTTGACAGCAAAAAGTGTCAAGGCAAAACATGTCAGGGAGAACTAATCTTTAATCTCACTAATGTCTTGTATGGTCAGAAAATCTACAATACCACTTACATTTCACACTTTGAACTTCTCCAAGTCCACCTTCTTCTCAAACGTCCCCCAGACCATTATGAATAAAGGGTGCCCTACTATTAATTGAGGTCAGAGTAAAAATTAACAAGGGACAAAATAGCCTGGAAACTCAGTTACACCCAGAAGCTCAAAATGCCTTGTACCACATAGCAAATGGCTACTGGAGCAACAACAGCTGAGCCCTAGACTCACACTGGGCTCACTTCAATCTACCCTTAACTTGCACAGTGAACGAACGACGGACGACATACGTCCCTGTAGTCTAACTCCAACAAGGACAGATCTGTGGAAAAATTACACACACCCCCCTGAGGAGGTGGAAGTTCACAGCTGGAGCACTCCACGTCTAACCAAACATGCTTCAAATTATACAGAACAAAGCCGAAACAGTGTCTCAAATAGGGTCACCCGCAGTGTGCAAGAGCCCAGGAAAATATGTCATCTTCCCAAAAACGAGGCTATTCAGCAACAATAGGACCAGAGCTGTATGGGATATATTGTTTAAAACATCACAGCTGACAGTAGATGCCGTAACATACCAGCCAAACAAAATGAATGATGAAGCGGATCTGCTTAATATCATGACTGAATCTGTTGTAGGAATTGATCAGATGCTAGCTGACTTCAACAAACTGATAATCCGGGCCCAAAATTATGCTGCAGCAATTTACGTAGATTGGCCCTGTGCACTTGTGATTAACAAGCTTGCAACAATCCCAGATGCCCTAGGCACCCTAATAGAAGATCTAAAATATTGAATCTTGACATCCCCTGTCACAAAAAGGATCCAACTCCCTCAGCACAATTGACACGGGAATGTGGCAGGAACTGTGACTCTAGTTTATTACCATCGGCACAAAAGGGGAACAGGATGACTGCCAACTTGTAACGTCAACGGAAGAGGCAGGTGAACTCGCCAAAGATGAGGTTAAACTAAGAGAGAGCTTCCCCTGCAGCTTCCAACCACCCCCTCAAGCTTAATCAGAGAAGACGGTGAGATGGCCAGTGTGTGGAGCCAGCGCCAAGACACCCACGGGTATAAGTCGTGCTTTATAAATTGTTAAAATAAATAAATAAACCAATGACAAAAAACGGAGGAAAAAGCAACGCAAGGCTAGAAACAAAATGAAAAACAGTCTAGTAACTGTCCCCTGTACTAGCGCAATTTAATCAGCCGAAAACACAATCAAGCTCAATGAAAAGCCAATGCAAGTGTGAAGCCACAACATCAAGGACCCACTCAAGAAAAGGAAGTCTTATCCCTTATTTGATAAAACGCTGGGAAAAACCTCTCAAAGTAGCATCACCCCATAAGTTTGTGAGGCATGTTCTCCAGCTTGAATACCAGCCTCCATAGGTTCCAGCTCCCTTGTGGAGCCAATCCCACTGGATTACAATCAAAGGGAGAAAGCTCAACCTCGTCAACAACGTTGGAAGCCAAGAAGCTTCTACAACCAATACAGACCAAACTCCCCTCTTACCCCACAATGAGCGACTAACTGCACGGGCAGCGAAAATCTGCCGGTTGACTGGCACACACTAGCCACCACCGGCCTCTAAACTAGATCAACTCATCCTCTGCAGGTCCAAGAACAAAGCGGTGAGGTACCTGCAAACCCCGGTCTAGACAGTACTGCCCAACTACTTGGAATTTTATCTGATAGCTATCAAACTGTTTTTACACCAGAATACCAATCCAGGTGACACAATATTCTTAACCGTGGTGACATTTTAAAACTTCTACATGCAGTTCCAACCCTTGAGAAGACGTCCACGGTAGACATCAAATCCATCAAATTCCTGGCATCTATGGAAAGCAAGGCACAAGAGGCCACCCTTGTGAACTGGGCACCAAATCTGCTAGTCAGGAAAGTCTTCCAGGAAAAAGAGCGCTTTCTTGGCTAGGGACTCAAGATTAGCATGCTTGGTTCAACAGCCTACCCAGTTCCGCTTGTCTTCCAGATGGAGCACACTCCGACGCAAAGCCTAAAAGACAACAAGCAAGCATACTCGATCCTTAGGAAGCCCATATGCAAAATGGCTCTGTATTCTACTCCAATACATAACATGTACTCTCCAACAGACAAATGCAGCTCTGTACGACTCAACCTAGGCTGGCTATCAGCAGCTCTGCACAACGGCAGACGGTCCTGACATGCAAAAGGACAAAGACCCCCATTAGCTCAAGTGCCTAACACAACGAAATCCATGAAGCTGTGCTCATGGAATATAATTGGCCCACATACTAAAATCCACAGTAAGAACTTGATAAATCTCTGGAGGGAATGCCAAATCATACTCTTACAAGAAACATGGGCAACATAGCTGCTCCCAATTGATGGATGCGCCTGCTACTTTAAGCCAGCACTTAAAATAGGGAGGTTTGGCTGACCAAAGGGTGGTTTGGCAACCTTTGTAGCTGCAGCACTTAAGATAGAAAGCAAACTGGTGGAATCAGGCGACCATAACATCCTAATAGTCAATCAGCAAAAGTGGCACAAAGAAACTGAAAGACCTCTCTTACTAATTAATCTATACATTCACCCAGACCCAGGATTCAGGAAATTTATATCACCCAAAGTGTCAAATATTCTACTAGACAGCCTACAGGACCCAACATTTCCGGAAATCTTAGGTACAGGTGACTTTAATATGAACCTGATGTGGCGTCTCCATCCTAGCCGAACACATTATACAACAGTGTCATCTCTGGACTGTTCCCAACCAGTCTGTTGGAACTACAAGCAACAGACCCAGGGACACAAAGGTTGCTTGGGCTACGAGTATTGAACCGCAGATATCAACAAGGTGCTCCACCAGCGTGTCCTCCCTACTCAGCAAGCTCTCACTCTACAATTGATTTCACAGTAGCAACTCTGACCCTTCTGCAGCTAATCTCATCACACAGGATCATAAAAAATGGAAGAAAGTGACCATGGGCAAGAAATTATATAGATCAATGCCCAATGCTGCTTCCATCAATAGGCAAACTCTCTGCCAGGGGTGCTCGAAACAATAAACTACACGAAGCTACGTTGGTCTGATGACACCATAGGGTCAATTGGGACACGGCCTCAGCCCTCGTTAGGCATTGCTTTAGTAACAACTTCCTCACCCAGATCTCAAAGTGGACACTCTTCACAGACAACCTACTAAACTCTTTGTTATCAAAAAGCTGCCCTAGCACATACCAAGCTGCAGAGTACTCAAAAGACCAAACAAGCATTTACAATGCAATAGGTCTCGCATTATTAAAGTTCGAGCTTTTGGCATTGTAAATGACAATACCTTTTATTCATTTGCATCAGTGCGTAAACAAGCACTTTGTACTTATAGTCCATGCTTAAAAGAAGCAAGGCTGGCAGTCTCTTTTACTGCCAACCTTGCTCATCGTAAGCAAGGACTATACGTTCAGACTATACGTTCAGAGTGCTTGTTTACGCACTGATGCAAATGAATAAAAGGCATTGTCATTTACAATACCAAAAGCTCAAACTATGCGTTATCCAGGCTCGTCGCAAGTGAAGCCATGCAAGTAGCAGTGCCACCGTGACACGACACGGGGGCATTGTTTAGGCCGGAAGACCTTTGCCACAGCCGTTCAGTGTTTTTTAACTGCCCACGTCATGGCACAAACCAAGATCTGGGTCCGATACTTGAAATTAAACTTGTCTTTAACCAAGCTTCAGCAGAACCCTTCTCGGAAATGCACACAACGTACCCCCCCAGGGAATGCAAGTGTAGCGCGCCACTATGAGACATTTATACAATTTTGATAGGAAGGGGGGTGAGGGACGACGGGAGAGAGGGGGGAGCTGTCACTCCTCTAGAAACCATGTTCCACTCTGCCTGTAACTTAGCAACTGAGCACCTCTGTTTCAGTCCCCACCTGCTAGAGCTGAAAGGGGTCCCATCTGGCCAGAAATGCCAAGCCGTCTCGAAACTTCCATTGAAATGCGCTGGACTGGGTGAATGGGTGGCGGAACCCTTACAAATGATGGGAAGCGCTTAGAGGTAGAATGCCAGTGTCCCACGTAGAGCGTGGCCGGCCATGCGGCTGCCAGACGCCGACATAGCGCCGCTGTATTCCTGGCACGGCTCTTCCTTCCCTTCTGCCCCGGCTCGGCTGCCCAAACCACGGTTCCTTCATTCCTACCCCGGCTTGTGTTGAGACAGGGGCGGGGAGAGCGACGGAGTGAAGCCGCCGCCGAGAGATAGAAACTTTACCAGCCCAGCCTGGGCCGCGGCCTGTTCAGACGAAACAAAGCCTTAGCAACGGCCCCCTAGCGACCCCATGATTGGCGCACGGTAACCATGTGATGTTTCTTTAGGGTGTTGCTGGGAGCAGCATCGGGCATGAGCAGCGGCGGCGGAGCGGGCTGTGAGGATGAGCCACGGGGGCGGGCACAGAGGCGGCACCAGCCAGGCCGACTCCGAGGTTCCAGCGCTCTGCCTGACTTCTAGACTCTGCCGAGCCGGGCGCGCTGTGCCTCGTGGGCTGCTTCCTTCCTGCTGCCTCGCCGATGATGCGGGACGGCCCTACCGGCGGCAGTAGCCCCTGGCTCCCCGGCGGCATGGCAGAAGCTCATCAGGGCTTCAGAATTTATTAAAGGTGAGGCGTTTCGTGCATCCTGGGCTCTCTCTCCCAGCTACAGCTACTCCAGCTCTGCCACTCCTACTTCTTTCCACAACCCCCTGGCTTCTGCTGCACATTCCGTCTCATGGGTTTCAGTCACTTTTGTCTTCAAGAATCTATGCAGTATACCTTCTTTCCAATCACCTCCTGGGGCTCGAAATGCAAGCATGAGCCGACGTTGCACATTGTGGCGACGGCGGAGAGGGAAAGTGAAAGCAACTGCCTGAGGCTTGCAAGGGAGACAGGAGATGAACAGCGCGTGACTGTAAGTCACGTGGTGAACGCGTGCGTACCAATCCGATGCAGCCTGCGCGTGCCTATTTCCTGTCTCCTTGGAAGCGGAGCCGGTGCCTATAGGTCTCGCAGGCGAGACAGCGCTTTCGCGCTGTAATCGCCAGGTGCGAGACCTAAAAAGGATTAAAACATCTGTCTTATGTCGTATTGTAAGGAGAAACCACAAGAAAATCCTGAGACTGGCCAGGAGGCAACCAAGGAACCATGAGATTCAAGCTAATCTGAGGCTCATAGACAAAATTTACTGGAAGATGGTTTGGGAGGAGAAAATAGCAACAAACCAAATCTCTGGCCAAAAGCATTGTACCTCAGCAAAACGAAAAAACTGAAAAACTTCTGGAGGATTGTAAATAGTGTGAACAGGGCCCTTATTTCTGCCCCAAGTCCAGATTGAACAGAAACAAGCTGGGTTAACTTTTTAACTAAACACTTTAATCAAACCCCAGAAGTCTCAGCACCTACCAGCCATGAGACAGGAAGTGCAACTCCAACAATCCCCATAAACCCAGTAGACACAGCACTAATTTTTTCTGAAAATCAAATATGTAAATCTATCCAAAAGTGTAGACAAGACAGGGCACCCAGTCCAAACAGAATCCCATGAGCATTGTATAAGACAACCCCCGCCTTTTGGGGTGGCCAGCCTGACGGTAGCTTTCAACAGTGCTCTGCACCTAGAAACTATTCCAATCTCTTGGAAATGCTCCACAATTACCCCTTTCTCTAAAGGTGGTGATCGCCACTGGCCGGAAAATTACCAGCTTATTACACTTTTAGACACCGAGGTGAAGCACTTCGCAAGGCTTCTATTAATGGAATTATTGCTCTGGGCAGAAGAAAAACATAATATTCCTCCTAACCAATCTGGGTACACACAAGTAGTCGGCACGCAACCAATATTTTATCACTCTCAGAAATAATGGATAAACTAAATGCGAATAAGCAACCGATCTACCTCTGCTTTGTGGATTTTAAGGCTGCATTCGACAGTGTGCAGCTTAACCTCCTCTGGCAAAAATTGGCACACTGGGGCATTCCTGCCCATCTTCTAACAGCAATACAGCTTCTATAAATGGGCACTTGGGCAAGAGTGAGAATTGGGAATGGCTCTTTCCTGTCCAGGAAATTAGAAACCTCCCAGGGTTTAAAACAAGGATGTGTATTTGTGCCATACCTGTTCAACCTCTTTTTGGCCGACCTAATCCGTGCCCCAGACCAAGTAAATGCTCTCGCCCTTAAACAAGGAGACATGTACATCTCGAATCTTCTGTATGCAGACGATGTTATCCTCCTTAGCCAAACAAAAATCGGTTTGCAACGTCTTGTTGACAAACTATCTCACTATTATCATCGGCACGTTAATAACTCGGAAGAAAACGAAGGTCATGGAAGTGAGTAATAGGATACAGAAATGGCAGAAATGGCATCCACAAGGACAACTGGAGCCTGTGAAAACTTATAGATACCTTGGAGTATTTTTTGACGATAAGGGCTCCTTCCACCAGCATAGGCTGGGCCTGCAGACGAAGGGTAATTCTTTACTTCTTGCATTTCACATTCTACAGACATTGTTGGACGGCCCAAATTACTTGCCACTGCTAAAGGTAATAGCCGCGAAATTATCACTGACCATCTCTTACGGAAGTGAGGCACTACGAGGTAGAGACGCAACAATTTCAAATTCGATCTCCACGAAAATAGTCAGATCGCTTTTTCATCGCTTTGCCAACGCTTCGCCGGCCCTGGTAAAGCTCGAGTTTGGTCTAATAAATCAATTAATTGCAAGAAAAGGAGCCTACATCAAAGTATGGAAAAGAATAAAGCCTTTGTCAGGAAACCAACTGTGCCAAGCTCTCTGTCACAAAGTGCAAACAAGTAAAAATGCACCTTCTCATCAATATCTAGACTTGGCCATTGACTAACTGGGAGTTCGATCACTATGGGAAAGGACCATGCCTCTAGACCCATTCAGAAAATAGATTACTGGTGTGAGGGAAAGAAATCTCTGTGCTTAACAACAAAGAGGCTCAATCAACCAGATCTCATGCCTGGATGATCTTAAATGAGTACAAAACTCCTAAACTCCAGCCTTACCTGGAGGCCGGGTGGTCCAGGCATCTCAGAAAGCACTTTAACAGATACCGCTTTGGCCTGCTTCCAGGCCGCTCTCACTCTGTGAGCTGGCTCCTAAGAAGGCTTGCTGCAGACTGTATAAAACCGGGGAGGAGAACATTGTTCACATGACTTGTGTGTGCCCTGGTCTACTGTACGAGACGAGGGGATTGCTAAAGAGTACTTTTTCACCAATGTGGCATTCGCTCATGTAGGCAGGTCTTGATAACTTGCTTTGAGGCAACGGATATTACTTTGAACTGCCATTTAACACATTTTTTACACCTCGCGGCAAAGAAGTTGGGATACTGCGTGGCTATGTTATTTTAAGTTTACTGACGCCATTTTGTACTCCCCTTTTAAACCTAGCTCACAGATAATTGCTATAACTGTAACTCTTCGAACTGTATTATTTATCTATTTTTTTGTATGTTTTACGGAATGTTGCTGTAGCGGCTTTAAAATGAATTAATGTATACTACGGTTTTAAATAACTATGCATAACAAAATCTATCTATCTATCAGTGCTGGTGACAAACTCTTAAAAAAAATCAAGACTCAAAACGGCCACATGCATCAAAGTCCGGTTTTGCGATTCCTTATTTGCGATTTTTAAGGAATCGCAAATAAGGAATCGCAAAATGGGATGCATGATTTAAATCGCATAATATTTGCGATTCGGTAAAAATCGCAATTTTTACCGAATCGCAAATATTATGCGAATTCTAATTTGCGATTTCGCAATTCCCATTGATTCCTATGGGCCAAAAGGCCCATAAATCAATGGGAATTGCGAAATCGCAAATTAGAATTCGCAAAATATTAATGCATTCCATGGGTGCAGGGGGGGGTCCAAAGGACCCCCCCTGCACCCCTGAAATGTATTTTGAAGTGCATGTTTCACACACACATGTCCTAAGGACATGTGTGTCAGTAACATGACAGTGTTTTAAAATGCAATTTTGAGCATTTTAATACATTTTCGCAAATTACCACGAGGTTCACCCTCGTGGTAATTTGCACCCCCTAATTGCGAATTCGCAATTTTAAAATTAATCATGCATTGCTTTTAAGGAATCGCAAATTTGCGATTCCTTAAAAGCAATCGCATTTTTGGAATTCGCTAAAAATAGCGATTTTGCCAAAAATGCTTGATGCATCCCAAAAACCTATTTAGGAATCGCAAACGGCCGAATTTACCGATTCGCACCGTTTGCACTTCCTAAATACGTTGATGCATGTGGCCATAAATGTATTATTATTTTTTAAATAAATTAAGCACAGATTATAGGGATGCTTGAGAATAAAGACTCTGAACCACCCACACTGGCGTCGGTTGTTATAGAAACCTGGCTTTCTTGAGCGGGATAGTTTTGTGTTAGCTAAATGTACTGTAACGTGGCTTACACCACTTCATATCCATAGTATTAAAAGCTTGCTTTGAACACCGTTGAAGAAGATGAAAAGAATCTCCCAGATTTGTAGCACTTTCCTGTGTCAAACCCTGAGGGGCGCTCTGTCTCCTGTGCCAATGCTGTGTGCAACCACTGACTTGCGCAGGGCCCTGGCAGGAGGTGGAGTAGAGCCAACATCCTCATGTTGACTTTCCTGCTCAATGGCTTCCACATGTTCCAAGCTCCATGTGTCTGCAATCATGCACACTATTTTTCTAGGAAGACAGAGGGCTCCATCGTTATTTTTGGAAATGCCTGGGACACACTCAACACGGATAGGTTCCACATTATATACTTTCATCACTGAGAGCCTCCCAAGGGAATTCTATCAATAGCAGTTATCATAAAAGATACAATTCAGAAATATTCCTGCTACACGATGCTGTGCGAAGGCTTACTAAGAGACCTTTGTTACAATCGTGTTTTAAAAAGTTATATTTGTAGAATAAGAACTCTTTTTGTATTTGAATATTCCATACATTCATGTGCATGAATTCAATGCTTGACTACCAATAGCTCATAGTCAGGGTGTACCTTTTAGTAGTGCAGCAAGTGCAGTGCAGATGCACATGGGGCAGCACAAAAGAGAAGACCAAGGGGCTTATTTACAAGCCCCTTGCGCCACTTTTGCGTCATTTTTAACAAGGCAAAAGTGACCCAAAAGTGGCGCAATGGCTTGTAAATCTGGCCCCAAGTCTTTAGATTCTTCAAATACTTCTTCATAGAGAACCGAATGCTTGAACTTATCCCTCACCCTATCAACTCCACCTCTGATGCCCACTCCCTTCTAAACAGCTTCAACACTTTTGCTGCCAAACTATGTGAACATTCACGCCGCAATTAAAAAAATCAAGTGCAAGCCAAAACCTTCAGCGCCCAGGTACTCTAAAAACCCTGCTGACAATAAACGATCCAATAAAATAGAAGAAAAACAGAACTCCGGATGACTAACTGATACTAAAGACCTTTTGCACACACGCAGGCATCTCATCAGCCACAGTAAATTACTACACAAATTTCATCAATTAAAACCACCAACAAAATAAGAACAGTTTGCAAGACAATCAAGCCCAGCCCACACCAGACCCATCTACTCCTCACTTCACAGAAAAATGCAATGTCATCAACATTTTCTTCAATTAAAAAATACAGAAGATTTTACAACATAGCAACAACTCCACGCCTGCTTCACCTTTTGCTCCAGCCACTCCTGTAAAACTCTGCAGTGGTCTGCCTCCACGTCCTATCTTTCTCAGATCTCGCCAATATGCTCAACTCCTTCAAAGCCACTTCTTAAGAATATGCGGGCACACGCATCATTGTCAATTGCATTCGCAAACGGTGCGAATCGCAATTTTTCGGCCGTTTGCAAATGCAATTGACAAAATTGGGATGCACCATGTTTTTCGCAATTTTAGAAATCACAATCATGTTGCAATTTCTAAAATTGCGATTGCATTTAAGAAAACGCAATTTGAGATTTCTTAAATGCAATGCATGAACATTTTAAATTTGCGAATTCGCAAATAGGGAGAGGTAAATGACCATGAAGTTGACCTTCATGGTAATTTGTGAAAACTTTCAAAAATGCACAAAAGTGCATTTTTGAAAGTTTCATTTTACACACACACATGCCCTTGGGGTATGTGTGTGTGAAAAATGCACTTAAAGTTATATTTCAGGGGTGAAGGGGGGGTCCTTTGGACGCCCCCCTGCACCCGTGAAATTGCATTTTGAATTTGCGATTCGCAAATTGATATTCACAAATTGAAAATGACTTCCCATTGATTCCTATGGGCCTCTATGCCCATAGGAATCAATGGGAAGGGATTCCTTAATTGCGATTCACAAATTGTGAATCGCATTTAAGGAAATGTAAGAAATCGCAAAAAAAATGCGATTTATTGGTGCATAGCCATTTGCGATTTCTTATTTGCGATTCCTTAATTTTCGCAATTAAGAAATCGCAAATGGCAACAATGATGCATGTTGCCGATGATGTCTTACGCTAGTCGTTGAACAAAGGTCTCTGGTTATGCTCACTCTCCCGCATTGACCAGTATCTATGATTCTCTCACTCAAAGTATCTTCCTAGAAGCTCTCAAGACAGTCTAGATCCTGCCACTCCTAAAGAAAGCTACTCTAGACCCTGATGACTTTGCCAACAAGACCTACTCTCATATACACCCTGGAGCTTCTAATGGAATTAACCGGCAATGTTCTCACTGGTTCTCCTCCTACCTTTTCAATCAACATCAGTTTGTTCATACGAGTACCTTCAGGTTTCAAAAGTTCTTTACCAACAGCTCAGACCTACAGCAGACCTTCCGAACTGACTTCTGTCATCTTCAACCTTTCATGGAGCTGCTTGGTTTGCTACTCACAAATAGCAGCAGTAAGATTCACCAATAATGCAATGATACACAGCTCTACTTGAAAGTCTCCTCTGTTTCAGATAACCAACACCTCGAACACTTCCTGCACATCATCCAGCCTTGGATGTCCAGCACCTACCTGAAGCTTAACCCAACCAAGAGAGAATCCCAGCTTTTTGCCAAGAACAACGAATAAGAAACAGTACAAACCTCACTCAATGGCTTGAACTTTGACAGATTCAAACCCTGACTTTCACTGAATGCAAGTCACTTAGATGCACCCTGTACATCAGCCTCACCCTCAAGGATCGCATTGCAAACATAACAAAAAATGACTGATACCAGCTCTCTCTTCTAAAGAAAGTAAAACTGTTTATTCCAGAAAGAGTCTTTAGAACTTCTGTTCAAGCCGTTGTACTCTCACATCTGCATAGTGGTAATGTCCTGCCTTATAGCCTCCCAAACTCCACATTGGCACCCCTGAAGGGCAGCCTAAAAGCCACAGCCCTTCTAATCCAGGGCCTGAAAAAATATGATCGCATCACCCCAACCTTGATGAAACTCCATTGACTCCCCATGCCAGCTTGCCCCATCTTCAAAACCAGCTGCATCATTTACAAAGCCAACATGACCAGGACCCCTGCTTATTATTCTGACCAGCTCACCATCTCTCATAGTTCTCGATACCCACAGCCTGGGCTCCATCACACCACAGACGAAGAAGTGCAGAAAATAGAAAGCAATTAAGTTGTTTTCCATTTATGTACCCATGATATGGAACAGCATCCCAGTTTCTTTCGAATCCCACCAGCTCTGCTCCAATTTTGGAAAAGGCTAAAAACTCACCTCTTTCACTACATCACAGTGCATTAATTGTCATAGCTTAGCTACCTCTCCTATCACTTGTTGACTTTCTTCTGCCTTTTGACTAGGTTTGCTCTATAGAAATACCATATACATACACAGACGGTGAACCCCTATGAGAGATGCTTTTCCACTTCCAGACCTGGGGATGGGGCCCATGTTCCTTGCTTACATTAGGGCCCTTGGAACCCTTGCTGTGCAACTACTCAAGGCATGCATAATGAAAATTGTTTCTAAATTAGTTAAGTAGACATCAATTGACAAGAAATCTTGATGTATCTAAACTATGGTACCAGTAACTGAATACTGCAACATTTAAAATTACCTTTTACAGCAAACAATTTAATTTTAATTTTATAAATATTCACCAAGGGATCCATACGCATTCAGAATACAAAGCCACAGGACAACAGTTGTTTCCTATTAGAATGGGAGGGGTGGAAGCAGTCCATGGCGGCAGGCTTCCCCCAGCCAGCGTGAATCAACTCTACATTATACACAATGACTAGACACACAAAACAACTGTGCACAGGTGTCAATAGGGACTCAACAGTCTATAGTGGACTTTTAAAAGTCTGCAGCCAGCTTTGTATTTTCCTAACTATTATTGAGAGCTAAATTGTATGCAAAATCCATATAGCTTAATCCAACTGATGGCAGAATCAGGGGATGGAAACTTCAGGATAATAAGTTATAGGGAAGTAGGGAGGGAGTAGTTGCTCACAATAACCCCTTTGCATTTATTGTATCTTGCACTTATAACAACTTACAGCAAATACGTTCAACTACTAGCAATGGCATGGCTATACCTCCTAGTTTCCATTCCTCTCAAGAGTCAAGTTCATGCCCTTTGCCACCCCTATACAATATCCAGGCCATCAGATTCCCCGTGAGATTAGAGTATTAGGTGCTACACCTGGTAAGAAGAAAAAAATTGAGGGAAGGCGCATCTCCTCCCATAGGAGAACATCAGGTAGATATTGATGGTATTAGCACACGTGGTATGTCAATGTTATGATGATGGCCGGGTAAGGTCACTAATGTCACCTCCAGTCCATCCACACAAAGGTCCCCAGAAAAAGTTTCTACTATCATAGGCTATTTTGGTGGGAGGGTAAAAGAAAAACTGTAGGAATGGCCTACCTCTAGCTTGAAAACTAAGGGCCTGATTTAGGGTTTCGCAGACGGAGGGTATCCCTTCCGGATGGCAGAGGCCATTCCTGCGCCATCCCAAGGCCCTTCGGACAAATTTGTACTTTGACAGGAACCACCGCCACTGTGGTTTCTCTCAATGTATGAAAAGTTATGACGGTGGGCTATCAAACTATTCAAATATTTTTTGTACTTCAATAACAAACAACTAATGGCCCTTCACCCTAGGAGCATTCTCCCAGGGTGTGCCTTACCTGTGTTTCCTGGTAGTGAACAGACCAGAAAAAAAGGCTTTGGAGGAAGTATTCAGAGGACAGAGCCAATGGGGAGTCCATTGACAGAAAAAGTACAGGCCTCAACTCTAAATAGGGTGGGCGTACCATAGATTTGGCAGACAGGGTATTTCATTTAATTTGCAATGGAGCACTCTGCCCGCCAAACTCTAAATCAGGCCCTATGTAACTACATCAAAGTAAATAGGGAAACAGTATGTTTGTTTCAAAATGGACTACAATCAATGTTACATATCACCAATATCAGAGCCAAATTGTAGTTGAAAATCTCGATAGCAGAATTAACTTTCTCTCATTTGCTGCCGAGTTTATGCGTTCATGGTAACTACAATATGATCCTAGGGGTTGGGTGTCACATTGGCATGCCCCATAATGGCATGCCTTACTGCTCATGCAGCAAAGTTGACTCACTACTGACGTCAGGACACCCCCTCCTCAGCTGCTGGTCCCCACATCATCTGGATAGGCAGGACTAGAATTCGACCTACCAGAGCACATAATCGTGTCCCCTTACCATTTACAATCATTTCAAGGGCATTTGGTGACTCAACTGCTAACGTTAGAGCTGAACAGACTGATCCCGCCCTCATGCAGCCCTTCCCACCACTGACTGGTTCCCCCTGCAAAACTAAATATCACACATGCTAACACCACACTGTATTAAAGAAGGGTATCTTGCCTAATGTCAGACCTCAAACCAACCCCATTTCAACGAAGGCAATTTCTATTACTTCTACTATTATCTCTTCAAGGCTACACTCCATTTGGTGACAACAAGTTCTGAACATGGCTCGAAACATATTATGACCTTGTGGTACATGATCTCTCCTAGGTCTTGCTACTCAAGTGAAGAGAGCAAGAGCACATTTTTTGACAAAAACCCTGTGAGAAACAAGGATTAAATTTGCCTGAGACCTCCAAATGTCAACCACTGAAGCCCAAGGACCCATGGTGTTTCACATTTGCCAGTGTTGGAGAGTGCCTGAGTAGCACTAATAGGGCCTCATTACAAGTTGTCCATTATTTGAACTCATCATGAAGGCCCAATGGGCACAGGTCACAGTTGAAACAGATGGCACTTTAGAGCCCTTCATTCACGATAACAGATGGGGTATCCAAGGTGGCAGGATCTTTAGTGCCCCTGAAATTCTGAATGAGATTTTCTGAAGTGTTTGTGACCAGAATCTTACTGATCCACTGCTGCCTTGAGCATGCTGATGAACTGAAAATCTTCACTAGTGATGTTTCCTCCTAAAGCCAGGAACATCTGAGTCTCCTTTAGTCTTAGGACCTCACTTTAAGAGGTGCAAGACAAAGAAATGTAGAGTTGTTGCCCTTTCTTTGAAAAATATTTTCTCCATAGAGGTTCTCATTTCTAACGCGGAAGCCATGTTGAGGGAAGAAAACAGCGTTGGAAGCATGGCTGACAAGCTGTCACTAATGCCCTTTCAGAAGAAAAGGACTTTCTTCTTAAATTACATAATGAGGTCCCCATGGGCGGACAGTTTTTTTCCACATTGTAGGGGACTTTCTGGACATTTCTGCCCAGGACCACCATTACCAACATGGAGAAACTAGACAGAAGGGACAGCAGTAGGAATGGCATCAAAGTGCCACCATAAATAGGACGATCCTTCAGATTGCATCCCCAACGGATGATGATCTGCACAAAACTTTTGCAACTGTTGAGAGAGCAGAGCTGATCTGGCTGGAAACTTGTGTACTCCTGATCTCTAAATGAAGTAGTGAACTGAATAGATGTTTGCAAATGGCCTGTTACCACCTACTCTAATGAGGGCCTTGGTCTTATGTATTCCATTACCTATAGTTTTGCTTTTTTGCTCACACCCATAGTACCAAAGAATAGAAAAAAACATACACATAAACTCTTCTGTAGGATGGTAGGACAGACCTCACAAAGCACACACACAAAGTTCAAGGCAGACATAAATACTCTCTTCCTCATGTCAGAAAGCACCTTACCTGGTCCCATCATTCTCTGTACAACCTGAATGCATTGTTGTGTGCTTTGGCTGCTACAACTTTAAGAGCCACAATGCAGGCTGCTGCTGAAAACGGGGGCATGACCTTTTTGTATATTCATTGGGCCTGGATCTCTCGTCAGGGTCACCCTAGAGTTTTGTCTTCCTCCGCTATATTTTGCTGAACTTGTTTTTGTTGGCATTAGGACTCTGCGAGCTTTGCCCCTGCACACCAGTGCTAACATGCTTGTGCTCTCTCCTTAAAACATGGTTACATTGGCCTACATATAATTGGCATATTTAAATCTACCTATAAGTCCCTAGTAAATGGTACTCCATGTACACAGGGACTGTAAATTTAATACTACTAGCAGGCAGCAGCACCTATTGCACCACCCACTATAGTATCACTGTAAACATGTCTGAGGCCTGCTACAACAGCTTATACTGCATTTTTGGCTGCCATTTCGACCCGACAAAATAAGCCTTTTTTCAAGGCCCAAGCCTTCCGTTTTATTATTTATAATTCATCCTGAAGGTAGGCCCTAACCAACTATGCTGCACAGTGTATTGTATTTAAAGCGTAGGACATATATGCTTAGGTTTTACATTTCCTGACAGTGAAAAACTCATAAAGTAAGTTTCTACTGCAGTAAGACCTATCTGTCCCGTAGACTAACAATGGTACCTTACTGCCTTTAATAAGTGCAAATTTCAGATTGGGAGCAGTTAGAGAAATGCAGTTTATAATCAAATGAATTGTAGTTTCAAATCATCTGTAATGGTGAAGTTAGGTTTCGAGATACAATGTTGAAAAAGCCACTTTTAGAAAGTTTGCCTTTTCTTGCCCATACCAACTGTGCCTTTCTGCCAGAGCCCTGGGTCACGTGACTTTGAATAGTTCTACTGTTGGGTCTTGTCTATTGCTTCCAAACACTGGAACAAAGAAGGCCTAGGTGTGAGGGGCATGGGTCTTCCTGACAGAATGGTTGTGGAAGAGTTGTCTCCAGCCCTGATTAACCTTCAAAGGGCTCTGCCTGCTGCACACACATCGGAACCTGACACCAGAGTCTCTATGGTGAATTGGTGTGCCTGGGCAGTTTTTCCAATGTGCAGATTTCAATAGAATCCTCAGACCTACCTGTGGGGTCCTTATGGCAAGAGACCAATCATCATGCTGCTAAACCTGGCTGTATACAATTCCAAAGATCAATTTAAAATTTTCGTTTTGGCCTGTGACATACCTGAAAATATCCAGCTTACAATTTGCAACAATCATTTTTTGCATCCTTGCAAGAACATAGAGAAACATATATTAATTTAGGAACAAAATCTCCCTAAAATGAACGATGTATGCATGCAAATAACTTTATTTAGCACATGTACCACTCACCAGCTGTCCACATTGACCAGCTAAGACCACTTCCTTAATCGGCTCACCTTGCTCACTTTGGCCATATCAGGGTAAACTCTCTATTGGCAGGAATTTCGCCAAAGTCAAGGGTAACTGGCATGTCCACATACAGCTAAAGTGGTCCATTGGTGACCATCGTACACTCAGGACCTGCTTTAGCACTGGTGGCGCCCAGTGCGACAGTGTTTTTGGGTGCCCCCCCCCCATGACCACCTCCGCCACGGATTCCCTCCCTACCACCCTTTAACAGTCTCCATAACCACTCTCTCTCAGATGCATTTAATCAATTTGATAGCGTTACTCATAAAAGTGTAGGGTGTAAGAGCACTTTACATAACACACACATTACACAGAGGCTATCAATCCTAGGTGTGTAAATCAGTGCATAGAGGCAGAGGACAGCAAGGGGTGGAGTCATATATTATCAATACAGGTAGGCAGTATAGTTGAAGAGTACTTGGTCTGGAGAAGCACAAACTCTGAAGTTAATAACAAGAACTGATTTGTACCCAAATGAACCCTTTTTGCAACATTGGAATTATGAAAGTTTGGGGAAAAATCCATACTCTCTAACTAATCCATACCTTGAAGTCTGCACGTAGATCTTTGATGACATTTAATAGCTTACTGTAAACTGAAACTAACAAAAGGAAGTCCCTGAAAAAAGCAGTAAACCACCAACCTATTAACATTACATTAACTTTGTGATTTGCATGGTACATGCTCTTTGCAGCAGGCATATTATTCCTCTGCGCTACCTTACCATGAATCAAAACGTCCAGGAGTCAAAACTTCCACTAGACAAAACTCTGATCTCGCCTGGAAGAACATTAACCACCAGAGTTTTCTTGACATATTAATTGTTACCTGAAAACTGCTAGAGGTCAGGAAGGCGGCAGCAGGTGCGTTTAAGCACAACATAAACCAGCAAACAGGCGCCCCCATGTGGAGTCAGCACCCGGTGCGGTGGCACCGGTCGCACCGCCCTGCATACACATTCACAACGTTCCACCATTGAAATGTTTTAAAATGTCACCCCTGACCTTCAGGTAAACCTTCACTCCACTTGTAAGCCTAGTAAGTGTTTTCCAGTGTTTTGGCCCAATGTGGGCAATTCCAAAGAGGCGACCTCTGGGAGTCACCACTGTTGCTGTGTGACTTAACCATGCTGTAACCATCTGCAAACAAGGTTTGTAACCCAACAAGAAAATAAAATGTTCAGCCTTAGAAACTGAGCAAGGGGAGACCAATGAACCCACACCATTTTGTTGCCTTCCAACCACCAATTCAACCATCTTAGTAGCTATATTTGCATGCAGTCCTTTAAAACGTATTACACAATCCATTGGTTTGGGTTGGTATAAAAATGCACCAAAATACCTGATACTTTCTTATTCCCAAAATATACATGCAGTCTATTGAGCCAATTAAATTCAATTATCTGGAAGTGTTTAACACCTTGGCTGCGCAGGATATTCCTCTGCTGTGCTGGGCCATAATGATAATGGATGTGGTCATGACGAGCTGAGCTCGTCATGAGCACCGAAGGGGTTAATCTTGTAACCCTTGCATTCAGAAAGCTTCCATTACTGTGTCCATCCGTTTTAGGTCTCAATCTACAGACAGCTTTAGCTATCTGCTGTCGAAAACTTATTGGGCTAGATGTACGAAGAAATAGCGACTCACAAATCGGTTGCAAAATGGTTTACAAATGGAAGAATGGCTTTTTGCAATGTACAAAGGCCACTTTCGCAAACCAAAAATTTTGATGGAACTATTTTACGACCCTGTATTACTTGCAACCCAGATTACAGAATTTCAATTATAGACTCACTAATTGCGATTATCAAACTGTATGTTAGAGGCTGTCGCAAATTGCGACTAGTCGCAAAAAAGCTTGCTTGCACAATTCATTCAACAGCAATTCAAACCATGTACTGGGTGCAAAGTACAAAAGCAGGCAAAGAATGCATTAGGTCTTTCCACAATGGCTGCTCTGTACGTGATTGCAAGGAGGATGTGAATACTGGCTGCTCAGCAGAGGAGGAGACAATAGAGAATTTTCAGAGCCAGTCTGGCCATTTTTCAACAAACAAGAGGAAGAAATAAATAACAAATACAGCCTAAGTAGCAATGTCATAATGGAGATTATTGCCCTTTTAAAGCCACATCTAGAAAGCAGCACTCTATGCAGCAATTCTATCTCCACTCATGTTCAGGAGTTGTGCTTGTTACATCTGTTTGCCTTTGGCAGTCACCAGGGTGTGATTCCTATCGCAGAAGGGGTGTGTCAAAGTGCGCTTTCACGTCTCTTCCCTTACTTCCTAGATGCCATCCTTCTCTATAACCACCGCCACATATACCTACCCAGGAATGTTAATCAAAGTCAAAGTACCAAATTGCAATGTTACAGGACTGCCAAATTTCCCCATGTCTTTGGGTGTATATATAGGTCATGTGGGCCTATATGTCCTCCATCCCATCTTAAATATCTTTTTAGGAACATTGTATACCATTCAATATTCAAGTGACATGCAGTGCCCACCAAGTAATAATTGATACTGTGTGACAATATCCACGAAGCACTCATAACTCCTTCATGTTTAGGCACAAGAGAATATACAGACAACTGGACAGAGGGGAGTTTGATGTAGGTTATTTATTAGGTACTGAAAAACAATTAAATACAGATATGTTTTGGGGGGAATCCTTGCAAAATGTTTGTAGGCTGACACTAATGTATGTTTTTCAGGTTATAATGTGTATGCCACACAATCCTGGATTCCCACAGCATACCTTTCCCCCACCTGCCAAAATGAACTATACAATAACGCACATTGTCGCACCAGGACTGTGACTGAGCGGACATTTGGCCTACTGGAAGCTAATTTCCGGTGCCTGAATAAGATTGGGGTGCCTTACAATATGTACCAGAAATTGCATGTAAGATAGTAGCAACGTTTGCCATCCTACACAATATTGCCACCAGGAGAGGCCTTTACATTGCGGTTCCAGACTCAGAGGACGAAGATCCTGGGCGACCCGTTCGGAAGCTTACAGATGAGAGCAGAGCAGCGGAGGGGATAAGGGGCAGTGACAAGCTTGCCACACATTTCTACTCAAGGTAAGTCATATATGATTCCACAAAATGTTAAGAAAATTGTATCATACTTATTTTATGTTCCAAAGTAAAGATACCTTTACTGCCAGGTGTTTCACAGATGTTTCAAAACAACTTGTAACTTTCACAAGAAAATGCAACATGATGTCCTCATGAAAGTATGTTACAACACTGACATGAAAAAAACAGCAAAGTAGGCACTCCCTATCTGTGACCCTCAACGCTTTTTGTGACTGCGTCCAGAATGGGATGTGCTTCCATGTTGACATGTAGGAGTACGGCTGCTACTGCCTGACAGCACACCTGCATCTGTGGCAGAGATGCTGCTGATGCTGGACAACTCCTCACTATCACAATGTTCTGCTCCTACCCTACTTGCCATCTGGGCTGTTTGTGTGGCCTCCACTGCAGTGGTAATCTGCCCGAAGTCCCTCGATACATCCCCACTGAAGTGGCCAATTTCTACCTGTTTCAGAGAACAGGGGTCCTAAGGGTTTACAATAAGACAGTAGAATAATAATATAGACTACAATCAGTGCTATATTTTTGAACGCCCAGCCGGACGTGAGTTTATTTAAAGGATAATGTAAAGTCGTGTTGACCCAGAGAGGGGCCAAGATAAACAACAAGATAGGGTACAGTCCTGTACCTATCCCAGAAAGAATTAGAGAAAACAAATCAAGGTCAGAGAGATGGAAGAGAGGAAGAAGTTTTTCAGGCAAAAGACAAATTATTGAGCCAAAGGGTGACTTGTACTTTCAATAAGTAATTAATTACAACAAATGGACCTGCACTGCCAGTGAAGGGGGTAGAAGTTGATCGAGCTTCACCCACCCCGCCGCCGCTTCCATCAAGAAGCAAGCAACCCCGTATGTACATAACTGAAAGGAGACATCCTTCTCCTGGATCACGGACATTTCCTCCAAAACCCGCCACGCTGCCGCTTTCATTAAGAAGCAAGCAACCTTCGAGTGTCAGAACTGAAAGGAGACACCCTGCTCCTACAAAACGGATAAAATCGCCAAAACGAATTAATACACCCTCCAAACGGCTACATTAAATGTAGCCAGCCTCCTGTTTACTGAACCGGCAAGAATTCCCCTCCGCCGGTCATAAGAAGCAGTGCTTACTCCAGGCGACTACATGCTTTAGCGCCAGGCTTTGCAGGCATTAATTTTATAATTGTCCTGATGATGATCCCAGTGTACTATGAGCCCTTAGGGATCGAAACGTCGACGCACTATGCAGTGTAACATATGATCTCATATGTATAATTGTAATTGTTTACACTGCAGGGTGAATTTGTTGTAATTAATTACTTATTGAAAGTACAAGTCACCCTTTGGCTCAATAATTTGTCTTTTGCCTGAAAAACTTCTTCCTCTCTTCCATCTCTCTGACCTTGATTTGTTTTCTCTAATTCTTTCTGGGATAGGTACAGGACTGTACCCTATCTTGTTGTTTATCTTGGCCCCTCTCTGGGTCAACACGACTTTACATTATCCTTTAAATAAACTCACGTCCGGCTGGGCGTTCAAAAATATAGCACTGATTGTAGTCTATATTATTATTCTACTGTCTTATTGTAAACCCTTAGGACCCCTGTTCTCTGAAATAAGTTAAACTAACCCATGGTCCGAAGGCCTCAGATTGGGTTCCCTTGTGTTCCAAAATGATAACAATTTCTACCTGTAGCGTCACAGTCTGCATTGATGAGGTAGAGGTGCCATGTGCTAACCTTCCAATAGACATTGTTAAGGCATCCGTACGTGCACTGTCCACTCTCTTTCCCTTTGAATGGCATTGCCCTCTGCCATCTGTAGGCATAATTTCTGTAGGGTACTTGTTAAGCTGCCCATTTAATGTCCATCCTAGACTGATTGACTGCCAACTGATTGGCTACTGTATGGAAACCAACATAAACGTTTTTCCGCGTGGTCTACAATTTGTTGTTCACCATTTTATGTTTAAAGTATTTTATTCAACATGACACACCAAGACAAATACACATCATCATGGAACAACCTATGTCGGCCAGAGAACCCCGACCTTTGCAAGAGCTATTAGGTATAGTCCATATATGGTAGTCCAGCATGGCAATAGAAAGAGTGCATTGACCCAGCATGACACGACATTTCGGTACAAACACCCCCCAACCCCCAATTTCCAACTTCCCCAGCCCAACACCCCCCCACCCTCCCCTCCCGTCGTCCAGTGCACTATCTTTATCCAATGTGTACAGTGAGGCCACAGCTCACAGGGGAAGTGCGTCTCGAACCCATTCACCGGTCCGGAGCAGCCGGGCTCGTAAGCCGCAGGAGGCGGAAATATCTGGGACAAGTAAGTTCTCTAAACTCTGTGAGCAATAAAGAGTGGAACGGTTGCCAGAGTTCATTAAATTGTGCTATGTCCCCCGCCACCATGAGGGACAGTTTTTCCATGCCCAGCTCATGCCACAATCTATGGAGCCAGCCCGTGACAGTGGGCGGTGTGACAGTGCGCCAGTGTGTCAAGATGTTCTGGACCGCGGAGCCTAGGGCGATGGCTATTTGCCTACCTCTGCTAGACTTAAGGGGATACATCAGGCCATTTGGGAGTCCCAACAGGGTATATGCAGGGAAGCGTGGAAGCTCTATACCAAAATGAGAGTCTATTTCATCCAGCACCTCCTTCCAATAGGCGTCTAAAAGAGGGCAATCCCATAAAATGTGCGTAAGTGTGCCCCGTTGTCCGCACCCCCGCCAACATGTGTCCTCCCTACTGTGGTCAAATTCGTGAATCCTCTCAGGTGTGTAGTACCAGTAGGTGGAGACCTTGGTCAGTGTGTCCGTAAGGCCCATGTGATATGCCGAGTCACGCGCCCTATAGGAAATGTGTCCCACTCCTTGGGGCTCAGTGTTCTCCCTAATTCCCGCTCCCATCTCTCCCTCCCCGGATTGTAGAAGTGTGATGAGGGTAGTTGTAAAAACCTGTACAGATCTGTGATTAGTTTCGAATCCAACGTACGTGACAACAGCCACCTCTCATACGGCGAGAGGAGTCTATCCGCCGTTTCTCTCACTTGTGGCTGAAGAGCCCAATGTCGGGCTTGCATATAGCGTTGTCTTTCGGTCTCGGGAAGAGAGAATTCCTGGCGGAACTGCATAAATGGGACGACCCCCTCCGGGCCATAAATATGACACAGAGCTCTACACCCCGCCTGCCTCCAATGCGTAAAAGCCCCTTTCTCCATTCCCGGGGTAAAGCCCAGGTTGTCCACTAACGGTGAGAGCGGCGACGGAAATGAGGTGAGGTCATAATTAAGGCAAGTAGCGTCCCAGACCCGCAAGGGCACCCTGGTGATGAAAGAGGCATATAAATTCTTAGGTCGGTGAGACCGGCGCAAAAACGGTATCTCCTGCAGGGGCCTGCCCGCCACCGCCTTGTCCTGGAAAAGCCAATGCTTATCCGATTCCCATCTGCACCATTCTACGAAATACCGCAGTTGCGTTGCCTGAAAGTATTTGCGAAAGTCGGGAATGCCCAGACCTCCCGCCTCAGGAGACAGAAGGGAGAGAGCCCTGCAAATCCTGGGTTTTTTCCCTTGCCAAATGAAGCGCGCCACCTCTGACTGCAACTGCGGGATCCACCCGGCTGGTGGTTGGAGCGGCAGGGCCCTGAACAAGTAAAGAACCTGTGGTAAGATCGTCATCTTAATGGCAGCAATCCTACCTAACCAGGAAAGGGTGCCGCGGTTCCAACGACCCAGTTCCTCTCTAATCTTCGCCCCCAAGGCCGAATAGTTAGCCGAAACTATGGCCGGTAACGTGGGCGCTATCTTGATCCCCAGATATGGTATCGCCTCTGATGACCAGAGCATGGGGAATCTATGCTGTAGGTACGTCCTAGTGGCCGGGGCCAGGGAGATGTCCAAGGCTACCGACTTCCCCACATTCATCTTAAAGCCGGAGACTGCACCAAAGGAGGCCAACTCCTCCACACAAGCCGGCAAGGCTGTCCAGGGTGTAGCTAAGGTGAAGATGACATCGTCAGCATATAGGCTAATCGCATGCGTAAAGCCACCCATCCGTATCCCCTCCACAGCCGGGTTGGCCCGAACCCGTTGGGCAAACGGCTCCATGTATAAAGCAAAAAGCAAGGGTGAGAGTGGGCAGCCTTGCCTGGTGCCACTCGCAATGTTGAAGGCAGTAGAAGTGTATCCATTCACGCGGACCACAGCTGTTGGTTCTTTGTAGCAGTTGAGGACCATGGAGCGAAACTTCTCCCCTATGCCCTCCTTCACCAGGACCTGTTCCAGGAAGGGCCAATGCACTCGGTCAAATGCCTTCTCCGTGTCCACCGCCAGCATCATTCTCTCCCCAGGAATCCAGGAGGCCTTCTCCAGCAAGTGGACCACCCGCTTTGTATTGTCGACCGTCTGCCTCCCTGGGACAAAGCCGGCCTGGTCAGGGTCAATGAGACCGGGCAGGTGAGGCGCTAATCGACTGGCCAAGATCCCGGTGTAGAGTTTTAAGTCTACGTTCAAAAGGGATATCGGTCTATAGGACCCACAGAATTTCGGATCCTTCCCCGCCTTAGGGATGACCGTGATGGAGGCTCGCAGGAGATCAGCCGGGATGGCCCCGGGTTCCGCGAATGAGTTAAAAAGGCGAGTAAGGACAGGGGCTAGCGATGTGCAAAACGTTTTATAAAAAAGCGCAGAGTAGCCGTCCGGGCCCGGTGCTTTGCCATGTTTAAGTCTGGCAATAGCCGACACCACCTCTTCTATTCCAATATCCCTATTCAGGTGTTCCGCCTGCAGAGGATCCAAGGACGGCAGGGCGACCGAATCCAAATAAGAGGTCGTGGCCGCCTCGTCCGGTGGATCACCGGCATAAAGGTCCCCGTAAAACCCACGGAACACGGCCGAGATACGAGCATCCTCCGTCTCCACCCTCCCCGCAGGGTCGGAGATCTCCTTTACTAGCTGGCTTTGACATGCAACACGGAGCCTATTGGCCAGCAGCTTGTCACAACGGTCACCCCCGGTATAAAAGGCATGGCGCAGCAGGAGAGCTGCGTACTCCGCCCGGTCCATATCCAGGGCCGCCAGAAGCTTCCTTGCTTCCTTGAGCTGCCACCAAATCCTTGGTGCCCCTGTCCTGGGGTGGATCAACTCAAGCTCCCGAACCTTATCGGTAGGCTCATCCCTCTTGGCCCTACGTTCCTTGTTTTCGGCTGCGGAGATCGCTAAAAACTCCCCTCTGAGGACAGCCTTCAGGGCCGCCCACTGTGTGGCTCTGGTGGTGTCAGCGTTATCATTGTGGGCCAGATAGTCGCGGAGCACGTCCTCAATACGGTCTACCACCACCTTCCTATGCAGCAGAGTATCCCGAAGGCGCCACGTCCTTGAAGGATGGGTTGCAGGGGGCAGACACAACGAGGCCTCGACCGGGGCATGGTCGATAAAGATAATACTCCCATGTCCGCCGCTGAGACCAGCGCCCGCACCGGCGACATAACCAGAAGATGGTCAAGCCTCGCATAGGTCTTATGTGCGTGGGAATAATATGAATAATCCCGGTCTGTGGGGTGCATATGACGCCAAAGGTCTAGTAGGTCTACCTTTGCAAGCCGTGCTTTACAGCCGGCCGAGAATTCCCCAACCTGTGGGGAGCGTTGCGCCGATCTATCCATGGCAGAGTCGAAGACCATATTAAAATCTCCTCCAAGGATGACATGTCTGTCGGGCGAGGCAGTGATATCCTCCACTGCTAACAGCAGGAAACGGTCTTGCCTGTCATTGGGGAATAGAGGGATCCGATCGTGAATGTGAGTCCCCCCACCCTGAACCTGTGTGCTAACAACCTGTCCTTCTGCTCAGTGAACTTATGGAGATGCTCCCCCTTAAAGTGTCTGGCCACCAGGATCGCTACCCCTGCTGTCTTGGTGGTGCAAGAGGAGAAGAATTGGATTGGAAATTTATGGGAGCGCGGTCTATGCGTGTCTTGTGGCAGCAGGTGTGTTTACTGAAGGAGGCATATGTCCGCGTGGGTATTCTCTAACAGGGAGAGCACCGCCCGCCGCTTGACGGGGTTATTCAGACCCCGGACATTCAGGGTCATAATCTTAAAAGTGTAAGGAGGCATAATGGACGGAGTGTGTGGAGGCGTGGCCGCTCTGCGCGGGGGCCGCGGAAGGCGTGAGCACCCGCCTCAGCTGCAGTAGCAAAACAGCGGACACAGAATAGTGTGTGTGCCCGGAGCTCCCCTCGCTTGGTAACCCGCTGTGTGTGGCTGACACTGGTGTGTCCGTGGGCTGCGCCGCGCATTGCTCAACCCATCCCTTCTTTTCCGCATGCGCACCACTACCCCTTCTGGCCAAAACAAGGTAAAGATAGACAGCAAAAATAACACATATCAGCACTGTACACTGGACGACTCCCACTCCCTCACCCAACTCCCGGATCCCACCCTGACAGTCCCACACCCCAACTAGACCTCCCCCAGACCCCCAATCCCACCCCCTTCTCCCCTCAAACTGTTCCAAAGAACCATTGTCCAAGTCCGGTCCAGAACGGACAAGTCTATGGAAAGTCACAAAAGTGGACGTCCAGCCACCACACACACCCCCGCTCTCCCCCCCCTGCCCCCGGGCCCCCAAACCTGCAATTCCAATAGAGCGATGTCTATCTCCCCTCGGAGTTCTCCTCAAGCAGTCAGCGCAACTTCACCAGTCGCCGTCTCTCTAGCAACTCCTCTCACTGCACTGCCCATATCCGCCCGGATTGTAGGCGAGTCTGGTCTCGCCGAAGAAGCGGAGTGTCGGCGGCCTGGGACCGACTGCCAGCCATCTCTGGTGACACGTCGACGGCGCGGGGTGGGTGCGTCCTCGTCGGTTGCCATGATGCCCAATACCGCGCAGGTGTCTTGAAGGGAGCGCAGCTGATGCAATGTACCATTCCATCGGAAGATGAGTCGGAACGGGTGGCCCCAAGAGTACCGAGTGTCATGCTCTCGAAGGAAGTCAGTCGCAATTTTAAAGGACTTGCGCTTCTGTAGTGTGACCACCGAAAGGTCTTGGAAGAGGGCCACACGATGACCCCTGAACTCCAGAGAAGGCTTAGTTCGGGCCACCCGGAGGATCCTTTCTTTTAGGGGGAAATCCGGCAAGTAGGCCAGGAGGTCGGGAGGGGGCGCCGGGGTTCTGCGCCGTAGGCCCACCCTATGTGCCCTGTCGATTCTGACAAGAAAGTCGGTTGGCTCATCCAATATTTCTTTGAACAGTTCCTGCAGGTAGCCTGCCGCGTCCTCCCCTTCTTCTCCGAGAGGCACACCCCGGACCCGAATGTTATTCCTCCGAGAACGGTTCTCAAGGTCCTCTACGTGTGATTGAAGATCGATTTGTTGGTCCCGCAGCCGTATTACCTCTTGCTGAAGCTGCGTAAGTTCTTCATCTCGGGCGTGTCCGGCCTCCTCTACGGAGGTCACCCTCTCTCCCAGGCCATCGACCTCCCTCCGTATCTCTCGAACCTCCCCCGCCACCTCCTGTTTTAGTGTCTGAAAGTCCTCTCGGAGGGAGCTAAAGAGCGATTCAAGTAAGGACCTGGTGACTGGCGGTTCTCCTCCACTCGCCCCCTGGGAGCTGCTCGAATGTCCTGAGGAGTGCTGTCCTCGATCTTGCCGCGCAGTGCCCCTGTTTAGCATGTATGGTAGGGTCCGATCACCCTTCTTATTCCCCTTATTGCCGGCCATCCTGAGCGCTATACTGGATTCTTCAGTCGTCACCAGCGATACCTGTGGTCGCCGCCCCTCCGGGCCACTGGCCAGCCGACCTGCCCCGGTCTCCTGAGTCCTCTGGGTGATCGGCCAGACCCGGCAGAGGTCTCCCACAGCTCCGGGTGGGCTCCGCGGCCGCAGTACAGCTCCACAAGCTCGGTCACGCCGCAGGGCGGACCCGGCTCCAGTTCCGGCCGGAGTCGAAGGTCGGCCCCGTCCCCGGCCCGGCGTCCGGAGCTCGCCGATCGTGTCCCCAGGCTTCCTTTTGCCTCGGGATCAAGGCACCTGAGTCCCCACCGCTTTCCGCTGCCGCCAGATAGTAGCGTGGGGGGAGATCAGCGTTAATTCAGCAGCCTAGGGGCCCAGGCTCGGAGGAGATCGCGGCAAGTGCGACCACTCACTCCGCCATCTTGGCCACGCCCACCTTGTTCACCATTTTAAATAGTTGTGGCTGCAGATGCTGTGCTTGCAGCATGTAAGCCTCAAGCCTACCAGACAATGCTTGATCTTCTGAAGTTGCCTGGGGCACAAAGGCTGGTTTCCACGAGAAGTACCATGGCACCTACCAGCACACACTATGAGATGCTGCTGTCAGGGACTGAAAACTGGCTACAGGATTGGAGTAGATGGGTGGATGCCACCATCCTCCTCAACTGGTGGTGGTTGAGTGGAAAAAAACGCACAGCTGGAGGGGCCATGAGGTGTAAAAGGTTGACTCCCCCTCAATATTTGTACAAACATTGTCTCCCTTAGGTGCATCTGTTTGAATAATGGGCATACTATTAATGTTATAGCACGGGAAACACATTTCTCTTTAGTTGATATAATTTCTTTAATAAATGGCTGACACTGACTACAGTGTGTTTCTTCTTAACAACTAGTCCCATAATGCAGTATAAAGGATTCTTTTGCTACGGAATCATCCCTTATTAATGTCTGTATCAGTTTAAATTGTACATGCATGTGGGAGACACTATTAAGTTAAGAAATGCTCCTATTACAATGTTAATTACAAACAAGGTACACTTACTTTGCGATGGTGCAGGTGTGAAAGTGTCAATGTTGGCACAACCAACCCCCCTCTGGCTCTGGGTTGTCTCTACCAGTGCCTCCAGTGTAATGGGTGGGGATACAGCAGAGGGTCCACTTCCTGTTGTCTGGAAGTCACTCAGGCACATTGTTACCTTTTCTTTAGTGCTGAACCAGAGGTCGTATCACCTCTTTCGTATCTCTTCATCAGGGTGCTGTGCCACACCTACAGTATTTATTTTCTGCTGTCTCTCCTGCCAGATTTTGTGCTTTTGTGCCCCCGCACAGTCATAGATGACCACTGCGCAATAACTCATGCTCCAAACTTCTTTATTTAGCAAAAAAGGCCACTTTATTAAGACAGGTGCAAAGTATATCTTCTCAAAAAACATCTTGCAAATGATCTGATAAAGCAAATCCCCAACTGTAACTTAGCATAGCTACCAAAACATAACCCCCACAATGTTGACCCAAGCAAACCCAGAAGAACTAACTCCTGTTGATAGATCCCCTTCATTTTCCTTTCCTTACCACGTGACTGTTTACCCCACCTCCCCCCTTTGAGGATGGACAATCCCACTCAAGACTGCCCACCCCCCAGAGAAAATCCGCCTACCAGTTCTAAAAGATAAACTAAACCTGACTTAACGTGGCAGAAAAATTAGGACACCTATGGCAGTAACCATGGCAGACCACAAATTAACACCTGAAAAAATTGTAACATATTACAAAAGGGGAAGGGTGGGTGGGACAAAACTGAAAACCCTCTGCCTCCTGCCTCCCTCTGGCACAGAGACTTTCCCACCCCGCCAGACCCATATAAATAACCTTTTGGCCCCGCGCGCCCGCTCCCCCACTCCCTCGCCAATTAGCCCTATCACTGCACCTGGGTAGCCCGCTCCAATTGGGCGAAACAACCCAGGAGGAGGCTGGCTCGCGCCCAGCTCCCCCTGGGACCCCCCTCGCGCAAAAACTCACGCTCCACACTTCTTTATTTAGCAAAAAAGGCCACTTTATTAAGACAGGTGCAAAGTATATCTTCTCAAAAAACATCTTGTAAATGATCTGATAAAGCAAATCCCCAACTGTAACTTAGCATATCTACAAAAACATAACCTCCACAATGTTGAACCAAGCAAACCCAGAAGAACTGACTCCTGTTGATAGATCCCCTTCATTTTCCTTTCCTTACCACGTGACTTTATATCCAACCTCCCCCCTTTGAGGATGGACACTCGCGCTCAAGACTACCCACCCCCCAGAAAAAATCCGCCATCCTGGAAAACCGAAGAGTTTTCCTGCCCCACCTATGAGAAAAAATTCAGGACATTCGGTTAGAGCACCATATATATCCCTTCCATATGTGCGATCAAGTCTCTCCATTCCAGTCATAAAAGATTGCCCCATCTGCGACAAAATGTACCCCATCCTCACGAAAAAAGATGCCCCCAGTGCTTAGTATAAGCTTGAACCTTAATTCCAATGCCCCCACAAAAGAGTCTCATGACTCTATTAAGCTTTCACCCGCCTTCTCCAGAGCTTTGTGGTTTCTTGCTCCTCTCCAATGTAGTCGCGACCTAAATGCTGTCCAAATCACTGTGGTGCTCTCCCAGTTAGACTTTATGACTGTCAGATCCCAGCTCAGTAACTCTATTACAGTCAGGCCAGATAAGTCGACTAGATCATTCTCACCGAGGTGAATGACAAGCAAATTCGGGCCCCCCCATAGAACACAGCAGAGACAACAAGGGAAACAACCCCCCCCCCCAAAGCATTCCCCCTTTACCCTTCCATACCACCTCATGGCTAACACTTGTAAGTCCCATTGAACTCCCACAAATCTGTTGCTCAGAGGAAACAGCAGCCACCTTTACGAAGGAGTGTCTTACAATCCAAGTTATCTTTTTCAAACTTACGAGCCTTTGAATCTGACCTAGGTAGAAAAACAAACATTAACAAGAGAACAAATGGTTCACTGCAAATTATTTCCTAACATATTTTGGCAACCTTCGGACGTCCCTCTCCCAAACCTACGAATGTCCGACCAAGACCACCCTAATCTCGCAGCCTCCGTTGCTGCCCCAATCCAGAAGGAGTGTGTACCAAAACGTAGCGGATTCTCACCTAAACTAATGCGCACCCTCCTCATCACTGCCAACAACGGAGCAATGGAAATCAGTCGCCCCTGCGCATGACAAAATATGTGTCCTGGTGTGAAAAAACTAGCACATGGAATACCTCCCATTCCCCCACAGGACAGCCCGAACCCCACCTCACTCCTATTCAAGAAAAAAAAACATTCTTCCTCATCTCAATTGGACCGACTTAGAAGCCCTCAACCAAATTCTCAGCCTTTTGGTCTTCTACACATAACTTAATCACTGCGTATACCCCCCTATTGCGGAAACCTAGAAACTCAGATGCTCTAAATGCCCCCAAAAACAACCATAAAAAACATAACCGAAACTTGCCACACTCAAACTCATTATGACAGCAAGAAGGCAGCTGCAATAGCATCCCCTGCAGAAACTCAAATGTCACTGGCTAACGTAACAGTTTGCTACCTGCCTGTTCTCGGCTTAAACCACTACGAACCCTTGTCACTAATACCCCACCCCTCCCATAAATTTAAATTCCAGCTAATTTGCCAGACATAGTAATGTGGGAGAAAAACCTTTATCTATCAGGCATAACCCAACCTAAGAAAACTGGTCAACACCCACCATCCTCCCATTTGTGTCAAACGTGTTACCATAACTAAGTACTTGTTCCAGGCTTGCTGATAGCTTTTTCTTGTAGAGGCTGCTACTGAATTCTCTACCAACTCGACAATTCACCCTCCCCCATGCCCAGACACACTGTGGGATCTGAGTCTTATGGGATTCTTCCCCAGGAGCCAGTCTGCGGAATTTCACCTGACATTGAGATTCCCGACCACCTACAGAAGGTTCTCCCAGCCCTGACCACCCTACAAGCCCAACAATTTTTGCACCGTCTCGAGTTCTAGTTTACGTTCCTCGACCAACAAAGACAAAATGCAGAAATCTCCTTCCCTTTCTCCACTGGTAGTCTTGGAACCAATGCCAGTGTAAATTTTGATTCCCAAAAAGTCAGTTGTGTACTAGGACCTTCCGTTTTTCAGGCGCCAACGGCACACCAAGCTCCTGAGCCATAGTCTGAAAATTCTGTAAAGCCTTTTCTCACTGCCCTGAGTCCTGACCACCAATGTACAAAAAGGCGCCTAAATAGTGACAAATGAGCTCATGACCACAAATGTTGGTAAAAACGCCACTGGAAGCAAGTGCTGAAGGTTTTAAATAGTGCACATGATACCAAAACCATATTGGAAGAACTGTAGCAACATAGGATTCTCCTTGAAAGTGCATACCTAACAGACCAAGATCAAAAGGATGAACGGGTAAAAGCCGGAATGCAGACTTTGTATCACTTTTAGCCAATTGCGCAGCTCACCCCACTGACCTGACCAACCTAAACGCACCATCCACAGAGGCGTAAGTCACACTCAAATCTTCTGGTAATATGAAGTTATTAATAGAGGAGCCCTCGGGCCAAGACAGGTGGTGTATCAAACGGAAAAACTCCCCAGCTTTCTTTGTGGGCACCACCCCCAGAGAAGAAACAATCAACTTGTGCATTGAACAATGAATAAAAGGACCAGCAACTCTACCTGCTTCTACCTCCGACTATAACTTCAGCCCAACAACCTGTGGAAAACCCTTAGCTGACTTCAAATTGCCAGACCACCTGCTCTGACGGGGACCCTGTAAACCCATCTTAAACCCATCCTTGAAACCCCAAAATAATCTGGTGGCAACTTCAGTGGCTGGATATGCCCCCAGCCAGTTTTCCAAAATCTCCAGTCTAATTGGTGTAGAAGCCCTTCATTATGAACTGGAACACCTGACCTCTACCCCTTCTACCCCTGTGCGTGATCGCCAAAACTCGGACCTGCATAACATTGTATGAGGAGATGCCTGCCACCACATTGGGAGCACTCGGGCTTGTACCTGCAGAACTATCTACTGTAAAACCCTCTGTTGAAGTTCGAACAGGCACCAAAAACCGTTGTTTGACCCCTGCCACCAAAAAACCCCACCCCAGACTTGGTGGGACTATACTAAAAGGGGGGGGGGCGAGAAGATATGGGCAACCCACTCGCAGTATGTGTGGTAGCAGGCGGCTGAGAAGACGCCACCCATTTTAGCCACAACTCCCAGTCCACATCACCCCAGGGCCTATCATGAAAAAACGCTCATCGAAGCCCTAACTCCTCGTCATATGACAACCAAGCACAACCCCCCCAAAATAACTCTGAGCTATCCGTATGACATCCATGCACTGAAACATCTCTACCGCTCTTCCTGATGTTTCTCACAAGAAATGCTAGTGTAAATAAGAAGGGCGGATGTCCAGTTCTCAAAAGTTATGGGGACCCTAGGTCTTCTGGCCAATACCCTTTCCTCCGCCTTTGAGCCGTCTTCGGCCTGAAAATCCCAATGTAATCACTTAAAACATCCACACCTTCATGACGCCAAATTCTGCTCTTGGTCGTTTCCGATACCTGAGAGCATCAAGGCATACCAATCACCATGTAAGGCAGCTGTGTGTGCATATTTGTATCATTCTCTACCGTTTCTTTATCCTCTTTTGCAACTTCCTTGGCTCCTGGAACACCTTTGGCAGAGACACCCCCCTCCCTTAACTCCACCTGTAAATTACCTTGGTGCACAGCCCCAGCAAGAACTTTATCCCCCACCTTCTCACCCTCAACGCCCATGGACCTAGTCGCCTTTCTGCGGTGGACCCCCTTGCAGCACAGCCCCAGCAAGAACTTTATCCCCCACCTTCTCACCCTCCCATGGACCTAGTCGCCTTTCTGCGGTGGACCCCCTTGCAGCCGAACTGACCACCATACTTTCTTACCTCGTGTTAACTGAGATGCTCTCTTGAGGAATTCTTGAGGGTCATCCTGTTGGTGACTGACAGACATAACTTCCTGTACAATTGCTCCATCCGCACTTGATTTCTGCAAAAGACTAAGAACACTGGTTTGCCCCAAGACACCCCTCTTTTTCCCCACTGATTTAAAAAACTTCTCCCCATCAACCCCACCATCCCCTTCTCTCAATTTCCCTTCTTCCATGTCATAGATTGCTCAGTTCGCACTTGACGCCTGCAAAAGACTCAGAACACTGGATTGTCCCAAGACACCCCTCTTTTGTCCCCACTGAATAAAAAAACTGCTCCCCATCGTCCCCACAATCCCCTCCTTACAATTCCCCTTCTTCCATGTCATAGATTGCTCGGTACGCACTTGACGTCGTGAAAAGACTCAGAACCTGGTTTGCTCCAAGGCACCCCTCTTTTTCCCCACTGAATTAAAAAACTGCTCCCCATCGTCCCCACAATCCCCTTCTCACAATTCCCCTTCTTCCATGTCATAGCTTTCTGTTTCAAATACCAATGATTCACCATCCCCATCATCATTATCCCCACTTCCCCTCGGCAGTTCCCCATCACCAACCCCTCCATCAGAAAAAACTGCCAATGAATATCTGTTGTAGCATTTGTTTGTACCCCGTAAGCGAAGGAAAATCTGCTCCAGATCTCCCTCCCTCATGCAGCGACCCCCCCTGACGAAGCCACAGCGTGCTCCATCCGCAACTTTCTTGTGCCAGCCGCATTCCTCGGAGATGGCACCTGTCCCTTCAAGCCGCTCAGACCTGACTGTTCCATGGCCCGGAGTTGCCCCCTGTGCCCTCACTCCTGTCACCATAAACTACTCTGGCCGCATTTCCACTACCCACCCTTACCCACTAGCCTCCCCTGGGCTCATGTACCACATACTGGAACGGCCCACCAAAAATCAACCCCTTGGTCCCCCCCCTCACCAGGGCTGGGCAAACTACCTTCCAGGCTTCCTGACTTGGGCCCACCTCGTGTGAAAAATGGGGACCCTGCCCATGTACCTGCTGTCTCCAGGTAGGCAGCTGCAATACCTCCTCGCCGCACTGCAAATCTGCCTGCATCACTACCACCCCACAGTTGAGGCCTGTCCCGGGGGAACACTGTTAGGGGCCAAACTGCCACTCCCTTGGGGGAGCATACCTGCTGGCCACACGGGGGGCTCCATATGCACAGTTAGGGGACACAAACATGGTAACGCATGGGAAGGGCTTAGAATATAGTGTAGTCCCTGCACTTCTATTAACTGTGCTCTCCCAGGCCAAGAAAACCAGCCTGTGCTGCAACCGGGGCATTAGCCGGTTCCTGCAGCTCACAATGAGCATCAGCGGTGACAGATGCGCTCTTCGCCCGCCTCCCCACATGCCGCTCCTGTTCCTGGAGGCAGAATGGCCAGGGCACCTCCCTGCAGCCTCCCAGCCCGGCCCCAGGGGCCGCCCCCGCCTGTAATGTTTGCGGCCGCGAGTTAGCGGTTTAGTTAGTCGCGCACCGTGGGGTGCGCATACGCGGGCGTATTACGTCACGCGCTAGACTATAAAATAAATGGGGCGTGGCCGGCGATGTTAGTCCGGACCATGCGGTAACTCTAACTGGTGTCCCAAGTCTCATAACTGCTGCAGCGCTGATCACACCGCGCGCATGCTGCCCGAAGACTCAACACTGGCGACGAGGGTCTGAGAACCCATGCTGTGCCCCGTTTGCCGCGTCCCGGCCACACTCCGAAAGAGTAGGGGTTCACGTCGATCGTTTGGACTCCCATGCTCGACGAGCCCAGCCCTGACCGCCCACGCCTGGAACCGGCAGATGACGACGGCTGCAAGAGGTTGTCCCCGCTAATGCCCCTACCGGGAGAAAGGACAACGGACGGGCGTGACGTACCCCCAAGCAGCGATGCTGGCGCCCTGACCCTGAGAGAAGTGGTGTGAGTATCGCCACCGGCGCAGGCACGGCCAATAGCGGATGGGGTTTGGCCCGGACACGGTCGAGGGAGAAAACTGTTTGCCAGGTTGTGAGGCCCCAAACAGCCAGCTCAGTGGCACGCACACAGTGAAGACCGCTCAACAGTGCGGCGGAACCACGACTGGCTGGAGCAGCGGCAAGATCGTTCCAAGCCACGTGCTAGGCCGCTCCACGTAGTGGACGGTGCCCCCGCAGCCCTGGCGCCGCGCTGGAAGGACTGGACGGAGCGCCTGCAGTCTACTTTGAGGGGGCAGGCACAGCGAGGGAACGCCGCAGGGCGCTGCTTCTTCATTTAGGTGGGAAAGATATCCACAGGATTTACAAGACACTAGTCGAAGGCACACCAAAGACCTACATCACGCTCCTCAATGCACTCAATGCACATTTCGAACCAATGGCAAGCAAGGATTATGAGCGATTCATATTCCGGCAGGCTAAGCAGGAGGCCGAAGAGTCACTCGACGCGTTCCATGGCAGGCTTAAAGACCTCGTTAGCACCTGTGGTTTTCGCGATGAGCAAGAGGAGATACGAGGCCAAATAATACAAGGGTGCTACTCATCAAACCTGAGATTGAAGATCCTGGAAGAAGACGGAAAACCGCTAGCAGACATCCTGAAACTAGGGCGCTCCAAAGAACTATCGCAAGCGAGAGCGTCACACATGGAGGCGGCCCTCCACCGGCCAGTCAAGGCAGAATAGGTCAACACGGCCGAACAGGTCAATGTCGTCCGACCGAAATCACGCCAGTCTGGAGGGAGGAAGCCACAGGAAAGAATGCGGATACTGTGGAGACCAGCCCCACCACGTTCAAGACTGCCCAGCACGCGGGAAAAGATGCAGCTCGTGCGGACGGATGAACCACTTCGCAGCGGTGTGCAGATCCACGAAGTTGAAAAATGAGGCGGCCCATGCCATCAGAGAAAGCCAGGACAGTGAAGATATGGACGATGATTCCAACGACTACCCGGTACACTACGTGTTTGCCATTGACCAACCGCAGAGGAAGAAGAGGCGTTTCCCAAAATGTTGCATAAAAATACATCAGCAGGAAGTAAGAGTCACGATCGACACGGGAGCCTCGATTGAGCTCATGGTGGCGAACGTATACAATCAGCTACGGGACGAACCTACTCTGAAAGCAGCAAAGATCCGGGTATTCGCCTATGGACAAAAGACCCCAATCCCACTGATCGGGTGTTTCCAAACGGAACTGCAGCACCAGGACCGGAAAGTCCCAACAACCGTCTACGTCACCAAAGAGGACAGTGGCATGCTTATCAGTGGGCAGGCGGCAGAAGAACTCCAACTAATATCGTTCACAACGGCTGTACTAACAGAAGAGTTAGACACGATACTAGAGGAGTTCGAAGACACATTCCGAGGCATCGGGTGCCTCAAGGGGAAAGAGGTGTCACTCCACATTGATCAGTCAATTCAACCGGTCGCCCTCAGGCATCGGAGGATAGCCTTCCACCTCAGGAAGAAGGTCGAGGAAGAACTAGAAGCCCTCGAAAGACAGGGCATCATTGAAAAAGTCAGTGGGCCTACCCCGCGGGTGTCTCCCATCGTGGTGGCACGCAAGCCTAAGCAGCCCGGCCAAGTCATCATCTGTGTGGACATGCGCCTGCCCAATGTGGCGGTCAAGAGAGAACGGCACCTGACCCCCACAATCGATGACATCTTAGGGGAGCTAAACGGAGCAAAGTGGTTCTCCAAGATGGATCTCCGATCGGGCTATCACCAGCTGCCCCTTCATCCAGACTCCCGATACATAACCACTTTCTCCACCCACGTGGGCCTCAGACGGTATCGACGCCTCAACTTCGGCATCTCCAGTGCCGCGGAAGTCTTCCAGAACACCATCCGAGAAGTTCTGAGCGGGCTCCCGGGAGTCCTGACCGTCAGCGACGATCTGCTAATATAAGCGAACACAATTGAAGAGCACCAACAAAAGGTTGAGAGGCGTGCTACGGAGAATCAAAGACTCGGGCCTGACCCTGCACCGCGAGAAGTGTCAATTCCTCCGAAACAAGATCAGCTTCTTCGGCTACACTTTCTCGGATCAGGGAATAGCTTTCGACCCAGACAAGGTGAAAGATGTACAGGAAGCCTCAGCTCCCTCCAACATATCGGAAGTGAGAAGCTTCCTGGGCATGGTGAACTTCTGCGGGCGGTTTATCCCGGACTTGTCTAACCTCACCAGACCCCTCCGAGAGCTCACCAAGTCCACCACCCCCTGGCAGTGGGGTGAAGAACAGGACACAGCCTTCCGAGACACCAAAGCCGCGCTGTCAGCGGACAAGACCCTCTCATACTTTGACCCGGCAAAGCCTACCAACATAGCCGTGGATGCCAGCCCTTACGGCCTGGGAGCTGTGCTGACACAACGCCAAGGAGAGGATGACTGGGCACCCATCGCCTATGCCAGTCGGTCTCTAACCGAAACTGAGCAACGATATTCTCAGATAGAGAGAGAGGCAATTGCGATCCATTGGGCCTGCAGACATTTCCATGTCTACGTATACGGACACCCGTTCACAGTATCAACAGACCACCAACCTCTGATCTCCCTGTTCCGGGGGTCAGTGTCCAAACCGCTGCCCCGAATAGAAAAATGGATCCTGCAACTACAAGAATACGACTACCAAGTAGAATATAAACCAGGAGCCACAAACCCAGCGGACTACCTCTCTAGACATCCCTTCCGCTGCCACCAACACGGAAAAGGAGGACGCAGAGGAAACAGAGGAGTATGTGAAGGTCGTGCTGGAACGATCAAGGCCCCTACTGATGAGTTTGGACATGATTATTCAGGCAACTCGTAACGATGAAGTACTCCAGCTGGTGATGAGTGCCCTACAAGCCAACGACTGGAGAACCGTTCAAGCTTCGCCAACCAAGAGGACACCACAGGCGAGGAGCTCCCGAGAAACCTTCCTGAGGGTAAAATAAGAACTGTCAGTCGACAGCCAGGGGTGCCTACTGAGGGGGCCACGAATCGTGATGCCTGAAAGCCTAACAGGGCAAGCAGTCGAGTTAGCACACCGCGGACACCAGGGCATAGTGAAGACTAAGAGTAGACTCTGAGCCAAAGTGCGGTTCCCGGACATGGACACCAGAGTGGAACAGACAGTCAAAGAGTGCCGATGGTGCCAGGCCGCGTGGCAACCCGAACGTCCACCCCCAGTCCTCACAGAAGACAACCCTCAGAGGCCGTGGGAACGTGTCAGCGCCGATTTCGGGCACCTCCCAGATGAGAGATATGTGCTTGTCATCATAGACGACTTCACCAAGTACCCTGAGGTAGAGGTCGTAACAACTCTCACTGCCAAGGAAGTCATAGCAAAATTTGAGAAAGCAATCGCCACGCACGGAATATTCGAGTGTGTCAAGACCGATAACGGACCGCCGTTTCAAGGACAAGAGTTTGCAGATTACCTCAAGGAGTGGGGAATCCACCACCGGAAAGTGACCCCCCGCTGGCCTCAAGCCAACGGGGAGGTAGAGAGGTTCATGCGCACGCTGAACAAAGTAATCAGAATCGCCCATGCAGAAGAGGCTCCCCTAGAGAGAGCAATCTACACATTCCTGAGGGAGTATCGGCTCACACCACATCGCACCACGGAGGCTGCCCCAGGCCCCTCTGCGATGCGTCGGATAGTAAGAGATACCCTACCCAGCCACCCTACCTGGGCTCCGAACAATGTTGACCCACGGAAGACCCTGTCCAACAGGGTCCGGTCGAATGACTATGCCAGTTTTCGAGGAAGGGCCAAAGAGCCGACCATCCGAGAAAGAGACCAAGTCTATGTAAAGGACAGATATCCAGTGAGCAAGTTCCGACTCCCATTCGAACCCCGACCATGGACAGTCATGCGCCGGACAGGCACCATGGTGACAGCTCAACGAGGGATGGAAACGGTTACACACAACATCTCCTTCTTCAAGAAGGCCCCTCAGAGCTCCCCAGGCCCTCAAGGTCAGGAACCAGAAAATTAAGCATCCAGCAAACCTGAGGGACCGAACAGTCCGGGAGGAACTGGAAATGATACCTTGGGTGATGATAGTGCGGCGAGCCCCACAGCTGCTGAAACCCCCAGAGTCAGCAGTCCCCGGTCCCCGGACGATCCCATGGGCGCCAGAGGGTTCCCTCAAGAGACTCCCCGAAGGGCACCTTCCCGAGGAGAAGCAGCAGGATATGGGCTCAGAAGAAACCCGGCCCCGTCTTCCCAACTGGCGGACTTTGCCGTAGGCTGAACTTTCCATCCATCAGACTGGTAACAGGCCGGATGGCCCAGTATTACTTTTGTCTCTACTGTGATCACAAATGACTTATGTTTATTTTGTTTTCTTAATAAAGGTTAAAAGGAATGTAATGTTTGCAGCCGCGAGTTAGCGGTCTAGTTAGTCGCGCACCGTGGGGTGCGCATACGCAGGCGTATTACGTCACGCGCTAGACTATAAAATAAATGGGGCGTGGCCGGCGAAGTTAGTCCGGACCACGCGGTAACTCTAACTGGTGTCCCGAGTCTCATTACTGCCGCAGCGCTGATCACACCGCGCGCATGCGGCCCAAAGACTCAACACCGCCTATTTCAGCACGCCTGCGGCACGTACCTTGACAGAATAAGGGGCCGTCCCGAGGGGGGTGGCAAAGAGAGGCTCTTCCCAGTCAACCGCCTCCGCGTGCTCCAAAACCTCTGATACTGCTGCAACGCACTCCTCGTCTTCCGCGGGCTGCAGCGGCAAATAGGCCGCCACCGCTTGTGAGTCTCCACACGCTGCCTTTCACTGTGAGCGCGCGAGCCCCCCACCCCTGCCACGCCCGGGACTCCCAGCTGTAAAAAAGTCGTCTCTCCCAGCCAGAGCACCCTGATGTCCCCAAACACCATCATGCTCCCAGCCATCCCCGCAGCAAAGCAAAAGACAAAACTGAAAACCCTCTGCCTCCCGCCTCCCTCGGGCACAGAGACTTTCCCACCCTGCCAGACCAATATAAATAACCTTTTGGCCCCGCGCGCCAGCTCCCTCGCCAATTAGCCCTATCCCCCGCACCTGGGTGGCCCGCTCCAATTGCGTGAAACAACCCAGGGCAGAGCGGCTCGCGCCCAGCTCCCCCTGGGTCCCCCCTCCAAATAGGAGGTCATTAATGTTGTGCCATTCCTCTGTAAGAATTTCAAGTTCTTTTTCAGAAAACTTCTTCCCTGTACCTCCGTCTTAGGGTCTTGGCTGGACATTCCAGTTGTAGGGAGTTGTTATTCAGGGCTGGACTGACTACTGGGCGTTTTAGAATTCTGCCGAGCTGGTGGCTGATTTCACTGCAGTGGGGGCTGATTTTGTTCATGGAGTCCTGCGTGTACTTCGAAATAATTAAAGAAAAACGAATTTCGTTTAGTACACGCAGGTCCCCATCAACTAAATCAGCCCCCAGCTCAGCAGTATACCATAACGCCCTGTGGCCAGTCCACCCTGTTGTTATTTGGTGGTCTCCGGGTCACTTTCCAAATACAGCAGTTCTCCAACCTCACTCTGGCTGCTTTCCTGGCTTCAGATGCGCACCACTTGCTAGTTGTGGAGTCACCACCCGGAAGCAATTTTAAACGTTTGCGAGCGCGTTCACTAATAGTGACTGCGTTCAAAATTTAGGAAAGCGCTAAATATGTTTTCTAAACTAAGGAAGCGTCTCATTTGGGAGACGCTAATTTTTACTGCCCAACGTACGTACAATCTGATTTGAGATTAACAAATTGCAATTCGCAAACATTTGCAAATTGGTAATAGTAGTTCAGAAGCTTTGTACAACTAGCCCATTGTCTCCAATACAATATAAATAGAATGGGCTTTGGGTCAGTCCCTTGCTCCTCTATCAATAGCTTACTGTCTCATCTCCCTACTCCTTATTCAGTGCTTTCCTCCCTATTTCCGAGTTTGTCACGCCCCTAGAGCATTTCTTCTTTACTATGTTTCTGATGGGTTGGCTTGTATCTTTCCTCTGCTGGTGTTAGGGAACTATTCTTTATCTACCTTCCAGCACACCATAGGAGCACACTGCGAGCCTCACTCTCTTTAAAATCCCCAAACACTACAATTTTTTATTTATTATCTTCTCTGTTTTTTTCTTTTTACAAGGCACAGGAGCTGCATACTGCTAAGGGGCCTCTCATTTTTGTGTATTTGTTCTGAATCCCATATGCCATCATCTCCCCTACCTCCCACCACCTGCCCTTTTGTTCCTTTTTTGTATTTTTGGGATGGTTCCGCAGATGCAGAGTGTTTGTCCGCCAATGCATCCTGCGCATACCCGTTTTTGTAAATTTGCCATTCAGAGAAGGCTGTGCACCACCTTCAAGCTGTAAATTAAAAAAACATAAAGTAATAATATCGCCAGTATATAGGCATTAGCACACATGCACCTATCTTTGAATTATTTTTCTTGTACTTGGATGGTGGCCATCTTGTAAGGATTTTTGTTAATGAAAAAGAGAAATTAATTAAAGAAGGGAGCTATGCGCGCAACCCATACTTGATGGCCATCTTTGAATAGTTTTTATTTCACTTTCGGAAAAACCGTTTAAAGGTGGCAGCTGTGCTTGCGTGCACATCAGCGGAGGCCATCTAGGTGGGAAAAGCTTTGGCAAAGCCAATCAGTTCGATGGGTAAGACTTATTGGCTTTCCAAATGCTTGTTTGCCACTTGCAGCTAAGGAACTCAGAATTCTAAAACACAGAGCTCAACAAGTAGCTGAAACTCATCTGCTCCCGCGCCTCCCTCTCCCACATACTTGCATTATCCCCTGGGCTCAATTAATTTTTGATGACTGTACATAACCTTCCAACCCACCATCTAGAAACACATGTGCTAGTGCTTTTTCAATGCCAGATTTTATGTCAAAATAGCTTTAAAATTTCATGACCTCATCGAATCCACATCTTAATGCGCTTATCAAGATGCGTGTATTGTATCATGCACAAATATGGACAGCCAGAGGGGGTGGACTAGCTTTAATTCACAAGGATATTATCACCTGCCAGAAAATGTGATGTGCTTTTCATGAGCATGGAAACTACACGCTGTATGTGGCTGTCGTGAGATAAGAGATCTGCTGAGACCAAAAGATTCTCCGTAACTGGGATCTATTACAAACGAAGGTGAGGGCAGAAGGGGGTAATTCGACTGACTTTATAGTGGAGCAGTGCGCTTACTCTCACTATCTACAACACCTCCGCTGTAAGAAAAGAGGAATCAATTGTGAGAAAACAGATGGGATCTTGAGCTACTAAACAATACGTGATCCAGAAGGGTCATACACACAGACCTGCTATTACGATTCCGAACAAAAAGTTCTGGGTCTTCATTGATACAGTTGGGGAAGAGTTATATCCCTGAAAAATAAAGAACCAGTGGGGCGAAATAGACCTTTTCTACTGCACCGCCAAGGGAATAGCAAACACTATCAAGCAGGTGGTCGGCCACAATCCCAGGATACAACTACGATAAGATTGTACTTGACTTTGTAACATTGGACATGGAAAAAGAGAGACAACAAAATTTACTGTCTTGAGAAAGGTGGTGCAAAAAAAAGCAACACACCGAAACGCGTCAACGCAATTGTTGTTATTATATACGAGGGACTAGTGTAATGTCATTCGCCAATATTGGCCTGACGTGGCGTTTAAGATTCTAACGGATTAATGAAATGTGATGATTCCGTAGTGATTTACATGAATTGTCTCTTTTTGTGTAAATGTTTTTAACTTTTTATAGATTTTTTGTGAAATATATTGTTTATTATTGTGTTTTGAAATGATACTCATTAACAAAGTAATACATTTTTGATATTTTCTTGACATATTTTGGAGTCACATTTGCAATGGGTTTGTTTATATAACCATGGGAGACGCCTCCCTTTGATATAGTGTGAGTATAGCAGTGTGTAAGCTTGAATTAATATTTATGAGAATAAGTCCAAGGGATAAATTAATTTACACTTTTAGTGCTTTTTCAATGCCAGATTTTATGTCAAAATAGCTTTAAACTTTCATGACCTCATCGAATCCACATCTTAATGCGCTTATCGAGATGCGTGTATTGTATCATTCACAAATATGCACAGCCAGAGGGGGTGGACTAGCTTTATTTCACAAGGACATTATCACCTGCCAGAAAATTTGATGTACAGAGTTCAGTTAATTTATACATTTTCTAATCAAATGTGTCACCATACACAATATCCCCTAATCAAATATGTGGCCAGCCAAACTTCCTCCATAGTGCGTGCATTAACATAACATTTGATGTTGAAGTACCTGCAATAGGTGTAGAATTTAGGTGGTAGAATTTACGCATGATTGTAGATTAAAATTCAATTTGTCCTGAAACATCTACAGGACACCATTGGATCACATAACATTTTTGACTCTTGCAATTACATGTCCTTGGTGGTAAGTAAGGCAGTGCTTGCTGCAGACACCTTTTGCCACCGTATTATGATAGCAGATTTGAGTAGGAGATTTTGTGTTACAAGAATATTTTACGTTTGTTATATTGCATTTTCTTGTAGTGATGATGTGTTGTGCTGTTTTTTGTGTTGTGTTCTTATGTTGCATTATTACGTTGTGTTATGGGGTATAACTATGGTTGTTGTGAGCAGCTCTGCTATGTCATGTCGTGTCACATCGTGTTGTGTTGTGTTATGTTACATTACTTGTTTTTATTTTTTTTTAAACAAACTTTATTGATTTTTCATAATCCGATCAGATGCATGATACATACAAGCTAAAAAACTACAATATATCAGCAGAATTCAATGGACAATTGTGACCACATCATGTCAAGGCCTCGCAACTCGGAAGCTTGTCTGGGCCGCCCTATTCGGTGTTGTCAGGAGAGTAGTCCCTTCTAATGTAGGGGTCATATTCCTTCCTTCGAGTAGCTTGGCCCCAAGAGGCTGAGTCGTGTGTCCCCTAGCTTATGCGAGCACTGATCACATCGATTCAGCAATTCAAAAAACAAGGAACAAAACTCCCCCTCCAGCACAATCCCCCCACCCTGATCCCCCCATAACCCCACCTCCCTCCTCACCTCAGACATGTTGCTTTCCCTAACAGCACCTTTGTTGCGCATGATTCACTCCACACTCTCCGTCAGATTCCCTATGTCAGTGATCCATGTCCCTCCTGGGGCGATGCACCCACGGTAGCGATCCCCCCCCCCTCCCCCCCCCCATCCACCCTTTCGCCCTGTGGTCTGTGGTTGTGGTCTCATGTTGAAAGGGGACTCCCAAAGCCAGAAGGATCAGTCCTCATCGTCAGTCGGATTTTTAAGCAGGTCCACCATCGTCACCCAGGCTCTCGCCGTGTCCCCCAGTTTGTCGTTATCAGTTCTCTTAGCTATTTGGAGCCAGAGGGTCCCCTCGTAGTCTGCCCACTTTATGAAGTCCTGTAACCAGCGCGCAACACTGGGGGCTGTGACCGCCTTCCAATGAAGTGATTTCACGTTTGGCTAGGACTAACCCCAAATCCAGGAATTTACTGGTGGTTTTGTTATGGGCAATGTGGGGGAACCAATGTAGCAAGAACACCCCTGGAGTATGCTGTGCTGCAGTTCCCGATCCGTCACCTCTGTCAATTTAGCCAGGACCTCTCCCCAATGCCCCTGAAGCAATGGGCAACCCCAGAGCATGTGCAAAAACGCTGCATCCTCCAATCTGCATCGCGGGCAGGCAGTGCGGGAACCAAAACATTAATTTTGTGAGGAGTGAGGTATGCCCGATGAAACACATAGAATTGGATGAGTTGAAATCTCGTGTTTTGGGAGCACTTCCATGCCCGTTCCATTAGCATCTCCCAGGGTTTTGCCTCTATAGGCATTACCAAATCAGCCTCCCATTTAGTGTGCAATCCCGCAAGAGGAGCCCTTAAGCTCTGTGTCAGTCTTCGATACAAGCACGTAACCGCCTTGATCCTACCCACGGAGGTGACCACATACTGGCAAGGGAGAAAGACTTGTGGTTCGTCCAGCCCCTTTTTCCAATGTTTGCGCACAGCCGCTGTCACCGCCGCATGCAGAGGAAAGTCCTGAGCAGGCAGTTTGTGTTGTTCCATGAGATCTTGGAATGGTAAAAGGGTACCGTCCTCGTATAGATCCCCAATGGATGAGATCCCCAGCTCCTCCCATTCATGTAACCGCTGCCAGTCCCCTCCTTGCGGTAGCTCCTCGCAAAACCACACCGGAATCTCGGGCGCATATGCCGGGCATACTTTATTGCGCCTCAGAGCCCTATACCAACATTGCTGCAACACCCAAAGCTCTATGGGCACCTCCCCTTCACGCATCGGAAGCTGTAAAAGAATCCTAATCAAGTGGCGAAACCCCAGGTCCCTGCCTCTCTGATCTACTTCGACTCCCAGTTTCCCTGCCATCCGCTGTGTGAGCTATTGGAACTGAGCCGCATGGTAGTAAGCCTCGAAATCAGGTGCTGCAAAATGTTACATTACTTTATGTTACGTTACGGTACACTACGTTATGTTATGTATATTAGTCTAATGCACAACTCACCTGTGGTGGTATCCTGGCGCTGAAGCAGGAACTGTATGGGCCAAGCCAGGGCTGAGGATGGGTGAAGAGCCAGGTCTTCAGTTTCTTGCCGAATTTAAGAACTGAGGAGGAGGCTCTGATGGGCAGATGCAGGTTGTTCCAGGCTATATGAGTGCATTAGGAGAAGGTTTGAGTTTTAAATGTGTTGTGTTTGTAATGTTGTGTTGTTATATTGGTTTGTGTTATCTTGTTATGGTGTGTGCTGCAATTACTTTAGAAATGTCAACAAATGCTGACACATGTTCAGCCCAAAACAGCAACACATACTTTTTAAATTCAAGTGGCAAACAACCATTTACAACTGTCTAAGGTGGTAAAATAGCAGTGCTACAGCTCTTCAACTATTTAAGACACCAGTCAGCACAAACGTTTGGTAAATACATGTCTTGATTAACATCCCCAGTGCTCTTTTATTAGTTCTTCATCCACTGACCACTGGTTGTTGCATTTCAAGCTAACATCCCAATGACGGCTCACACATCAAAGTATCTTTGTTTGGGTTGCCTTGACATGAACATTTACAAATCACTATGATGGAACCAGCCAAATATGTATGGAATGCCAGTGCTCTACCCATGGGAACTCCCCTTTATGTCTGTACCCCTGACAAGTGGCCCTATCCCTATGCCTCATTCCAATGGGCACAGAAAGCAATTATCCCAGACTTTGTCAGGCCATGACAATTTAATAATTCCATTCCTCGAATATTTGGGCAAGTTATCTTTGCAGGCTTGTTTCCCATAGTGTGAACAAGCAGGAAGACTGTAAGCACAAGTAAGCCTGCTTGATAAGTGTAAATGCTCAGTGGAAGTGGTAGGGCTGGACATAACAATTTATTTATTTTTATTTATAAAGTTTACTATAGCGCAAACTTGATCCCAAAAGGATATCAGAGCGCTTTACAATTTGAGGCAAAGGTAACAAATTAAAATATGAGTCTAACATGGGGAATCTAATAGGCATTGAATCCAATAGTACACACATAACAGCTCATTTATAAACCTGAGTGAATGAGTAGGAATGGGCTCTGCGATGGAGCATAGAGACATAAGGGGAGTACTTACAATAATCATATACAGGAATAATAACCAGTACCAAAACAATAATCAAAACATGAGTCAAATGGGGAGTCTAATAGCATTGAATCAAATGTTGAACATCTAACAGATCATTTATACACCTGTGTGAATGGGCAGGTGGAAAGAAGAAGTATTGAATGATTCAGTTCAGCAGAACGCCATTGAACACATTTCCAGGGGTAAGGTTTGGGAGGCTTCTGGATTGGAGGACATGGATGGGTAAGGTCTGTGTTGGCGGTGTTCGATGGGGTTGTGAGGAGAAGTGACAGGTTTGAGGTTCCTGAGGAATTGCAGGAGAGGTAGAAGGGCCTGCAACATGAGGGACGCAGGGGAATGTCCATCATGAAAAGAATAGTAGAGGCTGATTTCTGGTGCCCGGTTATGGGTACAGAAAAAGAATGGTTTGTTCGCGGGTACATGATGTGCACATGCAGTGGCAAGTCACATTGTCAAAAAGGCACCAGCTGTGTCTGTACAATTTCTCAAACCCGCTTGGGAAAAAGTAAGGCTGAACATTTGTGGCTCTTTCAGACGTCTGGACTTGGAGGTAAGGTTCACTGTTGGTCTAATTGACTATTTCTCCAAGTGGACAGATTTACGGTTTTTGAAAGAGATGAAGGATTCCAAATTAGTGAACCTTTGTGAAAAAATATTTCAGAGATAGTGGTGCCCTGAGGAAGCGATAACAGACAACGGTCTCTAGTTCATTTCTGGAATGCAGCCAGCAGCTGGAATTCGGATACTGGCATTGCCTGAGCGCCCGCATTACCAATCCGACGCTGGCAATATGGTTCCAACTTCTTGGATAGACCAAAAGAGTAAGAGTTGAGAGACTGAGAATGGCTGAGATGGTGAAAGATAAAAAAGGTAAGTATGACCGGAGGCAGAATGCTAAACAGAGAAGTGTGGGTAGTGTGTTTGCAAAGGAGACCCTTGGGTGTCTTGGCGCTAACAGTGCTACATACTATACTCAGTGCTATGCTACTACTACTAAAAGAGCCAGGTCTTCAGTTGTTTACTGAACTCGAGAAGGGAGGACAATTTTCTAAGATATAGTGGAAGTGAATTCCATATCTTGATGGTGTTATAGGTGAAACTCCCCTCCCCCCCACCCAGTTTGTGTATAAATATGCAACACCATTAAGTGCATTCTCGGTGAATTTCCAGTTTATTGACAAGCAGGCTGAATGCATATGAGACCAGTGGATGGTAATACAAAACAAATAAGGTACTCCAATGGAGAAATCGCACTCTCGTAGAGGAATTAGAAATTGACCAGATGAAGAGTTGTCACCTCATTGTATGAAATTTATGAACAAAATGCAGCTGATCAATAAGAGAGGAGATGTAGGATGGGAGGTAGATGATGTCAATGCCGTGATAAGTGTGAACAGTGGAAGTAAGGGGTAATCAAGCAGAATAATACAAAAGGTAGACTGGTAATGGAGGTGATGAAATTGACAGCCAAACAGGATATTGCAGGTCAAAGATGTAGAAGGAAGGGAATGGAAAAATTATCTGAGGTTTGCAAACTTTCCCAAGGTAGTGGAAGGCCATTATCCTAAGATGTTCCTAGAAAGTTGGTTCCAGAACATTCTCGTGAATGGAATGCCTTTATCATGCCTCATTGTTAAGAGGACACATCAGGCACTGATCACTAAACATCCCGTGTGGGTTCCAGCGCAGCTGGTACTTGCTCTTATCCTGAGCAATAAAAAAATAGATATAATCTTGTGAGGGACAGAAAAGAAGACAGTTCCCTCAGATTGCACAAGACAGGTACAATTACATTGGAACTTCTTTGAGAATTTCAAGCAAAAAGCTCAGCTGAAGGATCTTATTCATGGCAAAAGCAAGGTCATTTTTCAAATGCACTCTTTATCTGAAACTTCCGAAAAGGTGTATGACTGAGTGGAAAAAATGGAAAGAACATCTGAGGCGACCTCAAAGTTATGACAGAGTCAGGAAACACACTGATCAGCATCGGGTGTGACCAAGGGAACAATGAATCAGGACGGAAGAAGACGTTCTCATCAATACTAAGTTGGACAGAGAAATATTCAGTGGCAATCTGATGTAGATTCCCAAGGTGGTTCAACATACGCTGAATGCTCACTCAAAGTTAGAGGTCTGCAGACCGGCTGCCACATGGACACTGACAGTCACAACCTGAGTGTGGGGTCATGAGGGAGTTAACACTTGGTTTGTTGGTTGTAGCCGGATAGCACCAGGTGAAGCTAACCTAACACACAGAGTTCTCTGGCCAGGACTCCATCTTCTACACCAAACAAAGAAAATGGATGCGCTTGATTACTTGAAGGGCAAAAAGGATTAGGGGTCCATTTTAGAGTTTGTCCGACAGGGTACTTGGTCGCAAAGCAACAAAGCACCCATTCTGCCAAACCCTCGTTCTTCCCGTTTTATTTAACGTCAGGATGACCTCCAGCTTTATATCGACTCCATCGACAGAAATGTTCCACCGGCGGCCTGAAGGGGTAGAGGTCATCAGAGTAAGGACATTACACCACCTGCCCTATTTGGGGCAAATGGGGTAATGTATTTTACTCCTATCTGCCACAATTATGAAAACCTTGACAGTGAGGGACAGAAATAAAATAATGACCGACCTCCCCACACCCTGGGATTAAAATCCCAGATTGTGGGTCTCATTAGTTTTTTGTTTTGCTGTAACAAACTCCTGCTTTGGCAGCTAGTTTCAGGAAAACAAAATCTTTGTAAATTGAAAGGAACCACAGTGACAGCAATTTCTTTCAATGTACAGAAATGACTGCTGGGACAGCGGTCTTTCGAGCTGTATTCGCATTCAGTCTCTCACCCGTTCTCTGGGGTCATGGTAGGCCTCAGGCCAGCCTGCGTCTCTCAGTCCCTATTCCTCACTCATTGGGGGTGCGCAGCAGTTGATTGAGGCTGTCTTCAGACAGCAGCCCTCTTACTGTCCAGCAACATGTGTGCTACATGGTTCTGGACGACCTTCTCCATCATGCTGGTCGTTGCTTGGTCATGCCATGGGTGAGACAATGCTGCAGTCCTCTTTCCAGGTGCCAGCTTTGAGACATTTCAGGCAACGATGGATAGGCTCGATTGGACTTGCTTGGAGTTAGCACCATGGGCAGCCAATAAGTGCTTTCCTACATGGTGACACGTTTTGAAGATGCTGCAGCTTCTTATTTCAGTGTGTAATATTCACAGCACATGGTTAGCAAGCTCCAAGGGCTGGCCACACATTCAGTTTATTTGGGGCACAGGGTACACAAACCAATGAGATCAGTCACGAATGATCCTCACTTCGCCGGTGAAGGTTGCTCAAGCACACGTAGGCAAGTCATACAACAACAAGGATACACTGTTCCCCCAAAAAAGAAGAAAGAAATCAAAAGAACCAAGCAAAGGTGGGAAAGGAACTAAAACGTAGGCAAGTGTCACAACTGTGATGGAAGGAACGGCAGAGTATTTGCTTTGGCACACTTCAGCGGTGATGTAGATCTTCTTCTTAGGTTGAGTGTATTTTTAATTAGGGGTTGGACCCATTTTACACTATTGGAGGATGGGCCTCATTACAAAGTATTCTGAAAAAGTATACCACCATAGCATTTCAATGATTACATGTTAGAATTAACTCTAAAGGAAATGTCTTCAAGGTAATAAATCAATCAGTTGTCTGTATTTTCATAAAATATATAAGAATGTTGTACATTGTTCAACATGTAGCGTGCATAATTCTATTCCAAGGAAACTTCAGAATTAAGGTAGCATTTGGAGGCCTTGGACTGGTGGATGCCTCCTACATTCTGCAGATCAGTGATTGCTCCAGTCCTTGAGCAAACATATACAAAAAAATTGAGGAAAGATTCCAGAAAATTGTATCCGCCCTTTATATTGGATGTTGCAGAGCGTGGACCTGAGTCGCTCAGTGGGCTGTCTTGTGGTTTTGACATAGATTTAGATGTTGTTGCTAACATTCCGCACTCCTGATGTCAACTAGTCTAAATTATCATCTTAGTGGGAGATACTCTTAAGCACTGTTTTAGTGCTGTGGGAGCAGAACCCTAAACCCCAAAATCAAGACACCCCAAAATTTACCATAGAAGTTCTGCTCCAACACCCTTGATCTTGCGATAAAGAACATCCTCCTCAGCATTAGACCCAACCTTAGTCTAGCAGAGCAATCCAATACACAAGTAACTGGGACCACTGAATAATTGAGTTCTACATCAGGGAAAAGTTAAAGAGTTTTATTACAAAATCTCAATAAAAGCAGTAGAGAAATGCAAAATATAGCTCGGGAAGGTTCAAATACAGAGTACAAAGTCAAGAAATCATTCCTAATGAACAGCAAAATCATAAGACAGAGGGGGGTACTATAAAATGAGAGAAGGGATGAAAAGAAAAGAAATAGGAAAGGGTTGGATAGAAAAGAGAGAAGAGAAGAAACTAGAGAAGTATGAGACAGAGAAAGGGGGGTGAAGTGGAAGAGAGCAGGGGCGGAGAGTTGGTTAGGCAGAGCCCAAAGATGTGTCCCAAAGGAATAAGGGAGGGGGATGAAGTCTTTTTTTTAAAGAATAACCCATACGCTAATATCTTCTATCAGGCCCACATCAGAACGGTAGTGGAAATGTCAGTGGTTGGTGCAGCTTTTAATACACGAAGAAAGTTTCATTCACAATACATGTACTCCAAGGAAAATAACTAGTTACGTCACAGTGCCCTGTGCTCTGCAAAGACTGATGAGAAGACATGCAGGCAGACATTGATCTGGAGGGGCATTATGAGCAGGACTAGTTTGAACAGAACATCAGAACAAGATCCATCTTAATAAAATGGTGTCTTCATGGAAATGTGACACAACCTAAATCACATTAATAAATGCACTTCTATTTGTGGTTTTAAAATCGTTTTACGTGCAACGTTATTATTTCAGTATTTACAACTAGAATTTATCATAAAAATGATTAGGATTCGAAATATTTTGTCAGTCAAAATGGTGCATTTAAAAATACTTTACCAGGACTGGTGGAGCCTAACTTTGGTGAATAATGGTGTCATACGTTGTTTATTTCTGGCTGGTGGTACCCACCATTCAGCTATGGCTTGGAGAACCACTAAGCTGCATTCAAGTCAGTTGCAATGGCATCATTTGTGGGAGTCACATGACTACTCCGCTTTATGAAAGGCATATATCTACACCTATGCACCACCTGGGCAGGCTGTTGTGGCCTTTTCCGTAACCTCTGTCAGGCAAATCCATGGGGTCAGCACTTTAATTTCTTAATGGTTTCCATCTCTTTCAGTTTTCATAATGTCTCAATCTGCTTACTCACTTGAGGTGGGATGGCATGGATAGATTGCTCAGGCCTCCCTGTGCAGTGACAGAAAACAGGCTCACAGAGTCTTGGTACAAGACTAATTACACAATTGCAGCATTCACTTATCCCAGAAGTATAGTCTCCCTGCACTGTTAAGTTCTGCCACATGTACTCCTGTGGAAATCCACAGGAGTAAGTCAAGTGAAGGAGGAGAAGGAGTGGGAAACTAAGGGGAAGATTTACAAGAAAGTGACGCATCTAAGAAGATGCATCACTTTCCTTGTGCCACAATTCGGCGCACTATGGCGGAAGGATTGACAGATGCGTCAGAAATTCTGACGCATCTGTTGGGGAAAAAGTCACGCATTGCTGGAGTCGTGTCGCAAGCACGACACAACTCCAGCAATGCATTTCGAGGCCTATTCCCACTTCACCACTCCTTACGCCTGCTTCAAGTAGGTGTAAGCTTTTGACGCAGTGGTGTCCTAAAAGTGACGCAGGGAAATCTTGTAGATTTCACTACGTCACTTTTACGAGGCTTTCCTGCGTGGGAACGCCCCTTGCATACATTGTACCTGACGCAGGTATATAAATTGACGCAGGGCCTTACAACGTGACGCAGCTCCCTAGATGCGTCACGTTGTAAGTAGGGCGCATTGTTTGCACTGCTGTTGCGTCAAAAAAAGTGACGCAATGGCGGTGCAAAGAGGCACAAGAGGCTTGTAATTCTGCCCCTAAGATCTGTTAGGATTCCCAAGCATACTCATTGCGATGTTTGTCACTCACCAGACAATTGGAAATCTTTGTAAAGAGTTAGCGTAAGTCTGAGATTTCATTATTTATTCTTTCCTACCTTTTTGTGAATCAAGCCATGTGAAATGTCTCCCACTGAATTACTTTCAAAAACAAGCTTTGACACAATCCAATAGGTTTGACTTTTTGCACTGCGCAGGCACACCCACTTACTAACATGCAATATCCACATACACATTGACATAAGTCAGACATTCATATGTATATGTAAACAGACCAATATACCCACAGATATCCGTTTATGCATAGACCAACATACATGCAAGTGCCCACTCACACAGATCAGCAGAGAACAGGTACCCGCACACACAGGACTCAATCACACATTTCTGCAAGCATGTACACTTGTCCAGAGGCCTACAAGCATCCATGCACACAGACCTAAGGCAGTAATGTGCTTCAATAGTCCCAGGCATTAATGAACCTCAATTGGCAAAACTATTCAGGCTTCCGACTGGAGTCGGAGTGGCCCTCGGGTGAAATGCTGGCAAAGATGAAAAACACCAGCTGTCTGACAGTTATACTCATGTGGGGGGATTAATATGTGACTGGAGCTTACAAAAACCAGTGGGAGAGGGGGCATGCGTTTATGCCCCGTCTGTCTAGAATGCAATCATTCTATCACATTCTATCAATCATCACAAAAACCCTTCCCTCTTCTATCCCTCCATTATCCTTTTTCAATCCAAATAACAGACTCACATGTCCAACCTCAAATTCATTTCATATTTCCCTATTCTAATTCACCACTAATTGTTTTTGGGTTCCGGAGTAGTGTGCAACTCGCTGAAAAGTGCTTAGACGCCTCATCAGGGACAGTAAGCGCTAAATGCAATTAAATTAATTTCATATTTCCCTATTCTAATTCACCACTAATCCTTTTTGGGTTCCGGAGTAGTGTGCAACTTGCTGAAAAGTGCTTAGACGCCTCATCAGGGACAGTAAGCGCTATATGCAATTACATTCATTTCATATTTCCCTATTCTAATTCACCACTAATCGTTTTTGGGTTCCGGAGTAGTGTTCAACTCGCTGAAAAGTGCTTAGACGCCTCATCAGGGACAGTAAGCGCTATATGCAATTAAATTCATTTCATATTTCCCTATTCTAATTCACCACTAATCCTTTTTGGGTTCCGGAGTAGTGTGCAACTCGCTGAAAAGTGCTTAGACGCCTCATCAGGGACAGTAAGCGCTATATGCAATTAAATTCATTTCATATTTCCCTATTCTAATTCACCACTAATCGTTTTTGGGTTCCGGAGTAGTGTTCAACTCGCTGAAAAGTGCTTAGACGCCTCATCAGGGACAGTAAGCGCTATATGCAATTAAATTCATTTCATATTTCCCTATTCTAATTCACCACTAATCCTTTTTGGGTTCCGGAGTAGTGTGCAACTCGCTGAAAAGTGCTTAGACGCCTCATCAGGGACAGTAAGCGCTATATGCAATTAAATTAATTTCATATTTCCCTATTCTAATTCACCACTAATCGTTTTTGGGTTCCGGAGTAGTGTGCAACTTGCTGAAAAGTGCTTAGACGCCTCATCAGGGACAGTAAGCGCTATATGCAATTAAATTCATTTCATATTTCCCTATTCTAATTCACCACTAATCGTTTTTGGGTTCCGGAGTAGTGTGCAACTTGCTGAAAAGTGCTTAGACGCCTCATCAGGGACAGTAAGCACTATATGCGATTATAATTAAATACAATTTTAAACGAAGCTCCGTCTTTCACTGGAAGCAGACACAGGGCTGTAACATGCATGCGTTTGCTAGCACATAACCTAGCTGTGTGTCTGTTTTTTAGACACTGTGCAGTCTAAAGTGCATACATTTAACTTGGAAATGTAGTGCAAGAATTGCAGACAGCTCTGCTCGGAAAGGGGGGCATTGGTAGCCCATCCTGTTCTCGGGATGTGCTATGTGCAATACGGCCCAGTGTGTGAAGAAAGCTATTACAAAGCTGTGCGCAGAGTATTTCTGCAAACGATGTGAACTGCATCTAATATTTTGATGTCTTGGTAACCGTTTCTTTTACAGGGCCAGGAGACATTATTTGGTAAGATAGTATAAAGTAATTCTCCATCCTCTGAAATGTAAAGAAAAAGCCTGCAAGCGATGTCTGTCAATGTTCAAATGAGGTCGTTTTGTCTCGGTAAGAACATGTGTGAGTTACGTTTATAAGAGTGCAACGAGCGCCCCCTGGCGCCGATTCCTTTTGTTGACCTAAAAACAAGCTACTAGTCAATCCTATTTAATTGCCTAATCTTCGAATGCTCCATTAGCGGGGATTATGCAGTCTGTCACCAGCTAAACAGGGCAAAATCCCTGAGCCTGCACAACAGTTGTACACCTCGGCGCTTCGTGCAGCTGACAAGAATCTCACAGGAGAGCGGCTTTAGTTTGGGCGGTAAATTTTGCTAATATTGTTTCAATCCTTATAGGAGTTTTCTGAAATCCTTGTAGTTTTCTAACATCAGGTTACCTGCAGGGATGTGTGCCAGCGCTGTAACCTCGACGGGGGTTATGTTTACTTTATCTGTGTTTTTGTTAGTTCCTAACCCTTTGGTGAAGACTTCTGTGTTTCATTGGTGGTAAAAGGGGAGCGGATGTGGCCTAACGGCTAGGGCGTTCGACCTCAACGCTGGGGAACCTGTGATGCTGGGCAAATCACTTTAATTTTTCTGTGCCTAACAAAAAATGAATGTGTCTGTCTGTAACGCCACTGGTGCTCATGTAAAGCGCTCTGATACCTTCGGGTCCAGTTCGAGCTATATAAAACTCCCCCAAAAAATACAAAATAAATAAATAAAAAGGCTATGCATAGCTCCCCAATCTTCCGAACTGCTTGTGTGTCATACGGTTTGTCTTAATGGCTTTCTTGTCACACATCAGTATGTGCCTTAAAATTGCCCACAGACTAGTGGATTCGCTTCGCATAACTGCATGTAACCCCTGCTGGGATCCTAACTCCAGCAACCTCCCTGCATTCAGAAAACACATGAATCTCTTTCTTTTCTAATCATGCGTGATCCCCCATGGTTTGCTTTGCTCTTTCGATAGTGCTTAGAAGTCGTACAGTATTGTACTCTGTGCTGTAGTAAATGCAACTAATGAATATATAAATGTTCACAGTCATAATTTGGGTATTCCAGGCTGAATATAACATCTTTTTGATAAAAATGCACAACGCTGCTTTTTGTGAACCAGGTAATTTCAGGAACTGGTACTAATGATAGTAGGAATGCGTTCGGCACCCCCCTTTCAATCTTATGGTTTAGAATAGATGAATGAATAGGCTGCTGGGAAATATTTTAGGCAGTAATAGCAGGGCACAGGTCTTACAAAAAAAAGAAGTGGGGGGACTAACCAAGTTAGACAGTATGCAAGTGACATGGTGCATGACATCACAGCCCAACATCACGGCGCTGCATCACAGGAAGGGCCATCACCGCCCATGACCTCATAGGAAGTGACATCACAAGGAGTGACAGCATATCTTAACACCTCACTAATATGTTTCGTAAGTCTATCATGAGTACGTTTGAGTGCATTACAAGATTTAACAAACAGGAGTCTGCATCACCGTTGTGCCTGAAAGAGACACATCCCTGATGCAAAATGTCAGCCTCAACTTAACACATTTATTTTGTTAAAACTCTGCCACAAAGAAATTGACAACAAGGAGAAATGTGGCAATAATTATAGATAGTTTAGTTGGTTCGCAAAGTCTGCATTGTTAAATACCTTATGGGGTTAAGACACCTGCTGCAGAGATCTTTGTTTGGCCAGTAATTCCCAAGGAACAATAATAAGGGTACAGTGATTTTGGAGGGTAACACATTTGCTGCCGAGATCTGTGTGTTCTCTAGTCCCAGTTTCGAGTCAAAATAGCATTGTGAGTTAAGGCGTCTCCTGCAAAGCACATCATCTAACATGCAGATGACAGATTTTTATTTTATGTAGCTAGGTAAGTGGATTACTGTTTTAAATACAGAGATCATTTTGTTCCTTGCAGTTCATAAATTGTAATCCTTCTAATAAATTGTAATCCTTCTAATAAAGCACAGCGAGCTATAAAAGATATGTGACTCCTTCGCCTTGTAACCCTGTCTTATGTAACACATCATGTACCTTGAATTTCAAATTTTTACGATTCATTGTCAATGTATAATGTGCATGTGTCATATAAAGCACTCTTACACTCCGCATTAGAACGATTAGTGCCTATAAAAAATGAAATAATGGTATTTAAAATGTTATTTGTGTAAATACTGGGTCAGACCAGCACATTTGATATTCTTACAGTGCATGCAGAGCTCTTATATGCAGGGATTAAACAAAGTGAAAAGCATGTCTCTCAAGTATTTGTGAAATTTTAGCAAGCTGTGTGCCTTTGTTTCCCCTCCTTTGCATCTAGGTGTAATGGTCAGATTGTTCCCAAATAGGATAGTGGACCAAAGGGAGGCCTGATGGCCCTTAACCCCTTCGCTGCGGCGGCAATTCCGCCACAGCGCTGGGGGGGGGCGAGCGGCGCTGAGCGCCGCATGAGCACAGCGCAACCGCGGCTCGTGACGGAGCGGCTCCGTCACGAGCCGCGGTTGCGCTGTGCTCATTACGGAGCGGTTCCGTCATGGCCCCGCCCGCTTAATAGAACGCGCCGCGCAGGCGCAAAATCAGCGCCGTGCAGGCGCGGCGGAAGGGCCATGACGGAACCGCTCCGTCATGAGCACAGCTCAGCCGATGGTCATGACGGAGCGGCTCCATCATGAGCATACAAGGGGTTAAATTCGGTCTTTGTTGTGGGCCCAGTTGGAGTCTGCAATAGGATAGTCCCTTCACCGCCTGCACCTTGCTATTCTGAAAGAAAGCAGGCAACGTGCCGGCGTCCTGCTATATGTGTCCCTGTGCCTGAAAATTACACTGGGACAAGTTCAGGATATTTCAGTGAGGCCCACTTCTTGCAGGGTGGACGGCGTCCACCCTGTGAAAATAGAGGGTGGACGGTGCCCCGAGTAATAGTACACTGCTTTTGAAATCTGCAGAGACGAGAGGAGAAACAGGTTTTGGGACTTTTTAAAATGTTGCAATGCTTAATTTGTACACAAATGAATCAATAAATACAAATAATGAAAAAGTAAGAGCTACTGTTAAATCTTTTTTGTTAGAAACTTGCCTAATGTTGGGGACTGCTGTTTTCGACGGATGTATGACGGTACAACGCGTACCGTTTCAACGCGTGCCTTTACAACGTGTCTTTAACAACGCAAGTCGTTACAACGACTTGCGTTGTTGGGCGCGGATAGTAAATAGTATAATTTACTATTCTAACACCAGTCCCCGTGGATAGTAGGGAAGTTGTTGGAATAGTAAATATACTATTTTTTATCCTTTAGCGCCCTCCAGAGCAAGTCGTGGTTACGACTTGCGTTGTAAAGGACGCGTCGTAAAATCACTGCGGGGTAACATCCGCGTTGAAAAGGATGTTCCCCGTTTTCGACTCCACCTCATACCTCTTCCTTCCAACAGCCTACTCACTTCCTGTCTCTTAACCCATTCCTGTAGGTTCTTTTTCATCCCTGCTTTCTTCCTGTTAGTGCTTTCTTACCCCTTTATTTATCCTTCTTTTTCTGGGTTAAAGTCTGAAGCTGAAAAAAAAGCCCCGCCCGTCCCCCAAAATGAGCGGTGGTGCCCGCCACCTTCAACCACTTGCACACATCCAGCACTGCAACACTGGCACTGAGCCTGTTCTCACTACACTATCCTAGCTCAGTCTCTAACCCGGGCCCTGTAGTTCAAATGCAGCTTTGATGTAGCCATTCCTGCTGGGCGGAGGCCTTCCCACTGCTCGCAATGTCAAGGTCACACAGCAAGAAAGAGCGCGCTTTCAGATGTGACCTGGAAACACATCCTGCCCCCCCAGGACACTCTGCGATCTACAATTAGAGAAAACGTCCAAACATCGCCCGTTGAACTAACCCATGCTGTTATTTCCACACACAGAGAACATGAATGCCTTTCTGTTGCTCGCTATGTACCTGCTTTGGCTAAGAAGTCACCACAGTGCACCTCAACCGGAAGAGGAAATTACACTCGCGGAACGGCTGAAGCGTATGTTTGTTTCTGTTCCTTGTCACATTCGTGTCCAAAATGTTTGTAATCATTCTAACATACAGCAGGATTCTGTGGCCCAAGATATTTCTGTTGAACTAATGTGATTGATGTCTGGCAGGTTTGTTTCTTTATTACACTTACTGGGAGACTTTGATGCAGGTGTTGCAGCAAGGGTGGTATTTGCCTCTCAAGCACGCACACAACATACATTTAAAAGCATTTTTTACTTACCTCAACTGCCATGGAAGGGCATACTCCAGTTTATTGTACTCCATTTTTAGGGCACTATTAGTGAATAATATATTTAATTTATTCACTATACATGTAATAAAAAATGGACAGAAAAAAAGAGTGGTGCCCCAGTGGCACCTGTGTTCCGGGCACTGAATTTGCCACCTCTGAGGCCAAGGGTCGCAAAGGCAGTGCTAGGGGCCAGCAGAAGGCAAGCCACGGGTCGCCGCTGCAACCCCTAAATGACGTCCATGAGCTTGAGACTCTAGCCTAATTAACTATTTCCGGTCACTTTTGTGCCTTTGTACCCCACAGTGGCAATGCCAGCTCTGACGAAAAGTGTAGTTCTCCATTCTGGAATGTAGAACCAACAGTGATACAATCAGCATGCCAATAGGTGGGGCTATTGAGTTGCAGAAGCATGCAGATCATAAGTGCACGTTGTGTGCAGGACACCTGTGTTCTCACTGCATGGAAACAGAGCAGTACAGCAGCTGAAGTCTACAGGTTAATGTCACTGGGGGGCATATTGTCAAGACAGGCAATAAAATTATCGCCGTTTTAGCGGCAGAAAACTGCAGCTAAAACAGCGATAATATGCTCTATGGAATTCCAATTGAAGCTCATGTTAAATGTGAAGGACATCTAACAGGGGCTTCAATATAGCCTTATAGCCCGCCGTAGAGGGCTATACCGGCTATTAAAGGCCCTCTCCAGCGTTAAAGGCCCCGAGCCGAAGGCGAGGGCCTTTATCAAGGGAGAGGGACTTTAATAGCGGTATAGCCCATCTACGAAGGGCTATAAGGCTATTAGAACATTCTGTCACTAGAGGACAGAATGTTCTAACAAAAAAAACAAAGCCTTTTGGAACCGTGAGGGGATAGGAAGCCCCTCAGGCTCCCTGAAGCCTTTGTTCGCAGCCAGAGCTGTGAACAAAGAAACATTGGAATTTTGGAGCTCCAGGCTTTTACCAGCCATTATAAGCCCAGAGCACTCCATTGTTTTCAATGGAGCTCCCAACATTCCAATGTTTTAATTGGAATTCCATACAGCATATTATCAAGCCCATTATCAACGTTTTAGCTGCAGTTTTCTGCCGCTAAAACAGCGATAATTTAATCACCTTTCTTGATAATATGCCCCTTGGTTCACAAATTCACTGCGGACCATATAATTTTGATGCAACCAGAAACAGTAGTTACCAGCCCATCAGAATTAAAGTGTGACTATGGCGCACTATGGCCTTGATTATGAGTGGGTCGTAAAATCTTGACTCTAGTGAAAACCACTGTTTGTATGTGTGCAAGAATTCGGAGTTTTTTTGGCAAAATATGGCAGTCAGATTTCCCAAACGATAAATTTCGGTACATCAAAACTGCCAAAAAATACCAGGTGAAAACATCCCTGTAAAGTAAGGAGCATGCAGATTTTGTTGTAGTAAACCCCATGGGATTGTATGAGGCAAAAATATTGCAAAGCAAGAGTATCATTCAGAAAACATAGAAGACAAAATATCGTCTTCCCATACTTTGTGTGTAAAAGTAAACAATTGACTAATGAAACATGGCACAGCAAAATAGCATCACAAAATAGCCTGGTATATCTAAATTTTATAATAACGTTCAAAAATACATGTATTTAAAATATTGCCACGTGTAAAAAAAGTGATATATAAAAAATGATAACGTACAAAAATAAAATAAAAATATATATGTTTTATATTAAACACCCAAAATATTGAACATAACATAAATGATTAAAATGATAAAATAAACATTAATACAACAAAAATGCTACTGATAATTAAAAGAGCTAAATAACATTTTTAAAAATACATATGCAAGCAAATTATTAACATTTAAAAACATTAAGGATAATATTTAAAAAATAAAATACATAATAAAAATGTTTTATTAGAAAATCTTTTAACAAAATTACAAGCAAAACTTACACATAAAAAAAAATGGTAGCAGTCAAATTTATTATTTTCACGCCAAAGTAAGCAAAAGCAAGACAAGTATTGTACTTTGGAGGGTTCTGTTAGGGAAAGAGATGGACTTTGGAGGGTCAAATTTAGTGTTCACTCTCCAATGTCGACAAAAGTAGGCAAATTGTTGGCATTTGGTGGTATACATTTACTATTCCCACTTTAATTCAAGGGACTGTAGTGTAAGCGTTGGAGTTTTGAGGGGTCAGATTTACTATTCCCACTCCAACATGAGCAACAGTTGGGACAGTGTTGGAATGTGTGTGTGGTGGTGGTGGGGGGGGGGGGGGGGTGTCCGATTCAGTATTCCCAAGCCAAAGATTGAAAAACTTCAATTTACTATCCCTCCCCAAATTCAAAAAAATCTATTGAAAAGTATTATTATAAAGTATATTTTAACACATATTTAGAAAATATATTTTTTTCAAATATTACATTCATAAAAATAATAAACAAATTAAATGTAATATTGAATACACTTTTCACTCTGTTCCCCTACAAACCTAATAATCCTCAAATAAACAAAATCAAATAAAACAAAAAAATCTTTAAATACTACCATTACAAAATAAACTATACTAAAAAGTTACACAAAGTTAACATTCAAATAATATCTTACGAAACAAAAACAAATATATCACAAAATAATTAAAAAACAAGATCATATACAACTATGTCGAAGCTCATGTTAGATGTCCTCATCTAACATGAGCTTCGATTAGAATTCCATAGAGCATATTATCAAGCCCATTATCGCCACTTTATCGGTAGGTTCCTGCCGATAAAGCGGCGATAATTTTATCGTCCAGGCTTGATTATATGGCCCTTTATTTGGTTGCATCAACCATAAAATATAAAAACCAATACATCATAATTATTAGAAAAGAAGTTTAAATACAAACATTATTTAAACAGTAGTCAATTGAAATTCATGTCATCCTAAATGCATTATTACCATACGGCCACCCAAAGGACAAGCTCAACTGATCACAGCCCAGAGGATCACACATATTCATCACAGGTGAATACACATCACCAGTAACAGTGACTTAAAAACCTTCCATAGATTTCCTACACTTTACCTCTGATTTAAAAAAAAGTTGCTGCAAGTACAACAAGACTTCATTACTCTTCACAAAACATAAACATTTTAAAATCAGTTTAAGAAACATAATAAAATAATTCCTATTAAATGTACAGGGGCAGGCAGATATACGTAGATATATATAGGCAGATTCCCCATTGATAGGCATCTCCCTGAAAACACAAATATCTCCACACAGTCCCTACCCTGAAACGATATAGAAGAAATCATTCACGTCCAGTAAATTCCAGCGCTAGATTAGATGCCAGCTCTGACAAGGCTACGGTTACAATATAATCCTTCACCGAGCATTTATCAAATTCCTGATCCAGTCTTTGATTCAGGGAAAAATCCCTGAACTTGCTTTTAATCAGTAATTTGTCTGATCTGCCTAGAGTATGCGGTGTGGAAAATAAGTCAGACAAACCTATTTTTCATTGAGATTCCTATGTACATTGTGCAACCAAGGAATAGAGAGGCCCCTATCAAGCTTAAGACAATCTTAAATTACCTCACTGTTAAACCAGCCTCTGCGTTGGCCCATATCTCTGGTAAAAAAACACCCGAGCGGCATATGCTGCATGAAACGGAGGTCAATTTTCCCCGAATCTAAGCAGAGGCACATATATATTTTTGTAACACGATTGTGACTATTTAATCAAGACGGGAAAGCACAACACGGCGTGTATATAGGTTGCCATGACAACGCGCTCTAAAACATGGTTTCACTTATCAACGTAAGAGCCTCGGTAAGGTTTCCATGCCGACGCGTTCATAAACGCAGAGACGATTGGTACCTAAGGAGCCAATAAAATTGCCTACACGGAAGGAACGGTCGCCTTAGCGACTGTTCTGTTTATACCACCCCACAACCAATAGAACGCGCAATCAAAAGGCGCGCATGAAATTGGCCATGAGTATTTAAACAAACGCCCGGCAGGCCCGTCTCATTTCACAAAAACGCTGTGACGAGATAAGGACGTGCTGCCAGGAAGAGAGGAGCAGGGAGGCCGACTGCATAATTATAGGTAAGGAGACCACAGGGACAGACCCAAGATACTAATAGGTTATCTAAGAGGAGGGTCAATAGAGGTTTTACATAAACTTAACAGAAATGGGAAGTGGCATAGTAGTAGAAGGAACCAACCTCTACAGAGTACTGGATATATGAATAAACATTATTAAAAATAAAAAAATATTTTTTCAAAACTATTTCGTTTTAACTCTGGTGAAAGTCATCTAGAATCACTCAATTCTAGGTTGATAGTACAAATGGGTTCCTTAATCATAACTTTATGTAACAATTAATACTACCCTTAATAATGGCCCAATAGAATACAGATTCTGCAAAAAATAACTATATCAATCTTTTTTTTCCCGGGTCCTACTTTTAAAAAACAATCCCAGATAGTGCCCTTTATAATAAACTCTGCCATCCGATAATAAAGACAGACATTAATATCTAAGTAACATTCTATACAGATAATCGACTGCAAACAAGAAGATACCTCACAGAACAGACACTGAGAGCTGTATCTTGACCCAATTGAAAAGGGAACCCGGCACCAATATCCTGACTCTCACGGTGAGTAGAGCAATAACATAGGGAGTGATTAGTACATCTAACTCAAAAAATTCAAAATATAATAAAGGAACATACTTCATATAATGCAAATTTCCACAGGGAGGTTATAACTGAAAAGCTCAATATATAGAACGGTGGCTCCTCCTGGCAGCAAAGGACACAGTGAAAACAGAACACTATCAAGGTATGTGGGACAAAGTAATAAAGAAGGAAATTTTTCGCTTCATTTATAACATAGATTAACTTATGCTAAATACTCATTACAAGGAATTTAATACCTACAGGTAGCAAAGAAAAAATTGAACTTCAATAACATATATAACCTGGACATATCCGATCTGGAAATAATGGAAATCCAGTAAACCAACCATCTGGTATGTAAAGTGAGGCCATGAAACTTAAACTTAATCGTAATGTACAAATCTATGTACTTATCAGAAAAGTTCGTTAATTATTGGCTCTTTATCTAGGAAACAGAGCAACCTTGTACACATTGAATCAACAAGACTTCAAGAATCCTAATTTTAAAAAAAGGATTTATCTTTGAACGAATCAGTTCAATCCAGGGAGAGAATAAGCTCATCTGGAATAACAAGGTACGCACCTTATTATAGGAGGTACTTCCACTCTGTTTTAGTGAGGGAACTAAGGGAGGTCTCTGCAACATATGGAGCATATATATCCATGAGAAAGGCAAATAGTGGGGTAGACTTATAAAAGGTTTTTTTTAATAAATGTAATTGATCACATAGAACAGGGGAAAAATGTTATGTATATCTGCAAAGTCGACACAATAAAAGAAATCTCCAATAAAGAGTTTAGACTACAACAATGGACAGAAAAATGATGTAAAAAGATGATATTGATGTGTCTGGTAACTATGTGTTTTATTATTTTAATTGTCTAGAATCAGTCCTGATGAAGGCATACTAGAAAAAAAGCCGAAACGCCGCGTCGACCTTTTTGATTCTGTGACCTTTTATTGTGAAACATTTTTTTAAAAAAGAGTTATTCTGATGATGATGCATATCTGCATAATGGTTTTAATGAATTGTTTTTTATAACATTGTATTGTGGAATAAAATTTGTATTCTTTACCAGACTGAAGTAGTGATATGTTTTTAATCAAATATTTACTTACCTAATCGATTGTGCCAAAGATGTTGTCCATTTGTTGATTATTGCTTATTGTATGAAACAGAAATCTTAGTATAGATAATCAAACCGACTCCCTGTTTTTCATGTTTTTTATGTCTTTCCAACCAATAACTCTGTGTGGATAGTATCAAAAAATATTTCAAATTTTTTTTATTCTTTATATGATCTCTGCCTTTATGAATATACGGTTAGTACTTTTGCCTTTTTCATGAGAAGCATGCCCCTCTAAGACAGAGTATATAATCTAAGAGGGAGGGAAAGTGAGACACCTGTTAGTCCCACACTAAAACAAGACACTACCTGATCTGTCCAACGAACTGGGACGTTTTGTTGTTTTTTTACCTAATATTTCCCCACCGTCCTCTACCAAGTTAGAGTGGGGCCCTCCTAAGTTTTTATACGTTATACGGCCCATATCTCTGGCCAATAGCAGGGCCAACCTAATCCGTTCAGAAACATAGGGCAATGTTAGCTATGGATGAAGAATAAAATGGGAGCTGGACGGTAGAAGATTGAAAAGACACCTATAGAAACGATTTTCCTCAGTCCGTAGGGCGCAAGAATTTATTATTATTATTATTTTTTTTAAACTTTATTTTCAGTTATAGAATATTAGTCACATTGCATTGCAAACAGTAATCCAACATATCAATCGAAGCGTTCCTGACAGATGCATACACAGTGAAGAACATTATGGTGTTCTTCATGACAGACCAGTCCAAAGCAATCCGTGTCAACCCCCCACCCCCGCCCGCAGTCCACGTTTCAGAGATCCAGATCCCAATCAGCAATATTCACCATGTGTAGCAATGGAACAAGGCTTAAGTAAACCTTCCAAGCCTGAAAGGGAAACCATAGCTCAGATAAGGAAAACTACCCCTTAGCCCCCCCCTCAGGCACCAACCCGGCATCCACCTGTGTGGTAGAAGTTCGTTTGGTGGTCTCAAAGTAGGACCTCAGTGGCCCCCAAATGTCCTGTGGCCGCGACGCAGCCGGCATGAGACTGGCGTATGTTTCAGTGTTAGTTTGCAGTGTGAAGAATTTTGATACCCTCAAATCTCTGCTCCATGCAGAGCCGCTGGGGCACACTGCTGATTATAGATTCTGAAATAGGAAAAAACTGAGCCCCTAAAGCTGGTCGGTAAGAGGTTCAGGATGGCCCCAGCTGCCCTACTAAGTTTCATATATGAGATGTTAGTCTGGAGCTGCCTTGACCCTCCTGAATTTAAAGTGACCCCGAGATAATACAAGTTGTTCACACAACTCAGGAAGTGGCCCCTATCCGTCATAGACACCACGTTTCTCTTCCCTGGGCCACACACCATAATGTGAGACTTCCTGAAGTTTATTGCTAAATTAAGGGTGCCCATATATTAAACAAATGATTCCTCCAACCTAAGTAAAGCTCTTGCGGTCCTGGCAAACAAAACTGCATCATCGGCATAGAGTAATGCCAGTAGCGGGTGTTGACAATTTTCGGAACATCATCAGTAGCTGCACCCAGAAGTGGGCATATGTTAATATTTAAAATAAACAGAAGAAGCACCAAAATATACCCCATGCGCACTTCACAAACCTATATAAAAATATCAAAGGTCTCACCTGCTGGGCCATACCATGCTTTGGCATTTAAGTTCTCATGCAGAATATATAGAAATAAAATGACTTGAGCCAAAGCTTGTTCCTATTAATGGAATCAAAAGCTGTGGACAGATTCATAAGTGCCAAGCACAGTGGACAGTGCTTAGCCGACGTATATTTCCCCAGGACCAACTGCAAATTGAAACATTGTTCCATGGTACCCATTCCAGGTCGGAAACCATATTGAAAAGGAGCGAGGGTATTATTTTGACATGTCCAGTTTCAATCCACTGTAAAATTACCCTGCCTGTGACTTTTACAGTGCTATTGATGAGGGCGATCAGACGATAGCATTTAGGCAGGTTCCTATCACCGTTTTTAAAGATAGGTGATCGTCCATGACCTCAGGATCGACTAGCAAAAAGAATTGCTAAATAGATTTACAAACAAGGGACCCCCAAGGTCAATGTTGCATTTACATAGGTCTATTGGAAACCTGTCCGGCTCTGGAGCTTTACCACCCAAGCCAGTGCTTCATTTGTAAAATATTAAGTGCAGGTGCTCCAAAAACTAGATCACTAACCCACTGAACAATTCACATAAAATACGATTTTGTGATATGCAAAATACACATTCTTTGAAGCATACATGTTAGCCCCCTGTGCTACTGGTGAGTTAAAACTTGCACTAAACAAAACTCTGATCCCTCTGCAGCAGGAACATCAATCACCACGTTATCTTGACCTACCAAGGAGTCACTGACAGTGGTGGGTAAATAATGCCTGCTACCTCGGGATGGTCGATGTAGCTGTAGTCTGTGGAGTCACTGAACATGACTGGCATAGCTCCCAGCAACCCTTCAAGAGCAGGGGAGGCAGCACATGTCAAGAAGGTCACGGATGTTCCTTACTTGAATTTCTCCAGGGGCAGTAGCAATTCCTTGTGGCTCGGGCTGTCTGCACTAGGAATCAGTAATGAAAACATCCTACTTCGATCAACAGGAGTGGGCGCCTTGTGTGTAGGAAAACAGAAAGCAGCGCTGAATCCACTTGATCTGGGCCCGACCTGTGCAGAGCAGATTCTGTCTCCGCCTCCAGGTGAGAATGCACCAGATCACTTGTCCTAGAGGCTGAGGTCGGTCCTCAACAAGGCAGATTTTCTCTTCTATATCCGGTGCCAGCCATTTCGAAAACAATGTGTCAAAGACACACTTCAAATCCCCTTAGGTCATAACTATCACCTGTGAACTCCGAGGCAGTTAAATCAAATTTATGGATGCACAGCAGTGCTTTCATTATTTAATTGTGTGCAGGCGGCTTCATTGCGCATGCAGTTTGGCTAGATGTAAGTGCGTGACTAATACATTTTAGTGTGGTGATGCGGACACCAGCACTAAAATGCATTAGTCGAATCCCTAATGGGTGTTACTTGGCAGGGCTGTCCAATGCCCAGTCAAGGAAACTACAATAGTCCTGGCCCTATGAAATAAGTGCAGGTGCTGAGCACTGGAAGGCTCCAGCACAAAATAAGCACGGACACAGGCTTTGTTTGTTCGCATCCTCAACTTCAGGCAGTGTGATATGCAAGGGTGGTATATCACCCAGCCTAGCTCTCAATAAACTTGTCAGAGACGTATCTTTTGCTACTTGATATATGGAAGTAAAGTGTGCAACCCATGCTGAACCAGTTATATTATATGTTAAAAGGGGGTTGATCGATGTATCTCTCAATCAAGTATTACTGACTTTCGCCGGAACACTTTGCTACAATTTGCTTAGGCTGACATCTCAAGTTGTTCCCATTCTTTACAAAGTAGGGAGTTCTTCCTACACTCAAGAGGGTTCCATGTTTAAATATCGATGTAAAAAATAAACGTAACAAAAAGATCGATGTAAAAATATTGAATACAAAAATATCGACTCCCTGTACTTAAACAGGTAAGTACAATAATATTGAATCAAAAATATCGAGGTAAAAAATATAGATGTAAAAAATATTGACTTAAAAAATATATATAACTTAAACAGAATATATTAAGTATATTAATATTTTAACAAAATAAATTACATTTAATATATATTTTAACTATATATAACAAATAAACTTAATTAAAAAAATATAAACACACAAAAATGTGTACATATATATATATATTTACTTAAATACATTTTTTAATTATTATCTATATTTAATTTATAAACGTTTTAAATTATATAAAAATAAAAGATACACATATATCAATAATTTAAAATAAAATAAAACATCCTATAATTAATTAACACAATAAACTATAAAAAAAAAACATACATTTCACAACACAATAATTACAATAGCAGGGACAGTGTTGGATAGCGGAGGGGTAAAAATAACTATTCCCACTCCATTGAGTGCAAAAGCAGGGAAAGTGTTGGATTGCGGAGGGGTAAAAATTACTATTCCCACATTCCAGTGAGTGCAACAGTAGGGAAACTGCTGGATAGCGGAGGGGTAAAAATGACTATTTCCACTCCAGTGAGTGCAACAGCAGGGAAAGTGCTAGACAGCGGAGGGGTAACAATTACTATTCCCCTCCTCAGTGAGTGAAAAGCAGGGAAAGTGCTGGATAGCGGAGGGGTAAAAATTACTATTCCAACTCCAGTGAGTGCAACAGTAGGGAAAGTGTTGGATAGAGGAGGGGTAAAAATTACTATTCCCTCTCCGGTGAGTGCAACAGTAGGGAAAGTGCTGGATACCACACCAATAAAAAAAAATCTATATTTTTATTACATTAAATTTTCATTATTAACATAAATAATATTGAAATTAAAATATATTATTATTAAAAAAGATAATAAACATTCATTAATTACACATTGTTTAACACTATAATATCCACAACACACACCTAAAATTAATTACACATATACAATGAATAATGACTAATTTATTAATACAAATTAATTAACAAATCATTAATAATTCATCAATAAAAAATAAATTACTTCCCACCATGTATACCTATAAACTACACAACACACACCTAAAATTAATTAAACAATTACCATAATTGATTAATTAACAAATAATTATCAAACAATTATTAATAAATTAATGTACACATTTAACTCAACATCACAATTATGCATTCATGAAGAAATATAAATTATTGAATAAATTTCATATAATTAAATTACTTCCCACCCTATTCCCCTATAAACCCACAACCCTCTACAGAACTAAAAACGCAAAATTCAATCAAAAATGTATTAACTACTATAAATAATAAATAAAATCTATAAAATTAAATTACTTCCTACCCTATTCCCCTATAAACCCACAACCCGCTACTGAACTAAAAACCCAAACCTGTATTTAAAAAAAATATATTAACTACTAATATTTTAACACATATACTAAAATTACAAACAATTGTCATCCAAAATACTAAAATACATAACATTAATAATAAATCGATATTTTAACAACTATATTTTTGTAAACTATATTTAACCATTTGATATTTTTTCAATCAATTTTACTTACCTAGCAATCGATATTCTTGACCATAATATTTTTTCCATCGATATTTCTATCCCACAATATTTTTACCTCGATATTTCTGTACATCCATATTTATACATCGATATTCTAGCTCTGTACCACTCAAGAGTAAGCTTGTAGGATTTCCTTGCCTCTCGAACCTCTACAAGAACCCTTCTCAGACGACGATTTGCTGCCGAGCAAAAACCATCAGGCACCTCAGGCATTTAGGAGTCGTATTAATAGGTTGTTACATTAAGTGACTCTTAATACTGTAACATAAGAAGCTATAATGATCTAAAAGGACTTCTCCACTCTCCTCAGCTAAGCTGCCCAGAAAAGATGACAAGTATTTCTTCACGAAAGGACGGAGAGTAACCCTAGGGGGCATATTACCAAGCAATAGCGATAATTATCGCTATTGCTTGGTTAGAGACAAAAATTTACCTCAGCGATGCGGAGATTTTGTACCGCAAATAAACCTTGGTATTACCAAGGTTTAACGCAAATGCAGTAAAAATCGCCGCAAAGCATGAATATCGCTGAAAAGTCAGCGATATTCATGCATTACCAAGCTAATGCTCTTAGCCATGTTATCCACCTCCCATTGGATAACATGGCTAAGAACTGCTCAGTAGGTTTAGTGTACAAGGGAACCCAAAGTAATGGCCAAGGACCATGGGTTAAGCTACTAATTTTATATTACAAAGGTCCTAGGTCAGGAAGAAAAAGAAAGGAAGAATTTTTTCTGTATCAAATATTTACAGAGTGAGTGCTAAAAGGCTAAAGTGCTCGTCAACAACCATTTTTTCATGCAAAATGCAACGTGTGCACATGCAGTCGAGTGTTCCCAAAGGGCACGGATCTCAATGTGCTCGTGTTTGGGATGCAGGAGAACAGATCAAACAAACAAGGCTTACCGCGTTCATTTATGTGGCAGTGGTGCTTAGTGGCGGGGAATATGGTGTTTTAGTGAAGGAATATCGTGGCGGTGGGAGTGAATTAGGGGAGGTAATTACCACGAGCCGGGCTGGATGGGCCAGTCGTGGATGCACAAGCTTCCAATCAGTTCCGATTACTGTTGATGCCTGAAAGGATTTGTTATGGTTATTATTCAGTGTGTGGCAGAAAAATTGCACACACGGCATATTACAATTAAAAAACCACAATTACCGGGTTGACGATTCAATGGAATCGAAATGAAGATTAAAGCCGGCCAACAACGGTCGAATTATTCGTGACCTAAAAGGGAGGTATTATAATCCAGAGTTAAAATTACTGCAAAATTACCGAAGTGACAACTTAAGTGCAGTGAAGGTAAAACAAACATTACCGATTGAGCCTAGCGGTTTAGCGTGGGCTCGATACAGGACTTCAGTTTAAAAGGGGGTGTAGTCTGTGGACAAAAAAACATAGGTTGAGAATTGGAGTGAGGGGCAAATAGCAGCGATTGGTGATAAGTGTGGACAGTTCGTTACCGTAACCGGGGGTCGGTTCCACGTAAGGCGCTCAATAGGAATGGCCTCTTCCGTGCGAGCCTGCAATGAAAATATCGAAGCCGCACATGAAGTATATCGCGGGTATTACCGGACTCGTTCGGATCCATAAGGGAGCCGCGGTTCTTTCAAGAGCTTACCTTAAATTGCTCGTAGAGGGGCCGCAATGGGGTCCCGTCACAGCAGCGCAATGGCCAGATGGTGAGCGTCTGCATGCAGAGACGCCTAATATGCTCCGTCGAAACAGGAGTAGACAGTGAGGACGGGCTACAAGCTAGTGCCGGTATCTTGGAATGGTGAACTATCCGAGCAATATAGTTCGGAGTGACCAATGAAGGTGCCTATGCGTGGTATGCAAACCAGGGGTCATCAGCTTTTTAGATTAAAAAACGAGCTGGGGTGCCCGCCGTGCCCCGTGGCAGTGGTGGTGAACAAACGACTCAGGAGTGAGTTGTGCCGGTATGGGCGCCATTTTAGAGTGGTGAGGCACCGATGGGGTGAAAGGAAAGGGACTGACTAGTGAGGGTGCCACTAAGTGGTTCGCAGTGCCCATGGTCTCGAGCTAGTTCTGTTAAAAACCAAGCAGTTTCGAACCGACTGACATTTCAAAGAATGTTACATTTTTAAGGACAGACAATTATTTTGTATGCTCATGCTTCGAAGGGATCATAAATGAACAACTTATATAAGACTTGTCCAGTCCTCGGTTCTGTTAAGGCCATCCTGGATGGAGTTGAACTGTATGATGGACTTTAGTTCTTCTTTATTCAGTAATTGTCCCATATTTCCACCTCTTGGAGGGAGTCTCAGTACTTTCAACACAGTCCATTTCAGTTCATTATCAGATTTTTTTTTTGAGCTGCAAAATGTTCCACCAATGGTGCATTCGGGGTGCCGCACCTGATGCGGCTCCTGTGTTGTCCAATGCGAATTTTTACCTTTTGGCTGGTCTGCCCTATGTACACTTTCTGACAGGGGCACAAAATTAGGTAAATAACATTGCAAGTGTTGCAGTTGGAGAAGGAACGACATTGTATAGTGATGTTGTTAAAAGTAAAACTTTTTCCTTCTATCGTGCTATCACAGTTATTACATCCGCCACATTTTGCATGCCCAACAATGGGGGACAGACCCCATACATTTTCAAGTGTAGTTGATGGTAGAGGAGCTGCTCTACCTGCTCCTCTACCATCAACTACACTTGAAAATGTATGGGGTCTGTCCCCCATTGTTGGGCATGCAAAATGTGGCGGATGTAATAACTGTGATAGCACGATAGAAGGAAAAAGTTTTACTTTTAACAACATCACTATACAATGTCGTTCCTTCTCCAACTGCAACACTTGCAATGTTATTTACCTAATTTTGTGCCCCTGTCAGAAAGTGTACATAGGGCAGACCAGCCAAAAGGTAAAAATTCGTATTGGACAACACAGGAGCCGCATCAGGTGCGGCACCCCGAATGCACCATTGGTGGAACATTTTGCAGCTCAAAAACACTCTGATAATGAACTGAAATGGACTGTGTTGAAAGTACTGAGACTCCCTCCAAGAGGTGGAAATATGGGACAATTACTGAATAAAGAAGAACTAAAGTCCATCATACAGTTCAACTCCATCCAGGATGGCCTTAACAGAACCGAGGACTGGACAAGTCTTATATAAGTTTTTCATTTATGATCCCTTCGAAGCATGAGCATACAAAATAATTGTCTGTCCTTAAAAATGTAACATTCTTTGAAATGTCAGTCGGTTCGAAACTGCTTGGTTTTTAACAGAACTAGCTCGAGACCGTGGGCACTGCGAACCACTTAGTGGCACCCTCACTAGTCAGTCCCTTTCCTTTCACCCCATCGGTGCCTCACCACTCTAAAATGGCGCCCATACCGGCACAACTCACTCCTGAGTCGTTTGTTCACCACCACTGCCACGGGGCACGGCGGGCACCCCAGCTCGTTTTTTAATCTAAAAAGCTGATGACCCCTGGTTTGCATACCACGCATAGGCACCTTCATTGGTCACTCCGAACTATATTGCTCGGATAGTTCACCATTCCAAGATGGCGACCGATACCGGCACTAGCTTGTAGCCCGTCCTCACTGTCTACTCCTGTTTCGACGGAGCATATTAGGTGTCTCTGCATGCAGACGCTCACCATCTGGCCATTGCGCTGCTGTGACGGGACCCCATTGCGGCCCCTCTACGAGCAATTTAAGGTAAGCTCTTGAAAGAACCGCGGCTCCCTTATGGATCCGAACGAGTCCGGTAATACCCGCGATATACTTCATGTGCGGCTTCGATATTTTCATTGCAGGCTCGCACGGAAGAGGCCATTCCTATTGAGCGCCTTACGTGGAACCGACCCCCGGTTACGGTAACGAACTGTCCACACTTATCACCAATCGCTGCTATTTGCCCCTCACTCCAATTCTCAACCTATGTTTTTTTGTCCACAGACTACACCCCCTTTTAAACTGAAGTCCTGTATCGAGCCCACGCTAAACCGCTAGGCTCAATCGGTAATGTTTGTTTTACCTTCACTGCACTTAAGTTGTCACTTCGGTAATTTTGCAGTAATTTTAACTCTGGATTATAATACCTCCCTTTTAGGTCACGAATAATTCGACCGTTGTTGGCCGGCTTTAATCTTCATTTCGATTCCATTGAATCGTCAACCCGGTAATTGTGGTTTTTTAATTGTAATATGCCGTGTGTGCAATTTTTCTGCAACACACTGAATAATAACCATAACAAATCCTTTCAGGCATCAACAGTAATCGGAACTGATTGGAAGCTTGTGCATCCACGACTGGCCCATCCAGCCCGGCTCGTGGTAATTACCTCCCCTAATTCACTCCCACCGCCACGATATTCCTTCACTAAAACACCATATTCCCCGCCACTAAGCACCACTGCCACATAAATGAACGCGGTAAGCCTTGTTTGTTTGATCTATTCTCCTGCATCCCAAACACGAGCACATTGAGATCTGTGCCCTTTGGGAACACTCGACTGCATGTGCACACGTTGCATTTTGCATGAAAAAATGGTTGTTGACGAGCACTTTAGCCTTTTAGCACTCACTCTGTAAATATTTGATACAGAAAAAATTCTTCCTTTCTTTTTCTTCCTGTTTATACCCTACAGGCTCACTTGACAACTCAGGCAAAATCAATTCTAGTCCTGAAGATGATCCCACTATATTATTGGAGATAGGGATCGAAACGTTCGTCGACTGTTTTGCAGTACTGCTCGTTATATGATCTTTAACTTTCCCGGCAGTTACTGTGGGTTTGTGCTTATTCAAGAACCTCTTGCATGGTATTATAAGCCACCCTGTTCTCCTTGTTTGCCTGTGAATTCTTTGTCCTTTTCTTTTGTATTGTCTCCCCTTGACTTGGTACAGGCTTGTGCCCAGTTATTAATGTGCGAAATGTTTTCGCTTTATGCTGTTTATCTTCACTACTTTGAAAATAAATACTTCTAGGTCCGGCTGGACACTGAAGAAAAATACACAGTCTTTATTTTTAGCCTGTGAAAATCAATCTTCTAGATATCATTAAAAACCTAGGACCTTTGTAATATAAAATTAAGAACTGCTCAGGGCAGGTGTTAGCTTTTGGAGATATTCCCGCTTAGCGCGAATATCTCCAAAAGTTGGTAATAGGAGATAGCGATGTTAGCGACTGTTTCCAGTCTCTAACATCTTGGCACGCCCACTTTGCATCTCATTAGTGATAAATATCACTGACATGCAAAGTGGGGCCCAAGATGGTCGCTATCTCCTACTAGCTGTCGCTAACTGGTGTTAGCGGCAGCTAGGTAATAGGGAGATAATTTTATCTCTGCTTTCTTGGCTTTTAAAGCCAAAAAAGCGGAGATAAACCCCCTTGATAATATGCCCCTAGGTTCCTTGAGAAACCACTGCAGTCTTAAATCATTGCTGGAATGCTTAGAAATCTCAATAGCAGATTCCTAACCTGAAAAAAAACAACGGCCAGAAAAGTGTTGTGATGCCCTCCATTGGGCTTCTGTGACTGCTCTGAGAGAACCATGGAAGAAAGTTTCTAGTTAAAAAAATAGAGCAAACAGTTCGGTAAAGACTGATTTGCATATGACTGGGTCTGAACTGGGTGGCGATTGAGCTAAAGAACGATGATTGATTCAACCCAGATCTGTAACTGGTGGTGAGTGTCTGCAAAGTTTCGGCACTCCCTTCATCATCTCCTTGTGTTTGCTCTGGTTACAAAAAAAAAAAATGCCATCTATGATGGAGGCCCACCTGCTCCCTCTGTAGGTGGGTAAAGTTGGGCTGCCCCCATTCAAGAAACAGACAAAGTCCACTAAATCATGTTCTCCTAAATAGAGACTCAGCTATACCCCTCTAACCTTGTTAACACTGTCTAAAATAACGGGGCCGTTAACACCCAAATCCTCAGGGTTGACAATAAGTTTGGTTTTAAAATCGCTGCAAATAATGTATTTAGGCTGTGCTACAGACACTGACTGCAGTTTGCCTAAAAACATGAATAATTCCCTATAATACACCCACATAGTTTTTGTAAAACATTATTGTAAAGATTAAACAGGCGGAAATGAGAAAGGCACAAATCATCCTTAATACACAAGACTTGGAAAGGCAAACAGCCGGAATAAATCACAGTCACATTTACATTAAGGTTCAATTGAAACCATACCGAAAGGCCTCCCCTGGTTCTGTTCCGGGTAGATGGTACAGTGTGGTTAGAATGATAAGCAAAGCAAGAGAGTGGAGCGGTGTCTCAGGTCTCCTGAAAACCAATAATATCGAAGGCAGCTACAAAAGTTAAGTCAGTCAGGGTCTTTTGTCTTCCCCTTGAGACGTGCTGGATTCCAGCTCAAAACAGAAAGGGAGCTCCTGGAGCTTTTAATCGAAATGAGGCAATCTTCGATGGAACAGCGGACCCATAATCCATTATTAAGCTCTGATGAGAGGGAAAGAGGCAGTTTAACTAAGGGCAGTCAATATCAGAAAGGGCCTCAAACCGATTGACAACCGGTACCAAAAACTGACTTAGATGTCCTAAAGAGGTACTAGGTGGCCCCCAGCCATTCAACAGGATTTTCAGGAGAGTGATTTTGGAAAAAATTAGGGCCACCTCTTAGATTCTAGTTGGTTCCGATTTAAAGATAGGACCTGGCGAGGCTTGTAGGACTATCCAAGGGGTACCAGGGAAATGGCGCTCCTTACATGGCTATAGATTAAATTTCCAAACTAAAGCTTTTGGACCAGTTGTGGAGAAAATTGATAATAACAGCCACCATCAGCTTCCACAGGTCCTGGGCCAATCCAGATAACCTTCCATGTTAACAAAATGTTCTCCGCCCAAAAAAAATTAAAAGCCCCTGTGGCAGTCTAACCAGTCTAAAACCTTATTTAGCAACTGTGCTTGTGACTCCAACTGATTATCCTGTAAGACAGGCCCTTCAGTAAAAATGGCAACATGTGGGCAGGCTGCAGGAGGGAGGGTTATATCTGCTAATCTATCTTGGGGTGAAATTGGTTCTAATTCCATCTGAGCTGAGGGTTGTTGACCCTGTGGTTCCTGTTGACCTCGTACACGCACCCCTCCCCTCAACTTGGGAGGGCCTACAGAGCTGTGGATTACCAGGGGTACTTGATAAAGTATAACCTGACCCCTGGGTTGCCAAAGTCAACTGGGAGCTGGTCTCAGGAACAACCCTCATCACTCCAGATTGGCCGTTAATAAATGTCATAGAATCTGATGACGAATGAGCATCTGTGAGGGCTCCAACATCCTTGCTCATGGGGTGGTGCTCCTCATCCTCAAAAGAGTAACCTGAGATCCGATATCTTCTAAGCTATGTATCAATGGAGATAGCTCAGTCGGCAGCAAGTCTTTGAGTCTGGAACTATAGCCTTCCATAAGGCGCTCCCCATCGGAATAACAAGTTTTGATTTTGGCCTACATCAGATTTACCCCGGTGCCTCTCCTTAACCTTTTTTTTTTTATTACCATCTTGTGGCTATTCTGAGGGGCCAAACGTACGGCCTGTGAAGTATCTCTCTTTAAAAGGTTCCCCGAAGAACAGAGGGTGACACGGCCAAGCGTGACAATGCTAAATCCCCACCTGGAGATAAATTTGTTGCAGCAGCAACGTTCAATGAGAGTCTTCTCTCTGTGAGGGTTATTTCCATACTAATAACCTCCAAAGCCCTTTCTAAATTATGTCAATTGAAGTACTCTTGGCTGGGAAAACAATAGGACCACCAGTGATCTTTTTCCCCATCCTGCTCAAAGTGGCTGCAACCAGTAAAATGCAAAGAATAGAGAAACTACCAAGCACTTTATCTTTCTCAGAGTTGCAATATCTGAAACTGGCAAAAAAAGAAAGAAACTGTTGCCTTCTGTGGAGCTGGTGGAAGAGAGGGGGCACGTTAGACCTGTCAGCCCTAGGGTGGTCTTTCCCTGGTTTTTTTTTCGCCCTTGCCTTTTTTTTCCACGTTCTTTTTGTTGGCTTTAGGTCTCTGGGTACCTTCCCATTGCTAATCAATGCTAAGGTGCAGGTGCTCTCTTCCCCCAACATGGCTGCCACTGACCCCTGCTACCGCAGCGTGGTCTTGTTAGACGTACTCTAGTAGCCAGGAGCTGGCTGGAACCCCTAAACATTGTAGCAATGCCAGCCTGCGTGCCTGCCTATAGCTAGAGTGAGGGAGCTCCTGGAACATTCCAGAATAGGGGAGTGGTCACCAACTGCCAACTGCCACTATAAAAGAAAAGGGAGGGAAACTTTCTAGTCAGTTGGGGCATCACTGACCTGGGGACCCTACGCAGGAGATTTAGGCGGTAGTGCTTAGTCAGGAACCTATACCACTGGGGGTGACAGGGTTTAGGCACTGCCCACCAAGCTGTGTGAGGAACACTGAACTAGCCCACTGATCTGGCCCGGCAGGAGCGGAACCCAGGGAACATCTGAAGTGACCTGCTGAGGAAAGCCTTCAACTCAAACCCCCCCCCATCCTCAGGAAACCAAGAATCTACTGCACAAGGGCGCAGGAACCATCTAGCGCCAAAGAAGAAACCCACCTGACTGCCACAGGACTATTGGGGATCAACCAGGTACAGGGCTGTGTCCACTTTGCGTCCCTCTACTTCAACCTGGGCCACTGCATTGTCCTGTCTCATCCCCTCTGCTGTCCTGCCTTGCCTATACTGCCTGAACTGTGAAGCGCCGGGTCGCTAGAGACAGGGGCTGCCCCCAAAGCGCTATACTCCTGAAGCGCCATTGCTGAGAAGCGCTGTGAGTCCAGAGCCCCTTGCTGCCCTGAAGTGCGATGTCCTGAAGCGCTGAGGTGCTAAAGATTATTGTGCCCTGAAGAGCTGTGGCCCCAAGCGCTATTTCTGCTAAGCGCTTGCTCCCGGTATCCTGACGCCGCAGAAGCGCTACTGCCCTTCGAGCGCTCCGCTCCTCACGGCGCTACGATCGTCAGCCTGTTGCCGGTGCTGCGCTGTGGTGGGCCTTGGAACCTTGCAATTCCCCCCCCTGCGCTATGCCTGAAGAGCGCTAGCGGCCCAACTCACCGCCGCGGCCCTTGCCACCTCACCGGAGCCCCAAACGCTGGTCGCGGCCGCTTCTGAAGCGCCGACCTCATCACCCCCCTCGACGGCCCCCGGGAGCCAGGAGAGAGCCGCCGCATTGTTGCACTGGGCCGCACTAGGCCCTACTAGGCCTGAAGCCATCCTGCTATCCTCACGTGACGGGGCCGTCAGAAGTGACTCTGCCCCCACCGCGCTCTGATTGGCGACCGCGCCGCGCCGCGCCCCCATTGGTCCCCGGGTGCAGCCAGGCCCAGGAAAGTCTGGGACTAACGAAGAAACCAGTGCCAGCGCTCGAAGAGAGCAGGAACCCCCATCAGCCTCGGGAGGAGCGGTGGAACCGGGTGGGCCTCCCTGGATAGGCCCCCCTCCCTCCCGAGGCCTGCCAGAATCGTCGCAAGGGCCCGAGTGGGCCGAAGAGTGAGATAAACCCCCGTGGAGGAGGGCGGAAGGCCGGCGGAGGCCCAGAGTTTGCCCCTCCCTGATGAAGACTTAAGACTGGGCCCCGCTGGCCCTATTTGGCCCCTCTGGAGGGCTGGACCGGGGCCAGGGACCCTAGACACTGAGGGCCCTATGGGAAAAGAGTTAACCCCTGCCTAGAGTACAGTTAAGCGCCAGTCACGTTAGCCTTTTGCGTGGCTTAGTTTGAATAAGATGAAATGCTCAACTGTGCTGGATGCCTTGATTATCAGGGCCTCATAAAAGGTTTAGTGAAGGGGAAATCAGCGTTTATCCTTACCTGCTGCACTGGTTATTACTGATGTGATGTTCTCCGTGGTTAAAGAGTTGTTTACCCTGGCCTGAGGAAGTGCTGAGCTCTACTCAAAGTGATTACTGAGAGGTTTACTGCTAATTAATGAACCGTTTTACTCCAGCCACATGAAAGGATAAGTTCTTGTTTAATAACCTGCGGATTTCTGACACAAGGAAATGTGTATTGCTAAGCAATGAAATGCTATTACCTAATGAAATCTTTTGATCCTGTCTAATGCAGTATTATCTGAAGGGCCAACAGTTATTTACTATTTAATATTTATTTATTTATGTATTTATGGCCAAGTAATGAAAAACATGCGCTTTTAAGGAAAGGTAATGAGTTATTACTACTGTGATTTTTGATTGCCCTGATCTTGATCTTAGATAAAACTTATTTATTTGAATCAAGCATATTGATGTGGTCTCAGTCTTTGCGTGCATTTATTGTCTCGGCGGATGTGTGTGCTGTGTAGTCCCTTAACACCTAAGCTTCGGATGCCCTCCTGCTCGGGCCAAGCTACCTCCAGAGGACCTGGTGAACCTAGTTCCTACAGGGCACAATCCAGTCTCCTCTGGGCTCTGGGGGGCGCAGACAGGTCTGGATCTTGGCCGGGCTTGTCCCGTACAGCAGGAGTCAGACTGGTGCTTAATAGCGTGGTAAAGTTGCGGCCCGACCTCCTCCCAGGCAGACTCGGGTCACTGGTAGCTGTGGGACCAGTAGTTCCCCCACAACAGTCTCTTGTCTTTGGTCTTACAGGTGATTTTTACTGTCCCTTTGACTTAACACTATCAGGCAAATTAGGCTACCTCTCGGAAGTGTTCTTTCCTTTTCCCAAAGTGACAGAATACCAGCAAGCTACACATATCTTTCTTTCTATGGCATGTTGTCATTCACTGCCTGTTCTTTTACAGGGTAAGATGTGACATCCTGAATATAGAGGTCAAAAGGGTGCTTGTCTGTCTCCCAACAGAATAGATCATGTCACTAACCTCAAGAACTGTATGTACTAACCTAGACAAGCAGCTAGGTACATCCTAAATCTTAGGGAAAATCAAGTTTCTCCAATGATGATTGTCAAGGCTTGTGAAATTAACCATGCCCCACCAAGGAACCACATGCTCCTCTTGTTTTTATTTTTTTAATTAAGCTACAAAATAACTTGTAACCAAAGTTTCTAGAATACAAATTAGTAACAGACACACAGATGTTTTATGCAAAGGGATTACTTTATCTATTTTGATGATGACCGTCTGATGTCCCAAAGACGAGATTTCTATGAGAATTCAGGGGCACAGACATCTGAGCATGTAAAGTGAAGTACACAGTGAATGGCAGGATAATATTTCACTGGACATAGGTTGGTGGATCAAGGGTTATGGTAGAGATGGGGGTGAGCGTGAAATTGGTCAACTTTTTCTCATTACATCTCTGAGGTGGTAAACCGGGAGGGTGGTTCTCTGATCTGTCTGTAAGTAAGCTTGAATTTGAGTGCTCTCTTACAGCTATACCACATCTACAGATCCAGTCTCTTTATGCCCAAAAGATGTGTGAAGGCATGTAGGTTCGGCACTTGGAAACAATGGACCCGATTCACAGAACTAACTTAAGACAAAATCTTAAACTTACTACCATTTTGGTATTTACAGAAGGCACTTACTCATTTTGGTATTCACAGAAGGCACTTACTCATTTCGGTATTCACAGAATTTAGGAGTCCTAACTTTTGGACTCCTAAATGCCTTCTGTGAATACCAAAAGTCTTAAAGTTAGGATTTTTCTCAGTTTAGGAGTAGTAAAGTTAGGACTCCTAACTTTAGGACTCCTAAATGCCTTCTGTGAATACCGAAAGTCTTAAAGTTAGTATTTTCTCAGTTTAGGAAAAATGTAGTCAAGTTATTAGGATCCCATATCAAATAATCGACAGCCATTTAAAATAACACAATTGCATCTTTAGATCTGTAGTGGTTTCTCTAAAACAAAACAAACTCACCAAATATTACGTTGATTATAAAAGAGAGAAAATGCATATGAAAGACAGTGTCTGATATTTTGTATATCTATTAGGTTTATCTAAAGTTGGAGAAGAACTTGTTGACGGGGAGGTAAAGAAAGCCCTTGCAGGGGTGAAACAAATGAAGATTATAATGGACAAAAATGTGGAACAACACAAAGACCTGATAAAGTCTTTAAAAAGGAGCAGTGAAGAGAAACAGGTAACAAAGATGAGGCTTGTTCAGTAGTGTGTGATGTGCGATGAATTACACAGAGGTTGGCCCACGTCAGTGTAGTGGAGTCCAATGAGAGTGTGCCACCCTTCCTTGCATCATGAGATTTGAATGGCATAGATGAATGAACAAAGTGAGAACTATAAGCAACAGGAAAACAGTCTCTTTTTTGAGACAGCTCTAGATACTGCTTTCAGTTTGTTGTAGTTCCTGCCTGTACCTCATGCCTGTACTCAAAGGTCGTGATTGTAATAGGCACATGCATGCCAAGCAATAACTTTTATTAATTAAAATAATCAGACAAGGCAAGTACTGTGACTTGTTCATATTGGTATATTACTAATTACCATGAAGTATTTTGTGCACCATTGGACAGATCCCACAGGAATGCTGTGGGTCTGCTTTTAGTGCCATTAGACTATCCGGGCTCGCACAATATGCAGTCTGGACCGCCCTTTATTACGTGCATGATGAGCGAGGGAGTCCAGCCCAGTCCATCACTGAGGAGAGAAAGGCCGGAGAACCACTCAGGCCTGGATTGGTGCTACGAGGCACCAGGCGGGTTTCCCATGGGAAGGAAAGGTAGGGGGCTGGTTTCATTGGTGGTGTTGGCTGGCCTTGTTGCCGGGGATGGGTTGGCTTTGTCTCCTGCCTGCAACACTTCAGCTCTTTAAAGACAAACAATATAAAACAAGTCGTTTTAAAGGGTGCTTCAAAATCATTTGTTTTTGCATTTGGGTGATTTGTGTCTCCTGCAGGGTCGCTCCGAGCAGCGATGACCTGCGGGGCTTTGGGGGGTGGGGCGGGGGTCTCATGTTGCTTGGCTCAGAGACCACTACATATATGATAAAGACTCTTCAAAATTCAAAACTTAGGGGCTCATTACGTTAGCGGGAGGACTACCACCGTCAGCCCATCGGCGGTGAGCACTCTGCCAATCATAAGGACCGATCAGACCGCCACATTACGATGATGCAGAGGCGTAGCTAGAGCTTGTGGCGCCCGGGTCTATACCTCAGATTGCCGCCCCTTGGGGTGGAGGGGTGCTGGGGGAAAAGGACGGCAAGCACTTGAAAGAGGTCCACCAGACACGTAGTATCGCCGCTAATAGTTCTTCATCATACGCACCGTCGGGCTCTCATATCACCATTGATCAGTGAAATCTCAGGCTGTGCAATGCCTTTAAACCTATCAGCCACTCATGGCTTTAAGCAGAGCAGCTCCTAAAACTGACATTGCAATGGATCACTAATGGGCACTATAATGAGCTCCTTAAATTTCAAGGCAAAAGCATGGATCAATATCTCAATAATGCTCAAAGTGTGAACAAAAATATATAGGCGTGTACAGCATATCGTGCACGCCTCTACATGAGTTCTCTCACAGCAGAGGTACCATCTAGTATGTATGGAATCTCATACATTATTGTGCTTTATGCATCATCATGCATTCATTGGAAATGCACGATAATTAACTTTCTCGAGTGCATTTTCAACACTCTACCCTTTGTCAGACAAAGTCCCACCTTCTTTGCATGTGCTGCCCCACCACACTTAGTCTCAACAAACATGGTGCCTCGAAAGCAGATCAGAATTGAAGGTAGTATGACATAGTGTGCCTAATAGGGAATCTTGTGTGAAACATAGCTCATCAGTAACAAACATCTTATCTAACAGCCAGAATGCCCAAAGGCTTGAATGCTTGCTTTACAACTGCAGATGCTACAGTCCGCATTTAAAAAGGTCTCCATTAATCCCTGCTCCTAAAGCAAAACCTTTCCACATTTTCAAAATCACACATCCAGACACAATGAATAATACGTTTGTGAATTAGTGCATAGAAAATGTTATATAAGGCAAAGAAGACCAAAAGGTGTAGGATTCATATGCCACCCATGCTGGTAGGCACTTGTTAAGAGTGCTTGGTCTGGAGAAGAACTGACTCCGAACATAACACAGTGTTTAGGATCGACTTTAATAAAAATGCATTTCTACCCAAACAAACCTTTCTTAGCAAAATCGAAATAGAAAGACTGGGAAAAAAAACACATCACTTTCTAACATGTACGATGCAGCTCTTAGATACCAGTTCATAGCTCACTGTTCTAGATTACAAATATAACATGAACTACACAGTAACAACAGAATCTCTGTGACAAAAACAGTAACCCACTGAACTGTGTCTCTAAAATATTATTCTTTGATATGCATGGCACAGGTCCTTTGCAGCAGCGAATTAGTCTTGCCAAGTACCACGCATCAGGGGTTGGACTAAGGCATTTTAGTACTGATGTCCGCATCACCGTACTAAAATGTGTTAGTCACGCATACTATAGCTCCTGGAAGAATCACAACGCTTCATATTATTATTAAAGCAGCCACTGCCAGCACCTGCTCCGCTACTGGTTGTCCAGCGCAGCAATTAGGAGCTTATAACCGACTACGCTTTGGCTGTTAGGGAGTAGCGTTGTGACGTATAGTGTCAAAACTTCTCTAAAAACACACATATACTTCTGCCCTGCAGCTTAAATACATTTGCACCAGGCACGGCCCTCCACCTGGTCATCTGGTGTCACTGCAGAGCATAAACACAGCCAGGATCTGGCACTTCTGTACCATCAACAGAAAGCCTGCAACGATAATCCCAGCCAGTGGCTGAATTTTGGTTTGTTTTCCTGTTACCATGCTCACCAAGCAAACAGCAATGTGAAACTCTTACAGCGTGCTATCTATGATTGTTCTGCTGGCAGGCAGCTGTCACTGGAACAGTGTGGGGGATTTTTCTGCTGTGAACAGCCCCTATTCTGTCCTATGGACAGTTTGCCTAAAGATAGCAAGCAACTTAACCATCACCAGCACCTGGCCTTTGATCACGAAGGGGTCCCTGTAGACCGTCCAGTGGGCGGTGGCGGGCGCAGTTTAAAGGGGGCCTGCTAACTAGTACTGATGATCACCTAGTGTAACAGCAAGAGACCGTGACTAAGAAGGTCAAAGAGTAGCCTTGCCTGGCAGGCCTTGGACCTGTAGGTAACCTCAGCAATGTCTGCAGACCAGTCCATCACACTGGGTTTCACCACGCACTCTGCAGGCTTTGCCCGGCTGCACCTTCAGGATACTACAGGTGAGTCCAGCGCACCCAATCACTAGACTAACTTGAGTGCTGCAGCTGGGGCAGTACCAGGCCGGACGAATGGGAAGAGGGTTGGAGAACAAAATAGGTTTATTCAGTCACTAGTTTTGATTGTCTTCACCTTCAGGTAACAGCATTCAAAATAAAGGCACACTGTATGTTTAAAGATAAATCCAAGTTAAAGTAATGAGTAGGAAATGCACTTGTTTGCATTATGAAATCTTATAGATTAATTCTATCACTGCAGATGAATGTAACCAGACAGTAAAGGAACAGATGTTTGGCTGGCAGTGAGGTTAATGTCCAAGCTTATGACTTAAAGCACAATGAATATACAACTTATTATTTTAACACAGTATAAAGTGTTTTTGAAGAGTTACGTTTCCTGTGAAATGTCACTCATAAGTCACTGCAAACATGGAATGTCACATCAGCAATGCGAATACGAGGCAGCTACGATATTAACCCTCTGGGCTACCTTACACAAGTGAAAAAACTGTCACTAGACGAAACTCCCATCTCTCTCCAGCAGGTAAACTATTCACCAGAGTTAACTTGACACTTTGTTTGTTGCCCAAAACTGCTCAATATACAAGGAACTTTCCACTGCTTTAAACACAACTATGGTTGTGCTGTGAAGGGGGTGTTGTGAAGGGAGTGCTGTGAAGGGAGTGCTGTGAAGGGGTAATGTGAAGTAGTGCTGTGAAAGGGATGCTGTGAAGGGGTGCCATGAGGGGGATGCTGTGACAGGGATGCTGTGACAGGGATGCTGTGAAGGGGGTGATGTGAAAGGGGTGCTGTGAAGGGGGTGCTTTGAAGGGGGTGCTGTGAAGGGAGTCCTATGAAGGGGATGCTGTGAAGGGGGTGTTGAAGGGGATGCTGCGAAGGGTGCGTGGGGGTGCTGTGAAGAGGGTGCTGTGAAGAGGGTGCTGTGAAGAGGGTGCTGTGAAGGGGATGCTGTGAAGGGGGTAATGTGAAGGGGGTAATGCAAAGGGGGTGCTGCGAAGGGGGTGCTGCAAAGGGGGTGCTGTGAAGGGGGTGCTGCGAAGGGAATGCTGCGAAGGGAATGCTGTGAAGGGAATGCTGCGAAGGGGGTGCTGTGAAGGGGAAGCTGTGAGGAGGATGCTGTGAAGGTGTGCCTTGAAGGGTATGCTGCGAAGGGTGCGTGGGGGTGCTGTGAAGAGGGTGCTGTGAAGGGGATGCTGTTAAGGGGGTAATGTGAAGGGGTGCTGTGAAGGGGTGCTGTGAAGGGGGTGCTGTGAAGGGGGTGCTGTGAAGGGGGTAATGTGAAGTGGTGCTGTGAAAGGGATGCTGTGAAGGGGATGTGGTCACGGGGATGCTGTGACGGGGATGCTGTGACGGGGATGCTGTGAAGGGGTGATGTGAAGGGGGTGCTGTGAAGGGGGTGCTTTGAAGGGGGTGCTGTGAAGGGAGTGCTGTGAAGGGGATGCTGTGAAGGGCGTAATGTGAAGGGGTGCTGTGAAGGGGGTGCTGTGAAGGGGTAATGTGAAGGGGTGCTGTGAAGGGGGTGCTGTGAAGGGGGTAATGTGAAGTGGTGCTGTGAAAGGGATGCTGTGAAGGGGTGCTGTGACGGGGATGTGGTCAAGGGGATGCTGTGACGGGGATGCTGTGAAGGGGTGATGTGAAGGGGGTGCTTTGAAGGGGGTGCTTTGAAGGGGGTGCTGTGAAGGGAGTGCTGTGAAGGGGATGCTGTGAAGGGCGTAATGTGAAGGGGTGCTGTGAAGGGGGTGCTGTGAAGGGGTAATGTGAAGGGGTGCTATGAAAGGGATGCTGTGAAGGGGTGCCGTGACGGGGATGCTGTGACGGGGGTGCTGTGACGGGGGTGCTGTGAAGGGGCTGCTGTGAAGGGGGTGCTGTGAAGGGGGTGCTGTGAAGGGGATGCTGTGAAGGGGGTGCTGGGAAGGGAATGCTGTGAAGGGGATGCTGTGAAGGGGATGCTGTGAAGGGGGTGCTGTGAAGGGGGTGCTGTGAAGGGGATGCTGTGAAGGGGTGCTTTGAAGGGGGTGCTGTGAAGGGGTGCTGTGCATGGGGTGCTGTGAAGGGGTGCTGTGAAGGGGGTAATGTGAAGGGGTGCTGTGAAAGGGATGCTGTGAAGGGGTGCCGTGACGGGGATGCTGTGACTGGGATGCTGTGAAGGGGGTGCTGTGAAGGGGGTGCTTTGAAGGGGATGCTGTGAAGGGGATGCTGTGAAGGGGATGCTGTGAAGAGGATGCTGTGAAGGGGGTGCCTTGAAGGGGGTGCTGCGAAGGGTGCATGGGGGTGTTGTGAAGGGGATGCTGTGAAGGGGATGCTGTGAAGAGAATGCTGTGAAGGGAGTGCTTTGAAGGGGGTGCTGTGAAGGGTGCATGGGGGTGTTGTGAAGGGGATGCTGTGAAGAAGATGCTGTGAAGGGGGTGCCTTGAAGGGGATTCTGCGAAAGATGCGTGGGGATGCTGTGAAAAGTGTGCTGTGAAGGGGATGCTGGGAATGGTTGCTAAGGTGCTTGTTTAAAATTCTTCAGTTTTGAATATCGCACTGCTTGTGAAGTTTAGATAAATAAGGCATGACATAGACACCCAGCTGATTGTGTACTGGTCCTTTACACCCCTCTTTAGAATCCAGTACATCTGCAGCAGACATGAGCACTCGACACTAGCCACAGGGGACGTTCTCAACCACCCCGGACGTGCTGGACACAGTCCTCGAGACGTCCCTCGCTGGCCTTGACACTCTCACTGTAGTGAGCCGTCTACACTTTGATGGATGTTACTGCCTCTGCTCGGTCCAGAGGTAATAAAGGTGAAACCAAGGCTCGTGGTCAACTGCACGTAACCGGACACGGTGTCCAGTGTCTGTCCATGCTCCTGCGCCTGTGGCCTGTTATGGAAGGGCGCCCATACACCCAGGGGCACTTTACACTCACCAAATGTCTACAGCCCGCCTCTGGTCTCCCTCGCATGGAGTCTGTGATATTCTCACAATTTGTTCACAGGGAATCCAAGAACTGGCTGAGTGGCGAACTACACTGCTACAAAACTGTAAAATAACGTTCCATTACCTACCGAAGAGAAGAATATTTATATGTGCAGGCCCATTTAAAACACTTCCCCTGTAGCTGTGAAGGTTTGTCCCCGTGTCCCTGCAACACCCTGTCTCTCACATGACACAAAAACCACTTCTATTCGGGGCTGTGCCCTTCTTTCCCTAACCTCACCCCCAGAGTGACGCGCATTTTATCTTTTTAGAAGTGCCGCCACCTCCACAAAATAGTGTATAAACTAGGGCGGAAACTTACCTGCTGTTACTTGAATCTCTTAACAATCTGCACGAACCACAAGGGAAATCGAAAGGGAAAGTATTACTCGCACACGACCTGCCCCCAGCCAGACGCTCGAGATCCAACCAAACATGAAGGTATAGAAAACTTTTAAAATAAGCTCAGGCGTTGCACGCAATGCAGTAGCCACACACACTGGCTACACGAGGCTTTAGTTATGCTGCGCAGGCAGCGCACTTCGTGTCCAACCACTAATCAGGGCTGGCTGCCAAGGATGATTTAGACACTGCTGAGGCGCCGCCCCAGCTTAAAAAAATGAGCACAACGTGACAACGGGCCAATAAACGCTCAAAGATTAGCCGCCCACAATTTGGTTTTTTTCCCTGCACAAATAGGCAACATTATTCCCATTTGTGCGGGGAAAAACTAACCCAATCTGGCAACACTGGTTGCGGCGGCATTTATAATTTATTTGGGGACACTGACACTACTGTCACTGAGTGTCCCCAAATAAATTATAAATGCCGCCGCAACGGACCTCGAGTGCAGCGCGGCCCCCCCACAATTGTGCCGCCTGGGGCGGACCGCCCCCCCTAGTTACGCGGGTGCGATGATGGTCGGATCAGTGGCTGTCAGAAAATCAGACCTCCACGGTAGCGACAGTCGGATTGAATCCGATTGCCAGTCAGACCGACTGCATAGCCTAGAATGGCGGTGGTGCCTGTTAGGCACTGCTGGTCAGATTAGGATGTCAATCCATGCCAGCGTTTCCATGGCGGTCCATGAAAAGGCTGGCGGGGATGGACATTGGGGGCTGGTAGCGGGCCCCCTTCCCCTCTGGACCCTTCCTTTGGGTTTTGGGGGGCACCTATAATGTCCCATACATATCCCTGTCCACAAGTGACAGGCATCGCATTGTGCCTGTCAAGTAGCACAGGGATGTGGATAACACCTCTTTTTAGGTCTCGACCTACAGCATTGCTTTAGCAATGCTTGTTTGTCGAGATTCTAGTAAGGCGTAGGAAAAGTCTCCCCAAGCTGCGGATTAGACACAGTTCCTGTGAGCCAGGCGCGTGCACATCACCAGCCACATAGCACATTGCACTCCATACACTATTTGTCTGTGACTTCAAAGCAAGCCGCTCCCCCGCCCCCCCATCAGACTTCAAAGCAAGCCGCTCCCCCGCCCCCCCCCCCGTCAGACTTCAAAGGAAGCCGCTCCCCCGCCACTTTCGGCGCCGAGTGATTTTTTCTTTTATAGACTGTTACTAGAAGCTGGCTTCAGTAACAGCTGTGTCCCCTGGCCAGATGTGTCCGCACAGACCAGCTGCTACTCCCCTCTAACTGGTGTCTCTCAGCTGAATACCAGTCTCTTATCACAAAGGACGAAGCTCACACAGAGAGTCTGCTTTAAACATCCCATTCCGTAATACACACTGCTACACACGCCGGATCGCTTTCTGTTTTGCCATGACATGCTGCCAAGGGACAGTTATTGCGATGGTTGTCTCCTGGTATGAAATGGGGGCCGGAATGGAAAGAAAACAGACTTCTGTGGCGAGTAGAAAGGACCAGCAGAATGCGGCAGCAGTATGGAAGTCTGTGCACTTTCAAGCACGCAGCGCAGATATTCGGTCCTTTAGTCCTGCGTATTGCACCACCCGAAACCTTGCTGTCACATTTCGGCCTTCACATGATTTTTGGGGAGTAACTCGCGGTTTAAATGTTTTTTTTTTTTTCGTCCTGGCCGCGCGGCCAATGCTTGTTTTTAAAGGGCACCCATGCCTCACTTTCAGTTTAATGGCGCGGGTGCCGTGAATTATTTGAAGTGTCATGCGCAGCCCTTCTCTGGCATGCGCAATGCTGCGGTTCGCTGTATTTACATTGATAATGTATTTTATAAAGGGCACCCATGCCGCACTTTCGGTTTAACGGCGCAGGTGCCGTGATTGCTTTGAGGTGTCATGCGCTGCCCTTCACTGGCACGGTTTGCCGTATTTCCATTAACAATGTTTTCTTTTTTTAAGCGCACCAATGCCGCATTTTCAGTTTAATGGATCGGGATTGTGATTGCATAGCGGTGTCATGTGCAGCCCTTCATTAGCCTGCGCAATGCCACTGTTCGCTGTGTTCTTATGAACAATTTTTTGTGCCTCCAATCTAACCTGAGGAATTGCACTTTATTTCACGAGTGTTTATTCTGCTTACCTTCCCGCTGTCAGTTCTTCGAGGTGAGGCTCCCCTGACATTGCATTCTTTTACTATTTAACTATAATTGATCTCTCGCGTGCAGCGGCGGGCACAAGCGCCTGCGCGTGCACCAGTCCCGGTCTTGTTTTTAAAGGGCACCTATGCCGCACTTTCAGTTTAATAGCGCGGGTGCCGTGATTGCTTTGAGGTGTTATGCACAGCCCTTCTCTGGCATACGCAATGCTGCAGTTCACCTTATTTAAATTGACAATGTATTTTTTAAAGCGCACCCATGCCGCCCTTTCTTAGGACCCCTGCATCTCCACTCTGCCTTTTTTTTAGGAGCCCCCCTCCCCCCGAAATGTGGCTTTAGTTGCGCCTCTGTACCCCACTACACAGCATCCATGCCCCCCTCCTTCGGTGAGTGCCAGTTGTGGTGCTCAGAGAATGGGATTCATGAAAGCTGCAGGGGACGCCTGCGCTCCTCGTGGTACTCTGTTTGTGTCAGTCTAGAAGAGGATGCGCTTTGTGAGTGGTGTGCGTACCTTGCTGCTTGTTGCCTGGCTACAGGATGACGCCTGTCTTGTATTCCCGCAATGGTGGGTGCATTTGTTTTACTTATGCACCTGTTTTGCTGCGCTACAAACCCCATTTAGGATTGCTTTCTGGTGTAAACCCTTGTTCCCCACACCTAGAAGCCTCTGTACTGCGGGCCCCATCATGCACTCAATGCATCATACACTCCAAATCCCACTCAGTGCCACATAATTACACGCCACATAATTAGACAGCACTCAATGCAACATACACCAAATACCACTCAGTGTCACATAATTACACGGCACACAATTACACTCTACTGAATACAACATACACTCCAAATCCCACTCAGTGCCACATAATTACACAGCACTCAATGCAACATACACTCCAAATACCACTCAGTGCCACATAATTACACACCTCATAATTACACTCTACTGAACACACACTCCACACAATACCACTCAATCTGTCTATCTATCTATCTATCTATCTATCTATCTATCTATCTATCTATCTATCTATCTGCCTCACTCTATCTATCGGCCTCACTCTATCTATCGGTCTCACTCTATCTATCTATCGACCTCACTCTATCTATCTATCGGCCTCCCTCTATCTATCTATCGGCCTCACTCTATCTATTTATCAACCTCACTCTATCTATCTATCGCCCTCACTCTATCTATCTATGTATCGCCCTCACTCAATCTATCTATGTATCGCCCTCACTCTATCTATCTATGTATCGCCCTCACTCTACCTATCTATGTATCGCCTTCACTCTATCTATCGCCCTCCCTCTATCTATCTATCGCACTCACTCTATCTATCGCATCACCACAGCATCACTCAGCAACACCACAACATCACTCAGGGGCACCACAACATCACTCAGGGGCACCACAACATCACTATGCGCTACCACAGCATCACTGAACGCCACAGCAGCAGTCGTCCCCACCACAACATCACTCAGCGCACCACAGCATCAATCTGTGCAATCATTCAACAGCAACTGGTTCAAATATGTTCTCTCAATGTTTCAAGCTTTATTACAAATGTCACAAAAAGATGTTAATATTTCACTTCTGTTCTTGGATTTTCTTCATAATAAAATACTATGAACATAATCTTCACAAAAGTTATTTACAAAAGTTTAAGCTATTGCCATTAACAATTACAATAACTTTTTAAAAAGTATTAATTATTAAAAAAATTACAAGCCATTGTTATTTGTAATATCAATACATCTAAGTCATGTAAATACAACACATATTGCGTTACAAATGCTATAGGTGTCACATTTGCGAAAGTTAAAACTATTGGCATTGCAAATGACAAAGCTATTAATTTCGCTATTTTCAAAACCAACACATAAATAAAAAATGTGTCATTTACAATACCAATAGCTCAAACTTTCCTAATGCGGGATCTATTGCATTGCAAATGCTTGTTAACATTGCGGTGGGTGCAGCAGCCAGCAGCACCCGCCGCAAGGTGGGTGATGTGACCTCCACGGTGGCGGTTGCATCTTAATTCCTATTGTGGGACTGCCGCTCGGTTGGCGGGCGGTCCCAGATAGGAGACGATGGCAGATGGACTGAAGTCCGCCCATCATCATAATGAGGCCCAATGTATTGTTTTGTAATGATTTTGTAAATGTTTTTCAATTTAATAAATTAAATTACACCATTGCATTGAGTGGCAATTGTTAGAAGCAACAGAATCTAATTTGAAATTAGAAACATTCATGCTTCCATCACCACAGCCCTAATGACGATGCTATTAATGAACCAAGAGGAAGCTGTCCTTTCTCACTTATTTTTGGCCCGGGCTGTTACTATAGCTGGAGTAACATTTTAGTCTTTTCCATTTGTGCAGCTCTTCTGTGCTGCGCACACCACGAACTGATGCATTTCAAGGTACTCTCATGTGATGATGAAGGAAAAGGGAGCACTGTGAAAAAAAAGCGATTGCTTAGGATCACGCAATGTGGTCAAGCGGAAGCCGGACTGATGCAAGGTTTTTGTGCAATCAAGTCACTACTTTGTTATCTCATTCTCTCTTAGTTTTAGATCGAAACTTAATGATTTGTGTTTAATTATCAGTGACACTAAATCAGTGCTCTGTTTAAGTAAATCCAGGCTAGCCATGTTTCATAAGGAAAGAGGGCAGTAGTGTATGGGGAGGGTGACAGCCTAATGCAGCAGCTAAGTTGAAAACTAGAGCACTCACCCTTGGTCAGTGCATTGAGACCATTTGCTGGACGTATCTATGAGGGGGTGGTGATGGACAGAGTATCTGAATTAAGCAGAACACTCCTACCCAGTCCAAAGATCAGGGCTTGATCCATCACCGTTTTTTAGCTCACTGCACCATCCCAGCTCAGAACCTGGCTACATGCAAATTAGTCTGTCCCTGGCCCAGTGCATCATGGGAACAGGGCAGACCAAACTACCAAGCCAATTCTTATATTGTTCATCACTACCCCCTTTTTGAATCGTTTTTGGCCACCACAAGTGTGGCAGGGTATACTCAGACATGAGTCCCTTGCTCACTGCACCACCAGGATTCAAGCAAGCCGGGCCGACGACGGCTGAAATGCCAGAAACCGGTCCCCGGAAGCTTGTCTCCTTTCCGGTGAAGAATTGGCTTGGTAGTTTGGTCTGCCTTGTTCCCATGAGGCACTGGGTCAGACTAATTTGCATATAGCCAGGTTCTGAACTGGGGTGATGCAGTGAGCTAAATAACGGTGATGGATCAAGCCCTGATCTCTTGACTGGGTAGGAGTGGTCTGCTTAATTCAGACACTCTGTTCATCACCACCCCCTTTTTGAATCGTTTTTGGCCACCACAAGTGTGGCAGGGTACACTCAGACATGAGTCCCTTGCTCACTGCACCACCAGGATTCAAGCAAGCCGGGCCGACGACGGCTGAAATGCCAGAAACCGGTCCCCGGAAGCTTGTCTCCTTTCCGATGAAGAAATGGCTTGGTAGTTTGGTCTGCCCTGTTCCCATGAGGCACTGGGTCAGACTAATTTGCATATAGCCAGGTTCTGAACTGGGGTGATGCAGTGAGCTAAATAACGGTGATGGATCAAGCCCTGATCTATTGACTGGGTAAGAGTGGCCTGCTTAATTCAGACACTCGGTTCATCACCACCCCCTTTTTGAATCGTTTTTGGCCACCACAAGTGTGGCAGGGTATACTCAGACATGAGTCCCTTGCTCACTGCACCACCAGGATTCAAGCAAACCGGGCCGACGACGGCTGAAATGCCAGAAACCGGTCCCCGGAAGCTTGTCTCCTTTCCGGTGAAGAATTGGCTTGGTAGTTTGGTCTGCCCTGTTCCCATGAGGCACTGGGTCAGACTAATTTGCATATAGCCAGGTTCTGAACTGGGGTGATGCAGTGAGCTAAATAACGGTGATGGCTCAAGCCCTGATCTCTTGACTGGGTAAGAGTGGTCTGCTTAATTCAGACACTCTGTTTATCACCACCCCCTTTTTGGGACGTATCTATGGGCCATATGTATCAAGCAAAATTGCATTCGCAAATGCCGAAATTCTCTGAATTTCGGCATTTGCGAATGCAATTTCGCCAAATGGTATGTATTAAGGCAAAATAAGGAATTGCAAAATTTGTGATTCCTTATTTTGCGATTGCATTTAAGGAATCGCAAATTTAGCGATTCCTTAAATGCAATGTAAGAAGCACCAAAAAAGTGCAATTTGGCCTTAAGGAATCTCAAATCACCACCAACTTCAAGTTGGTGGTAATTTGCGATTTCTTTGAAAAATTCACTTTTTTGCATTTTTCAAAGTGCAATGTGAAGCACATACATGCCCTTATGGCATGTATGTATGCCACATGTGCACCCATGCTTATTTCAGGGGTGCAACAGGGTGTCCTTTTGACACCCCTGCACCCTTGAAATTGCATTCTCAATTTGCGATTCGCTAATTGCTAATCGCAAATTGAGAATGTCTTCCCAGTCATTCCTATGGGCCTCTAGGCCCTTAGGAATGAATGGGGAGGTATTCCTTAAATGCGAATCGCAATTCGCGATTCGCAATTAAAGAATGTGTAGGATTCGCAAAATGTATTGCAAATCCTACATACATAGCATTTTACGATTCTCAAATAGCGATTCTCAAAAAATCGCTATTTGCGAATCGAAAAATGACTTCTTGATACATATGGCCCTATATGTCTTTAATATATGCCATGCATTCTTGAATTAATTCATTCACTCAGTATTCGTTCGCTTGGCCCTGCCTCCAAACTTTATCCATCAATTGAATGATTGGACAGTTTTCGATAATAATGAAAAATGTGTTGCAAAACGCATCATATTCACAATTTTTTCAATCATTGCTTGGAGTGAGAATCCCCAAAACCCTTTGCAGTGGTCATGCTCATTTTCTGTGCTCGCCACTACATGCAGAATAGGGGCTGCTCTGACAAAATGTGCAAGGAATAATTTTGGTTTCCAGACTGGCACTGGAACCACTAACATTGATTAGTAATCAGGGTGGGTAAATTGTAACACTAGCTATCCGTGTTAGAATATTGGTTCATCTTCTGAGTATTTGTACTTAGTTTGTACATACACTGTAAAGCACATATACTGCCAGAAAGTAGAAGAATTGTGGTGACACAGTACCAGTTGTTTGGAAAAGCAACAGGGTAATCCCAATCGAGAGATCATGAATCAAAATCAAACACAACTCTGAATGTGTATTAATTGTTTTTATTTTTTCTTAACCTCTTGGCTGCTAAGGCATTATTACGGATCTTATTTAATTTCCATTGAAATCAATGGAAAGTCCATGACGAGTTACCCTTGTCATTAGCAGCCAAGCATAATCTTGATGTTGCATCCAGCTGAAACAGCGTCTCTTATTGAAAAAACACAGACTATTTTTTTTGTGGAAGAGCTTTCTCCAAAGGAACATCAGTGTTTGGGTTGTCAGAATTTGAGGTTAGAAATATCGTCCTAAAAAGATAGTAGCCAAAATAATAAGTGCCAAAATATCTTCGACAAGTTATAAAGGTAAGTATAGATTTACTATCTTTATTTTCACAGCTACATAATTTGAAGATCTATATCATCTAGGTACATATATGAGGAGTTAAGTGTAGTAAATATATATACTTACTTATATGTACTTACCTTTACCATATTTTGGTAGTTATGTAGAATAGTATATTTAGTCTATGAACGCCTGGTACTTTTCCAATTTTTGTCAAATTTTGTATATTTTATATTTTGTAATATGTATATATTGTGCATGTAATATATATTACAGAGTGGTGCAGTAGCTGTTTTAAACGTATAGGTAGGATTTCACAAGATAGGAATTCTTCAGATTTTTGCTTGGTAATAATGTTATCACTGTTTGATAAATCTCCACAAAACTTTGCAGACCTGTTCTTTTTTTCTATGAGGTTAAGCTTCATGGCGACTTGTTAAGGGGGTGCAAAGAAAAAGGGGGCTGGGGTGTCCCATTGTAAGTTTTTCCACCAGTGCATTTTGCATAAACTTTTTAAACAGACATAGCTGCACAATGGATTTGCAAGAAATTTGGCAGGTACATGTGTGTTACTTGGTCTAAATTTGTTCCGATGTTTTTAACTAATAAGGGACAAAACGTAGTGATATATAGTTGGCTGCGGTATACTGCAGTTCCTTCGAGGTATACCTTAGTAGATGGAGATGACAAAACACAATATTATTGACTAATAAAAACGTTTGTAAAATAAAAAGGCAGCCATATTGTTTAGATCACACTTTGGCCCCCATTAGGATGGAGGGCAGACTGTGCCCGCCCGCCATCCTCGCGGAAAGCGGGACCGCCCGCGAGCTGAGCGGCGGTCCCGCCTTGCATATTATGATGCGCCCGCCACAGTGGCAGGCGCATCATGCATGTATAACATTGCGGCAGACGATGTTTACACCTGCACCCGCCGCAATGCTATAAATGCATGGCATGCATTTGAATACACAAAGCGGCAGGCACCGCGCGGTACCTGTCGCATTGTGTATGCAAATGCAGGGGGGTACCACAGGTATCCCCCATGTGCACCCCCCACCTCGCCTTCACCATGGGGGCCCACAGGGGCCCCCCAAAGTGAAGACCGCCTGCATTAAGGAATCTCCCAAAGTCCATGCTAATATGATTGGCGGTGTCTGATAGACACCGCCACCATATACACCCTTTTCCGCCCCGGCCGCCAAGCCACCGGGGCGGAAAAGCGGCGGACGGTGTTTCCGTCCGTCGCGGTCCCCCCGCCATAGTAATATGGCGGGGGGAAACGGGTGGCGGGCGGACAAGGATGTCGGGCGGATCGCCACCACCCGCATGGCGGTGGCGATCCGCCCGACATCCTAATGGGCCCCATAGTCTTTGTTCTGTGCTTTAACAGTAAATATAGCTTATTGCCCTTTTTGTAAAGTATAGGAAGAAAAGAGGCAGTTTATCAAAATCTGTGAGTTAGGGAAAAGTATTTCTATTAATTTATATATTGTTTAAAATGTTTACGGTGTACCGCAGTACTGTATTTAAATTATCTAGTAATGTGCCGTGCACTGCTTTTACCCTTTCATATTATATCACTTATAGAATTGAAAATCATAGTATTCAACACTCAAGCTTTTTTCGTTTTCCAAATAACTTTAGCGTTGTTTGATGCATCTTCACAAAACATTCCCCCAAAAATGTTCTTCCACCTCAGCTCCTTACTGGAAAGCTTTGGGGTAATCCGTGAAGCGGGAACTGATAAAATGGGGGGGGGGGGGTCACAAAATAATTTTCCCCCTTAAGATTTCCAAAGGAACATTAGACACAGCTACAGATCACAGCCTGAACATATTTACGCTAAATTTGTCAGAAAGCTAGATCTTGGTCCAGAAAGAGTGCTTTATGTCTTTTGGTGTAAATCTGTTCATTAGATTTTGAGCAATTAATGTTTAAAAACGTTTTATATTTCATGCCTCGGAGATCCACAGAACTGACAAATCTGATACTGAGATCTTATTGGCTGCCATCACCTCAACAAGAATGTGGCAGCAGTCTTCTTAGGACTAGGACTCAGTCCTAAGTCCTAAAAAAAGATTTTAAAAAAAACATAATGGGGGTGGTAAGGTTACCCTGACCCCTCAGGCCTGATGGTGGGGTCCCCGCCTGGGGCCAACAAAGTTTTTTTTTTTTTAAATCTGTCCGTGGCCAACCCTCTGCTGCGCATGGCCAAAGGTCGTGCCCAACGTGGGGGTGACTGCCTGCGGGGAGTTGGACACAGGGTCTGGTCACAGGCAGGCCCTATGGCCAGCAACCAGCAGTGCACGGCCAAAGGTCATACTCAGCATGGGGTTGGCTACCTGTTGGGGGTTGGACACAGGGCCTGGCTGCATGTCGGGCTCAGCAATCAACCCCATGCCACACATGACCAAAGGATGTGAACAGCATGGTGGTTGGCTGCCTGAGGTGGGAGAACAGCCAGGTCCTGTGGCCAACCACATGTCCGCCATGTGTGGTGGGGGTCAACTAAGCATACTGCACAGTAACAAAATATTACTTTACGTAAAAAAATTCTAAACATGTATTGAAAAAAAACAAAGGTTAGAGAAATTATATAATTAGGTGAGATTTTCAGTGACAGCGTAACGTGTTAAACGTACAAAACCACTGAAATTCAGAAGTTATAGTTAGCTCTGGTAAATATAACTCATGCTCTACGGTAAATATAACTTGCCCACTCACCATGCACTGTTAATTACCACCCCACATTTTACATCAGTTATGAGATCTTCTATAGCATCATTGATAATATCACTGCAACATTTGCAATGAAATTATTGATAAGAAAACTGTGCATGGTGGGGCCGCGAATTATAGTTACCTTAGGGCAAAAGCTAACTATAATTGGTGAATTTCAGTGGTTTGTATGTTTAAAACATTAAGATGTCACTCACCTAAATATAACGTTAGTTTAACCTTTTTTCTTTGTTTTTTTATGTGAATATATTACTAAATGTGTCTTTTAGTCAGAATTGACTCAGTATTATCCTACGTTGCCCATAAAATAGGTGGCACGGAACGTAAAAGTTACGAATATTTTCATTCAGGTGTGTTCCCTCATATCCAAATGGTGATCTTCCATGGCATACCAGCAGGGATAGATTGGTGCTATGTTAAGGGCTATGGTACTTTAAATACACTGAGATTATGAAATGCCTTAACTGATGATGCCTAATATTCAGGTCAGGCCAGCAAACGGCATCAGATATACCCCGAAGAAAATGTGATGTACCAGCAGTTCACAGCACAGTGGCCCCTCTGAAAACCATGGCAACACTGCTTCACTCAACAAACACTGAACAGACACTTTAAGCATGGTCCCATACTTGAGATGGGACCATAGTGTTGCCCTGGCATACCCCCAATGGCAGCCCGGAGTTCATCTCAGGTGAGAAGGATGCACAGCTTCATAAAAGCCAGCTGATCTGTTTCTCCTTGCGTTGCAACACTTCTTGCTTCCTGTTGGTGTGTTTCCCCGCTCTTGATCAGTTTTAGGATTTCCCGGTTCCTCAGCCATATAATTCCAGCTCCTGACATTTCTTTATATCCTGAAGTACTCTGCTCCTTTGAGTCCAGTCTCCAGTACCTTGGGGCAGGCGCGGTGCGTCCATTGGGGCGTAGGGGCATAGCCCTACTAAGCCCCATGGACCCACTGTGTTGTCACTAAAATACAAATACAAATATTAAAATAATCGCGCTACATGCCGGCTGGGAATCCGGAAGACACCTGACTTTTCTGGAGTGCGCAGGGGGGAGGGGGGGGGGGGGGGGGGGAGGCTGGACCTGCTGCAGCTGCGCAAGTGGATTTTTGGGCAGAAACTAGCCCTCGCATGCGCAGATTGTTTCCCCTGTGCAGTTCCCCTTAGAGAGAGGACCAGGGGCGGGCCGCAGCCCCCGGAGTTGCACAGGACGACTGGGCGAGCATTCATGGTGCCCCCCCAGCCAATCCTGGGTAGCCATATAAACGAAAAAAAATCTACGGAAATATCGAGTGTTAAAAGAAACGTGTAAAGGAAGAGAAAAGACATAGATAAGAGGGAAATGGAATGAAAAGAGGGAGGGAACAATGGCAGTGAAGGGAAAAAAGGAAGGAAATAATGCGAAAATAAAAGCGGGAAATGAAGAGAGATTGTGGGGAATTAAAAAAGCATGAGTGGGAAACGGATGGATGGAAAAATGATGCTGTTTCTAAATTAAAACGTTTTCAGACCTTCATTAAGGCACTTCCTAGGTGCAGCAGAAGCAGCTCAAGCTCCCCTTATTTGCATGGAGGCACGAGCAGGTGGCGATAAGTCATATGACACTTATCTTGCTGTTTGGCCAACAACAAAATGCATTTGACTATTTCTAGGTTTCTCTTTTAACCAGAGCTGGAAATGGGAAACAAGCACTGGCAAAGCCAAGACGTTTTGCCTATGCAATGCAATGTTTTTAGACATGTAAAACAGCACTCGAGCTGTGCAATATGGCTTAAAGTAAATAAAAGAAAACGACACAGCGGGGACCAGTCCAAAAACCCCATTTTGTATCAATTGTTTGGTCCAAATGTCAGTGCATAATTTCACCACTGTAATCTGGTCTATTTGTTTTAATGTTTTGTGTTTGGGGCATTCTTTGAACTGTTTTTTTTATATTGATGCGCAAGCAAAGAATCTGTGACTCCCTCACATTCTCCATAGTTCAATTACATTTGTTTACCTAACCATTTGTTGTATAGGATATATTCCTATACAATACTCCTAGAGGAATGACACCACACAGTTACTGGCTGGGCACTTCGCACACGATAAAGTATAGCAAAATAAATGGCTAACTGTGACCCCCCCAAACCCCCCTTAAGGAGGTTCGGGCTCGCTCGCTCGCTGCGGTGCAATATGCAAATTAGTTTACGCCCCACCACTGTCGAATGTCACCAGCTGCCCCTGCCTTGGGATTAACTGTTCCCTGGAGCCTTTCTGTCAACTTGGGTGGTTTTTGGCCTTCTGCTTTTTTCCTCCATCCAGAGTCACAATCTGCTTAAGCTGTGTCTGCAGCATCGGGGGTACCTGAAGGGGTCGCCCTTACCGCTGGCAGACCAAGACTGTAAAGAACTGGGGTTCTCGACCTCCCTGCAGTCAGAGTTTCTCACTAGACGTCTGGCTCATGGCACGTGGTGGAAGAAAAGTCGGTGGATTGCAACGCAGATACTGACAAGACTGTGGTGCTGAATACTGACTTGCTATGTTGTTTCACAAGCTGGTCTTAATTGATTGTACTGGTTAGGATGTCAAGACACTGTATTATACTCTTGGGATTATTGACTGTGCGTAAATTAATAACCTGGAATTTTATTCTTCAGTCTGTAGGTTTAAGTTTTAACATATTATTTATGAATTGCGTGATATGACGACTGTGAGCCAAATTGATTAGTCTATTTTGCTCTGTCTATGCGTACCTTTTAATAGTCTTAATGTGCGTATTATATCTTTTATGACTCAGATTATGTTGAGTCGAATGAAGATTGACTTGTAATGTTTTACATGTTGAGGGACACTTCCTATAAAGTAAAGTCTGAGGATGTTATCGACTGTGGGCAGGCATCACAGTATTGTCAAGATATGGTACACTGTGATGAATGAGGCCTCAGCAAGAGCTTGGTTAGGATACCATCAGACGACAGAAAGGCCCCTCTCAGTTTCTTCAGCAGCAGCTCTAAAGGACACTCCTAACCCTCTTCAGCTAGAGGCAGGGAGGTGGAGATACCCGACTGGCTTGGATGCACACCAGAGGAACAGCAGGCAAGCTTGAAAGAAAATACAGATTGAGGTTAAATACGTATACTGGCGTAAACAGTCAAATGTGACACAGAGATATAAACAGAAAGCATGGTCCCAAACATGTTGGAAGTCATAGTGGCCTTACATTTTTTACCCAAAAGATGGGACTACAGGGTAGATTTGGAACTGGACAAGGTGGTTTCAGAAAGCAATATGGTTTGCCAGGTCAACACATAGGATTGCACATTTACAAATATGCAGTCCTTTGGGCTCCCTACCCTTCAATAAGTGTAGCAAGGATGCCACCGTTTGAATCACAGAATGGGGAGAGCTTGTTCCTACAGTCTATCATCTTATTTCACATATGCAGGGGCTATCCCCACTCTCTCCATCTTGTTTGTATTGCTTAGGAGTCTCACCCTGGTGCCTCCCCTTTCTCCACGCCGCAGCTTTCCTGTGCCATGCACTTCCACCAACTTCCAAACTCAACAAAATTCCCAGCTGGACTGGAACATCCCACCAGGTACCTAGCTGTCAGCAGCAAGCAGCAGCAGCACTGGGAGAGGGTTGGAAAGTGAGCGTGCTGGAATGCTAGAAGTAAGACAAATCATTTCAAACAAGAGGAACATTTAAGTCATCATTGCTGTGAAGTGTGCCTCATCCACTGTTTACTCAAAGATCTCGTCAGTTACCTCTGCCTATTATTGGCTGCCCATATGGATCTGTGTAAGTGCTTTGCCCAGGCAGGTGTGAAGGGATGTGAGGAGGCCTTGAAAATTGTTAGGATGAAGTGAGATCTTGAAGAGGTGGTCCTCAAGAAAAGGTCTTTTAATAGTGCATGGCCAACTTACTCGACATGCGCATCGATCAAAACAAGTCATTAGTCCCATGCAAAGGCTTTCACTAAACGGTACAGTAAAGAAACAATATGGATATTAATAATAATAATCCATAATTGTGTGGTGCAAATATATCACCCTTGAAGGTTTTAAGGCACTGGGGGCGTCAGGGAGGTTAAGTGAGCTTTTTCCCAGAGTCACATGGTGCTGAGCTGAGTTGCCTCCGGCGATCAAACCATGAGCCCTGTGCTCCGGAGTCAGACGCTCAGGCTGCTGCACCACACCTCTCCCTCAATCTGTAACAGACTGTAACAATCTGTGCAGAAACATTAAATAACCTGGGCAACATACTCTGCATGTTGGAATATGGTTACAGCTGTCTCTTCATACTTATTTATTTGTTGGTTGAGGTGCTTAATTTTAGCCAGTGGTATCCGGTGCTCAGCGCCGGTACATAATTCTCAATACCGGCGCTTGTGACAGTCTGCCACAAGGTGGCGCTGTCTCGCAAATTTAGAGATGACTACAACAACAGATAATTATTAATTCAATAAACATTAAAAATGACTATTACCTGCCACACAAGCCATTATTACAGCTGTAGGGGCATCAAATAGTCTGAATTGCCACACTTGTAGGAGTGTGATAGTTAGTAGTTGTGTTGGTACTGTAATTAGCAACATGGCAGGGACAATATGTGGGGTAAGCTGCAGAGGCCTTCTGACAAGAGCCCTGGCGCTATTTTTTCTTACAAATTAAGAGCACTGGCCGGTAGCCTATAATACAATGGGTAGCCATCGGCTCCTCCAGGTCCTTGAGTCTTGCATTAGCATTTAGGGTTGAGGTACTTATCTTCCTTTCTGACAAATCACAGTCAGCTGGTAAAGCTAGGAAGCTTCGCTTCCATCCTTGCCCTTTACATGTGGTGTTCCTCAGGGGAATGTTGCTCTGTTTGCATTTTGCCTATGTGTTTATGGTTCATTCATTATACATGTTTCATGGGAAGGGGTGCCCAATATATCTTCATGTTGCTGCAGTGGATAACACACTGTCACCATCAGGGTTGAGGGGAACTTTACAACAATGCAAGTAATAAATACTGAGAGGAATGCAAACATTCTTCCAGACAATCCTGAATGCATAAGGTGTGAAGACAACCGTTGTAGTAGAAAAGAGAGAAGTCATCTGGGAACATTGTACCTTTAATACGAGAATAATAGACCTGTTATTGGCAGTGGCCTTTCAGCAGATAACCACACATTGGAAAGATTCTACCAAAATATCGTTCCAGGCATGGTGGTATGCTGTCTGTTACAATCATAGACTAGACACAACTTTCGTTTACCCAATACATTTAGCCTCAAAACGGAGAGAAATCTGGGATCCAGTTACATTATTTATTGATATCAGTGCTAGGGTTCTTTGTCTCGTACTCCCTTTCAACAAGAAGTTGCCAAACCTCCATAACTTCCTCTAGATTGATATCTCTTTTTCTTTTTATTCTTACTGTTCTCATTTTACTCAAATGTTTCCTATTTGCTTAATTGTTATATGATTATAACTCGCCAATTATCTCAGCATTTTGTTTTGCTCTATTCAACTGTCTTTTTTGATGCCACTTTCAAATGTTACACTGTATGTTTCTTTACATGCTTTATATTTTTATTTTTATCCTATTTGCATTAATAAACTTGTCTTGAACTGAAAAAGAAAAGAGAGAAGTAGAGAACACAAGCTGTGGTGACATGCACCACCTGTAAGTGAGGAAAAGAAGTAGTATTCTGCCTCAGTAAAAGTAAACACACTATAAACAACATGAATGAGGATCTCGCAGAAGGTAGTCAGATCATTAACGCATTGACCACATCTGTTGCTGCATAAATCTGCCTTTTGCCAAGTGGATGACATTGTTAGGCATGAATATGGTAGAGCTATTTTTTTTTTTTCAAAACCAATTTTATTGAGCAGAAGAATATCAAAAATGTGGTATCTTCACATACCAAGATCCCCACACCAGTATCAATGCACAGTGATATACTCGTTAATCCATGAATCAAATGATGAAGCTCAGCTTTAAAGACGTCCTAACTACCCACCCCAACCCCAACTACTCCCCCACCCCTACCCAACACCCCCCCCCCACCACACATGTACAGAGGCAACATAAAGACGGTATACATAAAAGAATCAGGTATGATGCAACCAGGGCTTTGCCATTCGGGCCAGGAATGTCACTGCGATCAAATGTCCTCCTCCTGTTCCGCTGGGGGTTCCAAGGACAGGCCGCGGTAGTCGGCCCACCGCTTCCAGATTTTGAAGTGTTTGCGCGGGCAACCTCGCGCCTCAAAGACTGGTTTCTCAAGGCCCATGAAGTAGTCCAGCCCAGCCTTCCATGCAGACAGGGGGGGAGCCCTTACAGATTTCCAAGCCCTAGCCAGGTCACGCTTGGCCACGACCAGGCCCAGGAGCAACAGGTGGCGCTTATAGACGTTACCCCCTACCCCTTCCATAACGTGCAGCAGGCCTAATCGGTGGGTACGAGGAAGATCCCATCCCAGGACCTCAGCCAGGCAACTCCATACTCCCCTCCAGAATCCAGCCAGGCGACCACACGACCACACTGTATGCAGCAAAGAGCCAGGCACCTCCCCACAACGCAGGCACTCCGAGGACGCAATCAAACCAGCCTTCCACAGGCGTTCACGTGTGTAATAGGCACGATGCAAGTATTTGAATTGTATCAGGCGGAGCCGAACCGCAACAGCGGTGCCACGTGGGGACTCCAGTGCCTCCCTCCAATCATCCTCGTCCAGGGCGCCCACATCCACCTCCCACGCCTCCCGAAGGGAGCTGAGAGTGGAGGAGCAGTGTGTAACGAGGGGCTGATAGATCTTAGAAACCTTCTTGTCTCCCAAGTCACCCATAAACACTTTCGCCTCAATGGGGCTGAACTCGGGCAGGGAGTCGAGGCCGGCGATACTCGGGGCCAGGGCATGCCTCAGCTGGAGGTAGCGGAAGAACTGGGAGTGAGACATCCGTAACTCCGCACGGAGGTCCTCAAAGGACTTGAGGGCGGTGCCCGACATGACCTGGCCCAGTTGTGTAATTCCAATAGCCTCCCAGCCCTCAAACCCGGCCAAAGCCGCCAATTCCGGGAGCATGCCATTGTGCCACAGCGGCGTTTCGGCCGTCAGTGTGCCCCACCAACCCATACGGCGCAGAGACTGCCGCCACACGGCAAAGACCACTTTAGTGACCGACGGCAACCCACGGCGTATACGAGCTGAATAGAGAATGGTGTGAAGCGTACGATCTCCCATTAGGTGTCTCTCTAGGGCATAGGCCGGATCACTCCTATCACCATACCACCAGTCATTGAGGACAAGGAGGTGCGACGCCTGATAGTAGGAGAGAAGGTCGGACGTGGCCAAGCCCCCACAGTACGTGGACAGAAAGCACGTTCTCAGGGCCACCCTGGCAGCTCCGCCATCCCACAGGAAGCGGCCCAGCACAGAGTTCACCTGACGGAACCATTCCATGCCAACAGGGTGTGGGAAGTTCTGGAGTTGGTACAGCAGCCTTGGCAGCGCCACCATCTTAAAGATGGCCGACCTCCCATAGATTGTAATGGGCATCCTGGACCATGTTTTGACATCGGTTTGGACTCGGTCCCATACCGGTAAGACACTGCGTGTCCAGGCCACGGCCCGCGAGGTCGAGAGGAAGACACCCAGATATTTCAGGCCGTCCGTCGCCACGCGCAAGTCGGCGGCCCAAGGATCGGCAACCACTCCGCCACTCAGAACCCACAGGGTTGATTTAGACAAGTTAAGATGAAGCCCCGAGACCTTGCCAAACCCACGCATGATCTCCAAGACTCGGGGACCCGAGCGCCGCAAATCAGTAAGGAACAGGAGGACGTCGTCTGCATAGAGTGCAATCCTATCAGTTAGGTGGTCGTTCCAGACAAAGCCACGTAGATGGACATCCATTCGGACCCGCGCCGCCAGGGGCTCCATGGCCAGGGCAAACAAGTAGGGGGAAAGTGGACAACCCTGTCGGGTACCACGGCCAATCCGGAAGCGCCCAGAGACCGCACCGGCGACACGGACCGAGGCTGTGACATTGGTGTACAGGAGGCGAATGTAGGACAGGAAGACCGGCCCTAGATTGAGGCGGGCCAGCAAGGTGAACAAATATGTCCAACTCACCGAGTCGAAGGCCCGGTCCATGTCCGCAAGAAGGAGTGCAGCCTGTTCATCCCTGTCTCCCATAGCGTCGATCGCTGCCTGTGCCCGCCGGATATTATGCCGGGTAGCCCTGCGCGGCATGAACCCGGCCTGATCAGGGTGGACCAGGTCGGCAATGTGGGGCAGCAATCGGTTCGCAAGGGCTTTCGCCAGAACCTTGGCCTCAATGTTGAGGAGGGAGATCGGCCTGTAAGAGTCGTGCCGATCCGGCGCCCTGCCCGGCTTCAAAAAGACCACAATCTCGGCGTGGCGCCAGTCAGGTGGCAGCTCGCCCCGAGACCTCGCCGCCTCCAGAGCGTTGCGGAAATGGGGTCCCAGTTGAACGTGGAACTTCTTGTAGAATTCGGCAGGATAACCGCTCGGGCCGGGCACCTTCCCCGTGTTCAGCTGGCCAAGGGCCTCTCCAAGTTCTTCGGAGGTGAGTGGGGCCTCCAGGGCCGTTCTAGTTTCATCCGGGACCGCCCGTGGGAGTAGGTCATCCAAATATGAGGCTATGTCGCTCTCCACCACTGGGTCTCGGGGAGCATATTGTGCCGCGTAATAGCGGGCAAAGCTCGCCGCTAGTAAACCCGGGTCGGACATGACCGACCCGTCATCCGCCGCAAGGCCGGGCAGTTCTAGGGGTTGGAAGGTCGCCTGGCAAAGCCTATGTAACATTGTGCAGGACTTGTCGCCCCACTGGTACACCCTGCTACGCGTGGCGAGCCACGCCTGTCGGGCCTCCTCGTAGAGAACCGAGGCATACGTCTGTTGGGCCTGCAGGAGCCGTCGCACGACACCTTCGTCGCCCCCGAGTCGGCTGCGCTGCTCCAGGTCCTCCACTCGGGCCGCGGCGGTCACAATGGCCTCCCGATGCTCCCGCCGAGCGGCCGCACACCAGGCTATATCGATGCCCCGTATCGTAGGCTTTAGCGCTTCCCACACAACAATGGCATCGACACCCCCCACCAGGTTCTCGCGCCAAAAATGATCGATCGCTTGGCGTATATGCGTCACGTATTCCGGCCGCTGTAGCTGCCAGGCGGACATGCGCCATCGAAATGGCTGCCGTTTAGAGGGGAGGGTCACGGTGGCCAGGACAGGGGAATGATCCGAGAGGCCCCTGGGGAGTATCGCTGCGTCCCTGACACGGCTCAGGCAGGCACCCGGTACAAACAAATAGTCGAGCCTAGAGAAGGACCCATGCACCGCCGATACATACGTGTAGGCCCGCTCCGCGGGGTGGAAATGCCGCCACACATCAATCCAGCCCAGACCACGCACTGTCGCACACAACCGGGTGGGAGCAGCCGCGGGAGGGGGGTCAGGCACCACATGCACTCGTCGCCGGCGGTCCAGGCTCACATCCATGACTTCATTCCAGTCACCCCCCACCATGGTCAGGACCTCGGGGATTTCGTCCCACAGCGCAAACAACCGCTCAGACAATGCCCACTGCAGGGGGGGAGGGGCGTAAACACTTCCAAAAACCACCGGCTCGGAGCCCAGCAGGCCTTGAATAAAGACAAATCTACCCTGAGGATCAATCCACTGTTTCTCATGAACATAGGCCACCCTACGATGTACCAATATGGCCACCCCCCGTGAACCCCTCGCAAAGCCAGCATGGTAAACCTGTTGATAGCCGAACCTTTGGAGGCTGAGGGCCTTGGAGCCCAGCATATGAGTCTCCTGGAGCATGAGTACATCCACCATCTCTCTCTTCCCCCATCGCAGCACAGCCCCACGCTTGATCTTGTCCAGGATACCCCGCACATTCCATGTCACCACCCGCAGGGTTTTCGAAGGAGACATAAGCGCAGTATCAGCCATTGTCGATACACAGTCCAAAACCTGGCCCTCCCTCCCACCCTGGTGCAACCCACAGACCGACAAAACTCAAAGCCTCAGACATGTGTGGACCCCCCCCCCCCAACCCACAAACACAGCGCTCCCTTCCCGGCCCCGAACCCCCCCAACAAGTACAACTCCAACACTCCCCCCCACGCCCCACACCCACCACCCCAATACCTCAGAAAACATTGAAGTATCTGTCGCGGCATGGAGAGACCCGGGTCCCAAACAGAGGACCCAGGACCCACCATACCAATGGATCCCAACAACCCCGCAATGACACACACACACCCCCCCCAACAACACTCACATCTGTGAGGGTCTGAGGCCCACAAGTGGTACCCCCCAAGCCCCACTGCATCCCCATGACAACAACCGAAGTCTTCACAAGGGAATTAACCGGCACATCAAGGACAGTATGAAACAGTCTCACCGGCCAAAGCAGGGCAGTTCAGGATGGAACCCACAAAGTGCGTGCAGATCCAGCAATGTTCAGCTGCCTGCGTCGGAGTGCTCCGAGTCCCGGGCATCACCCGGCCGCGTCGCGCTGGCAGAGGCTGATCTCTTCTTGGAGCGGGACCTCCGATGGCGGCCCTTCCTGTTCGGGCGATCTGTGCGCTCCGGCGACGAACCCTGGGACCTGCCTGGATCCAGCCCCGGCTGGGCATGGGGCCTGAGCCGCACCGATTCATCTGTCCAGCGGAACACCTCCTCCGGCGAATCGAAGAAATGGGTCCGAGACTGATATATGACTCGTAGGCGAGCTGGATACAGGAGCGAGTATTGAATCTTGAGGCCCCTAAGTTTAGCCTTAGCGTCCATGAAGGAGTGCCGCTGTTGCTGAACCATCTTCGTGTAGTCCGGGAAAATCATGATGGTGTGATTCTCAAAGGCGAGGGAGCCCTTGTTCCTTGCCTCCCGGAGGATAACATCTCGGTCATGGTAGTTCAGCAGCCGAGCGATAACAGGCCGTGGGCGCTCGCCTTCCGGTGGTCGCTGGGTCAGAGCCCTGTGTGCCCTCTCGACCACGAAGCACGTAGACAGTGCCCCTTCGGGGAGCCAGCTCTCCAACCACCCGGTCAGGAACCGCTCCATGTTGTCCTTCTCGCATCGTTCAGGGAAACCGATGAAGCGGAGGTTGTTGCGCCGCGCGCGCCCTTCTGCATCTTCCACACGGGCCGCCAGCGTCTTTTGAACGCTCTCCACCTCCGCCAGTCGCTTCTTGAGGCCACTAATGTCCGCTTCGGTCTCTGTTATACGGGTTTCAGCCCCAGCAATCCGCTCCACAGCGTTGCGGAGGTCTTGGCGCAGGAGCGTGACATCCGCCCCAACCGCCCCAATCTTGGCATCGAGCGTGTCTCGGGACTGGGTGATGGCCGCCAGTAGAGCTGCATTGTCCGGCCCAGGGCCACCGCTGCCACCGGCCGCCCCGGCGCCACCACTCGGCCCAGTGAATTTGTCGATAGGGCCATGTTTAGGCGGGCCACCTCCCCTGTCCCTGGTCATGGCACGCGCCAGGCAGGGCGGACACCACCTCCGTGTCTTCGGACACCGTCACAAGTCTCTAGCGGAACGGCCCAGACGAGGCCCCAGAGAGAAATGCGGGCCGGCCTCAGTAATCGGGCGTCTCGAAAATCGAGGTCCCGGCGTCACCCGGGCGGGACAGGCCGCTCGTCCCCACGGGCAGCTGTCCAAAGTACCTATTGCAGAAGCTGCGGGTCCGTGATCTGTGGACCGCCGCAGCAATGGGCCAGGCCAGGATGGGCAGATCCGATGCCACTGCCGTCTGCCGGGTCGTCACCGGCCTCCTCGGGGCCCAGGGACCTCCGCCTCCAGGCTGTCGCGGGGCCACGCCTCGCCGCCTCCGCTCGTCGGCCACACAGGGAAAGAACCGATGGGTAGGATCCGATGGCACCGTCTCGATTCTTCAGGCGAGTGCAGTCAACGAGACGAGCCAAGGCCGGCGCGGCGGATGCCACCCGCACACGCTAGATCGCTACCACCGCCAGGCGTCGCGAAACTCGAGGACCCCGGCCTCCGGCCGGCCACCAGGCCGCACTTCGTCGCCGCCTCCCTCCGATCACAGGAAGGGTAGAAATGCAGGATCGGCACACCAAAGTAGGCAGGAGACCCCACCCGATCAAAAGCAAGCACTGGGTACCAGTAGCGGGCTCGGGGGTCAGGATAAATGATCGGATTAAGTCCGGGCCGGCGGGAGCTCTACAAGGCTGCGACCGCCATCTTCGCCCGCCAAGCCACGCCCCTAGAGCTATTTTAACACCCTGTTTGTATGCCCATTTTAGATCTTGCAAACAGTCAACTTTTAGCTGAAGACCTATTGTGGGCAATGCGTACAATGGGTTTTGAGTCAGCGCCTGGATACCCTCACGGGTAACAAGTAGCGCTCTACAAATCTTCTGATTGATTGATTGATTGATTGATGGCTTACCATTGTCTGACTTTCTTGTTTATCTCATTTGAATGATTCTTATTCAAGGGTTTACCTGCAGCCTATTTTGTTTGTCAACCCCCTGGTGCATAGCTTTGTTACCATCCTGTAGATTGGAGGACTTGTGCCCTCCTACTGCTCACATTCACTGAACTACGTTTTTTATTTCTTTAAGCACTCCATGGAAGTGCATGTGTTTTCTTGTTCTCTCCCTCATGTGCAGCTTTCCCCCTCAAACAGCCATCTCCTCAGGATCTATGCTGCTCCCTCCTCATCCATTGCTTATCCCATGCCTCTTTCCACAGCTTTTTTTTGTGTTATCTTTTTTTAATCCGCATGCCTCAGGGTTCTCTGTTGCCCCCCACACCACACCAAATATTGCAGCCTTTAAAAAAAAACATAATTTTACAAAATGCACTTACAAACACATTTAAAGATTAGAGTCTGCTATCCGAAGAAGTAAAAAAGAAGCAACAAAACTGCTTCTGCAAATGCCATATGGTGATGCATGTGGATGCACACATCATCACCCTGGGCCACCAAAGCATCAAGAGATGCATACTCCTGCATGTGTGTTCGACAGGCTTTTTTTCTTTTTTCTTAACCACATGGCTGCTAGGCGTTTTCCCGTCCTGCGCTAAAAAATATAAAACACCATCAATCATGACGAGCTGGCCTTGTCATCCGCGCAGGGCAGGTAAGCGCCATGACGAGCCCAGCTCGTCATTAGCTTCGAAGGGGTTAAAAGGCTTTTCTTTTTGCAGTATTGGCAGAGCCAATGGGTCCTCATTGCCAATATCACACACCACTCATGTTAGATCTGTCAGTTTTTGGTTGATCTCCCCCCTGAAATTTTACCTCTTTCCCTCCCTTTTGTTTTTGCTGAAATTCATTTAAGTTGGCCTTAGGACTCCATGTACTTTACTACTGCTAACCAGTGTTAAAGTGCTTGTGCTCCCCAAAACGTGGTAAAATTGGCTAAACCTAATTGGCATATTTTATTTACTTATAAGACCCTTGTAGAGTGGCATGTCATATACCGAGGGACTGTAAATTAAACGCTACTAGCGGACCTGCAGCACTTATTGTGAGATGGTGGCCGGGTATATGCTGTCCACCAATTAAAGTGGGTACCTTGTACCAGTCTAAACGACCCTTATGATGTACGAGGTCAAAGATAGCCTTTAGAAAGCTATCCTAGTGGTAGCTATGGAGAGCAGCCTTGAGGCTTATTCTTAAAGGAATGTAAAGCAGCTTGTTTTACCAGAATATCACCTCCTGAATGACTAAATGAAGGAGAACCACAAATATCAAAATATGTATTTATTAATATAACACACTCTACTATCCTCTACACAAGGATAGAACACAAAGCACACACTATGTAATCAATAGAACAGTTGTAAGTAGCACAATACACACTGGGCTCCAGGGGGAGACCAAATCATATACTAAAATAGTGGTATAACAGTCACGATTGAGATCAAGACAAGGTCTGGAGCATGTAGAATCACCGGGACCCCAAGGAACCACCCAAGGTGAGTAGACAGGGACCCCACTGAGGCCCGGTACAGTGTGGGAACACGACCGCGGGCTCCGTACAATTCTATGGGTAAGACGCGGTTACACTTTTAAAGTTTGAGGACCCTTCTAGGAGGACTTCGAGCGAACCCCTTGGAAATTAAGAGTTTGAAGAGCCACCCCACTCGTGGATACCATAGTACCAGAGTTACCTATCCCTGGCAAGCCGGGTACATAGGTCAGAAGTGGCGTTGAAAACTCTTGTCTTTCTCAATGGAGGATTGTGAAGAAGTACTGCAGCTGTGAAGGTGAAAAGGGTCCGGTGGAATCCAAGCCTGGATTCTGGAAGGAAATGAACCTGAAAGCAGAGGGGACAGAGTCAGGGTCACTTCAGAGTGACCAGGGGCTCGGGAGACGAATACCCATCCATGTTGGGTGCTTCAGGTGCAAAGAAGGGATGCTTGACTCTGCAGCCACGGGGACCAGGAGATGTTGAGGACAACCATGAGCTAAAGGTGAGCTGTCCCATGAAGGATATCTAGTGCTGAGGGGTCGGTGTCCGGCAGGAGCACCAACAAGCCTTGGCAAAAGCAACCCCAGCAGGAAGATCAAGCTTGTTACGGTGTAGAGCAGCAAGGACCAGGAGGCTCACCAACCAAAGGGGAGTCAGGGCACGGCTGGCGCAAGCAGGAAAGCTCACGAGAAATCAAGATGACCCTCAGGAGGACCCCCAGGACGAATGACCAGGAGTCGCGCGGGGACCTCGAGCAAGATTGCACAGTACCAGCCCACGGAGCACTCGGTGCGAGCAGGCCAGAGTTCTTTGGTGAAAATACTGCTCAGGGTCAGGACTACACAGAGTCCAATGGACAAGCTCCAGAATCACTAACAAGCATATGCAACTGCAAATAGACGTGGCGCACAGGGGTTCGGGTTATGCAGTCCCTACGTGGGATACTGGCCTCAAACTCAGTGGGAGGGCAGATCAACGGTTTTGTGCCAGATCAGGAGCCAATGGCTCCCAGAACTGGTTTGAGCTGGAATGTGCACAGGGACACCAAATGTGGCCTAAGTGCAGACTTTGCAGCACTCTCAGAGTGCACCCACCCAGCCCTAAAACACTAAATCCTGTCTGGAAGGTGGTCACACCTCCCTGTGACAAGATGCCTATTGTGCTGCCTTCCTGTGCTTGAGCTTGGCTCAGCAGCAGGAGGGCAGAAATGTGTCTCTGGTCGCCAGCATCCATTTTGTGCTGTCCGGGTCGAGAAGGCTGGCACCGGTAAGACCAGTGACCCCAAGAATCTCACTTCAGAAGGGTGGAATCATACCTTGCACACCAGTTACTGGTGTGGAGGTATGATTTCAAGGTGTTTAATACCACACAAGATATGTTTCTATGCAGCCGTTTTCGAGATAGCATTTACTGCAAGGTTATAATGCACCTCTACCTATATGTCCGGTTGAGTCACAGACAACCCAGGAGAATGGTCTCCAAAGGCTGCAGAGAGGCTCTGCTCATGCAGGGGCACCCTCTCACATAAAACCCTGCACCCTCCCTTCAGATCTGTTATGCCTGCTGTAGGGGTGTGTGTAGTGACCAATAGATATAGTGAACCTATATCTATAGTAAGTAGTGCTAGCACCAGCTTACACAGGCTGCAGTAGCAGACCTAGGTTTCCATTTTGCATGGCCTCACATGGGTGGCATAATACATGCTTCGGCCCTTGGGAGGCCTCTGGTGTACCTATGCCCTGGGTACATGTGTACCATATACTAGCTCCCCGTCAACAAGAGGATCACCTTCAAGCTCTTCACCCACGCACACAAGGCACTCCACAACACCGGACCAGCATACCTCAACAGACAACTCACCTTCTACACCCCCAACTGCCTTCTCCGCTCCGTCGACCTCGCCACCTTCCCCCGCATCTGAAGAGCGACCTCCGGCGGCAGATCGTTCTCCCACCTCACCGCCAAGACCTGGAACACCCTCACCATCCTCCTACGGCAGACCCAGGACCTGCTAACCTTCAGAATACTCCTCAAGACCTGATTATTCGAGCAGTAGCAGCTTCCACCCCTAGCGCCTTGAGACCCTCACGGGTAAGTAGTGCACTTTACAAATGTTCTGATTGATTGGGAGAAGTGTGGCTCACTGGTTAGAGGAGGCAGACCCGGACGCTGATATCAGACCCGGGACCAGGGTTCAATTCCCGACGCGGCAGGGTCTTGAGCCCAAAATGTCCACGGACTCGGTAATTCTCGCTTCGGTGCCTACTCGAATCACAGGTTCACACTCTGCAACTCTGGGCAATAGCTTGCTTAATCTCCACTACGGCCCCCCGCGGCGGGAAGCCTGGCTTTCACCTTGGGGATACCCAGTAGGGGCTATCTCACAGGGAAAGACCAGGACGGGTTCCCAATGCAAAGCGCTTTGAGACCTGGCGGTGATATTGCGCTATATAAAAACCCATCCATCCATTGATTGATTGATGTATTAGGGACTGAAAAGGGTACCACAGTATCCAATCTGGAGTGTACCAAAGTGAATACATTGCAATTTAAGGGAGAAAGCATTTAGGCTGGGGTCCTGAATAGCAGGATCCCAGTCAGAGTAGTCAAAAACCAGCAAAAGACCACACAAAAAGTGGGGGTAACCATGCAGTCAGATCCTACCTTTCTACACTTATTGTGCCATTTACCCAAGTAGCCCCTTAAAACATGTTCCAGGCAGTTATTCAGGACCCAGCCTAACTGTTTTCTCCCTTAACTGCAGCTTGAATGCAGTTCAAAACTGCTAATTCGACTTGGCAATATAGCCCTTGCCATGTCTTGAACTCCCCTTTCATTGCATATATGTCACCCACAAAGTAGGCCCTAGGTAGCCTAAAGGGCAGGGTGCTTTGTAATGAAAAGTTTGGGCATCTACTTTTAAGTTGTACATGTTCTAGTACTGAAAACCCCTAAATTGTCTTTTTCACTACTGCGAGGCCTGCCTATCCCATAAAATAACATCCTTATTGCATTCATTGAGTGATAACGTTTGATTGGGATCAGGTAGGCAGGCAGGTCATGCTTGGTATCTATGAAATTGTAATGAAAAAAGCCTCTTTAATGGTAAAGTCGGATTTATTTTTGCAATATTGAAAATTCCACTTTTCAAAAGTTGCCATTTTCATGCCCATTGCAATTTGGTGTCTGTAGCCTGTCCTACGTCACATGACTGGGTGTAGTTGGCAGATGGACTTTATGAATTTCCCCCAGACAGTCACACAATAGAGGGAATTGGGGTACCTGAATGGGCCATCTGCTAGCAGGACGTGGGGACAGACCTGGGCACAGCCCCACTTGCAACTGAATAGACTGCACTCTGCCTTCACACAAAGGGCTTGTCACCTCTGCATTGTCTCTGAAGCCAGCTGGAGGTAGGGTAGTGGAGTCAGGAAATTCCAAGCACGTCAAAGAGAAACCTCTAGAAACTTCTCCTACTTGAAAGACGGTACCGGTATAAAGATAGGGCCCACGGACCCACTCTTCAGTTCACTTTCTGGACCTGCGGGAGGACTCTCAGATGACTGTCTGATGCTGTGGCATGCTGTGTACGCCACAATACTGCTTTGCTACACCTGGAGGGACTGCTTTGCAGCCAGGAGCCTGCCTTCAACCATCAGAGGCCTGCCCAGATGTTTGAGCCCTGCTTCCTCACCTGAACCCAAGATTACCAGAGTGACTCCAAGGGCTAGTTTACTGGCCTCCTGTTCAGAGCCACAGGACATAACAGGCTCCCACCATTTTGAAGCCGCACCTGGGCCCAGGGTGAGTGAGTCCTAACCCGCAAGTGGTGCCCCTCCAGTCTTGGACCCTTGTTGGTGGTGCTAAAGGTGCCCAGCCAAAATCCAAAACTTGGGACTTATAACATTTTTGCCTAAAAACTTCTCTAACTGAAGACCAGGGCTAACCTGCTCATCTATCTGCCCAGGGGCATCAACAGTTAGCCGGACTTTACAGCAATACCCACTATGCTCTTCTACACAGCAAGAAATCCTGTTTAGCAGTCATTTGCCATTAGGGTATCCGGGCTCCTGGACCTCTTGTTGTCTACAGCCTCCTGCCTTGTTCTGCTCGAGATTTTTGACTTCCAAAAAAGAGACTAAGGGCCATATGTATCAAGCAAATTAGCATTCGCAAAGGCTGAAATTCTCAGAATTTCGGCCTTTGCGAATGCTAATTTGCTAAATGGTATGTATGACACATGTTGGCAGCAAAATAAGGAATCGCAAAATTTGCTATTCCTTATTTTGCGATTGCACTTAAGGAATGGCAAATTGTGCGATTCCTTAAATGCAATGTATCAAAGGAAAAGTAATACAAAAATGCCCATAAGGATTCGCAAATTACCATCAACTTCTAGTTGGTGGTAAGTTGCGAATTCCTTTAAAAAAGCAATTTATTTAAAATCCAAAGGTGCCATATGACGCTCATACATGCCCTTAGGGCATGCATGGGCGCCATATGCCAACACATGTCATTTTCAGGGGTGCATCAGGGTGTTCTTGTGACACCCCTGCACCCTTGAAAATATTCCTAAATTGCGATTAGCAAATTGCTAATCGCAAATTTCCCATTCATTTCTATGGCAAATTTCCCCTTCATTCCTATGGGCCTCCTGGCCCATAGAAATGAATGGGAAATTTGCGATTAGCAATTTGCTAATCGCAAGTTAGGAATGTTAAGGAATCGCTAAAAAGAAGCGATTTCCTACATACATACCATTTTGCGATTTCTAAATAGCGATTCCTTAAAAATCGCTATTTAGAAATCGCAAATGGTTATGATGATACATATGGCCCTAAGTTTGGACGTAAAAATCTTTCTCACAAGTTCATCCAGCAGCTTCCTGACGATGACTCCCCCTCCTCGGAAATTGCCTGTAGCCTTTCCCCTCTGAGCTTTACCTTCTCACAATTTTTTTTTCAAAATTTCTTTTAGGTCCAAAGGGAAGCATAGATCGAGCCTAATCTACTTCTTGTAGCCGACCCACGCTCCATTGAGGTCAGCCATGTTTTTAGACGAAATGTTCCCTGTTGGCGGAATGCCAGAAACCGGTCCCCGGGAGCTTGTTTCCTTCCCAGTGTAAGAATTGGCTTTTGTAGTTTGGTTTGCCCTGTTCCCATCATGCACTGGGACAGGAACAGACTAATTTGCATACAGCCAGGTTCTGAAACTGGGATGGTGCAGTGAGCTAAAAAACGGTGTTGGATCTAGCCCTGATCTCTTGACTGGGTGAGAGCTTTCTGCTTAATTCAGAGACTCTGTCCCTCACCACCCCTTGTTGTATATATTTTTGTCCACCCTAAGCGTGGAAGGGTATTCTCAGATGTGAGACCCTTGCTCATTGCACCATCAGGATTCAAGCAAACCGGGCCGAAGACGGCTGTAATGCCAGAAACCGGTCCCCGGGAGCTTGTTTCCTTCCCAGTGTAAGAATTGGCTTTTGTAGTTTGGTTTGCCCTGTTCCCATCATGCACTGGGACAGGAACAGACTAATTTGCATACAGCCAGGTTCTGAAACTGGGATGGTGCAGTGAGCTAAAAAACGGTGTTGGATCTAGCCCTGATCTCTTGACTGGGTGAGAGCTTTCTGCTTAATTCAGAGACTCTGTCCCTCACCACCCCTTGTTGTATATATTGATATTTTAGGCACTAGTTTATACTAATAACTTGGAAAATTCATAGTCCGTTTCTACTGAATGGATTTTTGTTGTTTTGGTGTCAAGTACTTTATTAAAGTTTACTCTATTTTCTCAATTGGAGTGGGATTTTTATTGTGTTGTGTTTTCCTTTTATCACTGCTTGTGTGTTGCATAAATACTATACACGCTGCCTCTATGTTAAGCCTGACTGCTTTTGGTGCCACTCTACCAGATGGTTAAGCACAGACTCATCTAGTGACTTTTGTGGTTCACCCTGACAGGGATTTGGCTGTTGCTTAACCCCTTCGCCGCAGTGTGAATTTTGCCGCGGCGCTGGGGGGCAGGGGGGTAAGTGCGCCGTTTCTGTGCTCAGGACGGAACCATGCCATCATGAGTCACAGGGAGCGTATGCTCATGACGGCGTGCTTCCGTCATGGCCTCACCCGCTCATTAATTTGCCCGCACAGGCGGGGAATTAATGGTGCGTGGGAGGAGCGGCAGCTGCATGACGGAACCACGCTGCCATGAGCACACTCCACCCGTGGCTCATGACGGTGTGGTTCGTCATGCGCCCGCAAGGAGTTAAACAGGGGTCAACTCCAACCAACAACCCAATTTCTCACAACTACTTTACGTCTATTATCCAGTTACAGTTTTTATGCATATGTACTTTTTATGGGGTACATGTTCTGCTGCGCAAACATATCTAGTCAGCATCATTGCCTTGCTTCAAAAGCACCACCTACGTCTCTTCTTCCCTGTGACAGATAGCCTTTTAAAACGAAAAGTTAATTCTGAAGTCTGATTGTAGAGACCCAATGTTTTTCTTGGTAGCCCAATACTACCGAATGCTGGGGTTGCCGACTACCAAGGCTGTTTAGACCTGATGCCACCTCATCACTCTTTCTTCCACCACACTACACTCCTCTTTAATTATTTCACTTTCAGGTTATTTTTCATCCCTGCTTTCTCCCTTAGCCATTGTTTTCCTCTTTATTTTTCTGCATATCTTTCCCTTTTCTGCTCTCATCTCTCTTTGATCTAAGACTGGTGATGATGCAAATTAAGTCCTGGTCCCCAAAAAGTAAGTGCCGGTGCCTACAAATTGGAATCAGTACTTGACAATTTTCATTTTTGTTTAATCATCCTCGTGATACCTTTATTCTGTTGAGCCAGCAGAGGGCGCAACATCACCACTCTGCACAAAGTTTTGTGCACACCACGTTCAAAGTGTTAACGGTTTTAGATGATAATACATTAGATCTACGATTGTAATCTGCACGGTTCTTAAATGGGTATTGTGTTTGTCGCTCATTTTATTTTCTACTGCAACAGTTGCTTTAATGTGTATCCCAGAAATGTTACAAAGTATACATTTGGTTTTGTTTGTCTTTCGCGTGTACATGTGAAAGGAATGAATGCTCAAATTCTTCCATGATGCTAAACATATATACAGGAGTTAACTACTTTGTTGTGTGGTGATATTGTGTTTCGTTACAACCTGTTGACATCCCCACTCAAAGAACGGGCAATTTACAGTTTAGATACTGATATTCTTAATTATTGCAAGACCTGCTCTTCCGCGCTGTAGTCCTTAGGTCTGACATTTTCATAAAGAGAGTTAAGATGGCGGCACCTGGTGTTGGCCCCAAAAAATAATAACAAAAGCATAGTGGCAAGTTTTTAGTTTGCTTATGCGTGACATTCCCATGTGGGCAGTTTGTTTATGTGTGACATTTCAAGGCCTTACGTGTTACACTTTGAATGACACTGTATTGAATGTGAAATAAGGCGGGTGTGTCCATATCAAGAATGTCACCCTTTTTCACGTATGCAGTGGTTTAAAAGGGATACAGGGGATTCTGCGAGGCATTTAGTACCCATAGCTGAAACTGGGTTCCTGTTCGGTCAGAGTTGGATTGGGACGGTAGAAAAAAATTGCATGGATTAGTTTACACTGGTGAAACTCCTGAAAACAAGTGCCCCCGCTCAATATGCATATATTAATGGGCCAGCGAGAGAAAGGGAGTGACACATCTGCCCGTTGATAAAAAGGGAGGTAATGGACGCCCATCTGCCTCCAGAAAGGTCACTCAGACACCCACTGGGCCGCTTGCGGCATCCTAACACCGCAGAAACGGCCCAAATCAGCCCCCCAAGCTGCCCAAAAAAGCAGCCCACAGCTGGAACTCGGATACCGGCCCCTCGGCCATTGCCTGAGTGCCCGCATTACCGATCCGACCCTGTATTCGGTTGCATCCTAGCCATACATGCCAACCCTCCCGATTCAGGAGGGAGACTATCGCTTTCAGGCTTGTCTACCCCGCCAACTGATTCCTGCAAGCATAACACCGATACCTCAGCAGGCTTCAGCTGGCAGGGAATAGACTTGTGAGACTTGGAGTGTGCACTGTCAGTAACCTGCTCCTGCAGGCCATTTCACAACATGTTTCTCACACTCTCTCTGCATGCCGTAGCTCTTTCTTCATGATGCTAACGGTAACGAAAAACAAATATTTGCATTTCTGATCCTGCAGCCCCACACTTGCAAGTCCCATACATGCCAATAGACCCGATTCAGGCTTCAATAGAAGTCAATGGGAGAAAGACATTCTCCCGATTATTTTGTTTAAAACTCCCACTTTCTTCTTTTAAAATGTTGGCATGGATGTGTGACGCGGTAAGGGACTGTGCACTGGACGGGGGGTGGGAGTGGGGGTGGGTGTTGGGGGTTTGGCTGTTGGGAGGGTTTGTTGGGCGGGGGGGTTTCACGGGAAATGTCATGACATGCTGAGACGACAGGTGCCTTCTGTTATTGAATGGGCGTGATTTGTGGAATGTCGACTGTTGACAGCGCTTTTCGATGCTGGCTTCTCCGCCCTGCTGTATATTTCTGGAATGTCTGTTCGTCCTTCTGTGTTGTGATGAATAAAATACTTTAAACCTAAAATGTTGGCATGTCAAGAGTCAAGCATAGGGAAAGAGCCAATAGCCAGCTTAGAGCAAAAAAGCCCAACATTTTTTGCTTCCTGTCCTCCTATTCTTTTTCCCTGCCCTCAGCCTGCTTCCTTCACTCTCTCCTACTTTGTCACAATTGCATTTCTCCTCATCCTGTCCACTTTCTATCCTTTCTTAACCCCCACATCTTCTCCCTTGTTTCTTCATCTTGCTCTTCTTTGCTAGGTCTTTTCCTTCATCCTGTTAATTTCTCTCTTTTCTCACATTTGTCTCTGTCTCTCAGCCATTCTTTTTTGTTTCTCTCTGCCCCTCTCATTCATGTCCTCACTTAGTTTCTCACTCTCACCTGCCCCATGCCCCACCTTTCTGTCTCCTCCTCTGTCCCACTGCACCTGACTAACCATTTGCCTCATCTATTCTTCATCTCTGAGTTTGCCTCTTCTCTACCTCTCTTCCCTCCCTACTTGCTCTCTCACTGTCCTCATTCCTCCAGGTGTGTCGTCTTTCTTCCTTCTAACTCTTCTCTGTATCTATCTCCTCCACCCTATTTTTCTTTGCCCTCCCATTCTCTCTCCCCCTCAGCTCTCTCCCTTCACCTTTTGGCTTTTTTCTTAGTCTTCTTTCTCCCTTCTCATGTCACCTTCTTCCTTTTGTCCATCTTTCCTCCTTTTGCACCACTTTTACTATTATTTCTCTCTCTCCTCCACTCTCCCAAATCTTGATGACTCCTGTTAATATTTAGCGCTACTGCCTCTTTCAGTCTGAAAGACTCTCTCTTATTTAATGTTTAGTTGCTAAACTGCTCTTTATCCTGTGTGATACCTTATTCTAGTTATAACTCATTAACCTACATGTTGTTGCATTTTGGGACTAGTGCTACTACTGGGGAGTATTGGCCCAAAGTCCGAAAAGAAGACACAGCCACTTGGCAGCTATGGCAATTGAGGTAGCTCAGCTAGTTTGTGTGAGACGTTGGCTGAGTCCTTTCCCGTAAGGGACTTATGTGGCTGCCCAGCAGGGCCGTCTTTAACACTGCTAGCGCCCTGTGCAACAATGCTTGTTGGCGCCCCCCCACACCCTCAATGACCGCCTCTACCACGGATTCCCTCACTAGCATCCTTTAACAGTGCCCCTCAAGTCTCTATATCCACTGTCTCTCTGATTCATTTAGTTGCATAGCACCACTCATACCAGTGTAAGGTGTTAGAGCACTTTACATCACACATATTGCACAGAGACAATCATATGAGTGTAAATCAGTGCATATGTAATGGTACATCAGACAGGACTACAAGATGTAATGTAGGAGTGACATGTCATCAATACTGGTAGGAAATATAAGTTGAGTCCTTATTCTTTAAGCACAAATTCAGAATTTAAAATGTAACACCATTGTTAGGGGTTATCTTTAATAATAAGAATTGTTTTATACCCAAATGAACCCTTTTGGCAAGATTAGGATAATGAAAGACTGGACAAAAAAACATATAGCTCTAACATATACCTTGCAGTTTGCATGCAGCTCTTTGATGACAGTGAATAGTTCAATGTTCTATATAAGGATTTTGACTTATAAATGACAAATAACAAAAGGAGCTCTCTTACAGAAGCAGTAACCCATTGACCTATTTACATTATATGCAGTTTGTTAGCTGTGTGGTACACTTTCTTAGCAGCAGGCATTTTAGGCCTCTGCGCTACCTCAGGATGAGTCAAAACCTCCACTAAACAATCCTCCTGTCTCTTTCCATGAAGACGAGTATTTACCGGAGTTATCTTGACATTTTAATTGATGCCTGAAACTTGCTGGAGGCCACGAACGCGGCAGCAGGTGCTCTTAAAATGATAGTATATTCGCAAAAATGACACCACCACCCTAAGTTGGCACCCGGTGCGGAGGCACCGATCGCACCACCTGCTGCCCAGGGTACCTTCTCAAATGCAGACAGTGACAAATCACCTCGGATGACATACTGCCCATTTGGATATGACCATGAGACCAGCTGCTGGTGTTCTAGCTCCACTGAGTGTGAGTTGGGGCAGGAGGAGGCAAGCTGAGTGGGAAGAGGCAGTCAACATGTCCAGGGGAGAGGTTGAACATCATTGATACTGTATATGAACAGCAGCACCTGCTTCAAGGCACTGCTGCCAAACACAAAGGAAGGAGCAGAGCCTGAAAAGGCAAAAATCATGACACTGTTGAGAGCTGTCTGAGCCAGCATAAACCTGAGCTCACTGCAGCCCATCCAAGGCGTTGAGAGGTGAATAACCTGAGCGGGTGGGACGAGGTGGGTTGGGCAGCTTGGTATCCTGTGACTGCATATCATAGAAGTTTAAAGTGAGCCAGGTTTGTTTGCTCAGTTGTAGAGCATGATTTCTTCCTAGCACCAGCTGTTTGTTACAGATGCGGCTATGCGGTGGAAAGAGTTTGTGGGCACTTCTTGCAGAACTGTAACCTTAAGAAGTTCATATTTTGCAGTTATTTTTTAGAATTGTTTTAGGATTCTAAAAAGCAGCACTTCACTTTTTAAAACATACAGCTTGTGGTAATACATAATATATTTTCCCACAATCCAGTTTACCTCGGGCGGAGAGCAGTGAAGCGCTCAGTATGGACTCTTGGCAGTCTAGGCAGACTACAGGTGAAGAGCTGGCAAGGCTGGTCTCAGCTGAGCGTATTCAACTGCAGGAGACAGAGGACTCCAGATCCACTGGAGCGGTCTGTAGCTCCTTTAGCAGTCTGGTGGCCACTAGCCAGTCATCTGTAGTGGAGTAGGGGGAGGAAAAGAACCACTCTTTCACAACCTCGCTGAGACCCGGAAAAAGCCCGTACTCTCGTCCGTGCTGAAATCATGAATTAAAAGGCTACCAGTGAAGGTGGGGCTAAGAATCTCCATGGCAACTATTGATGAGGGCTGAGTGAAGCTTTAGCCCAAAGACTCCTGGTTACCTCTGTAAGAAATTGGGTCTCTAGTTAGCAGAGGTTTGTGCCCTCTCCAAGTAGGGACCACAGTCTACGTCAAGGTAAGTCAGATACACAACCTAAATTAACCTGTGCTCACCCTCTGGTAGCTTGGCACAGAGCAGTCAAGCTTAACTGAAGAGGCAATGTGTAAAGTATTTGTTTAACACTTACATTACAGAAGCACAGTGAAACTACCACTAAAAGACTCCACTCCAGTTTAAAAAAATAGAGAATATTTATCTGAGTAAAACAAGACAAGAACGACAAAAATCCAATAAGTAGAATTTGAAGTATGATTTTTTAAAGATGAAATCCCAAAACAGTGCTTAGAAGTCAATAGTGCTAAAAGGTTATTTGATGTTGTGCTAGACTGGGGTAAATCCAGAGTTCCAGGCTGACCATGATGGAGGGCAGGCTGGCTACAGAACCCACAAAAGGCACACTGAGAAAGTACCTTTGTATGGAACAAGCATCGACGATGAAGAATCGATGCGTCGTTTCTGATTCACGGATTAGGGTTGATGCATCGGAGTGAAGCCTCATAGGCTGTGTCTTCGGGTCGGCACTGCATCGAAGTTGAGGCCCACAGCGGCATCTTCGGATCACGGCTGCGTCGTCATCGAACCTCCCTGTCAGGGCCTGTGTCGTGGTCCAGTTGGCACTGAGTCGGCGGGCACTGCATTGGTTCCGATCGTCGAAAAGGGGTCCTTGCATTGCTTTTTGTAGAAAACAGCTGCAGAACCCACTTCTGAGGCCCAGGACTGGAGTTGGCATCTCAGGCAAGGGTAGGAATCATAGATGGCAGAAACCAGCCGAACCAGCAGAGTTGCATGACATCTTTAGCGACCTTGCGACTTCAGAGAACAGAAGGCACGTCAACAAGCCCTTAGAGAAACTTGGGTCCAAGGATGTAAATAGCAGGTCCAGTCCCTCTTCACTCCCAGGCAAGAAGCAGCAGGCAGCAGGCCAACACAGCACAGCAAGTAGAAAAATGGCAGGCCCTCCTACAGCACAGCATTCAGCAGGCAGCAGGCCAACACAACAATGCAGGTTGCAAAGTGACAGTCCCTCCTACAGCACAGCAGCTCTACTTCCAGGCAGAATATCCTTGGTTTCAGCAAAGTTCTGATTATGTGATATCAGGGGTCCAGTACTTATACCCAAATGTGCGTTTGAAGTGCAGGGACTTCAAAGAGATTACAGGGGATTATGCAGCTCTGTGTGGGGACAGGCACAGCCCTATTCAGGTGCAAGTGTCAGCTCCTCCCTCCCAATCTACCTCAGGCAAGGCACATCAGCCCGGTGGTGAGCCATCAGGATGCAAATGCCACACACCAGCTCCCTCTGTAGGACTGTCTAGAGGGAATGCACAAATCCCAGCTGTCACTCAACCCAGACATGCATCCAGAGACAGGCAGAGGCACAGAATGTTAAAGTAAGAAAATTCCAATTTTCAGACGTACAATTTAAAATCCGACTTCACCATAAGCTGTGATTTTAAATTGTGAGTCCAGAAACACCAAACCACAGTTCTCTATCTTTTTCCAATTAGAGATTACAGATGCTTAAAGGAAATCCCAATGTTAACCTATGGGAGAGATGGACCTTGCAGTAGTGAAAAACGAATTTAGCAGTTTTTCACTACCAGTACATGTAAAGCTCAAAAGCGCATGTCCTTCTTTTTAAATACACTGACACTGCCCATAGGGCTGCCTAAGGCCTCCCTTTAGGGTGACTTATATGTAATAAAAGGGAAGGTGTGGTCCTGTCAAGTGGGTTAACTTACAAGGTAGAAATCGCAGTTTAAACTACACACGCAGGCTCTGCATAAGTAGCTGCTCCCTCCAGGCATGAGCATTGCTGTCTCCCACAGAATGCATGCAGCTGGCTGGGGCAGCGGGGGCCCTGGAACTCTCCCTGGGGTCCCCATTGTTGTACATGGTGGGTATCCTGGGTGGACACCAGGAAACCCATCTTGAAAAAATGTAGGCCTGTGGCCAAAATAGGCCCATGGATGGGGAACCGCATGGCCCCTCTCCTCTTTAAAAGGAGCATGGCCCTTGGAGGATGGGGTCCCCATGGCGTTGTCAAGGTTCAGGGAGGGGGGCTGCGCGGCCTCCCTCCCCTTAATTAATGGATTGGGGCCCAGGGGATGGTATCACCAGGCCTAAAACAGCTTGGGGAGGGGTGCCACTCGCCCCCTCACCATAATTTATACTGATTGATTGTTAATGTGAACTAGGTTACCCGTGAAGTGTATGGTATCGGGTCAATGTTGGACATAATGCATGCTTGGTACACCTAAGTGAGTTGTATCTGTGATGGCATTATTGATGCTTCATATTATTCTGAGCTATGTTATACTTACTTTCTGGTCTCTAATGCCATACTAATTTATAGAATAATGTGTACACAAGAAGTCTAGATGATGTAATCAGTGATGTCATTTAACATGATCATAAATGATGTCATAGAACATGTCATGATTGATGTAATATGTGAGGCCCTTATCAGTGCATGGCGTAGGCACAGTTATAGTTAGCTCTGCTAACAGTTGCCCATATATATGAAGTTCTGAAAATGCAATTCCCAAATAACGAATCAGTAGAAATCTCTCTTTGGGAATCACAAAATGGAATGCATGTTTACTGCGATTTCCTAAAAGCGATTCCTATGGATTTGCTATTAGGAAATCGCAAATTAGGAAATCGCAAAATTGCAATATCCTAGTAGGAAATAGCAAATTTGGAAATGGCAACAGTGACTTACGCTGTCACTGAAAATGTGGCACAGAGAAAGAACAGTGGAAAAAAACTACAGATGCCCAAGAGATAACTTAGAGAATGTACAAATCTGAATATTTCTGTAAGTTGCTATTTTTAAAATGCAAACCTCACATCATCATCATGTCTGCTTTCCCTTCAGGGATTGAGCAAGGCCTCCTTGGGGTAAAGTGAAGAGTCATGAGTCCGACTCCTACATAATACTGCTGGGTTGTTTTTTTCATGTGATTGGGAATGTTTTTAAAGGGGGGGGGGAGACTCCAAGGCCTATTGCAGTGATTCCCAAACTTAATTGACCCACGGCTCCCTTGGCCCATTGGCCATTGCCTGTGGCTCCCCACTGTTAAATTTTTAGGAGGGTGGGGGGGATGTAAGCCCCGGCCTCGGGAGTACTTGCATTTTTCTCCCTGAAAATATTTGGGATGAAGCTGATGAAAGCATTATAATCATATACATAGGGTGTTTTGTATCACCAATGCAGCGCCTCAAATTAAAATATTCCTAGTTACACTTCTTTGCCCATGCCTTTTTTAGAGTACACCCTCAATTTTTTTTATCCCACATACAGTGCTAGATAGCACCCCTATGCATGTAGGCCCCATTGGCGAAGTGCTTGTGCGCTTCAAGAATATTTGCATGCACTTCCATTTCTACCCATGTCATACGTGCTAACACCTGTCTCAGCAGCCTGACTTGTGATTTATTTACCACATACAGCTTTATTTTTGCTGTTTCTTCCCTAAAATTGCCTCCAAATCAATGCAAGCAAAATAAATACCTCAGATTTTTTTGGGGATTTTTTTTAAACAACCTTCTTTCTTGCTTTCAAATATTGGCATTACGTTGTATATGGTGTTTTACTTCCCTGTGCTCAAGGAGAGTGCAGGCCTGTCTCGAAATGTGTTTGTACTGAAATAATGTGTACTGGAAGTACCTATGATTCAAGTACAAATGTCAATACTTAATAGTACTTAGTATGTTTAATAGACGGGACAACTGTACTTTCCTGATAACTTGCAATAGTGTAAAATGCAATCGGTAAAAAAACGAAACTATTAACACCTTGGCTGCTAAGGGTTTTCCCCTCCCGTGCTGGATCCTCATCCAACCCATTGTTCATGACGAGCTCAGCTCGTCATAAGCACAGCTCCACTGTGCCTCATCAAGAGCTGAGCTCGTCATGAGCATGGAAGGGGTTAAAGAGTGTGGCAAAATAAATCAGGCATCTTCTGCTTACTTTGGGAGTGTTGGAACGTGGGGATCCAGTGAAATATGGCGGTCATCTCCCTCAAAATGCCATCAATTAGGATTCTGGGACCTCAGGCTTATTGTGGCCAAGAGACTCCTCACCAAACGCTGGAAACACAGCGAACCCCCACATGTTAAACACTGGCGTGCCTCTTTTGACAATGGGCAAGAGCGGAAAGTACCACCCTCCACAGGGAGAAGGCAGCGGGGCTGAGGAAGTTCCCCACAGCGCAGCTCTGGGACGACACCCTGAGGTCATTCCATCAGGCGTGCCTCGATCAAGGAGTTACCTAGATTCCCTCCCCTCCGGACACGGCTTGGGCGACGGGTGAGATGGAGAGCTGTGCACCCACGCAGTTGTTTCTTATCCGGTACCTGCACACAACATGCTGCACCTGCGTTGCATGATGCCATGTCCCCCACATGGCAACGACCCCGCTCCCTCTTTAGCATAGAGGGCTTGATGCTCATAGCCCATGATCATGTTGGACCCCTGCCACCCAACCCCCACACTGGCTTTCACCTGGAACCAAGGACACATGCCCATGGACACATACGGACGCAACGCTTGCTTCCTTACACCTTTGCATTTTCTTAGATTTTATTCATTTTGCTGTTTCCTTTCTCCTCTTAGTTTTCATGGCCTTCCTGTCTTCTTTTTTGTTTTTTAATTTTACCCCCCTCGCCCCTGTTGGCCAAGTTTCGGTGTCATGGCAGTTTTTCTACTTGACACGCTTGTTAGGATGTTTTGAATAGAGTATCGTATTTACGGGTCCGCCTTAGATGACACACCTCATACCTGCTGTTAGACGAGGGCTAAGGGAACCACGCACAGACAAGGCAAGGTCATATCATGTCACATCCATGGACCCCAGGTTACATTCATACCTGAACTACACGGCTGTACACTCTCTAAAGCGTTTCTACCACATATATTGCTCATACCTGTTCAAGCAACGCCTCGGGATCACTATGTTCTCCCATTGCTTGTCATATTCTCCCTTCCCGATACGGACGTATTGCTTTATAGGGAGGAGGCTCCTCATCGAACATAACATGCCCCCTTGAGAATGTTGATTTACTTCTTCTCTCTTTCCTCCCTTTACCCTACAGGACGCGATGTATGACCAATGTCCCAAAGAACATTATTATTGCTTATGATCATCTTTGTAAATTTATGGGATAGTTTGTTTCATTTCCTGATTATTACGTTGGCATGTACTGTGATTTTGCTCTGAAAAACTAATAAAAGATATTCAAACAAAAAAAAACATGCCATCAATTAAGCACTACGTTTACTGCTTTAGGCGTGCCACTTTCTATATTAAGGTAAAAAGCATCAGAAAAATTCTGCCCTATATTCCAGTTAGTGCAAGGAAAACTGTCATCTCATCACTCATTGTATCTATAATTGATTATTCTAATGGCCTATACTCCAACCTGCAAAAACAACATTTAAACAAATTACAGGTGTTGCAGAATTCAGCAGCCAGACTCCTGCTAAAAATGCCAAAATATCAGCCCCCTACCTCTGCCATAAAAGAACTACACAGGTTGACAGCCAGAAACCACAATACATTTAAAACACTCTGTCTTGCGTATGAGGCCCTACATGGCATTTGTCCAGAATTTTGGGCGAACTCAATTTCATGGTATATTCCTAAGAGGAATCTCAGATCTTTGTGTTCATACTCCGTTACACCTTCCAGGTTCAAGAAAGCTAGATTGGAAGGAACGCTCTTCCTATCCATAGCCGATCTGCACCCTCTTTGCTAGCTTTTAGAAAGCTCCTCAAGACCTGGCTTTTTAACCTGTAATCTCTCAGCATATTCTGTTATTTTGCCTTCTATTAGCACCAAGACACCCTCCGGTAAATGCTGCGCTGTATAAATCTAGGTAAAATAACTTACAATCACCAACATCATGCGTTTAAGTCTACTTAGTTTAACTGAAGCCAACAGACCCTTCAACATTAAATGCATTAAAGTGCTTGGTGCGTGGCTCCCCTGGCTAGGTTTCACGGCTCCCCAGGGAGCCACAGCGCACAGTTTGGAAATCACTGGTCTATTGGCTTTAAACATAGCATTTTTCTCGCACGAACACAATGCATAGAAGACATGCTGCTCATATTTTAGGGACACTAGGTAAATTAGCCTGTATGGAGCATGTCCATCTTTTACTCTCTACCTTTTCACGATCTTAGAAAGAGAGGGAACAGGGTCAAGGAGATTAAGGTCATCATCAACCCTTTTACAGGTTTATGCTTGTTTAGGTTAAGACTGAAGAGGTACAGACCTGTGTATCATGGAGGGCCAAATAGTGTCTCAATGAAACATTTTCTGGTTGCTACTGCTGCCAAACAGATTTCAATCACATCTAAACAAAGTGCTTGATCAGAGCTAGGAACACATATAGAGTCTAGTGCCTCTCTCTGCTGTTAGTAGAACAGTTAGTGTAAAGGGTAAAGGAGATACATGCCAGTAACCGTGCATGTGATTATGTATTCATGTATGTCAATTTGTAAGTGTATATGCATGTGTTTGTGGGTATATGTCTTTGCATGCTTGTGTGTGTCTGTGATGGGGTACAGGTGAATAAATGTCTATGTAGGTTTTGGAGGGAGTCATTCTCTGACATAATGATGAGGGCCCTGTCTAAATGCACCACCCAGTAGTCACTGTAATGGTGACCTTGGCGTAATGGTGTCCTCCTTCACTTATTATTGGCAAACTTGACATGTTTGTAGTGTCTCTTACCATCATAAACATAATGGGGGAATTGTGATCATAAGAGTGACTATCACAGGAATATTTGTGGCCCTTACATTAGCAGCATGCCCTACCTTAGTCTCTACTTGGGTACCCAGCAAAAGGAAATTCTTCTTTATTTATTGCGGGCCCATCTCATACATGTGTGACTAATCCTGGCGTAAGGGTGGCCCCAAACTAATGGTGTCCATCCATGACATATTTGAGACACTCTCGACTAGTTGGAGTTATGCCTGTCATAATAGTGGTCCATAATGTTGAGTTTCTTTAAATATTATGAGCACACTAAATATTCTTGTGTCTATGCCTGGCACAATGGTAGCCTTGCCCTATTGGTTCCCTTTCTGATGTATTGTGAGCACACTTGAGATATTTCTGGAGATTATGAGGTCTTTTTCTCAGGCCCTCAGAAGGTCAGTCTCTATCACCTCTTGACTCTTACAGGGAAGTGAAGATGAGGAGTCAAAGATTACCCTAAATAATAGAGGGGGTTAGAAACCCATGCTATGTATACCCCAGTGAAACTAACACTCTAGAACATCAATGTCTAGTCAATAATAAACTGTATGAAAACATGTACGCAAATAAAGCAGTTCATATTTTTCCTCCTTCTTTTTTGCCTCTCCACCAGAATCCTCATCCTCCTTGCCAGGATGTCCAAAGTCGCTATTGTGAATGATCCTGATGCATTATGGGTGCCTTTTTAATGTAATGTAATGTAAAGGACACTTTTATAGCGCACCTATCACTCCAAGGAGTATCTTGGCGCTCAAACAACCAGATGACACCTGGTTACCATCAGATGTGATTCAATGGTAATTGCATTTCCTAAATGCCTTTTGTGCGACCAGTCGCAATTAGGAAATCCGTTGTACATGCAGTTACTGAATCGCAAATAGCAAATCCGTATTTGTGATTTCCTATTTTGAGATTCCCAAAGCGCGAATTCTACAAGGTAGAAATTGCATTTTGTGCCACCGTATATGCCTTTCGTACATATCGAAAAGGCTATTTAGCATTTCCTAACGGCCCAAAATTGCAATTCAGAACATTAAGCAATGCGAATTGCGTTTGTACATATGGGCTTTGAAATGGTGAATTTCAGTGCGTTTTTGTAGTTTGAAATGTTATTGTTGTCAGGGATATACTCAGCTAACCGTAACATTACTTTAACCTTTGATTTTTTCAGGGAATTTCTACTTTTTGACAAAAACAGATCTTTTTTATCACACTTAACCATAAACCTTTGGTTTTCTGAGGTATATTCAGGTATATATAGATATATCACAGAGTTTGCTCAGGTGTATATATGTATATATATATATATATATATATATGTAGACATACATATTCACTGAAAAACTAAAGTTTAAAGTGAAGTTATAGTTAGGTATGGAAATAATATCTTGCTTTGCATAAACAAACATCAGAAATTTACTGAAAAAACAAAGGTTAAAGTGTTGTTAGGTAAAATTGTCAGTTTAAATGTAACAATTTAAACTAAAAATACTGAAATTTAACAGTCACAGTTATTTCAAGTAACTATACCTCAAGCCCCCGCCATGTACAGTGGTACTAGCAATGATATCAGTTCAGGTATCGTTAGTAACGTTATCAATGATTTAACAGAACATGTTATTAGTGTTGTAAAATGTGAGGTCAGAAGCAGTGCATGGCGAAAGTACAACATATTGTTTCTGATGCCAGGCCCTGTGTCCAATACCTCAAAGCCACCTAACCCCCTGCCGCACATGACATTCGCCTGTTTGCAGCAACCTACCGCAAACATTAATGCGTCGGCCCTTTTAAAAATAATGTGGACTCTTGTGGAAGGTATCCTGGTCTCTGTGCTCCAGTGGGACTACCGTGGGAGTCCTTGGGACCGTGCTGGTTACTGTGGTTTGTGAATTTTTTTTGTTTTAAATGTGGACCTGGGGGAATCTCTCTGGGCCCACCACAAGGTCCAGGGCTCAAGGTACCCCAACATCTTATTTTTTTTTCATTCCCCATGTCCTGAAGTGGCGGCTGCAACCTTTCTCTTCATGTTGCATCCAGCCATTCACAGCACAAGCTACCATGCCTTTTGCTTCTGCAAGAGCGAAGTGGCAAATGAGAAAAAAGCCCTCTTAGCCAATCAGATAGCTCCATAATATGAATTTGCATGATCGCGGGGCTCTTGGGAGAGTCCCGCCAACCCAATCATCCAGCTTTACAACGTTTTTGTCCCTTTACTTTTCAAAACTACTGAACGAATTTGCAGCAAGTAACAAAAAGCATGCTTTCTAGATCAAGATCTAGCTTTCTGCCAAATTTGGTGTAATTCAGTCGCTATATCGTTGATACATTTTCCTATCGAAAATTGTTTGGGGAAATTGCATTTTGAGATCCCCCATTTTTCTTGGCTGCTGCTTGACAGATCCCCTCCAAAAACTTTCAGGAAGAAGCTGAGAAGGATGAACTGTTTTTTTGGGAAGTTTTGTGAATATCCGTCAACCGACGCCAAAGTTATTAGCAAAATAAGTTGCCGCCAAACAATCGAACTGCCTAGCCAACTTCAGATATCTATACATTTTGAACCCTAATTTACTGAAATCTACTGAATAAATTTACACAGAATCACAAAAGCGCACTTTGTGAGTAAATATTTAGCTTTCTGCCAAATTTGGTGTAATTCCGCTCAACCATTTTATCTATATTGCTATTCAATATTCCAATGCAAAATTGCATTGGAAAAACATGTTTTGGGACCTCCCCTTTTTCTCAGACCCCTCCTTGAAGCATTACCCCAAAACTTTACAGGAAGTAGCTGAAGTGGATGAGACATTTCCCAGGAATGTTTTGTGAAGATTAATCAAACTGCATCAAAGTTACCGGAAAACCAAAAATTTGATTTCCTATGAAAATGTATTCCTAACTATAACTACCCAATGGCGACTATCAGTGGGTACTATATATTCTATGACTATAACTATGTGGTAGGCACACAATTATAGCCTAAGTTTAACTCCAGGTACCACTGGAGGACAAGATAACTAGGCATCATTTAATTTAATTCAATGTAATTTCTAAAGGTATGTTCTGATATTACATTGTTGCAGTGGAAGGCCTATCCCTTTTTTTAATGGGCATGTATTTCATCTCATTGGCAGTATGCTGCTGAGCTTACAAACTTCTCATTTGGTAATTACCCCATGCAAATATACTTATGTATGGCAATGGTTTTACCAAAGGTGGAGAAAAACATTAACCCTTTTCTAAAAGTTATATCAATCATTCACTGTTACGGCTTTTCTGGTACTTCTGAAGGGCAGTTAAATATTTTTGGCATTACAAGGTGGAAAATATTTTTATGCAGAGCTGGAAAATGTTAATATATTGAACAAGAAGCAAAGGATCTTGGCTTAGTCTTACTAAAAACGAATCTGTGTGCATGCTTTAAGTACAATAACATTAAATCATATGTTCCTAGGAAGCTTTGCATCTAATGGAAGAAATCAAAAGTCGTCTAAGTGAAGAAGAAGGGCAGTGCCAATCAACCTTACAGGGTAAATGGGAGGAATGCAAACCATGCCTGGAAACCTCGTGTTTGATATTCTATACCACAAATTGCATTGAGGGGACCTCCAAATTTACAAGCACGGTAAGAAAATGATCTATTCTACTATATTTTCCTATTATCTATTATCATATAATGTGCAGTTGTGTGCGCAATTAAAAATGTCCTCTATAAGTCAAAAGAGACAGAATTATATTTATACTTTAGCACTGGATTTAAACTGGTGTACTATAAAAAACTCCGACCCAAAACCCTAGCACCTGTTTTCACAAATGGGGCTTATTTGACAATAGCTCAAGGAATCAAGATTAGATAGCATGTGTTAAATGTCCGTTATTACTGGGGTACAGCATCCATTTTAGGACATCCTCATTCCTCAAGCCTTATTCATACTTTTCATCCCTCTTTCTCATCCATAATCCCTACTTCTCTTCCATCATTCCTCATTCTCATCTCTACTTCTCATCCATGAGCTGGATGAGAAGTAGGGATGATGGATGAGAAGTAGGACTGATGGATGAGGATTAGGTACGAGAAGCAGGGTCAAGGGATGAGAAGTAGGGATGATGGAAGGGAAGTAGAAATTAGTGAGGAATGTCTTAAAATAGATGATGTACTGGGGACAAGTCATCAATTCATAAATAAGTAGCAAGCAGAGCAGAATGGTAGTCACTATCTAATTCGCAACTCGTTTGAAGAATCCGCAGAAAGGATATTAAAGGCCAGATTTACTAACATTTTGCGTCATGGCTGCACCACTTTTGTGGAGCGTCCATAACGGAACATGCTAGTAGGTATTTAAAAAGCCACTCAAGAGGTGATTTGCGCCACCTAACATGGCTTTGTAAAATAAATGCAACGCAATACAGAGGCTTTCCCTGCATTGCATTACATGTAATTCTAGGAGGTGTTCTATGGGTGGAACATGGGCATTCCCATGCATCTAACCATGGATTTCACGCAATGCCAAATTTACAAGAGTTTGTAAACTTGGGATTAAGTGAAATCCCTTCACCTCTCAAAGGATGGCATAACGAGAAGAACAATCTTTTTTTCTCCTAGATATTTCCTCTTTATATGTGTGCTGTAATATGCAGCACACACACAAAGAGAAAAATGCCTCAAGAGATTGTTTTTGTGCCGGAAGGCATGCTTTCCTGCATGAAAACAATCCTCCTTGTAACGCAGGCACCCTTGCACCATGGTGCAACGGTGTCTGCATTGGAACTAGCCTGCCTGAAGTGCACCAGTGCAAGGAAAGGACAGGAATCCGTCTTATGATGTTAAATATGATGCACTCCTGCCCTTTCCCTTTCACACAGCACAATGCAGCAAGGTGGCTTGCTGAGTTGTGCTGCATTAAGGTATGTTAAATATGCCCCTACATGCTCTGAACAAGCCCACACCAGATGCCAATGAATCAGGTACAACCTCCAAATAAGTCTTAAACTCCTACATGCTTCTTTCAGATGAGTGTGGTTTGGATGGCAGTGGAAATATGGTCCCACGATCTACACAAATTTTAGCCTCATGGGCGCTCATCTAATTACGACCGTATGCTGAGATTTAAAAAACCATGCTACATGACGAGCTGGGCTCGTCATCAGCGTGCGAGGAGGCTACACCATGACGAGCCCAGCTCGTCATGAGCTTGGAAGGGGTTAAGATGCATGAAGACATTTGAGATGCAAAAAGTTTTTTAGAAAGAAAGGAGTGGAAATGCAAGCCTCACAAAAGGTGCTCTATCGGGTCTTAAAAATATTTAGATGGTGACTTCACATTTATAGGTTGGGGTACATATTTTAAATAAGAAATAAAAGAATCATTGCAGTTTTGCATGCATGTGGAGTAATAAGAATAGAAGCAGAACACTGCTATTGTTGTAGCTCACATGCAACTTAAGCAGTGTTAGTTGTACTTTTCATGGACTTTGTTAGACGCATGTTTGTGGAATTGTTTCGGTCCACAGCACAGACACTTAGACAGTATTTAGATTCTTTGCTGTGTGATGATATGGCAATGGTGTCTCTTGTGTAATAAGTAAATAGGAAGCCTTAGTTCACCTCATTTCTCACATTTTTTTATTAATGGCTTTTTGCTGAATTTTCAATAAACTGATTAAGAAATTGACTAGTTTCACGAGTAAACATGGCCAATTTAATGTAACCCCTTCTCTTTATGCTTTGATAATTTATTTTAAATTATTTATTTAAAAGAATTATATTTTCATCTGTAGATGTGATTGTCTGTTTTGAACTGATGAGCATGATAGACTCTAGTAACTAAAAGTGAGCTAATAAAGATTTTAAATTTGGCAATGATGACTCAGTGAGAATACAACATACTTAAATGTGAGCATGTTACGGTCATCCTTGCCTTTAAGAACTGTGTGTGATGTGCCCTTATAACCCAGCCTCTTACCCATAATCTCTTTTCCCCATCACATTCTTGAACTTCAACTGTTTTAACAAGAAACTGTGCAAAGGTGAAAATGACTTCAATCTCCTGAACTATTTGTAGGCTGTCTTGTTTTAGTTTTAAACCTAAAATTCCTGATAAAACACCACTGAAAAGGAAACAGCCCTCATCAGTGTAAACATATAAACATCGATAAACATTTGCACAACCACAAACTAAAATGCCATTCAAGGAAAGTAAAGTGAGAGAGAATGAATAATTTTCAGGTTGAGCCTAGGCAGCACATGCACTGTCTCTTCGAGACATTCTTTATTCACTATATGAGCTTACAGCCCACCCATTGCCTTTTTATTCATCCCTTCAATTTTTATTCAAAAATGCTTGTTTGCTAATGGTTTATCCTTCCTCTCTGTCCCTCCTTTTTGTGTTCAGTTTCCTCCAGCAGAGCACCGTTCAAATACTGTTAACATTACACATGTTTATGTGTTCATTTGGGGGACTATTGTTTTTTTCCTTGATTCCTGCTCGTGTCACTGTTTGCCCATCTTCAGTGGTTCAGCTTAGGCACCTGTCACTTACTTACCCTGTCCCGTTCAAATACTGATATGAAATGTTAAGTGCTTCAGACGCCCTCCAGTCACGCATGCAGGCATCAAGGGTGTTGCAGTCCGATCGGTGCAGAAGAGTGCATTTTAAAAAAACATCACCGGCCATCCAAGCAGACAGTCACAACTTGCAGGACTGTCACTCATTCTGATGACTGGCCAGCATACACTAGAGACTAGAGATGAATCAACAAGCGTGGTGGCAGCAACCACGCAAGCAGTGCAGAAATAAAAGTCTCTCTCTGAGCCAGCCGCGGCCCATGCAGGTAAGAGCGGCGGGGCCGGGTATGGGGTATTTTGACAGACAACATTTATTTAATTTTCCCTCGTGGTCATCTGTCGAATATCCCTCAACCCGACCCAACTGCTCTTACCTGCGGCAGATGCGCTGAGCACCCTCAATGAAACTGCCTGTCCAGGAAGTACAAGGCCACGAAAATCATCAGCAGGCCTGCCCAGGCCAGCACTTCAGACCCATATCACCACACTGCTGCAGCCCCATGACCCCCGGCCCAGCACGGCCAAAAACTCTCTCTGTCTCAGCCTGGCTGCAGTGACCCAGGATGCACTTTTATGGCACAGTCACAGGTGAGTCAAGCACAGCTAGCCCTGATATTCAGTGCATTTGGAAACAACGTCTACCAGATTGTGTGTCTAAAGGGGTCAACAATATTTTATAACTGTTTTGTTGTTCATCCATCTTGGTAACTTACATTTACATATAAAACTCACAATTTTAAGAAATAGATGCGAAATGCCTCTCGTACGTTATGAAACCTCGATTTGTTACTGGAATCACTGTAGATCATTGTGTTTGTGTAACCAGGGAGAAACACAAATGAATCCTGGCCTTCCAATTTCCGGCTTTGCAGCAGTTTCAAGATCTTTTTACAACTTCTCATTTCTCAGAAGTTTGTAATGTCTGATATTTAACTCTTTCTATGAACTCCATTGATTAGTTTTACTTGTGAGAAAGTGTCACTCTCAGTGTCACACATTTTGCATTTAAATGTCACTCATAAGTACCCTGAAATAATGCAAATGTCACACATAAGCAATCTGAAACCTTGGCAGCTATGGCAGTTTGGCATAATTCACTCTCAGTCCCTGCCCACTCCAAAGATTCCATCCAAGGCCCGTCACACTGGCCCTCGCAATCAGCATGAGCAGTATGGCCCAGGGGAGGTTGATCCACCAGCAGAAGATTCCTCAGTCTCGGTTCCACTTGCCCAGAAAAAGTGACCAGGGATGGATCCCCGCTCTCCCCTCACCGGGCATCCCTCTCGACCAGGGATGGTCCCCACTCTCACCCCCAATCGCCGGTCCCCTAGACCAGGGCACCACCGCTCTCCCTGTCCGTATGTTAAAGGGGGGTGTATGGGGTGGGGAATCAGCAAGCCACACCTAGCTCCAGTAGGCCTACATTCAGCCAGGTCCATCAGGGGCAGGCCCCCGAGAGAGAACCGGGACAGCAATGTCTGCCCCGCCGGTGCCCCAGAGGGTCGCTGCACAGCGGGTTAAAAAAGGCGATGGACAGCCAACCAGGCATTCAGTCCAGGGACCAGCCGATCGCTCCGCTCTCTTTATGCCCAATCACCTTCTGGCCTCAAGCGCGGGGTCCCGGCCCGCCGATGGTCCTCCTCTACACCAGTGCTCTCCTTCCTGCCTCTAGGGCACTGCAGAGTAAAGATGTCAGCCCCACAACCCCAAAAGCTGCATCTGTCCGACTCTCTCAGAGGCTTCTTCCTACCGAGCTGGGATTAGGCTGCCATTTTGGAGGAACTTCGTCCTCCGCATCGTGCTCCTCTGCGCTCCCTCAGCCCTCAGTGCAATCGGTCTTTGGGCCAATGGGCCCCAGCCACCAACTCAGGCAATTATCAGAAGCCGAGGATTCTGAGTGAGGATTCTGATTGAGGTTCTAAAATGCAACCGCCATCCTGGCTGCCGGGCCACGCCCCCCTAGATGTTCTATTTTCATTCTTCATGTTTGCAAACATACTCTTCCTTTCAGAAAAAAGAGCTGTGTTTCAATGTTTTAAGTGGTTTGCAGTAAAGGTGATGGTGTGACTATGTAATATTACACCTCAGAGTTCCAAAATCTTATGAAGGAACTCAGCCTTCAGCTTCGTTCCTCTATAAGGCTATGGAATTCCTCAGTGACTTGCAATATCCTTATAATGTAGGGCAAGGGGTGTAGGAAAGTAGGATCTGATTCTTATGGTTACCCCCACTTTTTGCTTGCTGTTTCACTGTTTTTGACCAGTCTGACTGGGATCCTGCTAATCAGGTCCCCAGTCTTTCTGCTTTCTCCTTTAAATTGTTACACATGTACTTTGGTACACTCCAGATTGGATACTGAGGTACTCTTATAAGTCCCTAATATATAGTCACCATGTACCCACTGCATAGGTACCCCAGAGGACTCCCAGAGGCTGAAGCATGTATTATGTCACCCATGAGAGGCCATGCAAAATGGAACTACAGGTCTGCTACTGCAACTTGTGTATGGTGCTTGCACTACTTACGTTAGATATAGGTTTACTATATCTATAGGTCACTACATTTAAAACTTATAAGTCACCCCGATTGCTGGCCTTATAAATCCTGAAGGCAGAGTGTTGGGCTTTTAGTGAGAGGGTGCCCCTGCATGAGTAGAACCCCTCTACAGCCTTCGGAGACCATTCTCCCGGGTTGACTGTGACTCAGCCGGACATATAGGTAGAGGTGCATTATAACATTGCAGTAAATGCTATCTCAAAAACGGCTGCATAAAAACATATTGTGTTTAGTATCAAATATCTTGGAATCATACCTCCACACAGGTAAATGGTGTGGGAGGTATGATTCCACCCTTCAGAAACGAGCTTCTTGGGGTCACTGGTCTATCCAGTGCCAGCCTTATCGACCTGGACAGCACAAAATTGATGCTGCCTATGAGAGACAAAGGTAGCACAATAGGCATCCTGTCACAGGGAGGTGTGACCACCTACCAGAGAAGATTTATTGTATTGGGGCTGGGTGGGTGCACTCTGAGAGTGCCTGAAAGTCTGCACTTGGGGCACATTTAGTATCCCTGTGCATAGTCCAGCTCAAAACTGTTCTGGGAGCCATTGGCTCCTGCTCTGGGGCGAAACTGGACAATGGACATGGGTGTAACAACCCCTATGTCCGGACCCTTCCATAGGAGGGTCCCCCGAATCTGTCCAACCCTCTCCCGTGGGTACAAAAGGGCTTACCTTGCTGTAAGACTTCAGATTTTACGTGGACAAGATTCTACAAGAAGAAACCACTGACCTTCGACGGTCTGGACACTCTGGACTTCGCTGGACTTCGACTGGGTCCGACTTCGTCTCCCTCTCCATCTAAACCTTTGTCTTTGCCCTTGCTCCATACCGAGTCCATGCAGGACCTGTGGTGCACTAAGGACAAGTGAAGAATCTCCCTTGGAGTGAAGGAGTCACGCCCCTGCAACTGCAGGCACCTAAACTAAACTGTCAGGTCTGCTGCTCCTGAGCTCCTGTGGACTCCGAAGATTTCAGCAAAACAAGAGGTGGGTTTTTGAAGCTCCCTGAGGTAGATCTGCCCTCTCAGCACGTTTGAGGCCAGTATCCCTTGTGGAGACTGCGTAACCCAAACCCCTGTGCACCACGTCCATTTGTAGTGCATATGCTTGTTAGCAATTCCCGAGCTTGTGCATTGGACTCCCTGTAGTCCTGACCCATAGCAGTATTTGCACCAAAGAACTACGGCCTCCTCGCGCCGAGTGCTCCGTGGGCTGGTACTTTGCATTTTTGCTCGAGGTCCCCTTGCGACTTCTGGTACGTTGGCCTGTGGGTCCCCCTGAGGGTCATCTTGATTTCTGTTGGCGTCCCTGGTTGCTCCAGACGTGCTCTGACTCCTCATTGCTTGGTGAGTCTGCTGGACCTTGCTGGTCCACACCGTAACCTGCTAGATCTTCCTGCCTGGGTTGCTTGTTGGTGCTCCAGCCAGACACCGACCCGTCAGCACTCGACATCCTTCGTGGGACAGCTCACCTCCATCTCCTGGTTGTCCTCAACGTCTCCTGGTCCTCTTGGCTGCACCTGAAGCACCCGACATCGATGGGCATTTGTCTACAGAGCCCCTGGTTACTCTGAAGTGACCCAGACTTTATCCCTTCTGCTTTCAGGTTCCTTCCTTCCAGAATTCAGGCTCGGATTCCTCTGAACCCTTTTAACCTTTACAGCAGCAATACTTCTTCACAGCCCTCCATTGAGAACAACGGCGGTTTCCAACAGCACTCCGGACTTATGTACCCGGCTCCTGAGAGATCGGTAACACAGGTACTACGGAATCCACGGGTGGGGTGGCTCTCCAACCTCTTAAGTTCCTAAGGGTTTGCTCGATTCCTCCTAGAAAGGTCCTTAAACTTTAAAACTGCAACTGCGACTTTCTCATAAAATTGTACGGAGCCCGCGGTCGTGTTGGCACACTGCACCCATCCTCCTTGGGGTCCCTATCTATTCACCTTGGGTGGTTCCTTGGGGTCCCATTGATTCTACATGCTCTAGACTGTGTCTTGACCCAAGTCATGATTGTTATACCACTATTTTAGTATATGATTTGGTCTCCCCCTGGAGCCCACTGTCATTGTGCTACTTATTTACAACTGTTCTATTGATCTCGTATTGTGTGCTTTGTGTTCTATCCTCGTGTAGAGGATACTAGAGAGTGTTATATTTTTATATAACTACTGTATGGTTCTCCTTTCATTTAGTCAATATAGGAGGTGATATTCTAGTAAAACAAGCTGCTTTACATTCCTTCAAGATTAAGCCTGAAGGCTGCTCTCCACAGCTACCACTAGGATAGCTTTTTAAAGGTTATCTTTGACCTCATACATAATAAGGGCCGTTTGGACCGGTGCAAGGTGCCCACTTTAATTAGTGGACAGCATATACCAGGCCAAATTATCACAAGGGGTACTTTATCACTTATATAATAATAATCCCATTTCACATAACATACCAAATAGCAGTACTATCTACATTTCTGTGGCATGTAACTTGAAATAAAATATGCATACCAATGTGACATAAGCAGCATTTCAACCTGCTATAACATACCAATATGGAGTTAACGATTGGTTGCAATTAAGTACATGTTGGCTTTTTACTGAGTTTTTGGGATAAACGGCTTCTTGCAATTGGAAGACGTTTAAAACCTGAAATGTTTCAAAAGCAAAACACTGAAAATAACATTAAACTGAATAATTATGAATTTTGGGAAAGTTAGGGGGCATTCATTGACACTCTGCTGTTTTCGTCAAACAGGTTGAAGAGTTTTTCAGAGGACTTTCTCTTTTATCACCTGATGATGATGAAGAACAAGATGGCTGGTCCAAGGAGAAGTCCGAGGAGGAGGATGCTCAGCTGAGGCAGATGGAGTCCTGGTATGGTCAGCTGACCTCTGACATCAGAGCTATGTTTGATCAAAGCATTGCTTTATTCAAAGAGATGCAGACAGATTTCGATGAGCCATTCCACAGGTACTTCAAGTCTGACTCACCAGACATCAAAGCGATGGCTGTGACCACTGAGCGCGCGGTCAGCGCAGATGACCCCTTTCAAGGCTGGAAAATACCCAGCTTCTTCCAGACAGTGCTCGATTTCGGCTCTGACATTTGTGAACGATTCAAGGTCGGCTGGGCAACAGTGGTGCATAAATTTGAAACTGCAACCAAAGATCTGCTAGAAGAAGTCACAGGCAAGTTTTTAAAGAATTTCAAATCATTTTTATTTCATATGAAAAAGAACACAATACGTGACAACAGAATGTCATAGGCAAGTTTTAAGGGCCCGATGCACAGAATGAATTTAAGACTCAATCCTAAACTTACTACTATTTTGGCATTCACAGAATGCACTTACTACTTTTGGCATTCACAGAATGAACTTACTACTTTTGGTATTCACAGAAGTTAGGATTTTGTCTTAAATTTGTCTTAAGACAAACTTAAGACAGACTTAAGACAAAGTCCTAACTTAAGTCTGTCTTAAGTCTGTTTAAGTTTGTCTTAAGACAAACTTAAGACAACATCCTAACTTCTGTAAATTCCAAAAGTAGTAAGTTCATTCTGTGAATGCCAAAAGTAGTAAGTGCATTCTGTGAATAGCAAAATAGTAGCAAGTTTAGGATTGAGTCTTAAGTTCATTCTGTGAATGCCAAAAGTAGTAAGTGCATTCTGTGAATACCAAAATAGTAGTAAGTTTAGGATTGAGTCTTAACTTCATTCTGTGAATCGGGCCTTAAGAGTTTACGCTTTTTTTCACGACATCTGTTATAGGAACAAAATTGCTTGTGAATGAAAGAATGAAGTTACCTACTGAAAGGCAATTGGCGCTATTTCATCCCAGACCAAAATTCTATCAATCATCTGGAAAGCTAGTAAGATAGGTTAGCATGTTTAGCATGTGGTTGTGATCGTTGTATTGCATTTTTTCGAATGTATCTGCCTTCCGCAGGTTTGAATACTAGCATTAAACTACATGCCACTGCAGTCTCTCATCCTTCTAAGGTTGATAAAGACGAGTGACAGTTTCAATTGTTCAATAAAGCCCTCTGAGGAGGGCTACAACAATCTGTGAATATTATTACCTACTTGCTGTCTTTACTTGTTTTATGTAAACAGCAGCCAAGAAGGAAGTAATAAAATACACCTTTTCAGATGCTAGGGAAATGTTAACCAATAGAGAAGCAGCTGTACTCCACCAATCGGTACTCGCCATCACTAGTTGTGGCTTTGACTGCGACCAATGTAACCTCTTTTCTTAAGATGGAGGCAATCATTCATGGTGAAACAAAACAATAACGCACGTAACAAATAGCTCTAGAGGAAAGAAAAAAACTTCTTGCAAAAGTTGGACAAAGCAGCTAACAGGCACTGGAAAGATGGGAGGGTGAGGAAGTTGCTGTGAACCAATTTTGTAGGTTTTCGCTGCTATTCCATGGCTATTTGAATGAAGAAACTGTTACCAAGCTTGATGTAGACTTCCTTCGGACGTTGCGGTTGGTCTAGACATTTGAGAGTGAAAAATAATGCACTGCTCTGGTTAATAACCTACAAGAGCCACTTATTGTACTGAGAGATGAATGGTTAAAAGACATAGGAATAACAGAGGATGAAGACTGGACAGAAGCGTACCAGTACCCACGAGTGGCGGCAATAAAAGCATGCTTTGGAATGAAACAACTAAAAATGCTCCATCGGGCTTGCTGTAACAATTGAGAAATTTAGACTAATCCCAGGCAGAAATTTCCTGAGACGGTGCAGAGGAACCAATTGACATACATGGTGGGATTGGCTGAAATAGAAACATTCCCGGGGAGGTGTCAAGCCCAAATTCTAGAGTGGTTGGGATCACTTTTGGTATGCCAAAAGAGACCGTACTATTAGGGACATGGAAAGATGTAACACTCGCCCGACAACCCCATACGTTCTGCAATGTAGCACGAATGGTGGCAGGGAGGGATGTGGCAAGGGATATGGGGAAGCGATGAACTGCCCAACGTGGATGAGTGGGCAAACAAGTCTAGATTGGCGTGTGAATACTGGAAGAAGGGGATAGGAAGTGCAGGGCTGCCCAAACCAGCTTGATAAGATATGGGGCCCTGTAAAGAACTTAGGGGCATATTAGCAAGAACCTCGTTAAAATTATCGCTGTTTTAGCGGCAAGAAACTGCCGCTAAACTGCGATAATGGGCTTGCTAATATGCGTTACAGAATTCCAATAGAAGCCCAGGTTAGATGGGCAGGACATCTAACCTGGGCTTCTATTGGAATTCTCCAGGGCATATTATCAAGCCCATTATCGACGTTTTAGCGGCAGTTTCCTGCTGCTTAAACTGAGATAATTTTAACGAGGTTCTTGCTAATATGACCCATAGAGATCCTGGGCAAGGAGAAAGGTATTGAAGCAGGTGATGAGTATACATGTAATTGTTAAGTTATCCCAAAATGTTAGCATCAAATATGTAACGGGAGAACAGATTCAGAGACGCCATGAACTGAATCCATCCAGAGGATTCAACGGTGGATTATGATTTGCAGCAAATTGATTTAAGATGTACTGTACACCTTGTTAAAAACTCAATGAAGTGTTGTTTAAAAACAAAAGAAAAATAATACACAGCTTTCAGGGTGGGATCATTTGAAAAATGTTAATATTGTGGTGGAAGGATATTCGATTCTGTGTCGTAAATATAACAAGGGCCTTCCAACATACGTTAGTTATAAACGGTCTGTATTTTATGGCAAGACCAGATGCTCCTATCAAGTTTAAAGCATATTGGCAATAGTCGTAGATGCATGTGGTACCAACATGAAATAACATTTACAGAAATGTGCATCATTTGACCTGCTTCTAGATCAGAGAATGTCCTTTAAGCAGGCCCGGTTCCCAATTTTTCTAGGAGCATAGATCCCTTAAGGGTATCACCTAAAAAAGGGTGAGTGTCACAGGCCAGACTCTTAACCCACCAGACCCATCATGCTAGTATAGAGAGAAAACGGGACATTGAGGTTTCCAGAATGGGATTCAAAGTTGAGAAGAAGAGAAAGTTATACGATTCTCAAATGTTTGTTCATTCACTGTATGACATTTACCCACACTATAGTTTGGCAAGGTAGGAAAACACAGATACTCTACGGTAAATTAATTAATTTGAGTCATTTCTATCAGAGAACATAATATGGACTTAGGGCCAGATGTAGGTGGCCCAATACCTGTCGGTAACGGCCGAAATTACCGAATTTCGGCCGTTACCGACCGGTATTGGGCATTTGGGATGTAGGTGGCCTAAATTGCGAATTCGGTAATTTACCAATTTGGTATTTTAAGGAATCGGTAAATTACCGATTCCTTAAAATACCGAATTGGTAAATTACAGAATTTGCAATGTAGGGAGCACTCAAATGAGTGCTTTTCCCATTTTAGGATTCGTTATTTACCACCAATTATAAGTTGGTGGTAAATAAGGAATACCTTTGAAAATGCAAATCTGTGCACTTTCAACTGTGCCATGTGGCAGACGTACATGGGGCATGTATGTGTGCCACATCTGCACACAAGCACGATTTAGGGGTGCAACAGGGTGTCAAAGTGACACTCTGGCACCCTTGAATGTTTCCCCCATTTTACCGAATCAGTATTTTCCGATTCAGTAATTGCCATTCATGTCTATGGGCCTCCAGGCCCATAGGAATGAATGGCAATTACTGAATCGGTAAGTACCGATTCGGTAAATACCGAATCTTACTGGTTCGGTAATTTTTACCGAAAATTTATCTACATCCCATTTACCTATTCTTAAATACCCAATCGGTAAAATTCAGTATTTAAGAATAGGTACATTGGGATTACCTACATCTGGCCCTAAGAGTCTTAACCATGGACATCAATTCATCAAAACGCCTGGGGTAGCGGAAGTTACATTACACCCCCTTTGTCTGCACAAGACAATTTGGAAAAAAAATGGGTCAAATAGTCCATTTTAAAGCAAACTTTTCATATAAATCTTCTAAAAAGCTGTGGGCTATGAAAGGACACTCGTTATTAAATAATGCATAAGTCCTTTTGTGATGTTCCAAGCCAATGAAAGTTGACACACCACAGGAGTTTATCCCTTTTTTTCAAAAATGTGCTATGAGTACCCCATATACAAAACATATCCTCTACTATGCCAGGTCCCTGTCTGGTAACAGTAGTCTCCGGTATGCCAGTAGGGATACTGTGCAAGAGCATTATACAGACTCACAAGCATATCTTATTCTAATTGATGCTAATTTACATCCATTAACTCATATTCATTATAATCCTACTCACACCTACTCAACCATTCTCACTCACTTGGACTCATTTATTCTCATTCTCTTGCACTCATTCACACATTGTACCTGGTTCAAGGAATGAGGATGACAATACAAGGCAAGAGGTAATCCAGTTTACAGCCTTTCGTACAATAAGTCCGGAGGAGACTAAACGAGCTATCTTGGCAACAAAATCGGGATCACCATTTGACCCGTGCCCTATTGGACTCCTGCATCTCATTGCAGAAATTGTCAACCCAGAAATAAATGACATCGTCAATAATTCACTGTCCACGGCTAACGTCCCCTCAGAGTGGAAATTGGCAACAGTGAAACCTTTGCAAAAAAAACAGCTCCCTGACCCCACTATATTATCAAATCTACGTCCCATTTCACTACTCCTGGCACTGTGTAAAATCACAGAGTCGATAGTAAATAAACAGCTTACGCGCTTTCTGGAAGATAGTGAAGCATGGCACCCCAACCAAGCAGGTTTCAGGACTCAACATTCCACGGAATCAGCTCTCCTGTTCACCACTGAAACTATCCGCTCAGCCCTAGACCAAGGTAAGAAGGCCGTCCTGATATTATTAGATCTGTCGGCGGCCTTCGACACGGTCTCACATGTTATCTTAATAGACCGGCTAATAACATCTGGCATCACAGGCACAGCCCTGGAGTGGATAAAGAACTTTCTAAGTGACAGGAGACAAGTGGTGACCTTGGGGGATTTCCGTTCCAGTGAGAAATCACTGTCGACTGGAGTACCTCAAGGTTCCAGCTTGAGTCCGACATTATTTAATGTCTACACCGCACCCCTGATAAAGTTGATATCGTCATTTGGCATAGATGTAATAGCATATGCCGACGATACACAACTTATCCTGGTAATGGATAAAGATAACCAGGTCTGGGAGGAAAAACTCAAATGTTGCCTAACGGCCACGTTTGATTGGATGCGGAGAAACCATCTAAAATGCAACACAGGCAAAACTGAGATCATGCCTATAGGACCAAAAAACGATTTCATTCCCAGACTATGGTGGCCCGAGAAGGCAGAAATACCGCCTCACACCACCTCCTCGGCCCGTAACCTTGGGGTACACTTTGACGCTGACTTATCCTTTAAACACCAGGCGTCAAAAGTGGCAGGCACCTGTTTTGGGGTGATTAAGGGGCTCAGGAAGTTCTTTGACCTGCTGCCCTTTGAAGCGAGAAAAACAGTTATGGTTGCATTAGTTACATCACGCATTGATTATTGCAACTGCCTGTATGCTGGTACCAATAAGGTGGTTACCCATAAACTCCAGATGGTACAGCATGCGGCAGCAAGGCTGGTTTTAAAATGGCCAAGAAAATCCTCAGCAACCAAAGCCCTTAATGTATTACACTGGCTGCCTATAACAAAAAGGGTCCTGTACAAAGTGCTGATAATTACCTTCCGAGCTGTCCACTACCTAGGCCCTCTATACCTAAGGAAAAAATACGTAAGATACTGTCCAACTCGAGCACTACGATCCTCAAATGCCAACCTACTGACCGTCCCAGGGTTTAGACTTAAAACCCGTGGGGGCAAATCCCTGGCGGTACTAGGTGCAAAAGCATGGAATGCCCTCCCCCCACACTTAAGGGCACTGGACAAGGAATCAGAATTCCGTAAACAATTAAAAACTTGGATTTACAACCTTCCAGACATAACTGCCAGAGCACTAGTGTGATTCCGGTCCTGGTCACTCCAAGCAGTAAGACAACTTTGACATCAGGTTGACCTCACATTGGCGCCGAGATGCTCCCTGGAGCGATTGTAGCGCGGTATAAATGGGCAATTACATTACATTACATTACATTACATTGTCACTTGTTCATACACTAATTTACTCACACTGACTTGCACTGCACTTACTCATATCTTCACTCCATCATTCTCACTCGTACTTGCTTACTGCCATTTAATCTCCTTTATTGCCACTCCTATCCCTGACTGACACTTTCACTCACAAACATGCTCACATACACACAAGCTTGCACATAAACACTCCCTCCCTCACACACACTCTCACCAATAAGCACGCACACAACAAACATTAAAACACTTTTTAACGTACTTGATATTCCAGTTTTTATTACATTAATGGTGAATAATGCACAATTATTCACCATACTTGATAAAAAATGAGATGAAACCAAGAAGGACGAAGCCACCCTTGTCTTCTTGGCACTGGTTTTGCCACCTCTGAGGCCAGGGGTCGCGAAGGCAGTGTCAGGGGTCGCAGTGAGCAAGCCAGGGGTTGCAGCTGCAACCCCTGGCAACAATTAAAGGACGTCCATGGTCTTAACATCAGAAAACTGTGTAATATTGATTAGGTATAGATGTATAATTTAGTTTTCCTACCTGTGTGGATTGGCTGTAACACATGGTGACCTGCAATCATCGTGTTGAAACATGCACTCTGCTCCAACCCCCTACATCCAGGGATATTCAGGGCTCTATCGGACCTTACTTAGTCCACATTGTGCCAGAGGTTGTATGATCATGTGTGCCTTGCTGCTGTATATTTCCTTCTAATTTTTGACACAGTGTGCTTTTTTTGGCTTTACATCTCTGCTCTCCAGGTGTTATGACCATCGCTGGTGCCTACCAGCATTTCTGTTATTCTCACTCTATGTGACTCTAAACCAATGATCCTGGGGTTGTGTTATGATACTTGTTTTCTGTAGCGACTTTCATATATGTCTTCCCTCACGCGTGACTGCTTGTACTGTTTACATTTGAAGACTGTTCTGCACTGATGCTTTGGCCTTCCCGTTCCTGCTTGTGCCTTCATCAATCACCCTTTCTGGATTTACCTTTCTCCTAATAATTAGTGATTGAGAGATGGAATATTCTTTATAATACCAAAACCATAGGCATCAACTTCTACTACCTCTTTTTAGGTCTCGACCTAAAGCAATGCTTGTTTGTCGAGATTATAGTAAGCGGTCCGAAAAGTCTACCTAGCTGCGGATCGCGTACAGTTCATGTGAGACAGGCGTGTGCACATCAAACACCATCGGCCTCGGCATCAGACTTCAAAGGAAGCCGCTCCCCTACCCGCCCCCCATCAGACTTCAAAGGAAGCCGCTCCCCCGCCCCAGCCCCCATCAGACTTCAAAGGAAGCCGCTCCCGCGCCACGAAATGGCGAGAGCTTGTTGTTATTGGAAATCTGCTCACCCTCCAGTACTTAGCCACCATTCTGTATCGTACAGATAAGAAGAATACAGTCACACCAAATAGGTATATGCTTGATGGCTTTTCAGTAAGGAATCGAACCTGTGACCCTGACAGCATTGTTGATAGTGGACGCTTGTTCTGCCCTCCTTCTGTGCTTAGCGATACCACAGGAGCCAAGTCATATATTTGAGACAAAAGCTTTCACCGGCTTACTGCATTGCAGGAGTTGAGATCATGGCCCGCTTTAAATTAATTGGAATACAATAGTTTTTAAACGGACAAATTGAATAAAGCTCTAATGACATAGGGAAAGTGCACGGCACCCTTCACTGGACATACGCTTTCATCGTAGTACTCCTTTTCACTGCCCGCTCCATCCATGCACATCACCATATTTACCACCAAATGCTCGCATTTTACTCCCACATCCCACTTCAGCCTCAATTGGCACCTCCCCTTCCAATCTACACCCGCCTCTCTCATGCACCCTTTCTCGTCACTGTCCCCCGCCATTCCCCCTCGTTGGAATCGGTACTCCTTATAAATTGTCTCATGTCCTTACTGTCCAGATAATGCTCCAGATACATCCCAGCCACCATCTTGATAGAAAACAAACAGCCCTTTCCGCCTCCCGCCCCTCTTCCGTTCGATATCTTCTCCGCAGGTGACGTTACTTCCGCACCTCAGAGCGCGAGCCTGCCGCCATCTTTTTTTGGGGCAAGATTTTCCCTTCGTTTCTACACATGAATAATGAAACCTTTGAGGAGGGGTGTGTCCAGTTAGCGTCATTTTGGAGCTGTGTAGGGACTAATCAAGGCAAACTTGTACACCCATTTTCCTATTTTTTGTTTGTTTAAGTATTGATCTAGATCACTGTTCATGTTCGATTAAATGTGAATGCTGGTTTAAATACATGCTTAAGTAACGGTGGAAAAAATAATAGCAATTGGCTGCTCTACTGATCAGCCTCTTTGGGACTTTCTGAACTAATACCTTCATTCTCAGACCCGTCTAGGAAGTTCGTTCATTATTGTAAATGTGTAATATTTTCTTGTACATTCCTCACCCTTGCTTGCTGTTTCTGTGTGATTTTGTGTTCTTGCCATCCATGGTTTTACCCTACCTCTTCTAGGGCCAGATGTAGGTAGGCTTTTACCGGTCGGTAACGGCCGAAATCGGCCGTTACCGACCGGTAAAAGCCTTTTCCTATGTATGGGGCATATTTACCGATTTGGTAAATAATGAATCGGTATTTTCCGATTCGGTATTTACCGAATCATCATTTTCCGATTCGGTATTTACCGAATTAGCATTTACCGATTCGTAAATACCGAATCGGTAAAATCCGGTATTTATGAATCGGTAAATACTATTTACCTACATAAGGCCCCTAGTCTCCTGTTTATTTTTAGGTCTCAAACTACAGCATTGCTTTAGCAATGCTTGTTTGTGTCGAGATTATAGGGAGGCTTTCAAAAGTCTACCCAAACTGCTGCGGATTGGGTACAGTTCATGTGAGCCAGGCGCATGCACAAAACACCACAAGCCTTGGCATCAGACTTCAAAGGGATCCGCTCCCCCGCCACATGCATCAGACTTCAAAGGAATGCGCTCCCCCGCCACAGCAATGCTGAGAGCTTCATCACACTCTCCTAAAAAGCCTTCCTTCTCCCCCATGTGACCCTACTTGCACACTCTCGGATCCATCTTCATTCTTTTCTTTTTTTCAGTGTTTCCGTCACACACTCCACTCATTTGTATCTCCTTTCTGGCCTCTTTCCTACTCAACTTTCTCCTTTAATCCCATTTCCACCTTCTCACAACCCCTTTGAGCACTGTTATTTTAACATTTGTGTTTCTCTCCGTATTATAATTTCTGCACTGCCACCATTTACTTCGGATCCTCACCCTCACACCTCCTCACCCTCACACACCCTCACACCCTCTCACCCTCACACACCCTCACTCACCCTCACAACCTCACCCTCACTCTTCCTCACACCCTCACCCCCCTCACCTTTACAACCCTCTTACCCTCACACCCTCACCCTTACACACCCTCACACACCCTCACACCCCCTCACCCTCATATCCCCTCACCCTCACATCCCCTCACCCTCTCATCCCCTCACCCTCACACCCCTCACCCTCACACCCTCTCACCCTCACACCCTCTCACCCTCACACACCCTCTCACCCTCACACACCCTCTCACCTACCCTCACCCTCACACACCCTCACCCTCACCCCCCCTCACCCTCACCCCCTCACACCCCCACCCTCTCAGCATCACACCCTTACACACCCTCTCACCCTCACACACCCTCAATCTCACACCCCCTCACCCTCACAAACCCTCACACCCCCTTAATCTCACACACCCTCTCACCCTCACACCCTCTCACCCTCACACCCTCTCACCCTCACACCCCCTCACCCTCACACCCTCACCCTCACACCCCTTCACCCTCACACACCCTCACACACCCTCTCACTGTCACATACACTCACCCTCACACAGCCTCACCCTCACACACCCTCACCATCACACACTCTCACCCACCCTCACCCCCCTCACCCTCACACCCTCACTCACCCTCACACACCCTTACCCTCGTCATCCTCACCCCCGTCACCCTCACCCTCACTCCCCTTCACCCTCACCCTCACACCCCCTCACACCCTCACCCTCACAACCCCACACCCTCACAACCCCACACCCTCACCCTCACACACCCTCACCCTCACAACCCTCACACACTCACGCCCTCATACCCTCACATCTCCTCACCCTCACACACCCTCACACCCCCTCACCCTCACACCCCCTAACCCTAACTCCCCCTCATCCTCACTGCCCCTCACCCTCACAAACCCCTCACACACCCCCTCACCCCCACACCTCCTCCTCCTCACACACCCTCACCCTCACACCCCTCACCTTCACACCCTCACACCCCCTCACCCTCACACCCCCATACCCTCACACCCTCACACCCCCTCACCCTCACACACCCTCACTCACCCACACCCCCCCTCACCCTCAAAACCCTCTCAACCTCACAATCTCTCACCCTCACACACCAGCACTCACCCTCACACCCCCTCACCTTCACACCTTCTCACCCTCACACACCCTCCCTCACCCTCACACACCCTCACACCCCCTCCCCCTCACACCCTCACCGTCACACCCCCTCCCCCTCAGCCTCACACACCCTCACTGACCCTCACCTTCACACACCCTCACCCTCACAACCCTCACACCCCCTCACCCTCACACACCCTCACAGCCCCTCACCCTCATACACCCTCACCAGCATAGCATAACAAAACATAGCATGGCATAACAAAACACAGCATTGCATAGCCTAACAAAAAAGCACAGGATAGCAAAATATAGCATAGCATAACAAACAAAGCATAGGATAGCAAAACAAAGCATAGCATAACAAAACAAAACATAGCATAGCAAAACACAACAAAGCATAGCATAGCATAACAAAACACAACAAAACATAGCATAGCATAACAAAACATAGCATAACAAAACAAAGCATAGCATAACATAACAACGCATAGCAAAACCCAACATAGCATAGTATACCAAAACATAGCATAGCATAACAAAACACAACAACACATAGCAGAACAAAACATAGCATAACATAACAAAATATAGCATAACATAACAAAACAAACCAAAGCATAGTATAACAAAACAGCAAAACACAAAAAAAATAACAAAGCATAACAAAACACAACAAAACATAGCATACATAACAAAACATAGCATAGCAAAGCATAGCAAAACATAGCATAGCATAACAAAACACAACAAACATAGCATAGCATAACAAAACACAACAAACATAGCATAACAAAACAAAGCTTAGCATAGCATAGCATAACAAAACATAGCATAACAAAGCACAACATAGCATAACAAACATAGCATAACAAAACATAGCATAGCAAAACATAGCATAGCATAATAAAACACAACAAAACATAGCATTGCATAACAAAACACAGCATACCATAACAAAGCATAGCAAAACACAACAAAAGATAGCATTGCATAATAAAGCACAACAAAACATAGCATAGCATAACAAAACAAAGCATAGGATAGCAAAACAAAACATAGCATAGCATAACAAAACATAGCAAAACACAACAAAACATAGCATAGCAAAACAAAACATATAATAGCATAGCAAAACATAGCATAGCATACCAAACACAACAAACCATAGCATAGCATAGCATAACAAAGCATAGCATAGCAAAACATAGCATAGCATAACAAAACATAGCATAGCATAACAAAACAGAGCATTGCATGTCATAACAAATCAAAACATAGGATAGCAAAACATAGCATAGCATAACAAAACAAAACATAGGTTAGCAAAACAAAACATAGCATAGCATACAGCATCACTCAACACCACCACAGGATCACTCAGGGGCACCACAACATCACTATGGGCTACCACAGCATCACTGTAAATGTAAATGTACAGGAATTTATAGAGCGCAAATCACCAACCGGTCTCTAAGCTCTTGCTTAGGGAACCCGTCCTGGTATTCCCCTGTGAGATAGCCCCGGCAGGGTATCCGCAAGGTGAAAGCCAGGCATCCCGCCGCGAGGGGCCGTTGTGGAGATTAAGCAAGCTATTGCCCAGAGTCGCAGAGTGTGAACCCGTGAATCGAGTAGGCACCGGAGCGAGAATTGTCAAGTCCATGGACATTTTAGGACTCAAGACCCCGCAGAGCCGGGAATTGAACCCTGGTCCCGGGCTGACCTCTGCTTCCAGGTCTGCCTTCTCTAACCAGTGAGCCACACTTCTCCATCACTGAATGCCACAGCATCACTTGTTCGCCATCCCAACATCACTCAGCGCCACCACAGCATCAATCTGTGCAACCATTCAACAACAACTGGTTCAAATATGTTCTCTCAATGTATCAAGCTTCATTACAAATGTAACAAAAAGATGTTAATATTTCACTTCTGTTCTTGGATTTTCGTCACAATGTCAATGTCAATGTCAAATGTTTTTGTATAGCGCCATTATCACCGTAAGGTCTCAAGGCGCTTGTAGCATAAGAACCGGGGGGGAGAAAAACACTGAGCGGGCGTCAAACCAGAGGAAAGCAGGTCACAAACTAGGGAAAGAGCCAAGTTTTCAAGGCTTTACGGAATTGCTGATACTCCTCAGTGGAGAGAAGGTGGGGAGGCAACTTATTCCAAAGGGCAGGTGCAAGGAATGAAAAGGAGCGTTGCCCATACCTAGAGGTTCGCACCCGAGGTTGCACTAAAAGAGACTTGAGACTAGATCTTAAGACCCGCTTGGTAGCGTACCTGTTTAGTTTTTTTTGAAGATACCTAGGCCCCTTTTTATTCAGTGCATTATGGGTTAAGCATAAGATCTTAAATTGACTTCTTTGCCGTATGGGCAGCCAATGTAGTTTTTTCAGGCATGGGGCTGACGCTGTTCTGGGTGGAAGGTCCAGCACCAATCTTGCCGCCGTGTTCTGCAGAGTTTGTAATTTTGATAGCTGTTCCTCATTCAAGCCGTGGTACATGGCGTTGCCATAATCAAGATGGCTGATGATCAGGCCCTGAACCAACAGCTTTCTGGCTTCAAGCGGAAGCCATCTAAAGATCTTTCTTAATCAACGCATTATACCATAGCAGGTGCCCGTCACCTTGGCTATATGATTTTTCAAGGAAACAGCACTGTCCAAGATAATTCCCAGATTTCGGACTACAGGCTTAATAAAATAAATAAAATAATAAAATACACTGAACATAATCTTCATGAAAGTTATTTACAAAAGTTTAAGCTATTGCCATTATAAATTACAATAACTTTTATGTAAGTATTAATTATTAAAAATAATGAAAAGCCATTGTTATTTGTAATATCAATACATGTAAGTCACGTAAATACGACACATATTACATTACAAATGCTATAGGTGTCACATTTACGAAAGTTATAACTATTGGCATTGTAAATTACAAAGCTATTAATTTTGCTATTTTCAAAAACAAAACATAAATATAAAATTTGTCATTTACAATACCAATAGCTCAAACTTTCCAAATGCGAGACCTATTGCATTGCAAATGCTTGTTGTATGTGACACACACTACAATACAACCCCGATCACTAGTATTCGCAACGGTAAAGGCTTACAGGTTAGTGCAGAAAATAAGGATTCAACAACAATCTTGAGATGTAATGATAATCCTGCCAAAATATAATATCCAGTGTACTGACTACTTCAAAATTGTGAAGGTTTGGATTGACAGGTAAGTAAAAATGTACTAATCTTAACTTCACATATAGGCACCTTAAAGATAACTCCATATTTTCACACCTTCCAGGTGTATCTGTCTTAAAGGTATATAGACATGAAGTAAAATATAGCAACTCTATACCTACCTACGTATCCTTACCTTCATTCTAATGTGGTAGTCGATTTTCAGCATACTATATTACTGATGGACACTATTGCATCACGCAGTATTATGAGATACATGCGAAAAAAGATAGTTTTAGAAATCAAGTGCATAAATATCACGAAAAGGTGCATTTAATACAGCACACACATTTGTCTTACAGATTCTAGGGCAATCCTTACCAGAATTATGTCTGGACATGACACAGCTTTATGTACAGAGCTTCAAAAGAACTCATCGGGATGTCTGCAGTTCCAGGAGAGGTGTCAACAATGTCAGAACATCATTTCGAAAGGTATATTGTGGAAATATTTCTTTGGGAAGTTAATAATATTTTACAGATATTGTTGATTGTGGGGGGTTTCAGGCTAATATTTAAGAGAAATCCCAAAAATGATTTTATATGGGATAAAATACCCCCACCATACATTGTAAGGATATTGCAAGTCACTGAGGAGTTCCATGACCATATAGAGGAACAAGGCTATGTTCCTTTATATGCTTATGGAACTCAATGGTGACTTGCAATATTCTTATCATTTATGGCAGGAGATACTTTATCCCTTATAACACATGGTCACACCATCACATTCTCCACAAACCACTTGAATCTTTGGTACGTAGCTCTTTCATATAAAAGCGAGAACATATTTGATAAAAATGAAGAATAAAAGTTAAAATCTCTAGTGCAAAATCAAACACATCAAAAAAGCTGTGAGACATTTCTTGCAAGAATATATTTGAGTCACTTTAATACAAGTGTGTTGTTTAAAAAAAAATGTTCCTTGACTTGGTGTGCTTTTCACCTCAGCTGCTGGCTCTAGCAGCAGGCATTGCGAAGTCAGAACTCAACTTTAATAAGTTATTATAGTTGAGTTCTGACGTCATTTCTTTATAATTGGCAACTGGGTGCATCACAAGTTGGGCTCCTGGTTTTATGGTATTTATTTTTTAACATTTCTGTCTGTATTTATCCATATTTATTTTTGGGCGATTTTTTCTGTATTTATCCATATTTATTTTGTGTTGTGTGTATAAATGAAGCTGGTAAACTGTACATTTCCATATTTATTTAACTGATAGGACTCGCACTCATACTTTGATGTCTGTCGTGATTTCGGTATTTAAGCTGCCAAATATTAAGTAACAATACATCCACTAAATATTAGCATTATACCACAAATGTATGTTGACATATGCCATTATTTAAAGAAATTTCATCCTGTTTTTTAATTTCCCATGCTATCCATCTGCTCAGCTGTTGGGCTGAAATTCATTAAAGACAGAATAGAATAGAGAGTCACTTAAAAGAAGCACAATTATCTGTATTTATCCACTTCTAAAAATAAATACAGACAGAAAACACATTGCTTTCTGCCTGTATTTATCTGTAAAAATCCGTAAAAACGGAAAACAGGGAGCCTTAATCACAAGTCACCGGGTTATAAAGAAATTTGAAATGGACTTTTATACAGGAATTGCAGAATCCCATGTATTACTGTTGGTATAATATATGGCAAGTGGCGAAGATGAATAGCTTTGACCCTAGGTGTCAAAATCCTATTCTGTAGGTATGTATGTATATGTGTATGTTTCTTGAGGCTGCTTTTAACTGACATGTAGAGCAGCCAGAAATGCTTCATCTCATAGCACATTGTGCCTGAGAAGTTAGACTGGAAAGAGAAAGCATGTCAGCATGTGGGAATTCTGAGCAGAACGAATTCGTATCCATAAGACAAAACATGAAATCCCCACACTCACAAAAGTGCGGTAATATCCCAGATTCTCTGCCTTCAAGAAAAATGTAATGCATCACAGAAGAGAGAAACTGCATTACAGACCAATGTACATTAGTGGTTCACTCTGAGGGCCTAATTACGAGTACGGCAGTCTTGGGATCGCCGTACTTACGATGGCGCGCCGACCACTGCAGTCTGCCTGCTGTATTCCAATTGCGGTGGTCAGACCACCAGCAGCCCGTTACAACACTGCCGGCACTGCCAAGATCCTGAATCCCGCAGTGCTGGCGTTGTGTGAAGTTGGGAGGAATGAAGTGAGCGTCCATATTGCGACTTGCCCTTCCGCAAGCTTTTTCATGGTGATGATCCCACCATGAAAAATCTGGCGGAAGGGCAAGCATGGGGCCCCCAACAGGGCCCCTGAGCAAACTGCCCATGGGGTGGGTGCAGGTGGCACATGACATGCACACCCCACAAGTTCATGGTTGTGCGTGCAAAGTGTGGCATGCACCGTGCACGGATGAGCAGTCGGCACTGTCACTGCAGCTGTATGCTGTGTAGGTTCTCCTATGAACCTCACTTACCGCTGTCGTGAGACCACCCCAGCACTGCCCGCCCAGGATTATCCTCATAATCCGGTGGACAGGCTCACCAGGGCCTTGCGGGTCTTCCTGGGACCGCGGCGGTCCCAGCCAAAGACCGCCTAAGTCGTTCAAACGAACAACACAGGATCAATGCTGTATCTTCAGTGTGAACTCTGATGATCAGAAGAGAGACACTCCACCTTTCATGAGCAACTTAGCTCCTTCTACACTAATTATTATCATTGCAAATGATTTCCAATGGACATAGGCATAGACAAGGACACTGAAAATATGCAAACCTGGAGCCATGGTTACATCAGATAACATATACCAAGTTATCTGCTGCATATTCAGTTGTGGCTGCTTGCATTGCTTAGTAGTGGGACAGAGGGGTGAGGAAAACAATCAAAAGGGAAGCCATAACTAAAATTATTAAAATTGCACTTACCTGCCACTCTGACGGCCGCCGCCTTGCTCCTCTCTTCCGTTCCCTGAATCTAGCTGCACACTGCACAGGCTCCCAGATGTCAATCGAGGCGCTTCTCTCCCCAGCATGAAAGAAGAATTGGGATTGGTCTAAGCGTCCTGGTTTGCTGCTCAGACAGTGCCTGGGAGCCTGTGACGTTTCTCCAACCCAGCTGTGAAACATAGCTGGGTTAGAGAAGCCTAAGTGCGCATGTCTGTTTGGGCAGCCTAACACGGCTGGCCAAACTGATAGGCGCACTTAAAAGTGCCCTCCACTCCTCCCCCTACCATGGCTGTCACACAAGATTGCCTGGCCCTACCCCGCTGAAGACTCGTGTCATCAGCTGTCAGACAGGCAAAAATAAACTAGAATAAAATGCTTTTATTATGATTTACGTTTTCATCTTTTAGCAGGGGGTCGTGCTCCTCTGCCATTACAGAGCCCCTGTGCATATTCTGCTTTCAGAAATCTTTTTTTCTCCCAGAGTAAATGGATCAAAAGTTACATATTATTGTGCATGTAAACGGAGGTACAGCTCCTGAAGCACAGCATAATATTTTAGAACATCCTTGTACTCTCAAAGTAGTACAACAGGTTTGAAGAAGTTCGGGTCTTTCTTTTCAGATGGTGTTAATCTCCCAAATGTCGCTTCACTTGGATTGGGAAAGTGCTGTGCTTTCAATAGAAAAGTCAATAGTCACATGATTAAGCACATTTGATGCAAGATAGGCAGAATTAATTTCAACAGATGACAGGGGGAAATTATTTATTTATTTAATTTTCCCTCGTGGACCTACCTCATGCATGTTAACAAGGTAGGTTGAATTGCGATCCACTATTATTTTGCATTTCTTGAACCGCCCTATTAGTACATAGGTTGGTTCACAAAATACAAATGCATTCGGTAAAAGTTGGTGTGCATTTACCAAATCCACTCTTTGTTAAGAAGTCGCAAATTGCAAATCATTAAATTTCGCAATTTACAATCTCCTAACAGGAGTGTACTTGTGCATAAGGGCCTAAGTGAGTTGCCCAGAATCATAGGATGTTGAGCAGAGATGTAGTTCAAACCTCGTTCCCCAATTCCAAAGTCTGTAGCTCCGGCCGCTTCATTCACTCAATTTGGGAGAGTTGGAAATGGATGAATATATAAGAATGTTGGCTTAAAATTCACACTGACCTCACTGAAGAGTTGGGAATGGACGAATATATATCAGTTTTGGCTTGACATTTTCTGACCTCACTGATGAGTTGGGAGTGTATTTTGATATATGTCCAAGAAGGGGAATACTAGGATATAGAGATAAATTTGGCACTTCCCAGGTGTAACTTGATTCTGTACAATACAGGCCCATGTATTGTCCGTTTAAACATAGCATGACACTGTGATGAAGAAGGGTGCCCATACATACTTAGCTGAAGTAAGTGGGTGAATTGGTGTATGGCAATCGAAAAATCAACATATTTGGAGCCTGTTCTCGAAAGAAAAGAGGGAAGATTCGGGGGCATGGGAAGGAATCTGAGTTAACGGAGAGAATAGGATAACTACAGTGTGCTCAAACCAACAAACAATTTCCAGTTAGCAAACAATAATCACAATATCGCAGTACATATATAGCTATATATATATATATATTATCAAAAAGTTACATAAAGCTCTGTGTGTTTCCGTTCAGTTCCTTAGAGGACCACAGAAATACATATCACCTCGAACTAAATGAAAACAATGTCATAAGCAGAGCATCTGCGCTACTCTAGACACCTAGAGTCATACGGGCCGAATCCCAGAACTAACTTAAGAAAAAGCCCTAAACTTACTAACATTTTGGTATTCACAGAAGGCACTTACTCATTTTGATATTCACAGAAGGCACTTCCGCATTTCGGTATTCACAGAACTTAGGAGTCCTCTACTTTATGACCCCTAAATTCCTTCTGTGAATACCGAAAATCTTAAAGTTAGGATTTTTCTCAGTTTAGGAGTAGTAAACTACTACTCCTAACTACTACTCCTAACTTTACTACTCCTAAACTGAGAAAAATCCTAACTTTAAGACTTTCGGTATTCACAGAAGGCATTCAGGAGTCCTAAAGTTAGGAGTCCTAACTTTACTACTCCTAAATTGAGAAAAATCCTAACTTTAAGACTTTCGGTATTCACAGAAGGCATTTAGGAGTCCTAAAGTTAGGAGTCCTAACTTTACTACTCCTAAACTGAAAAAAATCCTAACTTTAAGACTTTCGGTATTCACAGAAGGCAATTAGGAGGCCTAAAGTTGGACTACTAACTTATGTGAATACCGAAATGAGTAAGTGCCTTCTGTGAACACCAAAATGGTGGTAAGTTTAGGATTTTGTCTTAAGTTAGTTCTGTGAATCTGGCCCTTAGGTGCTGCATAAGAGTAACACAAAAACCTAGCAATTCATGTTTTGGAGTTTGGACTAGTTTGGAAAAATTCTATTGAACGAGAAATGGACCCAACAGATGTAAATTCGGATTCCCTCATCACATCCAACAGTAATTGAGTAACAAGAATCTGCAAGCTATTGTTTGACGAAAATATCTTGTTCATCCCTCCTCTATGTTATTGCCATTATTAATACCTAGGCTTGCCCTTCTTTATTTGGCATTTTATAAATGAATAATGAATTTTTGCTTTCTGTCTTGCAATCAGAATTTGTTCTTTGTTTCATTCAAAAATCGTAAAACTGTGTTTCTCGTTTGGAAATGTTGATAGAGCTGTGCTTTCACATCAATGATAAGACATGAAGTCGAGCCATCAATTGTGTTCTGAGTTGGTTTCAATGGGAGAATGACAGTAAAAGACTCCATGAAATATTTGTCTTGATCTAGTGTGTCCTTCAGTTTACAGCTTGCAGCATACAATCACATCTTCAGAAATGTATGCTATTGTGAGAAATTGGGCTGTTGGTTGACTGGGGTGGGAGCTCTGGCCAAGCAACAGTTACAATCCCTTGCAGGGCAAACCACAAAAAGTCACTAAAATAACCTGTGCTTAACCCTGGGTAGCTTGGCACAGAAAATAGTCAGACTTAACTTACAGGCAATGTGTGAAGTATTTATGCAGCGCACCAACAGAACTAATTAAAGACACAACATAAGAAAAATGCCAAACCATTTAGAAACATAGAGTACATTTTAATAAATTATTTGACACACAAAACGACAATATTCCAATCAGTAGAACCAGAGGTATACATTTTAAAAGATTTTTGTGAAAATAGCTCCAAAAGGCAGAAAGCGCTAACTCTGGATATCTGGTCGAGCTGGACCAGGTCAAAGTCACACATTCAGATGGATCGCAAGTTGAATACAGTCACCAGGTTAGGCCTGCTGCAGTTTACCTTCTCGAAATCCGTGCCAGAGCCCCATTTGCTTTGGAGGGGGTCACGAGGAGCAGGAAGAGTGTCATGGGAGGCTGGCGGTGTAGCACGAAGAGCAGGCAAGACGTCGACAGTGGGTGTCGCTGGAGCTCCGCATTGGGGGTCCCCACGAACGGTCAATGCTGCAGTGTGGAGAGTTGGGCTGGTGGAGATTTGCGTTGAATTGCGGTGCGAGCAGCTAGGTCTTGTTGCAAACGGGCACGTTTGCATTCACAAAGAGCCCAAAAGCTTGATTTCAGCTCTCTGAGCTACATCAAGGGTACAGAACTTGAGGGGCACCACTTGGGGGTTAGTGTAAGAAGTTGGCCTGATATATAATGTTCACTATTCTGGTGAGCACTTTGTATCAGTCCAAACAACCCTTATTGATGATTGGTTGTAAGTCAACCTTATAGACCAGCTATCCTAGTAGCATGGATACGAGCAGTCTTCGGGCTAAACTCTAGAGGGCGTGTTAAGCCAGCTGTTATACCATCACATATACCCCTTGAACACCAAGTGAAAGGACACCACACAAGTGTTATGAAAATAAACAGTGTATTTATTTAGATCACAACAGCCCTGTACTCTTTATGAGGACAGGGTACTAAGAACACAACAAAACTCTTACGAAAATACTATAAGTTGCACAATTTACACAAATGCCCGAGGGGCACGAAAAACCATATACTACAAAAGTGGAATGCGAACTTACTAGCAGGTAAGTACTAATCTCATAGGGTTTGGAATCGCTAGGACTGGACTACTGAACCTTCAGATTACTAGCAGGAGGCCTAGGGGACTCGGGTGCAGAGTGTGCACTCTCACGCGGGATGCGGGACAAAGTCTATGGATGCTAGATTTCGTAAAGTTAGTGATATCGGACGAATCCGACTAGGTAGAGCTCAAACGAAAAAGGATCTGGACCCTTGGATAGTGAGGCTATGCTGGGGCACCGAAATGCCGAAGTTACCTAGCCCAGGGGCTGCGGATGCATAGGTCTGGAAAGACGTCGGGAATCCTCGTTGCAGTCTATGGAGCCTGAAAGAAGAAGTTGCTGGCAGGCGACCAGTGAAGAAGTTCGAAGTGATCCAAGCCTGGATCGAAGATGGAAGACACCTGTAAGCAGAGGGGACCAAGTTCTGAATCACTAGCCAGTGATTAGCTGGGCACCAGGATGGCATCGGACAAAGTCACCTCGACCAGGTGAGTGGGCGACGCTGGGCTCTGCAGTCTCACTGACCAGGAGGCGTTGTTGGTGACCAGGATGGAGGTGCGAGCTGTCCCACGATGGTATCTGCTGTCGACGTCGCTGGACCCAGGATTGGGGCAACAAGTCTTGGCAAATGCAAGCCCACGCTGTGGACTTAAAATGGCGTCTGGAGTGGACCCGGAGGGTCCGGGGTGCTCCTCTTTTGGAAGGGAGCAAGGGCCAGTCTGGAGCGACCAGACCAGTGGTGTTGATGTCGTCGTTCATCGTCGGGAAGGCCACAAGCCAGCGGGCTAGTAGCCAGACAACGCGGTGAGCAGCAAAGAGCAGAAGGGCCCCACGCAGATCTGGTGGATGCTGGAGGGCTGAACTTCGGTGCTTGAGCTGCTCAGGGTGGGGGCTTCTCGGACCCCAAAGCACTCACTCGAGGATCCCTCGGCGGTCGTGCTGGGCAAGCGTTGTGCAGTCTTGAAGATGGCCGGTCCCTCGAGGTCTCGTCGCACCCACGGATCTCAGCTGAGCTGACGATGTGGGTAGAGGTCAGAGGTGCCAGGGAAGCCGGGTCTCGTCGTGCTGGTCAGTCGGATTCCGGAGGAAGGACGTGCAGCAAACCGCAGTGTTCTTGGATGGTGCCTGCGGGTGCAGGGTGACTACTCCTTAGTCACAAGGGAGAAATCTTGGGAAGAAGTCGAGAGTTCCTTTCGTAGAAAGTAGTTTCAGGATTCAAAGATGATCTAATTTGGAAGGGGGCCCGCTCCTATCTTTATACTAAGGAAAGGGGCTGGCACGCGACTAGGTCCTGCCCATGGGTGGGACCAGGAAGGGGGGTGGTTACACCCCTCTCCCATGCCAGACTTTCCCCAGGTCAGGGGCTGGTGTGCCCCTGGAACTGGTTCTAGCCGGCCTATGCATAGTGAGCACCGGGGTGCCACTTGCAGTCACCTTCCTCTAAAGCCCTGCCTACCTAGGATACACAAAACCCTGTCTGGGATGGTGCTAGCACCGCCCCTGACAGGAAACCCTTTGTCCAAGCTCCCCTCGCTGGAAGGACTCCCAGCTGCAGGGGGTCAGACTTGTTCTGTGGTGGCAGCATCCATTTTGTGATGTTGAGGCTCGAGTTAACTTTAACCGGGGTTCACAGTTACATACATGTCGTGTCCCTCTAGAAGGGTGGAATGCTAACCCCGTCGCCAGAATTGGCGAGGGGTTAGTATTCCAATTCGTATGACACCTTACTCGACATGTTTTGATAAAGCGATACCAGAGTTAGCATATAACCGCGAGGATTATAATGCACTTAAGAGTATATGGTACGCGTTATCATGGAACAGCTATTAGGACTTGGTTCCGCAAGCTGCAAACGGGCTCAGCTCATGCCAGAGCACCATCTCACATGATTCCAAGCACTCTGCCTTCAGGATTGTCAAGGCCTGCCATAGGAGTGACTGATAGGAATCTATGTGTCCATTTTAGGGTTAGATATAGGTATACTATATCTAAAGCAAAGGGTGAGTACACCACCTTGCCCCAGCTGTCGTGCAGCCAGTTGTGTCAGATTTAGATGGCCAGCCAGGGGTGGCATAATACATGCTGCAGCCCCTGGTAGGCCCTGGGTACACCTATGCCCTGAGTTACAGGGTCTGATAAGGTGGCCCAGTACCAATTGGATATGTACCTAAGGTACATGGAATCCATTTTACAGAGAGAGCAGTAGGACTGGGGTCCTGATTGGCAGGGTCCCAGGCCAACTATGTCAAAAACCAGCTAAAACACAGGGCAAAAAGTTGGGGGCAACCATAGTCAGGATCTACCTTCCTACATAACCCCCCCCCCCCCCAAACGAAAGGCGATAAGGCTATCCTTGTCCAGGTAAGCTTCTATTGCCTAAGTGGCCATATAAGGAAGGACCAGCTCTGGCTTGGTTTCCCCCTGTGTCATGGTCCACTAAGCAACCCCTCACCCTAAGGGTATCTGAGGGTCTCCACCATAGGGAATCTCTGTCTCTGGTGTGTCTTGGGAAAGTAAAAGGCTGATGCTGGGATGGAGTACTGAAGTGAGGCTCCTCTATCTTTGGGCTCACCTTCCTCCAATCCCCACCCATCATGTGTGCCTTTCTTTCTGTAGCTGAGATGCACTGTGCTCTCAGGGTCAGCCTCTGGCTACCTAAAGCTGGAGGCTGGGTCCCTCTGTTTGGCTTACTGGAGGGACAGTTCAGGTCTGGGGCCCTCAGGTCCCAAGTTTGGCTGTGCCCAACAGTGTCCAGCTGTGGGAGGTCCCTAACTACTTTTAAGGGGGATCCCTCAGGAGTCTGTTTTATTTTCACTTGGCTAGGGCTACTAGCTTCAGTGATCCTAATCTGTGAATTGGGAAGTTCTTTTGGACAGGGGGCCCTTTGGGGTCCACTACTGGCCTCCCTGACCTCTGCAGCCCTGGGCTGACTGAGGCAGGGTAGAGAGGTGCAGGCTAACTGCTCCAGACTGGGTCCCACCTGGGAAGGGTCCACTGCCATCAGGAGCTCTGTCAGGCTAGGCCTGACTACCTCTGGGGCAGTTCCTTCACCAGGGGTAGAGTCAGTTTCCTGAGGAGGCTGGCTCTCACCTAGTGTCTGGGAGGGGGAAGACTTTTCTTCCTCCTCAATGCTCTCAGTTTGGGTGGAGTGATCCATTGTTTCAGGCTTCACAACCCCACTATCTGTTTGAGTAGAGGCTGAGACCATTACAGCCTTACCAATCTTTTCAGGAAGGCACTCAGTTTGTGTTTGGGCTGTGACTGTCACAGCCCTCCTATCATGTTCAGGAAAGTCTGTCTGAGCCTGGGCAGTGGCTACCACTGCTCTTCCAACCTTTTCAGGGAGGAATGGTGCTTGGACTGGGGCTGTAGCTATTACTGCCCCACTAACCTTTCTGGGTAGGCCTATCATCCTGGAGTGGGTTTCTTGCTCCACCTCAGCCCATGCTGAGAGTTCCAGGTCATTCCCCAGTAAGCAATCTACAGGTAGGGTGTCTGTCACTGCCACTCTCATGGGCCCTGTGACATTACCCCAGCTGAGCTCGACTACTGCCATTGGATGCCTTCTTTTCACTCCATTAACGTCTGTCACCTGATAAATGAAACCAGGGGTCAGTTGAGCAGAGGGGACCAGATGGTCAATCACCATGGTGATGCTGACCCCTGTGTCTCTGTATGCCTCAACTTTCTGACCATTGATAAAGGGCTCTTGTCTATACTTTCCCAAAATGTGGGTACCAGTAGTGAAGTTGGCAAACCCCATGCCAGTCTCACAGACAAGAGTTGTGTCAGGGGATCTGGCTAGGCCATAATCCACCTGGTTTCCCAAAGTAATGCCCACTACATTCTTGGGGGCACTCCCACCACCTGGGGGATTACCACTAGTGGTAACAGGAGGTCTGGGAGTATTACCTGGGGGTATGTTTTCCTTATTGTTGTTGGCCTTGGGACAACTGCTGTCACTTTTGTAATGGCCTACCTGTTTGCAGGTATGACAATAAGGTTTCTTTTGGGTTTTGGGAGAAGTTTGGGACCCACCCTTTTCAGAGGAATTTTGGGGCCCTGTGGTTTGATCAGAATATTTATTCCCACCCTTCTCTTGAGGCTTGGTTGATTCCTTCTTTTGGTCATCACCCTGGTTCTTAGGCCTGACCCTGCTTCTGACCCATTTGTCTGCCCTCTTACCCAATTCCTGTGGAGAGGTCAGATCAGAGTCTACCAGGTGCTGGTGTAATAACTGGTTCTGACAATTACTTAAGATTTGCTCTCTCATAATTAGATTGTACAATCCTTTGAAATCAGTAACCTTACTTCCCAGTAGCCAGCCTTCAAAAGCCTTAGTGGCACAATCAACAAAGTCAGTCCAATCCTGAGACTGAGTTTTCTGGGTGTCTCTGAACATCAACCTGTACTGTTCAGTGGTTAAACCAAACCCATCAACCAGTGTATTCTTCAGGACTTGGTAATTGTTAGCATCCTCAACTCTAGTAGTGAGGAGCTTATCTTTACCTTTGCCTTCAAAGGAGAGCCACAAGATAGCTGCCCACTGACTCTGGGGGACACACTGTACAGTGCAAGCCCTCTCCAAAGCAGTCATCCATTTGTGGATGTCATCCCCTTGCTTAAAGGGGGCACTATCTTACTCAGGTGTCTAGTGTCTAAACTCCTGTCTTTTTCTCTTGGGAGAATGCTGCCACCAGTGGGATCTGCCCCACACAATTTCTGCTCTCTAGCAAAGGCAAGTCTCTCTTTGGCCAGGGCAAGTTCTTCCCTTTCAATCCTCAGATTGACTTCCTTCATTTTTGCTTCATGCTCTCTCCTCTGAGGGGATGTCATCCCTCTGTGAGAAGAGGTCTGAGAGCCATTGGTTCGAATGGATCTGTTAGAGCCTCTGGATAGAGACCTAACTCGTCCACTCCCAATGTTAAGTCTGCCTGAGAGTGGCCCTGGGGGTCCCCCAAATCCATTCTCATGCCTACTTAAGTTGGTCCTAGTGAGTCTGCTGACTTCTACCTGACCTTTGTCTGCCTCATCCCCTGACAACTCCTGTTCCTCCTCCTCCTCTTCACTACCAGTGCCAATGAGGAGGCGGTCAGGGTCCCCAAGGGTTCCCTCTAAGGGGGCATATTCCCATCTGGATGAGAAGGATCTGTGTTGGCAGTCCTCCTAGCATCATAAGTCTCTAAGAGACCAATCAGAAAAGGAATGGTAGGGTTAGAACCCTGTTTTAGCTTCCTGGATGTACAGATTTGTCTCATCTCCTGGAAGCTAAGAGCAGCATATCGTGAAGTGACCTGTGGAGGGTCCACTGACACAAGGGGGGCTTCTGAGTTCCCTCCTTTGTCCGACATGCTTCTAGTGTGGTATAAGTGATGCACCTACCTACACTATTTGTTTGCCTACTGATCCCTTGCTAAGAGTTGTAGTCAAGGTGTGCTAAGCCTTGTTGAACTACAACAGCTGGTTCAGTAGAACTCAGAGTATTCTAAGCTAAGTTATATGTACCTTAATACTTATGTGATCTTTCACAATGATATTCTTAGGATACGTGTGGTAAAACAACAGCAAGCTCAAATCCCAACCGCTGCTCACCAATGTGAGAAGTTGGCCTGATATATAATGTTCACTATTCTAGTGAGCACTTTGTATCAATCCAAACAACCCTTATTGATGATTGGTTGTAAGTCAACCTTATAGACCAGCTATCCTAGTAGCATGGATACGAGCAGTCTTCGGGCTAAACTCTAGAGGGTGTGTTAAGCCAGCTGTTATACCATCACATATACCCCTTGAACACCAAGTGAAAGGACACCACACAAGTGTTATGAAAATAAACAGTGTATTTATTTAGATCACAACAGCCCTGTACTCTTTATGAGGACAGGGTACTAAGCACACAACAAAACTCTTACGAAAATACTATAAGTTGCACAATTTACACAAATGCCCGAGGGGCACGAAAAACCATATACTACAAAAGTGGAATGCGAACTTACTAGCAGGTAAGTACTAATCTCATAGGGTTTGGAATCGCTAGGACTGGACTACTGAACCTTCAGATTACTAGCAGGAGGCCTAGGGGACTCGGGTGCAGAGTGTTCACTCTTACGCGGGATGCGGGACAAAGTCTATGGATGCTAGATTTCGTAAAGTTAGTGATATCGGACGAATCCGACTAGGTAGAGCTGAAACGAAAAAGGATCTGGACCCTTGGATAGTGAGGCTATGCTGGGGCACCAAAATGCCGAAGTTACCTAGCCCAGGGGCTGCGGATGCATAGGTCTGGAAAGACGTCGGGAATCCTCGTTGCAGTCTATGGAGCCTGAAAGAAGAAGTTGCTGGCAGGCGACCAGTGAAGAAGTTCGAAGTGATCCAAGCCTGGATCGAAGATGGAAGACACCTGTAAGCAGAGGGGACCAAGTTCTGAATCACTAGCCAGTGATTAGCTGGGCACCAGGATGGCACCGGACGAAGTCACCAAGACCAGGTGAGTGGGCGACGCTGGGCTCTGCAGTCTCACGGACCAGGAGGCATTGTTGGCGACCAGGATGGAGGTGCGAGCTGTCCCACAATGGTATCTGCTGTCGACGTCGCTGGACCCAGGATTGGGGCAACAAGTCTTGGCAAATGCAAGCCCACGCGGTGGACTTAAAATGGCGTCTGGAGTGGACCAGGAGGGTCCGGGGTGCTCCTCTTTTGGGAGGGAGCAAGGGCCAGTCTGGAGCAACCAGACCAGCAGTGTTGATGTCGTCGTTCGTCGTCGGGCAGGCCACAAGCCAGCGGGCTAGTAGCCAGACAAAGCGGTGAGCAGCAAAGAGCAGAAGGGCCCCACGCAGATCTGGTGGATGCTGGAGGGCTGAACTTCGGTGCTGGCGCTGCTCAGGGTGGGGGCTTCTCGGACCCCAAAGCACTCACTCGAGGATCCCTCGGCGGTCGTGCTGGGCAAGCGTCGTGCAGTCTTGAAGATGGCCGGTCCCTCGAGGTCTCGTCGCACCCACGGATCTCAGCTGAGCTGACGATGTGGGTAGAGGTCAGAGGTGCCAGGGAAGCCGGGTCTCGTCGTGCTGGTCAGTCGGATTCCGGAGGAAGGACGTGCAGCAAACCGCAGTGTTCTGGGATGGTGCCTGCGGGTGCAGGGTGACTACTCCTTAGTCACAAGGGAGAAATCTTGAGAAGAAGTCGAGAGTTCCTTTCATAGAAAGTAGTTTCAGGATTCAAAGATGATCTAATTTGGAAGGGGGCCCGCTCCTATCTTTATACTAAGGAAAGGGGCTGGCACGCGACTAGGTCCTGCCCATGGGTGGGACCAGGAAGGGGGGTGGTTACACCCCTCTCCCATGCCAGACTTTCCCCAGGTCAGGGGCTGGTGTGCCCCTGGAACTGGTTCTAGCCGGCCTATGCATAGTGAGCACCGGGGTGCCACTTGCAGTCACCTTCCTCTAAAGCCCTGCCTACCCAGGATACACAAAACCCTGTCTGGGATGGTGCTAGCACCGCCCCTGACAGGAAACCCTTTGTCCAAGCTCCCCTCGCTGGAAGGACTCCCAGCTGCAGGGGGTCAGACTTGTGTCTGTGGTGGCAGCATCCATTTTGTGATGCTGAGGCTCGAGTTAACTTTAACCGGGGTTCACAGTTACATACATGTTGTGTCCCTCTAGAAGGGTGGAATGCTAACCCCGTCGCCAGAATTGGCGAGGGGTTAGTATTCCAATTCGTATGACACCTTACTCGACATATTTTGATAAAGCGATACCAGAGTTAGCATATAACCGCGAGGATTATAATGCACTTAAGAGTATATGGTACGCGTTATCATGGAACAGCTATTAGGACTTGGTTCCGCAAGCTGCAAACGGGCTCAGCTCATGCCAGAGCACCATCTCACATGATTCCAAGCACTCTGCCTTCAGGATTGTCAAGGCCTGCCATAGGAGTGACTGATAGGAATCTATGTGTCCATTTTAGGGTTAGATATAGGTATACTATATCTAAAGCAAAGGGTGAGTACACCACCTTGCCCCAGCTGTCGTGCAGCCAGTTGTGTCAGATTTAGATGGCCAGCCAGGGGTGGCATAATACATGCTGCAGCCCCTGGTAGGCCCTGGGTACACCTATGCCCTGAGTTACAGGGTCTGATAAGGTGGCCCAGTACCAATTGGATATGTACCTAAGGTACATGGAATCCATTTTACAGAGAGAACCGTAGGCCTGGGGTCCTGATTGGCAGGGTCCCAGGCCAACTATGTCAAAAACCAGCTAAAACACAGGGCAAAAAGTTGGGGGCAACCATAGTCAGGATCTACCTTCCTACAGTTAGGAACTCACTTCAGCTGGGTACAGGTGCTGGTTCAGGATGTTGGGGAGCCTTTATGTCTCTGAGGTTCAGATCAGGAAACCAGCAGATCAGGAAGCCAGGAGTCACTCTGGTAGCCCTGGGTTGAAGATGAAGCTGCAGGTCCAATCCTCTTTCCCCAGGTAAGCAGCAGGGTAGAAAAGCACTAACACAACAATACAGGAGCAGATCAGCAGTCCAGCAGAGCGACAATCCTTTCAGAAGCACAGCAGTCCTTCTTCTTGGCAGAGTATCCACAGGTCCAGAAGTGTACTAACGAGGGGTCTTAATGTCTAATTTTTAGACCCTAGTGCCCTTTTTTTGGAAGGTGGGAGAATCTTCTGGAAATTCCCTGAATACCCTCCCCTGCTCCAAGCAGGCTGCAGTGACAATGCAGGGAGTTAGGGTTTTTGTGTGAAGGCAGTGCAAAGCCTATTTAGTTGTAAATGGGGCTATGCTTAGCTCCACCCCACATCCTGCCAGCTGATTTCCCTTTGAGGCACACCTAATCCCTCTATTGTGTGACTGTCTGGGCAGAAAGCACACAGTCTAACTGTAAGCTACTCCCAGTCATTTGACCCAAGCCAGGCTACAGGCACAAAAGGGCTAAGGGCAGAAAAATGCCAACTTTCTAAGTGACAAAAACCTGGGCACGTGTCTCGCGCTCCTTACTGTTGCACTGCCAAAAGTAGGATTCGTCCCCCATGTGTATCCAATTTATCTAAGTACTCCTAAATTAGTCCTTTGAAACCTTTTCGTTAAGTCAATTCTTAATATTTAATTTATCCTTGTTCACCTTAACCCCTTGGGCGCAGCCGCGATTCTGCGCCTGTGCAGCGGTTTTATTGAGTGGGCGGGTTCATGACGGCCCCCAGCCGTCATCAGCACACGCCCACCGTGGTGCATGACGGCTGTGGGCCGTCATCAGCATGGAAGGGGTTAATTCATCACCAAGGAGACGGTAGGGTTACATCTGCATTTTTTATTCAACATTGTTTTCACCGACTGTATGCCTCTTTGGGCTTTGTACACCGGCTCGTTAATAACAGATGCATCAATGACAGAGTAAGAAAAACTCTTCCAAACCCAATGCATTTCGAGCCTACGCGGCTCTTCATTAGGGGTTTCTATAACAGAATAAAGAAAACATCCTAACCGACCAATGCAATAAAACAAAATAACAAATCATTAAAAAACAGATCATTGAAAAAATTTGACAAAACCGTGAGCATAAATTAAATCAAAATATTCCGCCCCCTGCCCTCTCCGTAACAAAAAAACAGAATCTCATACTAAATCACTTCCCCCAATTTTCACCTCACAATTCATGACCACCCCTTTGTGTTTCCCAACCATGTGACCTAAACTAAACAACATCACTGCAAGAAAACCTCACGTAAATTACTTCTTACCTCCCTCGTGTATTCACTGTCTATATTCTTTTATCAACCCTTTACCTCTTAAACGCCACAATCAGCAGCCTCTCAAGCTGTCCTCCAACATAATCCTCTTTCATGAAAGTCCGACCATAATGGTAATTCAGTCTGCCCTTCATGCTTAAATACCCACAACCCGTAATGGATTCCCTCCGATGTTATAACTAGTGAACACGCCCTCACTCACAGAACTCCAATTCCCATAATACTATGAACCGGCCCACCCTACGTCACACAAAAACGCTAAAATATGTGTCCATCCCACCCATAATCACATGGATAGACTCCCAAAATATAACTCTGTGTACAAAAATGTGTTACAAATACAATCCATTCTTACACATAAAAATAATTTTCTTACTACTACGCAATGAAATCACATAAGGTGAAAAAAGTAACATATCAACAAACACTAATGAAAAAGCAAACCAAAAATAGTTGTTTGCATTAGTTAATTAAAATAGTTAATACGGTGTTGCCATGTTGATAGCAAGATTCCGCTCTACTGTTCGACTGTCTCCGTGGTGACAAACATTCTTATAAAGTAATCAGTTTCTTGAAATCTTCATTCCATCAATAGGGTGCAGACTCATTGAGGCGAACAAATGCAAAAGCCAAAGTACAAGTGTGAGAGTGCACTCCTTCCCTTAATTCGAAACCATTCTTGAAAAACTTCTAATAAATGCGTGCAAGCAGTGAACCGTGGTACGGTTCACTGCTTGCACATATTAATTGGAAGTTTTTCAAGAATGGTTTCGAATTAAGGGAAGGAGTGCACTCTCACACTCGTACTTTAACTTTCTAAAAGTGGCATTGTTATTTCAAACTCGACTTTACCGTTAAATAAGGCTTTTCACCACAATTCAGAATACACCAAATATAAGATAGCAACCTGCTCCCAATTGGAAACTACAGCTTATTAAATGTAATAAGGAATCCCCAATGTTATCCTATGGGTGAAGTGGGCCTCACAGTAGTAAAAAACTAATGTAGGAGTTTTTCACTACCAGTAAATATAAAACTTAAAAGTAAATGTCCAACCTTTAAATTACACAGCACCCTGTCCTATGGGCTACCTAGGGCATATCCTAGTGGTGACTTATATGCGATAAAAGAGGAGTTCTAATGTTGAGTCGACATGGCAGTTTAAAGCTGCATTTAGGCTACAGTGGCAGGCCTGGGTCATGTTTTAAGGTTCTACTTAAATGGGTGGCACAATACGTGCTGCAGGACCACTGGTAGCATTTAATCTACAGGTCCTGGGAACATGGTATATCACTCTACAAAAGACTTTTAAGTACATTAAACATCCCACTTTGGTATCAATCAATCAAAATACTTGTAAAGCTCTCTACTTAACCGTGAGGGTCTCAAGGCGCTGAGGAGAGGGGGTGCTGCTAATGCTCGAAGAGCTAGGTCTTGAGGAGTCTTCTGAAGGTGAGCAAGTCTTGGGTAAGCAATAGGTGGGTGGGGAGGGAGTTCCAGGTCTTGGCGGCGAGGAAGCAGAAGGATCTGCCACCGGAGGTCGTTCGTTGGATGCGGGGGATAGCGGCGAGGGCGAGGCCGGTAGAGCGGAGCTGGCCGGTGGGGGTGTAAAAACTGAGTCTGCTGTTCAGATACGCTGATCCGGTGTTGTGGAGTGCTTTGTGTGCGTGGGTGAGGAGCTTGAAGATGATCCTCTTGTCGACAGGGAGCCAGTGTAGGTCTCTCAGGTGTGGGGTGATATGGGTGCGGCGGGGGACATTGAGGATCGGTCGGGCGGAGGCGTTTTGGATGCATTGGAGTCCTCGTAGGTGTTTGGCCGGGATTCCTGCATAGAATGCATTGCTGTAGTCCAGCCTGCTGCTGACGAGGGCCTGTGTCACTGTTTTTCTTGTTTCGGTCGGGATCCACTTGTAGATCCTGTGAAGCATGCGGAGGGTGTTGTAGCAGGAGGAGGAGATGGCGTTGACCTGCTTCGACATGGAGAGGGAGGAGTCGAGGATGAAGCCTAGGTTGCGTGTGAGGTCCGTGGGTGTCGGTGCTGCTCCCAGCATGGTCAGCCACCAGGAGTCGTCCCAGGCGGAGGGACTGGGTCCTAGGATGAGGACCTCCCTCTTGTCCGAGGTCAGCTTCAGACGGCTGCTCCTCATCCAATCCGCCATGGCCTTCATTCCCTCGTGGAGGTTGGTTTTGGCGGTGTGCGGGTCCTTGGTGAGGGAGAGGATGAGCTGGGTGTCATCGGCGTAGGAGATGATGTTGAGGTCGTGCAGGCGGGTCACTTGTGCGAGGGGGGCCATGTAGATGTTGAACAGCATCGGGCGGAGGGATGATCCCTGGGGTATGCCGCAGATGATGTCGGTGGCTTCGGATCGGAAGGGCGAGAGGCGGACGCTCTGGGTTCTGCCGGAGAGGAAGGACGTGTTCCAGTCGAGGGCCTTCTCTGGGATTCCGGCTTCTTGGAGGCGTGTCATTAGTGTGCGGTGGCAGACCGTGTCGAGGGTGGCTGACAGATTTAGGAGGATGAGGGCTGATGTTTTGCCGTTGTCTAGCTGGCGCCTGATGTCGTCTGTGGTGGCGATGAGGGCTGTCTCAGTGCTGTGGCTTTGTCTGAATCCGGACTGGGACGGGTCTAAGATGTTGTTGTCCTCGAGGTGGCGGGCCAGTTGTGTGTTGACGATTTCCTCAATGACCTTCGCCGGGAACCGGAGCAGGTAGATGGGCCGGAAGTTCTTAAGGTCCGTGGGGTCTGCCTTGGGCTTCTTGAGGAGGGCGCTGATCTTGGCGTGCTTCCAGCTTTTCGGGAATGTCGCTGTCTCGAAGGAGATGTTGATGACCTTCCGTAGTTGGTGTGCAATGGCTGCGTCTGCTTTGTTGAATACGTGGTGTGGGCAGGGGTCTGACGGTGATCCAGAGTGAATGGAGTTCATGATCTTGCGTGTCTGGTCATCGTTGACGATGGACCAGGAAGTCAGGTGGTTGGTGCGGGTGGTGTTCGCAGGGGGGGTGGTGTCTGGCGTAGTCGGGGCGGTCGTGGTGTTGAGGCTGTCGTGGATGTCAGCGATTTTGCGGTGGAAGAAGGTGGCCAGTGAGTCGCACAGTTCTTGTGAGAGCGGGATGTCATTGGCATTGGCGCTGGGGTTGGAGAGTTCCTTCACGATGCTGAAGAGCTCTTTGCTGTTGTGTGCGTTGTTGTCCAGGCGGTCTTTGAAGGAAAATCTCTTGGCTAATCTGATGAGGTGGTGAATTCTGTAGGTGGTGTCCTTTTGGGCTGCAAGGCTGTTTGGTGTGCGTTCATGGAGCCAGTTCTTATCCAGTTTCCGGCATTCAGGTTTGGAGGTCTGGAGCTCTTCGGTGAACCAGGTGGCTTTCTTGCTGGTGTGGTTGTTGGAGGGTTGCTTGAGTGGGGCGAGGGTGTTGGCGCAGTCGTTGATCCACTGTCTGAGCGTGGCGGCGTCTGTTGAGGGCAGCCGCGTCTGGGTCGGTGGGGTCGGTGGGCGGGCTCTGCGCGAGGGTGGCGGTCATGCAGTGGTGATCGGTCCAGTGGAGTTCGGTGGTGTGGTTGAAGGTGACGTGGGTGCTTGTGGAGAAGAGAGGAGAGTTGGCATCGTTGTTCTCGAGGTGGAAGTTCAGGTCCCCGAGGAGGAAGTAGTCCGTGGAGGCGAGTGCGTGGGTGCTGGCGAGGTCGGCGATGGAGTCGGTGAACTGTGCCCAGGGTCGGGGGGGTCTGTAGACGAGGGTTCCTCGGAGGGTGGTGTGGGGTTCGGTGTGGATCTGGAAGTGCAGGTGTTTGGCTGTGTTGAGGGTGTCGTCTGCTTGGGTGGAGACCTTGAGTGTGGACTTGTGGGTGATGGCTATTCCTCCTCCAACTTCATTGGTTCGATCCCTGCAAGTGATCTTGTAGCCGTCCGGGATGGCTATGGTGATGTTGGGCACCGAGGTGTTGTTCCACCAGATCTCGGTCAAGAAGGCAACGTCTGGGGCGGAGGTGTTGAGCAGGTCCCAGAGCTCAATGGCGTGTTTGCGTGCGGAGCAGGTGTTGAGGAGTATGCAGCGAAGGTGGTTGGGTCCAGTCGTTGGATGTTTGGTAGCTCTGTCGCACTTGAAGCGGCAGGAAAAAAGGTCAGTGGGTGCGTTTCGGGGTGGCCTGGAAGCAGCTGTGGTCTTGTCCGGCGTTGAGTGAGAGAGCGCAGGCGTCGTATCGGAGTCTGGCTTCATGGCGTTCGCGGGGTTCAGGGGTTCTGGCGCTGGGCGTAGTCAAGGCGCGGACGGGCACAGACGGGCTTGCCTCTGGCGCGCCTTCGGCACGGCCGCGCAGCGGCCGCCATATAAGGCGGGGAGGGAGGATCCGCTGGGAGGCGGGAGCGGGGCGGCGAATGGACGGCGAGGGGGCGGGGGAGCAGTGGCGGGAACGGCAGAGGGATTACAGAAGGGAAGGGGGAGGGGGGAGACACGCTGGACGCAAAGGGAAAACCACTAAAACACAATTACAAAATACAGAAGGCACAAAAGCACAGAGTTACAGCAGCAAAAAAACGGGGCAACAATTAACCACCAACCAGGGGCACAGTACAGCAGTCAGGCAGCAACGAGCAGGGGGCACAGCAGGCTCAAACTCACAGCGGAGCGGCAGGGAGAGGGGAGAGGTACTGGCACACAGGTGGAGCTGTGCGGCAGGAGGGGAGAGACCTGGCCTGCAGGCAGGGTCAGGGGTCGATCTCACTGTCGCGCAGCGGCCGCCATATTAGGCGGGGAGGGAGGGAGGATCAGTTGGGAGGCGGGACGGGCAGTGAATGGACGGCGAGGGGGGGGGGCCGCAGGGGAGCAGCAGTGGGAACGGCAGAGGGATTACAGAAGAGAAGGGGAGGGGGGAGATGCGCTGGACGCAAAGGGAAAAAACACTAAAACACAATTACAAAATACAGAAGGCACAAAAGCACAGAGTTACAGCAGCACAAAAACGGGGCAACAGTGAACCACCAACCATGGGCACAGTACAGCAGTCAGGCACCAACGAGCAGGGGGTACAGTAGGCTCGAACTCACAGCGGAGTGGCAGCGAGAGGGGAGAGGTACTGGCACACAGGTAGAGCTGTGCGGCAGGAGAGGAGTGACCTGTCATGCAGGCAAGGTCAGGGGTCAGTATAAGCCAATTAAACCATATGGAAGAGAGCACAAGCACTTTAGCACTGGTAAGCAGTGGTAAAGGGTACACAGTCCTACTGCCAAGAAAAACGAATGCAGCAAAAAGTGGATGGTAAAAGGCAAATACAAGTTTGGGGGTGACCCTGCAGAGAGGGCCAGGTCCAACACCTGTCAATAGCTAAAAACCAGGGCTATACGAGTAAATTAATACTACTGTTGTGTGTTTGTAAGAACCTTTTGGGGACCTTAAAACAAAAACGTTCATGACTGTGCTGCAATTCATGTAGTCTTGTAGAGCACTTTTATTCTTTCTGTAGCAAATGTTGGTCACAAGCCTCCTGATAATGCCTCCTGCGTCATTTACGGAGCGGGAAGTACCAACATTGATTTCCTTCTCCCCAGTGGCATAACACAAAATGATCGGACCTGCAAAATGTGATGAGGGGCCCATTAGACGCCCATGACTCATAGATATATGTAAGCCTTATGTGGAATTGGGTCCTCAAACTGTAGGGCTCCCCTGTGTCACTGGGGCCGCAGGAATCTGCATTTGACACCCACCAAACTCCTAAGGAAGTGTGGAATGTCATGGTGAGAAACCCTTCAAAGGACGAATTCGCCGCATGGCTTGGCATGTGTAGTACCAAAGGGATTAACTACAGTAGAGAGACACATGTGGAAGCTCCTACCTTGGCTTTGATGTACATGTCATTTTTGTAATGATTGGCGTTCTTAAGGGAATGGGCGGTTATATCAATCCACAGCTAACTCCTCCCTTGGACTCAATGCTCTTTGTTCCAGGGAAAATTCTGTTTCCTTAGCTGTCTATCTTCATAGCAACTAGCTCAATCCGGAAAAAATGGTATTAACATTAGACAAATTTCTGGAGGCACTTGTATTTACTATACACCATTTAAAGCCACACAAACTGGGTAGGGTGAAAAAGAAATAATACACAAACTCACAATCTGTAAAACAGTCCTAAAAGTTTAGTCAAAAGAATATACATGAACGATGTCCTGAAAAATTGGTGAAACTTATTTGTGTTTATCTTTTCCTAAACAACAGATTGTCCGGATGTTCCAGAGCTACGACTGAAGACTGATGAAGCACTTAAATTGGTGAACAGGTCCCACCAGCAACATCATCAAATATTCCAGATAGTCCAGCAGCACGCCGAAGACACTGCAAGCTTGATGCTTGAAATGAAGAAACGGTTTGGGTGGGTGTCTGAACTGGGCAACATGTCCACAGGATCTGAAAACATCTTTAACATCGTAAAGGTAACCAGAGATGTCCTAAACTCTAAGTTATGATCTGCAAAACCCTACAAATAATTGTAATTCTTGTTTCCTTATCCTTGAATCCCAGAGCGATGTTAAATATGAATGACGAGAACCTATCAAGATTAAAGCCATTTAGATTAAGGCGCTTGGACATTTTCCTGTTGTTAACTTATTTCGTACTGTCCCAAAGTATCTGAATCGGGGATCTCTCACCTTTTGTATAATAAAATCTAATTCTGAGCAATGAAAATAATCTCAAGCTACTGATGGCTTCAACAATTGTTGCAGTAATCACCACATCAAATACAATCACAGTAATGATCACACCTTGTAGGATTACTAGTAGTGGCCACCCAAATGTACGTCACAATATCTAGTGACCAAATATTGCGTCATGCCATACTGTCATATCAAAAATATTGGGCAATACAATATCATAAAAGTACATATGTAAAACTAAGTTTATATTTTCTTTTCTTAACTCGGTATCTACATAATGAAGATACATAAATCTTCACGAAAAATAGATGCAAATAGATGTGGAGTTAAATGTATTTAAAAGTAAACTTATCTATAAATACTTACTTTCATGACATTGTGGTAGTCGATATTCTGGATACAATATTTTGACTGGGTGATTTTAAAAATGTGATATTGCAGTAGAATACCAACCACCCGGCTGCATAAGACAGGGTTACAAACAACATTGTCAGGAAAAGTTTTATCAATATAAAATGCATTCACATGACAAACAACTAATAAAATAACAGCCACAGGAGAAAATACTCACATGCACAAAGAAAATACTAACAGCTATAAAGCTCCTCACCTCAATTTAAACTACCATTCACAGGCCTGCTTTGAAAAAAAAATCGATTGTAATCCTTTTGATTTCAAACAACCACTTAGTAGTTTTCCAGAAATGTTTTCTATCAATTATGAACATTTCATATTGGGTTAAAATGCTCAAAAATAATCTTGCCTTTTTTTACAAAAATAAAATATAGAATTTTTGAGATTATGGACATGTGTAACACTGCCATCTTTAAAATGGCCAGACCCTCTGAATTGCTTACTGTGCTGTACTGCAGTATAGGGAGCTACTTTCAGTGGACTGGCAAGCTACAAGCAGCTACCAAGCTACTACTTGGAGACCTTTGATCTAAATGTTGTATTCTCCTGGAACCTCAACGAAATGCTCACCAGGCTAATCTGGTTTGGTGGAAGGAATAGACTTGGCCTAAAATACAATTAAACTGTTGCTGGAGTGTCCTGGGCTTCACAAACGTGATCTCTCAGTCAAGTTGTTGAAGAATTTACTTAATAGATTTGATTAACCTTTGTAGGTGACGTGAAGCATTGAAAGTGAAAAAACATCAACAATACAATTTAACTTGTGAAGCCTATGTGACTCTATAATGAGAACCATAACTCAATGAATGTGATTAAAAGGTTTTATTTGGAGTATGAAGCAATCCAGTTAATATGCAAGTCTTATGCAGAATCCATGAGTACATTAGTACAATAAGCAACGTAAAATATCTTAGTCGGTTGAGACACAATAAAATGAGATACAGAATTGTGAAAGCCACAAGCATATAATAGCAAAAGAAAGTGAACAGATGTTCCATAAAGAAACGGCTCTTCTCTGCTCCAACATGGGTCAAATATAGAATTGTCTATCATATATGGTCAAAGTTCATTAGAAGTCCAAAGAAAAGGAAATAAGTGTTTGACATACAGCTTCACACTTGCAAGAATAGGGCAACCAGAGAGAACTGTACCTCTCCAAGTCTAAAAAGGATTTCTTCTCACCCCTAGCTCCAATCACACTAACTCAAAACTACATAAGTACTTATATAAAAGAACAGGAGATTCAAACATGTTATCTCTGTTAACACCATCAGTGACCAATAAGAGCTCTACTCGTGTTTCTGCAACATAGATCTGAATTCCCAACGCATCAAACTAAAGCTGCCATTCTCAGCCTTGAACATATTGCCATTCTGGTACATACACGGTGAATAGAAAGCTTCTTTCGATCATTGCTCCTCCATATTCACTATCAAGTCTCTCCCAGGCCACTCTATCAACCTTCAAATACAGACAATAACCTTTCACTAGCTAACGTACATCATGACAATGAACCTGCAAGGAAAAATGGAAAACATTCTGGCGAAGTAAAAATCCTTACAACTGAGACCTGTAGTCAGGCTAACTTAAATGAGCATTTAACCCCTTCACTGCAGCGGCTATTCCGCCGCAGTGCTGAGGGGGCGGGGCGGAAGAGCGGCGGGCGCATGCTGGTGACGGAACCGCTCCGCCACCAGCCGCGGTTGCGCTGTGCTCATGGCGGAGCGGTTCCGTCACGGCCCCGCCCGCTCAATAGAAAGTTCAGCGGAGGCGCGGAATCCGGGCCGCGCAGGCGTTTTTGAGCGGGCCGTGACGGAACCGCTCCGTCGTCTGCACAGCGCGACCGCGGCTGATGACGGAGTGGTTCCGTCACCAGCAGGGGAGGGGTTAATGTGCATTTCTAATACATGTCTATACATGCACACATGTAACTTTAAATGAACTGCAAAACATTAGCAAAATAATGCATGTTTACATATTCAGTAAAAGTGTAAGTGCAAACTTAATAAATAATGCATAATTCATGTTTGACCTAAACCTTGGTGCACACGTATATAAATCTCAAGCTTCTACTGTGAATACATTTCAGAAATGTGTTTCAGTGATTCACTCATGTTAATAAAATCTAGGGCACACAGTGAATATATTGCCAGTTGCACTTATATAATTGCATCTCTGTGACGTGTAAGGGTGGAGTCTAAATTACACTGCTCCACTGTCATAGGAGCGAGGTGGAGAGTCTCTACTGGACATAGAAATTTACTATTTGGTGACGCCGTTTCAGTATGCTACTCCACATGACACACTTGAAAAGGTACTAGTAACAAAACAGGGACTTGGTTTACGAATAAATCACCTGATACTGCCCCAACCACTTGAAACACTGTAACAGTGGAGGTGTCACTGCAGCCCTAACGTGTCAATGCAGGGACATTTAGCTAAAGCCGTCAAGGAAACCAAATGGCAATATGGCAGCAGCAGAGAAGTGAAATAAGGGAGACTGTTGTCATGCAGGTCTAAAGTCTTCTCTAAACTCAGAAATTAACTTTAAGCATTAATGAGGCAACTTCTGCACTACAACTGATTGGCAAAAAAGGTAAGAGAAAGCTAAGTTTCAGTACTTTGTGAACCGGGAAACAGCCTTTATACTGTGGCTGAAACAACGCCGTGCCTTACCAGCGCTGTCTGAAATACGGATGCATCTTTACATCACATTCCTTTACCACACATGTCATTACAATGACTTGCCATAGTGAAAGTTTTATTTGAATGATGTTTAAGTCCAACACTTTCTCCACTGTTGCTACAACTTGCTTGGTAACTTGATGCGTTGCAAAGACACATTGGTCTTTCGGACTGTGTTATTAACGCAGGCGTGATTAGCACCTGCTTGATTCTGACATACAAGCGTGTGAACCAGGTGTGAACACCATACAATGGATAATGATTAGCCTTGGCTGCATTGGGTAGTGTCTATTTGGGTGTACTAAGGGAGTACCCACTAGAGCAAATAGGGCAAGATGATGTTCTACCACAAAATCAGAGTTTAAATACCAAACTGCACTTATATCTACTCTACATTATTGACTAACAACACGTTTGCACAGTAAATAGACATGGATTTAAGAGGGAAACATTCCTATGTATGCTTATCTTGATATGTTGGTATTCAATTCTGTGGAGACAATATGAGCAGGTCAGTGTGCTTCATTTCAATATTGTGACATACAACCAAGCGGTACCTCTCTAAAGAAATTAGGGTGGAGGCATGGACCAGGCAGGATACATGGAAAGATACAGCTCTTTCCTAAAAATGCCTAATTTAAACGGATATTATTTCTTGACCTGTACTATACATATTCACACTACTCATATTGAATAACTTATCCTGGTGTGTCTGGATGGTTGTCTGAGTTGTGACTGCGACAATGCCTCTGATATACACTCATGTCTGAGACTTTGATGTAGCACATGAATTAAATGCAAGAGTAACAAGCATATTCTGAAAAGTAACAGGAGAAGGGTAGCAAACAGGACTGTCTAAAGGGCCACTTCCCTAAGAGGAGGAAAGGAAACAACTAAAGTACAATTGCTGAACTACCAGTAAGTTTAACTAAAAAAAGTGTATCCTTCCTTGATACACTTCTTTAACACCTAATCACACAATTGGCCACAATTCTATGGAATGGGACCAGCCCTGTGAGTATTATTTGATGCGGCTGTCTGTTATACATCTACGTACATGCTGCAATCATTGTTTAATGACCATATTTAAATTAAAAAGTGTCATTAATTCCAGGAAGAATGTGTTGAGTTTTCTGTTTTCCCAGCATTACCAAAACAAGCTTTATTATGTTTTTGTTGAGATGATGCCCAAAGGAAGGTGTGGTACATTCAATGGATAGGATTGCTCCCTTTGTTTGGGACAGGTAATATTCCAAGACACCAAATTAAAATTGAGGATGTAGGACAACTCACCCCTGTTTCAAAGTATCATTACTAGGAGTGGACGTAACTTGCGTAATTCAGTGTTCTGTGATATACCCGTGAATTCGGTAAGATTACACGGAATTATTAGAGAGGAGTATTCTGTGTTTAGCTCTATTTCTTAGTGCACAAATGGATGCAAAGGCACATTTTGTGCTAAGAAATAGCGCTAAATGCAACAGAATACAAATAGTGAGCGCAAGCAGCTGCTCGTGCTTGTGTGCTTGTTGTGACTGAAAAGCGTTGGTTGAAAGCATTGAACTATCTAATGGCTTGATTTAAAGAATGTATTGTTTTGCTGGGTATTATTAGGAGTTAATATTGAATAGCTTAGATCATATAAATATATCAAATGGTGTGTCTTCCAGGTCTCTTCATCACACAACAATGGAGATTTTGCCAGAAGGAATGACACAATAGTAGAAGTGAATATCTTGAACTTGCCAGTATTTTCTGTGAGAGTTCCATCTGATTTAGACATTGAGAGCCCTAAATTCATTGAATATGTAGCAGACGAAGCATTACAACATGCTCAAAAAAATGTGTGAGTATGGTCCATAATGTTTAAATTTGTCGATGAATATCATTAAATTAAAGCATTTGTTTTCCAATAGCCATGTTACATCCCTCTTTAGGTCTTTCACCTTATTTGCATTTCATAACATGTGTATTCCAATTAAAATGATGTGATCGCCGCCCTTCCAGACGGTGGCAAAAACAACAGTTGATGGACAGAATGCAGAACAATGTCATACATTCACCCCAGTACAGAAATCTGGGCCTAAATCCATCGTTTGTTTGCATTCCACACCACCCCAGTTCAGACATGGCCATATGCAAATCAGTCTTGTTTGACCCTGTGCCTCATGGGAACAGTCCAGCCCGAACGATTTTGCAGAACTGTAGACTTTACCCACTGGGGTTTTTTATCAGCTTTAATGCATATTCAGGGCAAAACTCACTGGAGTAAAACACAGCACTACAACATAAACCAGAAGGCTGCAGGAGCGGCCACGCCCACCAGGGCGGGTTCACCAATATAATTAGCAGCACCATGCCATTGAAGAAGGGGACACTCGAAACACGTCTGGCTAAGGTCTTTGATGTATTTTAAGCCTGCTTTCCTGACTAAATGATTCTGCAGCATGTCATTAAAAGTGAGCAGTTAACCTTTGCCCGGAGGCTCTTCTATGGGGGTAACTCTTGTTTGTGTGATATATATATATATATATATATATATATATATATACATATATAATTTTTCCTCATAGCAATGCAACCCCCATTTAGGAGGCTAAACAATGTAATAATGCATAAACTGCTTTTGCAAACACATAATATATGTATAAAAACACAGGAGGGCAAGAAGCACTTGAACTCGGTTTTTAATGAGTAAACCTCATGAAAAAAATGCAAATAAAGCAGACATTGTTAGCCTACAGGCTGCATTGTAAACCAGTAGCATAGAAAATGGAAACATTTTCATAAAAAACTGGCATTGTGCCTTTAAGGCAGCCATGACCCCCTAGCTTCCCATCATGCCTCAGGGGTGACAGTTAGGTCAGTTGTTCTTTCCGGCTCCTTCAGTCAGGACCCTGGATTCACAGCTCTTCCTTTTTTTGACTTTCTGTCCAGTACAAAGAGACCTCATGTCCGGTAATCCTGTCACATCGCCGTCACCGACGTCAAGAACAGTTTCTCCCAGCTCTCACAAAGGTTCAACGTCAAGATCTCCGGAAGTCAGGATCTCAACGTCCAGCAGTCCAGTGTCCAGGGGACATCAAGATTCACCAACCAGGCCTGCACACGAAAGAGAGAACTCCCCTCCTCTTCCTCCACATTCTCCTGAGGTGCGAGAAGGGCAAAGATCGCCTTCCATCCATCTATCACCAAGATGGAACAGGCCCTTGCATCACTGGGCCACAACTCCAGTCGCAGGGGCACAGCATTACTCGAACCCCTTCACAGATCTCCGTTGGCACGGCTGGTACAGCCGGTGGATAGAGAGCGTACTCCACAAAATGCCAGGGATCGCAGTCGCACTCCTGTGCACTCTCACAGAAGGAGATCTAGATCCAGAAGCAGGAGGAGAAGACACAGATCTCCAACACCTTCCTTCACTTCTACACACATGTCACACAGAGACTATTCTCCTTCTCTTACTAATAGCCCACAGTCGAGGGTCTCTCCGGTGGATGAAGTGGGCACTCTTAAGAACGTGCTTGGCAGAGGGGCGGCGAAACTAAACATCCCTGTGCCGACTCGACAGAGTTTGTCCTCTGTTATATTTGAGACTTTACATCAAAGGGCAGCATCTAGACCTCTGCTACCATTGGTCCTGGGCCTAATAGAACGGGTTATGGACATCTTCCTCACGCCGGTGCCACTCAAGACCTCGCCGGCTAGGATTTTGAAAAAATATCGTTCACCAGAAGAGGACCTGCTTTTTCTTAAGTCTGACCCCCCACCGGGTTCTGTTTTAATCGCTGCAGCAAAAAAGACTCATGCTATTGCTTCCCCCTCTACTGTTTCACCAGACAAGGACAGTAAAAGACAGGATTAGTGGGGAAGGAAGGTATGTGGCACATTAGCCTCGATGATGAAGGTAACGAGTGCATCAGCTCTCTTGGGCTGGTATGACAGGTCACTGTGGGACTCCCTGCAAAGATTCACTGAAAAGTTACCACAAGAAGATTGCAAGAATTTTGAGGAGATCGTGCATGAGGGCAGCTTGGTGGTTAAACAAGTTATCAGCGCCGCAGCTGATGGAGCAACTCTTTTGGCTCATGCCTATGTGCATGGGATATGCGCAAGAAGAACTTACTGGCTCTGACTCAGAGCGCTTAAACAATAGGCACAGTCTCGGATCCTCAATCTTCCCTTCTCCGACTCATCTTTGTTCGGTGCACACACGGATGAAGAAATGTACCGGATGAAGACAGAGCTAGACACACTAAAGGCCGTGGGTCAAGAGAAGAGGAAAGAGTTCCGCAAACGATTCAGGCCTTACAATCGACCATCCTCCCAACAGAGGGTTCAAACCCCTCATTAGTAGTAAAATCAGAATCAGCAAGGACAACAGAGGTCTCAATACCATGGCAGGCGTTCTTCCAGAGGAAGTGGAAACCAGCGTCAGTCTAACACCTCCGCCAAAACGCAGACCAAGCAATGAGTGCCCACTTCCCCTAACGCCGTTCACCACTCCAGTGGGGGGAAGTATTGCAAATCATCTCGAAGAGTGGTGAGCTATCACAAAGGACCATTGGGTGTTAGCTATGCTGCAGAATGGCTACTCTCTACGTTTTCAACACTATCCTCCCTCAATCCCTCCGGTTCCATCATCATGCCATCAGATAAAAATATTGCAGAACGAAGTCGCCCCCCTTCTGCGAAAATCAGCCATTGAGAAGGTGCCAATATCTCAAAGAGAATATGCAAGTAGGGATATCTTTTCATCAAGCACCTCCCTCTCAAACACTGATTACGAACGCTTCCCTCCAGGGCTGGGGAGCCCACATGGGCTCTCTCCAGACGCAAGGGAAATGGTCATCGAAAGAGCAGTCATATCACAAAAACATGCTGGAGCTGAGGGCAGTTCACCTGGCCCTCAAGGCTTTCCTCCCTTCGATTCAGGCTAGTTCAATCTTAGTATAGACGGCCAATACCACCAGCATGTACCACCTGAACAAACAGGGTTGAACTCGCTTACACACATTGTCTCTGGAAGCTCAAGCTCAAGCTCTCTGGCATTAGCTCCTGGCACGGAACCTATCAATCACAGCGGTACACCTGCGGGGAGAACAGAACACGAGAACGGATGCTCTCAGTCGACACTTCGAAGACAGACAGGACTGGGTTCTCAACGACGAGGTCGTCAAAGACATCTTTCAGGTTTGGGGTCGTTCCAACATTGATCTCTTTGCGGACGACGAAAATACAAAATGCAGAGACTTCGCCTCAAGGTTCTACCGGTCAGGATCAAAGGGGAATACCCTTTTGATACACTGGTCAGGGGCATCTCGAAGGTGGTGACCAAGCTGTCTCATTCACACACGAGAATGATCCTGATTGCCCCGGACTGGCCTAGACAATGGTAGTACCCGGACCGTCTGCACCTGTCAGAATGCCCTCAAAGGAGGCTGCCGTGCAGACTGGATTTGCTGTCCAAGATGAACGGGAGGATCCATCACCCCAACCTTCCCTCACTGAACTTGGTAGCATGGTTCCTGAGGTCCTCCAGTCTGGACATTTAGGGCTACCACAAAACTGCATGTCCATCTTAAAAGAAGCAAGAAGTACGTCCACTAGACACTCCTATGCGTTCAAGTGGACACGTTTTTATATCTGGTGTGTTCAAAACAATTGTAACCCAACCAAAGGGCAGGAGAAGGTCATTCTACCATACCTGTTTTACCTGGCTAAAGCAGGCTTGAAGTTTCCTTCCATTAAGGTGCACTTAACAGCTATCACTGCATATAGGCGCTCGCCTTCTTAGCCTTCTTTCTTTTAGTTGCAGGTTGTGAAAGACATCTTACAGGGTCTGAAAAAGGTCTAACCTCCGGTCCGGCCTCCTTCACCACCCTGGGAGCTGGACCTGGTGCTATCAAAGTTTATGGGTCCACCTTTCGAACCTATCCACAAAGCAACCTTGCAACACCTCACTTGGAAGGCGGCTTTCTTGGTAGCGATCATGTCATCTCGCAGAGTGAGCGAAATACAGGCCCTCTGCTCTAAGAAACCTTAAACTGTTTTCCATCTTATTAGGGTTGTATTGAGGACTCATCTCTCCTTCCTTCCAAAGGTGGTGTCAGATTTCCATGTGAATCAGACCATCTTTCTGCCCACCTTTTCCCCTAATCCCTCCACTCCAGCTCAGAGGGCTTTACACTTGCTTGACCTAAAAAGAGTTTTAAAATTCTTTCTGGATAGGTCCAAGTCCATGAGAAAATGTGATCAACTATTTGTTAACTATGGGTCGATCAGAACAGGTTTCCAGCTCAAAGAGGTCCATCTTCAGATGGATAGTTTCATGCATCAAGTTAGCTTATCAATTAGTGCAAAGGCCCCTTGGACCTACTCCCAAGGCGCATTCCACGAGAGGAAAAGCGTCTACGACTGCTTTTCTTCATAACATGCCTATCTCTGAAATTTGTAAGCTGGCAACTTGGAGGTCCATCCATACATTTACGAGGCACTATTGTCTAGATTCGGACACCAGAGCATACACCCAAGTAGGCCAGGCCTCCTTGAGGAATCTGTTCAGCAACTGATTGCGGCTGTTGTTGTATGTTGGGTCTTTCTCTCTCATTTGCCTGCAGGTGGAAGATGGGCTTGCTATTCTATTCAGTGCTTATGACTATTGATGAGGATCCCCTGGAAGAGAAGGATAAGTTACTTACTTGTAATTCTAGTTCTCCTCCAGGGGTATCCTCATCAAGTCTTAAGCAACTCACTGCCTCCCCAGGCAAATTAGATTTTTTCTTCCTTGTTAAAGGATGTCTTTGTGCCCTGACCTTCAGGGCTACGCATAGAACAACTGACCTAACTGTCACCCCTGAGGCATGATGGGAAGCTAGAGACCAAGGCTGCCTTAAAACAACAGTGCCAGTTTTGTATGAAAATGTTTTGATTCTCTATGCTATTGGTTTATAATGCAAAAAACACAGTTGATGGACAGAATGTAGAACAATGTCATACATTCACCCCAGTACAAGGATCTGGGCCTAAATCCATCGTTTTTTTGCACTCCACACCACCCTGGGTTAGACACTGGCTATATGCAAATCAGCTCTGGCCCTGTGCATCATGGGAACAGTCCAGTCCGAACTACCAAGCCATGTCTTTCCCAGACCGGAATCAAGCATCCAAGGACCGGTTTCTGGCTATCAGCCTTCATCAGCCTGGATAGCTTGACTCCAGTGGTGTGGAGAGCCTGGGACTCACGTCTGAGTATACCCAGCACACTCGGGGTGAAAATTACAAAAAACACAGTTGATGGACAGAATGTAGAACAATGTCATACATTCACCCCAGTACAAGGATCTGGGCCTAAATCCATCGTTTTTTTGCACTCCACACCACCCTGGGTTAGACACTGGCTATATGCAAATCAGCTCTGACCCTGTGCCTCATGGGAACAGTCCAGTCCAAACTACCAAGCCATGTCTTTCCCAGAGGCCCTTTTCCTGAATACAATATGGATATTGTAGAGGGTTTCTAGAGCAAGCAGGACAAAGATGCAATGAAACGGAAAGAGAAAGCTTACTGAGAGATAAAATCAAAACCGAAGATAACAATGTGAGATTAATCTGTAACTACACAGACAAATCCCAAGAGGTCTTTCAGATTCTAAGAAGAAACTGGAAAGTGTTAAAGGCTGACAATGTAGTGGGAAATAAATTACCAACGAATCCCATGATTACCTATAGAAGAGGAAATTCCCTAAAAGATCAACTAGTTGACAGCCATTACAATCCTAAAAGTAGAAAGACAAAAGCGGTAACAGGAATATTTCCTTGTATGAAGTGCAAGGCATGCAAACATAGTAGCAAAATTAAGACCTATGCAGTACCTGGGATGCAGAAAAGAACCTCTATAACTAAGTTACTTAACTGCAATTCAGAGTATACAGTTTACTGCCTAACATGCCCTTGTGGGAAACGGTACGTGGTGAGTACCATCAAGCCTGCCAAATTAAGAGTCTTAGAACACCAAAGAGCTATCACGAATAAGGACCAAGTCTATCCAGTGGCTCGCCACTTTGAGAAAGAACATGGCAGTGACTGTAGTCTTTTCACCTTCTTTTGTTTGGACCAATTGGTAAAATCAGAGAGAGGAGGTGACAATGTAAAAAAACTTCATACATTAGAGTCCAAATACATCATCAGATTACAAGATTACAAACAAAAGCCCCCCCTAGGTCTGAACCACGAGGAGGAAATGTGGGTTCACGTAGGTCGCTAACTATGAATGCCAATAATTTTCTTTTTTTTCCTCTTTTTTTTCTCTCCTTTTTCCTTCCTTCCTTTTTGTTTTTTTTCTTTGCTTCTTTTTTCCATAAGTTTGGAATATTGTGAGTAATCCCAGTAATTGCTTAATGTGTAATGCTTGAATATTGTCTCTGTGCATTATGCTATTCTCTTTGCCCATTCAGGGCGTAATAATTTGATTAATTTGAATAATGAAAAATCGACAAGTGAGTAGTATTTGAGTAATGGTCATAAATTACATCAACAATGTGTCTAGGGCGATAGAGATGTCATCTACGCCATAGAGAAATATTGTACCCAAAAAATGATGGGTTCAATTGACACATAACGAAAATGCATTACAATTATTTGTACTATTCAAAGATGGCCGTCGCTTTTGAAAGATTGAAGTCCGTTTTCCATTTCACATTTCATTTGTAAATAGTGCACGTAACTTTTTAAATGTTGATGAACTCAGCAATTGTGTTTTTTTTAATTTAAACTAAGATGAGTAAAGTTTCAGATTGACACTGACGAAGGCGGAAACGCTGAAACGCGTTTGTCAAACTGGCTGCAGGAAGCGCTGAAATAAATACTTATAAACTACTTCGACCCCATGGATGGCTTTGTTGTGTGCACTCAAAAATGCGGTTTGGTAGAATTTCGAACCAGTGTTGGGAGTGTAACAGGCGTGTTTCACCACGCGCCGAGGAAGCACCCGTAACGAGTGGAGTAACGATGGGTTAAAATCGTGTTGTGGAATATATATATATATATATATATATATATATATATATATATATATATTTGCAATACAGGACCACGCTGACAGATAGTTGCTGACACGATCCACATATCCTCCACGAGATCCACTCCTTAGCGCCCCTCCTTCCCCCTCCACATTACTTCCCCGGTTTATCATCCCTAGTTCCCCCCCAAACTCGCATTACAGCAAGGACAAGTGGACTAGTGATTCGAGTTCTTCTGCCTGATACAAGCGGTGTGTTCGCTGGTCGACTACCCATACTCCTGTTGCTTGAATATACTTTTCGCAATGTAATGTGAGCATTTGAAAAATGTTAATAAAAATATATATTTTTTTTAAATCTAGTCTTGTGCAGTTGATGGTTTTCCCAGGTAAGCTGGATGACCATAGGAAACAGTAGGCAGTTATGTGGCAAGCACAACTCGTATTATTGCCTCAGCCGATGCACTATGCAGATGATTGTTTAATTTGCAGAGAGAATTTATAAGTGCAGCCGCTCTGTTTAGAAGATGCTGGAGATGTACGCCGTAGTTGCAATTTTCAGACTACCATACTCTTAGGTAATTGTACTTTGCAAAGTTGCCACTCGATTCAAACTAGCCTGGCTGATAAGGGCTGTTAAACCGAAACCGGTCCCAGGATGCTGGTTTCCGGTCCAGGGAAAACATGGCTTGGCAGTTTTGGCTGAACTGTTCCCATGAGGCGCAGGGTCAAGACTGATTTGCATATAGCTGTGTCTGAACTGGGGTGGCGAATTGAGCTAAAGAACGATGATGGATTCAACCCAGATTTGTGACTGTGGGTGTGTCTGAAAAGTTTCAGCGCTCTGTCCATCATCTCCTTGTGTTTTAATTGAAGTTTAGTGAATTATTAATCTTCATTTATCCTAAACTCCATTACTGATTCGACTTGTGCTTGTGATTGCTGAATACCATCACCTTGGTTTTGCCAGCATTGGCTGTATGCTTATCATCAACATCATTTATATTTAGTTGATCCAATCCTCTTTGCATCCCATTTCTCATATGGTCTAGAATGCAAAGATCATCTGCACATTGAAGCTCGGGCAGTCTAAATCCAATCCTTGGCGGAATTGTTTTAGCTTTTGATATGACTTGCCCCAAGTCTGATGTATATAAATTGAACAGAATCGGTGCTAACATGCACCCCTGTTTCAGGCCTTGATTTGTTGGTATTTCTGATGTAATCCTGTTTCCATCATCAAATTTGATATTTACTCATGGTTTTGAATAAAGAGAAAATATTGCATTCAGTACTTGAAAAGAGATGATGCGTTACATTAATTTTGACAAAAGGATATTCCTTTCTACACTAATGCGGCTGAGTAATCTATTATACAGGTGAAAAGCGGAGGGCCTACTGATGTCATCATTTGTTGAACCAAATATGATTGAGGAACCATAATGCCTATGGTTGAAGAATTTGACCTAAAGCCACTTTTGTATTAGGGAATTATATTTTCCTCTTGAGCCCATGCCTCAAGTTCCTGCAGTAATGATTTTGCATATGTTTTTGCTTCTAGATCTAGCAAAGCAATTAACCGATTGTTCGATAGGTGTTGGCAGGTTCCTTTTTGTGGATCGGGTGTAATATGGAACCTCTCCATGAATGCGGAATTTGAGCAGCCTGGAAGCAGTGGTTGCAAAGGGGACTGATGATGTTCACCCACAGCTCAGTATTTGCCTTGAACACAGACCAGGCAATTCATTCAGGCCCCGTGCCCCGTTCCCTATCATCGTTTTTAAAATTTACTAACAACTTCATCAGTAAGCATGATTGTTTGTTGTTTGTGACTGATGTTATCCGTAACCTCTATATGTGTCATTTTTTCCTGCCCCTTTTGAAAACTCCCAGGAAGTTCAGTTGAATTTTAGAATGGCTCATCGCCAAAGTTTGCTGGGCTGGTTCGAAGGGCTGAGTTTTGTTCTTTATATAAAGTCTCAAAGATCCATGGTGACCCTGTTTACTTTCCAATTTTTGTTTATATTGCCAAAAGTTTGACTGGTTGTAAGGGATGAGGAGGGAATGGATGTAAAGCCATTGTTTTCCAAATAATTGGCCTTGGAAATCCATATTAACTTAAGATGCACATTTCTAAGTGTGGAAACACTTTGTTGCAGAGTGGTATTATGCCTTGTAGTACTATATTTTCTCTGGGCTGCCCTAAGAGCCCTACTGCTTTTTCGGATCTCCACAGTGTGCCATGTGTTTTTAGAATGGCCGTAGGTGGTTTTCCGTCTTCCTTTCAGAGCTTGATACAAAGTTTCTGTGATATAGCCCCAAGGCGATGTCAATCTTTGACCTGGGTCAAGATCTGCTGTGTAATTGCGATTCTCCTATGAGCATGACCAGATAATCTGGATTTTATTAAAGACACAGAGGCTAACATCATGCATTACTCTTTAAATGCAGTCACAAGCAACCGCACTACGTCACAAAGAAAACAATTCTAGAATGCAGTGAGCACATGGTATATAAGGCATGAGGAGCAAACAGACTGCCTCTTTTAAATGAATCGAAGCAACAAAAGTTCCACAAAGGTGAGATCCAACTTGATCTTGAGAGAGAAGAAAACAGGAATCCAAAGGGAGGAAACAAGTGAGGAGGAGTCAAAGATGATGGGAATAATCTATCAGGTGGAGTTATCTGGAAAGAAGGAGGAAAATGTTAAATAGGTCATAAACTCGAGCGGTAAAAGCAGTATAATCAAATGCAAAGAATAATAAACATAGCAATAAGTACTCTGTGTCTTTAATGTAATTACGATTCTCATATTACCATGACCAGAGAATCTGATCATGCTAATAGGAGAATCGTAATTTCATTAAAAGACCGGAGGCTACATTATGCATGTTGGTAGCATTAAAGGACAACATCAGACATATGCCCGATAGGTTTACAATAGTGATGAGCAAAAGTCAAAGCATTGGACCAATCAGCCGCTTTCCGGATGTCACCCAACTTACCACCTGGCCAGAAAGATTTACTAGCCATAGCACCTCTGAGAGAGTGGGCCTGGAATTTAGAAATGTCAATCCCAGCAAGGCTCATTGCGAACTTGACCCATTTGGCTATGGAATAAGAAGAAACTGGTTTAAAGGGTTTAACAAAGGAAATAATGAGTTGCTTAGCATCCTGAGGGCGAACATCTCTCATTCTAGAGTTATACTCCTTCATAGTTTTGGTCCTTGGATTTCAAACTTAACTCCATACATATCATATGATCTATTAGAAATATCAAGACATTTCACATCAGAAACTCTACGACAAGAAATTAAACACAAGAGAGTTGCGAGTTTAATGGAAAGACATTTTCTATTAAGTTAAGCGTTATCAGGCCAAGAAGAAAAAAGGTCTTAAATAACTTTAACATCCCACAAGGATTGGTATTTATGTCTAGGGGGTCTCTTCAGTCTAATACTTTTTAACCCCTTCAGCGCGGCATGAAATTTTGCGCTGTGGTGAAGGTTCTAATGAGCCTATCGGCTCATGACGGAACAGTTCCTTCATGAGCACAGCTCAACCGATGCTCATGACGGAACTGTTCCGTCATGAGCATGGAAGGAGTTAAAACTCTACAAATGATATTCTTACCTACCCTTTTACCATTGACAAGGGAGTGTCCAGCAAAAATTGCTAAGTCAAATTGTTCGACAAGAAAGTCAACTATAGTCACGATAGGAGCCTCCACTGGATCCAAGTTCCTCTCCATGCACCAACCAAACCATTTTCTTCAAATGTTGTTGTACCTATAGTGTGTTCCTGGAGCCCAGGATTCTCCAAGGAGAGTGAGAGCTGATGACGAAAGGCCAGACAATTTGTTGGATTACCGGACACTTTCCAAGCAAGAAGGTTCAAATTCCCTGAAATAATTAGGTGGTGATCTTCTCCGTCTGCGTTTGAAACCAGACCCTTGGCCCCTGGAAATAGGAAAGGAATGTCGCAGGACAATTCCAGGGTAGTCGGGAACCATGCCTGAGAAGGCCAAAAGGGAGTTTTCAGGACCAAGGAGCACTGGTCTTGTCTCACCTTCTGCAGGACCCTTTGAATCATAGTAAAGTTAGGGAACGCATAAGCTTAAAGATGAGACCAGCACTGGAGAAAGGCGTTTACCGCTAGAGCGCCCGGGTTCCGCATCCAGCTGAAGTATTTCGGCAACTGGAAAGTCAATCTGCTGGCAAATAAGTCCACATCCCAAGGACCCCATAAGTGAAACAGAGCATTGAAAACGTTCACATTGAGTTTCCAATCACTGAAGTGTGAGAGGAATCTTGAGTTCCAATCCGCAGAAAAATTTGATTTTCCCGGGAGGTATTTTGCCTTCAGGAAAATCTTGTGTTCTAAACAAAACATCCAGCGCTTCTTGGCTAAATCAGAGAGGTCGGCTGATCTGGTCCCGCCAAGGGGGTTGATGCATGAGACTGCGGACATATTGTCCATCTTCAGGACGACGGATCTGCCCTGAAGTAAGTGTTTGAAGCTTATTAGGGCATATAAGCCTGCCGTAAGCTCTAAGAAATGAATATGATGTGATGGTTCCGCAAGAGACCATACACCACCCGTGTTTTGGTTGAGGAAGCGAGCACCCCAACCGTGAAGGCTCGCTTCTGATTCTAGAAGAAATTAATGTGCCGAGCCGAAGATTTCTTTGCCATTCTAGGCATCCAAATTCTCCAGCCACCAAGAGAGTTCCGATCTGACTTCTTGATCTAGTGTCACGAGATCTCCGTACCATAGACCAGACCTGAGGGCTTTTCGTTTTATTCTCTGAAGAGCACGGTAATTCAGGGGTCCCAGAAAGGTAGCTTGAATGGAAGAGGAATTGAGGCTGAGAAGTCTGGCTAACACCCGCAGGGTTAGAGACTCTTGTTTTAGAACGGACCCGATCTCTTTGTGAATTTTGGCATTTTTCTTGGTGGGAAGAAGGAGAAGGCACCTCGAGGTATCTACGGTGAAGCCGAGGAAATCCAAGGATTTGGAGGGGGTAAGGATAGATATTTCCCAGTTTATAATGAAATTGAGACTTTCTATAAGATCCATGGCATCATTGAGGTCCTTCAGGAGTTGCGAGTGGAGTTGGAACATGATCAGGATGTCGTCCAGATAAATAATTAAGCGAATACCCCTTTCTCTCAAAAGAGAGACTATAGTTCTCATAATCTTGGTGAAACACCAAGGGGCAGAGGAAAGGCCAAAGGGGAGAGCCCTGAAATTGGAAAAGACAGTTGTTCCAGATGAACTGAAGGAAGGGTTGGTGTTCTTGGGCCATAGTGATGGTAAAGTAAGCATATTTTAAATCCAGTTTGACCAATCAGTCTCCTTCCAGGAGGATGTCCCTCAGGAGGTGAATACCCTCCATTTTGAAGTGTCTGTAAACTAGGTACTTGTTTACTTCCCGAAGGTTTATGACCTGTCTCCAACCCTTTTCCTTTTTTCAAACGAGGAAAAGAGTGCTGACAAACCTCCTTAGAGACCACGGGACTTCTAAAATAGCTCCCTTTTGAAGCTTAGAAGTGATCTCCTCTTCGACAATCTTCTGATGGTCCTCCGAAAGGGTCAAAGGTTTGGGGGCCTGCGATTGAAAAGGGACATCTAGAAAATCTATTCTGGAACCCCGAAGGGTCTCTAGAACCCAGGGGTCTTGAGTTAAAGATTCCCATATATGATAAAAGTATTTGAGCATGCCCACTACCTTTGGGGGGAAGAAGAGGAAGGAAGAAGAGGACTTACTTGGAAGATTGGTGTTGTTGGGTGTTCCACCAGATCTGTAACCTCTGTTTCGTGATCCCCTTCCTCTCTGAGGATAGAATTGATGGTTAGATGAGTAGAATCCTCTACCTGTGCCTCTGAAGGTTGAAAAGGGCCGGTGCGGTGGTTGCCACGGTCGGAAGAACGGCCCCTTCTTCGAGCCTGGCCAAAAAGGTTGGTATTAAAGACACGTTTCATATTGGCCGGGGCCTTGTCAAGAGTGGTAAAGATAGAGACATATTTCCCTATTGATTTAATCATGTCTTCTCCAAAGAGAAGGCCCCTGGAGTTCTGAGAGGGCTCCTTTTCGGCCAAATCACCCAACTTGGGGTTGATCTTGATGAGGATGGTTCTCCTCCTTTCAATGTTGAGGCTGGAATTGGCGTTTCTGAGGAGGACGAGGGCCCTTTGGCTCAAACCTCTAATGAGGTTGATGTCAAGAGGAGTACAAGAGATATGAGACTCTTCTGCCAAGTCCAAAATCCTGGTGAGGGGGCCAAGTATGTCGAGGAGACAATCCTGGCAGCCCTTAAGGGCTCTCTCTAGACCTTTCCTTGGGTCTTTGCCCAGTTTAAATAGAAATTTAATTAGGTCAGGGTCAAGGTTTGGAGTCTGACAGACCTTGTCTTGAATGGAGGGTCTGGGGCACTCGGATTTGAGGGTGTTCCGAGTCTCTCTTTTGAGTGAATTCCTGAGCCATCTTGTAATAAATTGGGAAACATGTTCTTGAGGGAGCCATTTAGAGCTATTCTGGTGAGAGATGTTGAGAGGGGAGAACATTTCCTCTCTTAAGGGGTTGAGGATAGCATTTGTAGAGGAGGAGGAGGAGTCGACCTCAAGTTGGTTGTTAAAATCAAGGTCTTCGTCATTCAAATCCTGGACAAATTCATTTTAGGGGTTTTGGAAAATTTCCTCCTCCTCCGAGTCAGTGTCTGCATCGTTCTGAGCACTACTGTAGTTTGTGCCGCTAGGGACACCCATCAAATTTGTGCCGCCAGGGACACCCATCAAAGTTGTGCCACGAGGGACACCAGTAACATTTGAGGCGCGAGTGCCTCCCATCAAATTTGAGGTGCTAAGACCTCCCAAACTAGTTGAGGTGCCAGGACCTCCCATAGTGCTTCCAGAAAGAGGCTCGGAATATTTAGATTTCTTTGTCCTCTTGCCTTGAGTAATACATTGAGGATCCAAGAAGAGGCGTCATCAGGGAGATCGTCGTGATCAAAGGCAAGGGGTCTCTTAGAGGACATCACCTCTTTAAGGGTGTCCAGCATGCAAGACCTCATTTCTCTTTGGAGGAATGTTTTAAAAGATTCATTATCATGATTAGGGGAGCTAGCAGTGGCATCGTCAGAGTCAAGGTCAGACATAATATTGCTTAGTTTGGGCGAAGTATAGGTTATAATGTGCCTTTGCCCTTGTATTCGAAACTATATTGTTAAATAAAAATAATCTGCCTTTCCCTTTGTTTATAGGTTTAAAATTTGCCTTTCCCCTAATTTCCTTTTTTCTTTTTCTTTTTTAAAGGATATAACCGTCGTTTTTTATTTGCAGGCGCGATGAGAGAAAGAGTGTCAGAGACGATCTCCGGCAGTAGCTGAGGAGAGCGAAGTAACTGATACGATCGCTCGAGCCCAGGCACTGCCGGAGAATTCAATTCGAGGAAAGCACGTAGGAAAGTGGGGCACGCGACGCCACCGTTCCCAAGGTGCATTCCTTTGTTGTGAGGATGCGCTCACGAAGACTGAGCGAGGGCGTATGGAGGTTAAATAAACTAATGCGCATAGGATTAAACAATTCAAGTGGCTTAAAGACGCTTAAAGAAGGTAAAGCGGGGCAAAGACTGAAGAAGTGAGAGGGCGTTTTGAGAACGCACCGCACCCTTGAATGCAAGTGTGGGCCCGTCCGAGGAGAACAAGGCACTTCGGTGAGGATGGGGAGGGGAAGGGCGGGTAAAACTCGATGACCATAGATTGGAAATCGAGGGGTGGGGGAAGGAAGGGGGTAAATCCAGGGTTGGGTGTATACATGAAGATTCAAGTTGGGGAAATAAAAGAGTTATATAGGCAGTACAGTGTATAAGCCATAAAGCAGAACAGTCTACAAATGAATAAGACAAGAAAGGCTTAATACAATGAATAGCAAGGCATAAAAAGCGAATAGTAAAATGTGAGCAACTTATCTGTTTGCTCCTCATGCCTTTATACCATGTGTTCACTGCATTCTATAATTGTTTTCTTTATGATATAGTGCGGCTGCTTGTGACTGCATTAAAAGATTTTTGCATAATGTTATCCTCCGGTCTTGTAATGAAATTAACCCAAATGATGAACGCCTTCCATTGATTGAATCTCGATTCACTGATCTAGCTCCATTTTAGCCGTCTTAGTGGCACATAATACTAGTCTCCTCGGGTCTTGCGCACAACGTTTAACTTGGTGGCTTCTCTGGCAGTTAGCTGAAAGGAGAAGCCTTCAGGGAGGTGACCATTGGCCTGTAGTTGTTTAACTTCATATTTTATACACAAGCAATATATAGCATAATTTACAAATGTATAGTCCAAAATGGAAATGCCTCTAAACATGAATGAGGGATTGCTGCCTTTGAGTTGGCTTTTAATTGACTGCAGCAGGACTAGATTATATGCCAACAAAAGATCAATCAGTTTCCTCGCTGGCTGCGCCTTCAAAGATGGATTTGGATCTTTTAAACAAAGAGTTCCAATATTCGCTAGATTAAAATCTCCATTGAGAATAATCTCAGCGAATGGATTTGTGCAAATAAGATCACACTAAGATCTGCTGTGGGGTTGAAAATTCAACTTAATTGGCAAATAAGGGATTTAAGAAAACCTGAAGAGGTGTTAAACAAATGGCAACTAAGACTGAAAGAAGCCTTGTCAAAATTGTGAATTTGAGTTAGGGAATTTGTAAGCCTCAGTCTGGGGTGGATAGGAAGCTCTGTGGAGCCCGACGCAGTGGCTCAAGTCGCCCAACAGGATTGCTTGAGAGACATGGTGAGATATCCTTGGCATAGCATTGCAGACTGAGCATGAACTGTAAAAGGTTTCTGTAAGGATCAGTGTTTGTTTAAAAGGTAAATGGGAGAGAGCCAGGGCAGAGCAGGTGTGCTGCGCAACAGAGTTTTGGAACCACGTTTTTAGGTCTCGACTACAAGCAAGTTTAGTAGATGTTGGCAAATCTATTATTTCCAAAATATTACAGTGGCCTTTTGGTCAGCCTCCTGCTCTTGATTGGATGTCTTTGTTGTCTATCTCAGGTGCCTGCTGTTGGTTCAATGTCTTTCCTTCCTATTCTTGTATTTGGTGTACCCAAAAGCATTTTGAACTCACAGTGTCCTAATTGGATGATTTCTGATCCCTTGTTTCTTTTTAAATAAGGGCCCCAGAGTTGCAAAGTGCTCCCAGGGTGCACGATTCCTTTTCCGCTGCCCCTTGTGCTCTTTCCATGCTCACCTCAGATTCTCCTCACTTCACTTCTTTTTTTTCAGAGGGCTCTGCTGGTGCAGAGGCTGTTTGGCCACTCCCTTCCTGTTTCGCACATCCTTCTTTTTGACTTTTGATCAATATTTTAATTTACAGTTCCTCCAATGGCCCATGTAAGGGCAGTACATTAAAAATGGCTGCTATGCATCACAACATATGCGCATGCATGACTCCTGAGGCATGCATACAGATTGTCACCTACTATGGAATGGGTTTTCTTTAATAGAAAAACCATTACAAGATTGACGGTCATAGGTATGCAGGAATCTTGGTGCATGTGCACACTTGTGATGGCAACAAGTTTTGGCAAAGACAGTAGCTCTGTCTTTTAGGGCTGAGACCTATTAGCTTTGCCAATGTTTGTTACCTTTAGAGGTGGCAATAAGAAGGAATGTTAACACCTACAGTGAAGCTGGCTTAACGCAGCAGGGGAGCAGCTTCAGAGCTTTTAATGTATCCATTCCATCTAGCATTAAACGTACTGGGCCGGATTCACAAAGGTACCTTACACTTTTGAGAAATTTAAGTAGTTCTGGATTTAACTGCTGATTTTTTTGTAGTAATTTACACTTGACTTTTCTGAATAGGCAAAAGTAGTAAACTTATTCAAAAGTGTAACTCACTTAAAAGAGGTATGTTACATTTGTGAATCAGGGCCATAGCGGTAATGGTAAGGGTTTAACTAGAGACAAAGCAGATGAGGTGGGAATCACACATGAGAGATTTGAGGGTTTCTTATCCAATGACCTCAACATCTCTAAAACAATGTCCCATGGCAGTCGGGAAAACCTGAAAAAGGTTGGGGTTCATGTGGAAGAGCAAACAAGAGCTGTATAAAACAAGTGAGCAATGCAACTGGCATTGTAGGTGGGTATAGCAGTATATATCTTCTGTCAATATCAAAATCAATGGAATAGCTTCCACCACACCAGACAAAAATATACTGTACCTCTGAGCAGTGCTTAATTTGAGCACCAGTTCAGGACAAATTCATTTTTGGTAGGCAGAGGGAGGTTACGTGATTCGCCCAGAATCACAGGGCGGTGAGCTTGCACTGAGACTGGAACCTGGGGCCTCATTTATGAGAAATGACGAATCGCTGTGTGAAAGCAGCGATGCGTCACTTCTCAGTGCGCACTCCTTGCGACATTCCTGATGCGTCATATTTAATGTATGACGCATCATGTCGCAAGGAGTTACAGATACGTCAGTATTTCCGACGTATCTGTAAGCGTAAAAGTGACGCATTGCTGGAGTGTGTCACAAAAGTGACGCAACTCCAGCAATGCGTCCTTTCACATGGGGCAAGACCCATGTGAAAGGGCCTGCGTCAGTCTTACGCCTGCTGTGAAGCAGGCGCAGGATTTTGACGCAACAGTGTCCTAAAAGTGACACAGTGAAATCTCATAGATTTCACTGCGTCACTTCTACGACCCTTCCTTGCGTCAATACGCCCCCCTTTCATACATTATACCTGGCGCAGGTATAAAGGTATAATGTGGTGCAGGGGTTTACAAAGTCACGCATCTACCTAGATGCGTCACTTTGTAAATATGACGCAACAAGGCGCATTTTTTACGCCACTAGTGCGTCACAAAAAGTGACGCGCCGGCGGCGTAAAAGTGACGCAAGGGCTCATAAATGAGACCCCTGGTTCCCCAGCTCCAATGTCGGCAGCTCTGGCCACGACGACACATCCTTTCCCCACTTGTATGGTTTGTTGGTTCTGTGCTAGGCAGCGCTAACAGGAGAAATGGGCTAGTCGCAGCTTCCTCCTGACTTATTTTTTTTTACATATAAACCACTGCTTCTGAGACATCTCCATCAAACTGACCACTTTCTGTGCTGTTGTTGAGAGGACACGGAGACACTGTCATGCTTTCTGCCCAAAAGTGTTGCCAGTCTACTGCACTCCGAGGTAGGTAACTTACAAGAATAAAATCTCAGTATACTGAATATGGTTTTAATTTCTGTTCCACCCCAGCCCCAAGAAGAGAACTCTAAGTACCTGACACAAAGCTGGTCAAATGTTCACTCATAAATCTTTTGTTATGGCATAAAGATTTCCTAATAATATGACTTCTTATTTATTCAGGCAAGGACGTGAATGAAATGTCATCAGTGGAGAAGCCAGACGACTGCCACTTCACGCGAGGACCCATCGAAATTCAATACAGAGGAGCCGCGCCTGTGACTCGCTGTGCCCAAGAGATATCGATCCCGCTGCAATCTCAATATTACACATCACATCTCCTTGACATATCATCGCTAAAACTGAGAAATGCCCATCACACAGAGAAACCAAGAAAGGATGGGCACGAACCCAATTCGTTATTTATTTATTTATTTATTCTTAAAGCAATAGAGAACCAAACATTCTAAAGCTTACTGTGTGTTGTTGTGTAGCTTTTCAGTACGCTTGTAATGAAATGTCCACGTTTCTTTTCCTTGTTGTTAATGGGCTGTTCGCTTATCCATGACTGCGGATAAGATGGCTGCATTGTGTAGCTGGAGGATTTGTGATGCTTGAACTGTAAATATAGAAGTACTGGTTCAGTTTATTGCATGGACTGAATGGCTTGTGTGCTTTGAAAGTATAATGTACACAAGTGAAACTCAAAGTGCGGCCCCCTCCTGACCTTTACATGCGGCCCCCTTGTTCAAAGAATGGGATGCTGTTTACTCGACTCCAAAAACTTAAAAAAAGATGTTAAATAAACGGGAAAGCATGTCTTTAAATGTTAAGTGAATCTTGCAGCAAACGTGTAAAATATAGTAAAATACATTCAAAAAGTGTATTTTATTAACCTGCAGAACTCTTTTAACTTAGTACATCAGGTTATATCAGTTCATTGAGAAATAATCTTTTTAAAGTGATAGTTTTCAAACATGAATTTAGAAACATTCATGTTTCCACCCATCCTGACAGCAATGCCAATCAATGGTGAACTAAGAGGCAAGTCGGTTGTTATGTGCACCCTATGAGCAGCCTGTGTTGCTATTATACATAAACAACATTATAGTATATTAAACCAAACAGAAGGTTTTGTGCAGTGCAATCCTGAAGTCTTGCATTTGGAGATCCTCTTATATGTGATAATGAAGTATATGGAGGGAAAAATAAATAAAACACACAGTTTGATCAGAAGGGGACACCGGGATTGATCCAGATTTTCTGATTTCAGATGGTGCAAATCAGCAACTAGATGTACATACTTTGCCTCCATCACACCCACCTTACCTCCCTCCCAGTGCCCATGGCAGCCATGCTGCTGGCTTCAATGCGGCCCTCAGTCACATCACAAACCAAACATTTTGGCACTTGGGATAATGTTTGTGAGTACCCATGATGTACACCATACTTTGTGTTTTGTACTCTGGTGTCAAATAGTGGCATAGTACTTGATTATAGGAAAGTACAATTCTTTAATTCTGGCTCCCAGCTTTGTCTTTTTCCTGCATCTAGAATTTGTGAATCTTTGTTCACCTGGTATTCCTGTTATTACTTTAAACATTTGCCACACTCAGAGATCAGTAGGTTGAGTGATGTTTCACTTACAAGGTTTCAGTTGGATAGGATTAAACAAACATAGGATGGCAGAGGAGAAAAAAAACATTTAGAATGAATGCAAAGACAGATTAGACAACTTCCCAGCAACTCATTAAGGATATTATAAGAGACCTACAAGAATCAGTTTCAATAGGTTTAGTTATCAGAAAAAAATCATATTTTCATCACCTCTGCCTTGTCCCTTTTTAGACAAGCTTCAATTGGTCGATACATAACATAATCCTTTAGTGGAAAATACAAAAATAGAACCCAAAAATAATGGTTATTGCTTAACATCTGTTACCAAATATTTTGGGCTAAGTCAAACAAGGAGCTATTGGTTGTACTACTGATTATCGAGCCCAATCAACTCACAGGAATATTGTGATAAGAATATTGGGGATTCCCTAGATGGCACTAGTTAGCACCTTTGTCCAAGTACGGACCCTTCTTCCTTGTCAGGGTAAGGGGGATACAACTCTAAAATAACCCCTGCCCACCCCCTTAGTAGCTTGGCACGAGCAGAAAGGCACAACTCAGGCAGTGTGTAAAGCATTTGTGAACACATACAGTAATACAGTAAAAACACTACAAATGGACACCACACCAGTTTAGGAAAATAAGAAATCTTTATCTAAACCAAACAACACCAAAACAACAAAAATGCACAATACAGTAATCAAAACATGACTCTCAAAAGGTAGAAACAGCTCTGTCCATAGCAAACTATGGATGCAACACTTTCAACGCAAAGTACCTTGGATGCGTCACAGTCACAAACAAAAACAGCCACAGGAAAGGTGATGCGTCAGTTCCTTACGCCCAGGGAAGTTGATGCGTCGGTTCCTTCCTCCAGGGGAGGTGATGTGTCAGTTCGTTACTGCCACGCAGAGGAGATGATGCGTCGGTTCCTTACTGAAGGGGAGGTGATGCATCGGTTTCTTACTGTACGGGAATGTGATGCGTCGGTTTCTTACTGCAGCCCCGGTGTTCTTGTATACTTGGCGCCCAAGTGCGATGTGTTGCGCACCGAAGGTGAGGCGTCGCTTAGCGAGCTTTCACGCTGTCTAGCGTTGGTGCTGGGGCAACGCTGCGAGGCATTCGCGTTGCCCGGCGGGACTCGGCACGCGTTTGCATCACCCCGCGTAGTTCCGAGAGTCTTTGCACGGTTTTGCGATGCTTCATGCCAGTTCTTGCAGAAAGCAGCTGCAAACCCCACTTCTAAGGCCTTTTGAATGCATGAGGCACCTCAGGCAAGGGTAGGACTCACAGATGGCAGAGTCCAGCAGTACCAGCAGAGTTGAAGGAAGTCTTTAGCGTCCCTGAGACTTTTTAACAGGAGGCAAGCCCTATTTAAAGCACTTGGAGATCGTCAAGCAGGGGACACAGCACACAGCAAAGTCCTTTCTCGATTCCTTGGCAGAAACAGCCACTGTAGGTCAACCTCAGACAGAAAACAGCACAGGGACAGTAATCCTCCTCAGTTTCTCCAGCTCTTCTCCTTGGCATAGGTTCCTCTTGATTCCCAGAAATGATCTAAAGTTCTGGGGTCTGGGCCCCAATTATTATAATACAAAATCATTTGTTCTCTGGTGTCAGAGAAGCTCTGTGCTTGGTCAAAACCAGTTCTGTCCTCTCTGGTGCAGCTTCCTGGCAGGAGATGGATACAGTATTTTGGAAGGCAGACCAGGCCCATTCAGGTGAAAGGAAATCTCCTCCTCCTACTCTAAATGCAACCCAGGTCGATCCAGCCCAGCCCTGACTCATCAGACTATCTGGAGCCACTGCTCCTCTGCAGCCCCTGTCATTCTAAAGTCAGACATGCAATACACAAACCTAGCAGAGGCAACCTGGATGGCTAAGCAAGAAAATACCTACTTTCTAAAGTGGTATTTTCAAACACAGAATGTAAAAATCACCCTCACTAAAAGATGCATTTTAACATTCTGAGTTCAGGCATATCGAACTTTATTTTTCTACCTTGTTCCCAGGGGTAGTTTTGTTTATAAACAAATTCCCCATTCTATCCTATGGGAGCAGGTAGCCTTGCAGTAGAGAAAAACGAAATTGACAGTATTTCACTATCAGGACATGTCACTATCGGGACACCAGGGAAGGTCCTACCTTTCACATACAATGCACCCTGGCCACAGGGGTACCTTAGACCTACCTTAGGGGTGATTAACATGTAAGAAACGGGAAGGTTAGGAACTGGCAAGTGTGTGCACTTGCAAGTCGACACGGCAGTATCAGACTGTGCAGAGGCTCTGCAATGGCAGGCCAAAGTAACATTTAACGGCTGCTTATGTGGGTGGTACAATCAGTGCTGCAGCCCACTAGAAGCATTTGATTTACAGGCCCTGGGCCCACACAGTGAACTGTACTAGGGACTGACTAGTAAATCAAATCAGCCAATTATGGAAACACCAATCCATAACGACAATTTACACAGAGAGGATATGCACTTGGCACTGATCAGCAGAGGTAAAGGGCCCAGAGTCATAAAACCAACAAAAACAGGTCAGAAACAGAAGGCCACTAAACAAAAGATCTGGGGATAAACACGCTGTAAAAGCCAGGTCTAACAAGGGTCAACACATTGAAAGGTAGATGTATAAGGGGAAGTATTGATTTACTATTTCTAACTCCACATATACGTACCCTGAAGAGGTATATGTCACCAAAGTACATTTATGTGGAGTTAGGTCAAGAAAATCTATACTTACTTATTTTTCAATATTTTGGATTCAATATGTTGCCCTGCATATTTGCATGCCTTGATATTCTGAATTCAATATTCAGGGTCCATACTGCAGCTATCTTGTGGGGGGAGGAGAAGCGAGAGAGAGAGAGATCTCCCAAAAGCAAAATGTGATTGCAAAATCTGAATTTACATTTCACACCATATTACATACAGTAGAGGTGCACAGCCCACTGGGCCATTAGTTACAACTTTGTACACCACTGATGGGGTTTTTAAAACGTATGTACAAATTATAGGAAAGTCTCATTGATACTCCCAACATACAAAAGTCTACAAAACACAAAGGAAGACCTATGGAAATATGTATCCAGCCATACACAACAACAAATATGACAAATCGTAGGAAACACAACGCTATTTAGAAAGCAATGGATAATAGATGTAGCAACTGGTACAGAGAAAGTCACTTTTGAGTATTAGTACCAGGTCTCCGGTCCTATCAAATCAGTACACTACTGACCTGAGAAGAACCTGCTGGAGTAAAGACTGCTGTGCTGAAAGGATTGCCACTTTGCTGTGACTGACTGTTCTGAGGAACTGTTTCTCTGCTTTGCTAAGCTGCCCTGATGCCTGCTGAGTACAAGCACTGGACCCATCTAATTTGAACCCAGAGTGACTCCAAGGGCTTGCTGGCTTGCCTCCTAATTTCTGAAGTCTCAGGGACACAAAAGACTTCCTGCAGTCCTGCTGGTGCTGCTGGACTCTGTCATCTGTAAGTCCTACAGTTGACTGAGATGCCCCTCCAATCCTAGGCCACAGAAGTGGGGTTTGCAGCTGTTTTAACCTTTGACATCTACGTAGCAGCAACTTTGCACTAACCGGCACCAGCGCTTCGCCCTTTGATTCCGAAGCAGCGACTGCTCGACGACAGCATTCCCAGCGCAGACTCAGCTCTGTGATGACAGCAGTCCTACTGCCAAAGCCGCTCAAGGACTACAGCTTGGCCCGACCTTGATGTGGCATCTGCATCGCAAAGGAGTTGGATCAAGCCCTGATCTCTTGACTGGGTAGGAGTATTCTGCATCATTCAGAAACTCTGTCCATCACCTTTTCCAAAATTGATTTTATCCACACTATGTGTGGGAGGGTATACTCAGACGTGAGTCCCTAGCTCATTGCACCATCAGGATTCAAGCAAGCCGGGCCGACGAGGCTGAAATGCCAGAAACCGGTCCCCGGTAGCTTGTCTCCTTCCCAGTATAAGAATTGGCTTGGTAGTTTGGTTTGCCCTGTTCCCATCATGCACTGGGACAGGAACAGACTAATTTGCATATAGCCAGGTTCTGAAGCTGGGATGGTGCAGTGAGCTAAAAAACGGTGATGGATCAAGCCCTGATCTCTTGACTGGGTAGGAGTATTCTGCATCATTCAGAAACTCTGTCCATCACCTTTTCCAAAATTGATTTTATCCACACTATGTGTGGGAGGGTATACTCAGACGTGAGTCCCTAGCTCATTGCACCATCAGGATTCAAGCAAGCCGGGCCGACGAGGCTGAAATGCCAGAAACCGGTCCCCGGTAGCTTGTCTCCTTCCCAGTATAAGAATTGGCTTGGTAGTTTGGTTTGCCCTGTTCCCATCATGCACTGGGACAGGAACAGACTAATTTGCATATAGCCAGGTTCTGAAGCTGGGATGGTGCAGTGAGCTAAAAAACGGTGATGGATCAAGCCCTGATCTCTTGACTGGGTAGGAGTATTCTGCATCATTCAGAAACTCTGTCCATCACCTTTTCCAAAATTGATTTTATCCACACTATGTGTGGGAGGGTATACTCAGACGTGAGTCCCTAGCTCATTGCACCATCAGGATTCAAGCAAGCCGGGCCGACGAGGCTGAAATGCCAGAAACCGGTCCCCGGTAGCTTGTCTCCTTCCCAGTATAAGAATTGGCTTGGTAGTTTGGTTTGCCCTGTTCCCATCATGCACTGGGACAGGAACAGACTAATTTGCATATAGCCAGGTTCTGAAGCTGGGATGGTGCAGTGAGCTAAAAAACGGTGATGGATCAAGCCCTGATCTCTTGACTGGGTAGGAGTATTCTGCATCATTCAGAAACTCTGTCCATCACCTTTTCCAAAATTGATTTTATCCACACTATGTGTGGGAGGGTATACTCAGACGTGAGTCCCTAGCTCATTGCACCATCAGGATTCAAGCAAGCCGGGCCGACGAGGCTGAAATGCCAGAAACCGGTCCCCGGTAGCTTGTCTCCTTCCCAGTATAAGAATTGGCTTGGTAGTTTGGTTTGCCCTGTTCCCATCATGCACTGGGACAGGAACAGACTAATTTGCATATAGCCAGGTTCTGAAGCTGGGATGGTGCAGTGAGCTAAAAAACGGTGATGGATCAAGCCCTGATCTCTTGACTGGGTAGGAGTATTCTGCATCATTCAGAAACTCTGTCCAACACCTTTTCCAAAATTGATTGTATCCACACTATGTGTGGGAGGGTATACTCAGACGTGAGTCCCTAGCTCATTGCACCATCAGGATTCAAGCAAGCCGGGCCGACGAGGCTGAAATGCCAGAAACCGGTCCCCGGTAGCTTGTCTCCTTCCCAGTATAAGAATTGGCTTGGTAGTTTGATTTGACCTGTTCCCATCATGCACTGGGACAGGAACAGACTAATTTGCATATAGCCAGGTTCTGAAGCTGGGATGGTGCAGTGAGCTAAAAAACGGTGATGGATCAAGCCCTGATCTCTTGACTGGGTAGGAGTATTCTGCATCATTCAGAAACTGTCCATCACCTTTTCCAAAATCGCAAAGGAGTTTGACACAGAAGTTTCCATTAACGACACGGATGGGTGCCGACGCTCACCTCCATCATATGATCGACTACGACGCAGCACCTCCTTAACTCCTCACCTCGAATCTACAACATCAACCCATCCAAGGCAGTGAAAACTGACCCTTTTTTGCAAAGTGCCTAGCTGTAGATATTGAACACTACCTCTGCCTGCACCTAGGGAAACCAAGCAAACATATACATTTTTGAAAACTAGACACCCAGGCTTATCCAGGTTGGGGTGACTTGTGTGGCTCTCACCAGATTCTCTTACCCAGAATCCCTTGCAAACCTCAAACTTTGTCCAAAAAAGCAAATTTTCCTCATATTTCTGTGATGGAAAGTTCTGGAATCTGCGTGGATCCACAAAATTCCACCCACCCCGCATTCTTTAAAGTCTTCCAATAAAAATGGTACCTCACTTGTTTGGGTAGGCCTAGTGCCCCCAACAGGAAATGGCCCAAAAAACAACGTGGACACACCACATTTTTACAGTGAAAACCGACCCCTTTTTTGCCAAGTGCCCAACGGTAGATTTTGAACCCTAGGTGTGCCGGCAACTAGGGAAACCTAGCAAACCTATACATTTTTAAAACCTAGACACCCAGGGGAATACAGGAGGGGGTGACTAGTCTGGCTCTCACCAGTTTCTCCCCAGCTCGTATTTGAACTGCATGAGCTAAGGCCAAATATGGTTATGATTTCTATGCCTATATAAGGATATGGTGTTTTATACCTATATAAGGGCATGAATCAGGAAAATTACAATAGGGTCCTAAAATGGTACACAACATCCACTCCACGTTATCATGTTCATCTAAGATCAAGCACTAAAACATATAATCTAGAGCATGTGTTTACAACCCCCCCAAAATTCATATAAAATGCATTTGAAATGGTTGCACACAGAAAAATGAGCATTTGCATAGTACGCATTAAAAAGGAAATTATGTCATTGTAATATGGGAAAAGCTAACCCAATGAATCACGAAATTTACATTTATGAAATGGCTCTTAGTTACAGAAAAAAATAGAGACCATCCCATAGCAGAGTATATAAACTGCGTTGGTTTGTAGATAAGGTCAAAATTGTTCCAAGGAAGTTTTCAAAGAATTCTTGTTCTATACGAATAGTTCTACTTTAGGCAGATTACTTTGTGCCAAAGTTCAGTTTGGAAAGGGAGAGAAAAAAAATCAAATTAAATAGAGTTCCAAACTTAAAAGCCTTTGTTATGAAAAACTGAAGGTCGAATTCAGAGTTCATAGAAGGCTGTGTGCTAACTTCAAAAGTTATTCTCAGTGTCAGAAGAAAACATTAAATTGTCTAGGCTGGCAAAGAAATCGTCTACCACTCTAGATAAAAGTTGAACCACTTCATTAAGAAGATCAATTGTACACAGATGTGAAGCATCGCCGTCAGCGTCAGTCGCATTAGCAATGTTCATAGCAGATGGTACCTGTGTGCCTGTTGGTCCGCGTATCTCACCATCAGCTGGATTTGCAGGTGAGATCTCAATGAATGCCGTCATCAGGATTGGTAGCCGTTGGGGGCAACACAACACATGAGTCGTTACCGGACCCAGTAATGCGTCAACATTCGTTGGCATTGCCGATGGTAGTGTTAGACAGATATCTAACACGCATTCCTCTCCACAAAGCAGGCATCGTAGAGCAGAGAAGGTGCAATCTTGCCAGAATGGTCTGAATGACAGAAACCATGTGGTATTCAGATCTCTTAAGCAAGCCAAGCCAAGGATTAGCAATGTTCATAGCAGATGGTACCTGTGTGCCTGTTGGTCCGCGTATCTCACCATCAGCTGGATTTGCAGGTGAGATCTCAATGAATGCCGTCATCAGGATTGGTAGCCGTTGGGGGCAACACAACACATGAGTCGTTACCGGACCCAGTAATGCGTCAACATCCGTTGGCATTGCCGATGGTAGTGTTAGACAGATATCTAACACCCATTCCTCTCCACAAAGCAGGCATCGTAGAGCAGATAAGGTGCAATCTTGCCAGAATGGTCTGAATGACAGAAATCATGTGGTATTCAGATCTCTTAAGCGAGCCAAGCCAAGGATCTGTGTTATGCGTTCACAATACTGCATCGCCAGAAGAGCATTTTCCATGGTAATCTGGGTATCGTTGGTGACTGGGCTTGCCATATCGGAGCAGAAGGAACAAAAATAGTATCCCTGCTACGAGTCTCAAGATGAGAGGCAGGCCGCTGAACACAGAGTGCACGAAGTTTGGAAAAATGCCTAGGACTGCTTCAAATGGTGCTGACAGTCCCGAAAAAATCACCTTAAATACATGTACAATACCACTGGTATCAGACATGTTTAAGATACGACCTAACATTTCTGTGAAATGTATTGGGCAGTTTGTTGATAATAATGCATGTATCTCTGCAGAAGTCCTTGCAACTTGCAGATCATACGTCTCTTTGGACGAGGTCAGTGGCACAGTTTTTTGTAAAAGAATGGCTTTCATTCTACTTAAAGTATCAATTCGTATAGAAGAGATGATCAGTGAAGGCCATAGCGGCGACTCCCCGTTTGTCTTGCTTTTTGGAAACAATACTTGCATACAACAAATGACCCTGGCTGACACACTAACCAGATAGGCTATTCCTGGCATCATGCCACAACAGCTGTGATCATTTAACATTATGTAGCTACCATTGGAAAGCTGCCTAAAAAACTGGATCTATCACCGCTATGGGCGAACCCTGCAGGTGGAAAGAAGGGTTATTTGAGGAACCCGCGCAGGGTCCGTGTAAATTAATACCTTGACACAACAGTGTACCGCTTAGTGAGCTTTTACAATTTTTATCACTAAGAAATACCTCCTTTCCCTCACTCCAACATTTGTGTGTGTATGTTAAATCCCAGGTCGACTTAATGTATTCTTTACCCAACCTTTCATAAAGGCCTGCTGGTATGTGTTTTAAGCAATACTGAAACTGGAAAATCGTCACTGGTATCGTGATGGTGCCATGTATTATCCATTCAACGGTTGGTTTCTCAGAAACGGTCAATGGTAATCTCTCAAGTTTTTCTATGCTCAGCACCGTATAGTCTGCTCCCCTTTGTGCCAAAGAGATTTTTTGATCTGTACGGTTAAACCCAGTAAAAAATGATGTGGCGTTGATTAGACGCCGAGGCACATAGCTAGAACGAAGGTTTTGTAACTTCCCGCCTAGCAGCATTATAGAACGTAATTGAGACTGGCCGTGTTGTAACATTAGCAAGTCTTGTTACATTCTGTCTATGGCAGAGGATACAATGCTGTCCAAAGAATAAATTCTGGATGACAGAGTGGTTAACCCCTTGTCAACTACAGAGAGAGCTTTCTCTAGATCAGAGGTCTTCAATCTGTGGGGCGCGACCCCCAGGGGGGTCGTGGAGTCCTTTGAAGGGGGTCGCAGATTCTGTCCCTGGCTTGGGCTGATGAGGGTGCTCATGGCGAGGCCTAATTCACACCGAGGTGTGAAAAACTTCGAAGCCTCATTAACAAGTAAAAGACTTGTCAAGTACTCGGGTGTCGCTGTGTGTGTCCCTGAAGCCGTTTCGAGCTGGGGGAAGTGGGGGAGGGGGTTGGGGGAGCAGGCTGTAGTGTAGCCTGCCCTTTGAGGTCAATGGATATTGCGCGCCTGGAGCTGTGGGTCCCGTGACACATCCCCCGCCCCCAGCAGGGAGGCACAGAGATGCCCTCCCATGATCGGGAAAGAAGGAAAAGCACGCAGAGAGATACTGACCCCTCCCCCTCCCCCATGAGAAAGGCACAGAAAAGGTGGGTGAATGAATGATGGGTGGATGGATGGATGTAAGGATGAAGGATGGATGGATGGGTGAAAAGGTGGGTGGATGAATGATGAATGGGTGGATGAAAGGGTGGATGGATGAAAGGGTGGATGGATGAAAGGATGGATGGATGAAAGGGTGGATGGAAGGAAGGATGAAAGGGTAGCTGGATGAAGGATGTATGGATGGATAAAAGGTTGCATGGATGAATGATGGATGGATGGATGGATGTGTGAAAAGATGGGTGGATGAATGATGGGTGGATGGATGAAAGGGTGGATGGATGAACGATGGATGGATGTATGGATGGATAAAAGATTGCATGGATGAATGATGCATGGATGGATGTGTGAAAAGAAGGGGGGGTGAATGATGGGTGGATGGATGAAAGGGTGGGTGGATAGATGAAAGGGTGGGTGGATAGATGAAAGGGGGGATGGATGATGGATCGATGTATGGATGGGAGGATGAATGGGTGGATGTATGTATGTATGGATAAAAGGTTGAATGGATGAATGATGGATGGATGTGTGGAAAGGTGGGTGGATGAATGATGGGTGGATGGATGGAAGGGTGGATGGGTAAAGGATGGATGTATGGATGGAAGGATGAAAGGGTGGATGGATGAAGGATGGATGGATGGATGTAAGGATGAAAGGTTGGATGGGTGAAGGATAGATGGATGAAGGATAGATGTATGGATGTAAGGATGAAAGGGTGGACGGATGAAGGATGGATGGATGGATGAAAGGGTGGATGGGTGGATGGATGGATGGATGGATGGGTAAAAGGTTGCATGGATGAATGATGCATGGAAGGATGTGTGAAAAGGTGGGGGATGAATGATGGGTGGATGGATGGATGAAAGGGTGGGTGGATGAAGAATGGATGTATGGATGGATAAAAGATTGCATGGATGAATGATACATGTATGGATGTGTGAAAAGGTGGGGGGATAAATGATGGGTGGATAGAAAGATGAAAGGGTGGATGGATGAAGGATGGATGGATGGATGGAAGGATGAAAGGATGGATGGATGTGTGAAAGTGTGGGTGGATGAATGATAGACGGATGTGATGAGGTCTAACAGGCGTATTTATGGTTGTCAAAAGATGATGATGAGGAGTACCAGTTTCTAGAAACTTTTGTCAGAAGGGGGTCCTTACCCCTAAAAAGGTTTTACAAGGGGGTCTCGGCATCAAAAAGTTTGAAGACCTCTGCTCTAGATTAATACGATCAATTTCTCATATTCGTTCAGCTGTTTCCATTTGCGTGACTTTCCATGCTTCATTATAAGCAGCGTATATACCGGCGTATATGAAACGTTTATGACGTGGATTACGAGGTCCAAGTAAGAAGTCTCCTAAGTCAACGCCATCTTTAAGCAAAGATAAGTGTTGTTTTATTTCTGGAAGTGTGGATTTCTGTAGCCACTCAAGGCATAATTTTCCTACACTGTAAGTTGTTATTATCCCTGGATGTTGTCTCTGGACATATCTTGGATTTGGCCTAGTTACTGTAAACCCTTGTGTCTTGTTCAGGAATATATCTTGACAGTTATTCGTGTCTGTGGGCCAGATTAACCATTTTTTCCAATCAGGATTAGTTCTGTTCTGTTTTAAGATGTGGTTTACGTCTGCCTCCCCATCTGTAGTGGTATTACTATCAGGTGTGGGCTTTGGTATGACCTGTAGGAAGGTGGACATCTGACTATGGTTACCCCAACTTTTTGCCTAGTGTTTAGCTGGTTTTCGACTTAGTTGACCTGGGACCCTGCTATTCAGGACCCCAGGCCCTCTGCTCTCTCTGTTAAAATGGACTCCATGTACTCTAGGTACATACCAATTGCAACATGGATCACCTTGTGAGCCCCTGTACAGTGTACCCTAGGTACCCAGGGCATAGGTGCATCCAAGGCCTACCAGGGGCTGCAGCACGTATTGTGCCACCCCTGGCCTGGCCTTACTATTTGACACAACTGGCTGATACCTCAGCTGGGACAAGGTGGTGTAATCCCCCTTTGCTTTAGATATAGTATCTCTATATTTAACATACAAGGACACACAGTAACCTATAAGTCACTCCTATGGCAGGCCTTATCAATCCTGGAGGCAGAGTGCTTGGTTATAGGTGAGATGGTGCTCTAGCATGAGCTGAGCCTGTCTGCAGCTTTCCGAACCATGTCCTTTAGCTGTTTCCTGATAGCGTCATACCATATACTCTTAAGTGCATTATGAACCTCGCGGTTAAATGCTAACTCTGGTTTGACATTATCAAAACATGTCGAGTAAGGTGTCATACGAATTGGAATACTACCCCCTCGCCAATTCTGGCGACGGGGGTAGCATTCCACCCTTCTAGAGGGACACGACATGTACAGAACCTGAACCCCGGTTAAAGTTAAACAGAGCCTCAGCATCACAAAATGGATGCTGCCACCACAGACACAAGTCTGACCTCCTGCTGCTGGGAGTCCTTCCAGCGAGGGAAGCTTGGACAAAGGGTTTCCTGCCTTGGGATGTGCGAGCACTACCCCAGACAGTATTTTGTGTATCTGGTTAGGTAGGGCTGAATAGAATCAGACATGCCCGGGGCACACAAGGTGTCCCCGTGCATAGGCCAGTTCAAATCGGTGCTGGGGCACTCCAGCCCCAGCTCTGGCATGAAACTGGACAAAGGAAAGGGGGTGTAACCACCCCCCTTCCTGGTCCCACCCATAGCAGGGACCTAGTAGGTAGTCCAGCCCCTAGAATTGGTTTAAAAGTAGGAGCTGAGCCCCAAGACGGCAGATTACCCTGAAATTCGACTACATAAGAAGAAACTCTGGACCTTCGACGTTCTGCTGCTCAGAAGACTGAAGAATCTCCCTTGTGGCCAAGGAGTGGCCACCCTGTTAACACAGGCACCATCCAGCGATCAACAACTGCTTTCCCGCCGCTTCCTGCCGGAGCCCGAGCCCAGAGCCTGACAAGAACCAGACTCCCAGACATCTAACAGCCCGATCCACAGTCCCTGCTAAGCTGAGACAAGTGGAGGCGACCTGAGACGTGGGACCGGACCTCTTGAAAAGTCCACGAGAAGCTGACTGCGCAGCACCTTAGGCACCCTCATCGCTGTGCTTGGGGTCTTGAGAAGCCCCACCACCAAGCTACATTTGCACCAAGGACCAGCCCTCCAACTCTCACGAGATCTGCGTGGGGCCCTTCTGCTTTGTTCCACTCGACGGGCCTATCCAGTTACTAGTCCGTTGGCTAGTGGCCATTTTGGCGACCAAACAACAACTTTCCAACGCTGGTCTGGTTGCTCCAGACTGGCCCTGTAAGGGCCATGAATAACAATCGATCAGCACTACTGGAACCCTCTACACCTAAAGCCCCATTGGAGAGACTTACTTTTGTTCATACGTTTGGGACACTTTCCAACAAAATTCAAAAATCGGTCAAAAAACACTGGCCAAATCTCAACTCTGGACATTTGACCCTCCAAACGCCACTGTTTTCATTCAAGAGGGGTCCTAACTTGAGAGATAGAATGGTTCATACCAGACCCCGTGAAGAACAACCCAGAGCTGTAGGGTCGTTATGGGACCTCCCTCCTGTTACTGGACACCACCCGTGTGGATCCTGCCAGGCGTGCCCACAAACTAAAAAAGCAACTGAGGTAGACATAGGAACTTCAAGACCTTGGCAACAAACCAAATTCACTAATTGTAACAGTGATTGACTAGTCTACCTTATAACGTGTCCCTGTGGGTATAAGTACGTGGGCATGACCACACGCAAAATACGCATTCGGATATCTGAACATAAGAGTACCATCCGGTGCAAAAGGCAGGCCACCAAGCTAACCACACACTTTCTAGAATCAAATCACCCCTCAACTGCATTTCAATGGAGGGTGTTGGAACAACCATTCATTCCTTCACATATTGTGGATGTGGCTAAATTCCTTCTTTTGAAGGAACAGAAATGGGTCCTCAAGCTTGACACTCACCATAGGGGGCTGAATGACGAAATCCCATGGTCCAGCTTCTGAAAGTAACAATTTTCCATTCTTTTGAATGGTTGTGAGAGTAATTGTCTACAATATCTGAAAATTTATATATTCACCATTATACATGGCACTTATCTGTATAGCGATAATGGGTTTAATAATGAAATCCCACGGACCACCTCTTATGAGCACTTTAATAACAGTGTTTGTCAATCTTTATACTTTCTGTATTGAGTACCTTCTACCAGCATTCTAACAACAGTGTTTTCAATCTACACACTGGCTTCGTAATTACATCACTCACTAGGTTTTATTGCCAACATCACGTTCACGTTGCCATTTGGGATAATACAAGGTTTAGTTACACTCTCCTTAGACCTTTGTTTATACAGTATGACCCGTCTGCCCACGGAGCATACAATTTATTTCAGAATCTCTTCTGACTCCTTAGTGAGCGCGCAAAATACTTAGGGTGTTATACTCTGGTCTACTGTGAATACGAGGGTTGAGTGAATGACTTCAGCAAGAGCCACTTGCCTGCAAAGGCTTGCACCAAGTCTTGGCGTACAGATATAAACAAACTCTAGTTTCCAAGACAGCAGATGTCTTTCTATTGAAAGACGGAGGTCCACCAATGGAAAGCACTCTAACAATACTACGCAACAGAGAGCCAATGAGTGGCCGCTATCGAGCATCACGCGACACTCGCCTCCAATTAGATGCGAGTTTAAATGCGAGGCGGGACGATCCTTCGGTGCCTCCCCAGTCGGTTCATACACCGGCTTTTGAAGCAACGACGGATAGGTAAGCCTTGAACGGCGGTTTGCCATTAAGTGTGGGATACTTTGAGATAGATTTGAGGACTCGATACCATCATGTTAGGCGGGATAGCAATACGAGCCTTATCTGAAGCTTGGCTTAAAGATACAAATGCAGTATTGATTGATGCGAGCCCATCGCTCTCGCATTTGCCAGTTCTAACATACTTTAAATTCTGGACACGATTATGTCTAAGAAAGGAACTTTCTGGGTGGGGTTATGTGTGTATGTAGATGAGAGACATGTTTTCGCTTTGTTTACTTGTCCTCTAGAGCGGCGCTTCACTTTTCTCATGAGCCGCTGCCAGGTGGGGTGAGGTCTACACTTCTTACAAGCCATGGTAAGATTCCTTTATATTGGGGCATATCATTTCTATATCCCGATGTAGTGTAGTTCCTATTTTCCCAATAGGCCCTGCGCATTGGAATAACATAAACAGTAGTATCGACGTAGAAGTGCGGATCTTCCAGGCCTCTACTGACTATGATAAACTTAATTGGGTTTATTACCAACTAGCTCAGAGGCCACTGGAAACTTTCTTGACTGAATAGGAAGTGATCAGCTTCCCTGGTACAGACAAGAAGCGTGGCTCAGTGGTTAGAGGCGGCAGACCCAGAAGCTGAGATCGGCCGTGGACCAGGGTTCGATTCCCCGCCTCGGCGGGTCTCGGGCTCAAAAGTTCCACGGAGTCGACAATTCTCGCTCTGGTGCCTACTCGACTCACGGGGTCACACTCTGCGACTCTGGGCAATAGCTTGCTTAATCTCCACTACGGCCCCTCGCGGCGGGATGCCTGGCTTTCACCTTGTGGATACCCGGCCGGGGTATCTCACAGGGGAATACCAGGACGGGTTCCCTAAGCAAGCGCCTTGAGGCCCCTGGGTTAAAGTGCGCTATATAAATCGAAATACATTTACATTTACAAGAAGGGATTCAGTTTTCCAACAACCGTGCAACATGACAACTTTGCTCCTCAGATAAGAGTCCATCTCTAGAGTCGTGTGAAACAAAAGACAGTTATTTTACTCAGTCAGTTGTTGTGCAGATTACTTTCACAATATGTAGAGAATAGAGAGACGGGCGTTTTCAATAAAAGGTATTATTTATTGAACAGTCTTTCTTCTCGTACAAGAGAAATGAATTGCCACAATTGCAAGACTTGTTATTATAAAAAGTACGTACAGTAAGATGAGTATTGCGAAATAATACTGTAAAAGCATTGATATGGTTTCTTAGCCATACAATGGTTTAAAATGAATAAAACATATATACATTCATATATACATTAGGCTAACATACTCAACTGGTGCTTCTAACTACGCCTACCCCAGTGTACCTGACCTAAGCCTAATACTTGGGAGGGGAGTAAGTAAGTAGCTTTAAGTTAAGTTGGTTTTGCCAAGGTTTGCTTCAAGAATTCTCTCTAAGGGTTTAGTCAACACCATACCTCTGGAATAGAATGTTGGAGGTCTGGTATCCCCTCTCGGGAACTCGATATCCCAGTCACCCGCAAGGGTGGGCTGGAAACGCCGGAGCTGGATTTTCTCGGCAGGAGAAAAAGACAGCGTCTCTCTCAGCGCGTCGAGGAAGAGGAGGAGGGGCAGCGTCCGCGGGCAGCTTGCATCTGCTGGGCTCTTGCAGGGGACGGCTGTTCAGCTCCTGTGTTCACCACACCATCGTTCGCTCGTTAGCAGCGATAGTAGCAGCAATAATGGTATCATCAGCTTCAGCGATGTAACCGCATCGATAGCATTGAGGCAGCATCAGCTTAAGGCAACGTTGGTAATATTTATACCTGAAAGGTGCCTTGTTTGACGTAAGTTTTTGGACATAAGACGTCAATAAAGATGTCACTATGAAGTGATCGTCTATCAGTGCTCATTAGAGTTCTATTACTAATCAAAACATAGCAAGCGGGGCTTTCCCAGGTTGCTGAGTTTTTATCTTGTTGAAGAACTCAGAGTGTTATTCTAGGAATCTTAGATAGTAACTTCTGCTATGTCATTTGCACTAATGAGCTGCAAAGGAAGTTGCAGAGGAAGTGATTCTGAAATGTGGCTCTGTTCGTGTGAGGCCAGAGACGAGTTTCTGAATATTGCATTTGATCGGTTATGCCAATATAGGGAATAAATGGATTTATGTCTAGGGGCATAAGGTCACAGTATCGATCAGGGTCCTAGATTAGAACGCGACACCCACTCCACAAATTTATGTCCATCAAATTACTAAAACTAGACCAATAAGATGCATGTGTAACATTGCCCACCCCAAAATACATATATGCATTTGAAATAGGCGTATTTGAAATACGTGAAAATATAGGTACTGTACGTCTTTGAAGATTCAGAATTATAGCATATGCAATCAATGAACGATTTTGCAAAAAGAATTACACATGAAATATCTCTGAATACAGAAAAGAAGGGTGAGATAATTTCATCACATATTAATGCATTGCAGTAAAATGTGCTAGAGGCTGGTGTAAGGTTATTATGTCTCTAGATTTATCAAAAAATAGAAGTAGAACCTTCTGTTCTTTATGAATAGGTCTACTTTAAGCAAAGAATTTTTTGTGCCAGAAAAAAAGGGGAAAATATTATGAAAAAATAGTTCAATCCAAAAAAAAATTCTTGTGAACGGGGGAATAGAGTTCCAACGCTTTTTAGCAGTTTTTGTTGATCAAAACTGAAGGCCGAATTCAGAGTTCATGGGAACGCTGTGTGTCGGAATGCTTTTCAAAATTTATTGTTTCTGTTCAGGGGAGAACATCATATCAGACAGGCTCTCAAAGAATTGGTCTACAAAATCAGGTGACAGTTCGACCAAATTCGATAGTGCTGTAACTTGGCAGGTGTGAGAATGATTGCTGTCATCAAAGTCGGGATCAGCAATGCTCACAGAAGGTCGTACCTGGGTGATGTTGCTTTTGTCACTCGCTCCACTGTTACCACCTAGTCATAGTACAAGAGTCTCAACGAATGCCGTCATCAGGATTGGTAGCCTCTGGGGACAACACAATGCGTGAGCCGTTATCGGACTGAGCAAAGTATCGATATCCATTGGTACTGCTGATGGAAGTGCAAGACAGGTGTCCAACACGCATTCATCTCCGCATAGCATACATCGTAGTACAGGTAAGATGCAGGATTGCCATATCGGTCTGAATGAAAGGAACCAGGTCATGTTTAGATCTCTCAGCCTGGCCAATCCAAGGACTCTAGTTATTCTGTCCCAGTAGCGGATCGCTAGGATTGTTTCTTCCATTCCTGTCGGAGTCATGTCTGAGCTGTGGCTTGCCATAACGAAGCAGGAAGGTCAAAAATAAAATGCCTGCTACAAGTCCCAAAAATAGGGGTATGCCGCCAAGGACTGAATGGACAAAATTTGGAATTAAGCCCAAGACTGCTTCGAAGGGTGTTAGCAGTCCCGTGAAAACTGTCTTAAATATGCCTGGGATGCCTATGGCACTAGACATGTTAAGGATTTGGCTCAGCATTTCTACGAAATGCACGGGGCAATTTGTTGATAAAAGTTCATGTATCTCCGAAGCCGTCCTTGCAACTTGGAGATCATACGTTTCTTTTGATGACGTGATGGGCCCTGTTGTCTGCAAAAGCACAGACTTCATTCTGCTTAAAGTACCAATTCGTATAGAAGAGAAATTCAAACAAGGCCAGATGGGAGTCTCTATGTCTCCAGGGCCGCTCGGGAACAATGCTTGCATACAGCATTTGACCATGGATGTTACGTGGACGAGATAGGCTTTTCCTGGCAAAAGGCCACAACAGCTGTGATCCGTTATTAGAATGTAACTCCCATTTGCGAGTTGCATAAAGAAAGGCTCTATCTGCGTTGCAGGTGTGACATGTTGGTGGCATGAAAGGTTGTTAGAATTTCCTTCACAGGCTCCGTGTAAATTAATACCCTGGCACAAAAGTATACCGCTTAGTGAATGTTTACAATTTTCACCACTAAGAAATACATTTTTGTTGCTGTCACTATAGCATGTATGTGTGTATGGTAATTTCCATGTTGACTTAATATACCCTTTACCCAATCGTTCATACTGGCCAGTAGTTATGTATTCAAGGCAATTTTTAAATCGGAAAGTTGTTATCGGAATTGTGATAATCCCGTGTATTATCCATTCAATGACAGGACTTTCTGACATTGTCAATGGCAATCTCTCAAGTTTTTCGATGCTCAGGATTGTATAGTCTGCTCCTTTCTGTGCCAAGCTGATTTGTTTATCAGTAAGGTTAAAAATGGAAAACAATGACGTTGTGTTGATTAAACGCCAAGGCACATAGCCTGAACGAAGATTTTGCAGCGTCCAGCCTAACTGTACAATAGAACGTAATTGCGACTGGCCATGCTGTAACATTAGCAAGTCTCTGTCTATTATATCAAAGGCAGAGGATACAATATTGTCCAACAAATATATTCTGTAGGACAGAGTCATTAACCCATTGTCCACTACAGAAAGTGTTTTTTTCCAAATTAATACGATCAATTTCTCGTATTTTTTCAGCTGTTTCAATTTGTGTAAATTTCCAAGCCTCGTTGTACGCAGCATATATACTGGTCGCTATGAAACGCTTTTGACGCTGTTTGCGTGGTCCCAGAATGAAATCTCGCAAATCAGCACCATCTTTAAGTAAAGACATGTGTTGCTTAATTTCAGCCAGTGTGGATGATCCTAGCCATTCAAGGCAGAGTTTACCTACACTGTATGTTGTTACTATCCCTGGATGTTATCTCTGGGAGTATCTAGGGTCTTGTCTGGTCATTTTGAACCCTTTTGTTTTATTCAGGAATCTATCTTGACAGTTGTTTGTGTCAGTAGGCCAGATTAACCACTTTTTCCGATCAGGATGTGTTCTGTTTAAATGTAAAATTTTGGATACGTCTATCTCAATCTCTGTTGTTGCATTGTCAGGTATTGGCTTTGGAATAGACGGTTTGTTAAGGTCTTTGATCTTAGCTAGGCCAAGACAGGATGTTTGGTGAATTGTGTCATTTAAAAACATCATTTGTTCTGGTATCATGCAGGCTCGAAACAGTGCTTCTAGGCCTTGTACCTGCCACTCTTTTGTACCCCAGATGGTTTTTGTTTCAATGTTATTTTTTCAATAATCAAAACCAAATGTCATCATTTTCTCATAAAATGCTTCTGAATATATCAATTTAGTATTTGTCAGCATTGTTTTCAACCCTGTTTTATCTAACAATTTATAATAAAACGGTTCTGCATCACTGGTGTTAAACCCTGAGAAGTACCTGAATTTCTCATAGAATGTTTTAGAACTGCTTTTCGGTGGTGTTGCACAATGTTCCCATTGGTTATATTTTAAAACATTTCTAGGCTGTGCAGATTTATGCAAGTAATGATCACCATAGTGTGTGAAGCAAAACATCTGCTCATAACTAGACAAACCTTGTAAATAATCATGATCTGTGAATCTAGCTGACATTACTAAATCAGACATCATATTGTTAATACTTTCAAAGTCCCAATCATCAGAGAATGTACTAGGTTTTACAAAGTCACTTAAGGAAACCTTGAATTGATGAGGATACTTCAGGATCTCGACCGGACCATAGATTTCATAGTCAGTTTTCTCCCATACTACCCCACCAGGTATTGGAATGGCTGTGACATTTACTGTTGACAGTTCTCTTTTCTTTACGTGTGATGATCTGTGTGGTTTGAGGACTAAGTTGATGTTCTGACTTGCTGTGTCAATTCAATTGTAATAAACTTTCCTAAAATTAAAACTAAAATTCTGCATAGTAGGAGTATAAATACCCCCGAAATAATCCAATGCTCAATCAATGGTGCATCCAGATATACTTCTTTGATTTGATGAAAGAGTTCCGTTGCTTTTTCTTTAAAAGTCTTTTTTATTTCTGGCATCACTTCGGGGTTTTTTTGATCCTCGGAAAAGTTATCGAAGTTGATGAAATAACCAGAGGCAGTTCTGTCAATTGTTGGGATTGTTCTTTCAATTTGTCTCTCGGTAGCACATTCAGATGCCACATCATTGTAGACTGGTGTTTCTTGACGAACTGTTTCAATCTGTGTTTCAAGAGGCACGAGTTCCATGGCATTATTGCATAGTCCCTCTCTGTGCACTGCAGGCTAATCGAATGTGATAAGTCTTTCAGTTTGAACCTCTTGGATTGTTGCAAATTTGGGTATTCTGTTGTTTCTCGGGAGTCCACTGGGCCTACTGTTGATTATAGGCCACATGCTTGTGGTTTTACCAGGTCGATTGATACAACTCTGTTCTCCTTTTTACCAGCAAGGGGCGGTAGTACTACTGATCTTGTTCCGTTGATTGCTAAGACAGGTACTGCTTCTCTGTAAGAATGCCCAAATTCCTTCTTCACCGCTATTTTTTCTCTGACTAGATCCCCAATCTTTGGAATCCAGACAGGCCTTGCTGGGGCTGTTGCTGGTGGTGCCTCGTCAGTGGTAGATGGCTGTTGCTTTAACTTTATGTTGCTTAAGGATTTTCTTGTTTCATTCAAGTCCTGTAAAACAGCCAAACGATCTTTGATATCAAAGTCTGTTGTCTTTTCTTGTACCACTGATACCTGACTATCAAGGTCCTGAATTCGCATTCTAATTCCGAACAATAGTTCGTATGGGCTGAAACCTTTTAGAGAGTTTCTTGGCAAATTATTAAGACTGGTCTGGACACTTATTAAATGTTTAACCCACCCAGCGCCTGAACCTAATACCTTCACTGTTATAGATTGCTTTATGTCCCGGTTTTTTTCTTTCTACCACACTGTTCCCTTCGGGGTGTGACGGACAAGAATACCGCAACCCAACTCCCATGCTGGCCATGGCCTCCTTATAAGCTTGAGAGCTGAAAGCAGGACCCTGGTCAGAATGGAACATGGCAATTGCGTATGTGCCGATAAAGACTTGCAGATCTTTTATAACCGTTCTGGCGTCAGCCGAGCGCTGGAAGCCACATCCATATGAATCTCGTACACGAATCCACTGCGACCATGATATATTTATAGTTACCGTCCCTTTGTAGGGGACCACAGTGGTCCAGGTAAACACATGCAAATGGTTTATCTGAGATGAGAAGGGGTGTCTGCGCTGGTCGTTTCACTGTTGATACTTTCATTCTTTGGCATATTTCGCATTCTAATACATACTTCTTAGTATGTATCCTCATGCGAGGCCACCAATATCTCTGTTTTAATAGTGATATTGTTGCGGAAACGCCAGCGTGTGCAGAAGCAAGCCCTTTGTGTGCCGCTTTTATTAGTCCTAACCTGTGTTCCATGTTTGGAATTACCCTATCCCCCACTCCAGGGATTCGAGCAAAAGGAACATTATTTGTATCTGTTGAATAGAAGTACTTTTCTGGAAAGCCTTTTGGGAGTGTTTTCTTATCATCTTTTACTGACGCACTGACAGCTTGTAGAATGTCGCTGTCTATTTTTGTTTGTAATCGCAGCGCCATCAGCCAATGAATTCCCTGCAACGTGAACGCCATCACGTTGATGACTCAGAGTGTGTATCATGTGAGTCTTTTGTAGTCCTTTCTGTAAAAGAACTACCTGTTCCCAAAGCATTTTATGCTTAATTGTGCCACCTTTTGCATCTTTGAAACCATTATCCACCCAATTCTGCAAGTATTCATTATAAGATTGTACGCAATAATAAGAACCGCACACTATTAGTGTGGGGAATTCGCGATCGGTATTTTCTAGCGCCATCTTAAATGCTACCAATTCAGCTCGTTGAGCTGAGCAATCTCCTAGAGATTGTGTTTTGGTGACCATTAGTCTAAATTTTCCTTTGTGCCAACGACCTTTAACAATCGCGCACGCAGCACTGTAAGCTTGTTTGCTCCCAACTGCTGGTTGTGCTGATCCGTCAGTATATATAATACTTCCGTACTCTTCTAGAGGCAGTATTTCAATTGGCAGAGGACATTCATATTCATATTGTAAAAATTCCTGTGTCTTTAAGTTAGGATCAAATTCGTAAACTACGTCTGTTGCAGCAAGAGAATTAACCCACTGGATCCATCTCGGATGCAAAGCCTTAGCATTAGGAATGCTTGCTTTAGTTACCGCTTCTAAAGCCGGTATAGGTGTAACGATTACTATTCGTTTACCTTGTGCTAGGGCCCTTTCTTTCGCTACAGCAGTCTGAACCGCAGTTAGAATTTTCTCAGTTGAGCTGAATTTTATTTCAGCCTTTGTGTACAAATGTGATTTGTAAGCTATTGGTACCGTTTCTCCCTCATTAGAAGTCAGGTACGTGAATCCGCATCTTCCTGGGATGACTCGGATTACAAGATTGCGTGTGTTGTCACGTGTATCTAATTTTGTTTTTGCTAACATGTCTGTTTGCAGTGATCTCAAAATTTCTGTGTGTTTTTGAGTCCAGGTGATTTGTTTAGAATCAGGTTTAATTAGTTCGTAGAGAGGTTTAACTCTCTCTGCGTAATTTAGAATGTAAGTTCTTCCGAAATTCAGGAAGCCTAGAATCAATTGTAAGTTCTTCCGCGTTTTTGGAGCTTGGAGTACAGCGCACTTCTCTAAGAAGTTGTCCGCTAGGCTTTTTCCTTCACTTGATAATTCGTATCCTAAAAATAATACTGTCAGATGGGCAATTCGAGACTTTTTAAAGTTGAATTTGTAACCCTCTGCTGCGAACCCAAGTATAATGGTGTTCACTCTTTTCAAGTGAGTATCCAAGTCGTCGTCGGTTAGATAGATGTCATCGACATAAGATAATGCCTCGTCATCATACATTTGTAGTAACTCTGTTACTCTAGCTGAGAATAGTCCTGGGCTGTTCTTGAACCCCTGTGGGAGTCGACAGAAATTTTTCTGCGACCCAAATACTGAGAAAGCAGTCAAGTATCTACTTTTTGGTGCAATATTTTGACAAAAGAAACCATTAGATATGTATAATGTTGTTTTATATTTTTTCCTAACTATATTATTCATTAGGGCTGCACTATGCGAATTTTGAACTGCAAATGTTTTGCAACATGAGTTAAGGTGTCTGTAGTCCAAAACTAGACGATATGAATTGTCTGGTTTGGAGACAGGAAACAAAGGATTGTTCATTTGAGAGGTGCATGTTTCAATCACCCCCTGGTATTCAAGTTGATCTAAAATCTCCCTGACTTGTCTTTTGGCTTCTTGCTTAATGGGATACTGCCTTTGTGCAGTTGGTTGATTTTTTAACTGGATTTTGTGAGGAGGAGAGTCCTCATCCCATCCTACATGATTTTTATATAATGCCGGTGCCTGGGCTACTGCCCATTTCCTTGCATAAGTATATTTTTTGTGAATCGGAATGTGATTCGAGAAGGCAGGCATAATCATTTCTTCGCCAAGAGGGCACTCCCTGACAAACTCTGGGGGCCAGTCTTTTTCAGCTAACAGAATATCAAAGCCTTTTGAGAGTTTATCCCAAAATAGACTCCTTATTTTCCTAGTCTTATCGCCCTCTATACGCAATGTTATTTCGTATATCTTATGGGGCTCGCTAACTCTGGTGTCGGCAGTTTCAACCTGAATGTATTCATTCATGTCCACTGTCTCCAGATGACTCATCAAGATCTTGCGGGCTATACTGATTTCTGCTGCACTGCCTAGCATTGTCTGTGCCCACTCCCCGTTTTTCAACTGTGTCCTCAGTATTCTCTGCATGTTCGATTACTCTAATACTGGCTACCTTCTTTTTTGGAAATTGAGATTTTTTACTCTGAGCAGGTTTCTTGTCTTTGGACTTGGTGTGCTCTCCTGGGTCTGACCGTCCTCTTCTTTCCAATTTCTGCGAAAAAGATCGAGAGGGACGTGTATCAATACTTTGATATCTATCAGGTTTTTTCAGATTATCCCTATTTCTAAGGTTATATCTTTTCTCAGAGGGCTCCCTCTAGGGAGACTGGTGTTCTCGAGTCGGAGTTCTTTCCCTCCGTCGAGGAGACCTTCCTCTGGACTGGAAAACTTTTTCCTTGGGAGTGGATTGTTTATTTCCATCCCAGCTCTTTTTAGGAGTGTTTGAATTATTTTTAATAAATAATTTTTCAGGATTTTCGAGCAGTTGGGGCTTTACTGGTTTTCCACCCAAGCTGTCTCTACCTAATTCTTCATAGCATTTCTCTATGATTCTGGCAAGCTCAATTGGTTGATCTGTTATATCTGTTTCCTTCAACTTCTGGCGGATCGCCACAGATGCTGCTTCTACTTTTATATTGGCTAGTAATATAGCTGAGACCTGCTTAAAGTCTTTCAGTAATTTCATACCAAGAGTTAAAGCAGGTTCTGGACCGTATTCATTCTGAATCTGTTTTAGCACTTCTGTTATTACCGCCATGGACGGAACACCATGTGTTTTTGTGTAAATGGAAGCAAAGACTGTACCCCAAGTGTCACAGTCCTCCACGTGTGGTGCGACCCCCCATTGGAAGGCAGATGGTCAGAATCCTGTGTTTCTCAATAGGGGTAGTATTCGGAAATACTGCCTCTATTTGAGTAATTTTCTGCGCTAACCAGAAAGGAATTTGTTCCCATTTTATGGGTGTTTTACCAAGACATGACTGTATGTTCTGTGGTGTAATTTTATTGGTGTTCCCCTGATGAGGGGTCAGCTGTGGTGTATTAACAGCTGTTTGGACTGTAGCAGTCCGCATTACATATTGGACTAATTGCCTATGTATTTTAATTAATGTTTTTAGCTGTGCTAAAAGTTCTTCTCTAGACATTTTTGCAATTTCCGGATGTGGTGTGTAGCTGGCTAGAACCGGCCACGTTGCTCCTGGTCTACCTAGTGGACCGAGCCTGGTAATGTGATCATTATGTTTTAGGGCGCCTTTAAACCAAAGTAAGTGTTCTTGGTATTTTAATGGGATTTCAATCTCCTCAAAAGGAGCGTACTCATCCGATGGTTTCTCTATTTTGTAATAGTGAAACTCTTTTGTTCTAGCGTTTGCCGCTGGAAAGTTTATCCATGAATAGAATACCTCTGTCTGCCGATATTCGTGTGCCTCTATCACGAAAATTACTGTACCACCTTGTGGTGTCAGTCCGTTTTCTATAAGTTTTAAAGTTATAGATTTTCTTAAATTGACCGGGATGATTATTGCATCCGGTTCAGTAGTACCGTCGGGACCCTGCTGAGTCGCATCTACTGCTGGTGCAGCGGTTCCGTTTTCTAAATCTGACATTTTATTGTCAGAAAGGTTTTTGCAGAGTAGGTCTCCAAGGAGACAAAGATTAGGTGCACAATATTTTGGAACACTGTATCCTTCAACGTTGAATAAACCAGAGCTTTACATAGGAATCTCTTCCTACTAAGGTCGGGCGGATTTTAACCTTTCACCCACTCCAGACGTCTATTGCAGTATTTACGGGAGAAAGGGGTCTGTGTGAAAAATGCACGACTGAGTTACTCTAACGTCTTGCGTTAGTTTATCGCCTTACCAAACGTTTGGGCACCATGTAGTGTAGTTCCTATTTTCCCAATAGGCCCTGCGCATTGGAATAACATAAACAGTAGTATCGACGTAGAAGTGCGGATCTTCCAGGCCTCTACTGACTATGCTAAACTTAATTGGGTTTATTACCAACTAGCTCAGAGGTCACTGGAAACTTTCTTGACTGAATAGGAAGTGATCAGCTTCCCTGGTACAGACAAGAAGGGATTCAGTTTTCCAACAACCGTGCAACATGACAACTTTGCTCCTCAGATAAGAGTCAATCTTTAGAGTCGTGTAAAACAATAGAAAGTTATTTTACTCAGTCAGTTGTTGTGCAGATTACTTTCACAATATGTAGAGAATAGAGAGACGGGCATTTTCAATAAAAGGTATTATTTATTGAACAGTCTTTCTTCTCGTACAAGAGAAATGAATTGCCACAATTGCAAGACTTGTTATTATAAAAAGTACGTACAGTAAGATGAGTATTGCGAAATAATACTGTAAAAGCATTGATATGGTTTCTTAGCCATACAATGGTTTAAAATGAATAAAACATACATACATTCATATATACATTAGGCTAACACACTCAACTGGTGCTTCTAACTACGCCTACCCCAGTGTACCTGACCTAAGCCTAATACTTGGGAGGGGAGTAAGTAAGTAGCTTTAAGTTAAGTTGGTTTTGCCAAGGTTTGCTTCAAGAATTCTCTCTAAGGGTTTAGTCAACACCATACCTCTGGAATAGAATGTTGGAGGTCTGGTATCCCCTCTCAGGAACTCGATATCCCAGTCACCCGCAAGGGTGGGCTGGAAACGCCGGAGCTGGATTTTCTCGGCAGGAGAAAAAGACAGCGTCTCTCTCAGCGTGTCGAGGAAGAGGAGGAGGGGCAGCGTCCGCGGGCAGCTTGCATCTGTTGGGCTCTTGCAGGGGACGGCTGTTCAGCGCCTGTGTTCATCACACCATCGTTCGCTCGTTAGCAGCGATAGTAGCAGTGATAATGCTATCATCAGCTTCAGCGATGTAACCGCATCAATGGCATTGAGGCAGCATCAGCTTAAGGCAATGTTGGTAATATTTATACCTGAAAGGTGCCTTGTTTGACGTAAGTTTTTGGACATAAGACGTCAATTAAGATGTCACTAGGAAGTGATCATCTATCAGTGCTCATTAGAGTTCTATTACTAATCAAAACATAGCAAGCGGGGTTTTCCCAGGTTGCTGAGTTTTTATCTTGTTGAAGAACTCGGAGTGTTAATCTAGGAATCTTAGATAGTAACTTCTGCTATGTCATTTGCACTAATGAGCTGCAAAGGAAGTTGCAGAGGAAGCGATTCTGAAATGTGGCTCTGTTCGTGTGAGGCCAGAGACGAGTTTCTGAATATTGCATTTGATCGGTTATGCCAATATAGGGAATAAATGGATTTATAGCCGTATAGGGGCATAAGGTCACAGTATCGATCAGGGTCCTAGATTAGAACGGGACACCGATATGGTAAAATATTTACACTACGCATGCGAGTGTCTGTGGCAAGCACTGACAGTCGGGCTTAGTCTAAGGTCTATGTGCATTAGACCTAGCAATGGTGTGTGTTTGTATGTGCAAGGTCAGCCTCTCCAACATCTGACCCTGTTTTTTCTAACCTCTTTGTAGTGAACGACATAGCTGTAAGAAACAAGACAAGACTCTTCACCTAGGAATTGCAGGTGACCCTAGTACTTGTCTGTGAATTGTGTTTCTTAGCTTTTCACCAATTATTATTTCTTTTTATATATGCAGTAGCATTTCTTTGTTGTAAGGTCCTGAAGAAAGCAAGGACACCTTTATCCACACATTGCTGAAACATGTCCACCTGGTTCCACCTCTAGACAGCGCATTTCTTAAACTGTCTGAACATAAGATTTTTAATATTGGCAGAGCGAGTATCACCTGAATAAAGACTGTTCTATACTCCCTCATCCAATTTTATACACTTTTTCCTATATTATTTTTGCACATAACCCTTTTGTTGCACTGCACTCCTCCAGTCACATCGCACTTCACCACTTATTAGTCTTGAGAAGTGGTACACCATACTACTGCTCTTTCAATAGAAGAGATCTATTCCACATCTTGGTCTCTTTCTGCTTGAAAAGAACACATCTATGTGGATGGTTTTGGAAGACTCCCAAATGATGAAGGGCGGTTCCGAGTGGTGACTGATGGGTATCTCTGACCATCCACTAGGATGTCATTGAATGCTGCTTTTATAGGGTAGTATAGGGGCCTTCTGTTGCCTGTTTGAATTTTGCACATTACAAACCCCCCTTTTTTCCCAGACCCTCTGGTACTCTTTTGTTGTTTTGCATTAGCCGAGGCCTGTTTGCTCCACTCAAGAAGCCGACTCTGCCATCAACTAGAGCTTACGTGGGACAGCTCATGAATGACTCCTGGTCATCGTCATCGTTGCCTAGTCCACGCTGCTGAAGAGACAAGCTACACGACATCACCTGTTGGCACCCGACAATGCCTGGTTCCTTCCTGGTTCCACGCCGGTCACTGGCTAGTGACTGTGAACATTGTCCCCTCTGCTTTCAGGTCTTCACCTCTTCAGATCCACCCTTGGATCCACCGGAACTCTTCACATCAGGTGGCCTGCAGCATCAACACTCCAAGGCTCCCTCTGGACTCCTGCAGAAACCCGACACACTTTGGCTCCACTGCACCCGCTTCCTGTGGGTGAGGGAACGCTGGCACTCCGGTGCCCCTGAGTAGTTTAACACTCCTAGTGTCCAGATTCCAAAGGGTTAAGTCCTAGACTGACCGGAAGACTTCCTACCTTCACCTTTTCAACTTTTACGTATCCATTGACTTCAATGTGAACTGCTTCTAACTTTGCGCACTGCAAACCAGATCCCGTGGGCCTCCTAGTTCCTAACTTGAGTTAGTCCAGCATAGCCCCAACGATTCCCAAGGCACTAGGCCTTACTTCCTTTCGACTTGTGGTACTTATACCACTTCTTTAGTATATGGTTTTAGGGGCCACCCGGGCCTATCTATATTTGTGCCACTTTTGTATACTTATCTATTGAATTGTTTTAACGTGTTTGCTTCTGAGCTCATAAAGAGTTCAGGGGACTATTTGTAGTAATAAATACATATATATTTTGAATATATATCCTGTGTGGTGTCCTTTCACTTGGTGTTCAAGGGGGTTACATATGGTAATACAGCTGGCTTCATATGCCAAAAGAGTTTAGCCTAAGACTGCTTTGTCCACACTACCACTAGGATAGCTGGTCTGTAAGGTTGACTTACAACCAATCACCATAAGGGTTGTTTGGACTGATACAAGGTGGTCACTAGAACTAGTGAACATCGTATATCAGGCCAACTTCTCACATTGGTGGGCAGCGGTTGGGATTTGAGCTTGCTGTTGTTTTACCATTGTAATCTTTGCCAATACCTTGTGAAAGATCATACAGGTACCTATAGGTACATATAAAACAAGATAGTATATTTAAGTTCTACTGAACTTAGTGTTGTAGAGGAAAGGGCTTAGCACACCCTGACTACAACTACTAGAGAGGGTTTAGTAGAACACACAGAGTAGGTAGATTGCAACACATCCACATCACTAGAGCAAATGGCCGGCACAGAAGGAACCAGTGGGATTCCAACTGTGGAGGTTGACCAACCCCAGGCACCATCCAGATTTGCTTTTCTCACCTTTCAGGAGTTGAGAAATGTGTGTTCAACAGGGAAGCTGAAACAAGGGTCCAACCCTACCACTCAGCAACTCCTAGAGCTCTTGGAACAGTCTGAGGCTCTAAAAACCTCTGAGCCAGTCCCTAAGGATGATGAAGAGGTCCTGACTCCAACAGAAGATGCTAGGGATCCCCTTGTCCTCATTGAGGATGATGACAGTGGTAACCATGATGATGATGATAATGATGATTCAGATCAGGTAGAGGAAGAGTCTGATGGAGGAAGGTGTAGCGTCCAGCTACAATAAACACAACTACTATTCTGGTATCAACTGGAGCTTTATTATTGGCATGTTACTCCTACCTCGTCCCTGCTCTAACTAACCATATCCTGCGTCCACTCCTCCTCTTCCTCTCGCCCCCTAGCTCCTCCCACTCCCAGCTACTAGTGTGCCAACTTTATAACATCTCCCCCTTTTGTAACAAAACAAACAGAACATACTGACTTCTTAGTCCATCTCCACGATCAGTCTCTTGGGTGGACGTATGTCACGATGAGGTCGTGGCGACCTGGCCCTCAGACCATCAGTACTCAATGTCTCAGTGATCGGAGCAATGTTCTCTTGACCATTTGGCTGTGGTTCTTCAACTCGGGGATTGTTTATGTCACTCATCATGGTTCTCGAGGTGTCTGTTGGCAGTTTCTTGAAGTGCGAGATATTTCTCGTAACTCGCCGCTGCTCAGACTCCGCAGTTACCATAGTCCCTTTCCTTCGGGTGACCACCAGCGGTTCATCCTTGAATGGACAGTCAGTCTTTTTCTGCGTCTCTTGCTTGACGATAACATTGTCCCCCTCATTTAATGATAATGACCGTGCTCTCCTCCGGTTGTCGGCATAGGCCTTCATTTTTCTTTTGTTGCGGTCATCGGTGGCTCTCATTTCCCACGAGTCCATCTCAGATAATGATGCTTCCAGGGCTCCATCCCACGTGGGAATGCGATTCCTCATGGGACGTCCCAGCATGAGGGTCGCCGGGCATTGGCCAGTCGTAGCATGAGGAGTTGTACGATAAGCTCGAAGGACTTCATTGAGTGCTGTTTGTAAGTCTTTCCCTTCCACGGTAGCATGTTGGAAGGTCTTTTTGAGGGTGGCCATGAACCTCTCAATTGTCCCATTCGCCTGTGGCCAGAGAGGCGTGATCCTGCGGTGATGAAAGTCCAGGTGCTTCGCAAAAGCAGCAAAGTCATTTCCGTTGAAAGGAGGTCCGTTGTCTGATTTGACGATCTTGGGAACTCCCCACGCTGCAAAGACTTCATCAAGGACTTTGAGAGTACTGGCAGTGTTCGTGGACGACACAAAACAGGCAATGGGGTACCTGGAATACTCATCAATGATGGCCAGCACATATTTGCCAGATGACAGGGGTCCATAAAAGTCTATGGCGATTTCTTGCCATACACCACTAGGCAGGCTGGTCATACGTAAAGGAGCTGGAGGATCACCCTTGCTGGTGAGTTGGCAGAGATGGCAATCTTTCAAGGTGGCTTCCACTAGTTGATCAAGGAACGGAAACCACACTCGTTCCCTTAGTGCTCGTTTGGTCGACACTATTCCTCGATGTCCTTCATGTGCAAGAGCAACCACTCCTTGTCTCAGTTGAGTAGGAATTACAATCCTCTGATCACGCAGCAATATGCCATCAGTCGTGACGGAAAGCTCACCACTCACATGCCTGAAGGCTTGTAGTTCACGTTGAGTCGATGAATCAGTTTCATCGTCCTGAGGATCATGCCTCCATCGATTGTTGCGGATTTTGTGAAGGACTCTCTGCAAGATGACGTCCTGTGCTGTAATCTCCCGAATAGTCTCCATAGGGACAGCTGGAGGAAGAGCTTGATCTGTTACAAAATGAATGTACTCTTCCGCAATGGAGGATCTGGAAGCTGATGATGGGAGAGGATGCCGGGACATGTAGTCCGCTGGATTTTCAGACTTCCCTGGTTTGTGAAGTATAGTGAAGGTATATTCTTGTAACCGTAGGCCCCACCTTTCGATCCTCGGGGGCATCTTGGATCTTGGATTTCCATAGATGGTGATGAGAGCTTGATGATCTGTAATTAGAGTGAAATGTTTTCCGTAAATAAAGACATGAAAATGTTCACATGCCCATACCACGGCTAGGCTTTCTTTTTCAGGTTGGGAGTAGGCTCGTTCCGGCTCAGTCAGACTACGACTCGCGTAGGCAATGATGCGGCGTTGATCTGAGTCATTTTCATATTGTGCCAGGATCGCTCCCAGTCCCACCGGACTTGCATCTACAGTTATTTCAGTTTTTCGCTTTGGGTTGAAATATGACAAGTGATTCGCCGATTCCACCGCCTTCTTGATTTCCTTGAATGCCTGCTCACATTGGGGAGTCCATTCAAACGGCTGACCCTGCTTGGTTAGCATGCGGAGGGGGTGGCTGATCGTAGCGTAATCCTTAATGTAGCGAGCACAATAGCTGGCCATCCCCAGGAACGATCTGAGGTCGCTGACATCTCGGGGACTCGTGGTGTTGTTTAAAGTCATGATTTTGTCAGGATCAGGTTTCATGCCAGCACCAGAAAAGATGTGACCGAAAAACTTCAGCGTGGCCTGGTGAAACTCGCATTTCTCTTTGTTCAAAGTCAAGTTGGCTGCCACTAAGGCATGGCAGACACGATTGAGTGCAATGTCGTGTTCTCTGACATCAGAACCATAGACAAGGATGTCATCGCTATAGTTGAGCGTGTTTGGAATATTTTGAATGACTTGCCGGATCATTTCCTGAAATATCTCGGCTGCCGAGGACACACCGAAGCTCAGTCTTTTGTATCTAAACAACCCCATGTGAGTTGCAAAAGTAGTGATATATCTAGACCCCGCTTCCAATTCCAGTTGATGATAACCTTTATTCAGATCCAATTTGGAAAACACCGTGGCTCCGTTAAGTGCTGCGATCATGTCGCTCAAGTGTGGCCCCGGGTGCCGCTCTCGTTCTATCGCAGTGTTGGGCAAGCGCATGTCCACACAGAGTCTGACTTTGTTGGCCGTGCCCTTTTTGGGAACGATGAGGACCGGCGAAACCCATGGGGTCGGGCCATCAGTGCGTTCGATGATGTCCGCAGCCAATAGATCTTGGAGTTCTTCCTCAACAGCGGCCTGTAGGTGAAATGGTACCCGCCGAGGGTGTTGGGCGACAGGCCTGACTTGTTCGTTGATGTGTAGTCGTACTTGACAGTCTTTCAATTTGCCCAGACCTTGAAACAACCTGGGAAATAGGCGAGTCACGTCTCGGATGTCGCTGACTTTGAAGAGAATTTCCACCAGGTGGAGTCGTTCAGCAGTTGGTAGACTCAAAAGGCAGTCTGCTTCAGGGCCCTTGATAACATGGATGACTGCTGATATAGTTGTGCCGTCGTGTGTAAGCGTCGTTGAGAATTTCCCTAGGCAGGGAAGTGGCTTCTTAGCCATCCACGTGAAGACTCTCACAGGTGCAAATGTCAGGGGGGGTCGCGGACTCATCCTTTCATATTCAGTAACTGGAATGTAATTTAAGGAGGCACCAGAGTCTAGTACAAACTTTGAGTCGTGATTTCCAACTTTGATGTCCAGCCGAGGGTATCTCTTAAGCTGGTCCGGGTCTGCTGCCAAATTCAGGTATTCAATGGTGTAAACAGAATCTCGGGACGAAGGTCTGGATTCTCTGGAAGGTGACCTCCTCTCCCACCGAGACCGACGTGACTCTCTGCTGGAGTGTGACGATTCAGGGGACCGCTCCTTCTGATCTTGGACAGCTCGCACATGATGTCTTCGAGTGTCGGACCGCGACACTCTTGGAGCTCTGCTTCGTGTGTCAGATCGTGTAGTACCTGAGTGGCCACTTCGCTTCTCTTTGTTGTATTCCCCGCACATTGCTTCGAAGTGGTTAGTGCGACCACACTTTCGACATCTCTGGCCCATGGCCGGGCAGCTGCCCACATGAGGGTAATCATACCCACATCGGTAGCACTTTCTCACTCTTTCCTGTCGTCTCTCCTTCCTCCATGGTTCTTGACGTTGATGGCCTGATTGCTCTTGACGGGAGGATGTGTGCGACCTCCATTGTTTGTCTCTGGAGCTTCTTCGACTGTCACTCCGGGCGTGTACGCGTCGTGCCTGTTCATGACTCCCTTTGTGTTCCGTTTCCATGACGGCGGCGTACTTCTCCGCCTGATCATAAGCTCGTGTCATCTCCTCTATTTCATCCAATCCATGCGGTTTCCTCAGTAGTCGCCTCCTAAGTTGATCCGAATGACATCCGTCTATTATTTGGGATTTGATGGCAGCGTCAGTAGAGAAAGAATCAAATTCACAGTACTTGGCTAGTCTCCGCAGACGCACCATGAAGGCACTCATGGGCTCATCCTTCCCTTGCCTGGCGGAGTGAAATGTGTGTCGTTCATAGTCTACATTTCTCTTGTGAAGAAACTTCTTGTTTAGGACCTCACACGCTTTAGCATAAGTATCTACGTCGGCAGCAGGCAGGTCTTTGAGTATCTTGACTATCTCTCGCCCCGCCAGATTGCGCAGAATAATCAGTTTCTTTTTCTCATCAGTGATGTCCGAACCTTCAATATAGTCTTCAAACTCTTCCAGCCACTCTTGCCATTTGGGGCCCATGCTCCCTTCCGTTGTTACCTTGATAGGAGCGGGTGCTCGCAAAAGCGATCCACTGGGTGGAGGTTGAGCATCTTCGTCGGCCATTCTGCAGCGATCTCACTTGTCTTTGCCAATGCTTGTTTATTTTGCCAACGCTTGTTTCTTGTAGTCGCCAATGCTTGTTTGCTTTACCAATGCTTGTTTCTTTCAGTCGCCAATGCTTGTTTATTTTGCCAATGCTTGTTTCTTGTAGTCGCCAATGCTTGTTTATTTTGCCAATGCTTGTTTCTTGTAGTCGCCAATGCTTGTTTGCTTTGCCAATGCTTGTTTCTTGTAGCCGCCAATGCTTGTTTATTTTGCCAATGCTTGTTCCTTGTAGTCGCCAATGCTTGTTTACTTTGCCAATGCTTGTTTTCTCACCAGCGCCTGACTTCAAAATGGCCGCCGTTGACTTGCACAGGGTTGTCCTTACTAGGCGCCTGACTTCAAGATGGCCGCCGTCCTTGCAGGCACACACGAGGCTGGCTCTCCAGGCTCATTCACTCGGGGCACTCAGAACTCACCGGCGGTCGGCTTCTGGGGCAGTCCACGCCAGGATTCACTTCTCCACCACCACCACGGACATCAGGTGAGATCGGGGTGGGCTCCCGACTTGCCTTAGCAGTTCCCGCGTTCTTCCGCCGAAGGCCTCCCAAACCTCACGCATCGGGCGTGAGGTTTTCCGATGTCCACTTTCGCTTGGACTCAAATCTTAGCGCTCTCAGCAGCGCTTGCTGGCAGCGCGTCGTGAGTGTCGTCCACGCCTCTGGGGCACTCCACGGGGTCGGAGTGGGCTCCCGATTCCTGTTCGCCAGTCTTGCACTTGGGTCACACGCTTCTAGTGTGCAGTGCGTTTTCAGCGCGACAACTGCTGGGGACAAGGCGATTTCTCGAGGCTCTGCACAGTGGGGTTTGCTCAATCCCACCCTCGTCGCCAGTTGTAGCGTCCAGCTACAATAAACACAACTGAAGGTATAGCCAGGGTACAGTCAGGAGGCTTAGCCAGGCTAATCTAAGTCACCTTGGAGCTGAAGATGGGCCAGCCCCATTCAGGCCTCCAAGTAGACTTAACCAGGGGTATAGGAGGAACAGGAATCACTCAAGTGACTCCCAGCACTCCAATGCCTCTAATGGCCCTAGAGTCCCTACTCAGAGAGGGATGACTTCCCCTCAGAGGAGAGGACATGAGGCCAAAATGAAGGAAGCTGCTCTTAGGATTCAAAGACAGGAACTTGAGGTTGCCCTGGCCAAAATGAAGCATGCTCGTGCTAGAGAGCATAGAGAGAGTGGGTTAGAACCCACTGGTGGCAGCAATATCACTAAGGATAAAGATAGGTCCTATGATACTAGAAACCTAAGCAATATTGTGCCCCCTACAGAGAAGGGGATGACATCCACAAGTGGATAACTGCTTCGGAGAGGGCCTGCAAAGTACAGCAGGTACCCCAAAGTCAGTGGGCAGCAATCTTATGGCACTCCTTTTCAGGAAAAGGCAGAGATAAGCTCCTAACATTTAGTGATGGGGATGCTAACAACTACTCTGTCCTTAAGAGTGTTCTGATTGATGGGTTTGGCCTAACCACTGAACAATATAGGTTGTTGTTCAGAGATGCCCAGAGGACACAGACTCAGGACTGGACTGATTTTGTAGATTGTGCTACTAAGGCTCTGGATGTCAGGGTCTGATAAATGTGCCTGCCCAGATGATGAACTACATCTACCAGAATGCTTTGCACCTTGGGGGCTGTTGACAGAGTGCATAAAGACATGTGGGACCTTGCAATAGGTGCTCGTGATTTGTCCAATAGTATGCTGTTGTTGGCGGACGCCCTGTCCCCGCGGATCTGCTGGGAAGGTGAGGTTCGTCTTTTTGCTCTGCGGCTGTAGAGCAAGCTGGAAGCGAGACAGGTGTTGACTGTTCTTGCGTGAGTCATCCGCAAGGCGCGTGAGACGCCGGATTGCTCCCTCAGCGCACTTGCGGAACTGTTGTTGTTATTCCGTGAGGAACTTGGAGACGCCGGATTGCCCCCTCCGGTTCGCTCACGCTTATAGCCTAGAACTGTGTTCTCGGCACCGGCTGGTGCTTTGTTTGTTCTTTGCGTGTGAGACGCCGGATTGCCCCCTCCACGCCTTTGGGTTATTTTTGTTACTTTTCCGGACGTGCATGTGAAGACGCTTGGATTTCCCCCTTCACTGCACGCCGGGTCTATGAGCTCATTTGATAAAGTAATTACCGAGATTAGGAGACGCTGGATTGCCCCCTCCTAATTCGGTTGTGATAAACATTGTTTCCGTATAACTTATTCAGAGTGAAAAGCCGGGTGGCTGTATTTCAGTTTGGTTACTCTATCATTTCTATCAGGAACATCGGAGATTCTATCTAAAGATAAAGAGCGGAGGAAGAGCCTGTTCCTTCCTTATTTCCTTCAGTGATCTCATTACTACTTCCCCTTCTTTGGCAACTGGTGAGTGAATGAGTGCTGGGATATTAGAGCACATACACCTAAAACATAGGGGGTTACCAGAGAGTTATAACCATTGTTTTGTTGTTCTACCTTTAGCTGAAGAAGGGGTACAAACAGGGGAAGAGCCATATCCTGAGCAGTATCAGGTGAGGGTTCGTGATAACAACAGTGAGTTGAAGAGTAGAATAACGGGGGATTTAGTTAACGCATGCCTCTTGTCATTTCAGGTCCCTGTCCCGGATGTTCCTGTCCTTCGACCCATATTTTCCCTCGCCTGACTACCTTGCACTCTGAGGTAATTAGCTAGAGTGCAGGGGCGTCTGGAGGTGGACCCATTAGAGCATCATTCCGACCCTGAGGATCAACAGCCGTGACAGAATCACAAGCCCACGTTGTTAATACCTCCTGGTCGGAAGAAGGCTCTAGCTATGGCAACTATGGACGACGTGCTCCAGGCTCTGTTGTTGGTACAGCAGGAACTGGCGTCGTCCAAGTTGGAGGTCACTGCCTTAAAAGAGAGGTTAGACCGACAACAGGTTAATCCTTTCGATGCAGCACCAGGTGGTCGCACCATTCAAGTAACGGTGCCTCCTCCAATTCCTTTAGCCAGTCCAGAGAGGTTCTCTGGTGACCCTCAGAGAATTCAAGCCTTCCTAACCCAGATCACCCTTCATTTTTCGTGTAGGCCGGCTTCGTTCCCCAATAATATGTCCCGAGTGGCGTTTGCCATTTCCTACTTGTCCGGGGATGCAGCGAATTGGGCTGTTCCCTTTGTTAAGAACGATGATCCCATCTTAAATGATTGGTCAGCGTTCCGTAGAGAGTTCGAACGGGTGTTTGATCGGAGAGCGACAACACTTAGTGCAGATAAGGAACTATTGGGGCTCCGACAAGGGAAGAAGGATTTAGTGTCATATATGACTACTTTCAATCGTCTTGTGACGGAGACAGGCTGGCCAGAAGACAAAAGGATGGCGTTATATTACCAGGGCTTGTCTGATGAGTTAAAAGACATCATAGTACAGATTGATCCCCAACCTACGACATGTACTGATTTAATCAATCTCACCTTGCGCCTGGACCATAGAATAGGGGAGCGGGGAGGCGACCGAAGGAAACATGATAGGCCCTCTGATCCAGTGAGTCACTTACTTCCGCCGGCTCCGCGGGTTGGAGACAGTTCAACAGAACCTATGGATGTTGGGGCCATCCGATCCCCTCTTACGAAAGCCGAAAGAGAGAGCCGCCGCTCTCAGGGGCTATGTATGTATTGCGGGAAGAAGGAACACTACGTTAAGGAGTGTCCCTCCAAACCCAAAAGGTCCAAAACCTTTTACTCAGCTAAGAAGGTGGCTCTTACCACTGTTGATCTTGATACCAGTGTCGAGAGTCCTTCCGTGAGTGATGGGCAGAAGACAAAAGAATGGAGACTCACATCATTGGCCTCGGTAGATGGCAAGGCCCCTATAACACATATTGCCTTATCCTCCTTATTGTTGAGCCAGGGCAAAGAACATGCAGTGTGGAGCATGATAGACTCAGGGGCTACTGGGAATTTTGTGGACGAAGGCCTTGTGCGCTCTTTGGGGCTGGGCAGAGTGACTACAAAAAATCCAGAAACCGTGTTGGCAGTAGATGGTACCCCCTTGAAGTCTGGTCCTATCATTGAACGTACTGAAGAGGTGGTATTGGTTCTGGAGAACAGTATTGTCAAACATACTGAGAGTATCGTTTTGAACATCATCGAGGCTCCGCAATACGAGCTGATACTGGGTATCCCATGGTTAGAAAAACACAACCCTTCCATAGACTGGAGAGAAAAAACTGTGAGCTTTCGGTCGGAGGAATGTCAGACCACTTGTATGAGTACCCCTTCTTCACATACGATAGCCTTGGCCCAGATAACACACATAGCCACTGCGGTGGAAAAAGTAACCGTCCTACCTAGAGAATACCACGAGTACAGTGAGGTGTTTAGTGAAGCACAGGCTGAAGTACTCCCTCCCCATAGGGAGTACGATTGTAGAATAGATTTGGTGGAAGGCGCTGTTGTTCCCTCTTGCAGGGTGTACGCCTTGTCAGAGCTTGAGTCCAAACATCTGCAAGAATACCTGACACACTTTAGTACTATAGGGTTCATTAGACCTTCCCGTTCACCGGCAGCGTCCCCTTTGTTTTTTACGACGAAGGCCAATGGGGAGTTACGTACCCTCATTGACTATCGCCAGTTAAATAAACAGACCATAAGGAACCGGTACCCTCTTCCCCTCATCCCTGTGCTACTGGACCAGGTGAGAGAGGCAGTGATCTACACACGGTTGGATCTCCGTGGTGCCTACCACTTGGTCAGGATTTGTAGCGGTGATGAGTGGAAGACGGCCTTCAAGACCAGATATGGTCTCTTCGAGTACCTGGTAATGCCGTTCGGGCTTTGCAATGCCCCGGCGGCATTCCAGTACTTCCTTAATGATGTTTTGAAGGAATACCTGGACCAGTTCGTCATCGTATATATAGATGACATCCTTGTATATTCTGATTCACGTAACCAGCACACTGGTCATGTTCTCCTGGTGTTACAGAGGCTGTTGGAATACCGGCTCTACTGCAAGCTCAGTAAATGCGAGTTTGATGTAGAGGAAGTGGAATTTCTGGGGGTTATACTCACACCTAAGGGGTTTCACATGGCAGAGAGGAAGGTTGATGCGGTGAGTGCATGGCCAGTGCCAAAGAGCGTGAAAGAGGTGCAATGCTTTCTTGGCTTTGCCAATTATTACAGACGTTTTATTTCACAGTTCTCCTTGTTGGCTTCACCCATCACCAAGTTGTTACGCAAAGGAGTTCCCTTTCAGTGGAACACCGAAGCCATGAGGGCGTTTGAACTGTTGAAGGAAGCGTTTGTTTCTGCCCCTATCCTGAAACATCCTCAACTGGACTTGCCTTTCATAGTGGAGGCGGACGCCTCTGATGTCGCAGTAGGAGCAGTCCTATCGCAAAGAGATAGGGTCACAGGCCAGTTACATCCAGTTGCCTTCCTGTCCAGGAAATTGAACTCCGCTGAAAGCAACTACTCAATTTCTGAAAAAGAACTGTTGGCAATAAAACGAGCCTTCCAAGAGTGGAGACATTACCTGTGGGGGTCACAACACACCATAACGGTGTATTCCGACCACAGGAATTTGTTGTTCATGAAAACGGCTCGTCACTTATCGCCACGACAAATGAGGTGGATGCTGTTTTTCGCGGAATATAATTTCATCGTCACCTTTCGGCCTGGAACTGAAAACAAGAAAGCAGACTCACTTTCCAGACTAGGGGGAGAACAGACATCGGAAAAAGAACAACCAAAAGCGATCATTGCACCCGAGAAAGTGGTTTGTTTAATAACAGCTGATCGCTTTATAGAACAAGTACGGAAAGAACGAAACCAAGTGCAATGGCAGAAGTGGGTGAGCCAGAACCGCCTCCGAAGTCTACAACACGGGGTCCCCTTGCATGGAGGGAAATTGTTTCTTCCCTCTCACGATCTACGGCTTCAGGCATTCAACTGGTGTCATGGGGAAGTGCTGGCCGGGCATCCGGGGGTGACAAAAACCATCCATCTGGTAAAGCGACACTTCTGGTGGGAGACAATGTCGAGAGATGTAGAAAAGTGGATTGGACACTGCGATACTTGTGCAAGGGCAAAAGGGATCATTCCATGAGTCGTGGGAAACTCAGACCACTACCCACTCCGTCCCGTCCTTGGCACACCATTAGCATGGACTTCATCGTAGGGTTGCCTATGGACCAAGGTTACAACGCTATCATGGTGGTGGTAGACAGTTTGACAAAAATGGGACACTTTATTCCATGCAAAAATCTTCCTACTGCCAGTCAAACTGCTCAATTACTGTTGACACAGGTGGTCCGGATACACGGAATTCCTCGCGTGATCGTCTCAGACAGGGGACCACAGTTCGTGGCTCGGTTCTGGCGTATGTGGTGCAAGGCGCTGAGGGTGGAGGACGCTCTATCCACCAGTTTCCACCCTCAGACGGATGGACAGACCGAAAGACTGAATCAGACACTAAAACAGTACTTGAGGTGCTATTCAGAAGAAGCTAGCCGTTCTTGGGTCTCTCTTCTCTGGCTGGCTGAGTTGTCCTATAATAATGCATGGCATAGCTCAACTGGGGAAACACCGTTCAAGGCCAATACAGGCTTTCATGCTAACACCCTTCCGTTAACCATACCAGAGGAAATTCAGAACCACCCTACGGTGGCCGCCCATGTGAAGGCCTTGTTGGAGTCACATCAACGAATACAGAAAACCCTTGTCCGAGCAAAGACCGTATACAAGAAATGGGCGGATAAGCATCGACAGGAGAGTCCTTTGTATGAGGTCGGGGACAGAGTTTGGTTGTCCACAAAGAACATTCGATTCCGTTATCGCAGCATATTTCACCCACGTTTCATTGGTCCGTACGTGGTCATCAAAAGGATCAATCCCGTGGCCTACAAATTGAAATTGCCCATGTCCATGAGAATACATCCTGTGTTTCACAGCAGCCTGTTGAAGCCGGCTGGTTCTGTAAGGAGCAAGGCCGCCCCGCCGGTGCTGAGAGATGGCCAACTGGAGTACGAGGTGCGTCGCATCGTGGATGCGAGGCTCCGTCAGGGGAAGCTGTGGTTCCTTGTCGCCTGGAAGGGATACGGCTCAGAGGATGACTCATGGGAGCCCAGTCATGAAGTGCATGCCCCTCGATTGATCCGTTCATTCTATGCCCGTAATCCGGGAAAGCCTGGTGCTAGGAGGCACAGGGCGGGGGGGCATACTGTCAGGGTCTGACAAATGTGCCTGCCCAGATGATGAACTACATCTACCAGAATGCTTTGCACCTTGGGGGCTGTTGACAGAGTGCATAAAGACATGTGGGACCTTGCAATAGGTGCTCGTGATTTGTCCAATAGTATGCTGTTGTTGGCGGACGCCCTATCCCACGCGGATCTGCTGGGAAGGTGAGGTTCGTCTTTTTGCTCTGCGGCTGTAGAGCAAGCTGGAAGCGAGACGGGTGTTGACTGTTCTTGCGTGAGTCATCCGCAAGGCGCGTGAGACGCCGGATTGCTCCCTCAGCGCACTTGCGGAACTGTTGTTGTTATTCCGTGAGGAACTTGGAGACGCCGGATTGCCCCCTCCGGTTCGCTCACGCTTATAGCCTAGAACTGTGTTCTCGGCACCGGCTGGTGCTTTGTTTGTTCTTTGCGTGTGAGACGCCGGATTGCCCCCTCCACGCCTTTGGGTTATTTTTGTTACTTTTCCGGACGTGCATGTGAAGACGCTTGGATTTCCCCCTTCACTGCACGCCGGGTCTATGAGCTCATTTGATAAAGTAATTACCGAGATTAGGAGACGCTGGATTGCCCCCTCCTAATTCGGTTGTGATAAACATTGTTTCCGTATAACTTATTCAGAGTGAAAAGCCGGGTGGCTGTATTTCAGTTTGGTTACTCTATCATTTCTATCAGGAACATCGGAGATTCTATCTAAAGATAAAGAGCGGAGGAAGAGCCTGTTCCTTCCTTATTTCCTTCGGTGATCTCATTACTACTTCCCCTTCTTTGGCAACTGGTGAGTGAATGAGTGCTGGGATATTAGAGCACATACACCTAAAACATAGGGGGTTACCAGAGAGTTATAACCATTGTTTTGTTGTTCTACCTTTAGCTGAAGAAGGGGTACAAACAGGGGAAGAGCCATATCCTGAGCAGTATCAGGTGAGGGTTCGTGATAACAACAGTGAGTTGAAGAGTAGAATAACGTGGGATTTAGTTAACGCATGCCTCTTGTCATTTCAGGTCCCTGTCCCGGATGTTCCTGTCCTTCGACCCATATTTTCCCTTGCCTGACTACCTTGCACTCTGAGGTAATTAGCTAGAGTGCAGGGGCGTCTGGAGGTGGACCCATTAGAGCATCATTCCGACCCTGAGGATCAACAGCCGTGACACTGGAGGGCTGGTTATTGGGAAGTAAGGTTCATGATCACACAGGATTGTATAATCTAATGATGTGAGAACAAATCCTTAACAATTGTCAAAACCAGCAGTTACACCAGCACCTGGTAGACTCAGATCTGACCTCTCCACAAGAATTGGGTAAGAGAACAGACAAATGGGTCAGAAGCAGGATTAGGCCTAAAAATCAGGGTGGTGACCAAAAGAAAGAGACTACCAAGCCTCAAGAGAAGGGTGGGAATAAATCAAAAGATCAAACCACAACATGGCCCCAAAAATCCTCTGAAGGGGGTGGGTCCCAAAATCCTTCCAATGTCCCAAAGAAACCTTATTGCCATAGCTGTAAACAGCCTGGCCACTGGAAGACTGATAATAGTTGGCCTAAGGCCAGCAATAAGGAACATTTTCCCCCAGGTAATACTCCAACACATCCTGTTACTACTAGTAGTAATCCCCCAGGTGGTAGGAGTGCCCCCAAGAATTTGGCTGGGTTTACTATGGGAACTCATGTGGACTCTGGCCTAACCAGGTCCCCTACCACAGCTACTCTTGTCTGTGAAAATACATGGGGTTTGCCAACTTCACTACTTGTCCCAACACTTTGGACAAGTACAGACAGGAGCCCCTCATCAATGATCTGAAAGTTGAGGCCTATAGAGACACAGGGGCTAACATCACTATGGTGACTGAGAGTCTAGTCCCCTCAAGGCAACTTTTACCTGGAGCCACATACCAGGTGACCAACATTGATGGAGTACAGAAAGATCATCCCATGGCAGTAGTAAATCTCAGCTGGGGAGGTGTCACTGGCCCCAAGAGAGTGGCAGTGTCATCAAACTTGCCTGTAGATTGTCTACTGGGGAATGATCTAGAAATCTCAGCATGGGCTGAGGTAGAGCAAGAAAACCATTCAAAAATGGTAAATCTCCATGGAAAGGTTAGTGGGGCTGTGATGGCCACAGCCCCAATCCAAGATGTCCCCCCTGAACAGGTCAGGAGGGCTGTGCCAGACTCAGCCCAATCTCAAGCAGACTCCTTCCCTGAACAGGTTGGCAGGGCTGTGATGGTAACAGCCCATACCCAAACTGAGTCCCTTCCTGAAAAGGTTGATGGGGCTGTGATGGCCACAGCCCAAACTCAAACAGATTCATGTGTTGTGAAGCCTGAAACTATGGATCACTCCACACAAACAGCGAGCAGTGAGGAGGAAGAGAAATCTCCTTTCCACCAGACTTTAGGAAAGGATCAGTCTCCTTAGGGAACTGATCTTACCCCTTGTGAAGGAACTGCCCCAGAGGTAGTCAGGCCTAGCCTGGCAGAACCCCTGATGCCAGTGGACTCTTCCAAGGTGGGACCCAGTCTGGAGCAGGTAACCTGCCCCTCTCTACCCTGCCTCAGTCAGCCCAGGGCTGTAGAGGTCAGGGAGGCCAGTGGACGCCAAAGGGCTCCCTGTCCCCAGGAGCCCCCGAATCAGCAGATTAAGGGCACCAAAGGTAGTAGCCCTAGCCAGGTGAAAATAAAACAAACTCCTGAGGGATCCCCCTTAAACTTAGTTAGGGACATCCCACAGATGGACACTGTTGGGCACAGCCAAACCTGGGACCTAAGGGCCCTAAACCTGACCTGTCCCTCCAGTAAGCCAAACAGAGGGACCCAGCCTCCAGCTTTAGGTAGCCAGAGGTTGACCCTGAGAGCACACTGCAACTCAGTCCTGGAAAGAAAGGCATATATGGTGTACAGTGATTGGAGGAAGTTGAGCCCAACATTAGTGGAGCCTCACTTCAGTACTCCATCCCAGCACCAGCCTTTTACTTTGCCAAAACACACCACAGGTAGAGATTCCCTATGGCGGAGACCCTCTGATACCCTTAGGGTGAGGGATTGCCTAGCGGACCATGAGACAGGGGGTAACCATGCCAGTACATGTACCTCACCATATGTCCACTCAGGCAATATAGGCTTACCTGGTCAAGGATAGCCTTATCTCCTTTCGTTTGGGGTGGGGGGGGAGGGGTGTAGGAAGGTGGGCATCTGACTATGGTTACCCCCAACTTTTTGCCTAGTGTTTAGCTGGTTTTCGACTTAGTTGACCTGGGACCCTGCTATTCAGGACCCCTGGCCCTCTGCTCTCTCTGTTAAAATGGACTACATGTACTCTAGGTACATACCAATTGGAACATGGATCACCTTGTGAGCCCCTGTACAGTGTACCCTAGGTACCCAGGGCATAGGTGCATCCAAGGCCTACCAGGGGCTGCAGCACGTATTGTGCCACCCCTGGCCTGGCCTTACTATTTGACACAACTGGCTGATCACTCAGCTGGGTCAAGGTGGTGTAATCCCCCTTTGCTTTAGATACAGTATCTCTATATTTAACACATACAAGGACACACAGTAACCTATAAGTCACTCCTATGGCAGGCCTTATCAGTCCTGGAGGCAGAGTGCTTGGTTATGGGTGAGATGGTGCTCTAGCATGAGCTGAGCCTGTCTGCAGCTTTCGGAACCATGACCTTTAGCTGTTTCCTGATAGCGTCATACCATATACTCTTAAGTGCATTATGAACCTCGCGGTTAAATGCTAACTCTGGTTTGACATTATCAAAACATGTCGAGTAAGGTGTCATACAAATTGGAATACTACCCCCTCGCCGATTCTGGCGACGGGGGTAGCATTCCACCCTTCTAGAGGGGCACGACATGTACAGAACCTGAACCCCGGTTAAAGTTAACCAGAGCCTCAGCATCACAAAATGGATGCTGCCACCACAGACACAAGTCTGACCTCCTGCTGCTGGGAGTCCTTCCAGCGAGGGAGGCTTGTACAAAGGGTTTCCTGCCTTGGGAGGTGCGAGCACCACCCCAGACAGGATTTTGTGTATCTGGTTAGGTAGGGCTGAATAGAATCAGACATGCCCGGGGCACACAAGGTGTCCCCATGCATAGGTCAGTTCAAACCGGTGCTGGGGCACTCCAGCCCCAGCTCTGGCGTGAAACTGGACAAAGGAAAGGGGGTGTAACCACCCCCCTTCCTGGTCCCACCCATAGGAGGGACCTAGTAGGTAGTCCAGCCCCTAGAATTGGTTTAAAAGTAGGAGCTGAGCCCCAAGACGGCAGATTACCCTGAAATTCGACTACATAAGAAGAAACTCTGGACCTTCGACGTTCTGCTGCTCAGAAGACTGAAGAATCTCCCTTGTGGCCAAGGAGTGGCCACCCTGTGAACACAGGCACCATCCAGCGATCAACGACTGCTTTGCCGCCGTCTCCCGCCGGATCCCGAGCCCAGAGCCTGACAAGAACCAAACTCCGAGACATCTAACAGCCCGATCCACAGTCCCTGCTAAGCTGAGACGAGTGGAGGCGACCTGAGACGTGGGACCGGACCTCTTGAAAAGTCCACGAGAAGCTGACTGCTCAGCACCTGAGGCACCCTCATCGCTGTGCTTGGGGTCTTGAGAAGCCCCACCACCGAGCCACATTTGCACCAAGGACCAGTCCTCCAACTCTCACGAGATCTGCGTAGGGCCCTTCTGCTTTGTTTCACTCGACGCGCCTATCCGGTTACTAGTCCGTTGGCTAGTGGCCATTTTGGTGACCAAACAACAACTTTCCAACACTGGTCTGGTTGCTCCAGACTTGCCCTTGCTGCTCCCAAAAGCAGCAACCCCTCTGACCTTGCTGGTTAGAGTGAGAAGCCTTCTCTGTTTCCTGCGTGCCTTGCATTAGCCAAGGCCTGTTTGCTCCAATCAAGAAGCCGACTCCGCCATCAACTAGAGCCTACGTGGGACAGCTCATGAGTGACTCCTAGTCATCATCGCCTAGTCTACGCTGCTGAAGAGACAAGCTACACGGCATCACCTGTTGGCACCCGACAACGCCTGGTTCCTTCCTGGTTCCACGCCAGTCACTGGCTAATGACTGTGAACATTGTCCCCTCTGCTTTCAGGTCTTCACCTCTTCAGATCCACCCTTGGATCCACCGGAACTCTTCACATCAGGTGGCCTGCAGCATCAACACTCCAAGGCTCCCTCTGGACTCCTGCAGAAACCTGACACACTTTGGCTCCACTGCACCCGCTTCCTGTGGGTGAGGTAACGCTGGCACTCCGGTGCCCCCAAGTAGTTTAACACTCCTAGTGTCCAGATTCCAAAGGGTTAAGTCCTAGACTGACCGGAAGACTTCTTACCTTCACCTTTTTAACTTTTACGCATCCATTGACTTCAATGTGAACTGCTTCTAACTTTGCGCACTGCAAACCAGATCCCGTGGGCCTCCTAGTTCCTAACTTGAGTTAGTCCAGCATAGCCCCAGCGATTCCCAAGGCCGTAGGTCATGGATACTCAAGAACTTTCTCTCGGGGCCAAAAAATAACAGTATGATTTGTGTCCGAGGGCCGCACCGATGGGGGCAGTGGGGGCGGGGGCAGTAGGGGAGGGGGCAGGGCTAAAGCAAAAAAAAATTGCGACCATGAGGTTAAACACAGGTCCCTGCAGCAGACGCCTTCATCCACTGAGCCACCAGACCCAGCATACACACATCTTTCTCTCTCTCCCTCCCTCTCTCTCCCTCCCTCTGTGTCTCCCTCCCTCACTCTGTCTCCCACTCTCCCTCTGTGTCTCCCTCCCTGTCTCCCTCTCTGTCTCCCACTCTCCCTCTGTGTGTCCCTCCCTGTCTCCCACTCTCCCTCTGTGTCTCCCTCCCTGTCTCCCACTCCCCCTCTGCGTCTCCCTCCCTCCCTGTCTCCCACTCTCTCCCTGTCTCCCTCCTTGTCTCCCTCCCTGTCTACCACTCTCCCTCTGTGTCTCCCTCCCTGTCTCACTCCCTGACTCCCACTCTCCCTCTGTGTCTCCCTCCCTGTCTCACTCCCTGTCTCCCACTCTCCCTCTGTGTTTCCCTCCCTGTCTCACTCCCTGTCTCCCACTCTCCCTCTGTGTCTCCCTACCTGTCTCCCACTCTGTTTCCCTCCCTCCCTCAATGTCTCCCTCCCTGTCTCCATTCTCTGTCTCCCTACCTCCCTCTGTGTCTCCCTCCGTGTCTCCCTCCCTCTCTCTCCCTCCCTCTGTGTCTCCCTCCCTCCCTCTGTCTCCCACTCTCCCTCTGTGTCTCCCTCCCTGTCTCCCTCTCTGTCTCCCACTCTCCCTCTGTGTGTCCCTACCTGTCTCCCACTCTCCCTTTGTGTCTCCCTCCCTGTCTCCCACTCCCCCTCTGCGTCTCCCTCCCTCCCTGTCTCCCACTCTCTCCCTGTCTCCCTCCTTGTCTCCCTCCCTGTCTACCACTCTCCCTCTGTGTCTCCCTCCCTGTCTCACTCCCTGACTCCCACTCTCCCTCTGTGTCTCCCTCCCTGTCTCACTCCCTGTCTCCCACTCTCCCTCTGTGTTTCCCTCCCTGTCTCACTCCCTGTCTCCCACTCTCCCTCTGTGTCTCCCTCCCTGTCTCCCACTCTGTTTCCCTCCCTCCCTCAATGTCTCCCTCCCTGTCTCCATTCTCTGTCTCCCTCCCTCCCTCTGTGTCTCCCTCCGTGTCTCCCTCCCTCCCTCCCTCCCTCCCTCTGTGTCTCCCTCCGTGTCTCCCTCCCTCCCTCTGTGTCTCCCTCCCTGTCTCCCACTCTCCCTCTGTGTCTCCCTCCCTGTCTCCCACTCTCCCTGTGTCTCCCTCCCTGTCTTCCTCCCTGTCTCCCACTCTCCCTCTGTGTCTCCCTCCCTCCCTGTCTCCCACTCTCCCTGTCTCCCACTCTCTCATTGTCTCCCTCCCTATCTCCCTCCCTGTCTCCCACTCTCCCTCCCTGTCTTCTACTCTCCCTCCCTGTGTCCCACTCTCCCTCTGTGTCTCCCTCCATGTCTCTCACTCTCCCTCTGTGTCTCCCTCCCTGTCTCCCACTCTGTTTCCCTGCCTCCCTACCTCTGTCTCCCTCCCTCCCACCCTCCCTCTGTGTCTCCCTCCCTCCCTCTGTCTCCCACTCTCTGTTTCCCTCCCTTCCTCTGTGTCTCCCTCCCTCTGTGTCTCCCTCCATGTCTCTCACTCTCCCTCTGTGTCTCCCTCCCTGTCTCCCACTCTGTTTCCCTGTCTCCCTCCCTCTGTGTCTACCTCCCTCCCTGTGTCTCCCTCCCTGTTTCCCACTCTGTTTCCCTCCCTCCCTCAATGTATCCCTCCCTGTCTCCCTCTGTGTCTCCCTCCCTCCCTCTGTTTCCCTCCCTCCCTCTGTGTCTCCCTCCCTGTCTCCCACTCTCTGTCTCCCTCCCTCCTTCTGTGTCTACCTCCGTGTCTCCCTCCCTCCCTCCCTCTGTGTCTCCCTCTGTGTCTCCCTCCCTCCCTCCCTCTGTGTCTCCCTCCCTGTCTCCCACTCTCCCTCTGTGTCTCCCTCCCTGTCTTCCTCCCTGTCTCCCACTCCCCTCCATGTCTCCCTCCTTCCCTGTCTCCCACTCTCCCTCTGTGTCTCCCTCCATGTCTCCCACTCTCCCTGTGTGTCTCCCTCCATGTCTCCCACTCTCCCTCTGTGTCTCCCTCCCTGTCTCCCACTCTGTTTCCCTGCCTCCCTCCCTCTGTGCCTCCCTCCCTCCCTCTCTGTCTCCCTCCCTCCCTCTGTGTCTCCCACTCTCTGTTTCCCTCCCTTCCTCTGTGTCTCCCTCCCTCCGTGTCTCCCTCCCTGTCTCCCACTCTCTGTTTCCGTCTCTCCCTTTGTGTCTACCTCCCTCCCTGTGTCTTCCTCCCTGTCTCCCACTCTCTGTTTCCCTCCCTCCCTCTCTGTTTCCCTCCATCCCTATGTGGCTCCCTCCATGTCTCTCACTCTCTGTTTCCCTCCCTCCCTCCCTCTCGGTTTCCCTCCCTCTCACTGTGGCTCCCTCCCTCCCTCTGTGTTTCCCTCCCTCCATCTCTCTGTGTCTCCCTCCCTCCATCACACTGTGTCTCCCTCCCTCCCTCTGTGCCTCCCTCCCTCTGTGTCTCCCTCCCTTTTTCTGTGTCTGCCTCTGTGTCTCCCTCCCTGTCTGCCACTCTCTTTTTCCCTCCCTCCCTCTCTGTTTCCCTCCCTCTGTGTCTCCCTCCCTCTGTGTCTCCCTCCCTCCATCTGTCTGTGTCTCCCTCCCTCCCTCTGTGTTTCCCTCCCTCCCTCTGTGTCTCCCACTCTCTTTTTACCTCCCTCCCTCTCTGTTTCCCTCCCTCCCTCCCTCTGTGTCTCCCTCCCTCCATCTGTCTGTGTCTCCCTCATTCCCTCTGTGCCTCCATCCCTCCCTTCCTTCTGTGTCTCCCTCCCTCTGTGTCTCCTTCCCACTCTCGGTTTCCCTCCCTCCCTCCCTGTCCTCTCACCTGTGTGTGTCAGCCCTCAGCCCGGCAGAGACAGGTTCCTCAGCTCGCGCACACACAGCCCCACCAAGTACTTCATGGGTCTTTAAAAGACCATTTACATGTTAATGAGGCTTTGTTGAATTTCACCTCTTAGGCCCCTGCAGCTCCCCTCTGACAATCCCTGGAATCCCCCGGGCCCCACAGAGCAGAGTCTGAGTCTGCACTGATGCGGCTATATTACGAACACTATTTAATGTATTTATTTTTAAACACAAGTGTCTGCAAGGTCCGCGGGCCGCCCAGGAAGGCTTGGGGGGCCGTTGGCTGCCCGCGGGCCGTACTATGAGTACCCCTGCCCTAGGCCTTACTTCCTTTCGACTAGTAGTACTTATACCACTTCTTTAGTATATGGTTTTAGGGGCCACACGGGCCTATCCATATTTGTGCCACTTTTGTATACTTATCTATTGAATTTTTTAACATGTTTTCTTCTGTGCTCATAAAGAGTTCAGGGGACTATTTGTAGTAATAAATACATATATATTTTGAATATATATCATGTGTGGTGTCCTTTCACTTGGTGTTCAAGGGGGTTACATATTGTAATACAGCTGGCTTCACATGCCAAAAGAGTTTGGCTTAAGACTGCTTTGTCCACGCTACCACTGGGATAGCTGGTCTATAAGGTTGACTTACAACCAATCACCAAAAGGGTTGTTTGCACTGATACAAGGTGGTCACTAGAACTAGTGAACATCATATATCAGGCCAACGTCTCACATGGACGGTTTGTTTAAATCTTTTATCTTAGCCAGGCCAAGACAAGATGCCTGTGGAACAGTTTCATTTAAGAACAGTGTTTGTTCTGGGATAATGGAGGCTCTAAATAATGCTTATAAACCTTGCACCTGCCAGTCTATTGTGTCCCAGACCGTTTTTGTCTTTCCAAAAGTCAAACCCCAATGTGGACAACTGAGCATAAAAGGCCGCAGAATAGATCTGTTTAGTATTAGTCAACATACTTTTCATGCCTGTCTTAACATTTCTAAAGTTTCTGGATTTGTGGTATGGAAACATGAAAAGTATGGAAATTTGTCATAAACAGTTTTAGAGCTACCCTTTAGAGGCGTTGGACAATGTTCCCATTGATTATAAGTTAAAACATTTCTAGGATTTGCAGATTTGTGCAAGTAATGGTGACCAAAATGATTAAAACAATACAGTTGTTCATAATCTGATGAACCTTCTAAGTATTCATGTTTTGCAAATTTTGCTGACATTTCTAAGTCTGTCATCATGTTATTAACAGTCTCAAAGTCCCAATCATCAGAAAATGTGCTGGGTGAAACAAAATCACTCAAGGAAACCTTAAATTGGTGTGGAATCTTCAGCAGCTCGACAGGACCATAAATGTCATAATCAGTTCTATCCCATTCTATTCCACCAGGTAGAGGAACGGCTGTGATGTTCACTGATGATAGGTCTAATTGTTCATGATGAGATGATTTGTGTGGCTTCAGAGCAAGTTGATGTTCTTACTTGCTGTGTTCATTTTACTGTATTATCCATCTATCAGCTTTCCCAAACTTAAAACGAGAATCGGCCATAGTAGGAGAAAAAGTACACCTAACACAACCCAAAATTCAGCCCATGGTGAAACCAGATATGTATTTGCAAGCTGGTGACAAAGTTCAGTTAATTTTTACTTGAAAGTGTTATTTGCTGGAGTTGTTTCAGGCTCACTGGGATCCTCAGAAAAATTATCAAAGTTGATGAAATAGCCAGAGGCAGTTCTGTCAATTGTTGGTATTGCATCCGGATTATTTGAAATCGCTGGAGCTGCTTGTTCCCTTGACATATTCGTATAGTCAGATGCTACATCATTGTAGACGGGAGTGTCTTGACGCACTGTTATTTGGGTTTCAAGAGGCACAAGTTTCATGGCTTTGTTGCATAGTCCTTCTTTTCTCACTGCAGATTCTTCAAAGGTGATGAGTCTTTCAGTTTGAACCTCTTGGATAGTAACAAGATTTGGTCTTCTGCTACATCTTTGGAGTCCACTGGGCCTACTACTTATTATCGGCCACATGATGTGGTTTGACCAGGTCGATGGACACGACTCGGTTCTCCTTTCTTCCAGCAAGGGGCGGCAGTAACACTGATCTTGTTCCGTGGATTGCTAAGACAGGTACTGGTGTTCTGTAAGAAGGCTCAAATTCCTTCTTGGCCGCTATTTTTTCTCTGACTAATCCAGACATGTCTTGCTGGGACAGGTGGTTTTTCTTCAGTGGTTGTTGGCTTCTGTAATGTGTTGCTTAGACTTCTTATTGTTTCAATTAAGTCCTGCAAAACAGCCAAACGATCTTTGATATCAAAAGCTTTTTGTTCTACCACTGAAGTGTGATGATTGAGGTCTTCAACCAACATTCTAGTACCAAAAAGCATTTCATATGGAGTGATTCCACCCAGAGAATTTCTTGGCAGGTTATTAGGACTACGTTGGACATTTATTAGATGTTTGACCAACCCATCACCTAAACCTAATACCCTAGCTGTTATAGATTGCTTTATGTCACTGTTTTTTCTCTCCACAACCGAATTTCCCTCAGGACGGAATGGACTCGAAAATCGCAATGCAACGCCCAGATTGGCCATGGCCTCCTTGTAAGATTTGGTGCTAAACGCAGGACCCTGGTCAGAATGTAGCGTGCCGATTGCGTATGTGCCGATAAAGACTCGCAAATCTTTTATAACAGTTCGGGCGTCAGCCGAGCGCTGAGACCACATCCAAATGAATCTCGTGCAAGAATCCACTGCGACCATGATGTATTTATAGTTACCGTCCCTCTGAAGTGGACCGCAGTGCTCCAGGTAAACACATGCTAATGGTTTATCTGAAATTAGAAGGGACGTCTGCGCCGGGCGTGTCACTGTTGAAACTTTCATTTTCTGGCAGATTTCACAATCCAAAACATAGTTTCTGGTCTGTTTCCTCATGCACAGCCACCAGTATCGCTGTTTTAATAATGAAACTGTGGCAGAGACACCTGCGTGTGCAGAGGCAAGCCCTTCATGTCCTGCTAAAATTACTCCTAATCTATGTTCCATGTTTGGGATTACTCTATCCCCCACTCCAGGATTTCGAGCAAACGGAACATTATTCGCATCAGTTATATATGAGTACTTGAGTGGAAAACCTTTTGGTAATGTTTTACCACTGTCTTTTATTGAAGCAGTGACAGCTTGCATTATCTTGCTGTCTATTTTTGTTTTTGAATGAGTGATTGCAGCTACGGAAGCCGTTTGTACAGCTGCCTTCGGGGCCTCATCAGCCAATGAATTCCCTTCAACGTGAACGCCATCACGCTGATGACTCAGTGTATGTATCACGTGAGTCTTTTGTAGTTCTGTCTGTAATAGAACTACTTGTTCCCAAAACAATGTATGCTTGGTTGTGCCAACTTTTACGTCTTTGAAACCGTTTTGTACCCAATTCTGCAAGTATTCATTGTAAGAATGGATGCAGTAATACGAATCGCACACTATGAGTGTGGGGAATTCGGGATCGGTATTTTCAAGGGCCATCTTGAAAGCCTGTAGTTCAACTCGCTGAGCTGTACAGTCTCCTAGTGATTGAGTTTTTGTGACCATAAGCACTATAAGCTTGTTTACCCCCCATTGCGGGCTGTGCTGATCCATCTGTATAGATTATACATCCCTAATGTTCTAGAGGCAGGATCTCAGTTGAGTTTTCAAGTAGGGATCAAAAATGTATTCAACGTCTGTTGCAGCAAGAGAGTTAACCCATTGTATCCATCTTGGATGTAAAGCTTTTGCATTTGGAATGCTTGCTTTTGTCACTGCCTCCAAGGTAGGTACAGACGTAATGACCATTATGCGTTTTCGCTGTGCCAGGGCTCTCTCTTTTGCTACTGCAGTTTGAACCGCTGTCGGAATTTTTTTCTGTTGAAGTGAATTTTATTTCAGCTTGTGTGTACAAAGTGTGATTTGTAAGGGATTGGTAGCTTTTCATCTTCATTAAAGGTTAGGTATGTGAACCCGCATCTTCCTGGGATGATTCGGATTACAAGGTTGCGTACGTTGTCGCGTGTTTGTAAATGTTTTGTTGCTAACATGTCTGTTTGCACTGAACGCAAAATTTCTGTGTTTTCGAGTCCAATTAGTTTGTTTGAAATCACGTTTGATTAATTCGTAGAGAGGTTTTACCTTTTCTGCGTAGTTTAGAATGTAAGTTCTTCCGAAATTCAGGAACCCCAGAATTGAATGTACGTTTTTCAGCGTTTTTGGAGGTTGGAACTGCGCACACTTTTCTAAAAAGTTGGCCGCCAGGCTTTTGCCTTCACTTGAAAGTTCATATCCTGAGAATAGGACATTGAGGTGGGCAATTCTTGATTTTTTTTAAATTTAACTTGTACCCAGAAGCGAACCCAAGTATTATGGTGTTCACTCTTTTCAAGTGCACATCCAAGTCATCGTCTGTAAGATAGATGTCATCGACATAGGATAATGCCTCATCATCATACATTTGTAGTAACTCTGTTACTCTAGCTGAAAATAACCCTGGACTATTCTTGAATCCTTGGGGGAGCCGGCAAAATTAACTCTGTGTCCCCATTATTGAGAAAGCGGTCAAATACCTGTTTTCTGGTGCGATATTTTGACAGAAGAAACCGTTTGAAATATCTAATGTGGTTTTATATTTCTTGCGCACAATGTTATTCATCAGTGCTGCACTGTGTGCATTTTGTTCTTCAAATGTTTTGCAGCAGGAGTTTAAATGTCTGTAATCCAAAACTAGACGATATGTTTCGTTTGGTTTGGAGAGAGGAAACAAAGGATTGTTCATTGACGAGGTGCATGTTTCAATCACCCCCTGGTATTCAAGTTGATCTTAGATCTCCCTGACTTGTTTTTAGCTTCCTGCTTTACTGTATACTGCCTCTGAGCAGTAGGTTGATTTTTTAACTGGATTTTATGGTGAAGCGAGTCCTCATCCCATCCCACATGATTTTTATATAATGCTGGAGCCTGGGCCACAGCCCATTTTCTGGCATAGGTGTATTTTTTATGAATAGGAATATGATTGGAGAAGGCTGGCATAATGATTTCTTCGCCATGTGGGCACTCCCTTCTTGTTCAGCCAGAAGGATGTCATAACCTTTCGATAGTTTTTACCAAAAGAATGCTTTTATTTTCCTAGTTATGTCCCCCTCTATCTGGACTGTTACTTCGTATAACTTATGGGGTACACTAACCCTGGTGTCGGCAGTTTCAACCTGAATGCATTCATTCAGATCCACTGTCTCCAGATGATCTTTCAGGATCCTATAGATATGGTGACCTCTGCTGCGCTGTCCAGCATTGTCTGGGCCCACTCCCCGTTCTTGAGTTGTGTCCTCAAGATCCTCGGCATGTCTGATTTTAATACTTGCTACCTTCTTTTTGGAGAATTGAGATTTCTTATTTTTTGGAACGTGTTGATCGTCTTTGGACTTCACACGTTCTCCCTTGTGTTCTGATTGTCCTCTTCTTTCTGATTTCTGCGTGGAAGTCTGAAAGGTACAAGAGGAACGTGTATCAGTATCTTGATATCTATCAGATTTTCTCAAATTATCCCTATTTCTGAGGTTATACCTCTTTTCAGAGTGCTCCTTTTGAGGAGATCTACCTCTGGACTGAGAACGCTTCTCTTTAGGAAGTGACTGTCTTCTATGTTCCCATTCTTTTTAGGAGTAGTTAGATTATTTTTAATAAAACCTTTTTCAGGATATTCTGTTAGTTCAGGCTTTACTGGTTTCCCTCCCAAGCTATCTCTTCCTAGTTCTTCATAGGATTTCTCAATAATTCTGGCAAGTTCATACGGTTGCTCAGTAATATCGAGTTCTTTTAATTTTTGGCGGATTGCCACGGATGCTGCTTCACCTTTAATGTTAGCTAATAAAATAGTTGAGACCTGTTTGAAATCTTTCATTAATTTCATACCAATATTTAAGGCCAGTTCTGGTCCTTATTCATTTTGAATCTGTCTCAGGACGTCTGGTATTACCGACATAGACGGGACACTATGTGTTTTTGTGTAGATTGAAGCAAAGACTGTACCCCAAGTGTCACAGTCGTCCACGTGTGGTGCTATCCCCATTGGTAAACAGATTGTTAGAATCCTGTGTTTCTCATGAGGTGTACTATCGGGAAATACTGCCTCTATTTGAGTCATTTTTTGAGCTAACCAGAATGGAATGTGTTCCCTTTTTGCGGGCAACTTACCGATGACTGACTGTATAGTCTGTGGTGTGATTTTGTTTGTGTTCCCCTGATGAGGATTGTGCTGTGGAATCCTTATAGCAGGTTGGACTGTTAGAGTCCGCATGACATATTGTACCAATTGTCTATGTATTTTTATTAATTGTTTTAGCTGAGCTAGCAGTTCTGGGCCTGTCATTTGTCCAATGGCAGGATGTGGTGTATAGCTGGCTAGTAGCGGCTACGTTGCTCCTGGTCTACCTAGTGGACCGAGCCTGGTAATGTGATTTTGATGTTTTAGGGCGCCTTTAAACCAGAGCTGATGCTCTTTGTAAGTTAGTGGAATTTCAACGTCCTCGAAAGGAACGTATTCCATTGGATGTTCCTCTATTTTGTAGAAGTGGAACACATGTCTTGTTGGATTTGCTTCAGGAAAGACAATCCATGAATAGAATATCTCTGTCTGCCGATATTCATGTGCCTCTATGACAAAAATGACCCATACCACCTCTTGGTGATAGGCCATTTTCTATGAGCTTTATAGCTATGGTTTTCCTGAAGTTTTCCGGGATGATTATAGCATCATCGTCGTCTCCATTAAACCCTGTGGTGTTAAAACAGGGTCGGGCTGCTGCTGCAGTTCCACCGGCTTCGTTTTCAGTCATTTTGTTGACTGAAAGTTTGCAGAGCAAGTTTCAAGGAAACAAAGATAAGGTGCACAATATTTTGGAACACTATATCCTTTCAACGTTGACCAAAACCAAAAAACTAATACATAGGATTTTCGTCCTACTCAGTTATGGCGGATATTTTTATCCTTTAACCCACTCCAGACGTCTATTGGAGTATTTTACGGGAAAAAAGGTGTCTCTGTGAAAAGCACGACTGAGTTATTCTAGTATCTAGCGTTAATTAGTACCTTACCAAACGTTGGGCGCCATGTAGTGTAGTTCCTATATTCCCAATAGGCTCTGCGCATTGGAATAATATATCCTATAGATTAGACGTAGGACTGATGTCTACTAGGTCTCTATCGAATATACTAGACTTAATTTGTGAGTGCCAGCTAGGTCAGAGGTCACTAGAAACTTTCTCGAATAAACAAAGTTTGTGACAACTGCAAAAACATGACAACTTTTTTTCCCCAAGATAAAACTGATCTTCAGAGTTGTGGAAACAATAGATAGATATTTCACTCAGTCAATCGTGCATGCCTCATTTCACCAGAGGCGCCGAGAAAATAGATAGACGGGCGTTTTCAATAAAAGGATTTATTGAACAGTCTTCTTTCTCAGGCATAAGAAATGAACTGCTACAATCGTAAAACTGGTTGCAAAATATAATGCATACAGTAGAAAGAGTAGAATAAAATAATACTGTAAGAGCATTGTATGGTTCCTAAACCATAAACAAATACATACATAAATAACAGAGGCTAAAAGTACTCAACTGGTGCTTCTAAAATACGCCTACCCCGATGTACCTAACCTAAGCTTAGTACGAGGGAAGAAGTAAGTGAGATGTAGCATAAGGTGTAGCATAAATATAGTATTCTTTCGCCAAGAATCTGTCCAAGATTTCTCTTAGGGTCTAATCAGCTCTGTACCTTGGTTAGAATGAAGAAGGCCAGGCTCAGGACTCGATTTCCCAACAACCCGCAAGGGTAGCTTGGAAACACTGGAGCTGGATTTCTCTGCAAGAGAAAAGACAGCTTCTCTCTCAGTGCGTCAGCTGGAGGGTTGGCTTCCTTCGGCACTTGCTGTAGCAGGATGCGTCAGGCAAGTAGATAGTCGAACTGCTCCAAACCACTGTGTGTTTGCTAGGGCAAGTGTGGGCATATTTATACCTTGAAGTTGCTGAGTTTGACATAAAAGTGGACATAATAACGTCATGAAAGAGTCTCAGTTCTTTGAAAACTCCATGAGTTCTTGGACAAGTCAGTTCTCGAGCAAGGGGAAGTCCCTAGCTGCTGAAGCCGAGTTTTCCAAGAACTCTTTGTAGATTTTCGGGACTAGTGGAAGTATCCCTGCCGTATTTGGACTGCATGAGCTAAGGCCAAATACGGTTATGATTTCTATGCATATATAAGGATATGGTGTTTTATACCTATATAAGGGCATGAATCGGGACAATTACAATAGGGTCCTAAAATGGTACACAACACAGGCACCTCAGGCAAGGATAGGACTCACAGATGGCAGAGTCCAGCAGCACCAGCAGAGTTGAAGGAAGTCTTTAGTGTCCCTGAGACCTTTTAACAGGAGGCAAGCCCTATTTCAAGCACTTGGAGATCTTCTTCAAGCAGGGGACACAGCACACAGCAAAGTCCTTTTTCCTTTCCTTGGAAGAAACAGCCACTGCAGGCCACCCTCAGACAGCAAACAGCACACAGACAATAATCCTCCTCAGTTTCTCCAGTTCTTCTAATTGGCATAGGTTCCTCTTGATTCCCAGAAATGATGTAAAGTTCTGGGGTCAGATAAGCTCTGTGCTTGGTCAAAACCAGTTCTGTCCTCTCTGGTGCAGCTTCCTGGCAGGAGATGGAGACAGTATTTTGGAAGGGAGACCAGGCCCATTCATGTGAAAGGAAATCTCCTCCTCCTACTCTAAATGAACCCAGGTCGATTCAGCCCAGCCCTGACTCATCAGACACTCTGGAGCCACTGCTCCTCCACAGCCCCTGTCATTCTAAAGCCAGACATGCAATACACAAACCTAGCAGAGGCACACTGGATGGCTAAGCAAGAAAATACCTACTTTCTAAACGTGGTATTTTCAAACAGAGAATGTAAAAATCTCCCTCACTAAAAGATGCATTTTACCATTCTGAGTTCAGGCATATCAAACTTTATTTTCCTACCTTGTTCCCAGGGGTAGTCATGTTTATAAGAGGTTATAAACAAACTCCCCATTTTATCCTATGGGAGCAGGTAGCCTTGCAATAGTGAAAAACGAAATTGACAGTATTTCACTATCGGGACATGCCACACACATCAGGGCAGGTTCTACCTTTCACATACAATGCACTCTGGCGACAGGGGTACCTTGGGACCAACCTTAGGGGTGACTAACATGTAAGAAAAGGGAAGGTTAGGAACTGGCAAGTGTGTGCACTTGCCAAGTCGACATGGCAGTACCAGACTGTGCACAGGCTCTGCAATGGCAGGCCAGAGTTACATTTACAGGCTGTTTATGTGGGTGGCACAATCAGTGCTGCTGCCCACTAGCAGCATTGGATTTACAGGCCCTGGGCACACACAGTGAACTGTACTAGGGACTGACTAGTATATCAAATCAGCCAATTATGGAAACACCAATCCATAACAACAATTTACACAGAGAGCATATGCACTTAGCACTGATCAGCAGTGGTAAAATGCCCAGAGTCCTAAAACCAACAAAAACAGGTCAGAAACAGAAGGCCACTAAACAAAAAATCTGGGGATAAACCCGCTGTAAAAGCCAGGTCTAACAAGGGTCAAAACATTGAAAGGTAAATGTATAAGGGGAAGTATTGATTTACTATTCCTAACTCCACATTTACGTACCTTGAAGAGGTATATATCAGCAAAGTACATTTATGTGGAGTTAAGTAATGAAAATCTATACTTACTTATTTTTCAATATTTTGGATTCAATATGTTGCCCTGTATATTTGCATGCCTTGATATTCTGAATTCAGTATTCAGGGTCCATACTGCAGCTATCTTGTGGGGGGAGGAGAGGCGAGAGAGAGAGAGATCTCCCAAAAAGCAAATTGTGATTGCAAAATCTGAATTTACATTTCACACCATATTACATACAGTAGAGGTGCACAGCCCACAGGGCCATTAGTTACAACTTTGCACACCACTGATGGGGTTTTTAAAACTTATGTACAAATTATAGGAAAGTCTCATTGATACTCCCATTGATACTCCCAACATACAAAAGTCTAAAAAACACAAAGGAGGACTGATGGAAATATGTATTCAGCCATAAACAACAACAAATATGACAAATTGTAGGCAACACAGCGCTATTTAGAAAGCAATGGATAATAGATGTAGCAACTGGTACAGAGAAAGTCACTTTTGATTATAAGTACCAGGGCTCCGGTCCTATCAAATCAGTACACTACTGACCTGAGAAGTCCTGCTGGAGTAAAGACTGCTGTGCTGAAAGGATTGTGCATTAATTATCAATTCCTCAAAGTTTATCCTTTTTTTAACATGTTAACCAACTTTGATCCACACGTAGGAAATCCTGCAATTTTCCAAGCTTCAAATGCTTGTGATGTTACCATCCGGACCTCTGTCACAAACACGACCAACACATGAATTCGTCCAGGCGTATTCTTTATTCAAACCCAATGTATTTCGGACTGCACGAGTCCGTCCTCAGGGGTGACTGTAAACAAAACATTTCACATTACGGCTAGCTTGTACATGGACGGTAAGACATATTTTTCAACAAATGGTCTAAATGACCAAACAATATCACATTCCAATTTGTGCCCATACTTAAAAAACCATTAACAGTGAACGGAACAAATTCTGCCCCCCCCCAAAAAAAAATTATTAATGTCAATAAGTGAACCCCCAAACAATATCTAGCAAACTTAAATTGCGGCCTCCTGCCTCCCCATAACCCTGCACTTAACCACTAACACCCTGTTGAAATTGTGCTGTGTCTGCCCAAAGAAATCTTCAAAACCACATTGTTTTGAAGATTTCTCTGGGCAGACACAGCACAATTTCAACAGGGTGTTAGCGGTTAAGTGCAGGGTTATGGGGAGGCAGGAGGCCGCAATTTAAGTTCACTAGATAATGTTTGGGGGTTCACTTATTGACATTAAGAATTTTTTTGGGCGGGCAGAATTTGTTCCATTCACTGTTAATGGTTTTTTAAGGGCAGACACAGCACAATTTCAACAGGGTGTTAGTGGTAAAGTGCAGGGTTATGGGGAAGCAGGAGGCAGCAATTTAAGTTTGCTAGATATTGTTTGGGGGTTCACTTATTGACATTAAGAATTTTTTGGGGGGGGAATTTGTTCCATTCACTGTTAATGGTTTTTTAAGTATGGGCACGAATTGGAATGTGATATTGTTTGGTCATTTAGACTGTTTGTTTAAAAATATGTCTTACCGTCCATGTACAAGCTAGCCGTAATGTGAAATGCTTTGTTTACAGTCACCCATGAGGACGGACTCGTGCAGTCCGAAATGCATTGGGTTTGAATAAAGAATATGCCTGGACGAATTAATGTGTTGGTTGTGTTTGTGACAGAGGTCCGGATGGTCACATCACAAGCATTTGAAGCTTGGAAAATAGCATGATTTCCTACGTGTGGATCAAAGTTGGTTAACATGTTAAAAGAAAGGATAACATTTGAGGAATTGATAAATAATGTAGAAAAGCATTGTAAGCGTTACATACCTTTGAATTCAGCTGTGCGACTGGCTCCGGGGCACAAAAGAGGCCCTGTTTTCCTGAGCTGAAAGGATTGCCACTTTGCTGTGACTGGCTGTTCTGAGGAACTGTTTCTCTGCTTTGCTAAGCTGCCCTGATGCCTGCTGAGTACAAGCAATGGACCCATCTAATTTGAACCCAGAGTGACTCCAAGGGCTTGCTGGCTTTCCTCCTAATCTCCGAAGTCTCAGGGACACAAAAGTCTTCCTGCAGTCCTGCTGGTGCTGCTGGACTCTGTCATCTGTAAGTCCTACAGTTGACTGAGATGCCCCTCCAATCCTAGGCCACAGAAGTGGGGTTAGCAGCTGTTTTAACCTTTAACATTGACGTAGCAGCAACTTTGCACTAACCGGCACCAACGCTTCGCCCTTTGATTCCGAAGCAGCGACTGCTCGACGACAGCATTCCCAGCGCAGACTCAGCTCTGTGATGGCAGCAGTCCTACTGACAAAGCCGCTCAAGGACTACAGCTTGGCGCGACCTTGATGTGGCATCTGCATCGCAAAGGAGTTTGACACAGAAGTTTCCATTAACGACACGGATGGGTGCAGACGCTCACCTCCAACATCTGATCGACTACGGCGCGGCACCTCCTCAACTCCTCACCTCGAATCTTCAACATCAACCCATCCAAGGCAGTGAAAACTGACCCTTTTTTTGCAAAGTACCTAGCTGTAGATTTTGAACACTACCTCTGCCTGCACCTAGGGAAACCTATCAAACATATACATGTTTGAAAACTAGACACCCAGGCGAATCCAGGATGGGGTGACTTGTGTGGCTCTCACCAGGTTCTCGTACCCAGAATCCTTTGCAAACCTCAAAAAATTCCACCCACCCCTCATTCTTTAAAGTCTTCCAATAAAAATGGTTCCTCACTTGTATGGGTGGGCCTAATGCCCCCAACAGGAAATGGCCCAAAACACAACGTGGACACACCACATTTTTACAGTGAAAACTGACCCCTTTTTTGCCAAGTGCCCAACTGTACATTTTTAACCCTAGGTGTGCCGACACCTAGGGAAACCTAGCAAACCTATACATTTTTAAAAACTAGACACCCAGGGGAATACAGGATGGGGTGACTTGTGTATTTGAGCTTATTTGAGCTTATATGTGTGTGTCTGGCTCTCACCAGGTTCTCCCCAACTCCCGAGGCTGTGTAGATGGTTTCCATGAAATGATGATCAGCCCACACATCGCGCTGACGTCAGTTCAGTGAAACCGAAACTCAAATGAGCCTTGTGGCTCATTTCAGTTTCACTTTCTACGTGCTCAGGGGGCTATCTTAACCCCTGAGCATGTAGAAAGACAGGAGAGGCATTATTGGAAATGGGAGAACCTCCCCGTTCCCTCACTAGCCACCAGGGATTGTGTTTTTCCTACGTTCAGGGTGGTGGCTGCCAAGAATGGGTGTACCAATGCCCCCACCCCCCAAAGAATGATGCCACAGCCTTTCTGCCCCCTCCTCTCACCAGGTTCTCTTACCCAGAACCCCTTGCAAACCTCAAACTTTGTAAAAGAAAACAAATTTTCCTCGAATTTCTGTGGTGGAAAGTTCTGGAATCTGTGTGGATCCATATAAATCCACCTACCCCGCATTCCCCAAAGTCTTCAGAGAAAAATGGTACCTCATTTGTGTGGGTATATCTACGGCCCGCAACAGGAAATGGCACAAAACGCAACGTGGACACACCACATTTTCACAGTGAAAACTGACCCTTTTTTTGCAAAGTGCCTAGCTGTAGATTTGGAACCCTAGCTCTGCCGGCACCTAGAGAAACCTAGCAAATATATACATTTTTGAAACCTAGACACCCAGGGGAATCCAGGATGGGGCTCCACCAGGTTCTGTTACCCAGAACCCCTTGAAAACCTCAAACTTTGTAAAACAAAACACATTTTCCTCACATTTCTGTGATGGAAAATTCTGGAATATACGTGGGTCCCCAAATTTCCTACCACCCAGCATTCCCCCCGGTCTTCCGATAAAAATGATACCTCACTCGCATGGGTGGGTCAAGTACTCGCGACAGACAAGGGCCCAAAACATATTGAGGAGACATCAAAACTACCTATCACAAAACAACTAAGTATGGGCCAATTTTGTAGATTTTGAACACTACCTCTGCCTGCACCTAGGGAAACCTAGCAAACATATACATGCTGCATTACTCACACTGCTGCATGACTCACACTGCTGCACGCCTCACACTGCTGCACGCCTCACACTGCTGCACGCCTCACACTGCTGCACGCCTCACACAGCTGCACGCCTCACAAAGCTGCACGCCTCACACTGCTGCATGCATCACACTGCTGCACGCATCACACTGCTGCACGCTGCACACTGCTGCATTACTCACACTGCTGCATGCTGCACACTGCTGCACGCCTCACACTGCTGCACGCCACACACTGCTGTACGCCTCACACTGCTGTACGCCTCACACTTCTCCATGCCGCACACTACTGCATTATTCATATTACTGCATGCTGCACACTGCTGCCGGCCTCACACTGCTGCCCGCCTCACACTGCTGCACACCTCACACTGCTGCATGCCTCACACTGCTGCACACTGCTGCATTACTCACACTGCTGCACGCCACACACTGCTGCACACCTCACACTGCTGCACACCTCACACTGCTGCATGCCTCACACTGCTGCATGCCTTTACACTGCTGCACGCCTCACACTGCTGCATGCCTCACATTGCTGCATGCCTCACACTGCTGCATGCCTCACACTGCTGCACGCCTCACACTGCTGCACGCCTCACACTGCTGCATGCCACACACTGCTGCACGCCACACACTGCTGCACGCCACACACTGCTGCATGCCTCACATTGCTGCATGCCTCACACTGCTGCACGCCTCACACTGCTGCATTACTCACACTGCTGCATGCTGCACACTGCTGCACACCTCACACTGCTGCACGCCTCACACTGCTACACGCTGGTGCATTACTCACACTGCTGCACGCCCCACACTGCTACACGACACACACTGATGCACGCCACACACTGATGCACGTCACACACTGATGCACGCCACACACACTGATGCACGCCACACACACTGATGCACGCCACACACACTGATGCACGCCACACACACTGCTGCACGCAACACACTGCTGAACGCCACACACTGCTGCACGCCTCACACTGCTGCACACCTCACACTGCTGCATGCCTCACACTGCTGCACACCTCACACTGCTGCACGCTGCCCACTGCTGCACGCTGCTGCATTACTCATACTGCTGCATGCTGCCCACTGCCGCACGCCTCACACTGCTGCACGCCTCAAACTGCTGCATTACTCACACTGCTGCACGCCACACACTGCTGCACACCTCACACTGCTGCACGCCTCACACTGCTGCACGCCTCACACTGCTGCACGTCTCACACTGCTGCAAGCCTCACACTGCTGCACACTGCTGCATTACTCACACTGCTGCCCGCCTCACACTGCTGCACGCCTCACACTGCTGCACGCCTCACACTGCTGCACGCCTCACACTGCTGCATGCCTCACACTGCTGCATGCCTCACACTGCTGCACGCCACACACTGCTGCACGCCACACACTGCTGCACGCCACACAATGCTGCACACCTCACAGTGCTGCACACCTCACACTGCTGCACGCCTCACACTGCTGCACGCCACACAACACCACCACATCACTCAGGGACACGGGAAACACCAATTACATCGGTGTCAACACATCGCGGTGCCATCGCACCGCGATTTTTACATCGCATGAACGTTGACATCGCAGCCTTCTACTGCGCATACTAAAACGGCGCGATGCCATTAACATCGCATGCAATTACATCGGTAATTGCAGCCTCGTGCTGGAGACCTGCCCCACGTACTGTACTTGACAACGTGTTTTACAAAACCGGTGACAGGTGCACATAGCGAAAATGCAGACTGTCACATACTTTGGGGGGAGACCGCGTGCACTTAAATGTTGCCCCAAAGAAAATTTCTTTAAACAATTACAAAACCAATGCAGACTGTCAAATGCAGACTGTCACGTACTTTACTACTGGTGACAGGTGCACATAGCAAAAATGCAGACTGTCACATACTTTACTTTAAACAATTACGGCCTTTTCCTTGAATGATGCGATGTTACCCGATGTTGGGAGGATGTGCCAGCAATGCACGCCTTTTTATTGCAGACTGTCATTATGTGGTATGACGGATAGCTCTGCCGTCTTAACTTTTTATATACAAATTTTTTAAAAGACAGTGCCTATCACTAGTGTGGTGAGTGGCTGGGTGGATGGATGGATGAATAGATGGCGGGTGAATTAATGGATGGGTGTCTGGATGGATGCATGGATGGGGCCGGGGTGGATGGGTGGTTGGATGAATAGATGGCGGGTGAATGAATGGATGGGTGTCTGGATGGATGCATGGATGGGGCCTGGGTGGGGGGTGGGTGGGTGTATGGGTGGTTGGATGCATGGGTGGATGAATGGGCGGATGATTGAATGGACGGATGAATGGATGGATGAATGAATGGATGATGGCAGACCGTATGGTGGGTGGATGCATGGATGGGTGGGGGGGTGAATGGATGGATGGATGGATGGATGAATGCTCAAGGATGGATGGATGAATGGATGGATGAATGAATGCTCAAGGATGAATGGATGGATGGATGATGGCGGACCGTATGGTGGATGGATGCATGGATGGGTGGGGGGGGGATGGATGGATGGATGGGTGCATGGATCGATGAATGAATGCTCAAGGATGGATGGCTGAATGGATGAATGAATGCTCAAGGGAGAATGGATGGATGGATGATGGTGGACCGTATGGTGGGTGGATGCATGGATGGGTGGGGGGGTGAATGGATGGATGAATGGATGGATGAATGAATGCTCAGCCTCGCAGATTATTTCCACGCCTTTTTATTGCAGAGTTTATTTGGGTGAAGTAAATGAAAACTTTACATGCAACACCGGATGTCCTGGGAAGGGTTAGTTCTGCGACGCTGTTTGCCAGCTCAAGGTCAGGCCGAGACAGGCAGTGGACAACACACACAGAGTCCCGTCATCTATGGACTGTCTGCCCTTCTCTTGGCATGGCATTAGAACCCCCGCACTGGCACTGTATTGAGACAGCAGCCATCGGCTGGTGGGGCACATCCTGAACTGCAGTCTCCATGGGGGCGGCTGCTGTGCCCTCCCCATCTGAAAGGTCATTGCAGGAGAGAAGGGGCGCCCACATGCTTGTATGAAGCAAGGTGGCAATGCCCTTCCCTTCATTGGTAAAGAAAGCAAACATGGCTTGGCAACATCCTGTTTACCTTTTGTAAACTACTTTTACTTTTCTCGCAGGAGAATAGCCAGAGGTCGCAAGAGGGAAGCCATGGGTCTCAGCTGAGACACTTGGCGACTCCCAAATGTTGCCCGTGATCCAAGAACCAGACTTGGCAGTCGCTGGTGAATTCCTGCTGTGACCCACGGCCACGAAGGTAAAACAGATAAAAAAAGATATTGCTGCAGAAAGTAAAATTAAAGCACTTTGTGTGAAGCACAGTGTGACTGAAGCCGGTGCAGAGGCATTAACATAGAACAGGGAACCCCTCAAACCGGGTACTGTGAGCACATACTGCTGCTAATAATGCACGCACATCGAATAACATGTTTTTAGAGTGCAACATGCATTTGCATTGTAAGACAGCTGTTTCCCTAAACAAATGTTAACTAATGATGTGAAGTTATTTCCCATCTCAGCTGTATGTCACCCGACGCCTATTGGAATGAATACATATGACGCGTATGGGTAAACACCATCCAGCTGTTTCACGTGCCCCCTGCAGCTGCTGCAAATGACTACCTCTGCCGGCGCTGCATGCGGGTGCATAGAGAGGATTAGGGGGGGTCAAAATGCATCATTACATTCACATTTCACCGGAAAGTCACTGATTGAAGGTAAGTCAGGTTTGGACTGTGAGACCGATTCACTCACCTTTCATGAAGACAGCAATAAGGTCCTTGAGCAAACACTCACGAGCCGCACTTCCGGTGGGCAGCGTCCTGGCAGCGAGGCCGGTGACGAGGGAGCTAAGGGTGAAGAGACAGGACACCCTGGGAAACATTTACCTGCAGCCTTCCTCGGCCGTCAGATTTCCACCGCTATATAAGCCTGCACTTCATCAGTTGCACCCCCCGGGGACTTTATCCCCAATGCTGGACAAGGCAACTGCAGAACCACTGCAGCGTCTTGAGGCAATGATCGATGGCTTAGACGCTGCGTATGAAACCTTTAAATGAACTTCTGATGGGTAACTGCATGAGATGTTAATAGTAGGTTCATACAAAATATTAATCCATATAGAGAATCTATAGTTGTGTAAAGTCTCCATCATATAACCTCATTCAGGCTGTCAACCGTACACAAGCGAGGACGTTCATTCCTGTGAACTTCGATACCCATGAGTGCTACGGCACAAACATCCGTTGTTATGTCGCACGATGTAATGTCGGCGATGTAACGCGCGATCCGATTAAAAGGCCGCATTTGCGGCCAAACAACGCGCGATGTTTACATTGCCGATGTCATCGCCGTAGCGATTTAAAAGCCGCGATGTAAATGCGCGCGATATCTATGTCCACGATAGCGTGTCATACAACCAGGGACACCACCATATCACTCTAGGACACCACCATATCACTCTAGGACACAACCACCTCACTCTGGGACACCACCACATCCCTCTGGGACACCACCACATCACTCTGGGACACCACCACATCACTCGCAGATACCACCACATCACTCACAGATACCACAACATCACTCACAGATACCACCACATCACTCACAGATACCACCACATCACTCAGGAATACCACAACATTACTCAGGAACACCACCACATCATTCAGGGACACCACCACATCACTCTGGGACACCACCACATCACTCTGGGACACCACCACATCACTCACAGACACCACCACATCACTCACAGACACCACCACATCACTCACAGACACCACCACATCACTCAGGAACACCACCACATCACTCAGGAACACCACCACATCACTCAGGAACACCACCACATCACTCAGGAACACCACCACATCACTCAGGAACACTACCACATCACTCATGGACACTACCACATCACTCGTGGACACCACCACATCACTCTGGGACACCACCACATCACTCACAGACACCACCACATCACTCACAGACATCACCACATCACTCACAGACACCACCACCACATCACTAGTTCAGTTGTACATAATGCTTTTTTTCGTGATAGATAAGGTAACAAAAATGCTTATGACACTTCTTTATTATAACTTTTCAGTATGCTGCAGACTTCTGTACAGCACAGCTTAAAGACATAGGTAAAGCCAATATCTCTGGTTTATTGCAAATGGCAGACAAGCAAATGGACTAGATTGGTTTATTAGTCGAGATGGATGGCCAATTACTGTCCTGTTTAATTAACCCCACACCTATACTTCACGCTACCCTCGTGAATTACAGTTTCCGTGCGCTGGTTTTCTAAAATATCTCCTATTTACAGGCGCAGGGTACAAGAACGGCAAATGCTTCATCTAAAGACTGCAGTTTGCTCCATAAACAGGATTAATCGTATCCGCAAAGAGTAATGTCACTTCCTGTGCTGTTTTATCTTTAGCGCCTTTCCAATCATGTCTTGAAACCTCCTGCGTCCGCCGCGCAGACTTGCAGGCAGCAGCGTTGGTTGTGGATGGCAGGAGCCAAAGGTCAAACCGGAGCCTGCATATATACATGCAAGTCCACGAGACAGTGTTAATTATTTTTAGGCGCGCTGGATAACTATTTTCTCAATTTGATATTGCATTTTGTACTATTCTGTATGAATATAGAAATTAAGCCTGTCATAAAATACTTGGCCAGCGGATCTGTCTGAGAAGGATAATGTATACTGCATTCTATGCCATACTCGATCAGGTTTCATATATGTGCTATTCCGCCTTATTTTATTATCCCCTTATTTTATTATCTTTAATATCTACCCTTCCTATAACCAGACAGGGCTCTCATTCAAAGCGCAGAGGCACAGTCCTCTAATCAGAAGTGACAAGCTATATACTTTCCTTCAGCCATTACCCGATAGCCTACAGCAAAAAGCCCTGTTTCTTTGTAAATGTTTGGGATTGTATTATTTTTATTGAAGTATTAAAATAATTCTTCAGTGTTTAGGTTATAATTTAAGAACTCCTGTAGAATTAAATAAGCTTTCAGTTCAGTAGCCAGTGGTAGTTGATCAAATGAACTTGCAAAAATAATGTTTTCAACGTTTCCCTAATCAGAAATCGCAAACACGGGTAAGGGATACAAATGTGCAACATGTTACAATTATTAAAATAATAAAACTTTAGAGCCATTAGTTTAGGCAACAATTGAAGCACAGTTATTGAACTGGTTTCTTGTAGAGTTAAGATTGTGGTGTCAGATATCTTATAAGCGTGCCTCTTCCAAAAAACTGTCAAGCTGCCTCGCTTTATATAAGCTAGTTAAACACTGTGACACTATTGTTTTTTTTGCTGAGTACGTATCTTGAGGTGAATTAAATTGCTGTGTACCATATATAACCATACGTGCACAATCGTACATGCACCATATATTCAAACACTTAGTGCAGGATTCACAAAGATGCCATTGGTTCTTACTCTTATTGCTGGTGTTCCTCGTTATGTTCTGATGTACTGGAGGAGATGGAGCAATGGACTCTTAAGAAGCTACAAAAAGCCTGCTTTGGGTTGAAATAACCCTGCTTCTGTAGCTCTGCCCCCTGTTTGCTGTGCTCTTCCCTGTGCGCAATTAGGAACACATTGATTCACAACTAACAATTCCTATTCAAACCACTGAATTCCACTACAAACAACATACATCCTCTCCACTGGATACAAAAAAAACATTAGTGAAAAACTATGTCATTTGCATTGTCATTGTCAGCACCTCCACAGCGTCACTCAGCACCACCACAGCGTCACTCAGCACCACTACAGCGCCACTCAGCGCCACCACAGCATCACTCAGCGCCACCACAGCATCACTCAGCGCCACCACAGCATCACTCAGCATCACCACAGCGCCACAACAGCGTCACTCAGCGTCACCACAGCGTCACTCAGCACAACCACAGCGTCACTCAGCACCACCACAGCGTCATTCAGCACTACCACAGCATCACTCCGGGCCACCACAGCGTCACTCAGGGCCACCCCAGCTTTACTCAGGGCCACCCCAGTGTCTTTTTTTTTTTTTATTGGAGTTCATGGTGCAATGAAAAAGTACATAAATAACCACAAGCAAGGTATGATAACATCTGGTACAATTACGTAATCACTCGAATAAAGCATCCAAAAAACACGTTATTTGTCGTGAGGGAAAAAAATAAAATAAGAAATAAATAAATAAATAAATAAATAAATAAAGAAGATCTATCAATAAATATAACAATATAACCATACAACGCTTTTCAAGTTCTTATTCTGTCCTCCAGCCATTTCTTAACCGGGGCCCATAATCGTCTTCCCATCTCTCGTTTTTTAACACCTTTAAATTCATAGAGACAAGACTCAATATTATAAATACCCAAAAATCTGGACACCCACATTGATTCACAACTAACAATTCCTATTCAAACCACTGAATTCCACTACAAACAACATACATCCTCTCCACTGGATACAAAAAAAACATTAGTGAAAAACATTATGTCATTTGCATTGTCATTGTCAGCACCTCCACAGCGTCACTCAGCACCACCACAGCGTCACTCAGCACCACTACAGCGCCACTCAGCGCCACCACAGCATCACTCAGCACCACCACAGCATCACTCAGCGCCACCACAGCATCACTTAGCATCACCACAGCGCCACAACAGCGTCACTCAGCGTCACCACAGCGTCACTCAGCACAACCACAGCGTCACTCAGCACCACCACAGCGTCATTCAGCACTACCACAGCATCACTCCGGGCCACCACAGCGTCACTCAGGGCCATCCCAGCTTCACTCAGGGCCACCCCAGTGTCACTCAGCGCCACCACAGCGTCACTGAGTGCCACAACAGCGCCACTCAGCACGACCACAGCATCACTTAACACCACCACAGCATGACTCAGCACCACCACAGCATCACTCAGGGCCACAACAATATCACTCAGCACCACAACAGCATCACTCAACACCACCACAGCATCACTCAGAAGCACCACAGCATCACTCAGCGCCACCACAGCATCACTCAGCACACCACAGCATCACCCAGCGCCACCACAGCATCAATCTGTGCAACCATTCAACAACTGGTTCAAATATGTTCTCTCAATGTTTCAAGCTTTATTACAAATGTCACAAAAAAGATGTTAATATTTCACTTCTGTTCTTGGATTTTCCTCACAATGAAATACACTGAACATAATCTTCACAAAAGTTATTTACAAAAGTTTAAGCTATTGCCATTACAAATTACAATAACTTTTATTTAAGAATTATTTAAAAAAAATTAAAAGCCATTGTTATTTGTAATATCAATACATCTAAATCACGCAAATACAACACATATTTCATAACAAATGCAATAGGTGTCACATTTGCGAAAGTTAAAACTATTGGCATTGTAAATGAAAAAGCTATTAATTTCGCTATTTTCAAAACTAACATAAATAAAAAAGTTGTTCTTTACAATACCAATAGCTCAAACTTTCCTAATGCGAGACCTATTGCATTGCAAATGCTTGTTTTACTTTGAAGAGGCTTAATCATATTTTACGTGGTTTGTTATAAGATTTATTTTCAGGACTCATCCCGGCCAGACCTTTGGCTCGACTGAGGCTCTCCCGGGCTGTTAACGTTTGGCTCGCTCACCTCTAACCAAACTGTTGTTAAAGGAAAATACTAGAGATTTAAAAGGCGCCCTTTCCTCTGCCTGAAGTTTTACACTTTGGCTCCTCCCCCGGCTGCTCGGCTGGGCGCGGCCAAATACACGGCGGGAAAAATTGACAAGACGAGTAAACGCCCCGAGGGAAGACAAGGCAGCCAGGCCGGAGTGTACAGCCGTAAAATGCCCGCCGAAACACAAACGCAGGTGCCCGCGCGCCCCGAGGAGGGCGGCGGAGAGGCTTCAGCGCACGAGGAGCTGCAGTACCTGGGCCAGATCCAGCATATACTGCGGGCAGGGCACCGCAAGGAGGACCGCACGGGTACCGGCACCATGTCCCTGTTCGGCATGCAGGCGCGGTACAGCCTGCGAGGTGAGGGGCAAGAGGAGGGGGGAGGGAATGGCACTTACTATCGGTCCAGCTTGCCTCAAAATCTTTCTTTCGTTCAGGTGAACACGTTCTCGCCATAGTGCTCGCAGCCTCAGGGGCCCCGGGAACCGGCAAGCGTCGTAATTTATAACATGCGCCATCTTTTCCTTAGTCTCCTTCACTCGCATATGATAGGAAAACTTCATTTTATTTGGTGGAAGAATGTCTGGAGTTGATTTAACGGGAAGAAAAACATTTCCGCTAAACCATATACAATTAGCGGTAGCGAACACCCTCCACACTGTTTCACAGCATCATCATGTTGTGCTATAAAATTACCTATATGTCATTGTGCACTGCGAGCCAACAGATGTCTGTGCCACTTAAGAAGTAACAAGCGATAGGCAAAAGCTTCTGAACCCTGGTAATGTTGACAAGTGTTGCCAGATTTTGAGACCCACCCATAGCTGTCTGCCCAAGTTTAAGCCCGAATTCAGCCCAAGGCAGACCAAGATCACTTCACAGTTGCAACTTAACAACAATAAAGTAAAGTTTTTTGTGTGCAAAAACAAATGAAATAAAGTCCAAACAATGTAACAACATTGGAAAGCATTTCAGCACAAGGAACCCACAAACACTTGAAAATTACAGGTCTTCACAGCACAAATTCTGTTAACGCACGGGTTTGTGAAACTATTGACCTTTGGGTCATACCTGACTGCCTTTATCACTATTATTTACATTGGTGGTGGGCACACTTACTCCGGTCTCCTCACATTAGTTTGGTTGTATACTTTCTTTTACTGTTGTGTTTCAAATGCTTTTTTTAACTGTCTTTTGTCGCTGTTGCGTTCTGTATTTTATAGAATGCGTTCTCTCCCTAGACGTCATGATACCTGCGTCTCAGCCTCTGTGTGTAATCTCACAAAATGTTTATGTATACCTGAGGGATTAGTTACAGAGAGTAGGCTGGGCAGCAGGAGGCTGCTCAATGTGGGGCTTTGATATGGCATTCACATGACCTCTGTAAAGGGTACTATTAACTCCTATTCAACTTCATCATAAAACCTACACTACCTGCCTAGAGGAACATTCTTTGATTGCAACAGTCACCTTATGATTTAATACAATGGTGGACCCTCATAACAAGGAAATTGTAGGCCACTTGCTGTAAAGGCTGGCAGACTACCAATAGACAATCACTACATTTTATATTTAATATCACAGTGACAAAACCAACTGGTCACATCTAATGATTCTGAACCCTGGGTTGGGTCACCCTAAGAGCAGAAACATGTTGACTATTTAAGGGGAGTTTTTTCCAAATTCACCTTCACTTTTTTCTTATCCCCTGGGAGCACCATAATAAACTTACATTTAGCCTACCAGGAGGCAGAGGCGCAACTAGAGCCGAATTTCGGGGGGGGGGGGGGGCTAAGGAAAAATTTCGGGGGGTGGGGGGCTGAACCTTTAATCAGTAGGCAGAGTGGAGCTGCAGGGGCTCTTCGAAGGGGTGAAACAACTGCAAGGCCTAATTAGCATTCAAATGGTCTTTTAAAGACCTGTTAAACGTTCGGGTGCGGCTCTGTGTGTGCCCGGGATCTGTCTCATCCCGGGCTGCCACACACGACGTAGGGGGGCTGAAGCCCGGTGAGTCCAATGGGTGTTGCGCGCCTGCCAGGAGGTAGGTTTAAGTGTGTGTGTATGTGTCAGACACTGACACTGTGTCAGTGTCAGTTACTCGGACTCTGACCCTTACCTAGCACTCATCCAAAACTAAAACACCTCTGCTCCTCTCTGTTGTCAAGTTGCAGCCCTGGCCAGGTACCATTTGGCCCTGGTGTGAGGAGGAACCCAATGATTAAGCATGCCACCCTCAAGTGGGTGAGGGTTCTTGTCCCCAAAAAAGCATTTGTTAGACATAGTCTTTCCATATCTAGACATACTTGTGTGCTTTCTATTGATGGGATGCAGTACTCTTCTGGTTGGATTATTCACTCCCAATAGACCTCTTGTGTGCATAGACCCCAATGGACAGTCACCCTTTAATGAAACCCACATCTTTCCCACAAAGTCCTTGTTAGAACTGGCATATTTTCGCGTTTTTCCCCAGTCTTTTTGCTTTCTGGTTTTGACGGTGTTCAGGACTTCGTTTTTGCTGGTTTAGTGTCTGCACACTTTCTCATTGCTGTTCAGTGTTAAAGTGCTCCTGATGTAAAATGTGTTTATGGATTGGTGTTTCCATGATTTGCTTATTTGATTTACTACTAAGTCCTTAGTATAGTGCACTGTGTGCCCATGGACTGTAAATCAAATGCTGTTAGTGGGCCTGCAGCACTGATTGTGCCACCCAAACAAGTAGACTTCAAAGAGTTCAGACCAGCCACAGTGTCTGCGCACATTTTTTGCTTCTATATCGACCTGGCAAGTGCACCCACTTGCCAGGCCCTAACCTTTTTCTTTCCTTACACATAAGACACCCCTATGGGCAGGGTCTAGTGTGGGTGAAAGGTAGGACACGTACAGGTGTTTGTTAATGTCCTGATAGTAAAACACTGTTCCTTTTTATTTTTTATTATTGCAAGGCTATCTGTCGTATAGGAAGGAGTTGCCTTGTAACACCTTACAAGAATAACTTTCCATTGCGACAAGATGGAGAGCTGGACTGTAGGGTTCCTGAACTCAGAATTTAAAAATACATCTTGTGGTGAAGAGGATTTTTATATTGTGCTTTTGAAAATGCCACTTTTAGAAAGTGGACCTTTTTTAATTGCTTAACCATCCTGTGTGCCTTTTGCCCTTTGTGTATACCCTGTCTGGGTTAAGAGTGAAAGGAGCTGGGGAGGTGCATTCATACCATACAGATACAAGGGGGAGGTTGAGGTATATCCTGCCTTTTCTTTTCTGAGAGACTTGTGGCCAGGCTGAATATTCCTGGCTGCATTTAGAGTAGTGGGAGGAGTTGTCGCGTGCGCCCGAGTGGACTGCGGCTGCCTCACAAAGCTGTCTCCCTACTAGAGTGAACCTGGCCTGAGCCAGCCAGAACTGGTTTATGTATGCCAGGGGAAGTTTGTTGGTGCCAACTTGCAAGGGAAATTAATAAAATAATGGGGCCCTGACCCCAGCACTTTAAAGATTTTTGGTATTAAGTAACTGCCCAGAAGAAGAGCTGAAGAACCTGTGAGGAGGGACTACCACTTAGCTATTTTGGCCTGCAGTGGCTGCTTCTGTCTTGGGCAGTGAAAGGACTGGGCAATCTGCAACTTATTTTCCTGAGTTACCCCCAAAGACTTCAAGCTCATCTGCTACCAGCAGCAGGAACTGTGTCTCTTGTGCTGCAACAGAAGAAAAACCAACCTGACCCCGATACTGCTCTGTGACCTGAAGACACCGCAGAGGGGACTACCGCATTGCGCACCTCAACCCTGAGCTCACCGATGCTGCTGCTTCTCCTGCTGATCCTGTGGGTGGAGCACTTCTCAGTGCTCCACTTCACACTGCAACCCTTGTATCCCAGATGATACTGCCTGCACTGTGACCGCTTCTCACTGCTGCTGGATGCCCTCACTGAGGCGCTGCCTGCCCTGCTACTTGAGGGCACTGCATGCTGCACTTAGCACCGCAGCCCGACGCTTCCGCCCTCAATCGCATAGAGTTTGAACTGCAACATGTGACTTCAAGGACCCGACGTCTCCTGCACCGACCTCTGGAACTGACTCTTCCTGAAGCCGGAGCTCATCGCGATATCCCCCGACGTCCTGCATTTCTAAAGGTACTGTTTGGCGGGTCTCCCCGGCACCGTAGCTGTCTTGGACGCAGCCTGAACCATTGGATTTCTTTGTTCACGCCGCCGTGATTGCTTCGGTCGGAGCTACCGATTTCAAGGAACTGTATGTAAAGTCTATTTTTGCATTATTCGTATCTTGATAACTGTTTTTTTTATTCTGGTATTGTTTTACACAGATAAATATTGGCTACTTTTCTAAAACTGGTTTCATTTTGTAGTGTTTTAACTGTATTACTGTTATGTGCAACTGCTTTTACACATTGGCAAGAGCAGTTAGGCTCATCTTAGGGACAAACTACCAAGGGGTGAGCAAATACCTGGAGTTCAACTTCAAAATGTAGTCATTTCTCTCCAGATATTTTCCATAAATAGCTATTGTGCTCTTAAATAGGGGATTATTTTTCTTTCAGTCATTTGGATTGCTTGACTTTTCTGTGACTGGAGTAACTTCTTCTTTGTTGGCTTTGGCTGTGCTCATCTGTGAATACTCTGATAAAGTCTAATGCACACTGTATGTAACCTTGCTTTGTAGATCAATTTCCTCTGTTGACAACCAAGCGAGTGTTTTGGAAAGGCGTACTCGAGGAGCTGCTGTGGTTCATTAAGGTAAGGCCACTCGTGTCTTTTAGAGTGTGGCAGTTACTGTTCGAATATGCTTTGAATTGTAAGGATGCAACTATGAAGCCTCTTATGCCTGGGGGCTTATTGGGAAGAATATTGTCTGAAGCTGAAACCACCTTCCTTTGCAAAAACTACCGCACTGTTTAACTAGTTTCTGTTGAATAAATTATTAACCCAAAGGTAGACCAATAGGTAAGTTATATTTGCCATAAAATAACCTCAACCTTCAGATGATGGTATGAATGGTGTCCAGGCATAGTGATTTGTGGTAAGTCTGAAAACCGGTTGTGTTTGTGCTTCTGTGTATGCACTAGAGTCGTTGTGAAAACCTTGTAATGGAGTTCTGGTTCTTCACTCTGAATTGATGATGCATGTAATCAACATTTCAGTTCTCCTATATCACACAAACTTAATGCTGCATGCCTTTTTCGTGACATCAAAAGTAAAATCACAAATGTTATCTTAACAGAGACGGGGGTAGAAAAGACCATACACTACCTGAATATAGGCAAAGCAGCGGGCTCAAATGGATTGCCCATGGAGCTGTAGAAACTTGCCATGAGTAAAATTGCACCTTTATTTAGTTAAAATGTCCATGTAAGTAAGGAAAAGGGCTCGCTCTCCATTTATCAAAGGCTGGCAACGATGGTGGTCATTCACAAGGCAGGGAAACCCAATAACATGTACTCGTCGTATGGACCTATATCGTTGCTCAATTTGGAAGCTAAGATATTGGCAAAAATACTCTCTACTCGTTTGCTGCGCGTGATCACAAACTTGTAACCCTGATCAATCTAGCTTTATGCCAGCCAGAAATTCATCTCTTAATTTGCATATGTTCCACGGAGTGCTAGAGCGAGCCAAGACGATCGAAGAAGACGCAGTGGTAGTGTCCGTGGATGCTGCCATGGCATTCAACATGATTGAATGGCCCTATATGTTGTGTGTTGAGAGAACTTGGATTTGGCCCTGAATTTATTGGGTGGGTTCACCTTCTATACATGGAACCCCTCACCCAAATAGTAGTCAATATTAGGAAATCTCGTTCTTTTTTTTTTATTTTTTATTTTTTTTTATTTTATTTATTTATCGTGAAACAGCACATTACAGATCTCAAATAGCCATTCGCCTACATCCCTTCTCGGGCCGGCAGTGGGCCATCACATCTTTTCCATGACTCATAAGCGTAACAGATGAAAAGCGACAACCCCAACTGCAAGGCGAACAAGTAGTCCAGTCGAGTCAGGACTCCGTCGTTAGGCCAATATCATCGATGGTGAGGTGTGCACTGTGCGTATACGGACGAATCTATTAATTTTTAACATTTTCTCCCAACCTGTTCCCCACCCCAAGAACCCCGCCTCCCCTCAACTGGACCCCAGTCTGTGCTCTTCGTGTAAGTTAGCGTGTGGCCTGTTGGTGTGTAGTGGCTTGTGCTGCATGCTACCTCCTATTGGTCCGGGGGACCGCTCCTATGTTCTCACACTTCCGGGGGTGCTATAACTCCTACTGTACAATGTCGCACTGTTGTGTAAGGGACAGCCCTATCTGAGTCACCCAGGATCCAAGTGTGGGTCACACCCCAGTTCCTCCCCCTCCCCCTCAACTAAGTCGTCCTCGTCTATCCTGGAATTGAGGTAGGTCTGATACAACCCCCAGAAGTTCCTGGGTCGACTGCGGGGCGGAAGTAGCTCACTGTATGTCTCCGCTTGTGTGTTACAGTACGTCATGTCACTAGCCCATCGTTTCAGCGTAGGTAGAGGGCCCCTCATCCAGCATAATGCGACTACTCGTTTTGCGAGTAGCAAACCCATGCTCACCAGTTTCCTGACTGGGGCAGGTACCTTCTTCGTGTAGCCCAGTAAAGCGAGGGCTGGGTCCAATTCTAAGTTCGATTCCACTATAGTGCTCATTTCAGCGAATACGTTGGTCCAGAACCTCTGGACTCCCGGGCACATCCATGCTAAATGTAGAAAGTCCGCGACTTGGGCGTGACATCTCTCACAGCTTGGCGTGTCTCGGAGACCATACCTGTGCAGCCTTTCCGGCGTATGGTCCACACGTTGTAAAAATTTAAAGTGGATCAAGCGATGCCTCCCATTCAGTGAGATCCGCCTGGAGGCCGCACAGCAGTATGCCCACATACTGTCGTCTATTTGGGTGTCTAAGTCGGTCTGCCAGGCCAAGCGCGCCCTCGTGTAGAGCAGTGCCGTGTGTGCATGTCCTATCTTGTAAAGCGTAGAAATCAGCTTCTTCGGTGACTCAGTATCTATGACATATACTAGTTCTGGGACTTCAGGAGGTTCTTCCATGTCAGGGCCTAGCAGATCTAAGAGTGCACTGCGCACTCTATGGTACTGGAAGCGCTGAAGTAGTGAGGGGCGATCCCTCCCTCGTGACAGCTGGTCCCATGTCTTTACCTTCCCTTGCTCGAATAGGTCTCCCAGTGTGCGTGCGCCCAAGTCGCTGAGGGCCCTGTGCACCCCTGGTTCCGTGAGTGTGGGGAGCCAAAGTGCCCAGTGTATCGGCATATTGGGTGCATACATCAGTTCTTTATTTTGCCTCTGCAATATGGAGTGCCAGGCGTGGTTAGTGGACAAGAGGGAGTCCAGCGTTCCTACTCTACGGTCCTTAGGGCCACATATAGTCGCTGGGAGCGGGGTAGGGTCTGCAAACAGTCTTTCCAGGATCACATGCGGGATGTCCTGATTACCATGAATCCAAGTGTGGAGGTGGGAGGCCTGCGCTATTCTATAATAGCGTTCCAGGTCTGGTGCAGCCAGTCCCCCTTGCTCGTATGGCAACTGAAGTACTTTCCATTGCACCCTAGGTTGTTTTCCAGCCCATGCCAGTCGCACTAGGAGTTTGTTTATGGTTGTGAAGAAAGCTTTAGAGAGGACAATCGGGAGATTATTAAAAAGAAACAGAAACCTCGGGAGAATAACCATTTTCATCATAGCTATTCTTCCCATCCGCGACAGCGGGAGCTTAATCCAGAGCTCGATGTCATCTGCGAGTTTGCTATAGGCAACTCCGTAATTTTCCCTCAGCATAACGTCAGGATCCGTGTGGAGCATTATGCCCAAATACCTTATCGGCTCTGTGGACCACTGGAGCGGGTATTCCATCTCGAAAGGTTCGGTGATTGGGGTCAGGGGAAAAGCCACTGACTTTGACCAGTTGACCTTCAGTCCCGAGAGCTCTCCAAACCTCACAACTTCCCTCAAGACCGATGAGAGATTATTGACCGGGTCTCTGACGTATAGCAGGGTGTCATCCGCGTATGTGGATATACCGATCTTGTAGGTGGGGTAGTTGATGGCTTCATAAGAGTGGTATTCCCGAATCGCAATTGCCAGTGGCTCTGCCACCAGTGCGTAGAGCAGTGGGGAGAGGGGGCACCCCTGCCTCGTGCCTCTGCTTACGGCGAACGGCTCCGAGACTGCATCCCCCAGTCTAACTCTCGCTGTGGGTTTATGGTAAAGCGCGCCCAGGAGTTGGAGGAATAGATCTCCCAGTCCTAACTTCCGGAGTACTCTGCGCATGAAGGGCCACTCCACGGAGTCAAACGCCTTCTCCATATCCAGGAAGACTGCAACCGCCCTGGTGTCATGCTTGGTGTGCTGCATGGCTCCCATGACCATGCGGATGTTGTAAGTGAGGTTCCTAGCCGGGATAAACCCTGCCTGCTCCGGGGCCACCAACTCCGGTGCTACAAGCGCCAATCTGGTCGCCAGCACCTTCGCGTACAGCTTAGCGTCCGCGTTGAGAAGCGACAATGGGCGGTATGAGCCAGGAAGGTCATGCGGCTTGCCTGGTTTCAATATTGTGACAATGAGTGCCTCTCTCATAGAGGGCGGCATAGCGCCGTGTTCACATATTTCGTCAAAGAGGGTGGAGAGGTAAGGCAACAGCTTGTCTTTATACGCTTTGTAAAAGGTCACCGTTAAACCATCTATCCCGGGCGCGCTTTCCGATCTCATGCCGTCCAGCGCGTCTGATATCTCCTCTCGGAGTATAGGGGACATCAGGAATTCCCTCTGCCAGTTCTCGAGGAATGGCATTTTGATATAGCTTAGGTAGTTGTCAATGTGGTCCTCAACTCCCGAAATCTTGGTGTATAATTCCTCGTAGAAACCCTTAAACTCCGCAAGGATGTCTTCCTCTGCCGTCAGCACAGCTCCCCCTGAAGACTGCATTTCTGTGATCACCTGCCTGCGCCTGGAGCCCTTCATTATCCTGGCTAGCAGCGACCCTGGCCGGTCTCCCTCTCCGTACGTGCGCGCTGTCGCATATTTACCTAGATGCCTGACTTCCCTGTCTGCCTCCTCATGAAATTCTTTCAGTAGCTCCTGCAGGGTCCCATCCCCCGTTGGGGTTGGGTCTGTCAGTCGACTTCTCTCAAATTCTGCTATTTGCCCCTCTAGGTACGTCAGTCTGTTTCTAATTGCCTTCAGGACACTAGAGTGTTTAGCCATGACCATCCCTCTGACGTAGACCTTAAACGTCTCCCATACCGTCCCGAAGCTGCCCACTGTGCCCAGATTAGTAGCGAAGAAAGTATCTATGTCCTCTCCCAGGTCAGCCCTAAACGTCTCATCCAACAAGGAATATGGTGGGAACCGCCACGTGAACGGTGGTATTCTCTGCTTGGGGGTGTTCAGTACGAACAACACTGGGGAGTGGTCTGATAGTGTACGAGGGAGCACCCTACAGCCCCTCACTGTAGTGAGTAATGTAAGTGTGGACAACCAGTAGTCTATCCTGGTGTGGATGTTGTGGTATGCAGAGTAGTGTGTATCCCCCCCTAGCGCTGTGTCTCTCCCTCCAGACATCCACCAGCCCCAGTTTCACCATTTCTACTTGCATTTGCTGCGCGGCTGCCGCCGGGCGCCGGGGGGGGCCCGCCGATCTATCTAGCTCCGGGTTAAAAGTGAAGTTAAAGTCTCCCCCCCCCCCCCCCCAAAGCATTCTATCTGTGGGCCACTCAATACAGTGTCCCGCTACTACTGCGTAGAAGTCAGGGGAGTCGTAATTCGGGCCATAGACATTCATGCCCAGTAGGTTATGCCCTTGCCTGTACACTTGCTCAGTACAAATCTCCCTTCCGGGTCTGCCTTCAACAGTGTAAGGGATAATTTGGATTTCGGGTTGATCCATGTGAGAACACCCCTTGCGTGCGAGGTGAAGCCTGCGTAAGTAGAGTTTCCCTGAAGCCCTCTGTGTGAGCATCTTACTAGTGTTGGGTAAGTGAGTTTCTTGCAGTAGTGCCAGGTCTATGTGATGTCTCTGAAGGTAGTGTAGCACCTTGCGGAGTTTGCGATAGTCATTTAATCCCCTCACGTTCCAGGTCCGCGCCTTAAAGGTCTCTGTATCACTCAGTAAATCTTCGTGAGGTGTATCAGCCATCGACAGTTAAACAGTACATCATATGCATTTAAAGTACAAGTTCCGCCACCCTCCGAATGCAGCCTCTGCCAAACACCCCTGTGGAATGCAACATTTCAGAGCACGTTTTGAGTCCCCCCCCCCCCCTCCCCCCCGAGCTTCCCTGATCCCCTGAACTTCCAACTCTTCCCACCTCCCACAGTCAACCCACCCATCGACAACTCCATTCAACACTTCCCCAAACAGGCTCAAAACGAGCCGTAACCGCTGTAAGCGCTAGGGCAGAGGTAGCCTACTCAGTTCTTGTGCCGTCCACCGTCCCTTCGGGACGTCCGTGCAATGTTTCTATGATGCCCCTTCGCCAGCGCCCCCATAAGCGAGTGCAGCAGTAATCCGTAAGCACAGTATCCTATCAACATGTTTGTGTCTACCCCCCCCCCCCCCCCCGACCTCCACCACTCTGTCCTTTCCTCGTGTCGGGTCCCCGTAAGGCCTCCCCTGCTTAGTATAACTACAGTAGAGACAGCGCAGCCCCACACCGGAACCAGTTCAAAATGCGCAGATCTCACCCACAGTATAGGATACAGTAGTCCAGCGACTGCAGTGATTTGCTCCGTGTGGGAGCCTCCCTTCCACCCAGGAGGGGGGTGACTTGAGTGCGCAAGCTGGTGAGTCCCCTTTGTGTGTCACCTACATCCCTCCTCTCGTCAGTCCTGTTCCTCGAGGTCATCATTGCCAGTGCGCTCTGCTGCGCATGCCTCCGGGCTCATCCTGTTCTCCCTGAGCCACTGCTTCAACGATTTTTGCAATTCTTTGGGATCTGTGAAAAAGTGCGAATGTCCTTGCCTGTTGATGCGCAGCCTCGCCGGGTATAACATGGCGTAGTCCAACCCCAAGTCTCTAAGTTGCTGTTTGTACGGGACGAATCGCCGCCTCTCCTCCTGCACTTTTGTGGTGAAATCAGGGTAGAGCGATATGTCCATTCCCTCATACTGTAGTTTCCCCTTCTCACGGGCAGCGCGTAGGGCGGCGTCTCTGTCCCTGTAATTGAGCAGTTTCGCTATGATCGGTCTAGGGTTTGCGCCCGGGGGAGGCCTCGGCCCCAGGGTGCGATGGGCGCGTTCCACTATAAACATTGGTGAAAAGGTGTCATCTCCCAACAATGTCTTCAGTAGCTTTTCAACAAAGAGTTCCATCTTGCCCGTTTGGGTCGACTCCGCCACACCCGTGATGCGGATGTTGGATCTCCTGGAACGCGCCTCCAAGTCCTCCGATTTCTCCTGTATTACTTGAAGCAGCCTTCCAAATTGTTTGCGATCGGCGTCCCATTCTGTCTGCGCCTCCTCCGCTTCCGTCAACCTGCGCTCCGCCATATCCAGCCGCTCCGCATGCTTGTCCACTCTTTCCGTCATACGGTCCATTCGATATGCCAGCGCGTCTATCTTGCTGCCAATGGCCGACATTCCCTCCTGCAGGCCCTTCTCCATGGTCGTAAGCATCCCTTTTATTTCCGTACACAGTGAAGCGCCCGGGTCACCTGTAGCTCCCGGAGACTGGGCAACCGGCTGTTCCGGCTCCTTCTGTCGACGTTGGTCGAATGAGTTTCGTCTGTGTCCTGTCCCCCTTGCCCATCTTTGCGTTTACTGGGGAGGTTGGGCACCTCGAGTCTAAGATAGGCTTCTAGTGCTCTGCGCGTGGGCTCTTGCTGTTTGCGGGCCGTTACAGGGGGTCGTCGACCAGCCTGCACAGTGCGTGTGTCCTGGCGGGCGCGGACAGGCCCGTATGCCTAGATTTCTGGCCGCCGATTATGCACTCTCCAATGTCACCAGTGCTGCCCAGGGCCGCTTCAGCGCGCTGCTCTTGTGTTGGGGGCCCTCAATCCGCCTTTCTCTCCTCTATCATTGCTGTGCGCCCCCGAATCGCTGGGGGGGGGCCTGTTAGGGGCCAGGGGTGCGTGTACCTTCACCGGGTCTCGCTGGTGCCACGCGGTGCTCCACTGGCTCCGTTGATGAGACAGCGCCTTTCTCGCCGTTCCGGACACCCCCAAAGTCTGTTCCGGGCCCCCTCGGGTGCGCTTCAGAAGTGGGGAGGTGCTGTGAGTGCCGCCTCTAGCGGGTCCCGGCAGCCCCGGGTCGTTCGCTCTCCTCGGCCGCACGTCGGGTGACGCAGCTCGGCCCCGTGGTTTAGGAAAGGCCGGGGATCCTGGCCTGGTCCGGCGCTCTTCGAGTAGTCGGGCAAAACAGGGTTTCCCGTGCTCGATTCTCGCCCAGATTGCAGTCGGAGGTCTGTCAGGGGCAGGGGCGGCAGCTCCCGCCGGTATCGCTCGGTGTTCACTGCTGATAAAGGATTTTTGCCGGATAATTGTCGGCGCTGGCTCGGAGCTTCGCTCTTACGCGTCCACCATTGACGCCGGCTAGCTCCGCCCACTCGAAATCTCGTACTTTCACGGTAACAGAGGCACTAGACAGGGCTTTCCCCTTTTCCTATTGCTTTTTGCTTTAGCCCTCAAGCCATTAGTGATGTGGATAGAGAAAGATCCTATCATCAGAGGGCTCAGGTTGACAGCGGCCTGGGAGGATCGCATCTCATTGTATGCCGATTTATATCTGGCTTCACCGGTCTCCCTGAATACGATACTACACATTTTCATAGTGTTTGGCAGATTTCCCGAATATGGGATTAACTGGTCAAAACCAGACATCTATGTACTTAGTGGGGTGATGCCGGAACTGCCAAGGGGCATCACTATCAAAGAAACTGTGATAGATTTAAAATATTTAGGAATCAGTCTTCACAGACTCAGCTCTTTTATGAACACAATCTACTGTCGCCCGCTGAAATGGCTTAGGAGTGATGTACTGCACTGGAAGTTGCTCCCTCTGTCCCTACTGGGGCGGGCTGCCCTTTTTAAAATGATGTCCCTCCCTTGGTTCCTGTATGTCTGGCAGAACGCTCCACATTTGGTGGGATCAGATTACTTCTAAGCCAATGATAGTACCTTAAGAGAATTCTTGTGGGAGGGAAAGCTGCCCAGGATTGCCACTCGAAAGTTAACACTGGGGTGGTACGATGGAGGAATAGCCCTACCGGACATCAAAAAATATTACTGGGCAACACAACTCGCCGCAATAAATCAGGGTACAGGCACAGTAGGATCCTGTTTTTCTCATGCATAGATGGCTTCTCCCAGTGGGAGGGTTTGTAGGGGCACTGTACACCAACCCAGCTAAGCTAAGGCTGTCTCGGCCCACAGGGCATGGGGTTCAAGTATGGCGGACAGCCACGAAGAGTCTGGGTTGGGAGGGCAGGATCACACTTGCCACCCCACTCTGGGACGCAGATCTACCTGGTAATTTGAGACCCACCCTTGGATTCAACCGCTGGGCCTTGATAGGTATCTGTAAGATGGGTGACCTATGGAAAGGGGGGGGGGGTGGGGGGGGAGTAGTGATTCCCTTCACCCAATTACAACTAGAATAGGACTTTACCAAAACAGAATAATACAGAACTGCCATGCTCTACTTGTGGTGATACAAAAGGGAGAGACACCACCAGACTCCTCCCCGCTTGAAGAAAGGGTCTTAGACGGGAAAGTCCCAGTAAAAAATGATATCACTAATATATAAAAAACGAATAAATTATATGGCTGACTCCCTGCTTCGAACAAAGTGGGACTATGACGTCGCTGGGTTGGATGACGAGGAGTGGCTCGAGGCTCTAACCTCTCCTAGAGAGACTGCAATCTCCGCTAGGCTCATACTTGTACAGTTAAAAATACTCCACAGGTTATAACTAGCGGGACCGACGTTGGTAAGGATGGGGTTCAGTAACAAAACGGACTGCCTTAGAAGGTGTGGGCAAGAAGGCACTTTTATACATATACTTTGGGAATGCGAAGTTATCCAGAGATGCTGGTCCGCGGCAACGTATGGAACGAGTATTGGGTTATAAAATTGACTGCAACATCAAATTAAGTCTCCTGAACATCTGGGGCCCGACGGCTCTCAGTACTAAAGAGAGACTATGGGTGACACTCGGAATGATAGCTAAAAGGAACATTGCAAGAAAATGGAGGGCACAGGAACCACTGACTTTGATTAAGTGGGGGAAGGACATGGACTTCTGCATGGTGTCCAAAAGGACGGTGTATGAATCCAGGGGGTGTCCCACCTAATAGACACATATCTGGGGGAAATGGAATGACTACAGGGGAGGACTCTGTGATTGACCCCCCCCCTCCCTCCAGCCCAGACGCGATACTGAGCCAGACAACCTGCCTCCAAGTTAAATGCTAATGTGTATTGAAATATTTGTGACCTTGGAATCGTCACTCGCATTTTTCCAAGTGTGTAACTCCACATGTACTTGGTTGTATGAAGTCTGTTATGTCCAAGTTTGTCCTTAATAACATTTTCTTTTTATTATCGAGAAACATTAATGAAGGTTTTTTTAGTTGGCTGGTGTAGGGTACACCTACTGGATCTGGCCAAAAATCACACCTTGTGGCTAGAATTTAATAGCCCAAAGGAGAGTGTAAGTATATGGTATTTCTACAGCGTGAATGTAGCTAAGTGGCAGTAGATCTCTGTTCAGCGTTCAAGACCAGAATAAAGTCAAGAAGTTATAGAAGAGGTAGCTGAATTGTAGACGGTTAATGCATTGTGGTGGTGAGACTTCAGCTCTTTCCTTAATTGGAGCAGCATTGGGTTGGTCCTGGTGGATACAGGGTTGTTCATATCATGGGCGCATAGATGTAAAAGTTCTACAGCCATGTTTTTTCTTTTATTTTCCTTCTTGGCAGTCTGATGTCCTGGATGTTAGTGTGCTGCGAACCACCCTAGATTGTGAGCGTGACTGCACGATTAGCATGAGCATGCTGGCAGTGACGACTTTGTAAATTATGCAGCTGGATTTGAAGATGGTGCAGCCAGTATGGATAGCCAATAGAGTTCCATCAATATGGGGGTGATATCAGTATATTTCTTCAGACCGAGGATAAGACATTCTGCAGCATGCAGTGCACCATTGTGGAGTTTGAGGCCATGGAGCAGGGCATTCCCACCATCCGGATGCAAGAGTATGGCTTATTGAACCGCAGTTCCGAAGTCGCTTTCTTGCAGAATTCTTTAAATTTTTTTTTACAGAAAATGATACTAGGCCTCCTTTTGCCATTGTGTGGTATGAGGGTAAGGTTAGTGTCCAGGGTGAATCCAAGTGACATGGATCTGGTTCTAAGCTATGATGGTTCATGCCATTGTGCCAGGTTTGTGGTGGTTATGGGGAAGCAATGTTGAGCATCCGGGTTCACTTCATGGCCTGTTTCATGACGGCGCATTGCAGTGTCTTGTGGGACCACTCTTACTTGTGGAAAGCCAGGTGGATGTGATACAAGTCTTGAGTGCAGGATCTATCTGAAAGTAAGACCCTTCCATCAACAGAGCACTGGGCATGGTCGAAGGATGTACTTCATGTTCAGAATGGTTTCTGGTGTTGTGTTGAATACGTTGTGACTATCAAAATGGGCTTTAACCGCAACACATTTTTACAATCAACTTGTGGCTTGAGCGAGGCCAGTTTGCACTCCCAAAGCTTGCCACGTATGGCCCAAAATAAAAGGCAGTACATTTTAGGCTTTTTTGTCTTTCTTGCCCTGGACAGCGTCCTCAGGGCAGCAGTGGGCGGGGCAGACATTGGAAGGTTACATTTGCTATTCTAACTTCAGTCCTAAAATATTTGAGGGAAAGAGCATCTTTGAAATGTTTTAATATTGAATTGGATCGTGCTCAAGGTACAGTTCAGGCAAAATATTAGCAAAACCAAATTTTGGGTGTAGGTATTTAGAGCCTCTTTATTAAAGTCAGGGATGTTGTGAATAGTAATGTGACCTGATGACCTCAATGGTCCTATTTGTGATGTTCTCTCTGATATGATGTCTTGAATAGTGTGATGGAAATGTTGCTCAGACTGCACAGCAAATTTCAGAGGTTTTTACATTTTGGCGTTCTAATCATATCTCTCCAATTGAAGTAATTTTAAAGGGGTTTCTGTGATTATTTTCCTTGATGTGGTTATTGTATTGTGTAAATAACGCCTGGTAACCAAGGAGTGACATGCAATTCCACAATAGTTTCTTCCTTCTTTCAGATGTGACCTTTTTTTAATTGATTTCTTAGCATTCAATAATTGAAAGGTCAAATACTTCAGCTCAAAACTACAATATAATCTGAATGCTATCAATATGTTGGCTGTGTCTTAATTTCCATCCAGTGTCGTTCCCTTCATGTTTTCATTAAGCTAGATCAGAAATTGCCTCCTTCATGGCAACCAAAATCTACACATCTATCTTATATTCCTAAAAAAAGTAATTAAAGACACCCATTTGTGACACCTTCTACTTATTGGCGACTGTCACTCAAACACATTTTGGGCATGTCCCTGAAACAAAGCTGTGGAACTATCTTAAAAAATACCAGTAACACTGAAGATGGTTGATGGCCGACAGGTGAGGAGCTCCCTGGCTAGAGATTGCCTTTTTGGCTCTATCCCCTGGAATCCTCTCCCCTCGGACCTTCTACGCCCCTGGGGATCTATAGACTTTTGCCCTCTGAATTCTACAGTTCCCTAGATCGAATTTTAATCGCCGACTTCAACAACATCTGCGGAACATGAAAATATTCTGACAGCGGAGCCCCAGTAACGTGGCCGACGCCCGGAGCAGCTGCCTTGGTAGCTATAGAGGAGATTGGCTGGAGCTCTCCCCCCGGCTGTAACCTACCCTCTGGACTTGGGCACTGTTTCTCGTCTCCCTGCTAGTTCTCCTTTCTTCCATCGCCGTCCGATGAACTCCGCATAATCTGCCTATAGCGGATCCTATTCAACGCTGCCAACACCCGGTTTAGCTGCCTTGGTAGCCATTGAGATGTCTGCGGATCACCCCTCTGGCCGTCACCTGCCTTCCGGACCTGTACCATGGTTGCCTGGCATCCCGCTATGCCTTTCTGGGACTGCGGCTGGGACGCATAAGTCTTGTTCCCCCGAAATAGCAGCCTTGAATTTCACGATGCTGCTGCCCTGTACCAAGCTTGTTTGCCCTTTTCTTGTCTGAGTTAGCGCACCCTCCTGACCCCGCAGCTGCCTTCCTTGACTTCCTCTGACTATGACAACCCGAGAAAGAGCACGCCCTTCAGCCTTCCTTCCTCCAGATCTGATGGCTGCCTTCCCATTCAGCCTTTCTCCTGGGGTAGGTATCCTTGTTGACTTCTCAACCAGATTTTTGTTTACCCGCAACCCCGCCATTTTGTTGCGGAGTTATTGGGGTCCATGACCTGGATCCTCCATCTTGTGGTTTCAACAGATTCCCAGATCGCTTTATACCGCTGGTCAGTGCCTTGTACCGCCAGATTGACCATTGCCTTAAGTCCTCCCTCTCTTGAGACACCTACATCCCTCTCTTCTTGTATGGTCACTGTGAGGCACACGTCACCCCCTCCCTCGGACCTGTTCCCTGTCTAATTGCGACCCGACGCAGTTAGGGAGTCCAACACTGGATACTGTTGATCACTGGACCCCTACTGGTTTGCCGACTCGCTTACTCTGACTTTTTGGTGTCCCCTGGAGTACTATTCTCCATGGCTGGTCTGCCTAGACCTGACCTGCATTACAACCCCCTTACTGTTCCCATTCTACCCTCCTATACTTCATATGACTTGTTCGCTGTTATTTAATGCCCTAGTAACGGATGTAATTGTGTAACAGTTTTTCTCTGTACTATGTTTTGCTCTAGTAACTGACGTAACTTGGTAACGGTGTTCTTTTCTAACACTAACCTCCTGTAAACCGCTCTGATACGTCCGAGTCTAGCCAGCGCTATATAAAACTCTTCAAATAAAATCTGTTAGAGGCCAAATTAAGAGGATCCGGCCTGCTCTTAAGAAATATTATGATGATATCGTTTTCAAGCTGAATGAATATCACTGAGAATAATGGATTCCTTATTCTGAATGGCAGTCAAAAAAGCTCTGTGGCTACCAAGTGATACACGTATAGGTGTGTACACTTATGCTGTACATGAAAACATACAAATCAAGAGAATGGCCATAATAGAGTACAATTAGAACATCGCATGGAACGGACTGTTGCCATTCTTTAGTAAGAAATTTCAGAGGGCCAGTAGCAGTGTCTTGATGAAGTAAGGAGAGATTACCTTAAAGCACGTATGGGCTATGCAATTGCGCCTTCTCGAATATCCCTTTAATGGCTCTTTAAAAAAAATTAAGTGCCCCCGAAAGAGGCACACTACTTTATGCATCATGCCTTTTTGAGAAGTCGTTTTGTGTGTAATATTTGATTTCTTCCCATTTTGTTTTCAAAAGCGATAATTAAATTGGCATGTTTTGGGTTTCTACCATTTATCCATCCAAACATTGTTTCTCAGAAGGTACTAACATAATGTGCATCAAAGTATTGTTTTAGTAGAAATGTGCTGTCATTTACAGCATTAAGAGTGAAATGACAATGTAGCCCCCCCCCCCCCCCACCCCAAATATGGTAATATTTTCTAAAGGATAGGGTGAAACAAAAAGCATACAATACTTTCATACATATGAGTCCCAAAAGAGTATAGTTATGACTGGGATAATATCCTTTAATATCTTCCATATCCTTAGGCATAAGAGGGAGAAAATGAACATAGTCAAACGTAAACATCTTGGTAGGTAACCTGGAGTACACAACAGTAAGGGTATGAACGACTCCTTATAAATGGTACATGTAAGAACTGGAGAGATATATTGGGTGCCAGGAGATGGGGCCCTATCATACATGGGCAGTGGCGGCTGGTGACATTTGAAAGTGGTGAGGCGGAAAATGATAATCGTACTCCACCGTAGTTGAGGCTGAGGGCAGTGGAGGTTCCCACATATATAATCACTCTACACACATATGTGTGTGTGTGTGTGTGTGTGTCGGAGTACAGCGCTGGTCGCCATCTCCCATCACTCTGTACTAGTTCACATTTCTGCAGTGCAAGCCTGCGGGACGTCACCATCGACTAATGACGTTCGGTTTGGCTAAACATAATGTCGGCAGGCGTGACGCAAACTAGGGGCCTGCCCTGTTATGGAGGGTTTTAAAAAAAATTTGAGTTTGATTTACTCCGGCGAAAGGATTCTCCCCTGTGGATTCACATTTGGTTCTCAAAGTCCGAACCCAATCAATGCACTCGTTGTTTTTAAATTCCACCGCTTGTAAGTCGGGAGAGTGTTGTTTCGACATCAGGAGGATGAAGGGCTGAGTGGCCCATAAGAGCTGAAAGCTGTGAGCTGGAGTAAAGCACGGATCCCTGCAGGGGTTGCCTAGCACCCAGCTTCACTGGAGGACGTGGGTAGGCAGGTCTCTGGATGTTCTAACTCTACATCTCACACGTAAAATAGGAAATCCGAGAGTAGTGAACTATATTTGGGGCTATTCTTCAATTTCAGATGTCTCTTCCAGCTAGGTAAATTTCACCTGCCTTAACTGGAACAACAATCTCGCCTGTAGATAATACGGCACTGCAGTTCCAATTAGTCCTGGCATATCCATATTTAGAACTACCACCAGCACCAAATGCAGAAAGCAACATTACATAAAATTAGTGATTCATAATGCTAACAATTGGGCCTGACGATAGTGGATCGGCGACTGTGGCCAACGGGAACAGGCCCAGTGTGTGGGGCAATATCTTTATAGTGCACCGTGCATGACACGTTTTACTGAAATACTTTCCTTAGTGCACAAAACCCAACGGGGATTGAACAAATATATACACACACCTTGCGTCGTCACTGTAGTGTAGTCACACAGTCACTCACTGTCTAGTACATCTCTTTGATTTTGAACGATCTCACTTGAGTCAACTGCACGTGCTCTCGTGCAGAGAGGAGGAGGAAGGGTGACTGGCCGTGGACCGGCCCGATTTGCCCAGCAACGACAGAATGTCCAATCACTGAATGGCTTAACACTAAGCCATTACAGTGATTTGGCATTATCCCACGTTGGACGCTCCCACCCCCGCGGTTTATGTCAAGACAGACTAGACTGGCAACGGCACAAGCACTACATGCTGCAGCAGCAGCCAATCCTGACGCTGCTCTCTTCAGAGGAGAGCAGTGTCAGGATTGGAGGGGGCAGGCAAAAACGCTGCTCATTTCGGAACCACTGGGGTCTGTGGCAGTGGGCAAACCCCATACTCATCCATGCTTGACAGTGAGTCCATGCAGGCCAGGCTAGTTGTCGCGTGATGTGATGCCGCAGCGCGACGGAGCGCAGCTTTAAATTAATAGTACAATTTGAAGTAAAGGTGAGAACTAACTTGTAATGCAGCGGCGCGCTCAATACATTGCCCAATACACATTAGTGGGGCAACGCCCCACCTCCCAAATTGTAAAACCGCCACTGTACATGGGTATCTGTGAGGGACGGTTCAAGTGGGCAAGGCAAATGAGAATCATTGAAGGGAAAGAGGCGGAAATGCAGTCTCAAATGTTTTTGTTAGATAATGTAATGAACAGTCATTGAACGATGTGGTCGTTATTTGTAATTCTGCCTTTGTTTTAAAATCGTTTGGTTGTCTAACATATCTGATACGTTGAAAAATACATTTGTTGATCATAAAATATACATTGGGCTTGTTTTTTATCACTTATCACTTTGGAGTACTATCACAAGTTTCTCTAATGGAGTATAAGTTCGGGTGAACGGAATATTTTCTTGAGCCTATGCATTCAAACTTAAAATTTTGGATTCTGGATTAAATGTTTTTTTGTGTAGTATGGAGCTAATCCAGATGTGCGCATCTTTTTTAATGCTTACCAGGGTTCGACAAATGGCAAGGAACTTTCCGAAAAAGGTGTGAAGATATGGGATGCCAACGGATCAAGGGAGTTCCTGGATAAACAGGGCTTCACCTCCAGGGAAGAAGGCGACTTGGGCCCAGTGTATGGCTTCCAGTGGAGACATTTTGGTGCTGAATACAAAGACATGCACACAGGTGAGTTCAGTGCAGTAGCCTACACCACAACCAAACTAGAAAGGAATGCTAATTTAATTGAAAAAATATATATTTATACAGTGTTGTGAACTGAAAAAAGTGTACTCTCTTCCAAGCTCTCACCTTAGAAGTGTGAACAGGTGTCTATCTTGGAGTTTTTTGTTGCTCAAAGAGGACGAGGTTAAAATTAAAAGCGCCTGTAGGCTGCTGCTGTTGGGCTTTGAGGGCAGTAGTTTTGGCCTCCGGTGAAACTTCTGTCTGACAGGACCGTGCTTTCACAGAGCATCAGAGAATGGCTTCTCTAGAAGTCAAAGGACCCACTGAAGCTCCTCTGCCAAGGTAGGACGAGGAAGGTCCAACTTTCCAAGAGACACCAAAGACCTAGTGGAAGTGGGTAACTGAAGCAAGGAACATCCTAGGATACAATTTGGGAGAAATGGCAACTACCTGTGGCCGTTGGAAATTAGAAGTTGAGGCAATAAATCGGGGGGTTTATAAAGCACGACTTGAGGGTCTCAAGGTGCGGGGGGCAGCTGGTCCCTGTGGGTGTAGAGGATCATTCAAAGAGCCTGGTCTTAAGGTCCTTCCTGAATTGGGTCAGAAATGTGGATTGCGGGAGGTGCAGGGTCAGGGTGTTCCAGGTCTTGGTGGCGAGGTAGCAGAATGAACTTCTTTGGTTCTGGTCTTGTGGATCCTGTGGACAGGCTAGGGTGCATTGGGTGGACCAGAGTTGGCAGGCAGGTACATTCAATGCGAGACAGTGGTTCAGATATGCTGGTTCTATGTTGTGGAGAGCTTTGTAGGCATGTGTGAGAGGCTTGAAGGTGATTCTCTTGTTGACTTGGAGCAAGTGGAGTTGTCGGAGGTGTTGCACGATGTGGCTTGAGCAAGAGATGTCGAGGACCAGTCTGGCAGTTGCAGTTTAACGTTTTGTAATTTCTTGAGCGGTTTCTGGGTGACGTCGGCATAGTGTGTGTTGCTGTAGTAGAGTCTGCTGGTGATGAGTGCTTGGGTGACAGTCTTTCTGGATTCTGAGGGGATCCCTCTGAATGTCTTTCGAAGCAGGCAGAGTGTGTAGAAGCAGGCTAAGGAAACTGTTGATTTGGCTGTTCATTGAGAGCGGAGGTGCAATGGAGTGTACTACCACTGTATTTGCTGAGCCTAGAAGCTTGCTCGAGCCACATGCCTGGCTCTGACTCCTTTCCCTCTTGAACCCTCGAGCCCGAAACAAGCATTGTCTGACCCTTCCACAGTGACCCTCATCCACTGGGATCTCAAACCCTTCCTTCTCCGCACGACTCTGTGAGCAGGGTTGCTGCCTTAGGCCAGCAGCACAATGGTAATGTACGCACACTATTTTCCTTTTGTCTGAAATGTTTCTTATATCTTATTGCGACAGACAGATGCGGGATACATTTCAGTCAAATGGAAAAATAGTGCACATCTTCAGTTGCTTCTAGGTGCCAAATTTGGAACCGGAGAACAAAGTAAGTCTGGGCGTCTGCTCGACACCCTGGGATTCTGGCCAACCCACTTAATCTACAGGGGCTGGGGAAAAACAACAACAAAAAATCTGTAACTGGTGGTCATGTAAAAGCACTCCAGTACCTTTGGGTCGAGTTTGCCTTCTTTGTAGGTAGACTTCAACATGTCTGTCTAGAGCAGTGAAGCCAGACCTCTGATTCCATTCACACCACGTCTCTTCCCCCCCCCTCCCCCCCCACACCCCCCTGGGAATCAAGCCTCTACGTTGCTCGCTCCTGACCTGCCATGCCAAGTAGGTTTAGGTCTCAGCTCATGCAAGGGCTCTTAGATCCCAGATAGACCCTTGGTTTTGCCTACCCTGTTAATTTATTGGCTCGCCCACCTTTGAGCAGAGTATTGCGGTCCAGCTGAAGGCAGGAATTTGAAAAAGAAGCTGCATTAGAAATACACTAGGAACACTAACTATGCAAGAGAAACACAGGTGAAGCACTAAAAGCATTACCTTCTGTATGCATCTGAAATGCCAGTAAGAAATCTAGTGGAGGTTTCTTCTTCCCAAGGAATAGACTTTGTGAGAGCAGGAGCGTCTAGGCCCGTGGAGGTGCTGCAGGAACACTCCGTTCTAATGACGGTATTAGAATGTGATGGAGTCCCGCAGGAACCCTCACTCTCCAGCGTTTCCTGAGAAGTCCAACTCCGCAAGCTACCAATGAGTTTCTTAAATCCAACGACATCCAACCTGCAAATACACAAGTATCTAACGGGTGGCACTGTTAGGCATCACCTTTATTTCTCTACTGCACAGCCAAGCCACCGAGGTAGGAAGAACTCTTGTACTTTAATGTCGGCCTTTGTTCAACACATTGAAGTAAAAAAACAAAAAAGAGAGAATGAGTAAGTACAAAGGTAAGTGCAGTTCTTTAGGGATATGGAAAGGAGCAATGATGCCTCTCATTTTCAGGTTGGTTCGCTGTAAAATGTTGACACAGATTTACTTTTCCAAGGAACAGCCTGAAATACTAGGGAGCCTGTACACAAAGGTGTTTTGGAGTACGTAAAGTGGTATTCTTGGATATACTCTTGCATGCTTCAGAAAGAACGGTTAGGGGAGGGTCCAAGGGAAATTTAGTTACCTGCAAGGATTCAGTCCTCAAACAATTTCTCAAAACACAGCAAAGAAATCCTTGGGTCTTAGGTACCACAGAAAACAGACAGAGGCACTAAAGGATAACACAAAACGCCTGTGGGGGAATCTTTCAGGACGAAATCCCTCACCCACTAAAGATGGCATGCTTAATCATCTTGAATTCCCCTCTTGGCGGGAATGCCTAATTCCGCCAAGGGCTACAACTCAATCTCTGAGAGGAAGGAGCTCTGGGATGTTTTTTCCAACTCTGTTAAGGATATACTAAATCATGCAGACGAGAGAGGCTAGGATAGGTTAGGGTGAGGGCGCAGCTCAACAAAAAGTATCAAACTGTGTAGGTAGTGATGTTAAAACTAGCTACCGGGAGGGAAGGAGTTGCCTTTATTATCTTTTTTCCTCTGCTAGGGTTAAAACAGAGCACCTGCAGTATGGATTTATAACTAAATGTGTCGGACGAAAACGGGTCTACATGTTTCAGCCAGAAAGACCCAGATGGTGTAAAGGCTTTCGTCAGGACCTAGGAAATTGCTACTGCGAAATTAGTGAGTGGAGATAAAAAGAAAGTGAAATACAAAACCAGTAATCATGCTTTTTTCAGTTAAGATTTACTGGCCGTACCTGTTGGATAAAAATAAACAAGGGGAAAACCAACAGATCAGTGACTCTGAATATGTTTGAGTACATGGTGAAAAAAATGTGGGACACTCTTATCCCCACGTATGCAATGCGTCTGGCATGTGTAATAACTGTAAAGCTCTGTTACCCGTGGTGTATGGATAAAAGGCCTCTCCTCAACCTGGCAACAGCTCAGTGAAGGGGACACCGCTTTGAAACAAAGGATGTGGCAGTGTCCATTATATCGATAATTTAGTTGGCACTACTCCTTACAAACAGTATTTTTTTTGTTTTAAAGAAAGAGAACGCAGAGACACCAAGTTTATGAAAGTGCTTATGGGTCAGAAGCTGAGTCTAGTAAAGTTAATTATTCACCCAGATCCGTTGGCATAGGGTCTAGGGAGTGTGTATTATACTTAGCAAATCCCTAGTACTGTCTAAAAAGGTTCGAAAAAAGGGTTCAAAAAATGGTTTAGACTAAGGGCGGTGAACCATTGTGCCCAAATATGATCGCATTGTTTCTACTACGAGTTAAGGTAGGTAATAGATTGCTGTGCGTTCACAGCAACCAACTGTGCTCTGCTTTCAGGTTAGTGTACCTCGTGTAGAGCTGGTACAGATGTACACTGTAATGAACTGTCAGATACGCAGTCTCAACGGGTGCGAGACTTGCCTTACTTCGACCAAAAACGGGGAACATACGGTCGCAAGCTCTTAATTGCATCTAGTCGCCGTAAGACGCAACATTTGATGGTACAGCAATAGCCCATATCCTGGGGCTCGTGTATCGGAGGCGCTGCCCCCAGCGCGTGAAGAAGCCATAGTGCTCGTTCAGTGTCTAATATGCAGTCATTGATAGGACAAGAAAACATTGGGTGCTGGTGAACTAATGCCATAGGAACCCTGTGTCTAATCACTTGCAATAAACAAGCGGTAGTGTTATTAAACAGGAAGCCCCTGTCAAATCACTTGAAAAAAATCAAGCTGTAGTGTTAAGCGGAGTACTATGTTCAATGGCTGTGGAGGCTAAAAACATATGACCGATTTGGGCGATCTGGTGTGAAAACACAACCAGTGTCACCTGGCTAGAGGTTGGGACTACAAAGCAACGTTCAGCGGGAGTCCACTGAACCTAGTGCACGAACATCTGGGTGCCAATTTCTTGTAATTCTTTCAAACAGCTGGTGTTAAACGCAAACTGGGTGCTAGTTGTTCTCAGGAGTGAGAACTACACTTCAGTTGCACGCCGGTTAGTCAGACGCATAACAAGATTCACATCACCAACATAACGTTATAAGCTGATCTGACAATATCGTGTATAGGTTGTTTGTGCCAAACGTCGAGGCTCGATGAAGATTTCTGCCTTTGTTTTCGACCAAACATAGTGCCACATACCCTGGGCATGCACGTTGTAGCCTGTTTGAGAGGCTCCCAAACTTCATATCCTGATTGGATGCGCACCAACGGAGCAATGTCACGCTCCTGAGCACGTATGCCGGGCACAATACTTAATGAGCAGTTGTCCGCTTCGGTCATAAGTTTTTAGTCCCCATAACCATTGAACTTAGTACTCCGTTTAACACTACGGCTTGATTTTTTTTTCAAGTGATTTGACACTGGCTTCCTGTTCAATAACACTACTGCTTGTTTATTGTAAGTGATTGGACACAGGGTTCCTATGGCATTAGTTCACCAGAACCCAATGTTTTCTTGTCCTATCAATGACTGCATATTAGACACTGTAAACGAGCACTATGGCTTCTCAACGCACAGGAGGCAGCGCCTCTGATACTCAAGCCCCAGGATAAGGGCTATTGCTGTACAATCAAATTTAGCTTGTTACAGCGACAAGATGCAATTATGCGCTTGCGGCCGTAGGTTCCTTGTTTTTGGTCTAAGTAAGGCAAGGCTCGCACCCGTTGAGACTGTGTATCTGACAGTCCATTACAGTGTACATCTGTACCAGCTCTACATGAGGTACACTAACCTGAAGGCCGAGCACAGTTGGTTGTTGTGAACGCAGGGCAGCCTATTACCTACCTTAACTCGTAGTAGAAACAATGCGTGCATATTTGGGCACAATGATTCACCGCCCTTAGTTTGAACCAGTTTCTTTAGCCCTATTTTCAAACCTTTCTAGACGGTACTAGTGATTTGCTAAGTATAATCACACTCCCTAGACCCTATGCCAACGGATCTGGGTGAATAATTAACTTTACTAGACTCTCTGCTTCTGACCCATAAGCTCTTTCATAAACTTGGTATCTGTGTTTTGTTTTTAAATACTGTTTGTAAGGAGCATTATCAACTCAATTATCAATATGTTTGGCGCTGCCACATCCTTTGTTTCAGAGCGCTGCCCTCTTCCCTGAGCTGTCGCCAGGTTGAGGTAAGGCCTTTTATCCGTACAGCACGGGTAAGAGAACTTTACAGTTATTACACATGCCAGACGCATAGCATATGTGGGGATAAGAGTGTCCCATATTCTCTTCATCATGCATTCACAAACTTGTTCAGAGTTGCTTATCTATTGGTTTCCCTCGTTTTTTGTCTTTATCGGGTACGACCAGTAAATCTAAACTGAAACGGCATGATTACTAGTTTTGTATTTCACTATCACCACTTACTAATTTCGCAGTAGTAACATCCTAGGTCCTGACGAAAGCCTTGACACCATCGGGGTCTTTCTGGCTGAAACATGTAGACCTGTTTTCGTCCAACACATGCAGTTCTAAATCCATACTACAGGTGCACTGTTTTAACCCTAGCAGCAGGAACAAGCTAATAAAGGCAACTCCTTTGCTCCGGTTAGCTAGTTTTAATATCACTACCTACAGTTTGATACTTTTTGTTGCGCTGTGTCCTCACCCTAATCTAGCCTAGCTCCTCTTATCTGCAGGATGTTGTATATCGTTAACAGAGTAGAAAAAAACATCCCTGAGCTCCTTCCTCTCAGAGTGGGAGTTGTAGCCCTTGGCGGAACTAGGCGTTCCCGCCAAGTAGAGAATTCCAGATGAAGCATGCCACCTTTGGTGTGTGAGGGATTTCATCCTGAAAGGGATTCCCACACAGGCTTTTTGTGTTGACCTTTAGTGCCTCTGTCTGTTTTCTGCGGTACCCCAGACCCAAGGATTTCTTTGCTGTGTTTTGTATACTCTTACATGCCCTTGTGAAATAACCCCAGAACTTATTTTAAGAGGAGTATTCATATACAATTAAAATAAGTGGAGCAGACTCTGCACGCTTCACTTCTACTAGTGGGTAGTAAGACATTTTGGGGCTTACTTTCAAAGGCATGTATAACTTTCCGTACTCCTAAAGGCTTTAGTTTCTAGTGGTTTTTTTTCTTTGTAGCTTACTTTAATTTCAGGATCGAAAAAATAAGATATAAAGATTGATTCTGCATGTGCTGATGTTTGTATTAATCTTTAGTGAGCATTAAGGTCCAGATGAATTTATTTTCCTGTGATGCTGCATGCATGTAAGCGGCTTGCCCTTATTAGTGGTTCATGTGTAGATGGGTGTTACCACAGAAATACAAGGGCTTAGAAGGCAATTTGTGTTTTACCTGCTTTTGCCTCCATACCCTGGTTACCCTTCAGAATTGATGTCGCGAAGTAAAGTCGCATATCCAGCATGCTTTAAATGCTCCTTGTAACCTTATACTTGTCTGCAATTTTTCTTCAGATTATACAGGCCAGGGAGTCGACCAGCTGCAGGATGTAATTGACACGATTAAGACCAACCCAGATAGCCGACGGATCCTCATGTGTGCCTGGAATCCTAAAGGTAGCTTAGTCTGTGGCAGAAAATCGCTTCCTTGTCGCTCCTTGTACAGCCTTTTCTGTTATAAATGATATATATTCATTCAACAGAGCATTGCGCCTGTAGTATAGCTGCATATATATGTTGCTTCCCACTTTCATGTGATAAGTGCAGGCCTCATTTCTGGAGATTGAGGGAAGGGAGATGTTTTGTATGTCTGTTTTTAGAAGGAGAGAGTCAAATTTGTGTTTGGGGGGAGAGGGGGGTTATTACCGGTTGAAGCTATCAGATGCAAGGTTTTAAACATTTTTTTAAATAGTTTTATTTTTATTCGTGTGTTGTACATACTGCGACAATTTGGATGAGTAATGTAGTTTACAATAGCTTGTATGGTAGTACAATGGGTGGAGTTCAACTGGATAGCCGGGCTTAACAAACACAGATTTAGTGTGCTGCACATCTAACGGGATGCAGATTAATGAAAATATTAGGCATAAGTGATATCTCTCTGAATACATTGAGTGTTACATAGTATTTTAGCGGAATTAAAAAAAGACTTTGTCCTTTCCGCCCCTACCTTTCCTCCACCCCTGGGTTCTCTCTACACTTCTCATCACCCTCCTTACTGCACCCCTGGGCTCACTTTGTGCTTCTATTTCTCCCCTCTGAACTTCTTCTCTTCCTCGATTTATGTTCTTGTTCCCCTCCGTTCTGGTGTCGTCCTACTCCTGAAAACTCCTAATTTCTCTTCCCACTGCACCATTGCTCATAAGCTTGTCACCATGTCTCTAATGCATGGTAGGATTTCTCATCTACATTCTGCAACTCTTCCAGGCCACCACTACTCAATTCCCCATAGGCATTCAAGGGATAGAATGATTCGTTGGCCACAGCAGGGTCTAGTCGGAAATTTCCAAATACTCTACCCAGTCTTCTGCAGTCTTGCATACTGTTAGAACTTTATCCCTAGTGTGATATAACTGAACTGGATATAAACCGCTTTTAAATTGCTTCTTCTCCCTCACATTAAGGATCTTCACAAATGGCATGAGTATTGTTCAGTTCTTTAAAATGTTCTTGCTGTCAGCTCCCCTAAAGGAGCAATTTGCTGATACACTGATTTTTAGGTCTCATTGAGACCTGTTGTCTACAATCAGTGTGCTACCCTCAGCTCATATGGTAAGCATTTGTTAACTTTAGTGTTTATCTTGTTCCTTCGTTACCGTTTGCCCATGGCATGCATGTGTCATGCCTCTTCTTGTTTGTCCCTCCCCTAGAGCATGGACCAAGTACTTGTGTTCGTCCACTACTCCAGTTTTTGGAGCTACTTTTTTTAAATTTGAGTTTAAGTGTTCCATAGGAGTGCTTATATTTTCTTTCGCTTCGTCCCTCGCACAGCCATCCCTTTTGCATGAACAAGGTCTCTGCATCAGATTTGAGCTGAGGTTCACTTGTGGTCTTACAGGGTCTAGAGTTACAACCCTAGGCAAACTAGCATCACATAATTTGTTTTCTCTTTCTCTCTCCGCTGTCCAGGAACATCTGGCATTCCAGTGCAGCTTCTCCCCAACCACCATATTCTGGAGCAAACTGTTCTCCTTGCTCGCCGCTGGGAGGATGGGGTGTTTGGGTAGCCTTTGGGAGAAGATGAACCGCCAGAGACAGTCTGATGCTGCTTGCACCCATGACCCTCCCACTTTCCCCATGCTTCGGACAACCTCTCTGGCTTCAGCGCCATGCCGCCAAAACTCCCTCATGGCTGAAAGGCTGGTTAGCTGCGTTATGGCCCAAAGTAGCCCCTCACTTATGGTGTGTCAAGGGTGGGTGGCTAATCTTTTCTGATGTGCAGACTGTTTGTTGCTACCTCAGCAATGGATTGCATGGATCTCAAGGCAAGAGTGCTGGAGCAGGCAGTCTCCTTTAGCGCCACTCAAGTACTCTGATATCATGCCACTGATTGCTGAGCATTGGCATTATCTAGCCCTTCCTGCCTTTTGTTCTGGGCAGATGGACATTGGAGGGGGTACATCAGCCTCACAAAATGCACCAAGAGCTTGACGGCCCTGGGTTGTTATGGCCTAGTTTGCTGCTGTTGCACTGGGGTTAGCTATCTTGCTTTGTAAAGCATGTTGGGATGCCATCTTTACTTTAAACCACTCACCCTGGCAATGATGTTAAATGCGCATGGAGAAACTCCGGCACCAGTTTGGTGTTTTGCCCTTTGCACTTCATACGTAATCGGTGCCATATTTTCATTAACACCATGCATCTGCCATGCTAAAAAAAGCTTTAAAACTGTTTGTTACAATTGTTATCGGTATGTACACTCTATGGAATAGGAGCAGTTAAGTTTCCGTGTTTTGATGACACTGGTCTCTGATATTTTTTCTGTTTTTGCACTTTTGTATAGTGCGAAAATGAGATGAAGTGCATGACATTAGTACCAGTTCCATGGCACAGGGTCACAGTCCGTTTTTAGGCACAGGGACATTGTGTGATTTGGCCAGAATAAGGGAATGTTTTCTGGATCCATCCTGATTCCCGTATTCAGAATGACTGGGTCCTGCCGAGGCCTGAAGATTTGGAAAGCATATCCGCTTACTTCAGGTGCTCTGGGCTGATTGGTAGAGGCGCAGCACGGCTAGGGGTAGACGACCAGCATTTGCAAGGCAATAGGTCTCAAACTTGTGAGAGTTTAAGCTATTGGCATTGTAAATGACAATGCCTTTTATTTATCAGTTTTGAAAATGGTTACAAATAAAGGGCATTGTAACTTACAATACTGAATGTTGCAGGAACGATGTGACTACAGTAGGAGAAACTTTACGAAAATAGTGCTCGCAGACTAAGACGTACAGTCCTCATGGAAGGTTACAAATGAAGACAAGGCAGTACTAAAGAGGGACTAACAAGCCTATTAAAGAATCAGAAGCCAGCATTTACAAAGGACAATTACACAAGCCAATGAGAAAATATGGGCGGAGCTTCAATTCCATACTCTAATTCAGCATGCCTCGCAGAGCAGCGCATGCGCTGCCCAGGCTCGACCTAAAAAGGTGATTTATAAATAAGATAGTTTTGGATGACCATAAATGCCACCTTCTACTAAGCATGACTGAAGTTTTTGTTTTTTTAACAGTGTGCTCATGTTACACACAACGTCTAATAACGGCAATTTGCATGCTGAATGAGGGCTTCAATCAGCCAGAGTTTCCGTTACACATAACTTGCACCATATTTGAGGGGAGTAAAGTATGCATACACAGCAGACCCGACTCGGTGGGGGGCTCCTGAATATTAAACAAACGGGGCTTTATTGTAGTTATCTCCCACCTAAAAGGACTGCTTCAATAGATGTCAATTGGTAAACTACATACACTCAATTTTTTCTATTTTTATTTAGATCTACCACTTTTCACTTTTAAAATGTTGCGCTGTATGAATAGGATAATGGTGGTTAAGATGGTTTTAATGCACCGAAGCAAGTTGGCTGCGTCATATCTCTATTTTCCATGTCTTTCAGCCATGTTGAACTGCAGCCATGCTGCTATCGAACATGGCTGAAAGACCTTGACATTGCCAATAGCTCTGGCATTGCTGCGACCTAATGGCTTTGCCAATGCTGGTCCTCTTGCTCGGTTAGCCAAAAGTACTCAAGGCCACTGGCTCTTCTTAGGGCTCCCCTTACTAGGTGGACTCTGAGGAGGAAGACTCAACGATATTAACCTTGAACTGTTCGTTTCTTCATCTGCAAGGCCAAGATAGGTCTATGTTATAGCGAGCAGGTGTTCAATATTTCGAAACAGAAGTGTTTTCCATATACTACCAGGAGACCAAAGTCATCCAGATTGATTCAGATATCATTTGGAAGACTACTGGTGCTTCTTTGTCGGCATGAAATGCACAGACTATAATTTTAGTTTCCGATAGTTGAAATTTGAACTTCAGATATGGGCTTGATAGTTCGACTTCCTGAAGATCGCAGTACTACAAATTCTCATCTGGAATGTTTGTTGGCTCAGCCATTCAGAAGCTTGGTTTGTGGTAATTTACTACAGATGTCTAGATTATTCTGAGCATTCTTAAACGGAGTAGCCTGCTGTGTTACAGGTTGAATGAAAGGAACATTATTTGTAAGTTGCAGATGGTTTGACTGCAACTGAAGAAGCTTGGTCTGTTGGCAATTTGCTGTCATTGTTTACCTGTTGACTGATCTTCCTTTTACTGCTCTGCCTAGATATTCCCCTTATGGCCCTACCCCCTTGCCATGCCCTCTGCCAGTTTTACGTGTTGAATGGTGAATTATCGTGCCAGCTGTACCAGAGATCAGGAGACATGGGACTGGGAGTGCCTTTCAACATTGCCAGTTATGCACTTCTCACGTATATGATTGCCCACGTAACCGGCCTGAAGGTATGCTATTAGTACTTTTTCCAACTTCCTTATTAACTTCAGTTTTATGGAAAGTCATTTAAATGTAAGTTTTATCATATTTGCTTTCTTATAAAGCAGTTTTGCTCATGAGTTGGGGCAAAGACGGCATCCTTGTTTTTGAAAGATCTGCTACTTCAGTGTGATTTAGCACTTCGAAATCAGAGCATTTTCTGTTATTGCCTAACTCTAAATGAGTCCTTGCATGATGATAAAACACTTTAAACACAGCCATCCCCAAACTGCCAGACACCCTCCAATCTAACATTACCAGTGTTGCACAGTTTTTCTCAGATTTCTGGAATAAAGTACCCTACATTATTCGCTGGAGGCGGCCTGCCGCATCATCCCCAGTGGCCTATAGGAGCACGCCTTTGACACTTAAGCAACCAATGGCGACGCAATTACTGGGGAGGGAAAAAAAAAGAAATCCTATCCATACCAATCAAATTTAGCAAACATCAGACCCTTCTCTAAACTCGCTTACCTCACCAAACTGATGGAATAGATGGATATTTACCAATGTCCAAACTAAAGTAAAGAAGTTTTGACCTCTGTTGGATCATGTTTGTCAAACATGTGATACAGACAAAAAGTAGCATCTCACCTATGTGACCTATGCTTCAAGATCAATGTGAATTTGGTTTGGTCACTTGTGTGTTTTTTTTTTTTATGGATCAGTCTTAGGCTTTTGACACATAATCCACCAGACTGTTTTCTTTTGCAGAGTCCATAGTACTAGTGTCAAATATTTGGCGGCGACTAGATCAGTTTGTTCTCATCGGATAAATCACAGGTTATATTTGTCAGGGTTCAAGTTGTCATCAGTGCTTCTACCTACAAGAGTTGAAGTGTGGCTCACTGGTTAGAGGAGGCAAACCCTGATGCAGAGGTCAGACCCGGGACCAGGGTTCAATTCCCGACACGGCAGGGTCTTGAGCTCAAAAATGTCCACAGACTCGATAATTCTCGCCTCGGTGCCTACTCGAATCATGGGTTCACACTCTGCAACTCTGGGCAATAGCTTGCTTAATCTCCACTACGGCCCCACCACGATGGGATGCCTGGTCTTCGACTTGGGGATGCCCAGTAGGGGTTATCTCGCAGGGAAAGCCAGGACGGGTTCCCAAAGCAAGCGCTGAGAGACCTGTCGGTGATTTGGCGCTATATAAATCGAAATTAACATAACATTCCAAAGCACTCCATTTTAAACCCCACGCCCGCCACCCACCTGCCAAACCCCTTTAACAATTTGTACAGCCTCCCAGTTGGAGGCAGAATCCAGCAATCCAAATCGTGTTGGCACCGCATAACATCGGACAGGTGGGTCCTGCAAATTGGTGGGAAAGGGGTGCTCTCTACCATTCCTGACCACTGCATCGGCCTCAGAACTACAGACAGGGGGCTATCTGGCCGTCTTACAGCAGGAAGTGTATTGAGAGGGTTCCTGCATTGGAAGTGTGTTGTGGTTGTTACACTCACTACTTTCTGGTGCAAAAGGAACTTGAGGCCTCTTTCAAATTTAAACTTGGGCACTCACAATGCTTTCCTCCGGAAGGCCAATTCAAGATGCTCACCCTGGCACATTGCTTGCCTACACTCAACCCTAGAGACTGGATGTTAGCATTGGGCCTGCAGGATGCTTATTTTTACATCTCCATTCTGCAGGGGCTATCTGCGGTTCATGGTGGGACTGGAGTATTTTAAGTTCTGTCCTCCACTTTGGTCTCACCAGCACCAAAGAGGACAGGGATCCCATTTTCCCCCCAACTCTGACTGCTGAAGGCGGGCTCACCCCAGGCAGTTGTCACCCACCTCCACATAAAGGCGAACCTCCTGACCGCTTTGGGGTTCACTATCGGTATACCAAAGTCACATCTGATACCTTCTCGGACACTCCCTTTCTTTAGTCATTCTGCACAGGTCTGACTTCATGCCTTAATCCCAGAAGACCTTCAGGCTATAGCCTGACCTTTAGCCTCTGTCCTGGATTTCAATGAGGTTAACTCTGAGGCTGCTGGGACTGATGGCCTCCAGCATCTTGCAGGTGAAGTATGCCGGGTGGCATATGCAAGCTCTGCAGTGGGATCTGAAGTCTCAGTGGGCACAATATCAAGGGGACCTCTCCGATCATGCATGAATCTTGGAGTAGATTGCAAAAGACTTGTAGTCTTGATTGCTCAACTGCAATTAGGTCAGTGGCCGACAGCTCTCCCTAACCGGAGCAAAGAGTGGTAACAGATACATCGCTTCTGTGCTGCGGTGGCCATCTAGGACAGGTGGAGATCAGAGGCCTGTATTCTATGCTAGGAGACTGGCTCCACATCAGTCTTTAGGAGTTGAGCCATTTGCTTGGCGGTGAAAGCCTTCCTGCCTTCCATCAAGTGAAGCTGGTGCAGGTGCTCATAGACATAACCGCCGCCATGTGGCCCTGCAGCAAACAAGGCGGAGACACTGCACCTCTGAAAAGGGCTAGACCATCAAGGAATTTTACTGGTGGTGAACCATCTGGTGGGATTTTTGACTCGCTGTGAAAAAGAACTCTCCTATTTACGCCTTCTCTTTCTTTTCTCATTCCCTTTTTTTTTTTTCTTTATCTTTCTCCTTGTCTTCTCTCTTTTTCTCTCCCTCCCTTTTTTATACTGCAGTGGGTTCTTAACCTGGTCCTTTTGATGAGCACTGCTTTTTGTGACTTTTCACCCCGAAGACCTTGTTTCCAGTTGCCATAACATAGACGCGGGGTGAGCGAGCTCCAAGCTCGCTGTGTTAACCTGCAGTATACCGCTACTGTCGCACACAGACCAGTTCAACAGACTCCTCTTTTCATCCAAAAGTTTATGCTGTTCCACGTCAGTCACACCATTACCGTTCCAGCATTCTATGCTTCGCCTCACTCCACTGAAGAGTAGAGCTACTATTATGTAGACCCCAAAAGACCGCTGAGCTTTTACATCCATTGTACCAGAGAACACTGAGTGGACAATCAGCTCTTTGTGGGGTTCACAGGAGCTTGAAATAGTGAAAACAGTGCAGAAACGGACTATCCCTCACTGGATCGTACTCTGTTTTAAGCTATTCTATGCACTATCCTAGAAGTAGTCTTTGGAATCATTGATTCCACCAGAGCTAAGGCTGGTACCACAGTGCTGTCATGCAGAGTCCCTGTTCTAGATTTTTGTCAGGCAGCTTCTTGTCTGAACGGCCATGTTCACCGAGCAGGACATTTTGCCTGCTAGGTCCTACTGGACCTTATGGTTTGAGCCAATTCACAGACCCACTTACAAATAGGAATGATGTGGTATCTACCTCAAAAGGTGAGGATACTTTGAGTAGAAGTCTCTATCAGAACACGTTTTTTACATTTGTGAACGTTCTTTCTGGTAGAGACTCCTAACCCCAGATTCCTCACGGACTCTCTCTTCCTCCCCGTTCTTTGAATTGAACTCTGTCTATTAAAATGTTCCCAAGTCTAGGAATTTGAACACTGATTAACACCAATTTGAATGTGTGACTGCGTCTGGGGCCACAAACAGCCTTGAAAGCAACTGTTGGCCCACAGGAGTGGCTCCTACATTGGTCATGCACATTTGAAAGACAATTCGTTATGGATTCCTCATCTTAAAATTACCCCCCGGCGTCCGACTGGATCTGGATGAATATTTTCTTCAAAAGTATCCCTGCGCGTTGGTAGGTAGCGTCGGTCGACTCCGCTTTCGTTGTTGGGTGTCGTGATTGCCAGAATGACGTTGCGGTATCTACTTAGACTGGTCCTCTGCGCGCTGACGTCTGTCTTTGTTTTTGTTGGGTTTTTTTCTCGCGCCAGCCAGCGCAGATCTGGAGAGAGCGGTGCCTCAAGTCTATTATTGAGTCTTTTTGTCAACATCTTTTCGAGTCGTCCGACTCCTGGTGCACAGGGATGTCACCTCGACGGACCGGCTTCAAGCCTTGTGGCTCCTGCCACAAGCTGATGCCTGTACCGGACCCTAGTCTCTTTTTCCTATGTTGTCTGGCGCTCAACCATGGCCCGAAGTCTTTGCAGTAGCGGTCCCGAAAGCTTTTGGAGACCCGCTAGTCTGCTCCGTGCCGCTCAAGGTCCATGTAGAAAGGGAGGTCGCGGAGCTATTACCACCACTCCTCGCCTAAGTCATTTTCGGGTAAGTCAAAGCGCAAAAAGAAGGCGCATTAGTTGCGGACAATAGTCGCCCGGCTCCTCCCGCGGAGCCTGTTGGGTTGCTCTTAGCCTCTCTCCCTTTCCGGGAGCCGGAGCGACCCAGCTTCGTAGCTTTTACGAAGCCCTCCACTCCATCTTTGGGCTGCCTGACTCTGCTGGCATGCCTTTGGGGCCTGCAGACTCAGCTGGGGGTTCTAGGCCCTCGATGCCGGTGGCTTCGGTGCTGCATGGCCCCAGGGATCCAGGCCTGGATCCGAATCTACGCCAGTCGACCATATGACCCCTCGGCGGCAAATCTATTGTTGACCCCTCCGTCCCCTCAGACGCCGGTTGTGTCCCCAAATGATGTCGCCCCCCACTCTCCCCCTCGATGTGAACACTGAGCCGACCGATGTCGGGACCTGCCCCAACCGGTACCTTTGTAGCCCAGTTCTCACCTGCTGTTCCCTATCGCCCTGAATGGTTACCAGAGGAGGGTGAGGAGGACTGGGAGGGTTCTGTGGACCATCTGGCTGACCACTTTAAAGAACCAGACTGGAGAGGTGTTTGGTGAGGCCAGTGGGCTGGACACCTCTACAGAACTTGGCATGCTACCTCTCCCTACTGTGGCTACGGAGGAGGTTGCATCATAAGCAGTGGTGTTGCGTAGGGCGGCTGAGGCCTTAAACCTTGAGCTTCCTATAGTGGCAGTCATAAATAACCTTCTGACTGAGATGCTTCAACCGGCAGCAGCCTCTTCAAAGCCCCTGCTGCCGTTCAATGAGGCACTCGCAGACATCCTTTTAGGCACTTGGTCCAAGCCCAACGGAGGTCCTCCTGTGGATAGGATGATTGCCTGACGCCACCGCCTGGCCCCGGGCGACCCCATTTTCCTCTCCCAACACCCCACCCTGTGAGCTTAGTGGTCCTAGCCTTGATTTCCAAGGGGGCATTCCCTAACGCTCCATCTGATAGGGAATCCAAGAAGCTGGATCATCTTGGGAAGAAAATGTTTTCTTCCTCCTGCTTAGGACTGCAGTCGGGGGTAACACTGCATGTCTCTTGGACCATTACTCCCATTCTGTGTGGGACACAGTCACGCAGGTGCTGCCACAGTGCCCGGAGGAGGCCTGGGCCGTGCTCCCCCGTGCAGTTGCTGAAGGGAGAGATCCAGCGAAGTTCGCCATACGATGTGGGCTGGACACCGCCGACTCGCTGGTCAGGACAATTTCAACGCCAGTAGCTAAGGTCCACCGGCTTTTCGAGTGATGTCCAAGCTACACTTTTGGACATGCCCTTTGATGGCTGTCGCCTGTTTGGCGACAAAGCAGACAACACGCTCAACCACTTTAAGGACTCCAGGGCTATGGCCAGGTCCTTGGGCCTCAATTCTACCTCTCTTCCCGCACAGTCTGCTCTTTGTTCCTTTTGTGGCCACGGAAGGGGTGCCCTGCCACGTTCCGTCCAGAGCCATAGGCTTGCGCAAGCTGTTCAGCCTCTGCGCGGCTGGGGATTTTGGACCCACTGTTGTGGATCTGGGGACCAGCGGGCTGGCCAGACCACCAGTGCCCCCTCTGAAGCAGCCTTCAAGCCCTCCTAGTCTGACCTATCAGGGCCACCAGTGGGCAGCAGGATTTGCCATCCCCTCCCCCACTGTCTCAACATTGCGTCGGAGAGGTGGGTTTTGCAGGTAATCTGAAGGGGCTACTCCCTCCCCTTTGAGACTACCTCCCCATCCATGCCACCTCAATTCCATCGCATGTCGAAGGATCACTTGGCACTTTTCCATCAGGAAGTTACAGCTCTTGGCCAAAGGAGCAATCGAGCGAGTTCCTGCCCCAGAAGTAGGTGGTGGTTGTTCCTTCTACTTTCTGGTGCCCAAGAAGGACAAGGGTCTGCGTCCTATCTTGGATCTCAGGAAGGAGGAGTTAAAAATGTTGACATTGGCTCAGGTCCTTTCTGCCTTCGATCCTGGAGACTGGATGGTTGCGTTTGACTTGCAGGATGCTTATTTTCACATCCCCGTCCTGACGGCCCACCTACGGTTCACGGAGCACTTTCAGTTTACCATGCTCTCCTTTGGACTTACCAGCGCCCCTCGCGTGTTCACCAAGATGGTGGCGGTGGTCACCGCTCATCTGCGCAGATCAGGGGTTCTAGTCTTCCCCCTATCTCGATGACTGGCTGTTAAAGGCGGGGTTGCCTCAGGCTGTCGTCTCCAGCCTCCAGACTACGGCTGATCTCCTGCATTTGCTGGGTTCACCATCAATGTGCCGAATACGCACCTGATTCCCTCTCAAGCTCCTTTTCATTGAAGCTGTTCTTCACACCGCACAGTTTTGGGCTTCTCTTTCCGAGCAGCAAGTCTTGGATATTCGGGCTATGATTCCGATCTTTCAGCCTATGTCCAGGGTTTCAGTCAGACTGACCCTGAGGCTACTGATCCTCATGGCCTCCTGCATCCTGCTGGTGGACCATGCCAGGTGGCATATACAGGCTCTGCAGCGGGACTTAAAGTTCCAGTGGGCACACTATCAGGGGAATCTTTCCGATTGCACCCATATCTCGGAGTGCACTGCACACCAATTACAGCGGTTGCTAACTAACCAGGATTGGGTCAACAGCCAGTCCCTCTCCCTTCCCCAGCCGGAGTTAATAGTGGTGATGGATGCATCACTTCTGGGGTGAGGCAGCCACATGGGAGAGGCAGAGATCAGAGGCCTCTGGTCTCCAGCGGAGTCAGTGTTCCACACCAACCTTCTGGAGCTTTGGGCGATCTGTCTTGCACAGAAGGTATTCCTTCTGTCAAAGTGTGAGTAGTGCAGGTGTTCATGGACCACACCGCTGCCATGTGGTACTGCAACAAACCGGGGTGGGTGCGGTCGTAGACCCTATGTCAGGAGGCACTTCGTCTCTGGAAGTGGCTGGAACATCAGGGCTTGTCCCTGGTCGTTCAACACCTGGCAGGTTCTCTGAACGCCAGGGCGAACCAACTCAGCCGCCGGTGCATGCTGTTTCACACATAGCGTCTTCACTCATAGGTGGTGCAAAGTCTCTTTCAGCAGTGGGGAGAGCCTTGGTTAGATCTATTCGCCACCAAAGAGAACACACAATGTCCGTAGTTCTGCGCGTTGGAATTTCCAAGGCGGCACTCGTGGAGTTGCTGTCTTCTATAAGCCTTTCCGCCTATACCACTTCTGCCCAGAGTGCTGAAGAAGATCAAGCACGAATGGGCCCTAGTCATTCTTATGGCACCGGACTGTGCAAGGAGAGTCTGGTATCCTGAGCTCCTGCACATGGCCATCGATCCTCCGATCAGACTGCATCTTCGTCAGGATCTTTTGTCGCAGCAGCATGGGGCGGTCCCCCCCCCCAATACTGTCCAGCCTTCACCTCTTTGCGTGGAGATTGACCGGCCACAGTTGATAGCTTTCAACCTTCCTCCTGAAGTAATGTTAACTTGGGAGCCAGGTTTACCTCCACCAAAAGAGTATACACCTTTAGATGGAACAAATTTGTGGCATGATGCGCAGTAAAGGCTGTGGATCCCCTTTCTGCCGCCCCTTTCAGAGTTTCTCCTCTTCATTCTTTCTTTGGCCCAGCAGGGCTCTGCTCTGGGCACTATAAACAGCTATCTTTTGGCCATTTTGACCTTTCTACGGCTTCTTGATCAGCCTTCTCTTTTCAAGTCCTCTGTTGTAAATCGCTTCCTTAAAGGCATTACTCGCTTGTTTCCTCAGATTCCTTTTGTAATGCCCCAGTGGATCTTGAACCTGGTTCTGACCTACCTTATGTGCGCTCTTTTCGAGCTGCTACGTAACTGTTCTCTCATACTTCTGACTCTTAAAACTGCCTTTTTGGTTGCCATCACCTCTGCTCGCAGGGTGAGTGAGCTTCAGGCTCTTTCTTCAAACTCCCTTTCCTGGCTGTTCATCCGGACAAAGTTGTCCTTTGCCCTAGGCCTTCTTTCCTTCCCAAAGTGGTTACCTCTTTCCATATAGAACAGACCATCACTTTGCCCACCTTCTTCACCCCGACATCCTTCTAAAGAGGAGCAGAGACTCCGCCATTTCGGATCAAAGACTTCCGTTTTTGTTGTGTCTGGATCGCACAAAGCAATTCCGGGTAGATGACCAACTCTTTGTTGGCTATGTAGGTGCTAAGAAAGGTCCGGCCGTGCAAAAGCTGACCATCTCTCGATGGACCGTCCTTTGTGTCAAAATCTGTTATTCCTTGGCGAAGAAGGACCCTCCAATGGGGCTGCGCGCCCACTCCACCAGGATGACGGCAGCCACTACTGCTTTGGGACGTGGAGTCCCCCTTCATGACATCTGTCAGGCAGCCACGTGGGCTTCATTGCACACTTTCACTGAAAATCACTGCCTGGACCGCCAAGTCTGGAGAGATGGCTTCTTGGCTGTTCAGTTCTCCAGGGCTTTCTAGTGTAAACTTAGTTTGCAGACCCACTTCTGGGGTTGGTATTGCTGGGGTATCTATTCTAAGGTGAGGAATCCATAACTGTCTTTCAGATGAACAAGTTACTTATCTTCGGTAACAATATATCTGTAAGGACTATATTAGTAATGGATTTCCCACTGCCCCACCCATCCTCCCTGATCTGAGAACCACTTCTAGTGTAAGGGACTCTTTCAGGGCCCTAGTTTTTGTGCACCAGTGATCAGTGTCTTGCATGGTTCTGCGCTTCTGGCATGGAATGTTGTGTAAAGAATGACGTCAGCGCGCAGGGGCAGCGTCTAAGTAGATACCGCAACATCATTCAGGCGATCATGCCAACGACCAAGGCGGAGTCTACCAACGCCACCTACCGACGCCCAGGGGTACTGCCGGATCTAGACTGACGCCTGGGGGTAATTCTAAGGGAGGAATCTATAACTAATGTCTCATACCGAAGGTAATTAACTTGTTCGTCATTTCCGAACGGCATCCACAAGGAGGCACATGCAGAGGTATTGCTCAAATTTTCCGGAACTAGTCTGACGCCTGGGGAAGTATTCAAAAGGTATGGAGTCTGCTGTCAGACTCTGCCAGAAAGAGTGTTAGCAAAGGGGAGTTAGTTGTTTGCCTGGCACAACTTGCTTTACACACCAAAGCACTTTATTTTTGTTCCATGGACTCATTTCAATGTGGAGAATTGCACCAGTCAACCTGTGCTTGGAAAGTAGAGTTTTTTTTATGTGGAGAAGCGTGGCTCAGTGGTTAGAGGCGGCAGACCCGGAAGCTGAGATCGGCCGTGGACCAGGGTTCGATTCCCCGCCTCGGCGGGTCTCGGGCTCAAAATTCCACGGAGTCGACAATTCTCGCTCCGGTGCCTACTCGACTCACGGGGTCACACTCTGCGACTCTGGGCAATAGCTTGCTTAATCTCCACTACGGCCCCTCGCGGCGGGATGCCTGGCTTTCACCTTGTGGATACCCGGCCGGGATATCTCACAGGGGAATACCAGGACGGGTTCCCTAAGCAAGCGCCTTGGGACCCCTGGTTTAAAGTGCGCTATATAAATCGAAACACATTTACATTTACACATTTACATTTATTTTAGTTAAAAAAAAATATATAAACAGTTGTACACGTTTTCAACTCTGAGCTGCTCAACTTGGGAACGCACTCTAACTAAACGTGTAGGAAACGGGGCATTTTATTTGCAGAGACAAGTTCTGCAAGCTTTTCCTTTTCTATGGAGTAATTGCCTTGCAGCCTTTTGGTTTTCTTTTGAAGTGTCTGGTTTCAGTGCAAATAGGTCACACTGATTGTGATCACTACGCAAAACCTAAATAGTTGTAAGTCAGTGGCTAATTGTTTATGAAATTCGTGGCATGTCATTTTTATTTTTAGTGTAAAGACCCTATTAGTTGTATCTACTTGTAACGTCAAACTCATTATTTTGTCTTCCTCTTTAAGCTTGGCGATTTCGTACATACTTTGGGAGATGCACATGTATATCTTAATCATATTGACCCATTAAAAGTGCAGGTAAGTGTTTACCGTAGCCTGATGTATCAGTTACTGTCTTACAGAAAATATTTACTTTAAAAAAGGAAATAATTTCTCACTTTAAAGCATTTACACTTGTTGGTATCTGTTGAGCACTAGGTGAGATTAGGATAAAGTGAATCTATTTGTATACTTTATATGCAATCGCTCATGCTAGTCTAGATCTCTGGTCATGGTGCATGCTTACTAGAAAAGGAGCAAGTTGTATACCCTGAGATTTAATTGTCTAGAATCGGCATGTCGGTGCACAAGTACCAAGGTTTTGGACTTGCCTAGGTCTTGAATACAGATTTGCTGTATTGTGACAAGCTCAGTGCTTTAAATGGGCCGGTACTGCTGGCCGGCACTTTTTAGGTCTCGGCTAGTGTAGGCTGCGCACATGCGCAGTCTGGCTGGCGAGATTTAATGTCTCTTAGTAGCGAGATTAACCCCGCCGCTCTTCTCCATTGGCTGGCCTCCTAAATGCTGGCCAGCCGTTGGAGAAGAGGTCCCAGTGATAATTTAAGCTCTGTCTTTTTCCAATTGGGGGTGTGTTTTTTCGTTTTTCTCTAACGTCCTCAGTGAAAAACATGCCCCCCCAGTCTGAAAAGGACGGGGCTTAGAGATGGCGAGCGCTTGTTCAGGTAGAAGCCAAGAATCCATGTCTTATTTGAAAGGCCACAGCCCGCAGACGACCAGTTCTCCCTCCGCCACAGGAGTGGCCTTTGTTTACACCTTATTCTTGTCCAAGCTCTAGGGTATATTTATTTCACCCTACCATTCTTCCCAAGGTCGGTGGAGGTGTTTTTGTCCCTACAACTTCTCACCTTGGCCAATGGGTTGAATATTTGCCCACCACCTGGTTAAAGGTAGGGATGTGTTTTTGCTCGCTAGTTTCCCCAATGAACAGAGGAGTTTTATTTCACCCATCCCCCAACCGGATAAGCATGAGGGTATATTTGTTTCCCAGCTGCAAAAACAGTTGTTTACAAAGAAAAAAGTGGGAAAAACATTCAGGACAGCTATTCTGCTTTTGTGCATGCACAATTTTTCAGGTCTCAGATGTAGATCAGTTCTAGCTGTTGTATTTGCAGATAGTGTGCAGGTGCAGGTTAGATTTACCCTGTACTTTTGGGGTTTGCAAATGGGTTTAGGGCGTCTACATGAGCATTTCCAAACAAGTAACTGGGACAGCACAGAACTGCCCCTCTCCTCCCATTTCTCATAGTTTTTTGTGGGCCATAGAAAAGCAGGGCAGAGGCAGGTGTGAGTTTTCCTGGTCCTCTTAGCTTCCAAAAATGATGTAGCCACTGTGGACTGGGGCTTTTGTCAGCTGCACATGTGCTGACTTTTGAAATACTAGGGTAGTACTGAGCAGGTCCTTTTAATCATTGCAGTTCCTCTAACCCTCTTAAACACCCAGCCGCTTGCCACTGGGCAAGATGAGGGGAGGTTACTGGGAGAATTCTTCGGACTTCGCTGAGGCAGGAGGCTAGGAGAAGACTTTATTTACCCCCTCTCTTTGGCAGGGCATGTTCTGAGATCACTTCTACATCTGGCAATACGATTGGTGTTATTAGGACATTATTTATGCCCATCATTGGGCAAGTCAATGGTTGTCCTCACTGTAGGAAGGTGGATATCGGACTATATCGTTACCCCAACTTTTTGCCTAGTTTTTTTCTGGTTTTTGACTTAGTTGGCCTGGATTCCTGCTAATCCGGGCCCCAGGCTAGCTGCTCTCTGTAAAATGGACTCCATGTACTTTAGGTACATATCCAATCGCCGTCATCTACAGGAACACCATCAACATCACGACGAATGACTAAGAGACACTCTCTACCGCCGAACACCTGCACTTACAGATTCACACCAACCCCAAGACCACCCTTAGGGGAACACTTATTTATAGACCCCCGGGCCCGCGCACACAATTCAGCGAAACCATTGCCGACTTAATCAGCCCGCACGCCCTAGCCAACGTTCAAACTCTTTCCCAAAAATGAGTACTTCCGTCTTTCCCCCGTTAAGCTTGAGCAGATTTAGTTGCATCCAAGCTGCAATCCTGCGCAAGCCTAGTTGCAGATTAGCAGGGTCCTGTTTCCCCCCTGCTGATGATGAAAAGATGATTTGTGTATCATCAGCGTAGGAAAACAATGCAAGCCCTGCCGCTTCCGCAATAATTGCTAATGGTTGCACATAAACATTGAAAAACAACGGGTTCAAAATAGAGCCCTGTGGCACTCCATATGGGGAAGAATAAGACTTTGACGAGGCCCTGGTGGAGAACACCTGGAATGCTCTTTCCGCTAAAAAGGAAGACACCCAACCAAGTGCCGTCCCAGCAATGCCCAGTGCCTGTAAAGATTCAAGTAATACGGTATGAGAAACCGTATCAAAAGCGGCACTCGGTCCTAATAAAATAAGGGCAACTGTGTCGCCGGCGTCAAAGCGCTGGCTTAGCATCTCAGTAACACCTAACAAAGTGGCCTCCGTGGAGAACCCCTGCTCTAAACCCTGATTGCGAGTTGTGCAGAAATTGAGACGCTTCCACGAACAAGGGTAACTGTCCATTAACGTGTTTCTCCAAGACCTTCGAGAAGGTCGGGAGCAGGGAAATGGGTCTAAAATTAGAAGGCATGGTCGGATCTGCATTAGGCTTTTTCAACAAAGGTAGGATCATTGCATGTTTCCAGACTTGGGCATCTGTGCTTCTCCAAGAGCAGCATTTAGTAGCCCCATCACTACTTCAAGAGCAGGTTGTTCCATCTGAAGCACTGTGGCTGGAAGCAGATCACAAGGAGAACCCGATATAATACTAGTTAACATTTTTAATAGGGAACCCATATCCAAAAAAATCCCACTGCTCCAGTTTTAACCGCAAGACTTCTGACTACATCCGGGCAGTGTTCTGGAGGGCTGGTTCATTCCCCCAAGTTTCTGATAAATTTGTTCTACCCTTGTATATAGACACATATATACCCATAAGTCACTCCTATGGCAGGCCTTGACAACCCTGAAGGCAGGGTGCTTGGTTTTATGTGAGATGGTGCTCTAGCATGAGCTGAGCCTGTCTGCAGCTTTCAGAACCATGTCCTTATAGCTGTTCTAGGATATAGCCATACCATATACTCTTAAGTGCATTATAATCCTCACGGTTCATGCTAACTTTGGTTTGGCTTTCTCAAAACATGTCGTATAAGGTGTTTAACACTTTGGAATACTATTTCCCCTCCCCGACTTGGCGGCGGGGGTAGCGTTCCACCCTTCTAGAGGGAGAAGACATGTCTGCTTTACCCGGTTAAAGTTAAACAGAGCCTCAGCATCACAAAATGGATGCTGCCGCCACAGACACGAGTCTGACCTCCTGCTGCTGGAAGACACTCAGGCAGGGGAGGCCTGGACAATAGGTTTCCTGTCAAGGGAGGTGCTGGCACCTCCCCACACAGCCTGGGGCAGGGTGGGTTCAATGGAAACTGCTGTTGCCAGACACTGCTTGGGGGCACACAAGGTGCTCCATGCATAGCACGGTTCAAACCAGTTGCTGGGGCCCTCCAGCCCCAGCTCTGGCGTGAAACTGGACAAAGAGAAAGGGGTGTAACCACCCCCTTCTCAGGTACCACCCATAGGAGGGACCTAGCAGGTAATCCAGCCCCTTGGATTAGTATAAAGTTAGGAGCTGTGTCTAGAGACATTAGATTGTCTTGGAAGAAACTCTGAAACGAACTCTTGGACCTTCGATGTTCTATTTCGACTGAAGACATCTCCCTTGTGGTCAAGGGGTGACCACCCTGTGCAAACAGGCACCAACAGTAACTTGCCGGTTTGCTTTGTCGACTGTCTCACCGGAACCCGAAGACTTAGCGACGCAGCCTCTGGACTTCCAGACTCCTCTGACTCCGACCCACAGTCTCAGCAAAGCTGAGACCTGGGCGGACACGAGAGACGTGGGACCGGACCTCCTGCAGTTGTGCATTGGGGATTGAGAAGCCCCAACCCTGAGCAGTAAGTGCACCGAAGCTAAGCCCTCCACACTCCACGAGTGCCGCTTGGGGCCTGCGTCTGCATTTCTCCTCTACGCGTCTTTGCGGTTGCTAGCCCGTTGGCTAGTGGCCCTCCTGAAGACATCCTTTTGAAACCACGCTGCTTGCCTGCTTGCTCTGGGCTTGCTCCTACTTTCCTGTAAAGGGGAAGCTCCTCAGACCTTGCTGCTCTGAACAAGAAGCCGATCTTCCTTTCCTGCGTGGATTGCCTTTGCCAAGGCTTGTTTACGCCGATCCGGAAGTCGACACCGCCAACAGTTAGATCCTTTGTGGGACAGTCCGTATCCAGCTCCTGGTCGTCGTTGACGCCTCCTGGTCCACGTGGCTGCAGAGACCAGCTTCACATATTCACCTGATTCCATCTCTACATCGCCTGGTTCCTTCCTGGTCACTGGATAGTGACCCAGACTCTGACCCCTCTGCTTTCAGTTTCTTCACTGCTCCGATTCACTCGGATATCTTCCTCCTGGTCGCCTGCAGCATCTTTTTGCAGCTCTCCATAGAATTCGACGACAAAACCAGACACGAAAGAACACCTATGCACCCGGCTTCCCTGGGTGAGGTAACTAGAGTACTCCGGTGCTCCTGTGGGTAACAACTACCAAAGCGTCCTAGTTTAACTGGGTTTTCCCGTAGTCCATCCGGAAGTGTCCAAAATCCACTACTTTAACTTTTTTACGTTCCCATTTGAAAGTCTATGGTAACTCGCATGTGTGTTTAGACACTGCACACACATCCTATGGGACTCTTACTTACCAACCTTTGGTTGTTCAGTGTAGCCCCAGCGATTTCCTAGGCCTACTCCCCTTTCCTGAAGTGGTTCTTGTACCACTTACTTAGTATATGGTTCGTGAGGCCTCTAGGGCAGAATTGTATTGGTGCAACTTATAGTATGCTTATTGAGTAACTTGTGCTGTATCTCGAACTCTGACCTCATAAAGAGTGCAGAGGGATTGTGTTAGTAATAAAAACATATATATTTGATATATAACTTGTGTGGTGTCCTTTCATTTGATATTCAAGGGATTATTATTGGTAAAAAAGCTGGCTTCACATGCTCTCTGAAGTTTTAGCCTAAGACTGCTTTGTCCATGCTACCACTAGGATAGCTGGTCTATAAGGTTGACTTTACAACCATCACCATAAGGGTTGTTTGGACTGATGCAGGGTGCCCACTAGAATAGTGGACATCACATATCAGGCCAACTTCTCACACTCCCCTCTCCACAAAATCCAATCACTCATGCATCATCTACTTTTAATCTGAGCTGATGTACAATTGAGTGGGTTACTGAATGAGTTATTTATGGTTGGATCATAAATAATCAACACACGTTTTTGCTTGTATCGTCAAAATAAAGAGAGACCCACAATTCGCCTAGTCAAGAACTTGTACGGAACGATGGAAACATTCCTGTGGTGGCATCTGCGAAACTTTCATTCAGCAATTAATTGCTAAGATACTTTCCTATAGGAAAACAAATGTAGTTTGAAAAAAATTGACCAGTTTTGGGAGCTCTATGCAACTTTTGGTCCATTTGAGCTGTCTTCCCCAAATATTAAACATTGAAATTCCACACTGAAAATAGTTTTCCTCTAGTCTGGTGCAAGTTGCTTATGGATAACAAAGTTATTGAGGTTTCAAAATGTGGTTCCCTATAGAGAGGTGTAAACCATAACTGGAGTTGTGGCTGCACTTCTGTTATATGCACGCCACATTATATTTCAGGCTTCCTTTTCAGTGATATGCTGCTATATGTGAACTACTTGCAAAATGGTTGTTGTGTCGTTGCCCATTTCTCAGGGGAATGATCTGTGCCATGGACATAAGGGCACGTGCCTTTCATTGTATTCGTTCTCAAGGCCTTGTTTTTTTGCACTGTATATACAAACTAGGAAAAAACGTCTTACCCAGACCGCAACACTGGTTAATTAGATCACATATAACAATGGCCCATTGGGTTCTAATTCAGCCCAACATTTAGCCAGCCCTGGCATCCGAAACAGTGGGTTGAAGTAGTGATCTACTTGGTCTAACACACGCCCCTGGTCAGATTGCTCTCCAGTGTATAATTCAAATGTCCTAATACAATCCCCTCCATTTACTTAATGGAGACGAAGCAATGTGTGAAAAAGTGCTCCGTGTATTTGCATGTATACAACAGCAACAGGGAATGTCACAGGACACAATTGGGTGAGGTCTGCAGAATCTTGTTTTGCATATCCTTCCAAATGATGAACACAAACTTTAAGAGACTCATTTAGAAGCCCTTGCTGAAAGGACAACTAAATATCTCTTAATTTATGAATAATATGGCTTTTTCTGCCAGGGGCAGATCTAAGTAAAGGTTGTGGATGTAGATTTACTGCAACATTTGGAATGACCTGTATTGACACATGTAAGAAAACACTGGGGGTCTACATGATTTGACAGCTGTGGACAAAGGCCATCTAGCTCAGAGAAAACCCCAACACCTCTTCTGAAAGATCATAAAAAGCAAGAGCTCAGTGCTCTAGTTTCTCGCCTGCACGTTAAGAGTTGCAAAGTAATCTGACCTTTTGTCCTGCAAAAGTATGGCCTACTGAAGAGGACCGCACCATGTAATGGGCTTGCTGAGATGCAGGAGACCAAGGTACCAAGGGTGTCTGACTTAATTAGTTGCCATCTGTCTAGCTCCAGCTTTTTGAAATCGGAGGGGTTTTTAAAAATGTAATATATGGCCTACTGAAGTAGAGGAACTAGTGAAAGTGAATAATGTAGATTGTAGATCCACTGGAGACCTGACACATCTTAGTGGATCCAGTAGAAGATATTGACTGAAACAGTGCTAAGGGCACTACTTGTTGCAAACACTCATCTCTAGTGATCCTCATCTCTTAGTTACTTACTCAAGCTCATCTCCGCACAAACTCCCACTCATAATTTTCACAAAAGGAACCCACTGAGACAGTTATCAAGTTCTCACTTCACATCAAATGAGCTCCCTGCCCAGTTTTCCCAGAGCCAACAGGAACTTGTTAAGTTTCAGGAAGCAATTGAAGGCTTACCTCTTTGCCTAACCAACGCATTTCTTCCTTACGATTCCTGTCAGTGCTGGAAGCCCAGTCCTGGGTAGCTGCACGCTTTATAAGACTGGGTAACATAACCTAATTAAAAAAAACTGGAGTGAAATACGCTTTCATTTTTCGGACGCTAACAGGAGTGCACTTAAACAGTTCTTCTCTGTATAGAGTGTGCACCCATCACCCATTCTTCACTCCACCTATCCCAAGGCCATGGTTTCCTCATCAGAACCTGTTGGCATTTTCTCTGTGCCCTCAGTGATTGGATGGGAAGACCTGTGGCATAAATTGCTGCGATCTTGTCTGCTGGAGTCTTAAGTGCCAGTCTGATTGCCTCAAAGTTCATACTTGTAAGGCAGTCCGTAGATGCAATCAAGCCAGTGTCCAGAAGGCCAGACATATCTTGCACACTTTCTCCATCACGGGAGCAAGTTACACAGAAACTTGCTAATCTTGTTGCTTAGCTGCCTACAGCCTCAAAATTAGAGTATTCAGTAGATATTCTGCTCCTTGGTCCGTCCTCCTCTGCCCAAAGCTGGACCATGGGCCTTAGTAAAGCCCCCCCCCCCCCCCCCCTCCCTCCCCAGGGAGTAGAACCCGGACTAGGCAGGGTTAATGAGGGATACAGAAAGGCAGGGCAGTGGAGTGGGACACTGGATCAGGATTTTGACCTCTGGGTTGGAGGTTATTTAATACAGAGTCCTTCTTTCTTTCTCGGATTGGCAGCAGAGGTGGCTTTGGAGGTGAATTACCAGGTCACAGAAAATTCTATGAAATTTTGGGCCCGCTTTGCAGCAACAGCTAAAGCCAACAGTTGAGGGGTGGGAACTAACCATAACCCACCCCTAACCCTTTCCATTGCAAACCGTGTGGGTCATCCAGCACTGTTATGTGTCTAGGATGCCATAAAGAGCTGGCAACAATAGGGAGAAGGCAACATTCCTGTTTCAACGCACGAAGGTAGAATGGTTTTAAAAGACATGGTTGCAGTGGAGGGAATGTGTCATTCAAGCATGCTGAACCTGGGCAAGAAACGCAGATGTTTTGATGATCCACCCGGGTAGAAATCACCACCCAGCTATGGGTCAGGCCGATTTTGTTTCAAGAATAACTCATTGATGACACTAGGATCATGGATACCCCAGATGTGGTATGGTCCGAAAACATTCCCAGGAGGTCCTGGATAGGGGCTCAATACCTAGGCATTATAGTTTTTTCAGGAAGGAGACAAAACGTAATTTATTTGCAACAGCCATACTATTACCGTCTGGATGGTGTGAATCTGTCGGTTATTTGAAAGGATGTATTTCTACATAACATATTTTCTTTATTTGCCACAAAGACATTGGAATGCGCACTATGGACGATATTTACTAATTTTCCATGCAAAGGGGCTGTATGGCGTGAAAGGGAGACTGCAGAAATGCACCTTATTTTACTAAATGTGGCACATTTCTGCTGTATCCCTGCGCTGAGGCACTGTTTTCTGCCTAATGCCAACACTTGTACTGTTGCACCTCAGTGCAAGATTGCCTGCGTTTTATAAGCAGGATTGTTTTTGCGCAGTAAGGCATACATACCTGTTGGCCCAGTCTGCAACAAGACCTTTTTCTATTTTTTTAGGACATTTTATTTAGTAAGAAAATATCATACAAATTAATACAATTTAGCATTGTTTTAGAGGTCAATTGTATACAAATTTCTCTCTGCCGTACTTATTTCTTAGTTGCTTTAGGCAATCCCTTTGAAGAAGACTAACAATTGTAAAGGACATTTCTCTGACTGGAAGATGTGTATTAAGAACAGTTGCAGTTCCTGCAAGGTTTTGCCAAGCTCCTCTAAAATAGGGGCTACCTTTTTGCAACATACTTGTGTAGGTGTCTGTTACATTGTCAACATTGTTTTATATTCTCTCTTCTAAAACTTACATTGCTTTTTATTGTTTTTGCACCCTTCTAGGTTCAGAGGGTTCCACGGTCATTCCCAAAACTGACCATCCTCCGCAAAATTGAAAATATTAACGATTTTAAGGCGGAGGATTTCAAAATCGAAGGATATGATCCACATCCAGCCATTAAAATGGAAATGGCTGTTTAGCACTTACCTATTACATTTGCTTTTTCTAAAAGAAATAAGCAGAGGACCTACCTGCACTGTTCCATGGGGACTATATATATTTTAATAGAAAAGTTCTTGAAATTTAAACATGTTCTTAATGTTGCTTTTAAATGTAGCTTTCAATGGAAATTGTAAATGTCTGCTTTTAGATTATTAAATTGTTTAGTATATGTACAGATACTTTTGTATTTCCTGTGTGAGATTATGGAGTACGGTTACAAGAGAGCTTTTTTGACTTAATGAAGTGGTGAAGCTATTTTGGCACCCGATGGTCCTGGATCTTATCAATATGGCTGAAACCGCTGCCTACATTTTCCAGCTTTGCTGGCGGACATGCCGTTTGTGAGCATTTGTAATGATTGCTTCTGAATCACCAAGAAAGACTACCTTGAATCATGCAGTCCAGGCGAATTTTGTGGAAAGATGCAACCTGGAGGCTTAAACAGTCAGTAGTAGATGTGGGGTGACCATTACTGCTCATTGGGATATGTCTAGGTTCAGCAAGATCATCAATTGGACTAGTGAACAAAGCTGAACGTCCGAATGAATACCACACAGAATGATCAATGCATTTTTTGTTATGGTAAAATAAACTATTTTGGCTAGGTTAATGTGTGATGTTTTGTATCAATATACCCTGCTCCTACAATTTAACAATTATGGTTTCCTGAAGTAGAAGTACAAATGGTGATGTACTAGGTGGAGGTATGTTATAATGTATTAGAAATATGTAGTCCAGATTACTAAATGGCAATATTTTTTAGATTCCCATGACAATGAGCCACTAGGATACTGCTATTGCTTACTACTAATGCTGGCCATTAATTTCAGGAACACTTCTCAAGCAATGGGTTAGGGATAATCAATGTGTCTTCCAGTCGAAGAGTGATCTCGACTGAATTACTATATATATATTTTTTAATTTCTAGTTAGCAGTGCAATCATATAGTGCACTATGAAAAAGCGGGTGGCTTCATTCTGAATTTGTATGGCTTTAACAAGTATTCCTTCCTGAAGCTATTGGCAGTATTCAAGCATAACTACCAGTTGTGCTTGATGTACTTGGCAGGACATAAGCTTTCACACTGTGCGCATGCAGTACCTTTAGTTTGCTATAGGCTGCTTTTTGGGTGATCTATTTAAAATACAAAATGTCTTCTTTTGGTCTAAAACTAGATACACAGGCTCTTATCAATCTATTGCTCTTGGGGGTGGCCTTTTCTGCACTCTAGAGGATCCATGTTTACTTTCACTTGAATTATGGTCTCATAAGGACACTCTCTCTTGATTTATGCCTGGGAGAGCACTGGCATCATTTGGTAGACTGCCAGTCTTAGCTTGTCTTGATCCATCCTTCACATGTCCAACCTGCTTGAAGGCTGGCTTCTGCCTTCTAATACAAATATTCGTTTCAACAGTCAGTTTGGTTCAGAGGCTTTCTGTAGGAATCCTTTGTGATGTATGTTTCTAACCAGATTCCTTCCCATATGGCATTGAGTAGCTCTAGTGGATTCCATGGCATCCTTGTCCTGCCACCAGAAGTGACAAAACAGAGCAGTAAATAGGTGCCAATCGTGTGCTCTGGCGTCCATTCATATTGTTTCCACACCCTTTGACACTGGTCTAGCACCGTATCCGCAAGGTCAGTATCTGATCCAGAGCGAAGATCAGCTAGATTTCAAACAATGACACAGTAAGAGATTACTAGGGCACAACTAGTGGTGGTTGAGGACTTTCTGCCAGTGCTTTTGCCTCCGTGTCAATCTCTGCGATGCCTCGAGGCTTTGTCTATGACTCGGATCCCATACACTATTTGAAAGATGTTCCACATGACTGGGATGACAATGAGGAGGATAAAATGGTAGATAATTAGTTGCCGTCTCACTATACTGATAATGGACTATACTTAGATCTTCAAAATGCTAGTGTTTTTAACACTTCACAAGGCACTGAATTGGAGTTTCCATTCGAGCCCACTGAGCAAAGTACCCTTTTTGCTGCTATTGTACGGAGAAAAGCAGAGATGTTGAAACTAAGGCTAATCTGAAACTTTGCAACCTAGCACTTAAGCTTTTGATTCTTTCCTACCGTTCAGTGAGACCCTGATGCATTGTTTGGTCAATGCCTTGTTTAGCGCCATTAGTAAGTCATCCCCTCCCTAAGCACCAAGGGCCTGCTAAGGGTGACCCAGCCTTCTTGACTTAGCACTTCAGAACGGAAAGCCTTATGCTTCTGGTTCTGCTAGCAAAGTCAACATGAATGTGTTCCCTGCTGCCCTGAAGTATAGCAAATCTACTTTAATACCTGTCCCAAGTATTCATGTAACTGCCATGAGTGTTCTCTTTCCAATGTCGTTTTATTATTTGTTAAAGCTCAAAGGTCTTTGTGTCATATGTTCAGTATGAGATTGAGGGGTTCTGGTGACATCCTAAACCATGAGGTTGAAGGCCTATATTGCACCTTAACTGGTATGTATTTTGTTATTTTTATTTTATGTTGGAGCAGTTAGCTTGAAAAAGCTGTTTTCTTCAAAGTGCAATTACCAATGAGCATTGATTCGAATTAGTTGTTACGCTTACCTTTCATTAATAAATTGTGGATAAAACTGTTAAGGACCAGTGTGTTTATGAGACTCTGGCCACGCAAGTAAAAAAACAGCAAGGAGGGAAATGGAGCGCATTTAAGGTTCAGCATACATGCTCCCCAAATGTATGTATCCACCAAAGGTATGCAGTTCCTATACAGAGTAGAGAAGGAGCAAGCCAGTAGGTCTGACAGGGCTGATCCAGTGGACCAGGAGGGATCTGATTTATCACAAGCAAGAGATGTCATGCTTCATCGGGTAGCTACTCTTTTGACCGGCACTGAAACGTCCAATGAACACTTCAAGGGGGCTTTTAGCCAGAGATCCTTTGAAGATATTAGAAGCTCCGATGAAGTGTGTGCCGTGGCTGTGATTTGAAAATTAAGAGGAACCCTTCTGCTTTTTAATAAGCAGGTACTCTTGTCTGAAGTAAAAACAAAGTTTGGCTGTGCTAGAGACCATGATACTTTACAGCTCGAAATGTGGTGACAACAGGGGTCAACATATTTCTTACCTCAGATAGTCACGGTAGATACTGGCAATTTAGCAGGACCATCTCTAAATCCACTCTATAAATGATTCAGATGGCAGGTATAGTGGTCAGTGAGGTGCCCAATCAAAAAACCTCCCTTATTGTGTAGGGTACCTTGTACCTGTAAACGTATACAATACAAACTGAAACCACAGGTAAGAGACCTCACTGCAATGGCCAGACAGGCAATGGTACCCATCAGTGATTTGTAAATGCTTTAAGCAACAGTTACCAAAGTCATGCCTTAGTCGAAATCGCACCGGTCTGTAAACGTGCAAACATGTAAAGACAAACACACAGGCATGTGACCAAACTCGCAATCCCAAAATTCCATGTGTCAATAAACGTGGTATATAGGCAAATATTCAAATGTCCTATTGAAGTAAGAATAAGCCCCTATAGCGGATGATCTTGTGCTGTTGGGTAAAAAAAATCTACCCCATAGGTGTTGGCAGAGGACCACACTAGCTGTAGAAATTGGAGTAATAGCGACAAATCATCATAGTAATAGAGGTAACCTGAAGTGCTCAATTTAAGTAGGGACTCCTACTCGGTACTCATGACATCCTTGTGTGGTAATAATCCAGCGACATACCCCACTCTGCAGCATTGTATTTGGTATGGCTGCGGGGAATGAAGTTTAAATGCCGGTATAATGAGCCAGCATTGTAATTACGAGCAGGTGTGGGGGAAAAACATAGAAGTCTGTCTTGAGCACACCTGCCGCCCGAGGACTAGACTAGCAAATGCGCTCCATCATCTTAGGTTGGAGAGCAGCGTGATTGCTATGAATCATTTAAGCTTTAGTTGTGAGCTAATGTGATATGCGGGAGATCCACTTGCATGAGTTGAGTCAGGCGGGAACAGTTGTGTGTCTGCTGCCTGCAGTAAATCAAAGAGGGGTGTCCAGAGCAATCCACCATCTTGGATTGGAGTGTAACTGGATTGTTTTCAAAGGTCTAATCTTTAGTCATCGTGATGTGTGGAAAGCGGCTCGCGTGATGTGTGAGTACTAGGGGAAATGTAGAGAACCTCTAATCATTAAAAGTGGCATGAATAGGAGAGTAATATATTCCAACTGACTAACAATGTCAATAGTAAAAAGAGCCACACTGATATAAAGGGTGCATATGCTCCCATTATGACTTACAGATGGGCTGTGGCACCCCACTGAGAGGGGTTTAGTTAACACAGATGAGATTGGTCAAGGGGCCACCACCAGGGTGGAAAGTCATATAAAGTTGTCAGGGACAGTGTAGAGGGAGCTCAATCCATTCTTCATTTGTCATTGGAGTGGCAAATGTCCCATATGAATGCAGCCAGATGTCTGCATAGTAAGGTGGTTCACAGGAGTAGTAAATTAGGACAGAACATGATGATTCAGGTCTGATCTCAGAAGCTACCATAGAGGAAATAGTGCCGTCAAAATGGGTATGGAAGTCTGGTATACAGCAGGTACTATCAATAGGGTACTGGACCCTTCTATGCGTGAAAGGGGCCGACCTGAGTTGAGATGCATCGGGGTTCTGTCAAACTTCTGAATACACAATATGGTTCAGTACAGGGTTGTGGGTGTGTGGGACGCAGACATGAGTTGGCAACAATTGTTTTATGATGTTCAGAATCATTATACTTGCTCTTGAACTATTACGGCTTTCAGTTAATATTTCACTGTTATTACACTGAAATGATTACTCCTGTAAGAATTATTATATATTGCACTATAAATACAGAGACCATCGTGGGACCATCAAACATGGTCAAATTTGGGAGAGCCAAACAATAGTATCATGTTTATGTAAAGTTCTGATAAACCCCAATACAAATTGCTTTAAAAAAGTTAAATGTGTGGTGGGCAGCTGCATACTATTGACTGCTGTAAGTTCAATGGCCTGCAGGTGAAAGTCAGTAGTGTTGGTACAAATGCAACTAAGTTGCAAAGCTTGACTGTAGGGGAGGTTGTCCCACACGGCCTTGGGGTGGGAACTGTCATAACAGGCTACTGCAGTCTTTATATTTGTAGGTATTGGTTGAGAGTTTGCCTTTGGTGATGCACAGGTCAAGGAAAGGGAGTTCCTTGTCCGAAATGGTTTTCGTGAACCATAAATATGGATTGATGGTGTTAATCCACGTCTAGAAGTCATGACCTCTCTCAATATCTCTCTACTAAAAGATGAGGATGTCACTGTAATGACGCCACAACAGTATATTGTTAGTCAAGGGATTATTACTGCAGTTCTCCTTCAGTGTGACAGTAGTACATTCAGAGATTAAACCGACTGGTGTGGGTGAGGACCAAGTTTCAGACAGTAGTGTATTTTCCACAACTGAGAGGATAACATCTTGAGGGATGTTAGTGTTGAGTGGTTCCACATCTCAGGTAACCAGAAGGTCAATGTTATTGATGATGTTTGCCTTATCAATGAGATTCAGAACAGGTATGAGAAGTGGTCACAGAATTTAGAAAGGGGCTCCAGGGGGAAGCGGTGCCCAATAATATGGGCCGAGGTTACATTTGTGTGCATTTTAGATAGGCAATAGAATTATGGTGTTCCTGGCTGTATATTACACAGGAATTCAGCCTGGGCTGGATAACATAAAATGTGGCTGAATTCCTCGTTAATACACACCCAAGAACACCATACTTCTACTTGCTCCGTAAAATACACAAGGGGTCACCCCACCCCCTGGCAGACCCAAAGTTTTGGGCACCAGTTCCCTCCTGTAACACCTTTTATAAGTTCTTAGATCACTTCCGTCAACCTGTTGTGCCCAAAATCCCATCCTTTCTTAAAGAAACTAGAGCTGTTATAAATCTTATTGATGAAGCAAAAAACATCAGTATCATTGACCATCTGGTTAGCCTAGATACAGAGGCACCCTATACTAACATCCCTAAAGATGCCAACCTAGAGGTTGTGAAAATACACTACTGTCCGAAACTTTGTCCTCACCCACATCAGTCAGTGTAATCACTGAATGTGCTACTGTGGCATTTAAAGAGCACTTCTTCCAATTCGACAACCAGCTCTACCATCAACTACAAGGGACTTCCATAGGAAGTACCTTCACACCCAGTCTAGTGTATCTTTATATAGCCAATCTTGAAAAGGAACCCATCTTGTGCAATAATAATCACTATACTGACAATATACTGTTGTGGCGTCATTACATTTATGACATCTATATCTTTTGGCAGGGAGATATTGAGAGATGTCAGAGCTTCTACAAGTGGATTAACTCCATCAATCCATAATTACAATTCACGAAAACTATTTTGAATAAGGAACTCCCTTTCCTTTACCTGTGCATCACCATCAACAATGGCAAATTCTCAACCACTACCTATAAAAAAAAAAATCTGACTACAATAGCCTATTATCTGACGGTCACCACCCCAAGGCCTTTAGGGATAACTTCACCTACAGTCCATTTTTATGACTTAGTCGCAACTGCAGCAACACTACTGACTTGGACCTACAGGTCTTGAAACTTACCAACCGTCTAAGAGTATGCAACTACTCACCACACACTGTTAACTTAGCATGGAAGAGGGCTAGGAACAACCAGAGGCCAGCACACTTGTAACCACGATCTAGGGCACATGATAAAAAAAAAATCACCTGTGACACTACTTTTACACCCAACTCCAATCAGATGCAAAAGATTATATGCACATGGTCTATCCTACACACAAGCTTATTGGGTATTCCCACACCACAGTTTGCATTCAAACGCTCCCACAAACCCAGATACATGTTGGGGGAAGAACATGGTGGCCGGCTGTTAGCGGGTCGCAGAGGCTCCAGAGGTCGGGATGGCGTTTCATCGTGTAGCAGAGTATTATAGCCCTAATATATGCGGGAAATATATTTTTGAAACTGAATTTAATCGGGATGGGATATAACTATCTTTAGGAGGAAAACGGTAACTAGTGCAAGACAAGGCACGTTGGCGGGCACGCCGTGGGGGGGGGGGTCTCTGTCCAGGTTCTGTGTTGGAAAGGACTAAGGCGGGCTGGAGCGTTTCCTTTTCCATAGTTTGGGAACTAGTTTGTTGTGCTCTTTTGGGCGCTTTTCTCTGGTGTATTTCCCCAGAATTGAGGCAGAGGTGGCTGGGCTTGTTGCAGTCACCCCGGACCTGCTGCCTCCTTTGGATGTGCGAGCGGGAGAGTCTCGGGAGAAGCAGGTTGCTCCATGGTCTCTGGTGTCTCTGGAACAGCATTGCGGATGGAGGGCGGCAGCAAGGCTTCCCATTCACGGCGGTAGGGGGAGAAGAGGAACGTGCGGGAAACTTGAAAACCTCAAATAACCAACCCTCAAGGAGAAGCGGAATACGAGCCACCCCCTGTGAAGACACTGATATCGATACAAGTCTGCAACAGAAAGTAAGTGTTTCATCTGTGGAACAGGGTGGGGGAGGTCGGGCCAAGAGGGGATTACTAGGGACAAAGGGGGGGGACTAACTGGTAAGTGTGAGAAAGTGGCTCTATATATAATGGACCAAGATCGGGTACAGTGTGTAGAGTCCACAAACCCCAGAGGTATAACGGAGGTTAAAGCCAGGTGTGACCTTATTCGCTAAAGTGGTAGCTTGGTCGAGCAGTAAGGCAGTACCAGAGGACAGTAAGCATTTGTTGTACACAGTCAGCAAAAGGTTTCACACACTCAGACTGAACTCCAGGCCAATTGTTTTTATATCAAAGATATAATTGTTTTATTTTTAGAACCAACAGGTATCAAAATATACTGTTCTCAAAATGAGAGGTCTCAGATATTACTTTGCAGAAAGGCAATAAACTTTGTAAACACAATAGGTACAGGGGTTGCAGTAGGTAACACAATTCTAAACACAATTTAGCATTGAGCTCAATGGGTTTTTCTATATAAATACAGCAGATTACTTTGTAGATTACTCTGGCAGTTCCAGGACTGGATCCTAGATTCAGTCCTGGGCATCTAATCTGAAAACAGTTCAGTAAAAACCTTTTAGCTTTTTTAAAAGTTCACACTTTGAAACTTTTCAATGAAAATCTGGCAATGTTAAGCAATGGGAGAAAATTCAGGTTGCGGTAAAAGTGCGATCTGGTTACTTTTCTAATCCAGTACTGGGCTCCTAGGTCCAGCACTGGGGTCTCAACTTTAAACAGGTAATTACGTTTCAGTATTTGTTATGATTTTGAAAGAATATTTCAAGTTTTCAAAAGTAGACACTTAGAAGAAATTTCACAGAAAAGCACACAATTGATTCCTATGGAGAAAATTCAAGTTACTAGTAAACCCGTCTAGGATTACTTTTGCGGTTCAGTACTGCGCTACAAGATGCAGTACTGGCTTCTCTCCTGATCACAGGTGAGTACTTCAGAGTTCGGTTGATTTTACGGGAATATTTTAAGTTTTCAAAACTTCACAACTAGAAGATTTTTCGAGTCAAACCAACTTTGCAACAAGATGGCCGCGGAACAGGAGCTCTAGGGAAGAGCTCCGGGATAAGGGATCACCAAAACTGGTGAAAATCCCTGAAAATCCAGGTAAACCGCCCTGCAAAAACCATCTCTACGACCTGTAACCGAGCGTGTGCACTGCGGACCGGGAGAAAATAGAGAAGTGTGCAAACATCACTTACTGGGTCACTGGACGGACTGGTCTCCGGGACGGACTGCAGGACGGAGCGGTTTGAGCGAGGACGGGATGCAGGGTCACCGCGGCCGGCAATGGACATGAGAGGGACATCGGCAGCACCAGCGGCGCAGCGGCGCTGGGCACGGTGAGCGGCGCCGCCGCACTGCAGGGGGTGCTGGAATCGGCGGTTGCTGCGGGAGGAGGACGGGCACGGTGTTGGGCACTGCAGTCGGGGAGGGCGGAGCAGGAGGAGCGAGCTCGCGCGAGCAGAGGTGGGGGCATCGATATCCATCTGCCCCCCCCCCCCCAGCCCCAGCCCCAGCCCCAGCCCCACCGCCGGGGGCCGAGAATAGTCTGAGCCGATCCGTCCCGCCTGATCCGGCAATGGCGGCGAAAACGAAAACGGACTGATAACCCTTGGACCTCGCGCTGGCCGCATTCGCGGATCTGGCGCGAGGGACCGGAGGCTGTTGGTCTCGGCCCGGCAGCGCACAAAGGGATGTGGTGAAATGGATTCGACGAGTTATAAGAGGAGGATAAGATAAATCCGGCTTGCCTGACCTTAAAATGGCGGCCGTTTATGACATCCTCAGTCATGGAACAATGACTGCACATAAATAAACACAGCAGACATAATGAAAACAAAAGAAGGCTCAGAGAGGAAAGTGTAGAAGGACTCTGACTCCAACCACTACATAGAAAGGAAATTGAAGAAGGACTCTGACTGGAACCACTACAAGGAAAGGAAATTGAGAAAGGGCCTCAAGCAACTGAAAGTGAGAAGGGACTTTAGCTCTCACTTAGATAGAGAAACAAACGGCCATCTTGGAACAGTGAACAACTTGCGTTAACAACATAACACCCTCACTTAAGACTCATATGTTTAATAAGGAAAGAAAAAGAGGACAAAGTTTGAGAAAAAAGAAAAAGGACTAAGAGAGTAAGAGTAGCAATTTACAAAGCGAAAGAATGAGGTCAGGCAAGACACTGGAAAGAGGAAAGTAAGGACAGCTAGAACATGTGATAGATCAATCCTTCTATGAAAGGGGGCTGGATATATTACTAAATGAAAGCGGACTTGCTATTGAAGCGGAAACTTCTTGAATATTGCCCTCCCCCCCCCCCCCCCTCCCCCCCCAGAACAACAATAGACTATGAAAGACGGACATCTTGGAATGGCTAGTCCTACACAAGACTTCTCTTAACTCTCTAAGGGATAGTGAAATTAATTCCTACGACATGCTAACGGAATTAAAAAGGTTCAATTGGAGCTCAGCAGAGGAACTGCACCCGTCACGTAATTGTGAAATTCTGGTACGTGATCCATCTGCCAATACTGGAACCAAGAAGGAGATTACCATTGTTCACTAACAAGGGAACAACTCTGATCAAATTTAAACAGTCTGATAACAGCAACTGAATATGGATGTAAGAGGCCGAATGACGATAGGCCCGGAAACACAGACTATAAAATATCCTTCTACTCTATCCAAAAATGCGGCCAAAAAGTTCAAACATAACACATTGAGAAAAAACCCGGACACATTGTTCGCCGACCCATACTTTGATATGGTCAAAGGCACCATAATGAATGACTTGATTTTTCACACAAATAAAACAGCGAAATGGCGCAATGCACTCACAGAAATGCTGATCATAGTAGATTTGAAAAACATCCTGCATGGCACAAAATTAATAACTTCCCCATCAAGAAGTTGCAATGCTGAACTATGCATCACGTTATATAAAACGGGAATAGTGCTGATACAAGCAGCCAATAAGGACCTTGAGGAATTTGAAAAGACTTTCCTAATTGTAAAAGAATCTTTGGAGAGACCAAGACACCAACCACCCATGACCCAACATGAAATCATGCGTGACAACAGGGTCAATTCAACTGGGGACATCAACCAACCAGTTGATGCCACAGCTCGCCACAACTCGCAAACCCCCAGCCGTGGAGACATAACGGAAACTGAGAAGGTAACCCTAGAGACTAGTACCGATAGAACAGGGAGGTCTTCCAATCCGGCTAATGAAGAGCACAGCCTGACCCACAAGGAAGAACCGATGCAAGTAACCAACAGAGAACTGGAGAGCTTTGAGCTAACTCTCCAAAACTCAGAGGTTGACTCAGAAGGACCAAACCTTCAACAAAACGGGTCACTACCAGATATCACTCGCGATAACTTCGACTCCAACACTAGAGACACCAATCTAACAGATGGCCAGAATAACCAAACCGATAACACTGAAGATTTAACCGTTAATGCGATGGCATCACCAGAGACTGTGAGAGAAAGGATAACGATGACCACCAACCTTGGGAACAAAGTGAAGAATAAGGTCCCAAGGATAGAGCCGGTGCCGCGAACGCACAACGCTACTGCGCTGGATGAATGTATCCCAGCTCCAAGCGAACCCCTCTATGAAGCCAACGAAATGAACAAAGTAGAGGAGATCGACCCCTACTTTCCTTCCCCGAATACAAGACCAGAATCCCTCAGATCCACTAAAACACCCCTTACCAAGAAAAGATGTGTGGGAATGAGATTTGATCAGTTGCAGAGAAGAGCAAACTACATTGCTCATCCAGCCAGGTCTACCTCACACAAGAACTCATCCCGAACTCAGAAAGAAATCAAGGAGCTCCAAAAACTTGTAGGGAATCTAGCCCAAAACGCAATGAAAGTCTCACAGACAATGGGAAAAATCTGGGAGATGACGATAAGCACGCACACCAAGGTCTCACACATCCAGAATCTGGTACATAGACATAATAGACCTATCAGGACAAAGCCCCTGTCGATTGAAGAAACTCGAGCCTTACTCAGGTCCTATGAGCAACATGCCCGCAGCAAGGAGGAGAATATCGAAATTGTACCTATTGACTCTAATAGATCGACCAGAAAGAATGACAGGAAAGCAATCCACCAAAATCTTCAACATATTCAGCTTATTGCATCTGAAACGGATAATGGAAAACTCGTTAAACCACAGAAACCCTTGAACTGCCTTCTACTTAACTGTCGTTCGGCAACTAAACATGCAGCAGATATAGCCGCCCTCATCATCAATAAAGAAATTGACCTGGCCATCCTCACGGAAACATGGCTCAATGAATCTTCATCTCCTACCATGGATCTCTTAGTACCACCACAATATAACATCGTCAGGCTAGACAGACCAAGGAATGTGGGAGGAGGCATAGCTTGCATTCACCGATCTGAGATCGAGGTCTGTCACTTCCAATCCGACCCCTTAGAATCCTGTGAATACCTTGGCATTAATGTGAGAACACCAAAGAATCAAAGCTGCAAACTGCATGTATTCTACCACCCACCAGGGGAGAACGCTAAGTTCACAGAACAACTGATGGAGATCATAACGACCAACTCTAACTCGGACGCCAATAATATATTCCTAGGCGACTTTAACCTCCATTGGAATGACGGCGGTGATAAATTGGTCAACGCGCTTAAAGACTTCCTCAATGAGCTAAAACTTGTACAAGCCTGCAACCAACCCACTCACTCACTAGGAGCGACCTTAGACTGGATTATCTCAAAAAAGGATGAGACCTCTATCCTTGCTATAGACCCATGCGACTGGTCTGACCATCACATCATATCATTCACGATACCTACATTGACAAAGGGCAGGACCGTGCAACCACGCAAGCGCGAGAAACTGATCCGAGACACAAAGGAGGCTAACACTGAACTACTGGTTAAAAGGTGTGAGAGAGACTTGAAGCCACCCAACAACAAGCAAAATGTCAATGAGCTGACCGATCATTACATAACCTCAATTGGTAATATCGTCAATGACACCATGCCCCTAAAAACGAAAAAAGTATCAGAGAAACCAAGAAATCCTTGGTTTAATGAATCATTGAATGAGGACCGGCGCAAACTGAGAATGGCCGAAAGGAGGTGGAGACAACATCCCTCCTCCCCGGAGCTGAAAGCGCTCAGAAAAACAAGAAAAGAATACAACAAAAAAATAATCAATTCCAAAAAAGAATTTTTCAGAGATGAATTGGACAGTGCCATAAACAGACCACGAAAACTCTTCGAGATCTTAAAACAACAGTCAAATAAACTAACCAAAACGGTTTTAGAGAATACAAAAACGCCCATAAGCTGCGAGGAATTCTCCTCATTTTTCACCGAAAAATCTAAATTGCTTGAAGATGACCTCACAATTGCAGCAACTAACCTTAAAGCACTACCTCAATCCAGTGATGAGTCCAATTTCTCACCAGAGTGCCTCCAAACTAAAAATAAGGCAAAATGGGACACATTTGATCTATACGACCAGGAAAAAATCGCCAGAACGCTGGCGGCACTTAGACCGAACAACCACTTTCAAGACCCATTACCAGGAAAGTGTGTAAGAGAAATCAGCCACACGCTAGTTCCTATCTGGACTGAGATAATAAACGCCTCACTTGCACAAGGAACCCTCCCTGACTGCCTAAAAACAGGGCAGGTGATGCCCATCCTTAAAAAACCGACAGCTGTTGCCACAGACCCGAACAACTATCGACCAGTGACCAACATCCCTCTACTGGCTAAACTCATTGAGAAATGCGTGCAGGGCCAACTAAGTCAACACATCGCTAAATTCTCGCTACTGGATGATTGCCAATCAGGTTTCAGAACAGGGCACAGTACCGAAACTGCGATCCTGCACATTGTCGATGACGCCTTACAAGCCCTAGACCGAAATCAATCTTGCCTACTGATCCTCCTAGACCTATCATCAGCTTTTGATACGGTTAAACACGAAGTGCTTATGACCAGACTACAAAAGAGGATGGGTTTGTCTGGAAACGTGCTGAAATGGTTTAATTCTTTCCTACAGAACAGGACTCAGCGATTCCTGGTTAACCAAGCAATCTCTTCCCCGAGCCCCAACGCAATAGGGGTCCCGCAAGGCTCTACGCTATCCCCAGATCTATTCAACTTATACGTAGAACCTCTTACGGAGATCCTTCAAAAATCACAAGTATCCTATCACATGTATGCGGACGACACGCAATTATACATAAAGATCGCCTCCCTTGAGGACATCGACCTAATGAACAAGACATTAAAGAGTGCTCTGCAATGGCTAACGATGAACCATCTGAAACTAAACGCCCAGAAAACCGAATTCCTTCTAATCTCACCGACAAGGAGCCAATCTGAAGTTATAGAGTGGACTAAACTGGTGACTGCGCTAGAATGCACCCCGACCCTAGTTAACTCAGCCAAATCACTAGGAATTACACTAGATAAGAACCTCGACATGAAAAACCATATTAACGCAATGGCCAAGAGCGCCCGCTTCCACCTGAACTATTTAAGAAAACTGAAACCCTTTATCACTGAGACAGATCTAAAACTGGCTATACAATCACTAGTCATCTCGAGGATCGAATATGGCTGCACCACATTGGCGGGCCTGCCAAAAACATCCACAGCACCGCTAAAAGCCTGCCTCAACGCAGCGGCGAGACTCATTACGGGAACAAAGAAATTCGATCACATTTCTCCTCACCTGAAAGCACTACACTGGCTACCTTATGAAGCCAGAATTCAAATGAAGATGGCCTGTATCACGCACAAAGCGGTTCACTACAACACACCGAGATATCTAGCCAAGAAACTTCAGATCTCAGGAGGTAACAGAACTACGAGAAGCGCAAAGGATTTGCTATTACGACCAGCATTTTTCCACAAGAAAAAGACCTACAACAGAGCATTCTCCGGAGCTGCCCCCAGAATCTGGAACTCACTCCCTCCAAACATCAGGAAGATTCAAAATACAATAACATTCAAACGAGAATTGAAGAGCCACTTGATGAGTAAATACCCTACTTAGAGTAACTTAAGGATCACCGGGATGATCAAAGACGCTAACGGAGTGCTGCCCTCTCCATGGAAAATGGGAAAGATCATCATCGAACAATGAACTGATACTGTGTGCAAGCCGAGGCTTGACACTTCACAGCTACCTCGTATACATGTGTGAATTTGAATTTGAACTATATCTCACAGTCATACTATTTAACTTCTATCTCACTTGATTTATTTACCAATATATGTGGAACTTTAACTATTTGTCTCAACCACTATATATAACTTCTACCTCACTTGATTTATTTATACTTATTATCCTTGATATGCACTGAATCGCCTTATAACCCTACCTCAACGAACATGGTTTGTTAATATGACACAAGCCAAGCCTTGCTCTCCATTTAATGACAATTGCACAATCATTATGATTATATATATTAATCGCGTCCATACAGTATATTGCCTTTCTACCTCACTATGCTCTTGTTGCTATTACTGCTTTTATTATCTTTGTATGCAATTCCTTTCTGTTAAGCGCTCTGATACCCACGGGTCTTGTCCGCGCTATACAAAACACTATAAATAAATAAATAAATAAATAAATCAATGTTATCCAATGGCAGGTAAGTGAGTTACTTCTGGGCATAGACTCAGGGGTCCCCCAGGGTCTGGTAGGTACAGTGGGTACACCCACAGGGGCAGCCGGGTGCAGAGGTAGTTCGGCCCAATGTTATCCAATGAGGGGCAGGGGGCCTCCGGTTGGTGGCTGCTGGCTAGCAGGCCATGCGGCTGTGGTCACTTCCTCAGGGCGAAGGGAGAAGTAGGATAGGACAAAGGCTGCACAGCCAGAGGCACTCTGGCGTCCAGGTGCTCAATGTTATTCAATGGGAAAAGTAAAAAGGAAATAAAGGCTGCAGACTCTGGGATGGTGTTTCTTCAGGTGCGGCACACCACTTCGAGTTGTAAGTTGGGATTTTGGAGAAGAGGTAGGTACCCCAAAGGCCGGCACAGGGGGCTGCAGGGAGCCGGGTGCTGGGGTGTCTTTTGGTGTCTGGAATCTTACCCTCGGCTGGTTGCAGTTGTGGGGGTCTCTGGTTCTTGAGGCTGCAGGCATCGCCTGGTTCGCCGAGGAGGGTCTTTGGGCACTGGACTTCGGGTCCCAGTTGCCGAGGGGATGTCCTCGTGGTCTTGGATTACTCGGGCACGGGCAGGGCTCGGCGGGTGCAGATGGGCAGGTCTTGAGCTTCCTGGCTGGCACCAGGGGGTGGTTGTTGAAGCAGAGCCTCTGCTTATGGGTGTCCCAGTCTTTAAGAGGGTCAAGGCAGGCAGGTCCTCCGGGTGTCCCAAGGTTGCTGTCCGCAGGAGTCGCTGGGATTAAGCAGGAGCAGGTTCCAGGATCGACAGGCCGGTAGGGCTGGGGCCAAGTCAGTGGGTGTCGTCCTGTTGTCAGCACCTGCACGGCGGGTCGTCTTCTTGATCTTTCTTTTCTTGTCGGGATCTGAGGAAGGAAGGTTCAGGGTGCCCCTAAATACTAAATATAGGGGCGTTACAGGTAGGGCAAGGACCAATCGGTCCCGGTCCTGGGGTGGGTACACCCCCTAGCATGCTCCTCTCCTGTGGAAGGGGGGCAGGAGCCTAGCTGTGATTGGGCAGGTCTCCCCATCATCAAGATGGCCGGAGCCTTGGTCGTGCTTCACCTCTCCTCTCCCACCTGAGGGGTGGGGTTGGCACACCCCCCCTTCCTTACGTAGGGTTTCCCGTCTGTCTTCCCACCAGAGTGGGGGTTAGAACTGGTGGGGGCCAGTTGCTGAGTACAGCAAATGGTCTGGAGAAGCTCAGAGGTGGCATGCCTTTGAAGCTTCCCCCTGCCCATCCTGGGGAAGGAGACCTTGCACCCTGCCCAGGATGTGCATTGTTGCAGGCCCAGGAGAGCGGGGGGCTCTCCACCCAGGGGTCCAGCAACATGTCTGCTGTGTGGCAGCCACTCAGACCAGACGTGGATTGTAGGTTAGGTTTTCAGGGGGCATCTCTAAGATGCGCTCTGATGCATTTTACATTAAATCCCACACTGTCATCCGTGCGGGTTTAATGTGCTGAGAAGTTTGGTACCAAACTTGTCAGTCTTCAGTGTAGCCATTATGGTGCTGTGGAGTTCGTAATGACAACCTCCCAGCACCATATACTCTTAATTGCATCACTGCACTTACAGTGCCTAGGAATGGCTCTGGGTACTGTATGGGCACAGGGCCCATGCACCTGTGCCCACACCACTGGCATAGGGCACCCAGCTAGAGGGGTGACTGAAGTATGCCAGGGTTTGTGGGCATGGCACGCAGGGATGTGGGCCATGTCGACTCTGTTTAGTTCTGCACTTAGACACTCAGTCTGCAAAGGCAGTGTCAGGGTACAGGGCCCTTAAGGGTGGCACAATAAGTGCTGCAGCCCTTAGGGGTCTTCTCTGGTCACCATGCCCTGGGTACCATTTACTAGGGGCTGATAGGTGGCTAGAGATGCCAATTGGGTTTTAGGTTCAATACAGTTTTAGGGAAGGAACACAGGCCCTGGGTACACTCAGTCAAAGCACATCAGCCGTTCGGAAAAAAGTGGGGGCATACCAATGCAAGAAAGATGGCACTTTCTCACAGTAAGCTACTACCGTGATACACTTTTAGGAGCTCAGGATGGGGCTCACTCCCTGGGCTAACAGAGGACTTAAAAGTAGTGGATTTTTTGGGGGGCGTGGCTTGCGCCCAACGAGGATGGCGGCTCTCATGTGAGCGCTCCAGGTCGCCGAGGGACTTCGCTACCTTTTACCATCCCCCGACGCCTGCAAACGCCACATTCCTTAATCGGATGTCAAGGACAGCACCGAGCTCCCAAATGCGGTAGCACCCAAGCGGCGGAACGTCCGCTATCTTTCACTTCTCGGCGGACGCGGTTCCCTGACAGCCGCGACCGCCATTTTGAATGCCTACACCAAACGCTACGGAGCAGCCGCCCGCAGGACATGCCTGTTAAATGAGGAGCCTCCCCTCACGTCGGAAGCTCCTGGTGAGCTACTCTCCTCAGGTTAGCAACTCAACTGCATGTGTTTAAGGAACGCCGCTTTTTCATCACATTTACTCGTATTTTGCTTTCTCACCACATCGGCGGCCATTTTGCGCAATTCAGCCTTCCTCACACAACTCAAGTGTAAGCGCAATTTCTGCATACTCTCCAATATCAGCGTTGTAATTTACTACGCTTCTCTGCCTCTATTCATCTACAATTGCTGGCGCTCCTCTACAATAAGCTGGCGCATTCACTTCTATGTCTGCTGCTTTCGCCTGAAGGAACTATTATGTTTCCTGCTGTGTCAACTATCAGCATTTCACTGTCATGTTGATTTTTTGCTTTATTCATTCATGAATCCCTTCCTCCAGTTAAATATATGAAGGCTGCTCTAAGTATCTTCTAACTCTTTGGCTCTCCTGAATTCCAACAGGCAGCATCTCCTCCTTTCTCTTTTTATTTTCTGGAGCTTGTGTACCTTGCCTCATTCAAGTGTTCCTGACCAGACTCTGAGACATCCACGGGTGCGCAGTGATTACTACTGGACCTTCTTCCCTCCCAACAATATTTCTTTTGTATGGAAAAGAGGGCAATCCCTCGAACTCTCAAGACTCCACGTCGTGTTTTTATTGAAAACTAGAAAGTCTTTTCAGCGTTGGCGCACCTTGAGGCCTCACAAGCGCTCGCCATCCAGATGCCACAGTCTAGCACAGAACGACCTACCCAACCTCCAGGGAAAGTGACCACGAAACGCCTCAAAAAAGACCCCCCATCACCGACTGGGTCCACATCGGCTGTCTCCATGGAGTTATTACTAGAAGAGATCCGTGCCCTCAAGCCATTTATGGAAGAGACTAATTCTAAATTGCAAGTTCTTACTGATAATTGGTCTCAGATGGATGCTAGAGTGACTAATGTAGAACATTCTCTCACATCTCTTCAGGAGTCCTCCTCCAAGGTGACACACATGCAGTCTCAGATTTCCTCCCTCCAAAAGCAAGTCGAAGAATTGGAGAACCGAAATAGACGCAATAACCTCCGACTCTACGGCCTGGCGGAGAATTGTGAAGGGACTGACCCCATTGCCTTTTTCAAATCATTTTTACCCAAGCTTCTTAATCTGCCTGAAGGTACAACGCTTAACATCCAACGCGCACATAGGTTAGGTCGCCTACCGTCTACTCCCTCCCCCTCTTCACGGCCAAGAGGTGTCATCATGTACTTTTTAGAATACACTGACCTCCTCAAAGTCATCTCAGCGGCCCGTGCCTCACCTCGTCTACAATGGTCAGGTTCCAATCTCTTCTTCGCGCAGGACTACGCCAAGGCCACAGCCAGTCGCCGCAAGGCCTTCCTGGATATGCGACCAGAACTCCGTGCCATTGGAGCCAGATATGGCCTCTTCCATCCCTGTCTGTTTCGAGTAACTTACAACAACAAGACAACGACTTATGAGGATCCTGTTCATCTCCGAAGCTTCTTGAACGCAACACAAGCATCTGATATGGACTTTTCCAGTTCTTCGTCGGCTTTCCCTCCATGATTTATGCATGATGTAGCTTCGATGCTTTAATTACCCTATATGTCTTATACTGGTTGCAGATTGCGCTGTTGTTTGTCTTCGCTGCGTTCCTAGCGACTTCAATTTCTATGTTCCTTTCTTCGCTTTTCCCCATCGCTCATGCATCCCGGTTGGATGATTACGCCATGACTCCTGCGTGGCGCACTATTGAAGTTTCCATTAATCTGCATGCTTACCGTGCACAGTTCAATGTATCACTGTTTGTTTATGCCATGTTTCTAACGATTCTAGTTTTCCTGTTCTCCCCCTCACTCTCCATTTTTCTGGTATTCCTGTTCGTTAGTTAGTATTGCTCACTACTATTTCTTCACACTCCTTTTTGTCATTCATCATTGTTTTCTTCTCATTTTCTTTCATTCCTTTCATTCATTAATGTCTTTCCTCCCTTTTCCTTCCAGGTTTTACAATACGTATGGCGTCTTCCCCCCGACCTGTTGGTTCGCTTGCATTGGACGCTTGCTTCCTCTGCCGGCGCTCCCCCCTCATCCATTTCCTCGCGTATCCTCCCCCTGGTGATCAACCCTCCCCATCTCTACCCCTCGTAAGTATGTTTTCCCTCTCCTCCCGGTTGTTCACTTTCCTTCTTGTATCTTTCTCGCTTTTAAGTTCCCCAATTTCCCTTGATTCACAGGTGTCTCTCTCTCTTGCCTTTCGAATACTTATCTATTACTGTCTTCTTCCTACCATTCTAACTATTTCTTGGACTACCTTCTCATCTTTTCCACATCGATCGCCTCTACTCTCTTTTTCCTCACCCTATTTCCTTTTTCCTCATCCTTTTACTCAATGTTATACTGCACTGATTTTCATCGACTTTCTTATTCTCCTTGGCTTTTTTACTCCTCTGGGTCCCCTTTGCACTTCCTTTTCTTCCTCTGTTTTCTTCCTTTTCTCTGATATGTCTCTGAAGGTAATTACATGGAATGTTAAGGGCGTCAACTCCCCTATCAAACGACAAAGAATTTTATCTCATCTTTCACGTTTGAATGTGGACATTGCTTTTTTACAAGAAACCCATTTAACTGCTGAAGAATCTGTCAAATTGAAGAGAAGTTGGGTGGGTGATGTCTATTATTCTCCTGGGGATGGTAAACGTAATGGCGTTGCAATCTTGTGTCACAAAGCTCTCTCTCATTCCCTGATTGCCCAAGAATCCGATGCTGAAGGCCGATGGATATATACCAAACTCTCTGTCAAGAATGTTCCAATTTCTCTCCTAAATGTTTATGCCCCTACCACTGGTGACCCCACTTTCTGGCACTCATTTTCCCAGCACATCACCAGATTTATTGATGATAATTTCATACTAGCAGGAGATTGCAATCAGCCCCTAGATCCCTTTCTTGATAGGAACTCCAAAGCACATTTCATCCCTAACAAATCCCATAAATCCTTCTCTCGAGCTATTTCCCAACACAAACTCACTGATGCTTGGCGTCTATGTAACCCAGAACTCCAGGAATTTACTTTCTATTCACCATGTCACGATTCCCAATCCCGAATTGATTACATTTTTGTTACCCACAATATCGCCCAAACTCTCACTCATGCGGAAATTGGTCCAATTTTACTCTCTGACCATGCCCCCACATTAGCTCAATTGGACATCTTACCCAAATCTGTAGGCCCTAAATGCTGGCGTTTCAATAATTCTCTCCTCTTAGACCCTAAATTTACTACCTCGTTCACTTCCTTCTCTCATGAATTTTTCTCCCTAAACGATAACTCCCCTGTCCCCAAACATACCATTTGGGATGCCTTTAAAGCAGCGGCAAGAGATTTCATCATTGGCTTTGTTGCTAAAAAACGTAGAGCTGCTCGTGATTTTACCAAGGCTACCCTTCTGGATATTAAGAAATTGGAGCATTCTTATTTTACTTCTCGCACACAGCAAACTCTAACCGCCCTGGTCAGTGCTAAGATGAAATTCAACAAAAAATCTACGGACGATGCGTCATTGTACTTATTAAAATCTAGTGCCAAGTTCTACGAAGGCAAAAATAAGGCTGGCAAGATCTTAGCCAATTATGTCAAGGTGAAACACAACAAATTAAACATTGAATCAATCTACGACGCCAATTTGAATCTCAAACACACAGACGCAGACATTCTCACTGAATTCTCTACCTTCTACAAGACCTTATATTCCTCTGAAACTCAGCCTTCTTCCCACTCCCTAGACACATTTTTCTCCTCCATTCAAAAACCATCTCACTTTCCACTTGACCTCTCTCACTTAGAATTTGATATATCCCAACAAGAACTACTCAAGGCGCTTCAAACCCTCCAAAAAGACAAGGCCCCTGGGCCAGACGTCTTCACAGTAGAATTTTTTCTCCACTTTTCAAAACTCCTTATCCCCAGACTCCATTCCCTTATTGGCACCTTCCTTTCCTTGGGATCCTCCTCAGGCTCTTTTTCAGACACTCATATTTGCCTCATACCCAAGGAGGCTAAAGATCCTCAACATTGCAAAAACTACAGGCCAATCTCTTTGGTCAATATTGACTACAAAATTTTTGCAAAATCTCTTGCGGCACGTCTAGACCTTCTTCTTCCAGACCTCTTGGGAGAGGAACAGTCGGGCTTTGTCAAAGGTCGTTTTATAACTGATAACACCAGACTCCTCTTCAACATTCTTTCTAAATCTCGCCTTTTACCCCATCCCCTTGCGGCCATTGCCCTGGATGCCGAAAAGGCGTTTGATAGGGTCGAATGGACTTCTCTCTTTCACACTCTCCGTTGGTTTGGTTTCGGTCCTGTTTTCATATCCTTAATTTCACTACTCTATTCTAACCCATGCGCAGCGGTTTGTGCCAACGGTCAAATATCTTCCTTTTTTGATTTAAAAAGAGGTGTTCGCCAAGGCTGTCCCTTATCTCCCTTTCTCTTTAATCTGGCCTTAGAACCCTTCCTTTCCAAGCTCCGTCAAAATCCCTCTATCCATGGTTTCCAAGTGTCAGAGTCCCACATCAAACTAGCCGCTTATGCGGATGACATTTTGCTATTTGTCTCCAACCCCTCCGTTTCCATTCCTGCCTTTCTCACCGAAGTTCATACTTATTGCCAAATATCTGGCTATAAACTCAATAACGATAAATGTGAGATCCTCCCCTTGACTAAATTCACATTCAAACCCGATTTTGCCGCCTCTAATTTCACATGGAAACCCTCCAATATCAAGTATCTTGGAATGCATATTACCCCCACCATCCCAGATACTGTTTCCTTATGCATGTCCAACTGCATTAAAAAATTAACGGATCTCACATCCAGGTGGCATCCCCTTTACCTATCCTGGTGGGGTCGCCTTGACACTATTAAAATGATGCTGTCTCCCATTGTTCTCTACACCCTCTCTAATATTCCGGTCCCTGTCCCCTCCAAATTTTTCAAAAAGATCAACTCTATTCTAACGTCCTTTCTTTGGAATAAAAAGAAGCCACGAATGTCTCTAGCACGTCTGATTCGTCCTAAATCAGAAGGTGGGGCTAACTTCCCTGACTTCCCAGCCTACCACAAGGCGTTCCAGTTGAGGCAAGCCTCTTTTTGGCTACAAGACCCTGACACCCCTTGTCCTCTATGGGCCAAATTTGAACGCCTCCTTCTTTCTCCCTTTTCCTTTGCTGAATACCTTTCCTTCTCTCGCAAACCCACTTCTATCTCTACTCCGATTCATAAGTTTACCACTAAATTACTCCTCTCTTCCACGCACTCACCTCCTACTACCATTGCTGATTTCCTTTCCTCCCCCATATGGCATAACACGTCCTTACTCATCCGTGACAGACCCTTTTTTTTTTAAAACTTGGCATACTCGAGGTCTGCAGTGGGTCTCCCAACTTTTTTCTCACTCCTCTTTCTTATCTTTTGATACCCTTCGCTCCCTCTATGACTTACCCACTTCCTTTGCACGCAAATACCAATTGCTTAAAAATATAGTCCTAACAAAATACAATGACCTCTCTCAGCCCTGCCCTCCTTCTGCTTCATCCACTCCCACTTCCGCACTTCATTCCTTCTTACGCACTACACCAAAAGCTACTGCTATTTACAAATATCTTCACGCTGGTGAGGCTCCAAGGCCTAAATCTAAAGTGGAAGAGTCCTGGGAGCATGATTTGTCTGTCTCTTGGTCGGTCTCCTTCTGGGACAAAATCTGGACCAAACTTCGCAAATCTTCCAGAGCAGCAACCCTCACTCAGACTTTGTTTTTCATTTACAATAGACTCCTCCTCACACCCTATGACCTTCACAAACGCTTTCCTAATACTCCCCACACATGCTGGTCTTGTTCGTCACCACAAGCTCATTTATTTCACATGTTATTTTTATGCACTCATGTTCGTAATTTTTGGCTACAGGTTTGGTCTCAAATTAATTAAATTTTCCACACTTCTATCCCTTTTTCTCACACGCATATTTTTATGGGCAGCCTCTCTCCTTGTTGGAATGACGTTGATTTAAAACCTCAGATTATTGACCTATTACTTGCCGCTGCCTTCCAACAAATAACGGTCAACTGGAAAGACTTTTCCAAAATTTCCTTCAAGGCGTGGTGGTTTAACGTATGCCATAACCATAGACTTGGTACTACCCATGTCTTCCCGGCATGTATGGCTACAAAACGCATGGACTTATGGACTCCCGTCACACTTTATTTAGACTCCTGTAGTAAACGCTTATTTCACCCTCCGCCCTCACAACAAGAAGTTCCTAAGCCTCCTTAATCGCTCGATACATTCCACTTATCCTCCATTGTATCAATTTTTTTAATTCTTTCCAATGCTCTTATGCTTTTCATATTTTATGCTTAACGTGTTTTCTCTCTGACTTTTCCTTTTTTCTCATCTTGTACCCAGATTTCTTTTATTATGATGCTTGTATTTGTATGATTGTATTATTTTGCTCAGATTCTTTAACTTGATATCACGTTGTACTTTGTTTTGACACCTGGTTTTCTCTCTTATTATTATCAAATAAAATGTTCTTGAACTTAAAAAGTAGTGGATTTTAGTGCAACAGCCCGCAAAGCTAATCTTGCTGGTCTGTCCCCTAACCACGAGACCCAGTCTCAGATAAGTTTAGTAGAACTAAAATCTAAATCTAACGCAAAGATATTATCTCCGGATCAGAAGAACAAAATAAACACCACACCCTCATTAAGAGATTATTTTAAGTCCGTGCCTAATATACTGACACTTAAACCGATAGAGAGTATGTCTAAAGAAAGCACCAGTAGTAATTTGGGTGATACTACCGAGCTGCTTCAATATTCTGACGGCATACTAACCCCTAATAAGTATCAGCCACTAGCAGATATCTCAGCAGAGAAGGGAACAGGCGGGCCCAGAATGCAAGATACAACTAACAACATGCCAAATCTGGGAAAAGAGGGCTCCTCTTTAATTGACTCTCAAGAAGGGGAAAAGGACAATAACCAACATAGAACACCAAGCGAAAGAGTAAGGAGCCTAAACACACAGCAGTCAACCTTTGATCTCCTACAGGCTCTAACTGATAAGATGAGGAATAGAGTCCAGGTGTCAGAAAAAAATCAGGTTGAAAATGATGTTTTCTGTGGAAAAATGAAAGACAAGTTAGATTCACTAACAGTCAGAGCTGCAACATTAGAAACGACGGTGGCCGAGTTAACAGTGAAAGTGGACGAAAATGTAAAGGACCCCGCCAAAATAAAAGAACAAGAAACTAGCTTCCAGGATAAGCTGAAATCTATTGAGAATGCTCAACTAAGGAATAATCTTCGCTTACTTAAAGTGCCAGAGGGAGTCGAAGGAAATAACATAAAAGACTTCGTAGTTAAACTAAATATGCAAACAACGAACATTGAATGCTCTGAACAAGTCCTTTTTACCGACATCCAAAGGGTGCATAGAGACCCTTTTAGATTAAGGCCGAACAAGACTAGACCCAGAAAAATGTTGATTCATTTTTTGACATACAATCTAAAAGAGGGTATGCTAAACAAGGCTTTAAAAGTGAACACATTAAGTGCAGAAGGGTTTACTTTTCAAATTCGGTCTGATGTCTCCTCCATAACCGCATCTAAGCAGTGGGAGCTGGGAAAGCTCCTAGAACCATTTAGACAATTAGGTGCAACGGCACAACTCAAATTTCCAGCCACACTAAAAGTGATGTTTAAAAACAAAATGCATGCATTTATGCGAGTGGAGGAGGCAGAAACCCTTTTGCTTCATATCACAGTAAAAAACTGAACTAATGGTTCGATAAAGAAGCTAATAAAAAGGAAAGCTTAACTGTCCTCATTTTGAGTCTTTAGGGTAAATTTATCAGGATATTTGAAAACTCATCCTTAAATAAATATTTGATAAACACAAGTTAGCAGCTAACAACCGTCCAAACCAAAGAGAGGGCAGCCTCAAAGGCCAGGGTAGGGCCATAAGAGAATTAGTAGGGATTTTCCAGGGGAGCACAAGGGTGGGAGGGGGAGGAGTGCAGGGTGGATCACTGGGTGGGGAGCACAGGGAAAAAAATATATATATCCAATTCGTCATGTAAAATCTGTACACCATCTATTTTAATGAGCGATGACACAGGCCTCAACTGATCATGCCATATATCTGAGGGTGTTGACATGGAACCTAAACAGGTTGAGGGTAAAACACAGGATGGAAAGGATATTTCAGTACTTAAAAGATGTTTCAGAACAAATTTTAATCCTCCATGAAACACATCTAGTTGAGAACGAGATGAATAGTCTGTGAAAAACCAAAAGTTGGAGGTTATTTGCACCACACAGCAGACAACAGCGAAGGATGTAGCAATAATTGTAAAAGAAACATCCTGCTTTATCAGTGGAAGGGTTTAAAGTGGATAACATGGGCCATAGCAAACATAAGGATTTACTCTCATAAATTCACGGTAGCCGGATATTATGGTCCCAATTTAGATGATCCAGTTCCTTTAAAGGGCCTATGTGCTGAGTTATTGCCATTCTGAGATCCCTTAATACTTGCAGGAGACTTTAATTTAGTCCTGGACCCTCTGATGGATAGGTCTCTAAATAGTAAAATATCACAAGGTCTTTACTGAAAAATACGATGAAGCAATTAGGGTGTACGGATGTATGGAGAGAAAGAGAGGGAGGTAGAAGAGGCTACACGTTTCATAATAAGAAGCACTGTCACAGATCCAGGCTAGATTTCTTTTTATTAGTGTGATGTTGAGGGGTTGGGTAACGGAAATGAAACATCTTGGGGGCCACTTATCTGACCATGTGGCTGTAACACTAACGTTGAAACTCCCTATTAAACCAATAAATAAAAGATGGACGTTCTGAGGAAGAAATAGAAAGGCTAGTGGTAGAAACCAACATCTATTTCTCAACCAACATAGATAGTCCTCACATAGAAATAGTATGGGACACCTATAAGGCTTTTTTAAAAGGCTGTATAACTTCTATCCTGATTGCTAGACAGAAGAAACACAAAACAGAGATATGAGAAATAGAGGATACAATTCAGGAGTTAGAACATGACCTCCTTGTACAAGGAGAAAGAACAGAAGGGAACATCACTGACTGATTATTATCTTTCAGAATGGATTTGGCAGGGGTTCTGGATGCGAGGCTGCAAAAGAGGTGGGAGACCAGTTAGATGGTGCATTTTGAATATGGGGAATGCTCTGGAAACTCCTTGCCTGGAAAACTAAACAAGAATTAGCAAGAAGCAATATAAGGGAAGTAGTATGTAATGCTACTGGAAAAGTGTGCTAGACTCCCGCAGACATTGAATAAGCTTTCCTGAAAACATTTTGAGAAAGTTTACAGAGAAGAACTCGCCCCACAGGAAAGCATAATAGAATCTTGGCTTCAGTGCTATCCCTCAAAAAAAGTCAGTGATGAGGCATCTAGTAATTTTAATAAACCTATATCTCAGTCTGAGATCAAGAAGGCAATAGAATCAGGCAAGAAAGGCAAGGCGCCAGGACCAGACGGTCTTCCGGCCGAGCTATATAAATCTCTAGCTGAAGTTCTAATTCCAGTAATGGATAATTTGTTTTCACATATTTTTGAGAAAGGTGGGAACATGCCCCCCCTCATGGGATGAGGCCACGGTGGCCTTGATTTTAAAATCATATAAGCCTGTGAATCAGTAAATCAGTGTGACGTATTTAGACCAATCTCTCTGCTTAACCTTGACTATAAGATTTTTGTTAAGGTTTTAGCAGAGAGGTTGAATGGTATTATGAGTGGTTTGTTACACCAGGACCAAAAGAGCTTCGTAAGAGGGAGGGGTATCCAAGACCTAACTTACAATTTGATTGACGCTATTGATCTTGCAACATCGTATAAAATACCAATGGCCATCATCACGCTTGACGCTACGAAAGCGTTTGATTGGGTCAATTGGGCTTACTTAACCAAGGTATTAGAGAAATGCAACTTGGAGGAAAAAATTTGTAGGGCTATTTCAGCAATCTACCAAGCTCCAACAGTTAGAATATTGATAAATGATAATCTCTCCCCTTCTATACGAGTGCAAAGAGGCACAAGGCAGGGATGCTCTCTTTCACCAATGCTTTTTAACCTATATATAGAGTCTTTTGCAGAAAGTATTAGGATACACAAGGATATACTCCCATTCAGATCTGGTAATTGGGGAAAAAAGTTTCACTATATGCTGATGACATATACGTCAGATCTTGAGAAAACCATTCCCATTATATATAGCTTAGCCCAACAACTTTGTAACATCTCAGGATATGAGATTAAACAGTAAAAAACTGATTGTATGGCCTGGAATTCTACAGTCGGTTCCCTTCAATTGAAAAGAGAAATGAGATATTTAGGAATAAAAATTACACAGGGCATCAATGATATACCCACACATAATTACGTAAAATTGATAAAGAAATTTCCGACTCCCTAAAAAGCTGGGCATATCTACCTTTAACATTTAATAGGAAGGGTCAATTTAGTAAAAATTATGCTCTTACCCTTGACCTTGCCAGGTAGGTCGCTCCCCCACCGCTGCAGCTCCGCCAGCGCTTGAGTGCCCCTTGCCTCAGCTGCTCCTTTTGCCCACTCTTTTCCCTGCTGTTCCCTGCTCCCAGCCCCAGTTCCTGCTGCTGCTGCGCCTGCGGCCCCGCCCCCGTGCCCATTCGCTTGCCCCTGCCACCCGCCTACTGCCTCCAGCTGCTCCTCCCTTCCACCTCCCATAAAGTGGCGGCCGCTGCACGGTGAGGAGAGCGACCCTTGACCTTTCCAGGTAGGTCACTCCCCCCGCTGCAGCTCCGCCAGCGCTTGAGTGCCCCTTGCCTCAGCTGCTCCTGGTGCCCACTCTTTTCCCCGCTCCCAGCCGCAGTTCCCGCCGCTGCTGCCCCTGCGGCCCTGCCCCAGTGCCCATCCACTCGCCCCTGCCACCCGCCTCTCAGCTGCTCCTCCTTCCCACCTCCCCATAAAATGGCGGATGCGCCGCTGGCTCCCTGAAGGCAAGTCCATCTGTGCCTGTCCGCACCTGGACCGCTCCCAGCGCCAGAACTCCTGGCCCCCGCAACAGCCGTGATGACTGCCTCTGATAAGACGCCAGCACCCTCATCGCTCTCAACCCAGGACGAACCCCCACCTGCTGCCGGGCCAACCTGAAGCGCACCCACGGTCCCTTCACCTGCCAGAAATGCAGCTTCTCCTGCATCGAAGACTCAGAGAAACCCGCCACGACAACACACAACCAGCTCCGTTGCATCCTGATTAACACCCGCTCCGCACGCAAACATGCCATCGAGCTCTGGGACCTAGTCGACACCGCATCTCCAGACGTCGCCTTCCTGACCGAGACCTGAATGAACAAAGTCTTCTCCCCTGACATCGCAATAGCCATCCCCGACGGATACAAGATCTCCCCCAGAGACTGCACCAACGGAGTCTGAGGAGGAATCGCCATCGTCCACAAGAAGACCATCAGGGTCTCAACAAACACTGACGACACTCAGCACCGCCGAACACGTGCATTTCCAGATCCACATGGACCCCAAGACCACCTTTAGAGGCACGCTCATCTATAGACCACCCAGACCCCGACCACAATTCTGCGGCACCATTGCCGACTTCATCAGCACGCACTGACCTCCACCAACTACATCCTCCTCGGAGACCTGAACTTCCATCTGGAGAACGACGACAGCAACTCCTCCACCCTGATAGACAACCTCACCAACCTCGGACTGGAACAGCTCGTCACGTCGCCAACCCACATCGCCGGACACACGCTCAACGCCATCTTCTCCTCAAGCCCACAAGTCTCCTTCAGCCACGTCTCCGAATCCACCTGGACCGACTACCACTGCATCCACTTCACCTTCTGGAAACCAGTCGCACATCACCGCACCCTACAGATCCCCTGTTGCTGCTGGGGCAGAATCAAAGAAGTAGAACTACAGACAAACCTCGCACTCAACCCACCGACCAACCCCTTTGGCGTGCGCGCCCTCAGACGATTGATGGAGGACTGCGTCAACACCCTAGCGCCGCTGAAAAAACAAACCCTCAAAGACACCAGCAAGAGAGCCAACTGGTTCACCCCGGAACTCCTAGCGTCCAAACGCACTTGCCGGAAGTTGGAGAACATATGGCATAGTGAGAAGTCGCTTGGCAGCCGCGCAGCCCACAAAGACGCCATCTGCAACCACCACCACCTCATCAGAACCGCCAAGAGGTCCTCCTTCAAAGACCGCCTCAACAACAACGCACACAACAGCAAGGAGCTCTTCAACATCGTGAAGGAACTCTCCAACGCCATCCCGCCATCGCTAGCCCTGTGCGACTCCCTCGCCACCTTCTTCCGCAGCAAGATCGCCGACATCCACAACAGCTTCAACCCCCAGATGACTCCTACAGGCCCCTACACGTAGGAACCACCACACCCCACAGACTACTACCCCCTGACAACCTGGGCCAATGTGAGCATCAAAGACACAACCAGGGCCATGGGCACAATCCACTCCGGCTCACCGTCTGACCCTTTTCCACACCAGATCTTTAACAAAGCTGGCAGCTCCATCGCACCCCACCTACGCAACATCATCAACCTCTCCTTTGAGACCGTGACCTTCCCTGAGAGCTGGAGACACGCCGAGATCAACGCCCTACTGAAAAAACCGAAGGCGGACCCTAGCGAATTGAAAAACTTCTGGCCCATCTCCCTGCTTCTGTTCCCAGCCAAGGTCATCGAGAAGAAAGTCCACATACAGCTGACCAGCTAACCTTGAAGACAACAGCATTCTGGACCCCTCCCAGTCAGGTTTCTGTAGCAACCACAGCACTGAGACCACCCTCATCGCCGCCACAGATGACATCAGGGCCCTGTTGGACAACGGCGAGACTGCGGCCCTCATCCTTCCGGACCTCTCTGCCGCCTTCGACACCGTCTGCCACAGCACACTACGCACATGACTCCACTACGCAGGGATCCAGGACAAGGCCCTGGACTGGACCGCCTCCTTCCTCTCCAACAGAACCCAGAGAGTCCGACTCCCCTCGTTCCGATCCGAAGCCTCTGAGATCATCTGCGGCGTCACGCAGGGATCCTCCCTCAGCTCGACGCTGTTCAACATCTACATGGCACCTCTCGCATGCATCGCTCGACAGCACAACCTCAACATGATCTCCTACGCCGATGACACGCAACTGATCCTCTCCCTCACCAAAGACCCCCTCACCACCAAATCCAACCTCCACCAGGGAATGAAGGCAGTCGCCGCATGGATGGAGTAGAGCCGCCTCAAACTGAACTCAGACAAGACCGAGATCCTCATCCTCGGGCCCAACCCCTCTGCATGGGTCGACTCCTGGTGGCCCGCATCACTGGGGACACCCCCCGCACCCACCACCCACGCACGCAATCTGGGAGTCATCCTCGACTCGAAACTCACCATGACCAAACAAGTCAACACTGTCTCCTCCACTTGTTTCAACACTCTCCATATGCTCCGCAAGATCTACAGATGGATCCCGACAGACACAAGGAAAACAGTCACCCAGGCCCTAGTCAGCAGCAGACTCGATTACGGAAACGCCCTCTACGCCGGAGCCCCGTCCAAGCTCATCAATAGTCTGCAAAGAATCCATAATGCCTCGGCAAGCCTGATCCTCGACATCCCGTGCCGCGACCACATCACCCCCCACCTGAGGAACCTGCACTGGCTCCTTGTCTACAAAAGAAATCTCCTTCAAACTCCTGATCCACGCACACAAGGCACTCCACAGGACCGGCCCAGCCTATCTCAAAAGCAGACTCTCCTTCTACGTACTCAACAGGAAACTCCGCTCCGCAGACCTCTCCCTGGCTACCGTCCCACACATCGGTAAAACCACAGCCGGAGGCAAATCGTTCTCCCACCACGCCGCCAAGACCTGGAACACCCTCCCCCTCATCCTACGACAAACCGAAGACCTTCTATCCTCCAGTAAACTACTCAAGACCTGGCTGTTCGACCAGTAGCTACAGCACCCCCTTCCTCCCCTCCCTTCAGCGCCTTGAAACCCTTGCGGGTATGTAGTGCGCTTTACAAATTATCTGATTGATTGATCGAAAATATACCGTTAGCCTTCAAAGAAGAAAGCTTGAGGAAGTTCAGTCAAAAATGAACTCATTTATATGGGCTTCTAAAGGGGCTAGAATTTCCTGGTAAAAACTTCGGAGAAGGAAGAATAAGGGAGGGTTAAGTGCGCCTGATATAATCATTTATGCATGGGTCTTCTTAATGAAGGCAGGTAAAATGCTTATGAATGAGCCCAATCTTTCAGATATAGGAAAAATGTTCAAGGAAATATTGCAAGACCCAAAAGGAGCTCAACATGCTAATTTATACAAATTTGGAGATTTGTATAACTGCTTCAAGAAAGTCCGACTGAAATCTTTAAAGGACTTAGCAAACACCTGGAGCAAAATCAGAAAACTCTTAAAAATCAGCTACTATAGCGCTATGGGGCCTATATGGGATACACCTGGCTCACCCGAGTGGACTTGTGGAAAAAGGTAGGGCTATGACCTTTTTCAAGATTGCCCGGCGCTAACCGCCCTTGTACCATTCAATTTACCAAGCAATGAGGCAGGCGCCGGAGACCAGAAGGCAGGAAACAGAAGTTTTACTCCGACGGAGCAGAACACATCAGATCAGACAACAAGGTATCGTCTCGAGGTGCTCTAACAGCCTCTCGGAGGCCTGGCCTCTTATACACTGGTTTATGGCATGTGACCTTTCTTTATTACAATCAGAACATTGTGAAGTAAGGAAAAAGACATCCCCGTAATCCTCGTGTCAATCCCACCCCCATATACCTTTACAATAGAGGCCCTCAACCTGCTGATAAGAGGAGGGGGTCATCACGCAGCTGAGTGTTTCGCCAAGTCTTAGGATGTGCGCGCCTGATCATCTCCCAGGGGGTGGGGAGGCCCTGATCAACAGTGTGTCCTTTGAAGAGGGACGATTGCATACAATGAGGGGCAGTAAATGGTATCTCCCGGCTTAGGCAATGGCCTCGGACCTGTGTGGACAGTCGGACACGGGGTAAGAGGTCATCAAAGGAATGGTATTCATGCCGCGTGGACAATTGAGCGCGGAGGGAAGGTTTGTCAACAGAGGGGTATTCATGGAAGGAGAGGAGGTGCTGGTCAGGCGCAGGCGTGACTCCCAAGGACAGGGTCATGCAGAAGGGTTGTGTTCATGAGAGGGAGGGAGGGGGAGCCAGGGTGCGCGGAGGATGCTTTCTGGGTCAGAGGGGCGCGCTGGCGATAGATCGTGGACAGGGAGGCCGTGATACCTAAAATGGCTGTCGTGTGCGTTGTACGTGGGTGACAAGCTGGCGCAGATGATGTTCAGCCCGTAAACCAAAATTCCACAGTCCTCCCTTTTAACATGTCTCGCCAACTTGTCAGTTTAGGTTTATCCCCATAAGGCCACGTATTTCTACTTCGTAGAGGGGACTCATGTGCTCAGTTCGGAAGTCCAAAGTCTTTGGGCACATACAGTTAGAAACGAAGCTGCACAAGGAGGGTAGACATTGAATACCCAAGCAACACCCACATAATATCACAACAGGTATCAGTACGAAGGAAAACAAACTCCAACCCCAGTTCCTCACAGTGTCCCAAAACAGCTCCCAAGTGACCATCCTTCTTGTTCTTGGTGAACCTCCGAGGAAAGTCTATGGAGGTGTTCAATGGCTTTGTAGACTGAAGGCGAGTTGTCTGGCACGTAGGTGCAGCAGCTGGATCCGATGATGCGGCATGCTCCTCCTCGATCAGCTAGGACCACGTCTAGGACAAGGCGGTTTTGAAGGGTCACAAGGCGGACCGCCTGAAGCTCCGCCGTGTTGTTAGCGAGGATGCCAGCCGTGATGTTGATCGTTGTTTCTACTGCCTGGGTCAGGTGCCGGATAGCGCGGCTGTTTGCCATTGGGCCCCACAGAGGAACAAGTCCCTTTGCTGCATCTAGGAACTGCGCTCCAGTGGAGTCGGCTTGTCCAATGTCATCTGCACGCCTCTGCCGGTGATGGTTGGCAGGGGCTACATATGTGGGTGGAAGAACGAAGGCAATGTAACAGGTACCCTTCCAACTTTTCGGGAGCCAGGTGTAAGCTTTGGTGCCACACACAAAGTACATATTTGGAGAGGCAACAAAAGAAGGGGGGTCAACTGAGTCCAATGTTCTGGTGATTCGGCAGGAACTGTGACCCACCAGCTGCGTTCCCTGGCCTTCAAGGCACACGAGACCTGTGACATTGATGACAGACAGAGCCACAGTCAGAGTGGCGGTGGTTTGTTTTTGCAGATGAGAGAAGGTGGATCTAGCTGGATTGTGGAGTACCTGTACTTCAACACGTTCTTTGGCTGGAATGTCCTTAAGGAAGGTGGCGCCTGTGAGCGCAGGGCACAGGGGAGCAGAGGTCTTTCCGGTTTTGTTCAGCCAGAACCCAGAGTAGAAGTGCGACACTGTCTGGCTGGAAGTGGCGTTGTCCTTGTGGCTCTCTTGCATGAGGATCAACCAGGCGAGGCAGGAGCCGTGAACTGAAAAAGGAGAAGGGATGAAGGGGATGGAGTGTCCAGTGGCATGCGGGAGCAACCCGCAAATCCAGCAGTTCGTAGCATTCGCGCAAGGTTGTGTTGGTGCAACAGTTGCACGAAGGAATTGTTCCAGAATTCCCTGCGCCTTTCTCGGAGCTGAGGCGACAGGGAGATCAGGTGATGCTCTTTCATGGGAGTCGGTTGTGTAATAGGTAGCAATGCCTCATGAGCCGGTGTGCTTTCCTCCAGAATCCAGAAGGAGGTCATGAGGAGGAGGCAGAAGAGGAAGACAATAAAGAGGGCGATTGTCTTTGGTTTGTGCAAATTGTCAGTCTTTGGGTTTCTATAGTGGGTATTTCCTGTTGCTTCCATCATCTTCTTATCTGGCGCTTCCATCATCTTCTTATCTGGCGCTTCCATCACCTTCAAGGGGCTCGGTAGCGGGCAGAACCACAGACTTCGTTTAGCTTCTCTCCCGGCAACCCTTGGTGTGCTTAGGTCACCGTTCTGAGATTCAACTTAGTCCGTGGCCTACTTAGCCGAAGCTCCCTCCTTTCGACGCAGGAAATACCCTTCTCTGGATGGCACAGTGGGATCAGAGAATTTTGCAAGTTCAAGTGCCCCAGTATCGGGATAACAGTTCAATGTTGGTCGGTCTTTGTTCAGGAGCTCTTCTTGGGTGTTGACGTTTTCTGTCGTGGCCAGGTTTGCAGAGACCTTCCGGCAGTGATGCGCGTGCAGCCAGTGCCTCTTCCCCTCCACTCGAAGCGCCGTCCGTGTGGTAATCAGCACTTGCCAGGGGCCCGTCCACCGGGGTTCCAGACTCTTGGTCCGTTGGAAATTTCGTATTAGCACGAAATCTCCCGGTTGGATGTCGTGGCCGGGGCCCCTGGAAGCATCGGGGATGGCCTGCTGCACCTGTTGATGAATGACAGACAACGTTTTAGTTAACTTGCACAAATAATCGGACAGTAGGACGTCCAGGACGTCATGAATGGAGGTTGGCTTGGGAGCGGTCCAGAGGTTCATCGGTCGTCCGAATACAACCTCGTAGGGGGTCAAATGGTGTTTGGTGGGAGTGGAGCGCATCGATAGCAAAGCCAGTGGGAGGGCATCTGGCCATTTAAGTCCGGTGGTGGCCACTATTTTTGACAATTTCAACTTCAGTGTGGCATTATGGCGTTCCACCAGGCCGGCGGATTGGGGGTGGAAGACTGCGTGAAATCTCTGCCTCACCCCCAATCCTTTTAGGATTAGTTGGATAACCTCAGCTATGAAGTGGGGGCCATTGTCGCTCCATAAAATTCGACAAAGGCCATAGCGAGGGAAGAATTCTTTCAGTAGTACTTTGGCAGTAGTCATGGCAGTGTTGTCACGGGTTGGATAGGCCTCTACCCATTTGCTGAAGGCACATACGATGACTAGTACATACTTCAAGCTTTGGCATCTCTCTAGTTGGATGTAGTCCATCTGAAGGACCTCGAAGGGGTGATTGGGGGTCCCAAACCCTCCCCGGGGTACCACAGTTCCTTTCCCGGGGTTGTGTTGCAGACAGATGAGGCACTGTTGGACTAGGCGTCTGGCTGAGTCGGGGATTTTGTCGTTGTGCCAGACTTTGGAAATGAGTTCGATCATGGGTGCAGATCCTATGTGTGCGGGGGAATGAGCCATTGTCAGTATGGGGATCAGGTATGAGTCAGGTAGCAACCATTTGTCTGCATCTTTTGTTCGCCAGCAGCCCTCCTCATCCTTCAAACCCACCCTTGCCCACTTAGTCAGTTCGTGAGGGGTGCTGGCCGACTGGATGTCTCTGATCATTTCCCTTCTGTCAGTCCATTTCTCTGCTTGTGACCTGGTCACATACATGCGTGTCACCGTCCTATTCTCAGCTGTTGTTCGTGCAGTGATGTCGGCCAGTGCATTCCCTTGTCCGACTAAGTCTGTCACCCTTTTGTGTGCCTGACATTTGATCACCGCTAATTGTTTGGGGAGGAGAACTGCTTCAATCAGGGCGGAGACTAGATCTCCGTGGAGGATAGGGGTGCCGTGGGACGTCAGGAATCCCCTCTCCCTCCACAGGAGTCCAAAATGGTGAACCACCCCGAAGGCATACTGGCTGTCTGTATATATGTTTGCGGTGGTCCCTGTGGCTATGATGCATGCTCGTGTGAGGGCTATCAGCTCTACTGCCTGGGCAGATCGTTGTGTGATGCAGGCTGTCTCAACTACTGTTCGGGCTGTCGTTACTGCATAGGCAGCTGAAGTGGTGCCATCTGGGAGCTTGATGCATGAGCCGTCTACCCATAGCTCTCCATCGGGGTCAGTGAAAGCAGTGTCTTGGAGGTCAACTCTACTCCTAGTTTGTTCGTCCGTGAGGGTCACACAGTCGTGTATGGGAGGCGTGTCGGGTCATTTTCAGGCAGGGGCAACAATGTGGCAGGATTCAAAGTCGTGCATCTCTTTAGTGTGATGTGGGGTGCAAGTAGCGTCAGTTCGTACCCTGTAAGTCGTGCGCTAGTCAAATGTTGAGTCTTGGTTTGGTTCAGAAGGGTGTCGACAGCATGGGGTACTAACACGGTGAGGGAGTTTGAAAGTACTATTCCTTCGCTCTGACGGATAGAGACAGCAGCGGCGGCTACTGCTCGAAGGCAGGCAGGCAAAGCTCTGGCTACAGGATCAAGAGTGGCGGAGAAGTAGGCACAAGGGCGCTGCTTAGGACCAATTGATTGAGTTAGGACAGACAATGCACACCCCTCCCTTTCGTGGGTGAAGAGGGAGAAGGGTTTGGAGTAATCCGGGGTTCCTAGGACGGGTGCTGAACAGAGTACATTTCGTAATTCACAAAAGGATGCTTGACTCTCAGGGGTCCAAGGGAGCGGGGAGGAGACATCTTTGGCCAACAGGGCAAGTAGGGGCTTTATAATGAGGCTGAAATTAGGTAACCACTGTCTGCAAAAAGAGGTTAAGCCAACCAAAGAGCGGACTTGCTTTTGCGTTTTTGGGATGGGGGTGTCTAGGATGGTTTGGATTCGGTCGGGTGTAAGTTTCCTCCCTTCTTTGGACAGGAGATGGCCTAGGTATGTCACTTGTGGCTGACAGAACTGTAATTTCTTTTTGGAAACTTTATGGCCATTCTCTGCAAGAAAGTGTATGAGTTGGACAGAGGCTGTGATTGCGAGGGGGGTGGTGTCTGCCGCCAAGAGGATATCATCGACGTATTGAATCAACACCACTCCATCTGGTAGCTGGAAGGCATCCAGCTGTCTTTTGAGGGCCTGGCTGTAAATGCTGGGGCTTTCAGTGTACCCCTGGGGAGCTCTACAAAATCGGTACGAGCGGGATTTTAAAGTGAAGCCGAAGAGATAACGGCTGTCTGGATGGATGGGGATAGGGAAAAACGCATTCTTAAGGTCGATAACAGTGAAGGTGGTGGCAGTGGACGGGATGAGGGTCAGAATGGTGGTGATATCGGAGACTACAGGGTATTGGGGTACAACCACTTTGTTAATTTCTCGCAGGTCGATGATGAAGCGGTATGCTTTCTCATCTCCTTCGCCTTGCTTCTTAACAATAGGTAGGATTGGGCTGTTGCAGACGTTGCTAACCACCTCTTCAACCACTCCTGCATCTACCAGAGACTGAATGATCGCTACCAGTGCTTTCTCACCTTCGGGAGATATCTGATATTGTGGGAGTTTCGGGAGCATAGCGTCCTGTCTTACAGTTATATGAATGGGGTCAATCATCATTCGTCCCACATCAGAGTCATTTTTGGCCCATAGGTACGGAGGCAGAGTATCAAGTAAGGACAGGTCAGCGTCAGTTATGGGGCACATGTGTCGTGAGGGGCAGGTTTTGGGCATGCCTGGGTTGTCTTACAGGATGACTCGGATTCCATCTGGGGAACACCTAATGGTAGCTCGAAAATGTTTCAGTAAGTCAATGCCCATAATGGCGTCAGGGGAGTTGGAGGAGAGCAGAAATGTCGCGTCAGTGGTGTTGTTTTCTAGGTCAAAGGTGATAGGTACGGACAGGGGGTTAGTGGAGGGCGTCCCATCGAAACCTATCGATGTAATGTGTGAGCCAGACAAGGGTGCCCTTGGAATCAGTCGTTTCGATAACACACTACGTGTCGCCCCAGTGTCTACCAAAAATGGAGACTCTGTACCCAGGACCTTAGCAGTGACGTAAGGGCCTTGCTGGTCAACACAGAGCTCGACTGGATCCCTCCCTTGCCCCTGGCAGTCCTATGCAAAATCGGGGGAATTCTCACCATCGGATAGCTGATATTGGTTCTGTCGGGGGCGGTCAAATGTGTTTAATCTCCCTGATCTGTCATTGTTGGTGTCGTTTGTGTGCCCTCGTCCTTGTCCTCTATTGCTCGGACCACCTGCCACATCCCTGGTGTCCCTATTTCTATTCATCTCTAGCAGAACCGGACACTGGGATTTCCAATGGCCAAATCCTTTGCAGAAGGCGCATTGGTCATTGCTAATGTCTCTACGTCCAGTGTGGGGTGTTGGGGTGTGATCTTTAGGAGGTAGATTTCTGGGGGTGGTCGATTGGTAGTTCCCCCTTTGGTGTTCCCGTCCTACCGCTATACCTTGTATCTGGGCTATCATTACCCTTTCTTTGAAATCTTTCTTCTTTTTCTCGGACGCCCTATCATTCTCATTCTTTTGGTGCTCGTAATACTGAGCCATCTGGAGGATAGCTGCGGGTTTGGAGGCCCCCCAACTACTCTCACTCGTCTGCAGTTTTTGGGAGACCTCTTGTGATAGGCCCTTTACATAATTTTGTACGAACAGGTGCTGTCCGGTTGCGGTGGTCATGTCTTGGCCACTGTAGTCGGAGAACACTGTCTCGAATCGGGAGAAGTATTCTGACACATCTTCCTAGGGTTTCTGTCGACAGGCCGTGACTATCGACCAGTCTACCTTTCTTTCTGGGATCAGTGTCTTTAACTTCTGAACTAGTTTGTCTGGGAGTTCTAGTATGTCCTTTACTGGTTTCCTTCCAGGCTCTCGCTGTCTATCTAGTTTACCGAGTTGGTCCCAGGTATGTCCAAACAGATCCGTGTGGTCAGCCTTCCGGATTTGCTTCCACACGTCAGCTGGCAGGCATAACCCGAAGAACAAGTCAATGTCCGCTAAAGTCATTATCGTCGAACCCAAGGCTGTGCCTAATTCGGTATAGAATGCTGTCGGGTTCTTTCTCAAATCGGGCAGAGTTTGTTTAAAGGTTAGGATATCTTGTCGGTCCCATGGTTGGTAAACCCAATTGTACACAACTCTCCCTTTTGCATCTGCATGATTAATATCATCGCTTGTTCCCTGGCCACGTGGCGGGATCCAGTAAGGGGCCGCCTCTCTGATGGGCATCATAGTATTGGCTACTTCTACTGAGGTCGTTTCAGGGACTGTAACCTTGGCTTCTGGTTTTTGTTCCGTGAGGTGGCGGAAGACCTCAAGCATCTGCATGAAGAGTTCCGTCGCCTCACATTCAGTCCCATCTCCAACATCAATCTTCCTATACAGCGTTGTTAGTTTAGCGGGGCCCTTACTTTGATACCTATCTTCATATGCGTTCAGGGTGTGGTAGCTGAATCGCAAAACGAAATGCCGTCTGTGGCTGTCGGCATGTGAATTATATATGCTCATTGTGTATTCTTCGCTCTCCCTTCGTTCTACTAATGTCTTTGCTATTTTGTCGATCCCATCCCGCTCATCTTTGCTCAACCTATTTGGTCTGGCTGGTGGTTGTTTGCTAGCCTCGGGGTCGTCTGACGATGTTGTTAATGCGGCTGGTGCGGAGGCCGTGAGGGCTGGTGCACTAGCACTAAGGTCACTTTCGCTCGCACTCGGGACTTGCAAGCTTTGTCGGCTGGGAGCATATGGAGGGGGCATGTAGATGATTGGGGGACCTAGCAGTAGCTCATCGTTCGCCCGCTGTTTGGAGGGCAATTCAGGGTAGAGTGCAGAGGGGGTCCTAACAGGACATTGACCTGTTGACCCTGATTCTTGGTTTTGTGCAGCTTCTTTTCTTTCTTTTATTTCTTCTTCTAGTTGCTTAGCGGCTAGGTGGGCTGCCTTTCGTAATTCTTTCCCTATTTTTGCTTCTTCTCTTTTCTTTCGTTGTTCCGTTTCTTTGTGCCACATGCCTATACTATCGAGCATAGTGGGCGTGGTCTTATTTTTCTGGAGCGCTATTTCCAATGTTTTTATTTTGTTTTCATCAAAGGAACCTATCAGTGGCCACTGACTTTCAGGGTTCTTCTTTGTATATTTATGCCATAGCTTAGTATAAGCTATAGCGACTAGTCCATGCTTAGTGAACATGTCCTTATTAGGGGTGCCCTCCAGTGGAGCCAGATGGTTCATCTCTAATAAGCGGTCCGGGCTGAACAGGCTACCAACCAGTGGGGAGAAGATAGGCATGACGGGTTACAACGGGGACAAAGGTCTGCACTACCTATCTTATCACGGCGGGCAAACACTAGACAGAATATTTCTATTCTCCGTTGTTTGCCGGCGGTGAATACCTCAAAAGAACCAATACCGAACAATCAATGTTCGGTCAATCAAACAATCAGTGGGGAGAATAAGTGGGTGCGAAAAGGTTTGCGTTACCCACTCTTTCTCTACCTGCAAAGAGAGACCTTGTTCTTCCCTGTTTGCAGACAAAGAATCTCCAGACAATAATCCACGAACGACAGTTCGGGACAACAGTGGGGGAGGAAGATAGGCACGACGGATTACAATGGGGACAAAAGTCTGCGTTACCTATCCTTCACTGCTTGCAAAGAGAGAGCCTGTTGTTTTCTCCGTTTGCAGACGGTGAATCTCCAGAGGTATCAACAAAGCGTAATACTAGTATTATCCAAACAAAACAATCATTTCTCAGTTTGTCCTGTCTACACGACCTTACCCGGACCGCATGGACGGTTTCCTGTCTTCCGAATCCAGCGCCCGATCGTCCTCTCTTCTTCGTGATATTCGTGGCACTCCTGATGGTTCCCAGTCAGGACCGTAGATCACTCGAGAGAGGTCTGTTCGGAACTAGTGAAGGTCGGATGATCGGCTGTCAGACGAGGGTCTATCGGACACGAGCTCTCCCGATCATTGCAGTCGTTCACTCTGTCGTCGGGACCTCTCCCACTGGATCCACGTGTCGCTGATGGGCCCCACACTGGGCGCCAATTGTGGAAAAAGGTAGGGCTATGACCTTTTTCAAGATTGCCCGGCGCTAACCGCCCTTGTACCATTCAATTTACCAAGCAATGAGGCAGGCGCCGGAGACCAGAAGGCAGGAAACAGAAGTTTTATTCCGACGGAGCAGAACACATCAGATCAGACAACAAGGTATCGTCTCGAGGTGCTCTAACAGCCTCTCGGAGGCCTGGCCTCTTATACACTGGTTTATGGCATGTGACCTTTCTTTATTACAATCAGAACATTGTGAAGTAAGGAAAAAGACATCCCCGTAATCCTCGTGTCAATCCCACCCCCATATACCTTTACAATAGAGGTCCTCAACCTGCTGATAAGAGGAGGGGGTCATCACGCAGCTGAGTGTTTCGCCAAGTCTTAGGATGTGCGCGCCTGATCATCTCCCAGGGGGTGGGGAGGCCCTGATCAACAGTGTGTCCTTTGAAGAGGGACGATTGCATACAATGAGGGGCAGTAAATGGTATCTCCCGGCTTAGGCAATGGCCTCGGACCTGTGTGGACAGTCGGACACGGGGTAAGAGGTCATCAAAGGAATGGTATTCATGCCGCGTGGACAATTGAGCGCGGAGGGAAGGTTTGTCAACAGAGGGGTATTCATGGAAGGAGAGGAGGTGCTGGTCAGGCGCAGGCGTGACTCCCAAGGACAGGGTCATGCAGAAGGGTTGTGTTCATGAGAGGGAGGGAGGGGGAGCCAGGGTGCGCGGAGGATGCTTTCTGGGTCAGAGGGGCGCGCTGGCGATAGATCGTGGACAGGGAGGCCGTGATACCTAAAATGGCTGTCGTGTGCGTTGTACGTGGGTGACAAGCTGGCGCAGATGATGTTCAGCCCGTAAACCAAAATTCCACAGTCTAAAGATTCACTAGTAACACCTTTAAAATCCGCCGGCGAAAATTGCTGGGCCCAACTTATTCCAGAAGGATGTCTGCTACCCTGGGAAGATCTCAAGCTTATAACGGACAATCAACTATCTAAATTCACATACTTACAAATAAAAAGTTGGTCCCAAGTGGTCGGCATCTCAGTTGGTTTTACAAATGATCTAGAGACTACTTTGAGAACCAGACAACGGAACAAGAAAGAAGCGGCAAATCTTTACTGGCTCCTGATAGACCTGGCAGACTGGGACTTTACCCTTTAAACACAGCTGTGGGGTGAGTGCTTGCCGGGCGCCAGTACAGAAGCAATATGGCAAGTATCTTTTGATATACTATATTCTACGGTCCAAGGTGCCAATTTAAGGAGAAATAATCTCTTTTCTCTTCACAGAGTATACTGGTCTCCTTATAAATTATCAAAGTTTGCAAAGGGTACCATTCCATGCTGGCCAAAGTGCCGGAAGGATAAAGTTAACGATGAGTGTATGTTTATAAGCTGCCCTAGATTACAGCAATTCTGGGGTTTTGTAATAAAAGGTATGGAAGATATATTTGGGTTCGATATTCAGGTGAGCATTTCCTTAATATTTTTTGGTATCCTCCCGAATTATGAACTGTTACCCTTAGATATTAATAGGCTGTGTTTTTATCTCATCCTACTAGCTCGTAGAGAAATTTGTAAATGTTGGATCAAATGTACCCCTCCGACTTTCCTAGACTGGCTTAGCTCTATCTATACTAATATAATAAAGAGAGAGCCCAAACGTTTGAGGCGGGTAATCTCAGGAACCACAGCACCAATCACAACACCCAATACAGCGTTAGAAAGGGCAGTTGCAGCAGAAAGATATAGGCTATGCAGACGCCCACCATATACATTTAAAAGGTAAAAGAACCGTGCAAGCAAAGTAGTCCCTTGTGGGCGTGTCTGTGTTGTGCTGTGGGCGTGACAAATGCTGGGGGAGTGTGGTATGGTCCGCCCTTCATGCCATGTCTCATATCGTGTGCTGTGTGCGTGTGCGGGGCGCTGGATTACGGGACAAAAAGCCAGCGTTGTGCCCAATATTTCATTGTTTTTTCTTCCCAGGTTCGGTACATTCCAGCTCCGGGTGTCCACCCTGCTCCCTTTAAATACCCCTGCACCCCATAATCATAACCCACCCTTACTCCTTAAAATACCCCAACACCCTTAAATACTAACCCATCTTAACCCTATAAATATACCCTGTACCCCAAAACCCAAACCTATCATTAAACCCTAAAAATACCCCTGTACCCCAAAACCCAAACCTAGCCCTGAACCCTATAAATACCCCTGTACCTCAAAACCCAAACCTACCCCTGAACCCTAAAAATACCCCTGTACCCCAAAACCCAAACCTAGCCCTGAACCCTTAAAATACCCCTGTACCCCAAAACCCAAACCTACCCCTGATCCCTAAAATACCCCTGTACCCCAAAACCCAAACCTAGCCCTGAACCATAAAAATAACCCTGTACCCCAAAACCCAAACCTACCCCTGAACCCTAAAATACCCCTGTACCCCAAAACCCAAACCTAGTCCTGAACCCTAAAAATACCCTGTACCCCAAAAAACCTAGCCCTGAACCATAAAAATAACCCTGTACCCCAAAACCCAAACCTACCCCATAACCCTAAAATACCCCTGTACCCCAAAACCCAAACCTAGCCCTGAACCCTAAAAATACCCTGTACCCCAAAACCCAAACCTAGCCCTGAACCCTTAAAATACCCCTGTACCCCGAAACCCAAACCTACCCCTGAACCCTAAAAATACCCCTATACCCCAAAACCCAGCCCTGAACCCTAAAAATAACCCTGTACCCCAAAACCCATACCTATCCCTAAACCCTAAAACTACCCCTGTACCTCCTAACCCAAAACTATATCTGAACCCTTTTAAATACCCAAACACCCCAAAACATATACCTCAGTACCCCAAAACATATACCCCTATACCCATACTTACCATATCCAAACATTTAAAAAAACATGCTTTTGCCATTCATGCATTTACAACGAATTTCATTGTAAATGTATGCGTGGTAAAAGCATATAAAATGTAATGCCATGCGTTATAATGGCATTGCGGAGTCATGGTACTTTTGTAATGAAAGTATGCGGAGTGATGGCATGCGGAAAGAAAGTTGCAGAATAATGGGTGTTTACCCTCCCCCGGTAAGTACATTGGTGGCACGGCAGCCCACATCTCCAGCAACATACTCATATTTTTTCACCACAGATTTGAAAAATGCATAGGTCTCTCTCATTGATGGCCAGCACCGACAATTACTTTTAGACACACCTCCCGCCACAAGTTCTAGAATTGCGAACTTTAGAGCTGGGGAGCTACGTTAGAATCTCAGCATCAGCTCAACATCCTGTGATTCCAGGCAAATCGCTTTGTCTCCCCGTGCCTACCACAAATGAATGTGTTCTTCTGTAATGTAAATTGTGCTTGTGCCATGTTGTCGAGTTCGCGCTATATAATATTGAAAGGAAAAATAAAGTAGGGAAACTTGAGTTCACACACTACTGAACGCGCACTCTTAAGTGCATCAGCAGTGCACTGTGAATCGGAGCATTTCACAGGCCTGTCACAGATAAGAAATGCTATCAAAACGAAATCCTACAAAACAATATACTACTGGCCGGCAGCAATTCATACCCGGACAACGTCGGGACGGGCTGCTAGTTAAATATGTAATGAAATTGGATATAGCCATAAGAAAAGAAAATAGCAAGAGGGCCTTCTGGGCACCATGCATAGGCTGGTTGGATAACCTTTGAATTAGGGGTATGTTTGTCCAATGATTATGCCTCTACATGAAATTACTTCACCACTCGGGTCAATTCTTGGGCCTACAGATAGAAGAAGAGAACAGACTAATTACATGAGGTTTTGTGTAAAGTGCAATACATTAAGATCAGAGCTCTCTTGCTGGTGCTAACAGACAGGGGGACAGCAAAGTAAATTAATCTAGCTCTGGAAAGATCTAATGGTGTATGAGGACAAAAATCTATTTTTTTAAAACCCCCAGATACATGTTAGTACCCATTAGACCACGTACGGCAGCAGGAATTGAACAGCCGTCTCTCTGGAAACTTCCCCCCTACCACCGGTCATTATCCCTGTGGGGTCTGCCACTTAAGTGAAGTTGCTAAAGAAATTGTGCTAGACTCTACTCACACGTAGACACAAAAACCAGACTAACTGCCACACCAAAAATTGGGTGCACATGATTACATGTCTATGAGCTATAAGACCCATTGACATGACAACCAGACAAGATAAGGTGAGGATCAGATAACATCGGAGTGATATTTGATGTAAATTGAACTAAAAGGACTATGATGGGCACAAATTTCCTTACCCACAGCCATACCCCAGATGACATTCACAGATTTGGGATGTAGATCGATCAAGGATCAATCCCAAATTCGTCCCCTCTTACTTTGGGCGCGGCTGTGGTGTGTTCCCGAGCTGGCCCCATATGCAGAGGCTTTGTTAGAAGTTATGTTAATGGATGGCTGGTCTAAGATCAAGTGGTTGAGGGGTGTGAAACGGTTGTTAGGGGATCTAGGCCTTGGAGATGCATGGGAATCCAGGACTGCCCCCTCTAAAGCGGCTCTAAAGAAGTTGTACTGGAATTGGATTTCTTGCAAAATCTCCACAGAGTCGAACATTGTAAATCCACTGCTGACTTTGTGAGGATTAAGGATTTGGTGGCTTATGAACCGTATCTAGATACTATTTCTAACCCCATAGATCGGGCTTTGTATTTTAAATTTAGAGTAGGGACGTTACCTGTAAGTGAACTGACTGCCCGCTGGAAATCTTCCCACCAATCCTCTCCCTTCTGCGCGATATGCCCAACGCGAGTAGAGTCGGTTTCCCACTTTTTCTTTGAATGCCCGGCTTACTTAGCGCCGAGGCGGTGCTGGCTCAAACCTTTATGCAGACAATTAGGCACCCGGCAGCATAAAGTGGCGTTACGTATTTTAATGTCTGATACACGCACTTTGTTTGTTCGCGGTGTGTACAAGTTTTTAAGATGGTCTTGGGTAATTCGCTTAAAAAGGCTTTCTTTGTCCATTTAATTCTTGTTTTAATTGATTATACAATGTTTTATCTGTGTAAATAGAATGTGCCTGTTTTAAATATTGCCTTTTAAATTTGTTGTACAATGCTTTTATGATATTTTATATATCAAAATAAAGCCTTTAATCAATCGACATTCACTTGATTGTCCTAGAAACACATCACAAAGTGAATAAGCAAGCCCTTTTCCAGAGGGAAAAAGCATTGGATGTTTCACCTAACCACACATATAACTGGCAAGCTCAAAATAGAAGGGGAGGAGGAAAGCACTAATTTATCAGAATGTGATGCCATCTGGCTACTAGGGCATTACCCCTTTCAGTTTGGAGAGATCTGCCCCAAAGTCCTATAGCTCAATTAACAAGCTGTCCCAGTCCACAGCTGTGGAAGTTCTGCACAATCCTTGGGTTTCCTCATGCCGAAGCACACTGATTCGGCCCTGCCCCATTTAATTGTTGCTGGACACCTGCCCAGGTAACAAATTGGCTTTCCAGTGCATAGCAATGGACCTATGGACTATGAGGAATCTGAGGTCTATACAACGATTTGTGGCATTCCTAGTCTTCTTGTGCCTAAACAGTCCCAAGACTCCGTACTTCATGGTGAGGAGATCTTTATGCCCCGTAATGCCAGGTAGCATGCCTGCAACCTCTCGCCATAAATTCGCTGCCACTGGACAATCCCAAAACATATGCGCCATGTTGACATCTTACTCCTGATACTGAGGGCAATTTGAAGAAGACCCAAACATTCTGTGTAGCCTCGCCAGGGTGAGATGGGCTCGATGTAACATGTATTTGTTGGATGTATTGATTGCGGAAGAGTTTGTGTGGATATAACAGTGCTCTGTCCCGTTCCATCTGTGTCATGTTTAGACCTGGATCTTTTTGTCTACGTGTTTGCAGCAGGGGGTTGTGCAACACATATGCCAGTTCCAGTGTGAGCCAGGTATTGACCCAGCGTCCGCCGCCTACAGCGTGTAACGCATGTATCAGCGGGTTCTGCTCTGGTTCCGTGGTGGCTATTTGCCAGAGCCTGCCCATCTCAGCTGCTTGTCGGCCATAGGCCAGGAAATTACCCACTGGCAACCCGTAGTCTGCCTATAGTTCAATGGGGATGAGTGTGCTGTTTTGAAAAAGTGCCAAAGGCACCTCCCCCAGCTGCTTCCCAAATCTCCAACCCCTCCCTCCCTCCTTTGTCTATGAAGGCCCTAAGAGAACCAATACAAATCTCAGGGGAATATTGTGGCATGGCTGGCAGCAGGTGCAGGTTTCTACAAAAGCTGATATGAGGAGCACACAAGAGGCTGCCGGCCCCACGGTGTATCTCTCCTCATGGTAGAAAGGCCTCTTGGGGTGCCCGCTGTGCTCAGTCTGCTGAAGGCAGTCCTAGTTCCACCAGTAGTCGTCCCGCTAAACATCGGGCAGGTCATTGTAGGTGTGCCGCTAAATAGTAAATGTTGCATACTTGTAAAGCGCACAGCTGCCCCAGCAAAGGGGCGTCCCGGCGCTGTATACCGCTGGGGAACCCATCCTGGCTTTCCCTGTGAGATGGTCCCTCCTGGGCATTTCCAAGGTGAAGACAAGCATCCCCGGCGCTGATGGGGCCGTTAGTAGAGATTAAGCAAGCTATTGCCCAGAGTTTCTGGGTGGGACCCATGGTTGGAGTAGGCACCGAGGCGAGAATTATCGAGTCCGCTGACCATGGCCCAAGACCCTGCCGCGTCGGGAATCGAACCCTGGTCCCGGGCTGACCTCTGCTTCCGGGTCTGCCGCCTCTAACCAGTGAGCCACACCACTCCATAGCGCTTGAAGTTAGGGGCCCTTAGTCCGCCCCCCCCCCCCCCCCCCCACTTCTCGACTGGGAGTTGCAACTTGTGTAGAACAATACAGTGCATGCCTTTATTCCAAAGGAAGCCCCCAGTATTGCATGTACGTTATGAAACGTGCTCTGGGATGTACCCACTGGAATATTGTGGCAGCCTTATCATTGTATATAATTATTCTCTACCCTGAACCGTGAGGGGCAGAGTTCTCCAGAATGCCATTTGGGGCCAAACTAAAGTAATGGCTCTAGTAAGGTTGCGAGCTAGGAGATCTTGTGTGGCATGGTAACTATTGATGCCCAGATATCGAAAGGTGCGTGGTTCCCAATGGAGAGGATGGGAGTTCACCAGTAAGTGCTGTTGCGGTCATTCTGGGTGAATCGGGAACAGGCAGGACTTAGACCAGTTCACTCCCAAACCAGCCCAGAAATCCATCAGGATATCCGTAATCCTCGATATACCGTTACAGATGTAAATCAGTAAGTCATTAGCATACAGGGAAACAGTATGTGTCATCCCTTCTAGTGGTGTTCGCCATGCCTTGTCTTGGTGCCAAAGCCTTTGTGCCAAAAGCACCATTGCCGAGGAGAAAAGGAACAGAGTGAGCGGGCATCCCTGGCGGGTACCTCTTTTCACCAGGAAAGGAGGAGAAATACATTGCCCGATCTTCACTCGAGCAGTGGGCTCTGCATAGAAGAGTCTAATAAGGTTTTGCAACCTGCCAGTAATGCCCATAGTTGGCGTCAAAACATAAATTCTATTGAACGCCTTTTCTAAATCCAGCACTATACATTTAGCTTTGGGTGGGGGCCAACTCCAGCACTGGAAGTCTGCAAATATTCAGAGTAGTGGATCTGCCTGGGGTAAAGCTGTTTCGATCTGGGTGCACCAGGTGGGAAAGGTGTTCTAGCAGTAGCCCAACAAAGTTTTAACTTAAGATTTTGTAGTCTGTCCCGAGCATAGACAGAGGGCAGTATGATGTCACCCCTAGCAGATCTTTTCTGGGTTTAGGGAGGGATGCAAGTAGCACCTTGTGGAGCGTTGGTGGAAACCAACCTTCCATTAACACTGTCTGATCCAGTTCCATGAGCGGCCAAGAGTTCCTTATAGAACGTGCTTGGCATACTGTCCACTACCGGCGTATTTATCTTAGCAGCGTCCCTAATGGCACCTTGAACTTTCTGTACTGTTAGAGGCACGTTAAGTTCCTCTCTACTGCTGGGGACAATGACCAGTAGTATTATCTTGTCAAGGAAGGCTCGAGCATGGGCCCGGCGATCCACTAGGTGGAAAGGGGGGAGGGGGGATTAGAACCAATCAATTGGCCATGATGCCAGTGTATTGCAGTGGGAAGTGCATGCGCCTGCCCCTTAAGGCCTCCTAGAGATGTTTCCACTCTGACCAAGGGGCATATTAACAATGGCTGTGCTTACCGATAATTATGTTATCGCAGGCCATCTCTGGCATTTATCGCCCTGGTAGAGCGTAATTAACAACGTGTTACTCCAGGGCAATAACATTTCCAGAGATAGCGAGGTTATCGCCCTTTTGCAGGGAACATTGCTGGTTTTCCAGCAATGTTCCCTGCAAAAGGGCAATAAGTTTGCTGATACGACCCACAGGGTCGTATCAGCATAATCCACCCCTATATTAGGGATGGCAAAGTCAGGATTTTAGCAAACGTTCGATTTTGGAAAAAACAGTAGTTTTCGCCAAAATCTAATGTGTGCTAAAATCATGTGGGCTGCCTTGTAAATATCGCAATGTAAACATCAGCGACATTTGCAAGGTAGTCCATCTGGGGTACGCCCAGTAACGCCCACTTTCCATCACATTGGAGATGCAAAGGGAGGCTTTGGGAAAAAGGGTGCTAACGTGTGATTATGCATGTTAGCACCCTCTTGTAAATAGAGCACAGGTTTTATCAGCCAAAAAAGCGGAGATAAAGCCCTTGTAAATATGACCCTATGTTTCTATGAAGGTCCGACCCTGCACCCACAACCGCATGAATACATTGGCCCCCAAGCACTACCTTCAATGCTTCTCATTCTATTGATCTGGAGGTGGTACTACCACCGTTATCCATTAGATAATTGAACAGCACGTCGCTAGTCGTGTCCCTGAATATGGGCCTTCCAACATAGCTGGCTGTAGTCACCACATGTGGAACGGTGTGTGCGGTGCCTCCCCATCATGGTATAATTAGAGTGGATTATGGTCTGTGAATGTCTTCCCTAAGTATTCGGTGTGTGACCTGCAGTTGGGTGGGTGGATGACAATGTGTGATCTAGGTGCACGTGGAGGGCCTGCGGGACAAATAATAAGAGTGTTCCCTAGACATCGAATTAAGGGTGCACCAGCTATCCAATAGCGACCAGTGCGTGAGCCATTGGGAAAGACGGGCAGCAGAGGTTACAACAGGGGAGGTTGGCAACGGAGGATGTAAGTGATGTAGTTGCAGGCGTAAGACACATTAGAAGTCGCCACTGATGGCCCAGGAAATATGCACCCATCAGGTCAGGGCAACGAAGAGCCGTAAAACACACAAGATGATGGACGGAATGTTGCACAATGGCAAAACATTCACCCCCAGTCACAGATCAGGGTTTAATCCATCGTTATTTTGCTCACCTAGCCACCCCAGTTCAGACATGGCCATATGCAAATCAGTCTCTGCCCTGTGCCTCATGGGAACAGTCCAGCCCGAACTGCCAAGTCATGTCTTCCCTGGACCGGAATCAAGCATCCTAGGACCGGTTTCTGGCTATCAGCCGTCTTCAGCCAGGATAGCTTGACTCCAGTGGCTTAGTGAGCACAGGACCCACATCTGGGCATACCCTTCCCACATCGGGTGAACAGCAAAACACACAAGATGATGGACGGAATGTTGCACAATGGCAAAACATTCACCCCCAGTCACAGATCAGGGTTTAATCCATTGTTATTTTGCTCACCAAGCCACCCCAGTTCAGACATGGCCATATGCAAACCAGTCTTGGCCCTGTGCCTCATGGGAACAGTCCAGCCCGAACTGCCAAGTCAGGTCTTCCCTGGACCGGAATCAAGCATCCTAGGACCGGTTTCTGGCTATCAGCCGTCTTCAGCCAGGATAGCTTGACTCAAGTAGCTTAGTGAGCACGGGACCCACGTCTGGGCATACCCTTCCCACATAGGGTGAACAGCAAAACACACAAGATGATGGACGGAAAGTTGCACAATGGCAAAACATTCACCCCCAGTCACAGATCTGGGTTTAATCCATCGTTATTTTGAACACCAAGCCACCCCAGTTCAGACATTGCCATATGCAAATCAGTCTTGGCCCTGTGCCTCATGGGAACAGTCCTGCCCGAACTGCCAAGTCATGTCTTCCCTGGACCGGAATCAAGCATCCTAGGACCGGTTTCTGGCTATCAGCCGTCTTTAGCCAGGATAGCTTGACTCCAGTGGCTTAGTGAGCACGGGACCCACGTCTGGGCATACCCTTCCCACATAGGGTGAACAGCAAAAACACACAAGATGATGGACGGAATGTTGCACAATGGCAAAACATTCACCCCTAGTCATAGATCTGGGTTTAATGCATCGTTATTTTGCTCACCAAGCCACCCCAGTTCAGATATGGCCATATGCAAATCAGTCTTGGCCCTGTGCCTCATGGAAACAGTCCAGCCCGAACTGCCAAGCCATGTCTTCCCTGGACCGGAATCAAGCTTCCTAGGACCGTTTTCTGGCTATCAGCCGTTTTCAGCCAGGATAGCTTGACTCCAGTGGCTTAGTGAGCACGGGACGGACGTCTGGGAATACCCTTCCCACACAAATGTCTGTTTTTCTATCAAAGTCTTTAAGCATAAGATTAGCACAGTGCTGTAGAAATGGCAAAATACTTTATCTTTTTCTATCTCGGCGTGGATGGCACTGTGCTAATCCTATGCTTAAAGACTTTGATAGAAAAACAGACATTTGAGGTGAGCAGATCTAGAGTGTCGCTGGTGTTGAGAGTGCTCTAACAGGAGCTGCTTTTCACCTAAATTGGAGAACTACCCAGAGTTCTCTCCTCCTTTTTTTGCATAATTTATGCGTCACTCTATACCTGAAAGGGTTTTGTTTTTTTACTTTTACTGGGTGCTCCCTTGTGTCTGGACAAAGGTATACCTCTCTGAAGAGCTCTAATTTGAGCGAAACACTGTCAGGGGTTGCTTTTACTCATTTCAGGTTGGCTTGAGTTGGTATTTTACCAATTTAAAGCTGTAATACTGTGTCTGGAGTGATAATTGGCTTTTGTCATTTTACAGCTCGGCAAGGACAGCACTGAGCTAGTCCTATGCTTAAAGACTTTGCTGTAGAAATGGCAAAAGACTTTCTCCTTTTCTATCTCGGCGATGATGGCACTGTGCTAATACTATGCTTAAAGACTTTGATAGAAAAACAGACATTTGAGGTGAGCAGATCTAGAGTGTCACTGGTGTTGAGAGTGCTCTAACAGGAGCTGCTTTCCACCTAAATTGGAGAACTACAAAGAGTTCTCGCCTTCTTTTTTGCATAATGTATGCGTCACTCTATGCCTGAAAGGGTTTTGTTTTGACTTATACTGGGTGCTCCCTTGTGTCTGGACAAAGCTATACCTCTCTGAAGAGCTCGAATTAGAGCGAAACACTGTGTCAGGGGTTGCTTTTACTCATTTCAGGTTTGCTTGGGTTGGTATTTTACCAATTCAAAGCTGTAAAACTGTGCCTGTAGTGGTATTTGGCTTTTGTCATTTTACAGCTCAGCAAGGACCGCACTAAGCTAGTCCTATGCTTAAATACTTTGCTGTAGAAATGGCAAAAGACTTTGTCCTTTTCTATCTTGGCGTGGATGGCACTGTGCTAATCCTATGCTTAAAGACTTTGATAGAAAAACAGATATTTGAAGTGAGCGGATCTAGAGTGTCGCTGATGTTGAGAGTGCTCCAACAGGAGCTGCTTTCCACCTAAATTGGAGAACTACCCAGAGTTCTCCTTCTTTTTTGCATAATTTATGCGTCACTTTATGCCTGAAAGGGTTTTGTTTGAACTTATACTGGGTGCTCCCTTGTGTCTGAACAAAGCTATACCTCTCTGAAGAGCTCTAATTAGAGCGAAACACTGTGTCAGGGGTTGATTTTACTCATTTCAGGTTGGCTTGAGTTGGTATTTTACCAATTCAAAGCTGTAATACTGTGCCTGGAGTGATAATTGGCTTTTGTCATTTTACAGCTCGGCAAGGACAGCACTGAGCTAGTCCTAAGCTTAAATACTTTGCTGTAGAAATGACAAAAGACTTTGTCCTTTTCTATCTCGGCGTGGATGGCACTGTGCTAATCCTATGCTTAAAGACTTTGATAGAATAACAGACATTTGAGGTGAGCAGAGCTAGAGTTTCACTGGCGTTGAGAGTGCTCTAACAGGAGCTGCTTTCCACCTAAATTGCAGAACTACCCAGAGTTCTCACCCTCTTTTTTGCATATATATATATATATATATATATATATATATATATATATATATATATATATATATATATATATATATATATATATATATATATAATACACAACAGTCATAAACAATCCAAGAGTGCCATCTACTGGCCTCAGAAGGTAAATTGAAACATCATACATTAGTACGATTGCCCAAATAAGCATAGAAAATGTTAAACAATTAATTATTTTTACAAAATTTTACATTTTATGAAAAAAACAAATCAGACAGACTTAACTTACCATAACCAAAGAAACAACTAATCTCTTCAAGTAGGTCAGTGTTTAGACAGGTCATTGTTTAGACTAGATAGTTGTAAATGCATTAGTGGTTTAGACCGGATCATTGTTGCGGGATCGTGGTTCAGGCCCCTCGTTGTTAAGGAGTAGTGGTAAAGATTGTTTCCCGTCTGCAGTATGTGGAGACACGTCGAGCAGGACTACTGATGTAGCGCAACCTATTGAGACACTGGAGATGTCCTCAGAGAGTGTGTCCTCTGGAGCGGCTTTTCGACCACAATGTAGTAGCAGCCGACAGCCTTGATCTGTTCCTCATAGGCTTGCGCCGGGGTAGGAGCACCATTGACTCTAAAGTTCCAATTTTCGTTTGCCACGTTATTGGGTTCTGTGCGTCTGTGGCCGTGGTGTCTGTTTTAATGGCACTGCAGACTCGTATCGGTGCGGCTCTACCCAATCCCAGGCATCCGCCAGTTCTGTAAAGAAGTAACTGGGTCCGTTAACCATGACCTTCAACTTGGCCGGGAATAACTGTGAGTAGGTGAGGCCTGCTGTATGTAGACACTTCTTTACTCCCACGAAGGAAGCTCTGCGGCATTGCACTGTCAACGTGTAGTCAGGGACCAGAAATATATGAGCACTCTCATATACAATCGGCTCTGTCGAACGAACCACTTGCAGAATGATTTCTTTATCTCTGTAGTTAGTCTGGCTACTACTGGTTGGAAGGGGACTCCCCGTGGTAGCTGTCTTGCTGGTACCCGGTGGGCTCTCCCCACAAGGTATTGCGCTGATAGTTCCACAGACACCACGGTCTCTGCGCCAGCCACTGCTCAAACAACAACACCAGGTCCGCACCTTCGGGGAAGTCTACGATCCCAAGATTGTTACTGCGAGATCACCCTTCAGAGTCTTCCACCCTGAGCTGAAGTTCACGCACCTCTGCCTTTAGTGACTTAAGCTGTCCTTCCATGTCGGACACCGTGAGCTGAAGGTCTTCTAATGTGCTCTCCGCTCGCTGGCTGCAAGTTTCCTTTGATCATCACGTTGTAGACCCACCTCAACTGCCACTGTGTCGACTCTGCTTCGTAGGTCTTGCCAAGTTTCAGCTCAAGCTGAAAGGATATGACATAATTTGGCATCTGCGAATGGGCCAGCAGACGATGTCGTCTTTTCTATCTAGTCAGTGGATCACACATCCAAGTGTCCCATCACTTGGGAGCCCAACATTGCCCCATTTCTCATCAATAATGCAGCCTATCATACAATGGATCCCAACAATAGTGAGCGAGCAGGTCCCAAGAGGAGGGAATCATGCTTCAGGCAGTGTCTATGATCTATGGGCCTGCCTGACCCCCATCTGCCACTTCAGTTTCCTCATGGCGGGGCAGCAGATGCAGTCCAGGTAACTCAATGACAACTCTGCTGTTGACCTCCGATGGGATCTCTGTTAATCTGCAGAAGTGTGAGTCAGATGGGGATAGTGGCAACACGATGATGCAGTAACGCACCTTGTTCAGAACTCTTGAAAGTGGTAGGCAATGTACAGGAAGGGCGTGGTTAGTTGCAAAGGAACACCTGCATGCAATCTGACTGGAGTTTCCAGTCGTCTTCAGCCTGTGAACTGTGTCAGGACCGCCTCACCCCTCAAGCCCAAGTTTAGCATGTTAAGGGAGTCATGAGCAGTCCAGCTCCCTCCAGGGTGGGCTTCAGAGACTGGCAGGAGGGAGAAGAGTAGGCATAGATCAACAGTGTTGATGCAAAGCAACGGGGAAGGAGCTAAGGCTCTGGGAAGAGGCAGATTCATCCCCCAGTCAACGTATGAGGTGTAAAACTCCCCCACAACTACTGCAGTTGGTCCTGGGTTAATTGAGTCTGCCAGAAGAACCCCACTCAGGTGCTAAGGAGTGCAGCGATACATCACATGTTCCTCATGTGAACATTACACCCACAGTGGTGGTTGTCACTGACTCGCCGCAGGTATTCAACTGGTGGAGCACACGTTGGGGTTGGCAAGTGCTGACAATGAAGCGCTACTCTCTGCACCAGTAGCATCAAAGCAATTTTTTGGGGGGTGAGGCGGGTTAGATGGCTACTCTGAGGGGGGACAAATGTCAAGGAAATAAGGGGGAGGTGGGAGGGGGCATAATCAGCAGGTGGTTCAGGCCATTAGGTCAGTTACCTGAATGTTGCTGGGCCCACTTTCTAGTAATGTTCAGTCAGACAGGCTTCCAGTAGATCACAGGCAAGAACAAACCATTGCCGCCGCCATTCAGGGCAGTGTTAAAGTACACAAGCTCCCCCCAGCCAGAGAGAGCATGGCAGGAATAGATGGCGGGGTGCAGCCTCTCAGGAGTGAAGGTGCCCATACCGAGGTGCCGGAAACCGCTCAGTCCAAGCAGCCGCCCAAAATCAGCCGGGCCCTGGGGGATCATTCACAGTGTGTGACATCTCCAAGGTCCTTGAAGGAGCACAGGCCCCCGTTGTCTCAGAGGTTCACTGGGCAGCTCCAATGTTGCATAGATGATAGAGACCATCTCCAAAGTCCACTTAAGCCGCATAGGCGCGGCCCTTGACCTTGACTAGCCCAGAGGTATGCCGTGCAGTCGCAGGTGGATATTGAGCGGGACAGCTATCTCCCGGCAACTCCGCTGGTCCAAACACTGCTCAACTGGCATCACATATTCCCCACAACACTAGCCCCAACTAAGAAGGCTGTCACAGGTCAGATTGAAGTGAGGAGCGCCAGATCATGGGTTGTCAGTTGGAGCGGTCTTAAAACTCGATCTCCATCTTGATGCGTTCGGCCACAACCCCATCCACCCCACACTGTTAACTTAGCATAGAAGTGGGCTAATACAACAAGCTGGCAGCACTCTTGGAACCACGATCTAGGAAAATGTATACTAAGATCACTTGTGTCACTACTTTTACACCCAACTCAAATTGGGTGCAAAAAATCATACACAAACATATGTCTATCCTACAAATGGGCTTGTTGGATATTCCCACACCAAAGTTTGCTTTCAAATGGACCCACAACTTCAGAGACATGTTAGTACCCATTAGACGATGGAGGGTGCCCAGAATCGAACAGCGTCCCCTCTAAAACCTTCCTCCTATCACCGGTCATCACCCATGTGGTTTGCGTGGGTTCTGCCATCTAAATGAAGTTGGTAAAGAAATTGTGCTACACTCTACTCACACTTGGACACTTAAAAACCAAAACCACACTAACCGCAACACCAAAAATTGTGTGTACATGATTACATGCCAGTGTGCCATGAGATACGTTGGCATGACAACCAGACAAGTTAAGGTGAGGGTCACAGAACATTAGAGTGGTATCCAATGTAAGAAGACTACCACTAAGATGGGCACACATTTCCTTACCAAAAACCACACTCCAGATAATTTTCACTGAACTGTCCTAGCAACACATCACAACATGAATAAACAAGCCTTTTTTGCCAAGCCACACATTCCTAGTATCAACTATGACATTCCGTGGAGAGAACTTGACAACTGACTGATACTATGCATATAAAAGTCTCCACCGACAAAGGTATGGACCTGATTGACTGTACCTGCGTGCATCTGACTTCCAAACCTATCTTAGCGGCACAGTATTTTCTATATAGTACCTTCTGAGAATTGGCCTTCAGCCTAATGCTCTGTCCTCATTCACTACTCCAATACACCACCTCCCTATGCAGACATCTGGCTGCATTCATATGGGATATTTCCCACACCGATGACGATTGAAGATTTAATTGGGCTCCTCTGCACTGCCCATGACACCATTATAGGACTTTCTGCCATTATGGTGTCCCCTTGGCCACTCTAATCAATGTTAACTGGGACATCCCTCTTTGGTTGGGGGCACCATGGCCTGTCTGTGATAGTCACTATGGGAGTATTGCACCCTCGATATCTATGATGGCCTGTTTACTATTAATATCTGTGAGAAGTTAGTCAATTGGGATGTATTACACTTTTATATTTATGCCACTTTGTATCAATTAAGAGAGATTCTCTACATTTATCTTAGCACTCACACCATTATATCATGTGAGCCGCTCTCCACATATCGCACTGACTACAGCGTAGACCTTTAAAAACATTTCCCTGGCGCTCCAACCCAAGATGATGGACCACGCGGGACACTGTATTTTTTCTTTTCTTTATCAAGGCTGCGGGCAGCCGACGTGCCCCTGTCTGACTCTTTCTACTCATGCGAGTGGACCACCCGCATACCGCAAAAGCTCGCAAGTAAAGCTTAAACCATTCACAGCAGTCCCACTGCACTCCAACCTAAGATGGTGGACTGCTCGGGACGCTGCATTTATTGCTCTAGTCCTCGGGTGGCAGACACACCCCTGCTCTGGCCTAACTCGTGTAGTAACTCGTTTTTCCTCCACACCTGCTCACAATTACGACGCCGGGTCCTCATGGCAGAAGTTAAACTTCCTTCCTGGCGGCCATACCACCTCCAGTGTTGTGGAGTGGGGTAGATTGCCAGATGGATACTGTGAGTACTAGGTAGGATTCCCTACTTAAATTGTGCACTTCTGGTTACCTCTATTACTATAATGACAATTTATGCCTGTCTCCCATTAGTCTCATCTCCACTGCTTGCGCGGTCCTCTGCTAACTCCTAGGGGGCAGGTTTTTACTCAACTAGGGTAAGATCATCCGCTACGGTGGCTCATTATTGCATTTTTACTTGAATATAACATTTTGATATTTACCTATATACTGCATTTATTTACAAGTGAAATTTTGGGGTTGTGTATATTTTGTTGTGTGTACCACGTGCCTGTGTGTTTGTCTTTACATGTTTGTCGGGCATTGCAGCACTGACCCAAGGAGGAGTTGCCTGATGATGAAGCATTTATATAGGAAAACACCGGTTCCAGTGGAAAAATAGTCCAACAATTTAAGCAATACACATGCACAATGGCTATAAGTTTGTAAGGGACCAAGTAATGTCTGGAGACAAAAAGGACTCTGCACAGTTTGTTCGTCTACCGTTTTTATAGATACACACAGATGGTATAAATCACTTTCTTAAATTCAAAAAGCTGTTTACTTTGTGCGGTGTGTCCCCAAGCGAAACATAGAACCATAAGTAACTATATACAGTGAACAGTTTTAAAAGAGCGACCATTCAGTTGTACATGGTGAAGAGCCTAAGTGTATGGTGACACTGGCTATGTAATGGTCCTTCTGTAAATTTTACAGCAAGGACCATTACATAGCCAGTGTCACCATACACTTAGGGTCTTTACCATGTATAACTGAATGGTCGCTTCTTGTATTTATGGAAACCTCTTATAAAACTGTTCACTGTATATAGTCACTTATAGTTCCATTTTTCACTTGGGGATAAAACACACATTGTGCAGGTGTATTGCTTAAATTGTTGGTCTATTTTTCCACTGGAACCGCTGTTTTCCTATATAAAACTATTACCCTGGTTCTCTGTGAGTAGGGTTCCCCGGTATTCAGTAGTGATGATGAAGCATGGCACTGGTAGAGGGGCATTGCAGCGCTGACCCAAGGAGGAGTTGCCCGATGATGAAGCATGGCACCTATGTGGGTGTGTAAGGGCTCTTGTTTCTGATCAATCCGATCCCTCTGATCTACTTGATCAGTCCTTTCCAACCTACTGACTCGCTCTTTCTTCTCCTCCAGTCTGTATAGGACCAGCATACCTTCTGTGGATACATTCTGTGGCTACAGCCTTAACCACATAACTGTGGGTTTACATTTGCCACATAGTTTGCAGATTTTACCAAAATGTGTCTGCTGAAAAAGGTGAGGGCAACACTGCCAGAAAATCGGCCACATAATTTGCCTTTTTTGCCACATACCTTTGATGGTCATGCCTTATACTGTTAATGGCCCTGAAGATGGTGGACCTCTGGGGTCAGTCATATTGTATTGTAATTGCATTTATATAGTGCTTACTACCCCTGACGAGGTGTTGAATCGCTTTTATCGGCGAGTAGCACGCTACTCCGGAACCCATAAAGGATTAGTGATGAATTACATATGATGAAACCTGTATTTTGTACTGGGAGCTATTAAATATTTCTCATATTTCACAGCCGCCTGTGAAAAATTTATTTTATACTTCTATATTTTATGCTATAAAAGCACCCAATATGATTTATCTTTCTACGTGTGTGTGTGTATATAAATATAAATATATATACACGTCATTCCTATTTTTTCACAGACATTAACATTGAGAGAATGTCGTCTTTTTACACATTCAAACAAGACTCCCATCTTTCAAAAAATGAGTGTGTACATTTTACTATATTTGTGCCTATTTTGCTAAAGAACGTTAGCAGCAAATTGCACTTAAAGCTGTTTTCCCTATCTGAAGCAGTGAACAGTTTACAGTGACGGCTCCTCGAGGGAGTGCTGTGGGGCAGAGGGGCGGGGGAGGGGAGGGGCAGGGTGGTAAACTCCGGCATAAGCCGTACGGAGTTAAGTAAATAAATATATAAATAAAACGAATTACATTGTGCGCGCTGCATTGCATTGCTGCATTGAGGCGTGCGCAATGTAATTCGTTTTATTTACTTACTTAACTGCGTACGGCCGAGTGCCGGAGTTTACTACCCCCCTACCCTGACCCTCCACCGCCCCACCACACCCCACCTTCCCGCAGCACTCCCTCGAGGAGCCGCCACTTTTCTCCTGCCAGCAGGTTGTTCACAGAACACTGCAGAGCTAGGGGCCTCACAGATACACTTCTCCAGCTGCAACTGAAAGGGTTAAATCTACACACGTTTGAACTTACTTTTAAATTAACCAGTAGTTTTATGATGTTTAGCAATCCTAGTAGGGTGCGGAGATGGTCCAGGCCTGCCAATTGCTGTTGCTTGGTGCTTTTATCTTTAATTTCAGTTCCTGGCCACCAAGGGGCAGCACATTGATTTATTAGTTTGGATGACAGTCAAAAGGCGAGAGAATATGCAGTACCAATTCACACCTTGTAAACACTAATTTATCAAGTTTCAGACAACCTGCTTCTACCATTGGAAATTGTTGGCTATCTGGAATGACTCACCAACTATAATTAATAATAAGTAAGATCTCTAATTATCTATTGACAGTTACAAGCGCCAAGATTCCCGTTGGGTGATAGCTGCACTTGACAAAAATATATAATATTAATTATTATTTAAATTCTGATGTGTTTGAGCAGGCCAACACCACCTGTCCTTGAGTTACCTTTAATCAACGAATAGCAAGAAAATCCATCATCGTAAAAAACTAAATTACATTCACGGTTTGTTAGAGGGCTCTGAAGTTTTTGTACCAAAAGTCATTTCTTTTTTCATTCAACAAATCCAATTCATGACATTTTTGGCAAACTTAAAACATACAAAGCGCAGTTTCCCCATGCCACATAAAATGCCCAGAGAATATGTAGACAACAGGGGTCTGCTAAGTGGATGGCAGATCTGCAAAAATGAATAATAAGGGCAGTGGCCAATGGTGGTCAAACTACCTCCATTTCTCCTCCTTGCTCAAAGGTAGTTGGTGGAGTCACATCTTACGGCTCAGTCTTAAGTCCCTTTATATTACATGGGAAAAATAGAACGTTCAATATTGTACCACTTTTTACTGCTGAAGTATGCCAAACACAGAAGACGTCAGAGGCCACACCAACCAGATTAAGACAAGTCACTTAAATTGTGAAACTAATCATAAAAAGTTACTTTACATTTTCTCTTCATTGAGCGAGTGCCCTTATTGCATTTCAATTCCATATCAGTTCAATAACACTAGCCATGCTTTTTGAGTCGAGCCTTTTCTTGCTTATTTTTATCATTTCTACAGAAAATGTATATCGGCTGAAATATTCAGAGGAAATATTGCTTCTGTGGAGAGCTTCTGTGGAGAGCTTCTATTCCAGTTCTGCTTGCTCCTCTGTAGTGAGCTCCTTCCAAACTTGGCCCGATGGAAACTGATATTTCTGTACAGATTCCTCCTTCATTTCTGTCGAGTATCCAGGCTCCTAGGTAGACACACAGATAAAGGAAACATTAACAATTAATCTGTTATCATAAAATTAAATACATCCGAACCCCATCTCTTAATATGCATTGTTTGGAAAGTATGTATATAAAAATTTAAAAACATATGTATGAACTATAGTTTTTGTTATTTACACAAAATACATTCATTTATTTTGTGGGCAGTATTCATTTGAGCAAGAGCAAATTTGCTCCAAAGCCAACTTGAGATTTATTTTCCAGTTATGTTGCTTTGTTTAAGACAGAAAGCATGTTTCCTCAGTCCAGATTCAAACTCTAATCAACAAGCGCGTTAAGATTTTCTTTTGTTTGCAAATGTATTTTCTATTATTGCCCACAGCATACAAATGGTAACCGTTCAAGATTTATATAGATCTAGATAGACACACACATATAAAATGGATCAAACAATATCTACATTTACCCCAAATCACTTCCTATTTCACCCTCAAGCAAAATAACATTTTTCAAGATGCATGGTAAGTATCAGTTTTTCCCATTTCTCTGAGGTAGTGGATTTGGATTTTACAATAATCTAGCCAAAAATAAATAGTAGGTGATAATCTACTCAGGCTCTTTCAGTCCTAACATTGCCACTTTAGCAGAAATAGTATTACTTTTGCCCACGATTGTTCCTCAATAGAAGTTAAAAAATACAGCTCCTTTTTACAGTGCAATATTTTACGAAATTTGCGGGGAAAAAAGTTACATGAAAAGTCATAATTTTTAATAGCGGCAAATCAACACGTAAATTGAGCATAGGATGAATTATCCGTCTAAGGTACATGAAAGATGGCAAACGAAATGGTTTACAAAGTCAGCAAGTACCCATCCCACATTGAATGCTTCCATTTCTTACGATAATGGCATTACTCCTAGTCCTACTCCCTCGCCTTCCTTCAGTACAATTGAGGCCCCGCCTCCCACCCAGACCCACCCCCGGCATAAAAACTCTGCCCGCCCCCACCTCCACCTGTACACAAACAAGCCGAGCTAGCACTCAGTTGAACCGCACCGGGAGGGAGGGAGGGTCCTTGAAGGAAGGCGAGGGAGTAGGACTAGGAGTAATGCCATTATCGTAAGAAATGGAAGCATTACCTCCCGTCCCTCCCTCGCCTTCCTTCAGTACAATTGAGGACATAGCAAGCAGAAGAAAACAGGGACGGACAACTGAGTGACAAAGAACACAAAACAGTGCCCAAAACACAGCAGATCAACATCCCTGGCCTCGCAAAGAGGACAAGACACTGAGGCCCGAACCCCCACCAGAGGAAAAGCCACCAAGCCTGCGGACCGAAACCAACAACCCCACGGAGCGGGGGAAGGCAAACAACTGAGTCGGACCAAAGCGAACAAACAGAGGCCACCACCCGGAAGGACACCACAACCAGCAGGCACCACAGCAAAAGAGGCCGGACAGCCAAACTGAGCAAACGAGACTCCACAGCCAAGGAAGGAGCAGGACAGAACACAGGCAAAACCACCCCATGACAGAGCGAAAACGCCGAGCCACCGGAGGGACAAGGGACGGAACCGGACCCAAAACCAGCAGAACCATACAGAAGGGAACGCAGAAGACAGGGCCCAAACACCCCCAAGCGCCCCGCAGGGGCAACAGCAACCAAAAAACAAGGCCCAAAAGCCTAGAGTCGCAACCCAAGTCCCCAAGGAGCCCAAAGGGCGGACCGGATAGGACTTCCAACACAAGCAGCAAAGACCCCGAAGGGAAGGACACGACGGGGCGGGGAATCAAACACACCAGACCCGGTAAAGAAAACCAGGCAACAGACCCCAGGCAACATGCAAGGAAGCCAGCAGCACCAAGAAGCAGGAAAGCCGCCCCCTGCACCTGCAGAGGAGCCACCGACAATCCCAGAAGAGCCCCAGAAGGAGCGAACCGCTACACAAAAAGGAGGCCAGCACCATGGGAACAACACCAGAGCAGAACCCCGGGCCGAAAGGGCCAGCAAACACAAAGCACAGGACAGCCGAGAGGAGGACCGACGGGAAGGCCGCAATCCACCGCCAGCCGCCCGAGAACCCCCAACCCAGCCAAGGCCAGCCGCACAACCGCCAGGCAGCAGGGGCAAGCCCCGCACAGAACCCAGGGGAAGGGCACGGAACATCAAAGGGCACGGAACCACAGGAAGGAACCCTCACTGAGCGCAACACAACCCGGACAGGAGAGGAAAACAAGGAGCCCAAGGCCAACAGGGAGCAACCAACCCCCGATAACAGACCCACAGGGCCCGCACCAGAAACGCCCAGAGCAGCAGAAAAGCAGCGAGGGGGAAGGGGAAGGCACACAGAAAAACCCAGAGGCCAAGGAGAGGGCCAGCCGCCGACCACCCCAAGACCCGGGCCCCCGGCCCAGAGACCAGAACCGGGCCACCCAGGTGCCGCAACAGGACCACCACAGGGAGGCCCCAACGACCCCCCAACAGGCCGGACACAGGGAAGGAGTGAGAAAACCCCAGGAGGAAGGAGGGACCCAGCACCACAGAACAGCCAGCACACAGGCCACCCGCCAAAGGCAGAGAGCAGACAGCCCCAGCACCCAGACCAGAGTCCACAGACACAGGACACAGGACGCAGGAAACCAAGGATCAAGGACCAGAACCTGGACCAACCCGACCACGGCATAGGACTAAGCCACCGGACGACAGACAGAGCCAACACCCACGGACCCCGCAGAGAGCCCCGAAAGGGCACCAGGGCAAGCCCGAATGCCACAAATCCGTCAGCAAGAGGACCCCCGGGAGACCAGCAGGAACCAGAACCGGAACCCAAACAGAACCCAGCAAAGCCAAGAATAGGCTGGCGACCGAAGCCACCACAAGCGGAGCCGGAGGAGCCAGTGAATACCCATCCAGAAGGCAACAGCGGCCGAGCCACCAGGAGAGCACCCCCGGGGACGGACCGACAAGGGCAGCAGGGACAACAGACCCCGGAGACCAACCCAACAGGAGTCTGACGGAGAAGAAGGAAACGAGCCCAGAGAACCAGAAACACCACAGAAGCCAGGCGCCCCAGCACCTGCAGCCACAGGACTGCCGAGGAGCCCCCGGGACCACAAGGCCCGAACCCACGAAGGAAGAGAGACCAGGCGCCCGCCGGACAAGGGACCAGGGCCGAGCAAAGCCAGAAAACCAGCACAGACAGGGGACCAGGGAAGACAAACCCCGGGACACCAAAAACCCGACCACCAGAAGAACCATCCGCAAGAGGATGACCACAGAAGGAGGAAGGAAAATCCCCGCCGCAAGAAGGAGAGCCACAAGAGCACCCACACAAGCGGGAAGACCCAGGGCAAAGGACTGAGGCTTAAGGGGAAGGACGCCACACGGAACACGAGCAGAGCCCGCGGAAAAGCCGCCCGAAAGGCCAACACACGGAAGGGAACCGGCCGAAGCCAAGAGCAGACCCCCAGGAGAACCGGAACAGGCACAAAGCCGCCGGACACCCCAGCCCCAGCAAAAAATCGGGCCGAAGCCAGGAGCAGACCCCCAGGAGAACCGGAACAGGCACAAAGCCGCCGGACACCACAGCCCCAGCAATAAAACGAAGCGGGCCCCAAACCCGAGCCCCACCGACAGGAACCCAGCAGAGGGAACAAGAGGGAACAAAAGGCAAGCAAACAGGACACCCAGTCCAGGAGAGCCACCCAGCAGGAACCGGAGACGGGCACCGGCAGAGGAACCCTCAACGAACCGGAGGAACCGGCACCAAGCTGACCCAGCACCCATGAACCACCGCACACAGGACCCCGTCAACAGAAACGTCCCGCAGACACAGAGGAGGAAAAGCCAAAGACGACCACCCACTGACAGGGAATCGACCAGACAGCAGTGACAGGAACCCAACAGGGCACGGCACCCAGAAAAGGAGGCAGCAAGCCAGGGCGAACTAAAGGCCAAAACCTTGAACACCCGAAAGCCAGAGGAGACACCCACAGCGGGGAGAACGGAAAGGCCCCAGTGCAAGGCACGCGGGAAAGGCAGAACGCCCCATCCCAGGCAAGGCAAACAGAGGGCCAAGGTGGCGACACCCAGCCACCACGAGCCGCCAACTCCATGAAACCCAACATCAAGGAGGGCACAGAAGAAGCAGAGAACAGGCCAACCAGCGCCACAGCAGCAGCCAAGCAGAACAACGGACCCACCAAGCAGCACGGCCAGGACAGAGTCCGGCAGCACAACAGGAGGAAAGGGGCGACCACCACCAAGAAGCAAAGCCACTGGAGGAAGAGAGGGATGAGTAGCACAGAAGCGAAACCCCAGACACCAACTAAGCGCGTAAAGAAACCTGAAAACCTTCCAGGACCAACACAGCGCAGAAGGAACACAGAGGGCAGAGGAGAGACCGCCACAGCACGACACATAGGCAACCGCCAGCCGGGCAGGCCATCGTGGACAGAGTAGCAAGGACAAGGTGCACAACAGTGGGAACAGCGTGGAAAAATACCACGCAGGGGCCAAACATGCCGCACCCACAGCACCACACACCACACCTGGCAAGAAGGTCAAGCCCTAACCAGAAGAGCCGGGAACAGCAAAGAAAGAACCCCACAGTTCCAGCCCGGCAGGAAAGAGCAAAGCCCCCCCCCATCCCCCGACCAGCGCAGGAGTCCAGCGAAAAACCATGACAAGAACCCAGAGCCCTACGCAACGCCAAAGGCGGCAGAAGGACCCCCCAAATCCCAGGAACCAGCCCAGAACAGGAGCTGCAGGACGAAGATGGGAGGGCACAGAAGCCACCCGCCGTACCCCAGAACACTGGACAGAGGAGCCTCATCCAAGTCAAGCAACAGAAGCAGACACGAGAGGCAGAACACCCCCACACGGAGCCCATGCGACCCGGGCACCCCAGGGGGACCGGAGAACCAGCAGTAGGGAAGAGGAAGCAGGCCCCAACAACACCCAGCGACCCAGGGGCAGACAAGCGCCAAGGGCACCACCCAAGGAAACATGGAGCAGTGGCCGGAGACTCACCCCAGGCAGCGAGAGCCCGAGCCACCAAAGGCACGAGAACAGCCGCCAAGCCACAGCACCAAGGGCCGCACCGCAGGGCATTAGAACCACCTAAGCAGGAAGAAAATAGGAAAAACGGGCCGAAACCCGCCCTACCTGGCCTCCGGGAAGACAGCATACCGGGAGGAGGCAGCCACACAGCCCGACCCGGAAACGCAGCCCCAGCCACAGGAGGACCGCCGGACACCACCGAGGATTCCTGAGCCACCGCTCCGCCCCCAAACCACGAGGGAGACGAGGAGAGGAGGCACAGCCAGGAGAACGCTGCAGAGGGCACCGCCGTAGCAGAGAACCAGACCGAAGACTCCCCGGCACCGCCACAGAGAGGAGCTGAAAGGTAAGTCTCACTAGGGAGACAGAAAAAAACAGGTGGAGGTGGGGGCGGGCAGAGTTTTTATGCTGGGGGTGGGTCTGGGTGGGAGGCGGGGCCTCAATTGTACTGAAGGAAGGCGAGGGAGGGACGGGAGGTAATGATGCTGTTGTCAACTGATATTTGCCTCTCTTGCCATTTTGTTAAAGTAAGAGATCACATCGTGAACAAAAATTGGGGTAGTACCATATTTTGGCGAGATTGATCCTGCTAACTACAGACGTTTCGTTTTCTCTCTTGGCAAGCGGGAACAGGCACGTTTACAAAAATCGTACTTCTTAAGTGTTAGACCGTTTCCCCATTTAGAAATCGAAAAACTGGATAATGATTCCAAATGTATAAAGTTGTTAAAATAATTCTAGGTAAAAATACTCCAACTATGACACAGTGCCAATAAATGTCTGCCAATGTCTGGAATGGCACTGTGCCATTTGCAGTGCCCTCTTTATCCTTAATTATCAAAGTTATTCAACAAGACACATTTCTCTCAAAGTTCCAATTCTGAGAAGGTCTTTCACATGCTGACCACACAAGAGAGGATTGTAGCTAAGAAAGCAGTGGGGTGAATCATTAAGGTATCAATTGTCATATGTCCAAATCTTCTTAAAAGTTCTTTCTAGTCACTCCCACTTTCTAAATTACTGTGTGGCTCATATTAAAAGAGAAGTCAGCAAAGTACTGAAGAGATTACCCCCCATTCAAAAGTATAAACATATTTGATAGTAGGTAGAGAGCTTGTGGACGGAATGGACCTTATAAGGAAAATATGAGAATGGGCCTTGGTGCAAATAATTAATAATCATTTGAAGGGCAAGACTAACAACATTTTTTCAAAAATGTTTGTATTCATGGCTAGCATGGAATAAATATAGTGCCCAGTACTGAAAGGCAAGACTGGTGTTCGATGATACACACAGTGTAACTATTAGGACCATATACCCAATTATCATAGCTTTTGGCAAGTAGTTGTTTGTTAGCTGTGAATAACCAGGCCAGATTTACCAGGCATATCCTGTGAGTTGTTGTGTATTTTACTCCTGTGTAAGATCTGATTTACCCATAACTCTCCAGAAGTTTGACCTGCTTCATCACAAAAAAATGTTTTGTGATTCACAAAGTTTAATTGTTAAGATTCTAAAGGGGGGTCATCTTTTCTTTGAAACTGATTCATTTCATAAAGAATGAGTCTTCTAGGTCTGCCACTTTCCCCAGAGTGTGTGGAATGGCCCAAGGCACCATACCTGCATGGTTTACCTCAACTTCTGTCTGGAGCTACCTTGATCAACAGTACCAGGTAGATGCAACTATACAACAGTAGGACTACGCATGGATCTAAGCTTTGCTTGGGCCTAGGGGTGTTTGTGAATCTGGTAAAAGTCAAAAGTTCTTGTAAACAATAGAAGGAAACCTGCAATGTGCAAACATAACTTTTAGTCTCATTCATTGTAAATCAGACTTGGCGATCATAACTCTACAGTCTTCCAAAACTTCTGTTAGGTATCCAAGCACTCTTTCACACCCAGAGAGAATGAGAGTTTTTGTTTATTTTGCCATTGCAAGTATTCCCAATCAACTCACCAACCATCCTACAGGAGTCTCTTTAAGAAAATAGAGGAGACACCTCACCCATCATTTGACGACATGCTTCGTGATGGGTGACTCCTCTCATCAGGGTAGGTAAGTACCACCCTAATGAACTCAACTAAACAGAATTCGGTAGCTCAAGATACATTTTCTTTTCTGGAAATTGTACGGTTCCAGTTAAAAATTAATATGGATAAATACCAGATATCTCTTTATTTTATGGTATCGTGTCATTGTTTAAATAAAAAAAAAATCTTACGCTGCATGTATTTTGAAACTTTATGGTTTCTACATCTGAAAATGTTGCCTACATGTTTCATTCCGAAATCAACATGCCCTTGTGGGTCACTTTGATTTTTTTCAGGGCTAGGACTCCCGGCCTTTCTCTCCCTCCTACTAAAGCAATCCACAGTAATCAAAAGTCTCTCCTACCGGTTTCCAGTTACTTAGGACCGGTAGGAAAAGCAAATGCAACATCGTAGGAAATTATTAAGACACTTCGGTTTGAATACAAAATTAATGTATGTGAGTAACCCATTTCTGTGATCACTGTACAGGCCTACTTAATCAAAGCCAGCCATGTACAAAAGACCCCTACCTGGAAACAGATGCACACATTGTAGCACCCTCTGGCCAGGCGTGGCCAGAGGGCTTAAATAAACGGGACAGGGTTGCCCGGGACTTCCGGCCCACATTAACTGTCAACCGGAGTGTGTGTCTTCTCTTTGCAGCGCACAGGCGGCGATAGCAGATCATGCCCCCCGACACTGGTGACGAGGATGGGCTAAGAAGACTCCGCCGCTCACCCAGCAAGAGTGACCTGTTCGACCAGGCCTGCCGGAACAACAGCGGGAAAAGCACTGGTCCAGCTAGTGCCTCCGCGTGTAAAGATCCGGGAAGACCTGCTCGGCCGAGCGAGGCTGAGAAGTCACCCGCCGGTGGCTACAGGTACAGCCAGACGTCCTGCTCCTGATCCACTAGTAGCGCCCCCAGCTCTTAACAAGGACGTGCTGGTGCTCCTGGTGACGCCCTGTAGAGCCTGCATCGAAATATAGAGTGCGCGCATGCGCAACAGTGCATCGTCAAGATCAGCCTGATTTCATCGAGGCGAAGCTCACGCTGAGGCCCAAGAGGCGCGCGTGCACAGCAGCGCTCTTCCATAAAACAGCCCACAGGACTCTCAGGCAACTAAATCACTGCAGAGGCATACCGCAAATGTGTGAGTGCGCACAGTTACACCCTAGCCAACAAGGGGATAATAACAAGCATTGGCACCACCAACTGCCAACAAAAATAAAAGCAACAAGCATTGGCAAAACCAACTGCCCTAGAGAACACAAGGCCAAAGAAAAATAAAGATCGTAACGGATGCAGATATCCTTAATAAACAAGGGCAGTCGGACCACACTCAACCATGACTGACCAAGCCGAAGCAGCAGCAGCTCTGCAGCCAGCGGCCCCTGCAGCACCAACAGTGCATGTGCACTCCCAAGTTAGATCACTTCCACCCTTCAGTGAACTGATTGATCCCGCCACCGCATCCCCGAGGTGGACCGTGTGGGTCGGCCGCCTAGACAACTATTTTGTCGCCACCAGAGAGACAGATGGGGCAGTCAAGAGGTCGCTGTTGTTACACTTCGCAGGGGATGAGATCTATAAACTTTTCACCCATCTGCCAAACACAGGAGCCCCCACAGACTGCAAAGCTGCGGTCAGGGCACTCAACGCCCACTTTGACTCCCAACTCAACCCAGACTACGAGCGTTTTAAATTGCGTCAAGCCTGTCAGAGGGAGGAGGAATCCATGGACGCCTTCCATGCACGCCTGGGGAAGCAAGCCAGCATATGCACTGAAGATGATCAAGCCAAAGTGGTACGGGCGCAGCTCATCCAGGGGTGCCTAAAAAAAACCCTGAGGACTCTCATCCATAGGCAACCCCGTATCACCCTAGAAGACGTGCTCGTCCTGGCACGTTCCCACGACCTGTCTAAAGTCAGAACTACAGCCATTGAAGCAGCGCTTACCACCACTACTGAACAAGCTGTGACGGTCAAGACAGAGCAAGTGGACGCAGCCCGCACCCCAGCTTGCGGAAATCGGGTACGGTGGCCCACCAGAAGACCGCAACAATAGCAGTGTGGCTACTATGCCAGGGAAGAACACGCTCCAAACGACTGCCCAGCAAAAGCCAAGACATGCGCAAAGTGTGGAATACCCAATCACTTTTCGAGTGTATGCCGAGGCGGAACACGGAACAGAGGGATCCCAGGACAAAGGCCACTAGCCAGATCGGTGAGACACCTCTCACTAGATGAACCAGACATGACACGGATGCCGAAGACAGCAACACAATATCAGCCATATATCGAGGACCCATCCACAGAGGAAGAAGAAGAATGTTACCTTATATCCTTTGCAAATGACCTCAAGCGGAGGCGGTGTTCTCAACCAACATGTGCCATTGAAATCGCAGGATCCCCCGTCACAGCCCTCATTGACACCGGAGCGTCGGTGAACGTCATGGGGAGCCAAACGCCACTTCCCCTGAAGGGGAAAATGACTGTTCAAGTGAGGTCAGAAAGTCACGACAATGTTTCGTGTGGTCAACAGGGAAGCAGATATTCTAGTAGGAAGCCACACCGCAGAAGACTTTAGCCTGGTGACGTTCGTAAATGCGGTAAAGACACTACAGACTGAAGAATTTCTAGAACTGTTCCTGCAACTATCAAAGGACTGGGGAGCATGAAGCGACCACCAGTAAAGCTGCACATCAAAACGTAGCTAAAGCCGGTCGCCCTGTGACTCAGGTGCATTCCATTTCACTTATGACCGCTAGTAGAACAAGACCTACAAAAACTGGAGCATCAAGGGGTTATAGAGAAAGTAACCGGGCCAACCCCCTGGGTGTCTCCCATTGTCATAGCTGAAAAGCCGAAACAACCTGGACAGATCAGACTTTGCATAGACATGCGAATGCCCAACCAGGCGATACGGAGAGAGAGAGACCTAATGCCGACAGTTAACGACATCCTGGCTGACCTCAATGGGTCCTGGTGGTTCTCCAAGCTGGACCTCAATGCGGGGTATCACCAATTGAGGTTATCTGAATAAAGCAGGTACATCGCCACTTTCTCAACACGGCTGGGGCTCCGGTGCTACAAGAGGTTAAACTTTGGAATATTGTCAGCCGCAGAAATATTACAGAATGCTGTGATAGAGATCTTGTCTGGACCTCATGGGATGCTAAATGTCAGCGATAACATTCTGATATATTCAGCGACCCTCGAGGACCATCACCGCCAACTCCGAGCCACTCTCAGCGTCTCACAGAACATGGAGTGACCCTTCACGTTTATTCACTGCAGCACTTATTTATTGTCATTATATTTTCAATGTATATGGACAACCGATTTTTAAATATCCAAAAAGAACAAATGTTTTGCAAAGTGACTGAATAATTACAACTTTGTGGACAAGAAAAATAACGTTTGGTGTGTGCATTTTCTTCAAAGTATCTCCATGTTTTTCATGAAAAAAGTACATATGAGAAAATTGTAAGCCAAGTAATTGTCTGAATCAAAGAGATTGAGTACAATCCGACAGAACCACTTTTTGCATATCCCCTGGTCCCACGATAGCGTCAGAAGTTCGGAGTTTCTTGGGCATGGCGACGTACTGCGGGAGGTTCATACCCAACCTCGCGACTATCGTGGAGACGTTGCAAAACCGGGCAAAGAAAGACACCCAATGGAGATTGGGACGAAAAGAAGAAGAGGCTTTCCACAAGATAAAGTCGGCCCTGCTTGAGAAAACAACCATGGCTTACTTGGATACCGCACGCCCAACAGAGCTGATAGTGGACTCCAGTCCAGTGGGGTTGGGAGCATTACTGGTGCAGGAAACAGAACCAGGAACGTGGGTCCCACTGGCATTGCGAGCAAATCCCTAACTGCAACAGAAACCTGGTATTCGCAGATTGAACGGGAGGCACTCGCCATCAAGTGGGCATGCAATCACTTTCATCTCTACATCTGTGGGCACCTGTTCTGCATGGTAACTGACCATCAGCCGCTCCTCCCGATATCCGCCACCCAGAATCGAGAGATGGGCGATCCAACTTCAACATTACCAATTGGAATTGGTCTACTGGCCAGGTGCTAAGAACCCAGCTGACTTTTTATCGCGCCATCCAGCTGATCCGGTAGAAGAAAACTCAGATCAAGAGAAGCAGACTGAAGACTTAGTCAATATGATCACTCAGTGGGCATGCCCAAAAGCCCTCACCATCTCCGAAATTAAAGCCCACACACAAACTGACACGGTCCTCAAAAATGTATTGGAAGCATTACAGAAAGGCTTGTGGACAGGTTTCCGCCACGACGTCAACGGATGGAGCGAACCCCACCGGACCCGCCTAGGGAAAATGTGGAGAATCCATGAAGAACTAAGCACCGCAACAAGTGGTATAATTTTGAGAGGTTCAGGCATCGTCATACCCATGAGCCTGGAAGAGCGAGCTACTGCTCTGGCACACGAAAGTCACCAAGAGTGAAAGCCCGGATGAGGGAGAAGGTTGGTTCCCCGGTCTGGAAGAGGCAGTAGATTACTTCGTGCATGGGTGCCGAGTGTGTCAACTCACTGGCAGCCCGGAGTCACTGGCTCCCGTGATAACCGAAGATCCCGCTCCGCTGCCCTGTTCGTGGGTGAGCCTTGACTTTGTGAGTTTTCCAGACGTCCGGGTCACTGCTGTCCTGATCCATGCCTACACGAGGTACCCAGTCATAGAGATGCTGCCCTCCACCACATTCGACCAACTCCTACCAATGCTGGAGAAGACCTTTGTATTATTTGGGTTGCCACACGTAATTAAAACAAACAATGGGTCCCCGTTCCAAAGGAGTGAGTTCGGGGAGTTCCACCCCGGCTTGGAATAAGGCATCACTGCATCCCTCCCCAGTGGCCCCAAGCCAACGGCGAGGTTGAGCGATTTATGCGGACCCTGAATAAAGTCATATGCATAGCCGTGGCCGAGCAATCAGACCCAGAAATCATCCTCCAGAAATTCCTGTGGGAGTACCGGAGTACCACTCACTGTACAACCCAGAGGTCGCCATGGGCGCTAATGCTATCCGGAAACAGGCGTGATACCATCCCGGTAGCTGAGAGCTGTGAGCCAGAACCATACGACCCCGCAACCACTCAAGCCCATAGGTTGGCGACCAACGAGAAAGCCAGTCGGCGGCGAAGAGCACAAACCCGGCCAATGGTGCCTGGATGTGTCGTACTTGTAAGGAACCGTAGCAGCGGAGGGAAATTCTGCACACCCTACGAACCAGGGCTATGGCTCGTCAAGACAGTCAGGGGAATTGCAGTTACCACAGAAAAGAACGGAGAAGTCATTACCCGTAATGTTTAATGGTTTAAAAGAGTTCCTGCTCCTGAAGGTGACAGGCCCGGACCCAGGACATCTTGCAGTGGAGAAGGGGTGTGTGAAGATACAGGCTCGAGTTCCATCAATGGTTTGCCTCCGAATCCAGCAGCACCAGCGCTACCTCTCAACACAGACTGGAGAGACTTGCCTAGCGCAACAGAGACTGCCAGTTAAAGGAGAAGTCAGACCTCCCGTCAACATCGATACGACTTGAGGCCCAATCCAAAACCGAACCAGAGACTTGCTGATTTTGTGTGTTAACAATTATTTTCATCTTGTTTTGTCCTGAACCGATTTGAGGTGGGACGTAATGGTCTAGTTAATCATCGCCTGCCCTGTACAAGACTCCTACCGGAAACAGATGCACACATTGTAGCACCCTCTGGCCAGGCGTGGCCAGAGGGCTTAAATAAACGGGCCGGGGTCGCTCGGGACTTCCGGCCCACACTAACTGTCAACCCGAGAGTGTGTGTCTTCTCTTTGCAGCGCGCAGGCCGCAAAGGCAGATCGTGCCCCCCGACAATCACTGCAAAAAGCAATCTCTAAAGCTTTTTTGTGTATTCATAGCTCGATTCCAGATGTATTGTGAACATCCTTATGCAGTAATTAGTTGGAAAACTACTCAACACTCTGGGCATGCATATAATCGCCCATTGAGACAAGTGCATGGAATTTTCAAAAAGCAGGGCCACATCAATTAGCATAGTAGCCTGGCTCCCCATAATTAAGTTCTTAGGCCAGCCTCATCAGCCACACCGAAGTGGTCATTTCTATGTAGTCACACTTTTTTAAAATAGTGAAAGATTAATTATCACATATTTATGTGTATTTAATAACTCCTCTACTACTGGAGGGGCGGGGCGGGGCGGTCTCATGTTGGTGTTGTATTAGTACTTTGAACTCTGTTGCATTAATGCTCCTCGATAAACATTTAATATAGACCAAATATTAACACCGTCCGCAAATGATGCCATATGCACGCATCCTTACGTACTAATTGCCAAGCGCAACTTCCATAAATGTATTGGCTCCTCTGCCGGGCAATCAGGGCCCAGCAAACAGGGTAAGACTTATTCAGTACAAATGCCTTATATTGTCTAACGTGTAACTGTCAAGAGATCCACAGACACAGCCCTGCGAGTGCCTATGACTTTTTTCGGTGTTTGTCAGCAGGAGCTAACATTTGGAATATGTGGTTGTATCACAATTTTGGAATGTGGTGGCAGGGTTGAACTAGGACAAAAAAATAGGCCCTAGCACCCTAAAGAAAGTTTAAGTTTAAGTTTAAAATATTTATCAAGCGCAACGTACACCTGGGCGGTTTCTTGGCGCTAAAGTAGCAGGCAGCCAGCTGGGCAAGAGCAGTTGCTAAGGCGTCGACTGGAAAGGCAGGCAGGGCTTACGGTAGAAAAGCCTGAGAAAATAAAAAGGTCTTCAGAGCTTTGCGGAAACTAGAATACTGGGTGAGGGACCTAAGATGGAAGGGGAGAGAGTTCCAGAACATGGGGGCAAGAGTGGAAAATTTCGAGCCACCCTGTTTTTTTTCCGGTAGCGAGGGACTGCTAAAAGAAGATGTGCCGAGGAGCGGAGGTCTCTGCCAGGGACATAGGCCTTGATGGCGGAGGATATAAAAAGGGGGGCCAGGCCAGTCCTGGCCTGAAACGCCATGCAGACTAATTTGAACAAGGCGCGTTCCCACACAGGGAGCCAGTGGAGGGTTTTCAAGAGGGGGGAGGTATGATGGAATTTGGGAAGACCGAAGGCAAGGCGGGCAGCCTGGTTCTGCACTAGTTGCAGTTTACGCAGGCTGTACTGAGGGATGCCATTGAACAAGATGTTCCCGTAGTCCAGGCGGGACAGGACCAGTGCGGACATAATTAGTTTAAGTGCAGAGAAAGAAAAGAAGCGAGAGATAGAGCGGATAGTACGGAGAGTAAGAAAGCAGGAAGAAACCACCGAACCAATCTGGGAGTGCATAGTGAGTTTATCATTTAGCTTGATGCCAAGAGTCTTAACAGAGGGAACAGGGGTAGGAGGAGAACCAAAGGAGGGGGGCCAAAAGAGAGAATTCCAGGGACTGGAACAACCACGTTCCGTTTTATCGGGATTGAGTTTCAGGTGGTTGAAATTCATCCAGTCCCTGATGAAAGATAGGATAGATTGGAAGTTAGAGATAGAGTCAGGGGTAGAAGACAGATTGAAGATGAGCTGGAGGTCGTCGGCATAATTATATACCGTGACCTCCAGCTGCTGTAGGGCAAAGATAAGAGGGGCGATATAAAGAATAAATAGTAAAGGAGAGAGAGAAGAGCCCTGGGGAACACCGCACTGGACCTGGCAGGGGGTAGCTGAAAACTCCCCAAGGTGAACCGCCTGGGTCCGGTCCCTCAAAAAGGATGAAAGCCAGATAAGGGCTGAGCCTCCTATGCCCGCCGCCTTGACACGGGAAAGCAAGATGGAATGATCCACCGTGTCAAAAGCGGCGGACAAGTCAAGGAGGACCAGCGCCTGAGATCTGCCCATGTCCATACCCTCTCTGAGGGTGTCTAATACTGACACCACCACTGACTCTGTCGAGTGCTTGGGCCGAAACCCAGCCTGGCACGGAGCCAGCCTCCCATTCTCCTCGGCAAAGGAGCTGAGCGCAGATGTAACATGTCGCTCAAGCACCTTCGCCAGAAACGGGAGAAGGGAGATGGGGCGATAGTTGGCCATCACAGAGGGGTCGGCTCCTGGCTTTTTCAAGATGGGGACGATGGAAGCGGCTTTTAACGATGGAGTGACAACCCCTCGAACCAGTGAGTCGTTAAGGAAACCCAGAGGAGGCAGAGGGCAGACAGTATAAATCTGCCGTAAGATGTGTGCCGGGCATATATCAGAAGGGGAACCGGATTTAATTTTGGGGAGTAGGGACAGGAAAAGTTCTTCAGAGAGGGGGGAAAGGAATTGAAAGAGGCTGGGGCGGGGGAGGCAGGGGGTCAACAAAAAAAGAGGAAGGGGGGGGATGTTGGATTTGATTGTCGAAATTTTTTCGACAAAGTAAAGATTCAGCAAATCACAGAGTTTCTGTGAGGGAGGGGGTTTAAGTGAGGTCCGATCGGAGAAAGCCAGATCGTGAGTAATGGCAAAGATCTCCTTAGGTTGGTTCTCGGCCGCCAAAATTTTGGCCGAGAAGTAAGCTTTCTTGGCCTCAGTGATGTTTTGCTTATAGGTCCCTAGGAGGTGGACGTAGCGAGTCCTGGAGTCGGGGAGTAGTCCAGTCTCCATTTACGTTCTGCCCTGCGAACCGTAAGCTTCAGTTCTTTCAGCTCGTTGTTAAACCACCGATTGGCGTCTTTAGGGCGTCTGATCGAGGTGCGCCGGAGAGGAGCCAAGCAGTCGCTTCCTTCCTTGAGCCATGAGTCAATGGCTTTGGCTTGGGCTGCGGAATCCAGTCCCGATGTAGGGGGAGAGGAGGCCAGGAGCGAGGCTGAGAGGTCAGACAGATTGACCTTGCCCCAATTACGGGCCCATGAGTGAACAAGATAGCTAAAAAGTGGCCCACATTTGCAAATCCGGTCCGTTTCAAACTTGTAAGGACACACTGAGTAAGGTACGGGTGAACTGAATGCATTTGGCTTGCAGCAGGCAATATTTGCGGTGACATCAGTAAAATCAACAGGTAAATCCGTCCCACCTAGCCATAAAACAGGCTCATAAATTGAGACAAAAAAACAGCCTGCAAACTGATATTTCAGACCAGCCTATCGGACACTGGCTGATTGCCATATAGGTCTGTCTGACCCTGTTCAGTAGAGATGCATTAGCTTGATTTTTAAGCCTGGCTTGACAGCATATCTGTATGCAGATACCCAGAGTGGGCTTTGGCTCCACCCAGAGTATTATTCACTAACCACTTGCTGTTCACTATTAGGTGTATCAGTCTACTTTCCAGGAAATGCTGCCACTGAACTATTTTACATCTGAAAAGTACAAGCAATCATCACACTTAGGGGCATATTCTCAAGAACATGTAATAACCATCGCAAAAGTAACTTAATGCAACTTCCAACATCGCAGCATATTGTGGGAAAATTATGCTGTGTTAACAAAGCATTCTCAACACGGCGGTACTATGCAATAGTGTCCTGATAACTCGTTAAATGTCTGTGTTAGAATCAATGCACGCCACAAAAATGCAAAACGCGAACGCAAAAAATCTTGCGATGACGGCTATCATTGTAAAAAAAGCAACAAAAACCAGCTACAGGCCTGCAAATCCCACACGTCTGGTGGGAAAATGCACTACAAAAACTACAGAAACAACACACCAGAAACAATCCAAAGCGCGTAGCAACATGGATGCACCCTGTCCGAGCGCCGAGTCCAACACGAACCCCACAACCACCACAGACCACCAGCAAGGAACAACGGGGACAGGGACGGCCAAGGAGAAGAGGGAGAGGAAGACGAAGATGGGGTGCAGTCCGCAGCAAAACCAGATCTGCGTCACGGAGGTGACAGGACCCTACCATCAACTGACTCACAATTTGACCACCGGGAATGCAGTCGGAGTGTCAAGGAGGCCAATCGAGGAGGCCAAGAGGTGCTGGCATAATGTGATAACCTAAACCAGGCACAAACCCGCTGTCAACAGGAAGGCAGCAACGGCGACAGGAAGTTGGAGTCCTGCGCCACAGGAGGAGCTGGAGGAAACCGAGGCCACAGTCATCAGTGTGGAGATGGTGCAAGGAGTAGAGAGTACGGACACAGCTCGAGAGGACCTGACACATCAACAGGGTGAGTAATGACCAGGGCCTGGGGGGACGGGGGAAGATGGGTACAATGGCACACATGCACAACGAGGTGTAGCACACTGCACACCCACAATGACCCTGGATCATGGCCCTGATCCCCTTGGCACACAGCAGCACACACACAAAGCAAGAACAGCATATCCATATTGTCAACAAGGTGGTACAATGAGCAAACCCGACACTGCAGAACAGAGGACACAACTGGCTCCGCACATGCGCAGAAACAGGCCTACTACATCTGACAGTGCTGGAAACTGTGAAATGGAAATGTACGCGTACAACCTCACATCCGTCATGTTGTTCAAATGTACACGGTCCCGCATCTAAATCCTGCACCTCCCAAGCATCACAATGTACATTGTCATACGGTCTGCATGTAAACAAGAACAATGCGCCAACATACATGTCAACACAATGTCAACAGGCATCTCCCCTTCACATTGCAGAGGGACACACAACACCTCCAGCAGAGCACAGAAGGCTACAAATCTGGATGTCGGAGAGGATCACCACACCTTCGACACTGACACCCTACAACAGCACATGGACTTCCCTCACAGCCTACAGGAGAACACAGACCCTGCAACAGACCACACAGCAGGAAGCACCCGCAAACACGGCTGGCTCACAACACTTCACCAACCCACACATGGCACCCCAATGCCAGGTGTTAGAATGCCAAACTGAGGTGGCCGAACAGGTGCGGGTGGGGTCCGAACCCATGGAAGGCGAACTAGATCACATACATGGGTGTCTATTAACCTTCAGGGACCGCCTACACATCACAAAGGAGACCCACACTGCTATAGAGACACATGTAGATGCACATTCACAGCACAGAACCATGCCTAGGGGCACGCAAACAGCAGTCACACACCCACGTTGGCTCTGCGTACAAAGTCCCAGGCCACTCCCCTTACGAATTGAGTGGGTGACGACAAAGCTACATGTCCAAGCTCCAACCCGCTGCCTGCGGTGACATGTCTGCGCCCACTGTACACAGCACAATGTAATGTCGTAGGGCCCAGGGCCCTCAAGCATGCAACAAGACCACAGGGACACATACAGATATTATATTGAACTGGCTACGGGCACGTGTGCCCGGCCCCTTTATTGACAGGGCCACATGTACTGTGACGCCTGTGCTGGATGTGTGTGTTGTAAGTGTAAGCCAAACCACAGGGAGTGCTTGGTGCTGGCAACAACTTGAACAGTGGACACCAGTGCAACGGAAACTAAAAAAACCTGCATAACAGAGTCAACTGCTGAGCAACATGGAGGGAGCCGGAGCAAGTACAGAAGTTACCCAACATGCAAACAGAAGTGTCCATGGGTTGCGGTGCACTGAGCCACTGGCACCTGGTTTGCTGAGCAGGGGATCAGGCAGATAATGGCATCCATGACAAGTGTGAGCAACTCCGTCAGTCTGCCAGTACCACTATTTCGACTCTGGCAGATGGCGATTGGAAGTGGTCCTGGCGATAGTGGCATGTGCCTCCTGCGGTGATGCCACGTCCAGGCTGGTCAGGACTCGATTGGATGTGTGAGCCCTGGTGGACCGCAGTTGAGGCCTGAGGCAGCGGACAGTGCAGGGCCACATGCACATGGCGTTGAAGACCCCAAGACCCCGGTCTCAGAGGTCATCCAATATAACAGAGGAAAGGGTCCCTGACTTGACCAGCACAGAGTTAGTGGCCCGGATGCACAGCAGCCGGCTTAGGCACCCTGCCACGGGACGATACTTGCAGTTGACTGAGGTAGGGCCACGCAGACTGAGCAGGTCCTCATCGATGTCGAAGGTGAATGTGGCGAAGGGTTGAGGGGGACAGTAGAAGGTGTCCTCCATGGTATGATGCAGGGGTCTGATGTTATCCGGAAGCAGCAAATGGGGGAGTGGAAAGGGAAAGACTCCTTGCCATCACCAATTTGGTATCAGGTACATGAGGATGAAAACTACCCCCTAGTCCATAGACTCAGACGCCACCAATGTATGTATCAACAAAAAGAGAGAGAGGGTTGAAGGGCACTCTTGGTCCCCAGTAAATTACAAGTAATCAAAGGAAGAGTGTCCATAAAGACAGGATATACAGAAAAGTGGTTGTCGCACGTGAAGTCTGAGGCCAGTTGTAAGTGGTCAGGTAGTAAGACCAATTTCATGAAAAAATACACTGTTTTTTCAGGAAACCCTCACTCACCCTAGTGGTGACATGCTTCATCATCGGGTCCACCGGGAGAGATCGAGTACCTCCCCGGTGTGCTGCGACGCCAGGAGACTGCGGAGCAGGATTTTGTGTGAGGATGAAGTGTGAAAAATAATAGGGTTAAAAATGTCAGAGGTTGTACCAAGAAAACTTTTATTGGTTGGTCAACCTGACATATTAAAAACTGGTTATGTGTAGGGAAACTAGCCAATTACAATATACTGGTGTTTACCCTGAGAAGAAGGTCAACATGTTTCTGCCCGTTCTATGTGTTATTTTACTGGGCTTTCATCAGGACCGGTAAGCGAGTGTGCCAATGACAGGAGGGGCGCGCTAAGGCCCGCCCTGCCAATGGTTGTGAAAGTTAAAAATAGCACTATGTGTAAAATGGTGCAAAAAAAGAAGAAAAACAAACTCATAAGTTGAGGGGTTTTACCTCTTTTGCGAGGAACCTAGGAGTCTGTGAAAGGAAAAGTGACAAACAGACAAACAGATACATAAACACAAAGATATAAAATCAATGGTTTGTACTCATGTACAGTGGCCATAAAGAGTGACTTTGTGGCATGACACGTGCTTGCATACCTATCAAGGGCCGTGGCCGGTATGCATGAGATGCGCAGTTGAGGTAGTGCCAAAATTCATGGTGGAAGGGCCTCAACTAGCGCTGAAGAAATATATTCAGCGCGGTCTGTTGCGTATGTGTAGTATAGCAACAGCGGATTGAAAAGGAGACTTATCGTGTCTAAGTCTATCCGTGAGGTAGAACAGGTAAGTAACAAGCTACCTATAGTGGGGTAACAGGGAATAATCCCCGAGGTGGAAAAACGTGAAAGCAGGGTTCCGGTGCAAGGCGCTGTGACACTGCTGGCCATGGCATGTAAATTAATCAGGCACACAACACTATGTACGAGATACAGGAAATTATCCTCGACAATGGCACACCCTATATTATGAAGGGAAGAAAAACAAATACACACAGAGGAGGTTTTTAGAACTAGCATGATCCCATTCATACAACTTATCTGATGTAAAGATGTCCCATAGTATGGTCTCTTACGCCCGCAACGCTCAGCACCCGCTCAGCACCTAGCTGCACCCTCGCTGGATCTCGTGGATCCTGAGCGAAGGGCAAGCAAGGCGTTTAAAGAGCGGTGACTGGGCGCGGGCCAATCCGGGACCTGAGAACCAAGCGAGGCTTGGAATCAGGAACGTCTGAGCCAATCGGGGACCGGGATTGAAAGTGAGGCTTGAATAGCGGCTCGCGTAGTCCCGCGAGAGGTCGGGAATCAAAGATTAGTTCCCGAAATGAAACTGAGGCTTGGAGCGCAAGCTTGGGTGAAGCGCAAGCTTAGTTCCAAGGAGTGGGTGGGGTCAGCCCTCGGATGTTGACAGAAAATAGCGGGGCAGGGAGCTGGCCTGAATGCGTTGCCCAGTAATGGTAAAACTCCAAGATATCAGCGTTAGTGAAGAGTCACAGATAATGTTGAGCTGATCCATATTGGATAATAATTTAACAGAGGTGGGAGTTATTGGTTGAAAATGCTAATATCAGCACTTGTTTGGACAATCAGAGCCCCCTTGTTTAGTTCTAATATTTACAGCAGGAAATGGGAGATAGCATAATAACTATGGTTAATTAATGTTTCAGGACACTAGTCCATGGAATTTGATCATTAAGCCCATGGACATGGGTGCTGAGTCTATAGACCCAGCGCTGTTCTTTTTCAAACAAGATGTTGTCTCTGTTTTTTACACAATTGACCTGTTCGATCACTGAGTTTAGTGGTGATTTTTTTTCATCGAATGTTGCTACGGTGTTCACCAATGCTACGTGGGGATGACCACCAGGAAAGTAAAAACACGCATTGGTGAACACCGTAGCAACATTCGATGCAAAAAAATCACCACTAAACTCAGTGAACACTACCTGCAAGCCAATCATACTCCTAATGATATGACCTGGACAGTGACTGTTGCTATACTACACATACGCAACAGACCGCGCTGAATATATTTCTTCAGCGCTAGTTGAGGCCCTTCCACCATGAATTTTGGCACTACCTCAACTGCGCATCTCATGCATACCGGCCACGGCCCTTGATAGGTATGCAAGCACGTGTCATGCCACAAAGTCACTCTTTATGGCCACTGTACATGAGTACAAACCATTGATTTTATATCTTTGTGTTTATGTATCTGTTTGTCTGTTTGTCACTTTTCCTTTCACAGACTCCTAGGTTCCTCGCAAAAGAGGTAAAACCCCTCAACTTATGAGTTTGTTTTTCTTCTTTTTTTGCACCATTTTACACATAGTGCTATTTTTAACTTTCACGACCATTGGCAGGGCGGGCCTTAGCGCGCCCCTCCTGTCATTGGCACACTCGCTTACCGGTCCTGATGAAAGCCCAGTAAAATAACACATAGAACGGGCAGAAACATGTTGACCTTCTTCTCAGGGTAAACACCAGTATATTGTAATTGGCTAGTTTCCCTACACATAACCAGTTTTTAATATGTCAGGTTGACCAACCAATAAAAGTTTTCTTGGTACAACCTCTGACATTTTTAACCCTATTATTTTTCACACTTCATCCTCACACAAAATCCTGCTCCGCAGTCTCCTGGCGTCGCAGCACACCGGGGAGGTACTCGATCTCTCCCGGTGGACCCGATGATGAAGCATGTCACCACTAGGGTGAGTGAGGGTTTCCTGAAAAAACAGTGTATTTTTTCATGAAATTGGTCTTACTACCTGACCACTTACAACTGGCCTCAGACTTCACGTGCGACAACCACTTTTCTGTATATCCTGTCTTTATGGACACTCTTCCTTTGATTACTTGCCACCAATGTATGACCAGAGAGTGTCCATAAATGTCGGAGACCAGACTTAGTGGCATCGTGGCTGAGAGGGGATGCAGTCTGCGATGATGCTGGTATACTGATATGTACTCCGCCATTGGTAAATCAAGACTCAGTCCCTCCTGCAGTCGCCCTCTTTCAATCTAAAGCGTGCAGGAGGTCGTAGGTTTGCCACCCTCGCTTCCGGCTTGTGGAACTCTCTCCCGGTGGAGACCCGGAATTGTCAAGACCTCCTCTCTTTCCGGAAAGCCTTGAAGACCTGGCTATTCAGACAAGCATTTTCATAATTCTCTCCCCTCTATGTTCATGTTATTGCTGATCACAGCGCCAAGCAACCAATCGGTGATAGCGCGCTCTAGAAATATTTTAATAACATAACATAATAACATAACATAACAAATGTGTGACCTACTAGACCGCAGTGTAGGCCGGAGGCAGTGGTCAGCAGTGGCCCACAGCCACGTGTCGTAGGTACGCAATGCACAGAGTTAGTAACTTCAGTGCAGTTATTGGTAGTGTTCGATCACCTCCATAACGATCATCCTTTTTTCCTCCCAAATGCAACGCGTCATTCTCTTAGGCCTCTCCTTGCATGCAATATGTACTCTGCCTTCGAATATCGATGTTCAGTTCCAATTGTGTGACCTACTCAAGTGCAGCGTAGGCCAAGGGCAGAAGTCTGCGTGAGCCCACAGAATCTTGTGGTTGCGATGCACTACTAAGACCTGGTGACACCACAATGAAGGGAGTAGTGACATAAACGCAGCCATAATTAATATGCTCTGCCATGGTATAATCAAGACTCAGTTCCAAATGTGTGACCTACCAGTCCGCCAAGCCGGTAGAGTACGTAAACGAGAAAGGAGTGCTGCGCGCCTTGCTCACGGAGGCCGTAATGGTCATAGCAGTTTGCCAGGGTCGCAGGCCTCAGGCTTGTAGATTGCACCGGCACCTGGAGGGCTCTCTGCGACACACACCGGTGTCGGCAGGTGGGCATTGAGGCGTGGGTGCGCAGGGGTGGGTAAGATGTGTTTGGGGACCAGCGGCCCGGGGTGCAGCTGTTGCACAGGAACGCAGGCAAACCCGCTCACTGCGACAGCATCGGCCTCGTGGCAGGGTGAGAGGCGCCGCCCTGGCAGAGACATAGGGCATTCCGGAAGAGGACTACACCCAGAGTTACGTGCCTATTATTCACACTCCTATGCTCACCTGGCGTTCGCCAGGCCAGCCCACTCCGCTCACGCTTACAGGGGGAACATAACACGCTACAGTCCTGCGATCTTCCCTACTGCGTGGGGTGACATGGTTGTGTCCACTGTCCACTACACTCCAAAAACCAGCGGTGTGTTTCGACATGGATATGTGTGTGTGGTCTGAGTACCGTAGTCTGGCCATCACATCCACGCCACACTTGGCATTGTGTACTTCCACATTCATCGGTCACTTGCCTCCTTCGCACATTCCTGGTCTCCACCTTATCCGACATTCTGCTAATGTGTTGCTGAGGTGCTATGCCATTGATGGCTAATGTCCATGGCTGGGCCACGTGCCCACAGTGAGCTGTGATGTTGTGTCTGGTGGGTGTGCATGTTGTTTGTGAGCTTGTGACATGTGCATTTCCTGTGTTGTGAGTTGCATGATTGTGGAGTTGAGATGTGTGGTGTGTGCATTTGGTATTGGCCAACGAGCAGTGCATTTCCGTGGGTGCCATCCTGAAAGCGCTGGTTGATGATGGACTGTCAGAGGTGTATGAATTATGCACACTGCCTGGGTGGTTGGCGGTGACGTTGGCGGTGATTCCCGGGTGGTCCACTAGTGCCTGCACATTGGTGGGATACGTGCGCTTTCTGTTGTGCTTATTGTCTGCAGTGTCTGCAGGCGGCACAAGTAGGACATGTTGACAGCCAATTGCCCCCAACACTTGCAGGAAGCCAGCTCTGGCGTAGACGGCTTGCTTGGTCTCCAGCTGTCCCTGCGCAGTGTGGGGGAAGTATAGATAATGGGGTACCAAACTGATGGTGTCATCCATGACCGTTGTGAGGGACTTGGATTGGCCAGGCTGTGTGACTCCTCCGACTCGTGCGGTTGTTGGTTGGAGGGTACAAGTGCATCACGGCCAGCAGCTTGGTCTGAGGTGGGATGTTGGGTGTCCGCTGTGTTGGTACCGTCAGCCTGTGTACAATAGTGGAAAGGATGCAGAGGGTGGTTGTCCCTTTGAGCATGTAGTGGGCAATGACATTCTCTGGTGTTGGGTCTGTGAGGTTGGTGCATTTTCTGAGGGTCGGTGTCTTTGTCTGCGCTGCCTCAGTGTTGGTCTGTGGGGGGAGGGTGGTGGGGATCCGGGGGTGTCCTGGGGGTGGTGGCAGTGGGTGTTGTGGCCCTCTTGGGTGTCTGGCCCGTTCAGTGGCTCCATGGCATCTGTTGTTCTTCAGGTGTGGCTTTGGGCTGACCTCCCTTTTCTGGTGCAGGCTGTGGTCCGACTTTGCACCAGGTCAGAGCAGGTGTTAGTTTCCTGCTGCTAACGCACCTTATTGCATGTTTTGTGGTCTTTTCGCCGCTCTGGCTGGTCGTTGAGAATGTCGCAGAGTGGTGTTGTCGTGACTTTTGGCACGGGAATGCCAACTCTGCATCTCATTAGCGATAGTTGCCGGGGTCGTCTGTGGCGATGTTTTTTGCGGCTGCAATCGCGGGTAAACTGGTGCTATGGGCTGTTAGCACCAGTTTGTGAATGGGGTGATAACTTTATCGCGACTTTGGCTGCAATAAAGTCCTGTTAACTCGGCGATAGCTTTTTGAGAATATACCCCTGGACTATGTAACTCTTATCAGCTTTATATACTGAAAACAATCCTTTTTGGCTACTTTTTCTCGGCATTGACAATGTTGATAAGACTGGCTTTAATTAAATAAACAGCATTTCAGCAGCATTTTGGCATGCAAAGCATGTAAACTGCATTTGTGAAAGTGGATGCCTACATGGATTGACATAATCAAGCCAGACCGATTGCCTTTGCCAATACTTGTACAAGGTTGAGGGTTGTAAAGTCACCCAGCTTTGCATATTTAGGTTTTTGCAGGCCAAAAACCGCGCCCATTCTATGATCCCACTGGAAGTTGCCTGTTTATGGTAATTCAAATAGTTACTGTATGTTATACCTCCAAAATCAAACTAGTAAAAGTCAATAAAAAAATCCAACTTTTCTGGGATGCTTTCACTGGTGCGTGGATTTCTCTCGCTTATTCCACCTGTCCGAATGATACACAAAGGCACAAATCGAATTAGGGAAAATACCTCCACGATTCCTACTTTCACAACTATTGACCGCTCTGTGATGCTCTTCTGCGGAGCTTGTCTGTTACTGCCCGGGTTTTTCTCAAACCAATTAACGCTACCTGTACCGCCATACATTACCACTGTACTGTATTTCTTTTAAATTTTTTCAATAAAATCTTTGAAATTAAAAAAAAAAAAATTGTGTCTTTTCAAAATCCATTAATCCTTCTTCCGTAGACATGCAAACAATTAATTGTTTAAATCATTACCTGGGGAACTGCGTAGGCTGCATTTTTGATCACGACAGGATGTTTGAAGTGTTCATGCAGGTGATCTACGTATTCACACATTCTGAAAGAAATATGAAAGGCGGGGTTTTTATACTCCTATTAAAATGCGACACATGCTTACTCGAGGTGTATTTTACATTTTTTTTGTTGCACTCTTAATCACACCTGTCAAGAAAAATACCATCGCACTATGGATTTAAAGGTTGATCCCATACATATATATTTCAGTTACTCAAAGAAAGTAGAACAATCTTAAAGAAATTCAGGAAGCGGATATATAAACGTAAAATGCAAGTAATATGTGTTAACCCTGTGCTGGCAGTTATTTAAAAGACCATCAAAACAGCAAGCTATAATAAGCAATACTTCGAAATATACTGGAAATATACTGCACAAGGTCCATATTAGAATGCCCTGAGCTGATGCAAAGTGGTGCATGGTATCTACGCTCTAGCGCAAAAGGCATTTTGTGCTGATAAGGTTTCTATTTTTAATGCAAAAAGCAGCAGCGGCTCTTGCTATGGCGGAGGAGCGTTGCCCCTCCTGCCAGCATCCGAAAAAATGACAAATAAAACCATGATGAACTCTTGTTTATTATCGTTTTATGTTTCTCCCTGGGCCGAGGCTTGGGGGCGGGGCCAGGGTAGTGACAGGCTGGAGGGGGAGTGTTGGGCGCTGCCTACACTGCGCATGTGGGTTTGGGCCGCTGTCTCAGGCCGGCTAAATCCACATGCGCAGTGAAGCTCTCTCCAACCGCAGTTGCATTGCTGGGTTGGAGAGAGCAGGCACAGACTCCCAGGTTGTGTGGGAGCGCAAATCATCGGCACTCAGGCCAATCCTGATGCTGCTTTCAGCAGCATGAAAGCAATGTCAGGATTGGCTGCAGTGCACTCTGGGAGCCAGTGCCTGGAGAAGCGAGGAGCATGGTAAGTGTTACAATTGAGGCCACCATTATCCATACTAGATTCTGTTTACTATACTTGCACTGCTATCCCAAATCACGGTAAGGATACCAACTTAAGTTTTAGCCTCCAATTTCAAAATCCTTCACATTTAACGAACATTCCAATATTTTGTATCTTATATTTTATTTTGTTTTACATATTCACTTTATCAGGGCCGGACTGGGAACAGAAACCGGCCCTGCACACTGCTCAACCATCCTCCCCCTGGGGTCAGCGGGAGTGCAGCAAAACAGTGTGCCAGGGCCGGTTTCGGCCGATTTCGTTACCGGGGGCCGATATTGCCAACCTCCATTAACAAAAAAACGTCCCCCAAGGGGTCCAAAACCAGCCCCCACCCTAGCGGCCTACCGGGCAAACGCCCAGTGCCCGCTATGGCCAGTCCGACCATGCACTTTATTAATCTTGCATTGTTTAATTTTGTAAGCAGCCGCTCACCCTCTGAATAGGCTTCGTGGACCCCCAGGAGTCCACAGATCAACGGTTAAGATACATTGCTCTAGGGAATGCCTGTTGCACAAATACAAAAAGTTATGTCGGCTCAAGATGCTGTGATTTCTCACAAAAGCTAATATTTAAAAAATGTCCCTTACTATAACAGAGGTTAGCTTCCTCAAGATACATTCTGTAGCTGCAAATGTCCGGAGGCACGCTGACATAACTCTAAGAACCACTTGGATGAGAATGTGAAGTTGCTAAGATTCATAATTTGGCATTGCCAGTGCCTATTCTTACCAAGGGCTCCTAATTCAGTCCAAGACATTAGCAAGACTGTGGGGCATACTTTGGAAACTGGATGCTACCTGTGCAGCTAGCTCCAAAAAAGTGCACAGATAACCTTCTCAGAGAGTCTTTCTTCCTTGCATGTTCCTGTCTTGAGAAATCATTTTGCTCCACTTTGAAGACCATCTAAATGGTTTATTAGGTACACAAGCACCTGCGCTGTTGATATTGACCATTCTTAAATTACCTGAATAAGATTTCTGCATATGCTTATCAAGCCACCTGGGAAAGGCGAGGGTGCTCAACCAAGGAATTATCATTCATACCCACCAAATAGGTGGGCGTCCTTTTTTTACCAAGTTCAGCAGCCCTTCATTGTTATCTCTAAACCCAGCAGGCCAGCCCATCTCTCTGACCCGCATTACCACAGATTACTCATTTTGTACCTTGCGCACACATGAGAAGAGCAGAGTTCTCTCTCAAATTTCTGCAGCCTTTACGTTGGACCACTAAAGTCTCAATTACAGATTTTTGTGTATCCGAGGCAAGCCTTGCTACACTTAGCAGAGGTCACATTTCTGTAAACAAGAGCAAATGCTTGCATAGGTTCAGACTTTAATGGGTGATTAAAGGCTTTGGTAAGTACCCAATTAAAATCCAGAATCCATTGTCTTAGTACCCTCCTGTGGATGGATGACATGTGAAGCATTGATGGAATCTGAAGACTGTTTCTGATGAGTAGATGCTACCTACAATCTGTATGAAAAAATCCACTTGGATTGAACACAGTTGACCAGAAAAGGACCAACTGGCTTCCAACATACCCTGGTATCAGTGGGTTAGTACTGTTTGTTGGTTTGCAACACTAAAGTGCCTGCAAGCCAATATCGCCACTTGCAAGGACCACATATTATTCTGAATGAACAAGAGTTTCCCCTGGGTGAACTGAACTGAGGGAAATCAAAATTATGGGAGGTTTAGAAACTGCCTCACAGCCCTTCTAGTGTCTACCAGCCCAAGAGCAGTGCCATTTACCACCCTGAATGTAAGGAACCTAGTAATCATATTCAACTCTTCTTCATTCCCCAAGTGAGTGTGATGGTCATGAGGATCCACTTGCTGCTGTCTGCATTCTGGAGAATCCTCCATCTCTAACAGTCTGATCAACTGGGGGAAGTGATGAAAGCCCGTAGTTTGCTACAACATTGTTTACTCTGGGCTTACAAAGAAACATCACCAGGCTTCAAAACCAAGCAGCCTTGATATGCCTGAACCTCCTAAAACAAGCCTGGAGAGCGCTCCACGGGCTTTGAGCGAACACAATAATTATGATTAATGGTCATTGAACTGTGCGCAAGCAACTCAACCGAATCCTGCGATTATCAATATTATACCTCATTTTCTTCAAATGAGCCTTCAAATGTAACAAAGAAGGAAGCAGATCTTTGTAAGTCCCAGAATTCAAGCGGTAGAAAACATTTTGTGTAAGCCTCTGAGCAGAATCCAACTACTTTTGTGCGGTAAAGCAACTAAACCATTTCGGCTTTCATTCAACTAAACTTCACATCCTGATTTGAGAATAATGGATTAGGATTTCCCCTCTGCAGACTGAGATCTCCCACTCTTCATTTAACACAGATTTAAGCCACAAAGTGCGCTTAAGTAACTTAAAGGAGCCACGTACCATTGTATAAAAAACAAAATTATGATAAATGAAAGAAATAGGGCTATAAGTTGAGGGTATAAGTACCCAGGTCAAGTAATAATCACAATCCTTGTCACAGTGAAACACAAAGTCACTAAATAAACCTGAGCTCAACGTCACTGGTAGCTATGGCGGACAGGCTCTAATTAAAGGCAATGAGTAAATTACCTATGCAGTATTAAAACTTTAATAAAGTCAAAAGGCAAAATAATGAATATCTCAAAAGGAATCGGAAACATAGAGTACATTTGAATAAACAAAATGTTACTAAAACTAATAAGGGGAACCGGAATATTTGTTCACGTTTTAAGTAGCAATGGCAAGAAGAAGCACAAAGTGCGGGTCAAATGGTTGCAGTAGAATAGGACCTAGGAGCAATTTGATGCTGACTGTGTTGGAGGGCAGGTTGGATAGTGCTGTCAGCTTTAGGATGGTCTTCTCCCAACGTTATGCCTGCTTACCTTCTGTTTTTGCTGATTCTTTCTGGTGGCCTTAGGACTCTGAGGACTTTACCACTTCTGACCAGTGCTTAACCCCTTCGCTGTGGAGGGTAATTCCCCCACTGTGCTGGGAGGGGAGGGGGCGCGCACAGTGCCCGCATGCTCATGACGAGCTCAGCTCGTCATGAGGCACGGCGCTCCGGTGTTCATGACGAGCTGAGCTCGTTACAGGTGCACCGGTACCCGTGGAATGCTCAGCACAGCAGGGGAATTATCCCCGCATGCGAGCGTTCCACGGCTCATGACGAGCTGAGGTCGTCATGAGCACCGGAGCACCGTGCCTCATGACGAGCTCAGCTTGTCATGAGCATGGAAAGTGTTAAGTGCATGTGCCGCTCCCATAAACATGATAACATTGGTGAATACACAATTGACATATTTAGTTTACTTGTAAGTCCCTTATAATCTGGTATACATATACCCCGGGCCTGTAACCTAAATTCTACTAGTTGGCCTGCTGAACTGATAGTGCCACCCACACAAGTTCCCTTTCAAATCTGTCTCAGGCCTGCCACTGCAGGGACTGCATGTGCAGTGTACTGCCTTTTCACTTGGCATTTAAAACTGCTTGCCAAGCATTAAACTCCCCTTTTATTACACATAAGTCACCTTTAAAGTAGGTACTAGGTAGCCCTAAAGGCAGGGTGCTGTGTAAACAAAAGGTAGGACATGCAATTTTAAGTTCTGCATGTCCTGGTAGTGGCAAACAGCAAAATGTGCTTTTCATTACTGTGAGACCTACTCCTCTTGTAGGTTAACATTGGATTGGGGATTCCTTAATACACCTTTAAGATGTAATTCCTGATTAGAAAGGAGTAGCTGAGCCATACCTTTGGAATGGTAATGATAAATCATATTTCCTGGTAAAGTTGGATTTATCGTTTCTATTTTGGAAATGCCACTTTTAGAAAGTAGACATTTCTCTGCTCTGCTCTGAGTGTCTGCAGCCTGCCTCTAATACATATCTGGGGTGGATGGCAGCTTCACGTTGTGCATTCCATCTAGACAGCCACAAATGCAGGAAGGTTAGATGTGTGTGAGCACTCATCTGTATTCTGATGGCTCTTCCTCGGTAGGGAAGGAAGAGGGAGCTGACACTTGCAGCTAAATAGGCAGTGTCCTGTCCCCACACAATGGGCTGATTGCCCCCTACTGATAGTCTGGAGCCAGGGCTGGGAAGAAAGGGCCTGTGTGTACATCAAAGACCCTTCTCTTAAGTCACTCCAACTTCTAAGGCACATTTGGGTTTAAGTACTTGGTCTCTGCCCCACTAAATCAGACACTTCTGGACCTACAACTGCATCTGTCAGAAGAACCGCTGTGCTGCATCAGGTACTGATACTCTGCTGGACTGCTGACCTGGACAGCTTGCTTTTCTGCTATACTGCCCTTCTGCTCTCTGAACCAGCACATTGACCCTGTTGTGGGAACAGAACCCGGTGCATTACATTCTGAACCACTGCATCGTGTCAGAAAAAACTGCTTCGGAACCAATGCATCACCACCACTGCGTGGAGATGATAAACACATAGTCTCCCCAGGATGGATTGATCTGGCTCATTAAGTTTGGAACCGCTGCACTCAGAATCTGCAGTTTGCTCAACGGACCTGACGCATCGCATCACTGTGTGAAGAAAATCGATGCATCACCTCGACCGCAGGCCTGACATTGATTCATCCCTCGTCTTCACCTCGCTGCTTGTGACCAGGATCAAGGCACTCTGTTCACTGGAACTGCGTGGCTCTTGTCCCCAGCCTGCACTCCATCGCAGTCGGCGTGAACTGTTGACTTTGCCCTGCATCAGCATGACCTGATAAGCCCCATTTATTGCTTCTCAGCGCTAGAACTCTTTTATTCTTTATAAAGTCTTAGCTCAACTTCTACTCATTGAATCTTTGTTGTTTTGGTCATGAATTGTTTATAAAATCATAATATATCTTTCTAAACCTGTGTGGAGTATTTTTGTGGTGTTATCATTGTGTTACTGTGTGTGTGTTGTGCATACATTTTATACATTGTCTCCTTAGATAAGCGTGACTTCTCTGTCCCAAGCTACCAGAGGGTGTGCACAGGTTATCATTTAGTGCCTATTGACTTACCCTGACTAGAATGGTGAGCCCTATTTGGACAAGGTGCATACCTCTGCTAATTATAGACTCCATTTCTAACAGATACACTAACCAGGTTCATCCTAGTCAAAGGTTTTACCTTCTGACTTTAATCTTTTACATCCCGATCCACCACAGGAGTGCACTTTTAAAGCCCCCCCAGGACCTCAGGGGAGGCACTTGGAGGCATTTAGAGACCCTAAGTCCATTTGCTACTGATCAGCTGCACAGTTGGAGGAAAAGCCCTCATGTTGCTTGCTGTGTCCTGCAATTTTACCAGGAGGATAGCCTTATGACACTGGCAGTCTACTTCTTTGTCCTGGGTATGAGAGTGTGAACAGGTGCAGTCCTCCAGGGCTCTTCTCACATTGCAGACAGCAGGGTCAGCCCTTTTCTGACCTACCTCAGGTCTAATATTGTTCTGAAGTGGATGTCTGGCGGTGCCACATTTATGCCTGGCATGAGCTTGTGGGTGGGAAGGGCCTCTTGGGAAGCACTAACCAACACTAACACTACTCACTTTGAGCATTTTCAAGATGGAAGAAGTCTTCAGCTACACTAAACTTAGGGTCTGAAAGCAGGGTGTGTGTGTTTGGGGAGTGTATTATGATTATCTTAGTGTTGTTCCACTTCTAACATTAAAATCCAGTTTTAGGTAGTCCCTGTAGCCCCAAACTTGAAGACTGTAATCTGGTCAAATCAAAGCTGAGCTTTCAGCACCCAGACAGAATATACACACAAAGTGTTTTGGCATTCAGTCTCTCTCCGTTGAAGTGCACCCCAAATGTTATATATAAACTCACCAGACCTGTAAAACAGACAGTGACACTCTAATGTCAAAGAGTCCCCTTATGATTTGAGGCTTGACCAGCTGGTAAGACAATAGAAGGGCTCAAGTACCAGCTAACATTTGCTTATGACACAGGAAAGCTCTTTGACTCCAAGTGTCTTATGGGGACACTAAGCAAACTTGTTAAGCAGAATGTGACAAACAAGCAGGACATTTTAATGTCAAAGAGGATCCTCCACGTCTCCCCTGCTAATTTTATCAGGTTTAGATGGGTCATCTCTGCCCATTTAGATCAGCCTATTGCTTGCTCCTGGGAGCAGTTCATACCTCACCAAAGGGAAGTCATCAGCTGCCAGGTGACAGTTGGAATGTACTTAAAGGCCTACAAATATTTAGTCAGCTAAAAGGTAACTTTTCTAAAGTACCACAACAAACAGAGGAGGGGGGGTCCTAGGGAAACAATTATTTAGAGACCTCTCCTGGTTCCAATCCCCAAATACAACATATGACCAACGTAAAGAACTCAGGGGGTCTAAAGGCCAACACTCCGGCTAGCTATCCATGACTCCATTACATGAATTAGTGCCCAAGTCACCCTGGAAAGCCTTAAAAAGTAAAAGAGAAACTAATGTAAGGGAACAAATAAACACAGTACAGGTCGACAAGATCCAAACCGCTGGTACGTGGATTACCATCAAATGGACTCAGTGATCAGTCATATCATATGGCTATCCAGTAAATGAAATGGTAGGTCCAATGATCATCGGGACCAGTTACTAATCAATACATTATTGGACTGGATCATGTCCACAAGCACTTATGGACTCCCATAGAGCCGCTGATCAATGATGGCTGAGATAGTGATAAACAAGCAGTGCACAAAAAATACATGGTGAATTAAAATAGAGTGATGTGTCCAAAAAAGACCGCTATTTTAATTGAAATAAGGGCACATCCCCTGATTAAAAACAGAACAGTGTAAACAACAGTGAAAACAAATATCTGTCGGAAAAAAAGGCCAACATGTTTCTGCCTATCGGGCTGTTAGTCCCTCGGCTTTCGTCAGGGCCTCTGCTCTCAAAATATTGCTACTGCTACAAAAAAGTGGTGAAACAATACTTAAAGTAATAATAAATATAATGATAATAGTTGCATCCTTCCACAATATTTAAGCAAAAATTAATTAATTTTTTCTCACCCAATTTGACAGGGGACTGGACCTCGCCTCACCTGGACTAAGCTCAGGTATGTGAGGCCCCGCTCTATGGAAGAAAGAAGGCAGATACAGGGGGAATTATAGAGCTACAAATCAGCAGGTTCCACTAGTCCATTAGATCCCCTAGTCATTCAGTTCTTCTTAATCCATGTATCAAATTCAATAATGGAACCACTCCTCAGTCCTAAATTGCACAAAGTCCTCAGCAAATCAGTGGCATTATTTACAGACAATCTCTCAAAAATACTCATGAAAGTGTCCGTGATGTCAAATGAAACCTCCATTTCATAAAGGCATCTCTGGCCGTGGGGAATGACTTGCCCTCTTTTTCTTATTCAGTGTGCCCATATTGTTGATATTATACAACTGTGTGCCTATGAAAAACCTTTCAACTAATTATTTAGTTCATCGTGATCTACTCGTTTAGTCAGGGTTAAAATGTTTTTTGTATGTAAAAAACAATATATTGAGAGCAGAGGCCCTGACGAAAGCCGAGGGACTAACAGCCCGATAGGCAGAAACATGTTGGCCTTTTTTTCTGACAGATATTTGTTTTCACTGTTGTTTGCACTGTTCTGTTTTTAATCAGGGGATGTGCCCTTATTTCAATTAAAATAGCGGTCTTTTTTGGACACATCACTCTATTTTAATTCACCATGTATTTTTTGTGCACTGCTTGTTTATCACTATCTCAGCCATCATTGGTCCCGATGATCATGGGACTTACCATTTCATTTGCTGGATATCCATATGATATGACTGATCACTGAGTCCATTTGATGGTAATCCACGTACCAGCGGTTTGGATCTTGTCGACCTGTACTGTGTTTATTTGTTCCCTTACATTAGTTTCTCTTTTACTTTTTAAGGCTTTCCAGGGTGACTTGGGCACGAATTCATGTAATGGAGTCATGGATAGCTAGCCAGAGTGTTGGCCTTTAGACCCCTTGAGTTCTTTATGTTGGTCACAACTTTTCTAAAGTACCTTTTCCCTAAATAGCTAAGCAAAATGTGACTTTACTGTTGACTTGGATTTTGTTTATCTATTAAAAAGGGATCCATGTAATATTTCTGTAGCTGTTTCCTAGATGTAGATACCATTTATTAAACTTAATATTGCATCCTAATGCTTTCCTATGGAACAGGCAAACCTGCTACAATGCAAATAACGTTGAGGGCTTTTTTTCCACTGTAAACAGATGTTTATCAATAAACGTTTACATGTTCCACTTTTAAATATGTGCATCCTGCCTTTATGGGAAAAAATGCCTTCTTAGAGTGACTTATACATATTTAAAAGGAATGTTTAGGCCTGTTAAAAGAGGCTATTTCGGTGGGTTGAATTTGTAGTTGAAACCTGCACAGCCTGGCTGCTGGGGCAGGCCTGCATTCATGTTTACATTGTCACTGTAGTAAATGGTACAATGAGTGTTGCAGTCCACTTGTGATATTTAACTTACAGGCCCTGTGTACATGTTGGTACCACATACTAGGGACTTATAGGTAAGCTAAATATGCCAATCAGGGGCATACCTATTTTGCCATTTTAAAAGAAGAAGCACAAGTATTTTACCCCTGGCGAGCAGGGGTAAAATGCACACATTTCTACAGCCTGTAAAAAGAGAGTACAGCAAAAAGGCAAACTATTCAGAGTGACCCCGCCGAAAGACCAAACGTCCAATATTAAATATATTATTTAACTACATCAAAGTGCCCCTGAAAGTCTGTACAGTTGACAATACTGACTGACTCCGACAACGTCTATCATCTATATGTGCAAAGCACCTACCTGAGACTAAACTCCACCATGATGGAAAATATCCATTCAACTGATGACTTCAAATAAGGTCAACTCCAGGTGTGGCTCTCCAATAACAACTTTGAAGATAAACTCCATATCTCACCACAAAAACAAATTTATGTGAATTTACCATCAACTCTGACCTCTCTAGAACACACACCACTAAGAAAACAAGGGCAGCTTAGTATGAAGATGGAAGAGATTTTTGAAACATTGTCCATGCACAGATGGTCTCACACCAGGATGGTGACTATGCTCTTCTTGCTGATGTTTCTTATTCATTGTTAGAACTGGCTATTTCTGGTTGGCTAAGGCTGACGCAAAAGCTAGGCAGAAACCACTATTCTAGTCAGGGCAAGAGAGTCACACACCAAGATAACCCCTGCTCACCCCTTGGTAGCTTGGCACGAGCAGACAGGCTTATCCCAGGGGCAATGTGTAAAGCATTTGCGCTAGCACACAACAGCAACAACATCCTAGGCACACCACAAAAGGAACTCCAAACAAGGTTATATAAAAATAACTTCTGTATTGTCAAAACACATCAGATAGAATCACATTTGTACATTGTGCCAACTGGCACGGGCAATATTCACAAGGGATTATTTACACAGGACAGGGCCACGTGGGCGCCTGTCAGAATCAGCACTTAGTAGAAATAGCACTTCTAGAACTTAGAATAAGTATAGCACAAAATAACAATTATGAATCACAACCAGTAACTACTGGTAACAGGTAAGTACCACCTACGCAACCCTAAACACCTTAGGAGAATGTCAAGCAGGGAACCAGGACCACCTGTACTAGAAAGAACAGCCACCTAAGTATCATAATACAATTAGGGGTATAAGCAAGAACACATTACACATGATGCATCACAACATTCAGAGGTGTAGGGAAGGAAAACACATGATGCATAAAACATACATTCAGCTGTGTAATAACAGGGCACATGATGCATCAAAAACACATTCAGAGGTGCAGGGAAGGTAAAACACATGATGCATAAGCCAACACATCCAGAGGTGTAAAATCCAGGAAGACACATGATGCATAAAAACATTCAGAGGTGCCAGAACATAACTCAATAGCGCAAAAACACATGATGCATGAAAACATTCAGGGGTGTAAGATCAAGGTGCGTAATCATATTAAAGGTATTACATTTCCTAGCACCACATCACATTGCGCAAAACTTACATAACCCACTACCTGTGGCAGTCCCTAGGCCAACTGGCCTTGTTGGGGCTAGGACGCCCTGTGTCCCAAAGTCAGGGACCTAAAAGTGGCAGCTGCCCACAAATTGCTGGGCAGCTGAGGACAGTGATGGGCCAACGCTGGAGCCTCGCAGGCTCTGGCCCACTGGTCGCCCCTGAGCCTCTCTGGGCTCCAAATAACAACAATGTGGGCAGGGAGCCTCGTGGGCTCTGAAACTGCTAAATGCCCCCTAGAGCCCTCGTGGCTCTAAACAACTGTGGCACCATGGACCCGTTCAGGGCTCGAACTACAAATGCCCCTTGAGCCTCGCAGGCTCTGAAGGAACATGCAGCGTCGTTGGAGCCCCGTGGGCTCGAAAACAGGAATGCCCTGAGCCTCTCGGGCTCTCAATAACAAAGAAAATGGGACGGTCGTTGGGGCCTCGGGGCCCTGGCAGAAGATGCGGCAAATCGGCGGAGTCCCCCTCCTGGGTACTCAAATTGACAAGGGCCCCCGGAGCCCTCGTGGGCTCGAAATCAACACTGCCCCCGGGGTCACTGGAGCGGTCCCCTGCCAACTGGGGCCGCTCAATAGGGGAGAGAAAACAGGCCCCTGGGGAGCCTTCGCTGCTCTACACAAAAGGTGCCGCCTGGAGCCTCTCGTGGCTCCTCCACACATGGGGCGCCTTGAGCCTCTCGACTTGAAATAGCTGAACTGCGCCCGGAGCCTTGTGGCTCCAAAACAAGAAGGCCCCCGGCGTCGGAGCCTCTCAGGGGCTCGGCCCAAGACACCGCACGCACTCACCGGGACGAGTCTGCTGTAGTCTGCCACCTCTTGCTCCGCGCCGGTCACGGGACTGCTTCACCCGCAGTCTCCTCAGCCAGCACTGCTCCTCTTCTCCTGCTGCGGGGGCGGGACTTCCGGGTCGCCCCTTTGGTTTCCGGGCCGTCGCAGGCAGCGCGGCAGCCCGGCGGGGAGGACAGCAGCTAGCAATACAATCCGGGGCAGATGCCGGGTCGGCACCGGCTCGTATAACATAAACAATAAATCAAGATGGGCACTCGATAGGCTCCGCAATCCTGGGCAGATGCCGGGTGCGCACCAGCTTGTCAACCACAGCGCTGGCAAGCGTTAAAGGCAATTCACAGCGCTCCAGGTCCAGCAAAAGAGCCCTCAAGCGCTAGAAATAACACATAGCGCTCCCAGGCGCTATCAGCACAAATCAAGGTTTCTGTTAAAAATAAAGCGCTCCCCCAGTGCTACAAGCAAGGTCCAGCAGCAAAGGGAAGCAAAGGGGACCCAGTAAAAGGTCTCCAGAGTCCAAGATATGTCCATCAGGTATCCAGGGCAACGCAAAGTCCCCCTATCAGCCCAGGCAAGGCAGAGGGGTCCCCCAGATGTCCTCCAGGCATCCAGGGGCTGGGCAGAGCTCAGGGAGGCAAGCCTTCCCCTGAGCCCAAGCAGCAGCACGCCCCTGGGAGGATTCAAGTCAGAAACAAGAACATTTTGGAAGGGGACACAGCCCCTTTTTATACAGAGAAATCCTTTGTCTAGCAGGGTGCAGGCAGTGTGAGAACCAGCTAGAACTGGTTATATGGAATTCCTTTCACTGGCCAGGCTAGGGACATCAGACGCACCCCAGGGGGTGGAACCAGCATTGTGTGGGGAAAACCCAGCCTCATTCAGGACCCTTCTGAACTTCGTCAGCCCGCACGCCCTCCTCCCCGCTGACTACATCCTCCTCGGGGACCTCAACTTCCACCTGGAGAACAACAACGACCGTAACACCACCACCCTGCTGGACAACCTCGCAAACCTCGAACTCAAGCAGCTGGTGACCACCCCCACCCACTACGCCGGACACACACTCGACCCCGTCTTCTCATCCAGAAAGGACATCACCTTCAGCCACGCCACCGGACTCCACTGGACGGACCACAGCTGCGTCCACTTCAGCTTCAGAAGGACCACGATCCACCACCACCAGCAACAGGTTGCACGCAGAAGCTGGAACAAGATCACAGCCGACCAGCTCGCAACTTCCCTGAGCAAGAACCCACCCACCAGCGCAACGAGCCCCAGCGAAGCGGCCACCAACCTCACAAAGTGGATCAGCGACTGCGCAGACGAAATCGCCCCTCTGAGGACCCCGCTCAGCAGACCCGGCAGCAAGAAAGCCCCATGGTTCACCGACGAACTCAAGAGCTTCAAGAAGAACTGCAGAGCCCTCGAGAAAGCCTGGCGCAAAGACCCAACACCGGACAACATGACTGCCCTCAAGCTCGCCACCCGAAAACACCACCAACTGATCCACGCCACCAAGAAAACTGCATTCAAGGAACGCTTGGACAACAACGCACACAACAGCAAGGAACTCTTCAACATCGTTAAAGAGCTCTCCAACCCCAACGCCGGAAACAACGACATCACCCCTTTGCAAGACCTCTGCAACTCCCTCGCCTCCTACTTCCACAACAAGATCGCGGACATACACAACAGCTTCAGCACTCAACCGACGCACGCCACGACCGAACCTGCCCCCCCCACCACCACCCTCCGCGTCTGGACCCCGATCAGCACCGAAGACACCGTCCGCACGATGAACTCCAACCACTCCGGATCTCCGACCGACCCCTGCCCTCACCACGTCTTCAACAAGGCCGACACTGTCATCGCACCCTACCTGCGGGACATCATCAACACCTCCTTCAACACCGCTACCTTCCCGGAGAGCTGGAAGCACGCCGAACTCAGCGCTCTACTTAAGAAACCATCACCCGACCCCACCGACCTCAAGAACTACCGCCCCATCATGCTGCTCCCGTTTCCTGCAAAAGTCACTGAGAAGACCGTCAACAAGCAGCTGGCCGCCTTCCTCGAGACGAACGGATCCCTCGACCTCTCGCAGTCTGGCTTCCGGGCCAACCACAGCACCGAGACCGCCCTGATCGCAGCCACCGATGACATCCGAACCCTGCTCAACAACGGAGAAACAGCGGCCCTCATCCTCCTAGACCTCTCCGCGGCCTTCGACACTGTCTGCCACCGTACCCTAGTACAGCGCCTCAGCAACGTCGGAATCCAGGAGAAGGCACTGGAGTGGATCATCTCCTTCCTTGCCGGAAGGACACAAAGAGTCCGCCTCCCCCCGTTCAGATCAGAAGCCACCGAAGTCATCTGCGGCGTTCCTCAAGGCTCCTCGCTCAGCCCTACCCTCTTCAACGTCTACATGAGCCCCCTCGCAGCCATCGCACGCCAGCACAACCTCAACATCATCTCCTACGCCGAGGACACCCAGCTGATCCTCTCCCTCACCAACGACCCCGCCACCGCCAGAGCCAACCTTCACGAAGGGATGAAAGAGGTAGCCGAATGGATGAAGAACAGCCGCCTGAAACTGAACTCGGACAAGACGGAAGTCCTCATTCTGGGATCTTCACCCTCCGCCTGGGATGACTCCTGGTGGCCCCCCGCCCTAGGCAGCGCACCCAAACCGACAGACCACGCACGCAACCTGGGCGTCATCCTGGACTCCTGCCTCTCCATGACCAGACAAGTGAACGCCGTCTCTTCGACGTGCTTCAACATCCTGCGCATGCTACGAAAGATCTTCCGGTGGATCCCCACCGAGACCAGGAAGACGGTCACCCAGGCCCTCGTCACCAGCCGCCTGGCCTACGGCAACTCCCTCTACGCCGGAACCACCTCCAAACTCCAGAAGAGGCTCCAGCGGATCCAGAACGCCTCAGCACGACTCATCCTGGACATCCCCCGTCGCAACCACATCTCCGGACACCTGAGAGACCTGCACTGGCTCCCGGTCAACAAGAGAATCACCTTCCGTCTCCTCACCCACGCACACAAAGCCCTACACAACCAAGGCCCAGGATACCTCAACAGCCGCCTCAACTTCTACGCTCCCAAACGCCAGCTTCGATCGACCGGCCATGCCCTCGCCGCCGTCCCCCCCATCCGAAGAGCCACCACAAGGGGAAGGTCCTTCTCCTACCTCGCCGCCAAGACTTGGAACTCCCTCCCGAACCACCTCCGCCTGACCCAGGACCACCTCGCCTTCAGGAAGCAGCTCAAGACCTGGCTGTTCGAGCAGTAGCGGACCCCCCTCCCCTAGCGCCTTGAGACCCTCCGGGTGAGTAGTGCGCTATATAAATGCCTCGATTGATCGATTGATTGATTGACCCTCAAACCAGACGGTCAATCCACAAGTAGGCCCAGGCTCACTCCTCCCCTCACATCAGCATTCTAATCACTCCATTCACCACAGGGGCAGACCCTCCCAGACTCTTGGAGCCAGGCTCACCAGCCAGCCTCAGCCAATCACAAACCAGACACAAAATACACAAATATGCCAACTTCCAGAAGTGGCACTTCTACACTAGATACAATCATGCCGCATATACCATTGCGCAGCATTCAATCTCACGAGTTTGCACATACCAAACTCGACCCTGCACTCCCCACACATCAGGAACTACCATGGGCATATATATTCCCCATTCATTCCTATGGGAGGACAGGTCACTCACCACACATACACAGAGAGCTCATGCACTTTACACTGTACCACAGTGAAAAAGTGCGCAGAGGCCTAAAATCACCACCACCAGGTTCCAGAAACAGGCTAGGAAAAGGCAAAAAAAAATTTCGGGGTGAACCTGCCAAAAGGGCCGGGTCCAACACAACCCCCTTCCAGCCAAAACGCAAGGTAGACCAATCACTCCACTGATGGGCTTCCCTGCTTTGGGCGACAAAACACGGACACGGACCCGCACTGCAGGGACACCTTCCGGTTTTTTGCCACTCTGAACCCACCTGGTTACCTCCAAACCAGAACTCTCTGCCCCAACTAGGATACGCCAATGGTACTCTCTAGCGGTCCACGGCCAGGACCAGGCCCTAGGCCATCCAAATATCACAGGTCCTGTCCAATCCACAGCGTGGGGGGCAGTAACCCCTGGCACATAATAGCCACTCTCCACTCTCCCTCTCAGTGTAGCTACATCTACCACAGATCCTACAACCTAGGGACCATACCCTCAGGCTGACCAGAGGGCCCACCCAACCTCTACTTCTGGGTTTCCGCACCCTCACAGGGAGGCACTCACCAGAACACAATTCTCCTACCAGATCAGGACCTCCCTCCATCACTGGTCTACCACCTGGAAACTATTTCACTTCTGAGGTACAAAGCACACAGCACAGTTCCTCTTCAAGTAGGTGGGGGGACACAGCACACAGCAAAGTCCCCTTTCCTCTTGACCTGGAAGCTTCCTAATCTCCCAACCCAGGATCTAAACCCTCAGGTTGCACCGGGGTCAGAAGTACACTGTCCCTCTGCACCCCCTTCCAGAGTTCTGCACCCTCCCACCTTGGAGCGGTACCCTTGGAAGCCAAACCGGTCAGGACACTGATTACAGATGCCCTTCCCTCCAGATCAGGCTGAACCTGAACCTTGCCTCCCCCTCCTCAGGGAACGACCTCCAGAGGCCCCACAAATGGTCAAGCACTCTAGACGGTCAAATGCCCAGCGAATCAGGACTTCTGCAGCCTCCACTAGGAGTGGTGCTACCCAACACCAAGACCGCCGGAGTTCTGGTTACAGACACTCCCCGTCCTCTAGACAAAGGAAGATCCTCCTCAAATGACCTGTATGTACAGCCTAGGCCCCTGACCTGGCGCTCTCTTTGGGAACCCTCCAGGCCCTGAGACTGGGTTTCGGGCCAACGTGGGACACACCGTCCCACACTCACTCCGCCTCCACTGAGACAGGACGTGAGCCCCTACACCCCTACTATCCTACTGGGCCCAGGCTGGGCTACACATGAACCTCTTCCCCTACACAGGGTCATCAGATACACAAGCCACTACTTTTAGAATCACTCCCTAATGCCTCTGCAAGAAATCTAGCACACCGCCAGATGTCCACCTTCTCATCCAGTGCGTCTGCAGGACTTCCTGCACACCACCAGAGGTACACCTCCTGTGCAAGCTCCTTTTTAAAAAAACTCACACCAACTCCTCCAGTTCAACACACCACTCATCCACACACTCCCCCTCCAGACTGGTGAGACAGTTCTTCACTGCCTCTGACTCTCAACCTGTACCCCTCTTACTGAGCACCAGGCACCATACTCTGGGAACTGGGAATGGGACTTCATGCACTGGACACATTTTAGCTGCCACCACTGGATCCTACCATACTGGGGAATCTAGACACACACTACACTCAGGGGATAACCACCCTCCCGAGCTAGCCATTTCTCCTCCGCACTCCCTCTCTTCCATCTACCCACACAGGGACAGGAACAGGGATTGGGCACTGGGCCCAGCAAGGGATTCCTCATTTATGGGAACCTCCCCCTCTTCTGTCGTCCCGCCCTGTCATTTTCTCTTATCTGCCACTAAACATAAAAGCGCAGGAAACACCTTTTGAAAATGACACTCTTGAGGAAAAACAAAATCATAAACAATAATCCCAAGCATGTGACTATCTAGAATGCAGGGCTTTGTAATGTAGCCAGTTGTCTCTGTGGCACTGCGCAAACACAAGTCCTAATCCTCACCGCTGTCCAACAATATTAGTACTGGCCATTTCTGGTTGGCTAAGGCTGACGCCAAAGCTACGCAGAAACCACCATTCTAGTCAGCGCAAGGAAGTCACACGCCAAGATAACTCCTGCTCACCCCCTTGGTAGCTTGGCACGAGCAGACAGGCTTATCCCGGAGGCAATGTGTAAAGCATTTGCGCCAGCACACAACAGCAACAACATCCTAGGCACACCACAAAAGGAACTCCCCACAAGGTTATATAAAAATAACTTCTGTATTGTCAAAACACATCAGATAGAATCACACATGTACATTGTGCTAACTGGCACGGGCAATATTCACAAGGGATTATTTACACAGGACAGGGCCACGTGGGCGCCTGTCAGAATCAGCACTTAGTAGAAATAGCACTTCTAGAACTTAGAATAAGTACAGCACAAAATAACAATTATAAATCACAACCAGTAACTACTGGTAACAGGTAAGTACCACCTACGCAACCCTAAACACCTTAGGAGAATGTCACGCAGGGAACCAGGACCTCACTAGGACCACCTGTACTAGAAAGAACCACCTAAGTATCATAATACAATTAAGGGTATAAGCAAGAACACATTACACATGATGCATCACAACATTCAGAGGTGTAGGGAAGGAAAACACATGATGCATAAAACATACATTCAGCGGTGTAATAACAGGGCACATGATGCATCAAAAACACATTCAGAGGTGCAGGGAAGGAAAAACACATGATGCATAAACCAACACATCCAGAGGTGTAAAATCCAGGAAGACACATGATGCATAAAAACATTCAGAGGTGTCAGAAAATAACTCAATAGCGCAAAAACACATGATGCATGAAAACATTCCGGGGTGTAAGATCAAGGTGCGTAATCATATTAAAGGTATTACATTTCCTAGCACCACATCACATTGCGCAAAACTTACATAAGCCACTACCTGTGGCAGTTCCTAGGCCAACTGGCCTTGCTGGGGCTAGGACGCCCTGTGTCCCAAAGTCAGGGGCCTAAACATGGCAGCTGCCCACAAATTGCTGGGCAGCTGAGGACAGTGATGGGCCAACGCTGGAGCCTCGCAGGCTCTGGCCCACTGGTCGCCCCTGAGCCTCTCTGGGCTCCAAATAACAACAATGTGGGCAGGGAGCCTCGTGGGCTCTGAAACTGCTAAATGCCCCCTAGAGCCCTCGTGGCTCTAAACAACTGTGGCACCATGGAGCCGCCCAGGGCTCGAACTACAAATGCCCCTTTAGCCTCGCAGGCTCTGAAGAAACATGCGGCGTCGTTGGAGCCCTATGGGCTCGAAAACAGGAATGCCCTGAGCCTCTCGGGCTCTCAATAACAAAGAAAATGTGCCGGTCGTTGGGGCCTCGGGGCCCTGGCACAAGATCGGGCAAATCGGCGGAGTCCCCCTCCTGGGGACTCAAACTGACAAGGGCCCCCGGATCCCTTGTGGGCTCGAAATCAACACTGCCCCCGGGGTCGCTGGAGCGGCCCCCTGCCAACTGGGGCCGCTCAATAGGGGAGAGAAAACTGCCCCTGGGGAGCCTTCGCGGCTATACACAAAAGGTGCCGCCTGGAGCCTCTCGTGGCTCCTCCACACATGGGGCGCCTTGAGCCTCTCGACTCGAAATAGCTGAACTGCCCCCGGAGCCTCGTGGCTCCTAAACAAGAAGGCCCCCGGCATCGGAGCCTCTCAGGGGCTCGGCCCAAGACACCGCACGCACTCACCGGGACGAGTCTGCTGTAGTCTGCCGCCTCTTGCTCCGGCGCCGGTCACAGGACTGCTTCACCCGCAGTCTCCCCGGCCAGCACTGCTCCTCTTCTCCTGCTGCGGGGGCGGAACTTCCGGGTCGCCCCTTCGGTTTCCGGGTCGTCGCAGGCAGCGCGGCGGCCCGGCGGGGAGGACAGCAGCTAGCAATACAATCCGGGACAGATGCCGGGTGGGCACCGGCATGTATAACATAAACAATAAATCGAGGTGGGCACTCGATAGGCTCCGCAATCCTGGGCAGATGCCGGGTGGGCACCGGCTTGTCAACCACAGCGCTCGCAAGCGTTAAAGGCAATTCACAGCGCTCCAGGTCCAGCAAAAGCACCCTCTAGTGCTAGAAATAACACAGAGCGCTCCCTGGCGCTATCAGCACAAATCAAGGTTTCTGTTAAAAATAAAGCGCTCCCCCAGTGCTACCAGCCAGGTCCAGCAGCAAAGGGAAGCAAAGGGGACCCAGCAAAAGGTCTCCAGAGTCCAAGATATGTCCATCAGGTATCCAGGGCAAAGCAAATTCCCCCTATCAGCCCAGGCAAGGCAGATGGGTCCCCCAGAAGTCCTCCAGGCATCCAGGGTCTGGGCAGAGCTCAGGGAGGCAAGCCTTCCCCTGAGCCCAAGCAGCAGCACGCCCCTGGCAGGATTCAAGTCAGAAACAAGAACATTTTGGAAGGGGACACAGCCCCATTTTATACAGAGAAATCCTTTGTCTTGCAGGGTGCAGGCAGTGTGAGAACCAGCTAGAACTGGTTATAGGGAATTCCTTTCACTGACCAGGCTAGAGACATCAGACGCACCCCAGGGGGTGGAGCCAGCATTGTGTGGGGAAAACCCAGCCTCATTCAGGACCCGCAAACCAGACGGCCAATCCACAAGTAGGCCCAGGCTCACTCCTCCCCTCACATCAGCATGCTAATCACTCCATTCACCACCGGGGCAGACCCTCCCAGACTCTTGAAGCCAGGCTCACCAGCCAGCCTCAGCCAATCGCACGCCAGACACAAATTACACAAATATGCCAACTTCCAGAAGTGGCACTTCTACACTAGATACAATCATGCCACATATACCATTGCGCAGCATTCAATCTCACGAGTTTGCACATACCAACCTCGACCCTGCACTCCCCACGCATCAGGAACTACCATGGGCATACATATTCCCCATTCATTCCTATGGGAGGGCAGGTCACTCGCCACACATACACAGAGAGCTCACGCACTTTACACTGTACCACAGTAAAAAAGTGCGCAGAGGCCTAAAATCACCACCACCAGGTTCCAGAAACAGGCTAGGAAAAAGCAAAAAAAAGTTTCGGGGTGAACCTGCCAAAAGGGCCGGGTCCAATATTCTTGTTAAACTCTCTGGAGAGCATCATTCACACCACTGCGCAGCTTATTAAGAACTGGTAAAATTAATTGCAGTGGTAAATTTAAAAGACATATTACCCTCCATTAACAATCTTAACCTTATGTATTATACTTATAATTCTCCGCAACACTTAGATGACTCAGTTAATTCAAAATTCTAATTTATCAAATACTCAACTGACAATGAATCCACCTTTGTCCTCAAATCTAGTGCCAGATATTATAGGGGCCACACCAAAACAGTGTTATTAGCTAACTATTTGTACAAAAAGTGAAAGTATTTATTATGTTAATAATATATTAAGCTGTCAGGATGAGGGAATCTCTCAGTCATTTGTAGAATATTATCAAACACTTTATACTCCAGAAAATGCCCCTCAGATTGGAAACATTTCTGAATATGTTTCCTCTATTAGAAGAACGCTTGGTCAATGGACCTTTATTACCTGCTGAGAAGTGTAGAGGGGAGAAATAACTCATAAGGGCAACTAACAACTTTTAAGGAACATGACACTGAGGAATCACAGACTCCGAATTCCAAGTTAGTGTGTTTATTACACAGCCAAAAATAACTGGATATACAGACACCTCAAGACGAGTTTGTAGAAACACATTGGAACAAATGCAAATCCAAACCTACGGGCAAGATTGAAATGCTGGACCAAGAAAAGAATGACAAACTCCAGAATTAGAACATAGGCAATGATTACACCCATGTCAAGATCCGTCTTCATTTGAGGTTGGCAAGTGAAAAGCATTAGTCTGTCTCTATACTACTACTACAGTGAGATCCCGACTTAGCATTCCACAGGCAAGATCAGGAAAAGGTGTCAGCGCGCTAAGACTTCCTAAGACGTGCACTCATGTTGTATGGGCCAAGTAGCCAAAGCTACAGAGCTCGTTCTAAGATGCTCCTTCCCTCTCCATCGATCTCCTCACCTCTTCTGACTCAACCCCAGAGGCACTGTCCCAAATTCAAAACGCGAAAAACACTGAACACGTCCACAGCTTGCGTCTGGACCATCTCATCCTAATGGCCAGTTCTCATAGGTGATTTTCCATTTAGTTTTGATGATCCCAGCTCCTGGCTCGGTGACCTTGATTCCCAGGCCTCCTCCAGTGAGAAAGAACACTGACTCCCAATTATCAGCATTCTTAGCATAAAAGTATCCTCTCCCCTTTGAGCCTAACTCCTAAAAGGAAAGGCGTTATTCTAACTAACAAAGATGACTTTCTCCATCTGCAACAAAAACGTGAGAACAGAACAAACCCAACATGCACATGAAATTCAGCTTTTACCCTCATGAGAGCGGTCAGGGAGAATACATTTCAGGCCTACAAAAATCGGCCAACATTAGAGTGAAGCACATAAGCCCTATGAATTACACATATTGGGAACATTTTATTTAAGTATTTTTAAATCATCATGTTACATAAACACATCAAATGCATAAATCATTGTGAGTAGCCTATGATATTCTACACATCAAAGCTCAATTAACCACATCCATGTGCAACTTTAATGTGGTGCACATTTATCTCTATGCATTACAATGTAAAGGAGCAAACTTTGTTAGTCAATTGCAGACAAATGCTAAGGGTTACCTTATTCAAAACACATCTGCCACGTTTGTTTCTTTACATGGCACAAATTAATTCTATAATTTCTCTTTCACATGTTATTGCCAAGTACTTTCTAATAACCAAATGTTAACACAACAAAAGAATAAATGTAGGTGCAGACTATGTGTGATTATGAGGCACCACTACAAATGAAAGAGCACCATTGTGCTCCATCACTCCCATCAGTTAGTGTTCAGAATTCGTGCTCTCTTTACTTATTTTTCAAAGTCTGCAATTTCACGTTGATCTTTTCAAGATGGTCTTATTTGTTTAATATCTAAGGAGGATCGTAATCCTAAATACTGTAAAAATTACCGACCTATCTCTTAGGTTAATATAGACTATAACATTTTTCCTAAAGACATAGCCCAGATTTTATCAAGGACCGTTAATCCTCTGATGATACTAGACTGTTCTTTAATGTATTAAGTACGTATCCTTTGGTAGCTATCACTGCTATCACAATAGATGCTGAAAAGCATTTGATAGAATGTGTTGAGACTTTACTTCACTACCTTCAATGGTTGGTTTAGGCCTCAAGATTATTTATTTAGTTCCAATTTTGCAATCTGCACCTAAAGCAGCCATTTTTGTAAATGGAAAGTCTTCTACAATATTACAACTGTGGCGAGGTGTCTACACTTTTATACTATTTATCTTTGCACTTAAACCATTTTTTAATAAAGATACAACAAAATGTCACTATACAAGACTTTCCACATGGCAATCAACAATAGAAAATGTCTGTATATGCTGAAAACATAATTTTATTTGTTATGTGTAGATTTAGCCCCCAATTAAAAAAAACACACCCACTCTCAGACCCACACACCTACTCACCCACCCACTCACTCACACACCCACTTACACATGCACATAACCACTCACACACCCACTCACAGACCCATAAAACCACCCACATAGCCACTCACAAATCTACTCACAAATCCACACAGCCACTACCACACCCACTCAGCCAGCCACACACCTACATATACACCGATAGAAACTGCAATAGCATATGTTTGGATTACATGTGCTGTTTTAGTATTAAATGTGTGCTTTTAATTGGGAATAGATCCTGCCCCCCGTAAAATAAATGTTAAAAAAGAAAGACTTAGTGCATTGCATTTATAGAAAGACCTAAATAAGTTACCTTACCTTCATTTTTTTATTTTTGAGGTTTAAAATATATAATAAGAATGAGTGTGTGAATAAACTTGTAAAAATGTATATTAGTAGAGTGAACTTATGGGTCAAATTTTAGTACAATTTATATTAAAACAGCAGTGAAATTCACAAAAAAACAAAGGTTACAGGGATGTTATAGTTGGAAAATAGCACTAAAAAGTAGAAATTCACAAAAAAATACAAAGGTTACAGGGACGTTGTAGTTAGGTACAGATTTTACACACACAAAAACATAGAAATTCAGTAGTTATAGTTATGTTATCTCAAGTAACTATAATTTGTGCCCCTAAGTAACTATAACTCTGGCCCTCACCATTTAAATTTTTTATTTTTATTTATGTGTGTGCACTATCTATTTGTTTTATATACTATACCATACATGTACCATTGTGTTCTTCTCATATTTACTTCATCAATAAACTTTCTTTAAACTTAAAAAAGGACTGGAGAAATTCAACCACATCCCTCCTGCCATGATGGATCTAGATTTTTCAGGCCAAACATGCAGCATCTTTACAATAGGCTGCTTTATGTAACCAACAGCACCTCAGTAAACATTCAAAAAACACTCTAGGTGGCAACACAAAACAAGGAGCCAGGGTATCACTATGACATCTCTGCCTGCTCAGAAACATTTAAATGAGGCTGGCCCTCCCATTTGACTGGTACTAGATAATGGGAACCAGTTATCAACTACCTCTCAAAGGTCCTGGTCAGCCTCATTCATATTTCTGAGCAACAAGGACCATCAGTCTACTCCTTACAATATGTTCCAATGAGCCTTTCCCACTACTGCTGAACCTTTCATGCAATTGCTTCTGAAGACTGCTTAGACCCGTTGTTAGAACCGGCTGTCTCTAGTTGGCAGAGGTACGTACTTCTGACAAATAGGGACACTCCTTGTCTAGTCAGGGCAAGGGGATCACACCCTTTGATAACCCCTGCTCACCCCCTCGGTAGCTTGGCAGAGCAGTACAGGCTTATCTCAGAGGCTGTGCGTTAAGCAATTATGACCACATACAGTAACACAGTGAATACACTACAAATGGACACGACACCGTAGTATTATAAAAATAAGTATTTTTTATATAAGGCTTAGCACAAGACCAAATAACGGCAAAACTGTACACAATCGGAATAAATACGTTCAGGAAGGAAAAAGGATAGTTCAAAGGTCGTTTCTTCTTTAGCACAAAAGTCTTTAGTATCAAGCAAATCTTCTTTTGGGAAACACAGTTCTTTAGCAACAGGGTAACCCACACGGGGGCTACACGACGTCAAGGCAAAGTTAATCCAAAGGTTCGGCGTCGACCGCGAGGAGCGCTGCGTCATGCCTGGAGTCACACGGACCCTCAACAACACAGTACCTTAGGAAACTGAAGCACACGATGATCAGTGGCGTCGAGCAATCCGGCGTCGCGTCTTCGGTGTCGATCAGGCCTCAGCAGGCGTCGTCGATGATGCGGTTGCACAGAGTGAGCAGCGCTCACGGCGTCGAAGGGCACACGGGTGATGCGATCAGCAGCGGTGCAGACACGAGGCCCTCTGGAGCTAGAGCCGTACTCCCACTCACTGGCGTTGCTGCTGGCGTCGGTTCGGGCCCACCGTCCGGTCGTCGTGATTGCTGTTCGTTTCAGAGGTGCTGGATTCACACTTCCAGCGAGATAGCACTTTTAGCAGATGAAGTCCTTTAGCCCTGTGACTTCAGCAGGAGACTGGCACTCTTCCAGTCCTTGGAGATTTTCTTAGCAAGCGTGAGAGTACACACACAGTTCCTCTCTCCTGGTTCCTTGGCAAAAATAAAGAAGCACTGCAGGATTCCCCCAACAACAGCACACTGGCAGAAGGGGTAGGCAGTCCTTTAGATCAGCAGGCTTCTTGTCCTTGGTTACAGGGTTCCTTGTCAGAAGTGATCTGATTTCCTAGTTCAGGGGCCCTTCTCTTATACCCCTTTTCGTCTTTGATCCCTTTGTCTATGCCGGGGATTTCCCAACATCCTGGGTCTGTGGTGGGTGGAGCTAGGCAGTAGCACCGGGCCTATTCATTGAGCCGGGCCGGGTCCTCAGACGCCCCGCAGGAGGTGGAGCCAGCATTGATACTGGCAGGAGCAGAGCTATCGCCCTCCTGGCAGGAGGTGGGGCTAGGATCGTCCATGGCAGGCACAGAGCCACCAGTCGCTTGGCAGGAGGTGGAGCCGGCATTGTATCAGGCAAGGCAGGCTATCAACAACTACTCTCCCCCTACTCTCAACGTAATGTCCCACTCATCCCACACTGACTCATCCAGACCTCGTGGAGCCACCCAGCTCCTGTCACACACACATAAGACCAGCAGAAACCAGATATGGTTAGGCAAGAAAATAGACACTTTCTAAAAGTGCTATTTTCGAACCCAGAGTCCAAAAACCATCCACACCACCGGATGCGTAATTAAACCCCGAGTTCAGGGATACCAAACTCGACATTGCACCGTACTCTCCGAGCCAGCTAGGATCATAGCATTAATAATCCCGGCGGCCCATTCTAAGCAATGGAGAGCAGGCTACCTCGCAATAGTGAAGCACGAAGATGGCGGCACTTCACTATCAGGACATGCCAACTTGGTCAGGCCTGTCCTGCCTTACACTTACAACGCACCCTGCCCACGGCCTACCATAGGGGTGACTAACATGAAGGTAAGGGAAGGTTGGGGGCTGGCAAGTAGGTATACCTGCGCAGCCTGCGTGACAGTACAAGACTGCACGTGGGTCTCGCAATGACCGACCCGTAGACATTCTTTTATGAGGCCGCTCCTGTGGGTGGCACAACACGTGCTGCAAGCCCACGAGCGGCATTTGCATTTACAAGCCCCGGCACTCCTGGTGCACTAGACTAGGGACTGACAGTAAACCAAATAAGCCAAACATGGATACAATAGACACATCAATTTAACATCGGGAGCACTTGCGCTATGGCACTGATCAGCAGTGACACGGCGCCCAAAGCATATACCAGCAAAACATCGTAAAACAGTAGAGGCAAACAGAAAAAATGGAGGAGAGACTCAAGCCAATGATGTCAGGTCTAACACCCGTTATACAATTTAAGGTTTCATAGAGCCACTCTTAAACCTAACCTAATGTTAACCATGTGGTTGTAGGGTTTCTGTCCAATTGTTATTGTTGCAAAACCTTTTACAATGATGAAGACCCCAGCATTAATTATGTTTCTAGGGTTTAAGCTTTGACTGTCTATATTACACTGATCATGTTTAGTATCACTGTACAGCAAAATTCCGATTCTAAGCCTGCTGATTACGATCACTTGTTTAATCTTTCACTGCCAGTTTATATCATCTTTGTCAACTAGTTCCAAATCTTTTAAATCTAATTCGCCGTCAAGGTCTATATTTTCAATCAATCAATCAAACAGGATTTATAAAACACTGCCATTGAATTGGCATTTCTTGTCGAGGGGGAGTCAGTGGAGTTTCTTTAGTTGTGAGGTGAAGTGAGTCTGTTTGGGGCTGTTAAGGATGAGTCTGGCCACTGAGATTTGTATGGTCTGCAGTCTCTTTAGGAGGTGTGTGGTAATTCCAATATAGAGGGTGTTGCCCAAATCCAAGCGGCTAGTGATGAGGGCTTGAGTGACAGTGCATCTGGTGGTGACTGGGAGCCATTTGAAGATCTTTTGGAGCATGCAAAGTGTTCAGAAGCAGGCGGAAGAGACTGCCTTGATCTAATTGGTCATGGTGAGTTTCTAGCCGTGGTCTGTGGGAGTGGGCGAGAGACCCAGTTTTTGCAACCAGTCAGTGACGCTAGTTATGCACAGGTTGAATATGGTCCTCGTGGTGGATAGGTCTTCAGATAGAGAGAGGATGAGCTGGGCGTTATCTGAGTAGGAGATAATGTTCAGGCCATTGGTTCTGATGATGTTGGCCAGAGGGGTGATGTAGGTGTTGAACAGAGTGGGGCTGAGGGATGAACCTTGAGGGACACCGCAGGTGATGTTCTTGGGTTCCGAGTTAAAGGTTGGAAAGTGGTTTCCCTCAGTTCTTCTGGTTAGGAAAGTAAGCGATCCGTTTCAGGCCATTTGAGGGCACCCCCTGGATTACGATCTGATGTAGTGTCTTGATCAGGGTATGGTGGGACACGGTGCTCAAGACTGCTGAGAGGTTGAGAAAGACCAGGGCTGCTGCTTCTCCCTGGTCTATGAGGGTTCTTATGCCATTGGTGACTGCAATCAGGGCAGTTTCGGTGCTGCGGTTCGTGCAGAATCCGGATTGGGATGAGTCCAGAATTGATTCCCAGGTATTCTGTGAGTTGGCGGCTGACAGCTTTTTTGAGGACTTTGGTGGGAAAGATGGTCCAGTAGTTTTTGAGCTTGTTGGGGTCTGCGGATGGTTTCTTGAGGAGGGGTTTGAATCCAGCACCACCACCACACCAACCATGACTGTGCCTGGACGACCTCACTGCCTCCTGCTTAACGCCCTATCACTATGCAAACATGTCACTGTGGTCTGGGACAGCATCATCTCCCTCACCCTCAATGACGCCTTCCTCACCAAGACTTGGCTTAACCCAGCATTCGCACCGACATCACCAAGACCAGGCCCAAAGGCTACAAGATAGCACACTGGAGCCGCATCAAAAAACATGGAGGTGGATTCACCATCATTGACAAAGAAACCATCCATTGCACCACCGGCGCAGACAACACCACCCCAATCATAGGACATCTCAACTTCCAACTCAAAAACCAGAATCAGAGGCACCTTTGCCTACAAACCTCCAAGACCATATCCCAGCTTATGTGTCACCATCCAGGAATTTGTTGTACCACAAGCCATCGACATTGAACACTACATCTTCCTCGGAGACCTCAATGATGTCAACACAGCTAACCTCCTCAAAAGCATGGACAACATCAGCCTCACCCAAATAGTCCAGGACCCCACAAACAACATGTTTGAGCTTATTTTCACCGCCAGCAACTGAGTCAAGTACAGCCATGTCAACAAGCTCATCTGGGCGACCCACTCATTCATCCATTTCACAATCATAGCAGCCGCCTTCACCACCAACAAGCCGCCCAGCACCTCTCACCACAGTTGGAACAAAGCATCTGAAAGCCAATGGACCACCGCCCTTCAACACCGCCCACAGTGACACAACCAACATTGAACAGGCGGTGAAGAACTTCACCACTTGGATCACTGATTGTGCAGACAGAGTTGCCCCTATCAAACCCACCAAAATCAAATTATCCACCAAAACATGCAAGTTAGAACACCTTGGAGCTGAGAACCACGAAACAAAACTGCAAGCAACTAGAAAGAACATGTAGCACCAGCAAGGAGCCTACAGACCACACCTCCTACAAGACATCACTCAGCCATTACCACGACTGAAAGAGACAAAAAGGAATGCCCTAGCCAACCACATTTAAGCCAGCTCCAACCACAGCAAAGAATTCTTCAGCATCATCAAGGAGTTCTCAAACCCTCAGCACCCAAAAACACCATCACCCCCTTCCAAGAACTCTGCAACACTCTGGTGGACTTCTTCCACGACAAGATGTTTTTCCATTCCCTAATGTTGAAATAATATATTTCGTGAACAGATTTGAGAAATGCACTGTGCACACCTTGGCAACACACTCTCCATGCTCACCTTTTACTAATTCAACATGCCCCAAATAAATGCCTATGAAACATTATTGCAGGCTCTGATGAATACGGGGTGGCTTCATTTCTTTATGCATGAGCAAATACTGGGGCAACATTTCTCTAGAGAACACTTCATTAGACATAAGAAGAACATGAACTGTAGAGAAAATAAGCTTATCTCCCAGCCCACACCTCCAGGCAAGTGCATTGTCCTTGTCTGACACAGAGTTCTAATAAACAACTAATGCTAACATTGCCTTGGCTAATATTATATGGTTCACAAAAGTGAATAATCATAATGTGTGAGGTGCCATCACACCCTAGATGTCACCATCCAAGTGCCTCTTGAAATGTCGAGAGCTGTGCCAGAACCACCATTATATTAAATGACAGTCAGAGTAGAATGATGGTAAGAATATAATATTGTGCTGACCATAAGGCTTCCAAAATGACAGCAGAATCATGAAGGTGTTAAATTAACAGAGCTACATGCACACCTACATTTCTACCCTGGCTTCGAGGGTCCTATCATTGTGTTGAAATGTATCCATTGAATGCGGGTGATTTGGGACGACTGTTTTCATTGATATACAAACCATGTAAAATATCGCAATTTCTATAATGTGCCTACCAAGATAACTGTACTGGATGATGCATTAGTTTTTGGTATATTATAACCATTGAAAATAAAGTTAAAAAAAAAATATTTATCCATTGATTGACAGAAATAAAGGGCCCTGGTTTTATGTCTTATATTTGGCTTTGCAAGGGACTGGCCCTGGTACTAGACCACTTAGAACACTGATCACATGACGAGCTCTGTGGCTCTTTCAAGGAGAAGTACAGCAGAGAACTAATAATGGCTAAGCTGGTGATTTTAGGACCAGAGAGCCCCCAGGACTTTGCTTGAAAAGCTGGAGGACCTTTGGGACCGGATATTGGCATGGAAACGTTTAAGGGAATTCTGCCGATCATTCTTATGTAAAGGAGTCCCATATGAAGTTGTTGTCCCTCACACCAGGTAGACATTTTTTGTTCTACTTGACTGCAAGCTGGTTCATTAGTGGAAAGTCTAATGTGTTGAAAACGAGAGGGCACCATCAAAAAAGATTACGTTTTTCTGATAAACATTTAAGAAATGATCCAAAGCTCTAATCTAGTACTATCAGGCTTCCTGATGAAATACAGAGATGTTACCTTGCCTTTATGGGGTAAAAATACTTTGATTCATTAGCAGAAGAGCAGCAAGCAGGTTCTTAAACTCACTGTAGGTTAATACTCTTATTCAGAGTGGAGTGTACAACAATCTGCATTAGGACCGCACAATCAAAATAGGGGCATATTTACTAGAAACTAGTGGAGCGCACTGTTACACTAAAATTGTTAACGCAGCGCTCCGTCCGTTTCAAAACACAGGGATGTGCTTTATTTACAAGAATGCAGTGCACCCCTGCATTTGCCCTAGTGCTGGCGCTAAAGAAGCTACCTAGCATCAATCCAGGCACCCTTGCGCCATGTTGCAAGCATGCCAGCACTGCTGGGGTAATTGTTTATGTGCAGGAAGGTCCCCTGCACATAAACAATCTTTACAGGTGATTTGCTGTTTCTATGTGTGCTGCAGAATGCAACACACATGGAAAGAGCAAAGTACAAGGAGAAATGAAACATTTCTCTTTGTATCACCTGCAAATGACCAGGTATTCCCTGGTGATATTTTTGGCGCTGTCCCATACCTTGAACCATTGCACACCCCTATAACGGTAAGTGCTGCATGAACAGGGGAATTATTTACATGACGGCTTTAAGCCAGAGTAAGTGGCTTAACGCCCCGTTCTAAAGTAAGGCAAAGGACTTAATGCCACTAAAACAGTGGAAAAAAGTGACATTCTGATGGTGTTAACTCCTTGTAAATATGCCCCATAGTTTCACAAAGGATAACAACTTTTCTTTAGTTAGAAGTGGCAGGCTTCATCACGGGGTCCGTTTGTCCGCGTAACTGAACTTCCCTGCACACTGTGGGCTCCTATTGAACACTTTATGCTTCTGGTAGTGTTTCTATTCTTGCATCACATGCAGGGGATGGTAGGAACAGTTCCTACCCAATAGAGGTGTTTTTATTATTTTTTCACCCAGTCTTAAATGTAGGCCTCTGCTATAAGTTCCTTTATAATAAAATTGTGAAGGGCTAGTATTTGATGGTATTGTTCCCACCCTTTCTCAGGTTAAGAGATACGAAACCAACTAGCCCTAACCGACCACTTTTATTTCTAATGTGTCTAATGATTCATGGACATTCATCAGGATTCAGTCCAACTTAGTTTCCATATCCCACACTAAACCCTACTGTAGAGTGTGTATGGTAGGTGGAAGACTGTAAATGATACTGCTGGTCTAAAATGTAGCAGGTGTGGCATTAGTCCTTAGAGTCCCGCTCCATAACTGAGGGTTTTCTTAAAAATAACCAACACAGACATTAAATAGTCAGGATCCATTGTTTCCTGTATTCAATTTTTCATTTGATTTATTTGCTCACCACACACTTGTGCCAGGTTCTGTTGATTGAACAGTATTAGAAATATATCACTTGCTTATGTCCTAGTCAACCATTACAACGCATGACACTACAACGCATACCACTACAACGCATGTCATTACAACGCAGTCATTACAACGAATACCAAAACAAAGCATACCATCACAACGCATAGTACCCTTACACTATCCAACACTTACCCTACTGTTGCACCCCCTGGAGTTAGAATAGTAAATTTTAACCCTACACTATCCAACACTTACCCTACTGTTGCACCCCCTGGAGTTAGAATAGTCATTTCTACCCCTACACTATCCAACACTTACCCTACTGTTGCACCCCCTGGAGTTAGAATAGTAATTTTTACCCCTACACTATCCAATACTTACCATATATGCAATGTAATGGTATGCGTTGTAATGGTATGCGTTGTAAAGATAGTATGCATTGTAATGGAATGCGTTGTAAAAGTAGTTTTTAAAAATTCGTTGTAATGGCATGCGTTGTAATGGAATGCGTTGTAATGGATGTTGCGTTGTAAAAAATGCGTTGTAAAAGTATGTGTTGTAGCGTCATACATCCCTCGAAAACGCATATGTTGCATTATACCCAAATACTATGCTATTTCCCTCTGTATCTCAGATAGAATTAAATATTTCCCATTCTTCCATTAAAGTGTTAAGTACCAAAGATAAAATGTTTTTTTAAAATCTTTGTTGAACCCTCACTGAATGTCCTTCTACCTAATAGCTGACTTTGAGTTGTATGTCCTGGTTAATGTCTCAAAGCTTGGTGACCAGTCTTTGGGGAAATGATTTATATTTTGCAGGTGTGATCATATGTGGAAAGTAAGAAATATATATCTTAAGTAGTTTCTTAAGTAGTAAGTAGGTAGCATTTTGTTTATTATCCCTTTGTGTTAGTTTCTTTAGGACTGTGCATCAGAGGTTGTCTTCTTTATAGCACCTTTCTGTATAGTTTGTCACCACCTAGGTGCTTAGGTGGGTACACTGGATTCTGCTTCTGTGCTCTGTAATTCTCGCTATTACTTTGCATGTCATCTCTACATACCAGAGCTCATGAGGACATGTTATAAAGCAGAGAAACTTGCTACTAAATTGTATGTGGACCCTCAGCTACCAAGGGGTTCTGAGGCTCAGGTTGGTAGTTTTTTTTTATCTTTGTCACTCTTCATAGTCAAAAATGGCCACAAGAAAATTGCCCCACTACAATTTGTAGTGACACTATATGGTTTGATGATTATTTTATTTTTTCTTCTGATGGTCCTATGTAGATAAGGTTGAAAAATGTTTTGGATCTTCCAGAACACAGAGCAGATAGGATTTCTAGACCACCTGCACGAAGGACTTTATCAATTAACCAACCGGAGACAAAAAACACCCCACAAAACACTGAGCGACATCTGAGTTAAATGCATTCGAAGTAACGGTCAATTAAAAAAAAAATATCACAGGGATAATTAGTGGAACCCAAGCACTCTTTCATTATAAAAGACACACTCAAGAACACTAGGAAACAATGGATTTCTAAAAAAAGATTAATCTTAAAAACAAAATCCTATCCTAGTGCACACAATATGAGTAGCAACAATGATAAAAACAAACAGAAAAGTAGCTGCAACATTTTCGAGAAGTACGAACAGCAGAAAATATTGCAACATATTGGCTATCTAACCGTACATCAATCCATCCTCATATCTTACTTGCTAAGCTAAACTCAGGGTCGAGAGAGTAGCCTAATTCAAGCTTCACAGATGGTTCACACTCACATATCTCCTTTGAACAATGAGAGCACTGTTCAGTGTAGCAACCGTGTCTATTATTGTCTTCTGCATTGAAAGGCAGGCTGATACAGTTGGCCCAATGGATTAGTGAATTTTTTATCAATAATAGGAATTCAACTCACTGCGCTACCGTTTGGAATTCATTTAAGGCGAGTTTTAGGGGGGAAGTTTTAAGTTTTGTCTTTGGACAGAATCGAGTGAAAAAGCTGGAGTTACGTGCATTATATGAACAGTTAAAGGAGGCGGAGGCAAAGTTAGTGGATTGTGTTAAACTAGGGGCAAATAATATCGCAGAGTCTGAAGAAATTATTGAACAAGTAAGGGAGAGAATTCAAGGGATGTGGCACACAGATAATGCACGAAAATACCTAGTTAATAAAAAACAAATGCACGAATACGGTGAATCGGTGGGACGATGCTTGGCATGGAAGCTATGCAGGAAAGAAGCTATGGGCAGGAATAAAGCCTTGAAAGATTGTGATGGGACAACATGTCTAGATTCTGAAGGGATTTTATCATTATTTCATAGATTCTACTCTGAGCTATATACTGCACAACCGCAAGACCATAGAGAGTTTTTTAATCTAACCGAAGGGACTTTGAAATATCTAAATCCTATTGATATATTGGCTTTAGAAGAACCTATCTCCATGGAAGAGATGGAGACAGCAGTTAAGGGATTAGCTTTGGGAAAAGCTGCCGGGCCAGATAGATTACCTGGGGAAATTTATAAGCTCTTCTTTGGTGTAATTAAATTCGATATGCTTGAAACTTTTAGGGCTGCACAAGCAGGACGGGCACCGCAGTCATGGGCTGAAGGTACTATAGTAGTATTTAATAAAAAAGGCAAAGATCTAGAGTTGGTAGGCTCTTACAGGTCAATATCACTATTAAATTGTGATAGTAAGATCTATTCGAAAATATTGGCCACTCGTCTATCCAGGGTTATTCCTTCATTGTTATCATGAATGCAACACGGTTTTATATCAGGCCGTAGTACCACTTCACATATCAACAAGGTAGGGACACTATTTGATATTGCACAAGTGGAGAGGCGTGATCTTGGCCTGATTTTACTAGACGCAGAGAAAGCGTTTGACCGCGTAGAATGGAAATATTTATGGGAATTAATGCGACTCTCAGGTTTCGGTCAACGCTTTCTGACGGCCATTCAGGTGTTATATACTTCACCAGTAGCTAAAATTTCTATGATGGGTCTAATGTCTAAAACAGTTAATATTACTAAGGGCACCAGACAAGGGTGCCCCAGTTCACCATTATTATTTGCCCTCTATATTAACCCCTTTATTGAGTTGCTGGCTGATAATGTCCGGATTACACCATTTGTAGTACAGAATATTCCATATACCATATTCGCTTATGCGGACGATGTTGTGATAGCTTCTTCAGACCCTGTTCTAGCATTACAAGAGATAGAACGACTGGCGATAATATTCGGTCGAGCATCTGGGTATAAATTGAACGCAACAAAAACACAAATATTGACTTCTGATTCTATCACAATGAATGATCCACGTGTGGAAAAGGAAGTGTTATATTTGGGTATAAAAGTGCGTGCATCCATGCTTGAAATACTGGATGTTAATTGGGGGGAATTGGTGGCTAATATTTGGAATTCACTTGACAAATGGTCACGACTACATCTTACACTTATTGGCAGGGTAAATGTGGTTAAAATGAATGTCCTAGCAAAGGTTTTATATTTATTTAGAGCAGTTCCTTTAGAGTTTACGGTACCCCAACTCCAGCAACTACAAGCTATTTGCTCAAAATGTATTTGGGCCCCGGGAAAACCAAGAAGGGCTATGCGATTCCTTACTCTTCCGGTTGATCGGGGGGGGGGGGGGGGGGGGGGTTAGCAATGCCAGATTTTATGTTGTATTTTTATACATGTTTTCTGTTAAGGTTGAGATTAATGTTAACTGGAGAAGACTTACTTAATGTGGCAGAAGCGCCCTCAATCTATCAAATGTTGCTAGGATCAGAAACCAGACAATCTTTATTCAAAGAAATAGATGGGAGTTACTTTAAACGCACCAGGTTCAAGGTTTTATCATCAGCTTTCAATGTTTGGAAAAAAGTTAAAAAAATTATCCCAAGTGGGGAAGGTGTCATGGTATACTCCAACCAATGCTACTAAATTACTACCTCCAATTTTTTGGGATGCTTTGGCGACAGGTTGGCGGGCACAAGGGATTGTCCAATTGGGGGATTTCATAGGAGCTGATGGTGCAGTAATGTCTTTTATTGAGCTATCTCGTTTGTTTAATTTACCGATACAACAATTTTTTAAATATCTACAAATCCGTGACTTTATAATACGGTGAAGTATTGTATGTGTTCCCAATTTAGTTATAAATGCTATACAACGCCAGGAAAAAATTGGGGAGGTTTATCAGCTATTATTAGCATATAGGAAAGATGATTTGCAGAAAAAAAGGGATAAATGGTCTGAAACTTTAATGATGGAGGCCCCATCGTTAGAATATGTTATTGCATTATCAAAAGAATCCTTAATGTCAGCCAATTTGCGTGTACAATGCTTTAAAACTATTTTAAATGTATATTACACTCCGGCATATATGGCCAAGTGGAAAATTGGACATAATGGGAAATGCTTCCGATGTAATGATGATGATGCGGATATGTTACATATTTTTTTAATTGTGGGAAGCTGAAGTATTTTGTGCTGATATTGAAAAATTCTTAAGTGATTTGATTGGCAAAACAATTATTATAACTTCTGTAACTATGCTTCTGGGGACAGATATCCAATTTAGTAGGGGTGGGGATCTCTTTAAATATTGTCATCTTATATTTATTGCTATGACTGTAGCAAGATTGTGCATTGCTGCCGCCTGGCTTCAAGTGGATCCTCCTTCTTTTTTTCAATGGAGAAGTAGAATGTTAAGCTTATTTAATTTGGAATTTAGCTTGTATGCTGTTAAAGGGGTGAATAAACGAAAAATTGGTAGGAATATGTGGGGGCCATTTTCTGACTATATGAATGTACCGGCATGAAGAAGTAACTCAATTGATTCATGTATTGTATATTTTTTTTTTTAATTTGCTGTGGAATGAAAATAAATTGAAAAAAAAAGGAAAGAAAGGCAGGCTGATAACCCCAGCAAGTGAAGCCTAAGTATGCCTTTTGTTAGTCTTCAGCAGAAGTAGGTGATATGATTCTGCATGGCCTGTATCATCTGAGGATTCTGCCACAACATTCCCCTCTAGCCCTTCACACTTTGGGGCATATTTACAAGAGAATTGCGGAGCACAGCATTAAACAACAATTGCTAACGGCGCGCATTCTGAAAATGCTGTAATGCACCGTATTTATAATGATACGGCGCACCACCAAGTTCTCCCTAGCGCGGGCACTAAATTCAGCTGCCTAACACCAACGCAAGCCTTTTTGCACCATAGTGCAAGGGTGCCTGGTTGAGGTAATGATTGTTTATGTGTAGGAAGGGTTCACTTCCTGCACATAAACAATCATTCATGGATATTTGCTGTTTCTATGTGTGCTGCACAATGCAGCACACATAGAAATAGTAAAAACAAGGAGCCATGTTAAGACCAGGTTTTTTTGGCCACACTTGTAAATATGGTGCACCGTCAAAAAGCAATGGATGTTGCGGCGGAACGCCCACTACAACACCCATTGCCTGCCCCTTCCACGCTAAGTGCTACGCGAAAGGGGGCCTTAGTCACAAGGTTGAGTTCAGCCATGTTAAGTGGCTTAACGCTGCCTTGTAAATAAGGCGAAGGGTTTATCACCTTATTAACGTCATAAAAAATTATGTTCCTGTTGCGATAAATTCTTGCAAATATGCCCCTCCCTTATTTCCTTACTTATAGTATCTAGTTGTTGAATCTTATGTAATATACCAATGGCAGACAAATTCCTGACGTCCTTTTAGGTATTTTCATTGTGTGAAAGTATGCGCTTTTAATAATAAAAATACATGAGAAATTAAATTATCAATGTCCATGAAACCTTATTCACAGCTCAATAACAAATATTTAGCACAGAATATTCAATTTAGGTTAAATACAATGAACCTGATTCTCAAACTGCGCTTTACAGTACGTTTTGTAAGGTACTACTAAAGGGGGTGGGATTAGGAATGAGTAAGAGGGTTGCCACTCACCCACACAGAGTAAGCCAATTGCATTGACATGTAACTTACACTTTTTTAGTGAGTAAACACTCTGAGTTTGTCAATACCGAAATGAGTACACTTATTACAAAGTGTAAACTTACTCAAAAGTGTAACTTACCTTTGTGAAACAGACCCTATGAATATATTTGAGCAGACTTGCTTATTATGTAGCAATGATAAATGACAATAAACGTACAGTCTATATTTATCAATTATAAATGACAATAAACGCACAATCTATATTTATCAATTATAGCTAAATGATTAACATATGTAACCTAAAAAAGGAGGATACCTAGAAAAGGAAAAATATACTTATAACAAGGCAGTCTCTTTAAACTTCAACCTCTTGAATGCAACACACTGTTTTCACATTTACATTCAGTCATATTCAAAATGCCTCAACGTTTGTCTACTCTCTTTGTTTAGGTTATTAGAGACAGGACAATACATGGGATCACAAGTGTAATGGTATCAGTGTTTTGTTTTGTATCCGTAATATGCCATGGTCTCTTTTTTGCGCTCTTTAATCTTTTTGAGGATAATGTCTAGCTCTTACCTTCTGTTCGAGGGAATCTGATTTCTCTTCACGTTTTACAGTGTCAGAGTAATTATGTCTAATATGTAAAAAGAGCTCAGACTTTGTTAAGCCCACCATCTCTGGCTGTTATCCAGAGACCCAGAAAAGCTAGTTCCTTTTAGCTTGGAGAGTTAGAAAAGTGTACAGGCAGATCTTGGCCACTTAGCATATCAAAGATACCCTGCCACTCTTCTAATTAGCCTTCCAAATGACCAATATATCATCAATGTATCTGAACCAGAGTAGTATATTCCCAGCAAAGGGACTGAAGTTAATATATTTTGGTCTCGGACGCAGATTTGGCAGGCTTGGCACAAATGTATTGCCCATGGAGGTGCCACCCACTTGCAGGTGAAAATAATTTTCAAGTGTATAAATGTGCTTAGTTAGACCAAACTCTGCATGTTCCACAATTGTAAATATAGGGATGATGTACAGCATGTCTGTGTTCCTCATTATAATTTCTACTATTAAAGTATGTTTTGGAGACAGACTTTGTAAGTCTCTCCGTTTCAGGAAGCCTTTCAGATTCAAACCCCCTCTTAGGTTGGTTATTTATGAAAGACAAAAAAGCATGTCAAGAAGTACCAACACAATATGGTACCCACTCAGCCTACTTCTCTGTCCTCTGTACATCTCTTGCTCCAGCAGAGGCACTGAGGGCAAGGATTTCACAATGTGATGTGGTCAGTCCTCTGCCAAGGGAGTGGAGGCCAGGCCCCTACAAACCTGGGCGGCAACTTCTCACACAATAAATGAAACCCTTAGTTTATAATGTGGGGCTTTGACAAACATTATAGATAGCTATTGCTACAATGTTGACATTTACAATGGTGGCTGTGCTTCCACCAATGCCTGTCTTGCCTAAGATTTGTAAGCACACAACCAGGATTGAAGCAACTTTGCCTTTCCCGTTCATTATGAAGGTCAACTACGCATCATCAATTTGGCTGTTTGATCAGTAGATAAGTATATATTGACGAGAACACTGGAGAATTCTGCAAATATATTGACCTCACCCATATCATGTATATTGATAAATAAAATGCACAAAAAGGGAGCCATCACAAATTCCTATTGCGGATCTCCTCTTTAGGCTATGAGAAAATCATGCATCAAATGTGGATGCTCAGTGACTAATACTCTCATAGAGTCCTTCTGTCCACAACAGTAGATAAAGACAAAGGCTTCTATAGTAATATGTTCAGAATACAGATAAGGACCTATTACATAAAACATCAAGAAAAAGAAACACCACAACAATGTACACTACATCATGATGTGAATGATCATGTGTCTGCTACATGTTTTGGCTGCATGGAGACCAACATTGAAGAACTTGAATATGCATAGAACAAAGATTATCTGTACATACTGCAAACAGGCTATAACCAAAATGAATTCCGTCCCTTTCACAGCCATTCATGGTTAGTGAATTGACATTGATGCAACATGTGGATAGAGCCTACAATTAAGACATTAGAGAAAAGGTCTTACACAAATAATCTGGCAGGAATTCTTTACCCATATATCTGTTTGGCAACAAAGCAGGAATTATCTCATATTTAAACAAAAAACACACTGATATAAAACAGTTTCACTTACCGGTTTTCTAGGCTTCCGGACACACAAATATAATCAAACAATATCAAATGCTGGACCAATTCACAAAGACCAACTCCTCCAGCGTGTGGGCAAACTGGGACTATAGTAAGACATAAATAAAGATGTAGTTTTATAGAGTTGCTATCAAAATGTTACAAAGCCCAGAGCACCGATTTAAAAATGCTTAGACTCAATTTTTTTAAAACCACAAGAAGTTAAGAAGTTTTTTAATTGGCTGGGTTCCAGTTTTAAGAGTATAACAATACAAAGTGTCCTCACCTCTGTCTGTTTACGAATCACATACCATGTTTCTATACCAAAGGTTACAATCACATTTCAGAGCCAGAGAGAAAGTCAAGTGGACACAAATCAGAAAATCACTAGTTACACTACCGATATTTGGAGTGAGTCTACATGAAGACCTCATGTAACCAGGGCATAGCACACATATTGAAGGCTTTTTCTGCATCCAGATGGTCATGAAGATTGTGAAATCTGGTAGTTGCGGGATGTCTTCACGGGCGGGATGTGACCCTTTGCAGTATTTATGCCCATAACGTGGAACAGGCGACTTTCTTCGCTCACCTGTCTGAAAAACAGGCTGTGTATTTCACGAACCCGGTAATGACGGGGGGAGACTTTAACTCCATAGCGGACGTGACCATGGATAGATCCCACCCCCCGTTTCCTGACGCCCCAATTCATAAACTTTCAAAGCTCAGATCGCTGGGGATTTATGGATGTATGGCAGACACTACATCCTGGGGAACGCGATTATTCCTATTTTTCGGCACTGCACGAGTTGCATGTGAGGCTTGACACAGTTTTATGTAGCACTGGCCTGGCTACTATAGTGGTTCATAGCGAATACCTGTCGCGCACCATCTCCGATCACAACCCACTAATGGTGAGTTTCTGCTGGGCCCTGGAGCCCCCGGCGGTGCAGTCCTAATAATGAGGGAACAGTTACGACAACTGCCCTGGAATGGGATGCTTTTAAAGTGGTAGTCCGGGGCCTGTGTATTACCAAATGGGTGGGAGTACGGAAGGCGTTATTGCAGGAAATTGACTCCGCAGAAAACACACTTAGAGAAGGAGAGTGAACGCATCCAACTGACCCTGAGGCGCGGGACCTGGTCTTGAGATCAAAGGACGCCGTGGAGGTAGTCGAAGAGCGCTTGCGGTGCTTTGACCATAGGGCCTACTTGGTTCAGGCGCACGCTGAGAGAGATAAGGTGGGCACTTTATTGGCGTGGCTGGCCGACCCCCTCCCTCGAAGCGCTCCTATACTAGCGCTGACATCCCTGGCGGGACAAACGAATACACTCCATCACCACCCCCTTTTGTACCGCTTTGTTCGCCATAAGTTGGCAGTGTATGCTCAGACATGAGTCCCTTGCTCACTTTGCCACTGGATTCAAGCAAGCCGGGCTGAAAACGGCTGAAATGCCAGAAACCGGTCCTCGGAAGCTTGTTTCCGGTCCAGGGAAGGCATGGCTTGGCAGTTCGGGCTGGACTGTTCCCATGAGGCACAGAGTCAGACTGATTTGCATATGGCCATGTCTGAACTGGGGTGGCAGAGTGGGCTAAAGAACGGTGATGGATTAAACCCAGATCTGTTGACTGGGTGTGAGTGTTTGATTGGTTCAGATGCTCCGTCCATCACACCCCCTTTTGTACCGCTTTGTTCACCTTAAGTTGGCAGGGTATGCTCAGACGTGAGTCCCTTGCTCACTTTGCCACGGGATTCAAGCAAGCCGGGCTGAAGACGGCTGAAATGCCAGAAACCGGTCCTCGGAAGCTTGTTTCCGGTCCAGGGAAGGCATGGCTTGGCAGTTCGGGCTGGACTGTTCCAATGAGGCACAGGGTCAGTCTGATTTGCATATGGCCATGTCTGAACTGGGGTGGCAGCGTGGGCTAAAGAACGGTGATGGATTAAACCCAGATCTGTTGACTGGGTGTGAGTGTTTGATTGGTTCAGATGCTCCGTCCATCACCACCCCCTTTTGTACCGTTTTGTTCGCCATAAGTTGGCAGGGAATGCTCTGACGTAAGTCCCTTGCTCACTTTGCCACTGGATTCAAGCAAGCCGGGCTAAAGAAAGCTGAAATGCCAGAAACCGGTCCTTGGAAGCTTGTTTCCAGTCCAGGGAAGGCATGGCTTGGCAGTTCGGGCTGGACTGTTCCCATGAGGCACAGGGTCAGACTGATTTGCATATGGCCATGTCCGAACTGGGGTGGCAGAGTGGGCTAAAGAACGGTGATGGATTAAACCCAGATCTGTTGACTGGGTGTGAGTGTTTGATTGGTTCAGATTCTCCGTCCATCACCACCCCCTTTTGTACCACAAACGAATACACTCAACATTAGATCAATACCCATTTTCATAATTATTATGCAAATCTGTATAATAGCCAGGTGCAGACCGGTGAAGGGGACATCCAAGCTTTTTTGGATGATTTGAGCTTCCTGTCTTGGACGCGGAGCAGGCTGACTCCCTCAGCCAAGACATTACATTGTCTGAAATTAGATGTGCTATCAAGCATTTGGCGTGAAACAAAACTCTGGGAATCGATGGCCTCCCCATAGAGTTTTATGCGACATATGTGGATGTTCCTGCCCCTAGATTATTATTGGTTTTTAAAGAGGCTAGAGAGCTCGGGATATTGCAGATCTCGACTAGGGAAGCTATCATCATCCCTCTACTTAAACCAGGGAAGGCCTCTACTGATCCTTCTGCATATCGCCCCTATCTATGCTCACCTCTGACTATAAGATTTTGAGTCGTATTTTGGCCACCCGACTCCTTCCGCACATGGTATTCTTGGTTCATCCTGATCAGGCTGGCTTTATTCCTACTCGCAATACCGCAGGCAGTGTGTGCCGAATGATACGCATTTTGTGTGGGGACCACAGTGGGGACCCAATGGCAGCAATCCTATCTGTGGATATTGCGAAGGCATTCGATAGTCTAGAATGGCCCTATTTATTTTTGGTTATAAGAGCCTTCGGACTTGGAGAAGACTATGTTCGCTGGACCGAAATATTGTACTCCTTGGCGTGCGCCAGAGTGAAAGTGGGAACGGTCATCTCCTCCCCCTGTCCGGTGGAGCGTGGCATGCGGCAGGGGTGTCCACTATCCACGTTATTGTTTGCCCTGGCCATAGAGCCTTTGGCTATCAGCGCTAGACTGGGGAGGGCGTTCCAAGGTTTACACCTCCGAGGTCAAACACACTTTATCTCGCTATATGAGGATGATCTCTTGTTGTTTTTAAAAGACGCAGGAGATGGTTTGGAGAGGACCCGGGCACTTCTCCGTAGATTCGGGGACATCTCCGGACTCAGAGTTAATTGGGCGAAGACTTGTGTTTTCCCGGTCGATCCGGCATGCAACCCACCTGCACCCGCGCAAGATATCACTTGGGAACCCGCTGCCTTTCCTACTTAGGGACAAATATTTACCAGACCCAGGAAGACCTACTGGACGGAAATATTGGCCGGGCAATGCAAAGCGTCAAGAATAGCATGCAATTTTGGGGAACATTGACTTTATCAGTGGCGGGTCGCGTGGCCTTACTGAAGATGGTAGCACTTCCCCGGCTACTTTATTATTTCCGTACGTTACCGGTGTGGATACCCGCCTCCTTATTCCGGCAGTTCCGGTCTATGGTAGGAGGTTTCATCTGGGGGAACGGGCGGTGGAGAGTAGCAGGGGAGAGAGGAGGGGGGTCTTGCTGTCCCTGACTTCGAGCTATATTATCTGGCGGCACAATTTCAAGGACTTACTCAAGCGGTGGCGCTGGAATTCAGAGGCCCTGAAAGAGACAGCGAACTAGATATACCTCGACATGTGCTATTGTTTATCATATTCCAGCAGAAATTGCATGTGAACTCACTGTCCTTGGAGGAACGCACTCTGAGGCTTTGCTGGCAACGCTATTATAGCAGAATCAAGGTGCGTCGTCCCTATGCCCCGGAGATACCCTTGGATATGTGTACCACCCTACCACACTCTGGGGACTGGCAGACCCTTGCAGAATGGGAGTCTCTTGTACTACAGGTGGTAGGCGACCTATATGACAATGGCACTTTATTACCCTATGATAAGCTGCAGGAGAGATTCGGACTCCCGCGAGGACACTACTTCATCCATTCGGCCCTGATAGCTGCCATACAAAAGTACTGGGGCGAGGGCCTATCGGAGCCGACAGTGAGCCCAGCGTGTCAATATGGGGTAATGGCAGCGGGCACCTATAAAGCTGTCACCTGCTTATATAGACGTATGCTTCGGGAGGGATTGCAGCCGCTGCAGAAACTACGTGACCAATGGACGACAGATATTGACAGGGACATACCAGACCAGGCCTGGTCGCAGATCATTAAGAGGGCATGGAAGAGTTCTAGAAATGCCAGGTTTCAATTGGTTCACTTCTTCATACTGCATAGGGCCTACCTCACCCCAGCGAGGATCAACCAATATTTTCTGGTTGACACAGCGCAGTGACCCTGCTGTAGGCTTGTGGATGTGGGGCTATTACATATGCTATGGGACTGTCCACAATTGGGCACATATTGGGAAGATGCAATGGAGTTATTATGCACTATCACAGAACAGCAGTTTACTCCGGACAAGGCTACCTGCCTTTTACATTGGTTCCCCCACATTAGTAAGACTAAAATAACGAGTAAATTCCTAGATTTGGGACTTGTATTGGCCAAAAGGGAAATCACAATCCATTGGAAAGCTGCGGGAGGGCCTAGTTTCGCTAGATGGAAAGCTGCGCTTTTTACTTGGGCAGCGAGTGAGAGTGTAGTTCACCTGCAACAGGCCCAGAGGTCCCACAACGAGAAGGCGCTAGATGCAGCCAGGGCGTGGGAAGCCCTAGTTACAGAATTGAAGGCTGCAGATGCGGACTCTGGACCAGAACTGAGCCTGCATTCGGGGGGTGGAACTTAGTAGATGCTTGCAACGATACAGGAGATGGAAGGTATGAATGTGCTCCCTTTCCTATCATAGTCATGCTCATCTATACTGTTGTATGTTTGGTACCCTGTACAGTTGATTTGATCCAAGTGGTTATTAGGATAATTTATACTGTAATCGGTGACACCCCGGTGAGGGTGGGTGGATGAGGGAGGGTTACGGGAGTGTAGAGTAGTTGATTTAATACTATATCGCTCTACAGCACAAGAATAACTATGTTACAGTTGGACACATTTTGCTGTTATTATGAGGACATTGAGGCTACTTAAGCGTTAATTGACGATTGTTTATTACTTGTCCTGACCTTTTACCTTGACTGTACTAATGCATGCCATAAGCCTTCATCATTACCCAAAGTGAGACCAGAAGAGCCTGTCTGAATGTAAATAACTACTGGGCATGTTGTTTGTGGTTGAAAATCAATAAAAAGATTTTTTTTTAAAAGAAATTAAGATTGTGAAATCTGTAGTAGAATTTATTTTAAAAAGTCATGCTTAGCACCATGAATCTTCCTTACTGGCCACTGACCAGAGAAACTTTGGGTGGTAAATTATGTATACTGTTTTGATGTGAATGGTAAACAAAGAAATGAGTATAAGACTGAAGCAGAAATACAGCGCTAAGCGGTATTTTTAGTATTTGGATCCAATCAACATTTCTCCCAATCACAGTAGGTTATAATAAATGAAGACACAATGTAGAGGTGCAGGGAGGGAAAACTGTGAGTAGAGACTAATTCTCATTTTAGTTATTAGTGAAGCGTACTCGCCAGTAAGCATTTTGGTGCTAGTGAAGCACAACATATTACAAGAAATTACACGATCAGCAAAATGGGGAGGTTTCAAACGTTTATGTAAAGATAAATAATCTTTTGTTATTTTGAAGTGTTCCATAAAGTAAGAGCCAGCATCGAAAAGCTTGTTCCCCAATAATGTTTTCTTCTTGACTCACGTAATGGTCAAAAGGTATTACAAACTTGAACGAAGAGTTATAGGCGGATCATATGCCATCAGTTTACTTGACAGAAAGTATATATTTAAATATATTTAGCATTTTATGAAATACAACAGGATTAACTGTCAGTCATCTATGGTCCTTATGGCTTTGTGAAATGTGATTAGATTTCTGTAACACAGTTATATGCATATTGTAGCTTTTAGAAAATGTTGATCAATGCAGGATATGTGGGTGGCATTTAGGTGCAATATAATTTCTGTATTGTTGGCATTAGCATAAAACATAAAACCAAATGATCACATAACTAATGCTAAAGACTTGACATAGATTGCCAATGTAGTCTTAAGAGGAAAAAGAGGAGAGTGAAGAAGATAAAACCATTCTTGGTAGGAATGAGCAGAACCAAGATGTAGCTGTTCCTCCATTTTCATCCTGAGCTAGATTATCTATGAGAATGCCATGGTCTGCGATAGAGAAGGGCTCAAAGAATGGTGGAGGGCAGCAAATACTGACTTTAGGACTGATTCTGCACCACAAGCTGCTCTAAATCCAGCTGGTAAGTCATCAAAATAGTCAGAGATCTCAAAAAAGGATACTGTCCATCGAGTGAGTGGCATAATTCTGTACAGGTAAACCTCACCTTTCCACAATAGTTGTATTGTTGAAAACATATCCAATTAGTTAACACCTTGGCTGCTAGGGGGTTTTCCCCTCCTGTGCTGAGCTTTCAATGTTACCATTGTTTGTGACAAGGTCAACTCGTCATAAGCACAGCGCAGGTAACACCCATGACAAGTTGACCTTGTCATGAGCATGAAAGGGGGTAAACACTCATTAGGGAGTTATCTACATTTTACAGTCTTTTTAAAATCTGTGTGATCACTGTCTTTCACTTTATTGCGGCTGGCCTTTTCTCCTACTATGGGGAGGGGGGAATGCACTACTGGTTAACAAAAACCGGACTCCAGCACTGCTGCTTTTGTTACTGGGGAACGATATTGCTGTATTGCTGCAAAACCAGCTCCCGGTAAGAAAACCAATCTCCACCACTACAAGCACCCCCCCAACCCTTCCAGCCTCCCAGGCATCTGCCCGCTATGTCTGCTTACTATTGAGCATTATTTAACACATAACCTTTTCATTCCTTCCCTATGGTATGTATGTTTGCCTGCTCTGACAACCCAGCTTACTATGTTATTAATTGCTGATGTAACATTCACTGAAAATTACCAGACAGTTGTAGGTAAGAATATTATCCTACCAAAATATCAAACAACAAATATCGACAACCAAAATATTGACAAGGTAAGTATGTAAGGTGATCTTATATTTACTACTCTTAACTCTACATCTAGGTACTACTTTTAATACATATATAGATATCCCAAGTAGTTGTGTACGCTTTCCCAGAGAAATGATTGAACACATGTATTGGGAGGTAGCCTCACAATGCATTTTATTGATTTTAAACCTTGTATTTGTTATGAGGCAAACACTGATGAAACTGTAGTAACTCTAGCTAGTAAACTGTATCTGCAGTTTAGTTATGGCACCCTTCCGGTTAAAGCCTTTAGTGCCAAATGGCATGATGAGAGGGAGTGAGACGACCAGTGCCCAGCATGCACAGGGGATAATGACACGCTGGAACACATTGTTTATCTGTCTTCAGTACAATAGGCTTCGGGCCAAGAGGATTGTGCCCCTCTGCAAGAACATAGGCACTAGAAATCACTTAGTTGCCTTTAGAATTCTGAGAACAAGTAGACTCCATGTATTTGGTGTGACAACATTTCTTATGGCCTTCTGGGCTAGGCATACCAAGTGCCAATTAAATTATGTGGATGAGGGTGAGTTGTGTCTCCATTCCGTGCATGCTATCTACTGTGGGGGGTCACGGGCTTTGTATTTGTAGCCAAAAGTCAACTTGGACCTGTTGCCTTTATGCGTCATGTGAAGATCGTTTTAGTAAGTCATTAACGCCTTAACTTCTTCGAACGTTCCGCGCCAGTGCGGAGCGTTCTAAAAAACGGACGGGGCTGCGTCGGTCAGCGGACGTGCGCAGCACTACCGAGGTAGTGCTCACGATGGCCATTGGCCGACACCCGCAGCAAACGGGTTAATTCGTAGAATGCTGCTTTTAGTCTGTAGGAAGATTGCATCTATTTATTTTTAATATTCATGTTTTTATCCATTGGTATGTTTTAACTTCTGTATTTCGCTCTTTGTCACAGCTGGTTTGTTTTTAATTATGTATTTTGTATGTTGTATTTATTTTTTCTGTGCTTTGATGATCTTTGTGATTGAAATAAAGTATTTGTATGTATGAAAATCAATTTTCACAAGTATAGCCTTTTCAAAGATCTTACCGTGAAATGTTTTGGCCATCAACATCACGGACAAGTTTTCATTGACACTTCCTAATCTGCAGCTGTCAATCTGGAGGTACTGCAGAGCCTTGGCCTGGAGAAACTGCTTGAACATCACTCGATTGTGGCACTACAAATGAACAGAGCAAGGAAATTGTGTAAGTTCCACTAAATACATCAAAGTCTAAACAAGATGCATGTTTGAAGCAAGATCAAAAGGAGGCATAGGAAATAGATTTCACAAAACCTGATTGGAAAAAGGAAATGTATGTCAATAGATCAAAAGACTGACAGACAGATTATGGCAAATGCTGCTCAGCAACAAACTAGCATTCATCATCTAATAATATCTATAATAATAATCGAATAGGGTATGGTTTGAACAAAGGAACAAAATAAAACAACATTTGTGAGAGAGTGAGGGTTAGGAATAGGAGTGAAAGCTGACGAGCGTGCAGTTCACTGCAGAAAAAATGATTATTGTCATTTTCAAGCTTTTAGATTTCATCTACTGGAGACTAATATTTGTTTACTTTTTGAACCTCGGAGGAGGACTGGTTTTCTAAGCACCTGAAAGTTATCCATCCCAGGTACTACAAGTTAAAAATACCAAGTATCTTCACTAAACATAAATGTATTTGATTAGTTTACGCATGCACACCATCTACCATTTTATGCATTGTTAGCTGTTTCCAATTACACTACTTTTGAGATTTTTTTTTTTTAATTGAATTTTTGTGTCACATGACTACTTTATGTGAGGAGATGAACTCAGAATTTCAGGAATGTTTATGATTTTCAAAACAAAGTATTATTCCTTAATGGGCTGAATGTGGACTTAAGTAATGAGTTTATTTATTTATTTATTTATTTATTATAAAGTTTTGTATAGCGCGAACAAGACCCAAGGGTATCAGAGCACTTCACATAAAGGGCAAGTTACACGTTAACGGTGTATGCACAATAATAACAACATACTGGTATGAGGTAGAAAGTTATAAATTTTGGGTGCATATAGATCTATATCCATTCCAAATGTGCAATATGTGATAAGAGGTAGGTTAAGGCTAAAACTTATATCGTATTCTATTACGCTAACATATAGAGGTAAGGATTATCTGGATTTACCCAGTGTGATAAAATATAAAGTGATGTGGATATATACAATTGTCTTTACTTGAGGTAGCATTTTGTTTACAGTTTAGTCACGGTGGAGTCACCAGTCTCATATCGTCTCAACAAAGTTCAGTAATCGGACTGCACTTAATTGTAATCGAACGAATCTATGTGGCGAATTTCTTCATCATGAAGCTCTTCACTTCCCGTTTAAAAGTTGAGGTATTTTGGATCATCCGAATTCGTGGGGGGAGTGAGTTCCAAATTCTGGGGGCAGCTCCCGAGAACGCTCTGTCATAGGTTTTCTTCTTTCGGAAGAAGGCTGGCCTCAATAGCAGCTCCTTAGCACTCCTAGCTGGTCTGTTACCTCCTGACAGCTCAATTTTCTTGGCTAGGTATCTCGGCGTGTTGTAGTGGAGCGCTTTATGGGTGATACATGCTATCTTTAGTTGGATTCTGGCTTCAAAGGGTAGCCAGTTTAATGCTTTCAAGTGTGGGGATATATGGTCGAATTTTCTTGATCCCGTGATGAGTCTTGCCGCTGCGTTCAGGCAAGCTTTTAGTGGTGCTGTCGACGTGTTTGGTAATCCGGCTAAGGTGGTGCAGCCATATTCAATCCGAGAGATGACTAGGGATTGGATAGCCAGTTTAAGATCTGCTTCTGAGATGAATGGTTTCAGTTTTCTTAGATAATTCAAATGGAAGCGGGCACTTTTAGCCATTGAGTTAATATGGGTTTTCATGTCAAGATTTTCGTCTAGAGTGATTCCTAGCGATTTAGCTGAGTTGACTAGGGTGGGGGTGCAGTTTAGCGCCGTCACGAGCTTGATCCATTCCTTTATTTCTGCTTGGCTCCTTGTTGGTGAGATTAATAGGAACTCTGTTTTATTAGCATTGAGTTTCAGATGATTGGCCTTTAACCATTGCAATGCCATATTTAAGGTCTCGTTCATTAGCTCAATGTCTTCAAGGGAGGCGATCTTCATGTATATCTGCGTGTCGTCCGCATACATGTGATAGGATATCTTTGAGTTTCGGAGAATTTCTGTGAGGGGTTCGACATATAGGTTGAACAGGTCAGGTGATAGTGACGATCCTTGTGGAACTCCAATTGAGTTAGGGCATATAGGTGAGATTGATTGGTTGACCAGGAATCGTTGTGTTCTGTTTTGTAAGAAAGACTCGAACCATTTCAGAACATTTCCCTCCAGTCCCATCCTGTTCATCAGCCTGGTCAGTAATGCTTCATGATTTACTGTGTCAAATGCAGAGGACAGGTCTAGGAGAATTAGTAGGCAAGCTTGGTTTTGGTCAAGGGCCTGTAGCGCATCATCAGCAATATGGAGGATCGCAGTTTCCGTACTATGCCCTGATCGGAATCCTGATTGGCATTCATCTAGTAGGGAGAACTTGTTGATGTGTTTGCTCAGTTGGCACTGCACACATTTCTCAATTACTTTGGCCAGTAAAGGAATGTTGGTAACTGGACGGAAGTTGTTCGGATCTGTTGCATCCCCTGTAGGTTTTTTGATTATGGGAACAAATTGTCCTGTTTTTAGGCAGTCAGGGAGGATCCCTTGTGATAATGATGCATTTATTATTTTGGTCCAAATTGGGACCACAATATAGTTGATTTCTTTTACGAACTTCGCAGGTAGAGGGTCATGATAGTGGTTATTAGGCTTGATTTCCGAGAGTGTTTTGACGACCTTCTCCTGGTCAAATAGTTCGAATGTATCCCAATATGCTTTGTTTTTTGATTTGCTACGCTCTATAGCCCTGTCGTGCTAGTTCGAAGTCAATGGTTGGATTGGCAAGGTAGCCGCTGCGCTTGTGAGCTCCAATTCCAGTGCTTTGGCCTTCTCCGTGAAAAATGTCGAGAAATCCTCGCAGCTTAGAGGAGTTTTTGAGTTCTCATGGGCGGTTTTGGCTAACTTATTTGATTGTTGCTTTAGGATCTCGAAGAGTTTCCGTGGTCTGTTTTTGGCATTGTCCAGTTCGGATCTTATATATTCCCTTTTGGAGTTGATGATCTTTTTGTTATATTGGTTTCTGATTTTTCGGAGTGCTGTCAGCTCCGGGGATGACGGGTGTTGTCTCCATTTTCTTTCGGCCATTCTCAATTTGCGCCTCTCTTCATTGAGTGATCCATTGAACCATGGATTTTTTTCCTTTTCGGTGACTCTTTTCAATTTTAGTGGCATGGCGTCATTGACGATGTTCCCGACTGTGGTTATGTAGTGTTCTGTCATCTCATTTACTTTCTGCAGATTGCTAGGTACCTTCAGGTCTCTCTCACACCTTTCTACGAGTTGCTCCATATTAGCCTCTTTTGTAGCTCGACTCCATTTTCTGAGTGTGAAGGGTTGAACGGTCTTACCCTTTTTCACTACCGGTATCAAGAAAGATATGGCATGGTGATCTGACCAATCACACGGGTCTATGGAGAGGATTGATGTGTATTTGGCTCCTGAAATAATCCAGTCAAGCGTTGCTCCTTTCGAGTGAGTAGGTTGTGTGCATGCTTGATTGAGGTTTAGCTCGACGAGGAAATCCTTAAGCGCGTTGACTATTTTGTCATTGGAGTCCTCCCAATGTAGGTTGAAGTCGCCTAGGTATATATTATTGGAATCGATGTTGGAGTTGGCCGTAATGATCTCCATTAACTGTTCCGTGAACTTTGTGTTCTCTCCCGGTGGGTGATAGAACGCATGCAAGTTGCATCTTTGATTGGTTGCAGATCTTACATTGAGACCTAAGTATTCACAGGATTCGAGTGGGTCAGATTGTATTAGGTTGACCTCTATATCTGATCTATGGATGCAGGCTATCCCTCCTCCGGTCTTTTTCAGCCTATCTCGTCTCATAATGTTATATTGGGGAGGTACCAACAGATCCAGGGTTGGCGATGATGATTCTGTGAGCCATGTTTCTGTGAGGATCGCCAGATCAATTCCATTGTTGATGATGAGGTCTGCTATATCGGACGCATGTTTGGTTGCCGATCTACAGTTGAGTAGGAGGCAGTTCATTGCAGTCCCAGAGCTGCTAAGGTTCGTCCTTTCTGTTTCGGTTATTAGCTGGATTTGATGTAGGTTATTGAGGTCCGGTTTTCTATCGTTCTTTCTGGATGTTCTATTGGAGTCCATTGGAACTATTTTGATTCTTTCCTCTCTCATATGCATCGCGGGTTCATACGTTCTGAGTAAGGCCAGCGATTCCTCCTTCGACCAGGGCTTTGTTCTGTTTGGTCTGTTGTGCCTATTTGCTGCTGGCATGGCCATCTCGTTGCTCCTTCTTTGCGAGTAGTGTACAAGGTTTTGTATATGCGTGACTTTGGAGTGCGTGCTTGCCGTCATTTCCAGTATTTTTTCAATCGCTAGTCGAGAACTAATTGTGTCTTGAGCCATGTAGCCAACCAGTTTCTGAAGATCTTTGATATCTTTCCGATATTGGGGGGACTTCTTAGAAATGGTTAGCCTGCCTGCCTGTGTTCTGCCTTTTTCTCTTTTCTGTTTTTGTTCTGGTCTTACTGTCGTAGTCTTTTTCATTATGTTCACTGTTCGATTGTTTGTTCCGCTTCTTTTTGATATGTTGTGTATGATATCTGGGTTTGGAGATGCTAGTCGATTTTTTGTTGGCGATGCTCTCTCTGAGTCTTTTATGGTATCGGAAGGAGGTAACGGGAGCTTGTTATCTTCAATCATATTTATTTCCCGATTCTCATTATGTGGTTCTTTCAAGCTAGGTGTGCGCCCAGCGTCGGAAGTCCCAGCATATGAGATTGGCGTCGGCTCCTCCATAAGGAGTAGGTCTTGATCGTTGTTCTCGTGACTAGTAGACCTTCCTGTCTCTTCAGCCTCCTCATTCGATACTGTCAGACCTGTTTAATTTCTATAACTCGTGTTAATAGCCAGACCCTGTGCCTGGTGGCCTCCATTTTGATTGGCGTCTCTGGAGGTAGAGCTGGTGTTTCCGGGGGCGACTTCATGTGTGCTCAGATCTGGTTGGTGTCTTGGTCCCACAAGCCGCTCTTTTACGGATGGGAACATCTTGTCGAACTTATCTAGTTCGCTGTTCGCTGCTTGAATCAGCACTATCTCTGTTTTATGTATAGTAATATATAGTTCTGCTCCACATCTTATTGAAGGCGAGGTCGTTATTTTTGTGCCATATGGGATGTTCTTTATAGCTTTTATGTTAAGCGTATTTGTGAAGGCATCACGCCATTTAGCCGTTTTATATGAGAAGAATATTAAGTCGTTCATTATAATTCCTTTGTCTATATTAAAGTATGGGTCAGAGAACAGTGTGTCTGGGTATTTCCTCAGGGTATCATGTTTAAACTTTTTCGCTGCGTTTTTGGATAAGTTGGCTGGATATTTTAAGCTCAGGGCATTCGTGCCAGAGGCCACAGGGTACCTTTCATCCATGTTTGCGCCAAGTTGTAGGATATATGTTGAGTCTCCACCCTTTGTATCTTAAATTCTTCCCCTGCTGATGTTATAGAATAGTTAATGTAGACCTCTCTTTCAGGTAATTTTCTTATGAAGTCTCAGCTTTCCCCTATCGGTATAAGAATAGGGTGTTAGCTCTGTCCAGCGTTTCGTTATTCCCTATATTATTTCCTTGTCTTCCTGCTATGGTTCGTCTTTCCTGCTTCGATTATTCACTAGATTTGATGCAGGTTATTGAGGTCCTGTTTTCTATTTCTAATGACTCTCCACACGCAGATGAGATCTCTATGGGCGATACTCAGTGGCATATGCGGTCACTATTTGCGAGTCAGGCATGACGTTTCCTCACTGTTTCCTCACTTGCAGCATTCACTATAGGGCCATTCTAACAGTCTTGTACGACTTTCACTGCCTGCTCCACCTAATGATGTGATGGGTCTCCTCCGTTTCTCCCAGTCTTGTCACGAGCATTCTAGTCTCGCACAAGTATATTTTACTTAAAGGAAAATCAGAAGCAAAAACAAAATAGTCAGAATATGACTGACGAGGAGGTATGGAAGCTCAGGTATGCGAATTATGAAATAGGGTGGAGCACTGAAGGCGAGGGTGAAGATTGAAGAATCACACAACACCAACACACAGTTAATGAGGAAAGTGCTGTAGGATTATTAAATGCATGTAAGGCGCACACAAGAGTGCTAGGAGACTCAAAAGGGTGCAGGACTCCATTTTGTATTGTGGCAGCAGGACAGAAAGTAAGCGACAGGGTTGCGCAAGTGGACATAAACTGGTGTGGGAGGATTTAGGAATACCTTAAGAACGATTCAGCTGAATCAAAGCAAAGGGATGAATTTTTAACGCAATGAAATGGCAAAAATGGACCAGGTGTAAAAAAAGAAATGGTCACTGTTTGTTTGGAAGTCGTCGGCACTGTGTCCATGTGACAACCTAAATCATATGGGATTTTTTTGTATCCCATAAAATCCTTATGGCAGACCTGGCATGTTTTCTTGTGTATATGATCCTTGTCACAAGTCCCCTGTCAAATGCTGTACATGATTTTGGTATGGTGCTCATCAACAAGGGGGCATATTTACAAGGAAATAGCGGTGGGCGGATCTGCAGCAAATTTCACCGCGCAGCACTCCGCCATTTCCAAACCGCAGGGATGCGGCATTTTACAACAATACGACGCACTCCTGTATTTTCCCTAGCGCTAAAAATAGCTGCCTAATGCCAACACTGACACCCTTGCGCCATAGTGCAAGGGTGCCTACGTTGCAGGGAATGATTGCTTAGGACCAGGAAGGTGTCCTTTCCTGCACACAAAAAATCAAAAATGGCGATTTGCTACTTCTAGAAGTAGCAAATTGTCATTATTTAATATTATATTATAAATTACTACGTCCCCATAGTGGAGAGGCCACCCACTTATTTTATAAAGAACCACCACGCAGGCAGACGTTTATAAAAGCATTGGCAGGAACTGTCGTCACAACAGTCCCTGTCAGTGCATTGTACCCTGTGCTATGGGGCTGCAACAGCAGGACATAGCCCTGTAGCACAGACTAATTGTTTTTTTGTTTTACAAAAAGAAAATCCCGAAACTGGATTTTCTTGTTGTAAATAAAAAATATAATGTTCCCCTCGCCAAGGGAGGTTTCTCCTATGGCAGGGGAGGTATTATAATGATTTACTGTTCCTTACTGCCATGCCAAGTTTAACTTGCCACTAAGAAACAGTAAAAAAGAGTGACTACATGTCCATCCATCTAAATTGGGTTGGCGGGCATGTAGCCATTTCTTTGACAGCCCTTACTCTTCAGGGCTTTTGGAGAAGTTTGGCCCCAGCGGAGATAGCGACTTTCCTCATTGGCCAAACTGAAGGTCCACCAGCATTTAAATCGGGCGGGCGGACCTTCATGTTGGTGGTATGTATACTCCGTCGCTGGTGCGATGGAGTACACATACCGCTAACATATAAATCACCCCCATGATCTCAATGGCGCTTTTCCTACCCAGAAAGTAAATTGCTGAGTCAGGGATGCGATGGAGTCCTTTACAGCTCCCAACTCAGGGCTAAAGCCGGAGGCCAAAGATAGCCAAATAATGAGGATTTCAGGTGTTATGGGTTGCACACTCTATGCACATACTATGTAGAAGCTTCTTGCTGGGCAGGTCAGAAAGTAGAGTAGTAGAGCTAAAAGCAGAGCTGCTAAAAGCAAAAACAATGTTTTAATGTGTTGTTTGATCTTCAACAGGTTTTAGGCCTTGTCAAGGGTGAAAGTGAGTCCAAAGAGCACTCAGTCAGGTTATAGTGAACTGCTAGGGGATGCTACATGGAAAATGTCATGTCCACAAAACAACATGAATTTGTGTTATTTTCCTCATGTCTTTAGGGAGGCCGCTATCCACACCGCAAATAAACATATCATGTGATACATGCATCCCAGTTGTCACTGCACACCAAATACAGACAGCAGAAACTGAAGGACCTGATCTGTGGAGGACCGAATGGGAGATCAGTAGAATCCTCCCCACGCACTACAAATAAATGGGCCTGCACCCCTCAATATAATGTCGTGTCACCAACCATGTGCTAAGGAAACAGAAACCTCCCTTTTTACCAAAGGGGTATCACTTGGGTGTACTTCAGTACTCAGCTGGTGGAACATATAAATAAATACAAAGTATATATCAGTGGACTCCAAGACTGTTAAAGATATAGAAGGAAAATGACAGCACGGGTAATCTACAACTGTACACAAGATCGCACAACTCTCTTTGCCTTGCAAATACATTTGTCCTTAGATTTATTCACCAGTTACAACATCAGTCACAAATACTTAAATCATGTTACAGTTTTTCTCATTTGTTTTTTACTGCATACAGTGAATTTTATTCAATTTGGAAAACAGCACATCATATATTATTTACTAATGCAAAGGAGGATTCCCCATTTTTTGTTAGGGTTAAATGTTCCCTTTGCTTAATTTGAGCCGATGGTTGTCAGTGGGGCCCACCAGCCCTTAGTTTTGGGGACTGGCACTTATTTGGCCATCCTTTTCACTTGAAGTTTGATACTTACTGATCATAAATATACCAGTGAAAGGATCCACCTTAGTTTTTAATTGTGTCACATGGCTCAAGAATAAAATTAGTCAGTGAGTACATGTAGAACACCTTTTTAATCACGTATCACTTTCCACATACACAGAAAAAACCCAGCTCCCCTGCAGTTGCAGACATCGAAGCACACCTGAGTGGCATTCGGTCGCTCGGTTGGACCCCGATGATGAAGCATGTCACCAGCCAGGCTGGTGAGTGAGGGGTTTCTTGAAAAAATAAATGCTTTTTTCTTTTTCTCTTTAAGCGTGCGTCCTTCTTCATTTCAATCCTGAAAAGAAGGGACACTCCTTTTGTTTCTTTGAACTTATTTACTCTCACCAGACATTGACCAACAGCAAAAAAGGGTACAACACACAAAATGAAAAAGGGTAATACACAAAAGAGAAAAAGACTGGAGAAAGACGGAAAAACCAACCCAAAGGGAAAAAACAGGAGTGAGCTAAAAAGGTATGCATTGTTTGATAGTAGATTGAAGAGGTGTAAAGTGGATTCATGACAACACAGCTTTGGTAATCAGAGTGCTTATGTTTCATAGGATTGGCCCCTGAGCAGAGCCTAGGGCACCAGCACTTACTCTTTCACAAATTAAACACGGGGGGGGCATATTTACAAGCGCAGAGTTAGCTTTCTTGGCTTAACACTGTGGTCCGCCACTTCTGAAATGCAGGGCTGCAACTTATTTGCAACAACACGGTTCAGCCCTGTGTTCCCCCCTGCACTGGCGCGTATTTCACCTGCCTAGCGCCAATGCAGGCACCCTTGCACCATAGTGCAAGGGTGCCTGCGTTGGGAGGAATGATTGTTTATGAGCAGGAAGGTGTCCCTTCCTGCACATAAACAATCTTAAATGGCAATTTGTAACTTCCATGTGTGCTGCTTTGTGCAGCACAGATAGAATTGCAACTCGTCATTTGTAAAATGATTGTTTGTGTGCAGGAAGGGACACCTTCCTGCACATAAACATTCTTGCAGATAGCCCCATTAGGATCCAACCATATGCAGATGATTTCAGACTCTATCAAAAAATATTTAATCAAGCAACATATACAGACTTAAATCCTGCCTCAAACATATCCAATTTTGGAGGTTAACTAATGCCCTGGGGTTAAACCTGACATTAACTGAATTCCTCCTGCTTGTCAACAGTACCAAGCAACCCCAAGGTTGCTTAGTTCTAACTCTCCCTTGTGAAGAAAGTGAAGCCGTTTCTTCCAGAAGACTACTTCAGAAGAAATGTACAAGCCTTAATCCTCCAGTCCAGATGGAGCCAATGCTCTGCTCAGCTGTTTCCCCAATACCAGCTTGGCACACCTGAAAGCAACACAGCTCGTCAAGTGTTTGAGGAAATTCAATCACACCACCCTCACATTGAAAGACCTACACTTGCTCCAACTTTCAGGGCAGATCATTTTCAAGATGAACTTCAACATTTATAAAGCCCCTTGAAGTCAAAACCCGAGCGGGGCTGGCAAGCAAAATAGTTATGTCTGTGGGACAACCCCAAACCAGGATGCTGGGGATCGCCAGACTGGAAACAAAACATGGCAAGCAGGAAAGAAACAGAAGATAAGCCTTTTTTCATGCAACCGGGATCTGGACCGACATCAGATTAACAGTAACTCTCTTTCAAATCAGAAAAGAGCTGAAGAAACATCTGTACAAAGAGCACTACCCAATCTATCAGTCTATCCTTCAATCTTCTCCAAATAATTGTATCTTCCTAAAAGCCATGTGCTCTGTTAAGGGCTCTGTTGCTGTCAAGCTAGGTTGACACTCTACAGATACTAACACATACATGCACAAGCTATGTTCACATCTGAAGCCTGTGCGTTATTTGGAGGATACCTTTCAAGAGAATTCTCTTGGACTTGTGCTTTTTGTTCTTGCTCTGACATTGTGCTGCTGCAAAACTAGAAGCTGCATTTTGATTTTTACAACCCACTATACCCAGTGGCTGTGCAGTAAACAAAATGCCTACCTTCTTTCTTGTAAAACTGCACATTTTCCTGCTGTGTTTTTCTGTTAGCTATCTCAGCTTTGTTTATATTTTCTTGCCTGAGAGTTCATATATACCAGGTTAGTGTTAGCTGTAATTAGGATGCACTCTGCAAACTGTGTAGGTTTCCTGTGAATCTCTCTGCTTATTAGCCAATCCCAATACAGTTTTAATTTTCAGCCTACTTCCTTTGTAGAATTTAGTATCTATGCCTAATTATAATTAGGTCCCCTATTAACTCACGCTTCTTGCAAGGTAAATGTTGTGTTGTGATGTTTGTGGGTTATATTCTAATGTAGCACATGAAACTGTCTAGCCTTGACTCCACCAGTAACGGTTCAGACGCAAAAACTCAACTCTAGATTCAGCTGTATTAGCCCTGCATCTATTAGTGTTTTCATTTACTTTCTGGATGATGTTACTTGTGTACCAAACACAGATTGAAGCCTTGTACCCTTTTCTCAAAAGGTACACAGAAACAGAGCCATAAAGTAAGGATTTTGCTGACAAGCTTGCCAAACAAGCCACTTGGTACCAAGTAAATCCCATTTGACAAACTCACTTTTCTAGCTCTACTGTGCCTCTTTAACCGCATGCGCGCTAGCGGGTTTTCCCGCTGCGCGCTGAAAATTCGAAAATTGCGCGTTACGTGACAAAGCCAGCTCGTCATGCGCGCAGCGCAGGTAACGCCCATGACGAGCTGGCTTTGTCACCAGCATCGAAGGGGTTAATGCTTGAGGTTTCTAGAGTGGGTTAGCCTTACATTGGTGTGAATATAGTATCTCGGCTTCACATGTAACACAATCAGAGTCTGACATACGGCTACTGGGCCTCAGCAAAAAATAGTAGTTTGAAGAATGTGGCATTTTCTTAAACAAATGGCACAAGCAGGTGCTGCAGTTATAAATATCTGACAAATAATGAAAACCTACTTGTTCTCCTGTTGCAACTCCTATTCCCAATGGCGCCAAAGCCTACAAAAAGCAAATCAAATGATTAGAACTGGGACAGCGTCATTAAAAAATAATAAATAAAGAATATAGTGCATAATAATGTACAGAAGTAACGTGTAAGCTTTGATGGAAATAATGGCTTTAAAATGCATAAAAAGTAGCGAGCAATCATATGTACTCGTTTTAGGCCTCAAATGGCTAAAGTAACATCGCTTCACAAGCTGACGTGACTAGAAAGCTACAAGTGCATAACATGTTTATTTTCCGATAATTCCATGAACATGTCTTTAAAAAGAACAATAGCTGCATAAATGTTTTATATTTTCACAGAATGCTTCTACGTACACAAACATCACTGTTAAATTGGTGTTTCAACTTCTTCATAGACCATTGTTAAGAAGCTTGATATTAGAAGGTTAGAGATGTAGTTTTAACGTGGGAAAATAGACCTGAATTGTAGAATGACCCACATGATATAACTTAGCTGCAAATCTAACACTGCTGTCTGTGGACTATTGTATGTCTGTGAGAAGACAAGGAGTGATCCTGTTCCCTGGAGAGCAATGAATGCTGATTGGCTGGCTGAAGGAGGAAGAAGACTGAAAGTTGCCAAACTGATGAAATGTGTTGTCTATAATAATGCGTATCCCTTGAGTAGGCACAGATGTTTTCAATACAATTGATAGAGCACGAGTCAGGTCAAGTCAAAATCACTTTATTCGATTAAATCGAATAAAAGGACACAGTAAAAACATGATGATAAAAACATTAAAAATACTAAAAAATTAGCCCAGCAATTTTACATATTAAAAGTTATTTACAGAATTTAAATCTTTTAAATTTACTTTACAAAAGGGGAGAAAATTCATAAACCATTTATATCATGCTCTCTAAGTTTCTTGGATCTTACAGCTGCCACAAGATAACTTGCGATGTTAAATATAGTCCAGGTATTATTCAACAGTTGAAGATACAATAGAGCTGGTTTAACCTGATGGAACCCAAACCCTCTTAAGAGTGGGATGATGAATTTTTTCCTCAATGTTGAGTAATGCTTACAAAAGAACATGAAATGGATGGTGTTTTGCATTGAACAGTTGTTGCAGTCCCAAAAAGGAGCCTTGTCTGGGGTGCTCCATGTCTGATAGTTTCCTAATAAAAGATATACCTGGTTAAACCGAAATCTAATTAAGAACCAACGATGGAAATGTTTGGAAACAACTCTTAGGTACTGTTCCAAGGAAGGGGAAGTGACTAGCATAGAGCACGAAAAACGTGGGAATGAAGGAACAAGCTGAAGACCATCGGGTGATTTCTCTTTATTGGCCTAAGATGATCTAACACCGGAAATGATTGATACATGTGTTTTTTGTGTTTTATATTATTGTATGTTTACAAGTTAAGTTAGCACAATTCCTGAGCAATGTCATCTATTCCTTTGAGGGCTCTCCTACTGGAGATTCTGAGAGATATGCTGTAAACTAATGCTGACAGCTTTTCTTACTTGCCACTTCGACAGAGATGTTTTTCCTCCGGTTTTCCTTCTTGTTTTATTCCTTTAAGGGTGTAGTTACAGCAGCACCTGTTGCTTGCATACAGAGGATTGGCTGAGTCTTCTTGAACTACTCTTTATGGGGAGTTCGACTTCTTAAAAGCGCCATTGAACTCACACTTGACAGGAACTCTTCATGGGTTCTGCCTAAAAGTCTGGACCTGATTTATTTGAATAGGGACGAAACTCATTTATGGAACACGCGTGTAAATATTTTTTACTCTAACCATTGTTTTTTTTATATTTCTGTAAAAGAATTTATCTGACTTGCTAATTGAATCTACTAATCTCATGACAAGAAATAAAGGTTTCTGAACTGATCCTAATCTCTCAATATTGACTAAACTAAATAACTGTAATGATGATGCCTACTAAGGTGTTTTCAATTTATGCTCCATTCTAAAACGGTGGCACAAATGAATTCGCCTGAAGAAGAACATACCATGGAGCTGGAGTCTGTTTTTGTCAGTCATGGGTTGAACGGATTAAAATAAACTGATTTTGGCGCAACCATCACTTTCCAGGGAAACTTTTCACTTCCATTTTTCCTTTTCCAAGACCCAGAACTTATGCTAGTTGCATTGAGACTCTACTGAGTTTCTCGTCTCTCTCTATATGAGAAGTTCTGCTTTGATATATTTTTGGTTTATTTTTGCTGATTTTAATGCAAAAGCTTCATGCTTTTCTTTCACTCTCTCAAACTAAAATCCTTTATGGATTTTGACTGAGTCCATTTTCACCCGATTCTTAGAACAGGGATTCTTTCCTTTAAGAAACACGCTTTAATATTTTGATTAACCAATATTGATGTTATATTTCTGTCATATGTTGATGTTTAAGATTCATACACATTTAACTTGTGATTTGCAATAAAGATGAACTACAAAAAAATGTTTTTAATAAAACCCCTTAACTCATACCGAACTCACATTATTTGACTGAAAATAGTTCAGTGATTGTGATGATGATTTATGTGATGTTCAGTTCTCCTCTTCTCTAAAACAATGGTAAAGATTAATTTTTACAGATTAGGCCATGAGGCCATGACAGGATTTGTCTTCAAATGTACTAATGCAGAATTTCCGTTGGATATTTGAGAGATTCCAGGCTTGGAGGATGAAATTTTCCAGTGGAGGCAGCATAAAGATGGAACTGCCTTCTGTTAGATGGAAAGTGGGAGGAGAACCACCGGAACTTTAAATGTCAACTAAAGGTGTTGCTGTTTATGTAATCTTGTACAGTCTAGGCCCATTTCATAAAGCCTTTTCTATGAGTAGGCACTGCTTACTACTGTCTTAAAAGAGAATTACTCTTGATTAACCAGGCCTGATTCACAAAATATTTTCTGTGATTTGGTGTGTTGTAATCCAGATTTAAGAATACCTTAATAAGTTGTTTTTATTGAGCACTTCAAACAGCACACCTGTGCTTTCTAGGTGCTGATAATAACAGATGTTACTTTTTGCTCAATTTATGGTCCTCAATTTACCGACCTCTTGAAGGATTGAAGGTTAAGTTAGCCTTACCAGTTTGAATTTTGACAAGTTGGTCACTGCTTTGCTCAAAGGGAGAATGTTTAACTTTTAAACCATGAATTTCACAGGATAACACATGACTGGACACAGACAAAAAAACAGATTTTGGTAATCACAAAAGCATGAGTAAGCATGTCTTAATCCTGGAAAAAAGTAAGTCGCACCTGAAGACGAATGAAGACACAATTACAGAAAAATGCTTTGGGAATCAGGCCTAGATATTCACTCAGGTATAATTTGTATATAAGACAAGAGTAACACAACTGCTCAGAGAAAGTGTTATACTCTGGTTTACTGTCTTATTGTGTGAGTTACCTTAGGCCTTATTTAGACTCGGGCGGTGGCACTACGGCCTAGACTTCAACACTGCCACCACACTGCCATTCACCTATCCTGGCCACCAGTGGCAATTGCTTTCAATTATAGGGGCATCTAGGATGTGACAGGAAAATAGTGGCTTCCACCTGCTCTATGCTGGCAGGCCCCACAGACATCCTTCTGCCAGTCCGACCAATGTAGAAACACAGTGGCGAATACCATCATCAGATCCTTGCATGGGAGAAGGCTGGTGACCCATTTACAGCAGTGGAGTAAGGACCTTCACCATCTGATATTCACTATCCTCCCCTCCACCACAGGATTCTAATTGCTGTTGGTTGGCAGGAGGTGGTACCTTTGCAAATGCTTCACTCCTTCAAGTTGTAAACAGAGGAATTATTGGTGGAGAATGAAAGCTATGTAACTTAAAATAAAACACAAGACATGTCACAAGACAGCATAGTGATGGTGATCATAGTGTGGGGTGGGTAAATGGAACTGTTGCAAACAAGATGATGAACGCTGTACAAGACATTGGACCATAAGAAAGTTTCCTAGAGCAGGTGCAAGAGTGGCAAAATAAACCCAGTGGTATCCTGGTATCTGCACACATAGATGATGGAATCTGCAGTGGATTGGGCACACAAGAGGTGTTTGGCAGAGTGATGCAGCTCCCACTTCCTGAGGTACGTCACCTACCCGCTGCGTAGTATGAAACAGAGATCTGTTTTCGGACCGGCACACAGAGATTCAAGATACAGAGGGGCAGATCTATAAGACAGTGCCGCAGCGCGGCACAGCAAGCCCTTTGGTTGGGCCACGCTGCAGCACTTTCAGAGCACAGGAGTGCGACTTATCTACAATGATATGACGCATTCCTGTGCTCTCCCCAGCACTGGCGCAGAAACAGCTGCCATGCGCCGGCGCAGGCCCCCTTGCACCATGGTGCAAGAATGCCTGCGCCATGGGGAGATTGCTTTTGTGAAGGAAGGGTCCTCTTCCTGCACAAAAGCAATCACTACAGGCATTTTCCTCTTTCAATGCATGCTGTAGAATGCAGCATGCATTGTAAGAGGAAAAAACGAGGAGAAATGAAAACATTTCTCCTCGTTTCGCTTGGCTACGCCACCCCTATGGTGGCGCAGCAAACTGACGCATTTCCAGATTTACGATTTCTCATGAATCTGACAATGCATTTTTGGACATGGGTGTTGCGTGGGAACACCTACAGCAACACCCATGTCCCGCCCCTAACACGCAAAGTGCTGCGTGAACAGGGGCAATATTTACAAGCACAGGTTAAGTCATGCAGGGTGACTTTACCTGTGCTTGTAAATATCCCTTTAGCAGGCTGCGCCACCGGTGCGACACGTAAAGTGATGCACAGGCGGCACATGGGGCTTGTAAATCTGCCCACAGTGTTTTTTCCATTTCTCTATTGTGTGCCTATACTTCTGCTAGCAGCTTCGAATGCTGTCTACACACCACATCATCCCAAACCCATCTTCTACATTTGTGTCATCACCGAGGTAAGCCACAAGAGAGGCGCTGGCGTCAAGAAACGACTGAGTATTCTAAGCTCTGGTATGTTGCAAAAAAGAACTTTTCACTCCACTGTCAACCCTGACACTCTCGAATCGCTGCCAAAGCCAAGCGCACTGTTGGATAGCGCTTACCTGCACAAGCACTTTGAGGCTCGCCGCACCCGCTCCGCGGGTGCCGCTTCGTCGTGGGACCTGTGCTGTCTCTGCCTGCTTCCTGTGGGGGCACGCCTGGTGGGACCAAGGGAAACTGCAACGCTACAGGGCTGCGAGCGTGCAGGGACTACCTGACCCAGGTGTCCCTGCGAGACCGAGCCCACCTTCCGGTCCGCTCTCCCTGTAGCTCCGCCCCCCGCCCATCAGAACGCTGTAAAATCAGCAGGTCAAGGCCTGGACCCTTGGGACACTCTCGAATCGCTGCCAAAGCCAAGCGCACTGTTGGATAGCGCTTACCTGCACAAGCACTTTGAGGCTCGCCGCACCCGCTCCGCGGGTGCCGCTTCGTCGTGGGACCTGTGCTGTCTCTGCCTGCTTCCTGTGGGGGCACGCCTGGTGGGACCAAGGGAAACAGCAACGCTACAGGGCTGCGAGCGTGCAGGGACTACCTGACCCAGGTGTCCCTGCGAGACCGAGCCCACCTTCCGGTCCGCTCTCCCTGTAGCTCCGCCCCCCGCCCATCAGAACGCTGTAAAATCAGCAGGTCAAGGCCTGGACCCTTGGGACACTCTCGAATCGCTGCCAAAGCCAAGCGCACTGTTGGATAGCGCTTACCTGCACAAGCACTTTGAGGCTCGCCGCACCCGCTCCGCGGGTGCCGCTTCGTCGTGGGACCTGTGCTGTCTCTGCCTGCTTCCGGTGGGGGCACGCCTGGTGGGACCAAGGGAAACAGCAACGCTACAGGGCTGCGAGCGTGCAGGGACTACCTGACCCAGGTGTCCCTGCGAGACCGAGCCCACCTTCCGGTCCGCTCTCCCTGTAGCTTCGCCCCCGCCCTTTCCAACTACTATAAACAGTGTTTGGTCTCCCGCAGCGCGGGACGCAGCCCGGGGCAAAGATCGGGCTAAGAGCGGGCCATTTGAGGCCGCTCGAGGACTGAGTGGACTGGACTGGCCCACCCTCTTTCGCCATTTTTTTCTCGATTACCCTCTACTGAGTTTAAATAGGTAAACCCATCTTATTATCCCATTCTTACTGCTAGATTGGCGTGTACTAAAGTTATGTGTACCAGGTTAACTCGGAGTAAGGCTGCCAAGGGTGGCCCACCAATCAATGGCCCCATGGATGACTTCATTACCCGTGCCAATCTAGCTATAGACCAAGAAATTTCTAAACTCCAAACTCGGGTCTCCCTGGAATTGGTAGCTGCTAGAAGATTGTCCCAGGTCATTACAATTTCTAAAAAATCCTCCCTAGGACATATAGCCACTGCGGTTACCCCGGAGCGTCCTGCTATTCCCCATTGTGTAGTCACGCAGATTGATGTTCACCAGACCCCGATTCCCTCCCTCCTTTCCCCGCCCTTGGAGCAACTGTCCAAGACAGACGAAGCGAACCTACCAGCTGTTTCTCCCAAACAGGATGCTAGTTTTAACCCCCCCACCCCGGCATTTTCTAACTTGACTAGTGGCAAACAACCTAAAAGAAAACGCCATTCCCGCTCTGCCTACTCTCGCAAGAAGGCAAAAATTGCGGTCTCACAACATCTGACATTGACTAGTGTCCCAGTATCTAACGCAAAAGGAGAGCGTATCCCTAGTAAACAACCACTAAGGGAGGGAGGGGGAGAGGGGACAGCCACTGCTTCATCCACCACCACTCTAGAGGATGATGGCTTACAGGTAGAGGGGTTGGGAAAGAATGAAGGGGAATTTATAGGTTTAGTTTGGGAAACTCTTAAAAAACTTCTTTCCCCCCTCGACCTCAGACTCTCAGGCATTGAAAACTTGCTCGAGATGGAAAAGAGCATTATTGCTCTGGCCACTCTCGGCCTGAGAAGTCTTGAAAATCAGGGTCTCCCTGTAGCTGATCCAACACCATTAGTCCCTACATCACAAGCCCAGCAACCTCCCCCCCCAGTACCAGCCTCTGTACGGCCGGTTCCCAAACCGAGGACCGTGGCTGTAGATCAAACTTCCGCTGTCACTAAACCTAAGGCTCCTAAGCATGCTTTTCCGCACCAATCAGTAAACCCTAATGCCGAAGTCCCTCTTAGACCCCCTCCCAGTGAAGTGGCTTATCAGCCTACCCAGGGCCCTCCTGTTAAGAATAACTTTAGAGGGGGCTATATTGATCTTCCTCCAGAGGCCAATGATTATGTGGTTGTGTTGACGGGCGTCCCCCAGATTGGTAATGGTTAACACGAGAACCACTGGTCTTTGAAGAACAAGATAATGCATTGGCTTAATGTGAATAGACCAATCCCCAATGGCCGGAGAAGCAGAGTCCTGATGGTACGTAGAATTCCCTGGGTGGGTCCCACAAAGAAAACCAGTCCCGGGGACTGTATAGTGGTGACTTTTGAGGACCCACACACGGCACAGCACATCTGTTCTTGGCCCATCAGCGAAGGGTCTTTTGTCATACCTAGGCCGCTGTCCTTCTTTTATCCACCACGCCCGAGACATATCCAGGTGGATGATTGGTCATTGGTACATCACCATCCATGGAAGAGTCACCCTAACAACCAAAAGGATTTCCTCTCACATTAGAACGGCCTTCCAACCTCAAATAGGTTTGGTGGCCTGGAGGAGGTAGATTGACTCCCTAGGCAACTTGCCCATCAATTAATGGGAAAAGCACCTCTGCCACAGGCCCTAGGGCTTGTAGAATCTCCCCGTTTGTTAATTGAACCTTTAGTTCCTGACCCCCCAGTAGGTCCAGTTGGAATACCACATACTCTGTTTATAGATGGGGGGGGTTGATTGCTCCAAGCATTTTAGATTCTCAAGTTGTGGAAGAACGGCTGGATTCACCCTGTATGATTCCCCTGTCACCCATTCAGACTGTCCTAATAGATAGGAAGTTGTCTGGTGTAGTAATGGCTCCTAATAACCACCAGATTGAGCCACCACCAAGGCTATCTAGAGCGGCTGTGACCAATTCGCCTACACCTGTCTATTTTCCAAAGCAGACTACCCCAGGTGAACCCTTGCTAAAGATTCTAAGCTGGAATGTGGCAGGGCTTGCCCGTAATTTTGAAATCCCTGAATGGAACGCCTTCTTAGAACCCTATAACATCTGCCTCCTACAGGAAACCTGGTGCCTAGAACCCAGGCACAGAGTAGGCTTTACAACCTACTTTGTCCCAGCTTCCCAACAACATGGATGCAAAGGTCGCCCGTCTGGCGGCCTTCTCATATGGGTCAGCATTGCACTAGGTGTAAGTGTAAGTCAAAGGACCACTCAATCTCCTGACCTCCAGAGGATAACTATACACTGCGAAGGGGGAAGGAAGTTAGAAGTCTTTAATCTTTATTTGAGGGGCGCCAGGGGTGGGGCATCAAGCCTAACCTCAACAGGACTAAGCAGCGATTTGGCTGCTTGCAACATCGATTCTTATGTTCTTCTTGCAGGCGACTTCAACTGCTGCTTTGAGCCATTGGCTAGGGAGGAAATTTTGGACACCTTCGAAGAGGATACAAGGAGAGGTATCCCTATCCTGACCCTAGACCCGATTCCCAAATGGACGCAAAGTGCGATAGACATCAATGCTCTTTGCATGGAACACAACCTGAGACCAACAAATGGTCGATCCAAATCGGATTCTATGGGTGCGCATACGTATAACAGGACGGGACACACCTCCAGAATTGATTACATCATGCTGAATTATAATCTTTGGTCATTCCATCAAGACATGGAGGTCATAGTGTCTTGTGATAGTGACCACAATCCTCTTTCCCTAACCCTTACTCCTCCTTGGCAGGTCGGGAACCTAGACAAGTTTGCCCACAAGTGGAAACCATCCCATGAAATCGTTCCCTCAAACTGTGGCAGGCGCCTAAAGTGGGCAAAAGCAGCAGCGGACGAAGCAAGGATGGAGCAAGCCGGGACCATCTTGTCAGTGGTGGAGCCACGGCTTGACGCCTTAAGTCCCACCAGTAAAAAGGTCTTACCAATATTTACAGAGACTATACTGCCACTGAGCGAACTGTTTATCATTCCCAAATCCAGTGCGAGGGTTGTACCGAAAGGTGTTTCTAAGGCAAGAGACAAGTGGCATTCCTCCAAATGTCGAGCTGCTAAGGGGGAACTTATCTCTGCAGTAAAAAACAAGGACCCAGTTAATATTAGAATTGCGAGGAAACTCTACAAAAAAACTGTGGCTGAGGCAAAGGAGGCTCATGAATACAATTTTTGGTGGGAGCTAGTAGAGGCAAGTACTAGGAAAGATTCCAAGGGGTTTTGGGATCTGCTGAGAGCTAGGGACAAGCCTCTCGATCAACAGATAACTTGTAATATCCCTGGTGACGTCTGGTTTGCCCACTTCTCCAAGCTATATTCTGCTCCACTGGGGGCACCTTATCTAAGTCTGGGTCCCTTGCCCAGTCCCACAGTTGACTTTCCAATTAATGACGGCCCCTTCACCAGTGAGGAAGTTGAAAGGGCAATCAGGTGTATCGTATCCAATAAGGCTGCAGGCCCCGATGGGATCCCGGGTGACTTGCTGAAGAACTACCCATTATTGTGGAGCAGATTAATTGCTTCACTCTTAAATGAGGCCTTGCTGGGAGGTTCTCTCCCTGACTCATGGAGGGGCGCTGAAGTCGTCCCTATTTTTAAGAAAGGCTGTAGGGACGACCCAGCCAACTATCGCCCTATCAGTTTGCTGGACTCAACTCAAAAGGTTGCGGGCAAAGTGGTACTAGGTAGGATTTTGCAGTGGGCAGAAGATAATCAGATCCTGTCAGATTTCCAAGCAGGTTTTAGAACAGGGACAGGCACCATCGAGCAGACATTTCGCCTTCTAATGATATATTGGAAAGTGGTGGTGCTGGGAGGGGGCAGTTTGTATCTAGTCTTTATAGACTTGCGAACTGCCTTCGACCTGGTCCCACAAGCCCTACTGTGGAATGTCCTCGATGGGTTAGGTATACCCCCTTACTTGCTGGCTTTGCTTATAAAATTCCATGAAAGCAACTTTGCTCAGATTAGATGGGGTGTTCAGGGGGAAAAAACATTTCGTATCCCTGTAAATAGGGGCGTCCGTCAGGGGTGTGTGCTTGCCCCCACTCTGTTCTCTCTTTACGTTAACGGAGTGGTGGAGCATCTCCTTCAACATCCATCAGATGCACCTTCCCTGGCTGGTAGGAAAGTTCCGACGCTCCTATTTGCGGACAACACCCTTCTAATCTCAAAATCACCAGCAGGCATCCAAAAGTTGCTTTCTAGTTTCAAGGCCTTTTGTGTTAATAAGGGCCTGTCTATAAATATAGGCAAGACCAAATTCCTTGTCCTTAACCCCCCCAAGAAATCTGTTGCCCCTCCTGCTCTAGACTCTGTTCCACTTGAAAGAGTCAAAGAATTTGACTACTTGGGCATACGACTCTGCAACACTATGAGTTGGAAGGCACACTGTTGGACCTGGGCCTCTTGGCAGGGTCATCCCTAAACTTTTTGCCTTCCTCCAATACTCTTTCTGACCTATTTTGTTTGGTTTAATGACTCTGGGCACTTTACCACTGCTGACCAGTGCTAAAGTGCATATGCTCTCCCTATGTAAAGTGTACATGCGATTGATGTCCATGATTGGTTCATTGGATTTACTGTTAGTCCCTAGTAAAGTGCACCAGGAGTGCCAGGGCTTGTAAATGCCAATACTGCTAGTGGGCCTGCAGCGCTGGTTGCGCCACCCACAGAAGCAGCCTTAAAATGTGTCTAGGGTCTGCCATTGCAGAACCTGTGTGCAGTCTGGTACTGTCATGCTGGCTGGGCAAGTGCACACACTTGCCAGCCCTAAAACCTTCCCTTAACTTCATATTAGTCACCCCTATGGTAGGCCTGAGGGCAGGGTGCATTGTAAGTGTAAGGTAGGACAAGCCCTGATGTGTGTGGCATGTCCTAGTAGTGAATTACATCCAAATTCGTTTTTCACTATTGCAAGGCTACCTGCTCCCCTTAGGCCAGAATGAGCTGCTGGAATTATTACACTCTATAATCCCAGCAGGCTCAGGGAACATGGTAGAGAGTCATGTTTAGTATGCCTGAACTCAGAATAATAAAATACTTCTTTTAGTAAAGTTTATTTTAATATCCTGGGTTTGCAAATGCTACTTTTAGAAAGTTAGCATTTGCTTGTCTAACCACTTCAGCCCGCCTCTGCGCTTGTGTGTATCTGACTGTCTGAGTGCGTGAGTGACAGGGCTGGGAGTTGACAGGTTGTGAATAGCAAGATGACACCTTAGTGGGTGGTGGGAGTTTCCCTGAGTGATGCATCAGGCTGTGCTCTGCCTCCACAATGCTGGCTCCGCCCCCCTGGGGAGCGACTGATGACTCAGCCTGCACCTGGCCCAGGAAGGACCGAAGCTTGTCAACAAAGTGCTCAGGCTGCCCCTGTCTTCACAATGCCGGCTCCGCCCCCCTGGGGAGCGGCTGATGTGCCTGCCCTCACACTGAATGCAGAAGCAGAAGTACCCACCACAGGTGCTCAGGAGCTGAGAGCAGTTATGCAAAGGCCCCCCTGGCCTGTAAGAACAAAAGAAACTGGGTATAAAAGAAGGAGCCCTGCTCCTTGTAAATTAGATCCAGTTTGCGCAAAGAAGAAGCTCTGCCTGAAGAGAAGGACCCTGGAAGCTGCATGGAGAAGTACTGACTCTGACCCCAAGAGACTGGCCTGTGGTGGGTGCCTTGCTGCTGAAGGAGAGCAGGAGAAGAAAGACTGAAAGACTTTGCTTTTATTCAACTTGTGCCAAACTTTTACTAAGATCTCCAAGGGCTTGCTGTGGAACTTGCCCCCTGAACTGCGCCCCAGGAACAGTGGGCGCTACCCCCCCTGGAAGAGGAACTGCTGCTGAGGATTGTGTCCCTGCATCGCTGCCCCGGAAAGCTGAGTGCGCTTTGCCCCCATCGTGCCCTCTGAGAAGCCTGCGCTGCCCCTGTCCTGCCAAGCACCGTGAGCTCCTGCCGCCGAGCCGCAGCTCGCACAGCAAAGGTCAGCGCTGTCTGACCCAAGCACCGTGACTGCCTCCCTGAGCCGAAACTCTCAACGCAAAGCAGAGGACTCGTCCGGTGCAATCACCACGATCTGCTGGCCCCCGCCAGTGGAAAGTACAGAAAAGACGGACCAGAAGCGTGGGCTCGCCTTCCATGAGGAGCCCTGCTGTAAGCGATCATCCAAACTGCTGCCCCCCCTCTCCAGGACCCCAGGACTCTGCCCTTGTGAGCCTGTGTCCCCCGGAGCACCGCCAGCCTGAAGGAAAGCGACCCCGTGGCCCCCGCGTCACCCCACCCTCCAGGACAGCACCGCCCCGCTGGACGACAGCCTAGAGCCGCCCGACCCGAACCGCCAAGGAAAGTCAAGGTACTGTGCCTCACACGCAGCGCACGGCTGCACTCTGAAAAGAACTGGGCGCTTTAAACTTGCCTTTGACTGTCCGCTTTGAAGGTTCACCCAAGAAGTGTGCACATCAAAGTAGCTGAAGTGTGCACGTCATGATATGTTCTTGAATGGAGCCTGCAGTGTGTGCCTTGAAGTCCTGACGCCTTGCACTGCCAGCTCTAAACCTCTGAGTGATTGGCCCCGAGCGCCTTGGCTGCAGCATACACCCCTCCTGCCTCTGCCCCCCTCGTGTGAGCCTTGAGGCTGGGCGCCCCAGAGGCATAGAGCACGCTGAGAGCAGTGCGCTGGCAGTGGGATTGCTTGTAGCCTTGAACCAGCCATTCTCAGTGTTCGCGCCGAACGCCGTCTCACGCGAGATGCGTGAGGTTTAGCAGGGCATCTACCGCGAAGCAGCACAAAGCGAACTAGAGCGCTACGAAGCGCATAGAAGGACTAAGGAGCACCAAACCTTCAAGGAAGTGGGCAGAAGGCCCCAAATATCACTAACAAGAACTGTGGCACCCCTTATGAAGTGTAAGAACTATTTTTAAAGCTGAATAAGATCTGTGGCATATTTGAAGAATCACTGGAACCGTTTTTGAGTTGTACCAAGACTGTATTTACAAGCCTGATCTAAAGATATATATAAAGAAGATATTTTTACAGAAATACAGTTTGGTGTCATTGTGTGGTGGGTTGGTGGTGTTTGGTGTGATACTGCAAATGTTTAACCCTATGTGCCCCAGAGATTAGCCTAAGACTGCTTAAGCCACACTACCTAGAGGGTAAGCAGAGGTTGTCTTGAAGGTAACCCTCAGCCCTGACGAGGAAGAGAGAGTCCCTGCTTGTCGCCAGTGCTGCACTGCGCCAACTAGAGACTCCCCCTTCCTACATTGGACGCAGCGGTGAGGATCGCGAATTTACATTTGCAGTGTTCATACATTTACTATTGACCATTGCACAGTGATGACAGTCCAGTAACTAAGCCACAGACTTTTTTTTTTATGTTTTACGGAGAGAATCCCCATTTGTTGTGAAGTCATGCCTAGATCAGCAGGAAGCATCATGGATTTTGGTAGAGCCCTGTCGCCAGAGGAGTTGACGGACAGGAAGGAGGCCAGAATACATGAAATGAAGTTGGCGGAGCTGAAATTGAATTGCCAACTGGAGCTAGAATCTAGGAAGTTAGCCCTGGAAGAAATGAAAATGGAGCTTGCGCATGACTTAAGAATGAGGAAACTTGACTTGGAGCTCGAGGGGCTTGAGGCCAGGCGGGCTTCAGCCCAGCAACAAGAAATATGTGTAGCTCAGCGATTGAGCTTTGCTGAGTTGGAGGTGGAGTCCAGCTCAGATGGTGGCAGCAACATTCAGGTATCTAGTGCAGACAGCATAACGCGCGCACCTAGAGGTATGGCACCTGACTTGGAGGGGGTTAACTTACACCAGGAGGTTCAAGGGCATGAGGTAGCTCCAGTAGTGCGCAGCGTCCCTGAAGGGAATAGGGTAGCTGGCGTAGGCGTTAATGGTCCTAGTGGTGGGAGGGATTCCCCCATGGTTGAGGTCCTGGTGGGTGAGTGTAAAGACCGCCCGGAAGAGTGTGGGTTGTGTGACAGAGATAGTCCGCTACTGTCTGGCCAGTCTCAGAAGGATGGTGTGGAGTATGTGTGTGAGGCGCTGGATGGTGAGGTGAAGGATAGTTTGGTTAACCCTGCTAGGGGGCTGTGTAATCCAATTGTGGGAGAGCATACTTTAAGTCCCAGTTTTCCAGAGCTATGCCAACACCTGTTTGAGAGTGAGTTCTCTGACCCCAGGGAGCTCACATTGGAGGCAGACCTTGTGGTGGATTCCAGAGGGTCTGGAGAGGCATTGGGGTGTGATCCTGTGGGGAGTGGCTCAGGTATCTTCCAGCCCAGAGTGGTGGGAGTGGCGCAGAGTAGCCCAGCTAGGTCCTGTAGTAGTGAGAGGGGTGTAGGGCCTCACGTCCTGTCCTTAAGGGGAGGGAGTGAGAAGGGGTTTTGTCCCGGTAGTGCCCAACCTCAGTCTCAGAGCCTGGATGGTTCTTTAAGGGAACACCAGGTGGGGAGCCTAGGCTGTCCGGATGAGTCACCCGCTGAGGGGGATCCCCCAGTGGCTAGAGAACGTGGAGGCTCTGTAAACAGAGCTCCAGTAGTTCTGGTGTCTGGCAGTACCACTCCAGTTGGGAGGGTGCAGAAGTCCAGAAGGAGGGGCGAGAGGGGGAAAGAGCCCCCAGTGGAAGAACCAGTGGGTCAGGGGCCAGCCAGCAGGGCTGCGTCCCCAGTGAATGACCATGGGGACATCACTTCTGTCCTGGGGGATCTTCCCGCACTGTCAGATGGACAGGGGTTGGGAGATCTGCGCCAGGCAGACTGTCGCACTGCACATGAGCTATGTGCCACCCTCAGGGGGGGCATGCGTGCTCCCCGGGAAGTCCTGGTGCGCCAGGCAAGTGTTCAACTGCAGGGTTGGGTCCCTGAGTTGGAGAGCCAGGTTCAGGTGTTGTCTGATCTGGAGGGCGGGGCTACTGTAATCAGTCTCCTGACCCATGTCACTTCTAGGGGTACCACTCCAGTTGGGAGTGGGCAGTACTCTGGAAGGGGGTGCAGAGGGAGGAAGTCCTCGCCTCTGACCCTGGTTCAACTAGAGGGTCTAGACCCTAGGCTTAAGGGCCAGGTGCAGGGTGTCCCCCCTGACCTGGTGCCCCAGTTGCAGGATAGCACCCCTGAACTGGTGGGCGGATTGTGCAGGTCACCTGCCACAGGTGCCCTGACAATTCTGGAAGGGGGTACCACTCCAGGTGGGAGGGTACAGAGCCCCAAGGAGGAGGACCGGGTGTGGGAGAGCCCACCCCAGTTTTCGGTTCAGCTGCCAGGTACAGGCCTGGAGCTGGTGGGTCAGTGCCAGGATGACATACCTGACCTGACAGGAGGGAGAGTGGACAAAGGGTGCCAAGCATCTGGGGCTACTGCCCCCCACTCTCTGAGGCCACAGAGGTTTGGGAGCCCTGAGAGGCATGGGGCCTGGGTCTCAGCCCTGACTACTGTCAGTGGCCACTGTGATTTGATGACTGTCTGTTGGGACACACCTGTGAGCAAGTTAAGGTTAGAGGCTGCACAGGTGGTGTCCACAGAGGAAGAGAAGGGTGCCCCATGGAGTAGCTGGGTGGACCCTGAGAGTATGTACAGAGGATTTAAAATAGGTTCTGATTGGCGTAGAACTGGAATGTGCCCCTGCTGTTGCGGGCCAGGTCCATGTTCTATCGCCCCAAGCAGGGAAGCCCATCACAGTGGTGATTGGTCTACCCTGCGTTTTGGCTGGAAGGGGGTTGTGTTGGACCTGGGCCTCTTGGCAGGGTCATCCCTAAACTTTTTGCCTTCCTCCAATACTCTCTCTGACCTATTTTGTTTGGTTTAATGACTCTGGGCACTTTACCACTGCTGACCAGTGCTAAAGTGCATATGCGCTCCCTATGTAAAGTGTACATGCGATTGATGTCCATGATTGGTTCATTGGATTTACTGTTAGTCCCTAGTAAAGTGCACCAGGAGTGCCAGGGCTTGTAAATGCCAATACTGCTAGTGGGCCTGCAGCGCTGGTTGCGCCACCCACAGAAGCAGCCTTAAAATGTGTCTAGGGTCTGCCATTGCAGAACCTGTGTGCAGTCTGGTACTGTCATGCTGGCTGGGCAAGTGCACACACTTGCCAGCCCTAAAACCTTCCCTTAACTTCATATTAGTCACCCCTATGGTAGGCCTGAGGGCAGGGTGCATTGTAAGTGTAAGGTAGGACAAGCCCTGATGTGTGTGGCATGTCCTAGTAGTGAATTACATCCAAATTCGTTTTTCACTATTGCAAGGCTACCTGCTCCCCTTAGGCCAGAATGAGCTGCTGGAATTATTACACTCTATAATCCCAGCAGGCTCAGGGAACATGGTAGAGAGTCATGTTTAGTATGCCTGAACTCAGAATAATAAAATACTTCTTTTAGTAAAGTTTATTTTAATATCCTGGGTTTGCAAATGCTACTTTTAGAAAGTTAGCATTTGCTTGTCTAACCACTTCAGCCCGCCTCTGCTCTTGTGTGTATCTGACTGTCTGAGTGTGTGAGTGACAGGGCTGGGAGTTGACAGGTTGTGAATAGCAAGATGACACCTTAGTGGGTGGTGGGAGTTTCCCTGAGTGATGCATCAGGCTGTGCTCTGCCTCCACAATGCTGGCTCCGCCCCCCTGGGGAGCGACTGATGACTCAGCCTGCACCTGGCCCAGGAAGGACCGAAGCTTGTCAACAAAGTGCTCAGGCTGCCCCTGTCTTCACAATGCCGGCTCCGCCCCCCTGGGGAGCGGCTGATGTGCCTGCCCTCACACTGAATGCAGAAGCAGAAGTACCCACCACAGGTGCTCAGGAGCTGAGAGCAGTTATGCAAAGGCCCCCCTGGCCTGTAAGAACAAAAGAAACTGGGTATAAAAGAAGGAGCCCTGCTCCTTGTAAATTAGATCCAGTTTGCGCAAAGAAGAAGCTCTGCCTGAAGAGAAGGACCCTGGAAGCTGCATGGAGAAGTACTGACTCTGACCCCAAGAGACTGGCCTGTGGTGGGTGCCTTGCTGCTGAAGGAGAGCAGGAGAAGAAAGACTGAAAGACTTTGCTTTTATTCAACTTGTGCCAAACTTTTACTAAGATCTCCAAGGGCTTGCTGTGGAACTTGCCCCCTGAACTGCGCCCCAGGAACAGTGGGCGCTACCCCCCCTGGAAGAGGAACTGCTGCTGAGGATTGTGTCCCTGCATCGCTGCCCCGGAAAGCTGAGTGCGCTTTGCCCCCATCGTGCCCTCTGAGAAGCCTGCGCTGCCCCTGTCCTGCCAAGCACCGTGAGCTCCTGCCGCCGAGCCGCAGCTCGCACAGCAAAGGTCAGCGCTGTCTGACCCAAGCACCGTGACTGCCTCCCTGAGCCGAAACTCTCAACGCAAAGCAGAGGACTCGTCCGGTCCAATCACCACGATCTGCTGGCCCCCGCCAGTGGAAAGTACAGAAAAGACGGACCAGAAGCGTGGGCTCGCCTTCCATGAGGAGCCCTGCTGTAAGCGATCATCCAAACTGCTGCCCCCCCTCTCCAGGACCCCAGGACTCTGCCCTTGTGAGCCTGTGTCCCCCGGAGCACCGCCAGCCTGAAGGAAAGCGACCCCGTGGCCCCCGCGTCACCCCGCCCTCCAGGACAGCACCGCCCCGCTGGACGACAGCCTAGAGCCGTCCGACCCGAACCGCCAAGGAAAGTCAAGGTACTGTGCCTCACACGCAGCGCACGGCTGCACTCTGAAAAGAACTGGGCGCTTTAAACTTGCCTTTGACTGTCCGCTTTGAAGGTTCACCCAAGAAGTGTGCACATCAAAGTAGCTGAAGTGTGCACGTCATGATATGTTCTTGAATGGAGCCTGCAGTGTGCGCCTTGAAGTCCTGACGCCTTGCACTGCCAGCTCTAAACCTCTGAGTGATTGGCCCCCGAGCGCCTTGGCTGCAGCATACACCCCTCCTGCCTCTGCCCCCCTCGTGTGAGCCTTGAGGCTGGGCGCCCCAGAGGCATAGAGCACGCTGAGAGCAGTGCGCTGGCAGTGGGATTGCTTGTAGCCTTGAACCAGCCATTCTCAGTGTTCGCGCCGAACGCCGTCTCACGCGAGATGCGTGAGGTTTAGCAGGGCATCTACCGCGAAGCAGCACAAAGCGAACTAGAGCGCTACGAAGCGCATAGAAGGACTAAGGAGCACCAAACCTTCAAGGAAGTGGGCAGAAGGCCCCAAATATCACTAACAAGAACTGTGGCACCCCTTATGAAGTGTAAGAACTATTTTTAAAGCTGAATAAGATCTGTGGCATATTTGAAGAATCACTGGAACCGTTTTTGAGTTGTACCAAGACTGTATTTACAAGCCTGATCTAAAGATATATATAAAGAAGATATTTTTACAGAAATACAGTTTGGTGTCATTGTGTGGTGGGTTGGTGGTGTTTGGTGTGATACTGCAAATGTTTAACCCTATGTGCCCCAGAGATTAGCCTAAGACTGCTTAAGCCACACTACCTAGAGGGTAAGCAGAGGTTGTCTTGAAGGTAACCCTCAGCCCTGACGAGGAAGAGAGAGTCCCTGCTTGTCGCCAGTGCTGCACTGCGCCAACTAGAGACTCCCCCTTCCTACACACACCACCAAAAGGTGTTTCTGACTCATAAGAGGGTCGCAGGTGCCCTGCTCAAAGAACAACGTGCCTCATCTATAAAACCTATTAGACATTTACAGGGCAAGGGTTGTGAGTGCAGCACTGTACGGCGCAAAACTGTGGGGTATTCAGAGAGTTGACACCTTGGCCCACCTCGAAAATAACTTTCACAAAGATCTTATGAGGCTACCCCACAGTACCCCCTACAATCCCCCTCTTGCTAGACGCAGGCACCCGCCCAATATGTGAGCAAGCAAAACTACGTCCCCTTTTATTATGGGCCAGGATATGGAATGTCCCTGAACTGTGTAGCTACGCAGATGCCCTAAGTGAACTTTTGTCCCTTTCGGGCTGTTATAAGGTAACCTGGCTCAGGGAGGTTAAGCGGCTTCTCTATGAGTTGGGGTTAGGAGACGCTTGGGTCAATAGATCAGCACCGTCAAAACAATTGCTAAAGAAGGCTTATTGGTCATGGGTGGACAACGAGAGAATGCGCAATCCTAAGCATTGTAAATCTGTTGCCCAGTTTCTGTTAGTTAAGGAGCTCCCCTATAGGGAACCCTATCTGTATTTAATCCATAACTCGGGCGACAGATCACTGTATTTCAAATTCAGGGTGGGGGTACTCCCCTTAGGGTTGTTAACTTCCACCTGGAAACCACCATTACAAACTGTACCATATTGTCCCTTCTGTGACTCAAGGGTGGAGTCCGTTGCCCACCTGTTGTTTGAGTGCTATGCTTATGCGGTGCCTAGATCGAGATGGCTAAAGCCATTATGTAGGAGTTTGGGAACGAGATCACATCTGGAAGCCTTACGCATATTGCGTACAGATGCCCGACCCTTTTTTGCCTGCTGTATGGCAAAATTCCTAGGCTGGGCTTGGCGAATAAGAACTGCAAAGAAGTTGTTGATTCAGTAATGTGTTCTCTGCCTGCATTGACTTTTATAATTTGCCCAATAATGCATTCCTTTAATCCCACTGTTGATTCTGTAGGATATTTATATTGTGCATTGTTAAATTGTTTTTATTGATGTAATGTATTGCTTTTATGATATGTTTTTATATCGAAATAAAGCTTCAATCAATCAATCAATTTAATTTCCTTTCATATTATGGCACTGGCCAGTTTGTGTTACATTTAAGACCAGAAAGTACAGAGGGACATTTGTTCACTTCATGGTGAGTAGAAAATAAGAAATAAAAACAAAAATGGACAAAGTGGCCTTCACTTTCCTTCCTTATGGCATTTTTCATTTATTTGATACTATCCCAACCAGTTTGCAGTCAACATTCTAATTTTCCTTTTATATTTTTTCCAAGCCATTCCTCGTTTATTTATGTGTTTTTATAGAGAGAACAACAGGCCAAGTATGACCAGTGCAGTAATGAAATCGTTATCAACATTTGCAAGTAACACTTTGCGAACAGAAGTATATTTAAAAGGGCAAACAGCAATTACAACGCTGCCTAAACCACACATGCCATTACAATGCAAGCATTACAACGCATGCGTCTTTACCAAGTATGCCTTTACTATGGCTTGCCATTACCATGGAAAATGAAAGTATAAAGGTAAGTAGGTAAAGTTACTTTTTGTTTTGCTAGTAACTTTGGCGCCGTCGGTTGAAAGTTTCAGAGTGAACTAACAAGTGGAGGCCGGGAAAAAGGGGTGGGAGGGGCGGTCCAAAATGCATTTTCCCCAATCAATTTCACATAGTGTTTTTGAGCATGGCTACAGCATGAACCGCTGGACAGAATTAGACCAAATTTGGCAGAAAGCTAGCTCTTGGTCCAAAAAGCATGCTTTTTGTGATTAGGTGTATATCAGTTCAGTAGTTTTAGAGATATTACCTAAAAAACAAATTTGTATATCTAGGGATGCAGACCATCCGTGGATCCACCTGCAGGGAATCCGAAGCTTCACGCGCCAAAGCAGGGATCTGATTGGCTGGTTGCACCTTCACACAATAGGTGCGCCCGTCATTTTATATCTTGTGAAACAGTCCCCATGGCTGAAAAGTTGCTTGTATTCTAATTGATCAGGTCAGATGACAGCTATCTTGACCCCTTGTGTATGTTATAAATGAGGTGAAAGCATGTGTAATGGGCAGTAAAATGCCAGAAATTGGTTTTATTTTGGCCAACTGCGAGATCTGCAGACCTGTCACACGCCCCAGCGCGGCCCCGTGTAAATCTTCGATGGATCCAGGGTGTTCACATTAATGAAAAAAATATATAAATATACTCACACACCCACTCTGACATCTACAGCCACTCTCACACCCACGTTGACTTCCAGACACTCATACACCAAGACAGGTGCTCTAACATCCTCTGTGACATCCCTACAGACTCAACCACAACTGCTACAGTTGGTTTAGAAGTTAGCATGCTGCACTCAGAAAGTGATGTGAACTTTTTAGCTAGAGCTAACAGGGAATGTTTCAAAATTGGTCACCATGGTAACAGAGCGTTAGCAGCATGGGGGAAAGGAACAAAAGACTAGATAGTGAATATAAAGATTGTTAATAGAAATAACATAGAATAAAACCTTAGAAATTCGCTAAAAAAAGGTTACATGGATGTTATAGTTAGTAAAAAAAATTACAAAAACGTAGAAATTCACTGAAAAAAACAAAGGTTTTCAGGGATGTACAGTTAGGAAATAGAATTAAGAAAAAACCTTGGAAATTCAAAGAAAATAAACAAAGGTTACAGGGACTTTATAGTTAGGCTCAGATCTCACATGAAGAAAACCACGGAAATTCAGCAGTTATAGTTACCCGAGCTAACTATAACTTATCCCCCCGCAATGCATAGTTTATGACCTCACATACTGCATAACTCATGACATGGTTAGTGATATCACTGATGAAATCTCAAATAACTTCAATGATTACATCACTGATGATAGTATACACAGTAGCTCTCATATACCCACTCACACCCCGTACAACCTCTCATATGCCCACTCACACACCGACAAAACCACTCACATACCCATTTACTGACCCATACAACTACTCAAACACATACTCACTCATCTATAGAGCCACTCATACAACCACTCAGTCACTCATACAGCCACTTACACACTGATACAGACAGTCAGACAGCCACTCACACACCCATGCAACCACTCGCACACCCACTCACTCACTCACTCATACGCCCAATCACACAGCCACTCACTAGTACAGCCACTGATACAGCCACTCACTCTCCCATATAGCTTCTCACACAACCACTCACTAACCACCACTAACCCATACAGTTACTCAAACAGTCACTCACCCACCCATACAGGAACTCAACAGCCACTCACTCACCGATACAACCATGCACACAGCCTCTCACTTACCCACACAACTACTCATACAACCACTTATTCACCCAGATAGTCACTCACACACCCGTACACTCACTAAGACACATACTCACACACGGATACAGACAGTCACTCAGCTACTCACGTAATATATATCAGAAATACTATCATTCATTAGTAGTACACAGCGTATATTAATTTAACTTTTGGAATACATTAGTATATATCTTTAACAAATAAGCTTTTCGTAAACACTCACAATCCCAAGATGATGTCATCAGTGATGTCCTTTGAGATGTCATCAGTGATATCACTGACCATGCCATAAAAGATGTAATATGTGAGGTCATAAGCAGTGCACTGCAGGGGCATAAGTAATAGTTATCTTCGGTAACTATAACTTCTGAATTTCTATGGTTTTGTACGAGTGAAATCTGAGCCTCATTAGAACGTCCCTGTAACCTTCGTTTTTTTTCAGTGAATTTCTAAGGTATTTTAACTCTATTTCCTAACTATAACATTCCTGTAACCTTTGTTTTTTTCAGTGAACGTCTGCTTTCTGCTAGATTCTGACCTTTATTCTGCCTCTTTCCGCTTGTATCTCACATTTATTTTACTTCTATCTGCTCATTGCTAACCTTTATTTTGCCTGTTTCTGCTCATTTCTCACCTTTATTTTGCCTGTTTCTGCTCGTGTCTAACCTCTTTCAGCTAATTTCTGTCCTTTATTCTGCCTCTTGCTGCTCGATTCTTATCTCTATTTTGTCTCTTTCGGTCCTTTATTTTCCCTCTTTCTGCTCGTGTCTGACCTTCATTCTGCCTCTTCCTGCTTGTTTCTGACCTCTAGTTTGCCTTTTATGCTAATTTCTTACCTTTATTCTGTCTCTTTTAGCTAGTTTTTAGCTTTATTTTGACTCTTTCTGCTGGTTGCTGACCTTTATTTTGCCTCTTTCTGCTTGTTTCTGACCTTTATTCTGCCTCTTGCTGCTTGGTTGTGACATCTGTTTTCAGTGGCAGCTGGCAGGGAACAGGGGCGGTGGGGGGGAGAGGGGAACAAAATAGAAATAAAGAAAACACTCATCTTCTGACAGCTACCGTCTCTCCTCAGCTTGAGTTCCTGACGAGTCCCGGTCCTGGAAGCAGGAAGCACACAGGCTCCCCTAAGCCAATCACAAAGCTCTAATTCAGAGTTGTGAGTGGTTTGAACACCGTGGTTTGGTGCTCAGACAGGGACTAGGAGCCTGTGCATGTTTGCCACCAGGCTGTGCGTTACAGCCTGGTGGGTAACATGCAAGGTGCAGATGACTGTTCGGGCGGCACAAGACGGCCAGCTTAACTGTCATGCACACTTAGAATGTGCCCACCACTCCTCCCTCTGTGACTGCAGCCCCTTCCCGGCCCTAATCTAGCCCCGTAGATACGGAAAATAAAAAGATAATAACAATGTTATTATAGTTTTATTTTACCTTTTTCCTGCTCTGACAGCAGTGGGGCGACACTCATCTGCCTTAGCGGAGGAGCCGCCCTTGTCTATTTTCCCTTTATTTGTTCGTTTTTTTTTGTTTTGCCTCTTTCTGCTTGATTCTCACCTCTATCTTTCTTCTTTCTGCTCCTTGCTGACCTTTATTCTGTCCCTTTCTGCTCGTTTCTGTCCTTTATTTTGTCTCCTTCTGCTCTTTTTTCCCGGGACCACAGGGGAGCATCAAGGCCCCCGGAGTCACAGCTGGCTCCCAACCTCCTGCGGGAGCCAGCATTGCTGCTGCATGGAGGGAGGCACTGGAAAGGCAACTGCCTCCGTGAAGGAGCAATCGTTTCATCTCTTTCCCTGCCTGCATGTCTGCAGGCAGGGAAAGACATGAAACTTTCGCTTCAAGCCAGAGGGAGCACTTTGACAGCTCCCAATTGCTGGAAATGGAGGGTTTGCTGTAACTCCTAGCTAAAGCAAACACCTATGTACCCGGGGGTGGGCACAAGCAATTTTCAGTTCACATCTGTGTAACAATTTGTCAGGTTTTGGAGGACTTTCGCTCTGTGTACCTTATTTAAGCTATTTTGCTGGCAGTAGGAAAACACAGTTGCGCGCTGGATTTTTTCAGGGATGTGTACCCAAATAGTGCCAATATGTGTATAATTAGTAAAGAAATGGACAGTTTTCAATTCTTTTTTTTTACTTCTCCTAGAATTAGAGACTCCTTAAAATCCTCTTTTGTTTAACAACCGAGATCATTTTACAATAAATTTGAAAAGTAGGGCACAAATATAACAACCCTAGTTAGAGAACAGAGAAGTGCAGACAAAGTTCTAATGTGTTGATCAAAAATCTTGTTAAAATAAAACTAAATGCATATTAAAACAACACATTCAGAAACACACAGTGGCTTCCGGTTAGCGTATCTTTATGAATAAAACAACCAGAATTTTAAATGAGATTATCAATAGACTGGATTCCGATTTTGAATATGGTGTCCAATTAAAGAGTTACAGGTATGGTGTTACAATTAAAATAAATGAATAGCTTTAGTACAGCACTCTGTTCCCATGATGTTATTTCCAAAATACTATTTGTGTTGTAGACAACTAAAGCACTGTACCCGAGAGATTGTTGCATGACCAAGGATGTCATCTGGTGACGTGGGCTCCTCTATCCACAGCGGTTGAAAGGCAACGAGTTTGGTGACCCACTCGATGGCTTCCTGGACGTCCCATCGCTGGTTTGCATCAAGCATCTGAGAAAACAGCAGGACGTCCAGTTCAAGTTCAAGAAATACTTTATTCGGTTCAATTTCCAAAACCACAAAAGTACAAAAACACACAAAATGGTCCACAAGACACCAGGCAGCATAATGACATAAAAATACAATATAAAAAGAGAGGAGTACCCAATTTTTTTAAAAAATGCTAACACATGATGTGATGATTTAAAAACAGCAATATGTACATCCTTGTATAAATAAAAAAAGAGCATAAGAAAATTTAATTTAAAACTTGATTCAAGTTGCAGGAATTAATATTTACAATAATTCATCTAAGACCAGGTAATCTTTTTACTGAGTCTCACAGCTATGGTTAGAAATCTGGCTACATTGTAAATTTCCCATACATTTGATAATAGTTGGAGCTGAATCACTGACAGAATTTCGATTTCACAAAAATCGACCTACTATAACATCGAGTCTCAAACATCGATATCACTAATATCGACACCCTATACTTAACATGAAAACTACAAAATTATCGATCAAACAATATCGATGCACAAAAATATTGACTACACAAATATCGTAAACATTATTTTCGACTACCATAATATCGACACTCAATACTACATATAGCACACTACAAAAATATCGAAAACTAAAATATCGATAGCACTATTTTCGTCTACATAAAAATATCGATAGCTTAAAAATACTCTTTTTTTGATATATAACACCAATACGTCTATTCTCTTAGTAATACACACATTATAAAATACTTCACTAATTTATTTTACTATTATTAAGTAACATTTACTTTTAATAACTTTTTTTTTCTCTCGCTAACGTTATTTTTATATACACTCATTGTAAACATACATTTGTTTATAGATTGTACTCATTATAAATATACTATATTTATTACAAGGTTTTTTTATAACATAAATACATCATTTCTCTTCCTCTATAAAAACAATATAATCAGATATATCTTAATTTTTTTACTTAAAAAAATTCAAACTAACCAATAGTAACTCGTCTTAACATATGTGACCAATCAGATAGCAAACCTAATTACACATACCCTATATAAACCAGTCACAAACAGCCATACAAGTTGCAGGGAATATTCTTCGTGACCACATACTGCCAGTTTTGGGAGCAACATCTATATTCTTCTGTGCCAGAAATTTCGTCCTAATACTACAAGTAAGTAATCATATAGCTCTGTTAATAATTTCTAATGTTTTATTAACTATTACTTATATACCAAGATTTTTAAACTAAAATGTTGTTTCTCTATTTACTTTTCCTTAAAACAGACTCTACAAAAAAATCAAATTCTACTTCTACTTCAAGATATTCGACACTTTGACTATAAAAAAGGTATCTACATATTTTAATTATTTACTTAAAGTAATTAGACAAGTAGTGTCCTAAAATCATGCTCTCTAATGTGTTTCTTCTGCTGTAACTCATAATACATATTGTGATCCCAGGTTTTTTAGGACGAAATAAGTTACAATGCTTTATAAAAAGTTATCTATTCATGTTCTTAAATATGTTTCTTCTGCTTTAACTCATAATACATGTGTGATCCCAGGTTCTTTTCACCAAATAAGTAACAATGCTTTATAACAAGTGTCTATGCTTTATGCAACATATAAACTCTTTGGTAATTTTCTGAAACTTTCTCTCTAAACAGACCTCAAAGCAACTGAAAACAGATAATTCACATCAAAGAACAAACATTCTGCTACAACTCTAAATCTCTTGGTAAGTACAAAATTCAAACATAACAAGTCTTTATAAACTCTATAGAATATACTCTAACAAAAATTGACTCTTTTTATGCTTCTGTTACTATTATTTTGCAAATGTCTCTTTTAAAATCCAAATAAAGTTAAGTATTTTTAGTAACGTTAGAAACTACCAAAACTGTAACCAAAAAACACATTTAAACATATCCTATAACATACTTCACTTTTTTCAACAGACCGTGGCAATAGGACTACAACATCTGACTGAAACTACACCTACTTTCGATACATACAACTTTACTGCTGGTAAGTAAGATACTAGAAATAGTACCTGCTTAATTTATAATGTTTTTTAAATTACACATTTTCATAATATTTTTATATTAACTTTTCTAGATACCAGAACTCAAGAATGACTGATGATGCAAGATTTATTACATCTCAGAAAGGCACATTTTTATTATGCTATATGGGCTACACTTATACTCAGGAGAAACAAAAAGACCTTAAAGTGAATTGGAAATGTACGAAATATTACTCCAATAAATGCTATGGGCGAGCTACAACCAGGGAAACAACTGTTATTAATACTACTGAACATAATCACCCTCCAAACATTTCAGAAATCGAAGTGAGACCCACTCTCGAGAATATCAAAGATTTAAATAGCACATCAGACCTAGCTAGCAGCGTAATTCTGAAAGAAATACTACCTAAAGTTCCCAGAGAAGCAAGAGGTCAGTTACCATCTATTGCTTCCATTAAAAGAACAATAGCAAGGACAAAAAAAGCAAGTAGACCCAATATACCAATTCCTAGAACTTTTGAGGAAGTCATAATTCCACCTGACCTTGTAATCACTCATAATGATGAACCATTTATCTTTTATGATAATCATAGCAAAGACAAAAGAATAATCATGTTTGCAACGAATAACAACATTAAAAAATTGCAAGAAAGTGCTACTTGGATGATGGATGGAACTTTTTCTATATGCCCAAAACCTTTCTACCAATTATAGACAATTCATGGGCAATATCATAATACCTGTATCCCATTCATATACTGTTTATTACCGAACAAACAAGCCACAACTTATACAGACATTTTGCAAAAAATAAAAGAACAAACTTCTGACTACTTCCCAATGAAAATAATCATAGACTTCGAACAAGCTATGATTAATTCTATTTTGAAAACTTACCCACACACATCCATTCAAGGATGTTATTTTCATTTCAATCAATGTCTCTGGAGACATTTACAAAAATCTGCCCTTAGTGTTGAGTATGCAACAAATATAACTTTTGCATACCAAATTAAACATCTCATTGCTCTGGCATATGTACCAGTAACTGACGTGGCAGAACATTACAATCTATTAATTGAAAGTCCTTTCTACACCCAAAATGAGCAAAGACTTGCCCCACTTTTAGATTACTTTGAGGACAACTGGGTAGGGAGACTACATAGGTCAGGCCACAGACGCCAGCCTAAATTTTTAATTCCCTGGTGGAATGTATATCTACCAACGCTGAACCAAGAGGCTAAAACGAACAATGCTGTTGAAGGTTGGCACAATGCCTTCCTCTCTTCTACTGGACGTACAACACCCACATTACACAAGCTACTCACAGCTATACAAAAAGAGCAAAGCTTTCAGGAACTACGTATGGAGCAATCTGTCATACAACTAAAACCAAAACTCTCTAGACAAACTGCTCAAATGTATCTATATCTTCAACAGCAAGTCCAACTCTATCCTACAACAAGAGGACTGGAATATCTAAAAATGATAGCCAAAACATTAAACTAATTGTAATAAGTAAATAAATGGATAAACATCAAACAATATCCTTAATATGATACCACACATATTATAATATAACAATTCAATATTTATTTAGTCTAATTTATTTTTTAACACTATTAAAAATAGACTAAATAAATATGTCATTATATCAAAATATTTTTGTTTAAATACTGTTTCCATCCAAATAAAATAATATAAATGAATAACTTACCTTTAAATACAGCATCATAACGATTAATCCTTTACCGACAATATAGTGTGTAAATCTCAAAGACCTAATACAACAAATCATTAAATATTTTGCAATTAACTGTGCTAAAAGTATCCATCATCCAAATAAAACGACTCTTGAAAGGCCATTCAAAATGACGACTATAATCTTAAACTGTGATAAAGATTTCAGTGAACTCAAAAAATAAAGGGAGAATGTTATACATCTCCATTCTAACAACTGAAACACACTTCCTTTCCCAAAAAAATGAGTAATCGGAAACGGAAATAGCTGTTTCAAAATACGAGAAAAAAAATTCAAAACAATCCCACCGACATAACACTAACGAATATAGCATAATATATAAACATAACATCCCTACTTTTTTAATTTTAAATTAAATCATACAACAGACTCACTAACTCCAACTACTTCAAATGCCACAAAAACTCGATAACGGAAATACGTATTGAGTCCACTCCATTATATGTAAATAGTCATACTTTAATTACCAACCCCTAAATAACAAAGGACTACCTTTAATTTTTAGTTACAATACTTTAAAAAGATAAAACTAGAATCGTACCTACTCAAACGTGAACCTGCTTCCAACCGCGACTTTCCCTTTCCCAAAATAACGCAAAAAGACAAAGAGTGGTTACAAAATAAAAGAACCGAATTATGTCTAACTGTGAAAAGTACTACTATAAATGTCCATTATTGTTATATATATGGTTAGAAATTATGTATAATGTACTAAAAATTGTATACTACATTGTGAGATAAAAATCTTATTTTTCTATATATTATTTATATTTTACATACTTTTAATATTTATTACATTAAGTATAAAAATATTGAAATATTTAATGTAATATTTATTAAAATAAGTATATTGCTAAATGTGTAATATTGTATTTGTTTTTGTGATTAACTTTTTTACAATATGACTAATATGTAAAAATTATTATTATTAAAACTTATTAATAATAATAATTATACATAACAATATTGTATACTTAAAAAAATCATTGATTATGATCAAAATGTTCTAATCAAGATCTTAATATTATATTATACTTTTAAAAATGTTCATATGTTAATATCATCATCTGTATAACACTATATTTTTTTTAAATTTGTGATTTATGTTTTTCATTACACATGTTTTATGTTTTATTAAGAAACAATATTTTTATTATGTATGTATAGTATCATACATTGCATAATGTTAACTAACCATTTTTTCTCTATAAATTAAAAGTACTTTTTGAAAAAACTACTCAAAAATGTGATTGTTCAAAGAACATTGTCCTTCTATTTTTTAATATTTATACCAAACATAGCTTTATAAAATGTATATCTGATCGTAATTTTCAATTGTTGAATCAATAAAATTGTTTTCAACAAAAATTGTGTAATTATTTTCTATTACCTATTGTAAAATCATGTTTATGTCTTTTTCAAATGTATTATAAATGTAATGTTCTATCTATTTCTATATACCACATGTAATTAGAGTACATACTATACACTGAACCTATAAAAGTTATTATTTATACACCCATATACATATAATATAAATAGGTGAAGGACACAGAATTAATTATTTTAATATTCCTACTCCAATCACCATTTACTTTAGGTAATTGCTTGGCAAAAAACTTTAATAATTTACTATTACAACTCCAATCACCATTTAATTAGGGTAAGTGCTGGACACAGAACCTATTTAATTTACTATTCCAACTCCAATCACCATTTAATTAGGGTAAGTGCTTGTAATGGCCGGATTTTCCGTTTAGATGGGATCAGCCCCTAGGGGCCCCTATAACCCAGCCAGAACGTACTCACCTCCCTCCTTATAACGTATTCACAATGGATATAGATATATATATATATATATGTATGTACAAGTCGTACCTAAGGATGGGGGAAATAGCAATAAACATGCATAGGTTTTCTACCATATCTTATTCACATCAGTTAGTCTCGCGGCCACTCCGACCCAGACTGATCTACCCCAGGGCAGATATGACACACAATCCGGCGTGTCTACACATGGGCCTTCAGAACCCAATGCTCTCTTTTCCAAACGGTTTACAATCCGGCAAACCTACACGTTGGTAATCCACCCCAACGCTCTCACTTACACAAGCCACAATCCTGTGGGTATACGCGCTGGTAATCCACCCCAACGCTCTCACTAACGCCGTATATCAACGACGACCACATTCCTATGAGCACCTATCGGAACAATTTCTCCTTTGTCTACTTGGGATAAAACTATAATAATAGAATTTAGTACGGTTTCCAAATAGTATAATGTGCCTCTTATCCTTGGCATCAAAGGTCCACTCGCTCCCTATTTATGTGATCACCACTTACCTGATTGGGGTTACTCATCCATTCATATAAACAATAACCACCTAGAAACCACGTTTACCAAGATTGAACAAGAATACACGGCACATATCAGTTCACTAAGAACTAGGGTATTTATTGTCAATAAATATATAACACAGTACTATGCAACACGGATTATGCAAAGAAAAGGCAAAGATTAGAATGCGCGCTTATTATGGAAAGGGCGGATGTCACCTTATTAATGTGAAGCCGGGACTCGGCAGTCATCTAGGTTCCCTTCTCGTCTCTGTGTCTTGGCTCGTCTCGCAGTCACACCCCAGCCGTCACAAGTACACGTCTGCACCGCTAGGCTCAACCTCGTCTGCTTCCCTCCAAGCCACTGGAACCTTGCTGGTTATTAGCTACCGTATCTCTCTCTCTCTCTGTTTCAGTGCGCTCCGCGCTAATTCTCCTTCAGTCTTTCTCAGAGAGTCTCGGTCTTAAATCTTTCTCGGACTTCAAAGATGGCGACTGTCCGCCATGAAATAATTAATGGCAGAGATGCTAACGGCTAGATGCCGCCTACGAACTGACTGTCGACTAACTAACACCTTCGCTAATATCAAAGCCTGTTCCTTCGTGGAAAGCTACGGCCAGTAGCCTGCCGCCCACCAAATTCTTGTACCTCCCCGTACCAAGGACACGTTCCCAGCCGGCCGGCCTGAAGTTGTGTCTTCGGAGTGGAGAAAAATACATTCCTTCGATAAGGGCCAGCCTGAGCCGGTTCTCTCCAAGCGAACAACAGCTTGAAACTAAAACATTACACTTGACTTAGAAGGCCTCTCGAGCTACCAGGCAGAAAGCAAAATGGAGTTTGTCTCGTTTAAGGCCTACAGGGCCCACAATACGCATAACTCCATGGAAAATATCCTAACACATTAGCAAAAGAGCAAATCATGATTAATACTTATATATCTATCCCCTAGCTTGAATTCATAAGCCCTACTCTAAAGAAAGGGACACGAAAATACTCTATTATATAAAAGACAGAGATCCTATCTATAGTCCTAATCCCTATGCTATAAGGGTGATAGACTGGAGTCACTCTCCATCATTCTCCCTCTTAAAGGAGCCAGAAAAGGTCAGCCATTACATTACACCCCTTGACTCCAGTCTATTAACTACAATCTATATAGAACTCACATCAGTAGAAGAATAATAGGAAACAAAATTAACTGACCTATGTCTCTTGCTAAGTCTTCAAAACTGGAGCAGGGAAGGAATGCACTGAATAAAGCAACAAACAGCTATTAAAACACAAATGGCAACAATAATTCCCCCTAAAATCTTTCGTAAAGAATGCAAATCAGGTAACCAATTAAAGAGCCAGTCAAATAAGCCCTGATCAATGTGTTGTCTAATTTCTGCAGTCAAGTCGTGGAGTTTGTCAATATGGGCTTGGATTGATTTAGAATGGTCGGACAAATTAAAACAGCATAGGCCCTCAAAATCAGAACATTCATGTCCATGTTTTAACAAAAGGTAATCAATTGCTGCACGATTCTGTAAAATAGCTCTACGTTCACCCTGGGCATCAAATAACAGATCAGATAAAACAGTAGAGGTTTGATTGATGGATTTAACCATCCAGCAGGCCATCTTGCCAATTGTTTTGGCATTATAAACGGCCAATGCAGGGACTCCAATAATAGAAAAAGCTAAACCAAGATATTCCAATTTGAAGTAAAGGTGAACGGAGGAATCGCAGTCTTCACGTAATGACATTGAATCTCGTACCATACGGGAATGTGAACTAGGATGTGAAGAAAACATCAATAAACTCAATCTAGTGATAGCACATGGACCACCGGAAATATTTGCGGGAATATAGGGCCAAGACGAATTCCCGTAGGAGAAGAGCCAGCCAGAAGGCAATAACATGGAACGATAATAACTAGGGGCAACTAATAAACGTTTACATGTCATATTGTTTTTGACGGAAACACATGAATTTGGAAGTCTCTTTAAACACAGCAATCGTTGATGAGCTGAAAAAGAAGTAACAGCCTGAATCTTTAACCTAAGACATTCGGTGATAGCTTTGGGATCACATGTCATCATAAAACATAAATCACCTGGTGTGATATTGAAAGTTGTGATTTGGGAATGAATAGGGGTATCGAGGTCAGGAAGAACAGTACATAAGGGACAAAATTCATGGGCTGCGAAATCGCCCAGAATAATATTTGGCCGGGAATTTGAAATATTAAAAATATGCCGTAAAGTCTCAGTGGATGCTGGGACGGCAACCAGGCAGGTCGCCAAAATGTCAGTCACAGACCTCATGGGGGTAAGACAGAAATGTGGAGAGTTTGTCACTCTCTTAGCCAAAGTTATCCAGAAATTGGAAGAGGAGTCCCATGTAGTAAAGGAACGCGGAACTCGGGTTTTCCAATCAACCGAAGTCGGTGGATCCTCTCCTCTCCCGGCGTAGCAGGCCAAAAGAAGTCCAACGGCGACACATCCTGCAGCAGCAGTCCAGAGAATGATCTGAAAAAATACAAACACAGGCCTTAATCATTCTCGTAGGTAACATTTATCAGCTGGGACAGCTTCCCAGCTATCTTTCCCTGGCTTCATCACCAAAACGGTGTTGTCATGACCGGTCGCAATAATATCAGCCTGTTCAGGGGGATTTTTAGGCGATTGCACCCATATTTTAGCTCCAGGAAGATCAGACGATCCGAAGCCTTTTTGTCCTCGCACAGTTAGCAACGTTGGGGCAGAGCCTTTCTTGATCTCACCACTGAAGACAGGCATAATCAGTAACTGAGCAACACGGTCAGACTTTTTGATCAATAAGTCAGTCTCACTGCTATTAAGCAAGAGAACCTTAATCTCTCCCTGATAGTCACTGTCAATTACTCCTCCGAGTACTTGAATACCTTTCAGGGCAAGGCCTGATCTGGGGGCAATTAATCCAAAACTACCGGCAGGTATACAGACACCAATGCCAGTTTCAACAATTATTCGGTCTTTTCCTTGTAAATTTGCATCATTTAAAGCATGCAGGTCTAGGCCTGCGGAACCTGGGGTCGCTCTACATGGAGCCAAAGCACCGGGGGTAATTTCCCAATACATGACAGTGTTGGACAAGGAATTAGGCTTTACATCAACATTTGGAGGAAACAAACGCATCAGAGGGGATTCAGCATGTAACAAAGGGCGATTATTTAAAATTAACAATGCCTGAAACAAAAAGTCTGTCCAATTTTTATAATGGTCATCTGTCAATTTACGCAATTGTTCTTTTAGCAAACCATTCATTCTCTCAATCAGTCCCGAAGCCTGTGGATAATATGGAATGTGAAACACCCATTCTATGTTATTTTCCACACAGAATTCCTGTACCAATCTTCCACGAAAATGGGATGCGTTATCAGATTGAATTTGGAATGGAACACCATAGTACAAAATAAGCAGCTCCAGGGTCTTAATGGTATTCACTTGGGTAGCGTTCTTGCAAGGGAAAGCGACCAAAAGGCCACTATAAGTGTCAACAACTGTACAGACATACTGACAATTTTTGCTCATAGGGAGCGGGCCAATATAGTCAATCTGCCAAATTTGAGCGGGCAATTTTCCTCGATGTAACTGGCCCCGAACAATTTGAGGCACCTGCTTCTTTCTAGAATGTTGGCAAATGGGACAATGCAGAATGACATCTTTAATCAAAGAAAAAGGAATATAAATCCCTCGATCGGCAGCCCACCTGCTAGTGGCTTTCTCTCCAAAATGTCCCGCTTTCTGGTGGGCCCATTTCGCCAATCCCGCCAAATCAGAATCTTGCATGTCCACCACTGCCTCAGCAATTTTAGATTTCTCATCTGCAATGTTATGAAAGAATTTATCAAGGGAGTCTATCGGAGTGTGAGCATCCACGTGAAAGATTGTCACAGTACTCTGTGGGAGCAACTCCCAAATTTCTTGCCATAATTCTCTTCCCCACAGTTCCTTTGAATGCAATTCCCAATTATGAGAATGCCATGTTGGTAACCATACCGCTAGTCCATTAGCAGTGGACCAGGAATCAGTGAAAATATGACATGTGCCAGGCAATTCCTGTTTCAAAACTTGGTAAACTGCATAGAGTTCAGCATATTGACTACTCTTACCATCACCAGTTGTACTCAATAATTTCTGCGTGATTGGGTTATAGGAGACGGCCTTCCAATGTCTTTTCTCACCAATGAACTTCGCTGAACCATCCGTAAACCACACGTTTTCTATCCTCCGCGGATCAAATGATTTACCCCATTTAACGGGAGATTCCTGCACTACGGGTACGGAACAATCACTTCCTGTCTCATTGGAGGGCGCCTGCGCCACTCGCTCATGTAAAACTGCCACACCATTCGGACCCACACGTGCCCTGTCCTGAATGTACCATTTCCATTTAATCACGCTCGCCTCTTGAGCATGTCCAATTCGATGAGATTTCGGTGAACTCAAAACCCACTGCATAATAGGAATTTCAGGTCTCAAGACCACAGCATGGCCTAGGGTCAATTGCTCGGTATCCACCAGAGCCCAGTAACATGCAAGTAATTGTTTTTCAAAAGGTGAATAACGCTCACCAGCCTCAGGTAACTTTTTAGTCCAAAAACCTAATGGCACTTTTTGTCTGCCCTGCTTTTGCCACAGACTCCAATTGGCATACAGACCTTCCACGGACACATTCAAGTCCACATCACCTTCACCCACCGGCCACAAATCCAAAGCATACTGAATTGCTTCGTTCGCTAAATTAAAAGCATTCTGTTGTGATTCACCCCATTCAAACGCATTCTTCTTACGAGTGACTCGATATAACGGAGCCAAAATCTGACTTAAATGGGGAATATGCTGACGCCAAAAGCCAAACAAACCAATGAAACACTAAGCCTCTTTCCTGTTCTTTGGAACTGCAAAATCTAGGATTTTTCGCTTCACCTGTGGGATCACTTCTCTGTGACCTTCATGCCAATTAATCCCTAAAAATTTTACATTCTGGGATGGACCTTGTAATTTATCAGGATTAATTTCCCAACCTTTTGCTCGCAAACAATCAAGGATCTGATCTAAATGGGACTGTACCTGATCTTGCGTCTCACCTTGAATCAAAATGTCATCAATATAATGACACACCTGTATTTGTGGATTAGCGGGCACTTCAGACAAATGCTCTGCCACCAGCCGGTGACAGATCGTGGGACTATGTACATAACCTTGAGGAAGACTCCGGAACGTCATTTGACGTCCATTCCATGTAAAACTGAATTGTTCCTGACACTCGGGGGCAATCGGAATTGAAAAGAAAGCATTAGCAATATCAATAGAAGCATACCATGTACCTGGATGCTTTTGAATTCTCTCAATCAAAGTGACAATGTCTGGTACTGCAACAGCCAATTTAGGTGTATGTTTATTCAATTCTCGATAATCAACAGTCATGCGCCAAGAATTATCACTTTTGCGCACGGGCCAGACGGGGTTATTCCAAGCAGACGTGACCGGAGTGATAACTCCCGCGTCAACCAAATCCTGAATTGTAGCATTAATTTCTTCATGACCACCTGGGATACGATATTGCTTCTGAGAAACCACTTTCGTGGCTAGAGGAATTTTAATAGGGGGCATCCGTAAACGGCCAACCCGTACGGGTCTGGTCGAAATGTACTGTTTAGTACCAAATTGATAACAACCATCATCCAGATGCAAAGTCATTCCTTTTAAAATATCAATTCCAATTATATACTCCAAAAGTGGTACAACTAACACAGAGTATTCTCTACGAGGAATCCTACCAATTTTAATTTCAAGTGTAGTTTGCACTGCGGGGGTCTCTTTTCCACCTAAACCAGTAATTGTGAAAAACTGTCCTTTAAATTTCTTTGATTTTCCGTGAATTAAAGTGGCCTCCGCTCCTGTATCAACTAGTGCTCGGGCCCTTTGGATATTACGATGTTTCCAAAAAATCTCAATATCTACATAGGGTCTGTTGTCTCTGTGAGCCCACTTGTGTACTGGAGCTTGACCTATTTCCTAGTCATTTTTCCCGCGTTCTGTCAACCAAGACAAATCAGGGTAAATGGTCTGTTTTCTTTGGTATCGAAATGTCCTGTTCATATCCGTCTCCATTACGAAACGGATTTTTGTCATTTTCAAAATACTGTGAATTACGGTCAGAAAGTCTGTTACGATCCTCCCTTCTTTTCATTTCAGGGGAATAACTCCTCTCCTCTCTATGTCGGTTGGAAACACGATCATCTCTCCCCTTTCATGTTCACCCTCTCTCCCTCTCTCGTAATTACGATGAGGGGATACATCACGTTCATAACGCCGATCATCACGGCGATCAGAATCCACACGTCGTCTCTCATCACCACTGTCATCAGAACCACGGTCATACTCATTCTTTCGCACACGACGGGCACCCTCTTTCCGATCTAAACCACGCTTACGAAACATATCCCATAAGCGATTATTAGGCTCACCGTCAATGTCCTCCCTTTTGACACCATCAGCAATAAGAGCAAGAAACATGTCACGTCTAGAGAACTTATAGTCCCCAGCAGTACGACCCTCAGGTCGAGATTGTCTTTCAGGTTTAAACCACTCACCCAGCTCACCAAGCTGACGAACAGATTCAAGCACAGCAGACAAAGGATTGCCAGTTTGATTAATCAACAAAGTCATCATGACCTGCTTGTAAGCAACAGGCGAAGAACGGATAATGCGATTACGCACAGAAGATGTTAAAAGACCATCCAGCAATCTGTCAGAAGTACTGAGAAAGATAGCAGTTTTCATGACTTCCTCCTTCAAACGTTGCGACGCATCGCGCAAAGTGTACCATGGCTTGTCATTAACAGGCCAATCAGATTCAGTAGGATATTTGTGGTTACAGCCGTCAGACGCAAGCTGGAGCAAAGTAATTTGACCAGCACCATTATAGTTCCGAAAATGATCTTGAATAGTGGAATCAGAACTCAAAGAGCAAAAGCGTAAGCAATCAACATCATCAAGCATAATACCGGCAGCGCCTAGTTCATAAAGGCGCACTATCCAAGTAAGCAAGGCCTCACCAGGCCGTTGACGAAATCGTTGTAAAATGTCACTAACCTCCTGTTGAGTAAAGTCCTCAATACAATCCAAAGCAATACCAGCTGGATTACCAGGGGCTTGTTGGAATTTGAGACGAAACACAGGGTGAGCAGAAACCTCAGGAAGAGCTGCCGAGGAAGCCCGCATCTTAGATTTAGCAGAACAATCGGGGCAAGATACGTCATCCGAATGGGAAGAGCGAGCACGGTCGCTGTGAGTAACAGTATCAGTATAAGAAGCAGATTTACAATCACGTCCGGAGCGAGAAGATTCGCGCTTATCACCCTCCTCAGCCGAGGAGTCTGAAGCATTTGAATCCCAGATATTACCATCCCACTCATCAGGGTTCCAATCCATTCCGGCTTTTGCTACGACCAGACGCACTTTCCGTGTAGATACACGACCACGACGATGTTTGTACTTATATCGTGCAATACGGACCGCAGCTCTTTCGGCTATGGTCTGATATGTTTCAAGTTTGTCTGCAAGCAATTTATTTTGACAGCGCAAAAGAGTATGAGCATTTTGCAACTCAACACCCTGTCCTTCCATGTCCTTAAACTGCCTCTGCAGCTGAACAAACCTCTCATGAAGAATTCTATATGCATTAGGAACAATCCAACCTCTGCGCCCCAAAATAGGAAGCTCATCACCCTTCACTACTGGCGCTTTCTGTAAGCCTGATACCACATCGGCAGGCTCCGCCTGCTCCAAACAAGAAGACCAATTTTCACTCAATCCAGTAGAATCTGCCCACTCACGGGCCAAAGCCTCGTAAGGCGTAGACTCCCAGCCGGGAATCTGAATAGGTAACTTAAAAACCGACGGTGATTTTTTCGCAAACATATTGACACACAAAAATTATATACACAATTATACACAAAATATACGTACGAGCCGAGCGCAAACCAACAAGATCAAAACAATACAGCGCACACAGGCTTCGTAAACAGTTCGTGACGCCAGATGTAATGGCCGGATTTTCCGTTTAGATGGGATCAGTCCCTAGGGGCCCCTATAACCCAGCCAGAACGTACTCACTTCCCTCCTTATAACGTATTCACAATGGATATAGATATATATATATGTATGTACAAGTCGTACCTAAGGATGGGGGAAATAGCAATAAACATGCATAGGTTTTCTACCATATCTTATTCACATCAGTTAGTCTCGCGGCCACTCCGACCCAGACTGATCTACCCCAGGGCAGATATGACACACAATCCGGCGTGTCTACACATGGGCCTTCAGAACCCAATGCTCTCTTTTCCAAACGGTTTACAATCCGGCAAACCTACACGTTGGTAATCCACCCCAACGCTCTCACTTACACAAGCCACAATCCTGTGGGTATACGCGCTGGTAATCCACCCCAACGCTCTCACTAACGCCGTATATCAACGACGACCACATTCCTATGAGCACCTATCGGAACAATTTCTCCTTTGTCTACTTGGGATAAAACTATAATAATAGAATTTAGTACGGTTTCCGAATAGTATAATGTGCCTCTTATCCTTGGCATCAAAGGTCCACTCGCTCCCTATTTATGTGATCACCACTTACCTGATTGGGGTTACTCATCCATTCATATAAACAACAACCACCTAGAAACCACGTTTACCAAGATTGAACAAGAATACACGGCACATATCAGTTCACTAAGAACTAGGGTATTTATTGTCAATAAATATATAACACAGTACTATGCAACACGGATTATGCAAAGAAAAGGCAAAGATTAGAATGCGCGCTTATTATGGAAAGGGCGGATGTCACCTTATTAATGTGAAGCCGGGACTCGGCAGTCATCTAGGTTCCCTTCTCGTCTCTGTGTCTTGGCTCGTCTCGCAGTCACACCCCAGCCGTCACAAGTACACGTCTGCACCGCTAGGCTCAACCTCGTCTGCTTCCCTCCAAGCCACTGGAACCTTGCTGGTTATTAGCTACCGTATCTCTCTCTCTCTCTGTTTCAGTGCGCTCCGCGCTAATTCTCCTTCAGTCTTTCTCAGAGAGTCTCGGTCTTAAATCTTTCTCGGACTTCAAAGATGGCGACTGTCCGCCATGAAATAATTAATGGCAGAGATGCTAACGGCTAGATGCCGCCTACGAACTGACTGTCGACTAACTAACACCTTCGCTAATATCAAAGCCTGTTCCTTCATGGAAAGCTACGGCCAGTAGCCTGCCGCCCACCAAATTCTTGTACCTCCCCGTACCAAGGACACGTTCCCAGCCGGCCGGCCTGAAGTTGTGTCTTCGGAGTGGAGAAAAATACATTCCTTCGATAAGGGCCAGCCTGAGCCGGTTCTCTCCAAGCGAACAACAGCTTGAAACTAAAACATTACACTTGACCTAGAAGGCCTCTCGAGCTAGCAGGCAGAGGGCAAGATGGAGTTTGTCTCGTTTAAGGCCTACAGGGCCCACAATACGCATAACACCATGGAAAATATCCTAACACATTAGCAAAAGGGCAAATCATGATTAATACTTATATATCTATCCCCTAGCTTGAATTCATAAGCCCTACTCTAAAGAAAGGGACACGAAAATACTCTATTATATAAAAGACAGAGATCCTATCTATAGTCCTAATCCCTATGCTATAAGGGTGATAGACTGGAGTCACTCTCCATCATTCTCCCTCTTAAAGGAGCCAGAAAAGGTCAGCCATTACAGTGCTGGACACAGAACCTATTTAATTTACTATTCCAACTCCAATCACCATTTAATTAGGGTAAGTGCTGGACATTAAATCTTAATAAATTACTATTCCAACTCCAATCACCATTTATTAGGATAAGTGCTGGACACAGAACCTATTTAATTTACTATTCCAACTCCAATCACCATTTAATTAGGGTCAGTGCTGGACACAGAACCTATTTAATTTACTATTCCAACTCCAATCACCATTTAATTAGGGTAAGTGCTGGAAACAGAACCTATTTAATTTACTATTCCAACTCCAATCTCCATTTAATTAGGGTAAGTGCTGGACACAAAACCTATTTAATTTACTATTCCAACTCCAATCACCATTTTATTAGGGTAAGTGCTGGACACAGAACCTATATAATTTACTATTCCAACTCCAATCACCATTTAATTAGGGTAAGTGCTGGACATTAAATCTTAATAAATTACTATTCCAACTCCAATCACCATTTAATTAGGGTAAGTGCTGGACACAGAACCTATTTAATTTACTATTCCAACTCCAATCACCATTTAATTAGGGTAAGTGCTGGACACAGAACCTATATAATTTACTATTCCAACTCCAATCACAATTTAATTAAGGTAAGTGCTAGACATTAAATCTTAATAAATTACTATTCCAACTCCAATCACCATTTAATTAGGGTAAGTGCTGGACACAGAACCTATTTAATTTACTATTCCAACTCCAATCACCATTTAATTAGGGTAAGTGCTGGACACAGAACCTATTTTATTTACTATTCCAACTCCAATCACCATTTAACTAGGGTAAGTGCTGGACATTAAATCTTAAGAAATTACTATTCCAACTCCAATCACCATTTAATTAGGGTAAGTGCTGGACACAGAACCTATTTAATTTACTATTCCAACTCCAATCACCATTTAATTAGGGTAAGTGCTGGACACAGAACCTATTTAATTTACTATTCTAACTCCAATCACCATTTAATTAGGGTAAGTGCTGGACACAGAACCTATTTAATTTACTATTCCAACTCCAATCTCCATTTAATTAGGGTAAGTGCTGGACACAGAACCTATTTAATTTACTATTCCAACTCCAATCGCCATTTAATTAGGGTAAGTGCTGGACACAGAACCTATTTAATTTACTATTCCAACTCCAATCACCATTTAATTAGGGTAAGTGCTGGACACAGAACCTATTTAATTTACTATTCCGACTCCAATCTCCATTTAATTAGGGTAAGTGCTGGACACAAAACCTATTTAATTTACTATTCCAACTCCAATCACCATTTAATTAGGGTAAGTGCTGGACACAGAACCTATATAATTTACTATTCCAACTCCAATCACCATTTAATTAGGGTAAGTGCTGGGCATTAAATCTTAATAAATTACTATTCCAACTCCAATCACCATTTAATTAGGGTAAGTGCTGGACACAGAACCTATTTAATTTATTATTCCAACTCCAATCACCATTTAATTAGGGTAAGTGCTGGACACAGAACCTATTTAATTTACTATTCCAACTCCAATCACCATTTAACTAGGGTAAGTGCTGGACATTAAATCTTGATAAATTACTATTCCAACTCCAATCACCATTTAATTAGGGTAAGTGCTGGACACAGAACCAATTTAATTTACTATTCCAACTCCAATCACCATTTAATTAGGGTAAGTGCTGGACACAGAACGTATTTAATTTACTATTCCAACTCCAATCACCATTTAATTAGGGTAAGTGCTGGACACAGAACCTATTTAATTTACTATTCCAACTCCAATCTCCATTTAATTAGGGTAAGTGCTGGACACAAAACCTATTTAATTTACTATTCCAACTCCAATCACCATTTAATTAGGGTAAGTGCTGGGCACAGCACCTATTTAATTTACTATTCCAACTCCAATCACCATTTAATTACGGTAAGTGCTGGACATTAAATCTTAATAAATTACTATTCGAACTCCAATCACCATTTAATTAGGGTAAGTGCTGGACACAGAACCTATTTAATTTACTATTCCAACTCCAATCACCATTTAATTAGGGTAAGTGCTGGACACAGAACCTATTTAATTTACTATTCCAACTCCAATCGCCATTTAATTACGGTAGGTGCTGGACACAGAACCTATTTAATTTACTATTCCAACTCCAATCACCATTTAATTAGGGTAAGTGCTGGACACAGAACCTATTTAATTTACTATTCCAACTCCAATCACCATTTAATTAGGGTAAGTACTGGACATTAAATCTTAATAAATTACTATTCCAACTCCAATCACCATTTAATTAGGGTAATTGCTGGACACAGAACCTATGTAATTTACTATTCCAACTCCAATCACCATGTAATTAGGGTAAGTGCTGGACACAGAACCTATTTAATTTACTATTCCTACTCCAATCACCATTTAATTAGGGTAAGTGCTGGACACAGAACCTATTTAATTTACTATTCCAACTCCAATCACCATTTAATTAGGGTAAGTGCTGGACACAGAACCTTAATTATATACTATTCCAACTCCAATCACCATTTAATTAGGGTAAGTGCTGGACACAGAACCTATTTAATTTACTATTCCTACTCCAATCACCATTTAATTAGGGTAATTGCTGGACACAGAACCTATTTAATTTACTATTCCAACTCCAATCACCATTTAATAAGGGAAAGTGCTGGACACAGAACCTTAATTATATACTATTCCAACTCCAATCACCATTTAATTAGGGTAAGTGCTGGACACAGAACCTATTTAATTTACTATTTCAACTCCAATCACCATTTAATTAGGGTAAGTGCTGGACACAGAACCTATTTAATTTACTATTCCAACTCCAATCACCATTTAATTAGGGTAAGTGCTGGACAGTAAACCTTAATAAATTACTATTCCTACTCCAATCACCATTTAATTAGGGTAATTGCTGGACACGGAACCTATGTAATTTAATATTCCAACTCCAATCACCATTTAATTAGGGTAAGTGCTGGACACAGAACCTATTTAATGTACTATTCCTACTCCAATCACCATTTAATTAGGGTAAGTGCTGGACACAGAACCTATTTAATTTACTATTCCAACTCCAATCACCATTTAATTAGGGTAAGTGCTGGACACAGAACCTTAATTATATACTATTCCAACTCCAATCACCATTTAATTAGGGTAAGTGCTGGACACAGAACCTATTTAATTTAGTATTCCAACTCCAATCACCATTTAATTAGGGTAAGTGCTGGACAGTAAACCTTAATAAATAACTATTCCAACTCCAATCACCCTTCAATTAAAACATTAAACCATAATCCATAAATTGCTATACAATTTCGCTAATTGCTAATAATTCGTAGAAATTTCGATTTTTAGAATTTTAGATTTAAAATAGAATTTTATTATTCTATAAGTACACTATACTTTTTTAAAATACTACTCACTCTTATCCCCTATAAACTCTACGTCCCGTTTCTAAAATTATTATGCATTTCTTAATTAAATATTAAATAAGAAATATATATTTACAATACTTTTTTATACATACACAAATGCAAACTACAAAAAATTTAACAATAATCCATAAATTTCTATACAATTTCGCCTTTTACAAATATTTATTACAATTTTTGAAATGTTGAAAAATTTTTCAATTTCGAAATTTATTATTCTATAATTACACTATACTTTTTTAAAACGCTACCCACCCTTATCCCCTATAAACTCTAAATCCCGCTCCTAAAATTAAGATACTTTTCTTTATTAAATATCTAAAAATAAATATATTATTTCTTAAATATTTAATAATAAATATATATTTACAATACTTTTTACTACATACACAAAAGCTAACAGCGACGGCTCGTGGAGGGAGTTACGGTGGGGCAGGAGGGTGGGGAGGGGGTGGGGCAGGTTGGAGGTTCCTAAAAACCGGCATATGGATAATTGCAGGTAAGTAAACAATTTAATTAATAAAACGAATTTCGTAGTGCGCCTTGCATCGCAAAATGCAATGCAGTGCGAGCTACGAAATTCGTTTTTATTAATTAAATTGTTTACTTACCTGCAATTATCCATATGCCGGTTTTTAGCAACCTCCGCCCTGCCCCTCCCCCTCCCCGCCCTCCTGCCCCACCGTAACTCCCTCCACGGGCCGTCGCTGAAAGCTAACTACAAAAAATGTAACAATACTCCATAAATTTCTATAAAATTTCGCCTTTTACAAATATTTATTACAATTTTCGTAATTTTGAAATTTTAATTAAAATTCGAATTTTATTATTCTATAATTACACTATACTTTTTTAAAACACTACCCACCCTTATCCCCTATAAACTCTACATCCCGCTCCTACACTTATAACTAAAATTATTTAAATTATATTTATAAATTACCTTATATATAGACAACATTTTACTATATCATTACTTAACATACTTTAAAACATCACTTTTAAATATCGATATTTTTGCCTATCGATATTTTAAGCTTCGATATTACATATTTCGATATTAATGTCTTCGATATTATTAACACACACATAAATCGATATTTTCAACGACGATATTTTGGTTGTCGATATTTCTTACCATTGACTTTTAGGACTCGATAATATGGTACTTCGATATTATCAACTCGATATTTTGACTGTGTACCATTTGAGATATAGTAAAGCTGGCTTAACTTGCCTAAACCCTTTCCCCTTTAACAGGGGTATGATGAACTTTTTCCTAATACCTCCAAAATGATCACAGAAAAACAGGAAGTGTGCAGTATCCATAATTGAACAGCCATCACATTTACACAACTCTAAATCAAGTGGCTTAGTCCAACCAGGACGACCAGAAATTAGCAGGTGAATTTTGTCTAATCGGACCTTGGTTAAAAGGAATCTATGATTTGAATTATTAACAACCTTTAGGTAAAGTTCCAGATCATGTCCAGAGGATGCAATCAGTTGATGAGTCCTGACAGATGGCTTTAACAGCTCCACACCTTCTCTGTCCATCCCTCGGTTCAACAAAAAAGTGTTTTTGACCCACTTCAGGTCACCTTTTACTAAGTTAGATGGTTCATTAAACAATTCAGGCCGACCTAACTTTACACATAATTGTTGTACATATTTCAACCAAGGGATCTTGTCCTAATGATCTAGCCTTAGACAGTCCTTAAAAATGTCATGATTCACTTCCAGTTCAAGCCAGACTGAAATCCATTTTAATAGAGGGGCCATAGCGATTCGATCTTCCAGATAATCCAAGCCGCATTCCTGATGTACTATGAAGCCGGCCGTGGATCGTGGCAGGGAGAGAATCGTTTTAAGGAAGTTATCTTCCGTTACCTGAAGCATTTTAACTGGCCTAAAACCCCATAGGTCTGCGCCATACGTGGCGATGGCAATACACTTAGCAGCATATACCTTTAAAACTGCCTCCAGGGGTTTCACCCCTAATTTACGTGAAAAGCCCAGCACTGCAGAAATAGAACGTGCCAGGGCATTTTTTTCCTCCAGCAATTGGACGTCATTCTACTGTGAAATAATTGCCAGACACAGCAGAGATCACTATGTGTTTCTCAAACCAAATATGCGCTTATATTAAATGTTCAAAATAGCTATATGGTCAAGTGAACTTTTCTGAAGTTCTGATAGGGTAATTAAGCACAATTGCCTTGTTAGGGTGTGGGCCTCTGTGCTTGATTACTTGCATTTCTTTGAATGCCATCACACTTAGGGGCCTATATATGAGCTGGTTTGCGTCAAGAGTGATGCAAACCTTAAGTCAGATTTATGAAACTATGCAAGACCACTTTGCATGTCCCTGAGTGGCTCAATAAATCCAAAGCAAGGCAACGCAGTGCAAATCACCGTATTGCCTTACTCAGCCCTGGGAAGGAATTCCATAGGCGTTGCATGGGTATTCCCATGCAACTCTCATGATTTCCACTCCTTCCCAGATTTACCAGAACTGGTAAACCCGGAAATGCGCCAAAAAGATCCGCCTTCCCATGAGAGGCATTCTGCAGCACACAGAGAAAGAGGAAAAAGCCTCTCAGGATTGTTTTTGTGCAGGAAGGTGTCCCTTCCAGCACAAAAACAATCCTGCATGCAATGCAGACAACCTTGCAAAGGGTGCCTGCGTTGGCATTAGGCCGCATTAGGCCGTCAAAAGGGCACCAGCGTAGAGGAAAAGGCAAGAATGCACTGTATTGTCTTATATATGGCACATTTCTGCCTCTTCTCTGTCACTGCATGACTTTGTCCTAAATAGGCCCCTTAGAACCCAGCCTGGCTCTTCACACTGTTGATTTCCTATCTGGAGCATCATTATGGTATCATATGGTAATCTCTCCCTCGACCCTTAAACGTCCTCACAGTGAAGCCATTGCCTATTCCTGTTTGCCTAATCAGTAGTTCGCGATATATGGAATTATACTATAAAAGGAAAATACTCCTACTGGCACCCACCTGCCCCTCCTAATACAGATTTATGGTCTATGTCAACTAAGCTCGGGCCTACAGAAGGGCAATCCTTCATTCATTAGGGCAACAGACAGCCAGGATAGGTGTGAAAGTTAGGTTAAGAAAGGCACATTTTCAAGTACACAAACCTATTACAAATGGGCCATTTCCATTTCTGAAAGAGATAAAGACATCAAATTGGGTGAGTGAGGGAGATTGTTTGCTTATCCTTTGAACTATATGAAACTTTGGAGACTCGGCTCTCAAGTCTTATGGGGAACATAAGCTAAACTTAGGTGGAGGTGGACAAAAGTCAAATATGAGCATGAATTACAGATCCTTAAAAAATGGAATTTAGTGCAGTGGAAATCCACAATAATGCATATTTTTAATGTACTAAATTCATGAGCGGAATGATAATCATTCCCCGCGAAGGTACAGGGGTGTTGTTAACTGGTCATAACAATGTGGGTATTAACAAACCTTCCAGCTAATCATCACACCTTTTCAATTCACCTAATGTTAGTGCCAACAAAGGCTGGCATAAGTGGGTTTTCAAGGAACTGGGGGCTGTCAGGGAGATTAAGCGAGCGATTGCCCAGAATTACATGGTGCTGAACCGAGCAGTAGCTGGGAAGCCAACCGTGAGCCCGTGCTCCGAAGTCAGCCACTCGGGTCGCTGTGCCACACCTCTCACTAGTATGGCATACTCCTTTTAGCGTAGTTTCTCAACTTGAACTGAAGTTCACTGCTCTTCACCCACAGATTCCACCCTGTGGATGCTTATAGAGCCCCTTTCTTAGCGTCTTCAAAATTAGCTACTTGCAAAGTTGCACTTCCTGCCTCTGCAAGGGATGTTGGATTGCACTGAGGAAACACATATAGCGTACAGGAGATATTTAGTATTCATCAAACAGACCTCCTATTCCACTCTGCTTACCCTCTGGTGCAAGAACTTGCAGCACGAATAGCAGTTCTGCCTTCTCCATCTTCCATTCTATATGACAGTTCTCTAATCCACTAGTAGTCCGAGATACTAGAACGCTTCTACAGGACCATTGGGTGTCTCCATCCCACACCCAAAACAGACACAGACCTCTAACAGTGGTAAGTCATCAAAGAAAATGTTCAAAATGACCACCAAGAGTTTCTTGCTACAGATTTTTACATCATCATAAAAAACAGGCACAATAAAAACATGTCTTGTTCTTTATGACGCATCCCACAAACTGTCAAGAAACATACCTGTAAATGATAAAAATTTCAAAAAGCACACTTTCTTGGAGGTCAACAAATGGATGCGGATTGCAACTTTACTTCCATAGAATGCTCACAGTTAACATCTATGCCAACAGCACAGTGGTGATCTCAGCAAAGGAGAGAAACCATGGAGGATTAGTTAATGACATCTCCTTGTGGATGTCCACAATGCTATAAGGCTGAATGGCTCTAAAACGGAGGTGCTCATCCAGGGGAACAATCCTGAGCTTTGCGGAGCCAACCACTGGCCTGTATCTCTGGGACCTTTACCCACCCCGGTTCCCAAGGTTATGAACCTGGGATTTTCCATTGATAACAAGCTTTCTCTCGCTGCTCAGGTCTTGGGAGTCACCTTGGGCTGCTTTGCAGTCCTCAAATGGTTAAAGAAAATTCTCTGGCTAATCCCACCTGCTGCCCAGAGGACTGTCCTGCAGGCCTTGGTGATCTCCAGACTTGATCATGGTAATGTATTGTATCTGGGTGCGGATAAGACCTCTGTACGCCATCTCCAGCTCATTCAGATTACAGCTGCCAGCCTTCTCTTTAGGTTGTTAGCCCTGCCTCTGTCTCCCCTATGCTCTCTCAACTCCACAGGCTCTGGGTTGGCAAGCGTATCGAATGTAAGGCTCTCTGCTACACGTTTAGAGCTCAGCACGGCCTGGCCCCCGCATACATACTCAATCTTGTCAATCCCTATCGACCTTCTCGCAATCTACGATCAGCTAATATTTCCCATTTCTCAGTCCCTAGAGTACCGCTGGCCCATATGTGTGGCCGTTCCTTTTCCTTCCTGGGACCTAAATTGTGGAACTCTCTTCCGCTAGAACTCAGGAATTGTCAATCCCTTTTTGCTTTCCATAAAAAGCACAAGACTTTTCTTTATAACCAAGCCTAATGCCTACTGAGCTTCTATCGTGCTTGCTCCGCTGTCAAAGGCGGGAAACCCTGTTGGATAGCTGCGTGCTATATAAATCTTTAAAATAAAAAAAATAAATCTTCCCCAACCTCTTCGCAAAAACAAGCTGTCAAAGTCAAATGAACCTACACCTTCGTCAATGCATATCACATGCTGGAAACCAAGACTACAGAGCAGATATCACATCAAGATCACAAATATTACTCAATTAAGATACCATAGAGTGGAACAGCAATCCTATCCTACCACAGTACGAAAACCTCAACCTAAGGCTGGGACACCAGTCCTTCCGCAAAGAAAAGATTAACCCTGTGGTTGTCTAAGAATTCGCCTCCAAACGTAACCCCTTATGGTCTCATATAGACATGGGTTAGAGACAATTCAACTACCATCCTCAGTGACCTCATTGCTCCTAACTTTAAACTCATGCTCAAAGAGAGGGTCTCAATAGCACAAATCTGTTCCACAGAACTTACTTGCAGGGCAGTACATCACATGTTATTAGTATTGTTTGTGTTCCTCACAATATGCTGCGTGATTAGTAATAAATGCTGCTTCATCACAGCTGTCATATAACTCAGGTTAACTACTTACTTTATTAACAGAAATCCTTGCCCTACCCTTACACCTGTAGGTCACATTAAAGACAATTCTTTTAATACATGATTTAAACTACGGGGTCACCCAACCTAACTCCAAACCAGCTTCCAACCTCTTTGAAAACCAAGGTGATCTAGGTTTGAAGCACATTATTAGTGAAGCAACACACTCTGCAGGCTGAACCCTGGGCTTGCTGTCCATGTTCAATATTGAAACTACATGCCATGTAATACAATTACACATATGGATGATCCCTCTTTATTTACTTGCGCTCAAAGATGCTCTATTGTTATTTACCACGTGATACGACAGATCCCAATACCACTTTGAGTAAATGTTACAATGGCAATTGTAGAGAAGGTTTTAGGGCCTAGTAAAAAAATGTGTCTGCAGTGAACCACAAAAGACACCAAACAGAGAGATCTTCCTAACTGAACATAAGTAACGCCAGTAGTGACACCCTCAACAAGATTCCCTATCTCCCATTGCATTAGCCCCAAACTGGGATTAAACCCTCAATTGAGTTCCCATCCTCCTATAAACCTCTACCTCCCTCGCCTAATTCAGGAGCGGCCTCAAGACCAGGCGGTTCGAGTATCCCCTCCCCACGCAACGCCTGGATACCCCTCGGGGTGATTAGCATGCTCTACAAATACTGATTGATTGATTAAAGTAGTTTAGTGCTGTCCTGGTGAACCTAAAATGAAAATATCACACTTTGTAAGGCCTATGGCCCAAGTCACTATCCAAAGGGGTAAAAACAGAGGCAAGGATATAAGGGTGCTAGTAAGAAACAACACTAATGATCATAAGGAAAATCCTCACTCCGCCTTGGATGAAGAGAAGCAAGCAAGCAACTCTAATTCCCCCTGATCTCTCCGCAGCTAACAAGAGATTTATGCCAGATTATTTGTAAAATAACCCTGAAATGGCGGGGCTACTTTAGCACTTCACTGAAATGGTGGGATTATGTCTTAAAATGGATTTGTTGCTCTCTCCATTAGAAAAGCCAAAAAGTGAAAGTGAGCAATAGGAAAGACGAATTTTCAATATAATGAATGATTTTCGGTGTCTGGCAAGAGGTATTCTGTCTCATGCTACTGTTCAACATCCACATACTTCTGGCACACATGATCAGATACTTTTCCAACTGTATGTGGATGATACCCGAATCTACATCCAACTGGACAATAACTCAGTGAAGATAAGCATTGCAGAATGCTTTGCCCACACTTTGTATTGGATGAAAAACAATGTCCTTTATCTGAATGGAACTAAAGCAGAGATGTTAATACCAGGAGCACCTGGCTGTAATAGCCTTGCTTTTAAACGACCCAAAAACCCAAATCCCCATCTAAAAAAATAAAAAATCTAGGGCTAATCTTTCATACAGACCTTTCATTTATTCCACAAGTTTACCCTGTAGTTATTGGTGTTAACTTCAACTGTCCAACTCAGTAAGATCCTGCTACTAAGGTGAACCAATCTTTGACTGGAACCGACAAAGAACCTTGGTAATGGGTCAGTAGACTGCTGTGATGACGTCTATAAATGTCTCTCAAAACAGCTATTGACGAATAGCAAAACCTGTGAAATCACACAGGCAACCCCTCCCTCAACCTCTGGGAACACAATCATGATATACCGGACTTAAATCTCGACATTGGCTACCAGTTTTTAAATTCAAAATCATTTACACTATACACGAGGCAAAAATGCGACCCCGAAGAGACAGTTGTGGTATTCTCTTCTGTGGCCTGCTGAATTGGTAATCACAGCTGTGCCCTGTCAAGCACAGCTGTGAGTGTCACTATGATGTTATATGCTCTGGGAAGAGGCATCTTCAATTGCCACAACAGTATACTCGCATTTCAGGAGAATGGAGAGAAACATTAAAGGCAAAAACTAAGAGCAGATGTCGCGTTACAGTAAGATAGGTAAACAGAAGAGATTAAATGTGACAGGTGAAAGAAACAGTGAAAAAAGACTAACAATATAGAGCACAGATAAATCACAAAAGAAAAATGATAAATAATAGCAACAAATTCGCAATTTAAATGCCAACAAAGGATAAAAGGAGGAAGCCGAAGGTCAATGGTTTGGGTACAAGAGAAGATAGGTGCTAAAAGTTATAGAAATGCTGTGAAAACCTAGGCAGGCCCACCGGTGGAAAAAGCCTGGCGGACAGAAAACAATGGAGAATAAAATACAGTTGTGAGGAAGCAAGAGAAGACAGAGCAGGAAATATATGGTTGAGAAACAATGGTAAAGAGACAAACTTCCTCTACCCACAGACTTCTGTTTTCACAAAACACAATAATCACCATGAGATTGTTGGGTCCAATGAGTTCTCGTATAAGTTTGCACCTGCGAATGTCATCAGGGAGATCTGCGCCAACTTTCACTTTAAACCTACAATACAAAAATGCATGAATGCCTGCACGGTAACTATAACACAGCATCACATATCTGATATGATACATATGCAGGGGCAGATTTACAAGCCCCTTGTGACAATTGCAGCGCCGTTGCGTCTCTTTTGTGCCCCTACCAGATAAAGTCTGGATCTTCCGCAAATCTACATCATAGTCATCCAATGGTTAACGGTGCATCATAAGGGTTCATTGGGTGGCAAGGACTGCCTTCCACGTAGGAAGAGTGTGGGGAGCTCTCTGGCAAATAGGAGGTGGTGCTGTAGGAGGTGGCAGTGGCAGAGGTGGAGGATTTGGTGGTGGAGGTGGTGGACGAGGGGGAAGATGAGGAAGGCATTGAGGGGCCGATGCCCATGCCTTTGCATCTTTTATGCTTGGGAGCATGGGAGGAAATCCAAAGCAAGCTCTTTGGTGTCCTCTTCCAAGGCAAAGTCTCCACAAGCCTGAGCACAGGCATCTTTGTAGAGATTTTACTTGCTCGAGGGTGTACGATTAGTCTTTTCTGCCTCACATCCAGCGCCTCCTGGAGCGTCTAAAGGATGTGTTTCTCTGAGTCGTTGGAGTCTGCCATTGAAGAGGTCTTCGACACTGACCAAGTCTTCAGACCCAAAGAAGTCTCAATGCAGCAGTTGTTTTCGGCACCAATGGTGGCTTCGAGGAAGATTTCTGTGCTGCCACTGAAATGGTCTTTGGCCTTGGAAGGGCTTGAGGTCTCTGAAGTATCTGCAGGCTCGACGACCACAAGTGGTTGAGGGCAATGGGCTTGGGAGTTGTGGGTTGTGAGGTCTTTGGCCAGTGCCAACTAGAGCCTGAGGGTGGTGGAGGTCTGGAAGGCTGCGCCTTAGTTGGAGGGCTCGATGCCCGACCCCCTCAGGGGTGGTGCTATGCCTCAACCCTTGAAGGGTGTGGTGTGTTTTTCATTGCCAACCATACTCACGGTCCTTGCCAAGGTCTTTGTCCTGGGACTGAAGCGTATGGAAACAAGGGGTGCCGCGTGAACTTCTTCCTCTCAATCGGATTCAAAGAACAGGTTTCGTTGGGGCTAGGCGTTACCTGGGGGCTGGAATGTCAGAAGGGCTGGCTTCTTCACACTCCTCAAAGTCGGGTGAGGAATGCTCTCCGAAGATGCACGGGGCGTTATTAGAGACTAGTCGCTGCATCCTCTGTTGTGCTTACCTTCTCTCTCATTGCTACTACAGTGTTTTCTTTGAGTGGAAGGTAAGGCAGGATCGCACACTGTAATGTTATGGTCGGAGGAGAGGCAGAGGTAACACAACTGTTGGTGGTCGGTCATTGTTCTTTTTACTGAGGACATTTTTGAAAGGGTGTCCGCTGGCTCACTATGTGTGCATTCTCCACTAAGAAGTCATTGAAGACGAGGAGCAGGTGACCCAGATGAAGCCCTGAGGACGTGGCAGTTAGGAGTCAACCATAGGTTGGGTTCTGAGAGGTGTTGGTAAGCTACATGGATGAAGGAGAGTTTTTTCCTCAAGTATCGGAGTCAAAATAATCCGATGGGCCCGAACAAGAGGTTGACGACCGCCTCAAACTCATAGCCCCAGCGGTACATGTCCAAATCTGATGGCAGAAGAAAACAATTGAACATGGAGTCAGAGCCCTTGCACATTCACATCTAAGGCAGGAGTCAAACTAAACCCCTTGACTTAAAACACTTCTTTGAAGACGTCTGAAAGTCCGATACCAACACTAGATGGCAGGAGTCTGCAGAGCATGCGTATCTACACCAACATATGCTACAAACACACTGAGGAGTTCTGTGGCCATAGAGAGGAACTACATTTTCCAAAAATATGTGTCAGTAACGGTTTAAGTGAATTACTGAAAATTATAGTACACATTTCTACAATGGGTATATTGTTCTCTAAATAAATTAGCATCAAGGCATCAAGACAACGACAATTTCTGGAAGCAGGTTTCGTTCATTGATCGAGAGCCTGTCCATCCTATCTATCCATTTTTTTGTTGCAGTTCAGCACATTTAGTAAGCTCATTGGTACTGTAATTGACACTAATCTAATAGGCTGTCGTCTTGGAGACATTGAGAGAATACCTAAGCTTAAAGCTACATTTTAGCACAATGTTAATGGGTAAATGCCTAATAGCAAATTACTTTTAAAGGGGTCCACCCCCTTCCTATAGACCATTGGTTACAGAACTGGGTTATGTACATTATACATAGACCTTGTCTACCCTCATCAGGTGCACCAAGCACAGACTAGGACCTTGTGCCATATTACAAGAGAACTGAATTGTCCTAAGAGCAGCCACAAAATGGCACCTGTGCTGGAGAAAGCACAAACTGAAAGATGTAGGGTGAAGGACATGCATTTACAAATTGGGCAGGAAACTCCTGTAGGTGAGTAGAGTATGTAAATGCACTTGTCTGCAGGGGGTGCCTAGGGGAATCCCTGAACCTACTTGGTATTTTTCAAATCATGCCATAACAGAAAGAACTGACTGTGTAACATTTCCTTTGTGGTGCAGTAAGTGTAAGTCCTAGTACCCTGTAAGTCCCTGTGCTCGAGTCAGTAATAAGACTAGGGTGTAGGCCCTGTGCCGCTACTACAGTGTAGGAGCAGCAACAATGGCATTCCCGCCATTGTATGAGGCCACACCCTCTGAAAATTAGGGCACACTCCTTTGAAACATCTCCAGCAATTGTGATAGTATTGTAATGCTCAAAGCATTATGCACACTGACTAAATTATTGGTCATGCACATATTCCTTATGAATGTTAACATTTACAGGAAGATGTATGTCAAACTATATATTTATTTCGACTCATTTATAAAGTTGATCCACATACCATAGGATATGTATATTTAAGGTATTACTATACCACAAATGTAGCCAAAAGGTAGCAGAGTGCTGTACAAGGTCAAAGACAAGCAGAAGGTCAATGAGTGATATGAAAAGTAGCTGGTTTGTGGATTGTTAATACAAATTGATACTGGGTTCTTTAAGATGATGCATCTTCCTTGGCGGCCCTGATACGCTTGAGCGGACAGGTGCAGGATTGGGGATGGCCCAATATGGAACCAGACAAAATCGCCCTTTATGCGGATGATGTCCTCATCTATTTAGCCGACCCGCGCGGTTGGGCCCTCACTGCCTCCAGATCCTCCATTCCTGTGTACGGGCCTCTGGCCTCCGGCTCAGCCCCAACAAATCGGTCCTATTCCCTCTCCACACGTCTAGAGAATGTTTTGATTGGCAGTCCAACATACCGCTCCGCCGCCAATCGTTCAAATATCTTGGGATATTGGTGACTTTACTCCCTGAACTCAGCTGGGCTCTTAATGTTACTCCCCTAGTGAAGAGGTGTCTAAGGCAGACCTACAGAAGTGGCAAGCATTGCCCCTGAGCCCCATGGGGAGAGTCGCACTCTTTAAAATGATGATTCTCCCCAGGTTCCTTTACATGCTTCAAAACACCCCCTTCAACTTTCCGAGGGCCTGGTTTCGGGACCTTGATAGCATGGCCTCTAGGTTCCTCTGGGGAAAGGGAGGGCTGGCCTGGCTTTGAGCGTCTGCAGGATCCCTTCCCTCAATGGGGGCCTAGGGATGACCCATTTATATCTATACTATTTGGCCACACGTCTTCTATCTCTGCACGACTGGTTAATGGAGGTTGGTCCAATCCGGCATACAGGTTGGAGCTAAGTGAGCTGGGATTGACCAGAGTTCAGTCGATGCTGTATGGGGAGCCTATTCCATCCTGATTTCCAGAAGTGACGTGTTCCGTGCTGTTGGCCAGGCGAGCCGCATTGCGACACACTAAGTGGACACACACATTGACCCAGTGCACACCCCTGTGGAAGGGCACTTGGCTCAGGGAGGTCAATGGGCTACATGGTTTCTGGTCCTGGGACCTTATAGGTATTTCTTAACTGGGAGATGTAAGGGTGGGCGACCACATGCGCTCCTTCCAAGACCTTCAAACTAGACACTCCCTGCACCAGTCACAGTTTTACAGATACCTACTGCTGCGCCATGCTCTTCAAGCGCACCTCACGACAGGTACACAGCTTCCTGACCATAGCCCTCCTGAGGCACAGATTATGCTGGGGGACCTGGGGAAGGGGGGCATCTCTCGCATCTACCGGACACTGATCAACAACACCCCAACATCTTTAGATCGGCTACTGGTTCAATGAGAGGACTGGGTGGGCACCCTGGAGGAAGAAGACTGGCGCGACGCCCTTATGGCTCCCAGGACAGTCACCGCCTCTGCCACACTGCGCATGGTACAGCTATACTATTTACATGCTGCCTACCTGACCCCTGCGGGCCTTCATCACGCAGGCCTTCGCCAGACCCCTGCCTGTGCTAGGTGACTTTTTCCATATGGTATGGGCCTGTCCACGCTTGGCGAGATTCTGGGGGGACATTGAGGAGGCACTCACTGAAGTACTGGGGTGGGAAATCCCACACAATCCAAAACACACGTTTCTAGGAATCACAGACGGACTGGACGGATCTAGAAATGAGAAATTGTTTTATACTACTGCAATGGTGGTGGCTAAAAGGGATATAGCGGCCTCCTGGAAATGCCCTGACCCCCCCCCCCCCCCAACGTTGGGAGGCGGCAGACTGGGGTTGACTGGTGTGCCACACAGGAAAAGAAAAGACTAAAAACGCTGCTTTTTTGACCTCTTTAATCTAAGTTTGGAATGACTTTCTGGAGTTAGCGCCGGGATACTTTAAGTAGCTGTGCGCTGTATAAATAGAATATTACATAACATAACATAACATAACAAAAGACCATGTATGAGGTGCGAAGCTGTCCCAAGAAGTACCAAAGGGTTTGGGGGAAGTGGTTGGGAGGAATGGTTTCGTCTCACCGGGAATGTTCAACGGTATATCGTTTTGAATTTGTCCATCCCTATTAAATGGGTCACTCGGAATATTGCCTATATTTCTATGTTATCATGGTGTCGTGATGATTGGCTGGTGCTTTTTGTTAAATCAATAAAAAATGTGTTTTTCAAAAAAAGATGATGCATTTTTCGAAGTTGGAGTAGAGTTGGGACTGTCAAGATGAATATGAGGATACTGTTTCTGGTCCTGGATGCATAGATGGAAAAGCCCTGCGGTCTTTTTATTTTCTTTTTTACAGAACCACAAGAGGAGGTGAGCTTGTCTGTAAGATAAGCTTAAATGCTGGTCATGATGGCTTTGCAAAAGATGCAGTTGGTTCTGAAAATGGTGCTAGCTGGCAAGGTGAGCTAATGGAGTTCTCTTAGGATCAGGGATACATGATCATATTTCTTCAGGCCCTGGAGGAGATGTGCTCCAGCGTTTATTATGTCTTTAAGGGGTGCCAGTGGGGAGTGTAGGCCATGGATCTGAGTGTTACCTCTATCCTTAGAGGAGAAAGCTGATACCAGGCCCTCTTTGTTTTCTTCACAATCTGTTCCTTGAGGGTGAGGTTGGTGCCCAGGCTGAATCCAAGTGTCTTGATATTCAGTGGAATTTGAGTTTGAAGACGCCAAGGGTCATGTAATAGAGCCAGATGATTTACACTGTTTATTGTTTGCTGTTCTTTGCAAACATTAGAAATGCTGTCTTGGTTGAGTTAAGCTTCATGTGGATGCTGGACATCCAGGTCTGAATGATATGGAGGCAGTGTTTCCTTCCCTTCTTAAATAGCCCTGGAGCAACCTACCTACATTTGGAAGAACTTTCAAAAATTCACAAAAATAACAGAATAAGACGGAATAATACTTAAACCACTGTATGCAAAAAATGACCAACCTTACCTTGTCCAACCTTCTTTTAATGCCTTAGTGCACAGCTGTAGAGAAAGTACATACAAGCAGATGAAAAACATAACCAAATAAATCTCAACCTTAAAACCTTTACATTTCAATATTGTCAGCTACATCTGAATTAAATTACATCAACATCGTTCAAGCAGGAGATAGGCGTTGTTTCCTCCTCAACCAAATTAAGGGAAGACATACTATTAACTTCAGCTACATCTATTTGGGGTAGCCGAATGATCTTGTGAGATGCTTGGTGGTTTGTAGACCACGCGTGTGCTGCAGCGCTGCTGACAAGCGCTTTTCATTTCGTTTTATTCCTTTCAGCTGATGCTGAGCAGTAGCCCTTTTGGCATTTTAATACTTGGAGCTCTGAAGCTGATCACTAGCTTCAGCGCTCATGTTTTAATCTTTGTTGTTCGCGCTAAGGCTGATAGCGCTTGCGTTCCTGTTGTGACGCTTATCTGCCTACCGCTACTCACCCGCTCCTGACCCCGGTCCGCCTCGGCTGTGTGCCGTTTGCTGCGGAGGGTCCCTGCAAGAGCGCCACTTCCGCTTTCTGGCACTTCCGCCCTGCCTCCAGACCGCGCAGGTGAGCGGTCTAGTGTCTCACGTTGGACGGCTTAAATGGTCATCTGGAGGAAGCGCAGCGGACGAGCGCAGCGGGAGCGCCGACTTCGCGCCGAAGTCGCGCATAAGTCAAGCCCGTCTGCGCCCGTCCGCAGCCGACCGAGGCCAGGGGCCAGGCATGCTGCTCAACGTCTGGTGTATACTTCTCAGGCCCTTCGTGCCCTTTCCTATCATGTTCTCCTTGCCCCCCACGCAATAGCTACCATCCGAGGCAATAACATACTATCCTCTCCCCCGCTTACAATTCCCTCCTCACCTTCCCTCCCCATTCCCTCACCTCCTTCTGTTGCACCTCGGTTGACCCCGCCTAGTCCTAGTGGTAGTGACCCCCTCACACTACTTTATCTTAATACTCGTTCACTCCCTAAACATCAGTTAGACATATTCCAACTCCTAGATGGAGGTTTTATCGACATCTTACTCCTCACGGAAACGTGGTTAAATGCCGACTCTTACCCTGACATCTTGGCCGCCATCCCTGCAGGCTACTATATTCTCCACTCTGATAGAAACCCTGGCAGACCTGGCGGCGGAGTCGCTGCTATCATTCGCTCTCACTTACAGTTCACTACCCTTTCCACCCCACCCATAGCTAATACGGACATCCTTACACTGAAATTTACCTCTCCCAATTCCTCATTTATCTGTATATTAGTTTACCGTCCCCCTGGCAACTCGCCTCTCTTCCCATCCTTATTCAGTAGTATGATCTCGCAAATTGCCATCAATTCCGCCCGGGTTTTGGTGGCGGGCGACTTCAACTACTGGCCCTCAGACCCCCAGGAATCCTCCCTCTCCCGTGAGTTCACCGACTCACTGCTTGGTTTAAATTTCTCCAAACACATCTTCGTGGCCACACACAACAAAGGCCACACATTAGATCAGATCTGGTCCACTAACCTCGACATTCCCTCTCCCTTGGTCTACCCTTGCCCCTGGTCTGATCACTTTTTTATTTCCTTTCCCTTGCATTTACTCTTGCCTACCCGTCCTCCGATCCCCCATAACCTTCAGGTTCGAAACTGGAAACATGCTGACATTCCCCATTTCCACTCTATTCTTGCTTCATCATCTCCCCCTGATTATCTTGACTTGGACTCCCAAGCTACCTCTCTTGATCAATGGCTGTCCTCTGCCTGCGATGTCGTTGCCCCCATCAAAACTGTTAAGTCCAAACGCCCCCACGACGCTCAGCGCTGGTTTACCTCCACTCTTAAGGCGGACAAACTCCGCCTTAGACAGGCTGAGCGCCGTTGGCGGCGGAACTATGACCCTCTACTCCAAGTCACGTACTCCGATTTATTAAAGGCTTATAAACGGTCGATCATCTCGGCCAAATTATCTTATTTTTCTCAGAAGGTCTTGACCTCGGCATCCAAGACCAAAGAAATTTTTTCTATTGTAGCCGAGCTCTCCCTTCCTGATCGGGTCACCCCTCAGCCCCTTCCCACACAAGCCTTGTGTAACTCTCTTAACTCTTTTTTTTCTGACAAAATTTCCGCAATTAAAAATAACATTCCCCTCTCTACTCTGCCCCATGACTCTGTTCTCCCTCCCCCGAATCCCCACTCGTTTTCTAAATTTCCCCCTATCTCCCTGGATACTTTTCTCTCATTGCTTCAGACGGTGAGCTCTGGCTCGCCTAACGATTGCTGCCCCACGTCCATCTTAAGAGCGGCTTTCGCGGCTTGCCCCGGTCCCCCTCTTGATCTCTTAAATCAATCTCTTTTGTCAGGCTCTGTCCCTAATGCTTTTAAAAGCGCTGTGGTGGTCCCCATTTTAAAAAAACCGGGTCTTGACCCCTCCACGTTAGCCAATTACCGCCCCATCTCCCTCCTTCCTTATTTAGGAAAGGTCTTAGAGACCTATGTCACCCGCTGCCTCAGTGCTTTTATCGAGGAAACTCATTTCCTCGACGACCGACAGGCTGGGTTTAGACCCGCCCACTCCACCGAGGCAGTTGTGGTGGCAGTCATGGACACACTGAAACAGGGAGCTGACAGGAATCTGTCCCAGGCCCTTGTACTTTTAGACCTCTCAGCCGCCTTCGACACGGTCGACCATGGTATCTTGGTCGACCGTGTCAGAAACGCTGGCATTTCTGGCTTGGCCCTGTCATGGGTGGCATCTTTTCTCCATTCTCGTTTTCAATCTGTCCGGCTTTCTTTCTTTTCTGCCCCTCTATTGTCTCTATCCTGTGGTGTCCCCCAGGGTTCTGCTTTATCCCCGCTTCTGTTTAACCTCTACATGCAGCCCCTTCTTGTCTCCCTTCGTCAGTTTTCACTTACCGCTTTTAACTATGCAGATGATCTGCAGCTTATTTTCCCTCTCAATCCTTCTCCCTCCTCTTGTTCTAATTTTCAAAATGCCATGCTCTTCATCTATGAGTGGATGAACCTTAGTCAACTTAAGCTCAACCCTAGTAAAACGGAGCTGGCGGTGACCGGTGGTCCTCTTACTCCCTGGTCTCCCAACTTCTGGCCTGTAGCTTTGGGTTCCCCTCCTTGTCCAGTGAACACAGTGAAGAGCTTGGGGGTGACTATTTCTAGTGACCTCTCAATGCGGCCTCACATCAACACCGTCACTTCGGCCTGTTTTTTCCACCTCCGCCGTATCGGGAAGATTCGCAGGTTTCTATCTCAAGAGGCCCTTATTCTTGTCATCCTGGCCTTCATCACCTCACGTCTAGACTATGCCAACTGTTTATACGTGGGGGTCCCTGCCTGCCATCTTTCCCGACTTCAACTGGTCCAGAATCAGGCAGCCAGACTAATTTTTCGGCAGCCTAAACATCAGCATGTCACCCCTTTGCTGAAAACTTTACACTGGATCCCTGTTGCACAGCGGTGTGTTTTCAAAATGGCCTGCATCATTTTCAAATCCCTGTTCTCATGCTCTCCTGCTTTCATTTCTTCTTGTTTACTTGCCTATGTCCCTTCCCGTCACCTCAGATCCTCGGCTCACAACCTCCTGATTACCCCTAGATTTAACCGCAAGAAACATGGAGGAGCTTGCTTCTCCTTCCTTGCTCCGGCTAACTGGAATTCCCTCCCTCTTGCTATTCGTCTGTCTACCGACTATCGTTGCTTTCGCAACTCTCTAAAAACGTACCTGTTTCGTTTGGCGCATGGCTAGCTGCCCGGCCCCTGAATGTTCTCCACCCACCCGGTCTTGAGCGCCAAGAAACCAATTGGTGTATGTGCGCGGTACCAAATCCTTTTTAATAATAATAATAATAATAATAATGCTAGACATTCATGATTTGAGTGGTGATGGACACAAACCCTTAGGAACTATCATTGAAATGGGCAAGCTGACACAAAAGGCATCGTGCGTGGGGTCACTGGAGTCAAAAGGCACATTTATGGGCACCCTGGCAGCCATGGCACAGAACAAGATTGTTGAACTGCATTCCAATGGTCATGGTTGTCCAGAGATCATGAAGTCACTGATTAAGACTGGTGCTTGTACTCTGTGGCACATATACCATCTATGATCCTTCCGGGGGGTAGCATGCGTGTGTTAGCATATGCAGATGACATTGCAGTTGTAACATCAGACCCGGACACTGCAGCCCCCGAGATTGAAGATATAACTAAAGAGTTTGGCCGGGTAGCAGGATACAAACTTAATATTTCAAAAACACAAATTGTATGTACGGCAGGATTATGCCCTAATGATAATCGAGTGACCCCAGAAGCCAAGTACCTTGGTATTAAAATTAGACTATCCCTTTATGATCTGGTCATGGTCAACTGGACTGATCTTATACGCTCAATAAAACAACAACTAGAAAAAATTGAATGTTTACACTTATCGATGGTGGGACGACGCAATGTTCTTAAAATGTCCATACTTCCTAAAGTGCTGTACTTCTTTAGGTCAGTTCCACTTGAGGTACCACCCTTGGAAGTGCGGAAACTTCAAGCAACGATTGAAAGATTCATATGGGGATGGAAATCCCCACGTCGGGCATCTAAATTCATGACACTTCTTATGTTGAGGGGAGGCTGGGCCGTTCCTAACTTTATATTATATTATTTGTCTTGTTTGTTACAGAACATAAAGTTTGCTGTAAATGGAAATGACCCACCTCAATTTGAGGACCCTGATATTTTTTACTTATTACTTGGCCCACAAGCACGACAGATGCTTCTTCGTTTTTACGAACCTAGTTATTACAAGAGAACGAAATTTAAGTTGGTGTACACTGCTTTTAAGGGTTGGCGCATGATTAGCAAAATTATGCAGTTACGTCGCATTAATTATCATACTCCTTGCGACTCCCCGGCATTACTACCATCTATATTTTGGGACTATAGAATGCAAATCTGGGGGGAAAAAGGCGTAAAAATGGTTGGATCATTGTTTAAAGATGGTGTAGTGCTATCTTTTCAAGAGCTTAAAGACACCTATGCAATCCAACAGAATGATTTCTTTAAGTACCTACAGTTACGAGATTTTATTTTTAAACATTTAAATTCAATATCTATTCTGCCTAACGGTCTATTGACAATACTTAAGAGACCGACACGGATCGGGATTATATATAATTATTTGCTTGAATTACATCATGATGACCTTGCACTGCAGGAGTCCAAATGGCTGGCGAGGCTTGCTACGAGTTCTGTACCCTTACAAGAGTCTATTAATATTGCGGACGATATTATGCTATCAGCGAATTTACGTGCTCAGCACTATAAAACTTTATTTCATCTTTACCACACTCCTGCAAAAATGGCAAAGTGGGGCAACAGCTACAATGGGAAGTGTTTTAGATGCCAAACTAATATGGCTGACATTGTTCATATATTTGTTGATTGTAATGTGTTAAACTCATTCTTCACATGCATTGTACAATTTCTTTCAAGTATGCTAAAAGCTGATGTCATAATTTCCAAGGAAATGATTATCTTTGGCCTATCTAGTGACTTAGATGTGTTTGTATCATATCGCAAGTATAGATACTTGCTATTTATGGCGACGGCAGTGGCTCGCCTCTGTATTGCCTCAATGTGGCTGAAACCGGAAGCTCCAGCTTATGAGATGTGGAGAGCGAAATTTTATAATGTGTTCTATCTGGAGTACAATCTATATTGCACTAAGTCAATTAAGGAAAAGCAAAGGGGGATTAAGGTCTGGCAGGCGATGATTGATCATATGGGGGTTGATGAGTGATGTCTGTATAAAGTTAGATCAAGGAAGGTTTTCACTGTAGCGTAACATTAACACTGTCTCATATTTCGTAATATTCATTTAATGTATTGTTTCTCATTTATTTATATAGGTTAAATGTTTTTTCTTTCTGGAAGTTTATAACTTCATAATTGTTTTATGAATGTGAAAAGATGTCGGTTTTGAACTGAATCAATAAAAAAAAAAAAAAAAAAAAAAAAAAAACCTTTACATTTCAATATTGTCAGCTACATCTGAATTAAATTACATCAACATCGTTCAAGCAGGAGATAGGCGTTGTTTCCTCCTCAACCAAATTAAGGGAAGACATACTATTAACTTCAGCTACATCTATTTGGGGTAGCCGAATGATCTTGTGAGATGCTAGACATTCATGATTTGAGTGGTGATGGACACAAACCCTTAGGAACTATCATTGAAATGGGCAAGCTGACACAAAAGGCATCGTGCGTGGGGTCACTGGAGTCAAAAGGCACATTTATGGGCACCCTGGCAGCCATGGCACAGAACAAGATTGTTGAACTGCATTCCAATGGTCATGGTTGTCCAGAGATCATGAAGTCACTGATTAAGACTGGTGCTTGTACTCTGTGGCGCTAAGGCAGGGGTCCCCAAACCGGTCCTGGGGCCGGATCCATGCCAGATTTTTCAAAAAACTACATGTATCTCAATGGGGATATCCCAAAAATCTGGCATGGATCCGGCCCCCCAGGACCGGTTTGGGGACCCCTGCGCTAAGGGGTACACACCATGGAGACATAAGCACCATTGGCTACTGAGGATGCTGCCCCTGGTGGGCATTAGAGTTTCTTGCTGCAAACCCTTTATTTGGTGGTCATTGATGGCTGTGAAGCTCTAGCACTCAGTCAGAAGGCCCACAGCCGTATGATCACTTCTACACATGGGCAAATAGGTGACCATAAAATATATTGATGACACTGTCTTAATAACACATGCACAACAGCAAGCACATTCTTGATACATGAAGTGAGACAAACCTCTGTTAATTGCTGGTCTGTGTATCCCAGCCACGCGCATGATGTGGTGTATGCTGGATATCCTTGCTTTAACATCTGCTCCTCTGTTAATGTAAAACACCATGCACACAGTAAGGTATTTCATTTTCCACAATATCATCACTTTTCGCACAAAAGACATTGTTTTACATTTGCACAAGTGATTTTTAGAGCAGAGTGAATCTTCTTTGAAAACAGATTTCACAAGAATTGCCACATCCTACAAATGGCTTTGCCATCTGGCAAATGCCAGGTAGAGACTGGCTAGAATTGATTGTTCATCTGTTGCTTCACTGGTTGCAGCATTTGGGTGGATTTTCTGTACTTCCTTCTCAACCCCCATCTAGTCCTTAGCTGAGGAACTTGCTGGGTGGAAAAAAACTTCATTTTGTCCGCCAAATGATATAAAAGTTGCAGAGGAAGTGTTTAGCAAGAATGTTAGGTGTGTGGGGTGTTCTCACATTTCTTCCCAGAGAGATCACATATTTCTTCACAGAGGAGATCAACTGGGGTTTCTTCAATCAGCTGAGCCTTTACCTAATGATACCTGACCCCGGGTGTCCTCTGTCGCCTCTAATTTCCACACTGGCTATGAAAACGATTGCAAGTGTGATGAGTGCTAGGGGGCAACACAAAATGTGTGGTGATGCATTCTATCTTCCTGTTTGCAGATAACACCTGGATATTTGTGAAGGGTGTGAAAACCTAAAACCGACAGCAGCTAAACTGGAGGTACTTGGTGGGGTGTCACGGTTTAAGGTAACATGGGCCAAATGGTTCATTTTCTCTAATCTGCCAGGGCCTACAAAAAGGCAAGGAACACTCTGCTCATCAAGTCATTAAATGGGAACTGCAAACATTGAAGAATCGGAGAATCAGAATCTTTCATTCAGAAAGGACCATTATAAATGGTAATATTAAAGTTGCAATTTCAGCTCTCTGAGGCTGTGTAGAATTTCACTGTCAATGATTTGAAGACTAGCTCTGGCAAAGATGGCAATGTTAGCAAACCCAATATACCCTTTTGCTAATCTCCTGGTGTAATTTCCCAAAATGCTTTTTATTGAGTTGCACTATGGAGCATGCTGAATGCCGATCACTAAGGGAATTGGCAATGAAACTTGGCATTTGGCTAGGCCCTGTGTCCAATCTGCCATAAGAAGACAACCCCTGCTGTGCTGTGCATGGCCAAAGGTCATAGGCCTTTGGGGTCCCCCATATTAGTCAGGGTTTCAGGGGATACTAAACCTGATCTGTTATGACTCTTTTCAATCTTTTTTCAGGACTCACGACCCCGCCCCAGAGTCCTGTAATGGGGCCTCAACATTTTTCTTAAATTTAGGCAAATCAAAAACCTTTGGTTCCTGGAATCCAAATACATATTTGTTTCTCGGAGTAGCAATCACCACTATGTAGTTATAGTTAGGTCAGAATTTCTGTAAAAAAATGTTTTTTTGTTTCACAGATTTTTGGCACTGCTTGTCAAATCTACATGATTTATTTTTTAAAGTTACTCCACCTAGGGTCTTTCATGGATCCATCATGTGAATTCAACAAGCGGGAGCCAAAAAACAGTGGGGTTTCAAAAAGTTGATTTCTGATGTTAATTCCCATAGGAATCTTTGCTTTCTGATGCAGGAAAATGGCTGAACTGAATTACACCGAATTTGGCAGAAAGGTAGAAATGTGATTTGGTGTAAAACTTTTCTGCCCTTTTTGAGAAATTAACATTTAATGAGGGTCTTGGGTTGGACATGAGGGGATAATGTTCCGAAAAAGTTAGGTATATCTAGATAATTGGTCTTGTGTGAGTTCTACACTACAAATTTATTTTAAAGATTGGGCATCCTGGTTGACTAGGGAGCTCTCTACTGATGGCCATTTTGGTATTGCAGTACTGAGCAAACTGACTGAGTGGTCGCAACTGTGAAAAAAATGTTTTGCACTGTCATTACAGGACTCGGACCACTTTATCCTGAAAGACAGTTGGAAAAAAGCCATAGCGTGGCAGGGTAAGGACACCCTTACCCCCAAGTACTTGTTGGCGGGATGGATTCTAGAAGTCCCCCCCAAAGAGATTAAAATTACCTCTTTTTTTGAGGGGCCTGGGTACTGTTGTACAATTGCAGGACCCACCCCGGCCTGAAAAGTATTGTGGTACTCCTGTGGGACACGCTGTTCAAGCTTCGCCCCATGGTAGCATGGCACCTTGCAAGCTTCCCAGAGGAAGCTTGCACGTACCACAGTACTGTGGGGTTGAAGCCTCTGTGTAGGGCATCACAGGAGAACTGCAGATTCTGGAGGCCAATGGCTGAGTACAACATGGGCAGTGGCTGTAGGTTGTCCAAGGATGTTGGGTGTATGCTGAAATTTGAAGATGATTAAAAGAAAAAAAGATATTCACGGGAAAAAAGGTTAAAGTGATGTTCTAGTTAAGTCTGGTAATAAGATCTTAGCTTACGTAAAAAAAAAAAGATAATTACAAAAACAAAAACATGGTTAAAAGTGATGTTACAGTTAGGTGGTGAAATGAGATCTAAATTATTTTTTAAAACCGCAAAACACACTGACAATCCCTAGTCCTGGGTTACTGAGCGATCTGTAACTGTCACCTCTGCCATGCACTGATTATGACCACACATGTTACATCGCTCATGAGATGTTAAATTACATCACTGATAACATTATGTAGTCATTGTGACACCATCCTATAGGGTTTGGGGACTTGGGGACGAATTCAAAATATTACACTTGTGGCCAATATTCGATCACCAATCACATGATGATGGACATAGCAATGATAATAAGCAGGATACATAGCATATCTGTCAAGTCACCTTGACATTTGGGGGATATAACCCTTTTTAACTGGTACTCACCCACCTAACACACAAAATGAGAGTTTAATGTGGTCACCCCTTTTTCACTCTTGAATACCCTCTAAAAACGAGTTTGTGCACTATTTACCTTAACATGATCACTTCTTACAGACTTCAAACAACAGGTTGACAGGTATGTATTTCCCACTGATAGCACATCTTTTGCCAGGCCCTATGGACAACTGTTCACAGTTTGCTAAAATACACTACACACATTCCTGAGGTATGTGCAATGGCATACAACCTTACAGACTTGCTTATAACCTCATTAAAAGTTAAACCACTATAAAGTGGCTCAGCCCAACATTGTACTCTATTGAACAATCCGCAATGCCTCAAAATCTTCAGCAAAGTTCTTAAACTCGTCCTCATTATGTACAATTTGTCTATAGCGCTGTATTACAACTGTTTAACATGGGTATGTGCCCTGGAGAAAAATGTATTGTCAGCAGAAGCTTTGGACTTTCTCACTGCAAAAGGCTTTGGTTTTAAGCCATAATCTAATTTGTGTTATACATTTCCAGCCCACAACAGGTGAACTCAACCTTTGCCTTTCCTAACATTGAGTACTACTTCACACTTTAGTGACTTGTAAATGGTGCACCATTTATCTTTCAACATGTACAACTATACGTGACTTAATGGGTTATGTTGTTTTCATGCTATTTAGCTACATGTGCACACACAGTAACTCTATGCTGCATATTACTATAGTGTCATTAGTGATGTCATTTAACATGTGATATGTCAGCATGTAATATGTGAGCACTGCATGGCAGGGGTGCAAGATACTGTTAACTTAGTAAACTTGTGAATTTCAGTGTTTTTGGGGGGTTTTAAATATTCGTTTTTAGCTCATTTCACATTCCAACGATAACGCCACTGGTAAGTGAATGTTAGGTCTGTGTTTCCATTGGAAATGCCTTTTCGGTTTGCTAATAACGCTGGCACTGTTTGATGAATCTTCACAAAACTTTCCGTAAAATGGCTCTTTTTTAGTTAGCTCGTTCCCGGAATGTTTTGGGGTGATCTGTCAAGCAGGGGTTAAGAAAAAGGGGGAGATCTCAGAACGCAAAATCTCCATGCATTTTCCATAGACTTTTTTTGGAACGCAATACAGCAAAAAAAACTGCTTAACGGAATTACACCAAATTTGGTAGGAAGCTAGATCTCGGTCCAGAAAGCATGCTTTTTGTGATTTGGTGTAAATGCATTCATAAATTTTTGAGAAATTAAGGCACAAAAATATTTCTATATATGGCCAATTGGGTTTGAGGGACTTTTGCAAGAGTCCTGCTAACACAACTTCAAAAAGTAGATTTTTCTAATTGGCCGATTGGGCTTTTTTTCCCCCTTGTGCCAACCTCGCTCCTTAAGGGAGCGAGTGCCCTGATAGGCTGTCTGCAACATTAACAAAAATGTTGTGGCGTCTACTACAGGACTTGGGTACTTAGTCCCCTGACCTGAAAATGAGTTAAAAAAAAGATATAATGAGGCAGGGAGGGATACCCTGCCCCCTTAGCCCTTGTGGGTTTGTACCCAAGGTACCCAGTTGGGGCCCGAATAATTATTTACTTTTCTGTAATCCCACGAATAAAAACCACAAAATGGCAGCTGCCATTTTGTTATAAAATTAATATGACCCACTCTGTGGGCCACAGTCTGGGGCGTCAATATATTCTAAATACTGGGGGCTGGAAGGGCCTCCCCCCGAGCTGATTTTGGCCCATGGCACCCCATCACCTGGGACCTGCAAACTTTTGAAAAAGAGGAAGGGGCGCGAGGCCCACCTCCCCGAGGCTCATAAGGCCCAGGGACCCCATTCCTCGAAGCTATGGTAAAATTAAAGGGGAAGGGAAACCCAGTCCCGCTCCCTGAGCCTTCTCATGTCCCTGGAACCAGATCCACTGGGGCTGTGGTTACATTTAAGGGAGGAGGCACACAGCCCCCTCCCTGAGCCTGCTCAGGCCCCACCAACCCCATCTCCTGGCCCAAATGTATTTTAAAAGGGGAGGGGGACTGTGCACCCACTTCCCTGTGTCTAAATTGGCCTAAGGAGCTTTTTTCACAGTGATCCGGGGAGCCCTCCTCTGAGACATTGTGTTTCCCTGCCTGAAATATCCTGGGCAGAAAACATAAAATGTTGCTCCTACCCAGGCATGAGTAAAGGAAAGGTGCTAGCTGGAGGGTTGGTTAGGGCTGTGGGGGCCTTGGGGCTCACAGCCCCCAACAGTATCAGCAGTGTGGGTACCCCGGGTTGGCACCCACCAAAAATTTGAAAAAAGGGCTGGCCCCTACCAAGTTAGAACCACGGGGGCCTGGGGCTCCCGTCACAACACCCCAAAAAAGTGTGCTTGTGTGTGCCCTGGGTGGACACTGGAATACCCACTTAAGAAAATAAATGCAGGCTCCCAATTATGGGTGCTAGCTAGGGAGCAGGATGGGGCTACTGGGCCGCAGGACCGAGGGCTACCACTGCGGCCATGAAACAATAAATATAATGTGGGTGTCTAGGGTGGGCACCAGGACACCAACAGCAATAGGCAGAAGCTGCCCAGTTATTATTCACTGCTTCTTGAAGGAGCACCCCACAATGCCCTGCAAGGTCAATTTACATGTTTTAAAGGTGGTTCATGTCATTAGAAGGAGTAGTGGCTCCACCAAGCATTTTCATAATGTTGGGGGAGGGGTTGCAGGGAGTGTGGCAGCCCCCATTAAAATTAAAAAAACAGTAAGGCTCCTAGGTCATTAAATCAATGGCTCCATTAGATCTTAGAAAAACCAAAGGGGGTGATGGACGGAGTGTTGAACATTGCAAGCACTCACCCCCAGTCAACTGATCTGGGTTTAATCCATCATTGTTCTTTAGCTCACTCCGCCACCCTAGTTCAGACATGGCCATATGCAAATCAGTCTGACCCTGTGCCTCATGGGAACAGTCCAGTCCAAACAGCCATTAGATCTTACCATTTTTTTAAACACTCTTAGCTGGAGCTCTATCCTCTTCAGCTAGAGTGCAAGGCCTTCTTGTGGTTGTTTTTATGATTGCATTTTGTAGGCTGAAAATATAAAAAGACTCAGAAATATGTTGATATTATATTTGAAAAAATAACATGTCTGAGCCATTCTTATAATGTTTTTAAGCCCCCAAATGCGATCATAAAAATAATGTTAAAAGAAAGACTCCGAGACATGTTGATTTAAAAAAAATTAAAACTGTTTTAACTATTTTAATAATAAGCACTGTTATAAAACATTGCATTATGTTAATTACTCAGATATCGGGCTGTACCTGCGATTCGAGACCTGGGACGGCTGGTGGGGCAGACTCCGGGACCCCCTGGGGTCGGAGAGTGAAGCTGACCGGGAGCCCGGAACACACGGGACGATTGCAGAAAGGCAGGGCGCCCCTGCGACCGCTGGATTTTGAAGGGGTCTGCAGTTGGGGAGGTATCGCGGAGACCGCTTGAGTGGAGCTGAATGAGAGGGGACGGCTGGGACAGCTTCACGTCAATACAGGGGACAGCTGCCTTGCTAGCACGAAGTGCGGTCAGAGATTGGTGACACTCTACTGGCATTGGTTGGAAGGGCGCTCCTTGCTGCCTGAACACGGAGAGCCGGAGCAGAGGTCGTCATCGGGCGGTGCTGTGGGTGGAGCGGCTGGCAAGATGATGCCGGGAGCGATGGGAGGAGATGGGGCGACGCAGAGTACTGCCCCGGATGGTGGAGAGGTGATGGAGAGCTCGGAGACTGAAAGGAGGTTGAATAAACGTCTGGATCAGATCCTAGAGGCCATCACGACGACCAAGGACTCTCTACATAACGATATCACGCAGGTTGCTACGGCGCTGGGCCTCCTGAAGGCTGACCACTCGAAGTTGGTGGACAGGGTGAAGGACACTGAACTGCTCGTGCAAGATCTGAAACCGGCAGTGGTGACAGTTGAACGAAAGTTGGAGGGCGCTCTACAACGGTTGACGGCGCTCGAGAAAAGAACGGAGGATGCCGAAAGTAGGAATAGGCGCAATAATGTGAGGGTGGTTGGCCTGCCGGAGAAAATTGAAGGGACAGATATGATTGCCTACTTGGAGAACTGGTTCAGGACGCAGGTGGCACCGGAGGGGTTGTCCCCCTTCTTCACGCTAGAGAGGGCGCACAGGGTACCGGCCACGCCGCCTTTGCTGGGGCGCCCACCCAGACCTGTGGTGGCACGTGTCCTTCATTACAAAGACAGAGATCTGTTGATTCAAAATGCGCGCTCCGTGGGGCCCTTCACAGTGGAGAACAGTTCGGTCACACTCTTCCCGGACTATACCCAGGATATCCAATGTCGTAGGGCTTCATTCCTAGCGGTCAAAAAGGAACTCAGAACTGAGGGGATTCAGTACTCATTGCTGTTTCCGGCCAAATTGCGGATCATCTTAGATGGCACAACACAGTTTTTTATGACACCTGAGGAGGCTTGGACTTGGCTGGAGTCCTACAGAGTGGGAACGGATCGCAGAAACAAGGCTGAGTATGAGCGACCTAAGCTGGCGAGGGTGCGCCAGTCCCAATGTATCCGCAAACGTCACAAAACTCAACAGGCCCTGCTGCTCGCGCAACTGGCGGCGGACAAACAGGGGGCCCTGGCGGCAACGGCGGCGATTACGGGGTCGCAGAAAGAGGATTTGGTTGGAGGATCGGCGTCGGACGACGACAAGAGACACTCTGGGACTGAAATTTCGGATGTGGATAGTAATGTTGGTCCGGAGGTGACTCCTCGTTCGGCGGACGATCTGTGACTGGCATGACCTCCGGACTGGAGTGTGGACTACGGACAATGTTGGTGAGGCAGGGGTACATGGTAACCTTTGGGAGAATGGTAGCTGTATCAGGCAACAGGGGGGGGATCAGGGGGCGGGGAGCTGGGGCGAGGGCGGCCGCTTGTCGGGGCACAACCACGTTCCTATTGCCCTTAAGGCACCCTGCAGTGACTACTGCAGGATAGACTTGTTTATTTGGGGTGTGTAGTTTGGATGGGGACTGATGCGCAGTTGTTAGTTCCTGTTCTGGGGGAATGGGCGTTGGGGGTTCTGAGGGGAGTTTGGGGGGTGGGTACTTCTGCTGCTGGTGTGGGCTGGCGCGGTGTGAAGGGAGTGATGCAACGGAAGGGTAGCGATGGGGACTATACCTGAGCTGAAGTGCGTCACATGGAACGTACGACGACTGCACACAATGTCCCGACGTTACAAAGTACATGCATACCTGGTACGACGAGGGATTCAGATAGAGATGCTCCAAGAGACTCATCTTACCAAGCTGGAGTGTGCGGCGCTACAGAAGCGCTGGAGGGGGCAGGTGTTTGGCACAGCGTACTCTGCATTTGCAAGGGGGGTACTGATATGGGTGAGGGCAGGGATTCCCTTTCAGGTAACGAGTCAGGTGATTGATCCAGATGGTAGATATGTGGGGGTAGCGGGGAGGCTGTATGGCCGGGAGGTGGCGCTTTGTTGCATCTATGCCCCGAACACAGATCAACCCAGCTTCTTTGGCACCATCTCAGGACTCTTAGCGCATTATCTGGCTGGGCCGATAATACTGGGAGGCGATTTTAATTCCATTACTGATGTCGCCTTGGACAGATCCCATCCGCCACTGACTGAGTCTCCGGTGCGTAGGGTAGCGAAACAGAGGAGGGACTGGCAGAATGAGTGGGGGCTGCTAGATGTGTGGCGAGGGCAGCATCCTGAGGATAGGGATTACTCCTTCTTTTCGGCAATCCATGAGCTGCATGTCAGGATTGATACGATTCTTTGTGACCCCACCACTGCTACCATGGCGAATCACACTGAGTACCTAGCTAGGACCATCTCAGATCACTATCCCCAGCTGCTTTCCCTCCAATGGCAACGAGTGAGGACAGCGATTCCTAATTGGAGATTGAACCCGGACACGCTAGAGGATCAGGTCTTTCACGCTGAGGTCCGGGAGGGAGTGGAGTCATACTTTGAGGTTAATAAGGGAACGGCCCCCACTAGGGGGCTTGAGTGGGACGCATTTAAGGTGGTGGTGAGAGGCTTGTGTATTGGTAAACATTCTGGGGAACGGAAGATGGTGCTGGAAGAGGTCAGGAAGGCGGAGGAGGCACTGAGAGAGCTAGAGAAGCGGAGACCGGAGCAGGGAGAGCTGCAGACACAGCTTTTGGAGGCTAAGGAACTGGTAGCGTCGGAGACCGAAAGGTTACGATGTTATGATTACAAGCAGTATACGGCGAAGGTCCATGCAGAGGGCAATAAGGTCGGCACACTGCTGGCGAGAATGGCGAACCCGGAGCCTAGGGGGAGTTCGATATTTAGTGTGAAGATGGAGTTGGGGGATATAGTCTACTCCCAGTCGGCGATCCTATCAAGTTTTATGAGTATTACGCAACCTTATACCAGAGTCGGTTAGAGACAGGGGATGGAGACTTGTCCGATTATATGGCGGAGATCACTCTCCCGCAGCTGGAGGAGGAGGAGGCTAGGGTCCTGGACGCTGCGATCACATTAGCTGAGGTTAAACATATGGCGCGGAAAAAGACACCTGGGGTAGACGGCCTCCCGGTGGAATTTTATGCTAAATACATTGACTTATTGGCGCCCCAGTTGTTGGAAGTCTATAACGAGGCGTTGAAACAGGGCCGCCTACCCAGTTCGATGAGGGAAGCTCTGGTTGTGCCCCTACTTAAACCTGGGAAAGATAGCACAGATGTGACCTCCTATAGACCACTGTCTATGTTGACAGTGGACTATAAAATTCTGAGTCGCATCCTGGCCACTAGATTGCTGCCGCACATGACGACGTTGATCCATGAGGATCAGGCTGGCTTTATCCCTACCCGGAATACCTCGACTAACATCCGCTGCCTGGTTCGAGTTTTGGGGAGCGAGCTGGACCAGGGCGGCTGGCCTGCAGTGTTATCTATTGACATAGAAAAAGCATTTGATAGTTTGGAGTGGGATTATCTGGATGAGGTGTTGAAGAGGTTTGGCCTAGGGACCAGGTTCAGGCGCTGGACGAGAGTCTTGTACTCTTCGGCTACTGCCAGGGTGCGGCTGGGCTCGGTGATATCGTCCGCATATCCGGTACAGAGAGGCACACAGCAAGGATGCTCGCTGTCACCTCTATTATTCGCTTTGGCGATAGAACCCCTGGCGGTACGCCCGAGGTCAGGGACGGTGTACGGTGGGGTTGTCTGCCGGGGTGAGCAGCATTATATCTCGCTCTACGCGGATGATCTACGGATGTTCCTGGAGGATACAGCTGAAGCGCTGAGGGGGGGCGATGAATGCGCTTATCGAGTTTGGAGCCCTGTCGGGTCTCAGAGTAAACTGGCGTAAGACTTGTCTCTTTCCATTGAGGGCGGGGACACCTCAGCCGCCGTTGCCTGAGGATGTGGTTTGGGAGGACTCCTGTTTCACGTACCTGGGAGTGAGGATCTACCATAGTGCTGAAGATTTGCCGGAAGGGAACATAGGTCGTGTGTGAGAGCCTTGAGGGGTTTGGTGGCATTTTGGGCCACGCTCCCGCTATCGGTGGTTGGAAGAGTGGCGCTGCTCAAAATGGTGGCCTTGCCGCGCCTCCTGTACTATTTCAGAACCTTACCGCTATGGATCCCGCCTACGTTCTTTAAGGACCTGCGGACCCTCACCATTGGGTTCCTCTGGGGGAACGGAAGGAGACTGGTGGCGTTGGATACGCTGCGACGGCCGAAACTCGAGGGGGGAATGGCGGTGCCAGATTTCGAATTGTATTATTTGGCGGCGCAGTTACAGATCCTTACGCAACACGCGGCTAGGGAATTTCGGGGACCTGACTTGCACCGAGGGGGGGGGATCCCGAGACATGTATTGTCCTACATCATTATGCACCAACAGCTTGATGTACGGGATCTGACGCTCGAGGAAAAAACGTTGCGGCTATGCTGGAATAGAAGTCGGAAGCGAGCGGGAGTGGTACACCTGTATGCCCCGGAAATACCTCTGGGCATGTTAACAGCGCTACCGCATGGAGCAGACTGGTCCCCCCTCATGGAATGGGAGGAGATGGGGCTCCACGTGGAAGGTGATCTGTATGCCGACGGAGTAATGCTGCCCTTCCAAGCGGTGCAAGACCAGTTTGGAATACCGGCTGGGCACTTCCTCTTGTATATGGCCGTCACAGCAGCAGGAAAGAAGCACTGGGGAGAAGGGCAGTTGGAGCCAACGACTACGATGGCGTGCCAATATGTTGTGATGTCCGCGGGGTCGGTCAAGGCCGTTACATGTTTGCACTCACAAATGCTCCACGAAGGACTGACACCCCTTACCGGGTTGAAACTGAAATGGGAGGAGAGTGTGGGGAAACCCATACCGTATGAAACGTGGGGTCAGCTCTTGAGGAGGGCGGGGAAGGGCTGTAGAAATGCCCGCTTTCAACAAGTGCACTTCTTTGTAGTCCATAGGGCCTATTTAACCCCGGGCAAGATACGGAGGCATTTCCATGTCGAGGGGGCAGCCTGCCCGAGGTGCTTCCTCCCGGGGGCGGAGCTAGACCACATGCTTTGGGATTGCCCGAAACTGGGATTGTATTGGACGGAAGTGGGAGAGCTCTTGAATGAGGTGACGGAGAGGCAGGTGACCTTCGACAAGGCAGCCTGCCTACTGCTATGGTTCCCCCACACGAAGAACACAAAGGTTACCAGCAAATTTGTGGATCTAGGTCTTATTTTAGCTCAGAGGGAGATCACCTGGCGCTGGAAGTCGACGGAGGGCCCATCCAGTAGGCGTTGGGCGGTAGAATTGAGCAAGTGGGCCAGAAGTGAAAGTATGATCCGGCTTCGACAGGCAACGCGCACAGCTGATGAGAGAGGATTGGAGGTGGCACAGGCGTGGGAGAGCTTGGTGCAGGCGCTGACTGAGTACCTGGAACAGGAGGGGGACCAAACAGAATGAGGCCGACAGTGAGTTCCCAGGTGACGCAAGATTGTGTGAGTGTTGATCCCTTGGCTCCTGAGTGACAGAGCATAATCCTGCAGTTGGCCCACACCAGTGACAGTTCAGGGAGTGGGTGGAGGGTGGGGGGTTAGGGGGCCCGAGGGAGGCATGAGGATGTGTACTGTATGAGTAATCAGAAGATTGTGGCAGATGGGTGGGTTTCTTAGTTCAGTTTACTTGGATAGAATGAGGGCGTTGGCCTAGCTCATTATTCCTCAAGGCTAACCGGGAGGGATAGTTGTTGGTTGGGGATTTTGGGGGGGGGGGGGAAGGTTAGAAAAAAGCAGATTCATTCGACAAGCCCGCATGTACTGGAGTCGAGTAAATGTTCACACTGTTGTCTTATCACCTGACTTGCTCCCGGATCCTTAGCTCTCGCCGCCCTGCCTCCGGGATGTGGGCTAAATGGCTGTGTGATGTTGTGGTAACCATAGGGGGAAGGTGATAGGCAGAGACGGGCTGGATTGTACAAATGGCCGTACATTTCTGATTCTGCAATAAAAATTGAATAAAAAAAAAAAAATGTTAATTACTCAAATATACAATTGATTAAAATGATTGGTGATTTTTAAGAGTAAGATGATAGCTCTGCTTTATAGATTGTGATATGCTCACCACTTGATAAAACCAGTAGACCCACGTAATTTATTCTGGTGCTGTGACTCTTTGACAACGTCAGTAAGTCTGCCCCAGTGGGGCCGGGAGCAGGAAGACCAGCAGCATGCTTGCCTGCCAGAAGGCTGTGTGCTGATGGAGATTAGCCAATTGTACGGGGTTGGGTGCAGGGCCTAGGTGCAAGCCAGACCTTGCACCAAACCTGATGCTGCTCACAACTGAAGGCTGTGTGCAGCGGGGGAAGGGCGCTCGTAGGGGGTTGGATGCAGAACCTGGCCTTTGGTCAGGCCGGTCAGCCAACCCAATGGGGGTGTGGCTGTCCGTGGGCAGTTTGACACAGGGCCTGGTCGTACATATGGTGGAAGGCCATATGCGGCATGAGGTTGTTTCCTTGTGAGTGAAGACCATGCACTGCGGCAACTTGCTGGCCCACAGGATGTGGCCGCAAGACAGGCTCTGGAGCCAACCCACGCTGCGCACATCTGAATTAATTGTGTGATGTGGGGTTGCCTGTCTGTGAAGTGTTGGATGCAGGGCCTGGCTGCAGACCAGGCACTTCAGCCAACCCCATGCTGCACACAACTGAAATTTGAGTGAGAACGTAACATTTTAAACAAAAAAAAACCACAATTTATTTTGTTGTTATTCAAGTGGGGTGTGCACCTCCACCTCAACGCTACATGGGGAGACCGTATTGAGCGCCACAATAGGGTCGCGACTCCATCCACGTGGGAAATAAAATGATTTTGCCATTCTAGAACTCATAAAGGATCTCTAAGACACCCCTACAATACACCCATGGGGGCGAAAGTATTTCTATCCTGACCCCTTCTATGCTTTCCCCCGGGACTGGCTCAGCTTCATAAAATGGCGGCACAACATTTTCCACAGCTTATGGCCGGCCAATTAAAGCACTCCTCCTGCCGTGTGGGTACGCGTAGCACCACGTCGGGGCAACGGATCTTCTGTGTCCCTCTATATACAAATTTGCATTTATTTTGATAAATTCACAACTACTGAGCGGATTTACACCAAATCACAAAAAGGCACTTCCCTGGACCAACATCTACCTTTCTGCCAAATTTGGTGTACTTCGGTTAAACAGTTCGGGCTGTAGCCATGTCTGAAGTTCCTAATAACGGGGAAATTCATTTTGGAACCCCCCCATTTTTCTCCGCCCCCACTTGACAGATCACCCCAAAACTTTCACTACAACAGCCGAAGTGAATGGCAAACTAGTTTTACATTTTTTTGCAAGGATTCATCAAACTAAGCTAACATAATTGGCAAATGCAAAAAATTTTCTTCCTATGGAAACTACATCCTAACTATAACTACCTACTGGTGACTGGCAGTCGGGAATATAGTGAAAACAAACAAAGGTTACATTGACCGTTCTGCTCCCTGTGGACTCGGCCGCTCCCCACGCTGCTCCCTGACTCGCCTTGCTTCCCTGCTGGGTATCGTTACGCAGCTCGCTTTGGCCGCCACTACATTGCTGCTTGAAACTGCCTTGATTTATCTGCATCGCGCTAATCCGTATACTATTGATTATTTACATTTACTGTTTTGCATTCATTTAAATATTCTGCGCCGCTCCGCTGCTTGCCCTGGCCGCTGCTGCCTGCCTGGCATCACATTTCCTTTTGCCGCTTTGCGCTGCGTGTCACTGAGGTTACTATCGATTTCTGCAGGTACAGTGCAGCTGATCGATCCTGTGAGACCGTCGGCCATTTTGTTGTTGTTGTTGTTGGTCGCCCTGCCCTAGTCTCCACCCCGCTCCCGCCTTCCCAGCTGACCCGCCCTCGCCCCTCCCCCCCCTCACCACCATATATGACAGGAGCTGTCGCGCGCAGCATTCACGCGCAGCGACCGCGCCCCATTCGCGCCGAAGGTGCGCCAAAGGTAAGCCCGTCTACGCCCGTCCGCGCCTGGACCGCGCCCAGCGCCAGAGCCCCTGGTCCTCGCAATGCCCAGCCCTCCCGCATTACTTACGACGCCTCCACCCTCCTAGCCCTTAACCCCGGCCGACTCCCCAACTGCGTCCAAGCCGCTCCCGGACACATCCATGGACCCTTCTCCTGCTACTCCTGCAAGTTCGACGGCACCAAGAACAACTCCTCATCTACGAATACACAACAGATATCTGACCCCAACCACCTACAATGCATCCTGCTCAACACCCGCTCGGTCCATAGGCACACCATCGACCTCTGGAATCTACTAGACACCATATCTCCGGACGTCGCCTTCCTAACAGAAACATGGATGAACGCCACATCAGCCCCAGACATCACCATTGCCATCCCGGAAGGCTATAAGATCGTTCGCAAGGACCGTACCGGCCAAACAGGAGGAGGCATCGCTATCGTCCATAAGAAATCCATCCGCATCTCAACCAGCTCAGACGTCAATCTCGCCAACACCGAACACCTTCACTTCCAGATCCACATCGACCCCAAGACCACACTCAGAGGCACCCTCCTTTACAGGCCACCAGGACCCCGCGCACAATTTAGTGAAGACATCACGGACTTCATCACTCCACACGCGCTCCCCTCCGAGGATTACATCCTTCTGGGAGACCTCAACTTTCACCTTGAAAAGAACAACGACCGCAACACCACCACCCTTTTGGACAACCTCGCCAACCTCGGACTTAAACAACTGGTCACTACCCCCACCCACATCGCAGGTCACACACTCGACCCTATCTTCACCTCCAGCAAACATGTCTCCTTCAGCCACACCACAGCTCTCCTTTGGACTGACCACAGCTGTGTTCACTTTACCTACAACAAGCCCACATCCAACAACCACCCCCAACCCACTCTGCAAAGAAACTGGAACAAAATCACCATCGACCAGATCTCCTCATCGCTTCTTCAAAACCCCCCTGCCCACTCCCCAAACCCAGACCAAGCAGCCACCAACCTCACCCAATGGTTATCCAACAGCGCCGACATCCTAGCACCACTGAAAAAACGACAAATCAAACTAGGCAGCAAGAAGGCCTCCTGGTTCAACGATGATCTTAAGAAATCCAAGAAACTCTGTCGCTCCCTTGAGAAGGCCTGGAAAAAAGACCCAACCACCAGCACCAAGGACGCCTTCAAAAACGCCACCCGCATACACCACCAACTGATCCGGAATGCCAAGAAAGCCGCTTTCAAGGACCGACTAGATAACAACGCCCACAACAGCAAGGAACTATTCAACATCGTCAAGGAATTTACCAACCCCTCGGCCAACTCCAACGACATCACCCGCTCTCAAGCCCTATGCGACTCCCTAGCCTCATTCTTCCACAACAAAATTGCAGACATCCACAACAGCTTCGACAACCGACCCGAAGACCAACCCACCCAACCCCCTGCAGAACCCCCACCCCCCCTGAACATCCTCAATGACTGGAAGCCAATCTCCACTGAGGACACCATCCGCCTGATGAACTCTATCCACTCAGGATCCCCCACAGACCCATGCCCTCACCACATCTTCAACAAAGCAGACTCCATTATAGCACTGCACCTCCGAGACGTCATCAACTGCTCCCTCAACTCCGCAACCTTCCCGGAAAGCTGGAAACATGCCGAACTCAGCGCCCTCCTGAAGAAACCCACAGCTGACCCCACCGAACTCAAAAACTACCGCCCTATCTCACTCCTTCCATTCCCGGCCAAAGTCATTGAGAAAGCGGTCAACAACCAGCTCGCCGCATTCCTCGAAACCAACAAATCCTTCGACTCCTCACAATCCGGCTTCCGAGCTAAGCACAGCACTGAAACCGCCCTCATCGCAGCAACAGACGACATTCGAACTCTACTGGACAATGGAGACACAGTCGCCCTCATCCTCCTCGACCTCTCCGCAGCCTTCGACACGGTCTGTCAAAGCACCCTTTTACAACGCCTCAGAAACGTCGGAATCCAAGGAAAAGCACTGGAATGGATCACCTCGTTCCTCACCGGAAGAACCCAGAGAGTCCGCCTTCCACCATTCAAGTCAGAGGCCACTGAAGTCATCTGCGGCGTACCACAAGGATCTTCACTCAGCCCCACCCTCTTCAACGTATACATGAGCCCCCTCGCGATCATCGCACGCCAACACAACCTCAACATCATCTCCTACGCCGACGACACTCAACTGATCCTATCACTCACCAGAGACCCTAATACCGCCAAAACCAACCTGCATGAAGGAATGAAAGAAGTAGCCGAATGGATGAAGCACAGCCGCCTGAAACTGAACTCAGACAAAACAGAAGTCCTTATCCTAGGCACCTCCCCCTCCGCCTGGGATGACTCTTGGTGGCCAGAGACCCTTGGAAAAGCACCCATCCCGACGGACCACGCACGGAACCTGGGCGTCATCCTGGACTCCTCACTCTCGATGAACAGACAAGTCAACGCCGTTTCTTCATCTTGCTTCAACATTCTTCGCATGCTCAAAAAAACATTTCGCTGGATCCCCACCAAAACTAGAAAAACAGTCACCCACGCTCTGGTCACGAGCCGACTGGACTACGGAAACACCCTCTACGCCGGTACCACCGCAAAACTCCAGAAAAAACTCCAACGCATCCAGAACGCTTCAGCCAGGCTCATATTAGACATCCCGCGTAAAGAACACATCTCTGATCACCTGAAAAACCTCCACTGGCTCCCCGTCAATAAGAGGATTACTTTCCGGCTTCTAACCCACGCACACAAAGCACTCTACGAAATCGGACCCGAATGCCTCAACACACGACTGTCCTTCTACACCGCCCCTCGCCAGCTACGATCCTCCAACCAAGCCCTTGCCACTGTACCTCGCATCAACAAAACCACCATGGGAGGTAGATCCTTCTCCTACCTGGCAGCTAAAACCTGGAACTCACTTCCCACTCACCTTCGCCTTACTCAGAACCACCTAGCATTCAGAAAGCAACTTAAAACGTGGATATTTGACAAGTAATTCCCCACCCTTCTTCAAGCGCCTTGAGACCCTCTGGGTATGTAGCGCGCTATATAAATTTATTGACTTGACTTGACTTGACATTGATGTTATAATTATGTATGGCAATGATATATTCGCTAACATTAAGGAATTTCTTTTAACAAACAACTCCACAACTACTGACCGGATTTACAGCAAATCACAAAATGGCACTTCCCAGGACCAACATCTACCTTTCTGCCAAATTTGGTGCACTTCCATTCAGCAGTTCGGGCTGTAGCCATGTCTAAAGTTTCTATTAACATGGGGAATACGCATTTTGGGAGCCCCCCCCCCCCTTTTTCTCGGCCCCGCTTGACAGATCATCCCAAAACTTTCACTACAACAGCCAAAGTGAGTGGCAAACTAGTTTCACATTTTTTTGCAAGGATTCATCAAACTAAGCCAACGTAATTGGCAAATGCAAAAAATTCTCTTCCTATGGAAACTACATCCTAACTATAACTACCTACTGGTGACTGCCATTCGGGAATATAGTGAAAACAAACAAAGGTTACATTGATGTTATAATTATGTATGGCAATAATATATTCGCTAACATTAAAGAAAAACTAGAAAGTCACTTAAAAAAACAAAGGTTAACACGATGTTATACTTAAGGTGTTAAAATAAGAAAAAACAAACATTTAAGAAACCAAAAAAATTCAAATTGACAAGTTATAGTTTACTGGGCTAACTAAAACACTTGTCATACACTGCTTATGACCTTCCATACTACATCACTCATGACATTTCAAATGTTTGTGCAGTGATGGGCTGGCCACATCCTGGCCCTGGAGCCTACCTCTTGCAGATATGGTGAACTCCTTGCAGATCGCGGCCAAAGAACAGGACCTGTGGCCAACCGTCACGGGCACCCAACCCACATTTTGGGCCTCATTTATTAGTCCCTACCGGCACTATTGCGCCGCAGAAATGTCACGTGTTGGATGTTCCCTTGGGGCAATGTGCCACTGGCATATTTATACGGCCACATAAAGCTGTGGCTTTTCATGGCTATATGAATATGTGCCCCTTTCATGCAGAAAAATGTGTGAAAGGGACGTTCCATGGGTGTTGCTGAGGTTGTTCGCAGCAACATTCATGGCTTTTTGACACTGCCCCAGATTTCTGAGAAATTGTAAGTCTGAGGCACCACCCAAAATGTATGCCTCCCCAGGGGAGGCGTAAGTAAGGCACAACGAGAAGAAATATCTTTATTTCTCTTTGTTTTTCCTTTTTCTATATGTGCTGTGTTCACATAGAAAAAGGAAAAAGCCTCTTGTGATTGTTTTTGTGCAGTAAGGTTTCCCTTCCTGCACAAAATGAATCATCCCCGCAACGCAGACACACTTGCACCATGGCGCAAATATGCCTGCATTGGCACACGGCAGCCCATAGTAGATTGAGTGGAGTAGATTGGAGTGAAGTAGATTGGTGGATTAGAGTAGCATAGAATGGAATGGAGTGGGATAGATTGGGGACGCTTGTTGTGAGGTAGATTGGAGTGGTGCACCAGCAAAGGGGAAAAAACAGGAATGCATTGTATCTTATAGATAACTTATAGATATGATGCATTCCCTCCCTTTTCTTTTGCCATAGGGCAGCGCAACAGCAAGGCCTGCTGCAATGCCCTATGGCAAAAACCCATATATGAGGCCCTTTGTTTATATCAATTTGTTTAATTTGTTATGGTTACATTGGTACTACTGCAGTACCCTCTGGTCAAACATTACCAAAAGCTCCTGTGGGATTACCACAGTACCTCATGGATGTGCTGCGCTGAGTTTTGCAGGTGTTCCACAGTATACATGGCACAATTTGTTTTTATTTTGGCCATTGGGGGTGGGTCAATCTGGGTCCTCCCACAAGTTCTGGGGGATAAGGTGTCCCAACCCTGTCCCATATATACTATTTTTAAAACATTTTCAGGGTCCTGCAATGGTGGCTGCAACATTTTCCTGAGTTGCCGCCAGCCAATCAGATTGCCTAGTAAAGCGAGAGAGGACCTAGTCCAGTGGTACAGAAATAGCCGACAGGAGAACTAGCTCCCTCCGCCAATCAGATGGCCCTATATTTCACATTGTCAGTACTGTGGGACTCCACAGAACCAATTGCCCAGATGTTCCTAACTTTTTAACCCATTCAAGCTCTTAGGAGAAAAGAGGAGGCACTGGAGTGGAGAGTGTGAGACCAGTAATCCTTATTCCTACCTTACTATTATTTTCAGAAAGAACGAAAATCACAACTTTAATGTTTTTCCATAGATCTATCAAATTAATTTCCTCTTGTTCCTCAGGAGACCCATTAGGAGGAGACAGAAGGGGATAAGAACAGTATGCCAGAAAGTTACGGCACTTGATGAGACATCTACGTCAACAATTCAGCATATAGAACCCTGAAGCAGTAGAGAGGGAGGAGGGCATTGATAACTGACTGGGCCTCAAATCTGTTCCCTATCTTTAAGACTGGGCTAAAGAACAAGATGAAATCCAGCAGGTTAAAAGTAAGGAGAAATACCCTGCACAGGATGTCTACTTCAATATACTTCACCCCTAGGATGTAAATAGGTAAGACAGAAAGAAGGCTAGCCTGGCACTGAGCATCAATGGCACAGCAGAGTTTGCAGGGCCTTGAACCTGATGCTCCCTGATTGTTTATATGGGCCTTAGTGACCTGCTTTCCCATTCTGATCCTAAGCACATGTCCGCTTGGTTGGTGGGGGAGAACAGATTTGCAAAATGGATCCTATCACTCCCTGACAGGACCAAAGATTTTGACCAGATTAGGTCCCCAGAGTTGCTCCCCAGCCTTTCATGCTGACTAGGAGGAGGGTCTAATCTAATCCATTACCCTTGGCCTGCTTCTCCAGAACTGATTAGCACTACAGGGCAGCAAAGATCGCATTACACTAAGGTCAGCTACCAGTGGGATTGGACATACCATTGGTTGCATGTGGAGTTTGGCCTAAAGCACCACAATAACAAAAGATATTTGTAAAGTGCACATTCACCCAGAAGGGTATCTTGGAGCTGAATGTAAGATTATCATTGTTACCAAACTCAATGGTACTCATTTTATCGACCTCAGAAGGATGAAAGGCTGAGTACACCCACTGGGATTTGAACCTGTGGCCATGATGTCAAACACAGGCCCCCATGGTCACATTAGTCCACTAAACCACCAGACCTGGATGAGACATGCTTCCCAGCCTCCACATACTTGCAGCCTTTATCTCCATGGTGTCACTAATGCAAGATCTGGATTAGGACTGCGGTGGAGGAAGTGAATCCTTATCAGCAAATGTGTCAGTCATTTTGACTCTGAACATCAGGTCTTGGGGTGCTACATGACTGAAGCCTGGCAGTCATTAGTGACACAAAAGAACATTGCTTACTAATCATGTCTCATGATCTGCTTTTTCAATGAGACAGTTGTCTAATTAGGCCCATATGGATCCCTTCATCACACAGAACATCTGCAAGGTGACCAGGTTCTGGATAACCGTATTTGGAACAGAGCTGAGGCTTGAAGGGTGGCCCCTGAATGGGAGCAGATCCACAGGGATACCTTATCTTAGGAACAGTTTACATAAAACTTTCCTATGTGCTGCCCTACATGGTACAGAGCGGTACAAAAGGGGGTGGTGATGGACGGAGCATCTGAACCAATCAAACACTCACACCCAGTCAACAGATCTGGGTTTAATCCATCACCATTATTTAGCCCACTCTGCCATCCCAGTTCAGACATGGCCATATGCAAATCAGTCTGACCCTGTGCCTCATGGGAACAGCCCAGCCCGAACTGCCAAACCATGTGAAGTAGTGTGGCTCACTGGTTAGAGGCGGCAGACCCGAGAGCAGAGGACGGCCCGGGACCAGGGTTCGATTCCCGACGCGGCAGGTTTCTGGACCAGGGTCAGCGGACTCGATAATTCTCTCGCCTCGGTGCCCACTCTGATCAGCGATCACACTCGGCAACTCTGGGCATTAACTTACCTCATCTTCACTAACGGCCCCACCAGACCGCCGGGGATGCCTGGCCTCACCCTGGAGATACCCATTAAGGGACCATCTCTCAGGGAAACCAGGAAGGGTTTCGCAGCGGTCGAAGCGCGGAGGTACCCCTTCGGGAGTGATTCCAGCGCTATATAAGCACACAATTAATTAATTAATTATATAAGCACACAATTAATGTCTTCCCTGGACCAGAAACAAGCTTCCGAGGACCGGTTTCTGGCATTTCAGCCGTCTTCAGCCCGGCTTGCTTGAATCCAGTGGCAAAGTGAGCAAGGGACTCACGTCTCAGCATACCCTGCCAACTTATGGCAAACAAAGCAGTACAAAAGGGGGTGGTGATGGACGGAGCATCTGAACCATCAAACACGCACACCTAGTCAACAGATCTGGGTTTAATCCATCACCGTTCTTTAGCCCACTCTGCCACCCCAGTTCAGACATGGCCATATGCAAAGCAGTCTGACCCTGTGCCTCATGGGAACAGCCCATCCCGAACTGCCAAGCCATGCCTTCCCTGGACAGGAAACTAGCTTCCGAGAACCAGTTTCTGGCATTTCAGCCGTCTTCAGCCCGGCTTGCTTGAATCCAGGGGCAAAGTGAGCAAGGGACTCACGTCTGAGCATACCCTGCCAACTTATGGCGAACAAAGCGGTACAAAAGGGGGTGGTGATGGACGGAGCATCTGAACCAATCAAACACTCACACCCAGTCAACAGACCTGGGTTTAATCCATCACTGTTCTTTAGCCCACTCTGCCACCCCAGTTCAGACATGGCCATATGCAGATAGGGCACAGGGTCAGACTAATTTGCATATGGCCATGTCTGAACTGGGGTGGCAGAGTGTTTGATTGGTTCATATGGTCCGTCCATCACCACCCCTTTTTGTACCACTACATGGTACAGAGACAACAAATTAGCCTTGAATGTTTGGCCAAATAGTGAAAAAACCTGCATAATTTTAACATACCTCTTTCCTTTTGTCCTAGTTTACCGTTTTTAAGAATTTCTAGAACACAAAATAAAATATGCTTGTTAACAAAACATACATCACAATATTATGAGTCTCATATTCCTAAAACTGTTTCGGATGTTTATTTTAGAGCTTTATATTTTCTTGATTTTGGCACCAAAATGTGTCTTAATGGTGTTGTTTCTATTTTTTCAATTGATGCAATTTCTATATTTGCAAAGTAAAATAACATGCAGTGGTGCCAACCCCAACAAGCATTGGAAAAGCCAATAGGTCTTGCCTATGCAAGAACTATTGGCTTTAGCAATATGTTTTAGCCATGTTGTACACCAGTGTGGCTGTTGTTCATTATGGCTAAGGTTAGTGGTATGGGGTAGATTGGAGTGGGGTATATTGGCGTACAGCGGGGGTGGGGTAGAGTGGGTTAGAGAGGAGTGGGGTGAAATGGGTTAGAGTGTAATGTGGTGGATTGGGGTAGATTGGAGTGAGGTGTAGATGGATATTTTGGATTGGGTAGATTGAAATGGGTGAGTTGAGTAGATTGGTGTGGGGTAGATTGAACTGGGGTAGATCGGGGTGGAGTGGGGTAGATTGGAGTGAGGTGGAGAGGGATATTTTGGATTGGGGTAGATTGAAATGGGTGAGTTGCGTTGATTGGAGTGGGGTAGATTGGTGGATTAGAGTAGCATAGAATGGAATGGAGTGGGATAGATTGGGGAAGCTTGGAGTGAGGTAGATTGGAGTGGTGTAGGGTACATTGGGATGGGGGGGAGTTAGACAGGAGTGGGGTAGATTAGGGTAGAGGGGGACATATTGTAGTGGAGTTGAGTAGATTGGAGTGGATTGGAGTGCTGTATATTAGTGTGGGGGAGGGGGTGGATTGAATTGGGGTAGATTGGGGGAATGGAGTTGATTGAGGTGGAGTGATGTGGATAGGAGTGGAGTGGGGTAGATGGAAGTGGAGTGAGGTAGTTTGTAGTGTGATATGGATTGTGGTAGATTGGAGTGGGGTAGAGTGGACAGGGTTAGATTAAAGAGGGTAGATTGGAATGGAGAGTGGTAGTTTGGAGTAGTGTAGATTAGGGTGCATTGGTGTAGATTGAGTGGGATAGTTTGGGGGATTGTGGAAGGGTAGATTGCAGTGATGTGGGGAAGATTGGAGTAGAGTGTGGTAGATTGGAGTGAGACAGATAGGAGTGGGGTAGTTTGGAATGTGGTAGAGTGAGGTAGATTTGAGTTGAGTAGTTTGGAGTGGAATTGGATAGAGTGGTGTGGGCTAGATTGGGTTATGGGGGGTAGCTGGAGTGGATTGGATTGGAGTAGATTAGAGTGGGGTGTATTGGATGGGATAGATTGGAGTAGGCTAGTTTGGGGTGGAGTGGGGTAGGGCAGAGTGGTTAGATTTGACTGGTGTCGGGTAGATGTGGGTGGATGTGGTAGTATAGTAGTTCAGTGGAGTGGAGTAGATAGGTGGAATAGAATGGAGTGTGGTAGTTTGGGGGTGGAGTGAAGTGAAGTGGGTTAGAATGTGTGGATTAGAATGGGTAGATTGGAGTGGGGTAGATTGGGATAGGGTGGAGTGGGGCAGATTGGATTTGAGTGGGGTGGAATAGAATTGGGTAGATTGAAGTGGAGTCAAGATTGGTGTGGAGTAAGCTAGATTGGGGAAGGATGGAGTGGGGTAGCTTGGAGTAAAGCTTGAAGGAGTAGATAAGGGTGGAGTGGGGAAGTTTGGTTGTATTGGAGTTGGGTCGATCGGAATGGGGTGAGGGAGATTGGAATGGGTTAGATTGAAGAGGCATGACTGAAGTGGAGTGGACTGGAGTCGAGTGGGGCAGATTGAATTAGATTTGAGTGGGGAAGAGTGAGGTGGGGTAGATTGCAGCGGAGGGGAATGTGGTGAAGAGGAGTGGTCTGGAGTAGAGTTGAGTACAGTAGATTTGAGTGTAGTAGATGGAGTAGATTAGAGTGGGGTAGATTGGGGTAGGGTGGATTGAGGTGAGGTAGATTAGGGAGGGTAGATTGGAGTAGAATACATTGGGTGGAGTGGGTTGGATTGGAGTGGTTTGGAGTACATTTGAGTGAAGTGTGGTAGCCTGGAGTGAAGTGAAGTGGGGTAGATGTGGGTATAGTGGAGTGTGCTAGAGTGGAGTGTGGTATATTGGGGGAGTGGGGTAGATTGGAGTGATGTGGGGTAGGTTGTGATGGGTTGGGTTAGATTGAAGTGGGGTAGAGTGGGCAAATTGGGGTAGAGTGGGGAAGATTAGGGTAGAGTGGGGTAGATTGTATTGGGGTAGATTGAATTGGGGAGATTGGAATGGAGTGGGGAGATTGGGGTGGAGTGGGGTAAATTGGAGTGGAGTGGGGAAGATTTGAGTAGAGACTGGTAGACTGGAGTGAGGGTGATTGAAGCGAAGTGAAATGGGGTAGGTGTGAGAGGGGTAGAGTGGAGTGGTGTAGATTGGAGTGGAGTGGGGAAGACTGGATGATTTGAAGCGTGGTATATTGGAGTGGAGTGGGGTAGATTGGAGTGGGGTAGATTGTGGTAGAATGGAGTGCAGTAGATTGTAGTGGAGTGGGGTAGATTGGAGTGGTGTGGGGTAGATTAGAGAGGAGAGGATTTGGATAGATTGCAGTGGAGTTTGGAGTGGAGTGGGGTAAATTTGGAATGGAGTGAGGAAAAGTGGACTGGGGTAGGCTGGAGTGGAGTGGAGTAGAGTGGAGTGAAGCAGGGTAGATTGGACTGGAGTGGTTTGTATTGGGGTACATTGCAGTGGGATCGATTAGGGTAGATTTTAGTGGGGCTGATTGGAGTGGTTTTAAGTGGGATTAGACTGGGGTAGATTGACCAGAGCAGGGTAGATTTGAGTGAAGTGGGGTAGATTGGAGTGGAGTGGGATGGATTGGAGTGGGTGCATCGTAGTGGGGTGGGGTGGATTTCAGTGGCTGGGGTGGAGTGGAATGAAGTCAAGTGGGGTGGACTGGAGTAGAGTGGAGTAGACTGGAGTAGATAGGGGTAGACTGGAGTAGGGTAGACTGGTGTAGGGTAGATTGGGGGGGTAAATAGGAATCAGGTAGATTGGGGTGGAGTGGAGTGGGGTCGATTGAAGTGAGATTAGACTGAGGTACATTGGAGCAGAGCAGGGTAGATTGGACTGGAGTGGTTTGTATTGGGGTACATTGCAGTGGGGTGGATTAGGGTAGATTGGAGTGGGGTAGATTGGAGAGGGGTAGACTGGATTGGAGAGAGGTAGATTGGATCTTGGTGGGGTAGAGTGGAGTGGGATAGATTGGGTTAGGGTGGGGTAGATTGAAGGTGGGTAGATTGTGGTGGTGTTGTGTAGATTGGGGTTGGGTGGGGTGGATTGGGGTGGGGTAGGTTGGGTGGAGTGGAGTGGGGTAGATTGGGGTAGATAGTTGTAAAGTGGGGTACATTAGTTTGGAGTAGAGTGGGATAGATTGGAGTGGAGTAGGGTGGAGTGGAGTGGAGTTGAGTGCAACATATTGGAGTGGGGTAGAGTGGATTGGGAATAGTGGTGTGGATGGACGTAGAGTGGAGAGGCATGTTGTGTCATGGAGTGAGTGGCATGGATTGGAGTGGCGTGGAGTTCAGTTGCGTGGCAAGTCGCAGAGTATCTTAGAGTGGAGGGGCGTAGAGTGGATTGGAATATCATGGAGTGGAGTATGGTAGAATGGTGTGCCATGAAATGGAGTGGAATGGCATAGAGTGGAATAGTGTTGTGTTGGGTATGCATGGTTTGATAACTCACTGGCAGGACAAAAACACATTTTCAATTGACATGACCATTACATTTGCACCAAAATACGGTTTTACTGCACACAAATTATTTGCTTCCACTACACTTTAGAATTACAAAAAATGTGCTTTATTTGTACTAATTCTGATATATTATGAAACTTCAACACAGTTCTTTTTTTTGTTGTGTGCTAGAAAAAAACATCCCACACACAGACACACACTCCTCCTACATGGATTGCCACATATATTCACTTACTTTGAAGTCATAAAAAATAAACACCAAGCTCCAAAGAAGAGAAAGCCTGACATGTGACCCCTGTATTTGAATGACCAGCAAATGTGACAATATAAGAACACGATTTAAAGGCCTGTTTTCAGAAAGAAAGTGTGTGAAAGAATAAGGTTTGGTTAACAGGAGGGATAAACTTAAGCTGGACAGCCTAAAGCAAATAAAGCCGGCAAATAGAAAGCCAGAAAATGTGAGTTATAAACCACAAAGCCAATAGTATGAAAGAGGCAGAATGCATTCCTAGGTCAGCTTTCTAAATGTACCCAAGATGACAAGGCAGCTGCACATTCTGGTAGGCTTCAACCTAAAAAGCATTCATGGTACTCCTATAGTACTCCACATATACTTAAATACCTTTGTGAATGGGGGCGGACCTTGCCTGGCCTAAAGATGGCCGCTAACTACAGAAGCTCTGTATGCTGCTTTCAATATCCTTTATTTATCCGCATCACTCCCAGGGGCAGCCGCCGAGAAGGAAGCGCCATTGATGCCACTGACGACGAGCTCCCTAGTGATATAAAAGTCATCCCAAAGTGAGCAGCAGAAGCAAAGTTGGCGGCGACTGCGATTTGAGGCTTAACGTCGCAAGGAGACGCAACCAGGCAAGCCGCCTGAGGCAGTGCCTGACAGAGTAATTGCTGGCTTGTCACCGGCGTGCAGCTCATCAACCGGGTCCCCCATCTGGCGACAAACACTGAGTTGCGGTGAGTAGAGGTGCGTGCAATTACCTAGCTGCCGGTCCTGGGCATGACTGAGAGACACGGACTGAGCTCGGGCCTCCATGGGGTGCGCCGTGAGGTTGAGGATGGCTTCCATGCCCGCTCTGGATCACGGTGCAAGTGCCCATTAAAGGTGCGATGTGCAGGTAAATATACCTTGAGCCTTTTTCCTGAGTCGGATTGTGGTGCTGGATATTGGAGGGGTCGATCCCCGACACCGGAGCCCTCTGGCGGAATTCACATGCACAGCTTGCGGCGAAACTGGCGCGCAGAGGCTGAAAAACGCAGATAAAAGTGGCATGGTGGGACCTGGTTGAGCTACTTTCTCTATTGCACGTTTACCGCAGTTGTGCTGCGATGTGGAGTGTTTCTTCTCCCTGCAGAACTACGCAACATTAGCCTCTAGTACTAAGACTCAGGCCTAAATTTCAAAGCAACATAGTGGGGCGACACCAATAAGGCCCGAGCAGGATATAGGACAAGCACAGGCCTTCCCAGTTGCTGAGGCCCTCGGAGAAAACATACCAATGACTTTGCGGCTCACTGCGGGCTCTCGTCACAACTGATTCAGCGGTTCCGCAATTATCGAGGGCTGCAACAAGATGGTCAAATTAGACAAGACGCAACCTAAATTTCTATTCAAGCAACTCAAGTCCAGGCTCAGGGAGGAAACTGCAGACAACACTTCGACTATGCCCATTGATGAACCTGAATACAGTGGGGATATCAAGCAAATACAAACAGCGATGCAAAAGAGTTTATCAACAATTGACGGTAAAATAGATTCATTATCATACAGAATGGACCAAATGTCCGAAAGACTACATGAGCATTCTGAATGCCTGGACATGGCAGAATGCCGAGTCTCGGAAGTAGAAGAAGCACAGACGGACACCGACAATGCACAAAGGCAAATGGGTAAAATCCTAACTCTCCTGCAAGACAAGGCGGAAAGACCTGGAGGCTAGGTCGCAATGCAGTAACCTATGCACAGTGGGCCTTCCGGAAACCACAGCAACAGGAGTAATGGAGGTATTTGTTGAAAAGTTACTTACCAACTTGCTGGGATGTGACGTTTTTCATCCATGTTTGTTGTGGAATGAGCACATCGCTCCTTGGGCCCTAGGCCTCCTCCAGGTGCTCCATTGCGACCTATCATAGCAAAACTGCTCAACTACAGGAATAGAGACACTGCTTTGATAAAGGCAAGCAAAATGGGGAAACTTTGATTCGAGGGCTCCTCCATTTCCTTGTTTCCAGACTTCACACTTAAGGTACAAGAGGCAAGAAGGCAGTTCACACCAATGAAAAGCAAGCTACGTGAGCAGCACATAGAATATGCAATGCTGTACCCGGCAAAGCTATGAGTTAACTTTAATGGTAAAGCAAGGATCTTCACAGACCCCAAGTCCCTCCAAAAGGCCCTTAAGGAGCTGAGCAAACCCGACCTACCAAAGAAAAGCTCGGCTACTGCGGATGAAGCAGAAGGCCACATTGGCGATCTTGAAGAGAACGACTGACACTGAACTGATCTCACCTGGCCTCTAAAATAATTTCAGCCGAAGGTTATTGAAGATATAACCAGGTTGGTGTGGGGTGCTATGTGTGGTGCTCACGTCTGTGGCAAGCTAAGTGGGGCGCTATCATACTGGCAGTGGATAATGAGTGGGTGGGTTGCGCCACCCACAATATGAGAGCTTAGACATCACCCATTTGACTCTGAGGACTGTTTTGGAGAGATACACTGCCTGGGTGGAATGCTTCAATTGATGCCTGGTGTGGGTAGTGCTCCCCCAGATGAGTGACTTTTACTTGCAAATGGTGGCCGGAGTGGCTCTGGCAAAGGTTGAGGTACTCACCATTAACATCTTCCCCTGCGTGTCACGCATTGTTTGGTTGAACGTTGCATACCTTTTATTTCTGTATATTCCTGCGAAAGCGCTAGGGAGAGTTTTTTGTTGATTTCTGGGGGTGGGATATTGTCCGTTCATGCTCGGTTGGGTAATGCATGGCGTGAGTGGGGGATTGAGGGTTATTAGTTTTGATTTCACAGCGTGCATAGACAGGATAGATGCAGGAATTGACATCAGGTGGCTTAGTATATTACGAACAACAAAAGCAAATAGAACCAGAGCGGCACAGGGCCAAATCACAGACACATAATAGGATTTATACCCTGGAATGTCAGAGGCATAAATGATTATAGAAAGCTGCGCAAGATAATGGCCTACCTAAAAAGACATGACATCGATGTGGCTCTGCTTCAAGAGACACACTTGACCCCACATAGCTGCATGCTTACAAGGAGGCGGCTCCTCTGTGCATTCCAGGTGGCTGGATTCACTTCGCATGCCAGAGGGATAATCACCTGGGTTAATCCAAATTCAGGGATCTCTTTAAACAAACTAAAAGTAGATCCATATGGTAGATGTGCAATTTCTAGGTGCCAAGGGAAAGGCTTAGATGTACTGGTTGTCAACATATATGGCCCGAATTATGACGACCCTCAATTTTATAGGTCATTACTCACACAAACACAAGGAGGCTCGTCATTTATGGGGAGGTGACCTAAACTGTGTGTTAGATCCACTACTGGATAGATCGGAGGTCCATCTAGATGCCTGTCAGCAGTAGCAAAAATGATATGTGATAGAGCCACTGAGTTGGACATGATTGATGTCTGGAGAGCTGGGTCCCCCGGGAAGGGTGGGTTTTCATCTCAATGCTCATCCTATAGGCCTCTTTCACTTCTAAATGTGGATACAAAGATATTTGCCAAAATCCTAGCATATAGACTAGCGCCACTGCTTCCGACTTTAGTGCACCCTGAACAAGCGGGATTCGTGCCAGGCCGCACATTAATGTACAACCTAAGAACTGTGTTCGGGGCTATACAACACATCAGACCTGACATTAAAGCAGCAGCGGTTTTCTTGGACACTGAAAAAGCGTTTGACTCGGTTGAATGGCCTTTCATGAGGTCAGTAGTGAAGAGATTGGGCATGGGTGATGTCTTTCTTAGACGGGTTTCAGTACTGTACAATCAGCCTGAGGCTAGAGTACGTGTGGGGGATGTTATTACTCCTCCCTTTGTGATTACCCGAGGCACTAGGCAGGGCTGCCTGTTGTCCCCACTACTATATGCAATAATGGCGGAGCCTCTGGCTGGTGCCTTCAGAGAATACCATGGGCTAGGTCCCCCGGGAAGGGTGGGTTCACACACTATTCCACCCCTCATGATCTACACACCAGAATAGATTATTGGCTGATCTCTGGATCGTTGTTGCCTTGTGTTCATGAATGTACGGTGCTACCGCTCTCATTCTCCAATCATTCCCCGATAATATTAGAGGTGGAGATCCCACTGCACTGCGCAACAGCTTTTGCCTGGAGAGTTCCCCTGTACTCCCTACTAGACACAGCTTTCAAAGCCGAGCTGGCTACAGCGATCACATATTTTTTTTACATTAATGTAGGTTTGGTTGAGCTCTTTTATACAGTATGGGAGACATTTAACGTATATATCAGAGGGATAGTAATAAGTAAGCATGCGGGAGTCCTGCACTCCGTTAGGGGCAGACTCTCACTGTTGGAAGGCCAGCTGGGTAGACTAGAACAGGAGGTGCTAGAGGGGGCAGACCCACAGGTTATTGGGGCATTGAAGACAACTCTGGGTGAATACCATGAAGAAGTGGATAATGAATTAAAGCATATGGGAAAATATGCAGTAGCTAAAATGTATGGCGAGGGGGATAGGCCGGGGTCGGTCCTGGTGGCCCTAGCCCGTCGACAAAGAGAAACTGGCATAGTGGCAGAGCTACTAGGGGAGGACGAGTGCCCACTAGGCGAGCCCATGGAAATCGCTAACATTTTCAGAAGTTACTATGGGGAATTATGCAGCTCCAGGGCTGAGGCTGATGACAAAACCATATTAGACTATTTAGAGTACATACAACTACCCTGGCTCACCAAAGAGCACAGAGAATATTTGATGAGGCCTCTTGACTCCACGGAGATACGGATAGCTTTGAATTCTACGAGAGAGGGGAGTGCTCCAGGACAAGATGGACTCACAGTATCCTTCTATAAAGCCAATCAAGAAATACTTGTCCCACATATGTGCACACTGGTCGAAGAAATCAGCAAATCAGGCATTATGCCATATACTATGAGGGAGGCCCTAATCGTTACTCTGCTCAAACCTGGCAAGCCCCCGAACGACTGCTCATCCTATAGGCCGCTTCCACTTCTAAATGTGGATACAAAGATATTTGCCAAAATCCTAGCAAATAGACTAGTGCCACTGCTTCCGACTTTACTGCGCCCTGAACAGGCGGGATCAGTGCCAGGCCGCACATTAACGTACAACCTAAGAACTGTGCTTGGGGCTATACAACACATCAGACCTGATATTAAGGCAGCTGCGGTTTTCTTGGGCCTTTCATGATGACAGTACTGAATGAGTTTGAGTTTGAGTTTAAATCATTTCTAAAGCGCGCGTGCACCTGGCGGTTTCATGGCGCTGTGGATTGCTGAGCCTCAGAGAGCGGGGAGGTCCGGGGGGCAAAGGGAGGAATTATTGTGGGAAAGCTTGTAAAGAGAAAGGTTTTTAGTGACTTTCGGAAGTCAGAGTATTGGGTGGAGGATCTGAGGTGGGCCGGGAGAGAATTCTAGAAGGTGGGGGCGAGTGGGGAGGCCCTCCCCACTTTTTACGTCGAAAGCGGGGAACTGTCAGCAGGTGTTGGGAAGATGAGCGCAGTTACCTTGCGAGGGCATAGGCTTTAATCTCCGAGGAGATAAAGGCAGGGGCGGAGCCTAGCTGAGCCTGAAAAGTGATACAACCCATCTTGAACTGGGAGCGTTCACAGATAGGGAGCCAGTGCAGGGTTTTTAGAAGTGGGGTGACGTGATGAGATTTGGCCAAGTTGTAGACTAGGCGGGCCGCCTGTTTCTGAACCAGCTGTAGTCATCGTACGTTGTATGCGGGCATGCGCAGTATAGAGCGTTGCCGTAGCCTAATCGAGAGATGACCATAGCTAGTACAATAAGTTTTAGAGCAGAGAAAGAAAAGAAGCGGGAGACCTTTCGGATAGTGCGAAGTGAAAGAAAGGAAGAGGACACCACAGAGCTCACCTGGGAGTGCAGAGTGAGTTGATCGTTAAGCTTGATACCGAGCGTTTTAACGGAGGAAGAGGGGGACGGAGGGGGACCAAGGGAAGGGGGCCAAAAGAGGGGAGACCAGGGACTGGTGCAACCACCTGTTAAAACCAGTTCGGTTTTGTCTGGGTTTAATTTCAGGTGGTTGTAATGCATCCAGTCCCTGATGAAGATCATAGTAGATTGGAAGTTAGACATGGAGTCAGGGGATTGAGATAGGGAAAATATAAGCTGGAGGTCATCCGCATAGTTATATACAGAGACCTCCATTTGCTGCAGAGCAAAGATGAGGGGGGCTATATACAGATTAAACAGTAGTGGGGAAAGGGAGGAACCCTGGGGGACCCCACATAGTACCTTCCGTGGATCAGCCGAGAACTCGCCCAAACGCACCGCTTGGATGCAGTCCCTTAGGAAGGAAGACATTGGGCATGGGTGATGTCTTTCTTAGACTGGTTTCAGTACTGTACAATCAGCCTGCGGCTAGAGTATGTGCACGGGATGTTATTACTCCTCCCTTTGTGATTACCCGATGCACCAGGCAGGGCTGCCCGTTGTCCCCACTACTATATGCCATAGTGGCGGAGCCTCTGGCTAGCGCCTAAGGGAGAATACCATGGGCAACGCAGATTACGGTTCCCTGGCCACAATCTAATAATATCGGCATACACAGATGACACGCTACTTTATGTTAGGGACTCAGCAGTAAACTTGACACCAAATGTACGCGAGGTAATACGATTTGTTGGAGTCTCAGGGCGAAATATTAATTGAAATAAATCTATCATATTTCTATTATCTCCAATTATGACACAGTTTGAGCTAGATTTCCCCCTTCAGTGGTCAACTGACCCAGTGCGTTATTTGGATATACAAGTGCACACAGATTTGAAGTTAGTCATAAGGGACAATTATGGCAAGGCCACACCCAAGCTAGAGGAGGACATAGATAGGTGGGTGCGACTCTCATTGTCGGTTGTCTGCCGAATTCCCTTGATGAAAATGGTTATACTACCTTGATTATTATTCCTTTTTATCAACATCCCAATGGTCATTCCGAAACACATTTTCAAGAGATTAAAAGCGCTGATGGTAAGGTTGGCATGAGCGGGTAAGAGCCTGAGTATTAAAATGGATACACTCACACTGGCGTATTCAATGGGGGGGCTGAGCGCCCCAGATCTTGAACTCTATATAATCTTTGGTGTCATGGCCCACAAACCCTCCCCCACCTTCAAATTGAAAAGATCACAGTTGCACCTGACCCTCTCTTTCGGCGTCTGACCCAATCCCCTAATAGACGATATGGTGTGCTAGACTATCAACTCAACGGTACATGCATGGCACAACTTGCTTAAGAAACAAGCTGGTGTGCTACTGTATTCCCCTCGTTTACCAGTAGAATGGTGTCAGTGGCTCTCAAAGAGTACAGAGAGTGAGGTGGTCGGTTCCCTTAAGGCTATCCAAATTCACACAGTGGGTGATTTATTTATGGAAGGAAGGGTCTGCACATGGAAAGAGGCCACATCAAATAGCCAAGACTCTACGCTACTCTCACAGTTTCATTATTCTAGAATCCGGCACACTCTGCATGCTTTGCTTGGTGATGAATACCAAGAACCCCGGAGCTCCTATCCTTCACCTTCTTCCTACACATGAAGTCTCCAAATAAACTGGTATCTAACATATATGATAAGTCGCAGGAGTTTAGGCACACACAATACTCTAAGGCTAGAATGCAGTGGCAACAGATCTCAGTGCCATGCTGGAAGACTCCAAATGGACTCACTGTTGTGAGGTGACGCAGAAAATCTCACTTAATGGCAAGCATAGACTAAAGCATTTCAAGTACCTCAACAGGGTAGATTACACACCGGAACGGCTGTTCCGATATGGTCTAAGTCTTAAACCATATCGGAACAGCCATTCCGGTGTGTAATCTACCCTGAGAGAGAGGTGTGTTATGCCGGGTCTGGTAGCTCAGTGGACGAAGGCGTCTGCTGCAGGGACCTGTGTTCAACCTCATGGTCACAGTTTTTATTGTTGCTCTAGCCCTGCCCCCCCCACCCTCCCACTGACCCCGCCCCCAGCGGTGCGGCCCTCGGACACAAACCACACTGTAAATTTGGCCCCGAGAGAAAGTTTGTGAGTACCCATGGTCTAAGAGAATAAGATAGCTTGGAATGCTGCAGCGAGGGCAGGGCGGGGTTTATTCATGTCGCTTGTGTCCTCAGATTGCTGATTTTTGGAGGCACATTTTTAAGGAACTAGAAGAAATAACAGGGGCATCTCTTGCTCCGGATCCACTACTTGCTTTCTTGGGCTACACAAAACCCCTCTACAGAAAGACGAACATAAACTGGTTGTGATGGGTTTGCTTCTCGCAAAACGTAAAGTCGCTGTGCGCTGGTTGTGGCCCTCCCACCCCCCCACAAAGGCAGAATGGGATAAAGATATGGTTTTCCGTAACACCCAATCCGAATTATATAGTGAATTGATGCCACCACTAAATCGGCCAAAAAGCTTTTGGGGATTATACAAACAGCACCTGGCTGCAAACGATATGGATGAGACGGGGGAGGCTTAGTGAAGTTGGGACTCATAATATGCTAACAGGTAGATTGCGTTGCATTGGAATTGGCGATGGTCAGATAAGTAAAAATTACGGAACTGCTGGGATGGTCTATGCTGCCTTAAGTTATGTTGGTCCAATTCTTGGGGCTACTGTGCTGTATGCTATGCAATGTCATTGGTATATTGTTTTACTCAATCAGATTGCTCCATGAATTATGTATTTTTTTCTGTATAAGTGTAACGCTGTGAAACGTTTAATAAAGTTAATAAAAAAATAATCAAAAAAATACCTTTGTAAATTGCCCCTATAACACCTAAAATGGGAATACATTGAAATATTCAAGGACTAGTCATAAACAAGTAGTACACATAGAAAGGATGAAGGAATTATTTACACTTTTATTAGTTGGCTAATTCAGAAAGGCGTGTGAGAGTGCATAAAAGAGTACTACAGTCATACTACTTTATGTACTCTAAAATGCCTTTGTGAATTGGCCCCAGAATCCTTGAGGCACATTCCACATGACCAAACACAGTTCACTTCAGAACAGACTATTAGTAAAGCTGTTGTGTAAGATAGTGCAGTAGTGTATGGCCACCACCACGACTGACTCACCAAAGGCCTCATCCTCTGTCAAAGCATCTGTTATGTATCTGAAATCGATGCAGGATACCAACTGCTTAGGATCCTAAAAATAAAGAGCACAGTGTTTAGTTTTAGTCATTCTCTGGGTGAGAAAGGTTCTTGGCATTGCCATTGACATCTGCGACTTGATAATAATAAGCTTGCAAATTGTATGGTGTCCAGGCCTGAAACTGTCAAAATAATAAAATAGCTGAGCTCAGCATTTACTAGTTGTGCATATGCACCTGATTTCTCTTTGCACAACTTAGGGGCCGATTCCGATGTTGGATCGACTGGAGTCTATACGACATCGTATGGGAACTGGAACTGAACGACCTCCTGTCGTCGGTTCCAGCCCAGGAAGTGGGGTCGCAATCCTATACTTTACAATGGCAGCATGCATTCCGAACGGAATCCATGCTCCCAATGAAAAGAGCAGAGGTGCAGTTCATCCCTGCACCCCAAGGCAGGCACCTCAAGGTGCCTGCCATAGGGTGTAGGGATCAACAGTGGGGCACCATACGTGCCCCCTAGGCCACCATTCGGTAGTCTTAAAACGGATTCCCAATGCCTTTCTGTGTCGGAAAGGCGACACTGAAAGGCAATGGGAACCTGCCATCGTAATCCCTCGGCCGGAAAGTGCCGGCCAAGGGATTACTGTAGGGTTTCCGAATGGCGGACGGGTTCTCCGAGTCCGTTGGAGGCCATTCGGAAAATCGATTTGGATTCCTTTCCGACCAGCCAATTACGATGCGGGCTGGAGGGCTCCGGCCGATGGTTGGAGCCGTTCCATGCCTCAAAGTAATTGGGCCCTTAGAGTGGAGAATAATACACTAATAGTAAAGTTAAACCGTACTGTGGTAGGCTTAATAAGTATATTCTAGACAGATGAAATAGAGGAAATAAAAAATAATATTCTTAAAACAAAATTGTGCTGGAGAGACAAACCAATATGGAAAACATTTGCTGGAAAAGACGTTTTGAGCACCTGCTAGAAGCCCATGTAGTTAGTAATGCCCCTCTGTTGAATATTTATTAAAATAAGGAAAGGCACACCACATAAGTTTTTTTAGCTCAAATCTGCGTAAGGTGAATTTTTTTCTAAGTGGCACCGGGTACTCTGTAAAATAATGTGGCCTCTACATATGATGAAGCACTTTAAGGATTCAACTTTATTTCATGGAAAGTGGGCACAGGCATGTACATGCTAGTGGAGTACGCTCTGCCCAACGGAAACGTAGAGCTAGACTAATTGCTGATATCTGGACATTTTCCAGTCTTTCAGAGACAAAGTCAATGCACAGATATCTAAATCAGAGGAGAAAAGGAGGACCTCTTGAGGTGAAGAAATTCAGGAAGTGTTGCACTTTTTAAAGTGTTTATTTAAGTAATGAGCGTGGGAGAAGAAACAACCAACAACCGCTCATTCTGATGCTCTCGTCGTAACTGCCAATACAAACAGTTTGAGCAGGGCAGACGAGAATGCCAGAATGCGGAGTGGACATTGAATTGAAACAGCGCCCGAATGCAGGCGCACGTTGTTCTTAAACCCCCACATGCATCAAAGGATTTTGGACTCGCAAACGGTGCGAATCGGAAAAATCGGCCGTTTGCGATTCCAAAATCACTTTTTGCTATGCATGAAACTTTTAGGAATTTTTTGCACTTCTAAAAAATGCGTTTGCATTTAAGGAATCGCATGTGTGCGATTCCTTAAATGCAATGCATGATTTTTTAAAAAAATGCGAATTCTAAAATAGGAGGTGCAAATTAACACGAGGTTGACCCTCGTGTTAATTTGCGAAAATTTTAAAAAAAGCAAAAAAATGCATTTTTTAAACATGCATGTTACAGGCACACATGTCCTTAGGACATGCGTGTGTGAAACATGCACTTGAAAATACATTTCAGGGGTGCAGGGGGGGGTCCTTTGGACCCCCCTCTGCACCCTTGAAATGCATCAACAAATTGCGAGTGCAAAACAAAAGAAATGCAAAACGGCATTGATTCCTATGGGCCTCTAGGCCCATAGGAATTAATGTAATGCCATTCCTTAATTGCAATTCGCAATTAAGGAATCGCAATTTCCGAAAATTAAGAAATCCTAAAAACTTTTAGGATTTCTTGATGCATAGGATTTTGCATTTCCTAAATAGCGATTCCTTAATTTTCGCTATTTAAGAAATGCAAAATCCTAGATTGATGCATGTGGGGGAAAGAGACAAGAACAACTTGTCATTACAAATCATCCCCTTTGTTTTGACAAAAAAAGAAAAACATGTTGTAACATTACAATTGATGGTTAACATAATACAAATCGCAGAATGTACAATATAAATAAATACATAAATAGAAACAATATGTAGAACTGAGAAATCACATTAAATAATAATCTCTAAATCTCAGAGGAAGAGAAACATTGCGAGGCAATCTATGAGAAGTCACCGGAATCAAACAATCTTCAGGTAACAACTGCAAGTTGGAGGAGCCACTTTGTCTGGATTCAATAGTTGGGTAAACAACATGAGGAAAATCATTGATACTGTTGTGTTTATATCTAGGACCCTAATTTGATATTCCCGATTTATGCCCTTGTGAGGTTATAATCAATAACATCCTGATAAAGGCATAAGAATCAGATCCATATTCAGTAATAACCCATGCAGTCCAAAGCACAGCACGGCTACTCCCATCGACTCCTAGAAAGCACAACGCATTCTTTAAACAAACCAAGCCTCCAGCAGCCGGGGAAATTCCCCCCCTGCTTTTGTTTTGATTTGAACAAGAACTCCTGGAGTCCAGGAAGAACTGTTAGTTCTTAGTGACGTCTTATGTCCAACCTTACGTCAAACCCGGCACCGTTAAGGTATAAAATACCAACAGTTGCCTTAAGCAAACACACAGTGGTTTGGAGCAGAGCGGGCATCTACTTGCCCGAGAGCCCAGCTGATGCGAGAGCCCACGGAAGCCGCCCCTCCCGTTTGACGCACTGAGAGAGACGCTGTCTTTTTCTCCAGCCGAGAAAATCCAGCTCCGGTGTATCCAGCCTACCCTTGCGGGTTGCTGGGATATCGAGTCCTGAGGAAAGAGATACCAGACCTCCCACATTCTATTACCAAGGTACGGAGCTGACTAAACCCTTAAGAGAATTCTTGATGCAGATTCTTGGCAAAATAATCTTAACCAACTTAACTTAAACTGCTACTTACTCATCCCTTCCCAAGTATTAGGCTTAGGTCAGGTACACCGGGGTAGGCTTAGTTAGAAGCACCAGTTGAGTACGTTAGTCAATGTATTTATGTTTGTATATATTTTATCCATTTTAAAGTAACATATGGCTAAGAAACCATATCAATGCTTTTACAGTATTATTTCCTAATACTACTTTTACTGTACGCACTTTTCATAATAACGAGTCTTGCAATTGTAGCAATTCATTTCTCTTGCATGAGAAGGAAGACTGCTCAATAAATAACACCTTTTTATTGAAAACGCCCGTCTCTCTATTTCTCTGCATTCTGGTGAAACTAAGTATGCACGGCTGACTGAGTGAAATAGCTGTCTATTGTTTTCACATGACTCTAGAGATATACTCTTATTCTGAGGGAGCAAAGTTGTCATGTTTATGCGGTAGTCGGAAACTGAATCCCTTCTTGTCTGAGCCAGGGGAGCTTGTCCCTCCCTATTCATTCAAGAAAGTTTCCAGTGACCTCTGAGCTTGCTGGCGCAAACCTAAATTAAGTTTAACATAGTCAGTAGAGACCTAGATGACCCCAGTCCTACGTCTACACTGCTGTTTATGTTATTCCAATGTGCAGAGCCTATTGGGAAAATAGGAACTACACTACAATACAAACACCCTCATTAATATGAACATCACTATCCAATGAAGAAGAAACAGGTTTGTCAAAGCAGAAGTCCCTACTAGGGATTTCTCCATAAAACTCTGACATACAAAGACCTCTTTGTTTTACAGTTGTAATTTTTAAAGCTTGATCGGCTGTAATTCTCACAAGGTTCCTCCTGTTCCACCACCCTCTACCATCCAACAGAACTGCCCATTTGAAACTCTGATAACTCTGACAGGTAGAGTGAACTTGGATTCTCCTCGTTTAATCCTGTTGTTTTTTTTTATTAAAACCCAATCACCACCATTAAATAAGACATCTTTAGTGTTCTTTAAATTCTGATGGTAAATTGAAGTAGCTGCATGTTTTCACTTGACAGTATCCTTTACTGATTCTAAATTGCTCTGAGAACTGCAAGGAGGAATAGTTAAATCCCTCACCCAAACAGGACATAAATGTAAACTGGCAAGTCTGTTACGCAATAATCTAAAAGGAGAAACACCAGTGGTGCTGTGAGGAATTGTATGGTAAGCTCACAACTTGTGTTTTAAAAATTCCTCCACATGAAAACCACCAGACAGAGCAGTTTGAATCCCTTCCTTCAAAAATGTGTTGATTCGTTCTACCAGGCCATTGGAAGAAGGGGAATATAATGCAACAGTAAGGTGTTTAATTCCCAAATCTTGAACAAACGTCAACATCTGGCAAGATTTAAATTGTGGGCCATTGTCAGTCACCAGTGCTCTGGGTGGAACTTCAATTTTTAAAAAACTTTTCAAAAATGTAATACTGCATTAGTATCATGTGACGAAACAAAATCAAAGTACACCCACTTACACATGTAATCAATTAAAACTAAAAGGAGCCTTTTGTTACTGGGAAGGAGTTCGAAAGGCCCCGCAAAGCCAAGAGCAACTGTGTCCCACGGAGAATCAGGTATGGGAACCATGTGTAGATTGGGTTCAGATAATTTCCAATGCTTATCAGAAATTAAACATGTACTGCAATCAGAAATTCATTTTTTCACTTGGGAATCAAGACCAGGCCACCAGTAAAACTGTTTTAAATTGCGAATGGTAGCAGAAACACCCATGTGACCTTCATGACTCTTCTTGAATAACAATTCCCTAAGATTAGTGGGAGGGATTAATGAGTCATGATAAAGCAAAAACCCACTTTGTAAACCTACCAGTGAATCTCCCTCAATCTATCTTTACTACATTGGATTCCATTTTGATTACCCTAATTTGGGGGACGGGTAGGAGACGGATTAACCTCAAGAAACTACATTGGGGCGTGAGGATGGGCGGGTTGGGATCCCCGGATTTCCGTGGGTACTACTATGCTAGCCAACTCCAATGGCTATCTTATTGGACCGCGGGTAGGAATTTATCTGAGATTGGATTTACGCCCGAAAACATTAGCCGTGGTGAACTGCATTCTTTATTACTGCCCAAAGCTAGGATCCCTTCAGATTGTCCCCCATTGTTAAAATGTGCTTTACTCTACTGGAGAAAGGCCCTCTCTTATACCTCGACGATCCCACCCTACGCGGCAAATATCCCCCAACTTGGCATCCCTACCCCACAGGGTAGGTTCACTCACCGTCGGCTCCAGGACTGGACTGAGGATGGGGTAGAGGACGTAGGCTCTTTTTTCAGGGATGGCGTGCTCTTGGATCGTGACACATTTGTCCGGACCACTGTTGCTCCAGCACGTTTATATTTGATGCACGCCACAGTGACACATTTTATTAGAACCAACTGGGCCCCACAATGCACTGAACCCACACAACATGAGCTGGTGCACCTATTATATTACATGGGACCGGGGGGACACTTGGTCCGGTGGCTGTATACTGGGCTCAGGACGCATGCAGCGACCTCGCTTGAGTCCGTGAGGGTGTGATGGGCCGAGGATACTGACATGGAAATAGTGGATAGAGCATGGCAGTCCATACAGGAACACCCCAAGAGAGTGTCACACAATGTTAGGTTTAGATTTATTCAAGCAATGGTGCTCCACAGAGCTTACCTAACCCCCAAGAGAATACACCTTATGTTCCCGGACTCTTCTCACCAGTGCCCCCGTTGTGGGGAGGACGAGGCAAATTTTATGCATATGATATGGGCCTGTTCCAGACTGGGCGCTTATTGGAGTGAGATCTGCCGCACCCTTCAAACACTGACTCAGTTGCCGACTCCGATGGAGGCCTTATCTTGCTTGTTGGGGCTGCAACGCCGTTCTGGGAAGCAGAAAGTTGGATTAAAATTCCTAGATTTGGTGTGTGTGCTGGCTATCAGAGTCCTAACTATGAGGTGGAAATCCACTAGACCCCCTACAGTGCTGACTTGGTGGGCTGACCTGTTGTTGTGGGGCCAGGCGGACGGGGGAACCCTCCGTAGAGAGGAAGAGAGGGGATTACGTAAACACCCTATTTCACTGGAGTGGGAAGCTGTGTTGCTTGCCCTGTAAGAGATGGACTTCCCCCCAACTACGGTGGTTGGGTCTGAAGGACTGGGCTTCTCTAAGACCCAGCGGTGCCAGGGGACAACACCTGAAACCTTCGTGGGTTACCTGTTCCGGCGTACAAATGACAGAGACACGGGACACTTCCTTCGGCGTCAAAGATCGAGGTTTATTTACTGCAGGGAACACAGAAGTCACAAGAAGTACAGCATGTGTAGGTTCTAGGAGACTGCTTCAAATTGCAACTGTGGATCGCTCCTTTTATACAGATTTCTGTCATAGAACAACATGACGAACAAAAGGTTACAACTCAGTTCCCACAGTAAAGTTCAAAAGGGTCGCTTTCATGTATTCAGGGTCCCGGAACATAATTACAGTAGCATCGCCGGTTCCCAACTGTAAAAGTACATTATCCCACCATTTGGTACATTCCATTCCGGCTGTAAACGAGTTAAGGAAGAAGACAGGAACAGGTGCAAGGGAAGACAAAGATAGTCAACAGATTGGAAAAAAGTGTAGGGGGGTGATATCGGAAACACGATTGCAGGATCAAAGGAGACATGCCTAATGAATGCACGACTGAAACAATAGACCGGCACGGCAAGATGAGCCTCGTGCGGGGCCATCTGCCTTTGCAGTGTCACCCCCCTCATCATAAAGACACCCTCAAAGAGAAAACGTGTCTTCCGCAAGAGCTTGGGAATCCCAGGGTCACGAAGCGGACAACGTCAGTTCGCTGGCTACTTGAGGGCAAGAGACAAAATGGCTGCTGTATCTAAAATGGAACCCGTGGGTTCAGATGAAGAAACCCACGAACAAGATGAACGGTTCAGGTTAGCGTAGCGAAAACGCGTACACCCACTAAACTCGTCATTTGCGGTTCATAGATACCAAACTCGTCCATATTCGAGCGAGTCGAAAACACCACTTTGATTGTCACGGAACCTCAGGTCCCAGTGAAATAAGTTTGCCCTATGATAACTTGTGGGTTGTGGCCCTTTCTTAATGCTACATTTGAGCTTTCTTAGCCTTTGGTACCTTGAAAATTAGGTGATGCCCGAGGAATCCATAGGTATTGTACGATGCGGTAGTATTGACCAGAAATGGGTAGGGGGAGAGGGGAGATGGAGTTTTGGGTAGGATTGGTTTAGTAAGAAAGGTTTATTGCAACGAATCCACAACAGAATCCTAAGGAGCGGATTGTCTATGACTTGATCCTGTATTGCTAGGACGGGGGCTGATTCTATTGGTTTAGATGATATTGGATTTTGTGTTTGTACAAATATTGTGCTTTTCCCTACACCAGTCCGAGGCGGGAATGGGGGAGATAATGAAAATGACTGTGTATATTCATGATTATGTTGTATTTGCACAGGACGAGAAACAGTCGATAATAAAGTGTGTTAAAAAAAAAGACAAAGCAAAAACCCATTCACAACTAATAAATCATCTGAAACTTGTGCAAAAGATTAACATCAGGAGAAAGATTTCTCTAATGAGCCCAACCTTGCTTGATGTGAGTAATAACTTGCTGGAGGAGGACATCCATACCAAGTGCGGATAACCATGATTCTCTAGAAAAGGAAGAGTTCCCATCAACAGTATCCTCAATGAGAGCCACAACACACTCTACTCTATCTGCTTTAGGCAGAGAAGAATCTTTGATGGGCATTCTGGAAAGGCAATCAGCATGTCCATGTTTGCCACCAGGTAAATATTGAATAGAAAAATTGTATTCCTGCAGTCTAGAAAGAATGCACACTACCCTGGCCCGGGCTTTACCAGGGCCATTTCCACTAAGCATGTAAATAAGAGGCTTGTCGTCAGTGAAAGCTTTGAACTGGGTACCCCATAGATAGGTTTTCAATTTTTCACCTGCCCAGGCACAGGTAAGTGCCTCATGCTCAATGGTACTGTGATTTACTTTTGAGGACGATAGGGAACGTGAGGCATACGCAATGGTATGTTTATTACTCCCGATACATTGCGAAAGAACAGCAACTAAGCCCAATTGACGAGCATCAACTGTTAAGCAACACAATTGACCACCAGTAAAGGGTGACAAAATGGGAGCAGAAGTGATTAAAGTTTTAATCTCAGAAAATGATTTCTGCACTTCATCAGACCAAACAAATGTTTTGCCCTTACCTAATAGGTCTGAACAATTAAAGCCTACCCATGAATGAAACACGAGTAGTACTAGCACAATCCAAGAAATGAACGAAGAGTGTCTTTGTTTGTGGGAGGTGTGATGTCTTTAATGGCAGAGATGAGAGACATCTTGGGATTAATACCTTATTTGGAAATGCAATGACCAAGATAATCTAATTGATCCACCATAAACTTACATTTCTTCTTTCTGAGAGTAATGGCAACCTTCTCAAAAACAGATATCCCTTTTTCCAGAATAAGATTGTGTTCTCTTGCACACTCCGCAAAAATAAGGACATCATCTTAAAAAGCTTGCACACCTGATATGTCTTTAAGAATGGTGTCCATAAATGTTTGGAACACACTTGATGCAGAGGCAAGACCAAAAGGCATACGCAAGAACTTGAACGGACCAAAAGGTGTTCTGAAGGTGGTGAGGTCTTGACTCTGTGCAGCAAGATGTATCTGATGGTAAGAGGATCCAAGATCCAGCAAAGAAAAAACTTTCCCAACTTGGCTAAAAGGTCCTTTACTTTGGGTAAAGGGTGACAGTCCATATCTATATTTTTATTAAGGGTGCGTAAGTCCACACAGAGGCGGATCTTGCCTGTCTTTTTTTTAACTATGATGACCGGACTGACCCATTCTGTGGAGTCCGTCACTTTAATGACGCCTTCTTTGCAAAGTTTGTCCAGTAAAGGTTTGAGATAATGTCTGACACTAAGCGGAACCGACCTCACTTTATGGACAACTGGAGAGGCATTTTCTTTAAGTTTGATCAAATTGACAAATGTTACCATTTTTTTCTGAAAAAATATTTTGGAATTTGTTAACAACATTAAGTACATTCATTTCCACATCAATTTCAATAAAATTAATCGAATGTTCAGCCAGAACAATGGGATTCTCTGCACCGGGGATCTAGAATGATGCCCAACCTTGCTAAATCTTTTCAGCCTATGATATTTTTTCCCTTAATGGCCAAATAGATCTTGGTTGTAATTTGGCTACCCAAACCAGACAGAACATCAATGAAATACCCTAACATATTAGTATCCTGATCACCAAAAGCTTATGGGTGAATACCTGTTTCAGACAATTGTCTCTCTTTCCACTTGTCAGCAAATAGCCAATCAGCGATAATAGTAATTGGTGCACCTGAGTCCGCCATCATTTCTATGGGGCCATGAGCCACCATAGCTTGACAAAACGGGCCTTTGATACTAATCTGATCAGGGTTATCATCAGAAATTGTAAGTACAACTTTAGCTAAATCACGTGCACACGAATCAGGAGTGGTCTCTACTGAGCTAATTCTGACAGTGTTTCTTGAGCTTTTACAAACTGACATGAAATACCCCATCTTACCACATTTGGTGCATCGCTTGAAAGAAGCAGGACAATTCAGACTATTGCCCAAATGATTGCGAGAACCACACCTGTAACAAAATGTGTTAGGTTTTTTTAAATGGCACTCTACTTTGTTTATTCCTCGTATCAATTATGGATATATGATCACCTTCATCTGAGATGACTAATACCAAAGTACTGCTAAAAGAAGAATCAGTAGACAATGCATTAGAAGAAATCATAGATCTCTCTATGCTTTTAGCCATTTCTATTGTTTCACTTAATGTGGGATCCCTACATCCCAATAATCTTTCATGTATTTTTTTGATGAATATCTGTAAACAAACTGATCTCTTAAATATGTATCTAAAACAGCACCAAAATTGCAAGTTGAGGCTAAATGTCTTAAAGCAGAAATGTAATCCTCCACAGACTCATCCACATTTTGCTTTATTTTCATAAAGTTAAAAGGTTCTAAAAGAACACTAGGTTCCTCTGCAAATTTCCTGGTAAGTCTAGCTAATCCTTCTTAATAAACGTTCCATCCTTCCTGTGCACCTGGTGGAGGTTGAATTTGCGGTAAATTATTAAAGACTTGTTGTCCTTCAAATCCTAAATGGCCATATAGTAAAGCAAACTTTCTTTTGGCACCATATTCAATTGCATCATTGTCAACAAGATAATTCTGGAACATATTTAGCCAATGTTTCCATGGTATGACTGGTTTCCATGGAGCAGCAAGGAAATGAGGTATAGTAAGTAAGTGATTGTTAGAAGAGGATGGAAAGCAACACGTGTAAAAGATGCCAAGTAAAAAGTGAGCCAAATAGAATAGTTCAATAAAGTTAAATTGGTGGTGTGCCTGTCACTGAATATGCAGGCAAGTTTGAAAGTATTGAGGACACAGTATTAAATGCAGGATAGTGAGCCTCTCATTGAGTATTCAGGCAATTGTAGAAAACAAGTATAATAAAGGGTGCCTGTCACCGAAGTGCAGGCAATGCTTACCAGCCTGTAAATGAAACTCCGCGGAGAAAAAGCAGAAGAAACTGTGCTTTTGACTGAAGAAACGGCGCAGTAAACTCGGGTTGCTAGGCAACAAAATTCGCCGGCAAATGTAGGAAAGTGGGGTATGCAAATCGCCCCAAATCTTCCTGAAACTCATCCTGAGCATGCGCGATGCGTTGTCACGTAGACGGAGGCACAGCCTGCAGAAGGAGGTCCGTTGGACGTCGACTGAGGCACAGCTTTTAGGGGGAGGTCCGAAGAGGAGCAGGAACAATGAAGACAGCTGTGTCAGTTGAGCAACACAGCGACAGGTTGTCTGAGACGGTTGGTGGGTTGTTTGGAAACAGGTAACAGATCGTCGCCAAATGTTGAGGTGAAGAAATCCAGGAAGCGTTGCACTTTTTAAAGTGTTTATTTAAGTAATGAGCGTGGGAGAAGAAACAACCCCCATCCGCTCATTCTGGGGCTCTCGCCGTAACTGCCAAAGTAAACAGTTTGAGCAGGGCAGACGAGAATGCCAGAATGCGGAGTGGACATTGAATGGAAACAGCGCCCGAGGGCTGGTGCACTGGGAAGACAAGTTGTTCTTAAAGAGACAAGAACAACTTGTCATTACAACAAAGACCTATAGAAAGAGTAATGTATGGCGGTCCTAAGCCGTTAAAATAAAGAATGCTCTCTAATACTGGGAGAAAACTAAACCATTGGTCGTTGAATGAAGACCAATAATTGATTAACAAAACTAACAGATACCTTAATGATTGTGTAAGTTTTTCAGATCCACAAACTACAGTACAATAATAACAAAATACGTAATTCACAAATCAGAAAACGAGAAGTAGTGTGGGCGTCCAAGAATGTTGATAGAAGAAAAAATTATTAAAGGACCATCTGTGAACAGGATAACAGCCAGACAAATCAAGCTAAGGAAGGAATACAACAATCTTCTCAAAACCAAAAATGGCTGCAACCGTAAGAAAAATGGAAAGACTCGGAGAGGGCAGCAATATAAAGATTCTAGAATTTTCCGAAAGATGGCAGCCTCAAGCTCCACTAAATACCAAGACACAACAAAACGAACCCATACAGCAGAGATATGGGTGAATTGTTATAAAGAATGTAAAATACCTTGTACATCAAGGAGCGACATCAGATGAAATCTACTGAACTTCATAGCCCATCGTCTATCATAAGCAGCAAATAACTACTGAACCGGGAGGATAGTAATGAAATGTTTTTTGCCCTGAACATATAACCAAAATATTTACTGTGTTAGCAGAAGCAGGTTACAAATTGACCTTCAAGAAACTCAAAAAGTGCTTTTTGAAAGTCCTTTTCTGAGGATAGAGTTATCTAATGAAGTTAAAAAGCTTGCACTTTGGTTTTTAGAGAAATGTGGGTCTCTTGAGACCTCGAATTCCCTATGGGACTTACAAGAATGAATGAGTTTCAGCTGATTTTCTAGGTAGCTAGTTACACCAACATTTTCCATGAAGGACTAGAAGCAACATCATACACAGATACTCAGAGACTTGCAGAGAGGCATTACTACCACACACTTACAAAATAGAGATAACATACTTAATTTAGTGATTAGAGTAGCAACTAGTTGATTAGTGTGTATATATACATATATATATATATATATATATATATATATATATATATATATATATATATATATATATATATATATATTCCACACAATGAAGGACAGACGATACCTTTTACATATAAGCCACATCTATACACTTCTGCAGAGAAGCAATTTGATCAGATAAATAATGACTCACTGCAGTACGAACCTAATCATCAAAGCGCGACCCAGAGCACGGTGAAAGAAGATACTTATAGTATAAGTATAGTTTCCCTCTCAGGAAAGCTTCCCAAATTCACATGCATTAATGGTTAGAGCGGCAGACCCTGATGCAGAGGTCTGGCCCGGGACCAGGGTTCAATTCCCTCCTCGGGGGGTCCTGGTCTCAACTTCCTCGGACCTGATAATTCTCGCCTCGGTGCCTATTCTAATCATGGGTCCCACTCTGCAACTCTGGGCAATAGCTTGCTTAATCTCCACAACGGCCCCAACAATGCTAGAATGCCTTGCTTCACCTTCGGGGTGCCCAGGAGTGGGCACTTCACAAGGAAAGGCCAGGAAGGGTCCCTCAGCTGTATTCGTACAAGCGCCGAGATGCCTCATGGGTGATTCGTGCTCTATACAAGTACCACTACATTTACATTAAGTATCTGCAAGGCACAGTGGGCCGCAAGTCAGGCCAGTAATGATGTTTAATTTGAGTATGACCCCACATTAAAAACACAAGCATTCCTACAATATTGATAGGCAATTCCTGAGACACTGCCGCAAAATAATTGCAAGAATATCATGATGCTTTTATACTGACTAATCAGCACAGCCTGCAATAGACACAAAACAGCAATACTGTGCAGCCTAAGCAGCAGTGGAAAGAAGATCTGCCGATTCTACATTTAAAATCAACAACATATATGTGAAGTCCTTTTTAAGGATTCAGCTGGACAAACAGCACAATAAAATGAAATTCTCTTGTCCCTGCAAAAGACTAACAAATCAATGGCAACAATAACCTAACTCGTCTTTTTGTGTACAATTATACAATGTTGATTTAAAAGATTATGAAATGATTACAAAGACTAACAGGGAAAGACAATAAAAATGAAACAGCTTTGGGCTTGAATAGCTGTGCTTCGAGGACAGCTTCCATTATTGGATGTCCAACACATTCTGGCAAACCAGAGTGTGGGAGTTCCCTCAAAGGCAAATCTGCCACAAATCAATTGTGAAATCTACAGCGCAAGTGCAGGTTTGTAAAGTATCAGTGATTATCTGGCCATAAACTACAATCAGCCCATCCATACACAGAGCAGTCCAATCATAGAAGCCCTGACACCTGGAGTTTACTCCGCCGTGGTTAAACCAACAAGGTTTCGGCATCTAGGTCGACAGTCGCAAAAGAATGAAATGGACCGTCGACCAAAACACCGTAACCTCATTGGTTTACCCAGGGCGGAGCAAACTCCCCTGATGAAGGACTTTGCTTGCCCAAAAATAATTTGGTCTGAGCAACCATGATTTACCCAAGTCTTTGTGTTGTTATGATATAAAACGAGATGACTCCTAGAATTTGATGATTGATCAACCATGAGGAGTGAATAAATTCAAATTGATAACCAATTAGCATCTCAACTCTTGATTAATATTGGATTACTCCATCTTTGGACATTTGGCTGTGCATTCAGGGGATGTTACCCCTGGGGTGGCGCATTTTTCCATTTCCTGTTATGCTATTGGATCATTAAGCGATGCCCTGTTTGCAAGGACTAAGTTGACTTACTTTCCTAATTTTTTTTTTCATGTTTGGACTATGCAGGAGTGCGTGCACCACCCTTATTTTTAAACTTCATAAAAATAACATTTTCAGAATTCTGACTTAAAATCCGATGTCACTATTAGAGAGGATTTTAAATTCCAATTCCCTAGATACCAAACATGATATTTTACCTGCACCAAAACAAAAGTTATCATTTATTAAATATCATAAGGTAACCCAATGTAATCTTATGAAAGAGGTAAGCCTCACAGTAGTGAGAAACAAATTTGCAAGTTTTTCACTACCCGACATGTAAACTTTTAAAGTACATGTCAAAAGGGAGTTTTAGGCTTGGCAAAGAGGGTATTTTGCCAAGCCGAAGTGGCAGTTTGAAATGGCACACAAGCTGTAAAGGCAGGCCTGAGATATGTTTTAAAAGACTACTTAAGTGGGTGGCACAATAACTGCTGCAGGCCCACTAGCAGCATTTAGTACATGTAGTACCACTTTACTAGAGACTTCTAAGTAAATTAATGTGCCTGTTGGGTGTAAGTCAATTCTACCATGTTTAAAGGAGAGAGCAAAGCACTTTAGCACTGTTTAGAGTCCTAAGGCCAGCAAAAACGAATTCAGCAAAACAGGAGGGGTGAAAGCAAAAGGTTTGGGGATGACCATGCAGAGAGGGCCACGTCCAACTCACAGTCACTGCAGACAGGCAACAGGTGGTCTAGCAGTTTTATAAAATTGGTCTTTTTTGCCAGGTGCTAGGAGTGATTATATGCATACACATGGCACTTTAGAATCACAGTCATATGAAAGACCATTATCACAACTGTCACCACTAGTACTCCATGAATGTACAACGTGTCTGCCATGTCAAGGGCTTTTTCAGACATATCTATGCTGTCATTCCTGGTGCGACACATTACAGTTTCATTTTCCGCCAGTCAGCAATTGTAGATGAATTATATGCTGGGAATCACACAGACATGTGGCTATATTGTGAGTTGAGAATTCAGGTAGGGGACATGCATGTTCAGTTTCATTCTTTCCTACATCACCGTTGATGGAAGTTGTGAATGTATGCATATGCAAAATGTTAATAAATGAGTAACAACATAATCAATAATCCATTCTTCAACATTTCTTGCTGGTGATTGTGTATATGGCCTCTCCGCTCACTTACTCCCCCACATCAGGCAACCTGTCTCTTTTCCTCAGCAGAGGTATAACAAAGCATACACACTAACCTATGACACCATAGGCATGCAATTGGCATCACTGTCTTACATGTCCTAGACACTGAGGGCACGATTCACAAGGTACATGTGGTTAAGTTAAGAGTGTTGAGTCTCCACAATTGTGGTTGAGTTTCTGCACTCGTGCGGAATCTCCACACAGTGCTCTTCCTGCAGTGTGCCGTGGATAGATTTCGCCATGAGTGCGGAGACTCCGCACTCGCAACTTTACTGCACGTAGTACCTTTGTGAATCGGGCCCTCAGTGTGGTGTTACTGTATTTATCTGACGTAGTATGCAAGGTCATGCTTGCCTATTGTGTATTACACAATATACACTTTGCATCATATCATACATAGGGATAAACACTTGGCAGTACAGTCTAATGCATGTCCCCAAGCTAGCTAAGTGCCAAAAGGTCTGGATCTACGGGTAGGTAGTTTTGCATCATTCAACAGCTGGTCATGGCTATGTTAAGGTCATACACAAGCGATCATACTGTTGTGCTTAGAGCCACATTTATTCCCGGCAGGTGAGTGTGTGATATATACTTATTTTCCCTTTTATAGCTCATGTACAATTAACCTACAAGATGTAACATTTCCAACCATATTTATCTGTGGATGTAGATGTTTTGGAATATAAGTGTACATGTTGTACATAGTGACCAGTGAATGCTGAAATTACAATTGTGCACCTCCACCTCCTTCCTGGAAACTGGTTTTGATTTTTTTTATATCATACACAGAGTAAGGATGTCCTTGCTACATCAAACATGTGCAAATACCTGGAAGTGAACAATTCTGAAGTGCAGAACCAGCCCTCCTGAGCCATCTAATCTACAATATCATCTGCCTCTTTTCTGCTACTCACGAGACTCAACACCTTCATGGAATAGCTGAAGAGGTGACTGAGAGGGCTCCCAGCTTCATATAAGAAACAACTGAGAGGGTGGGGCAGGGGGGGCCTCAAAAACATCTCGCAGCTGTATGGTGCACCACCTAAGTAACAAGGTGTAATCTGTAATTTCACAAGAGATCACCAGAAGGTTCACTGCAGTTAGGATTGTCACAAGAAAAAGCCAAGGTGCAAGAAAGCGCTGTAAGGATCTCTGTAGCTGGTCCCTGATAAAGAATATAGACATCCTTCCCTGGCACTCCTGTGCCAAATTAAAATCTGTATGTGTGAAGCATCCACAGTGTGCACTTCACATATGACATGGTTAAGTGAAGCCATCATATTATGTTTGACTTTGAAAATATAATTTGTGGCGTAGGCAGCGCTTGATGTAGGAGGGAGATACATGTTTAGAAGATGACAGGTTGCTCATACATTATGACAATGGTGTATGAGTCTCCTCTACCTTTGATATATTTGTAGAATTAACATGTTGTGGTGTTTTGTCACACGTCAAAGCTACCATCTTGTTTTCTCACTGTGTGAATTGTGCTAAACAATGGCATAGACAAAGTCTTTATCTCATTCTTCACAGCATGCTTCACATAGATGGGGGAAGGGTAGTAGTACCCAATATAACAAATAAGTGCCTCTCAACAGAGCGGACACCCACCACCACTGCAACAGAGGAGACAGAAAAAGAGTCCTTCTCTTTGATGGATACATAGCCCCCAAGGAGACACATAAGATCATCTCCTAATCATCTATGGGTGGTGGATACATAGGGAGCAGTAGTAAATATGGACACCACCATGTGCCAGGAGGACAGTGAGTAAGGCTGTGCACTGGGAGTGTGGGGGGTAGCGAAGGGTGAGACTGTTTGTGTCCTCACAAGACAGCATCATCCTCAGTACACCCCTACCACCACTCCTCCTCATGTATGCAGGACCCGCCCAACAGGAAAACAAGGAAAGCAAGTTTTGCCCTTGACATCCCTGAGTGTGTATAGTTCCCCAGTATCCTCTTCCTGACCTTTGTTTTTCCTGGGGACCATCATGAGCAGTTGAGATAGTTCGTTGCTAGGAAGCAGGAAATTTTGTGGAGCTTGGAGCATATCAACCTTGAAGGTACTAAGGACTTTGCTGCCCTGCCGAAGCCCAATGCTGTCCAGCATCCGACTATCACCTGCCTCTGCTCCTCCTGGACTGCATCCATGTTCCCTTTCTTACTCCCCACACTATCATCTGTCTTCTTTGTCAGTCCTTCCAGTTCCATCAACCTTGTCTCAACCACTGTGACTTACCGCTGTCAGGAGATGTGGAGCCCAGCCATCCCGTCAACATGACTGTGGAGGAGAAACTGGTATCGTTCCCCATGGCATCAGCCAAAGAAGATGGCCAAGAATTGATTTCTCCAGCGCAGTAGTGTCTCCAGCATGGGAGAGTGGCTTTGGTTTTATTTGGATCTTAAATTTATTTAGTGCTTTGGATTATGTTTTGGGCATTTATTCAACATTTCTGGACTCCCTTGGAGGACATTTGCTTTGGAACAATTGTTTGTATTAAACATTTTCTCTGGACAGTTTAATTAATTTGTCCTTTTACAAGTTTAGCATCCTAGATAGTATTTTTGTTTTTTGAACAATGCTTCTTTTGGGCAGAATTGAGCTCCTTGCTATTCTATGCAATTTTTGTTTTCTGGTGGAGCATTCCTGTTGCTGTATTTGTTGTAACTGTTGTTCGGTGGGGCACTGTAGTAAACTTAAGTCATACTATATGGATTGTCATTGTGTCAAACCAGTAGCAACATGATTTGAAGTACATTACTACATAACTTGAGGTCTGTGAACCCCTTTCTCACTTTAGCACGTTTCCTGCTTTCTCCTTTTATCATGATTTTTTGCTAACTTTCTCTTCTTCCTTTTTTCCTGTTTGTGTGTTTTCCCTCTCTTCCACTTGAGAAATATCTGCTGCAGAAAAAAATAAGTGTGTCCCCAAAAATAAGTGCCAGTGACCTCCACTGGCAACCACCAGCTAGAATTAAGCACTGCTGGTGCCCTGTAGTCATTTATTGGGGGTCCCCAGAAGTCAAAAGGTTAAGAACCGCTTCTCTAGGAAGTTTTATGACATACAGTGATGCTAGTGTACAAGTGTACATGTCATGATGTGTACATACAAAAAGGGGCGCTGGAGCTTATTCCAGTATTTTGTGATCAGGCTGTGCTCCCGCAGGTTGGTATTCAGAGTCCCCAAGTAGTTGGTACTATCACATCTTGTTAAGCTACAAAGCCCACCTACCAGAGTGCGACATTCACCAACCAATTCTACCACATATGCAATGTTGTCTCTTCTGCTTGGATGTTGGATCAAAGGAGAAGTGGTGACGGGGCGTGGCTAGGCGCCCGGTGAGGATGGCGGCGCTGGCGTGAGCGCTCAGTCGATGCCAGAGTGAATTGGCGGTTCGCGTCTCTACCCAGCTTTGGAGACGGAGGATTTGGCTACCGGAAGACTCCAGGCATGCCTTGAAACTATTTTCGGAGTGTTTTAACGCTACCTTCACTACCTTTTTGGCGAGGATTCCTCTGGTCGTGGCTCTATGACGGCCGCAGCCGCCATTTTGTGCTCTGTGCTCCCGTAGCGCGTTTTCATACGTGATATTTTTCTGACCCCACCAGTCTTCTAAGATGCCTGATACTCTTCACCTCATACAAGGTGTGCTACTGTTTTTCTTCAAATTACTTCCATTCATTTATGTGACTCCCCTTCCTCACATGGTAGCTACTCTCTCCTTCCTCAGTTTTTGCGGCCATTTTGTGCTCTCTGATTCCTGGAAATATCGCAGATAATTGCTCTTTCTTCTACGTGACTTTGCCGCTCCTGTTAGGCCTTCTCCTTGCATGGTGGACTCTGCCCGTTTCTTTTGTCCCCCTGTTGTTATTTGCATATTTCAACGCACGTAGAGCTGCTTTGGCGTGCTGCTTTCGTAATCTACTCAGTGGTGGTTAATACCTCATGGGCAGGATCACGGCGGTCTGTGACGGATAGGCCCTGAAACGTAACTTCATTAAAAACTCTAAGTTGTTCTCAGAATTGGCTCAGTTAGAAGCCTCCCAACCACCTCCTACCCACGAGACACAGTCTATCATGGAGCTTTCTACGCAGCCCTCAGGGAAAACCACCACCAAAAGATTAAAAAAGGATCCTCCCTCGCCATCTAAATCCACCTCGACCGTATCTATGGATCTATTGTTGGAGGAAATAAGAGCCCTCCGCCCCTTTATGGAGGAAACTAATGCTAAGCTGCAAGTTTTAACCGACAACTGGTCTTCAATGGATGCAAGAGTCACATCTGTGGAGAAAAGTGTCTGTTCTCTTCAGGAATCGGCTATCAAGGTTTCCTACATGCATTCACAGATTTCCTCTCTTCAAAAGCAGGTGGAGGATCTTGAAAATCGAAACAGGCGTAATAACCTGCGTATCTACGGCCTGGTGGAGGGCTGCAAGGGGAGCGACCCCATTGCTTTTTTCAAATCTTTTCTCCCTAAACTTTTGCATATGCCAGAGGACACTGTGCTCAACATACAGAGGGCTCACAGACTTGTCCGGGCTTCCTCATCTGCTTCCCCTTCACTGAGGCCAAGAGGTGTAATCATGTATTTTCTGGAATACACTGATCTGCTAAAAGTCCTCTCAGCAGCCAGAGCTTCTCCTCGTCTCACATGATCGGGGTCCTCCCTGTTCTTTGCACAAGACTATGCTAAAGCCACAGCTGGTCGCCGTAAAGCCTTCCTGGATATAAGGTCTGATCTTCGTTCCATTGGTGCCAGATATGGGCTCTTTAAAGTTACCTACAATAATAAAACAACAACCTATGACGATCCTGCACGACTTCAGAGCTTCTTGAACTCCTGCCGACCTGCTGATATGGATTCCTCTGGTCCTTCTTCTTCCTTCCCTCCATGACTTTCCTGAGCTGCTGATGGTCCCTCCAGTTTGGATTCTCCTACCAGTTACTCAAGTTCAATAGTTTCATATCATGTTCTTGTTTCTTGTGCATCCTTTTATGTTGACTTTGTTCCGTGACAATCTTTCTTGTCTATCCTCTCCTTGCATATTGTATCAGATTTTATAACCTCCATGCTGCTTTTATCAATTTGTTCTCCTGACGTTCTCCTCATGTATTCACAGATCATATATCGCGTCCTGTGTTGTTCCCCAGGCTGGACGGCTCGCTGACCCTGGACGTCTTGACTCCTCCAGTTAGCCCTACCCCCCCTCCCTTCATGTCTGGTCTCCTTCCTGATTGTGCCCCTTCACGTCCCTCCCTTGTAAGTATGTTTCCTTCCCTGTTTCACATGTCTGTCCTTGCTCCCTGTTCCTCTTTCCTGTCCCTCTCCCTATTCACCTCTTGTTCAAAGGTGTCACTTCTTCTTTACTCGCTTCAATTTCTCTGTTTCTTCCTCTCTCATGTCTCCTTATTCACTCACTGGGTTTATCTACCTTGTTCTTTTGTCTTTGTATTTTTCTTTTTGATGCTCTTCACCTTCATTATTCACTTGTGCTCCCACTTTTTTCTCACCTCTTTTTCTCTTCACTTTCTTGTTTTTTCTATCACTACTTCATATCTTGACAATCTCCTTTTCTATTTGTTTATAGGTATTGCTACTCTTTGCTCACACTGTGACCACGCTTGGCTCTTTATGCCCTTACTGCGTTTCTCACTTTCTAGCGTACATTCACTTTCTCTTGCGTCCTCTAATACGTATTTCATTTCTATTTTACTATTTCTATTTTTCCTTTTTTCATTATTCTTCGATTTTATCCATTTTGAGGCTTTTTCTTATTGCTTTGTTATCTTCTATTATCATATTTTTTATTGCCTTTAATGTCAGTGCGTATTGTTTCTTGGAACGTTAAAGGTCTCAATTCTCCCATTAAGAGACAAAGAATCTTAACTCACCTAGCCAAACTAAATGTAGACTTTGATTTTCTGCAAGAAACCCATTTGTCTGAAGCTGAATCTGTCAAGCTTAAAAGAGGTTGGGTGGGTGAAGTCTATTATGCTCCCGGTGATGGTAAACGCAATGGTGTGGTTATTTTAGTTCGGAAATCTCTTTCTCACTCTTTGCTGGTTACTGAGTCAGATTCTGATGGTAGGTGGTTATATGTCAAACTTCCCTTAAGGGGTGTTCCTCTCTCTTCTAAATGTTTATGCTCCCACAGGAGGTGACCCTACCTTTTGGCATACGATGGCCACTCGTATCACCAAATTCATTGATGACAACTTTATTATGGCAGGGGACTGTAATCAACCTCTTGATCTTTTTTTAGACAGGCATTCCAAAGCTTCTTTCAACCCCAACAAACCTCATAAACACTTTGTTCAAGCAGTTTCACAGCATAAACTTGTTGATGCTTGGCGTTTGTGTAATCCGACAACTAAAGAGTTTACTTTTTATTCCCCTTCTCATCACTCACAATCACGAATTGATTACATTTTTGTTTCCCATCACTTTTCCCAGACTCTTACCCAAGCAGAAATTGGCCCTATTTTGTTATCCGACCACGCTCCCATCTCGATTAACATTGATATCTTGCCTAAACTTACTGGGCCTAAGAGGTGGCGTTTTAACAATACTCTGCTTTTACATCCTAAATGTACTGCCTCTTTTATTGTTTTTTTTAATGAATTTTTTTATATTAACGATACCCCTTCTATCCCCAAACACACTATTTGGGATGCATTCAAGGCCACAGCTAGAGACTTCTTCATTGGCTACGTGGCTAAGAAATGGAAGATTGCTCGTAAGTACACTAGCGATCTTCTCCACAAAATCAAGAGTTTAGAACACCCCTATTACACCTCTCATTCACAGGACAGTTTGACAGCTCTTATAGATGCCAAGATGAAATTCAACAAAAAATCCACAGAAGATCCCTCTTTATATCTGTTGAAATCTAGTTCAAAATTTTATGGTGGGAAGAATATAACGGGTAAAATTTTGGCTAATTATTTGAAAATCAAACACAATAAGTTGAATATTGAATCTGTTTTTGACGATAATTCTGTTCTTAAACATAAGGATGTTGATATTTTAGGTGAACTTTCCCATTTTTACACTACCCTTTATTCCTCTGAGACTCAACCTACTGCCAATTCTCTCTCTAATTTCTTCTCTAACATACAACAACCTCACCACTTTCCTATTGACTTAACTTCTCTGGAATCGGCCATATCTTAACAAGAATTACTTACTGCACTTTAACTCCTCAAGAAAGACAAAGCCCCTGGACCAGATGGGTTCACAGTTGAATTTTACCTTCACTTTTCTAAATTATAACTGCCTAAATTACATTCGCTCATAGATTCATTCGTTACCCGTGGTAGCTCCTCTGGCACCTTCTCTGACGCTCATACTTGTAGTATACCTAAAGAAGGGAAAGACACCCTATACTGTAAAAATTATAGACCAATTTCCCTGGTTAACCGACTATAAGATATATGCTAAATCACTTGCTGCACGGTTGGACCCCTTTCTGCCTGACTTACTGGGACCTGAACAATCTGGGTTTGTTAAAGGACGCTTTATTACTGCCAATACTACACTTTTGTTTAATGTTTTATCTAAGTCCCCACGCTTTCAAAACTCTCTGGCAGCAATTGCATTAGACGCAGAGAAAGCGTTTGACAGAGTGGAATGGACTTATCTTTTCTCTACCCTAAAATGGTTTGGTTTTGGTCCTAAATTTATTTCCTTAATTTCCTTTCTTTATTCCAACCCAAGGGCAGCGGTCTGTGCCAATGGTTTAGTTTCCTCCTTTTTTGATTTAGGAAGAGGGGTTCGACAAGGCTGTCCCCACTCCCCATTTCTCTTTAACCTAGCTTTAGAACCCTTTCTCTCCAAGCTTCGTCAAAATCCTAACATACATGGTTTCCAGACATCACAATCCCACATCAAACTTGCTGCTTATGCAGATTATATTTTGCTCTTTATGCCCAACCCTACTGACTCCATTCCCGCCTTCCTTGCTGAAGTTCGCGTATATTCACAGATCTCTGGATACAAACTGAATAATGACAAATGCAAAATTTTACCCTTAACAAAATTCACTTTCAAACCTGACTTTACTGCTTCCAACTTCACTTGGAGTCCCTCCCATATCAAATGACTGGGACTACATGTTACCCCCTCCATTGCAGATACAGTTTTGCTCTGTCTTAATAAATGCACCCAGAAACTTTCCTATCTCACAACTAGGTGGCACCCCCTTTATCTTTCATGGTGGGGTCGCCTTGACACCATTAAAATGATGTTATCCCCTGTGAATAACAGCTGTGTTACACTATTTCCAATATCCCAATCCCTATTCCCACGAAATTTATCAGGAAAATTAACACTATTCTTTCTTCCTTCCTTTGGTTGGGCAAAAAACCTTGCATGTCTCTTTTAGGCTAACACGTCCCAAATCAGAAGGCGGGGTCAATTTTCCAGACTTTCCAGCATACCACAAGGCTTTCCTTTTGCGGCAAGCTTCTTTTTGGTTACGAGACCCTGATGATGCTTGCCCTTTATGGGTTACAGTAGAACCTCTCTCCCTCTCCCCTTTTACTTTTGCTGAGTATCTTTCTTTTTCTCGTAAACCACAGCTGTTATCCACTCTTATTCATATATTTACTACCAAATTACTCTTATCTTCCTCTCCTGCCCCTCCCTCCATGGTTGCTGATTTTCTAACCACTACCATTTGGCATAACTGAAGTCTCCTTATCAACGATAAACCCTTCTATTGGAAATCTTGGATGCAAAAAGGATTAATTTGGGTTTCTCAACTTTTCTCTATTTCTACTTTCTTACCGTTTCCAACACTCAGTCAACCTTTTAATCTTCCTGCTTCTTTTGCCCGTAAATTCCTTATACTCAAAGAAGCGGTTTTATCCACTTATACGCGTCTCTTGCATTGTCATGCTCGCCTTGCGCCTCCTAACCCAACCTCACAACTTCACTCCTTGTTATGTACTTCATATAAAGCCTCTCTCATTTACAAATTTCTCCACACAACAACTTCACCTCGACCAAAATCTAAGGTAGAGGAGCAATGGGAATGTGATTTTGCCACTGCCTGGCCCATTTCTCTCTGGGATAAATTATGGACCAAACTTCACAAATCTTCTAGAGCTGCCACTCTCACACAGACACTTTTCTTTATTTATAACAGACTTCTTTTTACATCACACATGCTCAGTAAAAAGTTCTCCTCAGTCTCTGATCTCTGTTGGTCCTGCTCTTCACCAAATGCAACTCTATTCCACATGCTTTTCTCTTGTACTGTCATTCATAATTTTTAGAAACAAATTTGGTCCCAAATTAATGATATCTTTCACACTCAAATCCCCTTTTCTTTTACTCATATTTTTTTAGGGATTCTCTCTCCCTGTTGGGACGACATTACATTCAATGCTCAGATCACTGACTTACTGATAGTTGTTGCTTTCCAACAAATCACTGTTAATTGGAATAATTTTACGAATATCTCATTCAGAGCATGGTGGTACAATGTTTGTTATAATCATAGACTGGATACTGCCTTTGTTTTTCCTCCTCGTATGGCAATGAAACGTAGTAATTTGTAGCTTCCTATAACGCTATACCTTCATGTATGTGCTAAACGATCATCTCACTTACCTCCCACTCAGCAAGAAGTCTCTAAACCCCCTTCATTGACCTTATCGTTCCTTTGCACTTCATTTTTACCATGTTTGATTACTGTTTCTTTTAATATCTTTTTATTGTTCAGCCGCACTTGTCTTTCCACAGCCCATTCTAATTATTATTATTGTTGCTACACATTATTTGAATACCATTAATCTTATTATGTATCACCTTTATTTATTGTATTGACACCTTTTCTTGTTTAATAAAATTCTTTTGAACTTAAAAGGAGAAGTGATAACCTAATTCGGGATATTGGGGGGTGGGTGATTCAATGTTGTGAAAGGAGGTTTGGTGTGTGCCATCCTTCACCTGAAGAATCCAGAAATAACCATTGTCCGTGCACCTGGCTCGGTGGGTGTTTCTGGGGCTCCTGAAGGGTTGGTGTTGGGACTGAGTCCTTTGAAGATAGAACAGGCAACCGTGGCTTTGGTCTATGGATTTGGGGTTCTTGCAATCTGGAGAAGGTGAGAGGTGATCAGTAGTGTGCCTTGGATGGGATCTACATGCATGATGGAAGCTAGGATGTCCTATTTTGCAAAAAAAAATCTCCCCATCCATGATGTGTGCTGTAGAAGTGATGCTGTGCAGGAACAGGGAGTTCTCTCCCAGGATTGCAAATCTACCGCCATTACTATCAGACGAGCGTCAACATCATGCTCCTCTCCGCCAGGACTTGCAATGCTAGAGACAAACTGATTGGTATTTGGACCTGTGGTAGAGTGAGGATGCGAATACATTCATGTAAACCGACAAGGTACCATGTGACTTGAGCAGTGCTCATTGGACAGTTGACCAACCTATGAGACAGTCAATTTAACACCTTAATGAGAGCGAAGCAATAATTACAAAAATGTTTAAACGTACCTGTTCCGACGCTGCCGACTGCCTCGGTGCTCCTCTTCTCTCCTGATAGTGTCCCCAGCACAGGCTCCCCCCCCAATCCCGGCGCTGCTCTCAATAGCATGAGAGCAGCACCAGGATTGGTCTGAGCAGCTTGGTTTGCTGCTCAGACAGTGCCTGGGAGTCTGTGCTGTTTCTGCAACCCATCTGTGCAACTTAGCTGGGTTGGAGAAACCTAAATGCGCATGGAGGTTTGGCCAGCCCAAGACGACCGGGCAAATCGTCATGCGTACTTACAGTGTGCACTACTCCTGCCCTGTTGGCTGTGATGATGACAGCCAAGCCCGCCCAGACTTGGCTGGCTCTAGAGGGAAACGGAAAAAATAAAATGATAAGACTAATTTATTATCATTTTATTTTTCCCATTTCCCTCAGCTGGCTCTCAGCAAGGGTGGGGGGCGATGCTCCTCTGCCATAGACGAGGAGGCGCTGCTGCATGTGATTTGGAAATGGCACGTATTAATGATGGTAGTAAAATGTGTATAGGACGCAGGCCATCTGCTTTTAACATGTGGGATCACTGACACAATATCACAATCAACAATATCATGTAACGCAAATATTGTGTCTAACATATAATTTACAAAAATGTAGTTTACTTTTCCTTATTATGGTAAGTACAAAAATATCAAAAAAAATGTTTCACACTCGTATAGTAAAAAGGCTGGTAAATATTTTCCACCCTCCTGGGGCTAAAATGATCTGCTCTTTAGTGCCAGATTTTGAGCTTAACTCACACTTCGATTTGGTACCTTGGACTCCACCCAACTACCATAGATCTACACATTTTGTTTTCAGTTTTTTCAGCTCTGCATCACAAGAATCATTGGGTTCAAGATGGCCCAAGTTGGTGTAAATCCGTCCAGGACTTCTTGCTATAAAAATCCGCAACATTTCTATATACAATGCAACTTTTGATGCGACCATGTAACCTTACTCAGCGCTTTGTGCAGCCTGCACAATCGTTTGAAGGGTCGCAGTTATATGAATGGTTTCTTCATTTTGAAACGTTAGTGCAGACCTAACTTATTAAGTGGGAAAATAAATGCTGTTCAAATGTTTTGTGCAGGACAACCAAAAATCTTCTGACAATAAAATGGCACAGATGATTTCCAAAAGAAAGCAAAGAAATACGCTGGGTCCAGCTTTCAAAAATAAGAGACGGAATCCCAGAGCAATGGAAATTGGATTAGGAAAAGCAGACAAAAAATAACCATAAACCACTTTTAATTCCACACTGGAAGGAGGACAAAATAAACCGCGAGTGATTACACGCAAGGAGTAAAGTTACACCATCTGCAAACTAGCAGTTAAACCAACAGCTTTTAGAAACATATTCAAATGACACCACAAGAGGGCGCACACGCCCATTCCCTTTGGTGGATAATATTGAAACTTGGATGACAGTGGCCAGATGAGCACCGTTGTATCTTCAAGGCCTGCTCCTGTTTTTTATTTTTTTTTTTAAAAAGAAGAAGAATAGGTCGTCTAAGGAATATACATTTATTTTAAATTCCACTGTACTTTTCCAGAGTGCGGATGTAATTGATTTTTATTGATTACAAGTTTTTATTACAGCGCCTATTTTCCTTGATAGGTTTTAAAGTGCTTTACAGAAAACAGATCAGTATTAAAGTTTTACATGAGCCCCCGCATGGAGGAGAATTGGGGGGGTGGAAAGGAGGGGACAATTGTGAAAAGGGAGTTAATGGAACTGGGCAGCGTTAGAAGTGGGCGGGGACGGAAGGGCACGGCGTGCCCTTACTTCTTAAAATTATGTTAGTCCGTTCCCCTACTTCTTAGTTTTGAAAGAGCGTACCGGGGACTGTAAAATTGCCATACTTTAAAGTACACCTTTTTTTCTTTTTCACGCATGAGTGGTGCAACGTGAATATTCAGAAGGCCTCTGCACTGCGCCCGACCTCCTTCCCTTCCCCGCTGGGTCTAATGGGCCTGCAAAGTGAGACTGAAAGGGCCATCAGTGTAGCATAGTGCGAAAACGGCTACTCTGATGGCCCTGCGGCTGCTTTGAGCCCGTGATCACACCTCATTTGTGAGGACGCTGCCAGCAAATTTACATGCCAATTTAAAGCTGCTATTAGTTGGGTTTTGTGGCAGTGATATTCACAGTGTTTACCTGCTGAAGCAACGTTCATCAATGCCTACCAGACTGTTTCCCGGCAATCTCGGCCCGGAGGTGCACCGGGGCCGTTTTGACGCCACTTCTAGTTCTGTTGACAGTTGTCCTCCCCATACAGGCCCCGGTGTAACACACACCATTCCAAAGATGTTTGAGAAACCCAAGGGAAAGAGTGGTTTTGCACCCATAACCAAACGAGTAAGCTCATATTTGGAAGCAGTATTTACACCACCTCCTGACCCATGTGCACATGATTTGGCAGATTTAATAATTGCATGTACTAACAGATTCGCCCCCATGCAAAGCCCCATTGATAATGACGCCATCTGTGCAGACAAATCTTTTCCAACTCAAGCAATGACAGCCCCGGCGTTTGACCCCAGTATTTAGGAGTCTGTTAGTGATTTAAGAAAATATTCCAATGTTCTGAAGTCTATGATTGGTGACCTTATGGGGATGATGAAGGGCAGGAACAGTGATGGGGCAGGAGCAGTGATGGGGCAGGAGCAGTGATGGGGCAGGAGAGGCGACAGGGCAGGAGAGGAGACGTGGAAGGAGAGGCAATAGGGCAGGAGAGGTGACCGGGCACAAGAAGTGACGGGCAGGTGACATGACAGGCAGGTGATGTGACGGGCAGGTGAGGTGATGGGCAGGAGAGGTGACGGGGCAGGAGAGGTGACGGGGCTTGAGCTAGAGCAGTAACCGGGTGTGAGCGGTGAAAGGACAGCAGCGGTGAAAGGACAGGAGCAGTGAACGGGGCAGGAGCAGTGAACGGGGCAGCAGAAATGAACGGGGCAGGAGCAGTAAACGGGGCAGGAGCAGTAAACGGGGCAGGAGCAGTGAACGGGGCAGGAGCAGTGAACGGGGCAGGAGCAGTGAACGGGGCAGGAGCAGCGACAGGGCAGGAGAAGTGACAGGGCAGAAGAGGAGACGTGGAAGGAGAGGCAACAGGGCAGGAGAGGTGACCGGGCACAAGAAGTGACGGGCAGGTGACAAGACAGGCAGGTGATGGGATGGGCAGGTGCGGTGATGGGCAGGAGAGGTGACGGGGCAGGAGAGGTGATGGGGCAGAAGAGGTGACGGGGCAGGAGAGGTGACGGGCAGGAGAGGTGGCGGGGCAGGAGAGGTGGCGGGGCAGGAGAGGTGGCGGGGCAGGAGAGGTGACGGGGCAGAAGAGGTGACGGGGCAGAAGAGGTGACGGGGCATGAGCTAGAGCAGTAACCGGGTGTGAGCGGTGAAAAGACAGGAGCGGAGAAAGGACAGGAGCAATGACAGGAGCAGTGAACGAGGCAGGAGCAGTGAACGAGGCAGGAGGTGCGAACGGGGCAGGAGCAGCAAACGGGGCAGGAGCAGTGAAGGGGGCAGGAGCAGTGAAGGGGGCAGGAGCAGTGTCGGAGCAGGAGCAGTGATGGGGCAGGAGAGGCGACAGGGCAGGAGAGGAGACGTGGAAGGAGAGGCAACAGGGCAGGAGAGGTGACTGGGCAGGTGACATGACAGGCAGGTGACATGACAGGCAGGTGACATGATGGGCAGGAGAGGTGATGGGCAGGTGAGGTGACGGGGCAGGAGAGGTGACGGGGCAGGAGAGGTGACGGGGCAGGAGAGGTGACGAGGCAGGAGAGGTGACGAGGCAGGAGAGGTGACGGGGCATGAGCTAGAGCAGTAACCGGATGTGAGCGGTGAAAGGACAGGAGCGGTGAACTGTGCAGGAGCGGTGAACTGGGCAGGAGCAGTGAACGCGGCAGGAGCAGTGAACGGGGCAGGAGCAGTGAACGGGGCAGGAGCAGTGAACAGGGCAGGAGCAGTGATGGGGCAGGAGCAGTGATGGGGCAGGAGAGGCGACAGGGCAGGAGAGGAGAAGTGGAAGTAGAGGCAACAGGGCAGGAGAGGTGACCGGGCACAAGAAGTGACAGGCAGGTGACATGACAGGCAGGAGAGGTGACGGGCAGGTGAGGTGATGGGCAGGAAAGGTGACGGGGCAGGAGAGGTGACGGGGCAGGAGAGGTGACGGGGCAGGAGAGGTGACGGGGCAGGAGAGGTGACGGGCAGGAGAGGTGACGGGCAGGAGAGGTGACGGGGCAGGAGAGGTGACGGGGCAAGAGAGGTGACGGGGCAGGAGCAGTGAACAGGACAGGAGCAGTGAACAGGGCAGGAGCAGTGACGGGCAGGAGAAGTGTCGGGCCAGTAGAAGTGACGGGCCAGGAGAAGGGAGGGGTCGGGGGAATTGACGAAGCAGGAGTGTTGATCGAGCATGAGCAGGAGTACTGACTGGACAGGAGCAGTGAAAGGGCAGGAGTAGGCGTTTCCCAGGGCGACTGGAAGGGTAGGGGGCCAGTTTAGTTTGGGGGGACCGGTTTTGTACAAGTGCAGGAGTTTTAAAAACACTGCAAAGTTATTTGTATATTCAGCAGGTTTCAGTCAACAATACAAGTGCCAAGATAACTTTGGTGATCAATGTACCTGCTGGAGGGAGATGGGAGCATGTTTTGTCTAGTGGCTATTTTACTCATCTAAGGAAGTGCAGAGGGGTAATATGCCTGCTGCAAAGAACATGTACATCAAAGAGCAATATGTTATGTGTATAGTTCAGTGGGTACTGCTTTGTGTTCACTTCCCGAATGAAAGGACACTTGAAAACATATGGCCTGGCAGTTCGGGCTGGACTGTTCACATTGGGCGCAGGATCAAGACTGATTTGCATATGGCTGCGTCCAAACTGGAATGGCATGGTGAGCAAAAAACGATGGATTTAAGCCCCGATCTCTGAACTGGGGTGAATGTATGACCTTGTTCTGCATTCTGTCCATCAATTGTTCTTTTTGCATTTGTCACCCCGAGTGGGACAGGTATGCTCAGACATGAGTCCTGTGCTCTCCATGCCAATGGAATCAAGTTATCCTGGCTGATGAGGGCTGAAAGCCCGAAACCGGTCCTAGGATGCTTGTTTCCAGTCCAGGGAGGACCTGGCCTGGCAGTTCGGGCTACACTGTTCTCATTGGGCACAGGATCAAGACTGATTTGCATATGGCTAGGTCCAAACTGAAATCGCATGTGAGCAAATAAACAATGGATTTAGGCCCATCTCTCTGCACTGGGGTGAATGTATGATATTGCTCTGCATTCTGTCCACCAGTTGTTCTTTTTACCATATTATGATTGAGCAGCTAGCTGGCTGACATGAATATGAAGGAGCCTTTGTGGGTTTCTGTGAGTCTAGATTCACCTGAAGAGTCCCTTTCTCTTCTGAGCCCTGCTTAACACATGTGTATAGGAGGAGCCCTGCATTCATGACCTCAATGTTTGAGACAAAAAATAATCATGGATTTCTGAACAATGAGAGTAAAAGCATTAAGGTAACATGTTGTTCCTGCTTATATTTCACATGCTTTACATAAACCTGTATTCCCTATGAGTGTTTGCTTTTTCCTGAATTAAACCTCAAATAAACATATCCATTCTTTTAATTAAATAACGTTATAAGCTGTAACTGGTCAGTGAAATGCTAAACATACTAAAAATTAGTATGTTTTGCTATTTCTAGCCACACCCCTGACTCCGCCCACTGATTCAATCTTCGGTTGTTCCCGCCCCGTGATTCTCCACCCACAGTTCCCCTACTTTTTTTTCCCCACTTTGACCACTGGAACTGGGAGACAACAAAGTGAACAAGCAGAAGAACGCTAGGCGAAAATGTCTTTGAGTGTGCTTTAAGTTCAATTAACCTTGTATTATTGTGCAGAGAAATGACAGAGTAATGGTCTTTGGCTGACATGAGTTCTTAAAAAGGGCATATCCTTTTCTAAGCCTCCCACAACCATATTATCCTACCAGAAGCTTTAAAAGCCGCAATCTGTCGCCGATTAGTGAAAAAGAATTATAAACTACTTAAGCCAACTCAAACGTTAACACTCAACTAACATCAAACCTAAAAAGTTCATTTTCATCAGAAATCTGTGAGAAAGAAAACAAGATAACATTATTTCCGGCTGTCCATGAAAACCCAGCACGCAATTAGACAGAATTTCTACCTGAAAACAACTTCTTTTTATAGTTTAAGCCTTAGCAAAGTAAGCCTTTAATCCAATCACTATAGCAACAAGGAAAGGAAGGAAGGAAGGAGGGGAAGAGTCTGTATAGATTCGATCCACAATCACAAGTCTTAAAAATGGCGGCACAAGACAACACTGCGCTAAAAGGTGGGTTTTGTCAGATTGGGATTAGCCAATGAACGGATAAGACATTCCACAACTTCCCATACAGCACTACCCTCGACAAACTGTTTATATGTGCCTTGGAAAAACCAGCGCCATTGTGAACAGCGTGTCTACGTGAAAGTCTGCTGCCACCAATATTGCGCCTGCCCTGTTCATAAATAAAAAATATAGAGGACAAACAGAACAACTTTCAGTTTAAGGGACGACGAGAATGATGACTTTACAATTGGGGTCTGCCAAAGAATTTCGTAAATTGCCAAACAGGCGAAATTCACAGTTTAAAAAAAAATTGATATGCAGAGCAAAATGGGTTACAAAAATTCACCTCACAGATGAAGCTGAGAAATAGGCAGATTTCAGTCATTTTGTGTCGTTTCAGCACTTTATGCACTTCTCCACAGCAAAGCAAGGTCCTGGGGAAGCTGCAGACACTGCACACGAGCAGTGCAGCTCGTGTGGTTCATGTGTCTCTCTTAGGACTTTCTGGACAGAACCACACAAAATGCACAGACGACCCACAAACTGGACAGTTTATGGTAAGGATAGCTAGTTGCACAAGACCTATTGTGCGTTTACCAAGAATTTACAGGGGCTTACTGCCCGCTCATTGCTTACTACTGGTTGACTTTATTGTCACTCTCATTTGCATGCTTCTTATTCAATGGCTTTCCTTGTCCGTCTTGTGTTTGCCCCTCCCCTGGAGCACAGCGTCTTTACCATCCACTTAACTAGCTGATTTGTGTCTTTCCACTGCTCCATTTTTGGGAACAACTTTTTTCTTTTGGGTTAAGTACTTCTCAGTGCATGTGTTTACTAATTCCATCTCCCCATGTGGTTCTACCCTCTGCCAAAAACCCACCCGCTCTCGGTTGGCTCTCTCCCTTGTGGCTGCTCACATTCTCTCTCATTTACTTCTCCCTCCATGCCACTTTCAACTTCATGTTGCTATCTACCTAGTGCACTTATCCCCGTCCTGTGTTGCTGTCTGCTTCTTTTGTTTTTCCCCACCCCTGTCGCTCTCCACCTTGTGTCCCCAGCTCACTTCCCGTTGCTTCCCCCAGTCCTCCAGCCAACCTTTCTCGATGTCCCTCCACGCCAATGCTCTTTCTATATGTGATGCCTGCCATTTCAGATGGGTCAATAAAAATATAAAAAATGGCGCCCGTGTCATTCTGTAGTATTTTCAAAAGATAATTAAATAGGGTGCAAAATCAATTGCAAGCAACAACCAGAAACAGAGAAACAACACCAAGGTTGGATAATGGGGTCTGTATTGAAACTCTTGAAACAGTACTTTAATTTATGTCTGCAATATTACATCACATGTAAGAGTAATCCAAAGTTTTAGTGCACACAACAAGCTTGTGAAAGGGTGAACAGTGCAAGTGAGACGTGTTATAGTGGAATAAACAGCGAAATGGTAAAATATTTTAAGATTTATGCGTAACATGAACAGTGAGAGAACAGTTAGTTAGGATTATGTTAGGACCCAAGCAGGCCAAGAGTACGCTGAGTAGTCAACGGCGTTTCGATCTGTTTGAGTTCAGGTCATCATCAGGACGGGATTACACCATGATTTGGCAGTTGCTCTACATTGGAGACAAAAAATTGGGTCAAGAATAAGGTTCAAGATAGAAAGGAATTTGGGGAAGGTAGTGGTGTGAAAGGGAAGGAGGTCCGGAATATGTCAATAACTACCTGTAAGGCTTATCAGTGAAGGGATTCCTAATTGATGCAATATAACTTCAGGGGGGGATTCAACCCAGGAATTGATTTGAAGAAAATCCTTGAAGGTGTGCAACTGGCTGCACCCGTAAAAATAGGTGCATGAGCGGTGCAAATCGAAATAAATTCTGGGATAAAAAAGCAACAATTGATGGTTTTTGTGGTTTTAGAGGTATAATTTTATATATACATGTGGAGGTTAGAGGACTCGATTATGCACAGGCTGTGCGAGCCAATATGAATATTGGAATGAAGAAAAAGGAAGGTGGTGAATCCATTACGCTTACAGAGGAGGTTAAGCACGTGTGGTGGACCAAGGGTGCACAGAGCTCGTTTGGCGTGTGTGTGTGGAGGGATACAGTTGTATAAGTCCAATGTGGTCGCATAAGTAAGACAACGGATACGAGAATTAATTCTCGTATCTTTTGTCTTACTTATGCGACCGCATTGAACCAAGTCCTCTAACCATCTTTTTATTTTTAAAAAACCCTTTAAAACCCCAAATATCTTCAATTGTTGCTTTTTTCAATTCCAGAATTAATTTCAGTTTGCACAGCCCTTGAGCCTATTTCTACGGGTGCTGCCAATTGTGCACCTCTTCGGATTTCCATCAAATCAACTTCTGGGTTGAATCCCCCCCCCCCCCCTAAAGTTATATTGCATCAATTAGGAATTCCTTTGCTGATAAGCCCTACAGATAGTTATTAGGATATGTAAGACCTCCTTCCCTTTAACACAACCACTTGCCCCAATCAGCTTTCTATCATGAACCTTATTCCTAGAACAATCTTTTGTCTCCACTGTACAGCAACTGCAAAATCATGGTGTAATCCCGTCTTGATGACGACCTGAACTCAAACAGGTCAAAAAAACATTGACTACTCAGTGTACATGAGTGTGAGTAGAAAATGGCATGGCCGCCTGTATCATAGCATCTTTTTTTGCCACTACTAAACAGCATCAGCAAGAAGCATTGCTTTTTACCAATAGTATTCAGCATTGCCAAAGTTTGGAAAAATAGTAGGTTCCACAGGCTTGACCTACTGGTTTTGACAAAGCTCCTTTAGGTCAGGCATGACAGCACAGTTCTCAGCAGACCTACTGATATCAAATCTTTAAGGTATACATAGAGTGGAATTTCAATCCCCCAAAGGAGTATTTCTCTCTTATTTCATATTGTTGGCCTTTTGGTGCATCATTTCAACTACTATAAAGTGCCAGTAAAGTAATGTATGAAGTACTGTTTTGCATATCAAAAGTACTCTGAATCTTCACACATTACACTTTTTATCTCATATATGCACTGCATATGGAAAGAGGTTTTTGTTTCACTGTATTGTGTTTTTTTAATGTTTTACTCGGGACTCAAAATGGAAGCCATCCTTTTTAGCTTTTCCCATGCTTGATTACTTAAGCAGTAGGCAAAGTGAATCACTGCTCAGTAAGATAAATAATTCCTGAGCCCTTTTTCACAAATGGTGAGAATCTCAGTTCGAAATCTAATGATATTCTGGGGCGGCACAAGAAACGAAGAGAAAGAAATACGTGAGATTTGCTTACCATGTCAGCTAGTAACTTCCACAGGGGCTAAAAACAAGGGAGAAATATAGCAAGTTTAACATCAGATAACAGGAAAAAGAAGTTTTACCTGAAGTAAAATCACCAGGCATCGTTTATCAAATCGAATGAGTTAATGGTCTTAATTGTTTTGATGGATCTAAAGAATAATGGTTCGAAATGGCTAAAATTACAAAACCAACCATTATTTTTTTATTTGGTGACCAATTTACAAACTCTTTTGCATAGCTAAGTTCAACAACAAAACACACAACCTGCAGGTGCATATATTTCCATCTGCAGATGAAATTCACAACAGCAGAAAAATCTGCAAGCACAGTAGATGTTCAGCAGCCATAGATTTAGAGTTAGGGGCTGAAACGTGGAGAAAGCCAACAGTTTTGACTTTCGTATAACGCAAGCATATAAAGACACAATGTTCGAAGGATTCATATGGGGACATGCCCATCAAAAAAACATAGTTAATTTTACACGGTTCAACAAGCATGCATGCACTGTAGTACACAAACCAATCTATATATATATAATCTCTCTCTCTCTCTCACTATATATTTATAAATTCTACTGGCGGGCGCCAGTAGGTAGTTATAGTCAAAACCTAGTTTCCATAGGAAAAGCATTTTTTGATTTGCTAATAACTTTTGCGTCGTTTGACAAACTTTTGCGAAATTCTCCGCAAAAAAAGTCTATCCAGGTCAGCTGCTATCCTCAAAGTGTGGGGGTGATTCGTCAAGCGGGGGCTGAGAAAAAAAGGGGGTCCCAAAATGCGATTTCCCCATGTTAATTTCCATAGGAAATTTTGAGACGGGCTACAACCCGAACTGCTGAACGGAATTACCCCAAATTTGGCAAAACGGTAGAGCTTGGTTTAGAAAGCAACCTCTTTTTTAAATGGTGTAAATCCGTTCAGTAGTTTTTGAGAAATTAAAAAAATAAGAGTAAAAAAATCAATTTCCCAATAGGAAACTTTGGGCGAGGCTACAGCTGAAACTACGGAACGGAATTACCCCAAATTTGGCAAAAAAGGTAGTGCTTGGATCAGAAAGCGACCTTTTTTTAAATAATGTAAATCCGTTCAGCAGTTGCTAAGAATTTAAAAAAATAAAAGTTTTGATATCTGGGCTGAGCCTAACCCCAGAGCACAAGCTTCACTGTGATTGGCTGCCAACACTCCAAACCAGGAAGTGTTGGCAGCCATCTTGTGACTCGGTAGAAGCAAGTCACCAGAAAACAGAGAAACAAAGATATAAAACAAGAGAAGGGGGCTGTGTAGAAACACCCTGACCCCTAGGCCAGCTTAGGGGGTCGCAGAAGGACCCCGAGGACCCAAAAAACATTTTTAAAATGTTGGCGTAATACGCAATGGGGGTTGCGAATTCCACCGAAAAAGTTTAAAAACAATGAAGCGCGGGTTCCCGCGTTTTATGTTGATGAGGCCCCCAGGTGGGCTAGGTCCCGGGGGTATTTCTTAAAAATAATAGCCGGGGCCTGCTGGGGCCCCGCAGCTCCGTTGACCACCACCTCCCTGGGGCTTCACTCATGTTTGGAGGGGGGCCACGCGGCCCCCTCCTGGAGCCAGCGATGGCCCTGGGAACAGCCACCACACAGGGCTGTCTCCTGCAGTGTCCCGGGGTGCCCACCTCCGGGTCACTGTTGTTTGCTATGACAGGGCAGGAGCCGCGGGGCTCCTGCCCTATCATAGCAAACTTGCTTTGGATTTTGGAAGCGAGATCTGGGAAACCTGCTCTCGCTTCCAAAATCCAAAGATGATTGCTTTTCCACATGGGGAGGTGCATGTCAGCAGATCCCCATGTGGAAAAGCAATGCCGGCTCCTGCAGGACGCGGGGAGCCGGCGGGACGTGGGGTCATTGGGGCTCCCCCAACGATCCCCCAACGGTGAGGCCTGGCCCCAGGGGATGGGTTCCTAGGACTGGAATTGGCCACGGGAGGGGGGCCGATGCGGCCCTCTTCTCATTTGTTTTTTTTTCCTAAATAATTAACATGTCGGCATGCTTCGGGGGATGGGGTCCCTGTGGCGAATGTAAATTAGTGAAAGGGGAATTTTTTTACAAAAATGGAGTTGCGGCTCTCAGCCCGGCCCCTTGTGTGAAAGGAATGGGTGAGCGGCTCTCAGCACGGCACTCGAGTACTTCTTAAGTCTTTCAAACACCGAGGGGTATATTCTTAAGGACACATCGCTTCGAGTTAACAGCACTTTATTGAAACCAAAATGGTGATAAATTTAACGCACCATTCACAAGCTGGAGCAAACAGCCCATATCACCAGTTTACCAGCGATAGCAGCCACAAAAAGCATCATCACGGATGACCCCGGCAAATATTGCTAATGAAATGTAGAGTAGGCATTCCAGTGCAAAAAGCAGCGAATACATCACTTCGCAAGTTTCTCAACCCCCAGCAAGATCGTCGAAGAGAGTACAAAACAGGCGATGAGGTGCGTTAGTAGCAGGAAGTTTACACGTGCCCTGAGCTGGAGTAAAGCCAGACTACAACCTGCAACATAAAAGGGAGCCCAGCCCAGAGCGACACCAAAACGACAACAGATGCTATGCAGCTCGGATAACTTACACTGCTCTGACACCCCCGTCACCAGCCCCTTGTCCGCCATCCCCCCGCTCACCCCCCCACAAACAAATGTGACAGCAACCTTAGGAACTCAGGAACGTAAACAATTGGCTGATGTCGCACAATTATAATTAAGAAGATGCATGTGAGGTTGGACGAATAAGAATCACAGTCATGTATGGATTTACATATAAAGCATTTTATTTAAACAAAACAACAACAAATAAAACTATGTACAGCCATGGCGTGTCATCGGTGGACCGTTTGTGAATCACAGCCTACAAGAAAAAAAGCAAAGTAAGATTGTGTGTCATGCGTCCATCAAAGGAGAGAGAGAGAAAGAGAAAGAGAGAAAGAGTGGGAGTGAGGAAGAGAGAGAGAAAGAAAGAAAGTGAGAGAGGAAGACAGAGAAAGAGAGAAAGAGTGAGAGAGAGAGGAAGAGAGAGAGAAAGAAAGAGAGAGGAAGAGAGAGAGAAAGAAAGAAAGTGGGAGAGAGAGAAAGACCGAGAAAGAGAGAAAGAGTGAGAGAAAGGAAGAAAGAAAGAGAGATACAAGGAAGAGAGAGAGAAAGAAAGAAACAGTGTGTGAGAGAGAGAGAAAGAATGAGACAGAGGAAGAGAAAGAGAAAGAGAAAGAATGAGCGAGAGAGAAAGAGTGTTAGAGAGAGCAAGGAAGAGATAGAGAGCGAGAGTGAGAGTGAGAGTGAGAGAAAGATTGAAAGTGACAGAAAGGAAGAGATGGAGAGGGAGTGTTGACAATGTGGAGAAAATCCTCACTGCTCACCTTTCTACCACCAGTGTGTCTCCAACCACGTGCCGGGATATAGTGCAGCCCTCAATCTTAGTCATCTGAAACATAGTATGGAATCAGTAATGGCAATATAGTGCAGCCCTCAATCTTAGTCATCTGAAACATAGTATGGAATCAGTAATGGCAGAGTACATATAACTGCACACGCCTAAATCGCTGTCCCGCCTTTCTGCATCCAGGCAGCTGTACCCCATCCACTTCCAATGCCCAGAGGTGTCTGCCCGCCGCTGCGCACCCAGGCTGCTGCATCCTATCCACTCCCACGACCCAGAGGTGTCTGCCCTCCACTGCGCACCCAGTCTGCTGCACCCCATCCACTCCCACTGCCCGGATGTGACTGCCGGCCGCTGCGCAAACTAGCCTCTTTGCTCACCTTCCACCACCGGCGTGTGTCGAAGAGGGTCCCCCTTTAGTGCTGAAGCAACCTCCTCAACCGTTGCGTACACGCGGTCAAGCCGAGCTCACAATTCAAAGTGGGTGTTGATTGCTAGGATGGCCATGCATCATCTCAGGCTGCAGACAAGCTCAGGTCTGGTGGTACTAACTCAGTGGAACTGAAGTCATCGCCTCGTGGCGAGAGGTCCGTGTGGGGGGGGTCATCAATCTGTGAAGCACAGCCTGCTAAACAAAAAGCAAGATAAGATTGTGTGTCGTGCGTCCATTAAAGGAGAGAGAGAGAGAAAGCGTGAGAGAGAGGTAGAAAGAGAGAGAAAGATAAAGAACGAGTGAGAGGAAGAGAAAGAGTGAGAGAGAGAGAGGAAGAGGGAGAGAAACAGCGAGAGAGAGAGAGAAACAGCGAGAGAGAGAAAGAAAGAGAAACAGTGTGAGAAAGAGGAAGAGAGAAACAGAGGAAGAGTGAGGGTGGGAGAGAAAGAGTGAGAGAAAGAGAGAAACAGTTCGAGAGAGAGAAAGAGTGTGAGGGAGAGAAAGAAAGAGATGGAGAGGGACAGTGAGTTCTCACGCTGTGGACAAAACCCTCACAGCTCACCTTTCTGCCACCGGTGTGTCTCCAACCACGTGCCAGGACATAGGGGAGCCCTCAAGCTTAGTCAGTGCATCCGGTGCCACTGAGTCTGAAATGGAAATGGTGTGGAGCACGTGCGTCTGGTCCTTTTTATTGGCGGGTCACGTGTCCTGTGACGTCTGTGCTTGATGGGTGTGGTGTGGGTGTAAACCAGACGTCAGGGAGTGGCTGTGGCATACTGACAACTAGACCTGTGAGCAGCAGATCACTACAATGAAAATCTGGGTCATGTAGCATTGTTGCCCCTCCCTGTATGCGTAAGTGGACTGGGCTGGCCTGGCATATGCCAGTCCTGCATGAGGCTGTGAACAATGACTCGGGAGCTCTGGGCGTGGTACCGTCCTGGGCTGTATGAGGAATCAACTGATGCAGGTGTTCCTGTTGCAGTGCTGCCGCCACCCGGGCAGCAAGCGCCAATGTGTCACCCTGTGACCCAAGACCCAAAACATGGCCAACATGGAAGGTAGGGGGAATCACTGACCCTACATTCATCCATACATGCACACATGAAAGATCGTGCACACGACACATCTATCTGGACATGAATGTTTATTGAACATTCAGTGAAGTGTTGCAGCTGTAGCAATACAGGGCCATGCAAAGCCCAAATTTCCGTTTTAGGCACATGGAGGGCAGCCAATTACAGCCAAGCTTGTGCTCAGGGGTTAGGCTCCGCCAACATATGAACTTATCCAATCACTATGCCAATTCCGAAGCACTTATAAATTCACTATACACTCTCCTTGCAGTACTCTAATGATCCAGTCTCTACCTATGTACTTATACAATGATGAGACAAAGTTACATAACCAAAGTCTTCCCCACTGCCAGAGGTAACATGGTTGCGTGCGCTATCCACATCACAGGCCCAGGGGCATCATGCATACATAATGAACACACAGACACAGTTAGATAGATAGTGGAACTGGGTACGGGCATGTCCGCTCGGCCCCTTTTTATTACCAGGGTCACATGTCCAGTGACGTCTGAGCTGGATGCTTGTGGGGTGAGTGTAAGCCAGCCCTCAGGGAATGGCTGGTGCTGGTAACAAGTACAACAGTAATCCTTGGATCACACACAGAGATTCAATCATAAAGGGCCCATGGCGTGTGCTGCACTAAGTTAGGGGCACTAGATGTGAAATAATACACAAAAGATTCTATTGTAAAGCGTTCATACATTGTGGTACACTGAGGTAGGGGCAGCAGATGTGAATTCATACACAAAAGATTCTATCATAAAGGCTCCATGAGTTGTGGTGCACTGAGATAGGGGCATCAGAAGCATTTCGCGTGTGCACAGCTAGCGATGATGCGTGGTCCGGGAGGGCCGTACTGGTACTAATTTCTGTTGCCTACTGGCCTGCGTCATCAGCAATCGCAACTCGATCTGAATTTTGAGCCCTGATGACCACAGGTTAGCCTGGAGGCAGTGGTCAGTAAAGGCCCACAGCCATGTGGTGTTGATTTGATACATATCTTTGCTGAGCACTTCCAATGTCTTCTATGTATATACAACACTAATCCATTAGTCCCAATATATTTAGTAATTGTTCATAGTATTTAGAAACCAGAGTATCCAAAATCAAATCCAAGTTAGTAGAGTCGCCACTATTGAAACACCAAGGTATGTTGGTACAGCATCATTTCCTTTTATTTAAATCCTGTTTTCCAGGCCTGCGTCATCAGCAATCGCAACTCGATCTGAATTTTGAGCCCTGATGACCACAGGTTAGCCTGGAGGCAGTGGTCAGTAAAGGCCCACAGCCATGTGGTGTTCATTTGAGCTGCACAGATTGGGAACATTTGGTTTTCTTAACCAATTATAGTCTCTTACACAATTTGGTACTAATCTTGAATTGTGAGCCCTGCTGACCGGAGTGTAGACTGGACGCAGTGGTCAGGAAGGGCCCACAGCCACGTGGCGTTGAGTTGAGCTATATAGAGTTAGTGGTAGGTATGACGCTCAGTGTGTGCGCAGCCAGCGATGAAGCGTCGTGTGGGCAGGCTGCACTGGGAGAAATATCTCGCCTACTGGACTGCTTCATCTGTGATCGTGACTCCATCTGAATTGTGAGCCCTGCTGTCCGCAGTGTAGATCAAAGGCAGTAGTCAGCAAAGACATCGAGGAATGCTTTTTGTGACTTCCTCTTGAGAAATCCAATGACATACAGTACGGTTCACTCTGTAATAAATGAATCAAAACTGAATTCAAACTGTGAGCTCTGCTGTCCGCAGTGTAGACTGCCATTCAGTGTTCATTTGGACTTGCAAGATGAATTTGGTAATTGTACTAAAGCTATAATTGATATCAAAAAAGTTCTTGAAGCAAGGATACTAAAAGGATATTATGTAGGTTTTAGGGACATTGTAGTTGGTTGCCTACTGGACTCTGTAATTAATGAATTAATGAATCAAGACGCAATTTTAATTGTGAGCTCTGCTGACCGCAGTGTATGCCAGAGGCAGTGGTCAGCAAGGGCCCACAGCTATGTGGCATTCAGTTGAGCTGCACAGTTAGTGGCATCAGAAGTATTCAGCGTGTAAGGAGCCAGCGATGATGCGTGGTCCGGGCGGGCTACACTGGTAGCAATGTCTTTTGTCTAATGAATTCTGCCTTAATAAGGGTACGTGGCAATGACTTATGGTGCACTGAGTAAGTGGCACCTGAAGCACTCAGCGTGTGCGAACCCTGCGATGATGCGTGGTCCGGGCGGGCCGCACTGGTAACAATGTCTTTTGTCTAAGGAATTCTGCCTTAATAAGGGTACGTGGCGATGACATACTGTGAAATGAGTTAGTGGCACCTGAATCACTAAGCGTGTGCGCACCCTGCAAAGATGCGTGGTCCGGGCGGGCCGCACTGGTAGCAACGTCTTTTGTCTAATGAATTCTGCCTTAATAAGGCCATTTGGTGTTTACTTGTGGTACACTGAGTTAGTGGTACCTCTGGCGCCTAGGGTGTGTGCAGCCTGCTATGATGCGTGGTCCGGACGGACCGCACTGGGAGCAATATGTCTTGCCTACTGAACAGCGTCATCTGCAATTGCCACTCCGTCTGAATTGTAAGCCCTGCTGTCCGCAGTGTAGATCGAAGGCAGTAGTCTGTTCAGACATAAGTCTGCGGTGCTGTGCCGCTCTATTCGCAGGGGGCCTGTGTCGAGGAGGCCGGCGATCATGGCGGCAGCCACATGGCAGGGTGAGGGCCGATGCGCTGGCAGACGTATTGGCCTTTACACAAGTAAACCACGCCCAGAGCCCCGGTCTATTTATTCACACTTCTACGCTGGAGTGGTGTAAGTTAGACCAGCCCACTGCGCTTCCGCTTACAGGGAACGACGACACAGGCACATGACCGAGATCTTCCCCACTGCCTGAGGTAACATGGTTGCGTTCACTGTCCACAACACTACAAGCACCAGCAGTATATGGAGAGGTTTGTGCTCTGCATAGTGAGGTCTGTTCAGCACATCACCGCTACACTTGGTATTGTGTGCATTATTATTGGTGGCAGTGGGTGACTTGCGTCCTTCACACATGTTTGGTTGCCACATCAACATTCAGCTATTGTGTGGATGAGGGGCCATGCCGGTTTTGGAAAGTCTGCTGTCTTGTTGTGTGCTGCCTCGGTGGCAGTAGGGTGGGGGGCGGCGGTCCGGGGGGAGGTCCTGAGGGTGGTGACAGTGGGTTTTGTGGCCTTCTTGGGGGTCGGAGGTGCATGATCAGTAGCTCTATGACACGTGTTGGTCCTCAGATGTGATTGTGGGCTGGGCTCCTTTTCACACTGTAGGTAGTCATCCTACTTTACACTAGTAAAAGGCAGGTGTTACATTCCTACTGCTAACGCAGCTTATCGCCTGTTTTTGGATCGCACCGCAGATTTGGCTGCCCGTTGTAAATATCGGGAAGTGGTGTTTTTGTGTTATTTTTGCACGGGAACGCCTACTCTGCATATTGTTAGCGTTAGTTGTTGCTCTCATTTGTGGCGATTTTGTTTTTGCTGAAGCTATTGCTGGAAAACTGGCGATATCGGCGGTTTTCACTGGTTGAGAATGGAATGATAATTTAAAATCACTGAAAAAACTATAGTTTTAATGAACATTATAATTAGAAATTAGCATTTAAAAACTCTTTGAAATTCACGGAAAAAACATAGGTTTCAGGGACGTTATAGTTAGTTGGACATTTCACTCGTACAAAACCAGAGAAATCTGAACATTATAGTTAGTAGAGCTAACTATAACTCGCGCCCCCGCAATCCACTGCTGATGATGTCACATATTACATCACTCATGACATGGTCAGTGACATCACTCATGACATAACGGATGACATCTCAAATGACATCAGTGATGCGCCCTAGGAGAGCACTGGGTGATATGCCTCAGAGAAGCAGTAGATGATGTGACTCAGACATGGACAGTGTGAAGTGTAACAGGGAGAACTGGGTGATGTGCCTCATGTGAGCAATGGATGCTGAATAATGTGCCGTAAAGCGAGAATAAGCCATGTGAAATTTCAGGACACAAAGTGATGAGTGGCATGGGGCACATCATGATATAAAAAGAGGAAACATGTTTATGTGCACTATATAATGAGTAGTATCTGTATTATTTAGGCAGCAGCATTTTGCATGCTGTGATTTTTAAAGCTATAGTTTTTGAAACAACTAGTGTCACGTTATCAGGATAAGCCTGGCTAGAAACACTACCATTTTACAAGCTCGCGTTTCTAAAGTTGCCTTCTCTTTTACACTCAATGGCTTTTGACATAAATTTGCATGCATGACCATGCAGGATAACATTCTCTAAATCTGCATTGCTTACATTACCACTTCGTAGTCACACTACCATGAAACCGAGAACATTCAGTACAAGAGATGAAGTTCACTGAGCACATATTATTTATGTTATTTCTGCCTGACAGGAGTTACGAAGAAGTCACATGGGTTCCATTGTAATAAATACACAATCACTTCATTGTTGAGGGATAGGAGCACTGAGCTGATACTGCAAGGTCACTTCATGTTGGAACCCCAACACGAGGGATGTCCAGCTCTACACCAAGACAGGCAGCCTGATGACACTTACCCACAGGTAATGAGGAGTTAGATCACCTGGGCGGGGATTTGGCAGATCACCTACCCTAGGCAAGACTAGGTTAGGGAGCGCTAGGTAGGAGTACAACTCTCCACAGAGAAGGAGGTACAAGCTGCAGGACACTAACTAGTGCTTGCATTACACTCTAGATACAAAGGGCCCAATATGTTTAGTCATTGCAAAGGTATGTATTAAATTTTAAAAGGCTAACTGAATCTTGTTGCTATCGGGAAGTGCAAGGACTGACTCTGATCATTTCAGTGAAGGCTTTATTTCATGCCCACCAGTGTCAAATCAATGAAAACTGCAAATTTCATCTTAGAAATAATACTGTCAATATGCAAAACTGTATTCCTGGAAATTCCACCTATCACAAAGCCAGCATTTCCTCTTCTCTCATCACAGTATAATGCATTTATAGGCTTCTACTAAAGGAGTCACAAAGCCAAACCTAAAAATGGTAAATTGGATTTGCACACTAACCCCAATCATAAACAGGAAAGTTTTCAGGCAAGGAACAAACAGTTGGTTTACTGTTTGGTGAACTCGGAGCTTTCAGAGAAGAAATGATGAGATGTTTGTTATTCCAACAAAAGAGGTAACTAAGTTATACACAGTCACCTGTCCCTGGAGCATTAAATGAAAATCCTCAACAGGTTTACTGCGTGCACTGTGTATAACCTTGAAATCTATCAATCTCACAAATCTGAACAGAATATCAAACCTCAGAGGAAATTAAGCCTCAAGTCCAATGTCTATAATATAAAATTTACAATTGGCTGAATATGAGGCGCCAGCCTCAATAAAGTGGTATGCTACTTTGAAAACAGGGATAAACTTTATTTCCCTTGAAATGATGTCCAAGCAAAATTGTCCCTGACCAAAACCCATCAAACTAAGCACCGCCCACAAACTATGTATTTTCAAAATCAAGCCCCAATTGTCACACATGACTATTACTTTTTGTTGGGATGCCACATCCCAGTCATGACTTAATGGCCCATAGATGCTGCCTAAAGTCAGGGGATTTTGAAGGTGAGTGTTCCAGGGTTCTCGGTTTCCAACCAGTCGCAGCTGCTGCCAATACGCAGTGGCGGGGCGGCAGGGCAGCAGCAGCAACAGTGGCGGGAGAGGGTTAATAAAAAAAAACGTACCTAATGCTGCCAGCCGTCCCGTGCCTCACTGCTCCATTGCTCTCCTGCTGATTCTGGCAGTCCCTGGGAAAGACTCCCCATCCAATCCAGATGCTGCTTTCATGCTATGAGAGCAACGCTGGGATTGGCCTGAGCAGGCTGGTTTGACGCTCGCTCAGGCACAGGGAGTCTGTACTGTTTCTCCACCGAATGTAGAATACAGCTGGGTTGGAAAAATCTAAGTGCGCATGTCTGTTTTGCCAGCCTAGGACGGCCGGCCAAACTTATAAGTGCCCATCACTCCTCGCCATCTACCATGGCCCTGTCACTCCCTACACACGCATGGCTCAGCTAGCACCTGAAAAAAAATGATAATAAAATATTATTATATTGTTCAGCTGCTGGCTCTGAGCCAGGGGGGGGGCGATACTCTTCTGCCATTGTGTTGGAGCCATCGCTGCTTCCAACACCCTCCTCCCCAGAAGATAACTAGTTCTGAGGCATCAAACTTGGAGAAGCAGAGTTCCTAGTCCTCCTCCATGACATTAGTCTCAATGTTAAAGCTGGAATATATTCTCAAATATGTCCCCAACTTGGTGTCTGTATGTCTGGCCACTTCTGTCATGCAGATGGCTGGCTGTCCTCCACATGCCAGCTCAGAGCCAAGAAGCAGCTGTTAAATAATTTTGGTCCTTTCTCTAAGCTTACAATGCCATTTTCTGGGACAAAAAGTAATTTTACAATGCACTTACTGTCCTTATGTGTGCAGCATGGCTTTTATATGTTTCAATGATTAATCAATCAATCACTCAATCAATCAGGGAATTGTGAAGCGCGCCACTTACCCATGAGGGTCTCAAGGCGCTGGGGAGCCAAATAGCCAGGTCTTGAGGCTCTTTTTGAAGGTGTGAAGAGTGGAGGAGCGTCTGATGTTGATTGGGAGCTCGTTCCAGGTCTTTGCCCCAATGTAGGAGAAGGGTTTTCTACACGCTCTTGTTCTGCAGGTGCGCTGGGTTTCAGCGAGGTCGGCGGAGCAGAGGTTTCTCTTGGGTACGTGGAAGGAGACTCAGTCGTTGAGGTATTTGGGTCCGGCGTTGTGGAGGGATTTGTAGGCGTCAGTGAATAGCTTGAATGTTACTCTCTTCTTGATGGGGAGCCAGTGGAGGTCTCGCAGGTGTTGGGTGATGTGTTCATGCCGGGGGTTGCCGAGGACGAGTCTGGCTGCGGTGTTCTGGATGGTCTGGAGTTTGCTTAGCAGGGATTTGTTGAATCCAGTGTAGAGGGCATTTCGGTAGTCTAGTCTGCTAGTTATAAGTGCATGGATGACGGTCTTTCTGGATTCAGGGGTGATCCATTTGAAGGTCTTGCAAAGGATGCAGAGGGTGTTGAAGCAAGTGGACGCGACAGCGTTGATCTGGCGGTTCATGGTGAGGGAGGAGTCGAGTATGATGCTGAGGTTCCGGGCATGGTCCGTGCGGGTAGGTGGTTGCCGAGGGCCACCAAGTGTAGTCCCAAGCTGAGGGGGTGTGCCTGAGGATGAGGACTTCTGTCTTCTCTGAGTTGACCTTCAGACAGCTGCTGCTCATCTAGAATGCGCTGTCTGTCATGCCTTCCTGGAAGCTGAGTCTGGTTGCGTCGGGTTCCTTCATGAGGGAGAGGATGAGCATGGTGTTGTTGGCGTAGGATACTATGCTGAGTCCATGCTGTCTGACGATAGCGGCGAGAGGGGCCATGTAGATGTTGAAGAGCGTGGGACTGAGAGATGATCCTTGAGGAACTCTGCAGATGATCGCTGTGGGTTCTGAGAGGAAGGGTGGGAGTCTGATTCTTTGTGTTCTGCCGGGGAGGAAGGAGCAGAGCCAATGGAGGGCGTCGTGGAGTCAGACAGTGAGGGTGCGGTGGGAGACGTGTCGAAGGCTGCGGAGAGGTCTAGAAGGATGAGGGCCACGGTGTGGCCTTGGTCGAGGAGCATTGGGATGTAATCTGTGGCGGGGAGGAAGGAGGTCTCGGTGCTGTGGTTGCTGAGGAATCCAGATGCGGAAGGGTCAAGGATGGCATTCTCCTCGATGAAGCTGGTCAGCTGGGCGTTGACCATCTTCTCAGTGACTTTGGCCGCGAAGGGAAGGAGAGATATGGGTCTGAAGTTTTTCAGGTCCGTCGGGTCTGCAGAGGGTTTCTTGAGGAGGGGCTTGACTTCTCAACACCGCCACCTTCCCGGAGAGCTGGAAGCACGCCGAACTCAGCGCCCTCCTCAAGAAACCATCGGCAGACCCCACCGACCTCAAGAACTACCGCCCCATCTTGCTGCTCCCGTTCCCTGCCAAAGTCATCAAGAAGATCGTCAACAGACAGCTGGCCGCCTTCCTCGAGACGAACGGATCCCTCGACCACTCACAGTCCGGATTCCGAGCCAATCACAGCACCGAGACCGCCCTCAATGAAGCCACTGACGACATCCGAACCCTGCTTGACAACGGGGAAACAGCTGCCCTGATCCTCCTGGACCTCTCCACAGCGTTCGATACTGTCTGCCACCGCAACCCAGTACACCGCCTCAGCAACGTCGGAATCCAAGAGAACGCACTGGAGTGGATCATCTCGTTCCTCACCGGAAGAACCCAGAGAGTCCGCCTCCCCCCGTTCAGATCCGAGGCCACCGAAGTCATCTGTGGCGTACCACAGGGATCATCCCTCAGCCCCACCCTCTTCAACGTGTACATGAGCCCCCTCGCAACCATCGCACGCCAACACAGCCTCAACATCATCTCCTACGCCGATGACACCCAGCTGATCCTCTCCCTCACCAACGACCCCGCCACCGTCAGAACAAACCTACACGAAGGGATGAAAGAAGTAGCCGAATGGATGAAGAACAGCCGCTTGAAACTGAACTCAGACAAGACGGATGTCCTCATCCTTGGATCATCACCATCTGCCTGGGACGACTCCTGGTGGCCACCGGCCATAGGCAGCGCACCCAAACCAACGGACCACGCACGCAACCTGGGCTTCATCCTGGACTCCTCCCTGTTGATGACCAAACAAGTCAACGCCGTCTCGTCTACATGCTTCAACATCCTACGCATGCTCCGTAAGATCTTCCGATGGATCCCCACCGAGACCAGGAAGACGGTCACCCAGGCACTCGTCACCAGCTGACTAGACTACGGAAACACCCTCTACACCGGAACCACAGCCAAACTGCAGAAAAGACTCCAACACATCCAGAACAACTCCGCACGACTCATCCTGGACATCCCCCGCCACAATCACATCTCCGGACCCCAGAGAGACCTGCACTGGTTCCCCGTTAGCAAAAGAATCACATTCTGCCTCCTCACCCACGCACACAAAGCCTTCCACGACGCAGGCCTCAGGTACCTCAACAGCCGCCTGACCTTCTACACTCCCACCCGCCAACTACGTTCAACCAGCCACGCCCTCGCTGCCGTTCCACGCATCCGAAGAGCCACCATGGGAGGAAGATCCTTCTCCTACCTGGCAGGCAAGACCTGGAATTCCCTCCCCATCCACCTCCGTCTTACCCAAGACCACCTCTCCTTCAGGAAGCAACTCAAGACCTGGCTGTTCGAGCAGTAGCGGACCCCCCCCAAGCGCCTTGAGACCCTCCGGGTGAGTAGCGCGCTATACAAATTTCTTGATTGATTGTGTGTTTCCAGTCATTGGGGAAGGTGCCGGATTGGAAGGTGGCTTTGATGGTGCATTGTAGCACGGGTGCTATGGCGGCGGGGGCTCTTTGGAAGATGTGCAGCAGGCAGGGGTCCGTGGGGGATCCTGAGTAGGTGCTCTTCATGGTCGTGGTGGTATCTTCAGGGGTAACCGGGGTCCAGGCGGCGATGGAAGGCTGGTTGTCTTTGCTGGAGGAAGGAGTGGTTTCTGAAGTCTGTTTGCTGAAGTTGTTGTGGAGGGCCTTGATTTTAAGATGGAAGTAGGAGCCAAGCTTGTTGCAGAAGTCCTGAGAAGGCATGACGTCCGTGGCTTCGCTGGGGGGATTGGTGAATCCCTGGATGGAGAGTTCCTTTGAGTTGCTGGAGTTAGTGAGGATTTTGTTCCGTATGAAGGTACTTTTCGTGGATCTGAGTTGGTGGTATTCTGTCATGGAGTTCTTGTAGGTGGTCTGGTTTTTGATGGTTTTGCTGTTCCTCCATGCTTCTCAAAACATATGCAGGTGCGTCTGGATTCTCGGAGGTTGGTGGTGAACCAGATGGCCTTCATGGGGTGCTGTCTGTCGGGTTGCGGAGAGGGGCTAGCTTGTCTGAGCAGTTGGTGATCCACCGGTGTGGTTCTTTGGCTGCAGAGTTGGCATCCATCGAGGCGGAAGTGGGATCGTGGTTGAGGGTGGAGTTGAGGTGCTCCTCTGTGAACTTGCTCCAGTTCCTTCGCAGTGGATGTGGTGTAGGTTTGTGAGTGGTGGCTATCAAAAGAAAAGTGTACGCCAGTGGTGGTTCGTCCAGGGGTTTGGGTGGTGTGGCTGAAGTGGATGTTGTTCCCTCCTGCGAAGGTAGGGTCGAGTTTGTGTCCTGCCGTGTGGGTGGGGGTGGAGACGAGCTGTTTCAGTCTGAGGTTGGCTAGTTTGTCCAGGAGTGTGGCAGAGTTGGGGTCGCTGAGATTGTCAAGGTGGAAGTTGAGGTCCCTGTGCGTTCTGGAGAAAACAGAATTATGCAGCAGTGGAGAACTGTTTAAGGAGGTAGGACTGACAAAATTATGCGGCAAAGGAAAGGCAAATTACACAGCAATGATGGGCAAATTATGCATGATTAATCAAATAAGAGACAAAAGAAATATGTGTGCAACCACTATGCAGGAAATGTCCAATAACAGAAGCTCATTTTCTCAAAGTATCTTCTGTATGAATAAGATATGATAATGAACAAAAAACAAGACCCTCCAACAAATTTGTGCCGCCTAATTCTCTAGAAGACAGTAATCAGTTGGTAAAACCACAAACACCGATGGGGAAGGCATAAAATAAATTGACTGTGAATGAACCACTGGTGGTCATTGGCCAAACAGCTCTGAAGAAGTTGAGTCAAAATAAACTAATCTTCTTCAGCACAGCAGTACTGTACCGAAGGCTAGAGTCTGAGGAATGTGTGAGTTTTGTTGCAGGAAACCTACTTGATAACCCATTGTCACCTAAAAGGCTTAATAAGCTTTCAGCAAACCAACTGGTGCTTCACTTAAGAGACACTCAAAGAGACACTCAAAAGGTGGAGTAATGATTTGGCTATTTGTAACACTTGAAAAAGAGCGTGCAAGTTGCGAATCATTATGTTCATGTTCCTCATGAGTTATGGACGGCATGAACTACTAATGCTGCTTTTGCACAGATCTCTCCATCAACCGGTGGCATTCCATATTTTCTAACTCTGTGGATACACACAGAGAAAGTTACCCCTGTGTCTGCAAACTGGTGATTTTAGTGACAAATTTAATTCAATGTGGGGTCTGATGAAACTCACAGCAAAATAGACCGCCATGGGTGTTACACCTGAGAGCCTTTGGTGTGGTCTTCCCCCAAACTATTTGTCTTCTCCCTTCCTTTTCCCTGAAATGTGTTTTTGTTGGCCTTAGGAGTCTGTGCACTTTACCTCTGCTTAACAGTGTCAGCTGCGGCCGGCACCGATCGCCACTCCTTCTGGTCGCGTCTCTCCTCCTTCCGCTGACAGGAACCGGAAGCAGTCTGGAAGCACCCAGGCTCCCCTGAGCCGATCACAACGCTGCAATGCAGCGTTGTGATTGGTCTGAGTGCCATGGCTCGGCACTCAGACTGAGCATGTTATGGTTGGCCCAAGAGGGCCGGCTAAACTTTCATGTGCACTAAGAAGTGGGGTAAACCACTCCTCGGCTGTTCTGCAGGCCCCACCCGCCTCGCCTCACAGGCTGCCGTGCACGAAAAACTGCTGGGAAAAAATAATGGAATGACGCTCCTCCGCCTTAGCGGAGGAGTCGCCACTGACCAGTGTTAAGGTGCTTGTGCTTTACTCCTTTAAACATGGTAACATTTGCTTACAACCAATCGGCACATTTACTTTACTTATAAGTCCATATTAAAGTGTTATTACATGTCCCTCGTCGTGTAAATTTAATGTTACTAGTAGGCCTGCTGCACCTAGTATGCCTCTCACTTAAGCAGCCCTTTCAAACATGTCCCGGGCCAGCTATTGCCCCCTGTGTGCAGTTCTAAACTGCCAATTGAATCTCCACAGAACACGATTCTTCATGCTACAGAGGCTGCCAGTGACAACTAGTGTTGGACAGGCCTCGTGCACGGGCCGCTCCCTCCCCGCATGATAGGGTCCGAGCACCGGCTCTCCCGGTGTCACCAGAAGAACCATCCCGGCAACCCCCAGAAGCAACCCGCACCCCGTCCCCCACGGGACGCCTGCTCCCGAACATCCCAGCATCGGCTGACCCGGGCCTCCGTCAGCACCATTGCCCGGCCGCCATCTTGGACACTGCACCACGAGGCCGCGTGGCCTCAGCTCGACCCCAACCCTGGGCCTGGCCAGGCCCCGACATCGAGGCACCACCATCCACCCAGGAGGTGAACGGACCACTTGGCAGGTCAATGGGAGAGAGGAGTGTCGATGGCTCTCCCCCGCCAGGTGCCGATCGCCCCCAGCCTCCCCGGGCGCTGGCTCCACCCCCCTGCTGGGTGTCTGGACTCCCTCATCCCGGACCTCCCGACCTCCAAGCGCGAGGGTCCGGACATCAAAGGAGGCCAGACCTATAACTGGGGCAGCTCCAGAGCAGGAAGGCAGTTGTATCCTGGAGTCGAGAGACACCTTGAAGAACTCATCCTTGACGGACTGCTGGCGCTGCCGCAGCCCTGCCTTGTGAACCATCGTTCTGCCTGCTGGCGCTGCCGCGGCCCTCTGCAACCTACACCTTCGTCGGGACCTGCTGTCGCTGCCGCGGCCCTCTGCAACCAACACCTTCATCGGGACCTGCTGGCGCTGCCGCGGCCCTCTGCAACCTACATCCTCGTCGGGACCTGCTGGCGCTGCTGCGGCCCTCTGCAACCTACATCTTCGTCGGGACCTGCTGGCGCTGCCGCGGCCCATCCTTGTGAACCATCGCCCTTGCCGGCTGGCGCTGCCGCGGCCCTTCTCAAGTGAGACTTATCATCCGAGCCTGCTGGCGCTGCCGCGGCCCGACCTTCCAGAACTCCGAGCTCGAGGATTGAGAGCTATTCATCGTACCACCCGTACCAGACTGGTACCAAGACTGTCCTGCTACCCTTTTCCCTCAGAGACTAGAATTGAGAGGACCCTCGTGTCCCGATCTCACTGTATCGCTGATAACCGTGCTTCAAGAATCTTATATAAAGAGTGTTGACCTCATCCTTGTGTGGTGTCCATCTGTGGGGGGGAAGTTACTTGTCTGTACGATCGCTGGAGACGGCCCTCTCCGGAGGCCTCTCCCCTTGTCCTCGGCCGACCCTCCAGGTCCCCGTCTAACAACTAGCAATGCAAGATCTGCACGATAGCTCACAGTGACTTCCAATGCAAAGCTTCAGCAATGATCGTCTGAGATGCTTTACCGGATCTTTCCACTACAGCGACGACTGTCCATGGCACCCAGCTGGTCTTTGCACTACAGCGACGATCGTCCGTAATGCCTTCCTAGCTCCTCATTGCCTCCTTCACTACGATCTGGACTCTTCGTGCCAGACTTTGAGAAGATAACTTTTGCAGATGGACTAACCTGGTCCCTGTATTCGGTCTGCGGTCCTTTTCAGTTGACCTGAACTTGTGAATTACCTCGTGTCTAGCAAGACCAGATGACCGAAAGTGACACTTTGTGCTTTTAGGCACTATACTTACCTAAAACTTTAAAATTGAATATCTCTGTGCCTATTGTTGGATTTATGTCGTTCTGGTATCAGTTTATTTTTCACGTTACTTTATTTTTCTAAGATGGTGTGTGATTTTTCTTGTGTTGTGTTTTCACTTTATGATGGTTTGTGTGCTGCATAAATACTTAACACAGTGCCTCTAAGATAAGCCTGGCTGGTTTTGTGCTAAGCTACCAGTGGGTTAAGCACAGGTTTAGTGACTTTTGTGGTTCACACACAGGGATTATGATTGTTGCTTGAGAAGTGGCTTCTTACCCCTCAAAGAATAACTCAATTTCTACAAGGGGGATTATGGAAATGCCAAAAAGATGATGATCACATAGACAGCAAGGTGCAGGCCGTGACACATTTTGCCGCTAGAAATACCTTTGTGATTTTCTGAGATTTCACCCAGCCAGAGGCACCTTTGTAGCAAGATGATCATGTTGTAGTGCTGTATATCTTAGATTGTCTGTTAAATGTAATCAAACTCTTCTGCAAGATAGTGGCATTCAACATGCTCTCTGTGCAATTAGTGATTATAACCCACAATGTTTTATTTCTCTTGTCCCCATCGGCAATTGTTATTTCTGTAGGTCTAATTATTCTCAGAGGACAACAAGTTTGTAGCGATGGCAGGAGACTTAAATGAACAACAGTCAGTGGCAGCTGTTATGAAATAAAAGTGGTGGCACAGTGCGGGGGCAGCATGGAGAAGAAAAATAAGAAAAACTAAAATATTACTTACCTGCTGGCCACCGCCTTGGTGCTCTTCTGCTCCTCTCAACTCCCAGCCATCCATGCAAGGCTCCCAGACTCTCCTACGCCAATCCAGACGCTCCTCTCATGCTGGTAATACCCAGCATGAGAGAAGCATTGTGATTGGTCTGAGCCTTCAAGTTTGACGCTCAATTAGTCCCTGGGAATCTGTGCCTGCTCTCCACCTGGCTGTGCAGCACAGTTCGGTTTGAGAGATCTAAGTGCAGATGCCAGTTTAGCCATCCTAAGACAGCTGGCCAAACCGACATGCGCACTTGCAGCAGTGCCCACCACTCCTCCTCCCTGCTGCTGTCCATTAGCATGGCCTGGCACCACACACCCCGCTTTAGAATCGTCTCTGGAAGGAACAATAAAATTATAATAAGTGGTTTTATTATCATTTTATTTTTCATGTTTTCACTGCTGAGAGAGCAGTGGGACGGCGTTCCTCGGCCTTAAGGGAGGAGCTGCCACTGGCAACAGTGATCAGGCACTGGTCACTGAAATACCTGTGAGAATATCCAAGGTTTGTGTTATTACGTGTTTGGATGAGATCACTGAGCTCGAACACATGTAAAAGGAAAGTTGTATGGGCCTAACCACACCACCAACACAATATCCAGTGTAGTTTATTAACTACCATTATATCGTTAAGGTAAGTATATATAGATAAGTTTAAATTTACTATACTTCACTCGACATAAACATACGATGAAGAGGTATATCATTAAGGTACAGAGATGTGGAGACACAAATAGTACTATACTTAACTATATATATATGCCTAACTTGATGATATAGTGGTAGTTGATATTCCAGAGAATTTTGCAGGCTGATACCTTGCACTCAACACTTTGCTAGAAGACCAAGGAAAGAAGGAGCTGGTTGATTTAGGACAACCCTCTCACTCCAGTAGGACGTAAACTGTGAGATGCCCACAAGGCTCAACTTCAAAGCATCATATTTTAACAATCATTGGCAGTCGCTTACTGCTTTAGTCATGAAATATAATCTGAATTATTATAGATGCATGTGGAGGATGCTCAGTAGGTGAATTGGACCGAGAGGAGATGAGATAGCATGTTGGCTTTGAATTGGTTCAAGATAGAGATTGATTACCCCCGGTGGGCTTTTGGAAGTTAGTGGGTTGCTCTATATCTTTCCAGTGGCCTCAGTCGACAATGATGTTGTTTGAGCACGCACTGATCTTAAGCTGCGAGTGCCGGGCAGTGCTTAGTAGTAATGCAGTGTGGAGATGTGTGAGGTTTATAGAATCTGGAAGTGTAAGGTAAGCATGAGTAAAGTGATTATCTGGGTTCTCTGCAAGTGCTTACTTGATATGTAAATGTAAATTGTAAATGTAAATTGATACTTGTATAGCGCACTACTCACCCGCAAGGGTCTCAAGGCGCTTGTACGAATACCGCTGTGGAACCCATCCTGGCTTTCCCTGTGAGGCGTCCACTCCTGGGCACCCCCAAGGTGGAGGCCAGGCATCCTTAGCGTTGTGGGGGCCGTTGTGGAGATTAAGCAAGCTATTGCCCAGAGTTGCAGAGTGGGACTCCATGGTTGGAATAGGCACCGAGGCGAGAATTATCAGGTCCGTGGAATTTTGAGCCCAAGACCCGCCGAGGCGGGGAATTGAACCCTGGTACCGGGCTAGACCTCTGCATCAGGGTCTGCCGCTCTAATCATTGAGCCACACTTCCCCATGCATCCAAAGCCAATGTTTTGAGATACGTCCAGATATATAAAGTTTCGAGAATTCGGTATAACATTCTGTGTATTCATACCCATAACCAATTCACACTTCAGACTCAATAAACCAGAGCTTAAGTACTGAATGTACAGCACCAAGCACAGTGTCCTACACTAAGAAGTTGCCAGGTAAGGCACCTCATGGACAGACCTTTTACACATCTCCTGCACAAACACCACACTTCAAATACTAAACAGGCACAGTAGAGGATGAGCACAGTGGTTAACACAACCTGCACAAAATGTGCAAGGCAACATACACAACTGATAGTTCAATACATAGTGCTTACTGGAGATAATAGAGAGGATGAGTATCAAGAAAGAGAGACAGATCTCCTTTATAAACACAGACACCACAGTAACAGATTCAATTATCCCAAAACACAGTTTTACTAATGAAAGGATTCAGGAACTTTACAAATGTCTACTATTAGGTGTTCACCTTGCCCTCCTGTTTGGCCCAAAGATCCCAGACAGCGTTGAGAACAGCAGCTGTAGCAAGGTGGATTACTCCCTTTTCTGGACCAATCTGTAAGAAGAACATAGGAAATCAAAGCATAGATAAGAATTCACCACACAACACCCATATGTTATATGTGCCTACACAAAAGGGCCTTATGTATGAATGTGTTTTCCTCAGTGAATCTAAGGGGCATATTTACAAAAACATGTTGGAGCACAGCGTTACGCCAAATTTGGCAACGCCACCCTCCGACATTTTTAAAACGCAGGGATGTGCTTTATTCACTAGATCGCCATTTTAAGACCAGGTATTCCCTGGCCTTAGTTTTTTGCGCAGCCCTAGCCTTGTAAATCTGGGCCAGCGTCAAAAAGCAATGGGTGTTGCAGTAGAATGCCCACTGCAACACCCACTAGCCGCCCCTTTGCCGCAGAAGAGGCATATTTACAAGCTGGCATTTAGCCACGTGAAGTGAAATATGGGGAATGTCGCTATGCCACCGGAGCGTCATAAAAAGTGACGCTCCGGCGGCATTAAGGGCTTGTAAATATACCTTAAAGTTTCAGAAAGAGTGGCTGTTTCCAGACCAGCAATATAGTAAAGACCACTGTCAATCAGATCTTCTACTGCTACTCACAGTTAATACACAGCCCTTGCTTGTGACCCACAGGAAATTCTAAAACCTCGCTGCAACCACTCGTGCTGTCACAAAGCCTACAATTCAGCAGCAGTGCCCAATCATTTAAAATCCAAGGCATGTTTAACACAGATCACTTTTAGGTTGCTTGGACTACTGAACAATCCTTTTGGCCTCTGAAATAGTGCTTTTACCCTGGGTCTGCAATCTTAAGCGCTACTGATGAACATGGAACTGTGTTATTCTCTTAAGGATTTTGTTGCTCCACAAATGGACTTGGGCAACATGTAAAATCAAATAACATTTCAGAGTTAAATGTATAGGACAAAAGGTTTCACAATAAAGGCTGACAAATATAATGAAAACCATGAAGGTTAATAAGAGTTTAAAGGGATTGCAGGAAACAAAATAAGTGGCAAAGAGTCAGTCAGTTAGTCATTTGTCATACAAAAGCATGAAGCTGAGAATAAAAATCCTGAAATAACAGAACAGCATTTAATACAACTCAATCAATTGTTCTGAAATCTGATATCACCGCAGAGTGTCTTCTTCTAAGGATCAGAGGAAAGCGAACTCAACACCCTCTATGAAATACCCACTTTAAATAGGGTAAAATTCATTATGGCATATACATTTTGGTGTGAACATGCAAAGACTCAAAAATCCCACCCAATCATAGTACAGAAAGAATGATTCAGTTTAAAATCATAATTCTCAGCACTGTCGCACAGACTTTTACAGTACGATTCCATCATCGGAGCTCCTGTGACACCATATTCATACAAAAATTCTGCTACGAGTCAAGGTAAAGTTCTGATCAGAATTATAATGTGGTACCAACAGGTGAGGCCTTGAGAAAGCAATCACTTTGCTAACACAACATGAGAAAGAATCTTGAGAACGAAGCATTATGTTGTACATGTGAAAATGACATTGTGTTTCAACACATTATTTACAAACTAACAATTGTGTGCTGAGTGCACGGTAGGGAAAGGAAAGAAATATGGCTACGGGCAAGAATAAGAGGTGACAAGCAGCAACAATCATTTTGAAATTGAGGCCTCCATTATCAAGGTTAACAATGAACTCTTTTCACAGCAGAATATCTCAAATTCATTATGTTAATCAAACCATGCTAATACAATCATATGTTTTTTTAAAACCACTGCACCTCCTCCTTTGGATTGGTCTCAAATTCAGCAAATGTTCCCTCTGGCATGCTGTTCAAAAGAACCATTATTGCTAGGGTGAATTACATATCTCGCACTTACCTTTCTAAAGAGCTCACTAGCATGCCATTCATTCTATTTAACGTCCTTGTATTTTAGACAAAAAGCTAAGCTATCCTTTTAGCTTTGTTGCTGGTAAAATGTGCCTGTGCTACAAATCAACAGAAGAACATTACCACTGCAACCCGTTTTAACACCAATATCATCAAGCTTTGTCTCGCTACGCGAAAACATCCATCAAAGCACTAATAATTAGCAAATTAACTAATGCTGAAAACTACTCATAGCGCTTATCAGCCATATGACACATTTTTGTGTACTATAGCCTTATAGCCCGCCGTAGAGGGCTATACCGGCTATTAAAGGCCCTCTCCAGCGTTAAAGGACCCGAGCCGAAGGCGAGGGCCTTTAACAAGGGAGAGGGACTTTAATAGCGGTATAGCCCATCTACGAAGGGCTATAAGGCTATTAGAACATTCTGTCACTAGAGGACAGAATGTTCTAACAAAAAAACAAAGCCTTTTGGGAGTGTGAGGGGATTGGAATCCCCTCAGGCTCCCTGAAGCCTTTGTTCACAGCCAGAGCTGTGAACAAAGAAACATTGGAATGTTGGAGCTCCAGTCTTATACCAGCCATTATAAGCCCAGAGCACTCCATTGTTTGCAATGCAGCTCCCAACATTCCAATGTTCTAACAGTTCTTAAATTCTCATTGGGCAATGTTTCCACCTTGCTCTGAACTAGAACCAGAGCCACATTCAAAGTACTAACACCAGTCATCGAAGTGATCCAAATTTCTGCGCCTTCCCGATTACTCGCAAATACTTTCAGTCACTACATTCCTCACCCTCTCATACACTCTCAAATCCATGAATGATAAGTCAATGTGATCCTTGTCCTTACTTATTCAGCCTCTCTCCTTTGACCTCTCCATTGGAATACTCCAACATGGCACCTAAAAGGGTCACCACCTCTATTTACACCTTGAAATTGTTCCTCCTCCAGATGATGGGCCAATATGCTCCTAGGCCGCCAGATTTCGAGAATGTAGTTCTAGAACCCATTGAGCTGTCCCTAACTGTTTCCTCTTTTACTGCGGCTTACTGTCAGACTCCTACAGACCAAGCCTCAACTACACCTAATGGATTCTGTACTTAGGTTACCTTTCTTCTTCTAATGCACCTTGTACAGTTTCTAGTACAATACATATTTGAAAGCGTTTCCTTCTTTCTATAATCCTGCCCTTAATGTGTTCGCACTTTAAAAATCTCAAGTTGGGGGGAGGAGCTTCGCGGGCAACCAAGATGGCCGCGTAAGCTCGGAGCTCCGCGGACCCTCCGACCCTCCGCAAATATCCTGTTGGAAATCCTGATCCACGTTAGTGGATTCTATTTGGTGAACGGTCACAGACGCGGGAGCTGCTTTCCGCTTTTAAATTGGTGGTTCCTAGGCGAAGTTACGTCGAGCTGAACTCCGTGCCAGGGATGCGCCATTGTCTCCTGGGTGGCTGCTGCCTTCACCGACGCTCCGCATGATTGGAATGCGAAGCGGATGCTTATGGTCCCTGCTGGCGAAGTGCTCGTAACTGCGGAGTTGCCTACTATCGGCCTGGTCTGCTTATTGACTCTGCCTTTACTCTGTTCATTTGGTTCTTGGCTTGGGCGGTGTAGCCCTTTGTCCTCACTGGACCCATCATAGCGGGCAGAGGGGACCCCGACAAGACATCGAACAAAGGTGTCCGTGGAAAGACTCAGACGCAACTGAACAGAATTGATCGGTATGCTCAGCCACGGACCTCACCCACGGCGGGGGCCTCATCTAAAGACCTTCCTCGAGCGAGCTCGCCCGAAGGATCTGAGCCTACCCTGTGCGACGTTATGGGGCCATCGCGGGCATTCGGTCCGAAATGCAAAAACAGCATGAGGTCTTGACTCACAAGGTGGACACTCTGGCTGTGGACCTCACTCTGATCAGGGCCGACTTGGGTAAGACTAACGATCGTGTGAAATCACTTTATATCAAGACCTCTAGCCTAACTATCAACGTTTCGGACCTGCAGACGGAGGTCCGGACTTTGCGACTGGCTACCGATCAATTTTCCAGAAGGCTGGAGGACTTTGAAGGACGTGCCAGGCGGCAGAATGTCCGTATTATTGGTGTTCCGGAAGGTGCGGAGGAAGCAGCAGTGGACCTTTTTGTGGAAGATCTAGTGCAGACGCATCTAGCACCTTCTGGCCTGAGCAATTTCTTCTCCGTGGAGCGTGCTCATCGGGTTCCGGGCGGCCCGCCAAAGTCGGGTGTGGCGCCTAGACCCATCATCGCACGGCTCCTCAACTTTAGGGACCGGGACGCGATCCTTCAGGCGTCTAGGAGGCATGGACCGCTTAAGTACCAGAACTCTGAAGTGCACTTTTATCCGGATTTCACCAGGGCTGTTCAGAGGCAGCGTCAGAGTTTCGCAGGTGCGAAACGGCGCCTGAGGGACATGGGCTTTAAATACTCGATGCTGTTCCCTGCCAAACTTCGGATTGAGCACGAGGGCCGTGCTCTGTTCTTCGATGTGCCAGAAAATGCAAGCGACTGGCTGGACACTCTGCCACAACGCCGGGACGAACACGACGAACATTCTGGAGGTGCAACTGGTGGTTCCGATCACTAGGACTTGGCTTTCCTGAGCGGATTTTGGCGGTTGGTGTCCCTGCTGTATGTGACTGTTGATACCGATGTTGCTTCGATTTTGATAATTCTCCTGTCGTTTAGATGGAGGGTGGCGGGAGGAGTTCGTGGAGATTCCTTACTCCTCTGGGGGCTTTATGTAGACTAGTTTATGAGGCAACAGGCACACTGCTGGTTGGGGGGGCTTTTTAGTCTGATGCAGGGGTGCAGGGTGGGGGGTGGTGATGGGAAAGTTTGTTTGTTTGTTTGTTTTTCTCTCTCTCTATCTCTTAGGCAATGGGTTGTATACACTGCTCAGTTTCATTTGCTGTTGAGGATTGTTGGGGTTGGGTGGGGCAGGCGGCACGATGATGGGGGGTAGGAAACTACGAGTACTCAGTTGGAATGTTAATGGGTTGGGTGACCGTATCAAGAGAGAGGTTGTGATTCAATTGATTAAATGCCACATGCCTGATGTTGTTTTTCTTCAGGAGACGCATCTGGTTGGGAACACGTGCAAAGCACTCAATCGTAAGGGATACAAAATGGTGGCCCACTCGGGGTTCTCTTCGGGATCTCGGGGGGCGGGTGTCCTTGTACGTACGTCCCTTCCGCTTGAGATCGACGTCACCCTGATCGATGAGAGGGGGCGGTACGCCGCAGTGGCGGGACGATGGGAGGGGCGTGCCCTGACATTACTTTCAGTTTACGTTCCCCCGGGCCTACAATCTAGCACTTTCCAAGACCTTGGTGGCGCCATTTTAAGTTTGCCTGCTGGTTTGTTGATTATGGGGGTGATTTCAACTCGGTTTGCTCCGGCTCCTTGGACCGCCATCCGCCTAGAGACCTCCGGGGCTCCCAATTGTGGTTGCCGTCCTTCCTTGAGACCATGGGGCTAGTGGATAGCTGGCGGCTTTTACATCCCACGCTCTGTCATTTTTCCTTCCATTCCGGCGCGCATGGTAGTCTTTCTCGGATAGACTACGTTCTCACATTAGCTGCACATGCGCCTGCCGTTTCTGAGGCCCGGTTTTTGGCGCGGGGCATTTCTGACCATTCCCCGTTGTGGGTCTCATTTGATTTTGACATTGTCTTGTCGGATCGGCCGGTGGCAGTTAATCCATGGTATTTCCGCAATCCCAAAACTCGCACTCTCTTAGCCAAGGCCATCGACCTTTATTTTTCTGAAAATGAGGGTTCCGTTTGTTCGGCCGCGACTTTATGGGAGGCGTTTAAGGCTATTTTGGGGGTGAGGCTTTCGCTCTTATAGCAGAGGACCGTAGAGTCAGGGATGTCGACTTGGTGCGCATCGAGGAGGAGATCATGGACCTTGACTCCCAGCTGGAGACAGAACCCGACCCCGCTCTCCTGCATGACCTTTCCCTCAAACAGTCGGAATACCGTGACCTTGCCACGAATGCTGCCCTAGCTTTGGCTAAGGAACAGCAAGGTCGGATATATGACGTTGGCGACAAGGCTGGGAAGTTGCTGGCCTGGCTGGACAGGAGAGAGATGGCTAGCCGTGTCGTACCCGAGATTATGGGGGATGACGGGGTTGTCGTCTCTGACCCCAGTGCCATTGCCAAGTCCTTCGCTGACTACTTTCGAGCTGTCTACACCTCTATTTCGGACCGATCCGAGGTCGATTCGACTGCGCTTCTCTCAGCCGTTGACCTTCCCTGTCTTTCTGATTAGGAGCGTGACGACTTGGACAGGGACATCTCTGCCGATGAGATCGCCCTTGCGATCCGCTCATTGCGATCGGGCAAGGCACCTGGCCCCAACGGCATCCCGGTTGAGTTATATAAGATCAGGCCGGATGTGGTTTCCCCGCACCTGCGTAGCATGTTTCTGGAAGCGCGAGACATCGGCCTTCTTCCCCTGGACCAGAGGTTGGCCACCATTGTGGTCATCCACAAGGAAGGGAAGCCGAGAGACTTGTGTCGCTCTTATCGTCCCATTTCTCTCCTTAATGCTGAGCCTAAGATTCTCGCCAAGCTACTCGCTAATCGACTGATTGGAGTTATCGGCGACTTAGTGCACCCGGACCAGTCGGGCTTTATTCCTCACCGTAACACTGCCCTTAACTTGCGTAGACTCCACGGTGCCCTGGCCAGGGCCCATACCCTTGAGGAGCCGGCAGTCCTTGCCTCCTTGGACGCCACGATGGCTTTTGACTCTCGAGTGGAGTTACCTCTGGGCGGTGTTGACGAAGCTCGGTTTTGGCCCGGTGTTCGTGGGTTGGGTGAAGCTCCTATATGCCGGCCCACTGGCTAACGTTGCCGTCAATGGCCGCATTTCGGCATCTTTTGCCCTTCATAGAGGCAACAGACAGGGCTGCCCCTTGTCGTCTCTTTTGTTTGCGCTTGCTCTTGAGCCACTCGCGGCCATGTTGCGCACGCACCCTGATCTGCACGGCATAAGCTGGGCCCCTGGTTTCGAGGACAGAGTCTCTCTCTATGCCGACGACATTCTGCTCTACCTCACCTCCCCTTGCAAGTCACTCATTGTGGCATGCGATGTACTCAGACTTTTTGGACGGTACTCTGGCCTCGTTATTAACTGGGCCAAGTCCTCCCTATACGTTCTGAAAGGGGACACACCACGCCTCCCCAGAGGCTGCAGCATTCAGGTGGCCAGCCAGGGATTTAAATACTTGGGGATTTACATCTCCGGGAGTGCGAAGGCGCGATATGACCACAACTTGCTGCCCCCTCTTCTGCGCCTCCGGCGTGATGTGGAGAGTTGGCGCAAGCTTCCGCTTTCTTTACTTGGCCGAGCGGCATTATTTAAGATGATGTCTTTGCCCAGGTTCCTGTATGCCTTGCAGGACACCCAAGACCCGGTTCCGGCCCGCTACTTTCGAGAGATTGAGGGCCTCCAACGTGCCTTGCTCTGGGATCGCTATCACGAAGCTCACGCTTCCGTGGTACGACGGGGGTATCGCACTGCCAGATGTGCGCAGATATTATTGGGCCTCCCAATTGGCGGCTATTAATCATGGTCTCTACGGTCCGGTAAACAGCCCTGGCTATGCAATGGATAGGTGGCTCTTGGGTGGTGGTAATTACTACAGGGCGCTGTACTCGAGGTCTCTGGATAGGCGGATGTCGGGTCCAACGAAAACAGCGGTCCACATCTGGCGGACGATTACCAAGGCACAGGGCTGGCAGGGCAGGCTGACTAGATTCACCCCTTTGTATGACTCCGATATTTTGGGCAAGTTATGGCACACCAAGGTATTTGATAAATGGGACCTCATAGGTATTTCCAGGGTGGACGATATGATCTCTAAGGGCGAGATTAAGACCTTCCCCCAACTGCAGGCTGAGTATCAGATGGGCGGCTCGGAGTCCTTCCGTTATGCCCAGCTGCGACACGCGCTGCTCTCTGCCAAGCCGGCAGAGGGGGCGATTCCAGAAAGCTCCCCGTTGGAAGACAGAGTGTTAGATGGCCATATGCCTGACAGTGCCATCTCACTGTCGTATAAAAAACTAATTAATGTCCGTTCTGACCTTCTCCTTGGAGTACGGGATCAGTGGGTGCGCGATGGCCTGGAGATTGACGACGAGGATTGGCAGAGCGCTATGTCCTCCCCTAAGGAAGTCGCCATTTCCTCTCGTCTTCGGCTGGTGCAATTCAAAATCCTGCACAGGGTGTACGTGACTGGCCCCCAGCTTGTGCGTATGGGTTACTCGCCCGATGGGCTTTGTCGCCGTGGCTGCGGTGCCTCTGCTACTTTTATGCATATTCTCTGGGACTGCCCTGTCATAGCCTCCTACTGGAGACGTGTGCACCGGATTATGGGTGAGGTGACTGGGGTGGTGGCGAATGCGGAGGCTCGGAGGTGTCTCCTCAACATCTGGGAGCCATCCGATCACAATGTGGCTCAGACTCAGTGGGTGACCCTGGGCAACATGGTGGCCAAACGCGACATTGCGCAGAGATGGGGGGCTGCGACGGCTCCCCTGGTGGTACAATGGAAAGCCAACATGGATTGGCGTATGCTTAGGGAAAAGACGGTCTATGTTGCCAGGGGTAAGCCTCAGAAGTGGACGAAAGTATGGGGGGCTTGGAATGCTTATCGGGGAGATATTTGCTTGCCACCGGAGCCTGTTTCTCTGGATGAACATATGTCACCATAACCTGTGACACCAACTGTGATACGTGGTACTGCTGAATCCTGTCTCTTCCTCTTCCCCTCTATTATCCTGCTCTATTCTCCTGTATCAATGCTTCTGTGCTCGCTATCCCCCTGCCCGCTGCCAACACCTCGAAGGCTTCTTCTATTCCATTGCCACTCTTTAGCGCCACTTGGCGTTTTTCTTCCTTTCCTTGTTCTATGTTCCTCTTATACCATAAAATTTATAAAAACAACCTTCATTGTACTGTTACGAGTGTTCTTGCACTATTGCTCTCCTGATTCACCGTGCTGCCTTGCTTCCGGGATGTTAGGCTGAATAGCTGTGTGCACTTTTCAAATAAAGGTTTTAAAAATTTTAAAAAAATAAATAAATCTCAAGTTTTCAGAGTGCAAGGCAAAAATTGTAAGAGACAGTAAAGTATACATTACCCATCTGAGCTGCCCATCACTGGTGAGCTGACGGTAGAAATCTCTGAAGTTGCTAACAATGTCCTCGAGGTCTCTGCCAACCACATGCGCGGAGAGAGCATCTACGGCACAGACAACTGAAAGACAACAAACATTCATTGACCTATATTTTTCTTTTTAGAACTTGCATTATACTGTTTACTTTCCAGAAAACTACAAAAGACATGGCAGTCCAGAATCTGTTCGCTGTCAATTGCTTCTGTGTTCAGAGGGTCATCTTCAGCCAAAACTGCTTTTTCAGTCAAAACACTAAAAATTGTGGGTCCAGGGTCGGAATGGCCTATAGGGCAATCTGGCATGCCCTAAGGGCGGGTCTGACAGACCAGTCTTCGGGCCGTTTTATGGAAAGGTGGGCCTGTTTTTACTGTTGAGTTCCCTGGTCTTACCACAGGCATTGCTGCAGCAAGCACAAAAGCATGCTATCTCCCATACCTTGCAAAATACCCAGAGAGTGTGTCCTTACAAGTTCAAAACTGTTCTGATTTCGAAATGTGGAACACTTTTTTAGCTATTTTTAGCCATTTTTATTTCAGTGCCCGGGCTTATTTTTGCTCCAGTCCAACCCTGTTTGAGTTCTGTATTTTCTCTTTTCCAGTACAAGTATGGATGTAAACTCCAAGCATGTTGAGTGGCTGCTCTTAGCTGAAAAATTGGAACTAGCAAAAAGTGACCCTCATGATATGGATTCAGTTGACTGCTATTGCCGCACTAAGATTCAAGGACCAGAACCCGGCTTTATGGTGGATCGTCTCATGCTTTTTGCACAGAAAAAGAATAAGCAGGCGTATTTAAATCAACAATCCATCCACTCCAATTTCCCTGCCCAGCATGGACGCACTGGTCCTCAGGTTCACCAATGCTTTTTCAATACTATTGCTCCCTTTGTCTGCCTCAGGCCTTTTTGAATTCGTTTAATGTTTTATGCTACAGCACATCTGCTGGAAGCTCAATCCAAGAATTCATTACTTTTTCCCTGAAAACTGATTTAAAAAAATAGTACTTCTGGTTCTGTTTACTTTCAGTCTCACAGTGTGCCATCTACAAGCCAAGTGGTGTGTAAACATTTTTATGCTGAGCCCCCTCCCCCCCCCCCAGCCCCTTAACACCGCAATTAAAGATGGATTTGATGTTCTCCCCCTCCAAGCAAGGGAGTAGTCAGAAAATTAAAATACCCTCCATTTTGCTCCATACCTCAAATGCGTGAGAAAGCCCTATGCTCTCCAAATCAGGTCCCTTCATCCCACCTTCCATCCATCTATCCATCTCTTCATGCTTCAATCCACCCTTCCTTTACCATTCTGTCTACCCACCCTTTCATCATTGCTGTTTCATCCATCATTCTAATCTCCCACTCACATTTCAGCCAATCATCCATTCTTTCCCCATCCATAATCTCTTCTTTTTCATCCACATATCATTTCACTATCCATTTATCAAACCACACATTAATTATTCCAGCCTTTCATCATTCCAGCCATCCTTTCTTCCACCCACCAATGTAATGTTGTTTTATATTTCATCCAACAATCCTTTCACCTTTGCATTCAACTTGTCATCGTGTTGGACCTTTCTTCTTGTCACAGTTGCTTTCTTCTTTTCATGTGTTCTTCGTTTCACTCTTCCTTCCAGCCCTCTCTCTCACACGCTCAGTAACCAGTGTATGGTGAGCTCTAGTGCAAGATAGGAAATGGGCTTCTGGCTGCTATTTGTATGATAAAATACAATAATAAACATGGTTCAGTGTGCCCCTCAGGCCTTGGGGTTCGGGTGCCACTGCACCTGCTGCACAAATTGAAGCTCCGCCCCTGCACCTCTTTCTCTCATCTTTTTACTGTGTGTGCCCCTTTTACTGAGACTGACTTTGCCTCTGCTATGGCTTTCCCTTTCGTCTTGTTTTTTAAAACCATTTCTCTACAGAGCTGCATGGAGCTACAAAATTGCTCCCATGGCTTCTAGGAACTGCAAGTCCTTTATGATCGCTTGAGCATCAGCATTTCTCTGTGGCTAAACCTATAACAATCTGGAGCATGAATCTACTGCAACCAATATATATTTCTATTGATTAGTAGCGATAACTGGCTCAACATGGTTGAGTTACATTACGCTAAAAGGGTAATTGGAGATAGCAAGGGAAGTTTGCGCTGGATTTTTAACAGTAGAATGCATAATTTGTTGATAAATGCTACATTGCGGCATGCAGTCTTTAGTTTTAGTTGACCCTTGCCACTAGTGTCACTACGGTAGCACTCTTGCGAGATTCATGGAAGCAAATCCTTCCTGTGTTCCTTTAATTAAATCTAATGTATGTTGCTTATTAGGTATTATTCTCTCTTCCACTCTGGGCCTGGCAGCCAGATGGGTGCTATCTGGATAGAGGGAGTGGGAGTACTTGCTAAAAAGCCCTCTTGAGGCTTTTCCCCCTAAATTGTTGCTTTTATTGATGACAAACTGTCTAAGTCGATTTTTTTTGAGATCTGGTTACTGCTGCAATTTTAACAGTCGGAACCTCTGCCTTTGCGACAGAATTGGCTGTACAGTTTATTGTAGTGTGAGTCTTTTTCACTTCTATGGGCCAAGTTGTGTTCCATATGGACCAGTGGAAGCTTGCCTTGTAAGAAAGATTCCTTTTCCCTGAGCTATTTATTATTTATTGATTTTCCTTTTGAATCTTTCAATCCGTTCACACGCCAATGTGCTAAATTAACAACGTCCCTTGCACACGAAAGGATGAATCTGACACTATTAGTGTGGGAACCCTGGGATCAGCCTTCTGTACAGCAAGCAACAAGTCATGAAGTTCTGCACCCAACGCATGTGTAGAGAACGAGCATTAGGAATGCTTGCTTTTGTCGCCGCTTCTACTGTGGGAATGGGCGAACCCATCATTATACGTTTTTCCTTTGTCAATGGGCGCTGTTTCAAAATGGTTGTCTGCACAGCAGCAAGAATTTTCTCTGTGGAAGCAAAACATGGCTCATCTTTAGAATACAAGTTTGACTTGTAAGCAACAGGATATTGTAGATTATGTAAGTATAATCTGAGATGATGGGTAGCATTCTAATAACTAGGTTGGTTTTCTTATCCCTAGTCTGACTCTAGCAATGTCTGCTTGAAGAGCTTCCAAGATAGCTGAATGTTTTTCTGTCCAGTGTTTTAGCTCCAATCGCTCTGTATAATTTGGCAAATAAGTCCTTTCAAAGTTAAAAAATCCCAACAGAGCTTGCACTGCCCTGTCTAGAAGAGCTATCGCCAAAGTCCCTTTCTGCAGAAGTAGCTGTAGTTTCCATGTCATGCTTTTTAGTTAGTCCAGCTAACGCCTTCTTTTTGAAGTGTGTCTTGGAGTCAAGAACTTTCTCTTACTTTTTTAAACTAACCTCAGCTTCTCGTCCTGATTCGCCTTCCTGCTTGCTGTATTTGTCTTTTCAATGAAACTCAGTCTGTCCACTTCTCTCTGTCCTTTTACCTTCAACGACCTGAAAAGACCAGGAAGAATGGCTATCTGAATGCTGATACCAGTCCTTCTTTTTAAGTTTATCATGATGTCTCAAATTATAACTACCCCTACTGGACTCCTCAGTTGATGGAGATCCAGTCCGCTTTTTGTGTCTTACTTTCTGTTTCTTTTTAGTTTCAAGTGTTTTTTCCATCCCAGAACATTCAGTCTCACCTTTGGCTTTGTGATGGGTTTAATAGTACATGAACCCAGTGCATCACGTACCACTGATGTATACGTTTCAGATATTATTTTTGGTAATTCCTGTAGGAAGGTGGATATGGTTACCCAAACTTTTTTGCCTAGTGTTTAGCTGGTTTTCGACTTAGTTGGCCTGGGATCCTGCTAATCAGGGTCCCAGGCTATCTGCTTTCACTGTAAAATGGACTCCATGTACTTTAGGTACATCTCCAAATGGATATTGGGTCACCTTATGAGCCCCTGTATAGTGTACCATAGGTACCCAGGGCATAGGTGCATCCAAGGCCTACCAGGGGCTGCAGCATGTATTGTGCCACCCCTGGCTGGCCATCCACATTGACACAACTGGCTGATCACTCAGCTGGGGCAAGGTTGTGTAATCACCCCTTGCTTAGGTATAGTATCCCTATACCTACCATTACATATAGACACATATATACCTATAAGTCACTCCTATGGCAGGCCTTAACAATCCTGAAGGCACAGTGCTTGGTTTTATGTGAGATGGTGCTCTAGCATGAGCTGAGCCTGTCTGCAGCTTTCGGAACCATGTCCTTATAGCTGTTCTATGATATAGCCATACCATTTACTCTTAAGTGCATCATAATTCTCGCGGTTAATGCTAACTTTGGTTTGGATTTATCAAAACATGTCGTGTAAGGTGTCATACACTTTGGAATACTACCCCCTTGCCAGTTCTGGTGACGGGGGTAGCATTCCACCCTTCTAGAGGGAAAAGACATGTAGTTGCAGCTTTACCCGGTTAAAGTTAAACACAGCCTCAGCATCACAAAATGGATGCTGCTGCCACAGACACAAGTCTGACCCCCTGCAGCTGGGAGCCCTTCCAGCGAGGGAGGCCTGGACAATAGATTTCCTGCCTTGGGAGGTGCTAGCACTTTCCCAGACAAGCTAGAGTGTATTGGGGCAGGATGGGTTGAATGAAATGAGACACTGCCTGGGGCACACAAGGTGCTCCATGCATAGCCCGGTTCAAACCAGTTGCTGGGACACTCCAGCCCCAGCTCTGGCGCGAAACTGGACAAAGGGAAAGGGGTGTAACCACCCCCTTCCCTGGTCCCACCCATAGGAAGGAGCTAGCAGGTAATCCAGCCCTCTAATCAGTATAAAGGTAGGAGCTGAGTCTAGAGACTTTAGATTATCCTGAACTGAAACTCTGAAACGAAACTCTGGACCTTTGACATTCTACTGCAACTAGAAGACTGAAGAATCTCCCTTGTGGTCAAGGATCGACCACCCTGTGCAAACAGGCACCACCTAGTGAATTGCTGGTTTGCTTTGTCGACGCTCCCGAAGGATCCCGATGACTCTGCTTCACAGGACTGGACTTCCAGACTTCTCCGACCCCGTCCCACACTTCCAGTAAAGCTGAGACCCGTGGCGGACACGAGAGATGTGGAACCGGACACCTGGTCATTTTGCTCTTTGCTAAACTGTGCAGCTTCTGAGGCGTTCTCGAAATTGTGCATTGGGACTTGAGAAGCCCCAACCCCGACTCGTAAGTGCACCAAAGCTCAGCCCTCCACACTCCACGAGTACCGCGTGGGGCCAGCTCTTGCATTTCCTCTAGACGTGTCTTCACGGTTGCTAGCCCGGTGTCTAGTGGCCATCTGTAAGCCTCCATTTTGAAACAACGCTGCTTGCCTGATTGCTCTGGGCTTGCTCTTGCTTTCCTGTAAAGGGGAAGCTCCACAGACCTTGCTGGTCTGTACAAGAAGCCGATCTTCACTTTCTGCGTGGGTTGCCTTTGCCAAGGCTTGTTGACTCCAATCCGGAAGCCGACACCGCCAACAGCGAGAACCTTTGTGGGACAGCTCGTATCCAGCTCCTGGTCATCGTCGACGCCTCCTGGTATACGTGGCTGCAGAGACAAGCTTCACTTCTTCACCTGTTTGCAGCTCGACATCGCCTGGTTCCTTCCTGGTTTCTTCCTGGTCACTGGCTAGTGACCCAGACTCTGTCCCCTCTGCTTTCAGGTTCTTCACTTCTTCGATCCACCCTTGGATCCATCCGAACATCTTCCTCCTGGTCGCCTGCAGCATCTTCTTGCAGCTCTCCATAGGAATCGACGACGAAACCCGACACGACTTCACACCTATGCACCCGGCTTCCCTGGGTGAGGTAACTCGAGTACTCCGGTGCTCCCATGGGTAATAACTATCCAAGTATCCTGTTTTAACTGGGTTTCCCAGCAAGTCCACCCGGACTGTCCGAAATCAACCAGTTTCTAACTTTTATGTTCCCATTGAAAGTCTATGAGAACTCGCGTGTGTGTTTAGACACTGCACATGCATCCTGTGAGACTCCTACTTCCTAACCTGTGGTTGTTCAGTGTAGTCCCAGCGATTCCCTAGGCCCTAGGCCTATTCACCTGTTCTGAAGTGGTTCTTATACCACTTATTTAGTATATGGTTCATGAGGCCCCTAGGGCAGAATTGTATTTGTGCAACTTATAGTATGCTTATTGAGTCACTTGTGCTGTATCTCGAACTCTGATCTCATAGAGAGTGCAGAGAGGTTGTGTTAGTAATAAATACATATATATTTTATATATACCTTGTGTGGTGTCCTTTCATTTGGTATTCAAGGGGTTATTATTGGTAAAACAATTGGCTTCAAATGCTCTCTGAAGTATTAGCCTAAGACTGCTTTGTCCATGCTACCACTAGGATAGCTGGTCTATGAGGTTGACTTTACAACCATCACCATAAGGGTTGTTTGGACTGATACAGGGTGCCCACTAGAATAGTGGACATCACATATCAGGCCAAGTTCTCACAATTCCCATTCATGATCCTTAACAGGAATAACTGCAAGCCTCTGGAGTATGGCCAGAGGCGCTTCCTACTCAAAATGATTGAGGAAACCATTTGAAAATTTCCCATTGGTTTCATTCTTAATCTAGAGCTGGCACTGCTCCATGTTCATTCTGTACTTGACTTTGTACATCTGGAAGAACCACTAATAGGAGTGTGCCATGCGTAGTGGTATAAATACATATAAATATGCTTCCTTAGGTGTTGCAGTCCTCTACCGGTGGCGCCATCCCATGGGGATGATGCATCGTTGGAATTCTATGCTTGTCTTAGGTTGAAGTATGAGGACAGACAACTTCCAACTAGTTAGTCCTATGAGTAATCCAGAAGGCAATTTCGTCCCATTTCACAAGTATCTTGCCCATGATGGTGCCTGTGGATGGATTGCCTGTATGGCAACCTATCCCTGCACTGCAGGTCTTACAGGAGCTCGTCGGCTGTGTATGTTCTGCAATATGTATTCTATGAGTTGCCTATATACGGAAGCTGTATAATTTAATTGCCCTACTTCTTCATTTGGTGGTACGTTATTAGGAATTGAATATCATGTAACAGACCTATCAGGTACTCACATGTACTCTTGCCATCATGGGGAAATTTTACCTCGGACGTCCATGTATCACTATCACATACTAGGAATGCTCCTTAAACCAGTGTATAATTAGTAGAGGAGAGGAGGCTGGTCATGCAAATAACACACAGCCATTAACTATGCTGTTAGCCACTCCAGTGCTGTAAGAACACGGGTTAACCCAAAAGTCACTGGGACCTGGGTGAATAGTTGATACAAACAATATGGTCCCAGGGAGTAGAGCAATTAAATCAAAAATAAAATGTCTTGAATAAATACAAGGAAAATTATAACAACATTGTTTTTAATCACAACGTGTTTCGTAAAAAGTAATTCATAAAATACACAGTAAATCACATATAATGCCCCTACAGGGTAGGACAGGGAAGGGTAGTGATGGGATAGTGAAGGTATGGGAATTATAACAGTGGTCACTTAACACTAGACTAACATGAGGTCTAAAAGCAGAAAGTTCTCAAAAGTCATTGTGTCAAATGTCAGCAACTTCACAAGAACGTATAGTCTACTGGGCTTGGCGCAAACAGTCATTTGAACTGACTAAGTACATTCGAACTACGGAATGAACAAATGCGCCATAGAGCATGCATTCAGACCAGTGAATGCACGTCCACACAAAAGTACATTTACTGGCGCCATCTGAACATGAATTGAGTTAACAGACCATGAAGGGAGCCATTTGCATCCAGGAGAAAGATACTGTGCTACCTGTACTCTTCTGTACAGTCGTGGATAAGAATCCACGCTGAAACAGGACAACGATGGCACGTCATATCTTTGCTCAGTCAGCCACATTCACTTGATACAAATTTTAGGAGGAGTAAATGGTACACTGGTGCATTTTAAATCACTTAAACATATCCCTGGAAGGTATTTAAATACATCAAGTTAAGGTACTTTTAAATAAAATACATAATTCTAAAACCCTTAACTAGTTCCGAATAGTTATGATTAAGCCACATTATATGGAAAGATTCTGTATTATTAAAGGAGCAGCTAAGATGTATTGCGTTATGATTTTTTTTAGAAACACGTAGACGTTTCTGTATTTTTTTTTCTCTGTCTTTTTTAAGGAAATGTATAATTTGTGTTCCATGCAGCTTTTGCTTCAGCAGATTGTTCCATTGTTGAGCACTGCAAATTACGGGTGTTCTTTTGTTAAATTAGTGATACCTATGTTTACACTCTCAGGAGGATGAAAGGCGACCTTGCACCTAACATGATTCAGATCAGTGCCCTGAAGATTAGACAAGCCCACCTTGTGACAGAAGCATGAGGAAATACAGCCTTGAGCACCTTTGAGTACCAGATGAAAATGCCTTAAATTATGCAAATTACACAACAGAGTTCTATGCCAGAGGTTAAAATTAAACGCATGCAAAATTAGTCAAATGAGTGCGTTAACACTGATTTTGAAGGCAAGTTAACTGATCCGGCCTGCTCTTGTGTCGTTGAAGGTTTGGGCCCCGATATTAAATAGCAGCCCCTCCGTATCTACGCCATACGTGCAACAACGTCATCTAAATTGCTTGGGCTTGGCCGCCATTTTATCACCGAGCTCTGCCGCCTTTCCAGGCTGCATCCCGAATCCGAAACCCATCCATCCTATTACAAATGACCTTTAAACTCTAATCGCAGGATTATTCCTTAATGCGCCATAATGGCCGCCATCATTCATCGTAAGTAGCCAACCTACTGTTTATACTGGGTCACAATTCACTTATGTTTTCCATTAGTCTGGTAAAGTCTACAGCAAAGCAACCACAACAACAAGCCCGGCAGGAGGTTTATGGACTTTAAAATGACGTAAATAATCGACATTCTTTACGAGCCATGTTTAATGCCATTCCTGCATGTTGTATGGTACTGCTTTCCCTAATTTCCTTCCGTGGAATCAAAGGCCATCTCCGGAAAGTGGAGAACAGAGAATTGCTGCAAAAAAAATCGCTTTCCTGTCTAAAAATAAAGGTTTAGATATGCAAAGCTTTTTGTTCATCTGCAAAAGACATTTGCACAGCATTGCACATCAGCAACAGGCATGGGATATGTTCTAAAGCATCTGTGAATGTATACCAAATATTTGCAGCGCTTTGGACTTCAATGCACATGACACAGATTTCGCTGTGCAAATTGCTTGGATTTAAAAAAATGTGCCACAAGGTATGCACTAAAATTGAGGATTGCCATTTCCCTACTTAACCAAAACGCTTGCATCTTATTCGGGAATAAGTAAACCAGCAATGAGGCCCAAGGCGCAGTTCAGAACTTCATAAGGAATACACCCAGATTAATTTATCAGCCTAGAAAATCAGAGTGACGAAAGGGCTTAATAAGGGAAGGGCTGCAATGTTGCTTTTTCTATAACATTGGGCCCCAGGGGGACTGGGCACGAGCCGGTGTCCCCCTGGGGTATTTCGCGCAATGGGATTATCCTCATGCGACCTGATTGGTTGATCGGGAGGGTGGGAGGGGCTGTCCAGGCGCGGGGAGGGAGAGGGAGGGCGATGTCACTCGATGCGAGTGAAGGAGCGGTGGCGTCGTGTTTTGACCCACCCTCGCTTTGAAAGAAGTCGGAAAATGTGTTTTTTGTTTGCTGTATTTTGGTTCTGTTTGTAGACAATTCAAAGAAAAGATGTCACTTTAGGGCACTATGGACAGGCTCCTTTTGTTATGTGTTGTGGCGTGTTTTAAGGGATAGGATAATCTAGAGCGGATTCATCCTTTCTCTATGGGGAGGGGTTGGGAGGGTAGGTGGGAAAGAAAAGGAAAGATGGAAATAATACTGGTTGATATGAAAACAAGTTATGGATTGTTGGCAAAGAATAAAGCATTGGGGAAAGGAAATGTATACAATTGGAAAAAGGTTTTGGGGAAATCGTACAAGGTATTGTTGAATAAAGATAATGTTGCGGGGTCTGTCTTTGGCTGTCCTAGTAATAAAAGTGACCTTTATGCTAATTGAGCAGAGTCGTGTGAGAGTCCTTATTTGCGCGAAAAGATTTATGAAAGATAGGCAAATGATTGATTTAGGCATCTCCAACAAGTAGCTCGCGGTAGCTCTTAAGGTACCTGTAAAGTAGCTCTCTGTGGCAAACAAAAGCATATACTACACTCTCCTGTGTGCAGCCCTGGCTATTAATATAGAATCTTTTGCTTGGTTGAATTAATATATGTATTCCAAAAATTAAAACATTTGTACACAATACGTAAATGGGTATATTTTCAGAATACATCAGCAGATGTTCAAAGACAAATGGCTGAATTTCCAAAATGTGCTTAAAGGTATTATTTGAGTGATAAATAGTGTTAGAAATACTTTTTCCTCATTGTATTACCTTGGTACCAGTGGCACTGCACCTGTGGCTGTTCTGTATTACCCATGCAGACACATTCCAAATTGATGACAGTTTGTATTTTACTTCTGGCAACCTAGCGGATGCACTGGTGTGATCGCTGCTGACAATCTTGGATGGGTGGTCATTACTACACCAATAATATTAGTAGCTCGGGATGATTTTCATTAAACATAAGTAGCTCCTAGTCCTGAAGAGGTTGGAGACCCCAATCTAAAGAACTACTCTCCTAAGGTAGAACAAATGAGGTAAGGTCTTCAGATGCTCTACCCCTCAAATGAGAAAGTAAAATTCCCAAGGTAAACTTGAAGGAAACAGTGAGTAAAACCAGTTTCTAGATTGTTATTATTACCGTGACAACACTGCCTGGTATAATATGAAAATGCGCAAATATACAACCATACATATGTGGTTAAAAAATGTTTTCCTTTGCAATATCTGTAATCAAGTTTGCATGGTATTACAACAAATTGGGCTTAAAATGAAAACATGCAGATACTGTGTTTCAGCTTTTTCTTTCTCCACTAACTATGCAGATTACCATCAGCTTTCTGCTGGTGTCAGCAGGTGTAGCATTTCAGAGCTGTGATTCTGAAATCCCACAATGCTGGTCATGTAATAGCATAAGCAGGCATTTGGATTACAGGAAGGATCTTTATTAAATACAGTACATATTTAGAGAACTTAAAATGTAAATGTAACTTCTGATCACTTAAGAGATTTTTAAAAGAGAAATGGTTTGTCAAGCCCGCCCTGCCTAATGACATGCCCAGTGTAGGACAGTAGGGTCCGCTTCCTATGGTTAACCCCACTTTTTGCTGTCTTTCACTGGTTTTCGACTTTAGACTGGCTGTGGCCCTGCTAATCAGGACCACAGCCTAGCGGTTCTCTCTCTAAATTGATACCATGTACTTTAGGTACATACCAGATTGGTTACTGGGTCACCCTTATGAGTCCCTGTATATGGTACCTTAGGTACCCAGGGCATAGGGACCCCAGAGGCCTACCAGGGGCTGAAGCATGTTTTGTCCCACCCCTGGTTAGCCTTCCAAAATGACACCAGAGGTCCGCACTTACAGCCTGGGTAAGGTGGTGTAAGCACACCTTACTTAGATATAGTATATCTATATCTACCCTTAAATATAGACACTTATCAACCTATAAGTCACTCCTATGGCAGACCTTGACAATCCTGAAGGCAGAGTGCTTGGTTTTGTGTGAGAGGGTGCCCTAGCATGAGCTGAGACCCTCTGCAGCTTTTGGAAATATCTCCTTATACCTGTTCTATGATATAGCCATACCATATACTCTTAAGTGCATTATGGGGAGGAGCTACGACACTAACCAAGATGGCCGCATAGTCTCCCGGCTCCGCTGACCTCCGTCCTACGCTCTATTATCCTGTTGCTAATCCTGTTTATCTGCACCGGATCCGTGTGGATGATCCGACCCACACTCCAGTGGTGTAATCCCGGAGTTTCTCTGCCGTTGTAGAGCGGAGATACGTCGATGACCGTACTGAGGCCTAACCCAACAGGGAAGCCGGAGTCTCTAGTGCTGGCCCTGCCGGGTCCGAGTTGAATAACAACGGACTGCTGAATGTGGTTGGGTCCGGTCTCTGGATCACTCGGGCTTTTTTGATTGTTCTGCTACCATCAGGTGCCTGGTGCCCTATAGTAGGTGAGGTGACGAGTGACGCACGGTACTTTGTTGCGGGGGTCCCTGATCGGGGGTCTGGCATTCACATCGCCGATCCCCCCGGGTCGGTGCCTCGCTGCGTGCTACTGCTCGCTGACTGTTGGTCCCTCATGGCTTATTCCTGCTCCGCCTAATCTTGCCCCGGAGAAGGCGCCTCTCCGTGGGGACCACCATGTCTGAGGACGAAAGGAGTTTAGCGGAGCAGGCTCGACCTGGCCCGTCATTGCGGACGGTGCTGGAGGCACTCATGGCGCTTCAGGGAATTATCAAAGCCCGGACTTGCAGTCTGTTCTCTGCGATGGATGGAATCACAGGCTTGGGACCAGATCCTGACTCGACGCTTGTGACCCGGCAACCAGCCCGCTTTGCAATGGATGCTTCGGAGGTGTATTCGGACCCGGCGTTGGAAACAGTGTTTGCCCCCATTGTAGTGGATCTACCTGACTGTAATGTGCCTGGACACCCAATTGAACCTTTGGAACCTTCGATTTTGTACCCCTCGGAACATTTACATGCCGTCCCCATTTCGGAACCTTCTACTTTGTATCGTATGCTGTCCTGGACCGTGTCGATTCCCCACCTCCATCGGTCTTTCAAGATGGCGGATGGGGTAAAGCTTAGCTTCGGAGACAGGGAGGGGCGACAGTGGTACCAGCCATCTACATCTGCTCGCTCCTGTTCTGCCGACTATTGTGACATTTTGTGTAAAGAGCTTCCCTTAATTGACGACTCCAGTGCATTCGATCGAAGGGGCCAGGGTTGAGATTATTGTCTGGGTTTCTCGTTGTGGAACTGTGGTTGACGGGATTGTTTTATTGACCTAACGGAATCCGGGGCAGGGTTGGCTATGGTGGGGGAAGGAGACCGGGAGTCTCTAGTACTATGCCCTCCTCCGATTTCCCTTTTCGGGTGGGGTTTCTCTTCCTTTTCTTTTTTTTCTCTTTTCTTCTATATTTCGGGCTCTGGTTGCTGGGCGACAGGCACGCTGCGTGGGGGGGTGGCCGTAGTCATCTGCAGGGGTGCAGGGTGGGGGGGTGTGGGGGTGGGTATCTCGTTTTTTATCTTTGTTCTATGGCCTCTTTTTCTTCTTCTCTTCTCTGCCCTTTTCTTTCTTTTTCTTTTCTGGGTTAGTGTAGTGGGTTCGGTTTTCTCTACATCCTTATTTCTACATCTGTGCCTAGACTTCTCTGAGGCTTTGGTGCTGTGGGGCGGACCATAACGATGGTGTAGATATTAATAATGTGCTGGTTTATCCTGAAGTAGCATGTCTTAACGCAGTTGACTTACATGGTAGCGACACATCGTTTTTCTGCTTGCCCCCTTTTGTGATCCGAGACACTGTACGACACCAGATCCTTTCTATTTTATATTATAAAATGAAAACCTCCTATCCTGTTTCCGCATTGAACTGCATTTGCAACCGCTGCGCTTAGTAGATGGAGTTACTATGCTCCCCAGGGACAATGGATCTGAAGTTGGATTGTAATACTGTACTGAACTGCTTAGTGGCCAGCCCTGGGGGTTGTAGGCCCGTGTCTGTATTTGAGTTCAAATGTTAAATAAAGGTTTTCGAAAAAAAAAATTACGTGCATTATGAACCTCTCGGTTAAATGCTAACTTTGGTTTGGCATTATCAAAACATGTTGTGTAAGGTGTCAAACGATTTGGAATACTACCGCCCCCCCTGACAATTCTGTCAGTGGGGGTAGCATTCCACCCTTCTAGATGGAAAATACATGTGCACACTGGTATACCCAGTTAAAGTTAAACAGAATGCCAGCATCACAAAATGGATGCTGCTGCCACCGACACGAGTCTGACCTCCTGCTGCTGGATGAAACTGCGGCAGGGGAGGCCTGCACAATAGGTTTCCCGTCCAGGGAGGTGCTGGCACCTCCCCAGACAGGCTTTAGAGTATTGGGGCAGGGTGGGTTGCATTCAGTGAATGCTTTTCAGACACTGCCTGGGGCACACAAGGTGCTCCATGCATTTCCCAGTTCAAACCGGTTGCTGGGGCATCAGCCCCAGCTCTGGCGTGAAACTGGAAAAAGGGGAAGGGGTGTAGCCACCCCCTCCCCAGGTCCACCCATAGGTGGGACCTTAGAGTTAGCCCAACCCCTAATCTTAGTATAAGTATAGGAACCCAGTCCCTAGGACTTTAGATTAACCTGGACGAAACTTTGAAGAATAAATCCTGGACCTTCAACATTTCATTTTGACTAAAAGACTGAGGAATCTCCCTTGGGGTCAAGGAGTGACCCCCCTGTTCAAACCAGCACCAAAGAAGCATCTTTGCCAGTCTGCATTTTCGAGGTTCCAGCTGGATCCCGAAGAATCTGTGACACAGGACATGGACTTCCAGACATCTCTGAAGCGGACACGAGTTCCCAGCAGAGCTGAGACCTGTAGCTGACACGAGAGACGTGGGACCGGAACTCCTGGACATCCTGCATTTTTGCAACTGCACCTACTTCCCGAAGTTCCCCGAAGTTGTGCATTGGAGTATTTGAAGCCCCTGCCCGAGCACCTTTTGCACTGAAGTACAGAGGGCAGCACTCCACGAGTGACCCGTGAGTCCCCTTTCTTCACCGCAGCTTGAGGCTCCTTTGCAATTCCTAGTCCGTTGGCTAGTGGGCCCCCACGAAGGACAATCCTTAATTTCTTGAGCTTTCCTGGTTGCTCCAGATGTGCATTGACACCCCTCCAAAGGGCGAGTCCCTCAGACCTTGCTGGTCTGCACTGAAGCCAATCTTGTTATCTTGCGTGGATTGCTGTTGCCAAGGCTAGTTGGGTCCGATCCAGATTCTGACGCGGCAGCACTCGACATCCTTCGTGGGACAGCTCGAATCCAGCTCCTGGTTGTCGTTGACACCTCCTGGTCCTCGTTGCTGAAGAGTCAAGCTTCACCTACTTCATTTGAAAGCACCCGACATCGGCTGACATCTTCTGGTCGCAATCCTGGTCACTGGCTAGAGACCCATACTCTGTCCCCTCTGCTTTCAGGTTCTTCACATCTCCGATCCACCCTTGGATCCACCCGGACACTTTTCCTCTGGTCGCCTGCAGCACTTCTTCGCAGCTCTCCATTGGAATCAACGACGAAACATAACACCAAAAGACACCTATGCACCCGGCTTACGTGAGTGAGGTAACACGAGTACTCCAGTGCTCCCGTGGGTCTTGACTCTCCAAGTGTATAAGTCTAAAAGGGTTCCATCTTAGTTCACCACTAAGTGTCCTTAATATTTAAAATTGTAACTTGTTCGTTCTCCATGGAAAGTCAACGGTGATTTGCGGCTGTGTTTAGACATTGCACGCGTCCCCCGTGGGTCTCCTGTGTCCCTACCTTGGGTGGTTCCTGGTTGCCACAGCGGTTCTAAAGGCCCTAGGCCTGACTTCTATCCCTCACGTGGTTCTTATACAACTATTTTAGTATATGGTTTGTGTGGCCCCTAGGGCATACCGTATACTGTGCAACTTATCGTATGCTAATTAAGTTCCTTGTATTTTAATTTTACCTCTGACCTGAGGTTGTAGACCCTAGGCTGGAAAACCAGTGGCAGTCTAGTCCTGTCTTGCAGACAGGAAGAGTGGAGAATCGCTACTATGTGCCAGGGGTTACTACCCCCCGCTCTGCGAATAGGCAAGGACCGGTGGCACCTGGGTGGCCCAGGGCCTGGTCCTGGCCGCGGACAGCTCGGAAGTTCCAGTGGGGAAGCCCAGTTGGTCCAGACAGTAATTTTAGAAAGAACCCCATGGGTTCATAGTGGCGTAGAGCCGGAGGGTGTCCCTGCAGTTGTGGGCCCGCGTCCGTGTTCTATCGCCCCAAGCAGGGAAGTCCATCACGGTGGTGGTTGGTCTCCCCTGCGTTTTGGCTGGATGGGGGTTGTGTTGGACTTGGCCCTTCTGGCAGGTTCACCCCTAAAACTTTTTGCTTTAAATGGTGAATTGGTGATGGTGATTTTTGGGTTCTGCGCACTTTCACTGTGTCCCAGTGGAAAGTGCGTGCGCACTCTGAGTGCATGTGATGAGATAGGCCTGCCCTCCCATAGGAATGCATGGGGAATGTATGTGTCTCTGGTAGTTCCTGATGCGTGGGGTGTACAGGCTTGAGAGGTATGTGCGGACTCGTGTGATTGAATGCTGCGAAATGATGTATGCGGCGTGTGTGTGTCTAGTGTGGAAGTGCCACTTCTAGACATGGCTGTACATGTGCTGTGAGGGTGCTGGAGTGTGATTGGCTGGAGCTGGCTGGCAAGCCTGGCTCCAGGAAGTCTGGATGGGTCTGCCCAGGAGTGAGTGGAGAGATCAGCATGAGTGATGTGAGGGAGGGCTGCACCTGGATCCTGAATGGGGCTGAGCTTTCCCCACACAATGTTCGCTCCGCCACCTGTGGTGCGTCTAATGACCCTAGCCTCCCTAGTGAAAAGAAAGGGTGGTTGAGCACAACAAGGGTGCTCCAAAATCAGCTGCGACTGGTTTCTCCCCCACCCTGCACCTCAGACAAAGGAATGTTGTGGATAAAAAGGGGCTGTGTCCCCACACAAACTGTTCTCTTCCAGGATCCTGAGGGGGCTGCTGCTGTTGCTGGGCAGAAGGACCACCACTTGCAGTGCCTCCCTGCCTGGAGGCCAGTGAGCTGGCTCTGGGCCCAGCCTTGCCCCCCTGCCTACCTAGGAACTTTGCTGGAACCTTGTTGGGCTTATAGCGCCTGGGAGCGCTGTATTTGTCTTATAGCGCTTGGGAGCGCTGTGCCTTCACCCCAGCGCTGGGAGCGCTTTACTTTCCCTTTTGCGGCTGCCCACGACGATTTTAACGGCCCCTGGCAGGTGCCCACCCTGCCAGGGACCTTGCGCTGTTTTTGGCCAGATCGAGTGCCCACCTCGATTTATTGTTTAATATTAACAAACCGGTGCCCACCCGGCATTTGCCCGAAGAAACGTTGCCGGGCTGCTGCCTAGTGCGACCCGGAAGTGCCCGCCTCCCTGCTCGGGCCGCGCTGTCATTGGCGGCCATCCGAGGCAGGAAGCCAGGCAAAACAAGACAAGACGCCCAGAGGAAGGCGGGACCGGCGAGTCTCCCTTCCGTTTCCCCCAGTCTGGGGAAGCCTAGGAGTGCCTCAGGAGCAGGCCCCGGAAGTCCCACCCCCGAAGGCCTAGAGAGAGGAGCAGCGCGAAACCCGCAAGGAGCCCCCGCCAGAGTAGCCTGGTAAGTGAGAAGGGCTAGGGGAGGCTCCGTGTGACAGGGTGTCACTGTCTTGAGCCCCTGAGAGGCTCACGCGGCATTTTAGCAGAGCCGTGAGAGGCTCCAACGTCGGGCCGCACTTGTTCTCGAGCCCCCAGAGGGGGGGCTCCACCGACGCCCGACCGGTTTCTTCTGAGCCCACGAGAGGCTCCAACAACGGGGGCATTGTGGTAATGAGCCCTGAGAGGCTCGGGCCATTGCTTAAGTTCGGAGCCCTGAGAGGCTCAAAGGCATTGTGTGAAGAGCCCCGAGAGGCTCTGGGGGTACTCCTTGTTGTAGAGCCCCGAGGCGCCCAGCCCCCTTTTTGTTGTTCTTGAGCCCTGAAAGAAGCTCAGCAGCACCACATTTGTTTTAAAGAGCCCAGAGAGGCTCTAGGGGGCATTTCCTTGTGGCCAGAGGCCAGCGAGGCTCCAAAACTTGGACAAGTATATGTTCAGAGCCCCGAGGCTCCCACGTTGCGTTTTGCCCCTTGTTGATTACAGCTGCCCAGCACTTCGTGGGCAGCTGCCACGTTTAGGACCCTGACACTGGGACACAGGGCGTCCTAGCCCCAACAAGGCCAGTTGGCCTAGGGACAGTCACAGGTGGTGACTAATGTGAGTTTTGCGCAACTTGTGATTTACTTGCTGTGGTGATTTTTGCGCAAATGTGTTCTTTGATACACCTCTGAATGTTTTTAGGCATCATGTGTTTTCCTTTCCTGCACCTCTGAATGTGTTGTTTATGCATCATGTGCCTTGTTCCTTACACCTCTGAATGCATGTTCTGCATCATGTGTAATGTGCTTATACCCCTACAGGTATTGTGATACTTAGGTGGTTGTTTTTCTCCTAGTACAGGTGTTGCTAGTGAGGTCCTGGTTCCCTACGTGATCTGTTCCTAATGTGGTTAGGGTTGCGTAGGTGGTACTTAACCTTTACCAGTAGTTACTGGTTGTGTGCTTCATGTTCTATTTTGTGCTACAGTGATTTATATTCAATGTTCTAAGTGCTAATTCTAACTAGTGCTAAGTTCTAAAAGTGCCTATTCCTGACAGTGGTCCATGTGGCCCTGTCTTGTACATATCCCCTGTAAATTCTGCCCGTGCCTGTTGGCACATTGTAAAGTGTGTGTTTTTATCTAATGTGTGAGGGTGAGCAGGGGTTATCTTGGCGTGTAACTCCCTTGCCCTGACTTAGGAGTGGTGGTCTCTGACTGACTTTGGCGCAAGCCCTGGCCAGCCAGGGATCCCATTTCTAACAACACCTCACACTGCTGCACGCCACACACTGTTGCACGCCACACACTGTTGCACGCCACACACTGCTGCACGCCTCACACTGCTGCACGCCACACACTGCTGCACACTGCTGCATTACTCACACTGCACGACACAATGCTGCACGCCACACACTACTGCACGCCACACACTGCTGCACGCCTCACACAGCTGCACGCCTCACACAGCTGCACGCCTCACACTGCTGCACACCTCACACTGCTGCAGGCTGCATACTGCTGCATTACTCACACTGATGCATGCTGGACACTGCCGCACGGCTCACACTGCTGCACGCCCTACACTGCTGCACACCTCACACTGTTGCACGCCTCACACTGCTGCACGCCTCACACTGCTGCACGCCTCACACTGCTGCACGCCTCACACTGCTGCACGCCTCACACTGCTGCACGCCTCACACTGCTGCATGCCTAACACTGCTGCATGCCTCAAACTGCTGAACACTGCTGCATTACTCACACTGCTGCACGCTTCACACTGCTGGACGCCTCACACTGCTCCATGCTGCACACCGCTGCACAACACTGCAGCATGACACTGCTGCACGCCACTGCTGCACGCCACACACTGCTGCACGCCACACACTGCTGCACGCCACACACTGCTGCACGCCACACTGCTGCATGCTGCACACTGCTGTACGCCACACACTGCTGCACGCCTCTTACTGCTGCACACCTCACACTGCACACTGCTGCAATACTCACACTGCTGCATGCTGCACACTGCCGCACACTTCACACTGCTGTACACTTCACACTGCTGCACGCCTCACACTGCTGCACACTGCTGCATTACTCTCACTGCTGCATTCTGCACACTGCTGCACGCCACACACTGCTGCAAGCCACACACTGCTGCATATCACACTGCTGCACGCCTCACACTGCTGCATAACAGCCAGTCAAGCGCACACAACACTTTATAAAGTTATGAGTATTCAAAGTGAGGCGTTGAAGGATAAGATCACACACAATGTTCTTTCTGTTTAGCTATAATGGGTATGTGAGTGGTCCTCCTTTCACAGGAGCCACCACCAAGAAAGAAAAACCAGCCGACACGTGTTTCGTCAGTTAGGGAGTTAACCCATTGACTCTTCAGGGCTGGAGGTGATACAAAAGGGAAAAGGTTTGGGAATCATAACATAGAGATTGCAAGAGAACACATTGCAACTTAAAGTCAAGAGAAACGGAAGGGGTACCCAGTGTATGTGGAAACCAAAAGAAAAAAGTGCGGCGGGACGAAAGAAGTGACATTTTTTGAAGTAAAAAGATAATAAAATAATAATAAAAGAACACCTAGAGTGCGAGAGAGCAATATAGTGAACATGTGGTGATAAGTGTCTTAGCTTGTGAAAAACGAATAAAAAAACCGGCGTAATGAGTTTAGGAATAGATGAAAAAGGGAAACATGGGAGGAAGTGTTAGACGGAGACCCGGAGGGTCGACCGAGGACAGGGGGAGAGGCCTCCAGTGAGGGCCGTCTCCTGCGATCGTACAGACGAGTAACTTCCCCCCCACAGATGGACACCACACAAGGTTGAGGTCAACACTCTTTATATGATTCTTGAAGCAAGGTTATCAGCGATACAGTGAGGTCAGGACACGAGGGTCCTCTCAATTCTAGTCCTTGAAGGGGAAAGGGTAGCGGGACAGTCTTGGTACCGGTCTGGTACGGGGTGGCAAGATGGGTAGCTCACAATCCTCGAGCTCAGAGTTCTGGAAGGTCGGGCCGCGGCAGCGCCAGCAGGCTAGGATGACAAGTCTCACTTGAGAAGGGCCGCGGCAGCGCCAGCAGGCAAAGGCGATGGTTCACACAAGGATGGGCCGCGGCAGCGCCAGCAGGTCCCGACGAAGATGTAGGTTGCAGAGGGCCGCGGCAGCGCCAGCAGGCAGGAACGATGTTTCACAAGGATGGGCTGCGGCAGCGCCAGCAGGTCCCGACGAAGGTGTAAGTTGCAGAGGGCCGCGGCAGCGCCAGCCGACAGGAACGATGATTCACAAGGTAGGGCTGTGGCAGCGCCAGCAGTCCGTCAAGGATGAGTTCTTCAAGGTGTCTCTCGACTCCAGGATACAACTGCCTTCCTGCTCTGGAGCTGCCCCAGTTATAGGTCTGGTGTCCTTTGATGTCCGGACCCTCGCCCTTGGAGGTCGGGAGGTCCGGGATGAGGGAGTCCAGACACCCAGCAGGGGGGTGGAGCCAGTGCCCGGGGAGGCTGGGGGCGATCGGCACCTGGCGGGGGAGAGCCATCGACACTCCTCTCTCCTATTGACCTGCCAAGTGGTCCGTTCACCTCCTGGGGGGATGGTGGTGCCTCGATGTCGGGGCCTGGCCAGGCCCAGGGTTGGGGTCGAGCTGCGGCCACGCGGCCTCGTGGTGCAGTGTCCAAGATGGCGGCTGGGCCGGGGCTATGCTGCTGATGACGGCCCGGGCCGGCCGATGTCGGGGTGTTCGGGAGCAGGCGTCCTGTTGGGAACGGGTTGCGGGTTGCTTCTGTGGGTTGCCGGGGTGGTTCTTCTGGTGGCACCGGGAGAGCCGGTGCTCGGGCCTTATTATGCGGGGGAGGGAGCGGCCCCTTCACGAGGCCTGTCCAACATGCGTCCCCCCCAGCTGAAGGCAGGGAGAGTCACCCATCCTCTTGGGTACTCTCCTCGCCGAGGCGGAAAAAGCGTGACAGGCCGTCTGCGTTGGCGTGGTCCTGGCCAGGGCGATGCTCCACAGAGAAGTCCATACCCTGCAAGGAGATGGACCATCGCAACAGTTTCGGGTTCTCCCCCCGCATCTGCATCAGCCATTGCAGGGGTCGGTGGTCTGTCTGTACCCTGAAGTGTGTACCGAAGAGGTAGGGCCGGAGTTTCTTGAGGGCCCATACCACTGCGAAGGCCTCCCGCTCAATGGTGCTCCAGCGCTGCTCTCGAGCCAGCAGGCGTCGGCTGATGAAGGCCACTGGCTGATCGACCCCCTCGGCGTTGAGTTGAGAGAGTACTGCCCCAACGCCATGATCTGAGGCGTCCGTCTGGACGATGAACTCCCGGCTGTAGTCGGGGGCCTAGAGCACGGGGGCGGTGCACATGGCGGCCTTCAACTTCTCGAAGGCCGCTTGACAGTCCGGAGTCCAGTTGACGGTCTTGGGGTTTTTTTTGGATGTGAGTTCTGTGAGGGGCCCCACAATGCTGCCATAGTCCTTTACAAACCGCCGGTAGTATCCGGTGAGCCCTAGGAAGGCTCGGACCTCGGTTTGGGTGACAGGAGGTTGCCAGGATTGGATGGCAGCGATCTTGAGCTGGAGGGGGGCCACCAGACCGCTCCCCACTTGGTGTCCGAGATAGGTCACGGACCCCTGGCCAATCTGACATTTGCTGGCCTTGATGGTGAGCCCGGCCCGCTGGAGAGCGTGCAGGACTTCTCGGAGGTGGTGGAGGTGGTCCGCCCAGTGACGACTGTATACAGCGATATCGTCCAGGTAGGCGGCGCTGAATTCTTCGAGGCCCGCCAATACCTGGTTCACGAGTCGTTGGAAGGTAGCTGGAGCGTTTTTCATGCCGAAGGGCATCACCTTGAAGTGGTAGTGGCCATCCGGGGTAGAGAAGGCGGATCGTTCTTGGGCCCTGGGGGTAAGGCCGATCTGCCAGTAGCCTGCTGTTAGATCGAAGATGCTCAGATAGCGGGCGGCCCCCATGCGGTCAACCAGTTCATCCGCCCGGGGGATGGGGTGAGCGTCGGTTCGGGTAACAGCGTTCAGGCCCCGATAGTCTACACAGAACCGGAGCTCGGGGGCGACCCCCGGGGCGGCAGCCTTGGGGACCAGTACGACTGGGCTGGCCCAGGGGCTGTCGGATGGCTCGATCACTCCTAGGGCCAGCATTTTAGAGACTTCGTCCTGGATGCAGGTGCGCACCCGATCTGGCACTCGGTACGCCCTGTGTCGAATAGGTGGACTATCCCCAGTGTCCACGTCGTGAAGGCACCAGGGGGTGACCCCTGGGGTGAGGGAAAACAGGTTCGCAAATTGCAGCAGGAGAGCCCGACAGTCTTGGCGTTGTTCCGGGGACAAGGCCTCTGAGAGTCTGACCCCTTCCACTGAGCCCTCTTTTTCACGGGTCCTCAGTAGGTCAGGGAGGGGCTCGGAGTCTTCTTCCGTCCCACTATATGTTGCCATCAGTAGGCTGAGTTCCGAGCGTACGAAGTGGGGTTTGAGTCTGTTGGCATGGAGGACTCGGAGAGGGTTCCGGGGGGACTCCATGTCTATTAGGTAGGTGACGGGGCCCTTGCGCTCTATCACCTTGAAGGGTCCTGTCCATTTGTCCTGCAGGGCACAAGGTTCGACTGGAGACATCACCCATACTTGCTGGCCTGGTTCGAACTCGATGGAGGAGGCATTTGATCGTACCATTTCTTCATGTCCTCCTGACTGGCCTCAAGGTTGGCTTTGGCGAGTTCCCTGAATCGCCGGGTCTGGTTGCGGAGGGTCAAGAGATACTTATATACGTCCGGAGGGGTCTTCTGGGGGGCCATGTCTCATCCTTCCTTGACCAGGCTGAGGGGGCCCCGGACGGGGTGTCCGTACAGGAGCTCGAAGGGGCTGAAGCCGAGGGATTTCTGGGGAACTTCTTGATAGGCGAAGAGGAGGCACGGGAGCAGCACGTCCCATTGGCGACGTAGGGGTTCTTCCAGGCCCATGATCATTCCCTTGAGAGTGCGGTTAAACCGCTCGACCAGTCCGTTTCCTTGCGGGTGATAGGGGGTCGTGAACCGGTAGGTGACCCCGCACTGCTGCCAGAGAGACCTCATGTACTTTGAGATAAAGTTCGTGCCCCTGTCGCTGACGACCTCCCGGGGGAAGCCCACTCGGGAGAAGATCCCCATTAGGGCTCGGCCTACCACGGGTGCTGTCACGGTCCGAAGAGGAATGGCCTCGGGATAGCGGGTGGCGTGGTCCACCAGGACTAGGATGAATCAGTGCCCCTGGGCCGTTCGGGGGTCTAGGGGCCCCACAATGTCTATTCCCACCCGTTCGAACGGGGTGGTGACGACGGGAAATGGTTGCAAGGGTGCTTTGATTTTTCGGCCGCTTTTCCCGCTGGCCTGGCAGGTGGGGCAGGCCCGGCAGTGGTTGGAGACATCATTTCGCATTTTGGGCCAGTAAAAGTGTGTTACCAGGCGGTTGTATGTTTTGTCCCAAGTGTCCAGCCAGGGGGACATTGTGCGCTAAGTTCAAAAGGAAGTCTCTGAAGCGGAGGGGCACCACTAGCACCCGACTGGCCCCCAGCTCAGCAATTCTTTGCTCGCTGTAGAGCAGGTCATTGTCCCAATAAATCCAGTGGGCCCCCGCGGTGTCTCCTGCGCTCTGGGCGAGGGCTTGCTGCCGGAGTCCCTCGAGGGAGGGACAGGTCTTCTGTTCTTGACGGAATTGTTCCTGGGTGGGACCACCCTCTTGACGCCACTGGGCCAGTTCGGGAAGGTCCCGGAGTTGAGCGGACCCTTCTTCGTTTTGCTCTGGGGGATTGGTACTTAGGGCGTCTTCCTCCGGGACGATCGGGGGAGGAGGTTCTGGCCATTCGGGTTCTTCGGGACTGGGGATGGCGCGGGCGGCCATGGACCGGGTCGTTATGCAGGCCCATTCAGGGAGTCCCAACATCCCCAGGTGCTCTCTTCTTTCGACGGCTGCCATGGGGGAACTTTCGAGGTCGTTCCCCAGGAGGCAGTCCACTGGGGCATCATCGCGGACAGTCACCTTCAGCATTCCAGACACTCCTCCCCACTCGAAGGGGACGCATGCCATCCGACACAGGCTTTCTGAGTTGTCGGCTGACCGGACGGGGCAAAGGACGTTCGGCAAGATCTGCTCCGGGGTTACCAGGTGACAGCGGACTGCCGTCACACTGGCCCCGGTGTAGCGTAGGGCTTCAGCCCGGCGCCCATTTATGTTTACCCACTGGCTGTATTTTCTCGTATTGGCAGGTAGGGGAGCCCGCGGAATCATGTCTCTCTCCCCTAGGCAGACCAGGGACATGGCGGCTGGTTCCCACTCGGGCTGCCCTTGTTCGTATTCTTCATACTCCTCTTGGGCTTGCTCTTCTCCCAGGGCGGCGGCAGCGACCTGGCGGGGTATAGGATTCTGGTTCTTCGGGCAATTAGGGTCGTTGGCATAGTGGCCGGTCCACAGGCACCGGTGGCAAGTTTGATTTGATTTGATTTGATTTTTCAATTTGTATAGCGCGCGAATGCCAAAAGGCGTCTTGGCGCTGAGATTCCCACTGACTCCTAAGGTATGTAGTTAGGGCTGTTTAGCAAAAAGCCATGTTTTGACTCCCTTTCTGAAGGATTTCAGGGATGGACTGTTTTTTAATTCTAGCGGTAGTTGGTTCCACGTTTTTGCCGTCTGCACTAGGAAGCTTCTGCCTCCCCAGTTTGTTCTTCTGTATCTGGGTACTTTTATGAGTTTCCTTTGTCCGGATCTCAGAAGTCTATTTGGCTCATACAGTTGCAGGTGTGTTTTTAGAAATTTTGATCCAGTTCCATTTATTGCTTTGTATGCCAAGCATAATGACTTAAATTCTATCCTACTTGCAATTGGGAGCCAGTGCAAACTTTTTAGTTTGTGGCTTACTCTTTCGAACTTTGGAATTTCCAATATCAGCCTCGCTGCTGCGTTCTGCAGGCATTGTAATTTAAGAAGAATTTTCTTCCTTGCTCCGACATATAGACCATTTCCATAATCCAATCTGGACAAGGCCAATGCCGTCACCACTGTTTTTCGAGAGTCATGCGGTATATAAGGTAGTATTTTTTTTATCATTTTCAGGATGTACCAGAGTGACGAAGCTAGTTTGCTTGCTTGAGCGTCAAATGAGAGGTTAGTATCTAGCATTATTCCTAGGTTTTTTACCTTTTCCGACGACTCTGGGCATCTTCCCGTATCTGTGGGCCACCATAAAGGTGACCATATGTTTGTGTCACCACCTAGTATCAGTACTTCACTCTTATCGCCGTTTAATTTCAAGCAATTCGTTTGCATCCATTGGCTGATTTTTGTCATGCAGCATTGGAATTTTGCTGCTGTGTCTTGTACCTCTTTATTTATTGACACCACAATTTGGGTGTCGTCGGCGTAGGATATAGGGGTGAATCCCTCACTCCTTATTATTTGCGCGAGTGGGGCTACATATAAATTAAAAAGCGTGGGGCTCATCGATGATCCCTGCGGAACTCCACATGGTAAGCTGAACAGATTAGACTTTGCTTCTCCTGATTCAACTGAGAAGGTTCTATTTTCCAGATATGAGGCTATAAGAGCACAGGTTGACTCATGTATGTTTGCTGTTTTTAGCCGTGTTATGAGGATTTCGTGGCTAACCGTATCGAAGGCCGCTGATAGGTCAAGTAATATCAGTGCGGCCTTCGATCTGTTATCCATTATTGTCCTGAGTTCCTCCACTGCTGTGATCAAGGCTGTCTCCTTTCCATGTTCCGCCCTGAAACCAAATTGAGAATGGTCCAGCCATTCTCCGTCCATCAGATGTTGAGATAGTTGTTTATTTAGCAGTTTCTCCAAAATTTTAGCAGCAAAAGGGATCCTGGCTATTGGTCTATAGTTGTTGGGATTTTCGCCGTCCAGATTGTTTTTTTTTAGCAGTGGCCTAATGGATATCATTTTCCATTCGTCTGGGAAGGTGTTGGTAGTGATGATTTTGGAGAATAGTTTTTCCAAGACCAGGCTTAGTTCAATGGAGCAAGCCTGCATTATTCGGGGTGGGCAGGGGTCTGTTGCGCTACCTGAGTTGGTAGTGAGGATTTCTTTCTGTATCTGCTCAACTGTAGGGGGTATGAAACTAAAAGCTGATGTTAGGTCTTGTTGGGTTTCTGAATTAATTAAGTGTGATATATCTTTTTCCAGAGTTTCAATGTTCTGATTTTTAAAGGAGTTGTATACTGATGAGACTTTACTGACAAAGAAGTCACCAAGTATATTGCAGAATTCCGATGACAGTGCTTCCTGATTATTGTTTTCAAACTTTGAAAGTTTTTTGACAGTGTCAAAAAGAGTTTTGCTGGAGTTTTTTGACTCATTAATTTTATTAGTGAAGTATCTACCTTTTTCTTCAATTATTAGTTTTTTATAATTGTTTAAGGTGACGTTATATTCTTGTCTGAGGTGGGCGTCGTAGTTAGTTCTCCATTTTTTACTCTGCTCTTCTGCACATTTGTTTTTGTGTTCTTAGCGCGTCTGAGAACCAGGGTTGTGATGGGGTTTTTCTTTTCACAGTTACCTTTTTTTGAGGGACAGCCGAGTTGACTGCCTTGTCTATCCACTCATTAAATTGTTTACAGGCTGTATTACAGTTATCGTCCAATGTGGAGTAGGATGTTTGGGGTTTCTCCTTGAACGCCTGGTTGTCAATTTTAGACCAGTCCTGATATGTTACCTGCTTAATAATTTCCACTGGTCTTCCCGTCTCCTTTTTAACTTCTAGCATGAAAGTTACTAGTTTATGATCTGTCCATGGAATAGGGAGGGTATCTACATTGTGTAGGTTCTGACACGACGAGAAAATCCCGTCTAGTGTATGTCCAGCATTATGAGTTTCGACGTTGACTTTGTTTTCCAGGTCAAAGTTAGCCATTGCATCAATAAATGCTGCTATCTTGGGGTCTGATTTTTTCTCTAAGTGTAGATTAAAATCACCTAGGATGGTATAGTCGGGACATGTCACACTAGATTCAAGAAAGGGGCTTAGTAAGTCGATTAAGGGGGTTTTCGCACTGGGTGGTCTATATATTAGTATTCCATTAAAAGTGTAGTTATCTGTGATCTTTATTTGGAATGACAATATTTCGCAGTCTGCGGTATTACCTTTATCTGAGGTTTTTATCTTCAAAGAATCCTTATCTATAATCGCTAACCCTCCTCCTCGTTTAATTTTTCTGTCAACTCTGGAGAGATGTGTATCCATCTGGAATCGCTAAGGCTAGGTCGGCATCTGATGCCTCGTCTGCCCATGTTTCAGTGACGAATAATATATCTGTTTTCTGTCCGTTTATTAATTCGGACGTTTGTATATTGTGCTTAACTAGTGACCTTGTATTGATCAGACCGACTTTCAGATTATAATTTCTGTGCTTTGGTACCCCGGTGTTAGCCATATTTTTGGCGGGAAGAAAATCGAATGTGAGTGGACATGACGGACATTTCTTACCCTCTTTATGTGGTTCTATCTTGGAGCATGAGGTGGTAGGTCTCCAACGTTTTAGTTCCTCGTTGTAACGTTGGCTCGGAACCCCGGACGCATCGGGGGGTTTCCCCTGCCGGCCAGGGGCGGGGTGTTGCTGGCGGGAGCCGCCGGGACGGCGTCTCTGCCCCGACCCTGGCCTCCTCCTCCTCGGGAGCGATGGGGACCTTGGTTCGTTCTGTTTGGCTCGCCGGGCCCGTTTCGGGCAACTCGAGTGCTTTCCCATCGGTCAGCTTCGGCGGCGAGTTGCCGAGGTTCAGTCCGTTTACTGTTGAGGAGGTGCTGCCTGAGCTCGACGAAGCAATTGTTGGAGAGGTGCTCCCACACAATGAGGTTAAAGAGTTGTTTGTAGGTGGTGACCTGGCTGCCCTTGATCCACCCCTCGAATGCTCTGCTGAAAAAGTTCATGTACTCCACCCAAGTTGTACCCGGGATCCGTTTGCAGTCGCGGAACCGCTGGCGGTACATCTCGGGTGTGAGCCCGTATCGAGTGAGTAGGGCGGCCTTCATGTGGTCATAGGACGTCATCTGATGGTCCGGGAGTTGCAGCAGGGCGTCGCGCCCTTCGTTGACAAACCTCCCCCATAACCCGGCTCCCCAGTCACTTCGAGAAATCCGGTGGGAGGTCATGGCTATTTCGTAGGCTTTGAACCACTGCTGGATATCGTCGTTCCGATAATATTCTCTGGCGACATCCTTGGGGATGTGGACTTTAGGGTCTGTAGTGCCCGGAGTGTTCGGCCGCTCGGGCACCCCGAGATCTTTATTCTGTTTCCGAAGCTCTATTTCTGCTAGATTGCGCTCATGTTCGTAGGCTAGTTTTTTCTCTTCTAACTCCCTCTGTTTTTGCTTCTCTTCCCGCTCCTCTCGGAGCCGCAAGTGTTCCAATGTTATCTTTTGTTCTGCCAATTTCAGTTCTCCGTCCAACCGAAGTCGCGCCAGCTCTAATTCATGGAGTCTGCTTTTTTCTCATTCTCGGATCTCCTCCAGGGAGAGACCCGATCTCCTTCCTTCTGTCGTAGTGGTGCTTGTTTCTGGCGCCTCGAGGTTTTGGTTTTGGGGTACGGTCGTACCCGTCTCCGCCCAAGATTCTAGGGCCTTTTTGAAGTCTTCTTCCGTGCTCAATCCTGTGGTAGCAATGCCTAGTTCTATGCAAAATTGTTTTAGCTCTCTGTGGTTGTACTCTTCTAGTTTCTCCATCTGGAGTTTTTCGGTGGTTCCGCTCTCTTTTGTTGTCATTGTGGTTGAGTCATGGGGTGAGTTACTCTCTGTACGATTACGCGTTGGTTCGGATCGCGCCGCTGGCCACCAATGTTAGACGGAGACCCGGAGGGTCGGCCGAGGACAGGGGGAGAGGCCTCCAGTGAGGGCCGTCTCCTGCGATCGTACAGACGAGTAACTTACCCCCACAGATGGACACCACACAAGGTTGAGGTCAACACTCTTTATATGATTCTTGAAGCAAGGTTATCAGCGATACAGTGAGGTCAGGACACGAGGGTCCTCTCAATTCTAGTCCTTGAAGGGGAAAGGGTAGCGGGACAGTCTTGGTACCGGTCTGGTACGGGGTGGCAAGATGGGTAGCTCACAATCCTCGAGCTCGGAGTTCTGGAAGGTCGGGCCGCGGCAGCGCCAACAGGCTAGGATGACAAGTCTCACTTGAGAAGGGCCGCGGCAGCGCCAGCAGGCAAAGGCGATGGTTCACACAAGGATGGGCCGCGGCAGCGCCAGCAGGTCCCGATGAAGATGTAGGTTGCAGAGGGCCGCGGCAGCGCCAGCAGGCAGGAACGATGTTTCACAAGGATGGGCCGTGGCAGCGCCAGCAGTCCGTCAAGGATGAGTTCTTCAAGGTGTCTCTCGACTCCAGGATACAACTGCCTTCCTGCTCTGGAGCTGCCCCAGTTATAGGTCTGGTGTCCTTTGATGTCCGGACCCTCGCCCTTGGAGGTCGGGAGGTCCGGGATGAGGGAGTCCAGACACCCAGCAGGGGGGTGGAGCCAGCGCCCGGGGAGGCTGGGGGCGATCGGCACCTGGCGGGGGAGAGCCATCGACACTCCTCTCTCCCATTGACCTGCCAAGTGGTCCGTTCACCTCCTGGGGGGATGGTGGTGCCTCGATGTCGGGGCCTGGCCAGGCCCAGGGTTGGGGTCGAGCTGCGGCCACGCGGCCTCGTGGTGCAGTGTCCAAGATGGCGGCTGGGCCGGGGCAATGCTGCTGATGACGGCCCGGGCCGGCCGATGTCGGGGTGTTCGGGAGCAGGCGTCCTGTTGGGAACGGGTTGCGGGTTGCTTCTGTGGGTTGCCGGGGTGATTCTTCTGGCGGCACCGGGAGAGCCGGTGCTCGGGCCTTATTATGCGGGGGAGGGAGCGGCCCCTTCACGAGGCCTGTCCAACAGGAAGAAACAACGAGGTCCTAGGCAAACTAGCTAAATGTTAACAGCGGACCCACTGCAGTACCTGAAAAAAAGGAGGAGAAAGAATAGAACAGATAACATGGTATCAATCTCAAGTGCGTGCGGTGATGTGGTAACCAGTAACACGGTAATTAAAATGATAGAGACGCATGGCATAATTTTTAAACAAACATACATCAGTAAGTATTGCATTGCATGGTGAAAGGAATGCACTGCCGCCCTCGGAGAAAAAAGAAGCAGTGTATGCGTTTTAAATCACTTGAAGGTACAGATCGTTCTGGTACATGTACATGTTGAGTGTTTGTAAATAGATGAATTGTCCATACTTCTTCCAAATAATCGAGGGGAGAAAAAACAAAAGAGCCTGTACTGTTTTATAACGAAGCTGGCAGGTCGACACTTTTAACAATCAGGGGAGAAAAACATTCTGTTCTGCCCAAGTTTAAATACAGTGAGCGAGGTGAAAAGCGCCTGCTGTCATCAAGAATGGAAATGGGCATAAATACATAACAAATACAGGGTAATAGAAAAGGAAAGTAGTATCGAAGGAATGTAAATACGGAGAGAGAAAGTCTCGTAATGGAAGGGGTACCTGAGAGGGTGTGATATATCGTTGTATCTGTGGGTGGAAAGGTGAAAGGGCCGTGTTAGTTGAAGGAAGGAAGCACCGGGTTGAAAGGTGCGCCCATTTCGTATCAGAACAATAAAAGAAAAAGAGGGTTTCTAACTCACCGGGGGACCGGTGATAATTCCAACCCGGTCCTGATCGTGTGTTTTATCTAAATTGTGCAAATCGGCACAAAGTAAATTTAGTCGAAGGGTACCAAGCTCGTCTTAGAACAGGGCGGGTAATGCCTGTTGTCAGGAAGACGAGCGGCTGCATAAAATGGAGAGAGTAAGGTGTTGGGTCAGTAAACCCCGGTTAATGGCGCATGGGGAAACAAAGTCCGAAAAAATACTTTGGACCGGATTAGTCTTACCGGTATGCCGTAGAGTAGTGCCGAGGGTATTAGCCGGATACAGGAAACAACCCGAGTGAAGCTTCACACTGCTGCACACTGCTACATTACTCACACTGCTGCATGCTGCACACTGCTGCACGCCACACACTGCTGCACGCCTCACACTGCTGCACGCATCACACTGCTGCAGGCCTCACACTACTGCAGGCCTTACACTGCTGCATGCTGCACATTGCTGCACGACACAATGTTGCACGCCTTACACTGCTGCACGCCACACACTGCTGCACACCACACCCTGCTGCATGCCTCACGCTGCACACTGCTGCATTACTCACACTGCTGCATGCTGCACACTGCCGCACAACACACTGCTGCACGCCACACACTGATGTACGCCACACACTAGTGCACGCCACACACTACTGCACACTGCTGCATTACTCACACTGCTGCATGCTGCACACTGCTGCACGCTGCACACTGCTGCATGATGCACACTGCTGCATGATGCACACTGCTGCATGACACAATGTTGCACGCCTTACACTGCTGCATGCCACACACTGCTGCACACCACACACTGCTGCACGCCTCACACTGCACGCTGCACATTGCCGCACGACACACTGCTGCACGCCACACACTGCTGCATGCCACACAGTACTGCACGCCACACACTGCTGCATGGCACACACTACTGCACGCCACACACTGCTGCACGCCACACACTGCTGCACGCCACACACTGCTGCACACCTCACACTGCTGCACACTGCTGCATTACTCACACTGCTGCATGCTGCACACTGCTGCACGCCACACACTGCTGCATGCCTCACACTGCTGTATGCCTCACACTGCTGCATGCCTCACACTGCTGCATGCTGCACACTGCTGCACGACACAATGTTGCACGCCTTACATTACTGCACACCTCACACTGCTGCACACCTCACACTGCTGCACACCTCACACTGCTGCACACTGCTGCATTACTCACACTGCTGCATTCTGCACACTGCTGCACGCCACACACTGCTGCACGCCACACACTGCTGCATGCCTCAAACTGCTGCACGCCGCACACTGCTGCACGCCGCACACTGCTGCATTACTCACACTGCTGCATGCTGCACACTGCTGCACGACACACTGCTGCATGCCTCACTCTGCTGAACGCCTCACACTGCTGCACGTCTCACATTGCTGCACGTCTCACACTGCTGCATGCTGCACACTGCAGCATTACTCACACTGCTGCTCGCTACACACTGCTGCACACCACACACTGCTGCATGCCACACACTGCTGCACACCACACCCTGCTGCACGCCTCACACTGCTGCATGCCTCACACTGCTGCACGCCCTTACACTGCTGCACACCTCACACTGCTCCACGCCTCACACTGCTGAACGCCACACAACACCTCCACATCACTCAGGGTCACCACCATATCACTCTAGGACACCACCACATCACTCTAGGACACCACCACATCACTCTAGGACACCACCACATCACTCTAGGACACCACCACATCACTCTAGGACGCCACCACATCACTCAGGGACACCACCACATCACTCAGGGACACCACCACATCACTCAGGGGCACCACCACACCACACACTGCTGCACGCCACACACTGCTGCACGCCAGACACTGCTGCCCGCCTCACACTGCTGCATGCCTCACACTGCTGCACGCCTCACACTGCTGCACGCCTCACACTGCTGCACGCCTCACACTGCCGTACGCCTCATACTGCTGCACGCCACACACTGCTGCAAGCCTCACACTGCTGCAAGCCTCACACTGCTGAACACCACACAACACCACCACATCACTCAGGGACACCACCATATCACTCTAGGACACCACCACATCACTCTAGGACACCACCACATCACTCTAGGACACCACCACATTATTCAGGGACACTACCACTACCACATCACTCAGGGGCACCACCACATCACTCGGGGGCACCACCACATCACTCAGGGGCACCACCACACCACTCAGGGGCACCACCACAACTCTCAGGTGCACCACCACAACTCTCAGGTGCACTACCACTTCACTTAGGGACACCACCACATCACTCAGGGGCACCACCACATCACTTAGGGGCACCACATCATCACTCTAGGACACCACCACGTCACTCTGGGACACCACAACATCACTCTGGGACACCACCACATCACTCTAATACACCACCACATCACTCAGCCCAACCACATCATCACTCAGCGCCACAACAGCATCACTCAGCACCACAACAGCACTGTGCTTGCTTGCTAGCTACCAACAAGCATTGCCATAGCCAATAGGACTCGCATTGGGAAAGTGTAAGCTATTGGCTTTGTGAATAACAATGCTATTAATTTATATATTTTCAAAGCCAACACATATAAAAAAATTGTCATTTACAATACCAATAGCTCACACTTTCCTAATGCGAGACCTATTGCATTGAAAATGCTTGTTTCTTTTGCTTCTACATTTTGCTGTTTTATCTTTAGTAATCATTGAATCTCGAGTTAATTTCCCTGTAAGTATACAATACTGATATTTAACATGTGTATAAGTCATGCATACAATGCACTATTTGAAATCTTTAAAAACTCGATAAAAAATTAATTAAAAAAACAATATAAAAGCTGTTAGCGATAATGGCAGTATTAGTTAGTTCCTTTCTATCTATGAGACTGCCCATTAAAATTCTGTCTCCAACTGCTTTATGACTGATACTTCACAAATGTTCGATAATCCATATTTTTAGTTTGACAAGATTTACAAAGTACACAGACTAGAGTCAACAGATAGAAATCTCTCCATGAAAGATAGGAACCAGCCAATACATCCTTGAAAAACCCTAGCCCTGCCAGCCTGCACCGTGAGAAACGTGTGACTGTCTCTGAAAAAAATGGATGTCATTGATACTGAGATATTGTACTAAGATTCTCCTCCCGAAAATGTGAACAGAAACAATAAACCCATTTTAATATATATTTCAGTATCACCTGCATGTTGTACAAAAGAGAAACTTTGTTTAGTTAGGATATGCCTACTGACTCCACGTAGAGTCTGAAGAGAAAAGGGTCATGGGTGGAGCCATTTGCTACTTTGCAAACATATAATTAATTCATTTTCCTCATTGTTCCTTTAATTATTTGTATGACCTTCATAAGGACCTATTATTCGCATCCTACCTTTCTGATTCCACTTTTGCATTATCTCGGCGATCAATCTGTCATCTCTCTACTTTCCTTTGTACTCAAGGATTATTTTCTGAATCTATCATTTTCATTTCATACCACTAACAATAAATCTACTGTTTCGCTTATATGCTTTTCAAATCAGCACTTTATTGATGATGCAAAAATCCGCTTGCCCACAATGGAACATTCCTTCAAATAGTTGACTACTCCTGCACACTCTGTCTTCTGCTCTTAACAGATTCCATTTAAAACACATAACATGGCAGTCAGTTATGAGGAATATTATTCTTTTATCTCTGCTACTGTTCCACAAAGTTCTCCTGAATTTAACTTCTCTGTCGCTTTAAAACTTCTAATGTATGTCATACATCTTGTATCCACTATAAACCAGAATCATCCTTGCTGGGGCCAATTTTCTATGTGAACAGTTTCTTCTGCCTCTTTTTGGCTCCGGGTAAACTGGATCAAAAAGATGTTTCGATATGATCCATATTCCCGTATGAGAGAATTGTAATTTGCCTCTAACAAAATGGCTCATCAATGAAGAATATGTGTTTGCCTCCTCCTGTTCTTTACAATGGAAATGAGAACTAGCCCTATTTTGAGCCCACCTTACCATACAAAAGTGACCCTTTACTTTAAAGTGTGACATTAGACACAATATTCTGTAGAACGTTTGACTATAGTAGTCCATAACTTCCATGTTTCGCCTCATGCTAGCTCTGTTCACTGGATGTTCCCTTCTCTAAGGTGTGACTTGAAGCCCCTTGGCACCAGAGGAGAGTTTGGTTTTAGAATTCAGGTTGCTCAGCTGAAATAGTGCACTGATATTACTTTTTCGAACGCAGTCTGCGCCCCCTCGCATCATCTCTCTGATGCACGTCCACAGCTTAGTGCGAATGTTGCCATGTGACTGATTCAAGAAACTTCTACAATAGGTTTCTCTGTGGGCTCTACCTCACCTCCGGGAGTTGTCTCCACTGCAGATAATACGGGGATCACCTTAGTGTACTGTTCTGTGATTTATAGACATTTTGGTTGTATGACATTACAACGCAAGCTTTTACCCCATCGTGCCATTACGACGCTGTTTTTACACCACAAGTCGTTACAACGACTTGCGCTGTAAGCGCTGGATAGTGGAATAGTTTAATTTTCTATTCCAACTCCAGCCCACGTTACAGTAGGAAAGGTGTTGGAATAGAAAATTTAACTATAGCTTTTCCAACAGCGCAAGTCGTTGAAACGACTTGCTTTGTAAAAGCAGCGTCGTAATGGCAGCGCGTGGTAATGCCCGCGTTGTGATGGCTGCTCACCTCTTAGTCCATTGACCACGAATCACATCGACTTAACCAACAGCGGCTGCTGGAGCAGGCCTGAACTATCACAGTGCTCCAGGGTGCCAAAGGTAAGACTGAGGATTCCCCGTAGGGAACCTGGCTAGAGGACAGCCTGGTGCTCATTCATCAATCAAGGAAGAAAGTCTCTGTGGTTAAAAATTTGAATGAAAGTCAGTTTTGTATTTATTGGTTAAACATGCTGGTGTTTTTAATTACTGGAAAAGGAAAATGATAGGGTAGATGTTGTGGTTGAAAATGCACAGAAGAGCAAGAGAGACAGCATGCTGGTCTAAGGCCCTCAAGTAAAGACCCTACTGGGCGAGTAAGGTTGATCATGGTATGCTGGTTCACCCCTCCTGGAACCTCTGCAAACTCCAACAGGTTGAGACTGGAAGTGTTCTCATTGGAAGGGAGCCAGTGGATAGGATGGTTCACATATGTGAGTACATACCCTCCCTTCTCCTACCTTGGTTTAAGCTGACAGAGTAAGATGTCAGAGCAATTACTCCCTTTACCTGTACACATTTTTTCGCAATCCCTCTCCAATGGGATGAGCTGCTGTGTTAGATGGTAGGCTACCTTAAATCCTACTTTCATTGGAAGAGTGCAGCTACAACAGGTGAATAATGGGAATGGTAATTCTACATTTTGTAAGGTTCCACGTAGCGGGACTGCTGCCCGCTTTATGTATACTGCGTATGGTAAAAACATGTGCAGGTTTAAGACAAATTGGGTTTAGTGCGCCAAAGATGGCAGGAACAAACCTTGTCCAGAAGAACGGACCTTTGATACCAAATTCATAAATATCCTTAAAAGAAAATTGAAAGAACCCAAAATCAAATTTTCCCAGGGCAATGGCAGGTTTTCCTAAATTGGCATACGCAAGCCTTACGATGCTGACAGTAATCTCAAGTTATCAGGCTCAAAGACAGAAAGAGAGATGCCACCTCTCAATTATCTGTTTGCCCAAATTACTGATGAGGTTCAGGAAGTTGGAGAGGAGTATCTCCTTAATATTTTTAGTTTTTCCATTTCAGCAGTTACAGGAGCTGCATTAGCAGGCACACCTGACTGTGTGCTATCCAGTGGTGAAGCACCTAGGTCACTAAAATAGGTCAAAGGGAAGCAGAAGTATGAATGTGCAAAGGTTCACGGCAAAAAGCACCAAGAAAAAGTAAAGTGTCAATCAAAACAAATAGTTGAGGCCTATGCATTATTCCAGGCAACCCGCCTGGAGCAGAGGTCGGGTACACCAAGTGGATCATTCTCAAAGTTTCTGCCTTGGGATCTCATTGAGAGTATGGCGAGCAGCCCACCGTCCGTCAGAGTGGTGGAGGAGTTCATTACCTCTGCCACCCTGGCTAGACTACCATCCCCCTTATTTAGAGATCTCCAGTGGCCCCACAGAGATCTATGTGACTTCAGAAGAGCAGCTGGGACAGTGGAGCTAATCCCAGATGATCTTTTTTAAATCACTGACATCAAGGTGCCAGCTATCTCCAAATAAAAAAATCACAATGTTGGCAATCTACCACTTTTAGTACAACAGGACATTTGCTGAACAGCTGATGGATTTAAGCCAATAGCGAGCAAGTGTCCTGGCTATTAGGGTGACTGCCCCTAGAGGCTGGTGGGTTCCGCTCACAGATTCAACTACACACTTTAATTTAGTCTTCTCTACAGATGAGGCACTAACAGTCCTAAGCTCTGGGTGTCTTAATCAAGGTAAGGCTGTTCCTTTTACCCCTAATGAGTGCGCTGTCTAAATCTTTTCATTTCCCTTACAGAATCTTCATCAGGGTGTAACCACTTCTTCCAAATGTTAAAGACAGAGAAGTGGCAGATGTTATAATTTTGAATGTAGACAGGTTCCTGGTGAGAAGACCCGCTGGAAGCCCCTTCCATCACTGAACACCTATGATAGGAATCGGTGGGAATACAATGAAAGAGAATGAGAGAAACATTGGCTTGGATCTCGTGCTCGAAATGGAGTCGGCACAGGGGCGGGATGGTGCAAAATGGCCTCCATTGTTGAGGAAAAGAAGCAGTGGCATAACAAAGTCCTCCACAGCCCCGACAGTGCAGGGTGGCTCCAACTTTAGAGGCCCCCCTCAGCACAGTACTGAGAGCTCCTGGGTAAGTCCGGAGGTGGACACTCCATGTAGTATGCAGGGGGGCCCCCTCAACTTTCATTATGCCACTAAAAAGAAGGCAAGTAAACCGGCTGTAGGGGAAACTGAGGATCACATGAAGTATGCAGCTACCAGCAGCACATAGAATTGTTGCAAGTTTACTGGTTTCAGCAGTGGGCATTGCTATGTTGAGCCCATGATGAGAGGAGAATACTAGACAAAGTCTCCAGGATGACATGGCACACCAGGGGCCATATTATAAATACAGCGCATTTTCCCCATTTGTGCCGGGCGCACCTTTTAATAGGTCTGCCCAGTACAAACAAGGAAAATGCGCAGTTTTACGATGAATGGGCTGACACAAGGCAGCCGCGAACTCGCACTGCCCCCACGGCAGTGCATTCATGTGAAAAATAGAGCAGCTGCTTTGAAGCTGCTCCGTGTTTCACAGAGCAGGCAGCAACCCGCCTGCACTTTTAAAGGGGAGTAGGGATCCCCTTGCAGGTGGGTGCAGTCATTGACTGCACCCGCCTGCAAGGGGGTGTCTGGGTGGTCCATGGGCTCCAGAAGGCTGCTGTCAGGGGCACACTGACAGTTGGATTTTCTGCATGGCTAAGTTGTGTGATCTTAGTCAAATCACTTTACTTCATGTGTCTAATGTACTTGATAATGACATTTGAGAGCACTTTCAAGTAATTCAGTTTAAGGTGGAATATGTACAAAAGAATCACTTGTGTGTTTTATTAGCCTGCAATGTTCCACCATCCATAACAATAATATTGGCCATGATGTAAGGGACCCCAGATAATTGGAGGGACAGTTATTGAATGTTTCAAAGTTCATGTTCAGAAACTTTCATTTCAGATAAATGGCAATGGAATGTTGTGATCTAATCACTAAACTGAAACACCACCATATGTTTTTTTTAAAGATTGTATTAGTGTATGCCAAAAGAGGTTACATTGCATGATAGTACCAGGTATGTAGCAATAGATTCCATCATAGATTTACAGAAGAACAGTTCTTAGCAATTCATGAAGAGTTAGCACACAATTTTAAAATTGTTCTTTGTAACAAACTGATCCATAAAAAACTGTCCATCCCCAACCCCCTGCCCTGTTATCACTGCTTTAACAGTTAGCATGGGGAAGCAGAGCAATGAACTCTGTGGTGCTTAGAAGAAAATGTTCTAGAGGGGAAATAATGACAGTATGTTGGAGATAGGACCGCTTAAACCACTGCCTTGAGTATTTACGTAGATGTGGCAGGAACAACTACTATATATAAACCAAGAGTGCATATGTCAGGTATGTATTATGGGGGGAAGATTATCATCCTTGGTACAGTCTCTGAAGCCCACTGCCAAAATGCCCCACCCCTGTGCCGTAAAATCAGTTGCGGCTGGCATGGCTCGCAAGTGGGGGGCAGGCGCGGGGAGAGTGGAGGGTTCATAATTTAAACAAGCACTGGCGTTGCCAATAGGTCTCGCAGTAGGAAAGTTGAAGCTATTACAATTGCAAATAACAATGCCTTTTATTTTTGTTTTCAATTTAAAAACATAAAGGGCTTTGTCATTTACAAAACCAATAGCTCCAACTTTCGTACTGCGAGACCTATTGTGCACTGCACAGTGTGGGTGAAAGTAGCACTGCGTGTGGGTGAGTGGCTTTGAGTGAGTTGCGTTGCGTGAGTGAATGGCGTTGCATGTGTGAGTGTTGTTCCCTGGGTGAGTGGCGTTGCTGGGTGAGTGGCGTTGCCTGGCTGAGTGGCGCTGCGTGGGTGAGTGGCGCTGCGTGGGTGAGTGGCGTTGCGTGGGTGAGTGGCGCTTCGTGGGTGAGTGGTGCTGCGTGGGCGAGTGGTGCTGCGTGGGCGAGTGGTGCTGCGTGGGTGAGTGGCGTTGCGTGGGTGAATGGCGTTGCGTGGGTGAATGGCGTTGCGTGGGTGAATGGCGTTGCGTGGGTGAGTGATGTTGCGTGGGTGAGTGGCGTTGCGTGTGTGAGTGGCGTTGCATGTGTGAGTGGTGTTGCATGTGTGAGTGGCGTTGCATGTGTGAGTGGCGTTGCGTGGGTAAGTGGTGTTGCATGTGTGAGTGGCGTTGCATGTGTGAGTGGCGTTGCATGTGTGAGTGGCGTTGCGTGGATGAGTAGCGTTGCGTGGATGAGTGGCGTTGCGTGGATGAGTGGGGTTGCGTGGATGAGTGGGGTTGCGTGGATGAGTGGGGTTGCGTGGATGAGTGGGGTTGCGTGGGTGAGTTGTGTTGCGTGGGTGAGTGGTGTTGCTTGGGTGAGTGGTGTTGCTTGGGTGAGTGGCGTTGCTTGGGTGAGTGGCGTTGCTTGGGTGAGTGTGGCATTGCGTGGGTGATAGTGGGCTTGCGTGTGTGTGAGTGGCGTTGCGTGTCTGAAAGTGGTGCTGTGTGGGTGAAAGTGGCACTGCGTGGGTGTGAGTGGCTTTGCGTGAGTGAGTGGCGTTGTGTGGGTGAGTGGCGTTGTGTGGGTGAGTGGCGTTGCATGTGTGAGTGGTGTTGCGTGGGTGAGTGGTGTTGCGTGGGTGAGTGGTGTTGCGTGGGTGAGTGGCGTTGCGTGGGTGAGTGGCGTTGCGTGGGTGAGTGGGGTTGCGTGGATGAGTGGGGTTGCGTGGATGAGTGGGGTTGCGTGGATGAGTTGCGTTGCGTGCGTGAGTGGTGTTGCTTGGGTGAGTGGCGTTGCGTGGGTGAGTGTGGGCTTGCGTGGGTGTGAGTGGTGTTGCGTGTCTGTAAGTGTTGCTGTGTGGGTGAAAGTGGCACAGAGCCTTTGATGTGGCCTGGCGCAGGAGAAATGCTGCTGCTGCTAATTAAATATAACAAGCGAGACCTATTGTCTATGCCAATGCTTGTTATTGTTGACTTCCCTGATGTTAAAACAATAACAGCCTGTAGAAAGCTCAAATCCATGCAGTCTTCTATACGTGTGTGGGAGGAGTGCTGCTAGGGGAGGAGGGGAGGAGAAGCCTGATGCCGGATGGGGGCGGGAGAGCCTGGGAATGCGAGAGGCTGGGCTTGCATGCGATGCGCGTGCTGAACAGATGTCCGTGAGGTGTGGGAGCAGTGCCTAATGCCGGATGGGGGCGGGAGATGTTAAAACAATAACAGCCTGTAGAAAGCTCAAATCCATGCAGTCTTCTATACCCTGAAAAATCATGTGTACTGCGTGTCTTTACGAGTTCAAACCTGCAACAAGTTCGAAATATGGGCCGCTTTTTTTTATCTATCTAATTACACATGGGGGGCGCATTTATTTTGATGTCCGGGGCCGTAATCTTTCCCAGTCCGACAATGCCTTCTAACAAGCGGGCCGAGCTCTCAGGCACTTTGTGCTGGCCAATAACCAAGTGAGTGCAATATGCTTGGATGTGTGTGTGTCCTGCTCCGGAACTCAACCTGCAGATAAATCACACCAGGCAAACAACTTCAAAGCAGTGGAGGAGACAAGAAAGAAAGCTGCCACACTCTCCATCTCTCAAGACTTTATAAACATCAACTGAACACAAGTGGAAATTATATAAATCACTGGAACCGGTTAGCCTGAAACAAGAGCTCCATCTGAGTAAGAATCATGTGGATTATACATAAAAGGCCGTGCTGCTCTAAAAGGCACAAAGGGACAATGGGAAGTACTAGGTGTTACCATGGACTCACAGGAAGAAAGAGCAAATGGCAGAGACATGCAGACAGCTGCCATGTCCCGAGGCACGCGCTGTCCCTGCACAGCTTATAGCTGGGCAGATGCACTCAGAATCACCGAGCTGGGGCGTTCGGAGGCGTGCGATGTACAGGCACTGAATGCGCCCCAGCGGGGGCCATGGCCCTGTAGCCGTACGTTAAGAAATCAAGCTGACAAATTGCTTGAAAGACTGTGTGCACTACGAGACAATTATTTAACTGTTTGAGCAATTTAAACAAAAGGAATCTAAATACACTGAATGTTTGCTCTGAATGACGGCCAAAATGTATTTTGAAGAGTGTCCTTAAAAGTAGTTACTGCATTAAAAAAAATAAACGGCAAGACCGTGTATGCGGGGAGAGAGAGGGGAGGTGCTGGTGTGGGAGGGGGGAGGTGCTGGTGTGGGAGGAGTGCTGCTAGGGCAAGGCTGTGTTTCGGGGAGAGAGAGCGGAGGTGCTGGTGTGGGAGGGGGGAGGTGCTGGTGTGGGAGGAGTGCTGCTAGGGCAAGGCTGTGTTTGTGGGGAGAGAGAGGGGAGGTGCTGGTGTGGGAGGGGGGAGTTGCTGGTGTGGGAGGAGTGCTGCTAGGGGAGGAGAAGCCTGATGCCGGATGGGGGCGGGAGAGCCTGGGAATGCGAGAGGCTGGGCTTGCATGCGATGCGCGTGCTGAACAGATGTCCGTGAGGTGTGGGAGGAGTGCCTGATGCCGGATGGGGGCGGGAGAGCCTGGGAATGCGAGAGGCTGGGCTTGCATGCGATGCGCGTGCATCTTTGCTCATGTGATACACGTGAACTGCAAGAAAACCGCGGGGCTGAAAGCCCTTGGTTTGACTTGTGTTTTGCCGACATGAATTCTCGCTCCGCTCGATGCGCTTGCGCGCATCGATAGGTCGCGAGACCTAAAAAAACATGAATAAAAAGTTTACCTTGAGGCTGGGTCCCGCGTATTAGCTGCTCCTGCTCTTCTGCTTCCGACTCGGACAGGAACAGGAAACAGGCAACCAGGCTCCCTCCCCTAAGCCAATCACAACGCTGCAATGCAGCGTTGTGATTGGTCTGAGCGCCGTGGGCCGGAGGAGTGGGCATGTTCTCCAGCCTGCATGGAGAAGGGGAAAGTGTGTGTGACAGGTTTGAAAAGCCCGATAGGGACGACTAAACAGTCATTGCGCTCTCAGGAGTGGGCAAATCACTCCTCCCCTGCCCTGCTTCGTAAGCAGAGCAGCCCCAGCCACCCGCCCGAAAAGGAAACATAAAATGGTAATAACCAAAAGTTATTACCATTTTATGTTTTTGCTTTTTGCACTGCGAGAAAGCAGTGGGGTGATGCTCCTCCGCCATAGCAGAGGAACCGCCACTGAGTAAAATATGTTATCAGACAGGCTCATTCGTCCCTGTGTAACAGGGTGCTCACAAATCAAAACCAAGAGAGCGAGACCTTGGTCCAACTTTTAATTGTGTTTTGCTACAAGAAGAGCCAGGTTGAGGAACTTGGTCGAGGGTTTTTCCAACTTAAGGGGGGCGGGGGGAATACACCCAATAAGACTGCTTCTGTGGAATTTGTAAGTAAACGGGCCATTACGGTTGACAGCACCTCCAGAACTTTCTGCCAGTATGAAAGGAGTGTGGAGCAAGACCAAAGAATATGAAGCAAAATGGCACAGAATTGTACACAGCGAGGACATGAGGCTGCAATTCCTGGGTAAATTTTTTTAATTCAGGCAAGTGTACGTGAAGGTCAGTTCAGAATATTAAATTGAAAGTACTTAACACGGGAGCTGTGGGATACTTTGTGGGGATACTTCAATATTTTAGCCCAGTTCACATAGTGCAGAGGTTTTGCCATGTCAGTCTCCAAGTTAGTACGGAGAGAAGAACTGGAGTGGTTTCCATGTTGCAGGAAAGTTCTGTACACCCATCTCATCAGTTTCCCACCAGTTCCTATGGTGTAGAGCTTCTGGTACACTGCATGTGGGGGTGGGCTAGGGGGCGGACATAATATAGGGCAATTAATGATTGTTTAAGGTGTTCGTAAGAAAGGAATTGACCTGGGTAAAGATTCTAGTCTGCCATAAGAGTTTGGAAATCTACTAGCTGACTGTCAACATACAAATGCCCAACGTTGGAGAGGCCTGATGCATGCCACTGATGGAGTTGCCCGGAGCGAAGCCAACCTGTGCGAGTGAGGAGGCCTAGCAAAGGTATTGGGGGAGCTTAGTTTCTCATGTTAGTGAGTGTGCAGGTAAGGAAAGAGAAAGCTGTGTGGGATAACCCCAGATGGTGTTGGATAACATGGTCAGTAGGAAACAATGAGGAGCGCAGGAAGCCCTCCATAAAGCCTTTATGGGTAAACCCTGTCTTATGCAGGGGGCAGCCAGATAGCCAGTGAGCCACCAAAGGAGCTATGCAGCTAAAAATAGCCCTCTAAGTCCTGAAGGGCTAATCCACCAGCAGTCATAGGTAGTTTTAGAGTGTTGAGACCTTTCTAGCAGCTCGCTGGTCCCCAAATCAGATGTGGGACGTGTCGAGGTGTCTGAAGTAGGAATGAGGGATGACCGGGTGAACGGGTGAAGGATTTAAGAATCATACAATAACAGGGGTAGCACCACCATCTTCACTAGTGCCACGTGGCTTATTACTGAAAAGTGGAAGAGAAGATCATAAAGCAAACTGGGCTAGGTACTGAAAGGTAACTGATTCCCAATTCAATCTGGGGTCTAATTGTATAGAAAGGGGAAAACACTACAATATGTTAAAGAAACACTTCTTACATTATAACATTGTTATCATGTTCTTAAACTTTACTTGAGTAATTTACATCCCAAATATTTTGCAGATTGTGCATGTACTTTAGCACTTAAGGATGAGGCAGATCACTGGTTCATCCTTGATTTGCCTGCAGAACCATTTTAAGACATGGACAGAGTGAGCAATTGCCCACCACAACCTTACAAGAGGTCCGGCCCCTGTTTACCCTTCAGAAGCACAATCATCAGCTCATTGCACCAGCAGAGCTTGCTTTGCTGGGTGGGTGCTGCTTGTTTAACCACTTGGCAGTGCTTCTCTGTTTCTCTTGTTGCTACTGAAACAAATCTCCAGGTACACAATACTATCTGTTACTCATGGTGGGCCCCTCTTGGATGAATTTAGGAACTGTCCCACCTTGTTCTTCTCTTCCTAATGTCTCCAGTTCTTAGCAGGAATCTTCTAAATCAGTTGCTGTCCATCTCCCATCTAATCTCAATGTCATCCTGCTCTTTAGTTCTATTTGTCTGGTATTCTGGGCTCCCAGTTCCAAGCTAAATGTAGAATCCCAGGACACACACTCTAGTGCTGTGAGACTAAAGACAAGTTGTGGGTACCTCACGTCCTGACATTAGGCGTGAGACTGTAGTCCATACCATCTGCTCTGACTCATTAATTTGTTTTTAGGTTTAACGTTGACTGGAGGTTGAGGTGAGCCAGATGTTTTTGTTCAACTTGTCTAAACTAGCAGGCGGTCACTTACCTTGTTATGTTATTACATTTTGTATAGCGCGCAGATGCCGCAGCCAAGAGGCGTCCCGGCACTTTTGGAGATAAAAGACACAACACAACAATGATGACCAGAACACAGAATGTTTCCCAAACTGTTTGCCATAGGTTTTAAAATGTGTAGAAACCTAATGAAAACTTTGCTGTTGCTTTCTCTCCAAGAATGTTTGGGTAAATCTGGATAGGGGTGATGTACTTGACACCGTGCTCAAGGGCGTTAATTTACTACTGAACAAGGAAATAATTTGCCACCTGAATGTAGCATACCTAGAAGCAATCGTATACAGACCATAGTGAATAAATAGTACTGTTTAGAGAAATGCACTGATAAAATAGTGGGGTATGGTCTCTCTTTAGATGTGTCAGTAAAATTGGCCTTTAGTCCTGAGTTTTTGTCCTGAATTTTGACTCTTTGTTCAAAATGTGTGTCCTACATTTTTACCCTTTGCCCTACATTGTTTACAGTCCTGTCCAGAATTCGCTTTTATCTCATGGTAACCCTTCTGGGTAGTGGCTGGAGTGGGAAGGCAGCCCTTTAGGGGGCCCCTTTTAGCCAAAAACCTTGGAATATTCTTGAGCTATTAGATAATGGAAGGCCCCTAAAACATTCTGCCGTGGGGGGGGGGGGGGGGGGGGGGGGGGGGTCATTTTGACTTACACCACTGGAGGGAGGCGAATGTGGGCCAGTCAAGGAGGTGATTTGCAATTTGCATCCCATCAAGGAGGGGACATTTTGACTCTGTCAGAGAGGATCACAAACACTTCTGGATCAGGGGTCCTGAGACCATGGAGTCACGGCTGCAACAGGAATCCTAAAACCAGGCCATGGGTTCCCTGGTAGGAAGGCAGACTGAACTGGTTGCGCCGCGCAAGATGGATACTCAGCATCTGCTTTTAGAGAGTCAGCTACACTGCAACCATGCAAATCAGAATACGACCGCCTCTCATCCACCCGAAATAGCAGCTGTGGGACAGGGGCGGCCTTAGGCATGTGCAAGCTGTGCACCTGCACAGGGCCACCAAACCCCAGGGGCCGCCACACCAATATATAACCTTAATATAATAATCCTCTGAGGATGGATACATATTTGTGTGGCGGCCACTGGCAGGGATTTGGCAGCCTCCGGCTCTGTTCCACTTCCAAACACCCTGACCCCCCTCTTCACTGGCCTCCTCGCTCCGCCCCGCCTGGACCCCCTCTTCTGGGGCCCTCTACCTACGCTCCCTGCCCAGGGCCGCCATGAACCTAGAGCCGCCCCTGTGTGGGAGCACTAATGAGCCAGTAGTGCAGAACACAGCGATTAGCCAATACAAGGTGTGCATGCGCAACTACATGGGATGCTGTTAATGGCATACAGGGTTCCGGTCTACTGTGACACATAATTAGGCCACTGAACAGGGTAGCTTCTGCAACATGCCATCCTAACAATAGAAACAAAATCATGGAAAGCAGGCCAGGCAGAATGGTTACGTTTCAGAGGCTTGGGGTGTCATTAGTGCTGTACGGGCCATAGGCGTGAGAGTGCCGATCAGGACTTTAAGTGGGATGAAAAAAGTGGGGATCTCTAAGAGGAGCATGGCCTATGTAGTTATAGGCATGGCTTAAACACATAAACCAAATTTCTGTGCCATCTTATCGGTATGTTGGTGTCTCTAAGCTTTCTGTTATTACATTCACATATAAAACACAGCAACTGACATACACCTAAATCCACCCTGGACTGTTAGCTTTATCAATGGTTCTCTCTGTGAGTTCTGCAGAGAGGCCAAGGATTGGATGACCATGTATTCTGAACACCTTTTTGACCCACCAACAGGCACTGCAAGAAACTCTGGGGTATATCTATGGGGATTTGGCACAGGGCAGAAAAAGGAGGGGGGGGATTCCAAACGATGATTACATCCAAACACTTATAATGGTGACCGTACAATGCTCCCGATACTTTGCTTTATTTTATGACCCCTCCCCCTCACACGCGTGTTCTGGCTCTCGTCTTTCACCCTGCTTTGCCCTCCTACCTCACTCTTTTCATTAAAGCCCCTGCAACTTCTTCTTACGTCTCTCGATTAAAAAATCAATTCGGATTTGCAGAAATTGCAATAAATATTGTAGCCCCCCTCTCGTTGCCGCCCCTCACAGCGCCCCACTCGTGTAAGCTCACAGGAAGCACTTTGTTTCGGCCTTATCTCAAGTATTACAAAGTGGCTCTTAAGCACGCCCCGCTGTCAGATAAGAACAAATGTTCCTTCTGTGACCGTGCTTGGCGTTGTGTTCAAGAAGACAGGACGACAGTCTCGGGGAACAGTTGTCATTTACAGTAAAGAGGCATCGACGCTACCGTAGAATGGAGCTTTCATTGATTCGGTTTCACTTCAACATAAATCAGCCGAGTCTCAAAGGAACCACTGGTCTGCAAAGCAATTATGCCTGACTCTGAAATGGATGGAAGTGAGGCCACGATTGATTAAATTTCAGAACTTTGCAAAAACTATCAAGCAGGGCTGACCTGTCCCTTTACCCGAATGCTGCCCAAGTTGACCCAGGCCTTTGTTAAAAAAATAAATAAAAAAAAACAAAAAAACAAGCACTGGCAAAACCAACAGGCCTGGGTCACATATTGAGCCATGGATAACGCATTAAAAAGGAGGCTCCAGTTATTTTTTTTTTTTTAAAAGCAAAATATGTTTACTTTCTGTAAACAATACACCTATGAGATAAATAATTTCATGCTTGATGACTGAGTGCACTTTTGAAGAGGACTGGTAGAATGATTCATCAAATAGCCAATAGCATAAGGTGAGACAGAAATACTCCTCTGATTGAAGCCAACGTCAACTCTACATAGAGTTTTTAAATATTGGAAATTTGTAGGTCACCAAACACCTATGCTGCCAAGCCAGACCTTACCAGTAATATTTAATCCCATTTTAGTGTTGATCACTTCTATTAGATTCAACTGTATTCATAGACGAGAGCTAAAGAGCACTAAAGATTGTGTGGTTACATAAAAGAGCCTGCAGATTTGAAAACAAAACTCCTGCCACTACAGCTTAGCACTGATCACAAAAAAAGGAAAACAAACACTAACCATCGTATCAACTACCTTTAGTCTTCTAAAAAACAGACCATTTGACACTGAACTGTAATAGTGCTCAAGAGCATAATTTCACCAAAATGCCATGAGAGAAGAAAGTGGAATCACACACCACTTGTTCACCCCAAAAGGGAAAATGCAAGGAGTGGAAACTACAGAAAATAGATATGTCTCTCATAAGCATGGTTTTATGTTTCTGCCTCTGACCTCATGATGCCTTAGACCAGGGGTAGCAGGGTAGTGACAGGAATACTAAAGTGCAGGTAAGGGCTAGTATCTGATATCCCTGCCTACTTAACCGATGCCAATGAACGCACTTTCGCATAGTAGAGATAAGGAATAACTGAGATATATGTTCATCTTGTTATAGCCCAGCTGGCAAACACAGAACTGGCACTTTAAAAATGTTTTGCAAGACATCATATAATGCACCAATTCGTTCTTCTTTTAGTTAAGTGGCAAATAAAGTGAGCAACAAAACACAGATCTGCATGAAAATTAGCATGCTGGACCTTAGATGACTGTCTTCGTGAATTGGCAAATGTCATGCAGATTTGTCCATGGGGTCAAAGGTTATAGGCTAACCAAAAAAATGCCTTTTCAAAGGAAAGTGGCCTGGACCATAAGTATACAGTGACAATCACCACAGTATAATATAGATGTAGATATAGATATACAAAAAGTTGTAGGCAGTTCTCCCTTAAGAGTACATATATGTCACTGGCATGGGACACATATCTCAAGACCCTCCAATGTATGTAGAAGATCTGTGTAAACACTGGAGCAAGTATCAGGCATAGACCCGATTCCTAGTCCGAGCTGACGTTGAGATTATTTTTTAGAAAATAAATTCTCAGTGACATAATAAAAATTACACATGCAAACAAAATAATCCCGAAAGGCCAGATTTTCATGTAAAAGCACACAGGCATACAACTTACCAAGTCTCGCCGTTTTTTCATAGTCGTTGCAAGACATATTAAAAGTTAACAAGAAATATATTTTCAACTTTGTGCATCCCTATTGATAAGCCACATACATAGATTAATCAGCCAGAAGCTAAGATTCAAATTCTCACATCTACAAACTCTCTACTTTGGAGACTTTGCCTCCAACTGACCACACAATCGTCAGCTCACAACCCAGAGGATTGGCGGCATATTCTTTAAAAAGATTTATTTCTTCATAAAGGCCTTCAACGCATGGAAATAATAGATCCTTGCCATTACAAGTTACATCTGTGGCCCCTAACCAATACACCAAGTTTCAAGCGGCAACCTCAGTATTTTAAAGAGCATTATGGTAGACAGAACCATAATTCCATGGAGTTTAAAAAAAATCATTTTCTATTTTGGGAAAGATGGCTTTCTGTACAGAATGCATGTATGAAATAATTCACATACAGTGTGATAATTGAGTGTACGCTTGAGAAGTAAAACTGTTCCTCAGGCACTGCAATGCAAGCACTCCAAAAAAGGTGGAAAAATATACCAAACAGTCAATTACGTGAGGCGAGACGGTAATACTTTTCTGGGAAGAGCCAAAGCCACCTCTATGTACATTTATGGAACAGTTCTGTTTATTTAGGTTGAAGAACCGGATTAACCCACTTACTGGGTCTCGGCGGCGGGGGAACCGCCCAAGCCTTCCATACCCTTCATACGTAGTAAAAGGAGACACAGGAGCCTTCGTCTGCAGGAGGAACCCAGATTTTTTCAAATAGCCCGGGCTATGGAACAGAGTCCCAAGCTCGTTAGAAACAAGACAGAGGAGGCTGCTGCTTTACTCCGCAGCTTACAAGCCTTTTATACTTTTTCATTCTGGTCTTTTGGTTGTTAGTTCATTGTTCAATCAGGGCAGTGTTTGCAGTTGATAACCAGATCCAGACGACGTTTGTGCAAGTTATTAATTGTGATTTGATATTTATTTGAAGAGATCACACCGCACAACTGAACGGCTTCCAGGCACTGGAGGGAGTACTGGAGTACTGCAGATATATACAAAAGTTGTCTTAAGAATACTACAACATTTTACAGATATACTGAGATTCACAATAGTTGAAAGCACATTGCAGTAAACTACAGTAAATAAGAAGTATAATAAAAATAAACATTTTTATAGTTGTATAAAGTGTTCATTAAAACCATAGCAGTGCTATGGTTGTGAAAGGTGTGCTGTGAGCTTGTCTGGAGAGCATGATAGTTGAGGATTGTGGAAGTTTAATTGAAATATTGTTTCTGAGGCGGGTTGTTATCACTGCAATTCTCCTGTTTCTTATGACTCTTAGTATGACTTGAAGGTTTTCATGTGTGAGTAGAGAGCACAAGGAGGTGGTGTTTTTTTTTATCTTGGCTTGTAGGCATGTGGGCAGACCCTTCAATGCACGTGTTGATCTTACAGAGCATTTTGAATATTATTCTGCCTTGTGCTGGGAGCCATTGGAGGCTCTTTAGGTATGTTGACAAAGGCTGGTGATTTATTAGTTCAAAAATAATATGGCTGTCTGAATGGGAATCTTTTTGAAGTCTCTTAATATGGTATGCTCGGAGACCAGCATGGAGGGCGTTACTGTAATAAAAGTAGGAGTTCACCAGAATACAACACTACAACTGTAGTGTGGTTTTCTGGCATTACGTATGGTGGTAATTTGAGTAGTTTCTTTTTTTCTGTTTCTTTTTTTTATTGAAAAGAAAGACATGTTATATGGTCAAGCATTAATAATCAAGTACGCTTACACGGTACACAGTAAATGATTCCTCTTGGTGTACATATTACAATATCTAGTTGGCAATATTAATTCTGTGGCATCGAGTCCCCCCTGTAATGTCTTCTCTAGCACTCAGTGGCTTACAAATCTCCCCTCTGTAAGTGTTCCACTGCCCCCATATTTGCGTCCATTTATTCGGGCACCCCCTGGCTTCATTGATGGATTTTTCTGTCACCATGCACCAGTCCATATCATTGGTCCACTCCACTATTTTCGGCTGGTTTGGAGCCCTCCAATGTCGCACAATGTTCCTTTTAGCGACTGTTGGACTTGGCCCTTCTGGCAGGTTCACCCCTAAACTTTTTGCTTTTAATATGTGAATTGGTGGTAGTGATTTTTTATTTCTGCGCACTTTCACTGTGTCCCAGTGGAAAGTGCGTGCGCACTCTGAGTGCGTGGAGTAAGGTTGGCCTGCCCTCTCATAGGAATGCATGGGGAACGTCTGTGTCCCTGGTAGTTCCTGATGCATGAGGTGTGCAGGCTCGAGTTTTGTATGTGCGGACTCGTGTGATTGAATGCTGCGCAATGATATGTGCGGCGTGAATGTGTCTAGTGTGGAAGTGCCACTTCTAGACATGGGTGTGTGTGTGCAGTGAGTGTGCAGGCACGTGATTGGCTGGAGCTGGCTGGTGAGACTGGCTCCAGGAGTCTCGATGGGTCTTACCGGTGATGAGTGTGGAGATTAGCATGCTGATGGCTGGGGAGGGGTGCACCTGGGTCCTGAATAGGGCAGGGCTTCCCCCACACAATGCTGGCCCCGCCCCCTTTGGTGCGTCTAATGTCCCTAGCCCTGCCAGTGAATAGAGTGAGGGGCTGAGCACATCAAGAGTGCTCACAAACCAGCTGCGACTGGTTTTTCCCCTCACCCTGAAGCCAGACACAGGGAAAAGGTGTATAAAAGAGGGGCTGTGACCCCATGAAAATGTTCTCTTCCAGGATCCTATCTGAGGGGAGCAGCTGCTGGGCGCCAGGAGGACCGCCACTTGGACTGCCTCCCTGTCTGGAGGCCCAGTGAGCTGGCTCTGGGCCCAGCCTTGCCCCCCCCACCCCAATGTTGCTGCAGTCCTAGGAGGACTTTTTCTGGACTGGTGGACCTTTGTTTGCCAATAGTGCTGGGAGCGCTTTATTTTCCCCTTATAGCTCTTGGGAGCGCTGTAATCAGTCCTCAGGCGCCTGTGGGTGCTGCATTTGCCTTCTAAACACCTGAGAGCGCTTTTATGCCCGCTAGCGCCTGGGAGCGCTTCACTTGCTAAAGCCGGTGCCCACCCGGCATTGCCCCGATAGATTGCAGCCTCGAGGGTGCCCACCCCTCATTGGACCAAAGCCCGCATTTGTGCCGCTGGGGCACTTTGCTTTATATATTTAAATTTAACGAGGGAGCCTTGTCTTGTGGTAGAGTGGCCCCAGAAGGCATCGGGCCGCTCCCACCCTGCCCACATTGTGTTTTTGAGCCCAGCAATGCTCCAAGGGGCCAGTCCTTTGTTTAGAGCCCAGAGGGGCTCAGGGGACAGTCATTAGTTGTCAGAGCCTGCGAGGCTCCAACGTGTTGGCCCCATCATTGTTGCCCCAGTTGCCCGGCACTTAGTGGGCAGCTGCTACGTGTAGGCCCCCCCCCTGACTTTGGGACACAGGGCATCCTAGCCCCAACAAGGCCCGAGGGCCTAGGGAAAGTCACAGGAAGTGACCAATGTGATTTCTGTGCAATTGTTCCTTGCTGCACCGCTGAAGGTGTATTTCTGCCTCATGTGTTTTTCTCCTACACCTCTGAATGTTTATTCATCATGTGTTTTCCTTCCCTACACCTCTGAATGTGTTGTGATGCATCATGTGTAATATGTTCATGCTTATACCCCTAAATGTATGGTGCTACTTAGGTGGTTGTTCTCGCTAGTACAGGTGTTGCTAGTGAGGTCCTAGTTCCCTGCGTAATATTCTCCTAAGGTGGTTAGGGTTGCGTAGGTGGTACTTACTTGTTACCAGAGTTACTGGTTGTGGGCTCTATTTTTCTATTTTGTGCTACAGTGATTTTATATTCTATGTTTTAAGTGCTAGTTCTAAAAGTGCCTATTCCTGACAGTGGTCCATATGGCCCTGTCTTGTACATATCCCCTGTAAATTCTGCCCGTGCCTGTTGGCACATTGTAAAGTGTGTGTTCTTATCTAATGTGTTTTGGTATAATACAAAGGCTATTTTTATATATAACCTTGTGTGGAGTTTCCTTTGTGGTGGGCCTTGGGTGTTGTTGCTGGGTGCGCGCGCAAACACTTAACCTACATAGCCTCCAAGGTTAGCCTTGCTGCTCGCGTCAGGTTACCTAGAGGGTGAGCAGGGGTTATCTTGGCATGTAACTCCCTTGCCCTGTCTTGGAAATGGTGGTCTCTGACTGACTTTGGCGCAAGCCCTGGCCAGCCAGGGATCCCATTTCTAACAGCGACCATGAGCTCAAGTGTGACCCACAATCGCTCCCTGGAGTTTAAGTCTGTAGGATCCCAAATATTCAACAATGCTAACTTTATATTGCTGTGGATCTGTTGCCCTAGTGCTTCCTCCATTCGGCTTGCTATCCGCTCCTAGTATCCCTGGATCACAGCGCATTCCCAGAGAGAGTGAATAAATGTGCCCTCTTGCCCACATTGCTGTACACAGCCACCCTATGGGACGTAACCTATGCGAACCAGCAAAGGCCCTGATAAGTAACATCTATGAAGTAGTTTTAGTTGCACCAGTCGGAGCCGGAGGAGATGGCCACCTCGCGAGGGTAAACCACCGCCGCCCGCCACGGCCTCGTCATCTAGACATGCGACATCATGGTTCCATTTGGCACGCAAGCGGGTTAGAGGATCTGCCATATTGTTAATGAGCTTTTTATAGATGAGTGATATAGCTTTGTGCGGTAGGTCTCCGTCTACTATCCTGTCTTCAAATGGGGAGGAGTCAGGGAGATAGCTACCTCTTGGGAGAACCGCGAGCAGGGTATGCCTGGTTTGAAGATATCTAAAATATTCAGGCTGGGCGAGTTCGTATTCATGCTGCAGTTGGGAAAAAGGAACCACATCTCCCTATTTCCGTAGATCGCCTACCCTGGAGATGCCTATGCGGTCCCATTTGTCAAAGCCCTTCGAACGGATCAGCCTACCCAATTGTTCACTGTGCCAGAGTGGCATGGCATGCGTGAGTCTACCCTCTCAGCCCTGACTCCTATTGGCCACCTTCCATACAGTAACTGCGTGTCCGGTCGGGCTAGTCAGGATATGCCTCAAAGATCTTGCATATAACGCACCTCCGAAGCTACCACCCGGGAGGAGCCACCTGTCGATTTGAAAGACCGGATTATCCTGTGGTCCATAGGTGCATTGATAAATGGCTGCGAGTTGCGCAGCCCAGTAATACTTCTTAATATCCGGGAGCCCTGTACCCCCATCGAACCAACCCAGCATAAGTTTATGGGTGGCGATACGGGGTGGCCTCCCTTCCCACAATAGATCTCGAACAACGCAGCTGAGGTCCCTGTACGGGCAGAGACCGGAAGCAGGGTGTTCTTTAGTGCACATAAAAGTCTAGGAAGGGACATCATCTTGAACAGGGCTGCACGCCCCAAGAGAGTCAATGGGAGTGATCTCCAGTGTTGGACTTCCGATTTAAGACGCACCAGAGGCGGCAGGAGATTACTTTCGTAGAATCTGGAAAAATCTTTAGAGACCCAAATTCCCAAATATTTGAAGCCGTCAGCCGCCTCCGCTAGTTGACAACTCCGGAGTGAGGGCTGCTTGCAATAAAGGACGTAGAGCACTGACTTAGACCATCGTATATCCTGCAAACCTGCCAAACACACAGAATATGTCCAGGATCACATTGAGGGATGCCGCCAGGGAGGCCAAATAAAGCAGGATGTCATATGCATATAATGAAATGCGGTCTTCCCAGCCGTGTGTCCATCGAAGGCCCCTGATAGTGGGGTCCTGTCGGACCCACGTCGCCAAGTGTTCCAGGGCCAGAGCAAAAAGGAGTGGTGACAGAGGACAGCCCTGTTGGGTGCCTCTCCTGAGCACAAAAACCAGGGATTTCCTATTGTTAACAACCACTTGTGCAAGCGGTTGGCAGTATAGAAGCTGCACCCAGTCGGTAAATTAAGACCCAAACCCCAATTTACGGAGTACGGCAAACAAGTAGGACCATTCGATGGTGTCAAAAGCTGATGCAGCATCCAGGGACACAACAACTGCATCTTCCCTAATTGTATCCACCCGGCCCAGCACTCCATGAAGCCTGCACAGATTGAGAGAGGTATTTCTCACAGGCATAAATCCCGATTGGTCCGGATGGACCAGGCGGGTGAGGACCCTGAGCAAACAAGTTGCAAGAATCTTTGCCAGAATTTTCGCTTCACAGTTGAGCAGTGAGATGGGCCTATAGGACGAACATGTGGTGGTAGGCTTGCCCGCTTTAGGAATGACAACAATGTTTGCCAGTCTCTGATCCTCAGGCAGGATATCCCTTTCCTTAGTTTCTCAGTACATTTCAACAAGAAAGGGAGCATTCTTGCTCGCCGTGATTTTGAACAATTCTATGGGGATACCATTTGGGCCCGACGCTTTCGCTCCCCGCAGGTCATGGATGGCTTTTTCAGCTTCCACCACTGTAATATCAAGTTCTAGATTGGAGCGTTCCTCCTCGGTAAGTAGTGGCATTGAGATGTCACATAGGAGAGAAGCGGTTTCCTTCTCGGTGTGCGTTTTGCGGGACGTGTAGAGTGACTGGTAATATTGGCCAAACGTGTCTGCTATGTCTTGCGGCGCGGTAAGACAGGGAAATGACTCAGTTTCAAGCTCTATCACAACACGCTGAGTCCTACCCTTGCGATCTAACCAGGCCAGTAGTTTGCCCGCCTTGTCGCCCACGTCATAGATCTTATTGAGCGTGGCCCGGTGGTGTGTCTTAGCGGCCTCAGTAGCTAAGTCGGAGAATTCCTTAACTTTAATGTGGAGTTTCTGGCGCACTTCCACCGAGTCCTGTGTTTGGACTGCATTTTACAAGTCAAGGATTTCCTCCTCCAAAACGCGCCATGTCGGCCCCTCTTTCCTTCCGCTGTCCGGCAATCTGTGCCAAGACCATCCCGTATAACCGCCTTGTAGGCCTCTCAGAGTACTGTTGACGAGTCAACTGAACCCTCGTTTTCCTTAAAATAGAGATCCGTCTCCTCCGGACCCTGTCTCTAGTGGAGGGAACCGTGAGATACCAGGAGTTGCTCGGTGCCACTTGGCCTACCATGGGCTCTCCCACCTCTAAATGACACAGAATGGGTGAGTGGTCAGAGATCCCCCAGCCAGATGTTGTATGTCTTTAACGATACAGAATGTATGCACTAGCGTCAGCACATAGTCTATCAGGGACATACTACGATGAGGCACCGAGAAATAAGTGTATTGGAGATCGGTCGGGTGCAAGCCCCTCCATATATCGACAGGGTCCATTGCAAAGAGAAAGCTACGGATCCGCTTGCGGGAAGGTGGCAATTCCCTCTGGGGCCAACGATCAAGTGAGTCAGAGACAATGGAATTAAAGTCGCCCCAATCAATAATCTTCCATCTGGTAAGCCGAGAAGGAGAACGCCGAGATCGGTAAAGGCTTGGGTGTGCAAGCCTGGTGGTATATAGACCGAGGCAAGATTGAGTGTGCACCCCTCCCAAGTTCCAGAAATGGCTACAAATCTGCCTAGAGTGTCAGTGCGAACCGAGGCAACAGTTAGGAGGAACGATTTCCGGACCAGTATGCCCACACCGAGGGAGCCAGAGCGGAAAGCAGAGTGGGCCGCTAAATGGAAAACCCAGCAGGACAGGGCCTTGCATGCATTCCCAAGCAAATGGGTCTCTTGTAGTAGTACAAAATAAGGAGAATGACACTTTAAAAATGGGAGAACCACACCCCTCTAAATGTAATCGCCCAGCCCATTGACGTTCCATGACAGTAACTTGAGCTTTTGTCTAGTCGCTGTGCCAATTACTCCATCTTAGAGGAACATATAAGTTCGGAGAAAACCACCCAGAACGGTCCCCGGAGGGATCCCGCCCCGAGCGCGATGGACCAACCATCAACGAGTACTCCAAAGAAGAGGAACATGCATCTGCCTTTGTGTGAGACCAGTCAAATGTGTCATGCCTGTGCAACAAAAGAAATACAATACACATAAAAACAATCCCCCCAACCCAAAAAACAGCCCCCGAAATCCCTCTCGCTGCTTCTCTGCTTGGCGGTGTCAGAACCTCCCGCCCACCCAAACTAGTAGAGTGCCTATCGCCCACCCCTTTCAAATCTGTGGGTGCGTGTAACCAGCCGAGCACCCGTCATGGAAAATTAGCAACTGGTAACCACATTTTAAAAACTGAGATAATCCGGAAGCAGCCATCAAACCCCCCAAAACGTTGTGGGACCAGTACAGAAGGGCCTGGGACCTATGGAAAGTCACATTAAGTCTATTGTGAAAAAGTCTCCAATAAAACCTTATCACAGTTCAGTTACAAGGTCTCAGCACGGGGGGGGCGATGCCCCGATCTGTCCCTCGGGTGGAGAAGAAGCCCATCACACTTAAAGAACTAAACATACAGACCAGTCATTCAGACCCTCCAGTCGCTGCCTCCCGCTCTTCAGGCGGGGTGTCTCTGCTGGATACGCCAGTGTTCTCCTCCATTCTCGCTTTCCGGACACAATAGTTTCTCAGGCCATCCATCCAGCCAGTCCCAGGCCTCCTCGAGGGTGGTAAAAAAACAGGCCTTCCCCTCCATTTCCATCCTCAGCTTGGCGGGGAAGAGCATGGCATATGTCAATTCTTGCTCACGAAGTGCCTTTTATCACATCCAGGAAGCTGCGTTGTTGACGTTGCACCTTGAGGGTGAAGTCCGGGAAGAAGGTGATGCGACTGTTCTGGTAGTCCACCCGTGCCGCTGACGGGGCACACTGCAGGATGACATCCCTATCCCAGAAGTTGAAGATTCTAGCCAGCAAGGGCAGCAGGGGGGCCCCGTGCCTCGGTCGGCCGCCTGGCACTCGGTGCGCTCTTTTGACAGAAAAAAAGTTGGAATGACCTGTCGGCTCCAGATAGGTGGTGATTAATTCCTCCACAAAGAGGTCTGCTGATGGCCCCTCTGCCCGTTCTGGCTCCACCAATATACAGATGTTATTGCGCAGGGAGCCCCCCTCGTGGTCGTCCAGCTGCGCGTCCAGTTTTGCGGTGTGGGTCTGCATGGCCTCCATCTTGCTCTGCAGGTCAGAGGTATCCTTGACAAATGAACTCGTTTTGATCGCAACGTCCTTCAGACGAGAGTTCATCGAGCGCATATCTGCCCGGATAAGGGACACCTCCGAGGACACAGCGTCGATGCGTGATTCCAACGACGTGCGCACAGTCGTGATCGCTTCCATGATGTCCTGTAGCGTCGGCTCTTTCTTTTTCCCACCAGATTGTGGCTTCTCTTGTGTGGTGGGTCCCTCCTTCAGGCTTGCGCCAGGGCCACCATACCTCGCATATTTGTTCAATTTAGCCTGCACTGCTGCTTTAGAGCTGCGACCCCCTGCCATGGCGCAACTGGCTCCGCCGGTTTAGACTCCACTGAAAGGAGTGCAAGGCTGTCCCGTGCAATTGGGGGGCTGCCTGAGTCGTCACTCAAACTGCGGCAGACAGGGCCTGACTTAGTAGCGCGAGTTAAGGGACACAGATATCCAGGCTCAAGCAGCAGAACAGGCCGCACTCAGCAGGGAATCGGGATCAATGTCCTCCATGAGGCAACGCATCCATCCGGGCTTATCACCAGCTTGGCCAGGCAGTTCACGAAACCCCCGAAAACAACAAGGCCTGGCACCCCCTCGCAGCGTCCACCGGCAGTCCGCACTGGGCCCAAGATGGCCGCAGCGTGATTAGCATTTCTCACTGGCCCCACAAGGGGAGTCAGACCTTTCCCATCTCCCCTGACTATAGCTGGAGCCAGCCGGGGATATATCTTGCGGAGCTCAGGAGACAGGGGGCCCAGAAGGGGGAACCACGTCACTACGGCCGGGTCTTCTAGCCGGTAATGAAATGTGCCCAGCCTTGGTCAATACCGCACAGTTCGACGGGGCCTCCACCCTGCTTCCGAATACAGTGGGCGGCGTATGGGCACTACCCCCAGAAGGTCGGGGTATAATGCAGCCCTCACTCACTGGCACCGATGGTTGGTGCGATCAAGTCTCTCAGCGACCGGTGGAAGGCAGGCAGTTCGGATGTCTCTGGGCCACCGCCGTCCCGGCCCCGCAACATGCCGCCTCAGCAATGGGTGCCGAAACTGTGACGGTCGTTACAGGCGTTCAATCTGGCACCAGCCCCCTGGAGTGCTGCAGAGATAGCAGAGCGTCGCAGGTCAGCCAGATCGGAACCGCAGGCCGCAGTGCAGCGGAGTCTGTGCTGCGAGGTAGGCGTCCCTCCTCCACGCCAAGTGCGTCAGTGGCTCAATCTCCGGAGTCGGCGATCGGAGTCTTATGGGAAAGGGCTCATTCAATCCCCAGTACTTTCTTCTGCATTTCGGTTTGCAGGTACACCAGCTGCCGGATCTTTTAAAGACGGATAGTTTTACAAATTGGGCGCGCTCGGATGGAGCCGCCTCAGGAAGCGACTATTTCTCCTGGCGGTTGGCCACGCCCCTCAATTTGAGTAGTTTCAATTAGAAACAAAATTGATTTTAGCTACTGCTCTGATAAGTGAATTAAGGTCGAAATGAGCAATCCAGATGCTCCCATGGTTCTAACTTTTTTTTATTTGTTGGGGACAATTTCGTCAAAGAATGTGGGAAACCATTTGCTTGAAGAGATGTTGATGGTCTAGGATGAAGATTTCGGTGTTTAGGCCATTGAGGTTTAGACTTCTTAAGCACAGCCAGCCACCTGGAAGTTTGGGATTTTGGGCATCTGGGAGTTTACATATTGAACTACATCTCCTGTGAAAGTCAACATCAGTGCTTTTATACAAAGGTTCAAATCGGCCAATAATCGGATTTATATCTTAAAATGGTACATGGGTAAGTGTCTTGTTTAGACTCTGTAACTCGCTTCATATTTTTACTCTAGTGAAAAGCATTTCTTTTTAGCCCTTGTAAAGGATTCTCTGAAAAGTTTAGGTCTTTGGTCTCGTTTTATAAAATTAGTAGTAATTTTACCATATTCTAGAAAAAAATCTGTCTTCAGTGCTGCAGTTCCATTTAGCCAGGAAATACTCCACCCAAAGTATATTATTTCTTAAGGACAGAACTCGAGCTTGTAAGTGGAATTTAGAGACATTCCGCGATTTTTTTTTTACGCTATAACTTAACAGGCTTTAGATAAATATACATTATACATACATACAATAAAAAATTAGAGGGTGGACGACAAGATAATACGACTGGTAATCTAAAAAGCTTTGTAGCATAAAATCCTGACTACCTGTTATTGGGGGTATAGGTAATTTAAATAAACTGTGCATATCCATTTTGCAAGCAGGGATATGATAGAAAAGTTGGAATTCTGTTAAGTGAGGAGAGTGGATGTTCATTTAATGGAGTTTCACATATGATTTTCCCAAGTACTTGGATATGTTTAGTTCTCTTGAAATCACAGTATGTAGTAACGTGTGAGGAACAGTGAGGAGCGGGTAAAGTGCTTATTATGGTCTTCTACAAGCGCTAAGTGTTGTGTTGAATCTGGCATTGGCTTTCTGTGTTTGTCTGACCTCTCCTGTATTGTTAAGGTAGAACTTGCTACTTTGCTCTTTACTGCTTCAATTGCTTTGGTTAGGTCCCACTTCCAAGAGACTAGCCCCCAGATGCATAAAGCTCCCACTCTGCGAATTCTAAATAGCAAAAAATACCGAATCGCTATCTAGAATTCGCAGAATGGGATGCATCATCAAAATCGCTAATCGACTGCGATTCGCAATTGGCCGCAATCGCCGTATGCGAATTACCCAAAATCGCTATTAAATGGCAGAATCGTCTGTTTCCCAACCCCAAATTGCGATTTCGCAAATACCGAAATCGCAAATAGCGATCTCGCAGATTGCGAGATCTCCAAAATGGGAAGCGCATTTTGAGCCCAATGATGACATCACAACCAGGAAGTAGTCAGCTCCATGCCTCATTTGGAACACAGAGCTAGATAGAGGAGGAGGCACTGCACTGAGCTCCAGGAGACACACTCTGCAGTCCCAAAACAGGACACACATTGATTCCAGAATGTCCCAGGATGCAGCAGGATCCAGAGACACAGGCAGGAAGCACAAAATTAAGTTCTCTAAACAAGAGCTGGAGTACTTGATAGAGGGAGTCAGCAGGGACCATGACCAGCTGTTTGGTAAGCTGTCCCGGAAGGTGCCCGAGGATACCAAAAGGCGCATCTGGCTGTGCATCAGAGCAAAGGTCAACGCCGTTGGAGTGACACAGCGGTCAATCGATGACCTCAAGAAGAGGTGGTACGACCTCAGAGGCCGTGCCAAGGAGCGCATTGCAGAGAGACTGGGGGAGAGACTGGCCACGGGAGGAGGAGACTCCACAGTTCCTGCAAACACACCACTGGAGGACTTGGTGGAGGACACCATCAACCCTGCAGCCTGCATAGGGGTCACTCAGCTGGACAGCTCCCGTGCCACACACCAATCACAAGGTAAGAGCCATGCAACTGCGACCCCGTCCCCTAACAATGCCCATGCCCCCATACCAACCCATATTGGTAACCCCAGTAATGCAGTCCCTGCCAATCCCAAACGCCCAATTGCATTGTGGGACCTGTAGTGTGACAATGTGCCCTGATAGCCACACACAGCAAGAATAATCAAGTGAAACATACCCCTAAAGCCAGTCAGGGAATGCAAGCCTGCATGCATGTTAATACATCCCAGTTGCCAGAATCATATCATTAATCATGCACTCATTCACATCACAGGTGCTGCAGATGCTGAGACGTCTGATAGCGAGACACTCCACATCGTGGCAACTCCAGATGAGACGGAGGGAGAGAGCCAAACAGCACCAGCACCTGGACCATCACATGCACCTGCACCAGCACCTGGACCATCACATGCACCTGCACCTGCACCAGCACCTGGACAAGCACCTTCCAAAACGCACAGGGCCACCCCTGCAGCCATAGGAGGAGCTCAACCACCCCAGGCGTCACGCATGGCAGTGGGGCAGACCCCACCACCACCCAGGAGACAGACACGCCGCACAGCCACTGTGCGGTCCCAGGCAAGCGGCAGAATGAGGCAGCAGCGCTCTGTGGCCACACGACCAGACATGGGGCAACAGGCACAAAACCTAGGGCTAGGAATTGAAGCTCGGATGCTTGCTGTGCACCGCAAGCAGGCACAGCACATGGCAGCCATGCAGCTGCAGCTGTACAAAACTGCACGCAACATTAACCAACTTACTGAAAGTGTGCAGGAGCTAACTGCAGCTGTGAAACAGAGCAACTAACTGATGGTGGCGCAGCAGAACATCACCCGCCGACGCCACCGCCAACTGCTGACACCGCTATCTGCCTACACCCGGTCAAACCACCTCATTGGGAACGCCACTTCACAGTTGTCGCGCAGGTCACTGGCCAGGCAGCTACAGATGGTACAATGCTGCCAAGATGTAGCAAGGGCACTGGAGCACTTACTACATCTTGGTTCACTATAGCCAACATCCAGGGCAAGCCCCTCTAGCAGGCCAGGTCTTAATTGTCCTCTCCAACTCTATTTTAAAGTCCACAGCATTCCAGGCCACAGCACTATCTTGTAAGCAAATTCTCCCCATGCTGACTGACCTGAAATTGGTGTTACCGGCACCTGCAGGCTTGGAGCGTTCAGGGTTCCTCAGTGTGCCCCATTCGCGGGTGCTAGAAGAGGCAGCAGCTAATCAGGTGCGCATTGTGTACATGACCTAGGCAGGCTGCATTCAGCAGGCCCAGAGTTCCTCACATGCAATCGTGCCACCAAAGCGACTGGAGGTTCTTTGCTGCTCCAAATTGCTCTGCAAGTGTCTGATCTATTCCATGCTGGGGCGATGATGAGGCAATCCTTAAGTGGGTCCCTCACCTTGATGACGATGTGCAGGTGCTCCCACGGCGATCTCACTTCCAAGGTGGGAAAGGATGTTGATCAGGTTGCAAGTCTTGTTGCTCCCAAATACCCCCTATGGAATACTGGGTCACCGTATCCACCCGGCTCCAGCCGGTCAGCACAACAAAGTCCTCAGAGGTGGCCCCTCCAGGAAGATGGGTATTGGCTCACCACTGTACTAGGGCTACAGCCCTCACAGCACAGAAATCTTCTTGTGGCGGCCTCGCCTAGCATACAGGGTTGATAATTCCTCACTACACAAGCTTGGCCCAATCGGCACAGCAATGCACACAGCTCAATTCACAATGGCCCTACTCTGGCATACAAGTTTTACTGACTTTGTCCTGCACACGAACAATGACCCATTCGTTGTTGCAGCAGTCTTGTCAAACTTCACACAGGGAGTCCTCTCGACAAGGCTTCCCACTGGATCTCTCTCCCTGAAATGCTCTCCTCTTCCTCACAGGGCGCACTGGTCTTGGCAAGCAGGCAGGCACTGAAGATCTGGGCTCCAGTGCTGGTGATCTTGAATTCCCTGGGTGATGTCCCCTCACCACCAGGGATACTAGCAGGCCTTGGCCCCCAGTCCTGGTCACAGGAAGAAGTCTGACAGAGCTACCCCACCTCATACAGCCTATCTGGCTACTTGGCAGCTTACAGTTTTGAAGGTATCAAGCTCCCCTTCTTATATTCCATTTCCAGACACCAAATGTGATTTAGAGTCTGAGTCTTTGAAGTTTATGTTGGGGGTCTGCTTCTTTTGAAGTGCCCTCTCCTCTGCCCTCTCATAGGGGCCGATTCACAGAACTAACTTAAGACAAAATCCTAAACTTACTACCATTTTGGTATTCACAGAAGGCACTTACTCATTTCGGTATTCACTGAAGTTATTTAGGAGTCCTAAAGTTAGGAGTCCTAACTTTACTACTCTTGAACTGAGAAAAATCCTAACTTTTAAGACTTTCCGTATTCACAGAAGCAGTGCTTAATTTGTAAAATATGAAGTGCAGGTGCTCAAATGTTTGTCGGAGGCCACACCTACATTACTCTGGCTCCACCCACTTCATCCACTGTCTCCACCCACTTAAAAGGCACTGAGAGCGTGATGGCTGACTGACTCCTGTCAGTTATTTTGCACATCATCTCTCATACCAGTGTAAGGTGTCAGAGCACTTTGCATAATCATACACACATTGCATAGATACAATCCTACATGTGTAAATCAGTATATAGGGAATGTTACATCAGACAGGACTACAAGGTATAGGAGTCACATGTCATCCATGATTGTCACTGTAAGCAATATAGTTTAAGAGTTCTAAGTCTGGAAAAGCGCAAATTCAGAATTTAAAACATAACCGCATAGTTATGTGTTCTCTCCAATAAGAATTGATTTCTACCCAAATGAACGTTTTTGCAAATTAGGATAATGAAAGATTGGGCAAAAAAAAATATATAGCTCTAATATATAACTTGCAGTTTGCATGCAGCTCTTTGGTGACAGTTAGTAGCTTGCTGTTCTATTATAGGATTTTAACTAACAAACTGCAAGTAACAAAAGGATCTCTCTGACAGAAGCAGTAACACACTGACCTACTTTACATTATATGTACTTTTTGATCTGCATGTTAACATTCTTTGCAGCAGGTATATTAACCATCTGTACTACCTTACAAGCAGTCACAACTTCCCCTAGACAAAACCCCTGTCTCTCTCCAGGAAGACAATTAATCATCAGAATTATCGTGACATTTTAATTTATGCCTGAATATTCCTGGAGGCCAGGAAGGAACTCGGCAGCAGGAGGTGCTTTTAAAACAAGAAATAGTGACAAACTGACGCACCCACAGTGTTACATTAAAGAATGAAACTGAGCTTTGCTAAGGGATCTTACTTTACAGTAATAGTGCAGCCGGTCACAGTGTGTGTCAATTAAAACTTAAGTTACTGGTCAGTTCGGGACAGACACACACACACACACACACACACACACACGACTACTGCAGTAGTGCACAGGCTGCAGCCTTACTTAGGCTGTTGCACCGCTTTATTTCAACTGATTAGGCCTTGCCTCACCTGGTGGCTGGTGCGGTTACTGGCGGGCGGCACTGGCCAGAGTCAGACTGGGCAGTAGTAGTATTCACTGCTGGCAGTGGTAACGTCAGTGGAGGCCGGGCTACTCGAGTCTCAACGCCAATAAGTCGCCATTGCACATCGTCACACCACAACAACGTCGTCTGCCCTGGCCGTTCGCGCTTACTGCTGGCTTACTTTTTACCCTCAAGTTAGAAGTGAACCTACGCTGCTGAACAGTTCTTGTAAGTTGTACCCTTGAACAGGATCGGCCATGATGACTCGGTGGTGGTGAGACTAGAGTGAGCGAGGTGAGGCCGCGCTGGTATGCTGGGGTGTGGTTGAGCAGCAAATTGCGCGCATTACCATAAAAATAAATCTGCGCACGCTGCTTGCCACGCACAGCCCCAACGGCCAACTCCTGCAGAATGAGATTTGTGATTTGTGAAACAGAAACTGTGAATGCAACCAAAAGTAACTGAATCCATCCAGCCCGGGCCGGGCCAGCCCGTAACATCAAACTAAGGGCCGTGCGGGCCCGCTGCCGCCAGCCACCATGCCATCATCATCATCATCAGTAGATCAAATTATCATAATCACCACGCCATCATCAATCAACATATAATCAGTCGAATATTCATAAACAGTCGGAGGTATTGAAATGCATTAATGAGTCTCCCTACTGCTCTCTTGGCTGACAGTGTGCACTGTGCCCGCAACACTCTACTGTGGGACGGGACCCGCACCAGTAAAATGGGACTGTGTGAGTCGTCTAGGACGGGACAACCTGATTCACTCGGCTCGCGACTCTGTCACTGTCAGGCTACTGCGCAGCTTCATTAACTGATTAGGCCATGGCGCCTGCCAGGCTCCTGCCTCACATGGTGCTCCTTATTGCGCAGCTTTATTTCAAATAAATGATGCCTACCAGGCCGTGCTTCACCTGGTGCTGCTGTAACTATTTACTGTACTCTTCAACGTGCCCCGCCTCTCTCTCAGGAACTTTGAAGTCAAGGGCGGCAGCAGCCGAAGTATCGCGATGACTCAGTGAGGTGCGGCCGGTGCGGGTGATTGCATACTGGTGCATGGCAAAAAGCAGTAAATGCATGCGCATTACAATCTACAAAATCTGCGCACACTGCCTGCTGTTGCCGCCGCGCACAGTCCCAAGTCAACACCCGCAAAAGACCAGCTTAGCCCTGCCCTGCTTAATTCTCAGAGACCCGCCCACTGGTCCGGCAACACTGATACGCGGCCACGAGTGCCTGCCACAGTGCCACTGTCAGTGATTGAGAACGAATGTACAGTTACGAAGTGAGAGAATAACTTACTAACTCGAACGTGTGTGGCTCGTGAAGAAGTAGTTCAACATCAGTCCTCAACAACACACTGCAAACATTATTCAACACACTAACTAACCTTACGCTGTAAAGCATAACTCAACTAATTACTATCAAGTATCAAATTAATTACGTACGGTGCACTAAATGCGTATAGGCCCGGCCCTAATAATGAAGTGCCGGTGCTAAGCACCGGCAAAAATTAAGCACTGCACAGAAGGCATTTAGGAGTCCTAAAGTTAGGACTCCCAGCTTTACTACTCCTAAACTGAGGAACATCCTAACTTTAAGACTTTCGGTATTCACAGAGGCATTTAGGAGTCCTAAAGTTAGGACTTCTAACTTTACTACTCCTAAATTGAGAAAAATCCTAACTTTTAAGACTTACCGTATTCACAGAAGGCTTTAGGACTCCTAACTTTAGAACTCCTAAATGACATCTGTGAATACCGAAATGAGTAAGTGCCTTCTGTGAATACCAAAATGAGTAACTGCCTTCTGTGAATACTAAAATGGTAGTAAGTTTAGGATTTTGTCTTTAGTTAGTTCTGTGAATTGGGCCCTTCCTCTTTAAAGCAGTCTGTCACAGCAAGAGTGACTCCAAAGCTGATAGCCCCACAATCCAGGCAACAGCAGTGACTAAAGTTCACAACTAGATGTCAGCCACAGTGTTATGTGTATCAAAAGGTTAGCCAAGGACCTCAGCCTTAATCCTTATGATTCTCTTATTAGCCCAGTAAGCTTCCTGTGATGCACCCAATCCCCTTCCTTGTGACCTCTCACTGAATCAAGGAGGGACCCTTTGAATCATACGGGGGTGCCTGGCACTCCCCTCTCTAGAGTGTACCCCACCCGGCTTACAGGAGTGCAGCAATACACAAATCTGCCTGGGGGATTCCTCTACCTCCTCTCCTCATGTTTCACCATGCAGCCTGGGTCTCCCAGAGTGTTAGCAGTCCTGCCGCTTTGCTGGCCTGAAACAAATGAACACACTGTCGGGACAGGGTTTACAGGGAGCACCCTTTCCCTTCTCCCCATCTTCTGGCGGTTTCTTCTTTTACAGAATTGTTTGTCAACTGCCTTCGTCCGGAGCACTGTATCAATTAACAATTAGCATTTACATAATATTCCTTTAACTTACTTTCACCCTCATTTTGACCCCGAGCACTGCTATCCTCAAGAGTTATTCCCCCTGCCCCCACCCACCTCCATTCCAAAAAACTTTGGTGTTACTTTCTGCTACTTATTTAAATAAATATATATATATATATATTCTAACATCTCCAATTTGTTAATATATGTTGGAGGTTTGTTATATAGCTTTTTGTTATTTTTTAATAAATTGGAAATCGTATTAACAGAACGCCGCAAGTACACTTTATCTGCATTTCTTTTACAGGGGGGTAGAAGAAAGGGTCCTCCGTTTTTTCTGCCTCCTCACTCTACAGCCACTGATCTGCTCTCGGTTTCAGGCAGCCTCTTTGAAGGGATTAAGCGGCGCTCCCCAGGGAAGTCTATGAAAGAAAACCTACAGTAGGAGCCGCAAGCGTGCAGCCCTTTCCCATGCACGTCATGCGTGCCAGCACAAAGACATGCAGCTGCCAAACGCAGGCCCCGGGGAGGGAGGTTACTTCCATTCACGCACGTGTTACCACTCACTGGCCAGGACAGTCACCTTGCTCTCTGGCTGTGGGTATTTTAGTGTTAACTTCACTTCCTAGTCTTTGCTTGCTGCCTTCAGTTGTGACTTAGAGCCAGTGATCTGCGCTGCTCGCTAGACAGCAGCACAGGGTTGGACTGTGAATGTTGCTGACGATGGGACTTAATAAAGTGTCTGTCCTGGTAGAGCTTACCTTACAAAGAGAGAACACGTTGTCCCACGCAAGCTATAACCTAAGCTAGTCAGTTATATGGGTCTCTCTGCATGCTGGTAATTTTTGGGTGAGGCCTACAGGGGTATGAATGAACTAAAAGGGGTAAAAAGTAACATATAACGAGTAAGTAATTTGTGGTTACCATGAAGCAACATAATATCCAGAAATCCACATACTACACAACCCAACACACCTTCACACATTCGTAGCAACATTTTCCTAAACAGCCCAAAGAACCACATTAAAGCGAAAGGGAAGGTTGTGTCTAGAGGCCCGATTTACAAAGCCTTTGTTCATAACGAAAAATGGCTCAATGTACACCAGACTGGTAGCCATGTACACCAGACTGGTAGCCATAAAAGGACACCTGGACGGTGTAAATGGTTGTATTACTACCGAGTAGTACACCACAACGGTGTACAATTATGCAGTAGTGATTCACACAAAAATATGGGTTTTGGCGTTGTTTACCTTGAGGATCTGTATTCGCCCAACACTTTTGAGTTTCTTGCGATTCAAAAGCACTTCACCAACCCTTTCCCTCAGTGGAAATGGTCAGGGATTTACTCCAGTGGGTTCTCCACAGGTAAAAAAGCATTTCCCCTGAAGAAAAAAACACTTTAGACTCTGGCGGCTGGCATGTACCAAGGGTAGTGCGGCGGGTGGGGGGGGGTGAACAAGAAACTGCACTACCCAATCCTGGCGCTGCTTTAACAGCGTGAAAGCAGCATCATTAAAGGATAGAACAGTCTCTCTCAGCCAGGGTCGGCTGGTGACATTTGAAAGAAGTGAGGCGTAAAAGTTGGGTATGACTTTTAAGCCGCAAGCAAAGCGAGCAAGCGAAGCTAACAAAAGTGGGTACAGGTTGGATCCTCCTCCCAAGAGAAAATTGGAAAAAGATAAGCAAATGGTGAATTTTAAAGCAAAGGTATTATGCTATTAAGTGGCTGAAGATTTGCTTTCAATGTAGGAATTGCTCCCTGCCAAGTAATAAAACCTTCCTACTGAACAAAAGCCACAGTTTACATTATCAATATCGATTCAATGGCAAAACATACTGCTGGCACGGAAAAGCTATTCATTCAACAGTATGACGTAGGGCTCACACCCACTTTAAACACTTTTGTGACCATAGGCACTTCAGTGCGGGGATTGAGGGACGGCAACTGGTGTGCATCACACGCTCATTGTTGCTGACATTATCTAAGACCTGCGAGACAGTTGGCACTGCTTGACAAACACAGTGGCAGCATTAATGGCCGACAGCAAAGTTAAGGAATAACCCCAATGACCTCTGTGGTTTTTAAGGCCCGCTGCTCGTGAATCTGGGTTAGAACTGCCAGGGACCTTAAGTGAATGAGTCATTTAGAGGCACATAACATAGCAAACAGAGCAGAAGACAGCCCTTTTAGGGTTCCAGAGAAAGCTTGCTATGTCTGGTTTAATAAGATCCACTATTGTTCCCTCACACGGTGAATGGTGATCCGAAATACTTCGAGGAGCATCCTGTGAATGGGTCATTAATGGAGCGAGTGACCAGGCGAAGGCTTTTGCAAGTATTTGGGGCACTTCCCTCACCTTGCCTGTAATGTGATGTCGCGGGGGGATTAAATATATAATAAAACTTACATCACCGCCGGTCCGGGTCCGCACCTCCTCTTCTCCTCAACCCCTTGGCGCCTTCACGTCGTCGAAGAGCACTGGCAGCCCCTTGCAGCCAATCCTGGCGCTGCAGGGGCACAGGTTACTCTACGCCCACAGCACGCCCATTAGGAGACAGAAGGGCTCCTAATGGGCATGCGCAAAAAAGCACGAATACAAGTGCGCATGCGTGGGCACGGGTAAAAAATTCACCCTCCGTCCCCACGCATGCGCACTCGTGTTGCTGCCTGCTTGGTGACAATCATGTCAATCAACATGACGCCTCCCGACGTCATGCTGACTGGCATGCATTGTCAGTTCTCCCTCGGTGTCTCCTGCGGGCGGCTGCGGGCGGGGGAGCTACGCCCCCACGCCCCTATGGACGCACCGCGCCTGCTCTCAGCGCTCCTAAGAGCACTGGAGGCCTGCGCTTTCTCCAACCCAGCTATCTAAGACAGCTAGGCTAGAGAACTTTAAATGACGCATGTTTGGCTGGCCGTCCCAAGATGGCCGGCCAATGAGACATGCACATCATAAAATGAAGAGCCCCCTGCTGCAGTCACTAGGAAGCGCTGGCTCGCCCTGTCCTGGCACTCAGTTCGGGACGGATAGCTGAAAAAAACACGTAATAAATAAACGTTATTACCCTTTTATTTTTCATCTCTGGGACTTGTGGGGTGACACTCTTCCGCTGAAAGGGAGGAGTCACCCCTGAAAAAAGACAAAGTGTATGCGCATTTGGATCAGGGGCTGCTTTTCCGCAGTGTCGCGTTTTACTGTGCTTACAACTGCACTGGAGGAAAATGCAAATGTCACAAGGCATTCCAAGTAGTACGCCTGGCAAGCTACGACTTTCACAGCGTTCTATGCTCACTGGTGGGAATGTTCTTTAAAACCAAAACCTTGCAAATCTAGAACTATGCCGAGGAATAGATTTAAGGTATTTTAAGTGACTAGGGCATAGGTGCTGGAAGTAGGGATTGGGGGAGTAGGGAGGGCTGCAGCAGCACCAAACTACTCCATGCTGGAGTTCAGAAAGTTAAAGAGCAGCAAAGCAACCTTTGCATTCTATCCTGTCACAGAAGTCAAATGCCAGGCTATGTCCTGTGACAAACTGCCATTTATTCTTTTAACATGGAGATTGGCATTTACTTTCTTTCTTGACTGCAGTGAGAAAATTTTGTAATGTGAAGTGTGTTACAATCTTGTTGAGTGTGAAAAGAAAGGTTGTATGATATTACATTTCTCTAACAGTACAAAACTTGAACTGTACAAATATTTCAAAATATATCAGCATGGAAAGAACAAATTAAGCACTTTCTTTTGAGATGCGATTGAAACAATCATTTTATTAGGATCAAAGCAGATCAAGACACTTTGCTTGGTGATGAACAAATCATAAATATTCACCGAAATCCGATTTCAACACAATATCATTTGTGCGCTGTATAGATTTATCAGTAAAACTGTATGTCTGTGTCAAATTCAGTGGCCAATTCAATGACAAATGTGCAGTCTGTCAATTGTTTCCATGAGAACTGTTGGTCGTTGCAAGGCAGTATAGGGGCAGATTTAGCAAGAATTCACACAACGCAACGTAGCAACCCACCATGCCGCACTGCATGAAAGGGAAAGGGAAGGAATGCGCCGTATTTAACATTATACTGTGAATGCCTGCCTTTGATCCTGCACTGGCACACAATGTGCTGCCTAATACCAACGCATGCACTCATGCACCATTGTGCAAAAGTGCCTGCGTTGTAAACAGGATTGTTTTTGTGCAGGAAAGGACATCTTCCTGCACAAAAACGACCCTCCGAGGTATTTTCCTTTTTCTATGTGTGCTGCAGAGTGCAGCACACATAGAAAGAGGAAAACATGAAGAGGAATACAAATGATATTTCGCCTCTTTATATCTATCCTGTAGAGCTGTGGCATTTCGAAGCATTCCCAGATCTACCAGTAATGGTAAATCTGTGAATGTGCAAAAATCCATGGGTGGTTGCGTGGGAACACCCATGCTCCACACATAGAATGCCTCCATGGAGCACAGTAACTCAACGCAGAGACTAGCACTGCGTTGCGTTACTCTAAATTTATAAAGCCACTCAGGTCCAAGCAAGGTGGCCTTCCATGGTTTGATAAATCTGACTGAGTAGTTGCGTCAAACTTGCGCTCCCTTGCATTGCAAAAGGGTGGTGCAAATCACTGAATAATATGCCCCTAGATGTCCTTCTGGGTTATAGACAGCGCAGAATCAGTAGAATGTCTCCAGAAGCAGAAAACGCTAATCTTCAGCCACTGTATGGTGTGGCAAAAGGGGTCTTCACCTAGCATGTAACGCTGGCCCTTGCACTGCTGGTCATCTGGAGTATTGCCTGGTCCTTGCCCGGATGAGATGTAAAGCAAGAAACATTTAATGCCCAGGTGCAGCCATTCATTCAGACCAGTGACGCACTTTTGAAACAGGTAGGTGTATGAAAAGTCAGAGACACACATACAATAAAAAAAATCTGTATGGTTTGAGTCCCAAACATAAAAGACAATATAAATTCACCCAAAAATTATGATAAATAAAATAATAAACCGGATCAGCAATATATGGAAATGTAGATGTTGGATTACAGAAGATATCACTGAAGCACGTAGAATTTCACTCTCCAAACTCATACACATATCCACAGGGAGTATTGGTCGTTTTAAAGAACCCATCGAAACAACACTGTAGGAAGGTAGGATCTGACTGCATGGTTACCCCCACCTTTTGCCTGGTGGTTTGCTGGTTTTTGACTAGTCTGACTGGGATCCTGCTAATCAAGACCCCAGTCTATCTCCCTAAAATTGTTATGCATGTACTTTGGTACACTCCAGATTGGATATTGGGGTACCCTTTTAAGTCCCTAGTATATGGTACCCTTGTACCCTGGGACTATGTACCCCCAGAGGCTTCCCATGGGCTGAAGCATGTATTATGCCACCCATGAGAGGCCATGCAAGGGTGGAACAACAGGTCTGCTACAGCAACTGTGTAAGCTGGTGCTTGTACCACTTACTTTAGATATAGGTTCACTATATTTATAGGTCACTACACTTAAAACTTATAAGTCACCCCTATAGCAGGCCTTATCAATCCTGAAGGCAGGGTGCTGGGTTTTAAGTGAGTGTGCCCCTGCAGCCTTCGGAGACCATTCTCCCAGGTAGTCTGTGACTCAGACAGACATATAGGTAGAGGTGCATTAGAACCTCACGGTAAATGCTATCTTGAAAACGGCTGCCTAGAAACATATCATGTTTGGTATCAAACACCTTGGAATCATACCTGCACACCGGTAACCGGTGTGCAGGTATGATTCCACACTTTTGAAGCAAGCTTCGTGGGGTCACTGGTCTATCCGGTGCCAGCCTTCTCGACCCGGACAGCACAAAAGGGATGCTGTCGACCAGAGACACATTTCTGCCCTCCTGCTGCTGAGCCAAGTTCGAGCAGAAGAAATCAGCACAATAGTCATCTTGTCACATGGAGGTGTCACCACCTCCCAGACAGAATTTAGTGTATTGGGGATGGGTGGGTGCACTCTGAGAGTGCCTGAAAGTCAGCACTTGGGGCACATTTGGTGTCCCTGTGCATAGTCCAGCTCAAACCAGTTCTGGGAGCCATTGGCTCCTGCTCTGGCACGAAAATGGACAAAGGACATGGGAGTAACCTCCCCTCTATCCTACCCCTCCCCTAGGAAGGCCCTGAATCCGTCCAACCCTCTCCTGTAGGTACAAAGGGGCTTACCGGACTGTAGCTCTTTAGATTTTACTTGGACAAGATTCTACAAGTAGAAACCACTAACCTTCGACCGTCTGGGCACTCTGGACTTTACTGGACTTCGACTGGGCCCAACTTCGTCCCCCTCTCAGTCCAAAGCTTTGTTTGTGCCCTTGCTCCATACAGGCTCTGTGCAGGACCTGTGGTGCACTAAGGTCAACTGAAGAATCTACCTTGTGGTGATGGAGTCCCTCCCCTGCATTCACAGGCAACTTAACGCAACTGACTGGTCTGCTGCTCCTGAGTTCCTGCAGACTCCGAAGACTTCAGCAACACAGGAGGTGGGTTACAAAGGTCTCTGAGGTGGTTCTCCCCTCTGAGCAAGTTTGAGGCCAGTATCCCTCGTGGGGACTGCAAAACTTGAACCCCTGTGCACTGCGTCCATTTGCAGTTGCATATGCTTGTTGGCGATTCCCGAGTTTGTGCATTGGACTTCGAGTAGTCCTGACCCCGAGCAGTGTTTGCACCAAAAAACTCCAGCCTCCTAGCACCGAGTGCTCCGTGGGCTGGTACTTTGTAATCTTGCTTGTGGTCCACCCACAACTCCAGGTCATTCGGCCTGTGGGTTCTCCTGAAGGTCACCTTGATTTCTGTTGGGCTTTCCTGGTTGCTCCAGACATGCCCTGACTCCCCATTGCTTGGTATGTCCCCTGGACCTTGCTGGTCCACACCGTAACCTGCTTGACCTTCCTGCATGGGTTGCTTTTGCCAAGGCTTGTTGGTGCTCCAGCCGGACACCGATCCCTCAGCACTCAACATTCTTCGTGGAACCGCTTGCACCTGGCTCCTGGTTATTGTTGACATCTCCTGGTCCTCGTGGCTGTAGAGTAAAGCAGCCCTTCTTCGCACCTGAAGAACCCGACATTGGTGGGCATTCGTCTACCGAGCCCCTGGTCACTCTGGTGACCCAGACTCTGTCCCCTCTGCTTTCAGGTTCCTTCCTTCCAGAATCCAGGCTTGGATCCCACTGGACCCTTTTCGCCTTTATGGCAGCAGCACTTCTTCGAAGCCTTCCATAGAGAACAACAGCAGTTTCTGACGCCACTTCAGCCCTATGTACCCGGCTCCTCTGGGATAGGTAACTCTGGTACTACGGTATCCACAGGTGGGGTGGTTCTTCAACCTCCTATGTTCTGAAGGGTTTCCTGAAAGTCCTCCTAGAAGGGTCCTTAAACTGTAAAAATGCAACTGCGACTTCCCCATAGAATTGTATGTAGTCCAATGTCGTGTTAGCCCACTGCACTCGTCCTCCATGGGGTCCCTATCTACTCACCTTGGGTGGTTCCTTGGGGTCCCAGGGACTCTACATGCTCCAGACCCTGTTTTGACCCGAGTTGTGGTTGTTATACCACTATTTTACTATATGGTTTGGTCTCCCTCTGGAACCCACTGTGTATTGTGCTACTTACAACTGATCTATTAATCTCGTATTGTGTGCTTTGTGTTCTATCCTTGGGTAGAGGATACTAGAGAGTGTTATATTAATAAATATATATTTTTGTATAACTACTGTGTGGTTCTAGGGTCGTTTGGACTGGTGCACGGGCCCACTTTAATTAGTGGACAGCATATACCAGGCCAACTTCTCACAAACACTGATAAATGTAAATATATTTTTGGCTCTACAAAATACGACACTTCAAGAGAAGTCACATGTAGCCTTTATGGTCACATTTATTAAACAAGTGGTGCCGTTCAGTTATGGTATGCTACCTGGTACCCATGCCATAAAAAATCACATTTAACTAGAGAAAGATCCAGTTCAATTAATGTTTTTCCATCTGATACTCTGCATGTAACTTGGTTGGTCTCGAAGACAAACAAATTAGCAACAGTGATCCTGTTGTTTCACTGTCACCTGTTACCTGACCAGGAGCAGAAGACAGGAATTAACACATTCCTATACTTGGTCGACTGGATGTCGTGTGAGTACGCTCCCTACACGTATATTTGTTGGCACCTCCAAACCTAAACTTTTAGATACATTCAAGAACTTTTCCATTTGTTACATGAATGCCTCAAAGGGCAAAAACGGGAGACAAGGACATGCTGTTCTTCCTAGATGTAAAATAGTAGCAAGGCCTACTCCAGGGTGGTGCGACCGGTGCCACCACACCGGGTGCTGACTTCTTGTGCGGGCGTCAATATTATGGTTTTAAAAGCACCTGCTGCAGCTTTCATGGCCTCCAGCAATTCTCAGCCAACAATAAAAATGTCAAAATAACTGCAGTGATTAATGTACTTCGTGGAGAGAGAGAGATAGGAGGTTTGTGTACTGGAAGTTTCTACTCATCGTAAGGTAGCGCAAAGGGTTAATATGCCTGCTGCAATGAATGTGCAGACCACAAAGTGCATATAATGTAATGTAAATACGTCAGTGGGTTACTACTTTTGTCAGAGAGACCATATTGTTGCTGGCTCTTTATAAGTTAAAATCCTAATGTAGAACACGAGACATGCAGAGTCTCCGCGTAAAGAAGGCTACATTGCATTTCCTGAGAAATCACATATAGGGCTAAAGCATCATTCTTTAGGTCTCTTATTTATGAGAGTGGTTCTTAAACTTTATGTTCAGATTAGTAAATCACCTAAAAAAGAGGGGTGCATACATTTAATCAACATTTTGAGTACCCAAAGGGAACCTAGTGGAATGTAGCAGCTTCATAATTACTTCAAGCAATGACTTTGTGAATGTATTTTCTGTCACACGTGGAAAAGTCTGCAAAACTGTTGCCGGTACACCGCAAACTGATCTTTAAAGAATGGCACACAATAATCACAAACAACTGACAAATGTTATGACATGCATAAAATTCCCAAACATCACCCTTAACCACCCAGTTAAACAACAGAAAAAGTGACCATATTTACCAAATACACACAGACAAATACCCACACAAAGACAACCACTGTTAACTCACAGAGGAGGAACAATGTCATCACAAAATCACTAAAACAACTTGGTGTCCTCCTCAATTAGAGCTGTTCCTTATCTCTGTCTACACACATTCATATTAATTAACAGTTCTATCCTTAATAATCTCTAATTCATACCCATCATCACCTCCTCCACTTTCAGGAAACTCTCTATCTCCTACGTAATCCCAAAACTCATGCCCACCTTTACCATGTCTGCGCTTTTCCCTCACCACACTGATTCACAGTACTTTTTTGTGGTGTTCAAAATAACTTTTGAGGTGTTCAATCTCTGCTCATCATCAAACACAATAAAATTACTAACACAATATTTCAAGCCAAATTTAAAGTAACCTATATGATGTGTTCATTATAACCTCACCACATGAAAGTCTTTTCTACGCAGCACCCACTTTCCATCATCAAAATAATTGCATTAATTCTTTGACAGTCGTTGTTGGACTTAGTCCTCTCTGCAAGGTCACCCCCATACGATTTGCCTTCACCCCTACTGTTTTCTGAACCCATTCTTGTTGGCTTTTAGGACTCTGTGCACTTTACCACTGCTAACCAGTGCAAAAATGCATATGCTCTCCCCCTAAAACATGGTACAATTGGCTTACACCGGATTGGTACATTTAATTTACTTGTACTTACTTTATGTATGGTACCATGGGTACCCATGGCCTGTAAATTAAATGTTTTTAGTGGACAGCAGCACACATTGTGCCATCCACTAAAAGTAGCTTATTAACCTCATGCGCGCTAGCGGAATTCCGCTAGCACGCTGAGAATTCGAAAATCGCGTGTTGTGTGACGAGCTGGGCTCGGCATCAGCGTGCGAGGAGGCTACGCGATGACGAGCCCAGCTCGTCATCAGCCCCGAAGGGGTTAAAACATGCCTCAGGCCTGCCATTGCAGTCTATACTTAAATTATAATCTGACAATGTGACCTGGCAACATAAACCTTTTGCCAGGCCTAAAACGTCCTTTTTGATAAGTATAAGCCACCCCTAGAGGAGGTCCTAAACAGCCCATAGGGCAGGGTGCATTGTATTTAGAGGTAGGACATGTGTTTTTAAGATTTACATGTCCTGGTGGCGTAAAACTCCCAAATTAATTATCACTGCAGTGATAACATTGGATAACATTGGGCTACCTTATTACATTTAATAATTCTAACATGTTATCGGGAACAGGCAGAAATGTCATGTCTGGACTCTCATGAATTGTAATTAAAATCCTCTTTAATGGTAAAGTCAGATTTTAAATTTCAATTTTAAAAATGCCATGTTTAGAAAGTTCAAAACACAATGGGGGTTGGGCCAATTTAAGGTCAGCAAGGCTCGGCCACTATCAAATTTTTACAAACAAATAAAAGCCAGTACTGACATTTCTTTCCAAACTACTATTTTACATCTAGGAACACAAAACTCAATTATCGTTTTCTCTTAATCATTATGTGTGATAACACGATAATTGAGTTTTGTGTTCCTAAATGTAAAATAGTAGTTTTGGAAAGTAGTAGTTTGGAAAGTAATGTCAGTATTGGCTTTTGTTTGTTTGTAAAAACTTTTAGAAAGTTGGCATTTTCCTGACCAAAACTTTGAGGTCTTCCAGAAGTTTACAGGAGCCTGGAGCTGTTAATTGCCCCCCTATCAGGAATACGTATTGGACCTGGGTGTTTGGTGCCACTATAACGCAAGGAGTTCAATTATTATGGGGTTGATATAAAATGGGTGCTTGTCATTCAGTTCAGAATGATACCTACAGTCCCATGCATCGAGGGGGAGATGGGAGGGGGGGGCAACCAAGACTGACATTACACAACTATGAGTGCTCCCAAATATACATTACCTTCCAGCTATTATTCACCCATTCACTGAGTACTTCTCGGGCTTTCAGATGCAACAGTTGTGCGTAAAAATAACTTACCAACTTCTGTTCCTTTCCCCAAAGTAAATGTCAATCCATGGCCTTTGAGGCCATCGGCTGCGTCTGTTTCAATGATGACGTAGGCAGCAGAATAATCCGGATCTGTGTGCTGTGTAATCAATACAAAATGAACAACACATTTAGGCAAGCTCAATCTGTTAGCCAAGAGCAGCTTGCAATCTTATTGCTTTGCTCATTTACTTACAAAATTAAATTTATATTTATCCCTCCAGGAATTGTTTGCTTGTTTTTTTTAATTGAAGATTCTGTTCAAATCTATCAAATGGTGATTGTCTAGATTACCAAATATGGAAAAATATGACAAAGGGGGAAGTACGTCAAGTGACTTGTTTGTTCTACATCTGTAAGGCCGTCAGATATTAGAGGCAATTCACACGCGCCAGGCTGCAACAGCACGACGTAATTAACTCGTAAACAAACGGATGAATCACTGGCAAGTTTTAACGAATGGAACTGTGACTCGGGTAATGGTCGTTTGCGCATCTCACTGCACCTTCGCCATTTTGATGACATTAAAGCAGTTACTAAGCAGACACTAGCAGCAGGACTAGAAATAAGGAATCTGTGACGCACTTTCCATTCTTACATCTAAAGGTTTATATAATTTCAAGGCATTATCTGAAAACCTGCCGTCTCTGCCTGAACTAATATTGTTTTTACTGCATGTTGTTCAAGATTTGTTAGGTACTTTACAGACAGTCAGTTCAAAGACCCTAGCCCTCATTGCAAGTGAGGTGGAGAAAAATCACTTGATGGAATTCAGCTCTGCCGGATTTCAGAAGGTTTTTGGGCCGTGGGAGTAGTGCCAGACCCTATTTTATTCTGTGTTAATTACGCCGGTACATGAGGCTTTGAAAGTACCAGACAAGCCTCATTCCTTATGTGTTTTCTGGTGTGTGTGGGGTGGGAGAAAGCATTTTCTTCTTCCCAGTGGCGTTTCGCAAAAAATGGGGCCCCCCCCTGCAGACTGTCAGGGGGGGTGGGTCACCCATATATTCAGATACACATTGACCTTGGCTTCAATTGGGCCCCCTTAAGAGTTAGAGTGGGCTGAGACTCCCTGGTTGTGTTAACCCCTTCCACGCTGATGACGAGCTGGGCTCGTCATGGCGTAGCCTCCTCGCACGCTGATGACGAGCCCAGCTCGTCATGTAAAGTGCGTTTTTAAAAATCTCAGCGTGCGAGCGGAATTCTGCTCGCGCGCATGAGGTTAAGTCTCCGCCTCTTCCCTCCCATTCTACACCCAAACCTCTAAATGTATGTGCTAAAACCCACGGAATTGGGATTTCCCTTTGGTTTTGATTGGAAAAAAAATCGGTTCCACACGGTAAGTCCCCATTTCGTGGGCAATAACTTGTAATTGCACGGCAGTGGGGCAGATTTACCGCACAGTATTGCTAAATTGCATGTAATTCTATTGTGTCCCCAGTACCGTGCAACTTGGAATGAGAGCCCATGAGGACACCTTTGTCTCACACAGAACCACCTCTCCTTCAGAAAACAACTAAAAACTTGGATATTTGATAAGTAAAGCTCCCCCCCTCCCTCAAGCGCCTTGAGACCCTCTGGGTGAGTAGTGCGCTATACAAATTTAAACTTGACTTGACTTTGCATTTTGGGGTTTTTAACCACCATGCTTCTTCAAATATGGTTAACCCATAACTGAGTGTGGATGAAGATAATCTTCAGTGTTTTTTGTTTAAACAATTTCAGTTAGAAGGCATTTATGATTAGGTTACCTCATAACCGTAAATTGCCCCAAAAAATTATTGTTGGGTACACATGTGCAGAGTAACAAAAGCAAGCACAGATAAGGTTGCAACCGAGGTTATAATCAGGGGGCATATTTAGGTGAATTGTGGCAAAGGGCAGCATAGCAAGTTACTTTGCTGCACTGCCCTGTGTCACAGGGTCAGGGCAGGAGTGCGCCGTATTTATCCAATATGGTGCATTCCTGTCCTTTCACCCTTCTCTTGCACCGTTTCAGCAGCCTAGTGCCAACACAGGCACCATTGCACCAGCAGGGGCGGCTCTAGGCTTATGGTGGCCCTGGGCAGGGAGCGTAGGTAGGGGGCCCCGGAAGAGGGGGTCCGGGTGGGGCGGAGCACGGAGGCCAATGAAGAGGGGGTGTCAGGGTGTTTGGAAGTGGAACAGAGCCAGAGGCCACCAAATCCCCAGCTTGCACATGCCTAAGGCCGCCCGTGGCACCAGGGTACAAGGGTGCCTGTGTTGTAGGTAGGATTGTTTTTGTGCAAAAGGGGTACCTTCTTGCACAAATACAATACATAGAGGTGTTTTCCTCTTTCGATGTGGAAAGAGGAAAAAACGAGGAAAAAAAGATATTTCTCCTCCTTACGCCTGTCCTGGGGGGGGGAGGCGTACCTTGTTGGCGCATTTCCAGGTTTACAAGTCCTTGGAAATCAGGGAATGTGTCAAAAACCATGGGAGTTGCATGGGAACACCCAACTCAATGCCCATGGAACGCCTCGATTGTGAAGAATAAGGCAATGCAGCGATTTGAGCTGCGTTGCCGTACTACAGATTTTTGAAGACATTCAAAGCCATGAAAAGTGGCTTTGCAAGGCTTTAAAAAATCTGAGTTAGAGGTTTGCGTCACACATGTACCACGTTGCGTGGGGCAAGCATGTCGCAAAGTGTCATAAATATGCACCCCTATTTTCAAAGCAATCTCGAGTTTTCTTAGAAATGTAAGTTTTTCATTGATTGGCGACTTTGTGAGTGTGGTTATACAGATAGGTGATTAAGTGAATGAGTCACTGGTTGGATGAATGAGTGCATGGAGGGATACATTTGTGAGTAACAGTGAATGGATGAACGTATGCATGAGTACATGGATGGATCAATGGTAGTGAGTGCATGCTGGATGGATGAAAGGGAGAGCATGTATTTGGATGAATGAGTGAATGGGCAAAAAGTTGAGGGGTGAGTACAAAAATTGATGACTGACTGAGCTAATGATTCGCTCATAGGTAGAAAACCTTTTAAACGTATGTTTCATGAGTAAATATAATTTTTTCTTTTTCCTTTATAGTTTTCTAGTGGCACAAAACCTCTGGGGAAATTTGCACTATAAAATAGCCTAATCCTAGCTATGCATTTATCTTCGACGGTCTATCAACTACCCTTACTCATACTTTCATGAACCCTCACTCATCTGTCCAGTGGCCTAGCTAGACCTTTGGCCACCCATGGTGGTCCCTGCGTTTGGCGCCCTGCGGCAGCCACATGCAAGGGGGGGGGGGGGGGAGATGCTGTCGATTCCTGCATTAGCCGCCCCACAACGGCCGCAGGTAAGAGCGGGGGTGAGAGGCCATCGCCCCCAAAACTCACGCCATCTGAGGCGTACCACCCCCGCGACACCCTTGCTATGCCACAGCATCCGTCCATGTAATCCCCACACCACCCACATCACAGCATCACCTTTTCAACCTGCACCCATGCTTTCATATAGTCATCCATTTTGCATTATGGAACTTATCACTTCACTTTTATAGTTAAAAGTGTTTTCTTAAAATAATTATTTGTTACAAAGCCAGGACTGGCTGAAAGTGTCACACAGTATATTGATTGCCTTTGAAACTATGTGTATGTCCACGCTCTATGTCCCCATGAGTATTCATATGGGAGGCATGAGTAGCTCATCCAATCCGGGTGCATCCTCTGATCCCTGATCCTTCTAGTTCTGCATTCATTTTGTGATAACATTACAAGTACTGGAATAGAAGGTAAAAGCTAGGCCTGCTTGCGATATGTAAATCTGACATGTGACAACAACCAGAGCCAAGTACACAACCACCGAAACAGCTGCCGTTGTGATATATGGCCTGTCTTCTGTATCAGAACACCGTGCTATTGTAGGGGATTTTTTAGGCCAGTAGGTGCTATTGGCGTCCCCTGTGTCCGTGATAGCAGTCAGCTTGTAGCCTTACATCCATCTGTCACCACCTTTCCCTGCGTTTGGCTTTGACCATCTACGCCAACATCTCTAGGTTATGGACAATGCCTCAGAGAGCGGCCCGGGCACACTGTGGAAGAGGTGCTGAAGCTTGCCATTGCCCACCTCTGCAGTGGCACAAATCTCCAGAGCTGTGTGCCACGTTCGCACAAACATAACATTCGGGTTTAGCAACTTCACACCCACATAACACTAGATAATGCCCCACTTTTGCCTCTGCAGAAACATCAGAGCTTGCCATGTTCCTGCTACAGGGTCAAAATAGCACAGCACAACCGACTCTCAGCATAATGCAAACTCATACAACTACTCTTTCATTAAAATGTCAGTACGGTGGTGAAGAGTCAAAAACCGAAACATCACGACTGACACAGTTACCAACTAATAGCTGATGATTGCGGATTGTTCAATATTTGAATGACACAAAAACCAAAGATTGAGGGAAGATCTCTTGCCCTTTTTGCTACGTAGCGTATAATTGCAAACAAAACAGGTGATGGATCGAATGTGGATCAATGTCACACATTCACCCCAGTCCAAAGATCTGGGCCCAAATCCATCGTTTTTTTGCACTCCACACCACCCTGGGTTAGACAATGGCGATAGGCAAATCAGCTCTGACCCTGTGCCCCATGGGAACAGTCCAGTCCGCACGTAGCGTATAAGGCAGCAAAAGTTGTCTCTAGCTGGAGCTAAAAGAAGGAGCCTAGGCCTGGAAGTACTCTTTAGTGGGTGCAAAAAAAGGTTGTAAGTAAGTATTTTAAGTAAGTAATCTTTATTGTTTGATGATTTAAAATCTTACAATATTACAATTCATAAAAGTTGCTAGAATAATTAAAACCAATTAATAAAAACCATTACACCATAAAATTCATTTGATTTCATTAAAAACGTATGTTTTAATTGTTTACTCTCCTAGTTTTCTTTTCGCTATTATTAGGAACCTTACAAAGGTAGCGTTCAAGGTTTTATCATTCGAATGGAGACAGCGTGTCAAGGCCTGCCTACATGTCCTTATTCCTCGTACATTAAACAGTAACTTAAGTAAGGATCTTCTTTCGTTTTGAGAATCAGGACAAATACATTAAAGGTGGACAATATTCTTCTCACCCTTATTACAGAGTCTGCATAGTGTGCAACTTTTAAGGTTTCGCCACGGGGGAAGTTGAAAAAGTACCGGCAAAATTCCAAATCTCGCTTTAAGAAGAACCTGTTTATTTTTTTTTGACCAGGGTATTTCCAAGTATTGCTGTATTTCCTTTTTTTTTTAAGCCATTTATTATTGACCAAGCATGTTTTCTTTTTGTCAGATTATCTTTATCATTTACAAGGGACAGTTGGTTTGTAGTTCTGTTAATTATGTTTTTGAACGATGCATTTGTTATCGTATTTTCCCAGATTGTACTGACAACAAACACATCTATCGCTTCCTTAAGATAATTCCATGCAGTTGACTTTACGTTATTTATTATTTTCCATAATAGCTGTGATATCTGATTATCATGGTCATTTTTTATCCGATTCCAGGTTTTAATAAAATGTCCCTGTCTCGCATATAATTGGTTGGTTAATCCGAACTCCAGTCTAATTTGTGCAGACGAGGCATTCGGTGGGAGATGAAATAATGCCTTATATGTTTTAGCTAAGGTCTTATTTATTATTTCGGTATCCTTTCCCATTAGTGCTTCACTGCCATAGGTGATGGTTGGTAACAGTCTTGCCCCTATAATCTTCAGAAGCGGCCCATATGTGATGTTGCTAAGTGACTTCTGTAAGATTCTAAACGCTTCAGTCAATGCGTTTGTCTTCCGTTGTATATCCCTTTTTTGTGGCTGGTAGTTACCCTTCTCATCAAAAAGCACTCCCAAATACTTATATACTTCAACTTGTTCCAATTGGGTGTTCTCCATGTACCATTTGCTTTTATGTCTTACTTTTTTATTCTTGGTGACTACCATGATCTTGTTTTTTGTTTCATTTATCACCATCCCATTTTCTTTTGCATACATTAATGTTCGATTGATTAAACGTTTTAGTCCAACTTTAGTGTGGTTTAGGAGGATGGCATCGTCTGCATACAACAGATTAGTGATATGCTTATCAGCAAGTTTCGGAGGGTGAGCATTTAATTCATCCAAGTTCCCAGTTAGATCTTCCAGGAACAAATTAAAGAGGAGTGGGGCCAATACACAACCTTGTTTTAGGCCTTCAGTTGCTAGGATTTCCTTTGATAGCGTTTGTCCATCCCCCATCCTCACCCTAACTCAGGTTTTACTGTACAAGAGACGAATCAATTTCAATAGGACCACTGGAATAATTTTCTTGGAGCTTTTTCCATAATAAATATCTTTGGACACAGTCGAAGGCAGATTTAAAATCTACAAAACATAGATACAGGGGTTGTTTCGCTCTGATTGACTTATCCATAGAAGTGATAATGCCAAAATGTTTGTCATTGTCCCCAGGCCTTTGATAAAGCCAGTTTGATTTAATGGCAATATCTTATTTTCTATTGCCCATTCATTAAGATTAGTAAGCAAAATCCTGGCAAACAGCTTGGCATCTGTGTCTTGTAGTGTAATGAGCCTATAATATTCTGCGAGTGCCCAGTTTCCTTTTTTAAAAATTGGCGTGATTAAAGACCCTCGCCAAGACTCAGGAATGGTTCCTTTTTGTATCATTTCGTTAAATAGCTTTTCTAAATATAATGCCCATAACTCTGGATTTTCTTTATAGAATGTAAACGGTATACCATTCGGTCCTGGTGCACCATCTTTCTGTTTTTTGATTAATTTTATTAGTTGCTCTTTTGTTATTAGAATAGGTGTTTCCATATCACTGTTGTAACTAGGTATTTCAGTGTCAGTCATTTCAATTTGCCTCATTATTGTACTAGTCTGGTTTAGATGTTTTCTCAGAAATGTGACCCAATCTTCCTCAGTTAGCGTAGATGAAACCACCCGTTTGTTTGGTCGAACAAGTCCGTTGATGATTTTCCAGAACTCTCTTGCAAAAAAAGGTTGTGATTTGTAACCAGTAACAAGTTTTCCAAACCGAAAATTCGGTATACATATAATTTCATCTTGCTCCAGAGGGTATTTTCCACGATGATAGCCCTTTCAATCCAGCAATGTACCTATTTTCATAATTCTTCACTCAATACATGCTATACTCCATTTCAAAGGCAAGATAAGCTCTCCGGAGAGATTGAGGAGGTTGGAAACTTGCAATATTTTAAATCTGGGGACCAAATACTTTGGTGGGTTGAACATGGAGGAAGAGCTACCTGTACATCTAGGTTGAGTAATGGAAATGTACTACCTATAAACTGATTACATGACACTTTGAGTTGTAGGAATGATGTTAAATAAAAAATGCCATTTATGATTCTGTTTTTTAGTAAATGTTTTCAAGATAATTGGACAGGGTAGGCTGCATATACCATTAGCTATTTTTTATGTAGAATTATGAAATTGAGGACATTGCTGGAATAAAATGGCTATCATCAAGGGAAATGTCCTCTGGGGCAAGTTGAAATTATATGGATGCCGAATTTTCGGAAGCATCATATCCTGGAAAATATTCTCATAAAATGGAACTGATGATGATAGTAAATTGGCCTTTGTTCTGGACAAGAAGTCCGGTGCATGAATTATGTATATTAACATAGACACATAAAGAATTATCGGGCAATGAAATATGTAAGAGGAAGGGTGGATGATGTAACCTATTTGTCAATTAACTGCACTTTCTTTTGGTGCAAAATGATGGAAAACTTTAACGGGGCAACAACTTCTCAAAATATAAGGTTATATGCTGACAAATATGGTGAATCTATTGAGTATGGTACAAATTTCCAAGATTTATGAATTGATCGTAACCTTACCAAAATGGCAACACTTTGTAATATTGATAATGAGTAACCTATCTTCTGTTCTTGAAATGTAATTAAGAAACGTAAACTAATCCTTTACTTATAGAGGTTTAAATAAGCTTTTATAGTAATTATGATGAAATAGTTACTCTGCGAACGGGTGCAACTGTTACTTAAAATACGGAATCATTTGTTGACATGTATTGAAGATTTATTGTGTATGCAAGACGTACAGCGTGGGGGTTATCAGTGAAGCAGGACAGTGAGGAGGAGGCAGGAGAGTGGTGATGTCGAGGAGGAGGCAGCCACGGGGCAGGTAAGTGCATTTTACTTACTTTTAATTATTTTGGGAGGGTAAAGGGGCCGGCTAACTATGCTCCACCACGGGGTCCTAGTTTTGCCTGAACTCCGCGTTCACAATGGAAAGCGCAGTAAGGCAAAATTACATAAACTTCGCTGGCGGAGTGTAGTTACCCGGCTGGGGTTAGTTATGAGTCTACGGACATTGTTTAGTAGTGGTCCTTTATTTATGTTCAGTGTTTGGCACTTTAGTTTGTCTCGAGAAGGTGGTACCACCAAACCACCTAACGTGCAATAAACCTCACCAGCAACAACTCCTTGAAGTGTGGGCATTCTTTTCTATGACAGATCTAAGTGTAGTTTTTGATGGGTTGTAACCTGTTTGCCCGGCATCGGTGTCATAGGGGGTGAGCTCCTGATGGTGAGAACATGCACCTGTTGAAATATATATATATATATATATATATATATATATATATATATATATATATATATATATATATATATATATATCTTGATACCTTCGAACCTCTCTGCAGCGACCAGCCGGAACACCACCAAAGGACGAACAACAGACTCCAAATATTGTGGAAAATGCAGGTCTTTTATTAACCAGTTTGTCAGACGCGTTTCGAATACCTTTGTGTTCTTTCTCAATTTACAAACATGTAGTCCACTTTTAGTTTTTATACAGTTTTTTTTCAAATTTGTGATGCTTTCACCCCCTCCATGTGATATATAGAAATTAAGGAAATACTTAACAGGTATGCATGCTGGGACTTGTAGTTTTTACAGACCTCATTCAATTAAATTGTACTTAATTGGCACAACATTACAGCATAAATGCAGTATAGTATAAAATGTAAAAATAGCGTGATGCACGTATTATACCAATTATCTTGACTTTGTTGAGATGCATGCTTTAATTTTATAGGTTACCGTTTCCACCATATGTTTCCCAATGAATATAAATAAATAAATAAATATATACATTGATAAAATATACAGTACAAAAATATATCTCAATATATATCTATTATTCTTCATGTAGCAAAAAATAACAAATAAATAGACATTTTACATATACCGAATACAATATAAAAATAGTGATAAGCTATTTAAAAATATTGCCACTCTAAAATTCTGTATAGTTATCACGGAATGAATTCCTGATTTCATTATTGGCTAACCTCATCAACTTGTGTCGGTCCGGTAAATAATGTGCAAAATTACGCAATGTGCAAAAGTACAAACTAAGTGCAAATTTTACATTGTTTTATAGAAGCATCAAAGTATTCCCTTAGTAAAGTGCAAAAAGTGATGTAATAATTGTAAAAATTCACCTAATCTGTGCTACTTACTAATGTAAATCTTGATTCATTCAAGATATTGTGTTTTTAAAAATTATAAGCAAAAACTAAATTATGCTTATAGTGTGAAAGACCAAAAACAGTATTGAGGCAAAAGAAAAGAAAGAGCAGGGGCTAAAGTAATGTTATCAAAGTTTCAAAGACATAAGAGTTTGGAAATATGCAGGGGAACATTGATTACTGGTGGATAGGACAACAGAGGAAATGGTGCAAATCCTCAGTATTGTTCAATCCATTTGGCTGTCTACTATCCAATTCTACAATGAATTTGGATTCCAGCTGACGCAGACTCTTTTCTCGGTTCCCACCTCGCGGATTATCCTTCACTGCAGCGATAACAAAATATTTTAAATCCGCTAGTTTGTTTTGGTGGATAGCTTTGAAGTGTCTTGCGACCGGGTATGTACTATCGTTATTAACAATAGCCCGCAAGTGTTGCAGGATCCTGACGTGCACCTGCTGCTTGGTACTTCCCACATACCTAAGCCCACAAGTGCACGTCAGGATGTAAACTGCATATTCAGTTTTGCAGTCATATATATATATATTTATTTGTGTGTGTGTGTGTGTGTGTGTGTGTATATTTATGTGTGTGTGTGTGTGTGTGAAAAAAATATATATACACACACATCTGAAGAATGTAAACGACATTAACAATTGAAAATATTATTAGCAGTGATACAAAAATGTAAAATATATATTTCAAAATATAATTGAAACAAATAAATAGAAAAAAATCACATTCTCATATATCAATTTTTCCTAAAAATATAAACATCCCAAAATACAAATATATAAAAAAATAATAAACAATACAATAAAAAAAAATTGAAATAAGCATTAGCATGATTCTGTTCATGTAGCGGCAGTGCCCGTCGAGGGTGGGATGGGTGTGGATTTCGATGATGGGGGGTAGGAAATTGAATGTTTTAAGCTGGAATGTCATGGGCTGGGGGACCGTATCAAGAGCGGTATTGTACTACAAATGTTTAAGAGGTGTGTGCCGGATGTAATACTGTTGCAGGAAACGCATTTGGTAGGGAACACGTGCCACGCACTTAATAGAAAGGGCTTCAAAATGGTGGCACACTCGGGGTTCTCCTCGGGGTCCCGGGGGGTGGGGATTATGGTGCGCTCGACCCTCCCCTTGGAGATTGACTCAAGAGTGGTCGATGAGCGAGGACGCTACGTCGCCGTCACGGGGGGATGGGAGGGGCGTACCCTGGCTCTAGTTTCGATCTATGTCCCACCTGGGCTACAGACGGACACCTTCAAAGACCTTGGGGGCGCCATTTTAGGTCTTCCCGAGGGGCTGCTTCTTATGGGAGGCGACTTCAACGCAGTAGGTTCAGGGACGTTAGATCGGTATCCATCCAGAGACCTTCGAGGTTCGCAGACCTGGCTTCCCGACTTTCTCGACACCCTAGGACTTGTTGACTGCTGGAGGCTTCTGCATCCTACCCAGCGCCAATACTCGTTTCACTCAGGGGCTCACGGTAGCCTCTTCAGGATTGATTATGTCCTGACATTGGCAGCCCACGCATCTGCGATCTCAGAGGCCAGATTGATGGCGAGGGGCATCTCGGACCACTCTCCGGTCTGGGTATCCTTCGATTTTGATGTTGGAGCGGCCGAGAGGGTGGCGCCGATTAACCCGTGGTACTTTCGTGATCCCAAGACTCGTGGACTCCTGGCCAAAGCCATGGAGCTCTACTTCTCCGAAAACACGGGCTCGGTTACCTCCGCTGTCTCCTTATGGGAGGCTTTCAAGACCGTCCTGAGGGGGGAGGCGTTCTCCCTAATAGCTGAGGTACGGAGACGCAGAGACGTGGACATGGTGACTATCGAGTCCGACATAGCGGCGATAGACACTCAGTTGGAGGTCGGCCCTACGCCGGACCTCCTACACGCTCTCTCACTCAGACAGTTGGAGTACCGAGCTATTGTTACGGAGGCGGCGAAGGCCGTGGGTAGGTAGCAGCAGGGGCGAATCTATGAGGTCGGAGACAAGGCCGGTAAGCTCATTGCCTGGCTTGACAAGAAGGAAAGGGCCAGCCGCGTTGTCCCGGAGGTGTTGGGGGGGATGGCACGGCCGTCACCGACCCTAGCGCTATTGCTCTGGCCTTCGCTGAATATTTTTCATCCGTTTACGCCTCGGCCTCCGAGATGTCGGCGGAGGACTCTGGTGCCTTGCTGCGAGACATAGAGGTACCGTGTCTGTCGGAGATTGAGAAAGAGGATATGGATAGAGACATCGCGGTGGACGAGATCGCTCAGGCGATACGCTCCCTGCGATCTGGCAAGGCTCCCGGCCCCAACGGTATCCCAGTGGAGCTGTATAAGATCAAACCGGACCTCGTTGCTTCGCCACTGCGGGCTATGTTTCTTGAGGCACGGGAGTCGGGTGCACTTCCCCCCGACCAGAGGCTGGCCACCATTGTGGTCATTCATAAGGAAGGGAAGCCCAGAGATTTGTGTCGGTCGTATCGTCCTATCTCATTACTGAACGCCGAGCCCAAGATCTTGGCTAAATTGCTAGCCAACCGACTGGTTGGAGCGATTGGCGACTTGGTGCACCCGGACCAGTCTGGCTTTATCCCACACCGTAACACCGCCCTTAATTTGAGAAGACTTCACGGAGCCCTCGCGAGAGTCCGCACCCTTCAGGAGCCGGCCATCTTGGCGTCCTTGGATGCCACGATGGCCTTTGACTCCCTTGAGTGGCCATACTTGTGGGCGGTGCTGGAGAAGTTTGGGTTTGGTCCGGGGTTCATAGGATGGGTCAAGCTCCTATACGCCAGCCCGCTTGCCAAAGTGGCGGTTAACGCCCGTGCATCGGCTCCATTTGTCCTCGGCTGGGGTACCAGGCAGGGATGCCCCCTGTCCCCCCTTTTGTTTGCACTGGCACTGGAACCACTGGCGGCGTGGTTGAGGGGGCATCCGGACATCAGGGGTATCAAGTGGTCCCCGGGCTTTGAGGATAGGGTGTCTCTGTACGCAGATGACATCCTCCTGTACCTCACCTCGCCGTGTATGTCCCTTATTGTTGTGTGTGATGTCCTGTGCACCTTCGGTAGACATTCTGGACTCGTCATTAATTGGTCGAAGTCTCATTTGTATGTCCTGAGGGGTGGGGTCCCGAGACTCCCGCGGGACTGTAACATACAGGTCGCGAGGCAGGGGTTCAAATACCTGGGCATCTACATTTCTGCTGATCCCGCAGTACATTACATGTACAACTTGCTTCCCCCTCTTGCGCGCCTTCGGGGTGATGTGGAGGGGTGGCGGAAGTTGCAGCTTTCCCTGCTTGGACGGGCGGCCTTGTTCAAGATGATGTCCCTGCCCCGGTTTCTATACGTGCTTCAGAACACCCAGGATCTGGTCCCGTCTGGATATTTTAGAGAGGTTGAGGGCCTCCAGCGGACCCTGCTCTGGGATGGTAGGCCACGCATCGCTATTACCAAACTGACCCTCCCGTGGTACGACGGAGGGATTGCGCTGCCTGACATCCGCAGGTATTATTGGGCGTCTCAACTGGCAGCCCTTAATCACGGCTTCTATGGACCAGCCATAAATCCGGGCTTTGCCATGGACCAGTGGCTCCTGGGTGATGGGAAATATTACAGGGCTCTGTACTCTAGGTCTCTGGATGGAGGAATGACAGGTCCCACTAAGACATCGGTCCACATCTGGAGAGCGGTGACGAAAGCACAGGGATGGAAAGGCAAACTCACGATGGTGACTCCACTCTATGACTCCGATCTGCTGGGTAACTTGTGGCATACCAAGGGGTTTGACCGCTGGGACCTGATAGGCATCTCCAGGGTGGAAGACATGATTGCTAAGGGACAGGTCAAGCCCTTCGAGGTGCTGCAGAGAGAGTTTCAGTTGGGGGAAAGGGAGTTTTTCAGATACGCTCAGTTAAAATACGCCCTCCTGGCAGTTATGGCGGAGGGTGAAAAGATCCCTGAATCTTCCCCGCTGGAGGACAGGTTGCTGGACGGCTACATGCCCGACAGCGCTATCTCACTGACCTATAAGAAGCTGATTAACGTTCATACTGACCTTCTCCTGGGGGTGCGAGATCAGTGGATCCGTGATGGAATTGAATTGGACGACGAGGATTGGCAGTGTGCGGTCTCGTCTCCGAAGGAGGTGGCAAATCCGGCCAGACTGAGACTTGTACAACTGAAAATCCTACATAGGGTTTATGTCACTGGCCCCCGACTAATCCACATGGGTCACTCAGAGGATGGTCTCTGCCGACGAGGGTGTGGTTCCCTTGCGACCTTCATGCATATTATATGGGAATGTAGGGCGGTGGCTGCGTATTGGAGGTGTATACACATGGTGATGGGTGAAGTGACTGGAGTTGACTTGCCCGCTGAAGCCCGGCGCTGTCTGTTAAATGTATGGGGCCCCACGGATTATACCAGTTCACAAACTCAATGGGTCACTCTAGGCAACATGGTGGCTAAAAGGGACATCGCACAGAAATGGGGAGCGGCTCTGCCCCCCACAGTAGAGATGTGGAAGGCTAACATGGACTGGTGCATGTTCCGGGAGAAGACTGTGTATGTTGCCAGAGGTAGGCCCAAAAAATGGAGTAAGATGTGGGTCCCTGGAATGAGTATAGGGGTGATATCTGCCTCCCGCCGGACACAGCGCCCTTGGAGGAGCGACTGTCCCCTTAGCCCTTGAGTCCAGCTGAATTACTGATACACAATGTCCTGTCTTCCTTTCCCCCCCCCCGATATCCATGTATGTGACCTGTTCACGTATCCTATTCCGCATATAAGCCCATCCTGCCCTGAAGTGGAGCGATGCCACACTCACGTTCCTTTGCCTTGCCCTCTTGCACGGTTGTAGGTGCTTTTCCGTTATCACACAGTTCTCTCTCTTTTTATAACATAAAATAAACCTCATGTGATTTTGTACTGTATTCTGTGTACACCACTCATGCTACGTAACGACTTTCTGCCTAGCCTCCAGGATGTATGGCTGAATAGCTGTGTACTACTGTGTCGTAAATAAAGGTTTTCCAAAAAAAAAAAAAATAAGCATTAGAGAAAGTGAGGGGCTAAGTCACTTTTCCCTCACCAGTCTATGTAACAGCAGGGTAAATGTTGGACTTGGGTGGAGTTTGATTTACTATTCTCGCTCCAGTCTATGCAACAATATGGAAAGTGTTGGACTACTTAGGTGTTACATTTAATATCCCCAAGCCAGTCTACCAAACAGTAGGTAAAGTGCTGAACTTCGGAAAGTTAAACTCAGTATTCCCACTTCGGTCTACATAACTGTAGAGTAAGTTTTGGACTTCAGAGAGGTTATATTTCCTATTCTCACTCAAGTCTAAGCAACCGTAGGGAAAGTCTAACCTCAAATAATTGACATTAGCAGCTTATGTCCCTAAACTCCACACTTAATGTCCGTAATCCTCGTCCTTATATCAATACAATCAATATAGTCCAATTCTAGTGCAGTCATTAGGGGGCCGCTGCTATAAAAACTACTCTCTGTCGACATATGATAGATATCCAAACTAATTCCACTATAATGTACACTCAGTAAGTTAAACTAATCACAGTTTAAGTTTTTTTGTCCCATAGCATGATTACATCCATTCAAAGGTATCCAGTTGAGATGTCATTCAGATTGTAAAATATACTTTTATTCTTATTTCTCCAAATTTCCAACAACCCATTTAATAAATTCATTGACAGCCATAAAATATGTAACGGCCACATCCAATGCATTTCGTCCCTTTTTGGGACTTCCTCAAGGGATAGTTAAATAATGAAAAACATAACCTTGCTTCCACATTCACAGTCTTTTCGATATTAGCCAAATATTTAATGAGTTCGCGAATACCTGCGCCTAGTGTTTTCTCTTTCCCGATCAGAATATCATGAATTTGTCACAGTGGTTCCTGTCAATGCACAGAAAGATTGGCAGACAACTTCCCCGCTATGGCGGAGCCCTAAGGCAAACATTCTATTGTGTGATTTTCTCTTCGAAAATGAAAAAGCAATGTCCTCTGCACCATGGTAGATTACTCCCATAGCGTGGGAGTAAATTACAAGATTTTACTGCCCTTAACCACCATGTTTTACCTGGTCGTTGCAGACAGTGAAAATTGGCTAGTTGACCTTCCATTCTAAATCGAGGGGTTGTGAAATGGCCAAGCCTACGACAGCACTTACTATGTTGGGCCATTGTAGGAGTGTGCCAGGGGCGGCGACTGGCTAATCTCTGCCGCTGACATACTTCAGTTTTGCATGACTCTAAAGGAGGCGGGCAGAATTTCAGTTTGGCAGAGAGGGTGCTCCATTGCCTTTGCGACAGAGTACCCTCTCCGCCTAACTTTAAATCAGGCCCCTTGTTTCCAGTCCTAGGCTTTTTATGTATCAAATCATTGTTGTCAGGTATGGCAGTATAATTATTTCAATGAAGAAAATGACTACACATCCCAGGATACAAGATTGAAACCATGGTGTCCTGACAACATAAGACATGATAAGACATGCAATAGCTTCACCATAGCGGTAAACTCAAGCACCCTTATCCCTTGAACAATAAACAGGCCTGAAGGGATACAAGACTGGCAGGCATTCCCCAATGGGATTGGGACTGCTCACAATCACACCCCCACACTCTTCAACAATATCTTGACCTACTGTGACCACAGGCCTGGTAGATATGCTGTGTATGGGGGCTGAACACCACCAACAATAAGCTGTCAGTACCGTAGACATACATCCCCCATCCGAGAGGGGCTGATCAGCAGTGTTCCTCCAACTCCCAAATAATATATTATCCCAATGGGACCTCGGGTGCGACAGGCAGGGTGCCTACTGTGGTTGGAGGCACTGCACCCCAACCCCCTACACAGTATGTAGACCTTCCATCCACTGTCATTGGAAGGAGCCGGTCCGTGGAGGGTGGCTGGTGGCGTGGTGGGTGTCGCAGGCATTGAGGAGCTCTCTACCCTTCCCTCGCCAGAGCTACCGCTGTGTCAACAATCATACAGGCAACACTGGTGGGGGAGAGAGCTATACGTTACCCGGCCTCCCTTTTCGTTGCCTGGCCTCTAGTGACCTCTCGTCTGCAATTCTCTTGGTAATTGCTTTTACTGAAAAAGCAGATTAAAGCCTGGTGGGTTTTTGAGACGAAATCTGTAGAAACTGAAAACTAGAATCCATAATCATATATAACTTGGCTGTCAGGTATTTCAATGACTGCCACTGCACCAGCAGATTCATCTAAAGCACCTTTCATTACGACTCATAAGTAAGTCATCTGATCTGGATCTACCATTCTTTGGTGGGCCCCAATATTAAATGTCAGTGGCGTAGTGCCCAAATACACAAAAGTGAGAACTCACTTGGTGTCTCCTAAATTGTCTCTCAATCCCACCGCATGGGGGGTATCTCTTTTTGTTTAAAAGGAGTCTCACCCAATCCTGTCCCCATTCCTGTTGCTTCATCATTGAGTTCTCACCCAGATCTGACTGTATGTAGGTGGTTCTACGTTGAACCTCTAGGGAGCTCTTTTGATTTTTTAGAAGGAGGGAACTATCAATAAAACATAAGGTAGATCACTGAAAGTCTAATTTAGTATAGAATCCTGTGGCAAGGTTAAAAACATACGGCGATATTGTAGGACTCATTGCTAGGACTCCGATATCTGTTGGGTGTACATGTTTCAGCAAAATTCCTATGCCTGAAATGGTCAATTGGTGTTCGTCAGGATCGAAGCACCCAACCCCTTTACACATAACAATCTGCTTCTTAGTTTTGCCGCACTACTTGTGCAGTCAATCCTATCAGTGCATTTACTTTCACTCAAGCATGTCCTACGTACAAACTTAAATAAGGAACTTCCTTATCTTATTGTATTTGTTTTACTCTTTTACTACGCCCCAGTGGAGAAGTGTGGCTCAATGGTTAGAGCGGCAGACCCTGATGCAGAGGTCTGGCCTAGGACCAGGGTTCAATTCCCGCCTCGGCTGGTCTTGGCGGATCTTGGGCTCATAATTCCTCCGACCTGATTTCTCGCCTCAGTGCCTATTCTAATCATGGGTCCCATGCTGCAACTCTGGGCAATAGCTTGCTTAGTCTCCACAACGGCCCCCATCAGCGCTGGGGCTGCCTGGTTGCACCCTGGGAATGCCCAGGAGTGGACATTTCACGGGGAAAAAACAGGAAGGGTTCCCTAGCGGTATGAGTACAGCGCCAGGACACTCAGGAGTATCAGTGCGCTTTACAAGTACGGCTACATTTACATTGAGTCTTAGAGGCGGGCGGACCCTGTAGTCACACATTTGTCAAGTGCCTCTACCCAATTCCACCTATTCAGTTCCTCTAAGCTCTGCTTATTATGAATATGCACGAATATGGCAAATGAGAGATATAGGGTGGGATTCGAGCGTTCACACGAGAGGCAAGGTAAAAAGACAGCAGATGAGAGAAGCAGGTTGAGAAAAGAGATTTGAGATGCGAGGCAGCCTGAAAGGAGAATAAAGAGGTTGGGTTGAGTCTTCATTTAGGAGAACAGCAGCAACCAGGGTGGTGGGAGCATAGCAGCAAAATAGAATTTCACTAGATGGCTGATGGGCAGATTACTCCTCATACCCTAATACCAACTAGACTCGGATGGGGGCCCCACTATCTCAGTTTAGGGAAGAACGTACTGGAGATGGCAAGAGGCGGACGGAGGTAATGGAGGATGCCAGAGGGTTCAAGTAGGGAGTGTTAGACAAAGGAGTTACACATATGGCAATATGTAACATTCACAAAGTACTGGAGCTGCAAGGACATTTGCAAAAGGTGGAGGATACATTTAGCAACGTTAATGAAGAAACCACTGCTTTGGTTAACAGCTCAATCCTTATAACCATAGTTCTGTTGCTTCTTCAGGGATCAGTGATTTCATTGATCAATTATTTAAATTACAAAGAAATTTTTGTTTAACACAATTAAAAATGTTTCTTTTTTGGGCCAGGCGTGTGGCTCTGTTCGATGCATACATGATGCGGTATGATGCTTTTATTATATTTGCTTGAAATTTGCCCCACAAAAAAATTATTCTTCATTTTGTAATGAGAATATCGGCTAAAAATGTAAACAACAGAAAATTAAATGGTTTAGCTTTGAAAAAGCAGCAGAACTATGGCTATAGTCATGTAACACATGTTGGCTTGATATGTTATGTTTTAAAAATGTTAAAGAAAAACTTGTTTGAAGTTTATCTCATATGAAACTTTTCAAGACTATAAAATAATAAAGAATAAATAAAAACATTTTAAACAGAATCACTTTATTTTGGACCTCATTATCTTATTATTTGGGTTCTTACTGGTTGTGTTTCTCCACCACAGTTCTAACAAAGAATTGCTGTACATTGCAGCATCTATATAAACCGCTCTATTTGTCATTGGTATTTTGTATTTGTTAGTTATTGTTAATTTATACTCTCTGAGGGTGCTGAAATATTTTGAATGTAACTCAGAGTTTACTGAGTCTATGGAAAAGATACACAAGAGTCAGAAGGGGAAACAGTGCAGTACATGCATGCACTAATTCACAAAATGAATCAGTGAAATAGTGCACTTGGGGACACATGGCATCTTATGCACATACATCTGCTCCAGTATAGTCAAACTAAGCTTTATTCGAAATCACAAAGTGAATCATAAAATCTGCACCTGAGGCACTGGGAGTGTGATGCAGGAACAGATGTCAGTGCATCCATCTTTCACAGAGGGATGTACCGGGATCTGCACCTGGCAAAGCTCCCTCCCCCAAGGCAGCTCTAATCCAGGACTGCTGCAGTGGAAGGTGCAATGGAAGTAGTTCCTGCCAGCATAGCAGATTCCATGCACTCCAAAGCACTTGTAAGCAATGAAGAATTCGAATATAATTCTACCTCTAACTTAAGGGCTGAATACATTTGCATATCAGTGCCGCTCCCAAGGGTAAGGTGGGCGAAGGGACATCAAAAGACTACACTCCTCCACCCATTTAGTTAATGGAAGCTGGAGCGTAGGAGAGCAGAGGATGAATTGCTCTAATGTGCACAGAGAAATTCCCCCTCTCCCTTCGCTGTCTTCCTCCCCACCTCCCAGCTTATCTGTAAAAGCCCAGCAACAGATATTTTTGCTGGGGTATGGTTGAAGAGCAGACTATAATTGTTTTTAGGTTTTTCCTCTCATTCCATATATTGCATGAAAACACAAACTTTGGCACCAAAAAGCATCTGCTGCACTCACCCAGCTGGCATGTTAGGCAGAAGGTGTACTTAGCAGACCATTTCTCATGGAAGCTCATAGATCTGCTCCCTAGACTACTACCGAGAACCAAATGGCTGAATCTTGTGGCAGTTTCCGGAGTGAAAAGAATATGAATAATAAGCCATGCCATTCATAAAGTTTGAAAACATAGAATTCAATGCACAGTTTTCAGATACCATAAGACGTGTTTAATTTTCTTCCAGTATTTGGAATTTTTTTCTTGTACTTAATAAAACTGTCCTTCCCAAACGCTGGCAAAGCCAACTGCGCTGTACTCTGATTATAAATGCACAACCTACTGGCTTTGCCAATGCTCGTTTTCTTATTGTAATATGTTCATTGACTGACGGGACGGATTTTGTTTACATGGCTGACAGCGTGGTTTAAGTGTCAGCATCTGATTTTATGTTTTATTTATTAATTTATTGAGGTTTTTATGTGGTGCAAACTAGGCCCTGGAGCATCTGAGCATTTTACACAAGGGAGTGACAAAATAGTACACTCAAAATGAATGGGCAACAATCCGAGGATCAGGAACATTACAGGGAGACTATGAAGGCAACAAAAGTTTCATTAAGGAAGGCATGGTGTTGCTTTTCAGTTCATTGTGACATAGGACAGACACCAAATTGTGTTTCCACTCCTCTGCCTAGAGTAAAGCAGAAGTACCATTGTGGACCTACTTTAAAGTGGTTGTTTATCTTTCACTGCTTTATTGTGCAGAACTAATTGGCAATGATCTAATAGAGCGGTGAGTCCATTAACTTTATAGAAGGGTAAGTCAGTGACAGCTTAGTCAATTATCCTGAAGTCCAAGGCTGAACTGAAAGTAAATAACACCTTTCACCTAAGCATTAAAAATATACTGGCCAGTCCTTCTGCGTAAATTTATTAACTTCTTGACATTTGGTTTAATGAGTTTGTTATGGCTATCCCAGCAAGGCGCTGAAATATCGTGGGACGGTGAATGTCTTGAGACATTGCGTTTTTTCTATTGCAGTGATATGTAGAACCCTTATGAGAAATTCTGCTATTTCTTACATGATCTTGATCCCAAAGAGTGGTTTAGGTAGTAGAGACATGCTCTGTGTCCCCGGCTGGGCAGCTCCAGGCAGTTTCCTTATCAATCTAGATTTTCTGTAGAAGGAGGATGAAATTACCCATCACACTCTGAATTGCAACTAAATGTTCACGTCTCTATCCCAGTGGAGAAAGAGCTGTACCATGCACATATATAATTTAAAAAATCTTCTGAATTGGGGTTCAGAGGTTATGGGGTCATTTAAGTTTTGGAGGAGTGGGAACCTTACTTTCCCCATGGTCAATCATCTCATTCTAAGGAGGGGAAACTGCTAAGTTTCCGTAAGCGAAGCCACAGCTGGCTCTGTCATCAGAAACCTATGGCTTGACTGCTAATAAGACACAGGACTCCCAGGCCAATACGTCAGAAGGTCTGCTGTGTTTAGCGTTGGCCTTCTGAAGCATGTTTTCGCTGCTTGGGATCGTAATGTAACGCATGTCTAAACCGGGGTTGAAAAAAAACAGCAATAACTCCTAAAATATGGAGAGAACATCTTGTGAGTCAACGGCATGCTTTTTGTTTTGCATAAATAACGCCTCACTTTGGGATTGTTATTTTTTTTCACAAAAGACAGAAAATGCCAGTGTTGCCCACCTGGCATTACAGTTTTTTCTGCAGTTATCCTAATGGGTCTGCAGTCCCCTGTCAAGCAGGTAGATGTGAGGACATCCACTACATCAATAAATGGCAGGCGGCAGGCCAAGGTCTAAAGGTCCCAGTTGGGGATACTAAATGATTTGGGTTTTTTCTTTCTTTCCTTTTTTTATGCAAACCCACAACCTTCTCCTGCACTAACCGCCTCCCAGACACACCAACCCCCAAAACCAAAACCCTCAAAACCCCTTCAGAAGGAAATTCCTTGTCGATATCCTCCTGTCCCCTTCACCCCCCTTCCCCCACTTGGCGGGTGCCTTGGAACGGTACCTTAGATGCCGCTAGAACTCCCCACCCCTCCAGACCACCCTCAGCCTCACCCTCAAAAAGAAAACAAAAAATCAAGAACCAAGTAAAATTTCAATATCTTAGTCCTACATCATACATCAATCAGCCCCTCAAACTTGTTTTAGCAGATCATTAGTTCTGTCACTGAGGAAAACAATCAAAGGACCCTTAAAGAGCAATTTTAGCTTGGATTGTTGATAGATAACAGCTTGTGCTCTGGCTGCTCTAAACCGTCTAATCATGTCGTCAAGCTCTCTTCTACAGTAAGCTGCCGTGACAGACATGTCAGAGTAAATTTGAAATTTTGAACTATCCTCAAATTCAAACACCTATTTTCTGGATTGCCCTAGACAGACTCTGTTCCTTGTCCCTAAAATCAGAGAAGTATACCAGAATTGTTTGTGGCTACTTTATGCTTGGGATTGGTTGAAAAGGGACCCACTGGGTCTGCTTTATTGATAGATCTGCTTGAAGATTGGTAAGCACGTTTCTTTAATCATAGTCTCAATCAGAGTGCTTACCTCCTCCCTTCCTAAGCCTCCCTTTCCACAGAGATACCAAGGAATCTTAAGTTTGAAAGTCTTGAATGGTTTTCCAATTCATACAATTTTGTTTTCAACATGGAAGTTCTTTTACCAGCATCATCTACACATGTTTGCTGTTTAGTTTTATTATCGTCCAAGTTGGAGACCCGCTGTTCAATCTGGTTGAGTCGTTCAGAAAAAAGAGAAGGCGTATCGTCAATTCTGGTTAAATGATCATGCAGAGATGAGGTGACCTGTGATTAAGACTTGTTGATGCCCTTAATCTCTTCTAAAAGAATCACAAACCATTGGTTAAAGGAGGGTCATTAGGAGGACAGATTTTTGGCTGGGCATCCACCGTAGAAAATAGTTAATGCAGTAGCGTGGGTAACAAAGAATCTAAGTATTCGGATACAATCGTCTCCTTATCAGCAACATGAAGTTTGCCCCCATTTTCCTGTTTTGACCCGCTCTTGCACTCCTGAGGGGGAGAAAATAAATCGAAATCCCTGGTATTCTTAAGCACCTCCAGACTCTCACCCCCCATCGTAGGAGCAGATGCCATATCCTGACGTTGTTGTGGGGTTTTAAACAATAGACAGTTTCCACTGGAGATATGCAAGCCTGGGCGGAGGTCGCAGTACGTGGAACTCCACAAATTGACCAAAAAACGCTTGGCAATGACTGTTCGCTTTTGATTTTCAGTGCTGGGTGATTGTCCTGCGCTTGAAAATCAATTCGAACAGCATCATGCGCAGCACAAGAGGGCGCAGCTTCTTTTCTGCAGCTCAAGTAGATTTTCTACCCGAGCTGCAACTTTCTCAACGCAAACACAATGTTTCTCAATGCGAGCAGTTGTAACCAACCGCAACTGCCTGCAATGAGAAATACGACCACCCGCGTTGAGAAATCTCACTGGGAGGTGAATTTTCCTTGTTCGCGATCGCCACCTTGGAGTTGGAGAGCGAGAGCAAGCTAAAATCTTGCCGTGAGGTGGATTTTCTGCACTTGCGCTCGCCAACTTGATGTTGGGGAGCTTGAGCGAGGAAAGAAACTCCGCTACATGGAACAGAGTTTTTCTGAACTCAGCGTGCTACGTGGAGGCCAGAGTGCGGAAAACTCTGCAAACTCCGCAAGAGGAGAGGAGTTCACCACCCAGGCTTAGTCAAACCCACTTCCAGTGAGTCTGAAATATTGGAGATCCGTTGCCCATGGAGTTTCGAGTAGCCAGTCTATTGAAGGGAGGGCCCCCTCCACCTTCTTTAAGGCACCGCTATGTGGTGCAGACATCGTCACTATGTTCAAAGTGACAGAGACCATTATCAACATCTCCAAGTGGAATATTTACAGCTAATTCTCCCATCTGCAGTACCCCAGGATTCGAGCAAAGAAGCAACAGTTTCTTGGGAGGACCTCTCTTCTGATTTACTCAACCCGATACCCTGAGCATTTCTTGTATTGACTTTCCGAAAAGGCTTTTAGCCTTCTGGGGAGATCCTCCATAAGAACTAGGCTTCATAAGTCTGAAAGTAGAGAGGGCAGAGGGCAGTAATGCCAAGATATTTACTGCCAAGCCATGATGGGGAAAAACTGCCACAGGTAAATTGAAGCTTGGCCTGGATTGGTCTAAATTGCCCCCGGCCCTGCTCGTTCACTTATCTCCTCCATGGCTCAAGTCAAACACACAAAAGAGTCATGTTTCCAGCAACCTGGAAGTCACTGCTGCTCCTGTCCCATATCATGAGCCAGTGATGAGGGAGAAATGTGGGGGAGATGTGAAAGACGAGCCAAACAGAGAGGGTTAGAGTGCTGGAAAAGTTCATTCCAAAGCGAATCCAACAACCGTCCTGGCCACGAGCAAACAATCCTCGGCACAGTACCTCAGTCTTAGTGCTGCCTGGAGAGGAGATCACAACTGTGGCACCCAACCTGTGCCTCCACTCTTGAAAAGGCCTAAAAATCAAAAATTTAAAACTGTGCTAGGGAAGGTTGATTGTCATTTCATTTATATTCTGTGGATGTGCTAGGGTGAATCTCCATTGCAGTTGTTACCTTTCTGTTGGGGTGTTGGTGCACAACTCTGTGGCATGTCATTTCTGTTCAATGGCAGAGTCGGGTAAAACTCCAAGGTATGACATTCCTGTTGTGAGAATGTAACGACGTATTCATACCCAGCATGCTTTTTCCTGTTTCCTTGCTAGGACCAGTCTGTTTAGCTTTAGGCCATCCCTTCTCTTAGTGGTGCATGCATTCCTGCTTCTAGCGCCTTTTGTTTGTTGTTTGAGGTTTCATCTTTAGGGGGGTCCCCATGTGTCTCGCAACACCACCACCCTGCTTGACAACCTCGCCAACCTCGGACTCAAGCAGCTGGTGTCCACCCCCACCCACCTCGCCGGACACACACTCGACGCCGTCTTCTCATCCAGCAAAGACATCGCCTTCAGCCACTCCACTGGACTCCACTGGACGGACTACAGCTGCGTCCACTTCAACTTCAGAAGAACAACGATCCACCACCACCAGCAACAGGTTGCTCGAAGAAGCTGGAACAAGATCACAGCCGACCAGCTCGCAGCTTCCCTGAGCCAGCACCCTCCCGCCAGCTCAGCGAACCCCAGCCAGGCCACCGACAACCTCACGAAGTGGATCAGCAACTGCGGGGACGAACTCGCCCCACTGAGGACCCCGCCCAGCAGACCCAGCAGCAAGAAGGCCCCATGGTTCACAGACGAACTCAAGAGCTCCAAGAAGAACTGCCGAGCCCTCGAGAAAGCCTGGAGAAGGGAGCCAACACCAGACAACATGACCACCCTCAAGCTCGCCACCCGGAAGCACCATCAACTGATCCGCGCCACCAAGAAAACAGCATTCAAGGACCGGCTGGACAACAACGCACACAACTGCAAGGAACTCTTCAACATCGTGAAAGAGCTCTCCAACCCCAACGCCGGAAACAACAACATCGCAAGACCTCTGCAACTCCCTCGCCTCCTACTTCCACAACAAGATCGCGGACATACACAACAGCTTCAGCACTCAACCGACGCATGCCACGACCGAACCACCGCCCCTCACCACCACCCTCCGCGCCTGGACTCCGATCAGCACCGAAGACACCGTCCGCACGATGAACTCCATCCACTCCGGATCTCCGACCGACCTCTGCCCTCACCACGTCTTCAACAAGGCCGACGCTGTCATCGCACCCCACCTGCGGGACATCATCAACACCTCCTTCAACACCGCCACCTTCCCTGAGAGCTGGAAGCACGCCGAACTCAGCGCTCTACTAAAGAAACCAACAGCGGACCCCACCGAACTCAAGAATTACCGCCCCATCTCGCTCCTCCCGTTTCCAGCCAAAGTCATCGAGAAGACCGTCAACAAACAGCTGGCCGCCTTCCTCGAGACGAATGGATCCCTCGACCCCTCACAGTCTGGCTTCCGAGCCAACCACAGCACCGAGACCGCCCTCATTGCTGCCACCGATGACATCCGAGCCCTGATGGACAACGGAGAAACAGCGGCCCTCATCCTCCTAGACCTCTCCGCGGCATTCGACACTGTCTGCCACCGCACCCTAGTGCAGCGCCTCAGCAACGTCGGAATCCAGGAGAAGGCACTGGAATGGATCATCTCCTTCCTCGACGGAAGAACACAGAGTCCGCCTACCACAGTACAAGTCAGAGGCCACCGACGTCATTTGCGGCGTCCCTCAAGGATCCTCGCTGAGCCCCACCCTCTTCAACGTCTACATGAGCCCCCTCGCGGCCATCGCACGCCAACACAACCTCAACATCATCTCCTACGCGGACGACACCCAGCTGATCCTCTCCCTGACCAACGACCCCGCCGCCGCCAGAGCCAACCTTCACGAAGGGATGAAAGATGTAGCCGAGTGGATGACGACCAGCCGCCTTAAACTGAACTCAGACAAGACGGAAGTCCTCATCCTGGGCTCCCCGCCCTCCGCCTGGGACGACTCCTGGTGGCCCCCCGCCCTGGGCACAGCACCCAAACCGACAGACCACGCACGCAACCTGGGCTTCATCCTGGACTCCTCCCTCTCCATGACCAGACAAGTCAACGCCGTCTCCTCGTCGTGCTTCAACATCCTGCGCATGCTACGGAAGATCTTCCGGTGGATCCCCACCGAGACCAGGAAGACGGTCACCCAGGCCCTCGTCACCAGCCGACTGGACTACGGCAACGCCCTCTACGCCGGAACCACGGCCAAGCTCCAGAAGAGACTCCAGCGGATCCAGAACACCTCAGCCAGTCTCATCCTCGACATCCCACGACACAGCCACATCTCCGGACATCTGAGAGACCTGCATTGGCTCCCCGTCAACAAGAGAATCACCTTCCGTCTCCTCACCCACGCACACAAAGCCCTACACGATCAAGGCCCGAGCTACCTCAACAACCGCCCCAACTTCTACGCTCCCAAACGCCATCTCCGATCAACCAGTCACGCCCTCGCCGCCGTCCCCCGCATCCGAAGAACGACAACAGGAGGAAGGTCCTTCTCCTACCTGGCCACCAAGACCTGGAACTCCCTCCCGACCGGCCTGCGCCTGACCCAAGACCACCTCTCCTTCAGGAAGAAGCTCAAGACCTGGCTGTTCGAGCAGTAGCAGCACCCCCCCCAAGCGCCTTGAGACCCTCCGGGTAAGTAGTGCGCTTTATAAATGTCTTTGATTGATTGATTGATTGATTGTTGGTCCAAAACAGTATTTTAAAAAATCAAACAATTATGAAATATCTATATGGTTACAGAACAGAGATGCAGCTTTTCATTATAAGGTGCATTCTCTTGCAAACCTTTACAATCTGCTGGCTGACATGAACACACCGTAAGGTATGGAAGGAGTTCTAATGTAATCCTCCTAGAACATATTCTCCACCTGATTGCGAGGTACAAACCTCATGTAGAAAATACCTTTCACGTCACAAGGCTCCAAAAAAAAAAAAAGCCCACATATTCACTCGAGAGTAGGGACCATGCTTTATGGTTCCAGCTACTTATTGTAGTAATTGACCAGGTGGACACTTCCAAAATGCTGACATTGAATTAGCATCAAGGTAATCAATACTTAACAGGGAGAATCATAACCAGAAGCTGTCACAAGCCACACCAGAGATATAACTTAAATATCACTACGTCTGGTTTCATAATACGTCTGAAGATCACAGTGTTCTAATGAAGAATTAAAACACTGGAATGTTGAGAGCTCCACTGAACACAATAGAATGGCAGAGGGCCAAAAATTACAGGTTATTGTTCGGACACGTGGGCTATAATGGCTGTTACTTACCCTCATGAGCATAACATGGGGCCCCTTAGTGCGGGGGATGGGGCAAGCTTCTCCTGCATGGAGGGGGCCCTGATCCCACTTATGGACGGACGGTACAATCTGGCTGTAGTAAGTCCAATGTAGTCCAGGTGTAGTATTAAGATGAATGCTTTATTGGTACAGTTCTTAGAGTTGTAGGTAAGTATCAAGCATTAAGTAGTACAGGGTAAAGAGTTACAAGGCGAGCCCCGACCAGGAGCAGCTTCCTTGCTGCTCAGCCCATCCTCTCAACTGACATTCCACACACGGGCATACCAGCACTCTATTACCTCACCACACATACCAACATTCCACAGTACCGCCACACTGGCTGAGCAGCAAGGCAGAGAAGCAGGAAGGGTGTATAACATTAAAGATCAGTACACTACACATCTTTCCCCTTTATTGAACCGCAACAAAAGAATGATGTAAGAAGTAAACATAGGTGTAAAAATGCTTTAAAGCATATAGAGAAAAGACATACCGAAAAATGAACAGCAACAGCTGGGGCCTGCTTGGGGGAGGGGGGGGGGTCAGTGCACAGAAAGCAACAAGGTTTCAACAAGTTTCATTTATTTTTGTAAAATATCGAAGAGCAGCAAAAGAGAAATGGGACAGGGCAATACATAGACACTGAAGAGAGAACGGGAGAAAGGCTATAACGACTGAGGGTGGATAAGAGACAACTGCGAGAGATAGAGCGAGAGAGTGGAAAAAGAAGAGAGTGAGACCAAAGACCGAGAGAGCGTGGTTATAAAGAGATAGGTATAAAAAAAGTTGAGAGACAGGAGGAAAGCGAGAGATACAGCAGAGACCAGAAAGGCACAGTGACCAGTGCATTAGAGATATAGTTATAAAGAGACAGCTAAGTGAGCGTGAGGGTGAAATCTAGAGTGAGGAATAGAGCAAAGGTGAGTGTGTGGCAGACCAGACAGAAGAGAAAGGCGACTGGTGGAAGACGACTGAGTAGCGTCGTTACAGAGTAACAGGTCAGGAACAGGGTCGATGAAGAGATGGACAGGTTGACGAGAGAGAGGGAGACAGGCAAAAGAGGGAAGAAAGACAACCAGAGGCAGGCGGGTGGAAAAAGAGACTGGGGATGGATGAAATAGGTGGCAGAATGAGGAGAGACACGAGACAGATTGATGATCAGTGTGAAGGAATACAGGACATTACAATGCAATGTATTACATTGCGTGCATTTACAACGCGGTGGTTTCAACGACCGCGTTGTTAGTACGCAATGCATTTACATTGCAAGTCATTAGAACGACTTGCTGTAGGGGCCGCGCTGGACTTAGGAATAGTATTCGTTACTATTCCTACTCCAGTTTGCGCAACAGTAGGGAAGGTGTTGGAATTCATTTGCAATACCTCAGTGCCCCCTACAGCAAGCTGTAGTAATGACTTGCAATGTAAATGCATCGCGTACTAACAACGCGGTTGTTGTAATGACCGCATTGTAATAGTCTTGAGTAGTAATGACAGAGTTGTAAACACTGTTTCCTGTGTCAAGCAACATGGAAGAAGAAAGGCAAAGGAAGAGGGACAGAGCTAGGAGGAGACAGGCAGCGAGCAGGGGCAGCTTGCCCATAAAAGGCATTTAACCACCAGCCCAAACACTTTTCTCCCTGTCACTCTGAGGATCTGAAATTGTAGCGCCACCTCTACAGACCCTCGCAGTGCAAGAAAAAATAAAAAGAACCTGCGGGGAGATCTGCTAAAATATTTTACAGTTTAACCCAGTAACCGATGATGTTGCACTAAAAGGAGAGAAAAGGACAACGCTATATCTACTTAGAGGCACTCTTCCTCCGCGCTGGTGCCCTTTTAGCCGGCCTAGCGCCATGCACACATTTGCCCCATAGTGAAAAAGCATGTGCGTGATGTTTAGCACAGGTTTTGCACTGGAAGCAACCCTTCAAGTACAAAAAACTATGCTAGGACATACTTTAAAACTTTTGGACACATTTTATATGGGCTGTTCCATGCAGCACATATGCAAAGTTTGAAAAATTTGGAGAAATAAAAAGAATTCTCAAAGTTAACCCCTTCCTCAAGGAGGTGTTATTTTTGTGGTGTAAAGCCCCTTGTAAAAATGTTGGTAAATAAGGCTTTACATCAAACACCATAGCTTTGGAATGCCTGTGTACCTTCTCATAGGACACCCCTTGACGCAAACTAGCACAAAGCGGATACTTTGCACTACTTTTAGGTAACTTTCCAGTACAAAAAATGTTCTGAACTGGAAAGAAAATACAAAATTAACACTTTGAGCTGGTTTGCATCACTTCAGTTTACTTTACACTGACGCAACGTGTTGACAAATCTGCCTCTGAATCCCTTATGGGCTGTAAGTTCAGGGTCGGTCATTCAATCAAGCGCAGTTTGTTTTGTTTAGGGTACCAATGTGCTCGGTTACAGGGGTGGGGCCAGAAATCGAGGCCTGGTTTTGGAATGCATCTGGAAACATGTACTGAGTTTCTATGTTGGTTTTGCCCCCTCTGAAAGTAAGAGGAAATATGTGCAGAGATGGGCCCAGAATCAGGGTAAACATGACGATTGTACAGAGTAAATCCAGATTGCACATGTTTTCCTAATTTCTGACACATAAATCATAATGGCGGATGGTGGTGGTGGTGGGGGGGGGGGGTTAGGGGGTCCAGCCAGAATCTGGATTTCAGGTGCTGGTATCACCACTTCCAATTACTGCCCAACTTGTAACGGGGCTCCACGCGTGACACGCCTGCCATGCAGTGGGAGCAGTGTTAGAGGTTTGGAGAGTGAGCAGCTAGAGTAGGATGCAGGGAAAAATAAAAATACATTCATTGTATTTTTATGAAATAACTTGTTGCTTATACAGCACTTCATACATACACCCTTTAGATGGTTCTAAGTGCTGCATATAACAGAAATTATATTTTTCCCAATCTAATGGTACTCAGTTTGCTGACCCTAAAGGATGAAAAGATGAGCTGGCCTTTTCAGGAATGTAAATTGTGACCTTTGGACCACCGACAGGTGGCTGAGGTGAACATTAACTCCCTCAGCTGTCTAGAATGCTGGTGTTTGTGTGTGTGCATGAGTGCAAGCACGTGTGTGAGATTCGTGTGCCTACTGCCCACCCCAGTAAAATGTTGACCCTAGAATAATTATGGTAATTTGTGTTATACCTGGGCATCGCCACCATGATGGTGCTCATCACTAGGCTAATCCTTGCCCTGGTATAATGGCATTCTGTGGGTATCCATGGCATGCTGCTGCCCAGTGCTGGTGCTGTGATGGCCTTAGCGTAATGCAGGTAATTCTTCGCATATCAACAGCATCCATCCAAGTCACGATGGTGCCCGAATTAGGCATATTGCTGGCCATTGCAAAACATATTGCAATTGTATCAGAGTAAGCATTATCCTTTTGATGAGCACCATCATGGTAGTGATGCCCAGGTATATCACAAATTACCATGGAATAATGGTGCCCGCCATTTCAATGACGCTGGGCATAGCAGAATGGTTGTAGTTGTAATACATGGCATATTTTGAGCATCCTTGCATAGAGTGCGCACACCTGGTAAAGTATTGGCCCTGGCATTACAAAGGCATTCTTTGCTCACTGTGGCACCTATGGCATGACAGTACCTACCCCTCGGATAATAATGACCCTAGCATAAAGGGTCAGCATTCTTGTCATACTGTGGGTGTCCATGGCATGTTAGTATCCATTTCTTGTTCTACTTGGGTTATCTCTTGGCATATTATAAACATGAATTATACATTAACGCCATCTTCTAGTGCAAGGATTCCATCTAATTTAATAGTTAATGAATTAATTGACATGGACAACTAATTACAAAGGGTGGATTTAGAGCACAGATCAAGAACCCAACATATAAATCACAGCCATGCATACACAGGTACATCTGATGGGCTTGTGTTGGGTCAGAGCATGCATGCTGCAGCCAATGAAAGACAGAGGCAGATTAATCTCCGATCCCACGAATATCACATGCGGAGTCCCACAGAGGTCGTCACTGAGCCTGACCCTCTTCAACGTCTACATGGCCCCCCTCGCCGCCATCATCCGACAACACAGCCTCAACATTGTATTCTAAGATGACGACAGCCAGCTCATCCTCTCCCTCACCAAAGACCCCGCCAGACTCAATTTCCAACAAGCATTTACAATGCAATGGTTTTGCCTTTGCAAAAGTTAGAGCTATTGGCATTGTAAATGACAAATTTTGTATTTATGTGTTGGTTTTGAAAACAGATAAATAAATGGCCTTGTCATTTACATTGCCAATAGCTTAATCTCTCACAAAGGTTTATTTGTGTGATTAACGGTGTGATACAATTGACCAAAAGTAGTTTACTTAATTGGTAGTGCGAAGTTACAATGATGTGGGCATATCGCATTACACCCTGTTAAGTAACAGGATATGGTCCATTTGTCTTAATGAGGAGTGCTTTGAAAACGATAATCAAGGATGGATGAGTGAGTCAAAGTGTGTGGAGAGGGCACCAGAACAAGCAAAGTCAAGAATGGAAGGGAAGCAAGACAAATGCAGTGTTATCAGAAAAACGCCACAAGGGATGCCAGCATTGATACAAGACAGATGGTTAAAGTGAAAGAAAGCAGGAAGGGTAAAACAAGCAGGCAACAGAGGCACGAAAACCGGGTCACAAGCATGCAACAGAGGCACGAGAACCGGGTCACAAGCAGGCAACAGAGGCACGCAAACCGGGTCACAAGCAGGCAACAGAGGCAAGAGAACCGGGTCACAAGCAGGCAACAGAGGCACGAAAACCGGGTCACAAGCAGGCAACAGAGGCACGAAAACCGGGTCACAAGCAGGCAACAGAGGCACGAAAACCGGGTCACAAGCAGGCAACAGAGGCACGAAAACCGAGGCACAAGCAGGCAACAGAGGCACGAAAACAAGGTCACAAGCAGGCAACAGAGGCACGAAAACCGAGGCACAAGCAGGGAACAGAGGCACGAAAACAGAGTCACAAGCAGGCAACAGAGGCATAAAAATTGGGTCATAAGCAGGCAACAGAGGCACGAAAACAGGGTCACAAGCAGGCAACAGAGGCAGGCAACAGAGGCATGAAAACAGGGTCACAAGCAGGCAACAGAGGCATAAAAATTGGGTCACAAGCAGGGAACAGAGGCACGAAAACCGGGTCACAAGCAGGCAACAGAGGCACGAAAACCGAGGCACAAGCAGGCAACAGAGGCATGAAAACAGGGTCACAAGCAGGCAACAGAGGCACAAAAACAGGGTCACAAGCAGGCAACAGAGGCACGAAAACAGTGTCACAAGCTGGCAACAGAGGCACGAAAACAGGGTCACAAGCAGGCAACAGAGGCACGAAAACAGGGTCCCAAGCAGGCAACAGAGGCACGAAAACCGGGTCACAAGCAGGCAACAGAGGGACGAGGGAAGGGGGGGCAGAAAAGCAAGCACAACGACGGAAGAGGTGAAGTGGACACCATCCCCTCAGTGTGGGTCTTCACCGGGGACAGGGAGCACACAACTTACTTGCCGATGACTTCGCATAGCTCGTACACATCCTCAAAGAGCACGTCGTCGTCCGCCATGGTCCAGCTGGGGAATTACCAAGACAACTCCAATCCTCGCGGGGGCGGGTGCTGTCCCCGGTGCAGGGCCGCGCTCGGCAGAAGCGCTCTCCTTATTCACGACTCCTCATCCGCCAGGGCACCCCGCCTCACGCGGATGGAGGGGGGGGACGGGGCTGCCGAACCGCGGGAGGGGGCGGGAAAAAGACACGGACAGCGGGAGGGGGCGGGAAAAAGACAGACAGCAGGCAGAAGGCAAGAAAAAAGGCAAAGTGGCCCACGGTGTGTTTGCTACATAAGGGCTTTTATCCGCGAGGAGGATGTGTGGTACCACCAGGCGAGATGAGACTGCTGGAATAAGCAGTGACTGCGCCCATCCAGTACAGAAAGCCCCATCTCAGCAGCCTTCCTGTTGGCCATGCTTTCTCAACAGTAGTGTTTCTTAGTTCCTATTTCATGCCCACCTGCACAGGTTTCTAAATTAACTAAATGCATACAAAAAGGGTTCTTGGTGGCTGGTAGTTCACAGACCCTAGCGGGGTCTGAAGTCAGGGCACTAAAGTTTGCGCTTTAAGTCAAACCAGAGGCAGCAGATAACAATGATTTTTAAAAAAAGGGAAACAAGGTAAGCTCTCACTGCTCATAGCTGGAATCAGCAGATCTACCTGGAAACCCAGCATGGCCAACTAAGCCTTTCATCCTTCAAATGCTAAGCACCATTGCCAATGACCTCAGAAGAAAATACACCCCGAAGCCACAACAACCATCTTGGACATCACTGACATTTTCTTTTCAAAGGTCAAATAAGCCCTAACCAAAAATCAACACCCACTGGTAATGGTAAACACAGTACCCATCATTGGTAATGGCAGACCATATTTCTTGGGACCGCTAGGCAGTATAAAAGAGTCATTGATGTCATCAACCAGTTTGTCTTGCTTGAAATTCCCCCTTCAAATGTGTGCGCCACTGGCTTAAACATACATTGGGACACCTCCTACCTCTTTGGACAAATATTTGCACAGATAAATTCCTTCACACCAGGAAACAAAACCTCAGCTCATACTATAAACATACCTGCATAACTCTATATCCTGGTTAATTGACAAAGTATGATGTTACAACATGCAGGGTGCTTTATAAAAAACAAAAACAAATAAAACCATGAATTTGGACAAGCAGATTGTAGCACTTCTCAAAGTTAAAAATCTACAGTAGTAAGCACTCCTGTGGAGGAAGCTAGCTAGACTGCCATCTATAGTGTAAGCAGACACAGCCAGCAGCCAGTCTACCATCCTCTTGCCACCAGCAAGGCCACCCCATGAGACATTATTCATGGTAGGAAGTATAGGTAGGGCTATTCATATTAGCACGCCTGTCCCTGTACTCACCAGAGTTGGACTGACGATGCCACTGCTCTGGCAGCAGGAACGAGGTCCTTCCACAGCCCCAAACCACCTTCTATGCTGGGGACTTAATCTACACGAAGGCTACAAAATGAAGCTGCATGCAGGTGGCAAAGCCGGCTGCGAGTGTCAGCCCGAACCCTCCAATGGCAGATGGCCTCATGAAGCAATGTAAATACATCACGTGCTACTCTAAAGTGCTTAGGGCATTTTTATTATGTAACTCCTGTTGAACGATTGAATATTACCATCCTGCGTCCTTGACCTAAAAATGCCAGCAATGGGAAATGTTGAATGAATCATCACGCACCACAGGGCTCACCATTCCCTCTCTGAGGTAAGATAACTGCCTGATAAGAAAAACACTAAAGAGTCATTTTTCTTTTTATTCAAGTAGGAACCATTTGTTACAATTTTCACAGATAGTTGTTTACCGTCAGAAAAATACCAGAATCAGAACCCATGTTTTCCAAATTTGGGCAGTTTATCACAAGCTTCAGGTACAAGGCGTTAGTGCACTCGGTAAGCTCGAGGATTTAAGAGTAGATTGAAGTATCCTCATGAGGGCAGAAGGAGGCAGGCAGCGCGAGAACAGGATGCTCTGTGAGGGGGTAGTTATGAAGCGCTGAGGGCAGCGGAGGTTACTGAGCACGAGGCGCATTTCATAAAAGAATGCAGGAGAGCGCGTGAACATTTAGGAGCGGTAGGAGGTAAATAGCAGAGGTGAAAGTGGGTGATTAATGGAGGCAATAGTTCCGTACATGCTAGGAGTAAAAGTTCTGTCAAGAACAGGAGCACTAGGTAAACGCAGATATAAAGGGCATGGTCACGGAGAAGCCAGCCTCTCGATGATCTGCTACGCCCCCCCCCCCCAACTACAAGGTGTCCTAAAAATACCAACAAGAAGAAAGTGAAAGCAGACTTCCGGATAATCTGAAGGCAGCACCCTAACCGAAACGGTGGAGCTGCTGTTTGTTTACCTACAACGACGCAGTCAGTGAAGGCTACCGTTTCAGGTGGAGACAACAAGCAGCAACGTGTACGAATCAGTTTTCCTAAAGTAGCGTTTCAGCTGTGCTGGGCTCACGACTTCCGCCTTCTCTCTCCGTTGCTGTACGATATGACGTCACACGCCGGCACCTAGGGCTACTTCAAAGGAGCGAGGTGGAGCCCAAGTAGTGGGTGTGTTAGTGAGGGCGGTGGTGTTTGATAGTCCGCCCGCATAGGCTCAAGGCACTGTCGGGGAGCAAAGCCGTATGTTTGTATGCAAAGCTTCTCCCTTACTCGGCCGCTCCTAGCATTTACTGGTAACAGATATCCACCTCGCATACACATTGTTAAAGTGCTAACATTTAGAATATCGTTTAAATGATAATATATTTTTGCAAGAATCGAAGACAAGGGGGGGTGATCAAGAAGGTGTCCTCCAGCTGAAAGTAAACTAAATAAATCCAATAGGTATTCCGGTGCACGAGATGAGCGGACATCGGAGGGGAGGGGCGGGAACGGCACACATGAACAGCGGGAGGGCGGGGCTTGAACGGGCTCACGAAAAACAATGGCACACATGAACAGCGGGAGGACGGGGCGGGAACGGGCTCACGAAAAACAAGAAGAAGAAAAAAACAGCACTCACCTGGACATCTCGGCACCCGAGCAGGAAGGCGGGTGCCGTCAATGCCGGACCAGATTCGGGGGCGTTCCCGAGAATTTTTGGCTTTTGGCTGACGTAGCCTGACGTAGCCAAAAGCCAAAAAATCTCGGGAACGCCCCCGAATCTGGTCCGGCATTGACGGACCGATGTGTCTTCCAATGGCTAGCCTCCATTTATGGAGCTAGCCAATGGAAGACAGGGGCGGATTCCCAGCCCCATACTATACTCATTAGGTTTTCGCCTAGCGAAACGATGCTTTCGCATCGTTTTCGCCAGACAAAACCTAAAAAGGGATGCAGGAAGTCGCACTCTGGATGACCAACAGCTTCCTAAATCTCAACACCGTGGAAGACAGAAGTCCTCGTCCTTAGAACCACCCCTTCAGCATGGGACAACACCTAATGGCCCTCGGAAGCCCACCGACCCCCTCGGACCACGTCCGCCAAAAACCTCGGCATCATACTGGACTCATCTCTCACCATGAACCGACAGGTCAACTGAGTCACCTCTAGCTGCTTCAACACCCTCCACAAGACTTTCAAGTGGATCCCCCCTGAGTTAAGGAAGACAGTCACCCACGCACTCATTAGCAGCAGGCTTGACTATGGAAACGCGCTCTAAGCCAGCATAAACAAGTTCCGACTCCGCAAACTCCAGACGATACAGAACACCGCCGCCAGACTCGTCCTCGGCACCCCCTGGCACGAACACATCAGCCAACCCCTACGAAGGCTCCACTGGCGAGAAAAGAGTCACCTTCAAAATCCTCACCCACGCCTACAAATGCTCACACAACACAAGACCTTTAAACTCAACGACAGAATCAACTTCCACGTACCCAAAAGGAACCTCCGATCTTCCAACCTCGCACTGGCTGAAACCCTGTGCATCCACAGAGCCAAAGCAGGCGGAAGATCCTCCTCCCACATCACAAGCAAAACATGGAACAAGCTCCCAGCAGACATCAGGCACGCCCCCTCCCTAAACACCTTCTGGAGGTCTCTCAAGACCTGGCTCTTCGACTGAACAGATCTGCTGACCCCTCCCTCAGCGCCTTGAGAACCTCACAGATGAGTTGTGCGCTTACAATACCCTGATTGATTGACTGATTGATTGTCCAGCCACTTTGACTCCAAGGTACTGCTCTTACAAGTGGATATAGCAGCATTTATAAGATATTTGTGCGCTCACTAGGCCAGTACGCATGCACTAGGAAAAATGGTTTATACGAGGAGCACTAGAAGTAAGTCACATTGATTTAGAACTTTGAGAACAGTTCAAGGTTCTGGAGTATTGACAATAGACTGCTTTTTGAGCATGATACAGGGGGTGATTTAGGCTCCCACATCACTGAGGAAGATTGGGTGTCTCATTTCAAATGTATGTTTAAGGGCCCTACGGAGCAATCTCACCAGACAGACAGGGCCATTAATATTCCCGCCGGGTTTTTGAGCAGAAAGAGGTTGAGGCTGGGATTGGGCTGACATGTAACAAAGCACCAGGCCCGGACGGCATCCCAGCCAACCTTCTTAAATCGGATCCACTTTTTTGGGCACCGGTTCTTTTGGCTGTGCCTAATGAAGTAGCCAGGGACGGCTGTCCTGAGTCCTGGGCCACTTCAACTATCGTGCCAGTGTTTAAAAAGGGGGACGCAACAGAACCTTTTGCTACAGGCCGATCTCCCTTCTTGACTCAGTGGTAAAGGTTGTGGGTGGGGTGTTATTAGAAAGATTATCTTCCCGGGTTGAGGAGCACAAGATAATTTCTGATATTCAATATGGATTTCACCCAGGGCGGTCAACTGTGGCCCAATGCCTCAATCTTTATATGATCCTTGGTAAGTACATGATTGCTCGCCCAGATAAGAGCTATTTGGCCTTCATGGACCTTTCATCCGCGTTTGACTGTGTTAATCGGGTCAAACTGTGGCAGTCTATGAGGGCCATGGGGGTGGAGAGCAATATCGTTAACTTACTGGAGGATCTGCACAGGGCCCCTTTTTTGTTCAACCTCTACATAAACGACCTAGATAGAGCTTTGTCAGAAACAGGGGCAGACTTTCCGTATGTAGGGCGACAGGGTCTTTCCGTACTACTATATGCGGATGATGTGGTCCTTATAGCCAGAACTGCTAGGGGGCCTTCAATCCCTGCTTGACGCCTTCTTAAATTTCAAGGGGGCCCGAGTTTTAGCAATTAGAAATGCTAAATCCTATATATTGCAGGAAGGGAAGCGGCCCAAGAAAAAATTTCTCTTCACAGTAGGTCCCGAGAAGGTTCCTCTGACGACTGTCTTTTCATACTTGGGGGTTTTATTGGATGATCGTTTGAAGTGGGGGCCTCTTATTCAGAAGAAAAAGGGGGAGCTTACGAGGGTAAACGCTGCTATTTTCAACTTTGCTGCAAAGATGGGCAAGGGCCCAATTGCAGCCATGTTGAAAGTCTACCAGGCCAAAAGTGTAGCTACAGCTTGCTATGGTAGTGAAATTTGGGGGCGTATCGCCACAGGCGCGTTTCAGGTGGTTGAGAACACTTTTTTGAAGCGCTTGTTGGGCGCGCCAAGGGGTTTATCGAACTTGGTGGCCCATGAGGAATTGGGGGTGCCTTATCTATGTGATACCCTGACTTTGCGCCCCCTAGTGTTCTGGCTCAAGTATTGGCTGAATAAGGATTTAGCAAAACACACAAGATGATGGACGGAATGTTGCACATTGGCTAAACATTCACCCCCAATCACAGATCTGGGTTTAATCCATTGTTATTTTGCTCACCACGCCACCCCAGTTCAGACATTGCCATATGCATCCGTCATCAGCCAGGATAGCTTGACTCCTGTCCGTCATCAGCCAGGATAGCTTGACTCCTGTCCGTCATCAGCCAGGATAGCTTGACTCCTTTTAGCCTTCATCAGCCAGGATGGCTTGACTCCTTTTATCAGTCATCAGCCAGGATAGCTTGACTCCAAATAAGGATTTAGCCCTCAGCCAGCAGATCATAACTGAACGCATGAGCCTTGACCACATGTCCCGTATACCATGGCTGAAAAATATTAAAGTTGTTTTGAAGAGTTGGGGTGCTCTGAACTTTTCTTAAAGCCTGTTTCTATTGTACAGAATGAAGTGGAGTTTGTTAAGAAAGCTTTTAGTAGCTTAAGGAAACTAGAAATAGACGAGCTAGAAGTGTGAAAACCTAGTGTCCGCAAATTCCTATTCCTAAAAACAAACCCATCCATTGAGCCTTATCTCCTGGGGTCACGGTCTACATACAAGCGTTTTTAATTGTCTAGGTTTCGCCTGGATTTTTTTTGTTACTCGCTGTTCCAAAAGGGTCCAGTAGAGGTCAGGTGTTCGCAACCTGTGGCTGCGACGGAGTGTCTCCACAGGATCTGTTTCACTTCATGTTTTTTTGGTAAATTTTACGAGGTACCCGGGGATATTTTTTATTCTCCCTTTTAAAAAAGCTGAATTTTAACCAGGTCCGCCCAGCGCTTTTGTATTTACAATTTCTGAAGGCTGATTTTTTTTTTTTCATTGTGGGTTATCTGAAACCTACGGTGAGAACCAGGGCTTGTCTGGACAATTAGCAACACTTCTTGTTGGAGGGTACTCTCTATTTTATTGTTTAGTATGTGAGGGACTCCAACTGGGCCCTTTTTTTGTCTTTTATTGATATGAATTGTATGTTGTATGTAATTTTATTGTATCATGTTTTAAATGAGATTTGGATGTTGTGAAACTTTTATGGTTTTCTGCATGCGAAACCGAATAAAGTTGATTTTGATTTGATTTAGAACAGAGATGAAAGAAAAGAATCAGTATAAGTTACGATGGTTCACATAGGCAGTATGGGAGTTCTAAGGATTTAACATCCGATTCACCCAAGGGATAGCCCTTTAGTAAAACAGTCTAAATCCAGAGCTTCTCCGTCTGTGTAACTTGTGGGATATCCCAGCTCTGTGAAGCCTACCGAATGCAGAGAGTGTGGGGATAAGGTGGGAAGAGGGAGTTTTGTTACACCACAGGTTACCCTCCAAGTAGTTATGGGTGTGAGAGGTAGGCTTGCCCCGTAAGTGAGCTACAAAAACAGGGACTCTCTCTCAGATCGAAGCAGAAGTACTCCCCGCATCTCAATGAGCTTCAGTACTGACGGCAAACAAATAAGCACTGAGTTTCCTTAGGTTCTTACAAAAAAGAGTAAGACTAAACAGCTACTGGAGCGTGACCCTACCCAGCTAACGCCCTTTCTGGAAGATGGGTGTCATTCCCAACTTGCAGCATCCACTCTTAGAATTCACTGGGCAGCCATCAAGGCCTTTATACAAATGGAAATTGGGCTACTTGAAGTGAAGGAATTTCCAGTTAGGGTTTTGAGGGACTTCAGTTTGTCTCATCCAGGGATTAAGTCTGATGTTCCCTCTTGAGACCTCCCTTCATTGTTTTCTGAGCTACAAGAAACCCCAATTAAGATCCTGGAAAAGCTCTCTCTACAATCAGGCTTGTGAAGTCTTATTTCTAGTGGCTATTTTTTTGGTCAGGAGACATAGGGCAACGTGAAGACCCCTACCTAAAGGTTCCTCTGCGCAGGACCCCTTACTTGAAGATGCCTCTGCACAGTCTTATTCCCAAACATGGCCCAGGGTTGGTGCTCAAAGTGGAAACAGTTCCTTATAAGGCGAATTAAGTTCTCTCATTTTTTTCTCCAGATTAGGCCTGGGTGTAAAATTCCACTCTGCTCACAGAGTTTGCTGAGTTTCTCCCACTCCGTGCTCCGTGTAGCGCATGGAGTTTGAGTGGAGTTTTTCCCTCGCTCACCAACGTTAAGCCAGCGATCGCGAGCGAAGAGAATCATACTCCAGACCACCTCCCGGCAATATTTCTCAATGCGGGCAGTCGCAGATGGTTGCTACCGTTCACACTGAGAAACCTTCCATTCGTTTTGAGGAAGCTGCCGCTCGAGTAAAACACCTGCTGGAGTGGCAGAAAGAAGCAGTGCCCGCTCATGCTGAGCATGGTGCCGTTCGTGCTGATTTTCCAGTGTGGTAAAAACACCTGGCTCTAAAAATCACGCGGACAGTGGAAACTAACACACTCTGCCGCATGCAGAACTCTGCGTAGAGTTTCAGAGTTTTTGGCTCACTTTGCTGAGTTCCATGTAGCAGAACTCCATGAACTCCTCCCAAGTTTACTCCAGATGAGGCACTAATACAAACTCTGGATGCTCTATGGTCAGTGTTCACTTGTCTTCTCCTTAAAGATGGTTTCAACCTGATGCTCATTTTGTATCAGCTAAACACATTCAAAAACCTACTGCCAATCTGAGCAGGTGGCTCGGACTGGCTATATCTACCACTTACTAATAGGCACAGCTACCCAGGCTCGAGAGCTGTAAGGAACGTTCCACTAGAGGAAGGCCTGCTTCCTACGCAGGATTACAGAAAGCTTCCTGTGGGGTAGAACTTTAGGCATCCCCACCACATTTTTAAATCACAACAGAATTACGTTGGGGACTACGGGCTAGAGAACGTTGATACTCAAGTTCTCTCTTTGGTGCAGCCTCTTAAGAGATTTGCATTTCGTGTCTTAAACAACCTGAATTCATCAAGTTTGGCTATCAGGGATTTTGCCATTAATTTACAAAGCAATGGTAAGGACTGAGAAGAGGAAAATGACCTAGAGGCTATTGTTTGATTTCATACCATTACCCAGTACGCCAAATGCATCTCCTCTTTATCCTAGTGTTAATGGCCTAACCCGCTGTCCCGTATTCTCATTGCTTTGGTGACGATCATAGGAGGACCAGTGGCAGAGGAACCCACTTCGGATACCACCTGGATAATAAGGGAGTGGAATATGCAGTACATATGAAGAGCCAGTATTTTGGATGGACGACTTGTTTATATATATGTTTGTGATAAAGAATAAAAAAAGGAATACATTTGCTACTTTAAGATACACCGCCTTGGATATCATTTGAGTGTACAATATCTTCCTGGTGCACCATTCCATTCAAAATACTGGTTTCTTTCGCAGCGCAGTGGTACCAATCAACGGCAGGTACAGGAAGTGTAGTGCACAGGACCATCCTTTTTGACAACATGGAATGAGGTGCAGGATCTGAGGTCCGCCGTTGTTTCCTGCGGAGTTTATGACTTTTACATATGAAGAGCCAGGAAGCTTTTGTGAAGGTTGGCATTAGGTGTCAGCATTAAAAAGTGGTCCCTCCTCAAGGCAATGACTGGGAAGAGGAAGACTGAATTGTAATAACACCACCACTGATAAGTAATCGAATCTTAGTCTGTAATGCTCAGACACCAAAGTTATTGGTAAATACACTTGTAGGTGGCGAGCCAGGCCTGCCACCAGGTAGTTCTTTAGCTCTTAACAAAGATCTTACGCTGTGAATCCTACAGAGAAGTTGAGGATGAAGCCCTAGATACTGTTGGTGGGATAGTGTCTTGTGTTTGCTTTATAGAGTATTTGATGGCAGTAATAAACATGTTGTTCCTTCCAGCCCATGGACAGTCTGTCTATACAGACAAACGTCTACCTCTCATATCCCGATTATGCCCTGCTTGATGACATGAGAGCGAAGCTGTGCATTCCAGGGAAGTGGGATGCTGAAAAGAAATTGGGGAAATTCAGAATTTAAGCTAGGGTGGGGGAAAACTGAGCAAGTTAATTTTGAAAATTTCTACAAAAAGTTTTGGAATTACATGAAATCGTCGTTCTGGAACAAAATTTGGTTTGCTGGCATCTTTCATGACTTTCACGTGAGGGCGCACCTCAGGTTGAAATCTTTTGTGAGATGCCGACAGGAGAAAGGTTCTAGCTAAAGAAGGCCCTGGCGAAGACTTATTCTGCAAGAAAAAGTCTCCAGTGGATGAAAATTGCGTAATGCAAAATGTCAGGCATTTAGCTCGCGTTAATTTAAATTTCGCCCAGGCCCAATTAAAGCACTAATGATTTGATTCAAATGAACATCTCATTACAACCTTCCTCTACGCTCGTAGTTTTCCCTTAACATCACAGGAAGCATCTTCGAAATGTATGAGACAGTTCAGAAATGGAATACACAACCACGGGGGGCAGATCGACCTTACACAAACTGCAGCGTTTTGCGTGACGTGATTACTTTTTGTTATCATTGCAGGCAAGGTTTTAGAATTTTTTACCACGAAAGGAGGAACTATATCGCAGTCACGCAGTTATATATTCCTACTTAAAAACTCTTCGCATTTTAAACATTGTATTTGCCACTTTCGATGTCCAGACGGCTTCCCTTCCGTTGCAATTGCCTTGACAATCTATATTCCTGTGTAAAAAGCTGGTTGTGTTCGGGGTGAATGAGAAAAGGGCTCACACTTTGTTCGTGAGAACGGAGTGCCTGTATGGTGCGCTTGTTGGCTGGCAGCGAGTGTATTATTGCTGTGGTCAGCTGCCTGGCACACTCGTGACCAGGCAGGGAGGCTCAGGGCCACCGGCTCCTCTCTTGTGCCCGGCACGGGTGACCGCCGAGGGGAGGGCGCTTACCATGGCATCCGAGCCGTGCTGTTCCCGGGACGTGGGGAAGCGGACGTCCCTCACCGAGAGGCTGCGGATCTTCCCACGCACCATGGCTCGGTACTAGAGGCTGCGAGTGCACGCACACACCACGGAGCGCCAACCAGGAAGCCAGGCCGAGTCCCTCCCCTGCAGGAGGAGCTCCTAGAGGAGGCTGTTTTCGGAAGAGGCCAGCCAACGAGTGGCGAGGAGACGTGCTCTACTAGAACTCTGCTACTCCCGCCCTGTCAATATTAAAACTGCTGAGTACATCGTTCGTGCACACTAGCATACAGAATCAGGATTAGAACTGCAATACATGCCCAGCCACTGCTCTGTGCGCTCTGCAGAGAGGCCAAGGTTTGGATGAGCATGTATTCTGAATACCTTTTTAACCTACTGTGAGAAACTGACTTCAGCCTCAACTCCAGTGCTCTCAATTGTGGCACTTTTTAAATACTGGCGGTGACTCAGTTTAAAGTATGCACTAGAAAAGAGTAAAAGAGTAATAGGCTACATGAAAAAAATACATCCTAGATATATCTATCACTCATTAGCAGGGAGGGTTCTTCAAAGTTGCCCTGGAGGACCGGACCCAAGCCAGATTTTAAGCCTAACCCCAGGGCACCAGTCGGGGATACACGCGGGTGGACGGCGTACACGCGGGTAGACGGCGTCCACCCACTATTTTCACAGGGTGGACGCCGTCCACCCTGCCAAGAAGTTGGGCCCTGCTGAAAAATATGCTGAATTTGTCCCGGTGTAATTTGCAAACATCAAACACCAGGACACATTCTGCAGCGCCTGCACTTTTGATCCACAACAATGTGCAGGCAGGGAGGGGACTTTCTTATTTAAGACTCCTGCTGGGGTCATCAGGCCTCCTTTTGTCTCCTGGCTGGGAGCAGTCAGTAGCCTCACACCTACATACAAATGCAGCAGAGGGGAAACAAAGGCTCACACCTTGTTAGCACTTCACACATACTTGAGAGGCAGCTTTTCACGTTGTTCAGTCCATGTTTACAAGAGATGCATTTACTGTAATAATAATAATAGTAATAACAAACCATTTTTAAAGCGCCTGGCTACACAAAAACAGTGTGTCCCGCGCTAAATGCTGCTAATTCTCAGGAGGCAGAAGTTACCGAGAAAAGCCAGGGTCGGGGAGGAACGAGAGGATTAGATAAGAGGAAACAGAAGCGTTTTAAGTTTTCCACGGAATCTGGTTTCTGAGGGTTCTATAATGTCAGATGTGTTGGTCTTTAGCTGAATTTACACAAAATAAATGTAATTTATATAGTGCTTACTACCCCTGAAGAGGGGTTGAAATAATTTAAGTATCACTATTTTTTCTTTTAACCCCTTCGCCGCGAGCCGGGGGGGTTGTGGGGGGTGTGCCCGTGATGGAACAACGCCGTCATGAGTCACGGGCGGCGTGTGCTCATGACGGCGTGGTTCTGTCATGGCCCGCCCGCTCATTAATTCGCCCTCACAGGCGGGGAATTAATGCAGAGTGGGCGCAGCGTCAGCGCATGACAGAACCACGCCGTCATGAGCACACGCCGCCCAGGGCTCATGACGGTGTGGTTCCGTTATGCGCACGCAAGGGGTTAAAGCACTATGGGTAAAGGAAGTTTACGCAGACAAAAGGCAACATTGTTTTATGTGTAGCTTACAAAAGTGTGACTCTTCTGCCTAAATCAGGCGGGTTTCCCTATATACTCGAAATATGCTCCAATGTACTCATGATAGGCATGTTAAACATATATGTGATGGCTTAAGATCTGATGTCACTTTTTATGATGTCACGCGCCACAGTGTCACATGCCCTGATGTCACGCGCTGTGATGCCACTTGCATTCTGATTAACTAGGTTAGTCCCCCCACTTATTTTTTTAGGACTTGTGCCCTGCATAAACCCATTTAGATAAATGTAGTTATCTTAAATCTGGATTGGATCTGGCCCTCCAGGACCGACTTTGGAGAACCCTACTCTTAAGGAATGCAAGATTTAGTAAAGCATGTGAAATGTAAACAGGAACTAAATCACTGATTTACATTCAATGTTCAGAAATTGGATCAGTGTTTTTACCTGTAATTTTAAGGACATGAATAAAGGGCCCTGTTTTGGGGTCTGAGATCCTGAAGGACCTGGCCCACTTAAAGCCCTGCATATAGTTCTGACAGAAGAGCTTATGCCACTTGTGACACCCAATTGACACCCAATGTTGGTCTGGGGAAATAAATAGGCCCAGGCACCAAAAAAAAAGTGGCTCATTAGTGAATTAGAACATTACAATAACGTGGGCCATATTTAAAAACTGGGGCAGCTTTTAACTTGTAAATACATGCAGCATAAGTTGGAGGGGGTGCCCATGTGTAGTCATTTGCTTTTCTTAGGCTAGAAGCAGATGATATAGAGCTGGCTTTAAATAGAGCTTGTAGGTGCGCAACCTCTTTGGCAGGGTTGTTTTCATTTGCTGATATATCAAGCAATCTGTTGTTGAAGCCCCCGGCTATGAGAGGGTTGTGGTTGGGGTATTTAATGAGAAAGTCTCCGATTGTGGCGGCCAGGGCGTCCAGAGCTTGGTTTCTGGGATGTAGGGCAGGATTGACATAGCAGTTAAAGAGCAGCAAACGGAACGGGTTGTTGTACCTTTTTAGTCCGTTAATGCATACTACTTATGTTCCGGATGAATCAGATCCTATCATAGTTGCTTCCAGTCTGCAAGAGTGTTTGATATAAACCGAGAGTCCGCCCATTGGCCACCCAAAAATGTTCCGTCTCGTGGCTGGAACATGGAGTTCATAGTATCCAGGAAGGGCGGTGGTGGTTGCCCATGTTTCTTGAAGGCAGATTAGATCGCCACTTTGAAGGTACTCTACGGCCGGGGTGTTCTTGATCAATTTCTGGTGCCCGGCCACATTCCAGGATATAATTGTAAGGCCATTGATTTGATTGTTCCAAGTGTTGTCTGTTTTGTCTTTGAGGGAGTCAAAGATACCGTTGAGCTGACTGTCGACCATTTTCGACCTGGTGTCCTAGTTGACGGTTGAAGGCCTGAGAGCTGGAAAGGACCCTTCTCTGGTTACTGGAGCAAGTGATCCTCAATTGTTCATGCTGATGAGGAATGTTGGCCAGATAGTGTCCGGGGCCCAGGTCTTCTCCGGACTTTAGAATATAATAAGTGTTTTTGGGATTTTCAGCTAGGACAACCGGCCCAGCATACAATAAAACAGGCTAACAAACAGTAAAAAAAAAAGAGCCTACACCCTGCCCAGTCCGGCCAGTCCATTTGGCACTGCCTGATTGCTCCATAAACAAGTCAGACCTTGATGACACCTTCTATCCTAGCTGTTTAGTGTCTGAAATTTCATTTTTAGAGTAAGTATGGTTCAAAAATCCCGTACACGCATTTTGTAGCAGAACAAAGAACTTCCACTTGAAATTGGAGAAAAGGTATAGTGTGAAAAATAAAATAAAACTAGCACACAATATCAACACATTCACCTTAAAACTCTGGAGTCTCCCTCGTAACTGGGGAGGATTGCACGCATGACTTCCTGGCAGACAAAGTACAGCTGGTAACAGAATCAACTCTTGCGGAGAAAGGGCCAAAGTTTTAATTGTCCCAATTCCACGTGTGAATAGTTTATCGAGTCCAGGGATTTTATTTGCATTCTTTTACCTACACTCCTGCTTATCCTATTATTCGGTGAAGTCTACATGTCCCAAAATGCAAAGAAAAGCCATAAAGTGGATTAGTTACATGTCACTGGAACCTTGAAACTTGAAAGATATGTGAAGATGTCATATGTGATGTGATACACACAAAAGGTGAAGGGAGGAATGTTTGCATATAGACTAAACCATCGGCAATCACTACGAGTAGCATTCAACCCTATTGTTTTTCGCCCACTGTGCCACAGTACAAAAAGACAAAAATGCGCACACACAAAAACACACACACACACACACCCACACACACACACACACGCACACGCACACCCACACTCTCCCTCTCTCCCTCTGTTTTGAAAGTTTATAAAAATCAAGTTTGTTTACAAAATATAGTGTTTTCCATCACTTAGTACCCATACCAGTCCCCATTCCTCTCCTTTTCTTCTGCCCGTTAAGCCCTGCATGCTCCCTTCTAGTCGTATAATTTACATTAAAATATTACATGCCAGAGTGTCTGTTGAGAAATCTCAGGCTCATACCCCTCCAATCTTACTAATTAAAGTTCGTCCCTGCTTCATGCATGAACTGTCATTTGTAGGGCTCGGCCTACGTCCCACGAAAAAATGTCAAGCTGCTTTACAAGACAGGAGTATGCTGCTTAAAAAAACACACCCTAAGGCCAGTGAAAAAGCTCACAATGTTGGTCTTGCACGCACAAATGAGTTACACGCAGGCCAAGAATGTGACTCAGTCCTACAAGAGAAGGCTGTTCGAGCACACAAATACGATGTAAAACAAATACAATACAGCAAAAGAAAGTTGTACGGCGTGTGCAAAGGATCAAATGCAAAAGCTGTTGTTGTTGTTGTATAGCTTTATTTCGAAATATTTCATTTCATAAAAGCATTACAGTAAAAATCAATGTGAGATAAAAACAGTTATACATCAAAACTGACAAAATTTCAAGAAGGGTGCTAAAAATATACAACCTAGTAGATAACATCCTTTCTAAAAACATTTGTGCAAGTATAAAATTATCAATGTCTGATAGGAATAATGGTGAAGGGACACATACAAAAAGCAACCAGGCCACTGGAATGTATGTTAGCATCCTTACTGGAGGATCTTCCTCCTCGCGGTTCTTATCCTCCAAGCCCACCCCAGAAATTTTGCCAGGCCACAAGCAAACAGTGGGTGAGGGTCTGATCTTAATAGCTGTAAGGCCTCCAAATGTGACCGAGTACCCAGCCTCGCGCAGAGCGGTTTCAACCATCTGCGACGGGGAGCAGCGTAGGCTGGGCATTCGAACAGCAGGTGGGGGATAGACTCAGCCCTAGATGTACAGAAAGGGCAAGTTTCTACAGTTTGCCATGGTGGTTTCCATTTTGCTGTTCTTGTGCCTAAGGGCAGAACCCCGGCCCTAAATTTGAAATACAACGCCCTATCTGATGGATTCAAGATCACATCAAGGTAGGGTTCTCTGAAGGGACGGGATTTGGTAGCCAAAAACTCCTTAGCTGCTCTACACAGATTCGGTTGGGTCACTCTCTCGTTATCCACCCACAACCAGAATATTTTCTTTAGCAGCTGTTTGGGTGGCGAAGATCTACTGGCCCAAGCATCATCCAGGCCTAAGTCACAAAGGAGGCGCTTTACACCAAGGAGCCAACCGATCTTATGCCAGCCCGGGGTTGAAAGAAGTTCGCTTAGTGCATCAGCATAGCTTGATAGTTCAGGGACATTCCATATGCGGGCCCACAGAAGGAGGGGACGTAGCTTGGCCTGATCAGCTATGGATCGTGTTCCTGTATCGAGTAGAAGGGGTAGAGTGGGAGAGCTATGGGGGAGCCGCATTAGATCTTTGTGGAACTTATTCTCCAGATGGAATAGGGTATCAGGTTTCTGGGTACCCCACAATTCAGCCCCGTATAATACCGCACTCACAGCCTTTGCTTTGTAAATGTCGAGTATCACCCCGATGGGTTTGAGGGGTGAGGCGCGATGCTCTTTTAGGAGAGCGCCCGTGACCCTCCTATATGTCAAGATGGATTTTTGGTGATGCGCCTTCCAAGACATGGTATCACAAAGTCTGATTCCTAAATAATCGAATTCCCTGACCCTTTCTAAAGGTACTGCGTCTATAGATGGCGGGTAGACTGTCTTCCTGGGGGGATTCAGCACAAGGAACTTGGTTTTGCTGATGTTAATAGCCAAGCCCCTTGTGTCGCAGAAGCCCTGGAACCTCGTTAACAGAGTTTGGAGGCCCTTCGGGGATTTCGAAATCAGCAGGGTGTCGTCTGCGAACAGGAGCGTTGGTATCTTCCTGCCCGCCAGGGAGGGAGCATCTGCTGGTAGTTGGAGAAGGTGCTCTACCACTCCGTTTAGATATAGAGAAAACAGAGTGGGAGCTAGCACACACCCCTGCCGGACGCCCCTGTGAACAGGAATCCGGGATGTTTTTTGGCCCTGCTGACCCCATCTAATTTGGGCAAAGTTGCTTTCGTGGAATTTGATAGTTAAGGCTAACAAATACGCGGGCATGCCCATGCCCTCAAGTACAGTCCACAGTTGGTTGCGTGGAACAAGGTCAAAGGCAGTCCGTAAATCGATGAAAGCGAGATACAGACTGCCCTTGCCCAGTTTGACCACTTTCCAATAAAGCATTAGGAAACGGAATGTCTGCTCAATCGTGCCGGTTCCAGATCTGAAGCCGGCCTGAAAGTCAGACAAAACCTTCATTTCCTCGGCCCACTGCAAGATCCTACCCAAAACTACCTTCCCTGCTGCCTTCTGGGTAGAATCAAGCAGACTTATGGGTCGGTAGTTGGCCGGATCGTCCCTGCAGCCCTTTTTGAAAATGGGGACGACTTCCGCACCCCTCCAAGAATCCGGGAAACCGCCACCCACCATTGCCTCATTCAGGAGTTTAGCAATGTATAGGCTCCAAACCTCTACGTTGCTACGAAGCAAGTCACCGGGGACTCCATCTGGGCCAGCCGCCTTGTTGGGGACGATGCACCTGATTGCTAACTCCACCTCCCTAGATGAAAAAGTGGGGCCAGGATGAGAGCTATCGGCTGACACTATATGACTAGTAATCCTACTTGGGCCCAATACCCCCAGGGAGTTAGAGTAGAGTTTGGAAAAGTGGGCCAACCAAACCTCCCCTGTGATATTACATGTAAGCAGGGAGTCAACAGGCCTGTCCCTACCTCTAATCAAAGCCCAGAAAGCCCTTGAGTCCTTTCTAGAGCCAGCCTCCATTAAATCGCTCCAGAAGTTAGTTTCGTGAGTGACCTTTGCCGCAGCTTGAGTCTTCTTGTAGTTTTTCCTAGCTAGTGAAATCAAAGCCGGGTCTTTGGCACTAACCGCCACGATTAGTTCACTTTTTGCTTGGCGGCAAGCGTGGGTGTACCATTGATCTCTACCCCTAGTCTCGTTTCTCCACTTAGACCCCCCCCTCCCCACAGGAACCAGAAAAAGATTGCTAAGAGATACAATAGTCTCCACAAATGGCACGAGGATAGGAGAGTCAGAGTCCAGCGTGCCTGCGATACATTTGGCTTCCATCATTATGGACTGAACTTGGGCCATTCTTGTGACATCAGAAGCAACCTTAGCCCACTTCAGTCGCCTCCCGCAGTTAGATGGAACAACTTCGTGGGATGATTTCCAAGTTGGCCGGGATGATACTGTGGCCCCTAGATCCCACGGGAGAGCAAGCGAGAGGATCAAAGGGTTGTGGTCACTATCCGTGGATTGTTGGACAACCATATCAAGGACATATTCCCACAGGTTATAGTTTAGCAGCACGTAGTCGATTCTGGAGGTGTGTCCAATCCTGTTAAATGTGTGTGCACCCCCAGTATCTGACTTGCAACGGCCATTAGTGGCTCTGAGGGCATATTCCAGGCAAAGTGCGTTAATATCAATAGCATTCTGTGTCCATTTCCTGATGGGGTCGAGAGCAAGCAAGGGAATGCCTCTCTTGGCATCGTCCTCCCATGTGTCCAAAATGTCATCACTGGCCAGAGGCTCGAAACAACAATTGAAATCCCCGGCCAGAATAGTGAAGGAGTCAATGTTGCAGCCAGTTAGCTCCTCTTCAACTCCAGTTAAAGACAAAGGGCTCGAGTTCCCTGCCCTGGCCCCCCTTAAATACAGGTTGAAAAGCTCTAGGGTCTTGCCCCCCGGGCATTGAATGGTGAGTCTCAAAAGATCTGGGGATGGTGAATTTATTTGTTTTACTGTGAGCCCCAGCGATACACTAACCCAGATGAGAAGGCCACCAGAAGGACGACCTTTACTGCCTTTGGACCTGGTGGCCGGCACAGAGTAGGTGGTAAAGCCGACCCTGTGCACGGGCTCCAGGCACCAAGTTTCTTGTAAAAGGCAGATCTCAAAAGGCTCCATAAAGGAAATCCAATCGGGTTTATCAAAATTCCGAGCAAGCCCTGCCACATTCCAGCTTAAGATTTTAAGCTGGGGAACACCTGTCAAGGTCTTACCAGACTGTGGCTCAGAAACTGGAGAGATGACATGGATAACATCGACCCTGGAGGATTGGAGAGAAGCTGTAGGTGACGAGACATCAGGGGCAATCAGATTTAAGACTAGGGGAGTATTGGGAGGACATACAGCTGAGGAAAGGTGCACCAAATCCTGTGTAAAGGGGGCCTGGATTGGGGACTGGGTAGGAGGGGAAGTACTGATCACACCCACGGTAACCGCCAAGGATGAACTCCCCGTCTCCAATACAAAACCATTGGGATTACTTGGTAGTGTTGTTGCTGGGGGCGTTAGGAGTCAATCGACATCCTCCAGGCTGCCAAACCTATCTGAGATTACATTTCCAGGCCAACCGCTGTTTGGGTTAGACGGAGTGGGAAGGAATCCCCAACTAGGCTGTTGGGGGACTGTGGGCCAAAAACCCCCCTGCGAACATACAGCATGGGGGGGATAGAAGAATGACAAAGGCCTCGGGGCAATAGAGGAACCCCAATCTTGGTTCCCAGGAGACCAGATGTGTCTGGCCGTATACACGTCATCAAAAGTTACGACTATACAGTCACCGGGGGTCGATTTCCTCGTGGTGCCCACCCATGGAACTCTTCGTGTCGTTAAGACTCTACTCCTCCTACCATTGGGGATAGGTCTATAAGTGTTAAGCCAGTGCATAACTTTATTGCGTAGGGAATGCTGGTCTTCGTATTGGCCGTTCACCAATTCCGGGACACCCGTCAAAACCACCATATAATCATTTGCTTCAGGAGGAAGGTCGATGTAACCTCCTCGAAAGTTGCTCCTGGTATGAGGACCCCTAGCAGAATGAGTAGGGGGTTTATTCCGGGGGGCCTGGACGGGACGGGATCTAGAGCTAGCTAGTTTCTGAACTCTCGGTGTGGCTGGTGTAGTGTTGTTCCGAGGGGCCTGGGCAGGGCGGGAACTAGTGCTAGTTGAGTTCTGGGCTCTCGATGCAGCTAGTGAATTGCCAATATAAGATTGTGTTGCTGGAGCATTTAAGGTGTTAGCCCTGCCCTCGGGGGGCAAGTTTGCAGTAATGAGACTCCTGGTGCGGGGTTTAGGAATAGGGTGGGTAGGACAGGGCAGAGTGGGATTAGGGGGCAAACCAGGTATAGCTGTAGGGGGTGGGGTAGGGACCTGTGTAACCATATTACTATCAATCAAACCCTGGCGTTCAAGGCCTCTCAGGCCAAGAGTGGCCAAGGCGATAATACTTTTCTCCATCTCAAGGAGATTGTTCTCTATACGAGAGAGCCTTAAATCCAGGGGAGATAGGAGATTTTTTAGAGACTCCCAAACCACTCCTATAAATTCCCTATCCCTCCCTTCTTGATTTGTCCAACCCGTGTCTGATCTCTCAGGTTGTGGAGTGCCTCCAGGATCTAAAGTGACTTGCCCCACGATATTTTCACCACAAGGAACCAATGGAGAGAGGAAGGGCATAGCCGGACTGACATCAGCTATTGTGTTATCACTGGTGAGCAGGTTGGAACCCTGCATTGGCAGTTTTTTCCGGGGGGAAGTTGGGCTAGGAGAACGTTTTCTCTTATTGGAATTCACCGGAATGTTGTCAAGACCGCCATATGAGGTGGAGGCCAGAGATATATCAAGTGATTGTGGGGAAGAAATGGGGGGAACAAGAGGACTATCCTCAACAGTAAGCGGGCCGTCAGGCGGAGCAGGTAGACCTAAAAGTGGAGAGGGAGTGGGCAGAACAGGCATATCGTGGACATCGACCACCGCTATAGCACCCTCCCGCATGCAAATGCGATTAGGGGAAATAGCAGTAGCTATGTGTCCAAGAGAGGATTTCTTATGGGAGGCAAATTCGAGTGACAGCTTCCTGGCCGCTTCCAGGTCAAGGGACACTCTAGTTTGGAGTTTGTCAATTTCATGGTCTATCGCCTTGGTTGTCCGCGTAATAAAGTCGTCCATAGGCCCGTTATGGGCCAACCCTCCCTTGGCCGCCCTGTTGCGTGTAACGCGGGTACACATGTGGACTTACTGTGGCTAGCAACCTGGGCAACAAAGATAGGCAAACACAGAATGCAAGGCAAGAGTGTAAGAGAGGGGGCCCAGACCAGACCGCTCAGACCTCGAACGGCCTCAAACGGCCCGCTCTTAGCCCGGTCTTTGCTCCGTGCTGCGTCCCGCGCTGCGGGAGGAGTGGCCCCAGATATAGCAGGGGCTGAGGGCGGTGGGCGGGCCGGCAGGGAGAGCGGACCGGGAGTGGTCAACGGTCACTCAGGGACTCCTGGGATTTGGAGTCCCTGAAACGCTCGCAGCCCTGCAGCCCTCAGATGGTGTTAACCTCCCGCTCCTCCTCACTTGTCCACGAAGCGGCACCCGCGGAGCGGGTGCGGCGAGTTGCTGGCTAAAAGTCCTCCTCGCAGTCAGCAGGCAAAGGTGAGCGCGTCCCAGCAGGCGCTGTGCAGAAAGGTTTCCTCAAATGCAAAAGCATCATTCGGAGGCTCTGCTCATCATAGGGTCTCTGGTTTACTCCAGCATTTGGCTGTTTCAATGCCTATTAATTGATATAATATGGGATTTACTATAACTGAAGAGTCAGTCATGAGCACCTCTTCAGACCGCACCCCACCCCTTCCCCGTTGTAGAAAGCCCAGCAGGACACGCGGACAACAGCAAAGACTTTTTGGAGACAGCCAGCTCCTACAGTAGGCTCTGGCGCCAGCGACCTGTGGTCGTCGAAAATCGAAGCATCAAAACACTGAACGTGTGGGCAAGCGCGCCTCATCAGTGCCGAATCATCGGTTCTGGGACCATTCACATCTCCCACTTTCGCATCAGCAGCACAGACGGGAAGCTGGTCTGGTCACACACATTCCACAGGGCAGAGGTCATGGGCACCAGGGCTGGCAAGGGCACATCCGCGGCTCTTTTGTGTACCTCCGCCATAACTACGGGAAGGCTGCGTGGGAGAGAGGCAATGGGGTGGCAGCGTGTTGACGGGAAGTTCGGAGTCAAAAACAACTAAAACAAAAGAAATGAAAGCAGTCACATCATCAGCGCTTTTTGTTTTTTAAGGTGTTTGTCCTAAAGTAACTTAGAACTCTGTATGTATCAAGTACTAGTATAAGGCCACTAGCCCAGTGGATGTATCAGTTCTCAACAAGGCACAGAAGCCTCTGTGTCTTTGCGTCTGTGGTGAGAGATCTAGCCACTGCCTAGTGTGAGTGCAGAGTGAGAGTGACTGCAGTGTGAGTGCAGAGTGAGTGCAGATGCAGAGAGATTGACTGCAGAGTGAGAGCAGAATGAGTGCAGAGTGAGAGTGAGTGAGTGCAGAGAGATTGACTGCAGAGTGAGAGCAGAATGAGTGCAGAATGAGTGAGAGCAGAATGAGTGCAGAGTGAGAGTGAGTGCAGAGTGAGTGTGAATGCAGAGAGAGAGAGTGAATGCAGAGAGATTGACTGCAGAGTGAGTGTGACTGGAGAGAGACTGCAGAGTGAGTGTGACTGCAGAGTGCCTGCAGAGTGAGTGTGACTGCAGAGTGAGTGTGACTGCAGAGTGAGTGTGACTGCAGAGTGAGTGTGACTGCAGAGTGAGTGTGACTGCAGAGTGAGTGTGACTGCTGAGTAACAGTGACTGCAGTGTGTGAGTGTGCAAGGTAAACAGTGTGTGAGTGTGCAGAGTGAACAGTGTGTGAGTGTGCAGGACGAACAGTGTAAACTATGCAGGGTGAACAGTGTAAACTATGCAGGGTGCACAGTGTGAGTGTGCAGGGAGAGCAGTGTATGAGTGTGTAGGGGCACTGTGTGAGTGCAGGAGACGAACACTCAAACTAAGTGCACCACACACATACATAAGACCACACACAAAACACCACATCACACACACATAAACCACACACACATACCACACTCACACACACCACACACACACTAGCCTCTCACCACCACACACTCATCACCACTCACCACTCACCACCACACACTCATCACTCACCACCACACACTCACCACTACACACACAACCACACACCACCAGCCGTGAGTGCACGCTTTCACCAGGGGCAAACACCACCAGCCATCAATGTACGCTTTCATCAAGCACAAACACCACCAGGCGTCAGTGCATGCTTCCACCACGCACACAACACCAAATGTCAGTGCATGCTTTCACCAAACACACACACACCATCAGCCATCAGTGCACACTTTCACCAGTCACACACAACACCAGCCGTCACACATACCACACTTACACACACCACACACTCATCACCACTCACCACCGCACACTCACCACCACACACTCACCACCACACACTCACCACCACACACTCACCACCACACACTCACCAACACCCACACACAACCACACACCACTAGCCGTCAGTGCACGCTTTCACCAGGCGCAAACACCACCAGCCATCAATGTATGCTTTCATAAAGCACAAACACCACCAGGCGTCAGTGCAGGCTTCCACCATGTACACAACACCAAATGTCAGTGCATGCTTTCACCAAACATACACACACACACACACCACCAGCCATCAGTGCACCCTTTCACCAAGCACACACACCACCAGCCACCTGTGCACGCTTTTAACAAGCACACACACCACCAGCCATCAGTGCACAATTTCTACAGGCACACACACCACCACCCATCAGTGCACACATCAATTGTTAACGCATCCACAATTAACTATTGTAGCAATCGCAATATGGTGCCATTTACTTTTAAACATATTCATCTAAAGCGCAGCATGCCACCATTCCTATTATTCCAATCCAACACACATATTTCCACTACACACCACATGCATACACTCCATAACACATGGGTAAAAGACATTGCCATTTACAATTCCATTAGCTCTAACTCAAAAAAATCCGAGACCTATTGCATTTCTAATGCTTGTTTAGTACTGCTGCGGTGCAATGGGTTTCATGAGGCTTATACAGACATTCTGTCTATCTTGTGCTGTTTCAGCTTTCTTCCTCCTTTTCCCTTCATCTCTTTCCCTCTCCCCATCTACACATATCCTCTTTCCTTCTCTATCCCTTACTAGACCAATAATCCCTCTTTTTTACCCCTAAATTGTCCTCTTCCAAGTCCATCTTCCTACCACTTTCATGAGAGTTTTCAAATGACTCTACGGCTGTTGTACTGAACTCATTCTATCCCGTTCACCATTTTCATTCTGGTACTTGTAGCCATGTATTCATAAGGTGAAGTGCAACAATAGAAAAAGAAGGACTGAAAGAGCGAACTTTTCCCACCTAACTTGACACAACGTCCCCTCACCGTCCCTGTCTCTACTTTACTGTTTCTCTAATGTAGCCACACTTCCTGTCAGCTCTTTCAGTCGTTTCCCCCTCACAGTGATCCTTTCCTCTCCACCTCGTTTTCTTTCCACATTTCTCGTGCTCTTCTTCCTACTTTTTATTTTGGCGCACCCTATATATCTTTCAGTTAGATTTGCTCTACAAATGACTTTTGACTTCCTTCTTTGTCCTCTGCCTTCCTCAGCCTCTTCCTCCCGGTTTGTCATCATTTCCCTTCCTTCCTCACCTTGCTCACCATCAAATTACCCTCACCCCCTTATCTATACCCCGTCGAACAAGTTACTTACCTTCGGTAATGATATATCTGTAAGAAACATTAGTTGCAATAGATTCCTTACCTTAAAATTACCCCCAGGCGTCAGACTGGATTCGGAAAGTTTTTGTCAGCAGTACCCTGGCACGTCAGAAGGTAGTGTCGTGCGGCTCCACGTCCGTCGTGGTCGCAGAGATGAAGTTGCGGCAGCTACTTAGACGCCGCCCTCGCGCGCTGACATCAGTTCTGTACACGACTTTCCGCACCAGGATCGCAGAGCCATGCAAGATACGGACCACATGTGCAGAAACTAGGGCCTGAAAGGGATGAACTTAACCCTAGAAATCGGTCCGCAGAACGGGGAGGATGGGTGGGGCAGTAAGGGATCTATCACTAACTAATGTTTCTTACAGATATATTTTTACCGAAGGGAACTAGCTTGTTCATCTGAAAGAAACACGTTAGTGATAGATTCCTTACCTTAGAATAGATACCCCAGCATTACCAACCCAGTGGTGGGTCTGCGAACCAGGGTCACACCAGAAATTCCTGAAGAACAGAATGGCCAAAGAAGCAGTCTCTTCCGACTTGGCTGTCCAGGCAATAGTGCTTAGTAAAGGTGTGCAACGAGGCCCACGTAGCTGCCTGACATATGTCTTCTAAGGGGACACCATGTCCCAAAGCTGTAGTGGCAGCTGTCACCCTGGTGGAATGGGCACGCAGCCCCACCGGAGACTCCTTTTTTGCAAGAGAATAACAGGCTTTAATGTACAAGACGACCCTTAAGGAGATAGTCCGCTTGTGTACGGCCAGACCTTTCTTGGCGCATACGTAGCCAACAAAGAGCTGGTCATCCACCCATGACTGTTGTGTATGATTCAGGTAAAATGAGAGCGCATGTTTTGGGTCTAGACGGTGGAGCCGCTCTTCCTCTCTGGAAGGATGCAGAGGCGGAAAGAAGGTGGGCAAAGTGATGGTCTGCCCGATGTGAAAGGCAGTGACAACTTTTGGCAGAAAGGATGGACGTGTTCTGAGCACACCCTTGTCTGGATGGACAGACAGAAAAGGAGGTTTGCAAGAAAGAGCCTGGAGCTCACTTACTCTCCTAGCAGAGGTGATGGCACCCAGGAAAGCAGTCTTCAAAGGACTGTTGAGAAGAGGCTCAAAGGGAGCGCACAATAAATATGTGAGAACCCGGTTCAAGTCCCACTGTAGCATTACGAAGGGAATAGGAGGGAAAAGATGAGTAATGCCTTTGAGGAATCTATTTACAACAGGGTACTTGAAAAGAGAGGGCTGATCAGGAAGCCTAAGAAAGGCTGAAATAGCAAGAAAGGTAGCCCTTGATACTGCCCAGAGCAGAGCCCTGCTGGGCCAAAGAAAGAAGGAACAGCAGGACTTCTGAAAGAGGGTCTGTGCACCATGCCACAAACTTGTGCCACCTGCAGGCGTATGCCAACTTAGTGGAGGGACGCCTGGCTGCTGAATGACATCACAGACTTCAGGAGACAAGTCGAAAGGAATCGATGCCCCCGCTCAATCTCCACGCAAGGAGGTGGAGACTGGACAAGTTCGGGTGGAGGACCGTACCCTGCTGCTGCGCCAGAAGATCCTCCCGAAGAGGCAGTCAGATTGGGGGGATCGATGGTTAAATACTGAGTAGCTCGGGATACCAAACTCTTCATGCCCAGTCCGGAGCCACAAGAATGACTTGGGCCCGGCGGCGTCTGATTTTCTTCAGCACTCTGGTTAGAAGCGATATAGGCATAAAGGCGTACAACTGACCGCAACTCCACTCGTGACGAAAAGCGTCGCCTAGTGATTGCAACCTTGGAAATTCCAACGTGCAGAACTGCTGACATTGCGTGTTCTCTTCGGTGGCGAATAGATCTAACCAAGGCTCTCCCCACTGTTAAAAGAGACCTTGTGCCACCTCGGAGTGAAGACTCCATTTGTGATCCCTTATGCACCTGCGGCAGAGTTAGTCTGCCCTGGCGTTCAGTGAACCTGCCAGGTGTTGAACCACCAGGAAAATGCCCTGATGTTCCAGCCATGTCCAGAGGCACAGGGCCTCCTTACATAGGGTCCACGACCCCACCCCAACCTGTTTGTTGCAATACCACATGGCGGTGGTGTTTTCTGTGAACACCTGCACTACTCTCCCCTTGACAGAAGAAAGGAATGCCTTCAGTGCAAGTCGGATCGCCCGGAGCTCCAGAATGTTGATATGGAGCCTTGACTCCCCTGGACACCAAAGGCCTCTGATCTCCGCCTCTCCCATGTGGCCGCCCCATCCCAGGAGGGACGCATCCGTCACCACTGTGTGCTACGTTTGGGGAAGGGAGAGGGATCTGCCATTGACTTAATGCCGGTTCGTGAGCCACCACTGCAACTGCTATGCAAAGCCCTCCGAGATCTGGACGCAATCTGACAGGTTCCCCGGATGCTGCGCCCACTGGAACTTCAGGTCCCACTGCAGAGCTTGCATATGCTGTCTGGCATGATCTACCTGTAGGATGCAGGAGGCCATGAGGCCCAGCAGCCTCCGAGACATCCTGACCAAAACCCAGGATAGAGGCTGAAAAATCGGAATCAGTGCTCGTGGCCTACCGTAAACTGAGGTAACGCCGGGGGGGCGGGCAGGACGGGAATGTGGAAATATGCGTCCTGCAGGTCCAACGCCACCATCTAGTCTCCAGGGTCGAGGGCAGACAAGACCTGAGCCAGAGTTAACACCTTGAGCCAGGGGCGTAGCTAGAGCTTCTGGCGCCCGGGGCTATCCCTCAGATTGGTGCCCCTGATAGGTACTTGGGCAGGGGGGATGCGGGGGAAAAAGGACGACACGCAGCGGAGGTGGATTGGCAGGATTTCAGACACTCCAGGCTGCTATCTAGGCTTTTCTTTCTGTTCAGTCCAGGAATTCCAGCTAACTGGGAGATTCCTTACAGTTTCCCTGCAAACAATCTGATCTTGGAAGGGTCCTCCTATTTGATGGAGTTGCCCAAACCATGGGATCGAAGGTGGTGTCCGGTTCAGACAAGTGCCACAGGCCCTTTTTAAGAGGTAGGTTTTTAAAGTGTTTACTGAACTGAGAGAAGATTAACTCATAAACAAAGTCTAGCTAATTTCACAGGAGGAGGACCATAACTATCAGAGCTTTAATCAAAGCTTCCGATACCTGGAGTTATTTTAGTAAGAGCAGGCAGAATTTCTGGATAACCGATTTCTCATGGGTAGTGTGTGACCATTTCGTATAAGTAGCAAGTGCCTCTACAATGAAAGGCTGCATGAATGGGACACAAAACCTGGAACTGGTTGTTTTAATGCTTCCGAATATAAAGGCGGGGAATCAGTGCCTGGGTGACGTGATTGTGTTTTATTTTATTTAGGACTAGTCTACATGCCAAGTTCTGGATCATTAGCAGTTCCACATTTATGCTTCTTCTAGGGGCCAGATGTAGGAGCCAAAATACCAGTCGGTAACGGCCGATGTCGGCCGTTACCGACCGGTATTAAGTATTTGGAATGTAGGGGCCCTATTTTACCGATTCGGTAAATTTACCGAATCAGTAAAATACCGAATCTGTATTTTTACCGATTTGGTAATTTTGAGATGTAGGTGGGATTCTTCTGAGTCCCACAGGCCTTACCGAATCGGTATTTTACCACCCAATCCAATTGGGTGGTAAAATACCGATTCCAGGTGTGCATGCACATGTGTGCATGCACACCTATGCCATGTGACAGACAGACATGCCCTAAGGGCATGTCTGTGTGCCACATGTCACACATGCCTGAATCCGGGGTGCTAGAGGGTGTCAAAGTGGCACCCCCTGCACCCTTGCAACATTCGGTATTTACCGAATCGGTAAATACCGATTCGGTAATGCCCATTGATTCCTATGGGCTCCAATGCCCATAGGAATCAATGGGCATTACCGAATCGGTATTTACCGATTCGGTAAATACCGATTCTTACAGAATCAGTAATTCAATTACCGATTCTACCTAATTCTCCCCCCTTCTATTTTACCGATTCATAAATACTGAATCTGTAAAATTCGGTATTTATGAATCGGTTAAATATACTTACCTACATCTGGCCCTAGGTCCTTAACTGCATTTAAACTACTTGATATTACAGGTAAAAATGCCATAATTGCTGGAATAAGAACCCATTTCCGATAAGTCCGAGGTACTCTTCTTCGGGTGTGACATAGAGCCAGACTGGCAGGCCTGGTGGCCAATTAATATGTTTCCCCCGTCTTGCTCGTCCCAAGTCGCCAAGAATTTGGGGGTCAAGATGGATAAGGGGCTAACATTGAAATCTCAGATACTTGGGGTGGCGGGCACCTGCTTCGGCATCCTTAGGATGTTGCGGAGGTTCCTTCCCTTGTTGTCCGAGGAGCACAGGAAACTGACAGTGCAGGCTTTGATTGGGTCCAGGTTGGATTATGCCAACATTCTCTACCTGGGCCTACCAGAGTACTTGCTGCAGCGGCTCCAAGTGGTGCAGAACGCCGCTGCGAGAGCAATCTTTGGATTAAACAGACGGGCCAGTGCATCGGGCCTGTTGAAATCCTTGCACTGGCTTCCTATCCGGAAACGGATCGCTTTCAAGGCTCTGACTCTGGCCTATAAAGCTCTCCACGTGGTAGGAGCAAAATACCTTCAAAAGAGACTGGCCTTCTATCAACCGACCAGGTCTCTGAGGTCGGAATCTCTGTTTCTGGCGGTTGTCCCGCGCGTGAAGAGAGCGCGTTTGGGAGGCCGCTCTTTTGGATTGCTGGCGCCACAGTTGTGGAACTCTTTGCCGCTTGCTCTGCGGGGAGCTACTAGCCTACTTGCTTTTAGAAAAGGCCTTAAAACCTGGTTGTTTAGCCAGTAGCCTGTTTCTCCTGTTTTTACTTGTCTGGTATTCTTCCTTTCTTTTATCGGTGTTATGTTATTGTGCTGCAGCCTTCCTTTTCCAATAAAGCGCCGGGACACTCTTTTTGAGTAGCCGTGCGCTATACAAAAGAATAAATAACATAACATAACATAACATAGGCATTCTGCAAGCAGCTAGCCTTCTTGTCTTTTGTTTGCTGCACAATACACAAGGTGAACAGGAGGATTAGTGCAGACTCAAAACTGGGGGAACCGAAAAGCAAGGTAACAGTTAGTGCTCCTGGGCAACAACTAATTCTGAAAATCCCAGCAATTGTTTAAAGTGCGTAAACTATTCACCTGAAGATAGCACTGTGCGATTATTTCGTCACAAGTAAAAAAAACTTCTCTGAAGCACCAGTACCTACTGCATGACATGTTTCACACATTCAGAAAATTGTGATTTTTGGCAGCTCTCCTTCAAAGCACTGGAAACACAATTATTAACCCACGCGAGACAAGTCATCTCCACTTGGAGCATCTGCCATTGGGCCGGTGGAAATGGCAATGGCGAGTTGATAGAACATAGAGAGGAGAGTCATCTTGTACAAGTAACGTCAGGCCTGACTAGCAGGCATTAAATTACCAAACAAGCACACCAGAGGGCTTGTTGCTTTTCAGTAGCAGGCTTGTGGCTTCTTGAAGAGGCCATGAGCCTGCTACTGAAAAGCAACAAATCAATTAGATGTCGGCATGTCAGGATATTAATAAATAGGTCTTTCACACTCCTACCTAAAGCTGCGGGTCCAGAAAAGCTCTGCTTAGTATTGTGCGTATTCTTACTCGCACACAAAACGCATCATCCTATAATAAAACACCAATTCACACAAGCAGAGCAGGCCCTACCCTAAATCAAGCTGCCTCGTCAGCACCCCTAAGCAACAAGTGGCACCTGCAAACATGACCCGTTCTTTGTTGGGTTGGGAGAGGGAGGGGTTCCAGTAGGAGAAAACTGATGCAAATTAGGCAAAATAGCACTTACTTTTGATTGTGGTAACAACAGTATTCACATGAATGCTTTACATACCCCCAGTCCACGAGAAAGTCAGAAGTCTCACGGTCCTGAAGCAGAAACAATTCTTCTACAAGACCAAGACCACAGTGGTAACGGGCCTGTGGCTGCCAATGGGCCCATGATACGTGTAGCAGCTTTTGCTAAACCTGATGTTGTAACTAACAATATTTCACAAGCCTGGACTTGAAGAACCACACACAGGAGACATACTGTTAGCTTGAGCACATTACCATGTTTCACCTTTGCAATGTCATTTACCTCGACAATTTCCACGTCTTCGTCTTTGTTTGCCATTACAGTCAGCAACATTACCTCATGTAAAGGTTAACTGAATGTAGTTTTATTTAATTGATATAATATTTTTTATATTTGGTTATGGTTAGTATTAAGGTCTTCCCAAGGAATAGGGTTAGGGTAATGGCTGCTTATTTGTTTTTAAATGTCATTGGATTTAACTTAATTAATATATTAAAATTTTTAAATTGACTAGGATTAGGCCCATCATTAGCCTTATGGTAAGTGTTCATTTCTTTAATTTAATTGTGACAATTAGGTATGCAATATTGGTTAAGTTCAACATACTTATTTCTAGATGTTACATGTTAGTATACTTACATGTACTTAATATGAATATGATAGAATGCTTAATATTGGTCAGGGTTAGAGTGAAGGTTAATGACCCGTGGATGTAAATATTATAATGAGGTCATATTTTATAGTTTTATATAGCGCAAACTTGAACCGAATGGGGTATCAGAGTGCTTTACATAGCACCAGTTGCATTACATAAGGGCACATTTATTTTTGTTGGGCACAGGGAGATTAAGTGATTTGCCCAGAATCACAGGATGTTCAGCGTCCTTGCCGAGACTCTAACCCAGTTCCCCAGATTCGAGGTCGACCGCCCTAGCATTAGGCCAACTCCTCTCCTGACTTATGCACACCTTTGAGTAAACATATACACTCCTGTGGAAGAAGGCTTCAGAACTTTCGACTTCTACCATGACTGAAATCACAAGTAATATTTACAAAAGCAATAAAAGTCGATTTAGTTAGTGGTGTGCCTTGTGCAAGAAAGCTTAACTGTGCACTCACCCAGTATGCTTTCAAACGCTCGTCAACATCAAGGTTGTCACTGTATGTGACCTTTTTCCAACAAAATACCAAGCCTCAAAGGTTAAAAACGCATTTATCTCACATCAACTACGTGCAAAGAAAAAGTAATGTATGTTGTACGACTCCAACACTTAACAGCAGCTAAGTGGCCCCATTTCAAGTATGACGCCTTAAGCAAGTACAGGCTGTTGTTAAGTCAATAATAAGTAGCATTCGGGGATTTGTCTTAACTTTGGACGTTTGTAAATCTCCTGAAAAGTGCTGGTGGTAAAACGACTAGGAGTGAAACACTGCCTGTGATAAATAGGCAGGATTTTGTCTTTGTCTTGACATTTATGTGGGAAAATCTGGTGTTGTATGGAAGTTTGCACTGAAAGAGCTTTGGCTATGTTTTGTAGCGGATAACGCAGTCACAAATCAAGGACCATGTGCTTAGCGTGTATGTAAAACTCTGAGAAAATGACGGGTGTAAAAAAAGAACAAACGGAAAAGCGTTTTCAATCTGTTATATTAACTCAAAGTGTTTCGGTAATAATATTGTTGTTGTTCCAAATTGAGAAGTGAGCCATGAATGATGAGGTATTTTACTACAATCTTATCTAATAAATATTTTAGCGCCCCGCCAGGGATAATTAGCACTATATGTAGTAAATACTCACAGCCCAGTCGGGGATCTCGAAGCGGTGGTGGTCGGTCTCGAACTTGGTGAGACTCAGACTGCTGCTGTTCTTAATCAGCTGGACTGTCTGCTGCCTGCAAATCGCCTTTCTCTGCAGAGAATCCACTAAAGAGAGGCCATGGCGGTGGTGCTCGTAACTATTGTATTTTACTGTACAGAGCGGGGGCTGGCCGAAAAAGATGCCCAGGGCCGTCATTGGTAGCGCTTTCGATCGCTACAAGATTGAAGGCCCTGGGATCCACATACACTGTAGGCTGAGCCCTGCACCGCCACTAAGCTAGGTGGTGCAGTATTTGCAAGCATGTGCGCTTGCACTTTCCAACATGTGTGCAGTGCCAGCTGCTCAATTATAGCCTCACGTCAGGGGTGACGGGTGACCGGCGTGTACATCACTGTCCCTTTCAGTCCCGACTGACTCCCTAACAAAATCCTGTGCAGCCGGCGCCCACAACTTAGTGCCGCCTGGGGCGGACCGCCCACCTTGCCCACCCCTAGCTACGCCAGTGCCTTGAGCTTACTTCTCCTTCCGGGGGAAGCGATTGACGTCCCTGAGGTCCAAGATAGGACGCAGGCCCTTGTCCTTCTTGGGCACCAGAAAGTAGTGGGAGTAACAACCACGTCCTACTTCTGGCACAGGAACGCGCTCAATGGCCCCCTTGGCCAAGACTTCCTGTTGAAGAAGTGCCAAGTGATCCCCGACATGCGGTGGTACTGGGGTGGCATGGCTGGATGGGTAGTCTCCAAGGGGAGGGAGTAGCCCCTTCAGACTATTTGTAAAGCCCACCTGTCCGAAGTTATGGTGCACCAGTGGGGGAGGTGATGGGGAATCCTGCCGCCCACTGGCATTTGATGGGTCTGAAAAACCGTACGAGTAAGGTTTGGACGCATTGGTGGCTGGGGTGGAGGTGGACTGACCCGCCCGCTGGCCCCCTGACCCGGCTCGGCAGGTCCCACGTCCATGGCTACGCTGAGACTGTTGCTGCGCAGGCCTGTGACTCTGAACCTAACGTGTCGGGGCATCCCTTCCATGGATACGAAAGGAGCAAGAAGCAGAAGGCGGAGGAGGGCGTGTGGTGGAACAGCCCAAGGACTTGGTGGTAGCTCACAAGTCCTGCAAGCGCTCCAACGCACTAGCTGCTTTGTCACCGAACAGGCAATAGCCATCAAAGGACAAGTCCATCAAACTGTTCTGGATATCCCCCGAAAAACCAGTAGTCCTCAGCCAGGTGTGGTGACGGAGCGCCACCGTCATGGAAATCGCCCTGCCCAGCGAGTCGCCGGTGTCAAGGCCACAGCGAATAGTGAACTTGACTGCATCCCTTCCTTCAGCAATAGCTTGAGAGAGCACTGTCCGAGCCTCCTTCGGACAATGCAGCAGCACGCGCGCCACCGTATTCCACACAGAGTGGGAATAACGTCCCAAGAGGCATGAAGTGTTCACAGACCGCAGCCCTGAACTGGCGGAAGAATTCTTTTTACCGAGATGCTCCAGTTTCTTAGATTCCCTGTCTGGTGGTGGGGTAGGGAATTCGCTTGGGGACGCAGAGGCTAGAACAACCAAGCTCTCAGGGGTGGGGTGTTGGTAAAAGAAAAGGGGGTCGCCAGGGGCCGGGCGATGGCTTCAGGCCACGTTCCTATCCACAGCAGCCCCTGTGTTGGGACAGAACCAGGTGCCCAAAAGAACATCCGAAAGTGTATTGTTAAAAGGCAGCAGAGGCTCCGAAGAGGTAGCTGCTGGATGAAGCACTTCTGTCAGGAGGTTAGTCCTGATGGCCACTGTATGGGAGCTCGAGGTGAAGGGCCTTGGCTGCCCTACGCAACACCACTGCGTAACTTGCACCCTCCTCCGTAGACAGGGTAGGAGGAGACAGCATGCCAAGGTCAGAAGAGGCATCAAGACCACTGGCATCCCCCAACTCCTCTGCCCAGTTCGGGACAAACTCACATTGTGCTGTGAGAGGGTCCTCAGACCCCACCCAGTTCTCTCCTTCCTCCGAAGGCTGATAAAGAGGCTGAAAATAAGGAGGACGGACATAGGGATTGAAATCCCCCATCGGTGTCGGAATCGGCATCGAGTGATCCCAGTCTGGCGTCGTATCCCCATCGGGGCTGAATCCAGGGGCGACGTTGTGGGGTGAGTCGGGCAGCGTCGTCGGAGGTGGTGCTGGATGGGTCAACATCGGTGGTGGTGTCACAAGGTAAACGGGCGCCGACTGTGATCTAGGCCCGGACCCATGGGGGTCCTGCGGCGTCAGGGCCAAAGCTGACAGCAATGCCGGAGCCGCCGGCAGTAAACGGCTAGGACCACCAGTCAGGCCGGTGGGGCCCAATGGCCCAAAGAGGCACGCCATGGCTGACAGAAATTCCTGCAGCTGAGCCGGAGTCGCCGTCGGACCCGGGAAGGGCGGGTAGGCCGGTGGCGACTGTGTCTGCTCCGTTGAAGCAACAAGGGAGGCACCACCTGCACCCTCAGCCACGTCACGCGACGGGAAGATGGAGAGCGATGGCGCTTCTTCGACTTCTTGGAATGCTTCGTCTTACCTGACCCCGAGTGCAAAGACTTCGATCCCGATGAATGGTGGTGGCGCTCCGCGACCGGTCCCTCGACCTCCCATGGGACAAGGACCTTGAGCGGTGCGGAGCAGACTGCCGGACTTCGAGCAACTTTCTGGACCACTCCTGCAAAGTCTTCAGCGCCATGGCCCCTAAGTCAGAGCATGACTTGGGGTCGTAGTCTCGCCCCAGGCAGTAAAGACACACACAGTGCGGGTCCGTCACCAACATCATTCAAGGATAATCCCTGCAGGACTTGAACCCGGGCATCCCTGCTGCACTAGGAGTCTAGCAACTCAAAAAATAGAGACAACAAGCCTAAAAAAAACTCAGTGAAAAAGTGACTGGGGGTACCGCCCTCTCCGGATCTGCGCTTGCTGGCGCGGAAAAATAAAGAACTGACATCAGCGCGTGAGGGTGGCGTCTAAGTAGCAGCCGCGACGTCATCTCGGCAACCACGACACCAACGACAGACGCGGAGCCGCACAGTGCCACCTTCCGACATGCAGGGGTACTGCTGACGAAAACTTTCCGGGCCCAGTGTGACACCTGGGGGTAATTCTAAGGTAAGGAATCTATCACTAACATGTTTCTTTCAGATAAGCAGACATTTTAAGCAGCCCAGTGCGAGGAGCTAGCCCGCTCATGCTTGATAATTGCATTCTGGTACGTTACATTGTGCACATAAAATGCAAGGAAACAAATGTGGCATGTGAAGGAAAACTAGCATTGGGCGAGGTTCTCGTACTTGAATTAGGACTGCTTCAGACCTGGTCTCCAGATGAAACAATCTCTCCCGACATCTTGTTGAGTTTCCTAAACCCATTCTGTCCCTCAGAGCTCACCCTTATTACCACTCTGGTCCTAGGTCCAACTCCTCTCATCACTGCCTTTTCCCCTTGTTGTAAAGTAGGATCGGCTTCTTATTCTTACCTCCACTGTTTGCTTGATGTTAAACTGTTTTTTACTAGTCTGACCGGGATCCTGCTAATCAGGACCCCATTCGTTCTGCTGTCTCCCTAAAATATAATGACATATACTTAGGTACACTCCAGATTGTATACTAGGGTACCCTTAAAAGTCCCTAGTATATCGTACATAGGTATCCCAGAGGCTGAAACATGTATTATGCCACCCATGAGAGGCCATGCAAAATGGAACTACAGGTCTGCCGTTGCAGCATGTGTAATCTGGTGCTTGTACCACTTACGTTAGGAATAGGTTCACTAAATCTATAGATCACTACACATAAAACGTATAAGTCATCCCTATATCAAGGCTTAACAATCCTGAAGGCAGGGTTCTGGGTTTTACATGAGAGGGTGCCCCTGCATGAGCAGAGCCTCTCTGAAGCCTTTGGAGACCATTCTCCCGGGTTGTTTGTGACTCAGCCTGACATATAGGTAGAGGTGCATTATAACCTTGCGGTAAATGCTATCTCGAAAACGGCTGAAACAAAACATGTTGTATTTGGTATCAAACACCTTGGAATCGTACCTCCACACTGGTAACCAACCAGAGACACATTTCTGCCCTCCTGCTGCTGAGCCAAGCACGAGCAGGGGAAGGCAGCACAATAGGCATCCTGTCACAGGGAGGTCTGACCACCTCCCAGACAGGATTTATTGTATTGGGGGCTGGGTGGGTGCACTTCCAAAGTGCCTGAAAGTCTGCACGAAGGGCTCATTTGGTGGTCCTGTGCATAGGCCAGCGCAAACCAGTTCTGGGAGCGGTTGGCTCCTGCTCTGGCGTGAAACTGGACAAAGGACATGGGTGTAACCACTGTCCTGAATCTGTCCAACCCTCTCCCATGGGTACAAAAGGGCTTACCTGGCTGTCGGACCCTAGATTTGACGTGGACAAGAATCTGAACAAGAAACCACTGACCTTCAACCACCTTGACACTCTAGACTTCGCTGGACTTCGACTGGGCCCGACTTCGTCTCCCTCTCCGTCCAAAGCATCATCTGTGCCCGTGCACCATACAGGCTCTGTGCAGGATCTGTGGAGCATCAAGGGCAACTGAAGTATCTCCCTTGGGTTGAAAGAGTCACTATTTTCATTTGCAGGCACCATAACGCAACTGACTGGTCTCCTGATCCTGAGCTCCTGTGGACTCCAAAATCTCCAGCAACACAGGAGGTGGGTTCCAATGTTGCTTGAGGTCGAGCTGCCCTCTCACCAAGTTTCAGGCAAGTATACCTCGTGGGGACCGCATAACCCAAACCTCTGTGCACCGTGTACATTTGCAATTGCAAATGCTTGTTGGTGTTCCACAACGTCATGCATTGGGCTATCGATAGCCCAACCTCTGCACACATTCCCTACAAAGGACTTCGGCCTCCTCGCACTCTGTGTCCTGCAAGTAGCTGCTTGGTGAAACTGCTAGAGTTCCCGTCGCGACTCCTGTGTCTTCGGCCTGCAGGTCATTTTGAGGGACAATCCTGATTTTCTTGGACTTCTATGCTTGCTCCAGGCCTACCCTGACTCCCCTTGCTGTGGTGAGTCCTCTGGACCTTGCTGCGCCAGATGGTAACTTTCTTTGACCTTCTTCCTGGGTTGCCGTTGCCAAGGCTTGTTGGTGCTGCTGCCGGACACTGCCCCCTCAGCCCTCGAAACCTTCGTGGGACAGCTCGCATCTGGCTTATGGTCGTCTTTGACATCTCCTGGTCCTCGTGGCTGCAGAGTCAAGGTCTCCTTATTTGCAACTGAAGCACCAACATCGGTGGTTATTCGTCTACCGAGCCCCTGGTCATTCCTGAGTGACCCAGACTCTGTCCCCTCTGCTTTCAGGTTCCTTTCATCAAGAATCCACCTATGGATTCCACCAGACAGCAGTGTCATTGAGAACGACAGTGGTTTTTGACACCACTTCAGCCCTATGCACCGGCTTCCCTGGGATAGGTAACTCTGGTTCTTAGGTATCCACGGGTGGGGTGGCTCTCCAACCTTCTATGTTCCAAAGGGTTTCCTCATAACCCACTGGGAAGGGTCCTTAAACTTTAAACTGCAATCGCGACTCTCCCATTGAATTGTACGTAGCACGTGGTTGTGTTCTCACACTGTACCCATCCTCCGTGGGGTCCCTTCTTACTCACCTTGGGTGATTCCTTGGGGTCCCAGCGATTCTACAAACTCTAGACATTGTCTTGACTCGAGTCATAGTTCTTATACCGCTATTTTAGTATATGGTTTGGTCTCCCCTTGGAGCCCACTAAGTATTAGTGCTACTTACGTTTGTTTCTGTGCTACAGTATTGTGTGCTTTGTGTTCACCAATGTATAGCAGGCTCTGTGGGGTATTTATTGTGTTATGATAATAAACATATATTCTTATAACTACTGTGTGGTTCTCCTTTCATTTATGTATCGTTATCAAAAGAGAGGGAGAGGACTAGAAAGCTAGTCCGTATCCCCTGGGTTTATATGTAGAATCAATAAGGACTAGCCTATTTGTGAATTAACAGACTCAAAAACTGTATGACAGAATGCAAACCCTTATGTTTGTTCATGAAGCCCTCACCCACCAACCTGGTTGGTGGCATGCTTCATCATCGGGCCAACCCAGTAACACTGAGTGTGTCCCGGGTGTGCTTCGACGCCTGGATACAGTGGAGCAGGTATGTTAGTGAGAGTGAAGTGCTGTGAAGTGAAGGTGAAAGTTTAAAAGCTATACAGGGATCCCAGTACCTGAGGGTAAATTATACTTTAATAACTGGGTCACTGTTAGCATTAAAAAAAGGCTGCTGGATGTATTAGGAGTATATATTAGGGTCTCCTGCATCCAAGTGTGGTCTACATGTTTCAGTAACCAAGTAATGTACACAGTTCCCCAAATGATAGTGTAGCTGAGTAGTCTCTCTCTCTCTCTGAATAAATGTGTGATAAAATAATCAGGGAACCAAAGGGATCCCTTGTCGGAACTTAGGATGCCTCACACAACTAATTAGCTGGATGATTATTTCCATCCCGCAAAATGGTTGTCTTGCCTCATCATCGGCTTCCTGCTCCAACGTCAAGTCGGCGCTGCAATGCCTGACGGGTAGCACTAGGTGCTACACTTTTGTGGAGTTCTTTTGTTCCTTGCCGTTTGTTGAGTGCGTATGAGGGGCCTAAGGAGGTGAAGTGATGAGCGTGAACAAGTGCGTTAAAAAAAGGTTAGTTTAGTCCACTAAGACACTTTATTCATGTGGCTAACTGCCTTGTTAAAATGGTGAAGGGAGGGGTACCGGGACTCAAAGTCAATATAGTTTGGTCTCGTTCAACCCTCACCTGTGGTCAACATGTTTCATGCCATATGGGCAATTCTTCAGGACCTAAATTGTGCTCATAAACTTATAGAATGCCCAGCGTGGGCTGCAGTGTATGTAATATACCACCTGAAGGGGCAGGAACCAAGATAGGCAGGGGTTCCTGCGTGGAAATCAGCCCTAGAGGGAAATAAACAAACAGCTTTTATCTATAGAGTAGTACATGCCGAAAGTTGCATGTCAACACCGTGTGCATATTATGACCCTTGAGCCAAGCGCGAGTTATCGCCCAGCGGGGTCGAGTGATATAAACGTGAGAGAGAGACTAATTGCATTATTCTAAAACCAAGTGTATCAACATCTCGTGGCTAACCAAGAGAAACCGAAAGTCTACATATTATTCATATGGCTGGTTCAATTGGTTTATTGTGCCAAGATGAGGGGCCACATCCTCCGAAAAAAGGGAAGAGAGAGGGTGGTGCGGGATCCCAAGTGTGGCATATTGAAGAATAGGATCTTACCCTAAACCCTGGAAAAGGTCCCCACAGACTGTTCTTGTGGGACCTGTGCTTCTAGGTAAGTACCTGTAGAGTGGAGAGAGGAAATAAACAAACAAAGGGGCGGGGTAAACATCACCCAGAAACGGAGCTAAGGGCGGTATAAAACCGTCCAACATCCCGCCGGGGTCTCGCCCCACCAACGCGTCGGTGTCCGGTGGACATACCCATCGAGTCAAGGGGCGGCGCCGGTAAGGACGCCGCGGGTACCGACCTAGACAGTATGCCCAACTACCATAGACCATCGCGTGAGACTACGGTGTATCTCATCCACGTTGGATCCTTCGGGTATGTGCGATTGGCAACCCCGGGGTGGGATTGGCTAGGTGTCCCACTGACTAAAATCTCAGGGTGGCCCAGTGGTGGCATCTGACATAGAGGCACCGCGTACGTCGATCCCGAGCCACTCCCCCGGATGAGGGCAGTCTCCAGGCACCCCTGGATGGTGGTAGTTCGAGACCCAGACGGGGTCGCTAGAGGGTCCAAGAGCCGGGAAACAAGTTTGACTATCCTACCGCATTGACTTACCCAGTAAGCGCGAGGCCCATGCATCTAGGCACCTACCCCCACACTTCGGCGTGGTGAATCACACAGAACAGCCGGCAGCGTGCAGGGGATCCTGCCGCTGTTAAAAACGGAACCTCGATCACGTATTGTGGGGGCGTGTTCCAGAGGACGTCACTGGCGCTGTAGCCAACCGGGTCCCGTTAAGCGTGTAGGATAGGCAAACGTGGTGTTGTCTGTGGTGACATAGCGCCAAACAAAGCGCCATGTTGGAAAGGGTTTGGTCCTTGTGGTACTCTATGAGGAATGGTCATGAAGTCCGCCCCCAGCCCCTCTGCTGAGCTCCTAAAGTCGGACAGGGCTCGATCCACCCCACAATAATAAGTATCATCAAGAGAGGACCCTTGAGTGCGACCGTGTCTTGATTGGAATGGATGGAGGGAGAGGGGGTGTGTTTGGAAGGACACGGGGGAAGTTAGTTGAGACGAGAGGGGAGATTGGTTGTGTGCCCCAGGCTGTGTTAGTGGGCGCCAATACTTCTCGAAAACCTGATGGGTGAGTACTAGGCAAGGGAGACAGTCAGACTATGTGCAAGAGTGCGTTACAGACGCGCCATGTTGGAAAAGGGATAAGTAACCCAGAATATCATAGACGGTAGACCTCATCCTGTCTCATCGGCTCCAAGGGTTGTGATATCTTAAGCACTGACTTCAAAATTAGACAGTAATAACTGGGATTATTAGGGTTGTCTGGCTAACGTATTCCAGGGAACAGAGTCATTCAATCCATGGGTGTCTAGTTGTAGACGATGCACCCATCTCTGTTCGATTCTGTGTAGTGCTTGCTGACTAATCGAGGGGTGACATTCCAAGACGACCCAGTGTATGCTTTCTGGTGTGTGGCCGTGTTGTTTACAATGCTCATACAGGCGTGTATATGTCTTCGTGCAACGGATATTGCTGTTGTGTTCCATAATGCGCACTTTGACAGTGCGCATCGTCATTCCAATATACTTCAAGCCACAGGGGCAGGTCAACATATAAATCCATTTACTGCTGTTGCAGTTTGTGTGCTTATTTAGGTGCCATTCGAAAGTGTCCGACAGTGTGACGACTTTTGCTTGTGTTGACTGTGGACAAACAGCGCAATTACCACACCGGAAATGTCCTACAACTGGGGGTAAGCCCCAGAGAGTGTTCTGAGGGAGGGTGGTAGTCTTCTTTGGTCGAGTTTGGATAAGTGTATCCTTAAGATTTGTTGTTCTTTTGAATGCAAAGCGTGGACGGGGGATATCTAGGCCAGCTGAGTTAAGAATCCTCCAATGGGTGTTCACTGTTTTTTTTGATAAATGTAGAGTTCTTTGTGTAGGAGGTTACACAGGTAATGACATCATCAGTACCCTTCGTGTGTGTTTCCAGTAGAGATTCTCTGTTGTTATTAAGTGCTCTTTTGACTGATTTTTTGAGGAGTCTTGTGGGTAACCCCTATCTTGGAGTTTATGTTGAAGGGTGGTTGCCTCCCGTCTGTAGTCCGTTGTCGAGGTACAATTTCTGCGGATCCTCAGAAATTGACAGAACGGCAGATTTTCCTTCAGGGCCCTGGTGTGATGGCTGTTGTAGAACAGGAGGCTGTTTCTGTCAGTCTCTTTTCTGTAGAGAGTGGTGGTAATCTCTGTGGGTCCCAACATGATTGTAAGATCCAGGAAGGGCAACGAGTGTTCGGATATAGTACCCGTAAATTTTAGGAATGGATTCTGGAGGTTAATCCATGTACAGAAGGCTTCACAACTTGTCCGGTCAACCTTCCAAAAGATCAAAATATCGTCGATATAGCGTCGCCATAGGGTGAGATTTTCGAGAAACGGGTTATTGTCGGGTGAGTAGATGAAGTATTGCTCGAAAGTGGCCATGTATATGCATGCCAGGCTCGGTGCAAAGGTTGATCCCATTGACGTTCCACGGATCTGGTGGTATAGCTGTGATTCATATTTGAAGAAGTTCTCCGTTAAGGCTATGTGGGCCAGAGCCATGATAAACAAGATTGGAGTGGGGGATGACCATTCTTCCGACCCCAAAGCGGATTCGACTGCCTCAAGGGTTGCCTGTTGGGGGATGTTCGTATATAGGGCATCCACATCCAACGTCAGTAAAAGGTCGACATCCTCCCTCCCATCCACGTCGTTGATCAGGCGTAGGACATCTCGTGTGTCCTGGAGGTAGGATGGAATTGTCTTAACTACAGGTTGTAGAAAAACATCACAAAATTGAGAAAGTGGTTCCAGTAACGATCCTATTCCGGAGACGATAGGCCTCCCAGGCACAGGGGTGACCCCCCTTATGGATTTTCGGTAGTGTATAGAAATAGGGTGTTATTGGTTCGGTTGTGATTAGAAAATCAGCTTCCTTCTTGGTTATCCATTCATTTGTCTCGCCCTCGATCACCAGACTCATGATGGTAGTAGTCAAGCGTTTGGTGGGGTCCGCGGTGAGAGGTCTGTAGTGGGTATTGTTGGACAGCTGTCGTCTGCATTCAAGATCATAATCGTCGTAGTCTTGGATAACCGTCGCTCCCCCTTTATCCGCTTGTTTGATGACGATGGTATTGTCATTTCCCAATGCGATAGAGGCTTGTCTTTCCAAATTTGTCAGATTATGGAATTGGTTGATATGTGGTTTGTTCGTAAGGCTTGCAAGGAGTGCTCGCTCAAATGTCAGGACCTCTGGGGGGACCATACCATCAGTTGGAGTAAAGGTGGAAGGTTTCCTTAATCCAGTATCTTGGCTCCTTGGCTCTGGTTTGTCATCAAAGAAGGCACGAAGGCGTATCTTTCTAAACAGTTGTCTGATTTCGATCATTTCCTGAAAGCTGCCTGGGGTGGGTGTAGGGACGAACCCCAGTCCTTTTTCCAAAAGGCTGCTCTCAGAAGGGGTCAATACTTTTTTTGAGAGATTGACAATTAGACTCTTCTCCCCCTGGTGGTGCTCCTGGTCTCCACCATGTTCGGCGGTGTGGGCTGGTCTTGCCATTGGACCCCTTTCTGTCCGCCTCGCTTTCGCCCTCTTCCTCTGCCCCAACCTCTGCCTTGAAAAGGTGGCGGGTTTAAAGGGTAAAATTGCGGCGGGCCCTGTGGAAAAAAGGGGTACTGCCATGGTGGTGTCATATGTGGAGGCCCATGAAACATTGGTCCTTGTTGGTAGCCCTGTTGCCAATTGGGGCGTTGTGGGAACCGGTTGTTCTTTGGGGTATAGCCCCCACTGGAGTCACTGCTTGTGGATCCTCGCCTATTGTTGTTATCTGAACTGTCATCTGAGGAGGAGTTGGTCTTTTTACCTTTGAAACCATCCTTTAGGTATGGGTATACCTTCTCCTTTTCAAACTTTGAAATATCTTTTTGAAGTTTAGCGGTTTTTTGTTTCAGGAGGTATTCATGATGGTCCGCCATCTCCTGATTAATATCAGCTAGTTTGGTGGTGAAGGCGGCTTTATTGTTTTTATTGACTGCGCTCCTCATCGTCTCCTCTATAGCTGAAATTTTTTCTAATAAGGCATCAGACAGTCGTTTAGCTGTTTGTGTTATTAAAAAGAGTAAGTCCTTGGTACATTTCCATGACACCTGACACCAGTCAACCTTAAATTGTTTGTCTTCTAAGAAGAGCCTGGGCATGATATTGACCACTAGTCCCTGAGGGGCTATATTGCTTCTAAGGTATTCTGTCGTCATTATCCCATGTATGGTGATCCTTATAAGTTCTTTTTTCATCTCAGTCAGAATGACCCAGTCGTCATTGGTGGTACCTGAAGCAGAGGCAATCGGGTTATTGAGCAGGCTGGGTGCTGCTCTTAGGGCTTCAGCGATAGCATCCTCATCAAAGCTGAGACCCGGTACGTCTTCCATATTCGGTGAAGAGTGGCCGGGATTATGGATGTAAGTTAACGGAGAGAGTTCAAGCCACAATTATGGTCTACTCAAGGTTAACGAGCTAGTGGTGGGCCAAAGCAGTGAAAGTGTCACTGTTGGTAACCTCAAAGTCCCGTGGGTGGCAGCCCACGCTAATCAAGTGAACAACAAAGAGGGACCTAAAAAGGACAATATTTAAAGGGGTCCAGTGTACCTGTCCTAAGAACCTGTAACCAAGTAATGTACAAAGTTCCCCAAATGATAGTGTAGCTGAGTAGTCTCTCTCTCTCTGAATAAATGTGTGATAAAATAATCAGGGAACCAAAGGGATCCCTTGTCGGAACTTAGGATGCCTCACACAACTAATTAGCTGGATGATTATTTCCATCCTGCAAGATGGTTGTCTTGCCTCATCATCGGCTTCCTGCTCGAACCTCAAGCCGGCGCTGCAATGCCTGACGGGTAGCACTAGGTGCTACACTTTTGTGGAGTTCTTTTGTTCCTAGCAGTTTGTTGAGTGTGTATGAGGGGCCTAAGGAGGTGAAGTAGTGAGCGTGAACAAGTGCGTTAAAAAGGTTAGTTTAGTCCACGAAGACACTTTATTCATGTGGCTAACTGCCTTGTTAAAATGGTGAAGGGAGGGGTACCGGGACTCAAAGTCAATTTAGTTTGGTCTTGTTCAACCCTCACCTGTGGTCAACATGTTTCATGCCATATGGGCAATTCTTCAGGACCTAAATTGTGCTCATAAACTTATAGAATGCCCAGCGTGGGCTGCAGTGTATGTAATATACCACCTGAAGGGTCAGGAACCCAGCCAGGCAGGGGTTCATGCGTGGAAATCAGCCCTAGAGGGAAATAAACAAACAGCTATTATCTATAGAGTAGTACATGCCAAAAGTTGCATGTCAACACCGTGTGCATATTATGACCCTTGAGCCAAGCGTGAGTTATCGCCCAGCGGGGTCAAGTGATATAAACGTGAGAGAGAGACTAATTGCATTATTCTAAAACCAAGTGTATCAACATCTCGTGGCTAACCAAGAGAAACCGAAAGTCTACATATTATTCGTATGGCTGGTTCAATTGGTTTATTGTGCCAAGATGAGGGGCCACATCCTCCGAAAAAAGGGAAGAGAGAGGGTGGCGCGGGATCCCAAGTGTGGAATATTGAAGAATAGGATCTTACCCTAAAACCCTGGAAAAGGTCCCCACAGACTGTTCTTGTGGGACCTGTGCTTCTAGGTAAGTACCTGTAGAGTGGAGAGAGGAAATAAACAAACAAAGGGGCAGGGTAAACATCACCCAGAAACGGAGCTAAGGGCGGTATAAAACCGTCCAACACCCCGCCGGGGGTTTCGCCCCACCAACCCGTCGGTGTCCGGTGGACATACCCATCGAGTCAAGGGGCGGCGCCGGTAAGGACGCCGCGGGTACCGACCTAGACAGTATGCCCAACTACCATAGACCATAGCGTGAGACTACGGTGTATCTCATCCACGTTGGATCCTTCGGGTATGTGCGATTGGCAACCCCGGGGTGGGATTGGCTAGGTGTCCCACTGACTAAAATCTCAGGGTGGCCCAGTGGTGGCATCTGACATAGAGGCACCGCGAACGTCGATCCCGAGCCGCTCCCCGGATGAGGGCAGTCTCCAGGCACCCCTGGATGGTGGTAGTTCGAGACCCAGACGGGGTCGCTAGAGGGTCCGAGAGCCGGGAAACAAGTTTGACTATCCTACCGCATTGACTTACCCAGTAAGCGCGAGGCCCTTGCATCTAGGCACCTACCCCCATACTTCGGCGTGGTGAATCACGCAGAACAGCCGGCAGCGTGCAGGGGATCCTGCCGCTGTTAAAAACGGAACCTCGATCACGTATTGTGGGGGCGTGTTCCAGAGGACGTCACTGGCGCTGTAGCCAACCGGGTCCCGTTAAGCGTGTAGGATAGGCAAGCATGGTGTTGTGTGTGGTGACATAGGGCCAAACAAAGCACCATGTTGGAAAGGGTTTGGTCCTTGTGGTACTCTATGAGGAATGGTCATGAAGTCCGCCCACAGCCCCTCTGCTGAGCTCCTAAAGTTGGACAGGGCTCGATCCACCCCACAATAATAAGTATCATCAAGAGGGGACCCTTGAGTGCGACCGTGTCTTGATTGGGATGGATGGAGGGAGAGGGGGTGTGTTTGGAAGGACACGGGGGAAGTTAGTTGAGACGAGAGGGGAGATTGGTTGTGTTCCCCAGGCAGTGTTAGTGGGCGCCAATACTTCTCGAAAACCTGATGGGTGAGTACTAGGCAAGGGAGACAGTCAGACTATGTGCAAGAGTGCGTTACAGACGCGCCATGTTGGAAAAGGGAGAAGTAACCCAGAATATCATAGACGGTAGACCTCATCCTGTCTCATCGGCTCCAAGGGTTGTGATATCTTAAGCACTAACCTCAAAATTAGACAGCAATAACTGGGATTTTTAGGGTTGTCTGGCTAACGTATTCCAGGGAACAGAGTCTACATGTTTCAGCCAGGCCTTTGTGATTAAAACTGGCTTTCTTCAGGACCAAATAAGTGGTGGTACGATTATCTTATTTTAAGTGAGTGTGTGATTGGAAAATGTGAAGCACTCGCTAAGGTGCTCTATGTGTGCGAGGGGGATCCCCTCTTAAACATCACTGGACATGCAACATGTATGACAATACAAACATACAGAAGAGAGTCTTAGAATGGCAGTACATATTCACACAACAGACTTATTGCAGATTTCTATTGTGCAGTGTAGACGATAAAAAAGCGGCAAATAGTGTAGCCATATTGGTGGTATGACCAGAGTGAATGTTATCGTATAAACAAAGTTTTGTGGAGGGCTAGGCATCGTCAGTACAACAACCCAAGCAAGGAGTGGTAGGTGCATAAAGAGAATGTTATCCCTACGTTGACGAATTGCCATAAATGCCTCAAGGAGTAGTCCTGCTAGTGCCCTAGAAAGATAAAGGGTCCTCGGGAGGTTAGTGACCTGCAAAGGAAGTGCTTACCCGGGCCGTTGCTGAAGTGCTAGTTTACTCACGATACTTTCGGTAGGCATCTGCGGGGAACCTCTTGCTGTCTCTGGGACCTCCGTAAAAAAACCCTACCTACATCAAGGATACCAAACAGCTTCTGAACATCATTGCAGAAACCAGCTTTGATCAAACCACCCAACTACTGGTGGGACTGGACATAGAAAGCCTCTACACCAGTCTCCCACAAGACGCCACTCTGCAGGTACTACATGATGTGCTCATGGAAACGCCATGAACGTACCACACACCACGCCAGTTCATCTTTGACTGCGCAGCCCTTGCACTCAAGGAGAACTATTTCGAGTATGAAGGCACATATTGCTTGCAAACCAACAGAACTTCAATAGACAGCGTCTTTGCCCCAAGCGTGGCCGGACTGAACGGCCACCAATTCGAACCCAATACATTAAGGTTGCATTCTGGTAAAACAAACTGCTTTACATTCCTTCAAGACTAAGCCTGAAGGCTGCTCTCCACAGCTACCACTTGTATAGATTTCTAAGGTTATCTTTGACCTCTTAAATCATCATCATAAGGGTGCCCACTTTAATTAGTAGACAGCATATACCAGGCCAACTTCTCACACCTCTCATACATTCCACTCTCCATCTATACCTCTCGTTCAACCTCTCTTTGTATCCCAATTCTACTGTCACTTCTCCCCCGTGCTCGCTTCCACAACGCCTCATCCTCTGTCCTTCTCTAGCATCTTTTGAACACTAGATCATAGAGGGCTGATTCTCACAACATAATTGACATTTAATACTCTTATTGTTTTTGCATACCTGTGAGCCTTTGCTTTCAAGATCCTCTGGGTGGACACCAAATGTGCCTATCTCAATACAAGCCCTCCCTATCGTTCCAGATTGTTCTCAGGGGCCAAAACTTGATTTCCCTCATTAGAGACATCATCTCTGCTTAGTGCTCCCTGATCTGAGCTACTGCGTCAGGTACGGTTAGAATACATTGGTTTACTAACATGGGCCCACAAATAAATGCCTTTTGTGCTGGGTTGAGGCCTGGTCAATTATAATATATCATTATTGTTCCTTTTGGGTTTGAAGCCAAAAGACCCTCTGGCCCAAACTTGTAAGAGACATTTTTGAGTTAACCGACATTGTGAGAAACATCCAACTCATAATTATATGTACTGGTAAACTGTAAGGCACTGGAAAAGTGGCAAAACAACTTCAGAGTGCAATAAAAATGCAGGAGAGGGGGCAAGGGAAAAGAAGATTCTCCATACATGCCAACATTCTGTGATCAAAGAAGTTGGATTTTCAGGTTTCAAATCACCAATAGGGATGAGATCATCACGAAAGACATTATATGATCTTTGGCCATTAATGAGATCACAAGTAATAGGCGTGAAACGTGCTAGACAGGGGTGTGTCATTTTCTAGACGCTAGGAGTATGGAGCTGATCATTGGCGTACATGGAAAGCGTGTCAGCGGTAGCACAATTTCAAATGTAGTCATCAATGGTGTCTGTGGCCCCAAACTAGCAAGGTTCTCACAGATCAAATATTGACTATGTACTAAATGAAGCAAAAGTATGGTAATACAGTGCTAAATACATAAAAAAGCTCTTTTGTGCCAATATGTTTAAATGACAAAACAAGGAACTTAAAAGTAACACCAGGGATTAGATAAGTGGAACCTTTAAAAGAGTAACACCTTCCAGGACTGTGTAGAGCAAGCAACCATGAACAGAGAGGATAACAGTGTGGTGTCAGCCTTAGCAGGAGTGCTGTGGCAGGAGCCCCCCCCCCCCCCCCCCCCCCCCCCCCCCCCCCCCCCAGCCCAATTCATCAGCCGGACACGTGGACAGATTAGTTCGGAGGCCTTGCTCCAAACACCAGACCAGAAAGAGGGCTGGGGCGAGACTCATTGGATGCAGCCAGAAGCCCAGCCCACTCTCTAATCTCTCATTGGCTACAAACTTGTGTAATTGCAACTGATTAGCTCCAGGACGCCTCACACTCCCAGGCAGTCTCCTTGAGGCTGCACTGGGACTTCCTTTTATTTTTGCATGTATCTGTATGCTCCAGCCTGGGCTGAAAAATCAGGAGGAAGTCAGACATATTTTTAGGCAGCATTAGAGAATTGGTAGGGTTGGCAAGTATGTTAAGAATTTGGAGCTGTGGGTAGGAACGTTAGTGGTAATAGAATTCAGTTCCTCGAAGAGGGTCCTTAAGGCAGAGAGGGATCAGAAAAGGTAGGTACGGTTCAGAGTCAGCCGGAAAGTGATATAATCGATTTCAAAATCGGCCCACTGATAACTGGAGTTTTATCAGTTAATTGAATTGGCCAGCAGACGGGAAGCATGAACTACAAGCAGCGCTGGACAGTGCCTTGACGCAAGTCGCCCAAGAGTACTGAGCTAGAGAGTCTGATTGGCTCCAGGTGGATTTGTGTGGTCACATTGTATAGGTTATAGTTCCTCTGGGCTATTTGCCAGGCTGGGTGGCCCATCATCCACCCACCCACCCACACCGAACAGCAGTCCTTTGCTCCTGAGCCTATCTGTGGGTTTCTCTCTAACCACGCCCCCTCAGGGCCATCCCATTCCTGCAGCCAGGTGTTTGGAGGGAGGGGGAGGGAGGGGGGTCGAGTACCAGGAAGGCATGTTTGAAGTTTTCATGTCTCTGGTGAAGACAAAGCGGTGCTGTTATTGACTAAATTTTGGGACAGAATGCTCTAGGATTCCGGACCACAACAGCATACGGTTTAAACACTAAATATGTTGCTGGAGTTGTATGGTCATAATGAAAATATTCAGCATAAATCATAGGAATTAAGTGAATAATATTCATGGTGATATTTAGTGGCACGTTGCACATTCTAAATGACAATGTAGGCAAGTGAAAGTGAGCAAAATTAAATAGGGTTTAAAGATCAAGTTACAGCAGGTATATGATCTGCTGAATTGCGAATTTTAAAGTATATTGGGCCTTCAAAACCGGTCACATTTGGCAGGATTCAAAATTATTAATTTTAAGGCACAGTGGCCCACTTACAGTAGTAAAGATATGTACAAACATGTCTGGATTTTTTTTTTAAATTCCAGGCGCTTTTTAAGCTTGCCACCCAAGAAATATCTAGAAATTTAGTGAGACAGTTAAAATATATTATGCCAACGTGATTAGTCAGTTCTAGGATGAATCAAATGCTTTATGTGGAAAGGTTGGCGCTTCCTCCAATGAACAATTTAGAGGAAAATGTTGCATTATAGTTATATTAGTTTAATAACATTGGCCAAAACATGGTAGGATACAAATCTTTACACCAGGCACTTGGCTCACTTGGAATTTTCCATAATGCATCGCTGACTTCACTCACGTACACTAACACTTCTGCGCCATGTGAGCAGTCAGACGTGCCCCAGCTGTTAGGGAAGGCAAACGGCTCACATTATGGCGTCCATGGAGCACCCAGGAAAATTTGGTGGTATACCAGGAACTGGAAGCACCTTGATTGTACTCAGCAGTAAGTGGAAATTGCATGCATCAACAGGACTCCTAACCACCAGGCAATTATGTGAGTCACTCCAGCAGATCCTCGTATGAAAGCCAACGGAAGCTGGAGCTCGGGCTCTACCTAAAGTACGTGGGAACAACAGGAAGGCCTGGAGCAGTGGAGCTGAGGCCATCCAACGAGGAAACCACTCCTAGTATGAGCTATAAGTGTAGACAGACCAAACGCTACCTACCCTGAGCACCTGCACACCTCAATACAGTCTTAGTCATCCACAGACTTTCAAGAAACTCTGCAAAATAAAATCCTGAATTTAGTACAAAAGCTCCAATGGGTCACAAAATGCTCCACAACCAGATGAAAGGTGGAGCTTCGACATGTGCTGTCATAGGAGGTAGAAACAGCCATCAGGTTACATCTGCAGGCAATCCAATGTACAGAGATTCTCTTGGCTTCAAGCATGGCCCAGGAGAAGTCTATGGACAGGGGCTTTGTAGAATAGACTGGACACAGATTTGTCAGCACCATTCTGGCATCTACTCACAGCAATCCCATCTTTGCCGCCAGTGTAAAGAAGAGATGGGTGCAAGATGGCAATACGATGGTGTAACAAAGTATTGTATTCTGCATCGGAAGAAACCAAGGCCTTCCTCTCGCCAGTCTACCAACTGCCCCATTGCTCAGCTCTGCTCCGAACACCCATTTGTAAAGCACACTACATACCCGGGAGGGTCTCAAGGCGCTGGGGAGGGGGGGGGGGAACTGGTTACTGTTCGAAGATCCAGGTTGACTATTATACTGTCCTCATCCCTATTCACTATGGGTCGTGTCTGGTGTCTGGTGCCTGGTGCTTATACACTGATCACAGTCACTTGAGAAATTCTCTCTCTGTGTAGCATATTCCGAAGGCAGTTTTGCAGGGAAAGAAAACATTGTTCTTACAAAGAGTAGGCGGGAGCTCAGCAAATGTTAATATCCTTAATAACGGACGACAATTCGGCAGCATATCTCTCCATGGTATTAGACGAGCTTGTGTAGTACTGCTCGACGGAGAGGGTGCAGAATCAGTACTTTTTAGCACAGGAAGGACGACATCAGATTTGGGTAGGAGCCAAAAGAGAGAGAGTTAATAAAGAGAAAGAAGAGTTATGTTCGGGTTCAGGAGAGAGGGAATATTTACAAGGGTATGACAGGTCACATGGTGCATAAGAATCCGGTCTGAGGGGGGAGTGGTTAGACTGAGCAGAATGGGGGAAGGATTGAAAGGGAAAATGTCTAAAAGGGGGCAGTAAGGACAGTGCAAGGAGCAACTGTGACCGTGATTAAATGAGGAAATTAAGAAAAAGTGTTAATATGAAGGCCATGCTTAATTTGAACTGGTGTTTGCAGGATGGAACCTCTGGCACTCATTTTTGGGGACTGGGACTTTTTTTCAATATCAGGCTAACACAGATCAAGAGACAGGCAGAATATGGGAAAGAATCAGGAAGTGAAAGACAGAAAAACAGAGACAAAGGGAGAAACAAGGATTAAAAAGAACCCACAAGAGCAAGATAAATGGGAAATGGCGTTTATGGTGGTGGAGGAAAGAGGCAAGAGGTGAAATCAAGACTAGACATCCATGGTATTTGGCAAACCCTACATTCAGCAGCGCCAGAAACAGGCTTCTGAGAAAAACTTTGGGCTCAGCATTTATTCTTTTACAAATTAGGCACTGTATTAAAGTAAAGAAAGGTAAGGTAGTGGGGTGAAAAATTGGAAGCATCAGACAGCAAGAGAGCTGGCAAGAGTGAAGTGATGCAGTGGATATGGTGTAATATCCAGATTTGACTGCAACACGTGACATTGTGACAGCACTCATTCTAGGTGTGCAGGCACTCAATGATGTAGGCGCTCCTTCTTGGGCAGAGGTGGGAATGCATCTGTGTCTTGAAGGCATGGATGGAGGTCATGATGGCTGTAGGAAATCTGCCTTTTTTGCATCTGCACCTCATATTTTACAGCTTTTGCTGGCTTTAGATATCTCGGCACTTTACCTCTGCTAACCGGTATTTAAGTGCCTATGCTCCCCCTTTAAAAATGGTCAAATTCTCACATTCCTAATTGGTATATTTAACTTACCTATAGGTCTCTAGTAAAAGTTATAGGTTGTAACTCGGGCCTGTAAGTTAAATGCCACTAGTAGACTGAAGCACCTATTGTATCATCCTCTACAGTGGTAATGAAAACATGGCTTCAGGCTTATCTTTGTAGCCTGACAGTAGTAGTGTAAAAACTGCAATATGACCAGTCAAAATAACCTTTTTTGCCAGGTCACAATCTCCTTTTAAAATATTAAGAATTCACCCCCTATGTAGGCCTTGTACCCACAAGGCAGGGTGCATGATATTTAAAAGTAAGACATGAAGACATTTAATCTTAACATGTCCTTACTGTGACTAGCACCCTAAAGCTTTTTTTTTTTTTTTTTTTTTTTTAAACCTTTATTTACGAATGCACAATACACAGCGTCTGCCTACAACCCCGCAGGGCCGGCCGCTATGACATAAACAGGCTGAGTGAAAAGTAGATTCTGAGACAGTACGTTGCTGAAGCGATCCATCAAGACCACATTGTCAGTGAGAACATAATATCGTACAAGTAGGATAAAAGAGGTTTAATTTTATGTTTTTGTTGAAAGAACACCAACACACAAACACATGGTATCATAGTGGCAAGGGTTGCTGGAGGTGGGGGGGGGAAAGTGATGTAGGAGAAGGGATGCTGGCAAGGGGGGGGTGACACGTGCGGGAAAACAGAGCATGCAGTGGAAATAGCGAAGGAACGTAAATCATGGAGAGGAGGGGAAAGGGACCTCATAGTCAAGCGGAGGAGCACAGATATCTCCGCGGTAAGTATTCCACTGAGCCCAAACTCTGGACCACTTCCCTGGACGCCCTCGTGCCTCATACACAGTCTTCTCCCGGAACATGGACCAGTCCATGTTCTCTTTCCAGGTGCTTAGCAATGGTAATCTAGGGGAGCCCCAGAGCTGTGCGATATCTCTCTTTGCTACAATGTTGCCTAGTGTAACCCAAAGTGTCTGAGCAACATTACAATCAGACGGTTCCCACACATTCAACAGACAGCGGCGTGCTTCGGGGAGTAGTGGGATCCCCATGACACGACTCATAACATCATGCACTCTGGACCAGTACGCTGCAATCATCGGGCATTCCCACAGAATATGAAGGAAGGTACCATCCATCCCACACCCACGCCTGCATCGTCCATCCGAAACCAAACCCATCCGCACCAGACGCACCCCAGTCAGATACACACGGTGGAGGATCTTCAACTGGACGAAGCGGAGCCGTGCCGGGATAGCCACCTCCTTAGGGGAGGACACAGCTGACTGCCAGTCCTCGTCGTCTAATTCGAGTCCGTCAGCAGTCCAGGCAGCACGGAGCTTCTCAAGCTGGTCAGCCCTGTTGTTAATAAGCTTCTTGTAGATTAAGGAGATGGTACTATCCGGGACGTGGCCATCCAGGACTCGATCTTCCAGGGGGGAGGACTGCGGTATATCGGAACCAGGTGGAAAGACGGAGGACAAGGCGTGTCTCACCTGCATGTATCGGAAGTGCTCTCTATCATCGAGCCGGTATTCCAGTTTCAGGGACTCAAAGGACTTAACTGCGCCCCGTGCCCACAGGTCTTCCACCGTGCTGATCCCAATCATGTCCCATTTCTCAAACCCTTTCGTCTTCCACAGGTTGCCTAACCGTTCCGAATCATACAGGGGCGTCTTACGTGTCAGCCTACCACTCCAGCCCGTGGCTACGGTAGCATCTCTCCATGCCCGCACTGCACATTTCGTCGGGCCCGTAAGGAGTCGAAAGGGTGCCTTTGAATACAGGGCCCTATTAAAATTGCCACCGGGTAACAGTAGTTTATCCAAGGCGAAGGCGGGAGCGGGTTCCGGAGCATAGGTCGCATGGTTGATGGCACTCAGATGTGTGGCCCAGTAGTACCGTCTAATATCCGGCAAAGCAATACCCCCGTCATACCAGGAGAGCGTAAGTTTGGACAAGGAAATGCGAGCACGGCCATCCCAAATAAGTTGTCGCTGTAGACTCTCGACTTCACGGAAATAGCGAGCCGGAACTGGGTCGAAGAAATTTTGCAGGGCGTAGAGAAATCGGGGGAGCGACATCATTTTAAAGAGTGCCGCCCGGCCCAATGGAGATAGAGGCAAATCGCGCCAACGTCGAACATCTTGCTTCAGTCTACGGAGCGGAGCGTACAAATTCCGCTCATAGCGGACAGAGGAGGTCATGGATACATAGATCCCCAAATACTTAAAACCGTCGGCAGCTACCAGAATGGGAAACCTGCGGGGGAGAGGCGGCAACGTACCAGCTATGACGTAGACACAGGACTTGGTCCAGTTAATGACAAGTCCCGAATTCTTACCGAAAGACGTGAGAACGTTGAAAAGAACATTGAGCGACTTCTGAGGGGAAGTAAGATAAAGGAGGATATCATCCGCGTACAAGGAGACACGATCCTCGAGGTCTGGGGACCATCGGATCCCTTTGATAGAAGGTTCCCACCTGAGCCATGCGGCAAGGGGTTCGAGCGCCAATGCGAAAAGGAGCGGGGAGAGCGGACAGCCCTGACGCGTGCCACGGCCTAAGGGGAAGGGGTCCGAACACCTACCATTCACCGTGACCTGAGCAAGCGGCCGTTCGTAAAGAAGCTTGACCCATGCGATGAAATTAGGGCCAAAGCCGAATTTAGCGAGGACCGCCCATAGGTAGGGCCATTCGATAGTGTCAAATGCCATTGTGGCGTCCAGGGAAGCGACCACTGCCGGCTCGTCAAGGATTGGAGCTCTCGCGAGAACGCTGTGGAGTCTACGCAGATTGAGGGCAGTGTTCCTATGGGGGATAAAACCGGATTGATCCGGATGAACCAGGTCGCAAACGACCTTAATCAACCGATTTGCAAGTACCTTAGCAAGGATCTTGGGTTCCGCGTTGAGGAGGGAAATGGGGCGGTACGAGGCGCAGTGGTCACGAGGTTTGCCGTCCTTATAAATGACGACTATGGTAGCGAGGCGCTGCTCAAGTGGGAGGCACCCAGCCTCAACCGCCTCGAGAAGCATGAGATGCAGGTGGGCGGCCATTTTGTCGGGACAAAGTTTGTAGAGTTCAATGGGGAGTCCATTAGGGCCCATCGCCTTTCCCGAGCGAAGGGATCGGATTGCGAGGGCAATCTCGTCAACAGTAAAAGGGGCCTCCAATGCAAGGCAGTCCTCATCCGGCACAGTGGGCAGGGCGATGTCGCGAAGCAGCAGCGTGGAATCGGCCTCATCACGGTCGCTAACAGGCGTGTAAACCGTTCGGAAGTGGTCCACGAAGCATTCAACAATTTCACCCGGATCAGTAACACTCACACCAGATTCACAAACAATGGCAGGAACAACACGATTCGCATGTTCAGTCTTATCCAGCCACGCTAGAAGCTTGCTAGCCTTGTCACCCACGTCATACAGTCGGCCTAGTTGATTCGCCCGCATCAATTTAGCAGCATCCGTGACACAGGCTTTATAGTCTGCCTGCTTCAATTCCAAAGTGTGTAACAGTGCAGGCGTGTCATTCCCACCCAGCTCACTTTCAAGCGCTGTAATTTCAGTTTCAAGAGCCACAACAGCCTCCCTCTTGACCCTACGCTCTGCAGCAATAAATGATAGGGCGGAACCCCTAATAACCGTCTTGAAGGCCTCCCAAAGAACAGTGGGGGAAGTGACCGAGCCCACATTCTCAGAAAAGTAGCAATCTATTGCCTTAACCAAATCCGAGCGGAGCCGGGGGTTTCGGAAATGCCAGGGCGGAATCGGGGGGACCCTGTTGCCAAGTAGACCGCCCACAGAAATCGTAATCAGCAAGGGGGAGTGGTCAGAGATACCCCGGGGAAGATGTCTTATCTCCCGAACAGTGGACAGAGTGGAAGCTAACATAAGAAAATAGTCGATACGGGAGAGGCTACCATGTGCACCAGAGTGGAAAGTGTATTGCTGGAGTGTGGGGTGTAGTGAGCGCCAGACATCTACCAAGCCAAAAGTATCAGCCATCTCACTGAGCCACAACTGGGACTGCAACAATACCCTAGGGGGAAACCGATCACATTCACAGGACATTACAGAATTAAAGTCCCCACCCAAGATCAACAAGCCGTCCGGGAGCCCAAGGAGAGTTCTGCCAAGATCAGCATAGGTGGTAGCCTGCAGTCCCGGGGGAATATATACAACAACAAACACGATCTGTTTACCCTCCCACCTCCCAGAAACAGCAGCATACCGCCCACGATCATCAAGGATAACCTCGTCAATGGCAAGAGCAAGGGAAGACTTCACCATGATACCCACTCCCCGAGAACCTGAAGTGAAACCAGCGTGTGCAACCAGGCGATAACCCCGGCGGTCTAAGGCCTTGCACGCATTTCCAATCAAGTGGGTCTCCTGAAGGAATACAACATCAGGGGTGTGGCGCCTCAAGAATTGCAATACAATGCCCGCTTAATCCTATCACCCAACCCGTTTACGTCCAAGAAAGAACCCGCATTTCACCCCCCCCCATTATGGCCAAGACATTCCACCCCCACCCACCAGCAGAGCCCACAGTTGAGAGTCATTACAAAATGTGAAATACCATGAAAACCGAGACAGAACATACTAAACGAAACACAACCAAGTCCCCAGAAACCAACCCCAAAACCAAAACCCGTTACAACACCCCCCTCCCTGCACCCCTGCTGACTAAAAAGCCACCCCCAACTGCAGTGTGCCTGTCGCCCTATATTTCTACACAAAGAACCCCCCGAGGAGGAAGGGAGAAATCACCCGTTCCCGCACCGTCACGGGCGATAACATAAAACACGAAATTAATTTAAACAGTACGTTGCATAGTCTCAATCAGAACCTCTGGGGCCCCAATTACTCCTGGGCCGTTGCACCACCTTCCGCTCCACCAGGGCCTCCGCATCCAAATTCCTCTGACGGCAACGAGTCCAACCAGTCAGCAGCACGTTCAGGCTGATCGAAAAAGTAGGCTCGTTCTCGAAATTCGACCCGTAGCCGGGCCGGAAACAGCATGGCGTATTTCAGTCCCCGATCTCTCAAGCGACGCTTCACTCCAAGGAAACCCGACCTTTGTCGATTCACTTGTGGCGTGAAATCAGTATATATGGAAACAGAGTTATTGTCGTATTTCAAAGGGCCGTGCTTACGGGCGGCCTGGAGGATAGCGTCTCTGTCTCGGTAGTGAAAAAGCCTCGCAATAATAGGCCTCGGTGGGTTCCCTGGCTTCACTTGCCCTCCCGGAAAACGATAGGCGCGCTCCACGGCAAAGAACTTGCTGAGTCCCGCCGGAGCCAATTGAGCAACAATAAGTTCCTCGACCAACAGGTCGGTCGATACAGCACCATCACATTCCGGCACTCCGACCAGGCGTATGTTATTCCGCCTGGCCCTGTTGTCATAGTCCTCCATCCGCTTGAGCAGTAGATCGTGCGAGGCACGCAGATTGCCAATCTCAGATTGCGCCTCAGCCATGTCCGTCACCAGACTCGATGCTTTAAGATCAAGAGCCTTCACCCGCTCATTTGTTTTGGCTAAGTCGGCCCGAATAAGAGTTACATCCACAGCCACTGTGTCTATTTTGGACACTACGGCTTCAAATTGTTGACTCATATCGGCCTTAAGTCCAGTGATGGCAGCCAAAAGATCTTGGAGCGATACCTCCGACGAAGATGGCATGTCTGTTTGAGGTCCTTCAGCACCAACGCTCGTGACCCCGGGGGAGCCCCGCGGCAGGGTGTAGCGTTCGATCATGTTGGACTGGACCGATCCCCCCCGGGTCGCAGCCTTCCGACGTTTTTCGGCCTCCGCTTTGGTTGCCATCTCACGCTCGATGTTGGCCGGATAGCCAGGAGAAGGAGCGAAAAGGAGGAAAAAGTCTCGAAACTCCGACGTGCCAGTGAAATGGGAGTATCGCAACCTCCGTGCCAGTCCTACAGCGGGAAGTGCAGGCTATGAGGGCAACAGGCGAAGGGAGAGTAGGAGGAGACAAGAACAAAGAGATGGAAACCGAAAGTGAAAGCAGTACACCTCCGGTGGGCCAGTTGCCAGTCAGCCGTTGTTGTTCAACTTCAGGTCGGCCACAGTGGGTAGCCGAGTCCCCGGTCTCGCCCGTGGGCAGGCCAAAGAATTGCAGATGTCAGAAAGATGGTCCCCAGGGTCCGTTTTCGACCAAAAAAGGATCGTTAGCATCAGTGAAGACAGCGCTGCAATAGCCCGTCGAAATGACCAGGATAGGTGAAGGATAAATAAAGAAGGACGGCGCGGGTCTCGGGAGCTCTCTGCTCACGCGACCATCTTGGATGCCCGCGTAGCTCCGCCTCTTCCTAAAGCTCTTTTTCACTGTGGCAGGCATAGCTGTCTTGTGTGGAAAACCAGAGAACAGATTAAAATCCTAATACTGTACTTCAGGAATGGGACTAGCTAGAAAAATAAATTCAATGGTAAAGTCAGATTTTTAATAAGTATTAAGGAAAAGTAGAATGGGGGTTGGGAGCACACTGCCTCACAGTCCCAGCACAGCTCGCCCCTTTGCATACTGGTAAATGCAGTACACAGTTCAAACTTACTTCAAAATTAGCTGGAGTTTTTCACCAAAGTTGGTGCAGACATTGCTGTATATCTCTAGACACGTGTTTCTGGGTTAAGCTGGTCTTCAGTAGAGAGCAGCAGTATTAGAGAGCAAAGAAAAATCATCTGGGGCTGGAAATGCTGCCAAGTTTCACTCAGGCCACAGTACCACTCACAGGCGTGAAGTTACCTTCACACTGCCTAAAGCTCCTGGAGACTAATTTGCATTTTCTCCATGACTCCTCCCAGCCAGGGATCAGCATGTGAAAACTGTGCAAAATGCGTCCAAGGAGCTAAACATCAGGTCACTGTGATTGACAGGCCAACCCGAATGGGCAGGAAGGACTTGTTTGCGCTCAGCAGAAGGGTGTGGCTGGCTGCGAGTATCCTTTTTGACACTACAGTGTCCAGTCCTGCTTGAGTGGCAAATTCTGCTTGACAGGTATCCTGGGCTTACATAAAAAGTGGGGTGCGCTTGAAAGGAAGGAAACAGGATGCCAAGATAATTCTTGTGTATCCACTGTAGGCTGCAAAACCCTGCTTCTCTCCTACCGGGTGTCTGTGTCTGGGTTTTGCATATAACCCTTGGGGCTCACTTGAAAGGAAATAAACATACCAAAGACAATTCTTGTGCATCAGCTGTCTGGTTGCTGGACAGCCCTACTCTTTTCCTACCAGACTTCGGTCTCTGGGTTTATTGGGGTAACAGTGGCTGCTTAAAACTGGATTTTGGTGTTAGATTAGATAGTACCCGCCCCTCCCCCACACACACACTACCAGCTATCAAACCCCAAGTTTATTGTGACCAAAGACTTTTGCCATCTTGAAATTGACCAAACTGGGTAAGGTTGTACCTGGAAATTTTTACCCCTTTGGTTAGGGCGTGACCATGAGTCATTCCCACCCACTAGTCCGAGCCAGGAATAAATATGTCAACTCCAGATACCCACTTCAAACATTCCTGGACCAGAGGAAGAACAGAAGAGGACAGGACCTTCTTGGGCACTATTCTACTTTCTTTCCACCTTAATGGATTTTTGTCATTGTGATGCCATTTTATTTTGTTTTTTTCATTAAATTGTACAGATTTTCTATGTCAGTTTGGGATTTTTGTTTTGCATTTTAAAAAAAACAAAAAACTTTTTTTACTGTTTTGGTACTGCATACATTTACAGATTGCTCTAAGTTAAGCCAGTCTGCTTTGTGCCATCTACCATGGGTGTGAGCTCAGATTAATTTAGTGACTTTGAGGGTTCCCAAATGTTGTGATTTCTCCACCTGGAGAAAAGCGGATGATGAGACATGCCTGGTAGTTAACGCACTGGAAATATGCAACCCAAAGGTACTGTGTCACTGGTATCAACAGAGTCTAAGTAGTATGCGATTCTGGCATTCAGAGGCAGTACTGTTAGTTTAAACCAATATCAGAGAGTGGAGACTGGAGCCCAGGGAAGATGGTCGTATTCCCTTAAGCTATGCCAGAAGGGGCCTTGCATGAGCTGAATGGGTGGCTAAATGAGGTCTGTGGTGGTAAACGTTATAGAAAAAATTGCTTACAAGGGAATTGTAATTTGGTTATATTCAGAAACAGGAGGTTGGAATGAGAACATTTAGTACCACCTTAATTCGATTTAAACCTGTTTATGTCTAAATAAGGACTTATAAATTCCAAGAGAGGTAATAACTCATAATGACAATAACATATTTAGTAAGTGGTAATAACTCATAATAGAACAAGCTACACGGGAAGTAGAATTTGTAGAATATCACTTTATATCAAAATATCATTTCATAGGGTACAATTTCATTAAAATCTGTGCAAATTAATCAACAAAATACACGTGGACAAGACATAGATTAGTTGCTCTTAAAATCCACTTGCGTTGTAGCCCACTCTTTATAGTTAAATCACAGCCGATCTTGATCAATGTATACAAAGGTAGCGCTGTGACGACTTGATCAAAACAACAAAAGATGTGGACTCATGTGTCGACGTTTCGGCCTTATAGTTGACCAATCCTCAAGGCCATCCTCAGGACTTACAATCTTTTATAAAATGTGACCCCTTCCTGTAAAGGATACAATAATCATATTGTTACCTCATATTAAAAAATATTAACAATTCATAACCCGTGTGCTAACTAAACCAGAAAAAATATTCAATCTGGTACATATTGTTACTGTATCTCTTAATTAAATACTCTTATAAATTTGCTATGACAAGGTTCCAGCATTGTTAGATAAACTTCTAACTAAGTGTGTAATGTTTATTCACATTACAAAGCACTACCCTTTTGCCCTTAGGCGAAATACTGTAGATAATGTTGATTTAACCCTTCCTGGTATGGTAAGGTGCTTCCATTGTTGAGTTAATTCTGTTGAGTGTTGGTGAAAACTAATTTACAGGTAGAACATTCATCATTTAGTAATTTCGAAAAAACTTGACTGGTGTTCGTATAATTCCCTTCTACAGTATTAATCAGACATTTGTTCTGAAAAGAAGCCATCCTTGTTGACTACCATATGTTAGATGTGTCAATTTTGACCCCGATCTGAACTGTTGTAAAGGTCTATTTACGGTTTTCCGGGGCTGGATCAAATTAACCAAAATTTAATTTATTTTTACCTGGGTCTCCACTTGATCATGGCCGACCACGTGGTTCGTTTGGGACCCTCAGTTCAAGGTTTACCTGTCTTAAAAAAATATAAATTGTATCTCTGTCCAATTATAGAATTTTAACATAGTAACAATTCTTTGTGCAAGATTCTACAGACAGCAACTTTGTACCTGCTGTGTTGAAGTGAATTCTTGGAAAGGCTGAAAGGCGTAATTAATCCGCATCCAAAGTTAAGGTCTGGTAGAGAAAAGACACTCTATTAGTCTATATGTTTGTGGTAGTTAGGCTTTTATAAAAAAGCAAAAATGACTGTTGACATAAGGATCAAATAGTCCCTCTGACCTTTTCGGTCCAATTGAGTTAACATCGATAGAATGGCATTTTTAATTTATGTACATGGACATTCGAATAAGACTCGCACTCTAATGCGCATATTGCTAGCATCTTGCATAGCCCAGAGATAACGCTAAAAGATTCTTTATGTTATTGTTGAATCGTTTACGTTTTTGTTGTAGATTATCTTAGTAAATCATTCGTTACCCATCCTACTCTGGCATTGTCTTAAAAGCGGTATGTCTATATTTCCGCATTTTGTATATAATTTCTTTATTGCTTACTTATTTTATTAAAAACTCGGATACACACTAACTTTAATTAATTAAGCTCCGAGTTGCAAAGGAGTTATTACCACTTACTAAATATGTTATTGTCATTATGAGTTATTACCTCTCTTGGAATTTATAAGTCCTTATTTAGACACAAACAGGTTTAAATCGAATTAAGGTGGTACTAAATTTTCTCATTCCAACCTCCTGTTTCTGAATATAACCAAATTACAATTCCCTTGTAAGCAATTTTTTTCTATAACATATTTCAGCCCAAGCTCGCAAGGGTTTATTGGGTCACCCACCTTTATCCTAATTGTGGTGGTAAACAGCGGCAGCCAGGCAGAAGAGAAAATGGGGTGCAGCTGTACATCATTAAATAGGCATGCCGCCGGGATTCACAGAGGCAAAGGGATAGCAGTGAATGGAGGGCCTGAGACCAGCCTTGTAGCAGAACATTGCAAGCACGAAGGATCTACTTGAGGTGAGGGAGAGCATTCTACCATTTTTGGGGGAGTGGCTATGGTGCCAGTTCGGGCCCTCTGCATTTACTGGGGTACTTGAGCCACCTTGGCACACAAGATGAGGGGGGGGAGGGATTGGGAGTGCAGTAGAAAGCTGCTGATGTAACAGTGAAACATAAAAATTGCTGCAAACCAAACAAAGAGGACTGGCCGATCACGGTGACCATCTTGCGAGAGACACTTCATGCAAGAGAATGGAAGAGCTCCCTCACACCACTCTGCTCTCACTAATAGACGGTACAGTTGCTTGTAGGACAAGTCAAATGTCAAGCTTTGTTAGATCACCATGCAACAAGAAAGGACAGCAAAACGTTTTGCCAAGCAGGCATACAATTCTAGCTGCCCAGATAATGAAGACCATAACATTAGGAAAGAGAAGACCAAGTACCATGCTCTACCTATGCCAGAAGATACTTGATTTTTTTTTTCCAACAAACTTTATTGAATGTTATCATGTAAGCCATCCTTACAATGTATTGCAATTGAAGCGGATCGAAGAGGATACAACACATGTCAATGGAAATCAGCAATCCCTGCATAATTCCCCCACGTCTAATCATACTGCTCGTCCCTAAGGTGTCCCCCCCAGCTTGGGGCAATGCGTGTTATGCATAATACGGTCACGAAGTGCGCAATTCCCTGCATGTGAGGGCCTTGCCTCCCTCCGATCTCTGCAGAAGCTACTAACTACCCCAGGTCATGGTGTAAGGAAAAACATTATTCTTGCTATCCCCCCCACCCAACGTGGGCTCGAACTGTCCATCTACTATCCTCCCTCCCTCTGGCATGCCACAATGTGAGTAAAACCATTGTAAAACATCTGCCCTCCTAGACCTAATATTGTAAGGTGTGCTCTCCTCCTTCGCCCTGCTCGTGGGAGTGTGTGTCATGGCGGTGGTCGGAGTGTATCAGTAGCTAGGGGCCCTTTGAGCTTGTTCCCTATGAAGCCGCGGTAGTCCCCTCCTCTTCCGCTGCCTCCTCATCCATCTCCTCCCCCAAACGTTGGAAGTCTTCCAATAGTGCCATCCATGCTCTAGCATTTTCCAAGGACTTCTCATTGCTTGTGCGCCTTGCCATCCCCAGCCTACAACTGCCTTCGCATGCCGCCCACTTGCTAAGTTCTGTGCGCCAGCGCTCTATCGCAGGTCCCCTCGCTGTTTTCCAATTGGAGGTAAGCTCGCTCTTCGCTAGAATCAATCCTAGGTCCATGAATTTGCTAGTGACTTTGGTCTTGGTCGTATGTGGGAAGAGGTGTAGCAGACCTACCCCCGGCTTCCGCTCTATCTCTCTATCCATTACTTTCGCTAGTGAATCCAGTACTTCCTGCCAGAAGTTCACCAGGTTCGGACAGGTCTAGAACATATGGAGGAAACCCGCTCCCTCCTGTCGGCACCTCAGGCAAGTCGCCTCCCCCCCCGAAATATTCGTTCAGCTTAGCAGGCGTGAGGTATGCCCCGTGAAGTACGTAGAACTGTATCAATTGGAACCAAGCGTTACGGCAGCATTTCCAGGGTCTCTCAAGCGCATTTTCCCATGTTTTATCGGCTATCGGGTCCCCAAGATCTTCCTCCCATTTCTGGCGTAATGTTGTCAGAGGTGGGCGCAGGTCCTCGGTTATTCTCCTGTAAAGGCAAGACACTGCTTTGATGGTACCCGCTGCCATCACCACATACTGGCAAGCCAGTGATGTGGTAGGTTCTGTCAAGCCTGACCCCCAGTGTTTTTTGACGGCTGCTGTGAGAGCTGCATGTAATAAGAAATCCCCTTGTGGAAGATCATGTCATGCGCAAAGTTCTTCAAATGGGAGGAGGTTGTTATCCTCATAGAGGTCTCCCATCGTCATGAGTCCCAGCTCCTCCCAGGTCCGTAGTCCTCCCCAATCGCCCTCATGCGGGAGTGCCATGCATATAGTTAGTGGGATTTCAGGTGCATAAAGCCTCAGTTTCCTCATTATCCTAGCCAGGCGAAGCCAACACTGCCGGAGCACCCATACGTCAGTGGTGAGCGCTTCCCTGCGCTATGGTAGGTTGAGCAATACCCGAGCAGTCAGTCAAGATCCGGGTCCAGTAGCTGCACTCCATCTGGATACCGGAGCCACCCTGCTACCCATTTGGTGAACCATTGAAATTGTGCCGCCTGGTAGTAGGCCTCTAGGTTAGGCAGCGCAAATTCGCCCTCCGCTCTGGGTCGTTGCAAAGTAGCCAAAGCCACCCTAAGCCTGCTGGAGCCCCATAGGAATCCTGTGATCATGGTGTTCAATTGGCCGAAAAGGGCACTCGGGATCCAGACCGGCAGGGTGCCAAAGTAGTAAAGGAACGCGGCAGTATGACCATTTTTATCAGGGCTATCCTGCCTGCCATTGAGAGCGGCAATGGTTTCCAGAACTCAAAGCTAGTCTAGGCAGCTCGTATAGCCCTTCCTATGTTCCCTTCGAGCAAGTCTTCCTGAGTATGGTAGATTCTAGTTCCTAGGTACGTGATGCACCTCGTCTCCCACGAGATCCTATCTATGGGGGGCATCTCCGCTGTTGTGGCCCTAGTAGGGAATAAGTGTGACTTTGTCCAGTTCACTCTGAGGCCCGTCTCGGTTGCCAGGAGACCCAACAGTGCTCTGGCCCCTCGTACTGCCTCCCCAGAGCTTTCCAGGAACAGCAACATATTGTCTGCATAGAGCGCTATCCGCTGTACGTGATCGCCTACCAATAGTTCTCTATAGTACTGCCCCGTTCGCTCCTGGGCTGCTAATGGCTCTAATGCCAGAGCAAAGAGCAGAGGGGATAGAGGACATCCCTGACGCGTTCCCCTGGCCACTCTGCAGGTCGCCGAAATGAGCCCTCCCGTTCGGACTCGCGCTGTGGAGGCACTGTATAATAGCCCGGTCCACCGTACAAAGCCTTCTTCCAATCCAAAGCGACTCAAAATTGCTAAGAGATAGGGCCACTCTAAACTATCGAACGCTTTCTCAAGGTCTACTGCAAAGATGCACGCCTCATTAGTGTCATATGTGTCGGCTTCAAGAATCCGGAGGAGTCTTCGCATGTTCATTGCCGTATTTCTGGCGGGTATAAACCCAGCTTGATCCACATGGACCAATAATGTCATGTGAGGCAGTAATCGGGAAGCAAGGACTCGACTAAGAATTTTATAATCCAAATTTAACATTGCCAGTGGCCTGTACGATCCCCTGTCCCATGCCTGCTTATCAGGTTTGAGGAGAGGGACTATTATCGCCTCCCGCGTGGTAGCTGGAAGAGTGCCCTCCTCCCGGGCCCGGTTGTATACTGCCACAAGAAGTGGGGCCAAGACATCGATAAATGTCGCATAGAACTCGATTGGCAATCCATTTGTGCCTGGTATCTTGTTGCGTGCCATATGTTTGATGGGGCAGCGGATTTCACCCGGCGTGATATCCCCCCCCGAGTTTTTCGGCGCTCTCCGGATCAAGGACCGGGAGGACGATGCCGGAGAAAATTCCCTCAGTTCTCGAGGGCTCAGGGTCCAGTCTACTTTAGTATAGTATAGAATAATATTGCAAAAACTGGTTGTTGATGTCTCGATGGGTGTATAATGACACCCCTGCGTCATTTCGTATCTCCAGGATGCCCATGCCACGTCTTGAGGGTTGAGCTAGCCATGCCAGTAGCGCCCCGGATTTATCTCTTTCAGCGTGTGCCTTGTCCAGAAACGCCTTGTGGTCGAAACAGCGGAGTCGTTCTAATTCTACCGCTACGGCCTCTCTAGCCTCAAGTACCCTATCCTGCTGATCGGGGTGCCCTGGTCGCTCCCGCTCCTCTGCCCGTAGGCGCTCCTCAGCCGCTGTCACATCTCCCAGGATAGCTCTCCGGACCCCTACCACTTCACCAATGCACCTCCCCCGTATCACTGCCTTGAATGCATCCCATTCTACGAGGAGGGAGGATGCCGTACGGGCATTATTGAGGAAATAGTCTTCAATGGCCGATTTTATATTATGTTGAAAGACAGGGTCATCCAGTGTATCTGGACCTAACCGCCAGGTGGGGATGGCCGGTCGGCCACGCATTCATTGTACAGAGACCAGCAGTGGGTTGTGATCCGAGATCGTGCGAGCCAGGTATTCGCTGTGGACCACCCCCATGTACATCAGCAGTGCAAAGGATCGAGTCCAACCTGACATGTAGGTTGGGTAAGCTAGAGAAGTAGGAGTAGTCCCTCTCTGCGGGGTGATATACCCTCCAGGTATCTATTAATCCCCAATGTCGCTGCCAGTCCCTGCGTGCCGCTGCCAGTCTATGTGGGGGGCCTCCGCTAGAGGGGGGTGAGAGCGGTCTAGAAACACATCAGCAACACAATTGAAGTCTCCACCAATCAGTACAGAGCCCGTTAGGAATGGAGCTAGTTGGGTAGAGAGATGACTGAGGAAAGCTACCTGCTCGGTGTTTGGTGCGTATACACTCCCAAAGACTATATCACACCAGTCTAATCGCCCCTTACCACTACGTAGCGACCATCAGGATCTATCAGCTGACCAGTACATTGAAAGGGAACCACTGCTCGGACCCACACCAGCACCCCCATAGCGAATGCAGAGTATGTGGTACAGAATACTTGTCCCCGCCATCTATGCTGCAGTGCTACCCCTTCCTGCTTGTTGAGGTGCGTTACCTGTAGTAGGGCGACTTGAATCCCTCGTCTCTTAAGATAGTTCTGTACCTTATAGCGTCGCGACATGGAGTGCATCCCCCTAATGTTCCAGGTGATACACTTAAGGCCTAAGGAGGTTCCCATGGATTCGTAACATAGAAAAAAGCATGTGGCTTCTCAATCGTGGCATGCCAGTCCCCTTCTGCCCCCCATCTTCGCACACTCCTTGTCCCACCCCCCTCAACACGTGAACCCCAACTCCCCTCCCCCAGGACAGGTTCCTCAAAACTAGTTCCCATCCAAACAAAGATAATACAATACTTCTCAAGAACTAAGGGGGTGATCCCAAGCACCGTGGACCCCGCGCTCCACTCCGAACCCCCCATCATGCATAGCTTGGAGCAATTTTATATTATAAACCTCCTGGTGCCCCGCATGCAGCGCAGCTTAGAGGCAGTCCTGACCTGTTCGCAGAGTTCAGCAGAACATGCATGGTTCACCAAGGGCCACACTTTCTCACCAGTCCATAGCTAGATTATATGTTCCGACGTCTGTGGAGTGATGTCAGGAAGGTCCATGTCCAATTCTGAAGGGGTACCGCTAGACCTGGAGAGCGCCGACTCGCCCCCTGTGCTCCCAGCCATCGGTGATGTTTCCAAAGGCGTCCCTCCGCTGATCTTGGCCACTGCTCGCACCGCTCTCTACCATTCTTGTTGCGTCTTTGAGAAGCTCTGGGATTGGGGAGACCCCCCCAATACTGGGGAACCCCCTGCTCCCAGGGAGCCGGTGGATAATCGTCGTGGGCTTGTAGGACGTGCCTCAAGCCACCTCCAGGCCTCTTGCGGTGTGGTAAAAAAATGCGTCACATCGCCATAGACGACTCTCAGTCTCGCCGGGAAGATCATGGCGTAGGAGATGTTGCGTTGCCTCAGCTTCCGTTTGACTGCTAGGAATGAGGCCCGTTGTCTCTGGACTTCTCGGGTAAAATCAGGAAAGATCATGATCATGGCATTCTCTGGCCCGGCGAAGTATGAAGTCTCTGTCGCGGTAATGCAGTAGTCGTATCACTATGGGCCTTGGAGGCGCACCTGGCTTGGGCGGTTTGGCAGGGACCCGGTGCGCCCGCTCGATGGCAAAGAACGGGGATAGTGCCTCCTGCGCAACTTCGGTTTTCAAACACCCTTCAAAGAACGTTACCGCATCCTTTCCTTCTGCCCGTTCCGGAACCCCTAACAGGCGGAGGTTATTGCGGCGGGACCTCCCTTCACTTTCCTCCGCCCGCAATTTCCATTTGGTTTAAGGATGTCTGGAGGGTCGAGATAGTAGTTGGCAGTCCCTCAAGGGCCTGCTCCGTTTCCTTGACTCGATCTTTGAGTTTTTTGTGGTCGTCTTTCAGGAGAGTCAAATCAATGCCTATAGCGTCTATTTTTTACTCCAGTGCTTCCTTAGAGGTGGTTATGGCTTGTGTAAGATCTGCCAGTGTAGATTCTCTAGAGGATGTAATGGCTTGCATAATGTCCTTCAAAGCAGGCCCTTTTGTGCGCCTTGTGGTATGTTGGTCATGCTGATCCACTTCATCGTCCGTGTGGAAGGAGGGCGGGCCCTTCTTCTTTCCTCCCCGACGCCCCATCGCCAGGTAATAACAGATCTCTCCAAAAGTCAAGAGGCCCTGCATCCTAGTGGAGCGTTGGTATTACAGTAAGTGATGAATCTACCACAGCCCGCTGCTCCCCAAGCAGGCCAAGGCGCTCCGCCCAGAGGTGTCCACCGTTCAGCGCCCCGGCCTGCCCGCGATCAACGGGCACCAGGCCTGGATTACCAGTGTTTTGGCCCTGCAGCAGTGCTCGATGGTGGGGAGCGTAAACACAGTGGAATCCACTCAAAGTGATAGTGATCCCTAGAGTGATGGGGAACACACAGTGTTGTTTAAATGCCCCTCACACACCAACAGGCCCCTTGGTGTCATGCTTCATCATCGGGGCCTTCGCACCCCTCTACGGGATGCGGCGTGCTACGACTCGCGGGTACGCAGGAGCACTTGAAGTGAACTATGTGTGGGGGTGTGTGTTAATTTACAAAAGTGTGAGTGAGGTGAGGTGAAAAAGTGAGTGGTTAAAAAATACCTGGCACGTGGGAGAAAAAAACTTTATTAAATCCCCGGCTGGTATTATTAAAACAAAAGTGCAAGGCGTGGTTTAAATAGATACGTGTTAGGGTATCAGACCACTGTTTTAAAAGTCAACATGTTTCGGAGGTCAAAGCCCCCTTCTTCAGGACAAGGGTTAATGCACTTACCCTCCCCTTACTCACATGTAAGATGTAAAAGTGAAAATAAAAATTACAAATTACCACAATGTGTAATGTTCCTCACAATGTTAAATGTTAGTGAGTGTCGTTGCGCCCAATTGGCGTAAGAACCTGTGGAGACAAAATCATAGATAAACATACAGATCTATATTTCACAGGTTGAAGGAGAAGAATCATGCTTCTCTAAAAAACCATCAGGTAAAACCAAAAAATAATTGGAACCTGGAAAGGAAAAGAAAAAGGACACTACAAACATATACACACACAACACCAACATTGCTCGCTGCTCAGATGGAAGGAGAGCAAAACAGAAAGGAATAAAAATCTTACTTAAAGTTCCCAAATACAGGACTTCATGAGCCTTTAGCGTATATTGGGGAATCCTTCCTTTCTAATCAGAAAAACCTAAGAAATCAATATCAGGGGTTCAGTAGGAAGACTTTGTCATCAATGCGCCACAAGTACAGTGAGCAACTGCTTCTCTCAGTGGTCTATAACTCACGGTTACTGCAACAGCTAATCGCCTGCCTTCCCTCAACGCGGCTCCGATGATGGTACCCCAGAATCAACAACCTTTTTTATCTTGGAGCCAGGGATCCCGCAGAGGGCGGAACAGGAAGGGCAACAACGTGAATTGGCAACCCACAGAGGAGTCAGACCCACGTGTGGTAACGAGGAGCATGCAGCCAATCAGGCATCAACAAGCCACAGGGGGACCTAGTTATCAATATAACCCCGTGGCCCCTCACGGATTTGCAAAAGGAGGTACTGAATAAAGGCTTGGGTTATGTCCCTACCAATAGACCAGACATTTTCCTGCTACATAAGGAAATGCAGGAGTTTATAAGGACTATAAAGTTGCGGGCATTCTTTAAAGATAAGGATCTACCCACAGAGACTTCTGACACTGGCCTAAAACCCAAGTCAACATTTACACCATTAGACAATCAGCTTCCTGTTGAAGTATTGGCCTTCGAAAAAGCCATGATGCAGGAACTGAAAGGTCTAGAAACCAGACAAAAAGTCTTTCAGAACATGAGCAGAACAGAAAATGAGGCCATCAGAGAATTGAGGATGAACAAAAACCTTGTTATAAAACCAGCAGACAAGGGTGGTGCGGTGGTTATCCAAACAACCATAGCCTACGACAAAGAATGCAGACGGCTTCTTTCTGATAACAGGAACTACCAGATACTTACGGAAGATCCCACTGAATCTTTAAGAGTCCAGATAGGTGGCATGGTGGAAGAGGCACTTACACATGACTGGATTACTAAAAAGGAGTCCGAGTTCCTGACACAGAGGAACCCTCGCATCCCTTACTTTTATACCATTCCTAAGGTGCATAAGAACCTGGAGAATCCCCCTGGTCGCCCCATAGTTTCCGGAATCTCATCCATCCTGGAACCATTATCCAAGTTTGCGGATGCTTTCTTGAGGCCACTTGTACAGGCTACTGACACCTATTTACGTGATACCAAAGCAGTACTTCAACTGTTGAATAATCAAACCTTTGACCCAACTTCACAGATGCTGCTAAGTCTGGATGTGGAGAGCCTCTATACGAGTCTCCCCCACGATGAGACCATGCAAATCATTGAGGAGGTACTACATTCCACGAATTGGGAATACCACACTCCACGGAATGTAGTGATGGAGTGCATCTCGTTGGCACTCACGAAAAACTTCTTCGAATATGAGGGCACTCTTTTCTGGCAGAAGCATGGGACCAGTATGGGCAGTACTTTTGCCCCAAGTCTGGCTGGACTGTATGTCCACCATTTGGAATCTACGAAAATCTTGCACCCAGACAATCCTTACAGGGCGAGGATTCGCACCTGGCGAAGGTACATTGATGATATCCTGGTCATCTGGGATGGAGATGTAACCATGATAACCGAATTCATCACCTGGCTGAACAATCAAAATGCCTTTTTGAAATTTACTCACCAGGCATCTAATACCAACATGGTTTTCTTAGATTTGAATATCTACCATGAAGCCGGCATGTTAAAAACGGAAACACATTTCAAACCTACGGCTAGGAACTGTCTCCTCAGATTCGACAGCTTTCATCCTCGTCATCTGAGAGAGAATCTTCCTTATGGACAGTTCCTACGCCTTCGGCGGAACTGTAGTGATGTGGCTAGATACAAAACTCAGGCCAAGGATCTCAGTGCAAAACTAAGAGAGAGGAGATATCCGGAAACTGTGATCAAAAAAGCTTTTACAAGAGCACGAAATAATAACCGTGACGCCCTTCTGGAGGACAATCCACGTAGGGAGGATGCCGCAAACAGGACGGTTTGTGTTACCACATACAGTCCGGTCAGCAACCAAGTGACAAAATTGGTCCACAAACATTGGCGCACTTTAACGAGTGGTGGCTTGACTCTGGAGAAACCTCTCTTTGCACACAGAAGGGGTAGGAACCTAAGGGATATACTCGTTCATACAAGACCACCCCCTCCTACCAAGGATCAAACGAGGTTGCAAGGCGTACATGGGCATTACCCATGTGGTAACTGTAATAACTGCCACCTCACAAAAAAGAGCCAGAATCTAACCTTTACCAATGGGACAACATGGGAACAACGTGCATTTACGAACTGCAACAGTAAAAATGTTGTTTACCTAATTACCTGCCCATGTGGAAAGGAATATGTGGGGATGACCACCAGACCTGTAAGGGTCAGGTTGAATGAACACAAAAGTAAAATCAGGTGTAAGAAACTAACGACCAAGATGTCAACCCATTATATAGAACATCAACACTGTGTGAATGAGCTACAGTGGACAATAATTGAACAACTGCCCTCTGAGATAGGTCTTTTGGAAAAAGAGCAACGGTGGGTGTTTCGGTTGGGTACCGACACCACTGGGCTGAACGATTCCATTCCATGGAACCTTCTCAGATAAAAACTCAATCTGACTACCCACCACTATTTGTGGATGTATACGTGTGGGTACATTCAACAAATGTTTTTGCCATGTTGTTGCCGGGTCATCTGGATTAATATATCAGTACAACGAGGTACTACCGAGTTGTGATTGAGGATATATTCCTTCGGGACCTAGTTTCAAGAATTCCCCCTCTTCACAATAGAGTTCTCATATGAAACAACCTTCTGTTGAGTCCATACGTGAAGGCAGTCCATTTAAAAGTAGTTTAATTCACCCCTGCTGTCATGGTTACTTACTATATTTTGCTTGACCTCTAGCGATAAAATTGCCTTTAAGCCCTGCCTTATTTGCGCATATTTTATTTTATCATCCTAAGGCAGGTCCTTGTGCATTTACTTATTGAAGCTCCATTCACCATCAGGCATTTACCAGCAAAGCCGATTGCTTCGTGCCTAAACGGAGTGTCTCCGTCGACGCATGCGCGGTAGCCTCGCCTGCCGCGCATGCGTTCCATTGGAGCGGTAATGCGCATGCGCGACAGAGTAGTGAAAGGCGCTAGCGCATCACCGGACGCTCGGAGGTTGTTATCTCCGTATTTGGGCATCCCCCGGGTTTCATTATTCAATTAATCATCTTTAATTATCTACAGGCACAATATATATAAGGGCCTCAATTCCTTCGTAGCTCACTTCATCGGAGCCGCGTTGAGGGAAGGCAGGCGATTAGCTGTTGCAGTAACCGTGAGTTATAGACCACTGAGAGAAGCAGTTGCTCACTGTACTTGTGGCGCATTGATGACAAAGTCTTCCTACTGAACCCCTGATATTGATTTCTTAGGTTTTTCTGATTAGAAAGGAAGGATTCCCCAATATACGCTAAAGGCTCATGAAGTCCTGTATTTGGGAACTTTAAGTAAGATTTTTATTCCTTTCTGTTTTGCTCTCCTTCCATCTGAGCAGCGAGCAATGTTGGTGTTGTGTGTGTATATGTTTGTAGTGTCCTTTTTCTTTTCCTTTCCAGGTTCCAATTATTTTTTGGTTTTACCTGATGGTTTTTTAGAGAAGCATGATTCTTCTCCTTCAACCTGTGAAATATAGATCTGTATGTTTATCTATGATTTTGTCTCCACAGGTTCTTACGCCAATTGGGCGCAACAACACTCACTAACATTTAACATTGTGAGGAACATTACACATTGTGGTAATTTGTAATTTTTATTTTCACTTTTACATCTTACATGTGAGTAAGGGGAGGGTAAGTGCATTAACCCTTGTCCTGAAGAAGGGGGCTTTGACCTCCGAAACATGTTGACTTTTAAAACAGTGGTCTGATACCCTAACACGCATCTATTTAAACCACGCCTTGCACTTTTGTTTTAATAATACCAGCCGGGGATTTAATAAAGTTTTTTTCTCCCACGTGCCAGGTATTTTTTAACCACTCACTTTTTCACCTCACCTCACTCACACTTTTGTAAATTAACACACACCCCCACACATAGTTCACTTCAAGTGCTCCTGCGTACCCGCGAGTCGTAGCACGCCGCATCCCGTAGAGGGGTGCGAAGGCCCCGATGATGAAGCATGACACCAAGGGGCCTGTTGGTGTGTGAGGGGCATTTAAACAACACTGTGTGTTCCCCATCACTCTAGGGATCACTATCACTTTGAGTGGATTCCACTTTGTTTATGCGTATAACTAGGGAGATTGAATCCACTGACTCTCTCTCTCCCCCCTCCTGTTAAAATTCGATGGTGGGGAGCACCAGACAGCCCACGCGCGGTCAGGGGCCTCTTCTCGGTGCTCAAGGGAGAAGGCTCAACGCCCAGACCCCGGATCAGGTGGGGCGTGTCTGCCCACCAAGGCCTCCCCACTCCCCGGGAGTGTTAGCGCCCCTGGCAGGTTGTTCTGGGCCCTCCTTCGGATTCCAGGGACCTGTTTAGGGTTTGCCCAAGTCTATAACAGCAAAAGAGAAATAAGTCCGTCCGGCTCCCCTATGACCAGATCGATTGGGCGAAGTCTGTGTGCCCGGCGTCAGGAGGCAACCTCAGTTCGCAAGAGCCGGGGGGGGGGGCTCCTCACCCAGTCCAACCACTGCCGTCCAAGCCCGTGCGATCTGCTACTCGCTCTCCCGCCTAGTCCGTCTCTTCAGGGCACAGGCCTCACGATGTCAGCCCGCTCTCCCAGCTAGCGCCTTCATGCGCCGGACCTCCAGTTCATTTTCACAATGCCCTCCAGGAGCAGGGCCAGGAAAGTCTATCCCGCTCTCCGCCCGGGATCATTACAGGGGCCCCGCCATGGACGCCATTCATCGCGGTTATGTCTTAGGGAGGCGTTGGCATGCCTCATTTACGGCCCCCAGTCTCCCATTGTTTGTGTGGGGCCCAGGGGACTCACACGCACGTCCGCAGTTTTCAGCTCCGGTCGCCGATTCCTAGATGCGCTCTCTCTGGTTGCCGCCACCAGGGCCAGGCGGCACTCGACTCTGCTCGTCAGTCGCTGTGCTGGCATCTGGCCGCCGCCAGTAGTGGTCTGGTAGAAGCTCAGAGCGCCAGGCGGCGAAGCGGGCAGATGCCGGCCAGGCTCCCCCAGTCCCAAATCGCTGAGGATTACTGGTAACAAGCTGGCAGGCCGCCAGTGTGAGGTGGGCAGACCGCCCGATATGCGCCAGCCCCCGCTCCACTCTCCAAGGGCCACGCAGCTGTTCTTGCAGGTGCCGTCCCTGGGCGGCTGCTGCAGGTCTCTGCGAGTGGCCAAACTGCCGATCTCTTACTTCAGGGCACCGCTGGTCCTCTTCTGCCAGTGTCTTCAGCGCCAGACCCCAGGAAGTCGCCGACCCCCAATCGCGGGTCCTAGGCAGTCGTTCGTGTGTCACCAGAGTTCTTAGGCGTGGGCCGCAATTTTGAGCAGATCGGGGTCAGCCTGTAATGGTTTGATTTCCGCTCGAGCCGTCGTCGCTGGTGTGCTCTGCATGTGGTCCAGTGGAGCACCAGGGCTTCTGCCACTTGGTGCTGTGCCAGGAATCTCCGTTTCTGGTCAGGATATATGGAAACACAGGGATGCCAGAAGATACTCTATGGACTGGAATGAAAATAGAAGAGGTGATGTTGTCCTGCCCTTTTACATCTGCATGTTTCGACATTTCCTGCCACGCTATAGCGTGAACTTCACTAAGACCATTTCAAAAGTGCAGAGGTAACAGGGGGCACCAAGCTGTGCTGACCCCCATGAGTGTACTGAGACAAGTATGTGCTTGGATCATGGAGGAAAATCGATGACTATTCTAATATGCTGGCCTTCACCACTTCTAGAAATTAAACTTGAAATACTGCCCTTCTACTGACCCTCCCTCCCAAAGTCAAAATGGTCGAGACAGCTACTGTTTATGGAAGGAAGCAGTAACAGGCAGACCACCCCAAAACAGCTAAAGCAGTAACGGACAGACCACCCAAAACAGCTAAAGCAGTAACGGACAGACAACCCAAACCAGCTAAAGCAGTAACAGGCACATCACCCAAACCAGCTAAAGCAGTAAGAGACACATCACCCAAAACAGCTAAAGCAGTAACTGGCAGACCACCCAAACCAGCTAAAGCAGTAAGAGCCACATCACCTAAAACAGCTAAAGCAGTACTTGCAGATCACCCCAACCAGCTAAAGCAGTAACAGGCAGACCACCCAAACCAGCTAAAGCAGTAACGGACAGACAACCCAAACCAGATAAAGCAGTAACGGGCACACCACCCAAACCAGCTAAAACAGTAAGAGCCACATCACCCAAAACAGCTAAAGCAGTAACTGGCAGATCACCCCAATCAGCTAAAGCAGTAATGGACAGACCACCCAAACCAGCTAAAGCAGTAAGAGCCACATCAACCAAAACAGCTAAAGCAGTAACTGGCAGACTACCCCAACCAGCTAAAGCAGTAACTGTCACATCACCCAAACTAGCCAAAAATCATGCGAACTATGGCACAAGATATGGGGATGAATGCTATCCTGAATGAACTCACAGCACTCTAAACTTTACAAAAGAGGTAAAAGTGACAAAGACCACGTCTGAATTAGAGTCTCTCAGAAAGACATAGCCTCCTTTAACTCACGCTTGTTAGCAATAGAAAACATGCAAGCGAATGTGGAACAAACAATTGTCATGGTGGCTGACTGGGAGCAAATCACAAGAACATGCAATCCAAACTCATTGAGTTGAAAGACAGAAACAGGAGAGGCAGTTTATTATTTTTGCCATTCTGCTTTCAGCTTAACAACCAAATACAGCCATAGAAAGATGACATAGTCATAGTCATCTTTTGGGAAAGGCTTTCCACTGTGCAAGGACGTGTTGCTCCATTTTTTATTAACTTTTGTTCTGATTCAGCTAGAAACAATTTTTTGTTTTAAAATCTGAAGATGATGCAGCAGATGATAGGTTATGTGACAAACTCATATTTAAGGGGGATTGGCCATAATGGCAGAATCACATAATTTCAGTGGCCTTGGTGTATAGTTTGGAATACTCCGTGTTCAATGTTGGAATGAGAGTGCTTAAAATGTATGTTAGGGTCTCGATGGAGGACTTTAGCCCTCCCCATTCACAAGACATTTGTTTAGTTTATTTCCCGCGTTTCAATGAAAATTCTAAAAACATCTGACAGTCCATAGTGTATAGTAAAGGACTCCACATAAGTGTTACTCAGACCTGGATAGATCCAGAGGGGCACTACGTTTTCATTAGAGTAAGTATACATCAGTAAATAGAGATATTTAGTTCCATTTATGGCTCAATAGGGAACAAAAACGAACTCTTTAGAGACGTCACCATATGCTGCTTCTCCTACGTGACAATGGAGGAAAGTGGAACTTAGTGCAACACCCCCTTAAAGATAAATCATACCGTCACATATTATCCCACTCCAAAGAACAGCAGCTATTTATGGATTTTATGCAGGACTTTGTACGGACAGATCCCTAGCGTAATTAGCACATAACAGAGAGGTTACATTTTCACATCCTGTGCAAACGGGACCCACATTTACATAGACTTTTACTTATCAACATTTACACTGTTGGCTTGAGGAAGCTAACCTTTGCAGGTAAAGCACACACAACCCAACCCATTCCAGAATTGAATACCACAAAACGTTTTAACGCTAGTTAAGGACCCATTGTAATGCAGGAGTTATAGACCAATTTTACTGATTAATGCAGACATTAAGGTCTTTGCAAACGTGTTAGCAAACTGCTTAAAACAAGTTCTGCCAACCTTAATCCATTCGGATCAAGTAGGGTTTCTGCTCACCGCTCCTCCACATCTCATCTGAGATCGCTTGCCATTTCATGTGTTGTGGGAAATATGACATGACAGAGACGAGAAGTTGGCAATTGTGCCGGATGCGGAAAAAGCATTCGGTAAGGTGGAGTGAGAGTACTTATTTAAAGTACTGAAGCAAGTGGGGATTGGAGACAGTTATCTTCAAAGTTAGGAGGCTGTAGTTCAACCCTATCGCAGTATTGTCATCTAATGGCCTCATAGCCCCTTGCTGGAAATTGAAAGAGGGACAAGACAGGGCTGTCCACTGTCACCCCTGCTATTCATTATGGTGCCCTATCCACTTACGGTGGCGATTCCGAATAGCACAGACATCAAAGGCATGCAAACTCCACGCAGGGAGGACTTTTTATGTTTACACAGATATTTTTATTAGTCTTTCTGAACGAAAGCACTCCTCTGTGGCCCTCATAAAACCTATCCCAGACTTGTACCTTTTTTCTGGTTACAGTGTCAACTGGGAGAAGTGAAAAGCATTCCCAATTACTTCAGTGATGCGGCATCGCTTGGACATTTTCAATTCAGATGGAAGTTAACCAATTTGAAATATGTAGAGATCTTCCGAAATAGAACGCTACAATACGCATGCTGGATAACTTAAATCACTTACTAGACAAAAGCAAGAAAGATATAGGCAGTTGGTCTATTCTGAATTTCTCCTTGTGAGGTAAGGCTCAAATAATAAAAATGAATAACATGCCACAACCAAATTATTTCTTTGCCATGCTACTACCACTTCACATCACCACAAACTTGATTCACACACTGACTAGAATTTGGAAAACTTGTGTGGCAAGGAAGAAAACCTGTACTTAAAAAACCTAAGCTACACGCATCCATGGAAAGTGGGGGTGTCCGATTACCACATGTAGAATCTTACTGGCTCTCCTTCCAACTGACTCCGCTTTGGCACCATTTACAAATTACTACAGAAAAGCGGAAATGGGTTAAAATTGAAAATGGCACATTAGATCAAAATAAAGGTTTGAGTTCTGTGTACAGCAAAGATTTCCAAACGTCTGAAAGGGAGTACTCTATACTGCATGCATGTAGAGGAGAGAAGCTGTGTGGCAAGACAGACCCGTATGGGGAGCGCAAAACAGTTCTGGCCAGATTATGAGTCCAAAGGGGTCTTTAAAATTGATCACATAATTAATAGGAGGGCGATTTAAGACATTTGCCGAAATTCAATGCGATTTCTATTTGCTTCTGACCCAGTTTTGGAACTATCAAGTAAACAGTATGTGAGAAAAATACCTGTCCGGAGACCGGTAATCCTTCAAGTATCTTCGATTTTAACCCCTTGCGTGCGGCGGGAATTCCCCGCCCATGCTGACTCCGCCTTGCGCGGGCGGAGTCATGACGGAACGGTTCCGTCATCAGCACAGCTCACCCGTAGCTGATGACGGAACCGCTCCGTCATCAGCATGCAAGGGGTTAAAATATCCCATTACTTGGGGTACTTCTAAAGGAGCAGTCTCCGGAATCTTTAAAACAGTAAAGGATATAATTTATTTGGGTCCTATAACTGAGCAATTGCAAGGATTGAGATCTCGTAAACTCACATCTGAATATGCTGAAGAGGACTGACATGACTTAATGCAATCGCATAATAAACAAGCATTTGCAATGCAATAGGTCACGCATTTTCAAGAGGTTTAGCTATTGGCATTGTAAATGCGAACAGCTTAAACTCTCTCAAATGCGTGACCTATGTATGGCATTGCAAATATGTTATGGGGTGTGCAGACCAAGGGGTGCTGAGAGTATTAGTTTTTGATCTAGTCTTTTGCTACTCTTCAGTCTCCTCTTATTTTTTTATTTTTCTTCTCCTTTTCATGTTTTCTTACATATTAGTTGTAATATCGACTTACCAGAAGGCTTAGGGTGCAATTCAATTGACTGTAAAGGTGGCTCCTTGACTTTCCTAAAAGTTTAAGAGGCGGTGAAGGAAGCTTAGTGAGGGGCAGAAATCTGGGGAAGTCGCGGGGACTCATAAATAGGGTGTATGAAAGAATCAGTTGATGTGCTCCTGTATTGTAACCTTGTAATTAAATCCGAATATGTCAAAGTACTGTGACAATATTAGCATTTTAAATGAACACTAACAAAGTTGCTGAGTTTGGAAATGCAGCTGAAGGTTTACAGAAATTTCACATTTGCCAATTTAAAGAAAATAAATAGGCTGGCACTGTGAATTAGAGTTACATTAAGAGTTCAATGAATAGAACTGCAAAGGCTGGAGCAAACACAACATAGAAAACGGCAAAGGCAATTGTATAGCGTACAACTGCATGAGAGAAATACATTTAAACATGGTTAGATACGTCGGCCAATGAAATGTGAATTCAACTGTTAGTACAATTGGCATAAGGCGGTGATGCTACAGCTAGTACAAACAGCATGACGTAGGTGATCACATTTTCATGACAAAATGGCAGATATTTAAAAGAAGATATAAACACTGCTGGATTACAAGTCTCTGGGTTTCATTCATTTAAATTTTGTGTGTTGGATATGCCCCCCGAATGAATAAAAGACTATAATACCAGCATTAGGAGTTGGATTTTTGGCTTTGCAAAGTCTTGCAATATGACAAATAAATGATCTAATATAACAAAAATAAACCCTGACCCTAAATGTAAAAAAATACTTATTGGAAAATTAAAGAAACTCCGTTATAGTGAAATTACCCACAAGCAAAGAACCCTACTAACCAAAATCAGAAAAACAAAGGGACCACCACAATAATGCAAATCCACCTTACACATAATTGAGACACTGCTTTCCTCATTTTTAGTTCAGTCAGTTTTAACCAGAGAGCCGCAGTTAAAGAAACATTTACAAAACTATACTCCAAAAAATGAAATAATACAACATACAAAAGGACACAATAAAATTCATAAGCACTCGCGTTTGGAATTCATGCTCCTTTAAAGCATGCTTCTTTAGAAGCTAAGCACTGAACAGGTTTACAGTTAAACAGGTTAAGGATAGTTAGCCTGAGCTGTAAAACTTTTCTCCACAGGTAAAGAAATTGCTCCACAGAAGATTTGTTAAAATCAACGCACTCGTTAAGTTAGTGTTTTATTGCTTTACTTTACAAACATTACAGGAATCGTTGCAATCCGTAATTAAAACCCAATGGGTGCCAGCAGCATTTCCTGGCATTTTGATTTTACAGTATTAGTACATATAGGTATATTTGTGTTACCCATTTTAAAAATTACAATTCCATAGTCTTTATATAAAGCCCTTTTTAAAAAATGCGATATAACGGGTTTACAGAAAATGTGGAAAATAACAAATGAATGGCACTCCTCTCAGACCCAGTGATTTCTTCGAGGAAATTATGCTTAGTAAGTAGTGTAAACAAGCGGAGTTAGTGTTGAAGTACCAGATCTTTGTCCTCACCGGGATGACGCAGATTGTCAGACATTGTTACAATCATGATTGTGTGCTGTAGTGACCACACCAGAGAATGGCCGCTGTTGAGCTTAAACCAACAGTCTAATGCTATACAAGATACTTTAAAATGAACTGAAAAATACTTTTTTTTTAAAGAAAAGGGATGTTAACCCCCCCTTGTTTAAAGCCTTCACATTTTCTACCGCGTTTTACTCCGTCATCATTAATCTTCTAATCTGTGCCCATTATGATCTAAAAAGCAAAAGTGCAATCGTTTGAGTCCCTGAACATGTGTCATTTTAGAACCTTGGCACCCATCACGATTGTAGCATGTGAGCATTGCCTCACAGTGATAGGTTTGTCTTTCAAGATGGACCATGTGTGCCGGATGGATCTAACCAACCATAGATCATTCATAAAAAGAAAAAAAAAATCCCCTCCTCTGATTGTAGAGCATGTTTTCAAGTCTAGCATTGTCTTACCTTGTGAACTTTACAAAAAAATATTAGTTATGTTTTTGAACTACCTTCATCATTTTAAAATGGAGAGATGTGGAATCATAAAAAAATAAAACCTTCTCATGATACTTCCAGTTAGCTTCATTAAAGTATTACCAGTGCATTACTCCAAGCTCGCTACAAAGTCGTAGTGTGTCATCAGGTTTCTCCGTTCAAAGGCAAATAATTTTTACCCACATTCTTCTACCCATGTTGAGTCCAAGACAAAGGAAGCTTAAATTAAAGATAGATCCACAAATTATTTGTTGAATTACTTTCTTAAACACAAGCCTTTTTGAAATTTGGAGGTTTTACAGAACTGGAATGGAGTGGTTTGGTCCCATAAAATTCCTCATATTTTGCTATTCCCCATCAAACCTGTATTTTTCTTATATTTTAAATGAATTTTTCAGTGCATTTGGTAAGTAAATGGCAGAATTTTAAAAAGGATGCTAATTCGCGCTGCCTTGTAAAATCTCTTTCACTGCTGACATACGCTAAGCTTCTTTGGACCAGGATGTAGGCAGACAATCACATCATTGATACTTTGTGGTGAAACACTTCAACGGTGGTCCTGTGCATCTGTATTTGAGAGTTCCAGTTTGATTTTAAAATCATGCAGAGTGGCAAATACTTTGTTCCATTGGTTTTGTGAGGATCCCTATGCAAGTCCTTTACTTTTGGCAGATTTGTGCATGTTACGCTGCTCGGAGGTTGCCCTATAAATTGTCTCCAGGTTGATACTGTGGTTCTGTAGCTGTGAAATAGTCTTCCAAGAAGGACTGAATATACTCAAATGTAGGCCGCTCATCCGGGTCCTTCTTCCAACATTGCTTCATTAATTCATGCAAAGATTCAGGACAACCCTGTGGGCATGGCATCCTGTACCCACGCTCCACCTGTTCCAAAACCTCCCGGTTCACCATTCCTACAAGAAAAGGAGAAAAAGTTAATTTCTGCTTTCAGGAACATTTGATAAAGTATTCCCTACTGTTTATTTTTCAACTGTATTTTCGAGACAAGATTCTGAAAGAGCATCACAGACTTCATTTACAAGTCGCAGAATATTTAGGGTTCAGTACATATATTTTGTAGCCAGTGATACCATTTATCAGAGTTGTGAGAAAAATTGCAAATATTACATATGACTTTTGAACAACACATCATTTTCAGCAAGCTACCTACAACGGGGTCTCTCACACAAAAATCTATCTTTATATGTTATCGTCAGCATTAACTAGGCTGAAGTACGGTCAGTTCTCTTCATAATCATGCACCCACACCTTTGTTTTCGGATGACCACTTCTTGTGGATGACCATTGTAGTTGGTTCCGTTTACAACAATACGCAAATTTTTTCCGTCGAATATACATTTCACTGTGCTGATCTCCAAAGCCTGTCCACACTTTGGGTCAAACAGGAAAATTAGTGGGATACAGAAGTGTCAAGACAATCCAGAGAACCTGGAGTTTAAAGAGTCAGCTAGACACTGACACACAAAGCCTTTCATATGATAACCTGATCCTCTTAGACTCTGATTATTTGTAACATGGAAATCAAGTCCATATATGTTTTATACAGATTAAACTCAACCCGAAGTTATCGGTGAGCTTTACATGAGCACCAGCTGCATTAATTAATTTTTAAGAACAGAGAAAGCGATAGCCTAGAATCACAGGATGTTGAGTCGACACCGAGACTCAAACCTGGTTCCCAAGCTTCTAAGTAGGCCGCTCAAGTAGTTACGCCACATCCTCTCCAGGAGTTTATAAAAAGCAGCATAGGGGAACAGTAAAGAGGAAAGCTTTTAACAAATTAGAAGGCAAGCTTTTGCACTGCACAACCCGAGTGAAAATCAATACGGGCGGTGGCAAGCAACAAACACTGCAAGTATAAAACTAAGCAGGATTTGCCCACAATCACAGGACGTTAAGCCTGCCACAAAGACTCATACCCTGTTTCCCAGCTTTAAAGTCAGCTGATCAAGCCGTTACACCACATCCTCTCCCAGTGCCTATAAAATGAAGCATAAGGGAACAGTAGAGGCAAGCTTTCAACAAACTAGGAGGTAAGCTTTTCCACTGCACATACTTATGAAAATCACATTAGCAAAACATAGTTCTGTAGTCATTGGTGGAAGTTTAAATTGTTGATGCGATTGTACCTTGATCTTAAATCAGACTTAAAGAGGATGCATTAAAACCCAACTCGTGTTGCAGAGGCGCATAGCTGTTATGGTACCTTCACATGTGAAGCTGTTATTAAGGAAAACAAGCAAGTCAAGGGAGAAGTAAAGCTTGCTGTACAGTTGGAATAGTAAAGCAAACAAACGGATATCCCGGAAGCAACATTCCAGTGGCATGCTCGATTGTAAATAAAACTAGCAAGAAAAGGGAGCAGTAAAGGGCGCCATCCAATTGGAAAGGCAAAAACAGGAGCAGTGGATGTTTTCAAGTACTTGGTCCATGCTATGGAGGGAGGGCTAAATACAAGAAGAGGCATGACCATGCATGCCAGGGACAAATGGAGACAAGAATATGAGACAGACTATGGCTCAAGCAAATGGGAAATCTGTGGGCAGGCTGAAGTCCACAGATTAAGCACAACATGTCTCTTCAAGACAGCGCATGCGCTGTCTAGCCAAGACCAAAAAATGGCACCTGCATTTTACACAAGCTGAAGGAGACTGATGAGATATTTATTGAAATTTACTGTAATTGTATTTATATAGAACACTACCCCTGACGAGCCGTCAAAAAGCTTTTAAGAGAGTAGCACGCCACTATGGAACCCAAAAAGGATTAGTGGTGGATTAGTAGTGACATTTGAGAGTTGGACATTTGAGTCTGTTAGTTGGATTGAGAAGGATAATGGGGAATAGAAGAGGGAAGAGTCTAGAAACTGTTTCTTGGGAGATGATAGTAGTAAGATGAGGTTTGGGATGAGTATAGGAGAGATGGAGGAGGGTAAGAATCACTAGAAACGGATTAAGGAGATCATGTTAGTAAAATTAGTTTTGGGATGAGTCAAAGGAGGGATAGGCGAGGGAATAATTTAGAAGGGTTATTGGGGAGATAATAGTATTAAAATGAGGTTTGGGGTAATCCAAGGAGGATTGAGGAGGTAAGAGTCTATAAATAGTTATTTTGGAGATCACAGTAATAGAATGAGCTTTGGGAAGAGTCAGAGAGAGGAGGAAGAGGATATATTGAGAGAGGTATAGGGTGAAATATAGGGTAATGCATTGGAGTGTATCAAAGTTTTTTTTCTAACGTTAGGACTAAAGTAATAAATATATAGATACATAAGTACATATTTATATCAAGAAATACAAATATCTAGATACATACATGTAATCAATTTAAATGTTTATATACACAGGGATATTCTGTACATTTGTGTTTGAGTATGGTAGTTATGTAGTAAAGAGCCAACTCTTGAGTAGTTGTCTGATGATACAATAGTTATTTGTGGATCGTATGTTTGGGGGTAATGAATTCCATAGTTTGGCTTCTTGAACAGAGAAAGATGTGCCACCTATGGTTCTTTTCATGTATCATGGGATTTTGAGGTGAGGTGCCAATTTGGAGCAGAGAATCCTTTGTTAAATGCATTTGGTGATTTTATTCCTGATGAAAAGCGGTCCTGGTTCCATGTATTGATTTGTGGCTGATACAAAGTTGTTGTATCATCCAGACAGAGATAGTTGCCTGGAACACAGATCTGCTCTCTTCAAAGCTGAGGCAAGGAGTAATTTTTTTAAGCTCTTCAAAGGGGAGTGACACCTACCCGAGATCTTGTTGACATGCCGGCCGAAGGTGATACCAGCAACTAATCTCTGATATTTACATCAAGATTTTTGGTCATAGTAGCAGTGGTTGGGAGTGGGCCAAGTATCAGGTCTGGAGATTCTTCCCTTCAAACATCATCTCTATTTTATCAGCATTCAAATTCAAAAGGGTATTGGTCATCAAACATGGGAATAAAGGAAATCATCTTAGTCTAGATAGACCCATCAAACATTTTAGGCAGAGCCAAAGTATACAATAACATGAACATTAAGTATTATTTTAAAACAATAAGTATTTACTGTGACCAGACCTAAGAAGGGCCCTCTGTACTAAACCCCTTCCTATTGCATTTGCTAGAGAGGTCACAATAGAAACCCCCATCCTATTGTATTTGTCAAACAGTTCAAAATGTAGCACCCAGCCTCCCACTTCATTTGGTGTTTGTCAAGGAGTTCACAATGTAAAAATCCCTACATATCGCATTTGTCAAAGAGTTCACAATGAAAAACAATTTACTATTGCTTTTGTAAGATTTTGCAGTGTAAAACCCCTTCGTGTTGCATTCATTAGGGGTCCACAATGCAAAGCCACTTCATATGGTATTGGCAAGCAACTCAATATAAAGTCTCTTCCTCTAATATTTGTGACAGCTCACAATGTGAAGCTACTTCTTATTGTCTTGGGATTACACCATGCAGGGGCCATTCCTCCTGTGAGAAGTTGGCCTGATATGTGATGTCCACTATTCTAGTGGGCACCCTGTATCAGTCCAAACAACCCTTATGGTGATGGTTGTAAAGTCAACCTTATAGATCAGCTATCCTAGTGGTAGCATGGACAAAGCAGTCTTAGGCTAATACTTCAGAGAGCATATGAAGCCAATTTCTTTTACCAATAATAACTCATTGAATACCAAATGAAAGGACACCACAGAAGGTATATATCAAATATATATGTATTTATTACTAACACAACCCCTCTGCACTCTTTATGAGGTCAGAGTTCAATAAACAGCACAAGTGACTCAATAAGCATACTATAAGTTGCACAAATACAATTCTGCCCTAGGGGCCTCACAAACCATATACTAAATAAGTGGTATAAGAAGGTGACTAGGCCTAGGGAATCGCTGGGACTACACTGAACAACCACAGGTTAGGCAGTAGGAGTCTCACAGGATGCGTGTGCAATGTCTAAACACACACGTGGGTTCTCATAGACATTCAATGGGAAAGTAAAGTTAACAAAGTAGTTGATTTCCGACACTTACGGGTGGACTACGGGAAAACCCAGTTAAAGTAGGACACTTGGATAGTTATTACCCACGGGAGCACCGGAGTCCTCGACTTACTTCACCCAGGGAAGCCGGGTGCATAGGTGTTCTTTCGCGTCGGGTTTCGTCGTCGAATCCTATGGAGAACTGCACAAAGATGCTGCAGGCGACCAGGAGGAAAATCTCCGGTTGGATCCAAGAGTGGATCGAAGCAGTGAAGGACCTGAAAGCAGAGGGGACAGAGTCTGGGTCACTAGACAGTGACCAGGAAGGAGCCAGGCGATGTCGAGCTGCAAACAGGTGAAGAAGTGAAGCTTGTCTCTGCAGCCACGTGGACCAGGGGCCGTTGCCGACGACCAGGAGCTGGATACGGACTGTCCCACTAAGGATTTAGCTGTTGGCGGTGTCGGCGTCCAGATTGGAGTCAATAAGCCTTGGCAAAGGCAACCCACTCAGGAAGGGAAGATCAGCTTCTGTTCAGACCAACAAGGTTCTGGGGAGCTCCCCCTTTACAGGAAAGAAGGAGCAAGCCCGGAGCAACCAGGCAAGCGATGTTGTTTCGTAAAGATGTCTTCAGGAGGGCTACTAGCCAGCGGGATAGCAACTGCGAAGACCCGTATAGGAGAAATGCAAGAGCAGGCCCTACGCGGCACTCGTGGAGTGTGGAGGGCTGAGCTTCGGTGCACTTACGGCTCGGGGTTGGGGCTTCTCAGAAGCTGTACAGTTAGCAAAAAGCAGGTACTGCAGGTAGTCCGGTCCCATGTCTCTTGTGTCTGCCACGGGTCTCAGCTTTGCTGTGGATGTGGGTCGGGTCAGAGAAGTCTGGAAGTCCAGAGACTGCGTCGCTAAGTCTTCCGCCTCCGGCGGGAGCATCGACAAAGCACACCGGCAAGTCACTGATGGTGCCTGTTTGCACAGGGTGGTCACTCCTTGACCACAAGGGAGATTCTTCAGTCTTCTAGTTGCAGTAGAATGTCAAAGGTCCAGAGTTTCGTTTCAGAGTTTCAGTTCAGGATAATCTAAAGTCTCTAGACTAAGCTCCTAGCTTTATACTAATCTAAGGGGCTGGATTACCTGCTATGTCCCTCCTATGGGTGGAACCTGGGAAAGGGGTGGTTACACCCCTTTCTCTTTGTCCAGTTTCGCGCCAGAGCTGGGGCTGGAGTGCCCCAGCAACTGGTTTGAACCGGGCTATGTATGGGACACCTTGTGTGCCCCAGGCAGTGTCTCATTTCATTCAACCCACCCTGACCCAATACACTATAGCCTGTCTGGGGAGGTGCTAGCACCTCCCAAGGCAGCAAAAATCTATTGTCCAGGCCTCCCTCGCTGGAAGGGCTCCCAGCTGCAGGAGGTCAGACTTGCGTCTGTGGCAGCAGCATCCATTTTATGATGCTGAGGCTCTGGTGAACTTTAACCAGGTAAAGCTACAACTACATGTCTTCTCCCTCTAGAAGGGTGGAATTCTACCCCTGCCGCCAGGACTGGCGGGGGGGGGGGGGGGGGGGGGGGGGGGTTGTGTTGTTGAGTATTCCAAAGCGTCTTACACGACATGTTTTTATAAAGCCAAACCAAAGTTAGCATTAACCGCCAGGATTATAATGCACTTAAGAGTATATGGTATGGCTATATCATAGAACAGCTATAAGGACATGGTTCCGAAAGCTGCAGACAGGCTCAGCTCATGCAAGAGCACCATCTCACATAAAACCAAGCACTCTGCCTTCAGGGTTGTCAAGGCCTGCCATAGGAGTGACTTATAGGTATATATGTGTCTATATGTAATGGTAGGTATAGGGATACTATACCTAAGCAAGGGGTGATTACACGACCTTGCCCCAGCTGAGTGATCAGCCAGTTGTGTCAATGTGAGTGGCCAGCCAGGGGTGGCAGAATACATGCTGCAGCTCCTGGTAGGCCTTGGATGCACCTATGCTCTGGGTACCTATGGTACACTATAGAGGGACTCATAAGGTGACCCAATATCCAATTGGAGATGTACCTAAAGTACATGGAGCTCCATTTTTACAGTGAGAGCAGATAGCCTGGGGCCCTGATTAGCAGGATCCCAGGCCAACTAAGTCGAAAACCAGCTAAACACTAGGCAAAAAGTTGGGGTAACCATATAGTCAGATATCCACCTTCCTACACCTACTGTCCCTGATCTAGGGTTAAAATTTGCCTACAGGTCTCAACACAGTGTAATACCAATCCATTCCTGAAGATTTACTGGTTTAAGAAATGCTTTTCACAAACAATTCAAGCCATCTTGATAGGGTCATAAACAGATCAAACCTAACTTACAGCATCAGATATAACTGTTCCCAATGAATCTATCAGGCTTACAGCCCTGATCATTGGCTTGTTACCGTAACAGAGGCCTACCGTACTAAACATAATCTGTGCCATACAAGCACTCCTTTTCAGAGGAAGCACACAACTTCTTTCCAATCAAATCCAGCAAGGCTGAACATAAACCAAGTGGACAGATCCAAAGTCCCTCTATAAGTAGTGCTTCTTAAAGCTTTTTTGTTGGTCATATAAAGTGGGCAACAGTTATGCTGTCAAGCCATGCCTAACCAATGTTACCTGTTGGGTGGGCTGAGTGTATAAGGAGGCAATACATTCCCATAGAGAAATATATTAGGAGTCATTTGAATCACAGTTAGAAGATTATGATACAATATTTCTACACGACAACAATGAAAATCATATTAGGAGAAAAATGTTTTAAGTTCTAGTGACAAACTTAAATGAAATGCGTTGTACAATATCACTCTTCTATTTACCAAGCAAAGTGACTGGAAAAGCCAATCCCAGACAGAGCACAAGATTTCCAGTCCTTACTCTTTGAGGCGCCTCTACAGTTCGTAACAAATCTCTTATGTCTTATGCTTCCTCCAAGATATAAGTGTTGCACCTAAATGTGATTTTCATACTGTACAGGCAAGAGAAGGCAAATCCAATGCCCACTTTCTTCAACACAAAGTGATGCTCAAAAAATCCCTCTCTCTTTTGCACAAATTCCCAGGTAAAAGAGAATTTTTGTCACTGTAACATGACTAATTAGTTCTTCATAGACCACTGGGAATGACACTGTCCAATTTTATAATTTTGGGAATTCATGCATCGAGAAATTGCTCATTCCTCTATGAGAATAAGGGTCTTTATGATCCTCCTTAGTTTTCTTTCGTGGTCCTCATTCCATTTTGATAGTATTTCCATGTCCTTAATGGTGAGCCACGTTGGCACTCTATATTGTAGAGATTGGTTTCAGATTCTCTCATAATCTGCTTAAATATCACTCTTTATCCTACCAATCTCTGCAAGGATGAGATATTTGCCCGTCTTGGTTGACTGGATACGTTTGCACCTGGAGCTTACGTTTTTCATTATTGTCTTCATACCTTTTGCAGACTCAATTTTCAGAGCGGACTAGATGCGACTGTTCTTAAAAGAAGAGATTTGGCCTGGGAACGGAACCTGCAAAAAGGTGTACTCTTGAACTGAACTTTGTAATATTAGATCTGAATATTGATGCTTAATGTTTTCAGGGAACCCTTCCACAAACTTTTGCAGTCATTTAAAAATTATATTACCGGGATCCTCATGTTTGCCATCTCATAAAAGGCTAGAAGAAAAGGCCTGAGCCACATATCCTTGTAGAGCACTGTCCGAATATTTTCTCTGGAGGCCACCATTTATCGGTTGAATGTGAACCCCCAATGGATGGTCATGAAGTAAAGAACTGGGACAACATCAAAATGTGTAGTTTTGAGACTGTCCCTTCAGAGGCCTGCTGGGATAAGGGAGGCAGTAAATAAATTGTTAGTTCAAGATACATTTTGGGCCTGCGCTCTTTTTTTCATGACTGGTTTTATAGTCACATTATTGAACCCATTGGGAATAAAGGCTGCTTGAAAGATACATTAAGGGCCTCTTTCAAGTCCTTTGCGAGAAATGTTGCACTATGGGCTTTCATGAGTAGGAATCTCGTGGAGAGGGTAATGTTGTCAAGGCCTTGAAGCACTTATGATTGACTTCTAGGCTTTAAAAAGTTTGAGTTAATTCTACCTTTGGAGATAGGGGAAGGGCTGGTGGATAGAGAGAATGACATTTCTAAACAGTCTGAAGAGACTCTCAGATTGTAGTTATTGTTGCTATTCTTTGTCAAAGAACTGTTTCAGGTTTCTGAGTGGAGCACATAAAGTTCCAAGTGCTGCTCTTTAATGGTGTTCCAATTGTTTAAACATTTACCTGTTTAGCTGATAGTCTTCCTAATAAATTTAGCATACTAACCTTTCTTTTAGCTACTGGATCAGCTCAAAGTTAGTCTCTTGTGTGCGTATGGTAATGTTGTAGACTAATTGCACCCTTTGTTAATTTTTTTTCCAAAGGAGGAAAAATACCTTATTCCTGTCACAGTATGAACGAAATAATCCCTAAGCAGCCTGTCAAATTAAAGGGAAATGGTAGAACTGTAAGGAGATTATGGTAACTTATAAAGACATTTTGTAAGAAGGCCCATCAATAATTTTAGCAACAAGTAGAGGAGGGCTTGTGAGAAGCCAAAAACTGAGACAGAAGTTACTCTGCTAGATTTTATTTTTACAGTTTGCATGAAATACTTGTAATTCTAGGTCCGGACTGAAGGCAAGGATTACGCTGTTATTTCTTTGTTTCACTGATACAGCAGCCATTTACAAGTAAGTAATTAATTCCAAAAATAATTCCAGCTTATTCCTGAGGGAGTATAGTGTGGAGGTCTCCTAACTGTTTATGCACGTCCAGAGGGCCAATAACAGTGTCAGGCCCTGCAGTACACAGAGCGCCCACTGAAAATACCTAGGACAGATGGACTCGCATGGGCAGGTGTGCTTTAGCATAATGTTGGGATCGCGCTAATCACCGATAGTGCAGACCCCCGATAGGGGGGTAGGAGGGGGAAGGGGGGGCATAGAAGCTCCAGGTGTGAGGAGCACTAACCAGCAGTTTGCAAACCAGGGGCGTAGCTAGAGCTTGTGGTGCCCGGGGCTAGCCCTCAGTATGCCGCCCCTTGGTGGGGAGAGGGGGGTGCTCGGGAAAAAGGACGGTGAGCACTTGAAAGATGTCCGAGACACGTAGTATTGACTGGACCAGGAATCTCCCGCATCTGTTAGTCTTTGAGAGCATGAGAGGGTTTGGGGTGTGATTTCCTGCTCTAAATATTTTCCATTGGCCTATCATGGCTAGATAGAAAATAGTCCTTTCAATTATTGTGTTTTATTCTACGAAAAGTCCCTAACTTTACTTGTTACTTAATTTCTTTCCTCGCACGGCTACTATTCATTTTGCCAACTTTCTTTTTGCCCATTTTGCATCTTTTTTTTTTATTTGGCAATATTAATCACTTGTGCAGTTTACCACCTGGATTACTGGCTGGGACTTCTCCAATTATCTCCCTTTATTGACATAGGTGCACACAGCACCGTTCTGCGCTGGGTGGTGCATCCACACAACATGTGTTCTCCTGCTCCCCCAGCTGTACTGCCTATATCATTGACCATCCATGTAAATCTCTGCCTTGAATATATTAGAAAGTATGGCATACCACGAGCAGTGCTTCAATTGGAAATGTGCAAGTGCTGGCACTACCCATCTCCAAATAACTGTCTAAATCTGGGAAATGTTGGTACTTTCTCATTCATAGCATGGACCCACACTAGTGAAGTGCACATACTTAACACTTAATTGTATCAGCCCCCTTAAAGCACTGGCTGTCAGTTAATTAATTTTGTATGTTGCATGTCTTATTCACACAACTCCTCCTCCACCTCACTGCGTGCTAGGCATTGTGGGTCACGACAAGATAAGAGCAACCCTCTAGTCGCACAATCATGACATAAACACATGCCCACGTATAATCAAAACAAATTCCAAACTTTTCTCACATATGGTCACAACAAAAAAATAAAAGAAATGCGTTACTTACCTGTAACAGCAGTTATCCAGTATTGGTGTTTTTCATAGATTCACATGCCTGAATCATTCCCCGTCGTCGAGACGGGAGCCTCCGGTAAATAAAAAAGTAATGTCCATAGACATACATAGAGAGAAAAGGTCTAAGGGCCTCCCCTTAGTAGCCTTTTCTTGTCCTTATGTAAAAAGGACCAAACTCTCACAGTCAGCCAATCAGCTCCGACCTCCCTCTAGAACCTTCCTGGGAGGAGCCTCAGTCCCTCAGATTTTCGTACGCACCCAGCTAGGTTGGCGTAATATAGTCCGAGAGGGAAGTGAGTCCTTCCAGGGGAGGCGGGAGGGTTGCATGTGAATCTATGAAAGACACCAATACTGGATAACTGCTGTTACAGGTAAGTAACGCATTTCTTATCCAGTATTAGGGGTGTCTTTCATAGATTCACATGCCTGAATCAGAATAGCTAGCAATCATAGTAGCACATTTGTAAAGTAGAGTTGCTCTGCCGTCATGGTAGATAATGCATATAATATCATACAACAAAGAGACAGCATAGATAGAACATCATCAGAGCAAGAACGTGCATACCTGGAAGGCGGGATGTAGGAAGGCTCACCTTACTGAAAGAGATGGCGAAGCACCGCCTGGCCCACTGCCGCATCCTTCTGGAGTTCGATATCCAGGCAGTAGTGTCTGGAGAAAGTATGCGGTGACTTCCAGGTCGCCGCTCTGCAGATGTCCAGGATCGGCACTCCAGCGAACAGTGCTGCTGACGTGGACATCGCCCTGGTTGAATGAGCCATAACACGATCATTCAAAGGCCGGCCGGCCTTGTCGTGGCAGAATGAAATCGCAGAGGAGATCCATCTGGAGATGCTTTGCTTCGTGAGGGGCAGGCCCATTCGTGGTCTGCTGTATGCCACGAACAGTTGTGAAGATTTCCTGAGAGCCTTAGTCTTGTCCAGGTAGAACTTTAGGCATCTCATAAGGTCCAAAGAATGCAGCGACCTTTCCGCTGCTGTTGAAGTGTTGGCAAAGAAGGACCTAAGGACTATTGGTTCATTGAGATGAAAGTCCGAAGGTACTTTTGGAATGAACTTAGGGTTTGGTCGCAGTATCACCCTGTCATGTCTGAATTGCATATATGGTTCCTGAATGGACAAGGCTTGCAGCTCGCTAACCCTTCTGGCCGATGATAGAGCGAGCAAGAGCGCTGTCTTCCATGAGATGTGTTTAAGAGATGCCCGATGAATGGGCTCAAACGGATGACGCATGAGTTGGTTGAGTACCAGATTAAGCTGCCATGTAGGAGGTACTTTCCGAGGCCTCGGAAAGGATCTGTATAGTCCCTTGAGGAATTGCTTGACTAGCCGACTAGACCACAGAGAAGGTCCTGTGACAGTTCTGGTGAACCTCGAGATAGCTGCCAGGTGAACCTTGATGGACGCATGCGCCAGTCCCGACTGAGCCAAATGCAGGAGGTATGGTAATATCTGTTCAGGTGTGATGGTGAGGGGCCGTATGCCCTGGTCGGAACACCAAATGCAGAACCTCTTCCATTTGAGACTGTAGGTTTTGTTCGTACTGTCTGCCCTTGCTTTGGCTAGTACATCCCTGCAGTCTTGTGGGATATTCAGGCCACCGAACTCTCTGTGCTCAGGAGCCAGGCTGATAATTTGAGCGATTGGAGGTTCGGGTGCTGCACTTGCCCGTTGGACATCGTCAGAAGGGCCGGGTGTGGTTTCAGGCGAATCGGTGATCTGATGGAGAGTCGAAGCAGATCCGAGAACCAGTGTTGCCTCGGCCAGAACGGGGCAATTAGGATCAGGGTACATGGTTCCACCTTCATCTTCCTGAGGAGCCGTGGGATCATCGGGAATGGAGGAAAAGCGTATGCAAAGGCGCTGTACCATCCGATGGAAAATGCATTTCCTAGTGATCCTTGTTGGGGATGCCAACTTGCGTAGCTTGGGCATTTGGCGTTCCTCTTGGTGGCAAAGAGGTCGATGTTTGGGACTCCCCATAGAGAAAAGATGTGAGTGAGGGCGCTGTCTGAGAGTTCCCACTCGTGGGAGAGGGATTTTTGCCTGCTCAGGGCGTCCGCGATGGTATTGTCCTTTCCTGGGACATATTCCGCTTTGAGCGGAATTCCGTGCAGCACTAGCCAGTTCCAGATCCTTTGCGATTCGCGTGAGAGAGAGAGCGCAAACGCGTTCCCCCTTGTTTGTTTAGATAGTGCATCGTCGTGGTGTTGTCTGTCCTGACGAGCACCGGGGAGTTCTGGATGCGGGGCAAGAAGGCTTGGAGAGCCAGATACACGGCTCTTAGCTCCAAAAGGTTTATATGGAGCGATTGCTCCTGAGAGTCCCATTTGCCGCTGATCTGTAGGTTCTGGAGAACAGCGCCCCATCCCTCTAGGGAGGCGTCGGTTGTTATCACCAGCGGTGATGCTGGAAGGAGAAACGGTAAGCCCACAGTTAGATTCTGGAGACGTTTCCACCATTGCAGAGCTTTGGACATTTTTGGTGTGATCCGAATAATGTCTTCGAAGGAGCCAGTGCTTTGAGTCCATTGGCTCGCGAGTGCCTCCTGCAAGGGCCGCATTCTGAGTCTGCAGTGCGGGATGAGGAGTATGCAGGAAGACATCATCCCCAGGAGGGAGGTGTAAGTCCGAACTTTCAGGTGCGTGTTTGCTGCCACAGCCGTGGCCAGGGATAAGATCTTGTCTGTCCTCTCTTTCGAGGGGAAGGCTCTTGTGCACTCTGTGTCCAATGTGGCCCCTAGGAAGGTAATCTTCGTTGCGGGGACCATGCAGGATTTTTTGAGATTGAGCGTCAATCCCAGATTCTGAAAGAGATTGGTGCATGCGTTGGAGGATGTGACTGCGTCTCCAGGTGAGGGTGCTTTCACCAGCCAGTCGTCTAGGTAGGGGAAGACTTGGTGGCCCAGTTGACGCAGGAAGGCTGCCACTGGCGCAAGGCATTTCGTGAAAATGCGCGGCGCGGACTTGAGGCCGAATGGCAGGACTTTGAACTGATAGTGACGGCCCGCCACCTCGAATCTCAGGAATTTCCGGTGATTTCTGAGGATGGGGATGTGGTAGTAGGCATCCTGGAGATCTAGTGATGTCATGAAATCTCCTTTCTCTAGAATGCCCAGAATTTCTTGAATCGTCACCATCCTGAAGGATTGGCTCCGCAGGAAGGTGTTGAGCGCCCGGAGATCCAGGATGGGCCTCCACTTGTTTTCTTTTTGCTGTACAAGAAAGAAGTGGGAGTAAAATCCTTTCCCCTTTGAGGATGCCGGTACCTTTTCGATTGCTCCTTTTTGTAGCATTGTCGAAAGCTCCTTGAGAAGCAGGCGCGGGTGTTTGTGTGTCCGTCTGCGTGGAGGGGTATTGGGAGGGATGGAGGTGAATTCGAGAGAGTGGCCGAATCGAATAATTTGAAGAACCCACCGGTCCGTGGTGATGTACTACCAATTGGTGAGGAAATGGGTCAGCTTTCCTCCAATTTGAAAGGATGGAGAGGGTGTTTGGACTGGCTGGAGTAGTCGGTCACTGGCGGCCGCCAGCGCCCCTCTTGGTATTTTTACCTCTGTAGCTAGATCTTCCAAACGAAGACTGGCGGCCTTGCTGTTGTTTGTTTTGGTACTGGCCTTTGTGATTGTATGAAAACGAGGACCTGTTCTGATAGGAGCCTCGATAGGAGGACTGACCTCTGGACCTGTTGCCCCGAAAGGACTGGTTTCTGGACTGCAGAGTGCCCAGTGCCCTTGCCGTGTCTGTGTCCTTCTTAATGGCCTGCAGTGCCTCGTCGATTTTTTCTCCAAAGAGGTGCTGGCCGTCGAAGGGCATGTCCAGAACCTTTGCTTGTACTTCCTGGCGGAATGATGTCGCTCTTAGCCATCCTTGGCGTCGCAGTACTGCAGCTCCCGCGAGTTGACGGAAGCCTGTCATGGCTGCGTCGATAGCACAGTCTATGAGTTCCGCTGCAGAAGATTGACCTTCCACTAGGAGCGCTTTCACCTCACCCTGGACTTCGTCAGGTAGTTCCTTCACGTAAGGGGCAATGTCCTCCCACAGCTGGCGATTGTAACGCCCCAACAAGGCAATGGAGTTGGCCACCTTGATGGACATGGCTGATGTGGATGTGAAACGTTTTCCAATCGTGTCAAGTTTCCTGCCCTCCTTGTCCGGGGGAGCGGACAGTGGTGAGGAAGGGTTGCGGGAGTGTTTCTGGGCCGCCTGCGTCACCACCGAGTCCGGTTTGGGGTGACCATTGAGGCAAGCCGCTGCAGTAAGTGGTGCTCTGTATTTCTTATCTAGGCGTGGGACCACCGCCGGTACAGAAGCAGGTGTTAGCATTAATTTCTTTCCTTGTTCCCACAAAAATTCTATAATTGGAATAGCCTTTGCGGACTTTTGAGTCTGTTCCTTAAAATCGTGCAGGAAACAGTCTGTTTCTGTTGATTCCACCGCCATGTGGAATCTCTTCGCTGCTCTCTCCACAAGCTTGTGGAAGCCAGCAATGTCCACCGGCGGGGAGTCCGCTTGACGTGGTTGTGGTGAAGCTGGGGATGATGCTATATATTCATCCTCTTCATCCTGGTCTGAGTGGTCCGAGTGTACCTCCTGGACCTCTCCTTCCTCTAGTTCCTCCTCCTCCTCATCATCGTCCAAAGAGACCACCACCTGAGGCTGGATGTCATGGTGGGTTTGAGGGTGATGCTGAGTTTGTTTTGGTGCGGACACCGGTACTTGGATTGTAGGTGTCTGATTCCCCTTGTCCTCCGGCGCAGGACTCTTAGGCGCCTAACCGCCTCTGTCCGCCTCTGGAAAGCGTTGCTTGTAGTCTTGCACAAGGAATCGTAAGTCATCAACAAGGGTCGCCGGTAAGCATATCATGGGGGTGACTTCCGTGCGGACACTAGTATGGACAGAGTGTTCCTGATAGGTGAAGTCTTCCTGTTCCTCATCAGTGCTTTGGCATTTTATGTGAAGGTCCGAGACCGAAGTTGCGGGATCCAGATGGTCATCCTCTTCGGATTCTTCGCTTTGGAAGATTTCCTGAGGTGGTTGCTTTTCCACCTTGCTTGGAGACGTCGTTTCCGGGGTAATTTGTGGTTTGTTTGGTTTGCCAGACTGCATGTCAGAGCCTGTCGTCGTCGAGGGGACCGTCGACGGCGGCAGCATCAGGGTCGATACCTCCACCAGTTTCGATTTTTTCCATGGCTCCTGCAGTGCTCCCTTCGACGACGAGCCCTCCGTCGACGGTGTCGTCGTCGAGTCCGTCGTCGACGGAGTCTTTGGTGTCGTCGTCGAGTCCTTCGTCGACGGAGTCTTCGTCGACGGGGTCATCGACGACGAGCCTTTCGTCGACGGAGTCGTCGACGGTGGAGTGGGCGATGGGATCTTGGTCGTCGACAACTGCGAAGTCGTCGTCGACGTCTTAGTCGACGGTGCTTTCGTAGACGATGTCCTCGTCGTCGAGTCTCTCGTCGACACCTTTGTCGTCGACAGTGGGATCCTTAGTAGCGCCTTCGACGACGATGGGCTCGTCGATGACGACGGCGTCGTCGACGGTGTAGTCTTCGTTGTCGACATGGTCTTTGTCGTCGTCGACGATTTTAGAAGAATAATAGAAGAAACAGGTCTACCTGAAGATGAGGAGGACGTAGTCGTCGTCGACGCTGAGGGCGACGACGCTGATGTGGTAGACACTGTGGTCGTGACTGAGGTAGTCCTCTGGGCTTGTCTAGAGGACGGAGCAGGCTTCTTAAAGGTTTTATCCTCCTTAGCAGACACTGAAGATGACGCAGATCTCGCCTCTGAAGACTTTTTGTGGGTCTTCGTAGGAGGAGTGTCTGAGGGGCCAGGGGAAGCTTCCCTAGGCCTCTTTTTTGAGACAGCTGAGGTCCTGGAAAAACTGCTCACAGAGGAGTCCAGATTGTCTCTGTCCTTAAGCCTGTCCAGCCAAATAAGAAGGCGACCTTCCCTGTCTCTCACGGTCTTTTTTGGAAAAGACCTACAAATCTTGCATTTGTCCGAGTTATGGTCCGGGTAAAGGCAATACAAGCACAGGTCGTGCTGATCATCCACATGGATTCTTTTCTTGCTACAGGAAGAGCAGGCCCTGAACAGGGCTTTCTTCTTCGAGTCAGACATGGAAGAAGCAGTTGAAAACACACTTACTGTCAAGACAGTGTAGTGAAGAAGTCCTTGAAGAGTTTTGAGGGTTCAGAGAACACTTTCCAAGAAAGTTTGATGAATTTTGAGTAATCCTGAGGAGAGCTCAGGCTGGAGACTCCCTAGCACAACGTGCGGTAGAAAATCTGAGGGACTGAGGCTCCTCCCAGGAAGGTTCTAGAGGGAGGTCGGAGCTGATTGGCTGACTGTGAGAGTTTGGTCCTTTTTACATAAGGACAAGAAAAGGCTACTAAGGGGAGGCCCTTAGACCCTTTCTCTCTATGTATGTCTATGGACATTACTTTTTTATTTACCGGAGGCTCCCGTCTCGACGACGAGGAATGATTCAGGCATGTGAATCTATGAAAGACACCCCTAATACTGGATAACTCTGCCAACCACTTTCATGATCTATTGAGATATCACTCTTTTTTTTTACTTCTAGCGCAAAATTCATTTTGAATGTGAAGGGTGATCATCTGCACAGCTGATTACACCCCCACCTCCTTTCGTGCATACGCCAGTGCTAATAAAGTAATCCTGGCCCAGAATCTTGTAAGTATCTTTTACAAGCACAGGAAAGTGTCACGGGACCACGCACGGCAGCATCACCTCCCCACTAACCGACGGTGCACTTGTTGCTGCACACAGATTGCAGGACCTCCACATCAGCATTGTTCCTTCCCAACAACACAGACACACCCATAGGGGTCCAGGCTCCAGGACCAGACGTTATAAGTATAAGTATTTACTTCACGGGCTCAAGCTCTAGGTTGCTGTGTTGCCTTACACAGACACCCTGTTGCTCTCCGAATAAACCTTTTCTGTATAACGAAATAAACCAGAAACCATCAATCAGTGAAAACAGAAAACCCTTATCTTCCCAATGATAACTAGTTTTACAGGTTGCATAGCACATTTCTGATATTTGTGTTTCCCTAGTCTTCATTGTTTGATTTTGCTCAAGAGAAAGCGTCACTCGTTGTGGAAATGTCACTCATAACTACACTGAAATTATAAAAATGTCACACATAGTAATCTGAAACCTTGGCAGCTATGAGGTAATTAGAATTATGCAGTCTCTCACCTCGGCTCTTCATAATTATAAAAGCTCAGCACTGCCCGCCAGCCACTCTCTACTCCTCACAACGACGAGAGCATAGTGGTGCGCGTAATGCGTCACCTATCGCGATGCGAGGTGAGGGCTGGCCAAATGTCCATTGCAGGGCCGTCATTGGTAGCGCTACCGCGCGCCACAACTGATTGACGGCCCTTGCTGGACAGGGGGGAGGAGGGGGAGCCAGCCAAGTCAACAACAGACCGTCGGAGCCTGCAAGTGGCAAAAAAACGAGTTAGGTGCACCGCAGCACTGGTGGAGGCCGCCTTAATAATTTATTTGGGTTTGGGAGTTGGGACAACTGTGTTCAACAACTTTTCCATTCCCAAAATAAATTACAAGCGCCGGGCCCGGACGGAACTGGCCTCAGTGCTGCACGACCAAGGCCGCCTCAAAAATTGTGCCGCCTGGGGCGGACCGCCCCCCCCCCCCCCCAACCCCGCACCCCCCTAGCTACGCGGCTGTTGCAAACATCCGGCGGCTGCACTATCAGTTTCAAGTAATTGAATGTGCGCGCCGGCACAGGGGTAGTGAGAGGTGCTGAGCGCAAGTGATTATAAGGCTCCACCTAGTGGCCAGAGGCCAACACCGCAATGGCGCCAGGCCCTGCAGCGCGCAGCTGAACTCACAGCGGCTGCGGAGGAGCAACATTGGTTCCCGCAACTGTACAATGTAAAGCTAAACACACACAGAGCAAAATAGTCAGTAAATCACCATAAACATCAAAGTGGCCGAAGGCACGTAACTCTGCTGCTGGATCAGCAAACAGAGGATGCAGCGACGTGGGACTATGGAGGGGTCCTGGCCTCGTCTGATTGGATGTTGTTATTTATTGAACAGTGACTTTTTCCCTTAGCGTTATGGGAAATGAAGTCTGTTCTTGTAAATGGCTGCCGTATCAATAAACTGAAGAAAGGACGGCGTATTCCTCGCCTCCTTGTCCTTAACACCTTCGCTGCGGTGGCTATTCCGCCGCAGCGCTAACGGTCGCGGGGGGCGCGCGGCTCACCTGCGTGGGTGACAGAACAGTTTCATCACGGCTCGCGGGTGAGCTGTGCTTGTGACGGAACGGTTCCGTCACGGCCCCACCCGCTCAATGAAACGCACCGCGCAGGCGCAAAATCAGTGCCGCGCAGGCACGGCGAGCGGGCCGTGATGGAACCGTTCCGTCATGAGCACAGCCCACCTGAGGGGCGTGACGGAACAGTTCCGTCAATATGGTCGAAGTGGTAAACAGAATTGAAACTTTTTGTTAAGATAGCTAGGACATTTTCCATTCCTCTGTAAAGAAGATGAACAATCAAGCAGTCTTTCTCATACTTTGCACATAGACTGTGAAGCAATTTGCAGTAGGTAATATGGCTAGCCCCCTGATATCTTCTCCCTTATTGCATGAACTGATTGCCCAAATAACGAACTTTGCATCTCTCCACCTGCCCTTACCCCTGTATTCCGCATCCATGAAATGTGCCTACTTTATGCAGTTACTTCTAACTCTATTTACAGTGTGCTGCATTCCATGCGCTCTAATTTGAGGACTTACACTACCTTGAGTGAGGCGTAGACCCTTCCAAATAAAAACACAGAAAGTGGCTTTGTGGCGAAATCCATTAACATAATGTGAGGATTGAACCTGGACAAATGAAAGAAAAACTGAAAAGTGGGGCTTGTAGGTGTAGTAGTGATCGTGGTCATCAGCAGGGAGGAGAATTGACAAACTGAAGAGGTGAAGGGGGAGGGAAGTGCCATTAGAAAGTTGACTGTGGAAGGAACGTGGCCGGGGACTGGCAGCAGTGCGATGACAGTAGCAGTAGGTGGCATGAGAAACTGAAAGGGGACTAGTGACACAGAGTGGGAGGGAGAATAAGGCAACAAGGCATTTCACTGAATGCATCTTATGGATAAACAATATGTGCATTCAAAAATATTCCTCGCTTTAAATGATTATTTCTTAAAGTATTAACATGCATAAAAAAAACATTCCAATACCATCTTATTTGCACATGTGTAGAAAGAATTCTGTATCCTAAATACACAATTTGCAGAAAGTGTTACTGGTAATAAAATCACAACTAATCAGTGTTACATCCTACCAAAGCAAAGAAGAAACAACTAATTTGAAAAAAATATCCCCAGGGATAGTGTTAAGTCACAGCAGTGACATTTCATGTATCTGCTTGTTCCACTTCATAGATGGCGCTTGCAGAATGCAGCCAACACCGTCACGTGACTGCGTGGCTAAATCCTCCACTGCAGAATCGACACATCATTAGGTAAGGAAGAATGACATGGCTCAAACTGCATAACTAACAAAATCAGACAGAACAGGAGTATGAAAAGACATTTGTTAACCATGTTGTATTAAAATCAAAACCAGCAACATATTTTTGATTTCAGAATATTTTAAGCACAATTGTGCATTTCAGTGTCTGTAGTAAAAGGACCAATGCTTGACCCACACAATGACCTTCATCCCCACATGCTCTTACGTTATCTTAGGTTAATACTTTCTTGTTGGTATTATACAGGGAGTGGTGCAGAAGGGGTAGAATGTACGCTAAGAATGTACAATATTTTGATTTAAGATGAGCATATCTATATCAACCTATCAACATTTAAAAATCTCAAACAAAAGTTTCAGCAAATTCCGACTGGAATTTCAAGTGAGTGTTTTTGTAGCACCATGTAATAAAACCTGAAAATCTTTAATAGAGCTTGGCTTGCATAACATTCCATGAACATTCGAACTGATGCACAGAGCATTTCTTACACACCTGGATAGGGCACCCTGCCCTTTGTCACCAGCTCCGTCAGCAGAATTCCAAAGGACCAGCCGTCGGACTTTATCGTAAACCGGCCGTACAACGCCGCCTCAGGCGCAGTCCATTTGATTGGAAATTTGGCACCTAAAACAATGAAGGTTAATATTCTTGAGTATTAAACAAACATTCTTAAATGTTAGAGCATCTCTGCGTCTCAAAACAGAATGTTCAATTCGTATTTTATTGATGAATAGAGGACCAAATATCCAGTAGGAAGCACAAGTTGCCCCTATCCTCCCTCTCCCCCACACCATGTACAAATCTTTGTTGTTTGTATGTAGAGACACCGGTTCCACCTGGCTAAGGGAAGAGCACCCTCTGAATCAACTGTATTTTGTGGAGGAAGTGATGTTTGGGAAAATATTAGGGGTGAGACGTGACAGCAGGGAGCCAGGTTTGTAGTCATTACAAGGGATACAAGCACTTTGTCTACTTTTTAAGACCGGTTCCTTCCGCTCTATGACCCGATGGGGGATCCATTTTTTGGTAGCCGTTAGTTAGTTGATGGAATAGGGAAGCAGTTATTGACCTGGGTATAGAAAAGGCCACCAGCTTTAGCTCGGGACTTCCCAATAACGCTTTCAGTGAAAGACTAACTTTGGGAGCTCGTTCTCTACCAACATTGCTTAATTATGGTCCAACAAGCGATGAAACCGAGTAAAAACTGAAACTGAAGCCAGAATTATTCATTTAAACAGCGCAACACTGAAATAATTCTTTGGTATTAAACAGCAGCTGGCTATAAACAGATATTTGACCCCTCCCCCCACTTCAATTAATATCTAACAATATCCTAAAAGTTGAATACGTTGGATTGGCTGCTTAATGGATATAGGGCCTTGGAACCACAACTGCAAAAGCTCAAACCTTTCATCTTCACAAGCGGTGGTTCTTAACCTGTGGTTCGAAGACCCCTGGGGGTCAACAGCACATACTCAGGGGGTCCGCAACTGCTTAGATCATTAAAATATTAATAAGGCCTATAGAGTAAAGAAGCAAATGTTAAATATTTAAATATTTTGTATATGCGAAAGAATCTGAAATTTGAGCCTAAACATTCAATTGATATCCTGCAACTGATTTGTGGGAGCAGTGCTAGTTCTTCACACAGAATACAACAAAGATGAAGGGTGGCATTAATTGAATTTAGAAAAGCTCTACCTTGAGATACATTTTTTTCTTCATATTTATTTGTGAATTAAATAAAATATTTAATCATTTGTGTTTTTGTTTGGATGACCCACTTTTCAGAACAATAAACTTTCGCAACCCAACTACCTATTAATGGACATGAGGGAGATCTTCAAAGGCAACTAAAGCCTCATCTGGTAGTGCGCTGTCATTTCCAGACAGCACATTTCCATTGAAATGGCCACTAACGTTTGACCTCTGTCGCTGAAGCACGAGCAAATGTGAAAAGATAAAAACAGAAGTTAAAGGCATTTTGATTTTTATATACTGTGTGAACTTTCCCGATCAACCAAAAATCGTCACGCAACCCAACCAAGTACAAGTGTCTCCCTCATGCTCCTCCTGTTATGTTATGTTATTTAAAATTTATAGAGCGCTCATACGCCCAGGGGCTTCTTGGCGCTGGAAAGAGATAAAAAAACATAACAAGGGGTGGATCAACGAAAGTCTCTATTTAAAATATGCCTGTGTGAATAGGTGAGTCTTAAATGCCTTTCTAAAGGCAAGGAGATCCTTGCTCTGTCTAAGGGCTAGCGGCAAAGAGTTCCACAGGGTAGCTGCTAAAAAATGAAAACTGCTGCCTCCCTGTCATTTCTTCTTAAAGCGAGGTACCTCAAGCAGGTCTTTGTGAGCGGATCTCAAGCTGCGAGAGGGGACGTATCTGCCGATCAACTGTTTGATAAAAAAAGGGCCCTTGCCTTGCAATGCCTTAAAAATGATGCACCCGGCTTTGAATTCGGCTCTTTGGGACACAGGTAGCCAATGCAAGGCCTCTAAGCCAGGTTTAATCGAGACCCATTTGGGAACATTGCAGATCAGTCTGGCAGCTTGGTTCTGTAGGTACTGTAATCTTCTAAGTTGGCCTAGGGGTAAGCCAAGATAGAGGCTGTTTGAAAAATCAATGTGGGAGAGGATTAGGGCCATGACCACCTGGATTAGAGCAGTATGAGTGAGGAGGTGTGCAATTTTCCTGATTTTCCTCAGTTGAAAAAAGCCATAGGAGACCACGGTACCGATCTGGGATTTTAAAGTGAGGTCCTCATTGATGGTTACCCCCAAACTTTTTACTGTTTGTGATTTCTTTGGGGGGAGGCCCATGTCAGCAGGCCAGAAATTAGGGCTCCAACTGATTTCGCTCTTGCCGGGCAAAATCAGCTCAGTTTTCCCCGGGTTTAATTTGAGGTGATTTAAAGACATCCACCTCTGGATAAGGGTCATGGTTGCTTGAAACTCCTCCACAGCATTAGGGGAGTGGAGTGCAAAGACTAACTGCAAGTCATCTGCATAGTTATATACAGTGACTTTGTGTTTACTTAAAGCAAAAAGAAGGGGCCGCATATACAAATTAAATAATAAGGGGGACAAAGAAGAGCCTTGGGGGACCCCACAGAAGGAATTGATTTTAGGAGCTGAGAAAGATCCTAGGCAGACAGACTGGGTGCGTTCGAATATGAACGATTTTAGCCAAGCCAAGGCAGAGTCTCTAAGGCCTGCCTGTTCGACACGGTTGACCAGAATGGAATAGTCAACCGCGTCGAATGCCGCGGACAAATCAAGGAGCACCAGGGCTTGGTGAAGGTTTTTGTCAGCGTTGGACCTCAAGGTGTTCTGGACGGCCAGTATTACTGCCTCAGTAGAATGACCAGGCCGAAATCCTGCTTGATTAGGTTGAAGATAGCCCGATTCCTCCACAAAGTTTGAGAGGCAGTTGGTAACATGAGCCTCCAACATTTTGGACAAAAAGGGCAGCAGGGATATGGACCGATAATTTGTGAGGTCCGATGGATCAATACCAGGTTTCTTCGTAAGGGGTATCAATAAAGCCTGCTTGAAGCTGCTGGGGACTATCCCTGAAGTGAGAGAGTTGTTAAGCAGGGGGATCATGCTGTTGGGAATGGCTCGGCCGATTTCCTTCATAATTTGAGGGGGACAGACGTCCATAGGGGAGCCTGATTTGACTCTAGCTAGTAACTCTAAAAAGACTTTCAAATCAATAGGGGAAAAAGAATGTAAGGTTAGGGGATTAAAAAAAATATCGTCCACAGGGGCACAAGTTGGAAGTGTGGAGATGTTCTGTTTAATCAGTAGAATCGTTTCACTGAAGAAATCATTCAGGGAGTTGCATAGTGCTTGTGTAGGAACTACCGGAGGAGAGGTTCTGTCATCATTGCATAGGTCGTTCACTATCCTGAAGATTTCTTTCGACTTATTAGTCGAGTTTAAGATTTTGGATGAAAAATATGCGGTCTTATGGTTATGTAGTATTTTTTTATATGCCTTCCTTGCTAGGCAATAAGTAGCCCTGGCTAGAGGGCAATACTGAGAGCGCCATGCCCTTTCCTGTTGCCTCACTTCCAGTTTTAATTTTTTGAGCTCAGGTGTGAACCATTTGTGTGCGTCCGGGCTCCTAGAGCTGCACAGGCGTGTGAGAGGAGCATAGATATTGACCGCTGAAGTAAGCCATTCTTTAAACCGGAGATCTGCCTCCTCCACATTGGTACTCTCTAGGGGAAGGGAGGTATTTAAAAAATTTAAGAAAGCAGACATATCCATGGAAGCCCATTTCCTGGTGGTCTTACTGGTTTGTAGCTTAAATTGGATAGTCTTGTCTAGCTGGAAAGAGAAACTTATGCTGTAGTGGTCAGACCAACAACATGGTTTTATGTCTATCGAAGATATTGGTAAGTTCGAGGACCAGATTTGGTCGAGGCTATGACCTTTCTGATGAGTCTCGTGTGGATATATTGTGTCAGGTTGAGGTCATCAAGAAGTTCTTTCATCTCTGCGGCTTGGGGGTCTAGCGTTATATTGTCAAACCAAAAATTTAAGTCCCCGACCAAAAGTAGTTTAGAATGGTCGGTGACCAACGGGGCCAATAACTCAGCTAGGGTAGATGGAAATGTGGCCATAGTTTGAGGTGGGCGGTACAATAGCACCAGTGCAAGTGTTCCATTGGGAGTGTCTAGTTTAGCGACTAAATTTTCTGTGTTGGACAAAGGCAAGGATGACAGTTGTCTGAGTTGATGTTTTTTATTGACAATAATGGCCACTCCTCCCCCAGCTTTCCCTCCTGGACGAGCTGCTGACAGAATATAGTATTCTGCTGGTAGGGCCGCTAAGTGTGCATGAACTAAGGAGCGCTGAGCTTCTGACACCCAGCGTAGGAGCTGAAACCCAAAGGAGGTAGACATTACTTGACATCAACGGGTAAGTGCAGAATTCCACCGAACCCCATTCTTTTAGTAGGCTCCGCCAACGATAACTCACTTTAAACATGACTTAAAGCACAAATTCTTTCAATGAACGTCATCTTATGGTAGAGTTGACCAACAGTCAGACACCTTGGAGTAATATTGCACATTATACGTATAGAAGTTCCCGTAGTAGGTAAATTAAATTAGAAAGGTGAATGAAAAAAAGGAAGAGTTATTAGATGATGGGCAGTAACATTTTTCAGCGCAGAATATTTAATTGTAGGCAGCATACGACAAGACGCATGGCAATTCCCATCGTCTAGGCTATTTCACATTAACCAAACACAGTTGTTCTTACCTTGCCGAGCCGTGTATTCGTTGTCCTCTATTAACCTTGCCAAGCCAAAATCTGCTATTTTGCAAACAAGGTTGTCTCCCACCAGGATGTTAGCCGCCCGGAGGTCTCTGTGAATGTAGTTCATTCTTTCAATGTACGCCATTCCGTCAGCAATCTAGGCAAACCAGGAAAACGCTTTGACACGAGTAATTTGGAAAAACTTAGCGAGCTGGTGAATAATATATATATGATCAAATAAAAAATATATATAAAAACCTTCAAAGTGCACATATATTTATATATAAAAAAATTACTTCAAAGGGTGTAATAGGGGCATCTGCCATTTTAAACACTCTTTGGGTACCTGAGTGAAATGTGGTTCATCAGTGTTTGAATCGCAATTATTAAAAACAGACAACCCTGTTAGTCATATATTCACTGGAAATAAGATAATACTTCACCTTTCTGCCAACCACAAGAAGCATAAAACGCTAAGTACCCATGATCTGTATGGCCAGCTCACTATGTCAGCCTTCCAAATGCATCTCTTGACCCATGGCCACGAAAGCACTAACTCTAATCGAACAGTAGGCAGTCTTTCTAGTTATGCCATTTATTATGCTCCAAAAACTGAAATTAAGCTTCGACAGTGATAAAACATCACCTATTTTCCAGGCAGATGTTTAACAGTAAACATGCAGCCTGTTCCTGACCATATTACAATCCGAGTTAAAGGTGAGTCTGATTTTTAATACAACCCTGCCAACTCCAAAAACCCATACTCGCTGATCACTCCAGGCTGTCACTAGAATGTCCTAGAGGTGAATCGTGCCCAACAAAACTAAGTGCGCCACATGCTGTATGTAGCAGGTAATCCTCCTCCCTTACACTTTGACAAATTCTTAACACCCTGACACAGCACCGCAGAAATGTGCACTTATATATTTAAACTTTATTATTTTGCTCCAGACAGAAAATATTTTCCGTGGATAAACTCGTTCTGCTATCTCTTATGAAAGGTGACAAGTGTTTGCATTCTCACTTATGAAACACTTAGTTCTTTTTTGGAGTAAATGTGCAAGTGTTTCCATGGTGGAAGTGGACATGCAAATGGTGCGACTTCACAAACCTAAAAGTCTATGGTTACTCCATTCATTTGCATGGCCACTCCATGGACACACTCACTTTGACAACACAGCTTTGCTGGTAAAACATCCACCAGATAGCTTTCATGACATTAGAAGTGCACTTTATAATCCAAAGATTCCACAGATCACAATGCGGGAATCGGATTTTAGAATTGCAAATACCTTCCTGCTCCCCTAACATAAATATAGCTGAACAAAACAAATTGTGAAGCCAGCCCTTTGTCTCAGTTTCAGCTTTTAGGATATAGCAATAATATAGAAGAAAAAGCATTGAATGGAAGTGAAAAGGATCCCAACAACGCACAGGAGACAGCGCATATAATGTAAAAGCTATGAAATCATATGTATATTGCTAGAAATGGGTTTCCTGGTTGGCTAGGGTTTGCACCTAAGCCAGGCAGAATCCACCACTCTAGTCAGGATAAGGTGATTACAAGTCTAAAATAACCCCTGCTCACCACATTGGCACGAGAAGTCAGGCTTATCCCAGAGGCAGTGTGTAAAACAAGACCAAAATAACAATCCAACATGCAGTGATCAAAATACGAATAATGCAAAAACAGCCTTTATATACAGCTCCTTGAAGTCGATCGCTCCACCAAAAAAATCAAACAGTTCTGGCCAGTCGTGACGTCACGGGCCAGCTACAGTGTCGGGGAGAACCGTAAAACAGTAGCTTTGGAGAAGCAGGGCGTCGGACCTCCGGAGGAGTGTCATCGTCGGTGCAAGAGTCTTCGGACCCATGAAATCACACGCGTTGCAGGTCGAACTCCGTGAGTGTGAAGTCAGGAGCACCGCAAGGCGTCAGGGTGCAGGCAGCGGCTCGTGACGGGTAACACCCCATATCAGCCAGGCTCCGTCCATCATCTCCTTGAATTTGCTTTGTTTGCCCTAAGTTGGCAGGGTATGCCCAGACGTGGGTCCCTTGGTCACTTTGCCACTGGATTCAAGCTAGCCTGACTGATGAGGGGTGTTATCCCAAAACCGGTCCAGGGAATATCTGGCTTGGCAGTTCGGCTGGACTGTTCCCATGAGGCACAGGGTCAAGACTGATTTGCATATAGCTGGGTCTGAACTGGGGTGGTGAAGTGAGCTAAAGAACGGTGATGGATTTAACCCGGATCTGTGATTGGGGGGAGGGAGTGTCTGAAAAGTTTCAGTGCTCCGTCCATCATCTCCTTGTGTTTGCCTTAAGTTGGCAGGGTATGCCCAGACGTGGGTCCTTTGCTCACTTTGCCACTGGATTCAAGCTAGCCTGGCTGATGAGGGGTGTTACCCTCTAACCGGTCCCAGGATGCTTGTTTCCGGTCCAAGGATGACCTGGCTTGGCAGTTCGGGCTGGACTGTTCTGATGAGGCACAGGGTCAAGACTTATTTGCATACTGTTGGGTCTGAACTAGGTTTTGTAAAAGATTGTACCACCACCACATCTTTGCAACTTTTTTTTAAATATCATGGCAATAACTGCATAGCTGAGAAAAGAATGATTTAGGTTTGCCAATGAGAGTAAATAAAATTGTGCCCAGATATAAAAGCTTGATAGGATACTAGTAAATAAACAGTCCATGATCTCCTTTCACTCTAAACATAAGGTTCATGTCAACCGTATACTAACAAAAGAAGACATAATGGACTTCATCAAGTAATATAGTAGTTGAGTAATGTTAATTGTAGGGGAAAGTGTACATCAGACGCAGAAAATGGCACTAAACGGGCTGAGCCATCAGGCTCACAGGGAGAGATCCAATCCTATATTGATCAAACAAGTTAAAGCTCACTCTATGGATAAACATATCAGTCCTTTTATCTATCTTGTCTGCAAACGGAAATTACTGTCACATATCCCCATATTATATTGACGTACCTGTGCAGCCATGTCAACTAGCTGAGGGAGCTTTAGGTACTTTCCGTCACCTTCCTTAAGGAAGTCTAGTAAGCTACCTGCGAAAAGAAGATGATGTGATTAAATTACATTGCCAATCACTTTCATCTAAGGTGCATTTTTATCGTGCATGTCAGAGAGAACTTTACTGAGCTAGATTCTTATAGCCCTATAGGGACTAAGTACTCTGGCGTGTAGTGCATTAACAGCCTATTCCTATATACTATTTTACCACACAGCAGCCTAACTTCGCACCAGCGCCAACTGTGGTCCTGCTTTCGACTTCGACTTGACATGAGTGAAACAGTTCAAAATACTTTGAAAAGCATAAAACGGGAGATATATATTACTTCACATTTCGCGAATACTATCCTAAATATTTTGACATATTTTGTTCATTGAGCAGCCTCCTCACATAAGCAGCGTTCAAATCCATGTTTGAATCACAGCCGACAGCGCCCCCAGAAGAGATGAACGAATAATTATTTTACCACACAGGACTCTTTTTTTACCTAAAGGACATCAAACATTGGTAACTTTCTTTTCTCCAGTATGTTCATACTGAATCTGAACTCTCTCAACTTTCAAATTCAGGCATACCCTCTTCGGCTCATATGCAATGAGTTTTTGTAACACTTCTTGAATACCACTTCGGCTACTTCTAGAAGTAGGTGCGGGGAAAAGGTATTAAGGTAGCAGCCAGTGAACAATTAGGATTCCATTAAATATTTGGTTCTTAATTTGTGAGAGCTGAGAGACAGTCACTCACCTGTATGCACAGAAATGTATGAATGTATGTATATGGTAATTATATAGCGCAAACCTAGCCAAAAGGCGGTAGAGTGCTGTACATGTCAAAGACCCGAAAAAGTCAACGAGTAAAGGAAGCCAAGTTCTGGAATCTTAATGGAATGTGATGTAGTGTCCTCTGAAAAGGTAAGTCTTCAACTCTATCCTAAATTGGAGTAGTATTAGGGTGGTCCTGATGAATACAGGGATTTTCTTCCAGATCCTGGGTGAATAGATGGAAAGAACCTGCTGTCTTGTGGTTTCTTTTTTACATTTCTTAGTCTTCAATTTGATGGTGGCCTGGCTGCGCCTGTGCTAAGAACTATCAGAGACGGTGAGCTTGTCTGCAGGATAAGGGGGAGGGGATGCTGTTGTGACGGGTTTGTAAGTGATGCAGCTAGTTTAGAAAATGGTGCGGGCCATCAAGAGAAGCCAGTGGAGTTCCATCAGAATGGGGGTTATGTGATCATATTTCTCCAGGCCCTGGATGAAACGTGCTGCATCATGTAGTATGCCTCTAAAAATCATAAAAATGTAACTAGACCTGCAGGTCAAGTAACTTGAATAATCTACTCAACCTAACTGCAATGTACTTGACCTGTAAAGTGGTCTCAAATTGTGCGATCACTGGAAAATATTACATTTTACAGAGTCACCCTTTCTTCAGTCTCACGTTTCTGTTTTTGAGTGCACTTTCAAATATGTAAGTTCAGCATTTCTGCTGGACAAAACAAAACTGTTTTGTTTGACTAAACAGACTAAATGCTTGCTACATGTGTAATAAGAATCTAGCCCACATATAGGGTAAACATGAGCCCGGAATTGCTTCTTAGTTTAACATCGCATTGCCATCAGGGCAGGAGTATTTGTCAGTTCACGTTTAAACACTCACTTTTAATGAATATATTTCTGAAGCATGATGTGGTAGCACACTGTCATTTAGTGACCAAAAACCTTTCCACTACCTTGCAGCTTTACTGATAAAACTATATAGTATATTAACAATCTGTGAAAAGTGGATTTTAGAAAACATTTATCATTTGCTCAACATCAAGTAAAGTGTTCTGATTTTCATCCTATTAAAATAGTTTTTCATCACACAGAAGTACAAAAAATGGCTTTCACAAATAATAGGTGAGAAGATTTTTCGAAGCCTGCTTCAGCATGGCTGTAGCTACTGTGAAGGTGATCATATTAGCCCCATGGTCGGACAGCATTGATGGGTAAGGGCATAGGTGTTAATATAAGTTCCTGTAAAAAAGGATATGATTTAAAATATGCACCGGTCTGGAATTGGGGTGCAATGCACAATAACATATACCCGAATTGTTAAGATGACAAAAAAGCCTAGAAGCATCTGTGTGTATGGTATCTTCATAGCAAATATTGAAATATTTAGCCAAAACAAGCGGGTTTTGTTAAAGGGCAACTGGAGACTAAACGTTCAAACTTTCATCAAGTGTGGGGAAGATATGTGCAGGAGAAAGTCTAAAAAACAGTTGTATAATTAGTTTGGTCTTTCTCCAGTTAACTCAGAGTTAACGGCAAGATATTGATGTGCAGGAAGACCTACTATTGTGGATGTGTACACTGAAGCTGTTCCTGCATCTCTGCCAAGAATTTGCCATTAGTCACAAGTTTATAGCAGGGGTGGCCTCATACTACAGATCATCCTTTGACAGTCAGGTCTCTGAGAAAATCAAAATAACTTATTTCTAAGTGGAGGATTATCTGTGGTATGCTGCAACTCCACACAGAATGAAGTGGTAACAAGTAATTATTTATTGAGCTATGCAGGGCTGTCGAAGTTGTGGTAGTGCATGATGACATCTTACACATGATGAAGTATAGTTAGTGTCAAGATGGAAAAGTTGAGCCGCCATCTACCATTGGTGTTTGTGTAGAGGGGAACTGATGGGTTTGCCTTGGAGAGTCCTTAGAATTTGAACCTCTTATGCTGCACTGTATTTGGTAGCTTCCAAGCTTTGCAAGAAGCAAGTGATAATTTGAATTAGGTGGAAAGCAAAACTATTGTACTGTATCCAAGCCATTAAGTCACTGGGATTTTAACAGTACAGAGAGGTAGCAGTAGTCGAATTCAATTGCACATTCCTTATAAAGTTCGGGTTAGTATATCATCACAAATTTTGAAAATCCCCTTCAAGTACATCAAATGCTACTGACAGTGTCCGGCACTGTGCTACCCATAGGGTGTCATAAGTTGTTACCAAAAGATGGGCTACAATCAAATCCAAGTTTACAATGCGAAACCGCAGCACTATAAAAACAGTCAATACAAACAACAGCAATTTTTCTCTTGGATAAATGATCCAAACATTTCTCTTCTTCTCGGTTTATATTCAATGGCTCCAGTTTTTCAAATGAGTACATACATCCAACAGGCAACAAGTGGTGCAGACTCTTTCAAGGCTGCAATGAGTACAGAACATATGTGTTCAGACAAATGATAATATATTCCAAAATGCACCTTTCAAGAATTTAGTGCTTCTCTAGGGCAGCCAGGAAAGGAACCGAAAATGCACCAGAAACAGAAGAACACCAAGTGTCTTTGTGTCTCTGAAAAACAAGTGAAGTGCTTATCACCTAGTCAAAAAACGATGATCGTGAGTGCCGATGTCAAGACAAAAATTGGCCAAGCAAGGGCTACCTTCTTTCAGCTAAAGAAGATCTGGTGCTCCAAGGACCCAACGCTGCTAACCAAGATCAACTATTGAAACCCAATGTAAAATTGGTCCTTCTGTATGGAACAGAAACTTGGAAGACAATAGTGCCCAATACTAGCTAAGTCTAGACCTTTAGCAACACCTGTCGGAGGAAAACCTTCCAAATCCGCAAGCCAAACCCAATCAGCAAACCTCACCGGACAAGCCCTGACCTGGAACCCTCAAGGAAAGACAAAAAGATGAAGACCAAGAAACACCTGGAGCAGAGGCTTCAAAGGATGACTACAAGGAGATGGGTTACACCTGGACAGCGATGGCTGGAGAATCCTGGTCGACCCACCAGGAGGGGTAACAAGCATAAGTAAGTTACCTTGTGGTGTTTGCAGAAAGCAACAAAAAGCTGTTCTAAAAGGTTGACTTCTGTCATTATGGTTTAACATCTGAAGTGTGGAGAGCCTGCTCTGCAACTGAGTCAGGCTGGGATAAAAAAAGAAACAGGAAGTTCAATGGACTGACTGAGGTGTAGCTGTGAGCCCATATTAGGGAGAAATCTGAGGTTGGTGCGGAGGACAACCCTTTCCCTCTGTATCTGGAAGAAACGTTCTTACAAGGTTAGTTCCTGAACTCACTGACATGCCTGAGTGAAGTGATGGTGAACAAAAAGCTACCTTCCAAGAGAAAAACTGGAGTGAATAGGAGTGGAGAGGGTCGAACGGAAAGCCAATGAGTCTGTCAATACAACATTGAGGTTCCATGTCAGGGCAGGTGGGCCGCGAGGAGGAATGACTTGAGGCCCTCCATAAAAGGTTTAATAACTGGAATTTTGAAGAGGGAAATGTGTTGACAGTTATGAAGGTAGGAGGATATTGCAGCTAGGTGTAATCATATGGATGTGAAAGCTAAACCACAAATTTACACATGAAGCAGGTAGCGGGCAATATCTTGCTCTTTGGCTGCTAAGGGGTCAATGTATTTTGAATGACATCAGTGGATGAATCTCTTCTGTTTGGCAGCATAACAGGCATGAGCAGTAGGTCTGTGCCCTTCTTTGAGAATGCACATGCATTTGGGTGGAAGATTAACAAACCTAAATTTCAGGACTTCAAGAGACACATCACAAGATTGCGAGATCTGAGGTCAGGGTCTCTTATTTCTCCATGATTCTGCGTGAGAAGGTCTGGCCTGTTGGGGAGTTTCTCATGCAGAAACAATGAGAGCTCGAGGTGGATGGCGAACTATGGTTGGGTGCCCAGGTGGAAGCCACCTTGATGAGGGTGAGAGATGTCTGCCGAACCCTCTATACTACAAACGGAGTAGTGGGAGAGGAGGAAAAGTCTAGGCCAATATCCCTGACCAACTCATCCACAATGCGCTGCCTCTGGACTGTTGTTGTGGGAACTAGGATGCAAAGCCTGAGCATTTGGCATTTTCTGCTGTGGCGAAGAGGTCTATATCTGGAAGCTGGAGGTACTGGAGAAGGACTTGTTGCTGCATCCTGCTGAAGTCAGCAAAGTCGCTGTCCACTCTCAGAAGGTACTTCACTAACAGATGTATGTTGTGTCAGAGAGCCCATAGTCAAATTGTTTGGGCTAGGTGTGAGAGCTGGGGCAATCTGGCACCCCCTTGCTTTTGAAGATACTATATGTCTTCATGTTGTCCCTTTTGATGAGGACCACTTTGCCAATCAAGTGAGGAAGGAAAGCTTTCAACACAAGGCGAACAGCTAGTAGTTTGAGGTAGTTGATGTAGAGACCCTGATGTGTGAGTTCCCACTGGTCTTGCACAGTCCGAACCCGTTGTAATGCTCTTCTGCGGAACTGGGTCGAGAAAAAGAAGACCCTCCAACAGGTTGTTGGTGTTCCTCAATGGCAGAGAGCGATGACCATCCGCTTGGGATCATTGGTGCGCTAAGCACTCCTGTGATGGACGCATGTGCAACTGGGCATAGGGCACTGTGGCAATACAGGAGGCCATCAAGCTAAGGAGGTGCATGACTGTCCTGATCATGAGTTGGTAGCCTGGTTGAAAGAGAGGGTTTAGCATCTGGAAGGACTGTATCTTAGCAGCATTTGGATATGCTATGCCAATTTCGGAGTTGAGGATTGCCCCCACATACAGCTATATCTGGAGGGGTTGAAGGTGGGGTTTTGTAGTGTCGATGGTAAACCCTAGTTGGTGAAGGAGGTTTATTGTGAGCCAAGTGTGTTCGCTGCAGGTCTGACAGGTGGGACTCATCGTCTACATAGGGAAGACATGGACTCCTCCTCTGTGCAGGTGAGCAGTCACTACTGCAAGACACTTGGTGAACACCCTGGATGCAGTGGTGACCCAGAGAGGGAGCACCTTGAACTCGTAATGCTTTCTGCTGACAACAAACCTGAGATACTGACGATGTGCCGGGCGGATCAGCACGTGGAAATAAGCGCCCTTCAGGTCGTTGTAGCAGTGAGATGACATCATGAAGAGTAACCATGCTAAAGTGCTCTCAAAGAATGCATTTGTTTAGGTGCTTGAGGTCCAGAATAGATCAAAGCGAACCGTCTTTATTGGAGTGAGAAAGTATAGGGAATACTCCCATGCCCTGCTGATGGTGGGGGATGGGTTCTATGGCCACTTTAATTAGGGGCGCTTGGAGCTCTTTCCTGTGTAGCCTTTGATGTTCTGGGGTGAGTTTGTGTTTGGGAGGTGGAATGGTAGGAGGCGAGAACGTGAGCTCCAGATAATAACCATATTGGATAATTTCCAACACCTTCTGGTAGGGGGTGACATTTTGCCAAGTGAAGAAAACCTTTGAAGTCGTTCTGACAGGTGTTGTATGATTGGGAGGAAGGAGAGGGAAGTCAGGGCTTAGCAGGGGTGGCAGCAGCGGCTCCTTTAAGGGAGCCAGCTTTACCCCTGCCTTGTAAGTTGTTATCTCTGTGGGATCCTCGAAAATAGCCACTAGGGGAGAACTGTTGGGTGTGTGGACATTGGTACAAGGAAGAAGTCTCTGCAAGAAATCTTTGAGCCTCCACAGCTGGACATGCAACAAAAGGAGCTGCGACCGGTAAGTATTTGAAGGGCACCTATCACTTTAGTCAATACTGTGCATAACTTTTGAACCCTCCTGAGGCACAGCCGGGAGTAGCAAGGAAAACTGAGCATAACTTTGTTTTAAAACTGAAAAATTTCACTTTGCTTTTAAAATCACTCACCTTACCTGTCACATCACTGCAGTGTGCAGGCACCCTTTCCTGCTGAAAAACGAGCACTGGTAAGGGCAAAATCGCCGTTTTCCCGCCAACTTCATTCCCCTCTCCCTGACTGGGACACGCCCACTTCGAGGCCACGCCTCTTGCATTGCTCCCTCCCTACAAATATGTGCATCTTCCGGAAGCGCAGCGGACGAGCGCAGCGGGCGCGACGAATGCGCGCCGAAGGCACGCATAAGGCAAGCTCGTCTGCGCTCGTCCGCGCCGAGTCCGGGCCCTGGGCCACCCCCCCTGCATCTCAGCCACTACAGCACAGATGCTACAACATAGAAACCCTCTATGGACTAAGGCCCTCTGCCAGTGTCTGCACCCGGCATATTTATCCAGCCGAGGATCTGACGCAAACCTGCCCCACTTGCCGCCTCCCCCTCAAACACAAACCTAGCCCCGAGCCCACACACGACTTTCGCATGTTCCTACTAAATTGCCGCTCCTTGCCTAAGCACAGCGCTGAAATGGCACTTTTGTTAGAGGAATACACTCCTGATATACTGTTCCTGACGGAAACCTGGCTCACCTCCGACTCCGATCCCGCGGTAGTAGATGCTCTACCGTCTGGCTTCCAAATCACACGGCAAGACCGACCTAAAGGGAGAGGAGGAGGCCTGGCTATTATCTACAAGGAACAATATCACTGCCGAATCACCTTTGAAACCATCCCGGACTGTGAGAGTCTTGGCTTTAATATCGAACTCTCACCCAACAGTTGCTTCTCTGGTACTCTTATCTACCGCCCCCCCGGGCCCCTCAAGCAGTTCCATGAAATATTACCATCCAGTGTGGCCGATAGAGTCAGTACCACCTCTAACTTCACCTTGCTAGGTGATCTCAATTTCCACTTCGACTCCCTCTCTGACCACACAGCCGCCACCCTGACAGACGATCTAGCGGCCCTGCAACTCACGCAACGTGTCACCTCCCCCACTCACGCCAAAGGCCACTTGCTGGACCCTGTCTTCAGCAACTGCCCCGACCTCTTAGTCGGCTCACCAATCCCTCTGCCCTGGACAGACCACCTTTTGGTCCCCATCAGCTGGACTTCGTTCAAACCACCGTCACCCGCCCCTACCTCAAGGTTGACAACTGGTCTACCAAACTCACCAGCTCTCAACCCAGTGATCAGAAAGACCCTGTCCTAGCAAATCAAGCCTATGTCAACTGGATCACTCAAACTCTTGACGATACTCTCCCAATGAGCAAGACTATGCTGAAGCGTTCCCAAAAAACTGCCCCTTGGTACACGCAGGCTCTCAGGGACAAGAAACGCCTATGTAGAAGGTCGGAAAAGACGCTGGCGTTTAGATGACTCAGCAGACAATAAAACTCGCTACCGAGAATCTATCGGCGACTACAAAGTTCAAATAAAAGCAGCCCAGTCCACCTATTTCGCCGAAAAAATTCTACAGGCCAAGTCCAAACCTAAGGAGATCTTCCAGATCGTTAAAAAGTTAACGAACCCCCCTCCTGCATTGCAGGTCGAGAAATCCGTCACTCATTGCAATGATGTCGCTGAATTCTTTTATCAGAAAGTAAACACTATCTATTCAGCCTTCCCCCCCCAAAATATAAACTCATCTACCCAATCCAACTCTCTATCTCAACACACCATGTCCCACTTTCCCCTACTAGACCTTACCACCCTTGAACCACTAGCGCGCAGTGTTAAGTCCGGATCGCCGGATGATCCTGCTCCACCAGACATAATAATGGCTGCCTCTCAGATCACCCTGCCTATTATTAGGGAGGTACTAAACGCATCCATCACCTCCAGCACTGTACCGACCGTCTGGAAACAGGCCATGGTCAGGTCGCTGCTTAAAAAACCCAATTTAGACCCATCTGACTTGGCCAACTATCGCCCCATCTCCCTGCTCCCATGGGTGAGTAAGGTCTTATAAAAATATATTAATCAACAGCTAGTGAACTTCCTGGAAAATCATCACGTACTAGATCCCACCCAGACGGGCTTCAGACCGAAACACGGGACGAGACCGCTCTCCTCATGGTCACCGAGGAAGCTAGAAAAATCCTGGATCAAGGAGGATCAGTGGCAGTGATCCTCCTTGATCTAAGCGCGGCATTTGACACGGTCAGTCATGACACCCTACTGGACCGTTTGTCCTGCGCCGGGATCAAGGACAAAGCCTGGACATGGTTTAAATCCTTTCTGGAGAACAGATCCTTCAGGGTCTTTGAGGGTGATTCAGTCTCCTCTAGCAGACCTCTAAAGTGCGGAGTTCCTCAGGGCTCCTCTCTGAGCCCCGCACTCTTCAACCTGTATATGAGGCCACTGGCTGATGTCATCCGCCCATTCGGAGTTAAGATCATCTCCTATGCGGACGACACGCAGCTGGTGGTCTCACTGGCGCAGGATACTACCCGGCCTGCGTCAGGTGGGCTTAGAAAATGCCTAGAGGAGGTGAAGACCTGGATGTCTTCATCATCCCTCAAGTTGAATGGAGATAAAACAGAGCTGATGCTCTTAGGCCCCCCAGATCTTGGCCTCCCCCCCTCCTTGTGGCCTCCTTGTCTGGCCCCCCCCCAGCCCCCAAGAACAATATTAAGAGCCTCGGAATGTGGCTAGACAGATCTCTGTCCTTCAACGCTCAAGCCACAAAACTATCAGCCACCTGTTTTGGCATCATGAGGATGCTAAATAAAATCTTCCCCCTCCTCCCCATGGAAGCCAAACAGGTGGCCATACAAGGCCTCATACACTCACGCCTCGATTTCAACAATGTGCTCTATCTAGGCGCCCCAGATTACACTCTGCGCAGACTGCAGATAGTGCAGAACTGCGCAGCGCGCTTACTGCTCAAGATCCCTCGGAGACAATCAGTGAGGGCCGGTCTGGTCAGCCTTCACTGGCTACCGATTTGGCAGAGAGTCCTTTTTAAAGCTATGTGCATAGCCCACCAAGCATTCTGGGACACAGGCCCCAGCATTTCACGTGACCTAGTTACTCACTACATTCCCAACCGAAGCCTTCGCTCCAGCCAGACCTTTTTAGCAGTGGCGCCAAGAATAAAAAGATCCAGGTCAGGCGGAAGGACGTTCGCCTACAATGCGTCCAGAACCTGGAACACTCTGCCACTACATCTCAGAGCCAATCCCAACCTCACTGTGTTTCGCAAACAATTAAAGACTTTCCTGTTTAATTCCCCCCACTAATCCCTAGCTTCCTCCTCATCTGCTCTTCGGTAGGTTCTGGTTACCCTAGCGCTTGGACGCCTCCGGGCAGCACTTGCACTCTACAAGTCTACAGGTTTACAGGTTTCTTTCCCCCATACCCCCCCCCAACATCTGGTCAACTTGTGGGCTGAACAGATGTTGCGCATCGAAAGGGTAGGTTGAGCAAATTTTGTTGGACTTCTGGCTTGAGGCTGGAGATATGGAGCCAAGCAGGCCTGTTTAGGGCAACACTAGAGTTGACCTCCCTTGCAGCAGTGTCCACAGCATGCAGTGTGCAGCGGATGGTGGTGTTGGAGATCGGCTTTCCCTTAGAGACAATCTCATAACCCCATTTTCTGTGCACCTCTGGCAGATGTTGGAGGAGTTCCTCCATCTCATTCCATAGGGCACAGTCGTACCTAGAGAGCAGCCCAATAGATCTGGCAATCCACCAATTATTATCCAGTTGTGCAGCTACCCGCTTACCAGCTGCGTCTATTCGTTTACTCTCTCTATCTGGTGGAGGGGTAACACCAGTAGTCAGAGTTCGGCCTTTTGCAGATGGGAGTGACCATTAAAAAGTTGGGTGGAAGCTGGTCACAGATGTACAGAGAGTCAGTAAGGGAAGCTTTGTATTTTTTGTCCACCCTAGGAGTAATGACTCTGATTCGGACAGGGTCGTGAAAGATGTCCGAAGTGTGACGGAGCATGCCTTTAAACACGGGAAGGTACTGAGCGGAGTGGTGGGTGGAGGATTAGATTAGATTAGATTTCAGTTTATAAAGAGCTCGAATGCCGAGGCGTCTTGGCGCTAAGAGTGAGAAAGGGAGATCAAGCGTAATACAGCTAATTAGTTAAGCCCCCGGAAACAGCCAGGTTTTTAATTGCTTCCTAAAAACTGACTAACAGGACAGGGTCACGAATAGGAAGTCTTCCTCTAAAGGCTTAGTGCGGAGATCCACCTTGTGGAAGGAGGCAGCCCTACCAATAAGTTCATGGTAGGAGGTGGAGTCATCAGGAGGGGAGGGACAGGCAGGGTGCAGGTCGGGATCTGTGTCCCTTGGTGGATCAGTGTCATATGTGTCCCAGGGATCCCAGTGCAGAGGAGTGTCACTGGTATCACCCCCTCCCATCCAGTCACACCAGGTCTGAATGAGGCAACTCCAGAGGTGTGTAGGGAATAGGGTTGCCTGGAGAAGTGGGTGGGGAGGGTAAGTGGTGTGGAGCAGGATGAGGTGGTGGTCGTGGTAGAAGAGTGACATGCAAACAGCTTGTAGCCTTGTCCACTTTCTTGCACTGCTTCGGTGAAAGGGGCATGTCCAAGGCTTCCTTGAAGGTCAGGTTCCATTTTGACGGCTGAGCAGCAGCAGCTCCCGGAGGGTGAGTGAGTATCCGGCCCATATGGGGATGTATCATGAGGTGTTCCTGTTGGGAGTCGATCTCTTCCTGAAGTTTATGGAGAATCTGCTTGACTGCCCCTGAGTCGTGCCTGGACTTGCTTGTCGGTGCCGATAGCCTCGGCTCTGACACCAATATTGACATCGAAGTTGTCACCTCCAACAGTAGGCTCCGCTAAAAAGGCAGGCGGGGCCGGTGCTGAAGCAGTAGGTCACTGTGGTTTCTTCGGCATTGTGCTGGGGATGGGTGTTGCATCTGAAGATGGTGGTCAGTACGGACCATGGCCCAAAGGCAGTTGCGGCCTGGCAGTCTGTGTCTGGTGCTCCAGAGTAGCTTGACAATCCCTTGGAGGGGGCTGCAAAGCATGGGACTGGTGTCAAAGGGGGGCGGGTTGAGGGGGATACTGTACTAATGGCTGAGTGCGCAGGTGAAAAATGTCAGATCTCCAAATCTGAGCTGGATCTGTTGTCAGGGGAGAAAGCCTCTTCACCTGTGGCCAACAGTCGTGGATGGTGTTCACCAGTCGGTGTCCACGGCCCGAAAAGGTGTTGTCTCTACTCCTATTTGACATCTGGAGATGTTTGGTTCGATGGTCACAGAGTGTTTTCTTCGAACGGAAGGAGCGGCAGGCGTCGCATGCAAAGTCATCGCTCTCAGGAGACAGACACAAATTACAGACCTGATGGAGATTGGTCCGAGGATATTTTGCATGGCAGCAAGGACAACAACTCCATCAGCATGAGGACATGGTTGGGAGGGGGGGGACGCAGTTCGAGATGGAGTGAAAGCCCATGTGGGCCCGAGTTCGACAGAGAGCCGCCTGGCCAAAGCATGTGTCGTTGAACAGAAACAAAGGGACAAGAGGAACAGGATTGAAACGATACCAAAGGGGGAAGGAACCCATGTAAACCAAAAAAGTGCACCACAATGGTGTCTAACCAAAGATTAGGAGCACACGTCCGAACCAGAAGGTGGAGAGAAAACATTCTAACAATGAAGTTGGTGACCTTGAGCATTACCAACAAGAGGAGGAGTCACAGTACTGCGTGACTGGAAAGACTTCTTTGAAGAAAAACAACTTGCACACATCCAGCTCAACACTAGATGTCAGGAGTATCTGCAGCCACACATGCCTCAAACATATAGTCTCGAGGGAGGCTCGCAAAAAGACTTCCCACAAAATTGATGATAAAGAAACGTTCGCTCTGGGCAACACAAAAAAAGCCTGCCAAAACAGGAATTGGGACTGCCAGTCGAAGATAAGTGACCTAATTTCAGAAGAGACACAACTAGCTAACAGCTTTGCATAAGGAATATGATCATTTGTAACATTAACCATGTTCCTAAAGCTCCAGGATGCCCAGAAAGTACAACTAGCTGAAATGGAACAGTAGAGAAATCCTTATTAAGTGTAAGTTGTAGGTGAATTCAAGATGACACCATATAATCCCATCCATGTGTAAATGAGTTGGATTACATTAAACATTGCTGCTTTACACAGACGCCATTGTAACAAACCTTTTGCCATAAATTCAGTGACAATGTAGATTGGCTCTTCTGACACCACAGCATAGAGTGGAACCAGCTTGTCGTGCCTTAGTTTCTTCATTATCTGGGCTTCCTGCAAAAAGGCTTCCGGCATCATTGTTCCGGGCTTAAGGGTTTTGATTGCTACCTTTGTGGTACCATTCCAAGTTCCTAGGTAAGAAAGTAGATTATCCTACATTAGATTTCATTTGAATCGTTTCTGAACACTGAAACATTGAAGCACTTAGGTAGGTGTGGTCAGCAACAGTGGCACCTGCTGTTGTCATATGCTAGCACCAACAAATGACACTGAACCCTAGGCAACAGCACATGATTTGAAACTCACCCATCCACACTTCTCCAAAGCAGCCTTGACCAAGCTTCAACTCTAGCCGTAAAGAGTCCCGCGGGATTTCCCAGGCATCCTTGGACAGGCCTTGGGTCTGCGGTTTCACAGTCGGACACACAGTCGTTAACCGATGGCACAAACCGTCAGCATGATCTAAAAGATTAAAAAACCATAAGTACATACTGTGAGTATGTGTTGCATTCGAGCTATCATAATTAATTGTACCTGTATTCTGTACAGCAGCTAGGGTACAATACTTCTGGAAATACATTTTTATTTCATTGGCACGTACAGCTAAATATGTTCGAAAACAAGAACGTCATATGTATCCCTCTTATGTTATTAGCACTCAAAAAAGACTCGATGACCGTGAATAAGCCGTGGCCATGTATAAAAAGAACACAAACTACCCTAGTGCCACAGGTCACTGAGGACTTCACAACGCTTTCCCCCATGTGGTATTTCGAAGTGCCTTTAGGATAGAATTTCACCCTGACACAGAGTGAGAGAGAGACTTGCTTTCCTCTTTGGTTATCAAATGAACATTTGTATTTAAGGAATGTTTCACGGACTCTGAAACCTGCAATACTCTCATAACAAGTTCAAGTCTTTTTTTCAGGTCTGTAAAGTGTACACAATACCCTGTTCACGTCCACACTTGGTTGGTTCACTGCCTTATCAACGCGAAAGACATGTCTGATCACTGCAATCGGTTATCACCACCTGGAGGGATTACTGGACCAATTGACCTCTTATTATTTTAAGTGAACACCCTTCTTGTGAGCAAAGCTCTCTGAGAATAAGAATAAAAACTTCAGCCTGGTTTCGATGTCACATTGTTAAAATGAAAAGCGTTCTCAAATTAAGTTGAGTAACATCGACACATTTTGTAATTAGAAAAGGGCACAGGTTGGACACCTCACAAAGATTAATCATGCCAGGTTTCAGCAGAGCAGGCTTATGAAGCCTCAAGCCTATGTGGCCTGCATTTAAGGGTATGTTTCAGTCTTTTATCACACTTGCTTGAACTAGCCACAAAAGAAATTATAGTGGTGCTGCATTATGGTAGCTGTTGGCATCCCTTTCATTATTCGTGTATTGAAATAGGGAGCACGTAATGGAAAGGGAATGTCTTGTGTAGGGAAAATTGGTGTGCACCCCTCCTCTGAGTGACCCCACTACACATGGAAGTACTACCCTGGTCTTTTGTGGCACAGCTGGCACGCTTAACAGGCAAGCGTGCTGAAGCCAAGGCCTGTCCATACCAATGTCAAGGTCCATAACCTGTTTTGTGACCTGGAGTGGTACACAAGAGTACCCTCTTTGTTGACATGGGACTACAGCTCATTTACTAAGTTTTTACTATGAAGCAGTGGTGGCATCATGCTGATTTTTGTGAATTCACACAAAAGCACACTAAGCAGACTTGTTTCCTCTCTTTCAAGGAAGGGTGACCTACCTTCCCCACTCATGTGTAGTTCTATTTTAATGAGACATCCAGCCCATTGCACGGACATGCAGTATGTATTGCATAGGTGGTGGTAGGACTCAGTGATGTGGTGAGAGCCTGACTGCTGTGGTTCCCTGAGATCCATTCTTCAAAGTCCTTTGTTTAACAAAGAACAAGATGGAGAGATGGAAATTCAGGCAATACAGTCCCACTGGTTTTATCATGAGGACTGTATTACCTCCATTTCTGGAGCTTAACCGCTTCCATGCTCGTGACGGAACCGCTCCGTCACGAGCCTCGGTTGAGCTGTGCTCATGACGGAGCGGTTCCATCTGATTTCGCGCCTGCACGGCGCGTTCTATTGAGCGGGCGGCGCCATGACGGAACCGCTCCGTCATGAGCACAGCTCAACCGAGGCTCGTGACGGAGCGGTTCCGTCACGAGCATGTGGGCGCCGCTCGGCCCCCCTCCCCCCTAGCGCTGCGGCGGAATTGCCGCCGCAGCGAAGGGGTTAAGGGAGGAGACCAAGACACGGAGGTGGGGGAGGATGGAGACGGGGCTACTCTAGCAATTTTACGAGAACTTTTTAGCCGGGATTGCTAATTTGTCTCTTCTATGCACTGCCATTTGGTCACTCGTCGAGGAGAGCGGGTAAGTCAGCAGATTCCATTAAGAGTGAGGAAGTTTCTAGGCAGAGGCTGCCCTTTAGAGTTTCACTGATTGCTAATTTCGGAAGGCTGATGACAGCCAGGTGCAGGGTGTTCGCACTTCAGTGTGCTCATGTTTTGTATACTCATGCTTGGACCCAGCATCATCTCTACCTGCTGACAGAGCCATCAACTTGCACATTTAGTTAAGCCCCTTAGAAAACGACACAACCTCCCTGGCATCTGGAAAAACATGGTGTTATTGCTGAACGTGCCTAAACTGTTTCCACGGTATGCTACATTTATTGTTTTGTTGCAAATCATACTCTTCAGGATCACCACGCAACACGCAACAAGCACTACTGGACACTATCGGATATGCTCTGTATGTCGCTTGTTTGCGAATATCAATACATATAATGACAAAAATAGGAGGCAATAAACTATATAGCAAGATACAAACTGAACTGACCTATAGGTCCCTTTATTGGGCAATCAACTATACTAGCAGCGAAGTCCATTGTCGTCTTAAATTACCCTTCAGTTTTAAGTTCTCATAGGCAGGTGAAAGCTACAGTCATGGTGCTAGACAGCTGTTCGAGACGGCTACTGCCACTCTCAAGCTAGGACCCTGGTTGGGAACAATACAAATTGTTCTAGCCTGTAGTGTTCAGAACCCTGTAACTGGGCCCCATTTCTGTGTGTGCGATTATTTTTTGCTGTGCTGTTAAGGTATAGTATATTACGGTGTCTGCTGGCGGATTTCTGACTACTTGCCCTCCACGCTACCTCCCTGAAAAGCCTTCGAGTGCCTGCCTTTAGTACTCCAACTCAAGTACAGAATGAGGGGAAATGACCCCAATCAGCATGCTTGTGGCCCTGTATCCCTCTCTGTGCATAGCCCTGGTCTGCGTATGGCCCCTCTTGAACCGGGTCTGATTTTAGTTTTCATCTGGCCCTGGGCTGTGCCATAATTAAATTGGGAAGGTGTTTCTTAGTAAGATGATACCATTTTAACACCAACACCACTATAGCTGAGGGTTTAAAATCTTATTCATTTGACACCTGCGGAGACACCGCATAAGAAATGTCATGATTTCCACTCCCTGATCCAAGAACTGATAAGCTAGGCTGCATATGGAGGCTAATCACAGAGTAGAGAAGATAAATGAGAAGACCGATATTTCACCCAAGGATAAAGACCAGAAATACATGTTCAAAGACTAACTCACCCGGGTCAATAAAAACATCCTGACAAACAGAGGCGCCAAACAAGTGAGGAGGAGTAGATCTAACATATGCAAATAATTTGAATGGTACCAAAATCCTGGACAAAACATAGTCTTCATTGAAGTAGATAGCTGCCCAATGTTCCCCCAACTGAAACAAATCTCTCATCTGGGGAGTGGTATACTGACTCTCCAAGGCATAACGTTAATTTAATAGAGAAATGTCTCAAAATAATACTAGATCTACCGACCAAAACAAACTAAATCTTTATCAGGGTGCAGCTTCCTAGAATCTTATTAATGGATATAGTCACAGACCGTGGAGGATCAGTAAGGAATCTGCAGCTCGATAGAGTGTAGAAAAGCACTACCAAAAGTAAGCATCTTGTTTTTCTGATAGAGACTACTAACTGCATATTCTCACATTCTGATTGGATAGCAAAGTTGTACCTATTTGGAGGTGGGCCTGTGAATGGACTCAAACCAAAAAGTCATGTAGGAATGAGCTGGAAAAATGTCTCTCTCGGCGTACCTGAGAATAGTGCTTCATGAATGTATGGAGGAAAGCCCATGTAGCCACCTGGTAAATGGCCAGGGCAATGACTCTGCTTGCCAAAGCAGTGGAAGTAGCTTTGGCCCTGGTAGAGTGAGCATGCAGTCCTTCCAGAGGCTGCTTTTTAACCAATGCAGAAGATCAGAATGCAAAGCACGATCCAGCACAACATAGTTCTCTTCTGCACAGCCTTGCCTTTTTTCGCTCCTGACAGAGCCCTAAAAAGAGCTGATCACCCATTCTGTGTTCTTTGCTATGATCAATATAAAAGCTTAGAGCTTTCTACTGCCAAATGGTGACATCTCTCTTCCAGCTTAGAGGGGTGAGTCAGGAGCTCAGAGTGCCAGAAAGGTGATGTTTGACCAACGTCTATGGCATCACAACTTCAGGCAAGAAAAATGCCTGTGTCCACAAAACCAGCTTTTCTGAGGTCACAAGTAACACTGTCTTGAGAGTGAAAAGCCACAGGAACAGTTTTGAAGCAGCTCATCAGAAATGTGAGGAACAAGTTAGGTTCCCACTGTGACATGACAAAGGGTGTGAGAGGAAACAAGTATTTAAACCTTTCAAAAACTGCATAACAACTGGAGAGTTAAACAATGAGGGCTGATCCAGCACCACAAAAGGCAGAAAGAGATGAAAGGTACCCATGTAACTGTGTCCAGAGCAAACCTCGCCAGACTAGAGACAAAACAACAAAATGACTGTCTGGAGGGGGCATATCTGTCTAGCACCGCACCAAGCCACAACTCTGTCTAAACAACAGGTGTATACAGTTTTTGTCGAGGGGTGTCTGGCTGCAGAGGTGAGATCAACCACCTGCAGAGAAATGTCGATGGTGCCAATGGCCCGCTCAATGGAATTTGTGGTATCCAATCACAATGAATTGTGAACTTGGCTAGGCCACGACCGTCCTGTATAGCCTGAGCAAGGACAAGTCGGAGATCTTCAGGAAAACCTGGAAGGACTTGAGCCGCCGAATCCCAAACGGTGTGGGAATAGCATCCCAGTAGGGAACTGGTATTGATACATCGAAGCATCAAGCTGATGGATGGGAAGAATATCTTTTCAAATGTTTCCGCCACTCTATCGTGGAGGAAAGTGAGGGGGAGAATAGTTGAGAATGTGTTTGGATTAATCCTGCTGGTGGCCACCTGCACCACCAAGCTTTCAAGGGGGGGGGGGGGTGTCGAGATAAAAACACAGGGTCACTCAGGGTGGAGGGTGGTGTTGATGTGCAATTTGCTGGCTGACCAAGGCCAGAGAAAGGTTTGGGAGGTAACATTTCCCTTGCACACTGCAAGTACAAATTTTAGTAGAGGTAAGGGTCTCAATGAGACAAAGGACACTCTCAGTAGCCATGTGCTCTATAAATTCTATTTTCTTTTTATCCATTTCTGGTAGCTACGAATCAGTCAGGTGTTGCGGAAAGAAAGGAACTGATGTCAGCCTGCAGGAGTGGAACCTATGTAGGCTCCATACATCATTTCAGAACAGCGTCTGTGCAGAGCCAAACTGCACGAACCTTCAGACGCACAGCGGTACTGCTGAAAAGTTTCCAGACCCAGCCTGACGCCTGGGGAATATTCAAAAGGTGAGGAGTCTGTGGCTAGAAGACTATCAGAAGTGACCCACACTGTCAGTCACTCAGTCCCCTCCACTGACTGCCTAAGTCCCAAGATTTAAAATCACAATGTGAAACCCTGAACCAACATGGCATTAGAATTCTCAACCTAGAGTTGGAAGGTTTGAAACATTCCGCTGGGCGTACAATGAATTGAGCAAGTGCACTAAATGCAAGAGCTCCTGTGTTGCTTATTCCACTTTTCCTCATCTCAAGGAGGTGCCGTTCTTCATGCCTAGCTCTGCCCTGTGATTGATTTAAATTTCCTGGTTGTTCATACATTAACGAATTTTACTTTTGAAGAGTCAACATGCAGCGTCTCTCCCTCTGCCAGTAATCTACACCTTACAAGCAGGGGCCTGCGCATGTTTGACATTGCTTCTATGACTTAGCTGAGCTAGGGTGACCAACCGTCCGTAAATTTCACGGACAGTCCGTAATTTCGTCCGTCTGCCCGTTGTCCGTGAAGGAATCTTTAACGGACGCCATTTGTCCGTCATTTTAACCGGGCACCGGTTGCTCCACCCTAAAGCCAGCACAGCTTGCACCCACCTCCCTTCTTCACTCCGATGCTGCACCAAAGCTCCTCAGATACCCCGCAGCAATGGAGAGGCTCAGCGGGATGGCAACCCTCACACCTCCAGCCCTTGATGACCTGTTAAGAGGTGCTTCGAAGGTGACTGAGAGGGAGGGGCTGCAGCTTCAGGAGCAGCGACATCTATTCACATGCAAACAGCCCTGAATGTGTCATGTCTCTGTTATTTAAAGGGGGGCTCACACATTCCATTTCTACCCAGGGCCCCAAACATCCGAGACTCGGCCAGATTACACCCCTGATTACACCGAGGCAGCACTTGGTTCTCTTCACAGAGCGTAATTACTGTGAGGCTTCAGGACTCGGTTCTTCAAACATGCAGTCTATAATGTAAGAAAATAAAGAAATGGCACAATCGCAACCACACTGATTAACAAAGTATGGAGGACAATCAGTTAAATCAGTTCTCTTGGAGTATCTCCTGTAAGTACTGTACATCACAGTGGGGGGTGGCATTTTGGACAGAGCTGTCTTGTGCAGGAGAGGAGCCCAAGATGATACTAGAATACTGCATGCCCACCCCTGTGTTCCCTCTCCTGTGATGGCTCCTGCCCTCCCCTCAGTGATGGCACCTGTCCCCCCATGTGGTGGCTCCAGTCCACCCCCCCCCCTGTGGTGGGTCCGGTCTCCTCCCTGGGTGGCTTCTGTCCCAGTCCTGGAACGGCCCCTGCAGCGAGGGTGAAGTTCTTGATGGGACTCTTCTCAAAAGGGCTCAGCTCAAAATTAATATGGAAAGGTCGGCGAGTAAGTAAGTGAAGGGATGGGTGAATGGCTTGATGAATTAGTGAATGGATGAATGAAAGATTGAATAAATGGCTAATGAGAGAGGATGGATGGATTGATGAGTGAGGGGAAGGATGGAGAGAATGTAAATAGCTGGATGTATGGGTGGAAGGGTAGCTGGATGATGGATGAGGGGAAAGATGGATGAGGGGAAGGATGATGGAGAAGGATGGATGGAGGGGAAGGATGGATGAGGAGAAGGATGGATGGATGGAGGGGAAGGATGGATGAGGAGAAGGATGGATGGATGGATGGATGGATGGATGGATGGATGGATGGATGGATGGAGGGGAAGGATGGATGAATGAGGGGATGGATGGATGGATGGATGGAGTGGATGGATGGAGGGGAAGGATGGATGATGGATGAAAGGAAGGATGGATGGATGAGGGGAAGGATGGATGGATGAGGGGAAGGATGGATGAGGGGAAGGATGGATGGGTGAGGGGATGGGTGAGGGGATGGATGGATGGATGAGGGGATGGATGGATGAGGGGATGGATGGATGAGGGGATGGATAGAGGGGAAGGATGGATGGATGGGTGGGTGAAAGGATGGATGGATGGGTGGGTGAAAGGATGGATGATGAGGGGAAGGATGGATGATGAGGGGAAGGATGGATGATGAGGGGAAGGATGGATGATGAGGGGAAGGATGGATGATGAGGGGAAGGATGGATGATGAGGGGAAGGATGGATGATGAGGGGAAGGATGGATGGATGATGAGGGGGTGGGTGAAAGGATGGATGATGAGGGGAAGGGTTGATGGATGATGAGGGGGTGCGTGAAAGGATGGATGGATGGATGATTAGGGAATGGATGGATGATGAGGGGGTGGGTAAAAGGATGGATGGATGATGAGGGGAAGGATGGATGGATGATGAGTGGGTGGGTAGAAGGAAGGATGGATGGATGATGAGGGAAAAGGATGGATGGATGATGAGGGAAAAGGAGGATGGATGGATGATGAGGGGAACGATGGATGAGGGGAAGGACGGATGGATGGATGGATGGAGAGTCGGTGGGTGAAAGGATGGATGGGTGGGTGAAAGGATGGATGGATGATGAGTGGGTGGGTGAAAGGATGGATGGATGGATGAGTGGGTGGGTGAAAGGATGGATGGATGAGTGGGTGGGTGGATAGTGGGTGGGTGAAAGGATGGATCAGTGGATTGGATGGTGGGTGGGTGAAAGGATGGATGAGTGGGTGGATGGTGGGTGGGTGGATGGTTGGGTGGATGATGGGTGGGTAGGTGGATGAGTAAAATGATGGATGGATTGATGGATTGATTAGTGCAAGGGGGAATGAATGGACTTATGAGTGAAAGGGTGGATGTAAGGATGGATGAGTGAGTGAAAGGGAGGGTAGATGGACAAAAGGATGAATAGATGTGTGAAGGAGTGAAATGATAGGTGGATAAGTGATAGGATCAATGGATGGAATCATGAGTGGATGAGTAGATGGATGGATGGATGGGTTGGTGGATGGATGGATGGAAGGAAGGATGGCGAAGTGAAAGGGTCGATGGAGAGAGAAAGGGAGGATGGATGGATGACTAAAATAGTGGATGGGTGGAAGGATTAGTAAGTGAAAGGATGGCTGGATTGGTGAAAGGGTAAATGGCTGAATGGATGAGTGAATGGATGGATGGGATAAAGAGTGGATGGATAAGTGTACAGATGGATAGGGTGAAATGGTGGATGGATGGATGGATGGATGGATGGATGGATAATGGAGATGAGTGAAAGGATGGATGAGGGGATGGATGAAGGGATGGATGAGTGAAATGATAGATGGAAGGATACATGATGGATAGGTATGCAAACAGTTGAATATGTTTGGAAATGGCTGGGCTTACTTATATACTATTGCGCGACCTCTGATGTGTCTGTAAAACGTACCTATTGTCCTGAAGTTTTGTCCTGAATTTTGACCTCCTGTCCTGAATTTGTGTCCTGAATTTTGACCCTTTGTCCTGAATTTTTACACTCACCGTCCTGAATTTGCACCAATGCCAGTTGGTCACCCTAAGCTGAGCCCGTAGTGTCTGTGTGACTGGTTTCATGCCTGTGACTTATGGCCGTTTTTCTCATTATTTCGTGCTCAAGTTGGGATATTAAAGCGGTCATTATGAGTTTTGTAGTAAATAATGGTACGTCAGACCTGATTATATTTATTAGAGGGGGAAATGGCCAGTAAATAGTGCACTAAAATCTGCACGTTTTTTCAAAATAACAAAACTTGTGGTAAATACCTAACACCTCAGTGTCCGTTTTAATTGTGTGCGACAATTATTGCACTCCATAGCGTTCAGCTCAAAATGAAGGGCTCTGCTTTTAATCTGTACCGGTCAATGGGGTTCAGTATTAGTTCTGCAGGAATGTCACAGAGGTGAGTATTTCACTTTTTATGCCAGAAATATATTTTGCATCCCATACCCAGGACTATCTGCTGATATTAAAGCTTGTATTACATAGTGACAGACCTGATTCTCAAAGGTAAGCCAACCTCTTTCTATGTCCTTCTACCCCTGACTCTCTCACGCTCTACCTATCCTTACTTTACCTCACCACCCTCTTTCCTTTGCCTGCGTCTCTATCCTTTTCCCAGAAACTCTCTACAGGTGTATCTCCCCCTTCCCTCACCTCTTTCTCAGCCATCTTTCTGTACCGACCCCATCCAATTTGTACCGGTCTACCTCCGATAACGTAATCTTTACATCTTCACATCATCTCCCTCTACCTTGGTTCTCTCTCATCTTTCCACATCTCTTCTTTCTATCTCACTTCTTTCTACCTAACAATATTGTAGTATCTTATCTCTATATCAATCAATAAATTGCAGCTCTTATCTATCTACCTCTAACTCCACACCCTCTACATCTTGATGTTCCCACTCCCATCTCACCTGTCTGTCTCAAATCTCTACAGCAACCCTCACCTCTCGCAGGTACACTTCTATGTGCCTGTCCCCTCTGTCACTCACTATCATGACCTCATCATGTCACTATTCTCTTTGCACCTCACCTCACTGTGCCCATCTCACTTCCTCACCTCTCTGTCTACCTCATCTTTTCCTTGAACTCTCCTATTTTCATCTCACTTTAACTCACCTCTCTGCCCTTCTTTCCCCATACTTTCACTCACCACCTCCATCTCATTTCTCTCTCTTCCTCACCTCACTCACTCTCATCTTTGTACCCCACCTCACTCACAAGCTTACCTCTCAATTTGGCTAACATTTATTCACAGCCTCACCTCTCCACCTCCCTTCTTTCTCCTTGTTGGTTCCTCCTAACTCGCCTCTCACTACCTTCCTCCTCTGTTGCTACCTCTTTCTCTAAAGCAACCCTTTATGCAGTCTGTCATTCTCTTTTCACTCCACTTTCCCTGTACCGACTTTGTTTCAGTCCATCCTCTCCACCTCGCCCTTTAACCCTTCATCCATTGTTCTTCCTCACTTTCTCTCTACTTTCCTCTCATACTCTACTTCACCTATTTACTTCATCTTTCCCCTCTAAAAATCATCTTTCAGTTCTTCATCCTTCTTGCTCTGTGCTTTACCTAACCTATCTTCTACACCTCACTTCTCATTGTGTCCCTCTCTGTCACCACTCCACCTCTGCTTTTCATCTCCTTATCCTTTCTGAAAATGATAACATGGGAAACCTTTGCTGTTGCATGCATGCATTTTTTACACAGAGTACTACTTGAAATGCATTCATATTTTGTGCACTTTTTTAAAATGGCGTTTCTGGCATGAAAAGAGAAAATTAATTTAAAGGAAATAGTACCATCATATTGATGTACAGCACTGCACAGTCACAGAATGTATTTATTGTATAGTTAAAACCATTACAAGTGTATCAGTGTGTTCAAAAGTTAATATGGTGCAAAGATTGTCCTCTATAGCACATAAAATTGGCAATTTCTTAATTGATAAATAATTCAATCGTATTGCTTTAATAACCTTCCTGCTTTCTCAAATTTGCTTGAAAATGCACCATTTGTCCGCTCCTTTTTCAAAAATTGCTGTAGGTTGCTCGGGCTCGCTCGCTATGCTCGCTCGCCACAGTGCAATACGGCAATTATTTTACGCCCCACCACTTTCAAATGTCACCAGCCACCACTGCTTACAAGCACTTACAACTAAGACCATGTGTATGGGTGAATATCTGCATTTAGGCCAAATGGTATTGACCTGCACTTTAAGTGTTTGCTCCCAATACAAACCTGTACTGTCCTCCTAAATGGAAGACAAGAGGTTTGTACCCTACAGATGAAGAGATGACCAAGTAATCTACCAGTTGACTGAGTAATTATTTATAATTAAGTTTCCATTTTGCACTTCTCAAGCAGGACAATTTGCAGCCTTCACACACCAAACTCCTTGCACAATTAAATCCGAGAACAGAAGCCCTGTCCAAATTCACCTTCCTCCGCTCCTCACAACAACTATCTATCTCAGTTGTCATATAATAAGCACATGGACTTCGAACAGCAGCACTGGAGATTCCTCCTAGAACAAAAAAAGTGGTCACGAAGAGAGGGCAAATCACTTGAAGCTGAAATGTAAAACTAGCAACAAGACTTAGAACTTCAAGTTGTGAAGTGATCAGTGTCCAGCAATGTTATAAGCTGAAAGCCTTTCCTCCTACAGGTGCGATGTGTAACTCTACCAGTGAATAATGAAGGAATGGGAACAGAGTAATGGGAACCAGCAGGGACTGTGCTGGAATGTGTGACAATCAGAATTGTCTCTAAGAATGGGGCTCTGGATTTAGAGTTATAACTATTGTACACAACATTATGGAATTATTTTGATTTCTTTTAGACTTTACATGACAATTTAAAAGTACTAATTTACAGTACCACAGCAGGTCTGCTAGTGAAATTACTGAACAACAAGTGAAAACGGTGCTTTACTTGTGTGGAAAGTGGCTAGGTCTTTTCAGACCAAGACATTCAGATAAAGTGGTGAAGTGGAGAATGTGGCTATTGTTGCCCTCAGTCCTCTAATTACTAACCATCAATGTACATGAATTTGTCAATAAATTAAATAAAGAAGGAAGACAGATTGCGTTGTAAATTGGACTGGGAGAGGTAGAACATGTTTAATCTTAAAGGATGTTCTTTCATCCTCCTTGGTAACAACTAGCACCAGAATGGTAACGAGACACTTGAAGGGAGATGGCAGGGGTACACCAGTGCTGGAGCAGAAGCACCCTCAACAAGCATTAGAAATGCAATAGGTCTCGCAGCATTAGAGTTAGTGCTTTTAGAATTGTTTATGGTTTTTTTTGTAAATCTTTAGCATGAGGTTGAGGGTGAGTGAGGGTGAGTGAGGGTGAGGGGTTGAGGGTGAGTGAGGGTGAGGCTGAGGTGTTGAGGGTGAGTGAGGGTGAGAGGGGTTGAGGGTGAGGGGTTGAGGGTGAGTGAGGGTGAGGGGTTGAGGGTGGGTGAGGGGTTGAGGGTGAGTGAGGTGAGGGGTTGAGGGTGAGTGAGGGTGAGGGTGAGTGAGGGTGAGTGAGGGTGAGGGTGAGTGAGGTTGGGTGAGTGAGTGTGAGTGAGGGTGAGTGGGGGTGAGTGTGGGTGAGTGTGGGTGAGTGTGGGTGAGTGTGGGTGAGTGTGGGTGAGTGTGGGTGAGGGGTTGAGGGTGAGTGAGGGTGAGGGGTTGAGGGTGAGTGAGGGTGAGTTAGGGTGAGGGGTTGAGGGTGGGTGAGGGTGAGTGAGGGTGAGGGGTTGAGGGTGGGTGAGGGTGAGTGAGGATGAGTGAGAGTGAGGGTGAGTGAGGGTGAGGGGTTGAGGGTGAGTTAGGGTGAGGGGTTGAGGGTGGGTGAGGGTGAGTGAGGATGAGTCAGAGTGAGGGTGAGTGAGGGTGAGGGTGAGTGAGGGTGAGTGAGGGTGAGTGAGGGTGAGGGTGAGGGTGGGTGAGGGTGAGGGTGAGTGTGAGGGTGAGTGGTTGAGGGTGAGTGAGGGTGAGTGAGGGTGAGGGTGAGTGAGGGTGAGGGTGAGTGAGGGTGAGGGTGAGTGAGGGTGAGGGTGAGTGAGGGTGAGCGTGAGGGTGAGTGAGGGTGAGCGTGAGGGTGAGTGAGGGTGAGGTGTTGAGGGTGAGTGAGGGTGAGTGAGGGTGAGGTGTTGAGGGTGAGTGAGGGTGAGCGTGAGGGTGAGTGAGGGTGAGGTGTTGAGGGTGAGTGAGGGTGAGTGAGGGTGAGGTGTTGAGGGTGAGTGAGTGAGGGTGAGTGAGAGTGAGGGTGAGTGAGAGTGAGGGTGTGTAATATCAATACATCTAAGTCACGTACATACAACACATATGGCATTACAAATGCTATAGGTGTCACATTTGCGAAAGCTAAAACTATTGGCATTGCAAATGACAAAGCTATTAATTTAGCTATTTTCAAAACCAATACATAAATACAACATTTTTCATTTACAATACCAATAGCTCAAACGTTCCTAATGCGAGACCTATTGCATTGCAAATGCTTGTTGTGATCCTTGTAATGTTAACACCGGACCAGTATTTTGGTGCAAGATTAAGTGAAACGTGTGAAATTTAAACATGAACTAAATCGCTGACTTGGATTACCTTAACGTCTTTTACATTCATTGTTCAAAAATCAATCAGTATTATGTGTCAGTACAATTAAGGACATTAATATAGGAACTCGATTCAATGTCTGTTTTTAATTACTAATAGGTCTGAGACCCGGAGGAACCCAGCCCACTGACAGGGGAAGGTGATACTGGTATGGAAACATGGACGAGAGAAGGGGCACAAGATAAAACTGGGAAGGCGACAGTAACATGCACACTGGACCATGAAAAGTCTGTCACTGGGACAGGCCAGAGAGGGACACGTGTACTATGAGACACTGGACCGCACACAAACACCCCTGATACAAAACCTCAAAAATAGGGGAAACCCACGAGCAGCAGAGAAAAATCTGCAAAATAAATTACCAAACAGCACCAAGATGGCTTGCAAATGGCGAGCACTGTGCTACGATAAAAAAACGTGCAACATTATAACTTTCTCTCCCAAACACACGAGCACTTGTAGTAAGTACAGCTGGAACATTGCTGGCTTGCACTAGAAATGGAACATGGCTCACTTGCAACAGAAGAGCTACCTTACTCACTGGCAGTCTGGCACCAGAAAGGATAAACTGATCGCTGGCACCAGAAATGTAACATTATTTACATACACCAGAAATTGTGTATGTGCTCACGTGCATCAGAAACTACACAATACAGTGCAGCCTTGATGATATATTCACCCGTGGGAAGCACGACTAGCTCAACTGCTCACACACAGCCACCAATAGGGGGACGTACAAAGATTACATATTTTACTCACCCACACTCGCCTCCCCAATTGTGTAGGTCTTGCCAGAACCCGTTTGACCGTAAGCGATCACGGTGGCATTGTAGCCCTGAAAGAAAGACTGCACCAGTGGTTGCACGCAGGTCGAGTACACGGCCTCCTGGTTTGGGGTCTCAGCCCCAAAGACTTGGTGGAAACGGAAAGTGCGGTCCCGTCCCAGAGTGAGCTCCTGCGGTCCCACCCGCAGACAAGGCTGGTGTCCACGGAGCACCTCTACGGGCAGCAGCGGCCGCACACGCACAGACACCCGCACTGGACTGTCATCTGCTGGAAGCTTCAGACCCCTGGCGGCGTAGTCAATAACCAAGAGGAAGAACTTTTAACATCCCCAACTAGAAGAGAGATGCCGGCCCTAGTCCCAAACAACACAGTCGATGAACTACCAATCCAGCCCCGTAGACATGGAAGACAGACTAAACCAAGAGGACGACAAACAAGGCGAACACAGTAGAAGAGAGACTATTTATGGCTTTCGAAGCTAGACTAACTAAGGCTCAGGACAGCTGATGAACCACGCCATCGCTGCAAAATACAGTTGCAAGTTTTGGCCATTTGAATTTTAAATAATTTAAATGTTGTACTTTAAATCTGTTGACACGTTTTGCGCAATATAAAGATGCTATCACATCACAGGAATAACGGATGCCTATTTCTATCAACATTCAGAGAAGTTTGTATTCATTCCCTGTGCTTAAATTGGAAACAAGCCTTTCACCGTAACACGGCGGGCAGGGGAGGGGGCGGAGAGGGGAGAGGTGCGACACGGCAGGCAGGCAGGGGAGGAGAGTAGGAGGAGGAGGGGGGAGGAGAGTAGGGGAGGCACGGCCTAGCGGCAGGCAGGCAGGGGAGGAGAGGAGGAGGGGGGGAGGAGAGTAGGGGAGGCACGGCCTAGCGGCCGTGCAATCAAGTAGTGAGGGGGCGGAGCTGGGGGAGGCTGTGAGAGAGAGTAGGCAAGGCAGGCGGCTGGGGGCATGTGCACGCGCATTTAAGCTCCATGCGCATGCGCATTGAGCTTAAATTTCTCGTGCACTGCAAGGAATCGCCACGATTCCTTGCAGTGTGGATAAAGAGCGGATAAGTGCCAATACTCTCGCCTTGCTCGATGCGCATGCGCATCGACAGGCGAGACCTAAAAAGGGCTATATGGGAAAGAACTGATTTCTGTATCAATGCTTTCTCTGCATTATAAACCAAGGGTAAGTATGCATAATTGTAGCCAAGGAAGGGTCTAAGTTTGACTGCAAAAACACAATATACTTCGAACTCCCTGAGCAAACTCACAAAGTGTAGAATGATTAGAAATGCAAAGAAAGACTGTCCAGGGTAGGAAACACTGCAATCCATCAGAGACGAGAATGCATGCAACACTTAACTAGCTACCTGTCACTAGTGCATCTTCGAGGTACAAACTTTGGTAGGCAAAAAATGTTGAACAAGTGCTCTTTATATAAAAATACAATAAAACGCACCAGTAACACAACCCGATTTGGAACCTCTCATCTAACTATACAGATAGTAAATTACAACAGCCATAACATGACCGTGACCCTTCATAAAGAAAAGCGGTACAAAAGGGGGTGGTGATGGACGGAGCATCTGAATCAATCAAACACTCACACCCAGTCAAAAGATCTGGGTTTAATCCTTCACCGTTCTTTAGCCCACTCTGCCACCCCAGTTCAGACATGGCCATAAGCAAATCAGTCTGACCCTGTGCCTCATGGGAACAGTCCAGCCCGAACTGCCAAGCCATACCTTCCCTGGACCGGAAACAAGCTTCCGAGGACCGGTTTCACCACCCCCTTTTGTACCACCTTCATAAAGAAAAGACCTTAAATACCCTTCAAGAAACACGACGCAAGCCCATGAAATAACCACATTCTTCAATTCCCTGGCATCACACCACTTCCTACAACCTCACTACTCTAGCAAAGACCGGTAAAATATGGGATATCACTGTGTATAGAGGTGGAGATTTATAGACTGGCATGACCAGCTTTTTCTTCCCAGCATACAATTCCATATCAAGTTAGGTATCTTGACATCAAGATTCTATAATTTCTAATGGACAAAGAACACACATGGATACCTCACTTATCACTAGGACCATTGGCCATATGGTCAGAGTTGATCATCTTTCAACTAACTCCCCCTCACAGGATTTCCTACCAGCACTCTAAAAAAATAATGTATATGCTTAAATTATTCATGGGGGCTTTGTTCTATCCGCAGGAATAAATCACTTATCAATGACCTTATAAGACTGCAGGTAGGCAGCTGTAAGCATAAACAATGGGGAGGTGGCTCTCACAGGCTGCGTACAGTCTCTTAAGATAAATGTTGAGAATAACCCAGTAAGGAAGTCGCCCCCCCCCCCCCAGCTATATTAAAAACAAGCATTTACAATGCAATGGTCTCAGCATTGTTAAAGTTAGAGCTATTGGCATTGCTCGTGACATTATTTTTATTTATGTTTTGGTTTTTAAAACATAAATAAATGGCATTGCCATTTACAATGCCAATAGCTTAATCGCTCACAAATGCGAGACCGATTGCATTTGCACCCACACACACACACAAAGCCACCCACCCACCCACACACACAGAGCCACCTACATACACAGAGCCACCTACACACACACACAGAGCCACCTACACACACACAGAGCCACCTACACACACACAGAGCCTCCCTCACACGGACAGAGCCACCCACAGAGCCACCTACAAAAAAAGCTACCCACAAACACAGAGCCACACACACACAGACAGAGCCACACACACAGACAGAGCCACACACACACAGAGCCATACACACAGACAGAGCCATACACACAGACAGAGCCACACACACAGACAGAGCCACACACACACACACACAGCGCCACACACAGACAGAGCCACACACAGACCGAGCCGCACACACACAGACCGAGCCGCACACACACAGACAGAGCCACACACACACAGAGCCACACACACACACACAGAGCCACACACACACAGACAGAGCCACACACACACAGACAGAGCCACACACACACAGACAGAGCCACACACACACAGACAGAGCCACACACACACAGACAGAGCCACACACACACAGACAGAGCCACACACACACAGACAGAGCCACACACACACAGACAGAGCCACACACACACACAGAGCCACAGACAGAGCCACACAGACACAGACAGAGCCAGAGCCACACACACAGACAGAGCCACACACACAGACAGAGCCACACACACAGACAGAGCCACACACACAGACAGAGCCACACACACAGACAGAGCCACACACACAGACAGAGCCACACACACAGACAGAGCCACACACACAGACAGAGCCACACACACAGATAGAGCCACACACACACAGACGGACAGAACCACACACACACACACACACACACACACACACACAGACAGACAGAGCTGTGCACCATGCTGGAGTCCTTAGATAGCTCAACTGGCCTCATTCAGAGGTCCTTTGGCCGATGCCAGCTTGCCAATACGAGGCTGGTCAGCAGTTTCGGAACTGGTGGATTTACAATTAAAATATGGACGATGTGTCAAGCATATGAGTGGCCAGGCTGCCTTTACAGCTTTGGGTCTGCCCCCCATCTATCTAGTGGCCGCTTCACTGCAGGTATAATTCACATTCTTCCTATTATCCATAAAAGACTAAACTAGTTTCCAAAAATGTGTTGCGTAGAACATATTTGTCCGGCTGCTCCTCTCTCCCATATTCCCTTTGAACAAAAGCTAGCTCTTCCCAGGCCCCTCTACCCCCTCAGGCCACTGGAGGGAGGAGTTCGAGAAATGCTGTCAAGGCCGCTGGAGGCCTGTAGATCGCCACCTGCTGGCCAGCGTAAACATCGGTTAAAAAATATACAACACCAGTTTTGCATCCGGCTCGCGCAAGAATGGAAAATGTTTTGGTTTTTTGAAGCGATTAAAACTGAGTTGCACATTGAACAGATGCTGTCCATGTTCACGTTGACCTTCCGCCCCGCCCCATGAAAAATGTGCGGGGCCTGAAGCTTGTCGATATCCATCCACGGAGCAAGGAATCGCGCTAGTCAAGCAGATGCAAAAACAGCTCTTAAGGGGCGCGCTCAGCAGGTTTATTTAATCGCTAAACCAACAGCCAGGCAGTTACACTTTAACTCTGTACGTTGCGTGATTACCCTGTTTTATGCTGAACTTTCAGTGTGGCAGCGTCTAGTTTTCGCACAGTCAACATTTTAGCTGGCACACGCCTTGCCCTTAAAGCGCGTCTCGGGCCGGTGCTGCGCTTCTGCCGGCAGTACCAAGAGAGCAAACAGTGGCAGCCGGAGAGGACTGGGGGAGGACACCAGAGCAGCAGCCGTACACAGGAGTACCGAGGGTGCCGAGAGCAGGGGGAGGGGACGAGCAGCAGCACCAGCCGGGCTGAGGCCGCAGGAGGCGGGAGGCGGAGGCAGCCGCACTGAGGAAGCGGCTTGCAGGGGAAGCAGAGCAACCGGATCGAAGACTGGAGGGGAGGCGGCTTTGGCAGGCTGAAATACGGAGGGAGGAGACCCGATTACAACAACAGACGGGGGACGAAAAGCACGAGTTCAGGAGAAACGGGAGAAGGTGGCAGCCAGAACGTCTGGAGAAGCGAGGGAGACGAGAACAGGGGGAGGGGACGAGCAGCAGCACCAGCCGGGCCGTGTACAGGGTACCATGGTGGACGGGGATGACGCCATGAACACATGAACACAACCATCTTTCTCCGAGGCCAAGCAGAAATGCCTCGGAGAAACACAGCGTCATTTTGGGATTCGGGGGCGTGTTTTTCTTTCTCTCCTCTTCCCATTGGCTGGAATGTAAAATTCCAGCCAATGGGAAGAGGAGAGAAAGAACATGAAAAAACATGCCCCAGAATCCCAAAATGACGGGGCTTAAACTGACAGACGCCCCTCTTCTCCAATGGCCGGCCTCCGTTTAGGAAGCCAGCCAATGGAGAAGAGGGGCGGGTTCAAGCCCCACACTAAGGAGATATGAGATCTCGCCGGCGAGACTGCGCAAGCGCAGCCTATGCATGCAGAGACCTAAAAACCTATGAAAGGAGTACTTAACGAAAAAGAAAAAAAGTTCTTGTGATGTGAGCAGTGGAAGACAAAAGTCATCAATTTAAAAGTACGTTAAGAAGCTATCCTCCTGGGGAGGAACAAACAGAAGACAGAAATCCAATGAATAAGAGGCGAGCAAATCAGAGTGACAAGCAAGAAAATCGATGGTAAGCAATGGGCTGGTGCTAAGCCTGGTCGGTCTAAGCTTCTGTTATGGTCTACAAGAGGTCTGTCCCAGACAGAGAGACATTAAAATAAACCCCTTGTTAGGGACACAACTATAAAAATAGACCATATATCATAGGTTGCCCTGTTTCACTAGCCCATGAAAAAGAACTACTTCTGAAATAGATGTAAAGAGGACACGGAGCTCATCTCCTATTGTTCACGTCTTTAACTTCAAAAAGGTAGCATTTAAATAATATTATCTGGCATAGAGAGGAATGAGGTTGGAGAGTAACAATGCATCACTGTATGATGAAAATGCATGTCAAGCATGACAGTTCAAAAGGGTAAATATATACAAATGTAAGAGACCTATTAGGTATGAAATATAATAATTAAGTAATATGTGGATTCTGACTGAGCATCACGTTTAATCGCACACAAACCATGCCTACCTTTGTAATGTTTAACCAGCTTCTGCAGGGACTCGAATTGTGCCCTGGTTGTGATGTAGTATCCACCATTGTCAAGTTTTCTGATTTTGTAGTGTTTCACATTATCTCCCCTCGCCTCGTCCCAATCTCGTATAGAAAGAGAATATGCACCTAAGGAGCAAGAAAAAAATGGTTGATTGGCATAAAAGTATTGTCTTCTAAAAGTGGTACAAAGGAAGTAATTATATTTACCTTTAGTGGTTTCACTTTCTCGGACCAAGAAGGTCCCTCTCTGGTTCCCTGGATTTAGCAATAATCGCTCTGCATCTTTTCTACCCATTTTTCCAAAATACCATCTGAAAGAAGTAGGCACGTTCACTTAATAGATTAGCACCAAGAAGCCCATTCCAGCACAACCTTAAACTAACTTACCAGTGACCTGTGTTTTAAAGTGCTGACACAGACGTCAGCATTTTAGAACACAGGCATCAAAGTTCTCAGATTTCTTCCTTATATGACTTCTGGTCTTGTATGTTAGGGGATTTTATTCTTACAGCTTCTTTTTTTCTCTTAACACCTACCCCCACCTACTTCTCTCACCTACGCAGAATAGCATTATGCGGATAAACTTCTAAAGTGCAGCATGTATTAGAATAGAAAATATTCTGTCGGCAAAGCTAGGAGGCTGAGCAGCTGACATACTTTAAAAGAAAATAAAGAGCAAAAAACTTCATATATGCTTTTTTGTGGATAAGTGGATGAGGTTTATAAACAGTCAGAATTATTTACAGTGCAACACCACAACAAATCAAAAGATGAATTCCAACATATGAGCGAGTAATTAAAATAGAATCACAGGGAGTGAAGAGATGCCTTTTGTATCTGTGGCTTTACGCCAAATTTCTTTTGTTTGCAGGCCAGTACATGATGTACGCTCTTCTCAGCTGTATTCACTTGTACAGGCTAGACTTCTTTCTGATCTAATAGATACAAAATGGCGATTGCGTGCACTAAAATAAACATCAGTACTTATAGCATTCTCCCTTAGGTTCCCTCAGTTTTTCAAAGTCTCCTTTCACTTCAATATCAGAGACTGCATATCTGGATCTTAGTCCCACGTTTTCCCATCATAATACCTCAATAGTCGATCAGTAGCAGCACCCCGCCCCCCCACCTGCAGCGCTTTGAGACCCTAATGGGTATGTAGTGCGCTTTATAAGTGTCTTGATTGATTGAATATGCCTCACTTTGCTTTTGAATCTATACGCTAAAGCCATTGAACCCAGCTGAAAATCGTACTCAAACTACTCCAATTCCCTTGTATACACCGCACTCCAAGGGTGGTCGTGTGTCTCAACACACGCAAGCATAAAGAGGACAGTAGGGGCCCAAAACAAAACTTTTATAGCCCGACTCCCAAAAATTATTGTGCACCTCAGCTAAACTTGGGTGCATAAAAAGTTTGCAGATGGAATTTTCATATCCTGATTCACACGATTTGCTTTTGTGGATTTTTGTGACCACAGATTAAATGTATTCCTTGGGGAAATCTGTCAATATGTGAGATGTCACATCAGCATAGAATCATGGTGGGAACATGGGTGTTCCCGCGAGAGAGGTAAAGGGCAATCCTGCGGAATGCTTGAAACACCCACAAAGGTGGAACTTTGTGGGCATTTTCTAATTTTTTTCTATCCCTTTCCATTCTGGTATACAGGAATTTACTTCCACATAAGTTACGAGTGACAGTGTTACCAGGCCCATAAAGGGAATAAACAACTCCTCATAAATCTTCGGTAGGAAGTGAAAAGGGTTGTTCCAGTGGGAGAAATGTTATCCAATTACAGAAAACTATTTACAGTTGCTAATGCATATTCCTTAAGCTTATGTACAAGTAAACCTGGAAAAGTAGGAGTTGCATAGATTTACTTGCACATGGTTGGGGATCTTAGTGAACACCATAAAAGTCAGAAATCCACAGAAGTAAAACTAGGATGGATATAATTCTGCCCCCCAAAAAGTAGCAAATCAAACCCTATGATTTTAAAACAGGCTGATCGGGGTTATTCGAAGCAAAGCGAATATTTTTAAGACGTGGCATATAACTGGCTTGTGCGGACAGTTGAACTGCATTTGCTAGCTTAGAGACTATAGAATTGAAATCTCAAATTGACCGCGACATCTTACTCTTCGGCTTGAATAGAGTCCGCTGGGGCGACATAATTGCTGGGGATGTATCCAGTTTTCCCAGTCGCAATGGATCTTGCTTCCCACCAGTCTCCCTCCCTGTAATAAAAAAAAATAGTTTGCACATCAGTGACACCATTATCCCCAGAGCGCATTACAATTTAGGGTGCGTTTGTGTCGAAATGCATTATATTCAGTGCTGGTATTCTATACAATTCAGAATTCACTCTGCACATGCCTGAAGCTCAAAATTACAATCACTGACAGAATGTCACACAAAAAACACTACACAGCTGTACTGGAAATAGTCTGAGCGCAGAAAATGTATTCAGTTAAATCGTTGGGTCGGCCAAAGTCTTTGTGCATCACCTGGGTTTCCAGATGGTCAATAAAAAGTTGCGAAACAAAATCAACTGGATGCAACGAGTGCACAACGTCACTCCTTGCAAGGCAGGCAATAGCTTTGCCTTAGTAATGCCCTGATGCTTTAGAAATGCGCCGAGAGTTTATTTAAAGCGGCATAGCATTCCAACTATAACGCTATACCACAGAGTCAGTCACATATATACCAGGTGTGATTTAATGGCCTAGTGTGAGATGGGTGCACTGCGTCAAGGGGGTTCACATAAACACCAATGCACGTTCTTTTAACGTCTCCAACTGTTCGACTCGGAATGTTTAAAATTAGCTGCATACTATAGAAAGGATTAGCTGTCTGTGAGCGAGTTACCCTTGCCTGGGGAAAAAAACAAATATATATAGATCTTACATTTCACACAAGACATAATCTACTCCCACCAAAGTCAACAATGCTTCCCAGAACCTCTGCAGCCTTATCATACTAGATGAAAGTGAGTAAATGGGCACAAATGAATTTCGATGTTTTTGTGTCTCTACGAAAGGTAGAGGTCTGGGTCAATTTGCACCGCCCTGTAAAAGCCAAGGGTTCTACAGAGAGTACTTCAGCACCACAAGGTATGGCCACGCAGACTTACACAATGTACTACAAACCGCAGGAGATGTCCAGGTATTGTCATGGTTTCCCCCATAACAAGTACACGCTTATTTCTGTTATAGTTCTTTGGAGGGAGGACTTATGGGTGCACAAATGTTCTAAATCAAAAAAAATAAATGTGTGTTTTTACCTTGGGTATAAGATTTGTTATTGAATTTCAGGGTTTATAGTATTTTATTTTATCATATTATGGCAAATGGGAATCCTGTCCTATAATTTTGCAGTGCTGTTCTTTAACATGGCAAAGTGGATCCCCAAACAAGGGACCTGGTTCTCGTACCACATGTTAAGGTGTGAACTGGTCCTGAATTTACAGGGCGGATTCATTTGCTTAAGAATATTCAAATGTAGGACCTGCTTACTGAAAGAAGAAGAGCTTTGTGAAGCAGGGCCCTGATTAAGCATGCCTCCCTCATGGGAATTCAGTAGGAAGCTAAACACAAGTCTAGGGTAAGACACACCTATTCACAGAAAAATCTTTGTGATTGGCACCACATTTCTTCTAGTCAAGAAGCAGAAGTTTAGTAGCTGGTGGTAAAATAGCAGTCTGGTGTGGTTTTCAGAGTCTCTGTGGAATTGTATTTAGGCTGTTGGAGTTCCTAGTACTCCTTAGTGGCTTGTAGTATGTATTGGAAATTGGAATTGTGTAATCTGTGAGCAGAAGGTTGGCCCGGGAGACTGCTGTGATCTTGAAGTGATCAAGGCTGTTGTGAGGGAGTCTATGTGACAGACTGTCTGTGTGGCTTAGCTGCATTGACATGGGTGGGCTTGGAGTATGAAGGCAACACACTACAGTAAGAATAAATGCTAGCACACACTTGTATCTAACAAAAAGAAGAGGATTTCAAATGGAATGGGTGAAGCAGGGAAGCAAGCGACCACAGTTGCCCCTCGAGATCCAGTCTCTGGCTAGGGGTGGAATAAATATCTGACTATTACAGGAGAGGGGTTGAAGATGGTTGGGTGGTGGTTTTATCATTGCGGCTTTGCCGTTAACAGTGTAAATCCTGCACTTTCCGTCTGCAAGAATGTGCATTATGTGATACAACTCCCGAGATCTTTGCCATCTGAAGTTGAAGTAAGTATTCCTGGGTCTAAAAGACCAGCCAAGGGTTCCTATTACAAGGGAATGGTGGGCCAATATTGGCTGACAATTTTAGGGAAACTGAAAATTGAATTTTAAGCCTACTCTTGCCAGAGGTGCAGGGTGAGGAATCACTGGTTAGATGGTCTGAAATCGGCTGTTATTTCAGGAGGCTATGTGAAGCAAAAATATAAAATAAAGGAATTACAGTGAGTAATTAGAAGGTCAACACACAGGGCATCAGTGGAAATGTTACTCTAACACGAATTAAGACAGCAAAAAAATGGGGTGGGAGGTGAGGGAGTCCAAATGCCCAAAAGGTATACACGATTATTTGTACACTGCTAGAAGCACAGTAGTGATGCTGCAAGGGCTGACAAGGGGGATGCGGGGTTCATGACAACTACGCTTCTTCCGCTAGATTCATACCTTTCTTGGAGGCATTAAGGGGAGCGGCATATTAGCTGGACTAGAAGTGTGGCTAAGAAGTGGTCACAAACCTGCTTTTGCAGTGTGGTGCCTTGCAGAACTCACCAACAGTGCAATAGTTCTGATGGAACCATGTTAAGTCACAAGTGAGATACTCTTTGCCTGTGGATAGTAATGTGCTGCTCCTAGATGTAGGTTCTGCCATTCTATAGCTCAGAGGTAGCCTAGGGTAAGCAGATTGTTTTACAAGGCTGGACAAACCAGTGCAAAGCCTGAACTGGATCACTGCAACGGTTGTGTTAACTGTGTAACTTTAAAGTTACAGTGCTGAGGACTGGATTGGAGTTCTGGACTTTTTGGTTCCGTCCAGAGGTGTCAGGGTACAACACCCAAAGACCCCGGAGTCCCACCTGCCTTGGTGCACAAATGAACAGAAACACGGGCTTCTCGATGGTGGCGTCAAAGACCAAAGGTTTATTACTGCAGGGACACAGAAGTCACAGAATCTACACACGGGCAGAATCTAGGAGACTGTTCGATTTGTACAAAGTGGGTTGCTCCTTATATACTAAAAATTGTGCTCTAGGCAAATAATTCACATGTCGGTACATTCCCAAACCTTTTTGTCTCTAAACAATAAATATTTGGCGTTACACAGGAACTGTCGATAATATCTGATACCAAACATCACGAAGAGGGGTTCCCACCAGTCCATCACAATCCCTTGTCAATATTGCATTCAAGACCCGGACCGCCTCATCGTAAAGTTCGTTACCTCCCCCTAATAAAGGCCCAGAAGGAAAGGAGCAGAGCCAGGTGCAGAAGATAGAAAAGCGGGATAAGAGATGTTTGTGGGTTGTAAATGGGCAAGGCTACCGGCTTCGGCCGCCTAATCATGATCAGGTACAATGGACAGGAAAACCAGTTCAGGTGGGCTGGCCTCGGGCAGAGGAGGCAGCCTTTGTCGAGTCATGCAGCTTCAGCGTGATCTGGTTTAAGGTGCACGTGTCATGTAAGAGGTGAATCTCCGGCTAAGGCTACGTGTCTTTAATCAAAGTGAAGTGAATGAAATGATCAGAGGCTATTGCATATGTGAGGGCAAGGAACCACAAAATGGCGGCCATGATCTAAGATGGATGCCGTGGGTATATCAGAAATATGTCAATGGAAGGAGTGCTCTTGCTCGTAGCGTAGCGAAAACACTAGGATATACTAAATGGATCATTTGCGGTTCGCTGATACTAATTTTATGTATTTCCGACAAACTTGAAAACACGGGTTCAAGTCGTCACGGAACCGTCACGGAACCTCAGACCCTCCTTTTGCCCTTACATAGGCAATTACTCAATCTATGTCTGAATCTAGTTCTATGCTCATCAGGTCAGTGACATGCTGTTGTATCATCATCCTTTCTCGTGTCTTTTCTCCAAATGCAGGTGGTTTCCTAAAACAGGTTGTAGCACAAAGACTACACAGAGCAGGACCACACTGGATAATCAGACAACATGAGAATAGTAATATTAAGATGACACCAATGACCATTAGAACCTTCCATCCCCACGCTGAGATCAGAGTCCAAACCCACTCCATAAAGGACCAGTTTCCCTCATCTACATGTATGGAGTCTGAAATCTTGTGCAACTTAGAGATCGCCTCGTAAACTGTTGGAGCATTATTAGGAATAAAGACACAGCAGCTCGATTGGATCATTCTGCATACCCCACCTCGATCTGCAAGTATAACATCTAGAACCATACGGTTCTGCAATGTCATGAGCCTATCCGCCTGAAGCTCAGCTGTCAGATTGCTAAGGGCACCAGCAGTTTCGGTAATAGTAGATTCAACTACCCGTGTTAGCTGACGTATGTTTCTACTATTGGCCATAGGCCCCCAGAACGGAAGGAAGCCTTTGAAGAAGTCTCCAACTTCCTGACCAGCTGTATCTTCCTTGCTGAAGACACCTCTCGCTACTCTTGTTCTGTGGTAATCAGGTGAAGCAGTGTATGTCGGAGGCAATAATCGAGCAATATAACATGAACCTGAGAAGTCGGCAGGCAACCATGTATAAGCTCTGTCTCGACAAATGAAGTAGGTACCCCTAGCAGTAAGAAAGGCAGGGGAAGAGTTAGCCGGAAACACATAAGTCTCTACGCACTCACTCCTCCCTAGCTGAGCTCTCGGATTTCTCCCATTACCTTGCAAACAGACCTGACCTCGGTGAGGTACGACCCAGATTGGAGTTGAGCTTTTACGCTTGCTTTCTCCTAAACTAAGGCGATACTCTGAAGTATTCCAACTTAAATATACTCGCAATTCGTCTCTAGGGTATGATGGAGTATTATTGACGTCTTTGATCATGTCAATAATTCCCTGGACTAAAGCTTTGTTGGCAGAGTTATATTTAGTGGAACGTGGTGGACGTGGAGGATAGGTCTCAAGAGCATAAGCAAAGATGGTTTGAAGGGCCTGAAATGATCCATTGTAGCTGAAAGGCAAAACCAGATAGGGAATACCTTTATCCATAGTGTGGGGTATCAAGCCACACACCCAACAGTCTGTCGTGTTAACTACCAGTTGGTGTTGGTGCAAGAGCTGTACAAAAGTATTATTAATGAATTCTGAGCGTCGAGCTTGCTCATGTTCCGGAAACGAGTGAAAAGAGTGTATAGAAGAAACAGTAGAAACAGCAGGATCAAGGGGAGGTACTGTAGATACTGGCACAAAAATCAAATTTATGCTAAAGACAATTCCACCCACCAGTGTTGCTAAAACAATCAAAAATGTAATGGCACATTGCATCAAGAAACATTTGCTATGAAGAATTCTATTTAGTCTGTTTCTGCGAACGTAAATCACATTTTCTCGTTGCAGCGCAGGAAGTTCCATCTTCTACAATCCGCTCGCGACCACTGATGATGTGTACGTAGATGAAAATGCCTCTGTCAGCCCTGGGAGTTCCCAGTACTAACAGAAAGATCGACCTTGTGTCAGACCCCTGCAAATTCAAACTAGGCACACAGCCACGACCCTACGGCTACCCAGACGGCAAGGCAATTTTAAAAACAATAAACAATAGCAAACTTCCTGGCTGAAGGCAAAAGTTCAAAATATATATAAATATATCAAAATCACAGTATGCAGTTGCCTGCTTTATAAGTCCGTTTTATGGCTTCTAAGGTGGTATCTTTTCTTCGCTGGTACTGTTTGATCGGAAAATAGTGTATCACTAGCAGCTGTTGCAGAGTTTACGTTCGCAGATGGCAAAGTTTCTTCTGATGCTGGAGACAAATTTTCAATGTTCAAAGCAGTCTTTTCAAGAGGAGAGTCACGTTTCAAAGTGTCAGAAATCAAATCGGCATCGCTGAAAGGGACAAATTTTGGAGTTATTTCAGATTCGGAGGCACCAATTCCCTTCTTCACCCAGTCGTCGTAGGGCAGCGGCAGTGGAACACGCTTTACGTGAGAAGCGTGGATCCAGTGCTTGCGACCAGCAACACGTACAGCTGTCCTCGTTGCCAGCAGGATTTGGAAGGGGCCGATGTAGCGAGGCTGAAGATTCTTTGTCCTCGCAAAATTTCTGACCACCACGTGGTCGCCGGGTTTCAGCTGATGCCCTGGACTCTCCGGAGGTTTTGGCAAAGCATCAAAGACCTGTTGATGAATAAGACTTAATTTAGCAGTCAAGTCGTAAAGGTAGTCTATCAACATAGGATATTCAATGGAGCAGAATTGTTTAGGCCTTGGCACACCCCAGACATTTGCCGGGCGGCCAAATACAATCTCATATGGAGAAAGCCCTATTCTAGAATGCACTGTTGCTCTCGTTGATAACAAAGCCAAAGGAAGTGCGTCTGGCCAAGCCAAACCTGTGGATGCTTGAATTTTGGCTATTTTAAGCTTGAGGGTGCCATTGTAACCCTCGACTAAACCAGCAGACTGGGGATGGTTCGCACTATGAAATTTTTGTTTCAATCCTAGACCAGCACACACACTCTGCATAACTTTCCCTATAAACTCACTTCCGTTATCTGACCATACAATCCGTGGCATTCCAAACCTAGGGAAAAATTCTTTGAGAAGAATTTTGGCAGTTGATAAAGCAGTGTTGTCCTTTAGTGGGTATGCTTCTATCCACCTGGAAAAAACACAAACCACCACCAGGACGTATTTTAAATTGTTGCAGCGTTCCATGTGAATGAAGTCTAACTGTATTACTTCAAAGGGACAGGAAGGAGGAGCGAAATGACCAGCTGGAGTTGGAGTTCCCTTGCCAGGATTATGCATCAAGCACACCATACAATTTTTCACCACTCTCTCTGCACACTTACTGATTCCCTCATTCTTCCAAACCGGAGCTAACATCTTACATATCCCTTTAGAACTTATGTGCGCCACTCCATGCGCCATCGTCACTACTGCAAGCACATACGCATCAGGCAACATCCAACGCTGCTGTTCTGTCAAATCAATCCAACATCCATTCGAGTCCAATTTGCCCGTACTTTCTCTCCATACGCGTTTCTCTTCCTCAGTCGCTTCTTTCTGAATCTCTTTCACACTTTCCATTGTGTCCTCACACATTCCAGACTCAGCAATCCATCTTGCAGACGTAGCAACGTACATTCTACTCATCATGTCTCTAGCTGTCTGTTTAGCGGTTTCATCAGCAAAGGCATTTCCCCGACCAACATCATCCGTGATTGCTTTATGAGCACTGCACTTCACAATCGCAACTTCAGTCGGCAAGGTTAGAGATTCCAACAAGTCGTTAACTAGCTGACCATGTTGAATCTTAGTCCCATGGGACGTAATGAAACCCCTTTCTCTCCACAACCGGCCAAAACTATGGGCCACGCCAAATGCGTACTGACTATCTGTAAACACATTCACTCTCTTTCCCTCAGCTAAAACACACGCTCTCGTAAGAGCTATTAACTCTGCAGCTTGGGCAGAATTCTGACTCACTCTTGCAGTCTCCACAATCGTCTTCAAAGTCGTTACCGCGTAGGCAGCAGTCACATCACCATTCTCCAATTTAAAACATGACCCGTCCACATACAGCGTACCATCTGGGTCGGATAGAGGAGTATCTCTCAAGTCGATACGACCTTTTGTCTCTTCCTCCGTTTTGAAATAACAGTCATGTGGCTCAGAATCACTCGACTCTTGATCAGTCGGCAACAATGTTGCTGGGTTCAATACATTGCATCTTTTGATCTGAATATGACTCGCTAATAACGTCAGCTCGTAACCAGATAATCTCGCACTAGTAAGGTGTTGAGTCTTCGTTCGGTTCATGAGTGTGTCCACTGCATGAGGAACCATGACCACTAGCATATTGTTCATCACCAAACCAGCAGATTGTCGAATGGAAGCTGCAGCTGCCGCTGTAGCCCTCAAACAACTAGGCAATGCTCTAGCTACCGGATCTAATGTTGATGAGAAATACGCACAAGGGCGTTGTTTATCACCAAACTTCTGTGTCAAGACACTCAACGCGCAACCTTCTCTTTCGTGAACGTAGAGCGTGAATGGCTTACTGTAATCAGGTGTGCCCAATACAGGAGCTGAACACAAAGCTTTTCGTAATTCAGCAAAACTCTCTTGACATTCATCAGACCATGGCACCGGACTCGGAACATTTTTCCCAGTCAAAGCTACCAATGGCTTTGCTAAAAGTGAAAAATTTGGGATCCATTGCCTACAGTAAGAGGTAATACCTAGAAAGGCACGTACTTCCCTCTGTGTGCGTGGAACACTCATCTGCGTAATTGCTTTTATTCTTTCTGGGGTCAACTTCCTTCCCTCCTTTGATAAGAGGTGACCTAAGTAGGTTACTTCTTGGCAGCAATATTGCATCTTGGAAGGAGACACCTTATGATTCAAATTAGACAAATGATGCAATAGTGAAATTGTAGCTGCTTTGCAAGTTTCCTTGTCATCGGCAGCCACTAAAAGATCGTCTACGTATTGTACTAGGGCAGAACCTGGAGGAAGGACAAAAGAATCTAGCTGACTTTTTAAAGCTTGACTGTAAATAGATGGACTTTCACAGTAGCCTTGTGGAGCGCGTTTAAATCTGAAACTACGACCTCCTAAACAGAAGCCGAAAATATCCCTACTTTCCTCGGCTATCGGAATGCTGAAAAAGGCATTCTTCAAGTCGATGACTGAGAACCATGTAGCTGTAGCAGGAATCAATGTTAACAAAGCAGTAATGTCTGGCACTACAGGAAACTGCGGAATTACAATCTTATTAACTTCTCTAAGGTCTATGACAAACCTATAGACTGGAGGCTTTGTAGGATCTGTTCGTTTCAAAATCGGCAATACAGGACTATTACAAACATTTCCTCGCGTTTCTTCAACCACACCCTTTTTAATCAAATCTTGCACAATCAATAAGAGTGCACGTTCTCCTTCACTTGAGATTTTATATTGAGGAATTCTTGGAAATTTTACATTCGCTTTCAAAGTTACTACATACGGTGGAATCTCTAGTAGACCTACATCATTGGGACCAGTCGCCCAAAGAGAATCAGGGAGTGAACGTAGCTCCGGCGGGAGTGCGTCCATTGACAAGTACATCGGAGAGGTGAGTCTTTTACCCAAAGTAAGCTGTACTCCTTCCGGAGAACAGTACAATGTCGCATATAGTCGTTTTAACAAATCTAAACCAAGCAGATTTTCATTACAACCTGTCGTCAAAATTAAGGGTGCTTTCAATTGACACGGTCCAACAGAAATAGACAAAGGACCAGATATCGGGTTGTACACAGGGGCGCCTGAAAAACCTACGGAAACATTTGTTGAGCCAGACAAAGGTGCGCCAGGGAGTTTCGCATGCATGATAGAACTTTTTGCGGCACCAGTATCCAACAGAAACGGTTCGACTACACCTGATGTTGCTACTGCGACATAAGGCCCACTCTGATCCACTGGAACTGATACTACTCCCTCTCTCTGTCTATGGCTGTCCTAGTACCCATTTTGTTGAAATCCCTCTTCAACTTCACAATAATCCTCAACAAGATATTGCTGAGATCTATTCTGTTGAGCTGACTGTACATTTCGCTGATCAAAGTGATTAGAAGGACGATCATTAGTTTGTGGAGGCATAGCACCTCGTCCCCGACCTCTAGAATTCTGTGCAAAACCACCACGACCTCTCTGAGCTGCTGCTGCATTATTTTGCGCTAAGATCTGACAATCATTTTTATAGTGACCCTCTTTCTTACAGTACGCACACTGATTCCACTGGTATTGAGGCCTGGTCGAATTATAATCTGTCTTTTGATACGAATTCTGTTGCATATTAGTCTGATTCGTGCGAGGCGGATACGCCTGCTGTAAGAGAACTTTAGTCTTTAAATCTTTCGTTTTCTTCTCTGATTTCTCCTTTTCCTCTTTATCCCTATTTTCATAGTACTGTGCAGTCGCAAGTATTTGCGCTGTCGTAGATACAGCCCACGCACTTTCTGAGTCTTTCAATTTATTGCATAATTCGGGTAACAAATTATGCACAAATTTATCGACAAACAATCTCTGTCCTCCTTCAGTGCTCATATCCTGACCACTATGATCTACAAAAGTCTCTTCGAACCTCGTGAAGAAGTCGGAGACACTTTCGTCTTTCTTCTGCTTGCATGCGGATAATTTATCCCAATTAACACGCAATGCTGGCATCAGAGTCTTCATTAAATCTATTATTCTGCCAGGAAGATTAGCAATTAGGGGTTCGGGTTTCGCACCACCTATTTGTTGAGCATCTGCTGCAGTGATAGCTGCCCAATCACCACCTAAAGCAGCCTGATGATCCTCTCTACGAATTTTAGCCCACACTGGTTGTGGAACTACATTACCAAACAACATATCAATGTCGGCTAAGTTCATTATACAAGCCTCAACTGTCTGTGTCAATTCCTTGTAATATCCGGCTGGATTCTTACGTGGATCTGGCAAGGCCTGTTTCACTGCTAACACTTCTGCTCGCTTCCACGGAATATGTATCCATACTCTTTGGAACTGTGCTGGAGCAGCTGCAATACCCGCATTATCATCACGTTGTACTGCTTCGCGCCAAATTGGAGGAACTTCCCTCATAGGATATTGGCGACTTAGCTTCATTCTACCTCTCTCTAAATCTCTCGGCGAACGAAGAGATGGATCATTCCTAAAACTCAAAATGAGTTCCATCGCTTCCTTTATATTATCGCCCACTATCATTCCAGCAGCAAACTCTTTTTGAATCTTAATTAAATCTTCCAAATCTGATTCGACATCGTCTTCTTCTATTTCCTCACGCAACAACGAGCACATCTCGTCGAAGACGTATCGCTGTGTTGGCTCTCCCCATTGCATAAATGTCTCTAACACATCTTTCGTACTATATCTTCTAACTTTTGTAATCCATCTGAGAGCCGTGGAGTCTAAAACTCCCCGTTCCTCAGTACTTGGAAGCTGACTCCGTCTCTGAACAGAGTCAGGAGTAGGAGTCTTAATCAAGGTTTTATATATAGGAGACAGCATATTAGTAACAGAATCAGTAATTCTTCGACGAACAGAAAGTGGAGTTAGTACACTCGCAGACATAGAGAACGCAGTAGAGGTAGGAATAGATGACGAAACAGTAGGAGTATCGAGGAAAATAGTTTGAGGACCAATAGGTACAGTGGTAGGTATAGGAGCGGGCAGTGCAGGAAGAGGAGGAGCTGTAGGAACATTTACATTCACCACAGGAAGTAAAGGAGCTTGATTCTGAGGAACAAGAGCAGGAGCACCAGGTTGTCCAGCAACCGGCAATTGAACATTCGGTATAAGTGGAGCCGCAGCACCTTGTGCATACGGTGGAGGCGACCGTAACAGATAAGATAGCAGAGGATCGTTTTCGGAATCCTCCAGTATCTTAGCCATTTTCGATGGCAAGGCAGGATAGCACTTGTCAATCGCTAAGTTACGCTCTCTAATGGCTACATCTATGGCTTTCTCACACTCGTCAGCCTGCAACTGCTTAGTCGCTTGCTCTAGAGTTAACTCTTCTAGTTCTTTTTGCTCTTTTTTCAACCTTTTCATTTCTCTCTGTTTGGATTCTTTCCGCCAATAACGAAAAGAGTCAAACATTGCCGGCCGGGCTTTCTTCCTAAACAATTTCGCTTCTAAATTGTCGAGAATCTCTTGTTCAAAACTACCATGCAGTGGCCAACTAAGGACACCATCCTTCTTACAATAACGGACCCATATCTCATTATAAGTTATAGGACCCACACCATACTTACAATATAGGTCATATAGGGGAGTCCCAATCGGAGGAACCAGACAGGAATCCTCTAATTGTGAGTCACTGTTGCAACTAAAACAAGACAACATTTTCCGACTTACCATTCTCAGTCCGGAACACAAAACAAACAAAACACGAAACAAATTGTGCACTCGAACTAAGAACTTAGGCCTACCAAAACGAACTGATGTATCGATACCCAAAACTGAACCAAATAGATTATCGTAACCAGAACAACCAATGATAATCTTACAAAACCAAACCAAACCAAGAACCGATCAAGGATTTTTAACAATCCTCACAAAAGTAACCAGCTAGCTATCACTAAATACTTAACTGAGGCACTGAAGACGTCACCAAGGAGAAACCCGTCACGTTTCGCCGTACTAAGGACTGCACCACTTCGGGTCCAAGACAGGGCGACGGTCAAGGCAACGGCCCACTGCAGCCGTCCTGAACGGGAACCCTCGTGGAAGAGAACTTCAGGGCCACTTTTGCGATATGCCGGGATCGATGAAGTGGGGCGCCTCCCTCAGGAATCTTCACACGAAGCTTCTCGAACTCTTCAGGCTTTTGGACCGGTACCGAATGACGTCGCCCCACGTTGGGCGCCAATTGGAGTTCTGGACTTTTTGGTTCCGTCCAGAGGTGTCAGGGTACAACACCCAAAGACCCCGGAGTCCCACCTGCCTTGGTGCACAAATGAACAGAAACACGGGCTTCTCGATGGTGGCGTCAAAGACCAAAGGTTTATTACTGCAGGGACACAGAAGTCACAGAATCTACACACGGGCAGAATCTAGGAGACTGTTCGATTTGTACAAAGTGGGTTGCTCCTTATATACTAAAAATTGTGCTCTAGGCAAATAATTCACATGTCGGTACATTCCCAAACCTTTTTGTCTCTAAACAATAAATATTTGGCGTTACACAGGAACTGTCGATAATATCTGATACCAAACATCACGAAGAGGGGTTCCCACCAGTCCATCACAATCCCTTGTCAATATTGCATTCAAGACCCGGACCGCCTCATCGTAAAGTTCGTTACCTCCCCCTAATAAAGGCCCAGAAGGAAAGGAGCAGAGCCAGGTGCAGAAGATAGAAAAGCGGGATAAGAGATGTTTGTGGGTTGTAAATGGGCAAGGCTACCGGCTTCGGCCGCCTAATCATGATCAGGTACAATGGACAGGAAAACCAGTTCAGGTGGGCTGGCCTCGGGCAGAGGAGGCAGCCTTTGTCGAGTCATGCAGCTTCAGCGTGATCTGGTTTAAGGTGCACGTGTCATGTAAGAGGTGAATCTCCGGCTAAGGCTACGTGTCTTTAATCAAAGTGAAGTGAATGAAATGATCAGAGGCTATTGCATATGTGAGGGCAAGGAACCACAAAATGGCGGCCATGATCTAAGATGGATGCCGTGGGTATATCAGAAATATGTCAATGGAAGGAGTGCTCTTGCTCGTAGCGTAGCGAAAACACTAGGATATACTAAATGGATCATTTGCGGTTCGCTGATACTAATTTTATGTATTTCCGACAAACTTGAAAACACGGGTTCAAGTCGTCACGGAACCGTCACGGAACCTCAGGATTTCCAAGAACGATGTGGTCTCCAGCAAGTGAGGAGGAGGTCATGACCACCCTAGCGCCTTGCAGGTTTCACTCATGGAGAATCACTGAGCAGGTGAAGTACAGCAGCAAAGTGAGCCTTCTGCACTCGCTGCAGCCATGGAAACGCTGACTTACTCCTGTGCGATAGCACAGTGGCCAACGACTCTCCACTCAACAGAGGGAGGACGCGGAAGACAAGAGAGAACGGAAAATAACAAACAGTCTTTGCAGTGTTTCCATACGTCTCGTGCCAGAGAGGGAAGTGCGCTCGCGCTCTCCCTTCCTGAACTGGTACAGAGCTTAGCTTGCCCTTTAGTTTCCCTCCTAAGCAGATAACATTTACATTTTATTATTAGTAAAATATAAACACCAAGCATTTAGTTATTCAAGCTCAAACATGAATATGGAAGTATATCAGACCAGTCACCTTGTTTTTACACAGGAACAGAATAATTAAGTTGAGTACAAGAGACCTCTCAGGCTGATAAATGAGATCCTCCTGTAGGCAAACTTCACGTCGAAATGTCTGGTGGCAAAACACTCAACTAATGAAGAGCTGCAGCACAATGGCGGACCACCAGTGCAGAGGCAGCGCTTTCAGGAAGACTTGATTTTAAGAGCAGCCTCTACCTCCTTTAGAAGGGCAACACACCAAGCAATAATGCCCTGCTCTGTGGAGGGCAAGTGGGCAGGGACATCACAACAAAGACAACAGCGCTAAATTTGTTTCAATACAGGTGTTGCCTCTGCCACACAATGCAAAGTTACAGCTGGATAGAAACTCACACGGACAAGTACACCCTGGTGCGCCAGAGACTGGGGCATAAGCTCGATTAAGGGACTGAGTTAGAGTTTGGCGCACGGGCTGCTCCGTAACATATGTGACTGATATCCTGTCCGCCATATTACAAGTGCCATAGGATATGATGGACTTGAAATATGGCGGAAGGGATATCCGTCATGTTCGTGACAGAGTAACCCGATCCGCCGAACTCTAATTCAGGCCCTAAATCTAATGTCTCTAAATACAGTCTTGCATACTTACAGGGCCACTGCCAGCCACAACGCCCCATGTAATAACACCATTTTACATAGACCACATCATATAACCAGATAGAGCAACCATCCGCCCAGAGACGACCCATCACGCACGCTCTGAACAACCGACATATCCCTTGGTACAGGCATGACATGCCCTGAAATGCCATTATATACCCGTTCGAAGGTTATATTCCCATATTTATCGACAGTGGCATTTTCCTGTCTTCTGTTGCCAATACCGATTGCCAGCCTTTTATTCAAGATTACCACGGTATCCACCGACAGTGTGCCCGGCTGGGTACACTGTAAGTCAATTCCAATTTTTTATCACGCATGGGTTGCATTAATAAAAGACACCACAAGATGTCCCTCACTGTCTAGTCCTGACGAGACCTTTACTGAGCAGGTCGAAACGCCGTCGACGCCATAGGGAATGAACCTTTTCAAGCACAGTGTTCTATGATTGCAGATAGTCACTGCTAAGAATTGCTTTATTATTGCGCTTGGTCATTTTCCCTTTGTAAATATTCATAATAACAAAGTTGTACAGATCACTTATTATTTTATGTTCTGTTTTTTGTTCACAAAACCACTGGGGACACATTGCACAATTTTTTGTAAATATGTCGCTGTTATAACTATTAGACTGAGTGTCTGAAAGTTGAAATACAAAGAATAATTTCTTTAAAAAATTGGTATATATGTGTGCTTCTTTCTTTGCCAGACCCTTTTCTGTTACAATTTAATAGTGCTTATCTAAGCTGTTATATTAAATATTGTGTTAAATAAATATGCCACAGGAACCATTGTTCTTTGGATAAACATATTGCCCTGGTTCCGCTGTGAGTAGGGTTCCCTTGTTTCCCCCTTTCGTCTAAATACAGTCTTGCATACTTACAGGGCCACTGCCAGCCACAACGCCCCATGTAATAACACCATTTTACATAGACCACATCATATAACCAGATAGAGCAACCATCCGCCCAGAGACGACCCATCACGCACGCTCTGAACAACCGACATATCCCTTGGTACAGGCATGACATGCCCTGAAATGCCATTATATACCCGTTCGAAGGTTATATTCCCAAATTCTGCGTTTCAGGGTCAGATACAGGCTCACAGACCCATTTACACTACACCCACCACGTACTTTGCCCGTCTTCCTTTGTCTTCTGTAAATTTATAAAGGTATTACCCTATGATGCAGCAGGATGGGCATTGGCATTTCACAGCCTGGAGACAGAGGCGAGGGTGCATGGGAAAGGAGGCACGTCTGAGGCTGCTCTCCGCACCGGAAGTGACGCAGCGCCGGCTCCTACTCCGTTGGTTCACCTGCCACCCAACACTTCCGGAATTCTTAATTTCAATATTTACTTCTACGCTGAAATTCACCACCGAGGCAAAGTCTTTTGTGATCCCCTATCACACCTTCTTTCAGCCGCAAACACAAATTCTGCTGCCTCAACTGCATTTAAAATACCCTAGTACGGATATTTAAAATCTGCGTGTGGGAGGAAAAGAGCAGCAAAAAGAAAATCTCCACATTCTAACGCCGGTTTGAAAAGAGCACCAGGTACACGTTAGATACTTCCCAGAAGCGTTGTAATGAATTTAAATACTTACTCATGCTAACACCGTTAACACAACGCAATTGTAATGAAGCCATGACATCATGTACAGTCAATTTGAAACTCTCCCACTGAACAAACAACAATATATCAAAGTAAGCGAAGGAAGGAGAGCTTTAATAAAGGGGAGCAGACATATCTGGAGGCTGAGGTCTATATTCCCCAAATCAATCAAAATGTGAGTCGAAATTCAAACAGAATCCCGACGTCATTTTCAGCCAAACAATACCTAACTGAAGTTCGTTTTTAACTCCTCAGTGGAGGATGCTACGTCATGATCCGTCTTAACCCTTACATACTAGCAGGTACAGTTTAATTTAATGTAACATTTTTCTAGAGTGCAAACTCATCTTTCTTCCACGAAGCTGCATACAATTAACTGAATAATACAAAACAAATGAAAAAAATACCAGAAAATATTAGCGATTTCCAGCCACACAACACATTAAAGAAGGAAAATAATCATTACTCGTAATATTGTTCAAAATAAAAAATATATATATTTGTAGTCATTCTTTGTGACCAAGCCTGTTTGTTGTTCATGCTGGTTTCCAGAGGGCGAGAGCCTTGCAGAGGGTGCAAGCCAACCACATAAGTAAAATTCGACTGTAAAAATAATTTTAAGTATAAGCGCTCCGACAGGGCTCACTCTGCTGTACGGGAGGAATGTTAGGTGACCACCCAGAGTATTCCCAATAGACTTGTAAAAACTAATGCTGGGATGAGAGGGGAGGGGGGGGGGGGGGGGGGTCCGGTTCGGAAACCACAAGGGGCAGAAAAGGCCTCACTTGTTTTTCAATCCTCAAAGTTGCAAATTAGCTGTGGGATGCCTTTGGAGATGTGTGCTGAAAATGTTAATTAAGGAGACAGGCCAATGATAGACAGCCGGACTGAAAGCCAAGACTGAATTAACGGATAAGCAGTGCAGAAGGAAACAGTAAGACTCAGTCTTGGAGGGAGTGAATTAAAGATACATAGAAGATACTTGATGAATGACAGGCCACTATTCAGGGTAGGAAGTCCCATAGTCCCAACATTCTTAGGTGCCACCATAGAGCGGTTGAATACCATTGAATGAAGGGAAATGCAGTGTTTACGGACCACAAAAATCCGCCAGAATCGCGGCTGCATTTAAAAATAGGAGCTGAGAGAAGACCAGACATGCCCTTAAAGTGCACCGCTAGAAAGAGGAAGACATAGGGATCAACAGGGGAAGGGAGAATAATCGTCCGCTGTCAAGATGGAATTCCCCCCGCTGTCTGATGGGTTAGACGTACAAACTATAACACAAACTAACACACTCATTGGATGATTACATCGCTGTTGTCATCAATGATGTCATTTAAGATATCAGTGTTGTCATAAATGATATTATAGAACAAGTCATGAGTGATGTAATAGGTGAGGTCATAAGCAGTGCATGGCGGGGCGCAAGTTATAGTTAGTGCAGTTGACTATAACTGGTGAATTTCTATGGTTTCTTTTGTGTTCAAACGTTAATGTTGTCAAAGACATCTTCACTGAACTATAGCGGTACTTTAACCTTTGTTTTTTTAAGTGAATTTCTAGTTTTTTCGTTTTTTTAAAAACAAAGTGTTTTATTACCATATGTAAAGCCAAACCCCAACCGCGCACAGTCATATGCCGTGTGCAGCAAGGGGTTGTCCACAAGGCTTGGTTTTTGGCCAGGCCCTAAGGCAAATCCCCCACAGGCAGCCAACCTCCCGCAGTGCAGAAAAGGAAGCAGATAACTCTGGTCAGTTCCCAAGTTTAGGTGGAAAGCAGCTCCTATATAGAACCCCCTAAAACACCAGCAACACTCCGAATCTGCTTATGCCAAATATCTGCTTTTAGCACAATACACCCATTCCGAGCTAGAAAGTGACAGCCTTTTGTCAATTTTACAGCTAAGTCTTTAAGCATAGGATAAGCACAGTGCCACCCACGCCAAGCTGAAAAATTACAAAAGCCTTTTACCACTTCGGTTATAGAATTACAACTTTTGGGTGGTATAGCTTTGTCCAGACACAGGGGAGCACCCAGTAGAAGTCAAGCCAAAGCTATTCCTGTCTTTCAACTACAACAAAACACATCAGGGGGTGGTTTTATTCATTCCAGGTTGGCTAGAGTTGTATTTAACTATAACCCATGCCCTCACCATGCACTGCTACTTACCTCAGGTATTACTTCACTCACAATATGTTTTATGACATTATTGAACAGATCGCTGCAACATCTGAAATGACATCATTGATGACAACAGCGTGTATGGCGGGGGTGCATGTAACTGCCATTATTTTACATAAGTTTGTGTAACCCTGTATTGCCATTATTAGTATGCCTTGCAAGACTGTTCGATTATCTTCATTCCCTGGTCTAGACGAGTCAGTCACAGATCTAAATTGGTTTGGGATTGCTTTAGTTCGATCATCACTAGCTTGGTGCTTTCATGTGTATGCCTGATAGGGAGTATTTTGGGATGATGGACTGTTTGAGTGCAAATACAATTAGAACACTAGAATGGTGGAAAGTCCACTGAGGAAAATGAAGTGACTGAGGGCTAATAATGACTGGTCTAAGCCTTCTGTTCCACCATTTAATTTCAATGTTTATCTGTTTCTCCCTTTTTAATTCAGAACATTCTATCCTCAGTGGGTGGTATGTTCCATAGCCTTGTAGCCCTTCCACCTTGGGCTATACCAGTTTTTAAAGGCCCTCTTCCTTGTAATAGGCCTGTACTTGCAGCTCAGGTCTATAACTCTGGTTCAGGGCCTTTAACATCTGGTATGGACCTCAGCAGCAGGCTGTAAGGCTATATCACCCAGACATGTTAGTATGCAAGATTACCCAAGCAGTGGAACCATACCTTTTAATTAGGTTAATGGAGTAAAAGGAATTCTAAAATAAAGTGATATAAGGCTGCCTTTAACAGGGAAAATTGCTTCAAAGTTTAAAGTGAAACGATGTTTATAAAACTATAAAAAAAACTGTAAAATGAGCGATTAGATTTGGATGGTAACAGAAAGCTAATGAAAATAACAAGGGGGGGTTGGAGGTTAATAAAAAGTGTTGCAAAGTCAAGTAAACGTATCCAAAACAGTCAGCTGTATGATCTGCAAGTTAAATGTTAACAGTCCGCGATGGTAACCTGAAATACGTTATTAAATGGTGCTAAGCAGATGGCCTGGTAATCTCTCTCTTCATTTAACACTCATTACCGCATACACTAGAACACAAAGGAAATTAATACTTGCGTGTTTCGAAATTGAACATACTGGGAAGCCTGCTGCTGATTAACTGGGCACAAAAGCCTTTAATAAAGATTGCACTTATGCTCATAGCAGGAACATTTATTTTTAGACCACAAAACAGTACATGGTAATCTCCTTTGACAATTTTTTTTAAATTTGGAATAATTAATAGAATTAAAGAAATGATAGCAAGTACAAACCTAGAGAACACCAAAAAGAATATTTAATGTATTAACACGATTCAAATGCAATTTTAAGGAAAATATAAGAGTGATATGGAACACACAGAATAAAAGATCTAGGTAGCATGATTCATGTGAACAAGGAGAAAATAGTTGAGTATGGTTCAAGGACAGCAGTATAAAATATGAAAATTGCCTATATAAATATCTAATTTTAATCTTTCACTGTTGAGGTTGGTAAGTGGTGGTACATAACTGTTTAACCTACTATGATTTAGGAAGCCTTTACTTTGGAGTTGTAATTTCTAAATACCATCATTTCAGCCTCATATGTTTTTGTACTATAATTTTGGATGCCATTATTATTATGATTATTTTTTTTAATTCAGGATCTTTTTTTTAATTTGGCTTTTTTTTTTAACATGTGTTTGAGTAACCCATAACCCCAAAAAACTACTTAATCGTAAACACAAACTCACCTCTAAACCCTTGAAAAAATTCTTAACTCAGCACAGAAAGACACCCCTCAACCATAAAAAACCTATCACATCTAGTCTAAACAGAGAGAGAGAAAAAAGGCGCAAAATTCTGCAACCTAACATAATTTTCATAAAGAAGCATAACATGAAAATAAGCAAGAGTACGCCAAACATAATGGAATTTTCAACAAGGCCTAGTAAAATCCCCAAACCCTTCTTATCTTTTTAACACATTTTAACATATTTTATTTATATAATTGTAATTGCATTTATATAGAGCTTACTACCCTCATGAGGCGTTGAAGCGCTTTTCCGCGGGTAGCACGCTCCTCTGGAACAGGATTAGATTAAATTAAATCACTTTAGGAGTACTAAATTTAGGAGCCCTAACTTTACTACTCCTAAACTGAGAAAAATCCTGACTTTAAGACTTTCGGTATTCACAGAAGGCATTTAAGAGTCCTAAAGTTAGGACTCCTAACTTATGTGAATACCGAAACGGTAGTAAGTTTAGGATTTTGTCTTAAGTTAGTTCTGTGAATCAGGCCCAGTGACTTCTCCCTTGAAAAACGTGTTCCGGTGCAACGTACAAGACTGGACACAAAATTTCAGTATGGAAATTTAATCTTTTTGGCTTAAGCCTATGATTTGTACATATTTCTGGAACTCTCAAATAATTCCAGGACCACACTTGGAAAGCAGCGACTGCAGTATTGTCATGTTTATTTCTGTCACACTCCTAAATGTCCATAACCCATGAACATTCATTCAAGCGAGAAAACAAATGCCACACGTTTAATTGCATTTTCAAGCTTAGTTTGTGTTTTGTCAAATGCACATTATTTTTCCCCGTTGAGAAAATAGTTCTCATACAGCCAAACCAGTTTTTGATTGTATTCTCCTCATTGTCACATTGGATAAAGACTTAATAGACTGACAAATAATATTACCCGACCAGGGGATCAGAATGTCTGGCAAATGTTTAACAGCTACTTTGGCAAGTCACACTGATATGCAATACGCACTACTAGCCACTGTTACATTTTTCACTGACAAAAAGAATTGTGAATTTATGTTTTGTGAATCAGTGACAGGAAAGTGTACTATTGAATGATGCATTAAAGAACAAATTGCTTACCTTCGGTAATGCTTAATCTGGCAGAAACTTTATCCAGCTGCAGATTCCTTACCTTAGAATTATTTCTGGGCGTCAGACTGGATCAAGAAATTCTTAAGCAGTACCCTGTGCACCACTAGGTGGCATTGTTCAGCTCCGTGTCAGCGGTGTACGTGTCAGATGTGACACGCGCAGCGCCTATATAGGCGCCAACCCAGATCACTGAAGAGTTTCTTTTCTTGACATACACGCCAGAAGTGAAGAGCCACGAAGAATGCTGATACACTGGTGTTCAATGCGAAGATCTTGAGACGGGTAACTTCATTCAGAAATCAGTTCATAGAATGGGGAGGTTGGGAGGGTCAATAGGGAATCTGTAGCTAGACAGTCTGTACCAGATTAGGTGTTCCCGAAGGAAAGTAATTCGTTCATTTGATAAAGACTTCTAGTCACAGACTCCTTACCTTAGAATAGATACCCAAGCAATATCTCCCGGAGGTGGGTCAGCGAGCAGATTGGACAAAAAGTCCTGTTGGACCGAATTGGAAAAACTCCCATCACAATGGACCTGACTATACAGACATCTTTGGGAAATAGGTGCAGTGATACCCACGTTGCTGCCTGACAGATGTCCAAGACAAGGACTCCCCGAGCTAACGCAGTGGTCGTAGCCTTGGCTCGGAGCAATGAGCATGCAATCCATATGGGGTGCTTTTTGGCCAGTGCGTAGCAGATTTTTATACAGAGCACCCTCAATTGTGAGAAGGGTTGTAACTGCACAGCCTTTTCCTTATTTGCCCAAATATACCCAATAAACAGCTATTCGCCCACCCGAAACTCTTTGGTACAATCAAGGAAGAATGACAAAGATCTTTTTGAGTTCAGGCAGGGGGTCTCTCCTCTTCTTTAAAAGGGTGAGGCGTAGCACAGAAGGTATTCCAGGTGATATTCTGACCTACTTGAAAAGGTGTCAAATGCTTCTGAAGGAAGCACACATGGGTCCTCAGAACCAGTTAGTGTGGATAGAAAGTTGTGTAAGGAGGGCGCACACAGAGTGCTTGCAGTACACTGACCCTCCTGGCCGACGTTATGGCTACCAGAAAAGCCATTTTCATGGTGAGTAGGCGAGTGGGGCACTTGAGTGGGGCTCCCATGTTGCACACATGAGAAATGTGAAGACAAGGTTGAGATCCTACAGAGGCTAAATAGTCTTGGAGTGAACAGATGTTGAAATCACTTATGAAACCAAGTCACAATAAGTGATGTAATCAAAAAAGGTCGGACCGGCAAACGCAAGAAGACCAAGATGGCCGACAATCTTGATCAGTGCCCAGAGCAGAGTCCTACGGGGCCAGAGAAAGGACAAACAAAACTTGCGAGTTTGATGAAGACAGAGGTCAATGCTCTTGGATGCACACAATATCAAAAATGTGTCCAACGGCAGGCGTATACTGTCTTGGTGGAGTGACGCATGGTTGCCTGAATAACATCACAGGCTTCAGGAGGAATGCTGAAAAATGTCATCTGTCATCGCTCAATCTCCTTGCATGAGGGCGGAGAGTATGCAGGTTTAGGTGAAAGACAGTGCCCTGTTGCTGTGAAAGAAGATCCTCTCTAAGGGGCAGCCTGAACAGAGGACCGATGATCATGCTCAGAGATTCGGTATACCATACTCTCTGTGCCCAAACCAATACCATAAGAATAACTTGAGCCTGGCTGTTCCTGAACGTCTTGACAACTTTTGACAGGAGTGGCATCAGCGAAAAGGCGTACAGAAGGCGTGAGCTCCATTCAAGACGAAAATCATCTACGAGCAAGAGCCGTCTTTGAAACTTCAGTGTGCAGAACTGCGGAAATTGCGCGTTCTTTGCAGTGGAGAACATATCTAACCAAGGCTCTTCCCGTAATTGAAAAAGTCCCTGCACTACCTCTGGATGGAGACACAATTTGTGATCCTCTCAAGATCGACGGCTGAGTTTGCCCCCCTGGCATTCAGAAAGCCCGCCAGGTGTTGAACCACAAGGGAAATGCCCTGACGTTTCAGCCAAGACCAGAGACACAGGGAGTCTTGATCAACGGTCCAGGGCAACACCCCACCCTGTTTCTCGCAGTACAACATGGCAGTGGTGTTGTCTGTGAACACCTGAATCAGCATTCCCTTGATTAAAGGAAGAAAGGCATTCAATACCAGTCGGATTTCCAGCAGCGCCAACAGGTTAATGTGGAGTCTAGACACCACCGGATACCAGAGTCCTCTGATCTCCATCTCGCTGAGGTGGCCGCCCCACCCCAAGAGGTATACATCCGTCATTACAGTCAGCTCTGGTTGGTGAGGGCAGAGGGTTCTGCTGCTGACCCAATCGCGACTCATCAGCCACCACTGCAGGTCTTTTCAGTTCCCTCTGAGATCAGGACCAGGTTGGAGAGATTCCCCTTTTGCTGCACCCTCTGGAACTTCAGGTACCACTGCAGAGCCTGCATATGCCATCGGGCATGTGTCACTAGCATGATGTCCAGACTCACCTAAAGCCAGGATAGAGGCAGAAACATTAGCCTAGCCCAAATATATTGTACTCGCCATTTGGGATAGGCCAGAGAGGTTGTTTCCTGTTCTATGTCCAGATCAGGAAACAACCTTTACAACGCAGTCATTACATCGCACTACTTTTACATAACAGTCATTACGTTGCAACATCCTTTACATTGCATGTCACTACAACGCATGTCATTACAACGCATGTCACTACAACGCAGGCATTACATCGCAAGTCCTTACAATGCATACCATTACAACGCATAGTACCCTTACACTATCCAACATTTACCCTACTGTTGCACTAACTGCAGTTAGAATAGTAATTTATACCCCTACACTATCTAACACTTGCCCTATTGTTGCAATCACTGGAGTTAGAATAGTAATCATTACCCTTATACTATCCAACACTTACCCTAAATGTGATGTAATGGTATGCATTGTAATGGAATGAATTGTAAAGGTATAATGCGATTTAATCGAATACGTTGTAAAGGTACTTTCTGAAAATGCGATGTAATGGCATGCAATGTAAAAGAATGCATTGTAAAGGATGTCGCGATGTAAAAACTGCGTTTTAAAGGCATGCATTGTAAATGTATGCGCTGTAACGTCATACATTCGTCCAGAACAACTCCAATGTAAGGGAGCATCTGAGAAAAAGTCAGATGTGAATTTGGCACATTTAGTGAACCTCAGCGAATAAAGGAGGTCCGCCATAGTCTGGAGGTGGGAGATGACTACCTGGTCGAGTCTGCCTTCAACAGTCAATCATTTAGGTAGGGAAAGACTGGAACATCTGACCTCCAAGATGTGCTGCAACCACCACCATCTCCTTGGTGAAAACCCAAGAGGCACTGGTAAGGCCAAAGAGAAGCACAGTAAATTGAAAGTGTTCCTGGCCCAAAGTAAACAGCAGGTAACGTCTGTGGGCAGGCAGGATGGGGGTGAGCAAATATGCATCCGGCAAGTCCAACAATACCGTCCAAGGCAGAAAAGATCTGAGCTACTGTGAGCACCTTGAACTTCTTTCTTCAGGAAGAAGTTGAGAAGGTGCAGGTCTTCATCTGTTTTAGTTACTAGAAAGTAGCTGTAATAACAACCCTGATCTACATCTGATGCCAGCAACTTCTCAATGCTCAATGAGCCCTTTGGCCAAAAGGGCCAACACTTCCAGGTGGAGCAAGGTGAGATTGTCCTCCGTCAGTTGGTTATATGTGGGGGGCATCGTTAGGGGGATTTCCAGAAAGGGATCAGAGTAGGCCCTGTGGGCGATTTGCAAAACCCACTTGTCCGATGTTATGAATTGCCTGTGGGGCAGGTGATTGCAGATCCTGCTACCCCACTGGGGGCCTTTGCTGGTTAAAGGGACAATTATAAGAGTTTTAAGGCTGTGGCTGCCAGGGGTGGACACTAGGGGCCATATGTAGGTAATTTAATTTTACCAATTCCTAAATACCGAATTTTACCAATTCGGTATTTAGGAATCTGTAAATTGAATGTAGGTAAAATTCAGTAAATTTTACCGATTCAGTAATATTCGTTATTACCGATTCGGTATTTACCCGATTCGGTAATTCCCATTCATTCATATGGGCCTGGAGGCCCATTGGAATGACTGGGAAGCCATTCACTATTACTGATTCGGTAAATACCGAATCAGTAATAGGGGGAGCATTTTCAAGGGTGGCAGGGTGTCATATTGACACCCTGTTGCACCCCTGAATCGTGCATGAGTGCACATGTGGCACACATACATGCCCTAAGGGCATGTATGTCTGCCACATGGCACCTTGAAAAAAGCAAATTATTGTTTTATCAAAGGTATTCGGTATTTATCACCAACTTGTAGTTGGTGGTAAATAACGAATCCAGAATGCAAAAACGCACTCACTTGAGTGACTCCTACATAGCTCTTAGGGATTCGGTAATTTACCGATTCCTTAAAATAAGGAATCAGTAAATTACAGAATCCTTAAAACCTGTCTCCTACATCAGAAAATGCTAAATACCGGTCGGTAACTGGTTAATTACCGATTTTCGGGCGTTACTGACCGGTATTTAGCTACCTACATATGGCCCTAGGACACTAGCCGAAAGGCTAGTGTCCTAATGTGGTTTGTGGAAACCACGTCCAAGAAAATGCTGGGAAGCCTGCTGGCATTTTTGGCTGGGCGGGAAAGGTTGTGGTTGGTAGCTTTTCCTGGAGCAACAGAAAGAGCGAAAGGCAGGTTGGGTTGGTGGGGGGCCATGAAGAGGCCCAAAAATCTAGCAGTAGCTCTGCTGTCTTTAAAGCTCTCCAGTGCTGAGTCTGCCTTGGTGTCAAAAAGGTGGAAGTCATCAAAGGCCTGAAAAGCCAGTGGTTCACAATAAGGCTAGGCGCCTAAATGCCCTAGATGATGCAATCGCTCTGCATAGGGAGCCGTGTTCAGCCCACATCTGATGATGAACTTTGCTGCATTTCACCCGTCAGCAATTGCTTGGGTGAGTATAGCTCAGGCCTCATCCGATACAATGGGCAGCAGTTGCACATTTAACTCACAGAGTGTGGGTATATCAGCCCAAAAAGTATGCAGGTTTTCTTCCTAATGTTTTTATTGGATTTTAACAAAAAAAACCGAAAATAATACAAATAATCTAAAATAAAACAGATCACATAATCCAGGATCAGCATTATTACAATGTACACAGGGTCACATTGATATAAAAGGCACAAAGAGATAAGCAACCAATTGTTCAGCAACTTGTCTTCACATAGGTATTGACAGAGAAACATTTCAGAAAGGCAAGTCCCTACCCCACAGGAGGCTATGTCCACAGGTCTACCGTACACCAAGTAGGGATGTTTAGAAAACAGCAGTGGCATCACAAACATCATCAACCCTGCTCTTCATTGTTAAGTGGCATGACAATTGATATTGTGTAAATAGATTCCAGAAACCCAACAGGTGTCTACAGGGTGGAAGCAGTTCGTTATAAATATCCGATTGGGTGTTAAAATACACCATATCTTTTTCCCACTCAGCAACTGTAGGTACAGGCCCACGCATCCACCTCATTGCTAGTCTACGCTTAGCGAGAAGACCAATGGCAATCAATTTGCAAAAATTTTTCCTAAGGGGTTTCGTATACCCCAGCAACGCCAGTAGGGGGTGCGGAGCAAGTGAGAGATCCACAATATCGTTTAACATCTTAAAAATATGGCTCCAAAATAAATTACTCCACAGGGGGGCATTGCCAAGTTAGGTGAAAACACCTGGCACCCGGCTTGCCACATCGTTCACAGTTATCAGTGTCATGCAACCCATATCTATGTAGGCGCTCTGGAGAGTAATGAACCCTGTTTAAGAACTTAAAATGGGCCAACCTGTCGCTACCATTCAGAGAGACCTTGCGTGTAATCTCACAGAAGTAATACCAAATATCGTCCGTGAGTGGTATCCCAATGTCCGCCTACCAGGCCAGCCGCGCCTTTGTGTAGGTGTCATCTTAGTATGTGATGCCGAAGCATGAAACCGTGAAACTAACTTAATAGGAGACTGTGAACGCAATAGTATGGACAGTGGTGGGATATCCATTGATTCCGTGAGCTCATCACCCAGCACAGCTCGCATAGCGCGGCGAGTCATAAAGAAATGAAATTGAGCTAGCGCAGAGGGTACCGCCATACCAGTCGCCGCCTCCACCCATGTTACCGCTCAGCCATTTTTAAACAGGTCCTCATCTCATGTATGCGCAGATCATTCAGCGAGCGAAGAGTACCTCGCTCTGAGCTAAGAGCAAACCACTGACCCCACTCTATTAGCATGGGTTGCGAATATAATTGTGCACCAGAATACAGTTTAAGAACAATATGCCAAGCATGGACTGTGGAATTCACAGAGTCAAGAACCCCACATCGCCTAATTGGCGGTTTAGTCAAAAACGTGGTAAGGGGCCAACAGCAGCAACCACTTTTTCTATCTAAAGGTGAGGGAGGGTATGAGGGCCATGAACCCAACCATGTGCATGTGAGGCCTGTGCTATCCGATAATAAAGCTTTTAGTCCGGCGCACCCAGACCTAATGCAGTATAGGGCAGCATGGGGGTGTCCAATGCAACTCACGGCGTCTTGCCCGCCCATGCCAATTTATCCATCAGTGTACGCAATTCTTTAAACATATGCTGAGGCACCACTATGATGATACTGACTAAGAGAAAAAGAAAGCAAGGAACTACCACCATCTTCATTAATGAAAGCCTTTCCACCAGCGAGAGCGGGAGCCGAATCCAGCGGTCTAGGTCATCGCCCAGCTTGTCAATTGCCTTACCGTAATTTGCCTTGGTCTGCATCAGAGTGAACTTGAATACCCAGGTAGCGAACCAGGTCAGACGGCCAATGGAGAGGGAAGTTGAGAGGGGTCGGCACTGTGACTGAAGTCAATGGGAAAATTATAGACTTATCTTATCAAAATGTTATAAAGCGCGCGCGCACACCCGAGGGTTTCATGGCGCTTACCAAAAGGTCGCTAAATCTACAAGGAGACCATCAAGCATTAGGCCAAGACCTGAGTGAACAGCCAGGTTTTTAAAAGCTTCCTGAATGGAAGGAGAACAGTGCAAGAACGAATTTCCAGGGGGAGGGGGATTGGAATATCCCAATTGACCTTCAGACCCAAAAGTCCACCAACGTGCAACACCTAGCGAATCACAGCAGGAAGGTGGACCTCTGGGATCCCGAATATACAAGAGCATGCCATCAGCGAAGGCTGAGATTATTAGGTTATAGTTAGGGAACCGAAGTCCCCTGTGACCGTGATATTCCTGTGGCGCCCGTAGCAGGGGCTCAGCAGCTATTGCATATAATAGCGGGGATAGGGGACACTCCTGCTGAGTGCCCAGAGATATGTAAAATAGGGCGGAAACCATGTTTCCGGAGTGGACCCGGGCCACAGGCGAATTATAAAGCATCAACACCAACTGCAGGAAGACCTCACCCACTCCCATGCGGCGCAGTACAGCGAGCATAAACGACCATTCGATGGAATCAAAGGCCTTCTCTGCGTCTAAAAAGACCGCCGCAGCCTTAACCTCTTGTCGGACATGCTGAAGTGCGCCAAACACCGTTCGGAGATTGTACAATAGCGTCCGGCCCGGAATAAATCTGGCCTGCTCAGGGCCAAACAACTGAGGCAGCAATGGAGACAGACGGTTGGCCAACATTTTGGCAAATATTTGTGTCTCCACGTTAAGAAGGGAAAGTGGGCAATAAGAACACCACTTTTGGGGGTCCTTGTCAGGCTTCAACAATGTGACAATCAGGGTCTCCCGCACGGTAGGTGGTGTAATCCCATCCGCTCCCATCTCCTGAAACAGGGTAGCCATATGGGGGATCAAAAGATCACTAAAAACTTTGTAAAAGGCTACCGTAACCCATCCTGTCCTGGAGCACTGCCCTCTCGCATAGAGTTCAAGGCCAATCGTATCTCCGCAACCTCAATAGGACGCATTAAAAATTCACAGTGCCAATTTTGCATCCAAGGCAGCTCGATATATTTCAGATACTGCAATATATCTGCGTCACTAGGGGTGACCTTAGAGCTGTATAGCTCTTGGTAATAATTACGAAACTGAGTGTTAAGGTCCGCCTCCTCTGTTAAAACAGAACCCCCCTCATCTACCGGTGCGGCCACGCTACCAGTCTCCGACCTGCGGCGAGCCAGCGCCGCCAGGACCGAACCCGGCCTGTCAGCCTCACCATAGAATCTAGCTGTTGCGTATTTGCCCATATGTTTGACTTCACAATCAGCTTCTTCATGTTATTCGTCGATCATGGACATTAGGAGATCTCGCAGCTCGGGATCATTCCAGAGGACCAGCTCTGCTTCACGTTTAGCGATTCGAGATTCTAATAAGGTTAGCCTGTCTCTAATAGAGCAAAGAACTCCTGCGTGTTTGCTGATGGCAACGCCTCTTTTGTAGACCTTTAACGACTCCTACACTGTGGTGAAAGACACCACTGAGCCGATATTAATAGCAAAGAACTCAGAAATTGCATCATGTAGCTCATACTTAAAGACTGTGTCTAGTAACTGTAGGAAGGTAGATCCTGACTATGGTTGCCCCCAACATTTTGCCCTGTGTTTTAGCTGGTTTTTGACATAGTTGGCCTGGGACCCAGATGGCCTGGGACCCAGCCAATCAGGACCCCAGGCCTACTGCTCTCTCTGTAAAATGGATTCCATGTACCTTAGGTACATATCCAATTGGTACTGGGCCACCTTATCAGACCCTGTAACTCAGGGCATAGGTGTACCCAGGGCCTACCAGGGGCTGCAGCATGTATTATGCCACCCCTGGCTGGCCATCTAAATCTGACACAACTGGCTGCACGACAGCTGGGGCAAGGTGGTGTACTCACCCTTTGCTTTAGATATAGTATACCTATATCTAACCCTAAAATGGACACATAGATTCCTATCAGTCACTCCTATGGCAGGCCTTGACAATACTGAAGGCAGAGTGCTTGGAATTATATGAGATGGTGCTCAGATCCTTTTTCGTTTCAGCTCTACCTAGTCGGATTCGTCCGATAACACTAACTTTGTAATTTCTAGCAACCATAGACTTTGTCCCGCATCCCGCGTGAGAGTGCACACTCTGCACCCGATCCCCCTAGGCCTCCTGCTAGTAATCTGAAGGTTCAGTAGTCAAGTCCTAGCGATCCTAAAGTCTATTAGAGTAGTACTTACCTGCTAGTAATTTCGCACTCCACTTTTAGAGTATATGGTTTTTCGTGCCCCTCGGGCATTTGTGTAAATTGTGCAACTTTGCGTATTTTCTTAAGAGCTTTGTATTGTGCTTAGCACCCTGTCCTCATAAAGAGTCCAGGGTTGTTGTGTTCTAAATAAATATCCTTTTATTTTCATAACAACTTGTGTGGTGTCCTTTCACTTGGTGTTCAAGGGGTATATGTGATGGTATAACAGCTGGCTTAACAGGCCCTCTAGAGTTTACCCTAAAGACTGCTCTTGTCCATGCTACTAGGATAGCTGGTCTACGGTTGACTTACAACCAATCATCAATAAGGGTTGTTTGGACTGATACAAAGTGCTCACTAGAATAGTGAACATTATATATCAGGCCAACTTCTCACATTAACGAATATGGGGTAGAACCTCCAAAAGAAAGGAGGAGGACCTCGCGAAGGCACCGTAATGGTCAGCAGCATGGGAGAGTGGTCTGAAAAAAAACAAGCAAGCACCGAGCAATCCTGAACCTTGGACAGTAGCACTTGCGAGATGAGCCAGTAGTCTATGCGTGTGTGAATATCATGGTGCACTGAATAATGTGTGAATCTAACATTGGATCTAGCCCTCCAAACGTCAACCTTTTGTAACTGTAAAGAAATATCAGCAATGGCTTTAGCAGCAGCAGACGGGGCCGAGGTGGGCCTCTTGAGCGGTCAAAAGCTGGATCTAAGACACAATTAAAATCACTCCCCCATAGTAGTGGTAAGCGATAACGGTCTTTAAGAAGCCTAACGATGAACTGGTAAAACTGTGGGTCATCATAATTCCGTAGGAATGAACAATAAGGAAATCAGCTCTTTACTATAACAACGGGATAGAACATATCTACCAGCTGGGTCAGTTTCACAGTGTTCTATTTGGAGTCCCGATTTTGGATTAATCCAAGTCAACACCCCCCTAGAGTGGGAAGTAAAACACGCAGCGTGGAAGGCACCCGTTAACCGACTGCTTGTCAGTAACGCACAGCCAGGGTGAAGGTGCGTCTCCTGAAGCAAAGCAATGTTGACCTCCTTCAGTTTTAAGTGGGCTAGTATTTTACGCACCTTTCTGTGATCATTTAGGCCATGACATTCCGTGTCATGAGGTTCAGTCGCCTAATACGACTCAGATTGTTGTGCCTACTTGACATGCAATGAATGAGTACAAGTATAGCTCCCACCCTGTAATACCACAAAGTCTACCCTGCTACACAAGGGGAAATAAAGACATGTGATCTGCAAAAGGAAAAATACCACAAAAAACCCCAATACCACCCCACACCTACGTCTTGCATGCCCCAACTAAGCAAAGGCGAATAGCATCCCACCCTGTCTCAAAAAGGACATTTAGGAATTGCACATCGAACAAACAAGCAACAACATACCCCCAAAAATCAGAAAATATAGTTTGTAATGCATTGGGGCAGATGTTACCCTGCAATATCACACTAATTAACCCCTTGCCGCAACACCAAACATCAAACATAAAGCTTCAGTCGTTACAACCAGTAACATTGAGGAAATACTTATAGTTCCCGAATCCTCCACCGCAGAGATCCCGTCACTGCGCCCAACGCAGAAGAGACCCACGGAGCAAAAAATTAAAGAATATGCATAAGCAAATCATGTGAGACTGGAATGCACCGAATAGCCTTCCGGAATAACAACAACCCTCTAGGTGCTAGGTGCATCATCGGCTCTAGGACTGCCATCTGGACCCTTCTGTTGTTTTCCAACCTTGTCCCAGTCCTTGAGAGCTCTCTGAAGGGACTGCGGATCCGAGAATATCTGGGGCTTCCCATCAAACAGTACCCTGAGTCGTGCAGGGTACAGCAAAGCATATTCAATTTGCTGAACACGAAGCTTGCGCTTCAGAGGAGCAAATTGCCTCCTGGCTTCCTGGACCTTAAGTGTAAAGTCAGGGAATAAGCAAAAAGAAGATCCTTCATATTGTAGTGTACCCAGCTCTCTAGCTTTCCCTAGTGCAGCGTCTCTGTCATGGTAATTGAGCAATTCAGCAATGATGGGCCCCGGAAGGGCGCCGGGCTGGGGTCTAGGACCCAAAGAGCGGTGCGCTCGCTCCACCACAAACAGACGAGAAGGTATCAGCACCCAGCAGTGTCGTGAAGAGTTTCTCAATGAAGGTCTCCATATTACCCGTCGCAGTAGATTCAGGCAGGCCCGTAATGTGGAGGTTACTGCGCCGCAACCTTGCTTCCAAGTCTTCAGCTCTGTCCTGCCGGGCAACCAGGACCCTCTCCACTCGCTTCTGGGCATTGTTGGAGTCAGACTCAGACTCCTCTGTTTCCGCAATGCGACGTTCTGCCATATCCAGGCACTCTGAATGTGTGTCAACCCTTTCCGACATTCTGTCCATTCTGTTTGCCAAAGTGTCGATTTTGGCATCTGTAGCCATGAGACCGTGCTGCAGGACACTATAATCTGTTTGATATCGCCAATAGGATCCTCCGTGGGGTTATACGGCTCAGACATTGCGGATTCCGTAGCGCCTGGATTGTCGCTGCTCGAAATTGATCTTCGGTTGAGATTTGTCGGGCTTGCCCATCACAGCTTCACAGGCACACCGACCTCCCAGGCACGCGTGTACCAACCCCCATCAACTGGGACTCTCAGGTCTAGGGAGTGTGGTTAGCTCCCGCCAAGAACGTCTGGCCTAGGCCACAGCGTGCCGGGCCAGTATCAACAGTTGTGGGCAGGGAAGAAAAGGGGCCGCCTACAGTATCCTCCACTCAGTAAGCACTGACTCCGGCCCTTTACTATCAGTCTGTAGGGGCCACCACTCAACAGATGGCACAATGCAGACCTAGACAGAAGGTCCTCACCCAGGCGACACAGACAACGCAATCCTCTAATTTCGGGGGTGCCAGGCCCAGGGTATGAGACCAGAGCTGTCAGAGGCCGTGGCAATGCAACGCTTCCAAGTCTCAGGGATATGGGTGCAGGTCCAAAGTCTCAGGGCACCAAGGGCAGAGGCAGAGCAGCGCGGTTCAGTCCCCAGCACAACCTCCGCCAGACGGGCCCATGCAGTTCAATGTGACGGGACGCAGGGCTCACCTCACGTCGCCGAGCTCTTGATGCGTCCCACAGCACCGCCAACCTCCTGCAAGGAGCCGCGCCGAGAGGGGTCCCGCACACTACAGATGCCACACTCCAGCCAGCGGCCAGCCGATGCGGCACAACGTCTCGCTCGTCAGCCACGTTACCAGGCCGCGCACCAATGCCTACAGGATGGGACAGATCCCCGGCTGCATCAGAGCAAGACGACTATTAAGCACAGCGATTGATTCAGCAATCAGAGGGCTACATCTGCTCAGTATTTCCGCACAATACCGAGATGGTAGAAGCAGCAAATCCCTGCCGGATTGTACTGGTGGCCGGCGGAGCTCGATCACGGAGTGGCCATCTTGAAGCTAGGCAAGCTCTGCCCCCCCAAAGTGTATGCAGTGTTCATCGACTTCAGTGCTAGGCTGTAGGAGAAGACATACTCCTGCCAAAGGTATCCAGCAGTTTGGAATCCCTATCAGGTAAATTGGTAGGGATTGTGCCAGGTTTGATCCTGGAGGTGGAGGCTTGAACGACCAGGCTCTCCGTGGTAGGGTGCTGGTTGAGGAAACCGGGGTCTCCAGGAGCAGTCTCCAGGAGCAGGATGATGGTGGTGGGCTATCGTGCTATGCACGGAAGCCCCTGTGCAGGGCTTGGACCAGGACTACAGTAGGACATCAGTGAGGGCTTCGCTGAATGGGAGGAGAGATTCAGAAGGAGTATTTCCCGACTGAAGGACCACTATCAAGATGTTTGTCTTAACTACCACCAAATGCAACTGACAGTCTAGGACCTTCGCTGCCCTCTGCACCACCATTGTAAAAAGGCTCCCTCCTGTGTTGTCGCAGTAGGAGGAGAGACCAAGCCGTGTCTGGTGAGGTGTCCAACCCACTGGCATCCATCAGTTCCTCATGCCAATTATCCTCTGGTTCATTTAAGGGGTGATGGAATGAATAAGGGTCTTTAAACCCCTCCAAATCGTCTCCCTCTCTAGGCCATGATAAGAAAAGGCACTGGCTTCGGCTTGGAAGGCATGGTACCAGCCGGCACAGGAATCAACAACAGCCAATACCGATTCGGCTCCATATCGAAGTAGGGATTGATGATGGGGTCGGCGACGGGAAGGACCGCATTGGAGCGGGCTCCATGGAGGGTCACTGTTTCACAGGTGGAGTCGCTCCAGTTCCAACACCAGATCCAGGAGGCCAACTAACACCGAAGATGAACCCGCCGGCGGGAATCCAGGAGAGGCGCTCCTGAAACTGTGGGGCCCAAAAGGCGCTCCAGAGGGGTGTAACCGCTGATATATGAGGTGTCTGGCCTCACAGAAATCCTTGAGTTAGGCAGGGGCCACTCCGGCTCTAGAAAACTCTTAAGAGACGTGGAGCGGACCCAGGCACAGGCTCTGAGGAGGAGCAAGGTGTCAAGCAGTGTCATTGTTTCCATGCCTGCCCGGTAACTTGGACTGACATAGAGAAGTCAGAGAGCACTTCAACTTCTTGCACTAGTGGGACTTACCTGACCATTTAGACTGCGATGACTATAGTCAGGAGCTACTCTGCAAGCGGCCCTGGAACTTTCCGTATGACAGGGATCGAGAGCATCACAGGGTGGATGAAGTCGGGTAACGAGGGGCTTCCGGGAACATTACCTCTGTGCCTTTTGGTTCATGGCATGACAGTCCTCACAGGCCTTGGAGTTGTGGTCTCGCTCCAAGCACCACAAACAAAGTATGGGTCTGTCACAGACAATTGCCTGTGATAGGCATCACTGGGTTTAAACCCCGTTGGTTTCTTGGGTGACATCCTTCACACACCTTGTGAAAGGATTCTCAAAATGTTTTACAAAAAATTGAAAAAAGTTAAGTCAAAAAGTGTCTGAGGGGTAGCTCTTCTAGATCTGCGCCGACGGGCGCGGAAAGAAAATAACTGAAGTCAGCGCGCTGAGGTGGTGCCTATATAGGCATTGTACATGTCACAACTGGTGCAGATAATGTAGAGCCAAAATATACCACCTACCAACGAGCACAGGCACTGCTCAGGAATTTTCCGATCCAGTCTGACGCTTGGGGATAATTCTAAGGTAAGGAATCTGGGGCTAAAGTCTCTATCAGATTGATGGCATTTGTGCAGATAGGTGTCACTTAGGTGTGCAAATAAGTTTTCAAATGGCGACCCTTAAAAGGAGCCTTTTAACCCAATATCCACAGAAGCATGGCTGGTTTCATACATTTGAAAAATAGTCCTAGACTACTCACTTACTAAGGGGAATTTCACATTAGGCACACTGTCCTTGTTTTCTACATGAAATGTTTCCTGAATGTCCCTTGGGTTCTACCTAGGGGGCCTGAAATACAGGTGGTGGGGCCTTAGGGAATACTCATGGGAACCATTTTCCTGTACTTCGATTATGGCTGTTGAAGGCTGGATTGCCTCAGGTGGTCTCAGTCCATGGTGGTGTTATTGTCTACTCTGAGATCGGTTTTCACCAAGGAGCCCGAAGCGTAGATCTCCATCTTGAAGATGGGCTGCTACCACTGACATGTGCTTAGTAGAAACCAAGGGGTTGATATCAGGTTGAAAAGTAGAAAGATGAATAGGAAGGGACCGTACCCCGCTAAATGGCATAGATACTTACTGTAGCCCTGCAGGTTCGGCACATGAAAGTACACATCCTGCAAGTCTAAAGATATAATCCAGACTTTGGGAAGAAGGGCCAAAAGAACCTGATACAGTGTCATAATTTTAAATTTTGCCTTCTTGAGGAACAAGTACAAGACTCGGAGGCTCAAAATCGGTTGCATACCCTCATCTTTCAAAACCAGAAAGCATCTGGAATAGCAAATCATGACCCTTTCTACCTTTGTTACAGTTTTGATTGCTCCCTTGGCAAGCCACATCCCCACTTCTTGGGAATGAATAGCAGCATGATCTGTTGAAGTCTGAGCAAACACCAGAGTAACCGGAGCTAGGCCACAAACAAAGGGAACAGCATGGCCTTGTGAACAATTTAAAAAGACCCCACTGGGAAAAAGTAATAGAGTTACTGTCTGGTAGAAAGCACTTGATTTTGTCCCTAAATGGCTGACGGAAGGGAAACTAAAAGGACTTGGTGGCAGTAGCACCAGGCAAGGAAGGTGGCCTCTTCTCCTACCACTACCCGTTGTAACCATGAAAATTCTGAACTGCTGAATGGGCTGGCTGTCTCTGTCAATAGATAAGGACACTTCAATACCCACAGAACTTCTGATACTGTTGGTGGGATTGGCTGGCAGGGCAAAGCAAACAAGACGTTAAAGCAGCCCACTGTAATATGCTGGGGAGGGGGGGGGGGGTAGTGTAGGAAACTAGGACCTGCTTCTCATGGTTACCCCCACTTTTTTCTTGATGTTACACTGTTTTTGACTAGTTTGACTGGGATCCAGTCTATCTGCTTTCTCCCTAAAATGTAACAATGTACTTAGGTACACTCTGGATTGAATACTGAAGTACCGATATAGACCTAGGTATCCCAGAGGTCTTCCATGGGCTGAAGCATGTATTTTGCCACCCATGAGAGGCCATGCAAAATGGAACTACAGGTCTGCCTTTGCAGCCTGTGTAAGCTGGTGCATGCACCAATTGCAATAGATATAGGTTCACTATATCCATAGGTCTCTACACTTAAAACATATAAGTCACCCCTATAGCAGGCCTTAACACTCCTGAAGGCAGGATGCTGGGTTTAACGTGAGAGGGTGCCCCTGCATGAGCAGAGCCCCTATGCAGCCTTTGGAAACCATTCGCCTGGCTTGTCTGTGACTCAGCCAGACATATAGGTAGAGGTGCATTATAACCTTGCGGTAAATCATATCTTGAAAACGGCTGAAACAAAACATGTTGTGTTTGGTATCAAACACCTTGGAATCATACCTCCACACCGGTAACCGGTGTAAGAGGTATGATTCCACCCCTCAGAAGCAAGCTTCTTGGGTCCTTGGTCTTCCCGGTACCAGCCTTCTCGACATGGAAAGCACAAAATGGATGCTGCCGACAAGAGATACATTTCTGACCTCCTGCTGCTGAGCCAAGCTCGAGCAGAGGAAGGCAGCACAATAGGCATCCTGTCACAGGGAGGTGTGACCACCTCCCAGACATGGGTGGGTTCACTACCAAAGTGCCTGAAGGTCTGCATGAGGCGCACATTTGGTGTCCCTGTGCACTGTCCAGTTCAAACCAGATCTGGGAGCCGTTGGCTCCTGCTCTGGCGCAAAACTAGACAAAGGACATGGGTGTAACTACCCCTTTGTCCTGACCCTCCCCTAGGAGGGTCCCTGAATCTGTCAAACTCTTTCCCGAAATCAAAGGGTAGGCCCTTTGATTTCACGTGTGCAGGATTCTGAACAAGAAACCAGTGACCTTCGATCGTCTGGACACTCTGGACTTCGCTGAACTTCGACTGGGCCCGACTTAGTCTCCCTCTCCGTCCAAAGCATTGTCTGTGCCCGTGCACCATACAGGCTCCGTGCAGGACCTGTGGACCATCAAGGACATCTGAAGAGTCTCCCTTGGGGTGAAGGAGTCACTTCCCTGCCTTCGCAGGCACCGTAACACAACTGATAGGTCTACTGATCCTGAGCTGCTACGGTCTCCGAAGGCACCGGCAACACAGGTGGGTTCCAATGTACCTTGAGGTCGAGCAGCCCTCTCACCGAGTTTGAGGCCAGTATCCCTCGTGGGGACCGCAACACCCAAACCCCTATGCATTTCCTACTTTTGCAAGTGCATATGCTTGTTGGTGATTCCCGAGCTTGTGCATTGGATTCCGTGTAGTCCTGACCCTGAGCAGTATTTCCACCAAAGAACTCTGGCCTCCTTGCACCGAGTGCTCCGTGGGCTGGTGCTTTGTAATCTTGCTTTTGGTCCCCTCGCGACTCCTGGTCATTCAGCCTGTGGGTCCTCCTGAGGGACATCTTGAATTCTGTTGGGCTTTGCTCATTGCTCCAGACGTGCCCTAGCTCCTCATTGTTTGGTGAGTCCCCTGGTCCTTGCTGGTCAACACTGTAACCTGCTTGACGTTCCTGCGTGGGTTGCTGTTGCCAAGGCTAGTTTCTGCTCCCGCCGGACACCGAATACTCCGCACTCGACATCCTTCGTGGGACAGCTTGCATCCAGCTCCTCGTCGTCCTCGATGTCTCCTGGTGGCTGTGGAGTCAAGCATCCCTTCTTCGCACCTGAAGCACCCGACATCGGTGGGCATTTGTCTACTGAGCCCCAGACTCTGTCCCCTCTGCTTTCAGGTTCCTTCCATCAAGAATCCATACTTGGATTCCAACGGACACTTCCTTCCTTACCGGCAGCTGCTCTTCTTTGAAGCCCTCCAGTGAAAACGACGGCGGTTTCCGACACCACTTTAGACCTATGCACCAGGCTCTCCTGGGATAGGTAACTTTGGTACTCCGTTATCCCAAGGGTGGGGTGGCTCTTCAACCTCCTAAGTTCCAAAGGGTTTCCTCGAAGTCCACTGAGAAGGGTCCTAAAACTTTAAAAGCCCACAGAATTGAAAGGAGCCCGCAGTCGTGTTACCACACTCCACCATTCCTCCGTGGGGTCCCTGTTTACTCACCTTGGGTGGTTTCTTGGGGTCCCAGCGATTCTACTTGCTCTAGACACGTTCTCGACCCAAGTCGTGGTTCTTATACCACTATTTTAGCATATGGTTTGATCTCCCCCTGGAGCCCATTGTGTATTGCGCTACTTATAAGTGTTCCTTTGCTAAATTATTGTGTGCTTTGTGTTGCATCATCGTGAAGAGGATACTAGAGAGTGTTATATAAATAAATACATATTTTAAAAACTACTGTGTGGTTCTCCTTTCATTTAATTAATACTAAAGGTGATATTCTGGTAAAACAAGCTGCTTTATATTCCTTTAAGATTAAGCCTGAAGGCTGCTCTCCACAGCTACCACTAGAATAGCTTTCTAAAGGTTACCTTTGACCTCATACATCATAAAGGTCATTTAGACTGGCGCAAGGTGCTCAGTTTAATTAGTGGACAGCATATACCAGGCCAACTTCTCACACCGTAGCTCTGCTTTCCTTAAAGCATTCAAGGGCAGAATCTCCCATCTCGTTAAACAAACAAGCCTGTCAAAGGCCATGCCTGTAAGCGAGATTTGGACACCTCCAGAAAACCAACTGGCATGCATCTGGGCATGGCATATATGGGAAACACTATTTGTAGTATCCAGGCTGGGCCTCAAATATATTTTGCTACAACCTGGAAATCCAATATTGTCTGGGCAAAAGAACTCCCAACGTCTTCAGACAATCCGAGAATAACCTCACTCATTATGTCCCAGAGGGAGCAAGTAAAACGACCTAAGAAAAAAATGCATTCATGGATTGGAGAGCTAAGGCCGTCAATGAAGACTCACGCCCACAGAATCAATTTTCTTCAATTATCTGCCTGTTGCAGCAGAGCGAAAACATATTTAGAATGATTCTGTTCACAGGAGGCATAAACTTTAAAGGTACTCCGGAGTAAGATACTGTTTCCAGAAACATTGGATAAATTGGCACAGGTCTATGTCTTTCTGCAATGTGACTCACTGTCCGGGTCAAACAAGGCTTGGACCAGGGTGCCATAGGGGGCTTAGTAAGGGTTTTATTGAACAGCAATGAAGGATCTGAAGCAGTCCTTAATTTATAATGGAATAAGTACCGGGTCCCAAAGCTCTGAAACAAACAACCGGTGCAATTAAGTGCCTGCACACTGAATACCAAGGCTGCGTAGTCTTGAATTCACATCAGGCCTCTTTAACCCCTTCCACGCTGATGACGAGCTGGGCTCGTCATGGCGTAGCCTCCTCGCACGCTGATGACGAGCCCAGCTCGTCACGTAAAGTGCGTTTTCGCAAATCCCAGCGTGAGAGCGGAATTCCGCTAGCGCGCATGGTGTTAATCCACTACCAGGCCCTTCCTGCCCCTTTATCTCACACTTACAGGCTCCTGCTTTCTCCCTTTCTGACAATTTTTCCTTTCTTGTTCTACTTCTTTCCGCTTTGTTTGTTTTTCCATCTTATGCTCTTCGTTGCAGAAGCATTTGTGCCGGTCCCCAAAAATAAATGCTGGTGCCCCCCACCAGCAACCACTGCTCAAATTAAGCAGAAGTCTCAGGCAGCAAAATTACAGTCAAATAGTTGGCCTTATCTTCCAATGCAGGATGCTGCAAACCTATAACTTCCACTGATCTGCGCCCACTATCACAAACAAGCACTTTCTTCTGTAGGGTGTCCCAAGGGCGAACTTAATTCAGTCTTTAATGAAGTCTTGAAACCACTGTCATTCTACAGACCAAGTTTCCAGCTAGCACCAGCATAATGACCGGGGAGTAAGTGGTCTGCCTCTTGATTAGCGCCTTTGTTGTGGAAAACTTTCTCAAAGACGTGAAGAGCCCTGGAATCATAACCAAAGAGGATCTTGATCCTCCAGAAATACTGCCTCCAAAGCAAGAGAAGAAGAGAATAGTCCTCTAATTGAAGTCGGGCATAGTTAATTGCATACTGTGGCACACGTGGTTCAGGGGATCCCAATTATGAATAAGAGCCTCAACCAGTAATGGAAAAACAAGAGGCAGCATAACAAAGAACCAACTGGCATTGAGAACAGCAAAAGAAATGAGGCACAACAAACTGAATTTGCACAGTGTCAGTCAGAGGAGGACCCTGCTGGTAGAAGCCAGACTGGAGGCCATCACACATCCATGGGACGCGGCGGCACATGTGAGGGATCCAGAATCTTATTAAAGAGCAGTTTAATGACCTCCCTGAATGCTGCGATTTTGATGGCATGGGGATATTGAAAGCTATGTCTCCAGAACCGGATACAAAAATCAATTTTGAAGCTAGAGTTGGGCTGTTTTAGCACGGACTATTAGACCACTTCCTGGAGGGGGAAGCCAATGTGGATAAGAGCTTTGCCTGTGTTTTTTTCTACTTCTCTCCCAGCTTCGTTTTGGACTTATTCAATGATGGTGAACAGGAAAGGGATTGGGAATGGCCATATGACGTGGAGTGGGACTGGCCATGTTTCTTATGCTCAGCAATGCACAGTTTAACTTTTCGGTCTCCGATGGTCTGCAGATGCAGCAGGGAGCTATTGTTGCAAGTTTTTGACTCATGCTAGGTGCCCAGGCACCAAAGAGGATCATCCTGCGGGAAAGTGACTGATATTTGTTGGTGACATGCACACCAAGGCTGGAATCCTACAGTTTCGGGGACGGGGTTCAACATGCCGACTTACAGTTAATGTTTTTTTTTTGAAAAACTGAAGGAGCTTAGTGCAGGGGTGGTGCCTAAATGCATCTCCATATTGTATTGTCATGTCCAGTGGTGGGACAGATTTGGAACAGAGGCCGATGTTGCTATTGCGAGAGTTTCCAGATCTAGTCTGGAGCCTGAGGAGAGTCACAAAGAGAGAAATCTGTAGGTAGAAGTATCCCTTAGAAATCCTGATTATACTGGGAACAGACAAAATATCTATTTGCCACATTTTCCAATCTACTCGTTATATGTGCTATATCCTGCCACTATGTGTAGCCTTGGGGCCGCTGACTCAAAATGTTGTCAGGAAGAGAGTTACTACATTCTGAATCCCTCTCAAGTACTTTCAATTACGATGCGAATGTCCTATGGGCCATGGCATTAGGGAAAGAACCTTCGCATCGTAATTGGATCAATATGTAAATGAAGGACTGGTCAACGAAAGGCCACACACTCAGTGTTTTGTTAAATATATGGTTATGTTGGTTTGTCAATATATGTCTTTTGTAGATTTATGTGCATACAAAGGTGTTTCAATGTATGTTTGTACTTTGTGTTCTGTAATCAAGTGTTGCCCTTCAAAGAGACATGCAATAATGTAAAAATACTTTTCTGAAAAAGATAAAGAGAAGTGAAACATATCACAAGAGCTAATGAAATCAGAACATTGGTATCTTTATTTTGAGTAGATTAGAAAAGGTGGACACTAGATATTTTGTCAGTTTACAAAGTTTAAGTGGTCCAATCTGCTTTGCTCAAAGGACCTAAGCCTTCCTTTATCGACAAGATTACTGGGAACAGGGCATTCTACTAAATGTAGCGAGGAGCCTGGCAAATTAAGTGTTCTGCCGTCAGTTCGATGTGAAGCCACACCAGGAGAAGTAATGAACTGCTGATGGCTGTAAGCATGAAGTATTATTACCATCAGCGGACAGCCAGAGAAAACACGAGCAGCCGAAGCGACCTGCCTAAGTCTGATACAACACATGGGGAGTCACTGGCCACAAGAAGCGAGAAGGTCACTGCTGAATTAACATGCCAAGAACCTGATGCAGGAGAAAGCACAGGGAGCATGCGAACATTGAAAAAAGAAGCCAGTTGTCGAGTGAATCCATTTCGACAAGCAGTTTTAAATACAGTTGTATACTCAGGTGTATCCGTGTGCATGTTACCATGTTTACTGCTCAATTGAATCCCTGTTTTTTGTCCAAGCACACTAGGGCCTGCAACACCAGAGGGACACAGGACATGCAATGGGAAGATACTCCAACAGTACCATGGAAGGAGCAACAGGTGTAATGAAACTACAGCAGCACCTGTGCCAAAGAACCTAAAGCCATAGCAGCTGCAAGCAGCAACTGTAGGGGCGCAGGGGCCCAGGGGAAACACAGGAAAAACCATGATACCAAATGACACTGCAGTCATCTTTAAAAACAAATGCCAATTGTGCCGGAAACTCTTTTTTTTAATCTTTGCTACTAATGGGGAATCTGTACAGGAAAAAAAAACAAGTATACATCCGTGAAATGCTTTGGGTTGGTACCAAAGCAGTGGATGCTCCTCCGCTGAGCATGGAGGAGCGTCACCCCACTGCTATTTCAGGATTGCAAAAAATTAAAATTAAATGATAACAGGACATTATCATTTTATTTTTCTAGGTGGGAGTCGAGGCGGGCTGGGCTCTTTGATGCCATAACAGGGGAGGAGTGGTTTGCACTCCTCTAAGTGCACATGACAATTTGGCCGGCCCTCTGAGGCCGACCAAACAAACCATCAAGTGCACTTGGCATGTTTTGTGTTGCACAGCCCCGTGGAGTTCATGTTCAGCCTCCCCAGGCATGTCTGTGCTTCCAAACAGGATACTCAGACCAAACACAACGCTGCTCCTGCAGTGTCGTGATTGGCTAGGAAAGTCCAGAAGCCTGGGTGCTTCTGGTGCTTCCAGTACAGCAGATGGAGAGGCGGTGGGTAGGTAGGTATGTTTATTTTATTCTTTTAATCCCCCCCCCCCACCCCTGTTCCGAGGCAGCCGCAACTGTACCAACGTGATGGACAACCCACTTAGCTAATGTCTAAAATCAGATTAACCAAACAAGCTTAGACTTAAGGGTTCTGTCCTAAAGTCCTTTCCTTCTGTGTGTGAACACAGGTGTATATATAAGTGCATGCCTTGTGTTGCATAGGGTGTGTAGTGTCAGTCAGTCAGTCAGAATACTTTATTTCGATAAATCAATATCATAAAAAGACAATAGTACTATACATAATTAACATAAAATACAGTTACAATGATTGTACAGACTAAAAACAGAATTAATTTATACAAAGTTGATTTTACACAATGAAAGTATCAAACTTTTAAAAAAACTCCTTAAAATTCATAAAAATTTCATAAAATTTCCTACAATAAGATCAAAATGTAAAAAATTAAAAGGTTCTTTCAATATTTAAAATGGATCTTTTATTATAATTACCCTAAACTGCTATGTTATATTGTGAATAGTTATCCCAGATTTCATCTCAGATCATTTCCATACATTTACGGGCTATCATTCATGTTCTTGTTTCTAATCCTGACTGCACCCACTAAAAAACTAGCAACGTGGTAGATAATCCTAGGGGTCTCTAATAATTGCAGATACAAAAGGGCAGGCTTAACCTGCAGAAACCCAGCCTCCTTTAAAATAGGGACCAAAAATGTTAACTTTAATTCAGTGTAATTTGATATTTTTGATATTTATTGGCATTTGTAGAGCGCTAACTTTCGCTCCGGAGGGAGCATCTTGGCGCTGAGCACACAGAAGGTCGTCTATGGGGGGCATGGATCAGATAGCTGCGAGAACTGAGGAGTCGGACTGAGAATAAATCCAAGTTTTCAGGGATTTCCTAAATAGGCTTTCTGAGGGAGCGTGCCTAAGGTCGGGGGGGAGACGGTTCCATGCCTTAGCCGCCAGAAAAGAAAAGGTCTTTCCACCCTTAGATTTAAATTTTATACGGGGTTCAGAGATGAAATTGGCGCCAGATGACCTCAAACATCGGGTTGGAGTGTAACACTGGAAGCGCTTGGTCAAGTAGGATGGACCCGTGCACCTGTTAGCTTTAAATACAGTGACTAAGAGCTTAAATAAGATTCTCTTATGGAGGGGCAGCCAGTGGAGGGCGTTGAGGGCTGCAGAGGCCGAGGACCTACGGGGGAGTTTTAAAACAAGCCTGGCTGCTGCATGTTGAACACTTTGTAGTTTTTTCAGAGAGGATTTCTTGATGCCTGCTAGGAGGCCGTTACAATAATCCAGCCGGGAGAGGATAAGCGCCACAGCGACTGATTTCCTGGCTGTGATAGGCAGAAAATTAAAAAATTTCTTTAATTGCCTGATCAGACTGAAACAGCGCCCTGCGGTAATGCGCACATGCTCATCGAAGCTGAGGGAAGCGTCAAATTGAACGCCCAGGTTGCGGGCTGAAGCGACCGCGCTAGGTGGTGCTTCGGAGTTATGACCACAGAACATCAGGAAATGCATTGTGTTCTGGGTAGAAAAGTTGTCACATGAACAGAGTTGAATTTTCAGGGGTACTCCAATTAGGGAAATATCCGAGGTTCAAATTAATCATATTAAAACGGAATCGGGTTAAAAGAAACCTATGATATGAGCGATTCACTATTTTAAGATAGATTTCAGGTCCTAGTTGACTGGAAATAATAAGATTAGCCCTCACAGTCGGTTTTTTCAACTCCAGTTCTTCCCTTTCCAAACTTAACGTATGTTCCATTGCACCCTTGATTAGTGCAATGTCCTTTGATGTTATTGTCTCTGGGGAGAAAAAGAGCTCTGGTCTCCCTAGCTTGACAAAACTGTTTTTAATGTAGGTCAGCCACTGAATCTTATTATTTTTGTCTAAGTGTAGACAGTCTTTCAGAATAATATGATTCAGGGGGATCTCCTGATTTAACCAGGTCTTCATCCAGGATATTAGAGGGGTCACTTTTATCCTATCTGAGATAAAACCTTCCCCAAGTTCGGAGTGGATAGTATATGAGGGAGTAGACTGTGGCACAGAGAGGACAGATCTAAAAAATTTATTTTCAGTGGTCTGCAGACAATCCGGGGAACGATATCCCCAGATTGAACTGCCATAAGTGGCCACTGCAAGGCATTTAGCTTTGTGAATTTTTCATTAAACCTACTATGGGCCTTGCCCCCAATCGTTTGGAAAAACCCTGGAGAGCAGAGGTAGTTCTTGCGAGGGAGATGTTTCTATTTTTTAACTGCGGACCCCAGTTCCCTCTTTCATCAAACGTTATCCCCAAATAGGGGAATGTAGTAACTCTGCAGAGTTCTTCTTTTCTACAAGTGAATATTTTAGAGTACTTCTTCCTAGAACACTTTCCCATGATCATGATCTGGGACTTCTTATCATTAATTTTAAGGTCCAAGGAACCCATAAAATGCTCAAAAACATCCAGCAGGCGTTGTATTCCAACCCCGGTCCGCGAAAGAAGGACAGCGTCATCCGCGTAGAGGAAAACTGGTATTCCAAGTTCTCCTACACGGGGGATGTCAAGGGTGGCCTCCTTTAGTACAGGTTCCAAAGCGTTTATATACATCGTAAAAAGAAGGGGAGCCAGGATGCACCCTTGCCTGACCCCCCCTATCTGAGTTAAAATGGGTGGTACATCGGCCCTCCGTGGTGACCCTGACGGAGGCTAACAATCCAGAATGTAAGTCAGCCAGAAGGTTAACTAGGGCCCTGTCAAGACCAATATTAAGTAAAAATTCCCACAGCTTTGACCGATTTACAAGGTCAAAAGCTGAAGAGAGGTCCATGAACCCCAGGTACATGGACCCCTCCTTGGCCATGGTGTATTTATTCAGGAGCAGGTGTAAATTAAGACATTGGTCTAGAGTACTACTTTTTGGTCTAAACCCATATTGCACATTTAACAGGACCTCTTTTTCATTCACCCATTCATTCAATTTAAACAGAATGACCCGCCCCAAAATTTTAACCGAGGAGTCAATTAATGAGATGGGTCTGTAGCAAGAGGGGTCCTGCCTATTTCTCTTCTTGAAGATGGGGATGATGATCGATTTTTTCCACGAGGCCGGTATGTTATCCTGGTTTAAAGCATTAAAAACATTACACAAAATCTTTGACCAGAATTTAGGTGCACATTTAAATACATCAGCAGGGACCCCATCGGGGCCAGGAGCCTTATTTTTTAGGGTCAGGTCTATCGCTTTTTCCACTTCTGAAACCTCGAAGGTTACAATGGAACCCTCGATCCTAAGAGGGATGTCACCCCTTTGTGTGTCATTGCTAGGGTCGGAGTACATTTTTCCAAAATGTTTTATCCATCCCTCATCTGGAATGTTAGCCTCAAGTGGGGATTCTCCTCACCCGAGAATAATGGTTGGTTTACTATTTTCCAGAACAGACCGCTATTTTTTAAGGTATCTGGGGCAAGTAGTTGGTCCCAAGCTTCATCTTTTACCTCTTTTTTCCGGTCTAAGATAGCTTTCTTATACGCAGATCTTAAGCTAACTATTTGGGCTCGATCTTTGGGTGTGGCCTTCAGGGCCCTAAATAGGTTCCCATGTCCCTTAGAGCATGTTCTATTAAACCATCTCTTGCCATAATGCGACTTCTGTCTTAAGCCTATAAGTAAACTTTTATTTATTTCCCTGCAGATATTATCAAAAGCAAAAACCACCTCATGATTTTGGGTCTCGTTTGCCAGACATAAAGCCACCTCGTCCTCAAGTTTGTCCAGTACCTCTACTAGGAAGGTTTCAGGGACTATGTTTGACCATTTAAGCCTGCGTCATTGGTCTTTAACAGTCACATTTTGTCCACCCTAGTGTGACACCGTTTTCATGGAAAATATGTCCGTAGACATTATCTCCATGAACACTGGGTTATGATCACTGAAGACCGAGACCTCCGTTTTACATATTAAAACTTTACACAATAAAAAAGAAGACATGAAAATATAATCAATAATAGTACCATCATCTATTCCCTTAAATGTAGGAGACCTACACCCCCCATCCCCCGCCTTGTATAAGTTCCATCTGGCCAGAAAGTTTTTAAGAGCCTCCCCTCGTTTAGAATGTTCTAGGTGCATAGGTAAAGAGAAAGGGGGGCCTTCGTCTTCTAAACTGGCACACTGTAGGTTGCAGGGATGTATGTTAAAACCCCCAAGGAATATTATTTCAAAAGTATTCACGTTTACACTGTAGACTGACAAGAATGTTTCCAGTACATCTAGGTTATAACTGGTGCACTCATTTGCACTTGAATTATAAAAGTTGATAAATAAAATCTTACTCTTATCGGGGATGGATAATTCCACAATTAAACAATTCTCGCAGCCTGAAATACATTGAGATAGTGTGCCCTTTATATCAAGTTTGAATAAGCTTAGTAAGCCCCCCTTGGCTCTTCCTGCGGCACTACTAGTTGCTGGGATGCAAAAGTGGCTATAACCATCCAGGGAGAAACTGTTTGTCTGTTCCCATGTCTCTTGTAGAGCAATAATATCAAAAGTTTTTAATATGTTAATCCACGTATCCCTGCTTTAGCCTTGATACCAGCAATGTTCCTGGTTGCAATTTTGAAGCTAGAAGGTGGTGGCTGGGCTTTAGTCCTCAGTTCATTTGACTGTCAATCGTTTTCTTCCAGTGAAGATGGGGGGGTGTAACGATTTGCCAGGGGAAAGACTTGATCAAAATCAAATTGATTACACGGCCTAGCCAACCGATAACAGTATGGGTCAGGTTTATTTGGTGGTTGATATGCGTTTTGCGGGGGACAGACAAAACCCCGCCTAGGTCGAACAGCTGGAAACTTAGACTGATCAGGCTGTGAGAGCACAGGGTTACTAAGATGATTATAAAAGAAACCAAGGGGCCGTGCACATACAATGTTATCCCCGACTGGTAAGGAAGCTGCTCTAAGTAAAACTGTGGCCACGTGCTGTGGATGCTTAAAATTTACAATAATGCAGTCCCCCCTAGTATTCTTTCTGGAGTTTCCTATCTAGCTGACTCTTCGGGTAGAAATTATATCATTAGAGAAGGCGAGTGGAAAACCGCAATTCCGGCTTAACCACGATAGCGATTTGTTTTTCAAAGCCTCAGTGAGATAAGAATCCACCTCAGGAACATTAGTTAGCACAACAGTATATGGTACACATTCCGGGGGAAGATAAACTGGAGCTTTCCTCTTAGCCACACTCCATTCATTGATTCCCCCACCTACAGCTGTCAGGTTACTAGAGGTTGTAGGGGGTGGTTGAATTACTGGTACTGAGGGTGGTTGAGTGTTTGGTACCAATGGAGGTTGAGTGGCTAGTACAGTTTGTGTGTTTGTTATGACCCTGTTCCCCCCATTGCCACGACTGCCTGCATCCTTATTATCAATATTTGCATTATTTCCAACCTTGAGAGACTTCTGTGTTTTAGTCAAGGTTAGGTGTGAGTTCAGAAGACCACCCAGTCTAGATACCTCTTGTGTTACCTGATCTAATTTTTCCACAAGAGGTTTGAGCAAAAGTTCGTTTTTTGATCCAATTAGGCTTGCCAGCAGGTCAATATGGGCAGGAAGCAGATTATTCATCTCCGCATTATTTGTGGACTCAGCTATTCTCCCTTGACCAGTAAATTGAGTTCCAGCCTTTTATGATTTCCAATCCCCCCCCCCCCCCCCCTGCTTAGCTGGTACCTTCCTACAGGCCCTTAATACTCTTCGTACAGGCGAGGGTGCAGGTGAGGGTGTAGGTGAAGGCCTCGGGGACGGTAAAGGGGAGGAGGATGATGATGTTTCCAAGGATTTATCCCTCTCTTCCTGCCTATGTTCTGGGGATATATCATTGGCACTAATAATGATCGAGTCATCATTACAACTACGATCCAGAGCCGGTGAGACCAAGGGGGCATGCAAGCTTGTTGGGGAGACCGGAGGGCTTACCCGGTTTAGAGAAAGACGCCTTTCTTTATTAATTTTACTGACCACCTTTACCAGATAATTGTCCATAGTGCTAGTCACTAGTGGTGTTTTGGATGATGTAAGTTTCGACATTTTGGTATACCTAGGTTATGGATCAGAGCACTTTAGTTTGGTGACAGGTATTGTTACTTATAAAACGATTGCCTTAACTTCAAAAGCGTCAACAAGGGCCACAGTACAAGTACAAAATAGTTAGTCTCACAGTTTTGAAGTGTTCCGGGGGAAAAGAGCGGAGGTCCGTGGCCCGGCCCAGCCTCGGTCTGCCACAGACGGCCCGCCCTCTGCCCGGGCTCAGCCCGGCGTGTCCCGCGCACGTCCTCGCGGGACGAGATAGAGCGCTGATCTTTAAGCGCCTCCTGGCGCAGGCTGATGACAACAGTGGCGGCGTCCTGGGGTGGGGCTGCTGGGATTCGTAGTCCTGCCCAGCGGAGCAAATCCCGGCCAGACAGGAGAGCAGTGGGGGTAGGTCGCTTGGCGGAGCGAAGCCCGGCCACTACACCCAACCAGTAAGGTGAGCCTCCAAAATGCCTCAGCGGAGCAAAGCCCGACCGGCGTGAGACCCTCTCAGAGCAGCAGTGTGTAGTGCTTATAAGCTGTGCCACACATGAAAGCTCATTTAAGCCAGCTCTAAAAAGGACAAGAAAAATGTAGCAGGAGCTACCAAAAGGTACAGACTTAGTCACCTAATGTGGCATGGGCAATATTCTTCTAGTACCGGCTCGTGAGCTTAAGGTTTAATATTTGTTAACCCAGGAGACACGGATTGGCTGTAGTACAAAATACGTATTGCACACATAGCTTTAGAAACGGGCTTATCTTTAGTGACGCTACTAAGGAAGAATGTGATCACATGCAGTGAAGAGTCCAAAACCTGGAAATTAGAACCTTTGCATGCACTAGATTGCAAGGGTTAAAAAGAACAGTGAGACCGGCACGCCGTCGTACTAGGCTCAAGAACACAACTGGGATGGAATAGCTAAAGTGTTATTGGGATAGGCAGAGTGACAAGCACAGAGTGTCATGCCCACTGGAAAAAGAGCCATTGAGACATGAGGAACATGAAAAGCAACGCCTGTACAGGCTACCAGAGCTCATCATGGACAGAGAAACAGGAGCGGCTATGAGAGCGATGCAGGCCAAAGCGCACTAAAAGAGGGGCAGCAGCAAAGCATTAATGGAGTCAAAGAGGCAAGAATGGAGGAGACTTGAAAAGGAGGGCGACAAGGAGGGGAAAGGCAGAGGCGAGACAAAGAGAAAATAGCAACAACACACGTGAAGGGAGAATAAACGAAGAAACAAGGAGCGAGAAGCTTGGAGACAGCTGGACGAATAAAAGACAGACAAACCCAGAAGGAGAAGTAGCACTAGGCAGACGAACTAGATTTGTGTCTTTTGAAGAAAACATTGGCCAACTTGCAAAAGATCCTCAACTGCCCCGCTCACGTCATCCTTGGCCTGAAGTACACCGATGACATCACTGGCGCCTGGTCCTGATCACAAGGCCCTCCATGGCCGAGCCTGACCTGGCCTCACTGAGTGGTTACTACTGTCTTACTGACCCACCAGACACTTAAGGACAACCGTCCAAATCCAGCTTATACAACAAAACTGGCTGCGCGTTTCACGCACGAGGTCGCGCCCTTCAAAGCCCTGAAAGGGCACTTACCCCATCAGTCCTGCTAACAGTCCGCCCTGAAATCCAATTATTTGACCAGCACGGCCCCTGTCTCAGCTGATCCTCAGCTGACTCCTCCACCCCCCGCCCTATAGCGCCATCTTCTATTGCTTAGACGTCGTTATTCAAACACAACGAAGAAAATGAAATAAATCATGGAAACGACTGTGGCGGGAGCAGCGAGAGGGAAAATCGTACGTAGGACGTGAGAAAGCAAAAAGAACGCGGCACAGAAAATGAGATAGAAGACTAAAGTAGATATATACTGGAAATAAAATGAAGTCGACATCTTAGAACACAAGACCCAGGGGAAGCCTTCGAAAAATGGTTAAAAAACATAACGGAGACACCACATGAGACTTCTTATACTTTCTTCCTAATACAGTTATCAAAATGGAAAATAGATTGACAATATATACTTTCGTTTGGAGCACTGTGCGCTGCAGAGTTCACCTTTTGTTCAATAACATAACATCTTCATGTCCTTCGTTGCGTGTCCATAAACACAACTCGAAAAGTTTGATTTTCAACCAGCAGCAAAGAATCGCTGCAACCAAACAGGCAACGCCCCTCACTGCACCGACCTATGCACCTCCAGCAGCCATCAGTACAGTGAGTCCCCGCCTTGTGCTAATTTTAGATGTGGACGTGTAGATAACACTCACGTGTTGTTTATTATCTGGAACCTTTCACCCTTCTTAAACGAAAGATCTTCGGTAGTTCTCGCTTCGTAATCATATAAGGCCACAAAAATGGTAACGCCACCTTAAAAGCAAGATAAACAACAACAAGAGTTAGCACACGACATAATATGTTACAATTAAATAATGTTCTGTTCAGAAAATGGAAACAAACTGACAGACGAAAAGAGCGCCCGACCGACAAAAAAATTACCACCAGCATTGTTGGTACTGTCGAATAACAGCACGACAAATACAATGTGTCTTAATGGCGGATTTAGGAACCCCTGTGGGTCTCCATACCCCTTCGCACAACCTCACACACACCATCAATCTCATAAGCAGGATCGACGCTTGTGGTTGTAGAGAGGGGACCTGTCAGTGCCCGCAATGCACGTCTTTTAAAGTGTCATTATTTTTAAGATTAGTGGTGAATTAGTATAGTGAAATAGGAAAGTGATTTGAGCGGTGGATATGTTAGTCAGTTATTTGGATTGAGAAGGATGGGGAAGGGATAGAAGAGGGTAAAAGGCAGGGGCGGCTGGTGACATTTGAAAGTGGTGAGGCGTAAACTAATTTGCATATTGCACCGCAGCGAGCGAGCCCGAACCACCTTGCATCCATCCATACATCATTCATACATCCACCCATCCATCCACCCACCCATCCAGAACCCATACATCATTCATTCATGCATCCACCCACCCATCCATCCATCATGCATCCACCCATCATGCATGCATCCATCCATACATCATTCATGCATACACCCATCCATCCACCCACCCATCCTGAATCCATACATCATTCATTCATGCATCCACCCACCCACCCATCCATCCATCCTGCATCCACCCATCATGCATGCATCCATCCATACATCATTCATGCACCCACCCATCCTGCATCCATACAACATTCATTCATGCATCCACCCACCCATCCTGCATCCACCCACCCATCCTGCATCCATCCACCCATCATGCATGCATCCATCCATCCTGCATCCATACAACATTCATTCATGCATCCACCCACCCATCCTGCATCCATCCACCCAACAATCATTAATGCACCCACCCTGCATCCATACAACATTCATTCATGCATCCACCCACCCATCCTGCATCCATCCACCCAACAATCATTAATGCACCCACCCTGCATCCATCCATCATTCATGTATTTTTATGACCATATAACTTGCACCCAGCTTGTCAGTGTTCAATACCAGTCTCGAACCTTGTACTCCAGCACCAATGATACATGATTAATATTAATTGTTTTTAAAACATGTATTTATTCGACACCAATTTCACACCTTAGTCGGAACATCATTTTTATTTGTTTTTTAAAACATCTATTTATTTTACACCAAAGTCATGTATACTTTTTTATGGCTCGATAAGAGGCTCGAACCTGGTTTCACAGCACAAAGTTGGCCGCGCTAACCGTCAGACCACATCCTCTCCCCTTTGGTGTGGCCCTGCAGTTTTGATGGTACATATTCACACCAAAGTCATGTATACATTTTTACAACTTCACACCAAAATCGGAACATACATATTGAGCCCAAAGTCATGTATAAATTTCTACAACTTTACACCAAAATTGAAATCCCCGCTTTTTCCCATGCGCTCATTTTGTAATGCGCTGATAGTCACTGAAGAGGGCAGCATCTGATGCTGCTTGTAAGCCCTAGGTATGTACTATACAAATTCACATACAAACATACACCAACATGCATGCAATAATAAATGCATATATCATGCTATTCCGCCTCTTCCGTTTGTTAACATTTTTAAATTTTATAACCTTAGTTCAAAGAGTACATTATATTTGTGGTGACAAAGTTGTTAACTCATTTTCTGGAAAATGTTTATAAAATGAAATCTGTTGAAGGCTGTTGTTGCAACTATCAAAATAGAAATTCTGAGAATATTTACATTTCCAAAACCCCATGCCGTGAAATAAACGGGTGACCTGGAATAGACGCACACATTTCTGTAGCAGATGCTTTAACACACTGAACTATCTCAAGTCATTTGAGCTTGCGGAGTTAATGTGTGTCTGAAAGGGTAAAGAGAACCGTGCCAAGGAAGTGCGTCTAGGTCCAAAATAACTGTCTATTCGCTACTGGTCAAATTTCTACGCAGACGACCTTTGACATATGTAAGTGGCCAAAAGCAATATATTAAATTGCATTTGCTTACAGATTAGACTATTGATTAAAGAATCAACTAATTCTGCGTCCAGCACTCCTTGCAGGACCCGGGCTATAGTATTGACCAGCCAATCCTGGCGCTGTATGCAGCGCCGGGATTGGCTGGGGGCGCACCATGAAAAGTCAGGTGTCTCCCGGATTGCCGGTTGGCGGGTATCGCGAATATTTAAATATTTTCATTTGTATTTTAGTGACGATGCGGTAGGTCCTGGTAAAAGGTTTGCATTTATAAAGCGCTTGCTACCCCTGGCGAGGTGTTAAAGTGTTTTTTCGGCGAGTACGATGCTACTCCAGAACCCATGAAAGGTTATTGGTGAATTAGTATAGTGAAATATGAAATGAATGAGTGGTGGACATGTTAATCTGTTTTTTGGCTTGACAACAATAGTGGAGGGATAGAAGAGGGAAGGAGAATAGAGGAGACGTGTATCATGAGTTCAGCCCTTCAGAGTACCACTCCCATGCATGCTCTTTTAGTTACAAACCGGATGTAAATAATTATACTGTATTTTGTACAGATGAGACACGTCGAGTTGGCGCTGTTATGAGCATGCTGCATAGATGCATAGATTGTGCAATACTGTGAATCACCGGCCTGAAGAAAGGTAAAGCCCCAAAGACATCCAGTAAAACCCAATTCTCGGCAGAACATTACCAGTGCAAGGCTTCTGCTGATTTGTGCACATACATATTGTCTCTTCAAACCATCCGTCTGTAGTTTACATTGAAGAACGGCATGTATATAGCAGCCGAGAAGCTTGGCAGAGGGTCGGACAGACCACCCAATGTCACTGAGAGAGGCACTGTTCCAATGAACAGCAGAGACTGCTTTCATGAAGGGCTGAATGCCCAGTCATGGCGTGCGTGGCCCGGGTGCTCTCCCGCCTCAAAGGAGAACACCTATATAGCGAGCTTTTCATTACGGGGGTCTCATGAGCTCACAAAGTGGCACACATGCCAATACTCCTGATTTAGGTGACAAATTCCCAGTTTTAAACATTAAAATGGTGTTATTTTTACTAAGTTCCACTTAAAACTTCCTCAGCTTCGTTCCCAGTTGATGAGAAAACTCCTTTTTTTAAAAGCGCGAACATGACCACCGTGAGTATCAGAGCGCTTTACAGTTTATACATCAAGAAGGATACAAGGGGTCAAAACCAGAACAAACAGACTAAAGTTAACAGTCCTGTAGAGCTGGGCACCCTCTGGAGCCCTGGCACCTAGGCACAAACCTGCGCGGGTGACCTCGGTCTCCTTTGGAAGCTCCATTTCTAAGGCAGAAATTTCTTCATCAATAAAACTTTGACTTGCTTTTTTGAATTTGAATTTAAATTTGAATTTAAAAACATTTGTATAGCGCGCTTATACCACGCGGTTTCATGGCGCTTTTCAGATTGCGAGGTAGCAGCAGAAGCAGAGGAAGTTAGACAGCGAAGGCTCGGGAGAAGAGCAGGGTTTTAAGGCTTTTTCGGAACTATGTGTAGGAGGATGTGATGCGGAGTGCCACAGGGAGGGAGTTCCAAAACGCAGGAGCGAGAACCGCAAATTTAGTTCCACCAGCCTTCTTCTTTTTAAATCGAGGGGTGGTCAGGAGTGCCATGTGGGTGGAGCGAAGCTCTCTGCCCGGTGTGTAAGGCTTAATGGCAGAGCAAATAAACTCCGGAGCGCTGCCCATTTTGGCCTGGAAAGTAAGGCAACCAAGCTTGAACAAGGCTCGCTCTTTCACCGGCAGCCAGTGTAGTGTCTGCAATAGAGGAGTGGCACAATGGAATTTAGGCAGGCCATGGATCAGGCGGGCAGCCTGGTTCTGCACTAGTTGCAGGCGGTGAATAGCATAGGCCGGCGCGCCATTATAGATAATGTTGCCATAATCAAGGCGCGAGAGCACCATTGCCATCACTATGATCTTTAGAGCAGGAAGGGAAAAAAAACGGGAAATCTTCCTGATTGTTCTGAGGGAGAAAAAACAAGAGGAAACAACAGAACTAACCTGTGAGTGGACAGAAAGTAGGGGACTAAGGAGGATACCGAGAGTTTTGACTTTGGGAACGGGGAGTGGAGGGACACCAAGTGAGAGGGGCCAGTGAGACGGGGACCAGGGGCTGCAACCACCTCCGGTCAAGACTAACTCAGTCTTGTCCGGGTTGAGTTTGAGGTGGTTGCAGTTCATCCAGTCCTGAATGAACAACATAACTGATTGGACATTCTGAGAGGATGAGGGGGAGTGAGAAAGGTTGAAAATTAGCTGGAGGTCATCGGCGTAATTAAACACTGTGACCTCAAGCTGCTGCAACATAAAAATGAGGGGATAGATGTATAAATTAAACAAAAGAGGGGAAAGTGAAGAACCCTGGGGAACCCCGCACACAACCTTACGGGAGGCGGCAGTGAAACCAGCTAGATGGACCGCCTGAGCCCTGTCGCTCAGGAAGGACTCGAGCCATGCGAAGGCTAGGCCCTCTATGCCCGCCGCCCTGACACGGGTGAGAAGGATGGAGTGGTCCACCGTGTCAAAAGCGGCGGACAGATCTAAAAGGATGAGGGCCTGCGGGAGATTGGTATCAATGCCCTCGCGTAGGCTGTCCATCACTGAGATCACCACCTTCTCCATAGAGTGGAGGGGCCGAAAGCCCGCCTGACGGGGGGAGAGGCAGTGATTGGTTTCCACGTGGGTGCTCAGGATGCTAGTTACATGAGTTTCTAAGACCTTACCCAGGTAAGGCAGGAGGGAGATGGGACGGTAGTTGGAAGGGGATGAAGGGTCGGCGCCAGCCTTTTTTAAAATAGGAATGACAGTCGCAAATTTATGGGGGGTGGGAACCACTCCATTGCTGAGTGAATCATTCAGAAATGTGAGGGGTGGAGTAGGGCATGCTAGGAAGATTTCTCTCAGGATATGAGCAGGGGAAAAGTCCAGGGGGGAACCTGACTTCACCCTTTGAAGCAGAGGGAGGAGAGTGGCTTTAGTCAGGGGGGGAATGGAAGTTAATTTAGAAATGGTGGCGGGGGAGAGGGATTAATAAATGTGGGGGATGGAAGAGGAATATTAGCCTTGATCTTTGCGACCTTTTCAACGAAAAAATCGTTGAGCGAGTCGCAGAGAGATTGGGAGGGAGGGATCGAGGCCGTAGCTCTGTTGGATGAAGCAAGTTCGTACACCGTGGCGAAGATTTCTTTAGATTGTGACTCCGCTGCCAGTATCCTGTTGGAGTAGAATATGGTCTTGGCATCAAGGATGCCTTGCTTATATATCTTAAGAACAGAGAGATAAGTAATTTTTTGGGCGGGGCAGTATGCTCTTCTCCATGCTCGCTCGGCTCTCCGTGCGGCCAATTTCTTCTCCTTGAGATCAGGAGTGAACCAATGGTTAGCAGCGTGGGCTCGCTTGACCGTGATCCACCTCAAGGGAGCAAAATCGTCGCCCGCTTGGGTCAACCAATTGTTAATGGTGGCCAGTTGGACAGGGGCGGCGAGGCCGGAAAGGTCGGGGCTGGAATTGGCCAGAGACGAGCAGAGAGATGGCATATCGGCTTTGCCCCATTTTCTAACCCTGGTGTTCTTGGGGAGTGGAGGCTTAATGGCTGGGGCTAGGGCAAGGGAAAAGGAAAATAAAGAGTGGTCAGACCAGGAACAAGGGGAAATAAGGGGAGGTGTGATGGGGATGTTCAGGGTCCAGACCTGATCGAGCGAATGGCCTTGTATGTGAGTGGGGCTGTGGATGTGGGGGATAAAATTAAGACTGATCATAAGATCGGTGAATTCTTTAGAGAGGGGGCTTTCAGCCGGGTCATTAGGCCAAAAGTTTAGGTCGCCTAGAACTAGCACTGACGAGTTGTTTACTACCAGTGTTGCGAGGATGTCTTGGAGGCTGGAAACAAAAGCAGGAGTGGGGTGGGGGGGACGGTAAATAAGAACGGAAGTTAGGGGAGCCAGATGAGAGCTAGAGCGGATTATCAGGCAGTCAACTTCAGGAATAGGGGGGGAGGGGAGAATCTGGAAATGAAGATCAGTGCGAGCTATCAAGGCCACTCCGCCGCCTCTTCTGCCCTCCGGTCGGTCCGCTCGGATGGTATAGTATGAGGGGGTAGTGCAGCTAGGACGTTGGGCAGGGAGTCGGCCTTGAACCAGGTCTCCGTTAAAAACAGGAGATCTGGTTCGTGAGTATCGATATAGTCGAATAGCTCATACTGATGGCTGACCGCCGATCTAGTGTTTAGGAGCGTGGCCGTGGTATTAAAAGCCTGGGTGTGGGGGACAAACGGAGGGGGGGGGGAGATGGGCAGGACAATGATAGGCACGGAGGTCACTCCTGATATGACAGCGGGGGGAGTGGAAGGTGGGTGGGAGAGTAGACCTAGATGTGTCAGGAGTTCGGAGACAGACGATCTGATGGATCCGGGAGTCCAATACGAAAGGAGGAGGGAAGGAGAATATGTGAGCGAGGGGACATAAGGAGGTGCCCCTTGCCCCGGCCTGCCTCGGACGGGCGCAGACGGGCTGGACTCTGGCGTGACTCCGGCGCGCCCACTGCGCTGACACATGAGGGCCGTTAAATGGAGGAGCAGCGTGGGGGGAGTGGCGTGGGTGGGGTTGGGCGATCCAGCCCAAGCCAAGATGGCGGCCACGGCCGCTGAGAGCCCGCGATGTAGTCAGCTGACAGACAGCCACGCACAGCCCCTAAGAAGCAAGGTAAGGATTAATGACCTGTTGATTTTCAGTACAGGTTAGTCAAAATTAAAAAGAGTCACAATCTAACACAAGTAAAAGCGTGTCACCGCTCGTAATCAGCGTGACAAACGCGCAAGGTTTTAAAATGAGAACGCAGCCCTCAGCTCCTGCTAGCAAGCCCACTGCCACCGGGCTGCTCGCAATCGCTGGGGAAGCGTCAGAAACACTCCTAAATGGAGGAGCAGCGTGGGGGGAGTGGATATATGTTGCAGAGTTTCATCCAGGGTAATCTAAAGTCCTAAGGACTGGGTACATATACTTATACTAAGTTTAGGGGTTGGACTTACTCTAGGGGTCCCACCTATGAGAGGTCCCAGGGTGGGGGTGGTTACAACCCTTTCCCTTTGCCCAGTTTCGCGTCAGAGCAGGGGCTGAGTGCCCCTGCAAACAGTTTGAACTGGGGTATGCACAGGGACATCAAGTGTGCCCCCAGCACTGTCTGAAAAAGCATTCTATGAATGCACCCACCCGGCCCTAATACACTAAAGCCTGTCTGGGAGGTGGTTACACCTCCCTGTGACAGGAAACCTATTGTCCAGGCCTCTCTGCCGGAGTTTCGTCCAGCAGTAGGAGGTCAGACTTGTGTCTGTGGCTGCAGCATCCATTTTGTGATGCCAGGGCTCTTTAAAACTATTACCGGTTAAGTAAGTATGTACATGTCTTCTCCCTCTAGAAGGGTGGAATTCTACCCCCGCCGCCAGGACTGGCAGGGGGTAGGATTCCAAAGTGTTTAACACCAAACAAGACATGTTTCTATGCAGCCATTCCAAAGTTAGCATTTACAGCGAGGTTATAATGCACTTAAGAGTATATGGTCTTGCTGCATCACAGAACAGCCTCAGAGAATAGATTACGAAAGCTGCAGAGGGGCTCAGCTCATGCTTGGGCACCCTCTCTCACAAAACCAAGCGCTCTGCCTTCAGGATTGATAAGACCCGCCATAGGAGTGACTTATGGGTGTATATGTGTCAGTGATATAAGGTAGATATAGGTAGCCTATATATTAGTAAGGGGTGCAAGCACCACCTTACCCAGGCTGCAGTAGCAGATCTGTTATGCCATTTTGGAAGGCTTCCCAGGGGTGGCATAATACATGCTTCAGCCCCTGGTAGACCTCGGGGGTACCTATGCCCTTAGTACCTAAGGTACCATATACTAGGGACTCACAAGGGTAACCCAGTAACCATTCTGTACCTAAAGTACATGCAATCAATTTAGAGAGGAAGCAGCTAGGCTGGGGTCCTGGTTAGCAGGGTCCCAGCCAGACTAAAGTCGAAAAACAGAGAAACACCAGCAAAGAGTGGGGGTAACCATAGTAAGCAGATCCTACTCTCCTACACCTGCTACCTCGGGAGGGGGGTCAGGTGACTCCTTACACCATGTATACCTGAGAGGAAGGCCGGACCGGGAGGAGCAGCCCTTGTCCACCTCCAATGGGAGCTATAATGGGGCCTTACATGCCATGGTAGTTTGTTTGGTTCCTTGTACTATAATGAGCTGCAATTAACAATGCAAAGTGAATGCCTGCATGGAAACGAGAAATTTAACTTTCTGGCCTGGCATTTTTGTTTCACATACTTGGATAATGTGGAGCAGTGCATGGCAGTGTGAGCTTTCTTACTGTGACAATGTGGAAAATGGCATCTTGGCGCTACCTACTACGTGATATTTACCTCTAACGTCTGAGGTCCATGCCTTGGCATAATAGTTACCCGCACAAGTCCTATGACACTAAAGAATAACACTGAGACTCTAGGAAACTCCTCAGCCCTGTGAGATGGCCTTTTCAAGACATTTTGAAAAGCATCCTGGAACATTTAAAGGCAGCCCTGACTGGGTGGCATAGTCATGTTATTTGCACAAATGTTTTGATAACTAAGAACAGTGATGACAAAAGTCTTGAGAGGCAATGTAAACCTGGCAGAAATTCTCTCTGGGTAAGATTATAAACTGGCAGTTCAGTGGGTTATACTGCATCAGATAAACACTGTGCATGCACCCCTTTATTGTACCTAGGCACAGGCGCTATTTTGTGCATTGGATAAACACTGCTCCTGCTTTCAGTCTCTTGAAGACATTTAAGTATAGGAATATTTCATTACTACCCCATCAGAAAAGCCCGTAAATCTCATGGATTTTCGTAAATATATCTAAACACTGCTACAATAAGTTTCAAAACTTAATTGCGCACAAAAACACCCTCCAGGCTTAAACTCCCTATGGAGAGGGTTGAGCTCGCCGTTATGTTCTAATGGCACAATATTAAAATATGACTGGTTTTCGTGCCTACTTTGCAACTTGCGCTGCTGCCAGGTCCTCACAGAAAGGTCAGCCATGCTTGAGGCTCTTCCGGCTGTCCTCCCTCTGAACCCCCAGCCCCTGGCTGCTCTTATAGGATAAAAGTTTTTAAACAAAGTCAAAAAGATGCATCATGATTCAAGGCTGCAGGAAACAAGAGACTTGGGGAAATGCGGTTCCAAAGCCCAACTGGCTATATTTTTGGCAAGCCAGTGGTTACAAGCTCCAATTACAGAACGAAAATTGTCAAATTCTAAAAACAGGGTGAACAAATAATGGGTCACAACCCAAGAATATGAGACATTCTTTTTATTTAAAAAAAATATATATATATATATTTTTTTAATCCGGTATTGTACCCGTGAGCCGATACAGGGATTTTGTGTAGTAATAGGATAATGATAGAAAATACTAGTAATGATGGATCATAGAATGGGCTCGAAACCATGCTGAAGGGGACGGCTACATATTTAAAACCCAGTTATGTTTGTACCAAAACAATGTCTCAGAAATGAGCAGCTCGTTTCTGTAGAAAATGGTGTCCCATAGAGCAACTGGAGAGGAGTTGGTGAATACCATTACATGTGTTTGCGGGTGTGCAGCAGAGGCGCAACTAGAGCCACATTGCGGGGGCGGGGGGGGGTCTTAAATACTTTGTTCATCTACTCAAGCACTCTTGGTTGCCCATGCAACATCACACTAGCAAAGACAGATGGTTTGCTTGATTCTCGCTCCGATTCCCTGTTTGAAAGGTGTAGGACTAGGCCCTTTGAAGTACAGGGTGAGCACATTGCATGTGAGAGCATTATAATAAACATAACATAACACAGAGGGGACCAGAGATGAAGCCTTACCTTGTTCTTCAAAAGGCTGCTCTAAAAAACTCACCAAATGAGAAGGACTGAAAAACAAAACTTGGAGCTCTGAGCATCGTATTTGGACGTTCAGAATTTAAAACACTGGTCAAATGCCTTCACAACTTGGGAGGAAAACCCATAAGGTTGTAAATATTGCCCTCATCCAGTAGACAGTGGCATGCTTCATCATTGGGCCGCTCACACACCCTTGCGAAGACCAACGCTTAGGGTGGAGCACATTTCTTTTGTTTTAGAAAGAACCTTTTTCTTCTTGAAAGGGATCCCAAATTCATAGAGAGAAAGAATATTAAACTTTCTACGTGGATCACCCTAACCTTTTTTTAATCTGGGCCACCAGTGACAGGATTAAAATAAGAATGAGTATATTGAGAGATTATGTCTCAATTAACCTTACTGCCAGGATCAACATGTTTCAGCCTCTACCAACTGTCCCAACAGGTTATAGGCCTTCTTCAGGATACAGATCCCTATGCTTTTCACAATCCCTCCTGATAGGAAATACCTAGTGGCAGGGATGGATAGCGCTGGCAATACTTGCCTACACACTTGAAACATGTTCCAGAGTTTCACAATTGTCGTTCTCAACACAGGGTGCGAGTGGGACTGTCCTCCTGTAGTCACTCTTTCTTCAAGGAGTAACCTCGCCGTCCACGCCACTCTCGACCCTTAGACAGTTTTCATATTCTTTCTTTCTCTGCATTTGGGATCCCTTTCAAGAAGAAAAATGTTCTTTCTAAAACAAAAGAAATGCGCTCCACCCTGAGCGTTGGTCTGCGCCAGTGAGTGTCAGCGGGCCAATGATGAAGCATGCCACTATCTAGAGGGCAAGGGCAATATTTACAACCTTATGTGTTTTCCTCCTAAGTTGTGAAGTCATTATATCAGCGTTTTAAATTATAAATGTACAAATGGGATAATAAGAGCTCTAAGTTTGCATATTAAAGCCAGACCTATTGGCATTGCCAGTGCTTGTTTCTGGCCTATCATACTGAAACTAAAACCACTGAGCACAGGCATAAAAATTATCGGAGTAGTCTTGGGACATCTGTAAAAATGCACACACTAGCCTACCAAAATTACATATTCGGAAACTGAGACAATAGTGAAGGGCTGATAGAGCACACCTTAACTCCAATAGCCATTGACACACAACTCCAGCTTTGAAAGTATTACACTGGCGCCCAGAAGAACAAAATACCAGAATTCAGGCCCTATGTGAAGCACCCAATGTTTCCTATAACCGGATAAGTCTGATCCAGAAACCACACACAGGGTGATTACCGGCTGATCTGCTGGAAGAGGATCAACAGATACAAGAACCCAAGAAAAGACTAACAGCGTTGAGAGTCACATGGAGCAGTAAGTTGCATATTTCTTTTTGGTCACAAGACAGCCGTAAAAGCTTGAGGAATTATCTTAAAGTCTACCTTTATAAAGTCATTTAGCTGCTAGCAGCACACTTAGAGTACGCCCACCATCGTCACTAAAGGATCGGCCTTATAGCGCTATACAATCGTAATCTCCGACTGATGATGCAAATGTATTGTCCAGATAGAACAAGCCTGCCTTCTAGAGGAAAACAAAGACCGACCACCAGAACTGTTCGCAGTTTTAAATGGACTACCGTTTTCACCTCTATCACAAACCATCAGCCCCCGCTTTGTATGGGACCTGCCTGGCAGCACAGCCTTGGCTGTTCCCATTAGAGCAGTATCATGGTCGAACTGCAAGTGGCTCGTTCCTGTGTGATGGTGGGCAAAATAACAATGGACTGGCATGCGATCCAAGTAATTGCCAGTGGCGGAGATTAATTCAAGTTTTCGCCCACCACTTTATGTTTTTTTATTCCTCAGCACAGTTCAGTAAGACACATGAGAGGATGTCAACAGCAGGGAAGAGAACGGGCAGTAATGGTATGGTCAATCATGCTGTTCAATGCAAGAAGTACTCAAGTGGAGGTGGAAAATACACCCAGAAAGCCAATAGCATTAGGTGAGAAAGTAATACTTCACTCGGCTGAAGCCAATGGCTGAAAAAGGAGGTTGAAGAAACCCAGGGGTTGAAAAGCAGTGGAGTTCCTCATTTAAGCACTGGAACAGTTTAAATCTAGTTCTGTGCTTGTCCCTAAACCTGCCCATCTCCTTTCCAAAGTAAAACTGAGCATTGGCCTTCCTTTGGCTTATTATCCCTAACTGATCTCTTACCCAAGGTACAATGCTAGCAGCGGTTAAAGGTGGAACAATTCTTCGTCTTTCAAGAAATCTGGAGTTGATCCATCAAACATCTTCAATTGCCACCATATTCTTCTTACCTTCCGCTTCAGATATTATGGAACGCCGCCTACATTGAATCACTGGAACTGCTGTCAGAGCATAGACCTATGCAGGACTGCAGATGTTGATAGCATCAATGACCTGATTTGCTGGATCTATCAGCAGCATTTGACATGGTCAACCATTGCCCGCTGATCCAGTAACGTTATGAAGCAGGAAGAGGTAAGTTAGCCAAATAGTTGGCCTCCTTTTTCTCAGATAGGTCTCAAAAGGTGGCTCTTGGTCCTTTTTATCCATGTCTAAATCCTTAGGCTGTAGAGTTTTACAGCTTGGCTTATTTCTGTCAGTATTTATTGTGTATGTTGAACCCCTTGCCACAGCGCTTCATTTGTAGAAGAATGAATGCTGGGGTCCACAGTCTTACTCCACAACTGATATTATTGAATGTCAGCATGCTGAATACCATGGTTGCGTTGTCTTGATTCCACCTCACGCCTCTTTAATGCACTGCCATTCACGCCCTGCCACTTTATCTCTCTTGCAGATTCCTGCTTTCTCATTTTGTCATGTTATTTCAGTCTTTCATTTCCTCCTTTTTTCCCCTTTCATTCTCATACACAGGGCCAAATTTTGAAGAGTACATTAAAGTTCTTCTCCTTGAGTGTGCTTTGTTCTCCCTAAGTTGGCACGGTATGACCAGACATGGGTCCCTTGCTCACTTTGCCCCTGCATTCAAGCTAGCCTGGTTGATGAGGGGTGTTACCCTGAAACCAGTCCCAGGATGCTGGTTTCCAGTCCAGGGAAGACCTGGCTTGGCAGTACAGGCTGGACTGTTCTCATGAGGCACAGGGTCAAGACTGATGTGGCGAAGTGAGCTAAAGAACAATGATGGATTCAACCAAGATCTGTGACTGGGGTGGAGTGAAAAGTTTCAGCGTTCCGTCCATCATCTCCTTGTGTTTGCCATGAGGACATTTAAGTGTCACTCCCCATAAAGGAGTGCTGGTGGGTCCCACATTCAACCACCAGCTCACATTAAGCACAGCCTAGCTGCTATTCAGCAATTCTATGGGAACCAACTAACATTATTCAGATGACACAGAAATGCTATCCAGAAGAATCAAGCCCTTATGCAATGCCTGTTGGAAGCCGAGAGAGTGGATGGGAAATCAGTGGCTAAAGTCGAAACGCAGATAAAATGTAATTCTTACTGAAAAATTATTCTCCACCCTTGTTTTCCCCTGTATGGCTTTCTGACTTCGGTTCTGACCCGAGACCAGAAGTAAGATAAATGACAACATCGATGCCGTCGTGAATATTAACTACTCATTTAAAATGAGACAACTGCACCCCATTCTTCATCTTTTACCAGAGAAAGATTGTTGTTTGTCCACATCCGCATTGATACGCTACAGAGTAGAGTATTGTAATGCAGCTCATCTACTGATTAAGCCTACCCTACTTCAATGACTTTAAGCAGTACAAAAATCAAGCTGCTCGACTGACGTTTTTGGCCGCCACCACAGACATGTTACTCCGCTTTTGAAATACCTCCACTAGCATCCCATACAAGCATGCACCATTTTTAGGGTACTTAGTATTGATGGCACTGCCCGAAATGTCATTTGCCAACACCTCATTCTTTACATTTTACCAGAAACCTATGTTCTTCCATACTGTTGACTGGGGGAGACAGCCATTACAACGCGGCTGTTTCCATGTAGGGCTTTTACCATGCAGGCCTTGGCAAGCATACCCTGTTACAACGCATAGCCTTCACCACGCATTTCTTTTTACAACGTACGTGGTGAGGGCATATGCTGGTAACGGCACCTGAGTGGTAGAGGCTATCGGCGTCGTTAGAGGAGCGAATAGATCATTCGGCTTCCTCTAGACAACCTGTGTGCGCAGTGCCTCACAAGAGTTGTCTTGTCATGTAAAGGTAAGGGGGATTGTTTTTGGGAGTGAGGTGACTATTTTAAAGGAACTGGGGGCCATGGGACAGATTTAGGGCTCAGGGCGGGGGCTGGGTATTTTTTGAAAGGGCTGGAGTATAGGAAGGGATTGCGCAGGGTTCTAGATTTAGGGTTTAGGGAAGAGTCCGTTATTTTTCAACAGGGAGGGGGTTGCATTGGGTGTCAAGATTTACGGCTTTTGGAAGGGTCGGGTGATTATTAACAGGGCGGGGGTCGCGTTGGGTTCTAGGTTTAGGGAAGAGTCGGGCAATTTTAAAAAAGGCAGGTGGTAGGGGTCACGCAGGGGACAATTTTTAGGGATTAGGGCAGGGGTCTGGATTTTTTTTTAAAGGGACGGGGTGGGGAAGGCTGGGAACCGGCTTAAGGACTGAGGGCAGGATTTAAGAAAAACTTTTATCACAAGTAGGCCTTTACCACACTAGCTTTAAAACAAAATATGTTGTAAAAGCATGCGTGGTACAGGTTATATGTGATAAAGGCTTTTGCGTTGTAACCAATGTGTGGTAAAGGCATGCATTGCAACGGAATGCGTTGTTTTATCATTCAACCCTTGACCAGCTCTCGATATTGGAAGTCTCACGGGGCGGGGGAAATCGAGCTTGCTCAATTTTAGCCACAAAGTTACTGATTGTCTTTCCCTGGTCTCTCAGAAACACTTCCCCGTATTTGCTTTTTTGGAAAAATTCTAACAACTTTGCCTTTAAGGCAACCCTTTGGTCAATTTCGGTTTTCTTTTTTTCTCACATGGTCTTTAACAGCGCTCTGAGATTTGCTGGTTTAGAGTGGTTTAAAATTCCCTTATAACATAAAACTTGTTCTATGGATATTGCAAGCAATAGATCTTTTGACATCTCTGTCAAAACCTAACCTAAAACATGCTGTAGGAGACTGGCAAGTTTTCTCCTGATATTTAATTTTCTCTATATTGATTTTCCCTCATGGTAAGGTCAGGCTATGTTCGCTTCATCTTGTTGCTGTTGACAGAAGGGCACGTTAGTGGACACAGTCACGATCTGTTAAGCCTTGACAGGTGTTTGGATGCTGGGTCTTCATCAGACTTATCCCCTACAAGGAGTGTGTCCTACCGTTCAATCTCAGGTTTTGGGAATGGTTCCCAAATACAAATAGAGGTTGCAGTAAACATGGATAGCTAACAGCTCCCTTTCTTTAGCCCTTCATTTTATCATCCATTAATCTAGCTCTTCGTTTCTATAGCCATCCCTCCTTCTTGTCAGGTCTTCATCATCATTTCCTTCAACTCCAGCCGCAATAACCTGTTACTTACTATTGTGGGCTATTTCGGGAGCTCTTCCAGGTTTACGTTCTGCTTTCCCAAACTGGATGCCCGCAGCACCAACCAATGTTTGTTTACTGTACAAGATTGCTCACTGTTAAGCTACAGTGTCAGATGTATACAATTGGAGGTTCATATAGGTTAAACTCTGGTGAGAATCTCAACCTTACACCATTCCTTGGCTAAGAAAGTGCCCATGACACTCTTGAATTAACAGTAACACATGTAAGCAGCACTTGAGGGTTAGAGGGTATTTAAATATGTAGAGTGCACAGTAAAAGTACGTTTTATTTTAAATGAGCGACAACTACTAAAAATTATTTTTACAAATGAGCTAAGGGGTGTTGGCTGGTGTGGATCAGAGTGAGAAGATGGCCTGTCAAGTGTTCTGGACAGTCCTGTTGGGCAGGCTGTGTGCCCTTCTTAAAAGAAGAGGGTGGAGGTGAGGTAGCGCACAGCCCAGCAGCCTCTAATGTAAATGCCTTAGAGGATGCAAGGTTCTCTCTGCTGTCACACCGCCAATGTTGGAAAATTAGGGGCATGAGCACCTGTAGAGGCTGAAGGCTGCAAAATAGGATGGCTGAATATCTGGGAAAAGTGACGCTGCCCTTTCTTGGGCTGGGGTGAAGCTCCACATTATGCATGCAACCCTGCAGCAAAAGCCATGCCCAATCCCTACTGTTCAACCCTATGCTGTTTCAACCCCTGTTTTCCTGCCAGCCATGAATATCTCCTTGTGGGGTTGCTGATTAGCGTTAAAGGAAGATTTAGGATGCCTCTCCCTTATATTTAAAGATTGTAGCACTATGATCTGACTACTCGCTAAGTAAATACAGGGGCTAAATAGTTCACGGTCGAAGCCAGGGTTACCCCCCATATTACAGGTTTCGAGATGACCAACGAAGCCACTGAATTATAACCCGGGGCGGTTAGCAAAGTTACAAAGCAAGAACAATACAACCAAAGAAAACGTATGTGGTACGGTGGTTCAGTTATCAAGATTAAAACCTGGTAAGCTGCATTTGAGTACCAGCTTCATTAAAAGATCGCATTTGTGTGATTCTGAGTCAACACTAAATATTTATTTGCCCTAGTGTACTTATGTTTCAAAACCGAAGTTCACACACTACCAGTATTAAGTGATATATGAAACTGATTGTAAAAATTTATTTAGAGCTTAATTTGTAATACAATTAGTGTCAGGCCCAAACTTTTTTTCAGAAGCTGTTATTGCAGAAGGTTGAGGTACTGAGTACCAAAGATGTGTAGTCTTAGTTCTATCTCATGCCTCTTTAGTTCACCACCAGACACTCCCCGCCCCTACATCTCCCCTCTTCGCCTTCTTTTTTGTCCCTGCTTTTTCCTTTGGTCACCCGTTTTCAGCCTTTCTCCTCATTTCCACCTTATGTATCTCTTAGTTTGGTTCAGAGTCTGAGAGGAAAAATAAGTGCTGGTCCCCAAAAATGAGTGCAGGTGGCCCCAAGTGCAACCACCGGCTGAAATTAAGCATTTAATTCAAGGGGTGGTACGGGGAAGCGTTCTTGGCTAATTTAGTACTGTTACTGATTAAGAAAACAATAAAAAGACGTTTAAAAATGGAAGCACTGCGTCTACTGGTTGCTAGAGACCTCTATCTGAATTACACGTCTTTTCAAGATACATGTGTGGGATTCTGTGACTTGTCTCCACTTGTTAATATAGATCTAAGAGAACACAGTCACCTTGGTTTCTGCATAAGCTAGCCTTTGATTATAACAAGCAAAAGCTTGGCAGCAAGTCCTTTCTTTTCATATTACTGTAAACGAGGCTCAATGCATCCACTATAATTGGGGCTAGACAGCAGCGCATGCCTATTTACAGCTTCTCACAAATACCACTTATGTTTATCTACAGGTATTTTACAGTCATTAGAAAGGAAGGTCTGTAGTTGTTCAATTTGAAGAGGACTTTCACACCAGCTACTTGACAAACTCAGAAGTCGGTGGACGCATGTTTGTCCAACCATTTACAAATTATATATCCTGGATTTATGGCAACAAAGCGCTCGCTACTACACAATGCAAAGAGTCCCAGCTGTGACACTTGGCTTCCCTCTTGCGACCCTTGGCACTGCATTTGAGACCCAAGGCCTTAGAGGGTGTAAAATCAGTGCCAATAACAGTGGGTCGTTGGACCTCTACCCTCCCTTGTTTTCGGTCTGTTTCTTTTTTTAAGTAACAATGACGAATGCTCGATTATTCACTATTAATGCACTAAAAAAGGATCACAATTAGCTGAAACTTGACTCACTGGGAGCTGAGGTAAGTAAAAAATATTTTAAATGTATGATAGGTGCGTGTTGCCAGTTGAGAGCATGTTACTGTGAGAGAGAATATGTGTATGTGTGACAATGACAGTCTGTGTGTGTAAGCAAGTGTGACTAAAAGTGAATGGGAGTCAGTGACAGATAGTGAGAGAGAATGAATGAGCTTGCCAATAAATGAGTAGGAGTGAGTATGAGTTTGAGGAAAAGTGACTGCAAACAAATTAGTAAAATCGAGATTGGCGGAGTTGGAAAGAGTAAGTGAGAATGAGTGAGTGACAGGGAGGATAACAGAGTGATAATGAGTGAGTCAAAGTGAATGAGAATGATTTTCTGACTTTTCTGTATTATTCTATGAACCTGTAAAGCGCTCTGATACCCTCACGGGTCAAGTTCGCGCTCTATAAAACCTTAAAATAAATAAATAAGAATGAGGGAGAATGAATTTGAGTGAGTTAAAGAGAGTGAGGGAATGAATAAGTGAAAGTGTGAGTGAATGTAGGTGAGTAGGAGTATGAATGTGTTGTGATGCTTTTATTTCAGATGTTTACCCTAGCATGTTCACAGTATTTTTTGTTTTACAAAGGCACCATGGCAAAATACTGGCACTTGCACAACTGAGGTAGTTCTTGGCATAATGAGAACCATGGTAAAATACTGAAGCTGGCATGCTAGAGCCAATAAGTGGCACATAAGGCACCATGAAAAAATACTTGAGGAAATGCTTGCCCTGGCATACTGAGCTAATTTCTTTAACGAAGATCGCTCACGGTGTACGGGCAGCGTTAATGGCAAAACTTTACACTGGCATATTGTACATACATTTGTGGTGTAAGGCGGAACCCATGACAAAATGCTTCTGCAGGCACAATGGAGGTAACATTTTTGACGTAAGAGGCACCCAAAGCACATTCTGTAAAAATGGGATCAACTCTTGGGAGAGTAATGTTTCATTGGCTTGTCACACCACTAAAGGACTTGACTATTTAATGATTGTTTATTAGAGCCTGTGTCGTTTTCATAAACGTAAGTGAAAATGTTGCTTTAAAATGCTCTATTTGAACCCACCCCCGGACCTTTCCTAGAAGACGTCTGGCAGCTCACTAGATGCAATGCAAAGCAGTATTATGCCTCACCACTTTCAAAACTCACGGCAGCATCGTAATAAGGTGGTACCTACAATAGACATTTGCCTGTTTAATAATGCAGTTATTATGGAACATCAGTGATGTCATCTATCATGATGCCATCGAGGTTAAGGTCATGTGACATGACTTCTTGGGAAGGTCATATGATGTAACTTCCTTTTACATCATTAAGGCGAAATGGAGTGCGACGTCACTTCCATCAGGTGTTTTAGTGAGTCAACGCCCATGCTGCTCGAAGCCAACCCTGAAATTCAGCACCATCGCAAGTTCTCGTGACAGACCTTCACTGGAGCGCTGCATAATTTGTAGAATTTGACAATGGTTTTACTGGTGTCTTCTCAGCTCCTCCAATCTGAGTAAGGGACTCGGGTTGCTTTCACAGTTTCAAAACAAAACGTTCAGCCATCTGCTCGTATCGTCTATGTTTTCAAGTACATTTTAATCTCGGATGTCAGGCTTTGCTGGGCAGATGGTAAGGCAAATCAAAGAAAAACATCTTACGGGTGCACGTGCTTTACGGTCTCGCGTGACGCACGCGACGCAGGCTCGCGCTTGTTGCAAATGATAGTCAAATGGCTGCCTCGTGAGGTGTTCTTCGAGGGCTTCACCCGTGTCTGGCACGAGAGCGGCAGATGTTTCTAAGAGGACAGTCACATAATCGCTGGGATTGTATGCTTAGCCTCAATTAAAAACTCGGATTGTAATGATCAGATGAAAGCATGCATTGGGGTCAGTTCGATGTCCGCAACCAACATCCGAGGCCGAGCGGGGAACACAGCGGACGCGACAGGCAGGTTTAAATCATCCCCACATTGGAAGGGACGAGGGAATGTAACGAAATGGGTCTAAAAGTGCATAATAACAAGACTGGCCTCTTTCAGTTCACTGGTCCCTGCTCGTCATTAAGGCAGAACGCCGATACAACTGAGAGTTGCTTGAAATAGGAAACTTAGTAATTGCGTTATATACATATAAAAAACTCGCAGGAGTGATGTTATGGTGAAGCAGCGTTTAAAGTGTACTGGTGGAGACTGGTATTCGTTTCTGTGGACTGGAACGTATCTTTCATCCTCTGGCCCAGAAAAAGAGGAAACGGCAGACATGGGAGAAAGGAAGGAAGCGGTTGCTAAAAGTGGTAAAAAAGCCAGGGATTTTGAATTTTACAAAACATTTACTTATCCACAGGACTGGATACTTCCGACATCTACTTTTCCTTTAAAGAATTCTAATTGTCCAATATGGTGCCGCACAGTGTAGTAACAAACTTGTGGCACGTTCTCAGTATAGCAGAGCTCTGATAGTAGTAGCCTGTCTGATTGTGTTAGGGTTCATCTTATATCAGGCTTTGGAGTCTAGCAAGGCTCTGATTTTCCCTCCTGATGCAGATCTCCTACACTGGCTGGAAGGAGGCAGAAAGTCGTCGATCCATGGTTGGAAAGCCCCATGAGTCGGTGCGCACCCACAAACCAACATGTTTAATGGTATTCATAAACCTCTCTCCAATCTCTTCCCACACTGCAAATCGTTGAAATGTACTCCTAATAAGGGAATATGTAAAACGTTTTCCAGGGTGGAAAAAAATGGGTGTAGGAAAAGTGAATTTGCAATCACCCAGCAGATTTCTGCATTAAAAAAAATATACACATGCGGACACCACAAGGTATGTGTGGCCGATTAAGAAAATGTGTATCTGTCCTCGCATCCGCTCTTAGGTGGCATGCTTCATCACTGGGTCCCTTTTCACACCAGTATGTGGTGTGGGCTACACCTCTCTATTATAGAGACGAGCTACTGAGGTGTTTTCAGATAATGTGGGCCCTTGTGAAAATGATGGTATGGGTGAGGAATGCAAAGTGCTCAATGTGTATGTGAAGTGAAGGGACAGATTAAAAAGCTCAAGGGGGAGTGAAACTTCACCCTAGTGCAAGAGTGGTCAACATGTTTCTGCCCATCTTGTGACCTTGCTAAGAGGTGCTTAGGCATTCTACAGGACCACAGATGTATGCCACTCTGCAGTGTAGTGTGACCAAAGTGTTCTAAAATAAAAAAAATGATAATTAACAACTAAATACAGAAGGTGACCCACATGTTTTGTCAGGGAGAACCACCCTCATTCTCACACGCAACTGGTAGGTGCTTTACTTGAACTCAAGCCTGTATTAAGGCTGCCTGTAGAGTAGTCCTGTAGAAGACAAAGTTTAGATTCAGCCACCAATAGGTGGTTTAAATACATTTAATTCACATACATCTAGCACGCTTCACTCTTCACCCATAATTTTTGTTGCAAGCACAAGTACACATTTCTTTAATCAACCACGTGCCTCACTGGGCCAGTTTGTGTTTTGGGAGCTTTACTGGTTTGGTCAGTAGCTCCCAATAGTCCACCTTTGTTGTATTGTAAAATTTATACATGTACGTTTGCTTATGTGAAAATCGAATTAACAAAAGTTTGCTAGAAGTACAGCTATCAAGCTAGCTTCTGTACCCACTGAAATTATCTGAAAGTCAATATGCATTAATACAAAGACATAAATCTGCAGCTTTTGAGACTTTCTTTAAGAAATGGGCCCAATATTTATTACATGTTCATGTTGCCCATAGGGTTGTCCGCTGATTCTCAATTAATACTCTTTATTTTTACATATTGGCATGCATTAAATCCTTAATGAATGATACCACAGAGAAATTGCATTTAACGTAGAATAGTTCAGAAAATTAGTTTTCTTAAGTTGCAGTTTTTTGTGTACGTTTTAATTTGAAAGCAAACTTTCTCCAAATTTCCTTTCATAACTGTGCATGTATTGCCTGGCTGTCAGGGAGCATTATAAAGAGCCTTGAATTGTTAAATACTACAAACGTGTGTACATGTTTTTTTACGGGATCCACTGACAGTAATGCAATCATAAATCACAACTCTCTGCATTTCCTAGAAAAGCTTCCCCTAATATTAAAGGCTTTCCAAAAATTAACCAAATAAAAAAGTTTGAACTATTTATACATAGCGATACAAATCTTGCTTAGTGGCAGACAATGCTCTTTAACTGAACCCTATTGTGTTGCTGTAAACCAGTAGCCAAAGGGATTGTACTGCAGAGGGCTAGGTCTGCTTATTCAAACGCCAAACAAGATGTTCTAGGTGTAGGGAGATAGGAATCTCACACTCCTGAAACAAGTGCATACAAAAACCTAAAATGGAGATAAAAAAGAACCTGCAAGAGTGAAATAAATAAGAAGTTTAGGATATAGAAAAGCCTTGAAAAATACTGTAATATCCAAAACTACCAGTAATTCAATTGGGGCTCATCGATTTTTAAAAATATAATTTGCTCTATCCAGCTCAATGACTGATGCCAATCATGACAAATTTTTTTTTATAGTTTCCATTCTACCTGGTAAACTATGAGAACTGCATATAAATATATTTTAATAACCTAAAAACTCACTGCGAATGCATGGGATATGAGAGTGTATCTTGGAATCATCTAAGTTTACAATAGGGCAATGTCAGTTTGCCTCAACGGTTTTATGATGCTGCATATAAGCAGTGTAAAATGGTCCTGGCGGATAGATTTGTTCAGATGACCTACCTGGAAGTCTGCAAATTCTTTCAGCGGGAATTTCCAAATTCCTCCAAATTGGGAATTTTATTTGAATAGTGTAAGACATTGATATAAAAGCATGTTCATTTCAAATGCCGGATCGTTTCCTATAACTGTCACCCATTTATTCACCTGTGGAAGACAAATCTGAGTCAAAATGTTCCAGTGGTCTATTTGTGTTTGGATTTTCAACCAATATTTCCCATGAAGTGCGACGATATGAAGGGTGTAGTGTTTTCACCTCTGTTGCCCAAGGCTGGAGCCTTATTTTAGAGCCACTGACACAAATGTGACCTTTCTTCAGCTGCAAACGTTATGAAAAAATTGTGCGATTATCGACTGGGCCTTGGAACATACTCTAATTTGAGATTAACTTAGATATAGTCTACACACATCTGGAAATGCATGTACTGTAGGCCAATCACAAGTATGAGGGGGGTACACAAATAATAAATTAACTAGTTGTTACAAAGTGGAACCCCAATTGCTCATTGAGTAATCGGTTTTTCAGTGCTTGCAAGAGTCCTCTGATAATCTGCTCCTTTTGATTCTGTAGAAAGAACTGAATCCACACTCCAGGTTAGCGAGACGAAATTTACATTCAATCAAGCAGTCACTGTCATGGCATTTCATAATGTACCCCTCCACAGGTCGCAGAGAACACGTAGTTTACTAATGCTTATATATGCACTTTTTGACCAGGGTTGAATTAGTCTTCTGAAGACTCCTAGAGGGATTGCAGGTTTGACTATTAACTTGCAGTCAAAGAACCTGGTTCAGTTGGACTTATCACACAGCTTTAGCTAGCCAAGGTATTGCTGCGCTATGACAAGGTTAAGGAGGGTGGAAGGTGAAAGGGTTGTTGCTGGGATTAACCAACATCCACTTTTGAGGATGGGAGTGAGTTTGATTGTCAGGTGGTCCCACATTTTCTGCTTCCATGGTTGAGCCCTGGAGATACAAGCCTTCCGGTAGTAGTTTATCACATCTTGCCAAATCAAGTTATGTGTAAGGGGTAGCGGTAAAAAGCTGAGCTAGACAGGTCAGTTCTTTTCACTATATCCTAGGGGAGGGCTTGGGTAACAGCGAGTTCAATTGTGAGTACATTTAATTTTCTACTGCTATTGCGGGTCTCAGACAATAGCAAATTGTTTTAAAGTGTCAAAAGATCTTACTTGGCTCTCGACCCTGTGAGGTGGCAACGTGGACCAGCATGAACCTCAGATCCAGCATGACATAATCAAATAGTACGGGAATGTGGGAAGCAGCATTGAAGACAATAGAGTGGCTCTTGTCCAATAATTATTGGTATCAGCTGCCGTCTCAAATTATTTTTTGATTCTCCCAACTTAATTTAAAACATTCTACCATAGCCCTCCACCTGATTATAAATACACCTTCGCCTCCGGCTTGGCCCTATAAATAGGGTTCAATGTTCAGCAAGAGCTATAGTTTAGAAAGCCCAGGGATTGATTTACTCTAAAGATTTATAAAACGGCAAAAATGTAGAACAACAAATATTACAGCGCCGCCCACTAGGATGTGCTAAAGGCGTAAGGTAAAGTTGAGCTGTTCGCTCACGTTAACCAGAGTGAAATACTGATCATGAGCAGAACACGCATATCAACTATGTTTTGCTGAAATAATTAACTCTCAGCAGTTCCCGCATTTACAACAGAAAGACTGCAAAGTCTGCGCACGTAACTTCTAAAACAGACATCAGGTTTCTTAGCAACCATGCCTTGAAAAAGAAATTGCTATTCCAGTGTCTTGGCAACCCCCTGCCCAATTTTAGCAACGTAGCTCAGCAACAAGGGTGAATATAGCCGCGCTTGATGACAGTTGACACACCGGATCCCTCCAGTAAACCCACCTCCCAAGGAATCATTGGTCCTTCTTCCGTTATGGTTGAAAGAGGGGTACCAAGATCTGGGACGAAAGGAAGTTCAAACCAAAGGTTAGGCCATAACCTAGGTGTGAAACGTTCCCATCTCAAAACGTCACAGCATGGATTTAACTTGACCTTTACATTCATATTCAGCTAGGGCTGCACCGGCTCCACAAGACCAGGTTTTTGCAATTTCCCCGAGTTTGGGTAGTAGAACGAAAAACCGGATATCAGAATGGAACTCGTTTTCCATTAGTTCCAGAGCAGGCAGGGACCTGACCCGAAAGTACCGGTCATGGCAACAGGCATGGGCCTGAGCAAGGAGGAAGGTTGGGTTAGTAGAAGCTGGAAGGACAGTGAGACACCACCTGGTAAGGGAAGGAAGATGCTTACTGGAGGACTTCCACAGACAGCCAGTGAAGAATCTTCGAGAACACCACATCTGAACTCACTGGAGACAGCCACTCAACCGCCTGAAAACAAATGGACCAGAGATGCTGATAAAGTTGAAGGCAACTACAGGATTCTGAAAGGCAAGGGAGCAGGATCCACAGGACAACTAAAAACGCCACCTGCTACACAAAATAAAATAAAACTCTGCTGTCGGCTAAATAAGCAAGCAGAGGCCCTACCATCGGAGATCTACGGGGGGTGGGGGAGTGGGGTGGGGGTTGCAGCTGGAGTCAAGTACTTGCTCTAAAGTGGGAACGTGTTAATTAATTCTAGACACAGTGGAGCTGTGTTACACTCTACGAGGGTAATTGCGATGAAATACTAAGGTGAAAAAGACTATTATGATTTGGGGACTCATCCAACCACCAGGAGTAAATGTGAGAGAGCACCAATCTCACCTTTAGCACTGGGGTTCATGGTAATGGGAAAACGAGGCGACTTGTCTAATTTCTCATAACCTTATGCTTTCCTGTATTTTCCACTAAGGGGAAAGCAAAAATGGCACAAAAGCGGCAGAGGAAGCTCTCCTCCTGGAAGGAAGAATCCAAAGTGAAACCACGGTTCGCTTGTACAGACATTATAATCTGAACAGCCCAATATTCAATTAAAAGATATAATAGATAGTGTACTGGCACAACTCGCAGGTATCAACATTTTTTACACCACCACTATGGTCTTTCAAATTAAGAGACTTTGGAGGCCTGCAACTTCAAATGTGAAGCATCCCCAAAGGTTAAAATGACAAAGGAGGTCACCCTAGTATTACTCTGAGGAAAACTGCAAAGGAGCCTGCTAACTAACTGTAGTCTTAGGGGTTCTCCTCTTTAGGCAATGGTGAAGTTAAGGCACGAGGGGGATCTGTACCCTCTCCTGTCCTTGCCTGCACACCAGAACAACAACAGCCTAGCATGTCAATTTTCAGACTGAAACATAGTGGTGCACAGCATACAGAAGAGAAAGCTGAGCTCGGAGCGAGTTTGTCAAGCATCTATCATCTGATGGGTGATTCTCCACAGGCTACTGCCCCCGATTGTTAGATTATCTTCTTTTGAGTTGAAATTGGAAGACTATCCTCTGATCCATACTGGCTCATTTTCTTCAGAAAGCTCGGCATAGCAGGTCTTTGTCAACGAGGACTCCGTTCTCATCCAGTCAAGTCCTCGCCACTCAAAGTCTAAATTCCCCTTCCTCCTCACAGACAGGTAAACTAGCTTGATTTCAGGGTTCTAGGCCTAGCTATGGGCTTAAGGGTCACAGAGAACATCTTCAGAGGTGGAAGCAAAATACTCAGAAGTAACACATATCCATGAATAGTGCAAATAAATGAGGTCAAATAACATTATTTGGAACAGTGTCACTCACTTATCACTGTAGTACAAATGGCAAATTTCTTATTGATACTGTAAAGTGGAACCGACTTCAAAAACACACTTTTTTATTAAAGCCTTATAGCCTGCTGACAAGACAATTCCGTTTGTTAAAGGCCCTGGATCCGAGTTATAGGCATGCACCTTTAAAAACGGGTATAAGCCTACACAGAAGTGCTATAAAGCTATTAGAACATTCTACCCACTGAGGGTAGAATGATCTAAATAAAAAATAGTGAAACAGAAAGACAAACATTGAAATGTTGGAATTGAAGGTTTGTAACAGCCGTTATTAGCGCTGAGCAACTCCACTGTCTTCAATGAAATTCCCAACATTACAATGTTCTAATATCTCACAGATTCCGTTCTAGAATAAGTTGACCGAAATAGGCAACTGTGGCCATACAGACAAAGCATAGTTAGTGTGATTCTATCTCATAACACAGATTTAACCCCTTGTGCTCTCAACGCAACTTTGTTTTTAGCTACACGTGATTTAAAAAAAACATGCCGTAATCTATGCATACAGATATACTGAGCGTACTACGCTATTTAATAACATTTTTGAGCAACACGAGTGGCATTATGACTTACATAAGGTTTTGCCTCTCGTTATTCAGACCCCTTCCTACACTCCACAATGGTAATAAATACCATATTACACGTAGTGCATCCGCATATGTACGTACACAGTTCTAATGTTGTTGGGACCAGAGGAAAAAATAGTGTCCAGTCCGGGTCTGGGATCTTTGAAATGGTTACTGTCCTGCCAATTCAACTGACATTCTCCAGGGTCTCCCCCTCAAGACATAGGGAATGGTGGTGTTGATTTGCAATGAGTTGCTACTATCACAATAGAGGCGGAAACCACTTAAGGAGTCACTTTCTGTGTATGTTTACTCATCACTCTCTCCTCCATTTACATTGTGAATAGGCACTATGTCAATGTTTCTCTGCATTCACTACCCCAGAATAGCTTAGCACGTAGAGGTAGTAAACACTATGCAACAACTATGCCCAGGATCATCACTACTGGCCCTATGTTTAGCAACCATATTCAAGGTCTGCCAGTAAACATGGGTACCCCACGTCATGGCAACAATTAGTATACATTTGTTGCCTACCGGCTGGCTTTAAAGCCCTCAAACGTTTGACTTGCAGGAAACTGCATATAACCTCCAATTTAAATTTCCCTTTAATCTGAAGATCACTGAAATGTAAGTGATTCAGCAGCTTCAGTTCTAAGAGGAGAGTGAACTTATCACGGATGATTATTGGAGTGATTGGCCAAATAACACAACAGATCACACTCTGGCGGGTCGAGGAGCACATGCTACAATGCATCAACAGTGTCCACCAAGAAGCAGCAATAATACCAAAAGGCAGTATCGGTATGGCTTGACCTCTCTTTGGTACTTAATGCCGCCAATACCAAGATCTACACAGGGTCTAAACTCCTGGTGTAACATTTTCTTGTCAAAGTGAGCCGAAGGACATGAGCAGTAATCCTTTTGTTGCCTATCGGGGCATTGGTGGGGACAGCGGGTCGTTGGACTGCTGTAGAAGGACTCCTTATGTTACGTACGGTCTATGCAACATCCCTATATGTCAATAAAGTTTATTAATAAAAAAAGGTATATGGTATTTCTATAGCGCAAATCTAGCCATAAGGAAGCAGAGCACTGTACATGGTCAAAGGCGAGCTTAAAGTCAGCGAGTAAGAGGAGAGGAGGAAGGGTTGTAGCAGGTTATGGCATTATAATGCAGTGATCTTTAGAGAGGTGACTCTGCAAGGGTTTACTACATTGGAGCAGTGTTGGAGCGATCCTGATTGATACAGGGATGTTGTTGCAGCTCCTGTGTGCTTAGATGAAAAAGGCATGATGTCTTATTTTTTCTTTCTTACACTTCTTGTTCTGCAGTCTGATGTTGTCCTGGCTGCAGGTACCCAAAGATCCACGAGAGATGGTGAGCTTGCCTGCTGGACAAGCAAAGGTGTTGGTTACGATGGCTCTGTAAATGATGCAGCTGGTTTTGAAGATGGGGGCAGCAAAAGGAGCCAACGGCGTTCCATTAGGATGGGGTGATGTCCTCTTATATCTTTATGCCCTGTATGAGGCGCACTACAGTGTGTAGGATATCCCTAAGGTTTGCCTCAGGGGTGAGTCCTCCCTGCTCTTATTATAACACAAACATGCATCTCTCAACTGAGGCTATCCATCTGACTGGGCTGATGTTTTCCATGTGTGCAGATAGCAAATCACTGTTAGGTAATTTCAAACATGACTAAAATGCAGAATATCTTTTGGCCTAGGGTTTGAAGCTTGGATCTACACCATAGTTTGACCCTAAACACCGATAAAAATGGTAGTCAGAGGCAAAGTATCTACCACAGTGCTTCTTTTTGGGGTGTATATAATTCACAATTTTGCCTGATGTACTAGAGACAATATCTTTAAAATTTGCTTGTCGATGCACCCTGACCCACAAATCACACTAGTGTGCAACCTGCAATCATTAGGCTATAAATACATGGTTCAGCAAACCATTATTTTCCACTTGGTTGGAAACTAGTACAGGAACTCACTAACCAATGTCTTGAATATATCAAGAATCGCTCACAGCAATGCATGTCATGTCTCCTTCTACTAAAATCAAGTATCAGGTCACAGGCTTTACAAAACAAGAGCTATACTAAGCAAGATAGCCAAGCTGATAAAAGTCAGCAAGCACATCCACAACATAGTCTGCCCATGACCCAGGCTCTAAATAAAGTGGCAGATATGATTTAAGATCATTTGCATCCCCCCCCCTCCTCCCCCCCCCGGGTAGCCTAAGAGATTACTACCAGCAGGTACTCCCACTCCCTGAGAGTTGAGAAAAACTCTACTGTCACGATGCACCTCTAGCGATAGCACATTTTTTCCAATGTTCATCCTCTGCAAGAAACCGCATGAAGATTAGGAAGAAGCCCAAGATGCATTTGTTTAGCAAAGCACAGAAGTAGGGAACTGCACATCCATGTGCACTCTTTGGAGTCTTCAATCATCTTAATTATGTTTTATTCTCTCTCAAGATCTGAATTAAGGAAGCAGGCATCACATTTAAATGAAGTTTTACTAGATCAAGCCATGGAAAAGTTACTCAATACAAGGTATTTTCATTAAAACAAAAGGAGAGTTTTGACAAAGTACACAAGTCCCTACAAAAAAAGTGTCATCTATTCACCCAGATGTCAAATAATGTGAAGCAATACATGTAGTTTGCTAACTTGAGCCACTGTAGAAAACAATCACAAAGACAATCTGAAAGCACATGGACACCAAATCGACTGGTAAAATACATTTCCAGCTTACCTGTCAGACCACTAGGATATGGACTTGGTGTAGCTGGAAATGATGACGATGCTCCCCCAAACGGAGTCATTCCAGAAGATCCTCCAAAGGGCGTCATGGAATGGCTGTTGAAATTAGGGGTTGGTCCCTTTGCTGCTGGCGACTGTGGTCCTTGAATAGGATCTCCTCCATATTGACTAATGTGGACGCTCTCTGGCTCTGTGGTGTTATCGGTTCTATACGTCGTGGCGGGGCCCTTGTCCTCCTTGCTTTTGACGCACCCCATAGTAAACTCTACAAACAAAGGAGAAAGAAGGAGAATTAACCATTCAGCAGTTCACAAGCAACATGAAGACTGCAGCAGGGTCGTAACATGGTACGCAGTGATGAACACAATTTAGCAAATAAACGAGTTAACGAGTCCAAAGAATACTACAAACACAAGCTAATCATAAGAAGAAGCACACCTGTGATTACATCACAAATGTGATGTGTTTTCTGAACATCTGTATCCTGCCATATGCAGATTATGGTGTCACATGGCTTAATCAAGCCAGAGGTACCGACGGACAGAGCGGGGCCTCATTCCCTGAGCAGTTGCCAGGTGAGGTGAGGTGAGTATTGCTCCCACATAATGATGGGAATGAATTCAAGACTCCTTGAATTTGGATTGCACAGAGTATGGTAGGGTGTATCGCACCAATCATTTTGAGTTGTTAATATTTGATTTTGCACAGTTTTTTATATTTGCAGTAGTGTTTATATATTGGTTCTGAAGAAAGCCTAAGGTTTAAACTTAACCGAGTTGCTGAAACATGCAGACCTGTAAATCCATAACCTTGATAGTTATTTTGTCAAACTATCAGCACGCTGTTTTTAGGTTTGACACTATGATAGCGTATATAAAAACATTTTGAGGTATCTTAGTAGTGAATTTTAAAATTGCACATATCTTTTCTTCTTCACGTTTCGTAGCACTGCAAATGTTTCAGCACCACTGACTACAAACAAGTTGTGGCTTTATCTATCACTGGTGTTACAGTCCAGAACAGCTTTCCACTCTACACGGTCAGCTGCACTGGTTGTGTAATCTACAACTAATCCCAGATGATGAAGTTCTGCCACTTTGGTGGGCTGATGGGATTCCTTCCTAATTTTTAAACAGGTTGTGTTTATGACCCAGATCCCAATGTGTTTCTGTTTAACTCTGCCTCACTTTTGGTAGACCGGTAGTTTCTTTGTGTTATTAAATATTGCTAGTTGTGGACTTAATACTACCTGGTCTTAAAATATTTCATCCCTTGGACCCTCTTGCTAAGTTTTTTGTCACATCAGAGTTCACATCGGTCCAGGAAGGATTTGGTGAGGGGCTGGTAGCATCCAAGTTACCTGTTGACTAGCCCCGATTTACGCAGTCCAGACATGTTGCTTACTGGTCTGTTTTTACTACTTATAATAAGCCGAATATATAGCAACCAGCAGTGAGATTGCAGTGCGACTTTTCCTGCGGTCTAATATAAAGGGGGGCTTTATGGTGAAAATGCATCTTTTCCTGTTGATGGTTTTCCAGCTCCAAAGAAATTAAAAGTAAAAATACACTTAGTTTAAAATCATAAAATACTTTCAACAATTTACCCAACTAAGAATGCTCTCATTCGAAATGGTTAGTTTTTACGCCCCAAGGAATAATTTTACTCCTAACCAAGGAGTACACCCTCCCAGCTTTCAAAAATGTTATCCGAAGCTCTATATTTTCAATACTTAGGATTCTCGTAAACAGTCAGGATTATGCCCAGAGTCTACAAAAACACACATACCATGGAGCCCAGCCTAGCAGAGGATTCAGAGGATCAGTCGCTCATCTGTGTGGCCTCCGGCATGGCCAATGCCCTGGATGTAGCACTACTGAGTTGCAGACCTGCGACACAAAAGCCAGCCAAACCAATGGTAAATCCTCATATTCAAGCACACAGTGTGACTGACCGCGTGAAGCCTACAATCTAGCCAATCGCCAAGCAGCAAACCCACCCACTGTAGCAGGCCATAGAGCGGTCAGTCAAAGACAGAGAGAGAGAGAGAGAGAGAATTAGTATGTATGTATGTGGTATATGTAGCAAGCATACCTAGTCAAAGAAAATGATGCTTTTCCTTCCCTGGCAAGAGAGTGAGAAAAGTTCCTCTACTGGGAGACAGTCAAAAAGCATCAGTCAGAGTGGAAGTGTGCAAACGTAACTAAAATCATTGGAGGACCATGTCTGATGCAGAAACTATTGTAACAGTTATTATAATTGTTATTGGCTCTGTATGAAATTCATTGATCAAAAGTCATCTCATTAAACAATTGGGAGAGCCAGGTAGTAATTTAAGCAAAGCATAGGTCATGACTGCGACTCCCAGACTAAGTTTGTTAATTTTATAACTTTTCTGATTCTTATTGCTAGTCTAGGCGTACAAACTGCACAATATGGCAAAAAACCTAACTCTATACGTGCCAGTCACTCATTGTCCACAGCCCTACTAGTAATCCATTAACTCTAATAGGAATATATATTTCACATTCACCATGAAGCAAAGCACTCCCTCGGGGCAATTGAAGCGTGGCATAAATGTCTTTATTCGATACGGTCTTAATGACATGTTTCGGCCATCGAGGTCTTGATCACAAGACCGGCAGTACAACTGATATGCAAATTTAGAAGAATACTACTAAGGGCAGACTAATGTAACAAAAACAAATTGCGCCATCTTGCAGTGTCATAGTTCCATCTACAACTTATAAATGCGATGAGGTGTAAAGGCTGTTCTAAAAAACACTTTTCCAAGCTGCTGCAGCTGGCACAGGCGGCCGCCGTTAATGGAGGGACTGCTATGTATTCTATGCACAGATATGAATTCAGAAGCCCACATGCCTCGAACCGAATATGCTACTTACCAGTATGCATCTGTTCTTGGCATGTAGGGCTGCTGACATTCATATCGCCCGCCCTCCTCCCCGGCACCTGTAGCAGCTGCAGCATTCACACATACTTCTAGCATGGTCATCATTCACATAGTTTCACTCCATCTTGGCCACAATGGCTAATAACAATCTGAGGATGGAGTCGGTGCCCATGCGCACTGTGGTCCGGGGGGGAGCCACCTATCTCGTGGTGCTTCCGGGACTCTTCCAGGACGGCGGTGTGCGATCGTCCGGACCCAGCACTAGGCGGCGATCTATGCTAGCAGGAAGAGGGCCGGCGAGAGCGGGCATCCCTGTCTGGTCCCTCGCTTTAGGTCTAGCAGCTCTGACGTGCCTACGTGTACTACCACTCGAGCCTTGGGTTCGTTATATTAGGGCCATTACCATCTTCCTGTAGTTAGGGCCTAATCCGAACTTTTGCATGCATTGGTCCAGGTACGGCCATGACACCCTGTCAAAAGCTTTTTCTGCATCAAGGGCAATCATGACCGCCGCGTTATTGCTTTTGGCTGCATGGTGGATTATGTGGCAGAGCAGTTGTCGTGGGACATTCTGTTTTTCAGGTATCCCACCTGCGCGCGGTGTATGAGTGGGTAGGTATGTGTTGAGTCTAGTTGCTAGGATCTTGGCGTAGATTTTGCAGTCCACATTTATGAGTGAGATAGGCCTGTAGTTTTTGGGGTGTTGTGTGTCCTTGCCTTCCTTTGGGATTACGATAATATTTGCTTCCGCCATAGATTGGGTCATGCGCCCGTTGTGTACACAGCTTGTGAACACCGATGTCATCGCGGGTCTGAGTATGGTGATATAATGTTTGTAGAACTTGGCTGTGAACCCGTCTGGCCCTGCTGCTTTGTTGTCTTTAAGGCTTTTGACTGCTCTTTCTATCTCCTCGCTAGTTATTTTTGAGTCAAGCCTCTCCCTCTGGGCTTTGGTTAGTTCTGGTGTTGTGTTTCAGGAGTTATCTACCCCCATCACTTAGTGTGTCGTCTTTTTTGTAAAGCTGCGTATAGTAGTCCCTGAAGGTGTTGAGTATTCCTTTGTTCGTCGTCTGCGATTTGTTCGCACTGTCCTTAACGGCTGCTATCGTGTGTTGCCTCTGTTTGCCCTTGAGGTAGGATGCAAGTGCCTTCCCTGCCCTATTGGCGGTGCATGGATTGATTGCTTTGCATTTGTTGATCCAGGTCCCTGCCCTCTCGCTAAGGATCTTGTTCAGTTCATATTTTTTCTTTGTTAGGGTCGTGAGGGTGTTCCTGTCTTTTAAGTTGGCTATGTGTCCTGCTCCTAGTTTTTTGATTTCCCGCTCTAGGTCAGTTATCTTTTTGCCTCTTTCTCTGTTCTGTCTCCCTTTGATACTGATTATTGTTCCTCGTCTTGTGGCTTTCAGTGCATCCCACAGGGTCCTCCTGTCCATGTCTGGGCTGTCATTGTTTGTGAGGTACTCTTTTATGGCTAACTCTATCTCAGCACTGTTTGTTTTTGAGTAGGTCGTCGTCAAATCTCTACATGCGCGTCGGACGTTCATTGTGTTTGCCCGTCAGTGTGAGGCAGATGTGGGAGTGGTCTGAGATGGTCCTTGGACCAATCTCTGTGTGATCTATGAGGTGTGTGTGTGTGTCTGACATGAAGGTATAGTCAATTCTGCTGTAGGAGTTGTGCGGGGGCGAATAGAAAGTGTACTAAGTGTTAAGCAATCTATAATCTACTGTATAATCTGCTGATTTTAACCCCCAAAAATAGTTTCTAGTGCAAATGAATCAACAGATACCAAAACTGACTACAAGTATTGCCGCAAAGTGGAAGACCTGTCGCAAAGGGTGATTGGTCACCTTTCTGTTGCGAATTGTTCTATTTGGGTGTTACATTGGTACTAATGAGGTTAGGCTTTAATGCAGACTGTTAGCATGTGTGAAAATGTCAAAGTTTATAAAATGTTGTAAAAAAAAGGGCACCTGTTCTTGCTGCATAATTCAACCCTGACACACAATTTGGTCCTCTCCTGTCTCACAAATCCAGTCCAGCGGCCCTGACTATGGTGGAAAGTAAAGGTGGGCGAGCCAACCAATTAAAAGGGACAGCTGAGGTTGGCTCTGGCTCTTAAGAACCCATGCAAAAGCCGAGACTTAAAAGTATGCATGGCATGTCAACCATGGGACACAGATTGTTAGGGTATATAAGGTGTCTTAAAAAATTAAATGTGGAAGCGTTTCACCCTAGTCTTTGCCACTTGAATGATGTCATTCTGCAGCTTCTCTATATTGCTGTGAATTTGCTGCATTTGCCACAATCAATTATCTGCTGGATAATCTGCAGATTTTAACAAATTTCTGCTCAAACTGATAAAAAGTTACTAAAAACGTGGCAATGTGTTTGCACTCAATGGAAGGCCCTTCACAAACGGTTATCTGGCTTACTTTTCAGTTCCTTATTTCTGCATTTGGTTGTTACATTGGTAGTCATTTCTTTTAACACACTTTATAAAAAAAAAAATCCTTTTTTGTTCTGTAAACACAGAATGAATACAGCCATGCATAGAAAACTTATCAGTGCATTACAGATAGTATCATGAATCATACATGGAAAGGTCCAAGATGGCCGCGGGGAGGGAGCACTCCATCGGAGCTCCGGACACCGAGATCACCTACACGGTGTAAATCCCAATCTGACCCCCACCATCACCTCATCTCCCCCCTAACAAAGAACACGGACTCACCGGGCTCTAGACCAGAGAGGGACAAGCCGGGTTCTCGCTCCCCCATATCCAGGAGGCTTGGATGCATCACGCTACTCCCGCCTCCTCCAGGACTGCAGCGGATGCCTCGGAGGGAACGGAGACCAGCGATTCTGATGGAGACCTCGGGACGTGCTCCATTCGTCCTGCGAGTGCCCCTCGAACATGCGAGCCAGGAACGGAGACTGAAACGGGCACAGACGACTGCAGGGAGGGAGGTGAGAGCCAAGGTAGAGCTACGGAGTGCCTGTCTTCAAGATGGCCGCTCCCAGCCCCGAATATCTATAGCGCCCCTTTTAAGCATGCAGCCCGGATCTGGGGGGCACGACCCTGGATTTCTCAGAACGCAAGTCTTGGCCATTTACCACTGGCTTTGAATTGTGCACAATATACAATACTCGTTCAGGAATTACAGATGCCTGACCTTATGATGGCCGCCCCCCGGGGCTGATCTCGGAAGGATGACCCATGGCGCCTTATCTCGCCCTGATCCAAGGATGCCTACCCCTGACTCCGAGCACCCCAACGCGCCGAGGAATCACTCTATCTCCCTGCTCCAGAGTCTTGCCATCATATGCCAACTGCCTGAGATCTACAATGAGCAAATCCCTACTAGCTTACTCTGAACATTCGTAATGAACAGGGGCAGCTGAAATTCCAGGAGCCTAGTCCCGACAGCTCGACGACTTCGGAGGGCTGGAAGAGGTCCCCCGCTACACGGCGGAGGAGGGCACTGGACATCGAATGCTGTCTCATACTATGTGACCTATTGTTCCACCTGTCTGTCTATGCTCTCCCAGGTACTTCTCTTGTAAAGCGCTCTGATATCCGCAAGGATCTTGTCCGCGCTATATAAAACTTTCTAAATAAAATAAAATAATCCACCAGGCTCAAGATAAATCCATTAATCAACTGTAATCATTTCACGAATTGGTCAAACAAATGATATACAGAGCATGTAAGTAACACCAAAAGCAACCCATTAATCATTCGGGATAATTGTCTGAAATAAAAACGAGGGGATAAACCAGAGTGCATCCTACTTCTTATAAACCTTGGAGCAAGCCACAATCACCATCTTATCATGACCACCCAAGGGAAATAGTACAGCAGGAATAATTAAATAAATATATATTCCTTAAAGTGCACAACTAGGACTTTTATTTGTCCATTTAACGTTATTATCAGCAAAGGGCACAAATTATTAACTTCGAGAAAACTGAAAAGCTGCTTTTGACACAACCTCATTGAAACTTGTGACCAGCAACTTGCACGCAAAGTTCATCAGCAGTTGGTCATCCTATGGACTTACCTTACAGGTAAGTCATCTAAACAAAAATGTTACATGTGTATGAATGTACGCAAGACGCACCACTGCCCAGCGCATATGTGAGCTTGTTCGGTATATTGATACGGTAAGGCTCGGGCAGGCCAGCTCTGCAATCACTCAGACTGACAAAGGGACAGTCAGGCAAGGACTTACACCTGTTCTGAATGGGTGGAGTTCAAGAGAAGACGGGCCTGTTCTCGGTTTGCTGGTGAAAGGGCAATGCTTAATTTGTGCAGCTTGTGGCCACCAACACTTATTTATGGGGTCAGGACTTCTTTTCCACAATCAGACTTTTGACAGCAAGTGAGAAGGGCAAAATAGGAAAAAAGGGAAGAGAAGAGAAGACGAGAGGAGAGAATAGAAAGGCTGGAAAACGGTGACAAAGGGAGAAAGCAGGGTTGAAAAGGAGAAGCAAGAGTACGATTATGGGAAAAGAAGTGAAGGCAGGTGGCGTAAGGTCAAAGCAAGACTAGCCAGCGGTGTTATTTCATAAATTCACACTTAGCAGTGCAAGCAGCAGGCTCCCAAGCTATTATTATTATTATTTTTTTTTTTACAAATGAAGGACAGCGAGAGATGCACGGTGTGCCAGTAGTGCTATTGGTGTGATAGTGAAGAATTCATGTGCTAAGCTCTCCTTCCAGTGTGATATTGGCTGGGCACAGATGCCAAGCAAGACCATACCGGTCACCCCTATTTACTTGGAGCCATATTAATCTGGAGATGCAGCACATGGCGTAAGATGAGCTCCTCGGCTCAGTTCTATCAGAAACTTTACCTGAACCTAACTCTAGTCTTACACCAAACCATGACGTTACTATACAGAACTACTCTGCCTGGATTAGAACAGCGATTGACACTCTTCCACCTGAAAAAGCATTCACCAACCGCTGAAAAGCCCCTCAGAGCCCTGGCACTCAAAGCTCAAGAACCCAGAAACAGCTATGGAGAAGACTGGAGCGAGTTTGGAGATCTAAATATAATACCCAAGACAGGGTGATCTATAAAAAATAAAATTGCAGAATATAAAAAGTTAATATTAAAGAAAAGAACTAAATATTTTTCTGACAAGATTCTCCAATCTGACAATTCTGTAAACACTCTTTAATACCACAAATCAAAAGATGCCTACGCCCAGCAGCAATAGCTGTAGCCAAATGTTCTGCAATGCTCTTGCAAATTTGTTTTCAGGAAAAAGTAGGGGATGTCTTCGACACTTTTCATATCTAACAATCAATATTAGCCGTATCTCCTAGCTTAGTGTAGAGCAAGTATTACATTTAATTGGATCCACCAAATCTGGAGCACCATTAGATATATGACCCCCAAAAATTATACATTTTGTACCAAAGATCTCATGCATTCAACTGACTGGGATTTTTAATGCAATCATCAACAATGGATATTTTCCTTCCGAGTGGAAGAAAGCTTCCATTTTACGTCTGTTGGAAAAAACTGTCTGGACCCACAGGAGACTAGCAATTACAGGCCCATCTGCAGGCTACCCTTCCCAGCCTAATTATTAGAGAAGGCTCTGAAAATGGAGCTTATGTGATTTATTGATAATAAAATTCTCTGGGACTCCACCCAATATCGATTAGAACGACCCATAGTAGAGTAACGGAGTTCATAGCCGCATCAGAGGAACTGAGGTTCATTGTAGATGGAGGAGGTCGAGCCGCGCTGATATTATTACATCTCTCAGCTGTTTTCAACACTATCAACCATAATATCTTGACTGACAGTCTCGCAGAGTTAGGAATAAGCAGCCCTTTTATAACGGACAGAATGACAAAGATTGCTATGTATGATTTCATCTCTGATCAGTTTCATTTGCCTTCTGGGGTGCCTCGGGTCTGTTGGATGAGCCCTACCCCTTTTTAGGTCTTGGTCTAGCGATACAATGTGCAGCCGTGTTCGCGAAGCCAGAGCCCTTTTGACTGGGTTTTCAAAATGGACCTGGAAATTCCACAGGCTCGTGCGTGTTTATTTCCTATGGTCCATTTTGATTGGGCTTTGTGTGTGTGTTGTTTTTTAACAGAACACGCAACAGGCCATAGGCGGTCGCGTAGCTCTGCCTATGGCCTATTGGTGTCTGTTAGGCGCACCAAAGCCCATATGTTTTCAATTATCGTGCCCAGACACAGGCGCGATAATTGAAAACATATGCTTGCAGTGGCGCGCGTGCATCACTCGGAATTGATAGTCAGTTTGGAGCTTGGACCTGCCTGAATGAGGTGCTCGGTTATACAAATCCTGACTTACCCACATGTGAGCAAAATCATTGGTGTGTGCCAAACACCACAATTTAGCAACAAGTGATGTGGCAGTAAAAGCGCGCACCTCCACAAAAAGTCAAATTGAAGTAATAGATTGGCTTGAATTATGCAAAGTTTGAGCTAAGGAATCTGAAGGTAATGTAACCATCATGAATTTGGAAAAGCTTAGCCACAACCCATGCGTGGTGGGAAAAACTGGGTGAGCAGCGGTGAAGACATGTTGTTTTAGGTACAGAGGACGAAGATTGATTGCACTCAGATCAGGCAGTAACACTGGCATCAGAGTGGAATGCATCAGTAAGGTGAAACGTGCCACGCAAGATTGTCTTAACTGTAACACTTTAAAGTTGTGCTTCTCAAGTTAAACATGCAGTTGCTTTAAGAAAAAGGAAATTAAGAGATGAATAATACATGTCAATCACTTGGCAATTGTATAACCACTAAGTTGACTTGGAATAGTGTAAAAATGTCCCACAACTGGTACACAAGTTGATTAATTAAATTCCCAGTGATTAATTGGTTTTATCTCTTCGAAGTACTTGTTTATTGTGAGACATGGAGAGATCACGCCGTTTGCCCATAATCACAAGATGTTGAGCGGAGCCGAGGGTCGAACATGCTGTCCCAGTTCCAAAGTCGGCAGCTTTGCTCATTAGGCCATACTCCCTCGTTCAGTTGCTCATCCTTTTATTTGTCTGGAAATGCTTACAAACCCTACAGAAATGTCGGAATTCTGACTACAAGCAGAAAAAGTGCCTTGAATGCGTGGGCATTAGATAAAATATTCTTTCAAGGGCATAGTATCACACAATTTACTTAAGCTCGGAAGCTTTGATTAATCCAGGTTTTTGGTTTCACGTTCTGCCTCCTGATCCATCCGCTTTATTAGCTTGCTTTTTGTTTAGATGTTTTCAAACCTGCTGACTGTAAACAACAAACAGCTCATGCATACCCACAACCACTCAACAGCAGAAAAAAACACACAAGTAGGAAAAATTGACATTTACATCGCCAGTATAACTTTCACCAATGCGAGACCTATTGCATTGCAAATGCTTGTTAATCTTTATATCACCCCACTGGTAAGACTGATTAAATCATTTTGATTTTCGGTGGTGTCCTACGCTGACAATACCCAAATAGTGGTATCTATTCCTAGTAATCCTGAGAATACTGATAAAAAATTCAGCTCTTGTATGACTCATGTAGATCATTGGATGAGGTCAAATTGTTTAACGCCTTAACTGCTTCGAACGTTCAGCGCCAGTGCTGAACGTTCGAATAACGGGTGGGGCCGCGTCGGCCGTTGGACGTGCGCAGCACTACAGAGGTAGTGCTCGCAACGTCCAACGGCCGACAGGAGCACTAAAGGGGTTAAAGCTCAATTTCGGGAAGACAGAGGTCCTCCTTCTTGGCAAAGACAACTCTTATTGGTCATCATGTTGGTGGCCTCAAGATATGGGGGTACCTCCCTCACCAGTGCAGAAAGTGAAAAACGTGGGGATTCTCGTCAATGATAAACTTAATTTCAAAGATCAGGTTAATGCTTTAGTCTCATCAGTATTCTTAACTTTAAGAATAATTATAAAGATTTGTCTCTTCATTGCCTCTGGCCTTCAAAAATTGGTGGTACCACCCTGTGGAAGAGGTGTGGCGCAGCGGCCAGGGTGCCAGACTCCGGACCACGGGGTTTACAGTTCGATCCCCAGTGCTGGTGGCAGGTTAGCCCAGCACCATGTGACTTTGGGCAATAGCTCGAATAATCTTCCCGATGGCCCCCAGCGCCGGGACACCTCTCCGGAGGTAGCTGTGCGCATTACAAATGCTGGTATTCCACCCTAGTCTTAGCTAAATTGCATTATGGGAATGCCCGATTGATGGGTGTCCAGAAAACATCCCTCCTTAAACTTCAGATGTTACCCAATGCCTCAGCTCGGCTTCTCCCAGGAATACCCAAATATCAGACAGTTTCGCAGGCCTTGATTAAACTACACCGGCTTCCAGTGGCAAAAGGATTGAATTCAAGGCTTTCTGTATAGCCTCCAAGGCACTGCACAACAATGTTCCACAATATCTTCATGAGAGATTTGTCAGGTATATCCCGCCTAGGAAGCTCAGATCCTTGGAAGCCAATTACTTAGTACTGCCAAAGGTCAAACGAGCATCATGGGGAGGTATGGGTCTCCATTGACGACCACAAAACGATGGAACTCTCTCCCCACAAATGTAAGAATCTGCCCTGACATTCTGTCTTTCCGAAAGTCTTTGAAGACTTGGCTGTTTATTCATTAGAGCTGAATTCTGGTTTTATATTTACCTCTCTCGTCTATGTGAAAGTAGCAGCGCCAAGACGACTTGGGGCATTCAAGCGCTCTAGAAAATTATAAATCGAATCTGTGACGAGAGAATTAACCGAGAGATGCCAATCTCGGTAGTCAGTATAATGGAGGGCGAGGGAGTAGGGGGCCAGTGAAAGAGGGCATCCTCCATAACCAGTAGGATTAACAACGTTTGAGAAAGCAGCAGTTGTAATACACGACTAGTTTCATTGGGCAGACAGTGCATTAATAGATTCATTATAGTTGTATGTACTCCAATTTCCATGTTTCAAGACGTCCCGCCGGCAGCAGCTAGCAAAACAGTCTGCACGGACAAAGCCACAACCTTGGAGGCAGCTCTGAGCTCTTTTGCATCGTGTTTATCTTTTGCAGGTCGAAGGAAGGGTGCAGCTACACCAGCACGGGTCTCTAGGTAGCACGACCAGAAAAAAAACGTAGGGGTCTGTAGTCCCCAGCCCGAAGACTGCTCAACTAGAATTTTATAAATCAACATCAATGACATTCAGTAGTTTTTCTCACTATTGTTAATAAAAATGGTTCTTGGACATGGAGGTGGGGGCGGCGTAACAAAGGAGCGAGCTGCATAGGCAGTTACCTACTTCATTCACGGAGTTTCTATCTATACACAACTGCTGAAGGCCTGCTGGACTGGAAAAGAATATCCCCTCTGCCATTTATTGTGCTGTTAAAGTAATCTTCTTTAGAGAGATGAAAATTCTAGCAGGGATATAATCAGCACTTAAAGAGAAAATCCACTCAGCGACAAGAGAAACAGTGGCAGACGTCAGAGGCCTATTCTGGCAATCCCCTCTGACAACGCCACACCAAACTGCACACTTTACACCAAGGCTCCTCTCCTACCCTTACGGTGCGCTGCACTAACCGCTCTTCGCCAAAATAAAGTAAAACTTACATTTCTGGATAGAGTTATGCACTAGTTAATAATTAAAAGATTGCCATTTTGGAAAAAGTGCGCCATAATGTCTGGAATTGCATTAACGGTTACGTCACTAAAGTTTTACTGTCATTGCTTGCGCATGGTTAGTGTATGGAGCAAAGGGTAAGGAGGATATTTGCTGTAGTGTCCTGAATAGAGGCCTAGAATGAGGAGACTCAAGACACGTGTGGTGTGGTTCGTGGCGGTAAACTAACCTGACCACGCCCGGAGCCCCGGGCTTTTTATTGCATAACTCGCGTACACACGTACACGCTCGGACTAAACCAACGCCCCTTTACGTTCCAGGGGATAACACTTAGTAACAGTGGGAGGGGGCGTGCGCGGCAGTGGTACGCCCCAACTGCTCGCAACACCACATTCCTCCTTTACCTAGGGATAAAACAAAAGGGTAGAAAGAAAAAAAAACGTGGGCAGTGTCTTTGAAAAACGTGACGGCTGTCCGCACTAAGTGCACAGTTCATCAACGTTCGTTCAACAGTCTATGGTGCAGTCTCTGACATAGTGTGACCCATATAACAGATGAACCATAAAAAATGTAACAGTCTTACTTCAATCTCGGCGGGGCCTCTCGTCGGGGTACTTCAACGCCAACACTGGGCCACAAAGTCTCGGTACCTCTGGGAGGGTCTGGGGCAGGGGCGTAGGCTGTACTTCGATTGGCTGCGGCCTTCAGCTGTGGCGGGGGAGAGTTTTTCCGTTTCACTGGTGGCGTCTCGGCCGCCGGGGCCTTCCGCTGGTCCTGATGGATCTTCTTTGCTTGGGGTGGTGTCTTCAGGCCAACGCGCCGGGGTGCTGGTCCCCACTGGTTCCGATGGCCTGCGTGGCGTGTCCGGGTGCCCGGCGTCTGGTTCCGGCGATTCAGGTGCCAGTCGTCTGGCTCAGGGTCTTCTCTCCTTTCCGGGACTTGTTTGAAGAACGAGACATTTCTCGTGACTACCTCTCCTCTCCTGACGGCTGTGACCATTGTTCTGTGCACTTCAGTGACTCTCCAGGGGTCGAGTTCAAACGGCAAACGGAACTTCCCGCCGGGGTGGCGGTCTTTCACTAACACCACGTCGCCTACTTGAATCGGGCTGTCTGCGGCCCTCCGCCTCTGGGATGTTCCTTGGTTGTTTTTGGTGCGTCGTTCCATGGACTGGTTGCTGGGGTTTGGAACCATCTCCCATCTGGGATGGTGCGGAAGGGTGTCCGCAACGACTCGGTTGAAGGACAGGCGGTTGGGGCGATTCCGGTGGTGCAGTGTGGTGTCTGGCGATACTCTCGGAGGAACTGGTAGATTGCTAGTTCTATACAGAGACCGTCAGCGACGGCAATTTGAATGACTTTATTTAAAGTTCTCATCAGCCTTTCGACCTCCCCGTTCGCCTGCGGCCACCTTGGTGTGATCCGTCTGTGGGTGATATTATGGCTTTGCAGGTACTCGGTGAACTCACTGCCGTTGAACGGGGGTCCATTGTCCTTGCGGACCTCTTTCATGATCCCATGGGTGGCAATTATTTTTTCGAACTTCGGGATCACCTCGGCTGCTGCAGTCGACGTTACAAACTCCACCTCGGGGTAGCGGGAGAAGTCATCCACTACGACAAGCATGTACTTGCCTCCCGGAAGGCTGTCAAAGTCTGCGCTTGCCCGGGCCCAGGGGGAGGTCGGTCCGTCCTCGGTGATCACCGGTGCTGGGGGATTTGGTAGGCTGGTCGCCAGGCATACTGGACAGCTGTGGACGACTTCCTCGACGGCTCCGTCGAGTCCAGGGAACCATAGTTTGCTTCGGAGTCGGCTTTTTGACTTGACGATCCCCTGGTGTGACCCATGGGCTAGCAGGACGGCTTGCCGGGTGAGGCTGCTGGGCAATACAAGGCGGGGGCCTCGCAGGAGACACCCTTCAGTAGACACCGATAGCTCGTCTTTGACTCTGTACAGGGCCTTAAGGATTGTTTGGGCGTCTTGAGTGCGGAAGGACGCCGGGCTTTGCAGGGCTTTCCAGTCAGCGGATTTTAGGGCACTGATTGCTATCTGGAGGCAGTCATCGTCTTAAGTGGCTCTTGCAACTTCTTCCAGGGACATGGGGCGCGGTTTCGACCGCTCGACGATGAGCCGGACGTATTCTTCCATGGCTGCTGCTTCTGCCGCTTCCGCGTCGGTGACTGGACGAGCGTGTCTCGAAAGGTAGTCTGCCGGGTTTCGGGTGCCCGGCCTGTACTCCACCATGAATTGGAACTCTTGCAGCTGAAGCACCCACTTCTCGATTCTTGGTGGTGGTCGAGATGATGACCCTTGGAAGAGGGGTATTAGGGGCTTGTGATAGGTGATCACGGAGAAGGGGTGGCCATACAGGTAGATATGGAAGTGGCGGCACCCCCATAAGATGGCGATTGCTTCTCGTTCTATTTGAGAATAGCGTTGTTCGGTGGGTGTCCGCGTGCGGCTGGCATATGCTACTGGGGCCCATTCACCGCATGGCTGACGCTGCGATAGGACCGCTCCTAGGCCGGTGGGACTGGCATCCACTATTAGTTGAGAGGCGTGCTGTGGATTGAAGTAGGCTAAAGTAGTATCTGCCGACAGGGCCGCTTTGGTGTTCATGAATGACTCTTGCTCCTCTGGGCCCCACTTCCAGGTGGCATTTGCTTTGGTTAGGTTGCGGAGGGGCCCTGTGAGGTCTGATAAGTCTTTGATGAAGCGTCCGCAGTACGTCACCATGCCCAGGAAGCTGCGGACGGCAGTTACGGATGTGGGGGCTGGAGCGTTGTGAATGTCTTTGACTTTGTCCGGGTCAGGGCCCACTCCTTGGTCGGAGAACCGGTATCCAAAAAAACTGATGTCCCTCCGCAGGAATTCACATTTGTCTTTATGGAGTGTTAGTCCTTTGTCTTGTAGCCGGTTGAAGACTGCCTGGACTCGTCTGATGTGCTCTTCCAGGGTTGGGGCGTGTACTAGGATATCGTCACTCACGTTGAGCACGCCGTCAAGGCCTTGGAGGACGTTGTGGACGATATTTTGAAAAACTTCTGCCGCACTCGAGATGCCGAAGTTTAGCCTGGTGTATCTCCACAGACCTGCATGGGTGGAGAAGGTTGTGATTGCGCGCGAGTCAGGGTGGAGAGGGATCTGATGGTACCCCGACCGCAGGCCCATTTTGGAGAACCACTTGGACCCTGCAAGTTCTCCGATGATGTCATCAATGGTCGGGGTCAGGTGACGCTCTCTCTTGATGGCTAGGTTGGGGATGCGCATATCTACGCATATTCTCACTGCGTCGGGTTGCTTCGGTTTTTTGGCTACAACTATGGGTGAAACCCACGGCGTGGGCCCTGTGACTCGTTCGATAATGCCTGCTTGTTCTAGCATCCTCAGTTCCGCTTCGACTTTGGGGCGGAGGTGAAAAGCGATCCGCCTGTGCCGGAGGGCTACTGGGGCGACTGATCGGTCTATGTGGAGTCGGACAGGGGGGCCCTGTAGGCACCCGATGCCCTCGAATAGTGAGGAATGTTCCGCAACCAGATGGTCCAGCCCTTGGGCCTGCACGGTCAGAGCGAAGTGTATAAGTCCCAGTTCCCGGGCGGTCCTGCAACCGAGAAGGAATCCTGATCCTTCCTGGGACACATAGATCTTTGTATGTAGGAGTGTCGAGTCGTGAGACACAGTCGTCCGGAATACTCCGCATAGGCGTAGAGGGCGCCGAGTTCCATAGGCAAACACTTGCACCCTGGTGGGGTGGAGTTCGGGGGCGTCTTCGAGGCTCTGGTATACGCTGGCCGCCATGAGGTTTATCGTGGCGCCGGTATCGATGAGGGCTTGCATCACTTGGCCATGCACCTGGACGGAGCACATCGGTTCGGATGAGGACGCTGCCGCCAGTGTGTTGAGCATGCGCACCACGTGGACGGACGCTGCGTCATCCCCGTCGTCCATGTCGCTGCTGGTCGACGTATCTTGTGGTGGCGCCACCTGTCGCACCCTCCTGGGTGGGCCGCTCTGCTTCTTCCTTTGGGACGATAGACAGACGCTTGCAAAGTGATTTGCCTTACCACATGCGCTGCAGATTTTGCCCTGCGCCGGACAGGGACCCTTGTGGGGGGTAGGGCCTCCGCACCACATGCAGGGTTGGTCCTGGGAGGATTGGCCTTGCTTCGGGCGCCCTTTCCTGGGGGTCCGCGCCTTGTTGTCCGCCGGATGTGATCGGATGGCACACACGGGCTCAGTTTTGACGGTGACTGGTGATTTTGGCTCCATGTGGGCTGCCCGGGCTTTGGACAGTTCTTTAGACCACCCTAGGGCTAGGATGTCGCGCATGGGCATTGCATCTGTCTCAAGTACTCTTTCCCGCAGCTTTAGCGAGGCACACCCCTGAATGAATTGGGCGCGAATTTCATCTTCCGCATCGGGGAGGGTGCACGTGCTAGCTAGCAGTTTGAGGCGAGCGTAGAACACGTTGACGGACTCCTCAGGAAGTTGGCGCGCTTGGCGCAGCAGGAAGCGTTCATAGTCGGCACTGGCAAACGGCTCAAAATACCTAGTGATGGCGTCGCGGAGGGTGGCGTAGGTGTGTGGTGGAGCGCCTTCTGTGATATCTTTGGAGATGTCGTGGATAGCTTCACCTCCCAAATGCAACAGCATGGCGCAGCAGCGCCCCACAGCAATGTCGGCGGCAATGAAATAGTTCTCCAGCCGCTCTACCCATTTCCTCCAACAGGTGGCTTGCGAGGGAGGGGGGCCTGTGACTGCAAACGGTTCGAGGTGTGGCACGGTGGCCATGGTGGTCGGGCGCCCTCGTCGGGGAGACAGGAGGCAGGCTGTAGGCTTCACGGGGCACCGGGGCGGTGTCACACTGGAGCGCCGAGTACAGGGCAGTGCGGCGTCGGAGTGCAGCAGGGCACGTGGAGAGGTGGGTCGTGGACCACTCTCGTCGCCAGTGTAGTGTCCTGAATAGAGGCCAAGAATGAGGAGACTCAAGACACGTGTGGTGTGGTTCGTGGCGGTAAAGTAACCTGACCACGCCCGGAGCCCCGGGCTTTTTATTGCATAACTCGCGTACACACGTACACGCTCGGACTCAACCAACGCCCCTTTACGTTCCAGGGGTATAACACTTAGTAACAGTGGGAGGGGGCGTGCGCGGCAGTAGTACGCCCCAACTGCTCGCAACACTACATTTGCCTCTGTGGGGACTGAAGTTACCCAACCTATCGTTAGCAAGGAGAGAAATGTCAGGGCAGAGCTGGTTACATCCTGTGTGTAGGGTAAACATGAGCAGTGGACACAGTGACAAGGAGTATCTGCATGAGACAAGGCAAGTGACTCCATCAAAGGATGAATGGTGAAAGTATAGAGAAGAAAAGGGCAAGGTGATGGTGAAAGTGAGGCTAGTAAGAGGCCAGCAACGGTGAAGTCATAACCAACAAGGGAGCTGGCTGCTGGTCAACGGGCTGGAAAAAAGCAAACAGACAGTAAAGCATGACAGGGTGAATGAGAAGTATTGTTGGGAACATAATTGGCAATGGTAAAGGTACATTCGTAATAGTGTTGAGTAATAGTGATGGTGTATAAGTACTACAGCTGAGTAAAAGTAGGGTTAGTCACAAGGCTGTGCGATGGTGAAAGTGCGGAACAGGGATGGGGTGCAAAATAACGTTGGAGTGGGATGTGGCCCAAGTAATTACAAGTAACTAGGGAATAATTCAGTTATTCCAACCATCAATTTTTTTGTATCCTTCAGTGACAGCAGCCGGATTTCTGTCTGCCCAATTCTTAGATTTTCTGAAAGGGCCCAGTTTGTTCTACAGTGTGTGAAAAGGTTGCTGGGCAAAATTACTTAAATGAAGATCCAAAAGCTTGATCATTTTTATTTGAATATTTTATTTCTAGCATAAATATAAATCCTGGCTTTGAGGGGGAAAAATCCTAGCAATTTATGCTAAATTCCTGGGAGAATATAAAATGGTTTCCGTATCTCGATATATTACCAAATCGTGGGCTTTGGTGTGAATTGCTAAGAATAACGATTGGAGTTATCCTCGGTTATACAAATGACAAGACAACAATGGAAATGATTCAACCCAGAGGGAATTGTATATGAGAGTAGAGTACAAAATGTGATATTTTGAACATCTTAGTGGACTGCTTAAAAGTGTTGCCCTTGCGGAAATTGATTTTATGTCCATTATTTTTTAAAATACGAGATTAGGAATTGAGCGCAAGCCGTAGAACTTCTTACTGTTATGCTTTATTTGGATATTGCAATTGCTTATTGGAAGGTTTATTACTGCAGTTAAAAAGGCCCTGCATGGGTAAGCAAGATTAATGTTGTTGTTAGGTAATAATTTATAACAAGGAGCTATAATTGAGCAATGAAGTGAGGTAAATATAACCAGGTACTTTTAAGATGTTATTGTTTTATTGTGATTTTGGAAGATTCATTTTAAATTGTGTTACATTTTTTATGTAAATTTGAAAATCTATAGTACAATGTGATTATACGTGCAACTGTGTTGTTTAAAGACCGTTGGCCTAAATAAACATTTGATTGATTGATTGATTATATTGATGAACCCGCCCTGCCTGGCTACCTCGCCTGCTGGGTGGCAGTCACTCCTGCACAGTCAGGAGTAGGCGGGTCATGGTGAGGCTTGGCAATGCAGGAATGAAGGTGGGGGGTTACCCAAGAAGACTGGACAGACACATTCGAAGCGACTGACCTGACAGAAGGGAAGTTACAAAGGATTTGAGAAAGGGGTAGGTGAAAGGAAAGAAAGGAGTGAAGACGGGTCGTACGTGAACAAGAGAGCCACAGAAGGGGAATGCATGGGAGGAAGGAAGGAAAGACAGTAGGTGAAACCGGACGGGAGAAGAAAGGAATGGGAAAAGGAGAAAACAAAAGACAATGGAAAATAAGAGAGGAAAGAGTTCAGAGAAAAGAACAAAAAATGCAGCTGAGGGAAAAATGGATAAACAATGAAGGAATAAATGGAGAATGTAAAGAAAAAATATGAGCATAGATATGGTGTAGTAGTTCATTTTCCGCATTTTTAGGAAATGGATTACTTTAACTCATCACAGGTGCAAAAATAGAGTGAATGTTCTTTTGCACCTTTTTGGTCATTTCTTATTAGAGACTAGACAAAACTGTGCTTATTCAAACCATAAAAATAAAGAGAACATTAGATAAAGGCAAAAAATTGGGTAAATAATGGATGATGGACCCTCAACCAAGCTACTCCATGGACAGAATGAAGTCTTTGGAAGCAAAAGTTCCAATGATTGGACCTTAAGGAAATGCACCACAACCTTCCATAGCCGGGGAGGATAGACACTGGAGTAAAGGGGCTTCCAGCAGTTATTAGTATAGATTGATGTAAAGAATGGGGAGGTGACAGGCACCTCAGGCATTGTAGAGGCGGGCAGGTATATGCCAGTCGCTGACAGATGTAGAGCGGGGCAAAATGTTGTTGCACAGTTAAGAGGAGCAGACACGGCACAAAGGGGGTACCAGGTATGGTGCAAGAGAGCTCAGACCCCACATCATTAACAACTGTGTTATCAATGCCTGAGACACAGAGAAGAGACATAAAGGTGGTGTGTTATTTAAATGGCTTCATTCATTAGCTAAAAAGAGGGGTGGTGACAACATTTCTTGCAGGACACAATTCAGACTTGATTCTGCTTCAGGAGACCCACATAATAGGTTAAATGCTGTCGCTATTGGGTAGGAGAAAACATAAGGTATGGTTTCACCCAAACTTTACAAAGGAGTAAAGGGGAGTCAGCCCATAAAGCACTGCCGCTCACTGTCAAACGCATGTGGATAGCGTATGTTGTGCCGCACTAATAGGGAGAGGGAACAGGGAGGGACTCAAAATAGTGTCTGTTAATCTCCCACCAGGTTTGCAGACTACAGTCCTAGAGCAATTAGTAACCCACCTCTTGTAGGTCCCAGACACCTTACTTATTATAGGAAGCAAATATAACCTGACCGTTAATGAGTGCCTGCATAGAATTACTATCTGGAAATGCCCTATGAGGGAGAAGAGAAGGCTACGTGACTTTACTAGAGCCATGGAGCTATTGCACATATGGAGACATGCACACAACACACAAATACTCAGGCATCAAAATATAAGGTGTTCCTAGTCTAGGCTTCATGCATTCTGGTCTTATTAGGGGGAAGAAATGAAGAGACAAAACACTTTGTACGTGGAAGTACTGATCACTCACAACTGTGTACTACACTGGTGTCATCTAGGTCTCAGTCGGCCGTAGGATGAAGGCTAGACCTATGGGAGTTGCGAAACAAAGAGATGCCTGGGGGTCTGAGGCAGACTATCGATCTTTACCTTGAAGCGAATAAGGAAGACCTTGTATTCTGATGCTACCCTTCGGGGGCATATAAATTGTTAATAAGGGGACAGGCCAAAGTCGTTAATACGGGCTTCCCCAATGCAAGTGAGGAGGAAGTGCATATACTTGTACAAATGTTGCTGCAATGGGAGGCAGGTGTCAATGAACGAACCGGGGCATCCACTGGCATTGGCAAGGAAATATTATAGTCTATTAGGAGAAAGGGAAGCGAGTGCATGTTATTTGGTGAAAGAACACCAACTATATGAAGGTGAAAAAGCAGAGAAACGCTTGTCATGGTAATCTAAAATGAAGTAGAGCCAACGATTGATAAAAGGGGTTGGATCACACACAGGGGTATGGTAGAATCTGCAACTGAGATTGTATGTAAATTTGGGAACTCCAGGAGAACACGATCGCAGAGAGAACTGGAGGAGTTTCTGGCTGATATTCCTAACTAGTGCTGGAAGATTGGGAATCACTAGAGGAAGTGATTAAAGTAGCAGAAATTGAGGACAATTAAAAAAAACATGAGGGAGGAAAGACCCCAGGACCAAAAGGTTTGCCACCAGAGTTCTTTGAAAGCCTGGGGAGCAGATTAGTGAAACCTCTTAAATGCCTATTTTATAGAGCCAGAGAAGAAGAGATACTTCTGTTAGATTTGAGGACAGCAGAGAATCTTGTTATAGAAACCCCTAAACTAGGAGGAGTGTAGCTCATATAGACCAATCTCCTTGTTAAATATTGAGACCAAAATCTTGGCCAAACTGTGGGCCAACCGATTGCACACAGTATTTGATAAACGAATCCATCTGGATCAATCCAGTTTTGTGTCTTATGTCAACAAGGCACAATCTTAACCGCTTCGACGCGGCTGGAATTCCCCCGCTGTGCGGGAGAATTCAATGTGTGCACGGAATGGATGGCCCCCGGCCGCCGTCCGCACCCGTCCACTGTGATGTCGGATGACTGGGGGCCGTCCGACGCATGGAAGAGGTTAGACAAATGTATATACTCCTTGCAAAAGTGCATACCAACCAAAAGCCAGCTGTTATTGGCGTTGGACGCTGATAAGGTATTTGATTCACTAGACTGATTATCTACAATCCATCCATTGGGCCCGAGTTTATGATAGGAGTTTCTCTACTGTACAAGAATCCAGTAGCCAGGGTACAGGTAAATGGGGCAGTTTCACAGTCCTTCCAATTGAGTAAAAGAATGAGACCGGGAAGTCCATTCTTCCACTGTTGTTCTCCTTGGCATTGGAGCCACTGGCACCGTGGGTGTGGAGTGATGCAGAGATTAGGGGGCTGACATTGAATCATGATTGGGAGGATATCATTTCTTGTATGCAGAGGATTTCCTTTTATATTTAGCAGACCCTGAATACTCTATACACCCAGAGTCCTGGATATTATTAATAGATTAGGCGAATATGCAGCAGTGTCAATAAACTGGCATAGATCAATTATATTTCCCCTTACAGATAGGGCACCAAGGGTTCGATGGAGATGAAAACAAAAACTTAACAAGCTCCCCTAAGCCAAGACAGGTTAGAAAGTGCAAAGAACAGATTAGAAAAAAGTGCAGCAGTGGAAGAAATAAATATAAAACATCAAAATGCAAATATATATCATTTGTAATCAATCTAAAATTCATAAATGTAGAAAAAAGTACTTCAAAATATTTAAAAAAATTCCACATAGAATTTGATCAACATTTATCACTGCACTTTTCATAAAACATCATGAATTCATATCCTTTAAAATTTCAACAATCAAATGTAATAGGAAATGTGCAAAATATGGTCATTGACACATTTGGGTGGATAGATCTAATTACATCCAACTTCTTCAGGATAAACAACCTTTCTTTTGACAACACACACATTGCTTCTACGTGATATAGTTCTCATAAATGATCTCAAGGGTAATTCAGTTCATCCTCCTTTAACTCCGTTCTGCTCAATCAATACCACACAGCGCAGGGACCAGACATTTTGGCTATTACAAAATAAGAACAAGCTGGTGTAGGTTCAACCCACTACTGAACTTCCGATACGAACAGACACAACTGCTCTCCGAACCGCCACAATGAGAAAATTAAGAAATTAAAAGGGGATGCCAATTAACATTAGCCACCGGGAGCGTTAAGTACCTGGGAATGTATATTACTATGGATAAGAATGAATTCCAGTGTTGAAATCTAGTATCTCTCCTTGAAAAGTTTAATGTTTAATGTTGATGTGATCCATTGGAAGAAGTTACCAATATCTGTGCTTGGGAGACGAGAGCTAATTAAAATGACGGTTCTGTCTAAATTTCTGTATAGGTTTCAGAACACCCCACACTGGATCACTAAGGCGTTATGCTAAAAAGTGGATAGCATACTTTGGACCTAACTGTGGGATGGGAAAATACCCTGGATTGTGCTGGCGACTCTTTGCAGGAGCCCGTTTGAGGAGGGCATTGCGGTCCCGGACTTATGTAAATACTATTAGGCCTCTTATCTAATCTGGGCATTTATCTCGCAACAGAAATTGGCAGGGCAGGAAGATAGAGCAGCTATGGAGCCAGAGGTGTACATAGGGGCACTTAATGGTGAGAGGGCTCACAAACCCAGGCACACTCACACCTCGATAGCAGTCAGAAAGCAGCAGATGGCGAGTCACTGAATGGACAGGTAAGCCGACACTTGTGACTGTATTGGACTTTCAACTGCTGCCTGATTTGGGTAAACTGGAAGTTTTTTTTTTAAACACTGGGGCCTCCTGCGATTATCCAAATGGCGGGAATGTCTAAAGCGCAGGTGGAATGATAGCCTTTCAGGAATTCCAAGTCCAATTAGACCTGTCAGGGACCCTGGGATTTAAGTAGCTTCAGTTTCAGTTTAAACGACTTAGTGAGGTCCAGGACGAGTCACCACTGGCATGTAGGCTGCTGATAGTCGTGCTTCGTATTCATGTCATTTTTGCAAATATACAGTATGCCCGTTAGCAATATCCAATCACTCTTGATGGTCTCAAGGCGCAATGGCAACAAGATCTTTGGGTGCTAAAGGATGCCGACTCAGCGAAAGGCATGCAGGCTCCCCCAGGAGGTGGCAGTTAGGGCTGGCCTTAGCTAAAATTGCTGCATAGGGTGTATATTACATAACAAACCTGCTGTGGTAAATGGGGAACATTGCTACAGAGAGATTTCATACACTGTGGGATGCCCAAAAATTTGTATGCATAATACTGGCCTCTAGCCCTGACAGAATTCGAATTGTTTGCGTTTTTGCCAGGGGATTAACTGCTGGTTGTAGAGTGTGAATGGTGAGAAGTTTTTAATCCGCACTGTTGAGTACGGGACAGGATACGAGCCTAACAAGATATACTCTGACATTCTGTCATTTTGTTTGAGGATAGTGGCCAGGCGGGAGACACTGTAAAAGTCTGGGGATCTAGGCCCTTCCCAAATCTCGCATAGTGGGGGAAAAATGTGGAATGGTGGAAGGAACAGCACATACGACGAGAGGAGGCCGGTAGAAATTTGAGGTGTGTAGCAGGAGTTTGCGGTGGGGACTGAGAGGATAGATGCGCTTTGGAAGTCACCGCCCAGTAAAAGGTTTAGACCACTGGTCTCCAACCGGTCGATCGCGAGCCACTGGTAGTTCGCCCAGGACCAGTGAGTAGCTCGCGGCAGCATTTTGAATTTGTAGCCCATTACTGTCTTTGTTTTCTTGGCCTTTTTTTTAAAAATAGCTGTTGTCCGTCCTCACCTAAACAAACTCCTCTGATAGGCTCTACTGAGCTGGAGTAGGGCGGGGTGAAGAAGAGTCATCTCGCGCCACCTGCCTTTTGCAGTCTTGCACCGCAATTTCATCTGGACGTGTGTTGGTGCGGATTAGAAGGACGCACGCTGCGGATTACTTATCGGTGGATCACAGCAGAGAAGAGCGGTGGGAGGTGCACGGTACAAAGTCACCTGAGGCCCAGTGGTATGTGGTAAAAGGAATACATATTGTGTCATGCTCCTTTATCTAACTATGAGGCCCTTTTAATTATTTGTTGATCGCGGCATCCAGGTTCAGCCTGTGACTGGCAATGGAGCAACCACATGCTGTGCCAGGTAGGCACTTTTATCTGTGGCGGTTAAGGGGCAGTTGGGGCGCCAGCAGCAGGGGCACATGTACACTGTAGGCTGCAGTTTGCAGGGGCTTGTTTGTTGACATTGAGGCTTGTTTACCCAAGCACCAGGCTATTGTTTTGCCCTTGATCTTATGAGGCCCTCTGAGGATTCGGTTAGCCAGGTCCTTCGGGGACCAGCAGTGCTACAGGTCATCCGGCACACTGAAGCCACTGATGAACGCAGTCACCACTTGGGCTTTTACCGTGATAGGCTGGGTTCTTTTCTGGTGCTTTCCACAGGGGCTCCACCACCCGCTGAGGAGTCCGCCAAACCTCCCTCGGCCCGCGTGTCTACCTCTGTGCAGAGGTCAAATCGCTGTTCTCCCTAATCTAGCTGCCTTGCCCTCTAAATGAGGAATGCTTCCAGGGTGTCTCAGGCAGGTCTCTCTCACAGGGCTGCCCACAGCCCCAAGATGGCAGGTCTAGGCTCGGGGAGCACTTCGTCCGTGACAATGCAATTATACTTCTGCACAGGTCTATCACGACGTTAGGACCCTATGCGCAACATCTCCTGGGGTCACTACTCCCCCTCCTTACCCCATTACAGCTCATTGGAAGGGCCGCCATTGCTACAGGCTCTTTGATGAAGGCTCAGTCGAGGAGTTCATGCTCGTCTGACTGCACACGCCACACACATATGGTTTCTTTTTGTATTACAAGTGCAGACCTTTATGAATCTATAATGCAAGTGGCCCAGTAGCACAGCCTGAACTGGTCATCTAGGATGGTGACCACATCAGACTACAGAAAGGGAGATTCCTACAAATGGGCAGAGGCAAATAGTCCTGCCACAGTTCAGAAATGCTTTTACCCGGGTGAGTGCACTCCATTAGGTGGCACGAGAAATGGGGAGTTCAATGCCACCCCCTAACAACCACTCAATCCTCTCCAGCTATAATAAAGCTCCATCAGAGGTTACTCTGCTGCCACAGATGGGGGCTGCATAAACAGCAGGGACCTCGCTTGGGGTCTGATCGCCCGGGCAGTCAAGATGCAGAGGAAACAGCAATAAGGTTTTATTTTGTTCAAACCCACAGTATGGCCTACAAAGAAATTATGCTTAAAGTCAGTGAAGCTGGGTGGGGGTGGGGGGTAGTCTCGCAAAATTGCGCAGGTTGCTCGGCCTTTAGTGGCTCACAACGATTTTCACTGATCAGAAGTAGCTCTCACTACAGAAAAGGTTGGAGACCGATGGTTTAGACTAAGGTCAGAAAGGAAGCGAGTAACTAGAGAGAGAGGAGAAAGGGAGCGAGGAACTGGAGAGAGAGCAGAGACGGAGAGAGGAACTGGAGAGAGAGAGAACAGAGAGGGAGAGAGAGGAACTGGAGAGTGAGGTCAGAGGGAGAGAGAATAAAGGGGGTTTCGTAGGTGAAATCAAGGTGTCCAGGGGAATGAGTACGGTTTCACTGACATGTGGCCTGACATTTGAATCTCTTTTGTGAATGATGTCTGCTATTAATGTTTGAAATCAAGCTTTGTAGTATTTTCAGGCTGTAAAAGCCAGTGGAGCTTTTCATGTGTTTTCCCCACAGAGACTCCATAATCCTAATAATATGTGCGCCACTAGTGACAGAAAGGCCCCTCTTGCTGCTTGTTAAGATCTTATTTTCAAAACACACACGCACCAGCGAAAAGAGAACCTGGCTGCGTAATCTTTAAAGAAGATTGGAAGTAATTGGCTCTGCATTGTGGAAACACTGGATGGAGTGCACTAAGTCAGCAGTAATGCATCTGAAAAAACCACCACTGAGGGAGGGGCCTTCCTCCCAGTTCAACAGTTCAAATACGGACCGTTGCGCAGCCGCGCGCTTGTTAGATGAAGACTGCGCATGCTGTTTCCACTACAGAGAAAGTGGGCTTCGCCTGCCTTGCTTCACCATAGAGTTTAAGGAAAGGAGGACGGTGGCCAAGAGGTACACAAATGAAATTAGAGAATTTACAAATGGCGAAGTGTTCAGCATCAAACTAAAGAAAGACTGCAACTGCACTACAGTTCGTGCCTGATGGGGAGGAGTTATTTATGCTTATGTTAATGCAGGCTATGGTATTTACCGGGTGCAGTAACTACCTCCAATTTCGAATTTTCCCAAAGAAAATGAAAAAAATCCATGCAGAATCTTGTGTATCCGGATGTACTAGGCATTTCTCTCCTGGTAAATTTCAGCAGGTGTGACTTGCCAAAATGCACCCGGGAAAATTGCAGGAAGAGCAATGATTAATAGACACACACACTTCCGACCCCTGGGCAAAGAGGGCTTTGCACAGGAATCGATTTTTTTTCAAATCCTTGTTGTGGCTTACGTATATAGTATTATATAACATTGTGATCATTAAAAAGCTATTGAAAATGACTCTTCTGTGTTCAATTCAACCTATTCAAGCCAAAAAATACAAACGATATTCAAACCCACAGTTGATGTATGAATGTTTTAAGAGCACCACCTACACATACCTTTAGAATATTGGCCATTGGGTAAAATAGTAATCTAAGATATTTTGTGCATTTCCGACTTCAGAGGTTTGTGTCAAAAGTACTGCTATTTGATGGAAAACAGTGGTACATTTTCATGTAATTTGACAACATTTTCATGTAGTTTGACAAAATTGCGCTTTCAGAGTAAAACACAATTTGCCACATCTTTTTTTTTAATGCGAGTGCGCACCTCACATAAAAACGTCTCATCAAGAGAAGTCGGATTAGAGCAGAAAATGTCTATCATGAGACTTTTTCTGTGTGAAATGCGAAAAACTCTTCCCTTGGTACCTTGCAAGCCTTTTTTTTCTTTTCTTAAAAAAAAGGGGCAGGCTCACTTTCACATAAGATGGAATTCAGTAATTTTGTGAATTTTGTCCAGGCTTACACTGCATATTTGTAATTAATTTATGTAGCCAACAGAAGTTGAATTCTTTATTGCTTAAGGGAAAAACTCTATTGCAGCAAAACATACAATTGCAGCAGAAACAGATACAAACATTCATAATATGCCAATATAAGAATACATTAAGATCACAGTATCTCTCTCCCTTCCACTCCCCTTAGACGCAGAGCTGTCCACACAGTGCAACCTACACGTTGGCTTTGCCAAGGCTTGTTTAGCTAGAAATTAACAGATGGATAAATCGCATCAGACTTGCACATGGTTTATAAAATAATCTGAAGTCTTGGAAAAATGTTTGCCGACAACAGTATGACTGCTGAATGTCGTAGTTATTGGTTCATTCCTCAAAACAGTGATCTGAGGTCCCTAAGCATAAAAGATGTGGTAAAAATTGAACAACTGCATTACACAGTTGGCTTGGATGACTCTTAGTTACTTATGCTCACCATCAAGGCACAAAGAGGTATCTCAGAGAGTGAGAGAATAGCGCAACAAACAATGAGAAGGTGTTGGCTTTCTAAACTCATGCACTCACTCCCATACAAAAAGGTTATCAGTTTATCTTTTTTCTTAATACCTTCGATGCTGATGACGAGCTCAGCTCGTCATCAGCTACGGCGCTCGTATGCTGATGACGAGCTGAGCTCGTCATGTAACGCGGGGTTTTGAAAAACGCTGCACACAGCGGGAAAAGCCGCCGCAGCGATGCGGTTAAATGACAATATTGGGGGGGTGGTCTGCTCAACGGCAGAATGATACTGCTTAGTAAATTCCCTTTGTAAACAGCTACTAGAGAAACTGGTGGTGCTCCTGTTGTCATTCCAAGACCTAGTTCAGTCAGCTCAAGAAAATGCTTTACGGTTACACAGAAGATTAAACAAACCAGCATAACTTCTCTTCTGGAGGTTATATCACTGTATCCGAGGTACATTTTGGATGGAGCTATGAAAAACCTTGTGCTTCAAGTGAGCAGAAAAATACTCCGGTGTTGGGAAGAAGAAAAGTGGCATGGGAAAGGGGGTGTATGAAGAGTATCATCAGGGAAAGAAAATGATGAAGGATAAAATAATAATATTAAACAATTAAGGAAACAAACCTATAACTTTGCACAAAATCGGTAATGAAGGTCCTACTACATATTTTAACTCCATGCCCCACAAAACTCTGAGACAGCCCTGGAGAGTAGTGACCTATTACTCACAGGAAAAAGAATGAACCTTCCATATTCATCTAATAAGTTTTCATTTCTAGCACACCACTAGAATCTCTCTTGGGAGGTTCCTAGCAACATTATCTAAAAGGTGGCCCAAGGATGCTCTAAAGGCCTGAACTTCATAGTGGTACTGCAGCAGACCGGTTTAGATGCTGGAAATCCTACACATCAATACAGCACTGCTTGTTTCTCAGAACAGTCTGTGGACAGGAACATAAGCAGGGCTGGTTTGAAGCTCGCCTTAGAAACGAGGGGTGCCTCCTCCATTGGAGTGGAGGAGAGTCGCCCCACTTAGATGCCCCCAGAAAAGCACCAGAGACAAAAAATAAAATGGTAATGAAGTTTATTCATTGCCATTATATTTTTTGGCAACTCGTCCTGAACAGTGTGTCAGGACAGGGCGGGGCCTCCTGAGAGGCAGCAGTGGTGGGCTGCCTGTGCACTAGTATATATTGCACATATCACTTTGGCGGGCCATCCTACAATGGCCAGCCTGATAACCGCACTATAAACCTCACAATCCAGTTGTTTTTGACAGTTGGGTTGAGAGCCTGCACAGGCCTCTACTGTCCTAAGGAGAGCAAAGAAACGCCGCTCCCTCCAATCCTATCTAATAACAGCATGAGAGCAGCACCAGGATTGATCAATGGACTTAGCTGAAGCCCTGGATGTGACATGGCGAAGAAGAGGAGGACCTGAGCAAGGAGGACGTGTCTGCAGCAAGCACGATAAGTAACACTTTATTTATTTCATGCATGTATTTATTTTATGGATTTATTTTATGCCCCCATCCATTTGACACTCCCCCCCGCCCCAAACGCTGTACTTGCCAGCCCCCACTGCTAGAAAGCACAAGGGATTTTTTGGGAGATAAAGACAGTACTCGTTTTAGGCAACCCTAAACTCTCCGAATCCAGACAGACAACTTGCTACATAAAAATGCAATTGGCAAGACATACGAAAATGGGGAGTTGCGGAGTAACTTAAATAAAAAAAACAAAAAACAAGACTTTCCTTAGGGGTAATCAACCCTTACTTTGCGGGTGCTAATACGCATGCCATTACTACGCAAGCATTATTATGCTTGCGATGTTACAGCGCGTACCATTAGTACGCAAGTTCTAACATCGAAAGCGTTGTTACAACACATGCGTTGTAATGGGATGCGCTATCCACACCGTTATGCCATTGTTTGGAAAGAAACGTCATATATCCTGAAAAGCATTGTGGGAAGGATTTTACCTACTCCCACCCACATACATGTGTGTTGATGTCACATCCTGATAAAAATCGGTGCCAGAGGAAAGCGTCAAGAGACGCATACTGCTTCCGTCCTCCTCCTAGCATGGTAAAGTCGTGCAGATCGGACGTCAAAGGAATTTGGAGAAGAGAGGAACCATGGAGGAGAGAGAGGTAAGTGTATTTTTTGGGGTCGTGCAGAGGGTAGTCTTTTAGGTTGTGTATGAGTAGTGTAGAGTAGTGTATTTGAGATTAGGGTAGTGTCTGGGGTCGTGAAGTGTAGTGTTGAGGAGTAGGGACAGGACATGGGGTCGGGTAGGGATATGCAGGGGGTAGTGTTTTAGGGTAGTGTTTGTGTAGTGTAGGGTAGTGTTTTAGGGTAGTGTAGGGGGTGCATGCAGGGTGTTTGGGACAGGAATAGGGGTAGTGATTTAGGGTTTAGGGTAGTGTTGTGGTGTTTGTGTAGTGTAGGGTAATGTTTTAGGGTAGTTTAGGGTAGCTAGACAAGGCAAGCACAGCTTTATACTGTCGCAACAGGTAGAGTAGCTCTCTCCACACAGGCAAACAGCTGGTCTCAATTTGCTGCTTCACCGGCAGCCACTTTTATACTTTGTCTGACAATGCTGATTACAAAAGGGCAAACATTAAGTTACTTAGAAGTTACACATTGGTAACAAAAAACAATTTTTGTCACCTGTGTTCCTAACCGTATGACTTCTCTCTACACATTCTTTTGTGTAATTTCTATCAATGCTTAGCTTAACAAACTATTTTCTACTCTTGACTGCATGTGTATTTGTGTCTGTGCTTTATCATTCTGCTCTCAAGACCTCTTAATAGATAATGTGTCCTCCTGGCTAATTCAATGTCTTGCTCCTCTTGTTGAATCATTTGCTGAGAACCAAAATATGTGCATGTGTGCTAAGACAATAAATTCACTCAAGCTTACAAACACGGATTTTCCTTTAACTAAGACCTTGCAGGTCATGCGCTCTATTTTCAAGTGAACTCTTCATCTCTCTGGCATCAGCACAAATTTTAGGCTTGCACTTTTCTTTCACCACATATACTTTTATATCATTTTCTACTGATGTCTGATGAAGCCTCATTTCTTCTTATTTCATTTGCTATATGACATTGGTAAGTAGAGTATCATTTAGAAGTACAACTTTTACAAATGTGCCAAGAATGGGGCCGGTGACAAGCAGCTACACCAAAGAACAAATAGATTGTAATCGTGACTCCGTCATGCAAGATAACTACACCATTTACAAAACATATCCAGGCACCTATTGTGTTTAGAAAAAGAATCATCAATTTTAAGAATCTTCTATTTGTGTCTTATTGCCGAATTTTCAAGTTGCTCATTGTAAATTTTTGCGTCTTCACACGACTATAAAGACTTTGTCAACTGCCAAATACAGTAGGAATTATATTGATGGTTCACAAACATCACAGGAGTGTATGTACAGCTACCTTCAGAGTGCTCTGCAAAGCCTCCGAGCTGCAAAAAATCAGCTTTTTTTTCTTTCTTACATCTTCTCTTTCTGAATTGAACCACTTTATCCAAACATGAGTCACAGCAATCTCCCACTGGGCTGTCTTCACGCGCGATGGGTTTGTCATCTAAATATTGCAAACCCTTTAAAAAGCAATAGCTAAATCAGAACTCTGAATAACTCTTAGATCCTCTTCAAAAAGTGAAATGCTCCCCCCCCCTTGTTTAAAGAACGTCTACTATTTGCAAAACGTTCTCCATTATGTTCTCAGTTTTCCTTAAACCATTTGCTCTGATTTAGGTTATTATCTACTTAGTAGAAGGTTGTGGTATCAATTTACTGCATGGTAAAAATATTTACAGTTTGCCATAGTTATTATTCTGTTTACCAAGGGAGTAGACTATGAATATTGTTTAATACATCCATGTCAAGGTGCATTAATGCAAGGTTATCGGTCACCCAGTGTAAGCCCTTCTTCAAAGAACACACTTTTACCAGATTAGATCTTGCCAGTACCTCTGAATCTGTTGTGGATCCCGAAGGACTGTTTACGTGTTTCTGGAAGACTCCTTTCCCCCAGTCATAAATATTCCAATAGATCAACTATGAAATGTAAGATTCTGCTGAATCAAAGGACCTCCTGTAGTCTTAGTGGGCAAGTCAATAGCTCTGGCCTGCTTTTTTAGTCCTGGCTAAAATATTTTTTTTAAACTGCTGGAATGAAAAAAAAAAAGATTTGTGAACGGTGCATCCAAGGCAGAAATAATTTAAAATGTGATGATATAGGTGACATTTGAGATGTAAAATATCCCTGAATACACAGCAATTGAAACACTCTAGAGGAGGAAGAAAGACACACCAACAGCAAATAGCCCCTGGTTAGGGGGATTCACTCCTCTTGGCAGAACCAGAGTTCACTCTACGTGTATTTAAGGAATCAATAAAAATAGGTACTACAGACAGTTGCTAGTTAAGCCGAAAATGAATAGACATAAAAGGCCATCTATTTCCGTCTTTTTCAACAAGGACAAGACAACAAAAACCATGCACAGCCTCAGTGACACTCCAAAGTGTTGGGGAGCCTACTCACATCTCATCACCAACATATTTTTGTAAAGTCAAGACTAAATGTCACATCTACTGGACCACATCTATTGACGAGGTTGGGGTGGTCTGACAATCTACTTCAGAGAATTGCCCAATCAAGGTTTATTTACAGTACTCCCTCCCTTAATTGAGGATGTTTCTGAGCATTCTGAATGTATTCCGATAACAGAGTACGGGCAGACTAAGGTAGTGAGGTGTTTTTTATCTGGCAGATATGCCAGAAGGTGATTACCGGACTCTATCTGTGGTGGATACTGTTGTTGTTTACTGTTAGTGTCAGGACTCTGATACTATTTTATTCCAAATGACTAACCAAGTAATGCCCTGTTAATAATGCTTGACTTGCTACTGGTAGTGGCTAGCAGGAGGTCAAAGTGGCGTTTACTTCTACAATATGGGTGCTATATAAATGGTAAAATGAATATCCTATTAACTTCTGATTTTGTTTTTTTTCATTGTCTAGCAAGACTATTCATACATTTGTAAGGCAGAGCATTCTATTTCACATACACAAGGCCACACCATTTCAGGGTTTGCCCACGCAGCTTTTCCATCACACCAACACTGGAACCGATTGCCCATTTGGAAGTGGATGGCACCCCAGAGTATACCAACATGATGCCACAGCAAGTAGTGTTTGCCAAGGAAAATGGAACCAACCAGCTAAAAAAAGCTCACAGTAAATTTTAAGTTGTTAACAGATGTATTTTTCATTATTTGAACACCGGGGTCTCAATGGTAGCCTCAGTTACAGTAGCTTAGATATATCAAATCCTGACACTCACTGAGGGACAATTTGTGACCTTGTTAGAGATGATCTTGGTTTCAAATCCCCTAAACAAAAGATTTAACGCTAAATGAAAGGCAACGTCTTTGTCAAACCATTTGTATAGACTTACAAAGAGCAGTAATACTATTTTCAAAGCTATACATAGCTAAATAGTTATTCGATATAGTCTGGGAAATGGATTATGAAAACTTGGGAGTCATCCATGTAGATATTGGTTATATGGTTATTTTCACATCAGAGTCAAGCCAAGAAAGAGGATATTTCCAGAAAGGAGACTACCACTGACATTTAATATTTGTGCAGGCCAAATTCATCTACCAGATCAGTCAACAAGCACTAGAGAATATTTGGGTATACCCTGATCACGAAATTAAGATAACTGTAGAATTTACAGCGTTGGCAAGCCAGACAGCGAGTGCCACATAGTTCCTAAGATTAATCCTATATTCAATGATCAACATACATATCTTATTCAAACGAGCAAGATATCTCCATATAGGGCATATTCTCCCTCGGGTGCACAGATCTTACATAATCCTCTAAGAAAAGGCTACTATAAGGGACTAGTTTATAGAGCCAGACCACAGGCCATCTCGCTATACGCGGACGACCTTCTGATGTTTTTAGCTAACGCGGATGAGGAATTGGAGGGAGCCAAGCGACTTCTCAGAATTTTCGTGAGATTGTCGGGTCTAAAGGTTAACTGGGCCAAATCCTGCCTATTCTCGTTGCGACAGGGAGAGTCGCGCCCTCTCAACACCCAGGAGCTCAGATGGGAGCCTCACTGCCTACATTATTTAGGTGTCTGTGTATCACACGGCAGCTGATATGTTGGATGGAAATGTAACCCGCTGCATTAATGCACTGAAGGGGAGCATGGACTTTCGGGCCACTCTACCACTCTCGATGACGGGCCGTGTCTCCTTGCTGAAGATGATAGCGCTTCCACGACTGCTATACTACTTCCGTACATTACCGGTATGGATACCGAGTTCCATCTTCCGTCGATTAAGATCACTAGTAATAGCATTTCTATGGGGATCGGGCAGGCGACGGATAGCGCTGGACACCCTCTTGCGGACCAAGGATGAGGGAGGTATGGCAGTGGAGTTCGGGGGGTTGCTGTTAGGGGGAGGGGGCGGGGTGAAAATATAAAAGCCGACCACGTTATCCTAATGCCCAAGCCAATGTGAATTGGAAGAAAATGCAGAAGATGAATATATCACAGACGCCGCCCGGCCTTCTGGATGTGGGCATACAGGCTGTGTAATTGTGTCGCTCAGGCACACTTTATATTTCACTACTGCATTGATATTATATTTATCGCTGTAATGAATACACAACAATTTGGTACTGCAATAAAAACGATGTTACAAAAAAAATAATAATCCTCTAAGAAAAGATAGCAAATTAGGCCCCTCTCGAACTAGTTTAATAAACACACGTTGTCAAAAAAAGAGGCAAGATAGAAAAATGGGGTCGGTATCAAGTGTGATCAGTGTTTCCCAGTTCAAATAAACAAATCAGAACACAGAACCCTTATACAAATGCCTCAGGAAGCAATGGTAAAACACTCGTCGCTCTAGGGCTGGGCTTTTACAAAGAGAATGCAACTCCAATCTGCCTACAACCTTCAATAAATGTACAAATAATACAAAAAGAGAAACCTTTTTCCAGCTACCAGCATGAACTTTATAAGTAAGACATTGTTTAGTTAGTGGCCTGATGTTTCTAGAAGTACCATCTGTGAGAAGTTGGCCTGGTATAGGATGTTCACTATTCTGGTGAGCACCTTGCACCAGTCCAAACAACCCTTATGGTGATGGTTGTAAAGTCAACCTTATAGACCAGCTATCCTAGTGGTAGCATGGACAAAGCAGTCTTAGGCTAAACTCAAGAGGGCATGTGAAGCCAGCTGTTTTACCATATGTAACCCCTTTAATACCAAATGAAAGGACACCACACAGGATATATATAAAATATATATGTTATTTATTACTAGACAAACCCTCTGAACTCTTTATGAGGTCAGAGGTACAAGCGCAATACAAGATATTTAATTAAAATACAATAAGTTGCACAAAATATGGTAGGGCCCTAGGGGCACGCTAAACCATATACTGAAATAGTGGTATAAGGACCACTACACGGAAAAAAAATAGGCCTAGGGCATCGCTGGGGCTACGCTGTACTACCAAGAGTTAGGAAGCAGGAGCCCCACGGGATGCGTGTGCAGGGTCTAAACACACACGCGAGTTACCATAGAGAATGAATGGGAACGTAACAGATGGAAACTAGTTCTTTTAGGTCACTTCTGACTGGACTCAGTGAAAGTTACTTGAAACCTAGACAGTTGGATAGTCAATACCCACAGGAGCACCGGAGTACTCGCGTTACCTCACTCACAGGAAGCGGGTGCATAGGTGTCAAAGTGTGTCGGGTTTCGCCGTCGAATCGTATGGAGCCTGGAAGAAAGATACTGCAGGCGACCAGGAGAGAAGTGTCCGGGTGGATCCAAGGGTGGATCGAAGATGTAGAGGACCTGAAAGCAGAGGGGACAGAGTCCGGGTCACTAGCCAGTGACCAGGAAGGAACCAGGCAATGTCGTGAAGCAATCAGGTGCTGTCGTGAAGCTGATCTCTGCAGCCACGTGGACAGGAGGCGTCGACGACAACAAGGAGACAGGCACGGACAGTCCCACGAAGGCTCTCGCTGTTGGCGGTGTCGGCTTCAGGATTGGAGTCAACAAGCCTTGGCAAAGGCAACCCACGCAGGAAACGAAGTTGGCTTCTTACTCAGACCAGCAAGGTCTGAGGGGCTGCTTCTTTTGAGGGAAGCAAGGGCCAGTCTGGAGCAACCAGACCAGCGGTGTAAATTCAAAGGTTCGTCGCCAAGATGGCCACTAGCCAACGGGCAAGTGACCAGGCAGATGCGTCGAGCAGGAAAATACAGAAGGGCCCCACGCAGAACTCGTGGAGTGTGCAGGGCTGATCTTCGGTGCAGATGATGCTCGGATCTGGGGCTTCTCAATCCCCAATGCACATCTTCAAGGGTGCCTCTGGTGCTGCACAAGTAGCACGTCGCAGACTTTTCAAGATTGCCGGTCCCACGTCTCTCGTCGCCTCCACGGGTCTCAGCTCTGTTGGGACTGTGGATCGGGCTGTTGGATGTCTGGAAGTACGGTTCTCGTCAGGCTCTGTGCTCGGGCTCCGGCGGGAGCGTCGACAAAGCAAGCTGTTGATTGCTGGATGGTGCCTGCTTGTGCAGGGTGGTCACTCCTTGACCACAAGGGAGATTCTTCAGTCGTCTTCTTGCAAAGTAGATCGTAGAAGGTCCAGAGTTTCGTTTCAGAGTTTCAGTCAGGATAAATCTAAAGTCTTGGGACTCAGCTCCTACCTATATACCAAATCTAGGGGCTGGATTACCTGCTAGGTCCCTCTTATGGGTGGGACGAGGGAAGGGGGTGGTTACACGCCTTTCCCTTTGTCCAGTTTCGTGCCAGAGCTGGGGCTGGGAAGCCCCAGCACCGGTTTGAACTGGACTATGCATGGGACACCTTGTGTGCCCCAGGCAGTGTCTCATTTCGTTCAGCCCTCCCTGCCCCAATACAGAAAGGCCTGTCTGGGGTGGTGTTACCACCTCACAAGGCAGGAAATCTATTGTCCAAACCTCCCTCGCTGGAAGGACTCCCAGCAGCAGGAGGTCAGACTTGTGTCTGTGGCAGCAGCATCCATTTTGTGATGCTGAGGCTCTGGTTAACGTTAACCCGGGATTATTATTATTATTATTAATGGACATTTATTAAGCGCCTGGTTACGCCACTGGCGTGTCCCCGCGCTATGACAAGTGGAGTGGCTGTCCCCCCTCCTCCCACACAAGCTATCTGCTGAAAAGGTGCGTTTTAAGTTTTTTCCTGAACTGGACTTCGGAAGGTTCAAGCCGAAGTTCCAGCGGAAGATTATTCCAGCGCTTGGGAGCAAGGTATCTGAAGGATCTACCTCCCATACGAGCTTTGAATATTCTTGGGACTTTTAACAGCCCGGTCTGCGAGGACCGAAGACTGCGTGCGGGCTCATAATGGGATACTAGGCTCTGGAGCGGAAGAGGTGCTTTGCCGTTCAGGATACGATGACAAGTGGCAAGGGCCTTAAACTCCACTCTCCTCTCAATGGGGAGCCAATGGAGGGCCCGTAAAGCTGGTTTGGCGGATGACCTCCTAGGGAGTCTGAGAACCAGCCGCGCTGCCGCATTTTGAAGAACCTGCAGGCGGCCCATAACCCTGCCTGTGGCCCCCAAATAGAGCAGGTTCCCATAATCAAGTCGGGAGGTGACCAGGGAATGCACCAGCGTCTTACGAGCAGAAATGGGAAGCAGATCTAATACTTTCCTAAGGGCTCTCAGAACACTGAAGCATATCCCTGCCACCCGACCGACCTGTGGGCCAAAGGTGAGGTCCTTATCCAGCCACACGCCAAGGTTCCTGGCCTCGCGGCAGGGAGCAGGAACTTCCCCCAGACAGGGTGGCCACCACGCCGACGACCACGCAGACGGTGCACCCCCCACCACGAGCACCTCAGTCTTGCTCCCGTTCAACTTTAAACAGTTTGCGGACATCCAGGCAGCAAGGTCTTTCATGCAATTCCTGAAGATGTCCGCTGCAAGTCCGGGCGCGCGCGATAGGGAGATGACCAACTGCGTGTCATCGGCGTAGGACACCAGGCGGAGACCATACCCCTCCACGATAGCCGCCAGGGGGGAGACGTAGATGTTAAATAGAGTTGAGCTCAGGGACGAACCCTGAGGTACGCCCTGGCCCAACTCAATCTCCCTGGAGTAGCAATCACCCATCAGAAAGGAAGGACTTGATCCAGCCAAGCGCAGCTCCTGTCACCCCTCCTCCATTCAGACACTGTAGCAAGGTGGAGTGTGCTACAGTGTCGAATGCTGCGCTTAAGTCTAGTAGGATCAATGCCATCGTTTGGCCCTCGTCTACTCCCTGTCTGAGTGCTTCCACCGCCACGAGAAGAGCAGACTCCGTCGAGTGACGGGGGCGGAAGCCAAATTGCGAGTCGTGGAGTAGCGAAGCCGTCTCCACGAACTGCATAAGCTGTATGTTGGCTATTTTTTCCGCCACCTTCGCCATATAGGGAAGGAGGGAAATAGGACGGAGGTTGTCCATTAGTAGGAACAACATGTCTTCTCCCTCTAGAAGAGTGGAATGCTACCCCAGTCGCCAGAACTGGCGAGGGGGTAGTATTCCAAATTGTATGACACTTTACTCAACATGTTTTGATAAAGCCAAACCAGAGTTAGCATTTAACCGCGAGGTTCATAATGCACTTAAGAGTATATGGTATGGCAATATCCTAGAACAGCTATAAGGACATGGTTCCGAAAGCTGCAGACAGGCTCAGCTCATGCTAGAGCACCATTTCACATAAAACAAAGCACTCTGCCTCCAGGATTGTTAAGGCCTGCCATAAGAGTGACTTATAGGTGTATATGTGTCTAGATATAAGGTTAGATATAGGTATAATATATCTAAGCTAGGGGTGATTACACGACCTTGCCCCAGCTGAGTGTTCAGCCAGTTGTGTCAATGTGAGTGGCCAGCCAGGGGTGGCATAATACATGCTGCAGACCCTGGTAGGCCTTGGATGCACCTATGCCCTGGGTACCTTTAGTACACTGTACGGGGGCTCATAAGGTGACCCAGTATCCAATTGGAGATGTACCTAGGGTACATGGAGTCCATTTTAAAGGGAGAGCAGATAGCCTGGGGCCCCGATTAGCAGGATGCCAGGCCAACTAATTCGAAAAACCAGCTAAACACTAGGCAAAAAATCTGGGGTAACCATAGTCAGGTATCCACCTTCCTACACCAACTTTGACACCAGGTTTTCTTTAATCAAATTTTGCTAACCAGGAATTTGGCCATTGTTGGAAACTCACCTTTCTATTTAGTGCAACACAATAGGGTACACTGTGCAGAGAGGTCGAGGAGAACCTTACTGGTTTACGGGGCAAAAGTAGATAATACGAACACTCTATTTTGTGGTAGTAAGGGTGAGCAATTAGGCTTATCAGAGGGTAGTACTAAGCATTTGGTGTGCTCAGAAAGGCAATAAATGATCCACATACTCAATGAATGAAGTAGAGACCGAAATAGAAATAGTACTTTTTACATAAATATTTAGACCAAGAACTTCGGGTACAAGGTTAATACTTTTCGCAATATGATACAATCTCTATAAATCTAATAATCACAGTTGTGCACAATTATGCACAATACAGTTCCTATGGAAGGAAAAAGGCAACCGGAAAATCCATGCAATGCAGGTACTTCAGTGGTTCACCTTTTAGAATCGGTAGGTTCGAGGGCCAAGGTCTAAAGTGCCAAGGCCAAGGCCAAGGCCAAGTTCTCAGGAGCTTCCTGGATTTCCCCAGGAGCAAGGAAAAAAGGGGACTTTGTAGCTGCGAAGACAAGGTGCCATCTGTAAAAGCAAAGCAAAGGAGGAGTTGCAGGCACATCCGGAAATACTAATTCTTATAAAACTTTGGACTTCGTGATGAGTACTTCAGGTAGCAGTTACCGAGCATACAAAAGAAGAGTAAGTGGGTTCCTACTGGCACTGTAGAATAACTTCAGCCCTACAGACACAGTACTCTAGTGAGACTCGGATGTAGTCCAAAAAGCGATATGGCAAGCCCATGGGCAGAGGTGAAGAGCAAAGAGGGCGGTACAGAAGGCTAAGGATAAGGATATCAGAAAAAAAAGTTCGATTTCTCACCTTCGGTTAGATTTAACAGGCATCTTGGGCCATTGGGCCACATACTATACAAATGTAAGTAAGAAAGTAAGTAAGTAAAAAAATGTATTGTTTTTGATGAATTAAAACCATTACATAAACACCATAAAAGACTTCGAACATAATCAGACAAGAGAAATGTAATTCTAAAAATGTTTAAGTCTCTGATGAAAAGCCACCATTGTTCAACTTCTTATATAGAGGTTCAAAGGTCTGTGCTCTAAGTTCCCGATTATGTAGATTAAAGCTTCCTTATTTGGTTCTAGCATTTACGTGTGGTGCTGCTCTCCCTTGCTTTGATTCTACGAGTGACAGAAATTTCACTAGCTTCCCGTTTAGCTGCGGGTCCTTAGAGTCAAAGCATGCAATCACAGCCTGTCTCCGGATTCGAATACCTTGTTCATTAAAGTGGGCTTTAAGTAATCCTGTCCTTTCCTCCTTTAGTTCGGTCCAGGAGCAGATTACGTGTTCCACGCCTTCAGTGCCGTTCCCACATAATCTCCATGTTTTCCCACATTTCTCCCTCTGCCAAGGTGGAAAGTGCGGGATGACTGGCAGGCAGAATTCCAAACCAGTATTTTAAGAATTGTTCTTTGGTCCTCCTGGAGTAGCCCAGATTGAAGTATGACTGTGGCTGAAGTGATTTGTAACCGCTCGGAGTCATCCAGGCGTGTCTCCTGCGGGCAAAGGCGGCTTGATCTTCGACAAGGGAGTTTTACTTTTTTTACTGGTTGTTTAAAGAACAAATGGGTAGTATGAGAGTCCCATAGGTTGCCTAGCCCTATAGTAGCAAGTGAGGCCTCCAAGTACTTTCTGGCCGGGGAATTGGGTGTGTTAGCGAATTCTTGCCATAGCTGATGGTTCAACGTGTTCTGTGGAGAGTTCTTAATTTTGTGCCAGCACATTATGTTTACAGATGTGTACTGTATATCGCCCATCCCTGAAAGCCCAGCACAACCAGGTATGACTGTCAGCAGGTTTTCACTGCCGCTACTGGCAGCATCCTGGCACAGTTGGGCTGGGAGGGTTTAATTTTCACGGGGGCAGTGCCATAAACCAATAGGGTTTTTCACCCTTTATACTCTAACTTAAAACAGAAATTGAAGTACCCTTCTGTTAGTCTGATTATGGGTAATGTTAGTAGGGTACTAGCTTCCATACTCAAGAACTCCATCTACCCCCAAAGTAAGGGTGTTGCAAAGACATCACAGCTATTTGGGGAAGGAATCCATGAGAGAGATCTGTGTTTTCACTGACTTGTGCCTCATCGCTGTATAAAATCATCACGTCAAGTTAAACTGTACCGCCAGCTCACCTATAGAAATAGAATTATACTCCAATTGTGTGTGAAAGGAACTAAAATAAAACTCATCATTACTATGTTATAAATGTAAATATATTGGGTAATTTTACCAACAAGAATGAACAATATTATGGAGTGCTGAATTTATGACTGGTTGCTTACATGTGAAAATAATATTAGAGCACAAGTTTATTTTTCAAATAATAATGAAGTCATTTTCTTGTTCATAAATGCAATTGATGAATGCACATTGTTCCGGGAGACATGTTATAAATCACGCCGACAGCCCTATTATCTACTTACTGGATGTTGTTTAAAATGAAGTAAAGATGCTCCCTGCACAAAAGCATTCCAAAAAAGATCTATGTTAATAAAATCGAGTATTTTAATGTCCCTTTATTGTTTTGTTTCTTCTTTGTTCAAGTAGGTGAACTGTTGGTACGCAACATAAATGGTACCAAATTGATGAGTCCAAATGAATGACTTTGTTGCTCCATGGATTGTGAATCTATGAATTGACGTATGCTTGAAAGGGTCACCAATCAAAAATGAGTGGGAAAATGCACCTACGTTGGGTTCGTTTTCTTGAGTTCCATAATGCTGATCAAAATAGGTATAAAAGTTCCACTGTGTAGTAAACATACTTCGAAAGAGCACAAAACAAGCATTTACAATGCAACGCTCTCGCCTTTGCAAAAGTTAGAGCTATTGGCATTGTAAATGACAAAATTTTTATTTATGTGTTGGTTTTGAAAACAGATAAATAAATGGCAGTCATATACAATGCCAATAGCTTCATCTCTCGCAAATGCGAGACATATTGCATTTGCATCCACACACACACACAGAGCCCCACACACACACACACACACAGCCACACACACACACACAGCCACACACAGAGATCCACACACACACACAGAGCCACACACACACACACACACACAGAGCCACACACACACAGAGCCACACAAACACAGAGCCACACAAACAAAGAGCCACACACACACACAGAGCCACAGAGCCACACACAGAGCCACACACACACACACAGCCACACACACACACACACACAGAGCTACACACACAGAGCCACACACACACACACACAGAGCCACACACACGGAGCCACACACACACACCCCGGGTGCAGTGTCTGGAAAGTGGCGGCACCCCTCCCCCGCAGCCTGCCCAATGAACACAGCACGTCCCCCCATCATCACATTTGATCGGTGTTGAGCCATCTTGTGGTATCCATCGCCCCAGAAGAGGCTGGGAGTCCTCTGGGGCCATTCTTCTCCGGGGAACAAACCTTGCAAGGCTATGTTTACACTGGCTTTAAACAACTGATGCAGAGTCCTTAAGATTAAGGGTAAAAGCCACTCTGTGGCAGATGCCACAAAGCGCAGGCAGCAAAGTGGGGGCAACAGTCCATGGACCCCTGCCTACGCCACCACCACGCTGACAAAAACGTTTCATGTGAATCCCCAGTCGAAAACAGAGACCAGTCGGCTGGTGTCAGCTGACTAAATGCTCAGCTGACCATGTCTAGCGTTAACGTGTTGTTCCTTGCAAGTTTGATAGCCATCTTGGAAGGGTTAGCTTCAACAAATCAACGCGGAAGGAGATTTAGTTATTAAGAGGAAAACGTTAAATTGGATCTTTATTGCTGACGATAGAACATCTAAAGAGCCTAGAATCTCTTCATTTTCTTCTAATAAATAAATAACAGAAATGGAAAAAACACACTACACTCTCAAAATAGACCTACCATTTTATCACACACACATTCACACCTCTCTCTATATTATAAATACACTTTGATGCCCAAAACACTCCATAGTAATATGGCCGCCCTTTACTAACCGGCTTTACTGCGTCCAAACACCAGGCAGGGTTCTGACAGGGCGAGTAGTTATCGATAAAGCCTCACTGACACTTCTCATGGCGCTGACTAGAAAGACGATTGCTGAGCACATCGATCCCTCACCTGCTCCTGGAGGTGCAGGGCAGGGAAGAAGAGCGCCGAGAAATCGTACGGGGCTTGCTCAATCGATCCCTGAGAAGCTGCTCGGCAACATCCTTGGAGTGAGGAGCGCGCCCCTGACCGGTGGGAGGGTATAGTCTTGACAGGCGAGGTGGTGGAGGGAGAGACAGCGCTCCTTGCCCCAGCAGAACAGGCCGGCTAACTCAGAGTTCTAAGTGTGGGCCCGGGCATGACTAATGCCAATTAGCAGAAAGGATGGTGGCACGCTTTTACATTTTGAATTCGTTTTACCCCAGATACAAACTGTGTTGGAGCATTATAAAATAAATATCGTAGCAATCCAAAAGAAGAGGTGGTCACCTACTTACCATTCACATCCGCAGCAGCCGTTCCTTCATCTCGCGGGGGTGGCCGCACAGAGGGCTGTCGGTTCGGCAGACAAGGGGGTCCCAAGCGTCCCTTAAACCCTGTTTCAAGAAGGCTCCACAAACTCCTAATGGGCCAGGAAGAGGCTTCCTTCTCCGGGCGGCAGCGTTGTCTGTGACAAGAAGGGTGAAAACAAGCGCTCGGAACAAGCGCTAGGGATGACGTCAACTTTCCGCTTTTAGAGCCGTCCTTTTCAGACTGGCTTGGCCTGACTTACTGGTTGCGTAAAAGCTTTCTTATCTTCTTTATGGGGCGAAACAGATGGCCCCATAAAGCAGATAAGAAAGCTTTTACGCCAGCAGGGAGTCAAGTAAGCCAGTCTGAAAAGGACGGGGCTTGGAGAGAAAGAAGAACGGCACTGGGACCTCTTCTCCAATGGCTGGCCACCGTTTAGGAGGCCAGCCAATGGAGAAGAGGGGCAGGGCTTAACCATTGCTAGTGAGGTACACTCTAAAACATAAAATCTCGCGAGCTCGACTGCGCATGTGCGCAGTACGCCACGTGAGACCTAAAACGAAAAGCAAAATGACAAAATCGAGGCAGAAGTGGTGTGAAAAGTCTCATGAGAAAATGTTGCCATTCCTCTATGTGCCAAATTGCACAATTTCTACAGTAAAAAAATCTCAATCAACTAACTAGATAACTAACGAAGGATTCACAACAAAAGAGTAGAGAACCTTTCTTGACTGTTTTGCAAACAAATTTAAGAGCAAAAAAGCAGGTAGAAAAGGAGAGGAGAGTAGCTCAAATGCATGATCAAATGTGTGGGTGCTTGGTTGTCGCCACCATCATAACTGCAACAGTTGATTAACACTTACTTTCATTTGATGTGAGTGAATTTTATTTTCTCCTTCTGTTTATCCTTCACAGCAAGCCGCAATGAAAAATCCCGGCTGACCATCACAAAACCCAATTACCTAATTTCTAAATCCGCTAACCAATATAATTCCCAAACAGAAGACCTTTAAGTGTATTCTACATTTGATGCAAATTTGACTGTTGAGATAAGGATGTAGGGATAAAGGAAAGTTCTGAAATAAAAACAAAATGGCCCACCAGCCCTGGCACTGTAGTGGACTTCTTTCTATGAAGCTAAGTACAGGTGTACAAACAAAATGTTGTCGCTCTCAGTTAAAAGCACCAATGGCCGAAGTGGGCAGCATCAAAATTTGAATAACACTTGAACAAACCAATGGATGAGGACGGCTGACCTAAAGCCCCTGTAGGTATGCGTGTATGCGTTTATGGTCACTGAAAAAACTAAGTTAAAAAAGAGTCATGATTGTGAATTAAAACCAAAAAAAACACTGACATTACTAAGATGTGGTTAGGACTGCAACCCATAACTCACACACTAGATTCAATGCTCTTGACCTCATCCTTGTTGGCAGAGGCAATTGCAAAGGTTACAAATATACTTACAGATGTAATTACAAAGCAAATTACCTTAACACTATGAAAGAAACAACTAGGAATGTAGTATTATTTATTAATGTGTGTATGCATTGTTACTTAATTACGTTGTGCTTTTAGGCTTTGTTACATGTTGGGATAAACTTTCCGTGTCTATAAGCCTTGCAACGCTTGGACGAGTTATAGTTTGAATATCCGTTGTGTGATTTATGGGTTGTGAACTCAACTATAACTTAAAAAAACAAGCCACTGAAATTCGCAAAGATAACTTCACTTTTTTAAAAAAAAATACTTGATTGGTTTTCACAAGGTATACAGAACGTGTATATCAGGGTACGCACGGGTATCCAAGGCAAAGTTTCACATGTGCAAGCATAGCGTGACCACAGCCTGTGTAAGCACACAATGGGGAAATTAAGATGACAGAGACCTGTTCGACCTGTTAATAACCTCGGCAGTGAAAATGGTGCTTGCCAAATGGAAAGACACAAGCAAGACGTTGTACAAGAGCTGGCTAAACTGGATCATCCATCTCAGAGGGGCTGACAACATAGCCTTACAAAGCTCCCCAAGGAAACAGACACTTTAACTGCGTTTTCTCTGTTAATTTGAAGGGTTTTTATGTAAACACAATTTAATGTGTTTTAATCAAACGTTACTCAGAACTGCACTTTTTCTCATACAGTGAACTTTTTTTGTGTCTTATACCATATGCAACAGTCCTCCCGCCCAACCAACCGCAGGAAGCTAGCCCTCGCTCCATACAGCCTTTATCTGTGCACAGTGAGGGTGGTTCTAATAGACTGACCTGTGTGACCTGCAGCCAGACCTCGCGCCCAACCCTCTCCAGACAGTCAAACACCACCGCACGCAGCCTTTGCAGTGCACACAGGAGAGGGTCAGAGTGCTTGACCTTCAGTCCACTGCAGTGCACAACCGTCTGCGGAGACCACACCCCCTCTGTACATGGTCTTCAACCCTGAGCAGCAGGAGATGCCCACAGGTAGTGGGACTCTGTGCTCAACCCGCAGCATGCAGTCAAACCCCACTGTCCAATCCAGTCAGATAAGCTCAGCAGGGCTTAGATGCCGGGCCCCAATCCGTCACAGGTGTCCGAACCCAGCTGTGCATTTGTTAATGAACAGGGAGGATTGGCAGCTATCACTCGACTGTGGTTAAGCCTTGCTCTCAACTTACAAGGGGCAGCAAACATCTACAAGTGGCCGTTAGCCATGCACCGCTGTGGTGCTCTAAATAACTTTTTTTCAATTTTTTCTGTTACTTGACAAAGTTCTGTAAATCCAGTTTCACAGAACTCCACGGGCCCAAAATCCCCAAAATACTCAAACCTGTTTCGACAAGGAAACTTTCTCTCCTGCCGACCCTTGTGGCTGCATAGAAGCAAACCTCTCTTGATTAGCTGGCTGCTATTTCGGAGGAAAAAAAAGTTGTGGTCATCATTCCAGGATGCGGGGCCTCGGTCTCTATGTTATTAAAAAAATCAAAACTGAAAGGGCACATAAGGAGGCAGAGTGAGTACGCCCTGACCCCCAGGATCATGTGGGAAGAAGGGTTCCAAAGGAAACCTCCGTGAATAAATAGATATACATATTTTTAATGTAGGATTCTGCAGCGAGGTTCACCAATCCCAAGGCTGAGTTCAGACGCAAGTTCATGGGCAGGGATCATAAACCCACATTAACCATTGACCGCGGCGCAAATTCCGCCACGGTGCGGGTGAATTAATGAGTGGGCGTGTTTCGGACGCCCCCTCCAAACACCTGTGGGTTCACTCAGCCTGTCATCCTTTTGGTGTTAATAAAATTAGTACCACTGAGTTGGCTAACAATAAACACCTTTTATTCAGCACCAAGATGCATCAAGAGGCGAACATACGTTTTACAAATACAGGTTTTTTAATGTTTGTTCTTAACAGAGATTTATATAGCGCGAACTTGACCCGAATCAGGAATCCGAGCGCTTTACATTGCACCAGTTGCATTACATGAGGACACGTTCATTTTGCTATGTAATTTTAAAAAAAAACATGCTCAAACCAGTAAGTTATCATACATGCATAGTGGTCTCTTTCATGGTGTGAAGGGCAATGTATAAACTCCTGTTTAAGATGACTTATGACATTTGCAATTCCATCCATCCGTCAAATCAAGAGTGAGGCCATGACCATTGCATTTAGTGTGCCAGTTACACCCTGTATGGCTGCTGTGCAATTATGAAGGGTCTAAACATAATTTATGAATTTGAGAGTTTTATGGCTTTATTTTGTAAATATAACTGCACTGCAACTGTGTTTTTTTTTATTTCTGGGGTTCTTTTAAACATACCTTTAGGTGTTACAACAAAAGCTAACCATAACTTCACTTTAACCTGTTTGCTCTTGTGTGTACGTGTTAGTTCAGAACAAATAGCTGTAAAAGTGCAAATTCCACAGGAAAACATAAAATATGAAAAATATGTCATGTTTGCCTGTGAAATATGGATTTAATCTTCATAATAACAGCCCCAATACCAATCTGCAGAGCTTTACCATTGTCAGGCCTCTTGGGGTACTGTGCCAGGGAGCAAGGTTATCCACATTAAGCGGCAAAAACCCAACTAATTATGTGGCACATGAATAACACACACCTACCCACATCATTGTTCTTTGTTTTATTAGCAATTTATTCATGAAAGGTACCTAAACCTAAACCTAAATATCATACTTCCAATCAGCACCTATTGTTAGCAGACCTTAAACATTCTAATTAGAATCAGTGCTCATTGTAAACTGTACTTTCTTTGAATAAACATCCCAAAATATACATGTAACAAATACAAAGCAGCACACATTTCACTAGTCCAACAAACCTTACAAGCAACGGATACGAGGTATTTTGTCAGACAGCTACTCAAATGAATATGCGGAGGTGAAATAGTTTGAAAACATTTAAGTTTAAATTTCCCAAAACCTAACCTGGAAAACGTATGTGTTGTGAACAGAAGTCCATTAGCCGAGGTGTATAAAAGAAGGTAGATTTATTCAGGCTTAGTTCCAGGTTAAGTTTCTTATAATTAGGTAGAAGAAGGAAAGTATGAGAGAGCCCCAGCATGAGCAGCCTCCCTGCTGCTCAGCCTGCCCACTCTAACTGACACTCAGATCCACCACAGGCACCCACGCATTCCACATCATCAAACATCCAGCATTCCAAACATCATCAAGCACACCAGCATTCATCCTGGCTGTGCAGTAGGGAAGACGTAGCTAAAGAAGAGGAATGATGACAAGTAAGTTATAACAGTATGCCACTGTCCGCCTACCAAGGTTTGCTATTCAAAAACTTGGCACGGGTAGCAAGACAGATATCTGCAGGACTTCCTTCAGTCTTATGATAGCATGGTCAAACATATCAGCCTTTTCAGTTGCCTTTTCCAAATGATTTCAGGAACCAAGCATACCCAGTTAGCAGAAGCTCATATTTTGTACACTGCTTCATTTAGCAGAAAGAATGGCACTCATAAAATATCTAAAACTCCAGCGCGTGCTGCATGACTGGACTTCCTGACTGCGCTGCGGGGGACCGGGGCTGCGCTTGCGTTTGAACTTCGCCCTCTTGCGTGCCCCGGATATATTCGGCATACCATTAAACACAGTTGGCAGGCATGTGACGCCGGCGGCCATCTTTCACCACAGTTGACACATCTTTAGTCACAGCTGCCCCCGCAGCTGACATACCTTCATTGCATTTGCTTTTCACTAGATCCGAAATGCATTTGGCTACAGCTTCGGCGAACGTTAAGTACAGGAGAATTATTGCAATCACAGGGTTTAGCTTAACTAAACTACGGTGGTCAAGCTGTTCTGCCTCATCAATGCACGAACATTATTTGTGGAAGTCTCTTGCTACACCTAGACAAAAACCACATTGCGTACTCATGCCGTGAGATGTATGTGCAAAGGGCTCGGACTGATAAATCCTGGAGAAAAAAAAAAGAGTCCATTGGCCATTCCTGTTCGTGAAGGTATAAATTGGCAGCAGAAAAAGCTAATTTCAAACTTCAATTATTAGCAATTGCTATAAAAATATTTCAATGTCCAGAAAAAAACCTATGCGGAATCCAGTGTGTTGGTCTCTAAGCATTGCAGTAAACAAACTGTATCCAATTAATTTTGAGACCCTTTATAAACCTTTAGGAACATTATTTATGCCACGCAGATTATCAAAGTTAGCCTTAACAAAAAAACAAAAAAAAAAAAGAGGAAGGGAGACAGTAAAAAAGGAGACACAGGCATGTACCTTTGGGAGTGCTAACGCTAAATCAAGGAGCACGTCTCTGAAAGGCTGCTCCAACCAAGTCTTGGGTGATTCAACTTACTTCAGATCTGATGGGAAGATTACCAAAACACAAAAAGACCCAATTAGTGACCTCTTCCAGGAAAAGGAATGAATCCTAATGTGCTGGGCCATCACGCAGGGGTGTTGGGTTGACTCGGTCTATGAACAGAAGATCTGCATCTGAACCTTTAAGACGGAACATGTTTAGGTGCACCCAGCTTACAGTAGATAACCACTTGTTGTTAGTCCCTACATCCCTCCTGCAGGATGAGACGGAGCAGGCCGTGATCCAAATACTAGCAATAGCTGATTTTGCCGGGGTTCAGAAGAGACATACAGCAATAGAAGATGTTACGGAGAGAGAGGATCCCTTCGGAACGCTGCCTATGATGTTGCTAATTTTGGAATGCAAAGTGCACAGATTAATTTGCTAAATATAGTTTTGAAAGAAGGAGTTGAGATAAGTTACGTTTAGCCCATTAATTCACACAACCCTTTCTCCCAGAAAGGAGCCGAGCCGGAGCGCTCTTGCTAAGTGGTCCCCAGTTCTTGGTAGACCTTAAGAAGCTTGCTTGTGGAAAGCTTTATTTCAGTCTGAAGTGAGCCTTCCAGTCTGCCTGCAGCTCTCTTGCACCGGACCTTCTCCACAAAGACACAGAGGAGTAACATCACACACAATATACAGGTTGAGGGATTCACGCCTTGAACTAAACTACATCAGTTTCAATCTGTAGCACATCAACCACCACTAACGATTTCAATTTTTCATCATCTGTGTGTACCCAGTACAAACTGTAATGTATTACCAAGGCGCCATGGGCATTTAAAGGCACTAATGCAGACCCCCACCAGATAGTTATGCTGCCACTGCCAGGGCCTGGAGCTGTGGAGAGCTGACACCAGCACGCTGCAGGAGGTGGACTGCAGAGACCCAGACCCTCCAGACCCTCGGAGAAGCAGCAAAAGACAACTGCCTCCGTGGGATGGGGGAGTGGCCCATCACACATGTTCAGCTTCTGTCTTTGGGTAGAGGAATTCACTAAGAGCTTTATAATGGGGATCAAGATGAAACCTCCGCTGTCGTTCAGTGTGCTGCAACACCCACAGTCAAAATGTCAGCTAACAGCAAGACAAAACAATAGCACATGCAGTGTGACTAAGTCGAGCACCAGGGTAATCGCTGTGTGGTAGAGAGCCATATTGTAACTAGGTGAAGTGAAGACAGAGAGCTACCGTTACACTGTATGGTTGTAGTAGAGCAAGACGGTGTCAATAAAATGATCTGCTATGGTCTGTGGCCTACCAGATTGGGAGCAGGAAAGGGTGCTAGAAGCGGCTGTGCTGAGCAGAATAGACCCCCAATAGTCTCAATTCTGGAAGTGGAGTGAGATGTGTCCACGTGGATGCGCGAGTGTGTGTTGGTGTGCCTTCAGCCTAACTCATGGCATCTCAGTCATCCACAGCATTTGCTACCCATGGCATATAAAAAGTATCTATGGCATAGCACCGACCGGCACTGGCTTAAAGCTAGCCATTCCTAACATATTTCTGGGCATCTCTGGAATGACAGTAGCCATCCCTGAAATAAGGCTGGCCATCCTTGGCATTTCTGGAATAACATTGATTATGTCACATGGGTGGTCATTCTTGGCATATTGCAAGCATCACTGACACGATGCCCGTCCTCCCAGCAGCACAATGCTGGCCTTCTGTGGTATATTGCAGGCATCCTTGGCGTGACTGTGACGTACTCTGGCATAATGCTGGCCTGGCTATCCTTGCTGTTCTGGTGCTCATCCCTGCCTGTAGTATCCTGGAACAAGGGTAGACATGCCATAATAGTGGGCATTAAAATTGTGGGCACCCTCAAAATGATTTTGCCCACCCCTTACACAATAGTCATCTTGGCATATGCGAGTGGTATTTCTGGCATGTCAAGATGATACACCTGCATGTGAAGGCAGAATCTGTCCATCTCTGACCACATTGAGTGGGAGCACATGATGAAAATGGCAAGTGGATATTTCGGGATAAAATATAATTTACTCAAAAAAATGAAAACTGCTATTTTCGGATAAAAACACCGTTTTTTAAATCATGTTTTTGATTGAACCAATTACGTTGGACACCCAAAATGCAAAGCTTACAAATCAGAGAAAAGTTTGTGTATTTTCAAAACCACCAAGCTTATGTTTGGGGAAAATGATTGCTTTTCCCAGATATTTCTAAAGATGATATTTCAGTGGTAATTCATGTTGAAGGTGGGATACTTATTGCTGAAGTTAGTATCTAGGTGCCACAGGACACTTACTGCCAGAGCTGCTATTAAATGGCTGATAAAGAAATTGAGGCACGTCCCCTTCAAAGTTTTATATAATAGTATTTCTATGCTGTCTGAGGACTGACTGTATGACTGGTGCAACCTGTCTGCTGTCTGAACTTTGGGGCAGCAGTAATGTCCTTTGAGACTTCCAAAACGTATCTCACTGCACTGTCTACTGCCTGAGATTATGAAATATGTGGAACTATTTATTTTTCCGCCTACCATTGGTTGGCGTCATTGACAATTTCACTTACTTGCTTCTTATTCATTAGCTTGTGTGTGCTTCTTTCCTCTTCTTGTGGAGCATGGATGCTTTATTTGCGCCATCCATTGCTCATTTGTCAGGTGCTACTTTTTTCTGTTTGTTTAACCACTCCAAGAGAGTGCATGTGTTTTCTGTTTCCCTAGTGCTTCTCTTCCCCCTCCCTTTTCCTCTTCAAGCTCTGTGTTGTGCGCTTCTCCGCTCACTCCCACTGCTTTCTGGGCTGCCTACTTTTCCGCCCCACCACGTTACTGTCTCTGCCATTTAGTTTGCTTCCCTCCCCATGCCCTCTGTGTAGCTTCCCCATCTACATAGTGTTACTCCCACACCATCCTCAGTGCTGCTTTCCCACCCCCACTCTACCACAGCGTTGCTATCTCTCCACCATGTTTCTCAGTTTGCGTTTGACTGACAGACAAGCTGGAGATATTTGGATCAACGTCACAAGGGAGAAAATGGCCTTCATGACTTCGAGATCAACTTCGACAGAAAACAAATACGGCAGTTCCACTTCTAAAAGTGCATCCAATAGCCCCGGGACCTACAATCACGGCCTGGGTTGTCAAAGTGGAGAAGATCAGGCCCTCGACTTTCTTTCATTGAGGTGCATAATCCCCCCCATCCCCCCACCAGGAAGCAGCAGCTATACTCCAGTCCTCACAGAGATGCTGCTGAGTGAGTGACACAGAATAGAAAAGCGGTCGCTTCTCCTTTCTGCTGCACAAGTTTTTTATTGGACTCCAAGGACGTCCCCGTTTTACAAAATCACAATTTTTACCTCTCACTCACAAGACAGCTTTTAGCAGTCTGTAGGCTAACGCCTACTGTGGACCACAGTGTTTAAATAAGATTTAAAAAAATAAAAAAGATTAGCTGGTGGGGTGGTCAGGTGTGTGCGCGTGGGTGAGTGTGTATGTATGTGCACAAGCACACAAGTGCAGAGGGGGTGTCTCTAAAAGGAACATGGTCTTAGAACTTGAGGGTATGCGTTAAAACATGTAAACTACAATCCTGCGCTCGGAAAAACATTTAGAGGCATTGCTGTGAGTTTCCCGATGTTGCATCCAGGCACATCACACAACAAGAAATATATGCTTAAACAAGTCAGACCTATTGGCTTTGAGAGTGCTGGTTAGTAATTCGATATTAATGAGCAACAATGATTTCATTTAAGAAATTAGAATTGCTCATTACAAGTGGTACACATGTGACCATCACTGTGCCCATTCAGAAGCCAAGAGTTAGATGAGCATGAAATCTGAGCACTGTCATAGCCCCAGGGCTTTAAGTGGGATGAAAAAAGTCAGGGGTCTAAGAAAGGGGTGCGGCCTATTTAACCAAGGGCGTAGTTTGAACATGCAAACTAAATTTGTGATTCTGACATCATGCCACCCGACTGGTATTATGGAGCCTCTCTGAGCTTTGTGTTATTGCATACGGATATATAGCACAATAACTGAAATACACTATGAACAACCCAGTACTATTGGCTTGGTCAGTGGTTAACTGTTTAAAATAAATGAGTAACAATGATTTTGCAGTAAATATTACAAATGTTTCAATTCTGAACATATGAGAGAATTAAAAGTTCCTAAGGTGCGTGGAAGGCATAGTGGTTTTCAGAGTGTCTCAGTCGCTTTTGTTCTTCTCTTCACCACTTTCCTCCGAAGTGTATGTTAGAGAAATGCACCCTTTTTTCTCCACACCCTCTGAAGTCCTCTGTATTTATCTCTCACACCCCATTCTTCTTCAGCACCCTTTCCACTCTCCCCTGCATGCACTGCAATGCATCCAGCCCAAACTCCAGAGCTCGCAACTCTGGTCCCTAATAAACACCTGGAAACGACATAGGTCAAAGTATGCACTGCGCAAGAGCACTATGCTGTACAAAAAAATAAACTACTGAAACCACATCCTGGAAAGAGCAAAAACTCTTGGGGAATGTAGAATTAAGCGAACCGTTAAATATAAAGAGTGACTACATCACTGACATGAATACCCTTAACATTTTTTATATCCATTTTTCACAAATCGGTCAGTTTTTTTTGCTTCTTAAGTTAAGGACATGAAAATACGGCCTTAAAGGGACCTGCTTCAATGGCCACTTTTAATTGCTTCCGGGTTTGGGACCCGGAGGGACCAGGTCAACTTAAAGACCTGTATGGCCACTGACTCCATTACATTCAGCCTCCCCTGCAGAATTCCTAAAAGTGCCCCATTATGAACACCACCCCAAAACCAGAACTCATTCGAAGACCTAGATGCAACTCAGCTCTCATGAACCATATAACCACTGGAAAACCCAACTTCGCCTTTTAGAGCCAACCCGCTGTGTTTTTCCAAGACGGAGTAAAATTAATTCCAATATAAAACTGCACTGGAGCAGAGTTTACAAATGTTAATAAATTCAAAGACTTTGCTTATATGAAATATGCCAAATATATACAGTATTATATTGCTAAAACCAATGGCAAAGCCAAGTGATCCCAAAGACGTAACCTAAAGACTTTGCAAACATTTCTTTATTTTTATGATGTGTACTTCTGGACATGCGCTTTTTGTATGAATGGATATGATTACACCTATTTTGTGGCCATTCACTGTTGGTCATTTATAATTATACAAAAAGAACAACTGATAGACAGAACGTTTGCTGTAACACTTTTCGCCCTAAGTGGGATGGGTATGCCCAGACGAGGGTCCCTTGCTCACTGTGCCACTGGATTCAAGATAGCCTGGCTAAAGAAGAGTGCCATACCCTGAAACCGGTCCTAAGATGCTTGATTCTGGTCCATGGAGGACCTGGCTCGGCAGTTCGGTCTGGACTGATCTCATGGGGCACAGGGTCAAGACTGATTTACATATGGCTGGGTCCAAACTGGGGTGGCGTAGTGGGCAAAAGGACGATGAATTTAACCCGGATCTTTTGACTGGGGGAGAATGTTTGCATTGTCAGTATTCCGTCCATCATTTGTTTGCTGTAACACATTTATAATTATACAGCATGAACTTTGTACTATTAACGTTGATTTTTAGCACTATAAATAAACTTTTTGTTTGCTCTTTTTCAAACAAGACAGTAAAAAGGAGAAGCCCTTTTGCTCAAGTCACTGTAAAAGGCTCAGACGTCTCACAGGGGCGTTTTAAAGAAGTCACTCACACACAAATTAGATAAAATACCACTGAACGGCTTAACATAAGCGCGACTTCTTCAATGTAGATATTCACAGCCAGGTGACCCTCTATGAACAAGATAAAGAGATCGTGCATACACTGAAAAAAAGCAGAGGAAGAAATGACTGTTGAGGCTTAATTGCTCCAGTGCTGCCGTGTGAATGGAAAAGACACACCCCCAGTACAATCCAGAACTGAATGACTGTCAGTGAACTAACTCTCTAGGCGGGAGGCACGCTTTCACCGCATGCAGAGGCGGATGCTGCATCTGCGTCAGTGAGTGTGCGTCTGAAATTTCCAAACAATCTCCATGATTTAACCACCTTAAAATGTTAATCCGACAAGTGGGTTACGGGGGTGGTTTGAGTGGTAGGAGGGCCGGTGATGTGTGGTAAGGGTGCCAGTGACAATACTCCGAATATTACACGGCATTCCGAAGACCCCTCAAATCTATCCAAGTACGCAGGTCTCTGTATGGTACGAACAAAACTTGCAATTCTACGCCCATTTACGTCAATTCACCGAAATGCCAGGAGTATCGGAAGTGACATCACACGCTCTTTGGCCTCCCCTTTCACTCATATACACATACACACAAATGCACTCTCACACAAACAAACTCTCACCCGTAAGCATGCACACACCATACATTTAAAATCATTTGTTTCTTACCTCAGCTGCCATGAAAGGGCATATTCCAGCTTATTGTACTCCATTTTTATTACACTATTAGTGAATAATACATATTATTTATTCGCTATTAGTGTAATAACAAATTTACAGAAAATAAAGTGAGTGGAGCCCCAGATGCCCCTGTGTTCCTGGCACTGAATTTGCCACCTCTGAGGTCAGGGCTGGCAAAGGCAGTGCCAGGGGTAGCAAAAAGCAAGCTGCGACCCCTGAATGACCTCCATGTATACGCCACTGTCACCATCACCTCCAGGTTGCTGGCTCTAGTCAAGGAACTCGGGAGATTGAATACATGTATAAGGATTTATAGCGCAAAGACTGTCACCCCGCAGGGAAGGAGCGGAACAGACACAGACCCCCACCCCTAGACAGACAGACAGACAGACAGACAGACCCCCACCCCTAGACACACAGACAGACAGACAGACAGACAGACAGACAGACCCCCACCCCTAGACACACAGACAGACAGACAGACAGACCCCCACCCCTAGACACACAGACAGACAGACAGACAGACAGACCCCCACCCCTAGACAGACAGACAGACAGACAGACAGAGACACACACACACACACACACACACCCACACACACACCCCCCCCCCCCCGAATGAGTATATTTGATTTAAAACAGCATTAATAGCTGCTCCTTGGTATTCGGAGCTAGACTTAAGCGCATAAAACAAAGTAAGTATCATGCTACCTGTGGCAATGGTACATTCTTCATCAACACAAAGTAGGTCTCTCTCGAAAAAGCACAGTAAAACGTATCCAGTCTGTCAAATACACATGTGTAAAATGTTACATTTTGTATCAGTCATCTCTGCATAGCCAATAAAGCAATACACAGGTGAAACATTTTCAGGGGAGAAATGGCAAAAACCATAGCTTTGAAATGTGCTGCCTCCTTGGTCACAATGTGCATTAATTAAGCTCTTTGTTTTTCTTATTACTTCAAAAGTTCGGGGTGTGGGGAGGTGGGGGAAGAAGGTATTTATTAAAGAGGGTGGAGGAAAGCACACGTCCCTGAGCATAAGCTTAAACGTTGTCTTCTGTGGCAAACACGCATACTGCCATTCAGATATCACAGTGGGTTATTGTTCCTAGAGTGGAAATCGGTCAGCAACGTAAAGCCCATTGACTAGAATCAACACATCTTTTTATACTTTTATGGTTGATAAAAGTAGTACTACCAAGATAGCTAATAAGAAAGCCAATTATTTGTGGTTCTATTTACCAGTCGGACCGGACAAAAACTCTACAAAAAAGAACACAAGTATACATATGTTGTGTCTGCCCCTACATGCATACACATATCCAATTTTATCAAAGGGTCTCTCTTCCCGCGTGGATTTTGATTACAAAGTGAGAAATGTTAGGTTGGAGTGCACAGATATGGTGAGGTTTCGAATGTCTTATTGCTAGTAGCCTAAAATAAGAGTTACATCAAGTGCTAAATATCCATTTATTTGATTTCCCTTATCTAGTACCAATGTGTCAAGCCACGCCTTTTCCAAAAGGGTTCGTAGTTCCGGTTCGTAGGCCAACCCAAACCCCACCTTTTCAATCCACCTGGAGCCCTGTTGAACTTCCGACATGTTCCTTCCTGGGCTCCATGGAGTAGTGCTTTATGGTGTCACCTGGACACGTTGGCTCTGCCCTCGGATCTACAACCATTTTATTTCTGCGAAGCAATGGGATATTGGGCAAAAGTGACATTAAGCGTTGATTTTGGATGTTGCATATTAAGGATGTTGAACCTGCTGTACAAGAAAGTCATTTTAGTTCAGTCGAGAACAAGGCGATTGTGGATGTCGACGACCCAGAAACTTACACATAGGCTGGACAACATTCCTCAGTCCACTACCGTAGAGGATATTGATCTGTCCTCTTTCTGATAACGTGGTACTTACTCATCGTTTAATAAGCTAATTAGGGTGTATCTCTTCTACCTGTCTTGAGGAAGACCAGATCCAAAATCATCTTCCTACAGGTCAAAACGTTGACACCTACGTATCTTCATGCTTGATTAAATAAAATGACAAATGGGCATAAACACTGAGTTGACTGTCGTACGTTTAGTCAGCCTGACTGTTCAGAGAGCTTTTGTTTGTTTTTCCTTTTTTTGTGCACTTCACCCTCACGGTCACTGCACCAGTATATCTCACCATTAGGGACGAACACCTCTTTGTCATATACAAGGTCTTGTTTAATAAAATACACTTAGTTTACTCGTATTGATGTGTACTTGTTTTTTCCTTGCAATTCTGATGTACACACATTTATAATCCTCCCTTCCCTCACATTGATTGGGCATACTTAGGACTAATTTATAGCCTTTGATTAAGTGACAAATTATTGTACAAATGCATCTGACATAATCAAGATATCCTTAATGTTACATAAATCCAGATTCTGAGGATTACCAGGTGTATCCCCTGTATTTATACATGGTTCAATGATTCTGGGGTGACGAAATGGCAAATCTGTAGTACTATGTGCAACATGTTCTGTACAAGCAAAACCATTTTAATGCTGGCATAGAAAGGATGCACCATATATCCCCTCCCGGAAGGAACATTTCTTTTTTTTTTTTAAGATGGGCGATAGGGGCACTACTCGACAGCACTGGTTGATGAGGCTACTATCTTGAATTATTGGAGACCATGTTGTCCAATGGAGGAGGAGACGTGCAAGAAAGGCGGAAGCCACACAGCAGCAGCTGCTTGGAGTTACTATTATACAGCACTTGCTGACAGTAGTGCACAGCGCTGGCTGATGAGGACACACTGGTCCTTCTGTTGGGAACTGCACAGTAGTGGCAGATGTGTGCCTAGATTTCTGTGCCGGGGTTGAGAGGAGAAATTCTGGCCTCATGGAACCTAATATAGTACACAGCTGTAGAGTAATAGTTAATGGAGACTACTTTACTGTGTTGACTAATGGGGAAATACAACAGTACAATACCCAGACCTGCAAGCTGAAAAATGTCACTGTTTGAGGAGGGGGCGGGGCCTTATGCTGAGAACTTAGTGCCACTTTTGCCCACTCGCCCAACAACCTCCGCCCCCTCCAATTGACCGTGGGAGCAGATATCCTGTCACACATAGGGGTGCCATGCGAGTTGGCAGGTCTAAGTACTTGTGGGCAGTAATCACTACAGAGTACCGACTGCTAAGGAGATTATTGTACAGAATCACATGATATAGAGTACTATGCATCAGTACTCTCAGATCCAAACAATCCTGGCTCTTGAGGTAGTACTGCAATGTAACACCTTGTTGATGGGTAACAATTACACCAAAGAGATGCCTGAAGCTACCATCCTGGCACAATCACTAATCCAGGGGTCTCCAAGCCTATCTGTAATAACCGTTACTTGTTGAATGGAAATCATAACCAGCTACAATTATTAGAGTTGAGTTCTGTAGGAAGCTAGCTCTGTATATAACGTATCAACAAAAGATATATTGTGCACAGAGTTCATTGGAACCCCAGAGGCTTACAGAGGTTTAAGTAGATAATACTAAAAACTCTATTTGTGGTAGTGTGGCCGAGCAGTTAGGCTCATCAGAGGGCAGCGTTAAACATTTGTTGTGCACACTCAGGCAAGAAATGATTACACACACACTCAAAGACTGAATCCAAGAGCAACTGTTTTGTAAAAAAAAAAACATGCATTTTGTTATTTTACTTTAGGACTAAGTAGAACTCAGTTACTGGTAATTGTTTCAAGAATGGTAATAATACTTGTGGTAAGAATGGTTTTGCAAGGCAGAAAATGCTTTACAGTGATAGGAATACTTTTGTATTGTCAATCAAAAACAGTAGAACTTAGCAACTGTGAAAGATAGACAGTTACATGCAAGAGGAGAAAATGCAATGCAAACCTATAGGAGGAAAACAGGTATATGCATTAACAGGTAAGTAAAACACTTACTCTTCCAGTCTTCGAGGGTTTAGAGCAACACTGGTCAAGTTTCAATTCAAGGTAGGTACTGCACCAACAGTGGCACTGGGGCGCCGGGGACAGAGGGCACTGGGCCCAATGTTAGTCAATAAAGACTGGGGGCACTGAACAAGGTGCAGATTGCAGGTAGGTACCCATGGTTTCAGGGCACAGGCCCTAGAGGTTAAGGTGAGCATGGGGGGCCACAAGGCAGCACCATATCTACACCACCAGCGGCACTGGGGCGGCAGGGTGCAAATCAGCGTGAGGCTCCCAATGCGTTTCAATGGGGAACCTCGGTCTCACAAAGAGGCTGCAGGGTCTGTCCAGGAGGCTGGATGAAGTTGACCATTGACTGGACTGGTATGTTGGAGGGTCGCTGGGCACCGTTGGCTGGGCTCCCCAAAGTCGGTGAGCTGAGTATGCAAGGGTGCCTTTTGGAGATGCGTTTTCTTCACTGGAGCCGGTCGGGGGGGACCCTTTGTGTTGAGGCTGCTGGTGATTTCTTGAGGCCCAGATTAGGTCAACCACCAATGGAGTAGAAGTTTGGATCCCTGGGGAGACGTCACTGGACAGGTATGCCACTCAGACTCGGACCGTGGGCATCAGGTGCAGAGCGGGCAGGTGTCGCGAATCCACCTTTATCCGGAATCCTTTAAGATTGGGTTTTTTTGAACAGGGACAATGTTCTCAGGAGATCTGGTCTTGGCTGAAGAGTGGCAGTCTTCTTGGGGTTCTTGGAAGTCACTGGTCACGCGACAGGCGTGGACTTCTATGCAGGGTTCTTTGAGCAGGAGACAGGCCAGTAACGCTGGAGTTAAATCAACAATCATCTTCCAGGCAAGGCTGCCCAGCGTCTTCTTCGTCTTTTTCTTCTTTCGGCACAGGAATCTGACGATCAAGGTTCAGTGGTGCCCATAAATACTGGAATTAGGAGCATTACAGGGTCTGGCAGGTAGTAGCACATGAGCTACTTGCCTTTAGGGTGGCTACACCCTTTGAATGCCCTCTCCCTTTGGAGAGGGGGCATCCCCTAACCTGATTGGGTCGAATCACTCCTTTCAACATTGAGGATTTCCAAAGGAGGTGGTCATCTCGGTCCAGGGCACCTTAGAGGTGGTCTTGGCAGAGAGGGGACACACCTCTCATGACTACTAATTTTCCCGCCGACCTTGCTGCCAAAAGTGGGGCTTGGGAGGAGGGTGCATCTCCACTAGCTGGAGAGACCCTGTCTAGCATATCAAAGGTCAGGAAGCCTTTGAGGCTCACTGTCCTGCATGTTGTTCCTGCCTGGGGGTAGTTGTGAAGCACCTCCACCCCAAGCAGCCTTTGTCCCTGACCCAAAAGAGCACAAGGGACCCCCGCCTCAGGGGGTCAGAAACATGCCTGTGCATGGCAGGTTGGTGCAGACCAGTCACCTAGACATGAGGGAGTCGTTTTTCATGGGGCATCACTAAGATGCCCTCTGAGTGCCTTTTGTAATAAATCCAACACTGGCATTAGTGTGGGTTTATTATGCTGAGGAGTTTGATGCCAAACTCCTTAGCATTCAGTAAAGCCATCATGGTGCTGTGGGGTTCTTAATGACAAACTCCCAGTCCATGTATTCAATATGGCTTCACTGGACTTGCAAGGTCTGTGAATGGCACAGACACTGTAAGGGCACATTGATCATGCAGCTGTGCCCTCACCTGAGTTATAGTGCACCCTGCCTTAGGGCTGTGAGACCTGCTAGAGGGGAGACTTACCTATGCCACAGGCAGTGGTTGGTGGGCACGGCACAAGGGATGTGTGACATGCAGACTCTTAAGTTTTGCCTGTACCAAAACACACAGTCTACAATGGCAAATCAAATCAGCATAATTTGTATAGCGCGCTACTCACCCGTAAGGGTCTCAAGGCGCTGCGGGGAGGTGAGGGGAGGGGGGGGGGGGTCGCTACTGCTCGAACAGCGAGGTCTTGAGTTGTTTCCTGAAGGGGAGATGGTCCCGGGTCAGCCGTAGGTGAGTGGGGAGGGAGTTCCACGTCTTCGCTGCCAGGTAGGAGAAGGATCTACCTCCGACGGTGGATTTCCGAAAGCGTGGGACGGAGGCGAGGGCGAGGCTGGCGGATCGGAGCTGGCGGGTGGGTGTGTAGAATGTGAGGCGGCTGTTGAGGTATTTCGGGCCCATGTCGTGGAGAGCCTTGTGTGCGTGGGTGAGGAGTATGAACGTGATCCTCTTGTTGACGGGGAGCCAGTGAAGGACTTTCAGGTGGGCAGAGATGTGGTTGCGGTGAGGGATGTCCAGGATGAGTCGTGCTGAGGCGTTCTGGATGCGCTGGAGTCTTTTTTGTAGTTTGGCTGTGGTTCCAGCGTAGAGGGTGCTCCCGTAGTGCAGACGGCTGGTGACGAGGGCCTGGGTGACCGTCTTCCTGGTTTTGGTGGGGATCCATCGGAAGATCTTTCGGAGCATGCGCAGGGTGTTGAAGCAGGATGATGAGAAGGGCGTTGACTTGCTTGTTCATCGTTAGGGTGTGTATGTGTTTGGTGAAGGGTATCAGAAGGTGGCAATCAATCAATCACAGGCATTTATATAGCGCACTACTTACCCGGAGGGTCTCAAGGCGCTAGGGGGGGGGGGGGTGGGGGGGGGGGGGAGTGCTGCTACTGCTCGAATAGCCAGGTCTTGAGCTTCTTCCTGAAGGAGAGGTGGTCTTGGGTCAGGCGCTGGTCGGTCGGTAGGGAGTTCCAGGTCTTGGCGGCCAGGTAGGAGAAGGACCTTCCTCCTGTTGTCGTTCTTCGGATGCGGGGGACGGCGGCGAGGGCGTGGCTGGCTGATCGGAGATGTCGTTTGGGAGCGTAGAAGTTGATGCGGTTGTTGAGGTAGCTAGGGCCTTGATCGTGTAGGGCTTTGTGTGCGTGGGTGAGGAGGCGGAAGGTGATTCTTTTGTTGACGGGGAGCCAATGCAGGTCTCTCAGATGTCCGGAGATGTGGCTGTGTCGTGGGATGTCGAGGATGAGTCTGGCTGAGGCGTTCTGGATCCGCTGGAGTCTCTTCTGGAGCTTGGCGGTGGTTCCGGCGAAGAGGGCGTTGCCGTAGTCCAGTCGGCTGGTGACAAGGGTCTGGGTGACCGTCTTCCTGGTCTCGGTGGGGATCCACCGGAAGATCTTCCGTAGCATGCGCAGGGTGTTGAAGCATGACGAGGAGATGGCGTTGACTTGTCTGGTCATGGTGAGGGAGGAGTCCAAGATGAAGCCCAGGTTGCGTGCGTGGTCTGTCGGTTTGGGTGCGCTGCCCAGGGCGGGGGGCCACCAGGAGTCGTCCCAGGCGGAGGGCGAGGAACCCAGGATGAGGACTTCCGTCTTGTCTGAGTTCAGTTTCAGGCGGCTGGTCGTCATCCACTCGGCTACGTCCTTCATCCCTTCGTGAAGGTTGGCTCTGGCGGCGGCGGGGTCGTTGGTCAGGGAGAGGATCAGCTGGGTGTCGTCAGCGTAGGAGATGATGTTGAGGTTGTGTTGGCGTGCGATGGCCGCGAGGGGGCTCATGTAGACGTTGAAGAGGGTGGGGCTCAGCGAGGATCCTTGAGGGACGCCGCAGATGACTTCGGTGGCCTCTGACTTGTACGGTGGTAGACGGACTCTCTGTGTTCTTCCGTCGAGGAAGGAGATGATCCATTCCAGTGCCTTCTCCTGGATTCCGACGTTGCTGAGGCGCTGCACTAGGGTGCGGTGGCAGACAGTGTTGAATGCCGCGGAGAGGTCTAGGAGGATGAGGGCCGCTGTTTCTCCGTTGTCCATCAGGGCTCGGATGTCATCGGTGGCAGCGATGAGGGCGGTCTCGGTGCTGTGGTTGGCTCGGAAGCCAGACTGTGAGGGGTCGAGGGATCCATTCGTCTCGAGGAAGGCGGCCAGCTGCTTGTTGACGGTCTTCTCGATGACTTTGTCTGGGAACGGGAGGAGCGAGATGGGATTCTTGAGTTCGGTGGGGTCCGCTGTAGGTTTCTTGAGTAGGGCGCTGAGTTCGGCGTGCTTCCAGCTCTCCGGGAAGGTGGCGGTGTCGAAGGAGGTGTTGATGATGTCCCGCAGGTGGGGTGCGATGACCGCGTCGGCCTTGTTGAAGACGTGGTGAGGGCAGGGGTCGGTCGGAGATCCAGAGTGGATGGAGTTCATCAAGCGGATGGTGTCTTCGGTGCTGATCGGAGTCCAGGCGCGGAGGGTGGTGGTGGGGGGCGGTGGTTCGGTTGTGGCGTGCGTCGGTTGAGTGCTGAAGCTGTTGTGTATGTCCGCGATCTTGTTGTGGAAGTAGGAGGCGAGGGAGTTGCAGAGGTCTTGCGATGGGGTGATGATGTTGTTTCCGGCGTTGGGGTTGGAGAGCTCTTTGACGATGTTGAAGAGTTCCTTGCAATTGTGTGCGTTGTTGTCTAGCCGGTCCTTGAAAGCAGTTTTCTTAGTGGCGCGGATCAGTTGGTGGTGCTTCCGGGTGGCAAGCTTGAGGGCGGTCATGTTGTCCGGTGTTGGTTCCCTTCTCCAGGCTTTCTCGAGGGCTCAGCAGTTCTTCTTGGAGCTCTTGAGTTCGTCGGTGAACCATGGGGCCTTCTTGCTGCCGGGTCTGCTAGGCGGGGTCCTCAGTGGGGCGAGTTCGTCCGCGCAGTTGTTGATCCACTTCGTGAGGTTGTCGGCGGCCTGGCTGGGGTTCGCTGAGCTGGCGGGGCGGTGTTGGCTCAGGGAAGCGGCGAGCTGGCCGGCTGTGATCTTGTTCCAGCTTCTTCGAGCAACCGGTTGCTGGTGGTGGTGGTGGATCATCGTTCTTCTGAAGGTGAAGTGGACGCAGCTGTGGTCCGTCCAGTGGAGTCCAGTGGCGTGGCTGAAGGCGATGTCTTTGCTGGATGAGAAGACGGCATCGAGTGTGTGTCCGGCGAGGTGGGTGGGGGTGGATACCAGCTGCTTGAGTCCGAGGTTGGCGAGGTTGTCGAGCAGGGTGGTGGTGTTGCGGTCGTTGTTCTCCAGGTGGAAGTTGAGGTCCCCCAGGAGGATGTAGTCAGCGGAGGGGAGGGCATGCGGGCTGACGAAGTCGGCGATGTCCTCGCTGAATTGTGTGCGTGGTCCCGGGGGTCGGTAGATCAGGGTGCCTCTGAGGGTGGTCTTCGGGTCGGTGCGGATCTGGAAGTGTAGGTGTTCGGCGGTTTTCAGGGTGTCGTCGGTGTTGGTTGTGATGTGGATGGTGTCCCTGTGGATGATGGCAATGCCTCCTCCAGTCTGTTTGACGCGGTCTCTTCGGGTGATCTTGTAGCCCTCTGGGATGGCGATGGCGATGTCGGGCGCTGAGGAGTCGTTCATCCAGGTTTCTGTGAGGAAGGCAATGTCAGGAGCTGTGGTGTCGAGGAGGTTCCAGAGTTCGATGGCGTGCCTGTGGACGGAGTGGGTGTTGAGCAGGATGCACTTGAGGTGGTTGCTGCTGGTGTTCGGCTTGGCGGGTGCTGGTGTGGGGCAGGTCCGGATGCAGGTGAACTTGCAGGCGTGGCAGCTGAAGGGTCCGTGGGTGCGCCTCGGGGTGGCTCGGTAGCATCCAGTGATCCCGCCGGTGTTGAGTGCGATGAGTTCGGTGGCGTTGTAGGACAGTCGGGTCGTCTTTCGTCAGTGGGGGCCAGGGATCCTGGCGCTGGGCGCGGTCCAGGCGCGGACGGGCGCAGACGGGCTTACCTTTGGCGCACCTTCGGCGCTCAATCGGTGCTCCCGCTGCGTGCGTCCGCTGCGCGGTCGCTCCGGGGGGGTCATAAGAAGGGGGACGATGGGCGGGTCAGCTGGGCGTCGGTCTCGGCTCGGCCAATGGGCCGGTGGTGGGCGGGGCCTGTGGCGAGCTGTGGCGGGAACGGGCTAGCGGGCTAGCGGGCGGCACTGCAGAGGCTGGCCCGCTCGGGGGGCCTCTGGGAGGAAGAATGCGGCAGGGAATGCAGGCAGGAGCAGGCTGGAGCAGGAGGCGGCAGGAGGAGCAAGGGGGCGACCCGGCCTGGTGAAAGGCGCAGTGGTCACTCCCGAGTTCTCCCTGCTGTCTCCTTAAGAAGGGGGACGATGGGCGGGTCAGCTGGGCGTCGGTCTTGGCTCGGCCAATGGGCTGGTGGTGGGCGGGGCCTGTGGCGAGCTGCGGCGGGAACGGGCTAGGGGGCTAGCGGGCGGCACTGCAGAGGCTGGCCAGCTCGGGGGGCCTCTGGGAGGAAGAATGCGGCAGGGAATGCAGGCAGGAGCAGGCTGGAGCAGGAGGCGGCAGGAGGAGCAAGGGGGCGACCCGGCCTGGTGAAAGCCGCAGTGGTCACTACATGCAACATGCAAAATACATGCTGCAGCCCTTGAGAGACCAGCTCTGGTCACAAGGCCCTTGGTACTACCGATACCTTTTACAAGGGACTTGCATGTGAGCCAGAGGTGTACCAATTGGGGAAACAAAGGTACAGTTTTGGGAAAGAACACAGGGACCGGGAACGTGATTGGCAGAGACCCAGTGCACACTCAGTCAAAGTGCATCAGATATCAGGCAAAAAGTTAAGGGTAACCATGCAAATATGGGCATTTTCCAACATGGTCGTGACCAAATCAGACAAGAGTACATTAGTAGCCACGGTATACAAGCTTACCAACAATGATCTTCTCAGCGCATCAGGCATGGCTGCCAGCAGTAATGAAAAACATACTTTGTCAATGGGGAATGCTTCTGCATGGCTAATACATAAGAGCCTTAGCTGCAATGCTCATAGCACCAAGTTAATATCAGTAATAAGTCTCATCGACACCACACCATCACTCGAATATCAGTTTTAAATATATTTTGGAAATTCAGCCATTTTTCTCCAAACATCTGCATATAAGTTCTGAAAACACAGACTGTCATGAATATACACTTTTGTATTTAGTTATGCATATTGTCATTCAACCAAGCAAAGGCCTCTCATTCACTAGGCTGGGTTGTACACAGGAGAGCCACATACAGGTATGTGGAAATCTACCAATATCTCGTTAGGTACTTGAAGCAGCCTGGGCCTATTTGTAGATTCCCCAGAGTACCAGAAGCTTGTAGGGTGCTAAAAAATTAATGTGACAATCTAAGTGTTTGCTGGCCCCCAACGAGTATGATGTGAAGCTCACAAATGATAACTTCATATTGGAAACTGTTACGAGAGTTAATCAATTTTCCACAATCAGTCTGAGCAACTGAATATTTCTTCCAGGCTAATCAAAAGTGAAGAGCCTATTTATACAGGCACTATATCTAGGCCAAATATATCCTGGCACCAGCGCTGGAAATGATGACTTATCCTCGCACTGGAATCTGAGAACAATCTTGGTGAAACAGAAGTATGCACACATATATAGCAAACTATATTAAACTCACTATCTAGGAGATGGGAATAACGTTATCATTTTGAGAAATTTGGAGGAAACTGCTCGTTTAGTCGTATTTGAGCTAATTTGTAAGATCATCTATTGCACTGACACTTAAGAAATTGTATTATTCCGAAATATATTTTTTCCATGCAACTTTCAGGCACTTAACTGATGCAAATTCCTGTCAAGCTTTGTGATTCCTCAAAGATAAAAAATGACAGAGGTCAAGGTTCGCGTGGCATCATCCGGTATGCTAATTAAAGCCACAGATATGAGCTTCGAATGCTAGGGTTCGGGATGGGGACTCCCGCCTTTGAAAACCTGTACTTTTCCACCGGTGAAAATGAAAAAACACACCTACCTGTTGTAGTGCAAGATGACCGTTTCAAACTAATGCCCTTCACAGTGTACTTCTGCAGGCCATTAGTAATTTTAAAAGCAGCAGTTAAACTAGAAATGTCCTACCAATGCGCACTTTCAATCCCCCGTGCGCATCCATCAACTGGTTCACTTTCCTGTTTTTCAAAGCTCTTTCTAAACAAAAATCAACTCTCGCATTGATTTGCTAACCGCATATGTCGTAAAGGGACTACTTAAAACAAATCAACTTGGATGCAATGGAAATAACGTGTTTTTTTCTGCTGAGACCTTGCTTTGCCTTGCAGTCCTTGTAGATTTACACGCGTTTTTCCAATTCGGCCACCGCAGGCTAAACTGTTTTGGCAAACCACACAGTGCAAGGAGCACAGGAGCCTAAATGTAAACAAAACGGCTCAAGGTTAAAATGGCGGCTGTTCTATTACACCACTGAGAACAATGTCTCTCTGCACTGTCCTTGGGTGCACCTGGCAGAGCCCAGGCCTGTGCACCCTATTGCACAATTAATTTGTGCTGTTCCTGGTGTAGACCAATGTCTGCAAAAGGGCCTGTGCGGCAGTTTCAAACGGTCGCTTCTTCTTTCACTGAAGGTGTCAAATGCAGGTATAGGGCTTCCATAGCCACTTCCATAGGGGTAACCTAGGGGTGCGTTAGCGACTCCTTAGCTTGCGCACATAATGTGTGACTTAGAGAAGACTGATTGCCCTTGCGCCCATATCAGGAGGAGTGTGGTGTGGGCACAAGGGCAAAGGCGTTCCCACATTTGAATGGGATCCTCGTTGAAAGCGGCTCTAAGGCAACCCCTTGACATTGCCTAGGTGCAAAGAGTGTCTCCTTGTGAGGATTGATCCAGAGGGGGTCGCACACAAGGCTTGTTCTGAAATACAGAACACCACCAGTGGAGCCCTAACTGGAAGTAGCCCCCCCCCCCCCCCCCCCCCCCCCGGACACCTCAATAAACTGGCCCCAGTGGCACTCCGATACCGTCTCCGGCGGCAGGGGTCAGCCCAGCACCATGTGACTCTGGGCAATAGCTTGCTTAATCTTCCCGACGGCCCCCAGCGCCTTGACACCTTCGGGTAATTGTTTGCGCTTCACAAATACTGGACAGTTACGAGGGTCATTTCCATCACTGCATGCACACAAACTTGCCACTAGTCACTGTTCCGGAGCTTAGAAATACATATATATTTCAATATTTTTGTTTTTCCACGGTGCTGGTTCAGCCACCTGAATAAAAGGTTGTACGAGTCGTATTCCTATAACTATGGCAACCAGAGTTAGAAAAGCCTCAGAAAAAGGATGACGCCGACAGGTAAAAAAAACAAAAAAACAGCAGAACTATGTAACTGTCCCGATTAAAAAAATTAAGAAGAAAACAAAAGCATCTTATGTGGTCTTTAGTTATACATTTCCTTTGCCACTGCTATGGTTTTCCTCCAACCCAGGCCTTTTGTTTCATGGTGCAGTTTGCGTCGAGCCACTCCCCCTGTGAAATGCTTCCTAGAGGTGGTAATCGTGTCTGGGGACGTGGGCTGGGCCTGGCGGCGCAGCGTCTCTAGCAGGTTCCGCTTACAATCCGCGGCTCTCCAGGCCTGGAGCTGGCCTTGAACCCCGTGTTCGTCCAGAGTGGGACAAGCCCTCTCCGCCCACCCCAGGGCGGGGGATCACAGGGGAGTGTCAGCACGCATGTACGACCGACAAGAGGAGGCTGAAAAACGCTTTACATTTCAAAGCCTGGCTTCTACCCCTAAACTGCTTGAGAGCTCAGAGACACACAATGTCAAAACGAGCTGCTGTGAAATAGAGCAGGACAAAGGTACACCACCCCTTGGGTTTATGGCAGTGCAGAAGTAGGAAGGCAGCACCTTAAAACGGAAACATATATACTGTGAACAAATAACTGTAGGCTAAGCTGTCTAGTAGTTGCCAAATAATATATTGCTATCCCCACCTCCTCCTTGCATTTCTTCTTTGATGATCAAAATTAAAGCCCCCACAAAACCTCTCCCCAAAATACAAACATATACCATTATTCAGTTTGCAGTGTTTCGAGACTGTGATCATCCTGCTGACATGTTTCTCCCTAGAGTGCTTGGCTGGTCTTTGGAATAATATCTGCACTATGTCAAATACTCAGCTAAAAATAAAAACAAGCATTGGCAAAGCAAGCCAGTCTGGCTGATACCTGAAAGTGCCATGATGTTTCCATCCATGGAGTTACTCATCCATCTGTCAATGTACGAGGTCACTCATCCTTGCATTCATACATTTAGGAATCCACCGACCCCTGTCTTCCCCCATCTGCAATACCGCAATCACAAACTCACTGAACAACACAAACGCGTTGTCTGTTGCAAGCCAGACCTTCTGGATTTGCTGTGAATCTGTGAGGGATGCGAGAGTGCTTGCGCTAGTGTTTGACTGCTAGTCTCTCCAGCAGGTAAAAGCGCTCTCTGTAGAGTCACCTCTACTCCGTGAAGGATGCAAGAGTGCTTCTGGTGATGCGTGACTTCTACTATGTAAGGCTGGGGCGACAAGGGCCACTGGAAGAGACTCGCATGCCCACAGGTCAGGGCATTGTCTGCCTGGGAAGACCGCTGCCCACACTCCGAGGCCGACTCTGTTAAAAAAAACATGTAAAAACAGAAATTTCACCTGAAGGGCGAGGGATGGACCATCTCCTCCAGAGAGCTACTTCTGACGGAGACGTTCCAGGTCTTATGCCTTCATCTGGATGCCCGCTTTGATTAGTCAGATTTTTGTAACCTGTCCTGCAGTGATGTGTGGGGTATCCTTGATTCACTCTGAAAAGCTCTACTCTTGCCGCACACATGGCGTCTGACATCAGCTGCTGGGCACTCCTAACATGCGTTCTACTGTAACCACCCCAGTGACGGCTTCTTAGTGAGCTCTGGGTTGCTCACTGACCCTTGAGATGGCAGAGGGTGCTGGCAACTCCCTCATCTCCCATTGGCTTGGAATTCTGATTTGCTGGCAGCTTTGACAGGGTTAAAACATCTTCCAGCTTGAAGAGCTTTATTAGAAGTTTCTGAGGGATGAGGAATCACAAACTGGAATGATTTTAGACTGCAAAGCTTTTTCAAAAGGTATTTGTAAAACTTCCAACAATTGATGATTGTCGAGATGCATAGTGAGAGTCTATGGTTTCTATAGTGGCTTGACGTTTTAAAACACATAGGTAGTTCATGAGGCTGTTTTACAGACCGGCGTAGGTACTTAAAAAAAACTCAAAAAATATACCAGAGCCAACACTGCAACCACAAACCTTTGAGGCATGTCTCACTCAACCATCGGTGTCAGTAAATAGTTCATAGTCCTTGATCCAGCGCCACCAACAGTCCTAGGTTGTTGCATTCATATAGGCTAAAAGGTGGCAAAACACATAAGAGGAAACTACAGCGGGCGAAGCAGCACTGAAAGACCTGGACACCTCCAGAAAGGATTTTATAGCTGTCATCCTAATCGGAGGATATCACTTATACGAGCAACAGAAGAGGGGGCAGAAATTAGCCCTCAAGCATGTGTAGGATGGAAAGTTGCATCAACACGTGGGAAAGCTCTGCGTGGTCACCACTGTATAGCACAAGGATTCCAGGCAGCAAACAAGGGCCACAACATTTATCAACACACTACAACATGCTACTGGCTCAAAGACACAGCAGAAAGAAATGCCAGTTGCCATAATTCAAGGACTCTTGTTTTGTATGGCCTGAGGGACAGAGCCCAGTGTGGTGTGTCTATCCCATGGGTTGGCCAGCTCTATTCTGTTTTTACCTGCCCTCTTCTCCAATATGCCCGTCCCCCCAGACTTCCTGTTTCTGTGCACATAAACACGCGTTTCAGAAATGTCATTTTGGTGCATCTGGAATGTAGCGATGACACGAGGACAACAAGCAGGGCTGGAGCAACATTCAAAGCAAAAGATCAATATCAAAATATCTAACGCTCACAGCAACCATTTATTTACTGCATAAAATGTAAAATGAAAGAAGATTTTAAATGACAATGTTGACAAGCTAGCACAAGCTAACACGTAGGTGAAACTGGACAAAAGTCAAAATACACCCGTGAGTCAGCCCCATCTTACAGCCTGCAACCCTAGGCACTCAAGACCATAAACTTTACATTAAATATTTCGTATTGGCCAACCCAGTGCAGTAAGCAGCTAAATCGACTATGAACATAAGAAATACCTTAAAGGGATCTGAAGAGCTGCTAAAAGTTTCCAACTTGCGAAAAACTATCAACTGCCCCCGTTCCCTCAACTTCTGCATTCATCTCACTGCTTAACACTGCATGCGGGATGCACCTCAGTGGTCCTCAACCATGACGTGGAAACACTTCCTGCATAGGGTCATAACAAAGACAGCAACCTCCCAACCACTATAACTATATGCAGACTGAAAAGGCGCCGCTCACTGACGCAACAAGGCTGCGACATCATCCTGCGAGCAATGTTTAAAATGTTCGCTTCGCATTTGCAAGACCGTCGGAACGCCATCTGGAGTGGATTAAAGAGTTTTCCTAGACAGCATTTAGGAGACAGCATTACTTTTTCCATAATGCGGTTAAATTACCATCCAGTGGGATTTAGTGAAACATGGACAACGCTACACCCACAACTTATTTTTAAGCTGAAATGTTGAAAGCGAACGCGCAGAATATTACTTGTGGTAAATTCTTGCTCGAATGAAGCTCCAGCTTAAACCCAATGCATCAGAAAACTCATTACGGTCCTTGTTGCGCATTTGAAATTGAGCCCGTCTCAGCATTGTTGCAAATGCGTTTTTCTGATGAGTTAGAGACTTCCTCGCGAGGAAGGGCTAAACTTACCTCACTCTTCTTTACGAGAGCCAACAGAAAATATTTCTTCCATGTCAAGTGCAGGCAGGGTGACCAGGCGTCCAGGATATGCTGCGGCGGTCGCGGTTTTTAGAAGGGTTGGCTAAGCAGAGGCGAGGCACGTTTTTGTGTTCAAGTGAAGGATTAGTTCAAATTCAAAGCCTTCATCAGAAAACAATTTTGTCAAGAAAGATGACGCGGTGCTTAAAAGTTACATGAAATTACTCGTAGTGAATCTTTCTCTGTCTTTCCAATGTTAGTGAGCGGTCAGTCAAGTCATTCTGTCGTGAGGGTCTTCTCTGTTTGTGGAATGTTAACATTTTTGGTTTTCGTGAATCTGATCACTTTATGCCCAGGTACAGTTTGCATTTCACCCTCACTGCTGGCAATACAAGAAGAATTATTTTCCATCTGGTAAAAAAAGGCTTCCACATTACTTCGATACGATTTAAAATTCCTTGTCAAGCTTCAAACTTTTCCAAATTTAAAATGTCATCAAGGACACATGGGCATGATATTTTTAGTTTAAACTGCTTACGCGGTCCAACAAGATATTCAGGGTTGAGGAAATAACTAACTTTTATTGTAAGGTTTCTGCTTATGATAGAAAAAAACCTCAGAAACACTGGTCCATTTATCACCACCTTATGCCTTAGGTGGCCCGATATGCCAAAATTTACCATCAATATAAGCCATGGACAGCTTTTTGAAAATGGTGAACACATTCATACCTTAATGGTCCCAATATGATAAAAATATTACCATCACTATTTAAGGGTCACTAGGTAGGCATTATGCTACCATGCAAGGCCGCAAAATGCCACAAACTGCCAACAGTGAATGTAAGTGTCAGGGTTTCCCCAGTGCCGACAGTCTTGCGCGGCTGGCCTAACATTAGCAGTAATATGTGAGGGTCGGGTTTTTGCTCAAGGCAGGATTTAGACAAATTGCCAAGAATAACTCAACAAACCGGGTCACATGGATGTACATATATGCACATGCGTGCACAAACACAGAAGAACACACACACACACACACACACACACGTGCACATACAGACACACTCTCACACACGTTCTAATCATACACTGACGTGGTGAGAAGTGCTGGTCAAGAAAAATCCTGCGAAACAGTGCTCAAATGGTACTGCTACCTAACTGAGAAGTACTGGAAAAGTATAAGAACCCACTGAAAAGTGCTTTTAGTGAATTGCTGGTAAACTGCTGCGGCCTTGCTGAGAAGTGCTGGTAGAGGAGTGCATCCCTGCTGACAAGTGCTGGGCAGCTATGTTAATAAGTGCTGAAACTGCCCTGATCCCAGCAGATAAGTGATGCAGTCCTATGGCAGGCGGCAGCCGTGCAAAGGCTAGGTGTGCAACCCTGCTACAAAGTGCTTTAGACCACAACAGTCCATCTGAGATCTTTTCACGGATCGATGGGAAATTTAAGTTGAGGTAGTTGCACACTGGCTCGAGACACTTGTTTATGGTGAGACTGGAAAGACAAACGGTTATATTTCCGCTACAAGAAAGTTCTACTTTCTTCACTTACCTTGCACCAGACTCTGTAGGGGATCACACTCCTTCAGTCGGATGCTCCGAGGACCGGTCGACTCCGCACAGATCCTGGGCACATTTCCACACTACCCGGCAGTCCTGGCATCATACTTGCCTAGTGACTGACAGTGCAGAGCCTTACAGGGCCAATCCCACCTTGAGTATGATGCCAGGCCCTGCCACTGGTGATGCTTGCTGAAAGGCAGTGCCTCGTTAGTGGGCTGCGAGGCCCGTTGCAGGCCCACTTACTGTCAAGCAGATCCCTGGCAATCAACGCTACAAGTAGGCAGACTGTGCATGTAAGCTTGGCTCACTGGTCTCGCCAGCCAAGCAGAGAAGAGCAGTCTGTATTTTTCCTACTGTCACGCCAGAGTGAGAGAGTGTGAAAGACGAGGCAATGCCGGACTCCCAAGGGAGGTAGCATGGGGGCGTGGGGGTCGGGGTAGGGGTGAGGGTGTAACTTCACAAAATGCTTTGATAATTCGTCTCGATGTTCAGATGTAGCTCACATCAAAGACTGGATAAGACACAACTGCTCACAGAGAAAACTTTGTGAATCAGGCCTCATGTCTTCTAATGTCTTATAAGTCGATCTCAAAGGCAGAAAGGCCTTGGTTATAGAGAAGTTTAAAAAAAACACGTTACAGCTAGTGTGCACGTTACAGCTAGTGTGAATTCTGGCAATTCATGTCACTTTTTATATACTTATTGATTTCAAAAGAACACAACAGTGGATTTACTCAATTAGACATCCTAGGAGTCTTTCCACTAGTACTCCTGTATCCACAAGTGGGTCTAGTGTAACACATACAAACATAATACCTGGAATTGTTAAGATCACTTTTTTAGTGCTGTGCCTAGTTTTAATCACCGAGCTCAAATATTTTTCCTTGATCGCTAAGAGACTGCTGACCTACTATGTGCTCCTATGGGCATTTAAAATCTGCACATGTACTTATATTTTTTAGGTCAGGCCTAAAGAAAGTTTTACCTGTCTTGCTAGCTTAACATAATAAAAACTCAAACATTTGATACATATAGACCTATATCAAGGGCCTTCACTCATTTATTTATTTACTTCACTTCTAAAGCGCACTATCACCTAAAAAAAGGCATCCTGGCGCTGACAGACTCATATCAGAGGGGGGGACAACTGGTAGCAAGCTAGGGGTTCGGGAAAAGCCACGTTTTCAAGTGCCTCCTAAACACGAAGAGGTCGGAGACATGCCTAAGTTCAACCGGAAGGGCGTTCCATCTACCTCCTGCTTTAGATTTCTTAAACCTATGTATGGTCACCAACCTGGCTGAGGAGGAACGTAGATTGCGAGCCGGCGCATGCCACGAGAACTTCCTTTGTAAACGAACAGGGCCCAACCCATGGAGAGCTTTAAAAGGCCAGACAGAGAGACTTGAATTGCACCGCCGCTCAAGTAGCACAACACATACTCCAGCACAGTCCACACTGTGGCGGTCTCACCTCTTTACATCAATGTCCAGTTGGTAACGTTTATCTGAACTGGCTGGTTTACCACAATTCACAATCGTTGCAAGTCAGGTTTGGTGGCCCAATGAAGTAATGCGTCTACTATTGATCGGTGTTTGACTTCAGGTCATAGATTTGACCCTCCAGAAAGGGGTTGATCCATTCTGGCTGGAATCGAACTGACCCATAGTACCTGTTACGGCCCGATAGCTAACCTACTTTCAGATAGTTTTTTTTAAATACAACTAATACTCACAATACTGATTTTCTTACTAGTCCATCGCCTAAACTAGCCAGTCTAATTCAATTAACCTGAAGTACTCCAAGAAAGCTAAGGGGCTACATATGTGGTGCCATATGAACATATTAATAAAGATAATCATGGTAGTCAGTCAAGTCGAAGTGCAACCCAACTACAAACGACCTGCTTCTCCCACATTGAGACCCTTGCAAAACACTTAACTATTCATAAATCGGGGTTTTATTGTTCCTTTTGGTGCCTTTGTGCTGACTGCCCAACCTACCTGCTAACTATTCTCTGAGGTAAGGGACGCTGCTACCAACGTTCCCGACGCAAAGCCCATCCCGCTGGACTGGACGCGGGCTCCCAGGGAGAGGGACTGCATTTCCCAGCAGCCTCCTTCGGCAGGCACAATCCACGTCACCCACAATCGCCAGGAGGCGCTTAAATTCGACCTGAGCCTCCTGCGTGCGGGTTTCATTGTTCCTTTTGGTGCCTTTGTCCTGACTGCCCAACCTACCTGCTAACTCTTCTCTGAGGTACAGGACGCTGCCTCCAACGCTCCCGACGCAAAGCCCATTCCGCTGGACTGGACGCGGGCTCCCAGGGAGAGGGACTGCATTTCCCAGCAGCCTCTTTCGGCGGGCACAATCCACGTCACCCATAAGCGCCAGGAGGCTCTTAAATTCTACCTGAACTTCCCCCAGCGCGGGACGCGCGCGGGCGAAGCCCGGGCCAAGGGCGGGCCCGTCCGCGCCAGTCAAAGCCAGGAGGAGAAAGGGCAGGGCCACCCCTCTTCCACTGGACATTGGACGCAACTAATGAGTTAAGTTAGTGTTTATGAACAGTAATAATTGTTGTTGCTTATCTGTTAATTTATCTGTGGTCTTAGCACTTCCTTACTAGTCACTAACCATGAGTAAGGGGAGTCGCAAGGGGCAGGGGGGCAAGGTGTTGTAGACACACTTGATGCATTTTTAATGAGGGCCGAATCCGTCCACATACATGAAATCGAGCTCACGCAAAGGAGACTCTCTTCAGAGCCTCGACTAGCCCCCTCTGAAGCTCTTACTGCTGGTCCTTTGTTAACTACAGATCCGCCTCTTGATTGTGTGCCCCCCCAGGGCTTTCTATCCCCTACAGTACCACCAGTTGATCCCCCTATTCTCGCTAGTGTGTTCACTAGTCTAGTCTAGTCTGGAAATTTGTATTGCGCAAAACATATCACATCCCGTGAGGGAGTCTCATGGCGCATGCGGACAGTCCCAGAGCAAAAGGAGAGAGATCCTGTGAAAAAGGCAAGACCTAGCTGAAAAGCCATGTTTTCAACAGTTTTCGGAAACGCGAGTGCTCGATCGTTGCACGGATAAGTCAGTGGAAGTTTGTTCCACAGGAGAGGTGCCATATGTGAGAAAGCACGTCCCCCATTCCTGACTGTTTGTACTCTAGATGGCGTAAGTTGGAACTTATGGCTGGATCTCAGTTCTCGTCCGGGCTGGTACCAGGTCAATTTTTGGTTCCAGTATTTGGGTCCAGTGCCATGCATATGTTTGTGAACCAGACACATGATTTTAAAAATGACTCTTTTTTATGGGGAGCCAGTGTAGATTCTTCAGGCTAGGGAGGGAAGGGGATCGTTTTGGGAGCCCCAAAATCAGACGAGCAGCAGTGTTTTGAACAACTTGCAGTCTCTTTGTGTGGCACTCATTTATGGCCAGTAGGATAGAATTGCAATAATCTAGCCTATTTATAATGAGGCCCTGAACTAGAACTTTGCGTGCTTCTTTTGGTATCCATTTGAAAGCTCTACGGAGGCTTCGCATGATTCCGAAGCAGGTTCCAATAGTGTGGTTCACCTGGTCCTTCATGGATAATTTATTATCCATGTGGATTCCAAGATTGCGGACGGATTCTTTTGGGACCGGACATTCCCCCAGTTCCGGGGGCCACCAGTCCTGAGACCAGTGTGCACTGGCTTGACCGAAAATCATTATTTCGGATTTTGCGCCATTTAGTTGTAGGTGGTTCAGACTCATCCAGTTTTTAACCTCTATCAGGCACTTTTTAAAACGTTTTTTGGTGTCATTAATATCCTGGCCAAGGGTAACTAGTATTTGCGTGTCATCCGCATAGGATAACACGTCAAATCCATGTGCCCTAATGAGATTGGCCAGGTGGGCCATATAAACATTAAAAAGTGAAGGGCTGAGAATAGAGCCCTGTGGCACACCCCTTGTAACTGGCCGTGTGCTGGCTAAGGTTTCATCTGTTTGCAGTGTGGTGGTTCGGTTTGACAGATAGCTAATGAACCACTTTAAAACCTGCCCTTTGACACCACACTCCCACAGTCGTCTGACTAGGATATGGTGGGAGATGGTGTCAAAGGCAGCCGATAAGTCTAAAAGTACCAAAATGCATGACTGGCGTTTGTCAAGGGCACCTCTGATGTTATAGGTCACCTCGATCAGGGCGGTCTCCGTGCTATGTGCCGCACGGAAACCTGACTGTGAGGTATCAGGTAGATTATTCCTCTCGAGATAGCTTATCAGCTGCTCATTTACAAATGCCTCCAGCACTTTCCCTGAGAAGGGCAGCAAGGAGATGGGGCGATAGTTTGAAAAGGTGTTTGCATCCGCACCGGGCTTTTTTAGTAGTGGTTTTACTCTAGCCGCTTTCCAAATTTGAGGGAATTCCGCTTCTCTCAGGGATGTGTTTAGGAGGCAAGAGAGGGGATGGGCCAACACTGGAGTGAGGGTAGTAAATAGTTTGGATGTTAGGTGGTCACAGGGAGATCAGGATTTTATTTTATATCCTAGACGTAGGATTTTTTCATCGTCTAACAATTCGAAAGTGGACCAGTTGGGGGAGGAGACATCTTGGTTCATGTGTAGCTCTATGTCAAGGTGTTGGAGAGATGTATTTTCTGCATTGAATGGTTGACATATTTTTGTGATCTTATCGTCTAAGAACGTTGAAAGGTCTTCTATCCATTCTTTGGTTTTTGGGGCCTCTGGTGGGCTTTTAACAGACGTAAGTTCTTTTAGTATGTGATGAAGCTCTTTGGACGAGGTTTTAGCTTTACTTATGCGTTCAGCTATATGGGGTTTTTTTGCCGCTTTGATTTTCCTCATGTATTCGGTATGTAGGGTTTGGTAATTTTTACGATCATTGGGGTTTTTTGTTTTACGCCAGGTTTTTTCGGCATTTCTTGTTTGAGTTTTGAAATATTTTAATTGATCGGTAAACCATGGTGAGGTTTTGACCCTACAATACACCTTTCGTAAGGGGGCTATTTTAATAATCTCCCACTCACCCCGCCACCAGTTAAGATTCTTACCCGCAACTAACAAATATCTCATGCAAGGGGTGGGGAGGGTGCCCCAGCAGTTGCTGCAAAGAAAAGGAAGGCGGTGGTTTGCCACTCACTACCATCCAGACTAACAAAGTGGCCAAAACCAGAGGGGGGCTAAGACCAGAGGGGTTGGGCTAGGCATTAAAGGTAGCTCCCTATGAGCTCTAGATACCAGTATATCCAGCACACTAGAGATCAGTGCACAGGCTCCATCTAGCGAGGCGTTAATCGACTTTGAAGCTCGACTCTTACTCAAAATTGAAGAGAAACTATCAGTGTTGCTCAATCCCCTATTAACTAAGTTGTCTGATATTAATTTAAGATTAGACAAAATTGAGCAACAACTTCCATCTCTCAAGTCCCGCTTCCCCCAAAGTAGTTAGTAGCGGTGTAATTGATTCCAGCAGAACAACATCTTCGTCAGCAAATGCACCTAACAACATAGCCGGACTGAGCACCAATTCAGCAGCCTTACCCCTGCTCGTAAATCTTAGAAGCATATCCACTAGCATTCCAAACACTGTCCCCATGGGGGAATTAACCGGGGGCATCAATAGAGGAAGGGCAGGGCACGGCCTATCAAGATTACTACCTTAACTTACCTCCTGCCGCCACACCCTTCAATATTATACTATCGAACGTACCCCCACTACAACATGGAAGTAGGGAACATTGGGTGTCGCTAAGGAATAAGGCCCTGCACTTTTTAAATAACAAAAACGGGTTCGGTAGCCTCTTATTTCACAAATTCAAAATGATTCGTAGAATCTCTTGGATTGGGAAATCACCAAAAGCGAGCAGAGGGGACTGTGTGGTGTTGAACTTTGGATCCTCCCTACTAGTGAAAACCATTCTAGATAGGGCCGGGTCAAGGCACTTGAGTAAGGAAGACATTAGTATCTTACCACTAGGGTTCTTCTACCAAAACCCCCCAAAATGGTCTGCTGGGATGGGTGTTAATCGAACTACCTCCAACTCTCAGGAATTCTACGAATACAATGTACCTACACATAACAGTTTGAATTTACTGTCCAATTTGGAAGACTTGGATTGACTGGGTTGCCCATTTTTCAGTGAAAAGATTCCATCTCTGACGGTTACCCAAAGTGGGGGTGACTTAGTTTAGTCTCCCACAAGGAGAGATTCTGCTTCTTTGTATGTTACTTTGGGCCATTACAGAGTAATAATTCTGGCTCATTTGGTTCTTTTGGACAAAGTAGGGTACTACTGGGTTGTGGCACGTCCCAAATAATGGATTTCACTCTAAATGTTGTTGACCCACTCGAGACTTTGTGTGATCCTTGCCCCCATGCAAGAATTTGTGACTCTATATACAATTGTGCTGGCTTAAAAAAAAAAAAAAAAAAAAACAAAAAAAAAAAAAATCGCTTCGTGGAATATAGCGGGCCTCACTGGCAAAACTGCCTCACCTGATTGGTCCTCATTTATCGAGGAACAAGATGTTTTGTCTTTCCAAGAGACTTGGGCAGTGGATCAGGTATTCCGCTCAGGTTATATGAACTTTTATAAACATGCAGAAAAGGGACATCAGGGCAGGCCTAAAGGGGGCTTGACAATTTGCGTTAGGCAGTGTCTGCAGTATAAGCTAGAGGAAATTTACATTGACTCCATCGACATTCTTATTATTAGGTTTTATAAGGGTAATCTTCCTGATTTTTTATATATTAATGTTTATTCCAGGGGGTTGCAAGGAGGGAAGTTTTCAAACACCATAGCATTGCTTGATGTTTTTTTAACTAACCAAAAAGGACAAAATAACATAATACTAGCCGGAGATTTTAATTGTACCTTTGAACCCCTGGATTTCCAGGATACGAATTTTAGTGCAGAAGAGGATGAAAAATGATCGCTTCCCGCCCTTGAGCTTACACCAATAAAAAGGTGGACAAGCACAGCAGTCTAACTAAAAGTACTTTGTTTGAACATGGGGCAAAGAGCTGTAAATGGGCGTACCATATCAGACAAAAATGGGCTGCCGACCTATGTTAGTGGTCAACACAGAAGTTGTATAGATTATATTATTATTAATAAGATGCTATGGACTTACCTGTTAGATATGAAGGTCCATTGTCGCTTGGAAAGCGATCATAATCCTTTGCTTTTCTCCTTGCGGGATAGGTATCCCAACCAAGGTCAAGGAGGGTTACCAAGTGTCGATTTGTGGAAATTATCTCAACAAATGATACTCGCTGCCTTAAATGGCCAAATTTGGCGAACAAGGTTGATCATATGAACCAAATGAGTACAATGGTAACTAATGCAATAGCGACCCTTCAGATTGATGCTGCCCATGATCTATCCATTTCTAGAGCTGCATTGGTTCACGAACAGCTTTTTAGTGATCTTAAACGCTTTTTTATTACCAAACCCCAAAAAATAGCGAAACAATCAGGCCAGAAGACTGCCCCATGGTATAGCTCGTCCTGCCGTGCTGCTAATAGATCCTTAGCAGCTGCGGTTAGGAGTAAAGACAGTGGTTTGATTAGAGCGAAAAGGTCGGCCTGCAAGGCAGCTCAATCCCAGGCCAAGAGGGACTGGGATGAAGCACATTGGGAGGACCTGCTTAAAGCATGTAGCAGGAAAGACTTATATCAAATCCCCCAACTTTTAGCCATTAAAGCCTTCATCCGCTGCACCGAAGATTGGATTTTCTGAATTAGTCTACTCAAGCTGCAGTTATTTGGTGAACTTGTATTAATTTTAGCCCATATAATTATTTTCAAGAATGACTGCTTCATTAGGACACATTGAAGGTGCATCTAGGCGGCCCATCATCCACACCTTTACATCCGAGCCATCACCATACATTATGTAGAACGTGTTCTTCAACAGGCAGTATGCCAGCATATCTCACATACAAATATATTTTACAAAACTATTATACACTTTGTGTAGATTTTCTATTATTAGCTTCAAAGGGTCGTTACTTTTTTCAGATAACTGGGACACAAGTATGTCAGATGATAGTCTGACTACAATATTAAGCACTCTTACAATATTCTGGTACTGCACCCTTGGACACTACCTTGCTTCACTTTTAGGAAGCCAACGCCGATTATACATGTCACCATATTCATCAATAATAATTATTTCATCACAATATTAACACAGTTACATCTTCCTTGATGTGTATATAGACTTTACTTTCTATACTTTCCTTTCCATGGCAACAGTGCAAGTGATATTAATACTTTAAAGTTTTCATTTTGAAAAAATAGCAGGGCACCAACAACGGCGCACACTTGATTCAGGAATAAAAAAGCGCACTGTAGTGAATTCTACTTAAATAGTGATAAAATGGGCATGGAAGCAGCACATGTGGATGAGTTACCATCAGCCTCCTTCCACATTAACTTAATACATCTTTGGCTTCGAATTTAGACGTATACGTTCATATCTTTTATAGCGAGCAGTCCCATTTGCCTCATGAAAGTACACCTCAAAGCTAATGATCCGAAATATATTCAATTCCATTCAGTTCAAAATACCTTTATATCGGCTATTAGAAGCCATAAAAGTGTGTACAAATTAAATTAAAAATAATAAAATACATTTTATGGTATAAATAACAATAAAAACGAAGTCATAAAATACAATTTTAAATCCGAAACAGGCTCGAATATATGCAGCAGCAAGGGAACGTGCTTCATGAGGCAGTTAAGAAAATAAAATGACACACTATGTATAGGCAGGACCCTCCTGCGAAGCAGCCACATAGCACCCAAAAATGTAGCTACAGCACAAGCATATAATGGCCGATAATCAGTTTTAAGTAACCAAAGCGCAGTGCGGTGACTTTTTCTCTACAAGGAAAAGCAAGTGAACCCCTCTTTTTTCTTATATGTCCTAGATGTAAAATGTTGATTTCCACAATAGAGCGAACATACCACCTGAACAATTGTACTTAACTGATTTAACCCTTGTTGCCTACACTAGGCTGCAGCGGTGGGTGAGGCCTATCGATATCGGTCTGCCCTTGTGCCAACATCTACATAGAATGTCAGAAGTAAATGATAAGAACCGCCATTCTTTCTTCCCTTCTCTTCCCTTTCCTTCCCCCCTTTCCCTTCTTCTGCCTGAATTCTTTCTTTTGCTCTTATTATTGATCATGTGGGTTAGCTATATAAGCGGAACACACAGTCTTAGGACTCATATGCATAAACCTTGCCTTGGATAACTTATGCTAACCCGGTTATAGATTTCTAGTTTGCCCTTGTTAAAATAAAAATGAATAAAGTATTTTGAAGGGAAAAAAACTGCATCTTTTTTTAACCTTATTTCTTCTACCTACATAGTTTACACGTTTTCAGCTTGGCAAAATTTCAAATAATGTATGAATACACACGAACATACGGGTTTGTGAATCTTATTTTTGTTTTTCATGGCTGACTCCATAGCACCGTCTTTCTGATGCCAACACTAACTTAGTAATGTAGAAGTTTTGCTTGGTCGCCACAAAAGTAAACCCCATCTGCTAGAGTCTGACGTCCCCAGATCTAAATTCTATCACTCGTTATCACGGAATCTGGACTTATATGCAGTTTTTTTTGCACACCCTAGTTCTACCAAGTTGCAGATGTGACTGAGTGAAAAGATCAAATCAAATATGGGAGACCCGATTTCTAAGCTGCAGTGTAAGCCCCAATTTCAAATGCAAACCCACCCTAAGAAAGGTCGGAGTGAATCCGTAGGTTTTCCCTAGTTTCATCTCATGGGTCAAATAAATGGTGGTGCTGTGGACGTCTGTTTGATCAAAAGCATATCACCTTCTCAGTTGTTTCTGGAAATGACCGTGCAACAGTCGAGCGGATTATGCACATACAGTTAAGCCAGGGGGTCTGAAGGGTCACATACTATTGACACAGGGTGAGGGATGTCGGTTTACTAAATTAACACCCAGAGCAAAACTGAGCTGACAAAATCCAAAAATAGTTAAACCACAGGTCTTGAAGTAATAATTTAGTTGAAACGATGGAGGTAACACAATGGCCCTTGCCGAATGGGCACTGGTGCTTCTAAATGTACCACTACCATGCAGAGCTGTGGGAATGGTTTTAAATCTGTACATTGGAAGCTTAAGAACCAAAGGTTTACCACCATTGTAGTTCCTAAATTTGTAGTTATCCCTTTCGCTCGGGTCATTAAATTGTTCTTGTTGCACAAGAGATTAAACAAATGTAACACAGCATTCAGTTTGTACCCTAAGTAAGTACAAATAGGTAAAACAATGCGGAGGAAGAGTCCTTGACATACAGGCAAACTTTAATCATGATTGTGTTAGGTGCCCAGCCACTCCTTAAATACAAACTGAATGTAGCAAATAATCTTCGTCCATTAACCATCACCTCTTAAATGGGAAAGATCCAATTTCCAAGGAATTCAGTAGTGGAATCAATATGTGAAAAATACTGCTAAGAGCTGATACTTTACATATCCTCTGGCCAGGTGGAAGAAAGGCAGATCAACTTACAATTACACTTGTCTTGATAAAAATGAATGGATACATTTAAGGATGTTCTTGTACATCACATACTGTGAATTAATGTTTTCTGGGCTTTCCATTTCTTTGGTATCTAAGGTAACTGAGTGATAAGAAGATAACGTTATCAGTCCAAGATCACACTAATTTACTCAAGTCCAGAACCCGATTCTGAACTTGAGCCCCCTGGTTACAATGTATGCAAATAACCCACTCAACTTCGCCCCCACCTAAACACGCACCGGCGGAGTCAACAGGTTTTACATTTGTACTCCTTGCTTTTGAACATATGGATCCTACAGAAAAAAAGATTGATTTATTATCTGTGGTATCAATTTTCTAATGCATTAGTATATATCCACACCTCAGTGATACCGTGCGACTCACACACTTTAAGCTCGTTCTTCAAGTATTCCAATTGGAGGTGTATAAACACATTGAAACAGCCAACAGAAACAACCATTGGAAAAGCCAATAGGCCTTTGAAATCTCTGAACTATGTACCCAGTGCCTGGACCAACATCTCCATACCGAGTGCTGCTCCTCTTTAGTAAAGAGTTGAAGGCTCACCTCTTCATAGAACACTATCACACTGCATCAATCATCCATAACTCAACTTCCTCTCCTATTACTTGCTGACCTTAAGCTTGTCTGACACTGTACAGCGCCATGCTGTCTTTAGGCTAGGTTTGCGTTATAGAAATGCCACATTCATACATACCTATTGGCTTTGCCAATACCTTTTAGCCATGCTATACAGCACCCCCAATGCTGTGGAGCTTTCCTAAATAAGGGTACGCAACATGTGTGAGGGGTCACAGAGACAACATTGGGGACTGGTGGGGGCTGAATCAATATGTGGGCAGCAAACATTACAGAGGGTGCGAGTGCAAGGTTTGGGGGGAAGCAACAGGGAAAGGGTGGGAAGGAAGCAATAGGGAGGGAGCAGGAGGGGCAACTGTGAGAGCAGAGTTCAATGTGGGGAGTGGGGGAGAAAGAGCAACACAGAGCCGAGAAAGAGGAGAAGCCACGGGTGAAAAAGCAACATGGGCAGGCAGAGCACACAAGGATGAGCATATCACGGAAGAGGGTAGAGGAGAAACACATGGAAAAGATAGAGAAGCACGCAAGGAGGAAGAGATGCACACTAAGGAGAGAACTGCACAACATTTGCACTCTTGTGGAAAGCTTAAACAAAAAGAAAAAAATAGCACCTGAAAAAAAGAGGAGTGTAATGGCACAGTAATGCATCCATGCTCCAGGGGAGGGACACACAAGATGAGGAACGAAAGGCCACACACTCTAACAAATGAGAAGAAATGAGAGGATACCAACAGCAAGTACGCTCACTGTAAGCTAACAATGCGTCTCAACAGGCCATGCATTCGTTGTTTAGTAGGTGAGACATAAACAGGTGATGTCAGAGTACTGCTGCGGGTTGCCCCAAGATGTGTTTTTAACAATGTTCCAAACCAATGACTGCGTTTTGAACGCAAAAGAAGCAAAGGACTGTCCACATAATACTTCAGTTTACTTGTCGGAATGACAGAATGTGTGCTTACGCTAAGAAATGCAGTAACATTCTACGAGACACTTAAAAAGCTAATTCATGTATTGCTAGCCTAAAGCTCTATGGGAGTGCAAAGTAAAGTTAGTATACATCCTAGTATATTAGCTTACAGTGAATTAAAGTGATTTTTTAAAAACTCTAATCCTTGGTGCTTTGCCATCCAGGCATATGTTTTTTACTGATTAGTTAGCTTGTCTAACGGTTCCTTCTTAATTATGCCAAAAACACAAGAGCCTTTACAACCTGGCTATGTTCAAGAAAAAAACCTGAAAAGAGGCTTTCCCATCCTTAAACAAAATTTCCAGAACTACTCCCCTTCAAAACTTAACAAGAAACAGGTTCTGAAGAACTTGCTAGTTTCTTCGGCCCCCTCACAGGGCACGGATTTCCCTCAGCTGAGAAAGGCCAGCAGACTGTACCTATCTCCAGTAGAGCAATGAAGTGGCACCCATCACAAGCCAGTGTCTACAAAGACACGCACGTAAATAAATAAACAAACAAGCAACCTTCACACTTCCTCCATGGATGGGTCATCCTAAAAAGCAGGCAGTGGTGGAAGAAACATGCAGTAGATCAGTTTCATTTAGGTGTGATCTGGCTTCGTCACAAAATACTCAAGTTCCAAGCTGTCTCTCCACTACTAATCTGCATCCTGGATGGATAAATCAATGATACGCAATCATGCAAGACACCTTTCTGTATGAAAGTACCCCTTTTGACATGGTTACCCCAGCCCCCATACTTTTTGCCTGGTATCTGATGCAACTTTGACCAACGTGTGCTGAGTTTCTGCTAACCAGGTCCCCAGCACTAGTGTTCTTTCCCTAAACTGTACCTTTGTTCCACAACTGGCACCACTTTAGGCTCTATGTAAATCCCTAGTAAATGGTACTCCTAATACCAAAGGCATTGGGACTAAAGAGGGTCCCTAATGGCTGCATCATGAATTGTGCCACCCTAAGTGACCCGCACTTAACTCATGCAAACTGCCAGTGCAGAATGCGTGTCTTGGTGAAGAGAAAAACGGAGAGTTGACATGGCACACATCCCTGTTTGCCATGCCTGCAAAACAGTAAATGTGGTATAGGTGTGTGACCCCTACAGTAGCCCTAAGGCAGGGTGCACTATACCCATGTGTGGACATATCTGCATGAGTGGATGTGTCCCTGTGATATCCAATTCACCCTTAGATACCACAAGTGCACAGGGTAGCCATACCAAGTACATTGGCTGAACACTTGTCATTACGAGTTCCTCAACTACATGATGGCTTCACTGTACCCCCAGATGTTTGGCACCAAACATCTCATCTTAATAAACCCACACTGATGCAAGTGTTTGATTTATTACTAAATGCACCCAGAGAGTACCTTAGAGGTTCCCCCTGAAAACCTTCTGATCACTAGTGTGTTCACTGACTGGTCTCGACCAGCCAGCCACCCTAGACAAGTTTCTGACCCCACTGAGGTGGGAGCCTCTATTCTCGGAGGTCAGGATCAAAGCCTGCTCTGGACAGTGGTTTACATTGCCTCCACGCAGGAACTGCATTCCAGGTGGGAAGCTTCAACGGTCATACCACCTTTATTACATGACCAAGGCCGCTCCAGATAGTGGAGATGCCCAACCCCCATCCAGACACCACTTTTTGGTCGCAAGACAGGCAGGAAAATTAGCTAGATTAGGAGGAGTGTAAAGACGTGGGTCCCTTGCTCACTGTGCCACTGGATTCAAGCTAACAAAATAAGTAAAAAATGGTTCTGTCGGTAGGACAACTGATTTTTACACAGTATTCAATACCTTAAAGACATTATTAAGAAACACCCCAAGAAAACACAGCTCGATTAAGCAATAATGGTATTTTTTACTTTTCACATATGTTGAAAAGGCTGTCGAGTGGCACGCTACACAAAAACAAAACACTACATAAGACTCAAGTGTACATTGAGTGCCTTATTGTGATAAGTGACAGTTGTGCTATAAAAGAAGTGACAAGCATGACATGTGAATACAGATAGGGGAAGGCTCTTTATGGTCAAGTCCAAAATACAAGCATAACCCTCCAACAGGGGTAATGATTTCCTGTTCAGTTCAGGGGATTGCGTGGACTGATAATGACGATAATGTCTAATGGATGCAAGCTAGCCTGGCTGAAGGGTGACATACCCTGAAACCGGTCCCAGGATGCTTGTTTCTGGTCCAGGGAGTACCTGGCCTGGCAGTTCAGTCTGGACTGTTCCCATGAGGCACAGGGTCAAGACTGATTTGCATATGGGTGGGTACAAACTGGGGTGGCGTAGTGGGCAAAAGAACGATGGATTTAACCCTGATCTTTTGACTGGCGGAGAAGGTTTTCATTTTCAGCATTCCTTCCATCATTTGTTTGTTGTAACACTTTTCGCCCTAAGTGGGATGGGTATGCTCAAACGTGGGTCCCTTGCTCACTGTGCCACTGGGTTCAAGCTAGCCTGGCTGAATGAAGAAGGGTGACATACCCTGAAACCGGTCCCAGGATGCTCGTTTCTGGTCCAAGGAGGACCTGGCCATCCGACCTCAACTCGTGAGGTGCAAACGCAAAACGTCAGAGGTGAGAGGGGGGAAGAGAGACAAAGGAGCGACGAGCAAACCCAGGCCCAGGGGTCAAGGATTGTCAGGCAGTACCAGCAACCGCCAACCACTGCACACTAGGGCACTGAAGTGTGGTCAATACTACCAAACTACTGCACAACCCATGAGAACCCTGTGAAGCCTGACTAATTGAACTGAACCCCCCAAGCAAGGGTGGAACCTCGACAAAGAACAATAAGGCCTCTCATCGAACCCAGAAGAACAAGTTACTTACCTTCGGTAACGATACATCTGTAAGAAACAGTAGTTAGTATTAGATTCCTTACCTTAGAATATCCCCAGGCATCAGACTGGATCCGGTAACTTTTGCGTAGCAATACCCCTGCGCGTCGGTAGGCATCGTCCGCAGCTCCACGTCCGTCGTCGGCGTCGTCGTTAGCACCGGAATGACGTTGCTGGAGTACTTAGACGCCGCCCTCGCGTGCTGACGTCAGTTCTTATACACAGCTTTTCCGCGCCAGATACGCAGAGCTATGATAGAACCAACACTGGTGCCATGAAACTAGGGCCCTGAAAGGGGATGACCTTAACCCTAGATATCGGTTCGCAGAATGGGGAGGATGGGTGGGTCGGTAAGGAATCTATCACTCAGTAATGTCTCTTACAGATATATCGTTACACAAGTAGTAACTTGTGCATCTGAAAGAAACAGGTTAGTATTAGATTCCTTACCTTAGAATAGATACCCCAGCAATACCAACCCCGGTGGTGGGCCTGCGAACCAATAATCACACCAGAAAGTCCTGGAGGACGGAACGGCCAAAGAAACCATCCCTCCGGACTTGGCTGTCCAGGCAGTAGTGTCTTGCGAACGTGTGCAGCGAGGCCCACGTAGCTGCCTGACGTATGTCCTGCAAGGGAACTCCCCGACCCAGGGCAGTAGTAGCCGCCGTGGCCCGAGTGGAATGGCCCCTCAGCCTAACAGGAGGTTCCTTTTCAGCCAAGGAGTAGCATGCCTGGGTGCACAAAACGACCCACCGAGAGATGGTCCGTTTCTGCACCGCCCGTCCCTTCTTAGCGCCCACATAACAAACAAAGAGTTGGTCATCCCCCCGGAACTGGCGTGTGTGATCCAGATAGAACGAAAGCGCACGTTTTGGGTCCAGACGGTGGAGCCGCTCTTCTTCTTTAGAGGGATGCAGAGGTGGAAAGAAGGTGCCCAATATGGAAGACTGTGACTACCATGGGTAGGAAAGAGGGTCTTGTCCGCAACACAACCATGTCCAGATGGACAGAGAGGAAAGGAGGTTTGGAAGAAAGAGCCTGGAGCTCACTCACTCTCCTGGCAGAGGTGATGGCAACCAGGAAAGCAGTCTTAAGGGTAAGAAGACGGATAGGACAGTTGTGAAGTGGCTCGCAAGGAGCGCCCTTCAGATAAGTTAGTACAAGGTTCAAGTCCCATTGAGGCATCACGAAAGGAACGGGGGGAACATATGAGTGATGTCCTTCAAGAACCTATTTACAATGGGGGACTTGAACAAAGAAGGCTGATCAGGTAGCTTTAAGAAGGCTGAAAGGGCAGAAAGGTAGCCCTTGATAGTGCCCACAGCAGAGCCCTGCTGCGCAAGAGAAAGAAGGAAGAGAAGAACCTCAGAAAGAGGGACATTGAGAGGATCCACAGCCTTTGCTGTGAACCATGCCACAAATCTGTTACACCTGTAGGCGTATACCGACTTTGTGGAAGGACGCCTGGCTGCCAGAATCACAGTACAGACTTCAGGAGGCAAGTCAAATGGCCTCAACTGTCGCCGCTCAATCTCCAAGCATGGAGGTGGAGACTGGACAGGTTCGGGTGGAGGACCGTCCCCTGCTGCTGCGAAAGAAGGTCCTCCTGAAGAGGCAGACGAATTGGGGGATCGACTGACATACTGAGTAGCTCGGGATACCAGTACCTTCGTGCCCAGTCCGGAGCCACAAGGATGACTTGGGCCCGGTCGCGCTTGATTTTCTTCAGCATTCTGGGCAGAAGTGGTATAGGCGGAAAGGCGTACAACAGACTGCAACTCCACTTGCGATGAAAAGAGTCCCTGAACGAGTTCCACCTTGGAAATTTAAACGGGCAGAACTGATGACATTGCACGTTCTCTTCGGTGGCGAATGGATCTAACCAAGGCTCTCCCCACTGCAGAAAGAGGCCTTGCGCCACGTCAGAGTTCAGACGCCATTCGTGATCCATCAAGCACCTTCGGCTGAGCTCGTCCGCCCTGGCGTTCAGAGAACCTGCCAGGTGTTGAACCACCAGGGTCACCCCCTGATGTTGCAGCCACTGCCAGAGGTGCAGAGCCTCCTGGCAGAGGGTCCACGACCCCACCCCGCCCTGTTTGTTGCAGTACCACATGGCGGTGGTGTTGTCCGTGAACACCTGCACTACACTCCCCCGGACAGAGGGGAGGAATGCCTTCAGTGCTAGATGAATCGCCCGCAGCTCCAGAAGGTTGATGTGAAGCCAGGACTCGGTCGGAGACCAGAGGCCTCTGATCTCTGCCTGTCCCATGTGGCCTCCCCAGCCCTGGAGGGACGCTTCCGTCACAACTACATGCTCCGGTTGGGCAAGGGAGAGGAATCTGCCGCTGACCGAATCGCGGTCCGTGAGCCACCACTGCAGCTGTCTCGCAGTGCCCTCCGAGATCAGGACATGGTCAGACAGGTTGCCCTGATGCTGGGCCCACTGAAACTTCAGGTCCCATTGCAGAGCCCGCACCCGCCACCTGGCGTGATGCACCAGAAGGATGCAGGAGGCCATCAGCCCCAGAAGCCGCAGCGTCAACCTGACCGAGACCCGGGATAAAGGCTGAAAGATTGGAATCAGAGCCTGAATATCCCGGACCCACTGTTCAGGAGGATAAACCCGAAACTGCGCTGAGTCAAGGACCGCTCCGATGAAGAGGAGCTTCTGAGAGGGGCACAGGTGTGATTTCGGCACATTGATGGAAAACCCCAGCTGGTGCAGGACGTCCGCCGTTGTCTGGAGGTGGCTGACTACTTTCTGGGGCGAGCCCGCCTTCAACAACCAGTCGTCGAGGTAGGGGGAAGACTGAAACCCCTAACTTGCACAGATGAGCTTTCGTGAACACCCGTGGGGCGCTGGTAAGGCCGAAGGGGAGCACGGTAAAGTGCTTGTGGCCTACCGTGAACCGCAGGTAGCGCCGGTGGGCCGGCAGGACGGGGATGTGGAAATAAGCGTCCTGCAAGTCCAACGCTACCATCCAGTCTCCTGGGTCCAGGGCAGCTAAGACCTGAGCCAATGTCAGCATTTTGAACTTCTCCTTCCGGAGGAAGCCGTTGGCGTTCCGTAGGTCCAAGATAGGGCGCATGCCCCCCTTGCCCTTCTTGGGTACCAGAAAGTAGTGGGAGTAACAACCACACCCCACTTCCGGCCCAGGAACGCGCTCGATGGCCTCCTTGGCCAAGAGGGCCGTAACTTCCTCTTGCAGAAGTTGCAAGTGATCCCCGACACGCAGTGGTATTGCGGTGGCATGGCTGGAGGGGTCACCTCGAAGGGGAGGGAGAAGCCCCTTCGGACGATTTGCAGCACCCACATGTCCGACGTGACCGTGCGCCAGTGGAACTGGTGATGGCGAACGCTGCCCCCCACTGGCGTCATATGGGCCTGAAAGCACGGACTAGGAGGGTTTTGAGGTGGATCCTGCAGGGGAAGGTGCGGACTGGCCTTGCCGTTGTCCCCGACTGCCGCCACGGCGGTTTCCACGGCCACCACCGCACTGTGTATTAGTCTGCGGTGCGTGGCTGGCAGCACGTGTGGGAGCGCCCCTTCCTTGGCCACGAAAGGAGCGAAAGGCACCTGTTTGCTGGTGAGGGGCCCGAGAGGCCCAAGGACTTGGCAGTAGCCCTGGAGTCCTTAAAACGCTCAAGCGCATGGTCTGCCTTGTCGCCAAAGAGGCGACGGCCATCAAACGGCATGTCCAGAAGGGTGGCCTGGACATCAGTCGAAAAGTTGGCAGTCCTCAACCAGGCGTGGTGTCAAACCGCCACCGTCGTTGCCATCGCTCTGCCTAGTGAGTCCGTGGTATCCAGCCCACACCGATTGGAATAGCGTGCCGCATCTCGACCCTCCGCAAGGGCTTGGGCGAGTTTAGTCCGAACCTCCTCCGGACATTGTGGCAGCACGTCCGCGACTGTGTCCCACAGAGTGTGGGTGTAGCGCCTAAGAGGCATGCGGTATTGACTGACCGCAGTGCCAAACTCAGGGACGAGAACACCTTCTTACCGAATTGCTCGTACCTCTTAGATTCCCGATCGGGCGGCGCCGTTGGGAATGCGGTCTGGGAAATAAAGGCCTGGATAACCAGGCTCTCGGGGTGGGGTGGGTGGACAAGAAGCAAGGGTCGCCCGGAGCCGGGCGGTAGGCTGACCTGTAGCGGGCTTGGACCAAGTGCCCAAAAGAACGTCACACAAGGCCTCATTAAACGGAAGCAGAGGCTTAGCCGAGCTTGCCTGTGGTTTAAGGAACTCAGTGAGGAGGTTAGTCCTCACGGCCGCGACGGGGAGCTCTAGGCCCAATGCCTTGGCGGCCCGCATCAACACTACACTGTAGGCAGACCCCTCCTCTGTAGCCACGGTTGGAGACACAAAACCAGTGTCTGGCGAAGTGTACAGTCCACTGGCATCCCCAAGTTCACATGTCCAGTCCTGTTGAGACTGGCACTCCTGTGCCAGAGGGTCCACAAACCCCTCCCAATCTCCCTCGTCACCCATCACCTGAAATTCAGGTTCAAAGGATGGGGCCGGTTCGTGGAAGTAAAAGTCTCCATACGACTTCGAGAGCGGCGCCCGGCGGCGCCGCTCCGGCGCCAGAACCGAATCAAGGGCAGGATCGGGGACGGCGTCGCCGGGGGCGACACCCTAGGGGCCGGCGTCTGTGAAGTCGTGAGGTCGACCGGCAACGACCCGGATCAGGAACCGGATCCAGTGAGGGCCTGAGGCGCCGGGACCGAAGTCGCCTGCGGTGCCGGGGCCGAAGCACCCTACCAGCTAGGCCCCCCAGCCGGGACCGTAGGGCCCGAAGGCACCACGGAGCCCGGCGGAGGAGGGAGAGACCTCATGGGCATGAGGTCCCACTAGATCTCCTCTGGCGTCGCATCGTGCCCAAGGACTGGAAGGTATGGGCCAGGTTGCGACCTCGTGACTCCGTCAGAGCCACGTGGGTGGTGTCACCCAACCCCCCGGCCGCGTCGCGCGAGCGTCTGGGTGGGTCGGAAGAATGATGACGCCTTTCAGACCTCTCATGCCTCTTACCTGAGGATCTTGATCCCGAAGACCGATGCCGACTCTCTGAACTACAAGGGCTCCGACCCCGCGACCGGTCCCTCGACCTCCTGTGGGACCGGGACCTTGAACGGCGCGGGCCGACTGCCGGAGCTCAAGCCGCTTGCGGGACCGCTCCCGCCTAGCCTTAGACGTCAGGGCCCGGCAGTCGGAGCAGGTTCGGTTGTCGTGGTCGAGGGCTAGACACTGAAGACACCGGCGATGGGGGTCGGTAATCGACATCAGTCGGCTGCACATGGAGCAGGGTTTGAACCCGGGCATCCCTACCGGCACCGTAGGAGTCGAACGACACGAGAAAAACAGATCAAAAGATAAAAAAAGTTTAGTCAAAAATTGACAAAGGGGTAGAGCTTCCCTGGATCTGCGCTAGCTGGCGCGGAAAAAAGAAGAACTTACGTCAGCGCGCGAGGGTGGCGTCTAAGTACTCCGGCGATAGACGCGGAGCCGCGGACGACGCGCAGGGGTATTGCTACGCAAAAGTTTCCCGATACAGTCTGATGCCTGGGGAAATTCTAAGGTAAGGAATCTAATACTAACCTGTTTCTTTCAGATGGAACAGCGTATCAAAACCTAAAAGGAAAACCAAACCTGCTGTCTCATCACAAACCCCGAAGTGCTAAATAGCCTCTGCACACACTTTCACACCCTAAAACAAAGTACCACCGACAAAGGAGGAAAGGAAACAACGCACAAGGGGAAAAACAAGCAGAAGTAAAGAACGGACAGTCACCTCTAGAAAGCAACGAAGGGACTCCGGGGCACCCCCAGAAGGAGTGCAGAGTGCGGCGACACATAGCCCGCACCAAGAGCCCTTGGCATCGAGCAACCCCTATGGTGTCTTGAAGACAACATACCATGATCAAGAAAAACCACTAGCACCCACAGAAGTGACCTCAGCAATATACTCAGGACAGATTGTGGAAAAGACAAGCCGAAATAGGGACAACGACTGCTAGAAGAAGGGTAGAAGAACGGAGTGCCAAACCAAGGACACAACCGCGAAACAGCAAAGGGAAGGAAATAAAATGGCAGACAGAGAATCAAGGCTACAGCAGCAGCTGCAAAAGAAAAGCAAAGGGGAGCCACAGATATCAGACTCCCAGCTCAAACAGAAACCAGACAAACAACACCCTAGAGACTATCCTGAAGAAACTCGCGGAGGTCCACGATCTAGCGAAATCCACAAAACTCACCACAGAATCAATACAATTGGAGATAGTCACAGTAAGAGCAGACTCGAACCCAGTCAACATAAGACTGGCAGCAACTGAACAACGCATTAGCGACTCCGAAGACACAAACCAAAACACAAAGAAAGAGGTCAAGGCCCTTACCATAACAACTGATTCCCTACAAAAACAAACGGCGGAGATGGAAGACAAGAATCGCAGAGGGAACGTACGTATACTGGGTATTCCAGAAGGAACAGAGGATGCAGCCGGGTCATGTGCCAACTTCCTGGAAGATCTAATTCCTAAGATCACAAACCTAAATTTTGCCCGCCAGTTCGAACTGGACAAAGCATTCAGAGTCCCAGCATCCAGACAACCGTGCTTCACCAGACCCATCATTTGCAAACCCTTGAGATCACAGCACACTGAAGACATCTTCAACTACACAAGAAAGAACCACAAAATCATTCTAACACAGGACTACTCAAAGCCCACAGTAGACACCAGGAAAGGTTTTCTCGCACAACCCCAGCTGCTCAAGAACAGAGACATCCAATTCTCGTTTGTAGCCCCCGCCAAATTTAAAATAACAGACCAAGGATAAACCTACTTTTTCACAGACCCACAAGAACTGCATCAATACCTCCAAGGCCCACCGACACAAGCGATGGACACCGCAGCGCATGGCACGACCAAAAGAGGACCTTCACCGGAACCAAACAATGACTGAACACTGAACTGATCCCCGAGAGACCATAGGACAACCGATACAACCAAAACTACCTCAAAGTAACCAAAGTAACCTCAAAAGGAACCAAAAACGACCTCAAATGAGGGGACGGTACCCGTGGGCGCCAACAGGTCAAAGGCTCAACCAGAACGCAGAGGCAAACACGCATGTGACCAAGTCTTGAACCTGACAAACATCAGAATCCACGGCGTATCCTTTCCTTAAATAATAATATGTTATCATGTTAGGGCTCGAAATTTCCACTCGACCGCTTGCATAGTCCAGCTTAATTTAACATGGTCGAGCTGTTTTTAGGTCCTACTCACCCTTTCTGGCGAGTAGGAAAACAAACCAACTTTTGTCCTCTGTCTGTGAAAACGGAACAAACGTGACAAGAGAACAAGATTTAAAGGCATTTTTATTGCTCACAAAGTTAATAAGCAATGAAGATGCCTTTAAATCTTGTTATCGTGTCACATTTGCTCCGCTTTCAGAGACGGAGGTCAAGTGGGTAGCAGTTAGGTCGAGAACATTTTTTAAGGTACTAGTCCTGCAGGACTAGTACCATTTTTGGGATTTTTCGAGCCCTGCATGTGTATCTGTGTAAGTCTAGAACTGTTCCTCTCAAAGAGAGGTGGACAGACACCTGCGAGACACATCATGTCTCCCAACAAAGCCTAGATTAGGCTGTAAATTGGGAACCTAATATGTTTGTGATATATAGTCTAAGCCTCGGGAGGCGTAATGGCGATCCTGCCGTCGCACTTTCCGCATTCTAATTGTTGGGGTGTGGGGGAGGGGTGGAGGGGAGACAAGGGGGAGGCCAGGGACGAATGGTAGGATCTTTTTCTAAACTCATCTCTGTATTTTCGATACTTTACTTATTCCAAATCTCGCATACCTTGAAGCTTGAGACCATACATTGTAGTAGTTCCTTAAACATTGGGCACAGGAAGCAAGCGCTCCGAACCTTAGATAATGGCTAGCAATAACCCGGTCTCGCTCACCGAAGACCTCAAAATAACCTCGCTAAATGTTAAAGGCCTGAATCACCCCATCAAATGCAGGAAGATAGTGGAGTACCTAGCAAAGACAAAAAGCGACATTGTGCTATTGCAGGAAACAAAACTAGATGAGGAAGGCTACAAATTAGTCAGAACTAACTGGATAGCGCACTCAGTGTGTTCACCCGCCACTAAAAAGAGAGGAGGTGTCATGACTCATCTCCAACCAATTAATACATACTTTTTTTATTTATAACTCTATTTAGTGTCAAGAGCAGGTCACTGCAGGCTCTTTAAACAACACACAGCAGGCATGTTTCTTTTGGCAACTCAACTTTATATTCCTTTTCATTAAATGCATTCTCACACTACAGCAGTAAGTGTAAAAATACAAATGAATAGAACAGGAAGAGTGGGGGCCCAGGGGGTACTGGAACCATAAAAAAACTAAGCTTTGGTAACCAGTTAACAAAGGCATGTATATATGCTAATGGTCTTTAAAGACCTGTGAAAACTCGGGCATGCCGGAGAGAAGACTCCAGACACTGCCCAGCTGAACCCCAGCAGCAGCCGGGGCTGAGACACAGTATGGGGCAGGAGGGAAGCTGAAGCCCTGGAGGCCAGGGCAGAAGTGTGAATGTGAATGCGCGACCCCCTTCACATCACTCCACGGCCCCCCTGGGAGTCGCGCCCCACAGTTTGAAGACCCCTGTTCTACACTTATTCTCACTTTCCTCTTCTATTCTTATCCTACCACCACTGTTTAACGAACAAAGGGGTTGCCAACCGAGATGTTTACCATGAACCACTTACCTTGTATCCTCACAGGCTGAAAATCCATATAACTATTCCCTTTTGCATTGTATGTATATGCACAAATACCATAAATAAATATATATATTAAAAAGAAATGAATGCAGGAAAAAAACATTTTGCTAAACTACTTTTAAATTTCAGGCACCATTTCTTTGCAGCATCATTTATTAACATGTTGATGCATGTAAATATTTGCCAAAAAAAATCATAATGGAAAAATCAGCGTAACCAGTTTCAATAAGATTATGGGAAACAAGCATGGGAAAAGCCACTAGGTCTGAAATTGGTGTTCAGCTTTTTACTTTCGTCAAGGTGCGACTTGTTTCTGCATGGTTTTTGTAAAACCTTATTGGTGTGGGAGCTGCCGGGCCCTCACCATTATAACAAACAATGGCAAAAGCAAAAAATGTTTTGGTCTCAAAAAGCACACACTGTCACAGTAGTTACTGGCAAGGAACAAAACTACTTTGTGAGCCGATATGCTCCTTGTGAACGAGTAGAATGCTGTCACTTACAGTGAAGTCAGCCGATAGACCGAGAGAGACAGAATTTGAATAAACACAAAATGTCACGGTCAAAGCCAGACCAAATTAGGGGCCCAATTATATAAGAAAACGTAGTTTTTATGAACTGGTAGATGTTCAATTAAATAATGATTACGCAAGAATGTCTCTCATTCATTAGGTTTATATTTGATTTTTTTCAATGTAATGTTGTTTTAAGCAAAACATTTCCAAATCCCAATACATTTCGGCCATATGTGGCCTTCATCTGGAGAGGATTCAAGAGGCTTCGCCTTCGTGCTTTGACGCGTTCTCTATGTCGTGGTATTGGGATTTGGAAATGCTTTGCTTAAATCAATGAATTGCAGTGATTAAAACTACACTTGATTGAAAAAAATCAAATATAAACTTCATGAATGAGAGACATTCTTGCGTAATCATTATTTAACTGAACATCTACAAGTTCCTAAAAACTACGTTGAAACTCAGCAACTTCCTGTTGGAGGCAACATACTGTGCCCTGGGGACACACCTCACAGTTGTGGGGGTGCACCCTGTTGATCAGAACCATATCATTCTTCTTCAGAGAGTGAGACCCAGGAGGCACGTGAAACCTTAACAGACGGTGATTACTTTGGAGGCTGTGCAAGCACTTATTTTCCCTTTTTACGTAACATTGAGAAAGACCTTTTACGTAACATTGAGAAAGACCCATGATGAAAGGGAACAGCTAAACAGTAAAAACTGTGGATAGATCCATAAATACCTGGAAATAAGATATATACCCCAGCAAATCTGGTGCGGACACTAATTTACCTGGGTGCTATCCGCCCACTCGTTTGGGATACATCAAACATTTACGCACCATATGGGGTTACTCTTCTTTACGTTTATGTATGCACAAGCAGCCATTGGTCAAGCACAGCATGTTTTACAGACGAGTGAGAGAGAGCAACACCACCTGTGAACCACAGTCCTCTCCAGGAAGCAAACAAAAATGATAATACCGGTTCTGCTCCCGTAAAACAAACACCATAAACAGCAGAGTTTTATGTCAGCTCTCCGTAAAGGGAGGGGCACAACACACACGTCACAGGGTCGCTTGAGTCTTGCAGCAGCTCGCCATAAGGACAGCCCAAGAAATGTGGTATTGCACCATGTAGCAGTGTACAGGCTGTGTGTGCCAGATTCTTCCAAATGCCCAAAGGAAGAGGCAGGAAGATGGAATAGGCTATTGTAAATTGATTTATGGCCAGTATCAGAATGTTCCAGTGTGAATGGATGTTGGTCGGACAATTATCACAGGGGGGCTCGCTAATACAAATTATTGTAGGGAATAAAACTAATGTTTTACATAATGGATGTACAAGTATGAACCACTTGACCAGGCAGCAAATTAAGACCCCGATTTAAACAGCAAATGTCAAACAAATAGTAACAAAAATGCAGAAAGACTATGGGAAATGATCACATGGAAAATCCCAGCATTAACTGAGAAGAACCCAAAACATGGTGGTCTTAAGTCCACGTGGGCTCTTCTCTCGGGAACAGTCATTCTTAAAGCCATTTGTCAGCTTACACTTCTAAACTAGGCAACTAATAACTTAATTCTGAAAGGTCTGCACCCCGTGTTATGTAGTGTTAAAAAACATGGACATTAAAACCAATGTTGAGGATCAAGGTCCCTGCCCTATTGCTAATTGTATAAAGGGCTCAGCTGTCCTTTTTGCTCCAGTGGCACAGATGATCTTTGTTGACACTGCCATGTTAATCCTCTCACCTATTTTCATTGCTAAATAAGTACACTGGAGTTTTCCCAACAGGCCCGCCCCTCTGTTGCCCTATTCTGTACCTTTCCAGTCTTGGGGCAGTTAGTTCTTTCTTGGCCCTGTTCTATGACCGATGGCTCAAATGGAGTCTGCTTTCCTAATCCAGGTCTAGGACTGAGGGCTTTAGTAACAAATGTAAACATGAATCATGTAAAACATCACAACGGTTTCCAAAGTGAAACCACATCCATAAACTATGTACAAAGTGCCACTTTCCTGACTTTAGAATTTGATGCGCGAAATTGCACAGTTGGTACAAACATCAAAAAATAAATAGTACACATTAATCCACAAAGGTCAGGAATAAGAAGGTGGAAAAAATCAGAAAGAAAAGCTACCGATAAAATGAATGTCAAATGAACGGAGGATGTAGAAAGAGTGAGAACAGGGGATTAATCCCAGAGGCTACGGAGGGAACTGTTATCACATTATTGAACCAGTGCAAAACACCGTCATTTTCTTTCACACGGTGGCTATGGTATGTGAAACTTCTAACGTTGCCCAGCAACCAAACCTCCAGTTTACGGACATCGTTTACTACTGCAGCTGTTTATCTCAGCGGTATCTTCTCCTGTTTTAGTCGAAGACACGGAGAAACAAGAATATGTGATATCCGTTGAAGAAAGTTACTAGGGCACTCACGGTCAACGTCCCAAGAAAAAGTGTTACCAACCGAATTATGATTTCATTGCTGGTAGAAAGAAACTACACGAGTGAAAATCTTTCCACGGTCGACCAGAGACCCACATATCCACCGGTCCATCTGCCTACAAATGGCGACAGAAACCCCTAATTCCGGCGTGTCTGGCCTCAGAGTTATGAGATATTCATGCAGAGAACCAGCAGCTTTGTACATCGGAGGCAAATCAGTAATAGAGGTTGCACGGTGGTGGCTTTCGTGCTGGCTTTCTGCCAAACGTTGAAGGGCAAGCGTGTAAATAAGGATGGTTTTGAAGGAAATTTGCGCTTGTTTTTTTAATACTTATATGTGATTATCCTTTTGTTTAATACGAGAAGGCTTCTGTGCCTCTACTACAAAACGTTCTGTCCCTCTTCTTCAGACTATCAGTTTTCTGGTGCCTGGAAGTACTTTAGATTACTCAGCTACCGGTAAGCTATACATTTCCTTGCACGTCGGAATGTTACTTTTATATGCCTTTAGGCTACCAACAAACATGTACGATATATATACATTTTTCACTTCTCTGCTAGGACTCATTGAATGTTTTTAGGCTTAGGGATTTTTAAAAATTCTTTTGAAGACAACAATGCCTTTAGACCCGCTCTTGTTTGTATGAGCAATGGTTGGATTTACATACAATATTTTCTTTAAACTAACTGGTCTACGAAGTTCAGATTTATTGCTTATGTTAGAGTTTACATCAGATAGGTCATCATTACAGCATCTGCACCCACAATGAACATGGCCGCGTTCTATTCTGAAATGCATGGCCTAGAACCTGTTGCCCAACAACTTCCATTTGAGAGAACCGTGCCCAGGGCCAGACAGGCCTTTCATTCCACCGGGCATTTTCCTAGTGGTTGGTGCTCTTGGAGGACGCTTGTTTTCACAGCCCAGGGCCACTACTGGTGCCTCTGTCACTTAACGAAGCTCGAAGGGGTTAACTGGGGCAGGACGCAGGGAGGCTTCAAGCCAGAGAAGAAGTAAGATGGAGACTAACGGAGGGGGAAGCTAGGGTGAAAGGGAGCAGCGAGGGGAGGAGAGAAGCAGAGAGGGAGGAGAGAAGCAGAGAGGGAGGAGAGAAGCAGAGAGGGAGCATGGATGGATGGAAAGAGAGCAATATAGCAAGGAGGCGGAGGGTGTGTGGTAGGTTTGAGCATTTTTGCCAGGGATGCTTTTGTTTTCCCAGTCCGGCCCGACCCGACATTACTTTACACGTTGCCAAGTCCACCTATCAACGGACAGCCTAATCTAATTTCTCTCACTCTGAGAAAGGCCTAGTTATTACACTGGTGTGAAGGTGGCACAGCTTACTGCCTCTACTGTAACAGAAATTATCCAGCAAGACCTCGAGACTGGGATCCTGAGCAGGTTCTCCTCCGGCATCCACAATACACTCTTTCCAGTCCTCAGTACCAGTTTCCCTGCTCCATAGAGTGCCCCACATAAATAGTTAAGATGTTACACACAGTATAGGTTTCCACACTCCCATTGTGCACATTTTTCCTAATGCTGGGTACCAAAGGTACTTTCTAACATTTAATCTGGGCGTGTCCTCCTGCAGCTCAGTATTGGACCTATTTGCATAACAAAGTTACTGGGGCTTCCAGACGACACCTTTAATGCTCAGTGTTGCATTGCCTGCTAGCACTGGTACCACAACTTAGTAATAAAGGTACTCCTATAAAGTTCCTACAAATGGCTCTGCTGTTGGCCCAACGAAGTAACACTCATCCATGGATGCATTTGGGCATACAACGATTTCCATTATCGTAAAAACACACAAGAAAGTTCTTCATTTGAGGACAAAATACAACATAATGTTATAGATGGACGATACATGGATACCTACAACATGTGGCTGCAGTATCTCGATTCCTCAGCAGACTATGACATACTAACAAATAGGACAAACTGTACCTTGACCGTGAAATACCAAATATATTTTAACTTATAAGTAAACAGTGCCAATGGGGCATTATGACCTCACAATGCTACTGGGCCGCCTTACCTATGGTGACTCTAATCATAACTGTTGTCTGTTTGCTAATGTAATAAGAAAAAAGCAATTTTAAAAAGCTGTCAATACCTAAATTGAATTAGAAGTATGGCTTTTGAGTAGATCTATACAAATAATGTCCTCCAACAAAAATGACAGCAGGAATACTAAGTTAACAAAAAGTTTTGAGAAACAAGGAAATAAATTACATTTTCTTTTTAAAGGATACCAGGATCCATATAGCTCATGCATGTAGCCTAAAAGAGACTATCTTAAGACATATTCATACTAGGAGCTACATTCAACTCTCTTCAGTAGCAGAGGGCACATAATGCACCTACAACTCTTTCATGCCTTAACTTTCAGCCATTTGTAAACGGTTATGGGGAGATGTGGCCTAATGGTTAGGGCGGTCGACCTGGAAGCTGGGGAATCAAGTTCGAGTCTCAGCAGGGACGCTCAACAAACTGTGATTCTGGGCAAATCACTTGATCACCCTGTGCCTAGCAAAAATTAATGTGCCCGTCTGTAACGCAACTGGTGCTCATGTAAAGCGCTCCGATACCTTCTAGTTAGAGCTATATAAAACTTCCACCCCAAAAAATAAACTCTACTTAGACCTAGCGAAAAAAATTTGTTTAAAGCCAGAGCAGGTAAAGATTTTTCTGGCAACCCGCTGGATCTTGGGATCAATATGAGACTGGATTATCGGAGGGTCACAGCTCCGCAGTCGCCCCTTTTGTTCCTATTGCGCCTACTCAACCAATTAAAACCCATGATATACGTCGGAGCTATTGAAATGCAATGTTCATGAGTGGGAACAGGGTAGGTGTTCAATGAGGTAACTGGGCTCCTAAACAAAATAGTGAAAATCAGTAATAGGTTAAGAGAAAACTAATCAGAAAAGTGATCCACAATATCCAAATAATCTTAAAACAGATGTTTGCGCAGGGACTGTAACACACCCAGAAACTGTGGTAAGATGACGTTAGAGCTCAGCTGAAATAACACATTTTTACCATCCTACTAATCAGCATATGGCACGGTCACAAGCAGGCCTCTAAGCTCAAATAGATTTATCAAGCTAAACACTATATTTTTATCCTACACGATTAAAAGGTACCCCGGCTCCAGAATAAAAGGAGAGCAGGCAACCGAAGCTTCTGCAGTTTGTGTTTTTCCTTCGTTTACAGAACGAGCTAACACAATCACTGGCAATCGGAGGGCTGCCATGCCTGCTCAGAACCATAAACTTTTAAACAAAATATCTCAGACTTGACCACCCAGGGCAGAAACCAGAAAAGTAGACTATGATCATAAGAAATACTATACGAGACCTGCAGAGCGGCTCAAAGCTGCCAGCTAATGGAAAACTGTGAGCCTGTTCATCCACCAGACTAAGCGTGGCGTCCCATAACAAAACTGTACCTCGGTGGCCATCATGCATGACACGGAAATACCTCCCAAATGGGATCAAAAACAAGGACAGCACCCTTCCAACTACACGCCTTACATACACACTGCAGCATGCTGCCCTTTAGGCAAGTTTTTCAGTGGCCAACACAGGCTTAGCAAGGGCTTTATAAATGCTGCATCCTTGGTGATTTCAAGCTGCACTCCAGATACACACATGCACATGGCTCCGCACAAACTGGTTAAGAAAGGGAATTGACCGCAAAGGCACCCATAGTGTGCTTAGAAAACTCAAACTAATAAAAACATCACAACTACATTCAGTTCAGATGCGAAAGTAAACTAAATTTATGGTTGTTGTGCCTGATCTCTTGTTTTGTTACGTTATTCACCCAGCCCAGCCACAAGCAGTCACCTTGTTCTCTGAATAGACTCGGCAATCAAGACTGGCAGTAAACCAAAAACAAGCCTTGGCAAAGCCAATAGGTCTCGCGTACAAGAGTCCTATTGGCTTTTTCAATGTTTTTATAACCATGTTGTGCAGCGGCTGCAGCACAATTGAAAGTAAAAAAAAAACAAAAAAGCTAAGAAGCGGTCAACGCTGGCTGCGCTTGCAGCACCTTTTCGTTTATACCTTATAGTGAGAGCTCCACTAAAACTATTGTCATAAGCTCTAGAGGGGCCACGAAGTTTGAAGGAGAAATTCATGGGGTGGCAAAGAACAAAAAGTCATCGGAGTAGGGAAGAGTATGGTGTATGCATGAACATCCAAATTAATTTGTTTAATCTAGTTTGAATTTAAGAAGGGTTTGTGTGCTATGCGTGTGTGTTAAAGGGGTGCGGGTACTTCAGGGGACAGCAGCTGTTGCACGGAATGCCGTTTCACTAGGACGTGCTTGTATTTGCGACTTGTCCACTCTGGCACAACGCTGGCTACAAGGATAGTTGCCAGAAAGGAAGCAGCGGTGTACTGGTAACTGTTGCAAGGGTCAACATGGACAGGTCAGGTGACTGTACCTAAAGATTTACACTCTTCTCGGAACAGCAGCAGTAACACGACTCTGCCTAAAGAACTGGAGTGGAATATGGACTTAAAGCCGGTACTTTATGGTCTGATCACCTGCATAACACACAAAATGCTGACGTTTTTGTATGCTTGATAACATTTGACCTACGTCTTTGTAAACTGCACTGGTGCCAGCTTGGCCTTATTCACTCTTTATAAAAATAAAAATTGTATTAATAAAAATAAAGGAATTCGATAATGGCTAAAATAGATTTAGCATGAGCCTGCGGCATGCTAAAAACCACAAGAGTGAGTGCCGTGCTGACGCATCCCTAAGTAGCTTAATGAGCATGCAAAGGAAGATATTGGTTTCCTGAAGTGTGACGGGTGGCGTAAGAAGATCAGGAAACTGAAGAAAACACACCTTAGTATTGCAGCAACCATGGGCTACACGTTACTAATACAATTTATATAAGGAGAAGGAACAGAGCACCAAGAAACACACAGCGTGAAAGGGTACTATTTTAGTCATGGCAAAAGAACACAAGAAAACCGCGAGAAAGACAAGAAGACCGCGAGTGGGAAATTAAAATACTCAGAGAGGCCCTGGGTGGCAACAAAAAGAGAAAGACAAGAAGACCGCGAGAAAGACAAGACGACCGCGAGTGGTGCGTGCGCACTCAAAAGGAATATAAGCAATGCAGCTGCCACCCTGCGCGCCGTTGCTCACTCCTGCAAGCAAAATGCTGTGGGAGTGAACATTTGGGGGAGTGAACATGTGGTAAAGAAGTGGGACATGCGCCCGCCTTTAGCCATTTGCAAGCTACGAAAAATGAATGACACAGGCAACAACCAACCGAATGCGTGGGGGTGAAGTCCTAGCCACACAAAGGAGTTTGGAGTGCTCACAAGAAGCCTCCCACAGAACAACGCATGCACGCTGCGCTAGGCTCGCCCTAATAAGACCTAGCAAAAATGGTCTAACCAGCCCCGCCTTGTGGGAGGCTGCCATTAGAATGGGGCCATGGGTCCCTGGCAGCATCAGAAGTCCATCCTGCTCTGAAAGCAACCCCCTGGCCTGCATCCCACCGGGAAAAGCCAGAGTGACCGAATGGCCTGGTAGGCACTGTTGGAGATATGTTGCTGTAGATAAAAAAAAAAAAAACACTCGGAGGTAAAAAGAGGATGGGAGAGGATGAGGTCTAACTGCTAGGGTGGCCTATCTCCAATCTGGGGAACCGGGTTCGAGGCTCATCAAGTACACTCAACTTCCTGCAATTCTGGGCAAATCACTTAATCTCCCCGTGCCTAACAAAAATGAATGTGTCCTTGTGTAACACAACTGGTGCTCATGTAAAGCGCTCCGATACCTTCGGGTCAAGTTCGTGCTACATAAAACTCAGGCAAAATAACTCGCCTTTAGAATGTGAATGCCGACCTGTTCACTTTGCCAGCGTTAGTCTGTAAAGCACTGTTAATAAAAAGTAAAAGAAAAAAAAATTTCAAGATATTGAAATAACTTTAAGTGTAACACTTTTATCATTCGAAAGTACACCTTTATGTTCTCGGTCTGAAATAACTAGTCACAAATACAAAGTTAGTGGAAGACAAGAACATTTTACCAGGCTCGGGCCTACATCTTTCCCTTGGAGGTATTAATTATAGTGAGTGTCCTCCTAGCAGTCCATTTTCTGCATCTGCGTAACCAATAGTTCAGCCTACTCATAGGAGTTTTTACACCCGATAATTAAATTTGTCAGAGGCAAGGGCTTTGCTTTCCGTCCAATTTTCAGATTAATGGCAAAAATGTAAAGTAATTCACACAAATGATAGCTGCACCCTTTTTAGGTCTCTGCTAGCATAGGCTGCGCACATGCGCAGTATCACTGGCGAGATTTAATGATTTGGTGTAGCAAGGTTAAGCCCCACCATTCTTCTCCATTGGCTGGCCTCCTAAACGGTGGCCTGCCAGTGGAGAAGAGGTCCTAGTGACATTCTTCTTTCGATCTAAGCCCCGTCCTTTTCATATTGGGGGAGCGTGTTTTTTTAACTTTCTTTCTCCCCTCTTCTCCATTGGCTGGCCTCCTAAACGGTGGCCAGCCATTGGAGAAGATGCAAACAACAGTCAAAAACACGCCCCCCCAGTCTGAAGAGGATGGGGCTTAGAGATGGTGAGCGCTTATTGATAAAATATGGGCCCCCACTTCTTTACTATACTGCCAAGAAAAAAAAGCAACGTTTTGAAATTGCGGAGATTGAAATATAACCTGCTAATGGTGAAAACATTGCAAAGGTTTCATAGTCATACGAGTTCTGTGAGAGTAATAACACGCCGCTCTGGTTGGAGAGAAATATAATCTCAGTAACATGCTGCTTGCAAGGAGTGATTTTATTCGTTAGGAGGGGCGGTAGTTTGGGCAGGCCTGCGTTCCTTTTCAAAAGCGATGTTAACGGCAATGCCTGGGCCCAGCTCTAGAAACAAGTAATCCGAGCAACTGACAAACACGCCTAGCCACTGTCTCTTTAAGAGCAGCACACGCGGAGGCTGAGAGTGGACCCGAAAGGGGAGGTACCACGTCTGGTAAGGTGGGGGGGGGGGGGGGGGGGGAGGGATAGGTAGCCGCTGCCACCATCGTAAGGGGAGGTGGGAAAGATAACTTCCACGGGGAGCCTCCCCCCGCCGTCAGAGGCAGGTAACTGGCGGTTGGTGTTGCGCGCAGGCAGTTGGTTGGTGGGATTGCGCTTGGGCACTGTCCTCGTGCCGGTTGCCTTTCTCGCTCTCAGTGAAGCTCGGCACGAGCGTGTCAGAGAGGGGGGGGGGGGGGCGGCATAAGAAGGGGCCTACGCCATCAGGGGCAACATGGGTGGTGACTGGTGGCGCCATATGGGGGAGGGCCATTAGCCTTCAACGGCCCCCGCGGCACAAGAAAGTTTTGCCTCAGGCTGCAGGAATCTGGTGAGTTTGAGTCCTGGGAAGCTCTGTCTGCGTGAGAAGCCATGTGGATGTGAGGGGACTCCGGGACAAGGGCGGATGAGCTTGGGGATTCTGTCATGGTTCGAGGGGGTAATCACAACCAAGGGATGCAGGGTTGCGAGTGGTTGGGTGGGGGTGTCGAAACATTGCTATGGGACTGGAGTATTTGGACGGGTATTATAGGTAAATTTGGTCAAGGATCTGATAAATAAGATTGTGCACTTTTGGAGTAGGTGCTCTTAGCTGTTGGATGGGGCTACTCGGAACCTCTCATCTGTTTCCCCCTTGTAGACTCCCTGTGTGTGTGTGGCTGTGTGTGTGTGTGGCTGTGTGTGTGTGTGGCTGTGTGGCTGTGTGTGTGTGTGTGTGTGGCTGTGTGTGTGTGTGTGGCTGTGTGTGTGGCTGTGTGTGTGGCTGTGTGTGTGGCTGTGTGTGTGGCTGTGTGTGTGGCTGTGTGGCTGGGTGTGTGTGTGTGGCTGTGTGTGTGTGTGTGTGGCTGTGTGTGTGTGTGTGTGGCTGTGTGTGTGTGTGTGGCTGTGTGGCTGTGTGTGTGTGTGTGTGTGGCTGTGTGGCTGTGTGTGTGGTTGTGTGTGTGTGTGGCTGTGTGTGTGGTTGTGTGTGTGTGTGGCTGTGTGTGTGTGTGTGTGTGTGTGTGTGTGTGTGTGTGTGGCTGTGTGTGTGTGTGTGTGTGTGTGTGTGTGTGTGGCTGTGTGTGTGTGTGTGTGTGTGTGGCTGTGTGTGTGTGTGTGTGTGTGTGGCTGTGTGTGTGTGTGTGTGGCTGTGTGTGTGTGGTTGTGTGTGTGGTTGTGTGTGTGGTTGTGTGTGTGGTTGTGTGTGTGGTTGTGTGTGTGGTTGTGTGTGTGGTTGTGTGTGTGTGTGTGTGTGTGTGTGTGTGTGTGGCTCTGTGTGTGTGTGTGGCTCTGTGTGTGTGTGTGTGTGGCTCTGTGTGTGGCTGTTGGACAGGCCACGTGAAGGGCCGCTCCCCCTCTGCCCGACCAGGCCCGAGCCCGGTCCCCCAAGTGTCACACACCACCACTTCACGTTTTCCGTCCCCTCCGGGACCCTTGCCTCTGAACATATCGACCTCGTGGGCCCGATCCACTACTGGCCCGCGCGCCCAGCCTGGGCGCCATCTTGGACACTCCGCCACGAGGCCGCGTGGCCCCCGATCGACCCCAACCCTGGGCCTGGCCAGGCCTCAGACATCCCGGCACCACCATCCACCCAGGAGGTGAGCGGACTACTTGGCAGGTCAATGGGAGAAAGAGGTGTTGATGGCTCTCCCCCGCCAGGTGCCGCTCGCCCACAACCTCCCCGGGCGCTGGCTCCACCCCCCTGCTGGGTGTCTGGACCCCTTCATCCCGGACCCCCCAACCTCCAAGTGCGAGGGTCCGGACATCAAAGGGCACCAGCCCTATAACTGGGGCAGCTCCAGAGCAGGAAGGCAGTTGTATCCTGGAGTCGAGAGACGCAGTGAAGAACTCATCCTTGACGGACTACTGGCGCTGCCGTAGCCCTGCCTTGCGAACCATCGTCCTGCCTGCTGGCGCTGCCGCAACCTTCGTAACCTTCATCGTCGTCGGGACCTGCTGGCGTGGCCGCGGACCGTTTGTAACCACCATCTTCATCGGGACCTGCTGGCTCCGCCGCGGACCGTCGCTTCCTTCATCCATCTCGGGACCTGCTGGCTCCGCCGCGGCCCGATCATCTAGAACGCCGAGCTCGAGGATTGAGAGCTATTTCCATCTATTGGTAACAAGACTGTCCCGCTACCCTTTTCCCAATCCAGAGACCAGAACCGAGGGGACCCCTGAGTCCAGACCTCCTTGTATCATTTTACCGTACCTAAAGAATTGCTGATAAAGTATCGTTGAACCTTATCCTGGTGTGGTGTCCGTCTGTGGGGGGGGGAAGTTACTTGTCTGTACGATCGCTGGAGACGGCTCTCCCCGGAGACCTCTCCCCTTATCCTCGGCCGACCCTCCCGGTCCGTCTAACATTGGTGGCCAGCGGCGCGATCCGAATCACCGCATAATCGTACAGAGAGTAGCTCACCCCACGACGAAATCACGATGACAACCAAAGAAAGCGGATCCACCGAGAAATTTCAGATGGAGAAATTGGACGAGTACAGCCATCGTGAACTAAAACAATTCTGCATCGAACTAGGTATCGCTACCACCGGTCTAAGTACCAAAGACGATTTCAAGCATGCCCTAGAGTCCTGGGCAGAAACCGGGGCCATTGGGACCACCGACCAAAACATCGCAGCAGTAGAAAAAAACACCACGGCCCCCGAGGAGCGAAGAACGGGTCTCTCGCAAGACGAGATCCAGGAACGAGAAAAAACACGACTACATGAACTAGAAATGGCCCGGCTCAAAATGGATGTTGAACTTAAATTGGCCGAACAAAAATTGAGCTTAGAGCACCTGCGTCTCCGAGAAGAAAGAGAGGAAAAACAGAGACAAAGGGAGCTCGAGGAAAAGAGGCTGGCGTATGAACACGAGCGCAAACTAGCTGAGATAGACTTACGCAAGCAGAACAAAGAATTAGGGGTGCCCGAGCAACCCCGCGACCCAGGGGCAACAGAGAAAAAGGTACACATCCCCAAGGATGTCGTTCGAGAATACTTCCGAGAGGACGACATCCAGCAATGGTTCAAGGCCTACGAAATCGCTATGACCGCCCACCGGATCGATCGAAGCGACTGGGGAGCCGGTCTATGGGGGAGATTCCTCAATGAGGGCCGCGATGCCCTGCTACAGCTCCCGGACCATCAGATGACCTCCTATGACCACATGAAAGCTGCCCTCCTCACCCGCTATGGGCTCACACCCGAGATGTACCGCCAGAGGTTCAGAGACTGCACCCGCATCCCGGGTACAACTTGGGTGGACTACGTGAACTATTTTAGCCGAGCCTTCGAGGGCTGGATCAAAGGAAGCAATGTCACAACTTACGAACAACTCTTCAATCTCATGGTGTGGGAGCATCTATCAAACAATTGCTTCATTGAGCTCCGGCAGCACCTCCTCGACAGCAAATTGACTGATCCACGGCAGCTCGCAGCCGAGGCTGACCGGTGGGAAATCACCAGAGTGGGCCGAAATGGATCCTATGAACAGAACCGGAACAACAACGGTCAGCACCGTCCCCGAGGAGGAGGAGGGGGCCAAGGGCGAGGAAGAGACAACGCTCCGGTCACCCCCGCGACCAGCACCACCCCCCCGGCCAACCGGGGCAGCACCCCGGCGCGACCGGGATACAGAGCCAATGTCACGTGTCACCGATGCCAACGAGTCGGCCACTATGCAAACGACCCAAATTGCCCACAGTACCAGAGCCCAAGACCCCGCCAAGTGGCCGCTGCTGCCCTGGGGGAAGAACAGATCTCCGAGGAGCAGGAAGAATATGAACAAGAGCATCAAGAATGGGAGCCAGCCGCCATGACTTTAGCATGCTTAGGGGGGAAAGACATGGTCCCGCGGGTCCCCCTACCCGCTAACACCCGTAAGTACAGCCAATGGGTGAGCATCAATGGACGCCAGGCCGAAGCCCTCCGTGACACCGGGGCCAGTGTAACAGCCGTCCGCTGTCACCTGGTGACCCCAGAACAGTTCATACCAAACATTCTCTGCCCTGTCCGTTCAGCCGATAATTCGGAAAGTCTGTGTCGGATGGCCTGCGTCCCTTTCGAATGGGGAGGGGTCTCCGGCATGTGTGTGTGGCTCTGTGTGTGTGTGTGTGTGTGTGGCTCTGTGTGTGTGTGTGGCTCTGTGTGTGTGTGTGGCTCTGTGTGTGTGTGGCTGTGTGTGTGTGGCTGTGTGTGTGTGGCTGTGTGTGTGGTTGTGTGTGGCTGTGTGTGTGGCTGTGTGTGTGGTTGTGTGTGTGGCTGTGTGTGTGGTTGTGTGTGTGGTTGTGTGTGTGGTTGTGTGTGTGGTTGTGTGTGTGGTTGTGTGTGTGGTTGTGTGTGTGGCTGTGTGTGTGGCTGTGTGTGTGGGTGTGTGGCTGTGTGTGTGGGTGTGTGGCTGTGTGTGGGTGTGTGGGTGTGTGGCTGTGTGTGGCTGTGTGTGGGTGTGTGGGTGTGTGGGTGTGTGTGGCTCTGTGTGTGTGTGTGTGGCTCTGTGTGTGTGGCTCTGTGTGTGTGTGGCTCTGTGTGTGTGTGTGTGGCTCTGTGTGTGTGTGTGTGGCTCTGTGTGTGTGTGTGTGGCTCTGTGTGTGTGTGTGTGGCTCTGTGTGTGTGTGTGGCTGTGTGTGTGGCTCTGTGTGTGTGTGTGTGGCTGTGTGTGTGTGTGTGGCTCTGTGTGTGTGTGTGGCTCTGTGTGTGTGTGTGGCTCTGTGTGTGTGTGGCTCTGTGTGTGTGTGGCTCTGTGTGTGTGTGGCTCTGTGTGTGTGGCTCTGTGTGTGTGGCTCTGTGTGTGTGTGTGGCTCTGTGTGTGTGGCTCTGTGTGTGTGTGTGGCTCTGTGTGTGTGTGTGGCTCTGTGTGTGTGTGTGGCTCTGTGTGTGTGGCTCTGTGTGTGTGTGGCTCTGTGTGTGTGTGTGGCTGTGTGTGTGTGTGTGGCTGTGTGTGTGTGTGTGGCTCTGTGTGTGTGTGTGTGGCTCTGTGTGTGTGTGTGTGTGGCTCTGTGTGTGTGTGGCTGTGTGTGTGTGTGGCTGTGTGTGTGTGTGTGGCTGTGTGTGTGGCTGTGTGTGTGTGTGTGTGTGGCTGTGTGTGTGGCTCTGTGTGTGTGTGGCTGTGTGTGTGGCTGTGTGTGTGTGTGGCTGTGTGTGTGTGTGGCTGTGCGTGTGTGTGTGTGTGTGTGTGTGTGTGTGTGTGTGGATGTGTGTGTGTGGATGTGTGTGTGTGGATGTGTGTGTGTGGCTCTGTGTGTGTGGCTCTGTGCGCGGCTCTGTGTGTGTGCGCGGCTCTGCGTGTGTTTGCGTGCGCGGCTCTCTGTGTGCGTGGCTCTCTGTGTGTGCGTGGCTCTCTGTGTGTGCGTGGCTCTGTGTGTGTGCGTGGCTCTGTGTGTGTGTGTGGCTCTGTGTGTGTGTGTGGCTCTGTGTGTGTGTGGCTCTGTGTATGTGTGTGGCTCTGTGTGTGTGGGTGCAAATGCAATAGGTCTTGCATTTGTGAGATTAAGCTATTGGCATTGTAAATGACAATGCCATTTATTTATCTGTTTTCAAAACCAACACATAAATAAAAATGTTGTCATTTACAATGCCAATAGCTCTAACTTTTGCAAAGGCAAGTCCGTTGCATTGTAAATGTTTGTTTTATATATTTTCAGTCAATTGTTTTCCTTTCCAAGCATAATCTACAGCAAGAGCAATAAGCACCCAGGTCTCATTACTTCATAACCCAGGTCTTCAACCCATTCCTTAAATCCACCTAAAGGCCACACATCCCCATCCGTAAAGGGGGCCTGCGCTCACATCACATATTTGGTTAAGTCAGTGGTTTCCCTTGCTTACTTAAACTCATGCTGGATTGTCTCTTCCTGATTAAGGTCTGATTTACGAGGGTTATGGTTAGGGGTGGACAGAACTCGCAGAGTTATACGAAAACTCTGCAAGGTTCAGCGAAATTCCACCAACAGACGGACCCTGGCACGTTTCATTGCATACACTGAACAAGCATTAGAAATGCAATAGGTCTCGCAGCATTAGAGTTAGTGCTTTTAGAATTGTTTATGGGTTTTTTTGTAAATCTTTAGCATTTTTGTTTCCTGTAGCCAATGCTAAAGAATTTAAAAAAAAAAGCCATAAACATTTCTAAAAGCTCTAACTCAAATTCTCCGAGACCTATTGCATTGGAAATGCAATAGGTCTCGCAGTAGGAAAGTTTGAGCTATAGGTGTTATTTATTTTTTTGTTTTTTATTTATGTGTTGTTTTTTCTAAATAGCTAAATTAATAGCTTTCTTCTTTACAAAGCCAATAGTTATAATTTTTGTAAATGTGACACCTCTAGCATTTGTAAAGCAACATGTTTTGTATTAACGGGACTTATATGTGACTTATATGTATTGATATTAAAAAAATCAATGGCTTTAAAAAACAATTAATAATTAATACGTAAATAAAATGGATTTTATTTTATATTGCCAATAGCTTAAAGTTTATTAAATATATTTAGTGAAGATGCTGTGGTTGCGCTGAGTGAGGGTGAGTGAGGGTGAGTGAGGGTGAGTGAGGGTGAGTGAGGGTGAGTGAGGGTGAGTGAGGGTGAGTGAGGGTGAGTGAGGGTGAGTGAGGGTGAGTGAGGGTGAGGGTGAGTGAGGGTGAGGGTGAGGGTGAGTGAGTGAGGGTGAGTGAGTGAGGGTGAGTGAGTGAGGGTGAGTGAGTGAGGGTGAGTGAGGGTGAGTGAGGGTGAGTGAGGGTGAGTGAGGGTGAGTGAGTGAGTGTGAGTGAGGGTGAGTGAGTGAGTGAGTGAGGGTGGGTGAGGGGGTGAGAGGGTGAGGGTGAGTGAGGGGGTGAGGGGTTGAGGGTGAGTGAGGGTGAGGGTGAGTGAGGGTGAGGTGTTGAGGGTGAGTGAGGGTGAGGTGTTGAGGGTGAGTGAGGGTGAGGGTGAGTGAGGGTGAGGTGTTGAGGGTGAGTGAGGGTGAGGCGTTGAGGGTGAGGCGTTGAGGGTGAGTGAGGGTGAGTGAGGGTGAGGGGTTGAGGGTGAGGCTGAGGGGTTGAGGGTGAGTGAGGGTGAGTGAGAGTGAGGGTGAGTGAGGGGTTGAGGGTGAGTGAGGGTGAGGGGTTGAGGGTGAGTGAGGGGTTGAGGGTGAGTGAGGGTGAGGGGTTGAGGGTGAGTGAGGGTGAGTGAGGGGGAGTGAGGGTGAGTGTGGGTGAGGGTGAAGGTGGGTGAGGGTGAGTGAGGGTGGGTGAGTGTGAGGGTGAGTGAGGTGAGTGAGGGTGAGTGAGGCATCACAGCAAACCTGTAGAGAAGAGCCACTATAGTTTAGTACAGCAGTGTCCAAATATGCACAACTCTTGGTACTTAAGAAGGAGCGTTTGCGACCATTTTAGCCGCTCTTCAATGTCACGTTGGGTGTTGACGATTACAAAGTGGCCTATGCTAGAATCAAATTCCTCCGTTTGAAATGACATGGTAGCTGCATTTCAACATGCTCACATATGCACATTCCGCAGTATTCATGTTGTGATTGTGAACACTGTAATGGGGAAACCACCATAACCTTTAATGATGCGCCCACCCAATAAATTGATAAAGCCCAGTGGGCTTCCTTGCACAAAGTCAACAATGTATATAAAAACATCATCTCGAATACTTTGGGCGCCAGGTTTTAAAACTGCTAGTAAATTGTGAGGATAAACGGGGTTTACCTAACGGCTGGGGGTTGTTCATGCTGATTTAGTATCTGCGCCATGACTGATTCATCTGTTCCAGTGTTTGTCACAGAGAGACCCGTGGCGTTTTGTGCTTCAAAAGATTGACAATGTAACTTTACATAGCCGCGTGACGTGCCAGCTTACTTCAGAGCTGCCATGTCGTCTTTATCAGGAACAGCAGTTTGAGTGTCGGGGATTAGTTCGACCGAGGGGCGGGGCTTGCGAGTTTACCCAGCAGACTGCAAGCACGCAGACAGCGGTGATTGATGGGATGGGAACAGGCAGGCTGAATGCGGAGATGCCCCTGCGTGCATGTCCTGAAGGGCTCCGCTTGGCCCTTCCTGAGCAGACATTGATACTGGGACACACTGATTACCCCTGGAAGGAGCTGCCGTTGTGCAGACATTCAAATGCAAATGTTTGCAAAGTCTCCCCTGAAGGTAGCCCACCCTTGTAGTTGTGCCTATCAGTTGCAGGGCATCTCATGTCGCTGAGAAAGGAGAAGGTATGTTAATTGGTAAGTAGCCGTCCACTCAGTGGCTTAAAACAAGAAACATTAAATCAGTCCTGTCTGCAGGAGGAAGTGTTAAAGAGACCCCTTGCCGAGATACTTGTGTGTGTGCTATTTAATTAGTAGCAGCTCGGTAATGTAGGAAAAAGCTTGTTTTTTTTAATGATCCGTGTCAGAAACGCATTCATTTTTTCCGCAATGCTCAATGCATTATAAAACTGACCAGTCCTGGTGGCTGTCTTCGGGCACTGTGTCGGTAGGGCTAAGAGGAAGTTCCTTATGTACACGTGTCATGTGTACCTACAAAAAAACATTAAAAAAGATCGGGAGGCGGAGAGTTGAGGCAGGCAGGCAGGCAGGCATGGGAGGAGAGGAGGAGGGGGGAGGAGAGTAGGGGAGGCACGGCCTAGCGGCCGTGCAATCAAGTAGTGAGGGGGCGGAGTTGTGGGAAGGCTGAGAGAGAGAGTAGGCGGCTGGGGGCATGTGCACGCGCATTTAAGCTCAATGCGCATGCGCATTGAGCTTACATTTATCGTGCACTGCAAGGAATCGCCACGATTCCTTGCAGTGTGGATAAAGAGCGGATAAGTGCCAATACTCTCGCCTTGCTCGATGCGCATGCGCATCGACAGGCGAGACCTAAAAAGGAGCGTAAACAGCCGCATGCAGAGCGCCAGAGGGTACCACTTCTCGAGTTGGTTTTGTTGCCACTTACGAAGATTTTCTGCTCAGGCGGCAGCTTTCTCACTGCAAACAGTTGCGATTGCCTGCGAAGGCTCATGTTGGGAAATCTTGCTGGGTGCCGGCTTGGCACCCGAAAATCACAGTAGGGGATGTCAATTCTCGCTACCAACTTACCATTAGAATTGGAAAACGGCATATGAGGAAAAATTCTGCCGTGTGGCGGCCGGCAGAATTCTGCTGGAACTCAACGCGGACTGGCTAAAATTCCACCAACTCCGCCAGCTAGTGGAATTTAATCGCCCAACCCTTGTTATAGTGCCTTTCGGATCAGAGTTTGGTGAGGTTCCCTTTCTGATAACACCAGGGCCACCACGTTGATGACGCCACCCAGGAGATCCAATGAGCTTTGACAAAGCCAGTGGGTTGTGCTTCTGTAAAGTGCATGTACAGAGATGCAAAACATACAAGGACACATTAACTGCAAAAACACTTGTTTCCATATCCATTTAACCTTTGCCCTATATAAAATGATCACCAGTCACTACTTGTATGTATTGTATATACCCATTCCACCTTTGGCCTGTTTGGGGGACTAATAGATATACTGCAGTGCAAATTAGTACCTTTAACTTTCTAGTACTGACATATGGTATTCTTAGGTTGCTAGTTCACTTTATGTTCATAAAAACACATTGTATCCAGAGATGGCTTTACATTTACAAATCATTGCCAGGTATGTTGGTTTAAGTAAAGAAAATAACGCAACTCCCTGAATAGATACACTTTTCAGATGAAAGTCTAGGACTAATTGTTGTCCCCCACATACATGTAGCAAGCATGCAAACACCGCAAATAGCATTTATCAAGTTAACTAGCCTTAATTTCACACTAAACATACATCTGATATTTACGATGCTGAAAAGCATATTACTTTCTTTTTTTTTTGCTTGCCAAAGTAATTAAATGCACCCTGACATTTTAAACAAAAGTAGATGAAAAAAAACAATTTTGAGAGCACTCATTATTTTGAATAGCTTCACTTGTTAAACATTTTCGTTAACCTTTGTTGACATTTATCTGCAGGCAACAGGTCTCATGCATTGCATCTTTGCAACGGGACATTAGGGATGCAAGATCCTGAGTAACTTTGATAATGAGGACGGTTAGGCAATGTAGTGTTATGCATGCACAGGTACTACTACAGAAAGGGTCTGGCTTTAAAATGGGTTTGGTAATGAAAGTCTTTACATTTTTACATTTTAAATTGCAACACCAATGCAAACAGTAAATGCCACACCTTTCAATTACTGTGAAGGATTTACAAAAATGGTGCACTAGATGTGTAATCAAGAAACGTCCTGTGTCCAAGAGTGCTACATTAACAACTGCACAGAGGGGAAATGTTAAATCTAAACAAGATATATATGAATTCACAAACCAATACAGGCCGCCGGAAGAGCTAATAAAGGTGGCAAAGGAAGCTACGGAGAACAATACATTACACCTGAGTATGTGGCATCTGGAAATTAAATGGGAAATACTGATAAAGATAACTTCACTACTTCTGACTGCTCTGGTTCAGTGGGACAGCCGCTTTCAATCCATTCCTTTATGATAAGACAGTTTTCTTTAAGTATCCCCATCCACCCAACCCCCTTTACCCCACAAAAGCATTCTGCACTACTAAAGAAAAGCATACTGCACTACTAAAGAAAAACATACTGCACTACTAAAGAAAAACATACTGCACTACTACAAACGGTGTTTCTCATAGGAGAACTTCACCTGCAAAATACGGTTTGTCACATACAACACGACTGCACAAACAATTAAAAAACCTTAGTGGGCTCACGTCAATGCAATCATTCCATTTGAGCTCAGGAATTGAAACATTTGCTTGTAGTCCTCTGCTAACTGGTGAACACCTTCTTTCCACTTTAATTAGCTTTGTATAATGGAATCATGATTTATTAATATAAGTTTGCTACAGGTTGGTAGTGGCCACAATTACATACCTGCTAGACACACCGACCTGAAAATAAATGCAGTAAACTGTGACCCACAATTTAGGCTTGCAATCTTGGTAGTGCACTAGAGCAAGTGGTCATTTCACACTTAATATCCAAAACACATGGGCGGCTCGCTCCTCCATTATAGCGGAGGAGCGTTGCCCCACTAAAATGCCCCCAGAGACGAAAAAGAACATGGCAATGAAGTTAATGCATTATCTTTTTGACATTTTGTGTGTCAAGACGGGGCGGGCAGGGCCAGCTGAGTGGCAGCAAGGAGGAGTGGTGGACAGAGGGCTGCCTGCGCACTGTTTAGAGTGCGCATGTCCCTTTGGCCAGCCACACATGCGCACTTTAAACTCTCAACCCAGCTGTCTTAAGACTGCTGGGTTGGTAGCAAGTGGAGGCCTCCAGAGCCCTGGGAAACGCCGACAGAGGCAACTCCAACCCTGGCGCTTCTCTCGTGCAGGTTAAGGAGGACGGCTGCGGCACAGTCAGTAACTTTTTATTACGTTTATTTAACCCCTTCGGCGCTGCGCAAATTATTCTGCTGTGCGGGAGAATTATTGAGTGGCCGTGCTTCGGACAGCCCCCGGCCGTCCTCAGCACACGCCCACCGTGACGTTGGAGCACCGAAGAGGTTAATGTAAAGCCCCCTTCCCCACCCCTCGCAGTGGTTGTTAGCCACCACTGTCCAACAGGTTTCTTTACATAAAAACAGACACAAGCTACCTTTAAAACTATCTGCAAATCAAGCACTGGAATGAAAAGGCAGGTTTTTAAAAATAAACCAAAAAAAAAAATGTTTGCAGTGCCTATACAATAGAATGCATAAGGAGCACTTTATGTCACACAAAGCATAGTCCAGCTCCTGACCCCATTAACCAAAAGGTTCAACTTCATCATCTGGGTTGCACAGGCTCGGGCTTGTAACACTGTGGATTCATGGAAATTGGATGCGGTCCGATTCTCCCATCCTATAAATGGGTGACACTTTAGTGAAACTCGCCTCTTCTGAATGATTAACCCTAAACAACCTTTAAGTGTCAAAACGAATGTGGGCTACTTCCACACCTATGACTTCAAATATTTGACCGCCAAATTACAGATGTTATATCATGCAAATATGATTAATGAAACCTATATAACACATGCAGGCCTTCTTTATCATTTGGTTTCCAACTTTAGTAGACACAATATGGTGCCAATTTGTTGGCCATTGTGCCACCCCTTTGCAGTCTTTCTTGTCCCTCTTTCACCATCACCCGCTCATAAAGAATTATTTTTAGAACGTCAAACACGGTCAGTAATGTTTTACGAATTATTAAATACAAAAGGTTATATGGATTTTATTAAAAAGGAGGGAACAGCCACCCACTGTGTCATGTAAAAAAAATGATACACTGCCATGACCATTCATCACAGACCATTCAAGCCCCTTTCCAGCATGTAGCATCAACACAGGTCTCGCGATAATTCATACTTGTAATATTAGCCTAATAAAGACAGCCAGCTCTGCAGAATGTCCACATTGCCCATCAGCTGGAACTTGCATTCCATTCCATGCACGTTCGCCACAGAAAATGCTTACCTTCCACACTTCCTGTGATCACAAGAACTTACAAAAGAACAAAGTGAGACAAAAATAGCAGCTTGTGTTTTTGCAGTGCTGGGGACAGCCGTGCTTCAGCTTGTAAAATAAGTACTTAAAGCAACAACAACAAATCTATACCAGTGCTGCAAGCGGCGACTTCCTGAACATCTCAAAACCAGCGTTCATTGTGTAGCAATTAGAGAACGCGCTTTGAAGGCGAACAATTTTCAAGGACGAACATTAAAGATATGTTACCATTAGACTGTAAGTTTACAGTTTTCTCGAAAATTGAAGCAAGCATCAAACCTTGAAGGACTTGATCGAGCATGGTTGGGGAAAAACATCTTGACCAACCACCTATGTAGCTGCCCACGTGTGAATCGAGCAGCGGATGCCGTTTCTTCGGGCATGATTCACACAGGTAAATAAATATGCAGCTCAAGTGTGTGATGAGGTCACTGGATGGGCACGTGCAGAAAGAAACGAGGGTGTAGTCATGAACACTGCCAAAACAGCTTTCAGACAAGGGCTTCGAGAGAGGTTTAGTGCACTAAAGTTTGGCGCGCCTTCCAACAAGCACTGGTGAAGCCAAAAGGTGTTGCCTTTTAATCAGATTGTCAAGTTATTGACTTTGCAAATGCTTGCTAGCAAAGAATTGTGTAAAAAATAAAAAAAACTGTTCAAAATACTGGAGGAATAGGAAATGCATATCTTATGGTAATTCGAAAATGTATAGTGAATTCACTATTTTCAGTATTTGATTTTTTTGGGTGCTTTATTTTGCAAATACTTCTTGCTCAAGAAACTCTGAACATCATTTAAAAAGAAAAGGGAACAGTCATAATTTAAAGGAGAACACTTTGAAAAGCCTAATTTACTTTCCACCACGCTCAGAAGTAAAATAAATGTTCCAACTTTTCGGTCTTAGCAGTAGCCCAGGGTGCAGATCAATCAGCCTGCAGAAGAGACAGCACCTTCTGTTCCAAACACCAGTTAAGTGAGGGCATCGGCCAGCCACTCCCCCAGCGCCTTAAAAGCCTTTATGTGTCAAGGCCTGAGCTTTCATGCTATATGTGGAATGCAGGAGATACAACAAAAGCAACACTAAAGTCTGCCCTTTAGCCATACCCGGGAAAAATATATGCGTTGCTGTGTGTTTACAGACAAGCTGGGAGGGATGGAAAAGAACAGAGTCCTGGGGTAAGTATCTGAGTGGGAAAGCAGCACGAGGGATAGGGCAAAAAACGTGCTCTTGGGGAGTAACGAATTAAAAAGGAAATATTCGTTCCCTGAATGCAAGCAGTGGAAGGCTACATATTACCCAATCATAAGAATGGTAAAGAAGCTATGTTCCACACGAGGGGAAACAAGAAGAGGAAGGGAAATCATTGGATAAAAAGCAAGCAAATGGGTTGGCACAAAACCCACTAAGTTTCCGTATGGGCCATAAGAGGTGTTTCAACCACAGGCAGCTAAAAGGTGTCTACAGGCAAGACATAAACAGAAGGAGTCACACAAGATTCAATCAATGTGAATCACCAGTGTGAGGGAAAACCTTCATTTTCCTTCTGGATATACTACTCTGTGGTTACCTATGTATTGCTCTACCATTATAATAAATGGGGTGACCCAGTTAAGTCAAAGGACCTGAATGTTGATCGATATAGAAAACAGTGGTCCTAGACACTCTTTATTTATACTCAATTGTATACCAGTAGATGCGAATTAAATACTTGTAGGCACATTAAGGTGAAAACATGAAGTTATAGACCACTTCAAGATAACTAGCAAGATTCAATTTACTCATTTATGATAAGCATTCATCCAAAAAGTAATGTCATAAATTCAAAAGCATAATATACAATTTGTAATATCAACGTGGTTATTGTCAAGAAGAAGGGGGTGTGAAAGTAAGTGCTCATGTGAAAAATAGAAAAGAAGGATATGAGTTTCATAAAGCGGGTAATTCGAATAAGTTAATGCCTAAGGGATCCAACTAAAAGCTTGACAAAAAGTGGTATCCCTTAGGAATTCCGGCCTACCTCTGTATACAAATTCAAATACAGTACATTTCATTCATCAGTTTTTTTTTATCACAGCGTAACCTCATCTGTGATTCAGGTATGGGGGGTCAGGGTGTAGGGCCAATCAGGGGTTGTTAACATTTCGACCCTAACGCAAAAGGGTGAGTGGATTCCTCAGCTGCGGGTCTTCCTCAGGACGGGGGGTCGGGGGGGGGGGGGGGAGGAGAGGGGTACCAGTGCGCACAGTGCAGTGAGGAACCAAGAGATTACTTCATGGTTCTATTGGTTTCAATCCTGTTGATTCACCATGTAAAGGGGGTGATCTCCCAGCGCCGCTGTGTGGAAGAGAGGCGTGAGAACGTCTGGGCATGTATCAAATTTGTTTGAAATCTTAATTGTGCAGGTTCTCTCAGTGCATACAGCGTGCCGCATCCGTCGGCATCTCTGTGGAACGGCATTTTTGTTAGATGAATACTTACCATAAATGAATAAATTGAATCTTGCTAGTAATCTTGAAGTGGCCTATAACTTTATGTTTTCACCTTAATGTGCCTATAAGTATTTTATTCTGATCTACTGGTATATGTATTGCTCTAGTTCGCAGCAATGCCTTATCGAACCAGAAAAATATCTTTGCACGGTCTTGCAGTTAAACCACAGGCATAATGTAAAATGTACTTTACTGTTTTGATTTCATTGTTCCCAATTCTTTCTTCCGAGGCCTTTCAGGGCATATGGTGAACAAGCATTTACAATGCAATGGTTTCGCCTTTGGAAAAGTTAGAGCTATTGGCATTGCTCATGACATTTCTTTTTTTTTTTTTTTTACTTATAAATAAATGGCATTGTTATTTACATTGCCAACAGCTCTCACAGTCCACACAGCCCTCACAGTCCTCACAGTCCTCACAGTCCTCACAGCCCACACAGCCCACACAGCCCACACAGCCCACACAGCCCACACAGCCCACACAGCCCACACAGCCCACACAGCCCACACAGCCCACACAGCCCACACAGCCCACACAGCCCACACAGCCCACACAGCCCACACAGCCCACACAGCCCACACAGCTCTCACAGCTCTCACAGCTCTCACAGCCCACACAGCTCTCACAGCCCACACAGCTCTCACAGCTCTCACAGCTCTCACAGCCCACACAGCTCTCACAGCCCACACAGCCCACACAGCTCACACAGCTCTCACAGCTCTCACAGCTCTCACAGCTCTCACAGCTCTCACAGCCCACACTATGCTGCTGTCTCTAAGAAAAGCACTTCCCAAATTCAAAACAGATCTCAGTTTCAGAGATTCATTCCCCAAATGCAACTACAGACATGTGCTTTCCCAAGGAAATATACTGCAAAAATAAAAACAAGCATTTACAAGTGGGGCCGGAGACACGGACAGCAGGAGGGGGGGGGGGGGTGGGAACAGGCACAGGCACAATCAAAAGGCAGAAGGCAAGAAAAAACAAAACAAAGTTGTATCTGTTATTTTGGTGCAGGCTAGAACCTACTTGCATGAGCTAGCTGCACAAAGGCGGAGTCTCATTTCAGGCCTGGAGGGACTCCCTGCACAGGGAGGGAGACTGGGGACAGGCCTGAAGGGACTCACTGCACACAGAGGGAGATTGAGGACAGGCCTGGAGGGACTCACTGCACACAGAGGGAGACTGAGGACAAGCATGGGGGGGACTCACTGCACACAGAGGGAGACTGAGGACAAGTCTTGAGGGACTCACTGCACAGAGAGGGAGACTGAGGACAAGTCTTGAGGGACTCACTGCACAGAGAGGGAGACTGAGGACAAGCATGGGGGTGACTCACTGCACACAGAGTGAGACTGAGGACAAGTCTTGAGGGACTCACTGCACAGAGAGGGAGACTGAAGACAAGCCTGGAGGGACTCACTGCACACAAAGAGAGACTGAGGACAAGCCTGGAGGGACTCACTGCACACAGAGGGAGACTGAGGACAAGCCTGAAGGGACTCACTGCACACAGAGGGAGACTGAGGACAAGCCTGGAGGTTTAGAAATGGTTAGAAACTGCGCAGAGTATCTCTCTCAGACTTCTGTGTAACTGGAGCTTCGCAAAAAATGGGCAACATAGGAAAGCAAACATTAGCAAAGCCAATCCATCTAGCGTTGGGTTCCAGGCTTTGGGTTTGGTTAATAGTTGTTCTGTATTGCCATTGATTGCATAAAACGCCGCCGTGGAAGTTGCCAGGCCTTCACTAATATTTAAAAAATATATAAACACACATTTTTTCTCGAAACAAACACAGTGTCAAAGTGGCCCCTGAGGGGGTGCTACTTTGTGTGTGGAGGTGTTCATTTTGACAGGGTTTGCTTTTGCCCTCGCTCAGGATGCAGTAAGCCAATGGCTGAAGTGGGCTTGGCCAGGGGGTTCAAAGCAGCGAGCAGAAGAGAAGTGTGAATGGCACAACAGCAGACCAATGTCATCCTTTGCTACTAATGCCCTCAAATAACATCGAAAAACCGTGATGCCTATGGGAGGTTTTACTATATGGTAGGGGTTATTACTTATAGGTGTGCATGCCTCTAATTTGCAATCTAGCAACTGTTTTCAAACGTCACGAGCTTCACCAAGTTTAAGCTTGTAAAGTTTATTTTCTATAAGGGGCAAGTCCAGTGTCCCTCCGCAGAAGCAAGAAGAGTTTCCGCTGCCATGAGGGGCGAGTGGGCGACTCAACCCAACAGGCAGACACAGGTGCTGCTTGTCAGCAACCCCCGCCTCTGCTCAGAGGCGCCTCTGTAAAGCCTAAACCCCCCTGAGGCTTCAACGCCCACCATCCTGCCCCAGGCCCCCCTCTCCCCGGCACCATCATGGCCCAGTTCAAGCTGATCGCCGCACCCTCAAAAACGAAACCCAACTGGGGTCACCTGTCCCACTCCCGCATCGTCGCTACCTGGTGAGCTATGCATGCGTCGCGCGCGCACACACATACGCGCAGGGACACACACATATACACGCTCACATTCGCTCTCTAGCCCCCACCCCCCTCCTCCACCCCACGGGGTTTCCTAACCCTGCCAAAGCTGCGTTTTGCTTCCCCCGAGAGAAATATCACTCTGATACCCCCAGTATAGAGACAGTGCTCTCAGCAAGGGATCAATACACACAGGAAGTTTCCCGCCGCACAATGCAGATAGCAGCGTCGTGCTCACTTCCAACGGGGAGCGCAGGGAGTGTTTGCTGGCACTTTAAAAAAAATCCTTAAGATGCTATAAAGCCGCTGAGGTATAAAATGGAAAGTGCTTAGCCTGCGTTAGTCATTTATTTGGATTACGATTGTCAAACTCAAGCTCCGCCTCTCGTGACTCCACCCCCTTTGCTCTGCCACTCGTTGACCGCCAATTTCAGCATTCCGAGAGTATTTTTTCCCAATTCCACTACCGGAAAGCGCTTTATAAATGCTCCGATACAAATACATTACAATGCCGACATTCTCCCTCAGTATCTATACTCAGCCCATTCGGGCGGGAGACCCGGATTAAGCTCCGCGGCATGTTTTACCGCTTCAAAGGCCTCTCTTCACTTCTCTATGAGAAGGATCGCCCCACTAGTCCCCGGAATGCTGTTTTTCCAGTCACTGACACGCAAGCGCGATAACAGCGTGCGTCATTTCACGCTAGAACGCGGGGACGGGCACACGGAGGGGGGGAGGGGGGACGGCGGGAGGGGGGACACTGAGGAAGGCAGGACCACACGGAGAGCGGGAGGGGGGAGAGCGGGAGGGGGGACGGCGGGAGGAGGGACACGCGCTAATAACTCTTTCCACGGAGTAGTTTTTTTCCCCCCAAATACAATAATTCGCTAAGGTGAAATGTGTGCCAGATAAAAGTTTGTCTTATATAAGGCTTAAGTCACCACCTCTACTAACGAAGATACATTGTGTGCGCACACATGCCTAAAGGCAAATATGATTTCCTGAAAAATGTTTTCCTATACAGTATGAATGGGACCAAATTACTCCACTTGCATGTACAGGCGTTTTAAATACAAAATGCACTCTGCACTTCCAGGGCTCACATAGATCAAGGGTCAACAAAATACCGTACTCTCCCCGAAAATGATATGATCATTTAGAGGACATAATTTTGTTTGGAAAAATATTCAGACTATAAGCAAATCTGGTTCCATTCTATCTAAAGCAAAACGGGGACAAACAGCAGTGGAATACCTGCACCCACAGGGCAACACCAGACATTTTGCCCATCCTGTAAAGCGCTTAAAATGGCATTTCCCCCGACCTCACTAAGGAGTCCGCATTCCCCCAATTAGTCCAGTTAAAAACCGCCAATGAAACACACACAGCAGGGCCCTAGGAAACCAAGGGCAACCCGCTATAGGAAACCAACGACAGAGATCATAACAAACCCCTCCATCGGCCTGCGCTTACCGAATATTTCCCGCTTGAAAAAGTCGGGGGCGGCGGGAGGAGGGACACGGAGGAAGGCAGGACAGCAGCAAGCACGGCCCGGCCGGACCAGATTCGGGGGCGTTCCCGACTTTTGGCTGACGTAGCCAAAAGCCAAAAATTCTCTGGAACGCCCCCGCCATGACGGACGCCTCTCTGTTCCAATGGCTAGCCTCCATTTATGGAGCTAGCCAATGGAACAGAGGGCGGATTCCCGAGCAACATACTGTAACTCATTAGATTTCTCCTGCGCAAAAGCTGCTTGCGCAGCTTTTTTGCAGTCGAAACCTAAAAACAAATAAAAGGCACACACTCCTCGAACTTCAATCATGGTTGACTACACTACGCTGACACTGTTGCCACTAGGCCACCAGTTCTACAAACCCATTAACTTACCAAAAATATTCTGACCTCAAATGCGGTTGTGTTAGCCATTTATTATATTTTGGGGCAGAGGTGAGAAATGCTGTCCACATCGTGATGTGCAACTTTTCAGGTATGATTTCTAGTTAGAGCCACATGCTTTTGCGATAGACGACTAAGCAGTGAACCCAATGTAAGCAGGGTGCAAGGAATACAAGTAACAGTTTCTCCAAATATGCTCATTTATATGCATACTCGAGGGACGTGTACAGAAGCGTATGAGAAGTAGGGTCAGTGAGTACAAAAGGTTCCAGAGGTCCAGGTTAATGTATATGAGAAAGATCCGGGAATTTAAGAAAAACATTAGGGCTTTAGAAAGCGTTTATTCATTTGGAATGACACATGATCAGCATATTAACATATCTATATTCAATGCTCTCAATGTTGCACATTTCACCTAATTACAATACTTACAAAAGCAAGTGCACATTTACTGACTCACTTAATCTCAGTCAGTGAATTTATTTAAACAGACATTAAACACACACACTCTCTTTCTCAATTGATTTGAGCTTTCACATTTCATGCTGGGGGTAGGAAAATGCCTCTTTTTGTCAAAATCACCTCAACTTTTTTTTGACTGATGCTGCTGTTTTCTTTTTTACTCTGTGCACTGGGACACTGCTAACCTGGTCCTAGTGCATGTGCTCTGACCCCTAGAACATATCAGATTTAGTTGTACTCCTAATTGGCATATAATTAACTTCCCAATAAGCCCATAATATGCTGGTACAGAGTGTACTCAGAGCCTATAAGTTAAATTCCACTAGTGGACTGCGTGATAAGGTGAAGGTACCTTGAAGGGATTTTAGTAAACAAAAGAATTTTAAAGTCACTAAGAGAATGAAATCATGTGGGCTTCCTGATTTGAACCCACTAATGCTGGTTATGCAACAACAGAAATGATACGCATTTAAAGGCTGTCACTTATTAGTGATCAGTGAAAGGAGAGAGCAAAAAGGGATTGGAAGACGGGTGTATATAGAAAAAAAGTATATATGTAATCTTTTTTCAAATCAAGTTAAAATATTGGTGGGTACATGATAGACAGCAATAACGCAGAAGGGTAAATACATTAATCTACACAGCCCTTACTACATCAATTGCTCAAGCTTTTCTACCTATTACAAAATTAATTAAGCATTCAATGGTAGATAAAGCCACAGTCGACGTTTCGGTCTCTATTCTTTCGTGTAGGAGACCATCCTCAGGACATGGATTTCATATCTTGAGTACCCTCATTCATATAAACGCCCGGATCAGAGACTAGTGGACAGCAGCACATATTGTGCCGCCTCTAAAGCAAGCCAGACAAATCTACTTGGTCACTTGCTATGGCGAGTCAGATTTGATCGGGGCAAGCTATATTAGGGACTACTCACCCCTTCTGGTGAGCTGACAAACAACAGGTGTTCTGTTCTTTCACAAAGTGAAGGAGCCTTAAAGATGCCTTTAAACCTTGTTTTTATTTTGTCACAATAATTCTGTGATCAGAGACAGAGGTCAACAGTCAATTAAATCCCTATAAGGCAAGGTGCTTGGTATTTAAAAGTAGGATATATAAATGTTTAATGTTAGATATGTCCTTTCAGTGACAATGCCCTAAAGCCATTTTCACTAGAGCATGGTTAGCTATTTCGGAGGAAAGCATTAGGGTACTTAATTAAAATTAATAAAGTTATCTCTATCTAGGACCAGATAAAGAAAGTTAATTATTGTTCTTTTTAAAATATTTATTACAAATCCAATTAACTGGTAAAGTCAGATTTTTAACAAATATTTGACAAAAAGTCATTTTAAAAAGCTACCTTTAGACTGCCTAAGGTCTTTAGAAGCCCATTTGCTTATGTTTCAAACTGTCACCCAGGAGCTGAATAGCTCCTTGATTGGGTATGAATTGGCTCCCAGGGTTGAGGCAAGGGGCTTGGGTGTAGATGTAGGAGGTTGGATTCCTCTGACAAGAGAACCATCTGGCAGTGCCCAGGGACTTAATTTTCTTCAATGGGGTCTCTTTGGACAAATGCAGAAGTTGCTCAAATCTGGGCCTGCCCCCTTTAACTGTCCTTCTAGCCAGTCAGGCACCAATACTAGTGGGAGAGGAGCTGCCTTAAGAACCATTATTGAGTGACCACAGAGAAGGATGTATGCATTTCCCTGGTCACACTCTAGGGTGGGCACAGGAGCTCTGCACAGAATAAGAAAGGCTATGCCATCTTGCTTTCAGGTAGAGAGGTGCACTGTGGCACTGTGGAATTGTTTGCGGAAGGGCACACAAGACCTGCTGCAAAGGTTGGTAGGGTTACTTACCCCTGAGACCTTTTTCCCTCTTGATCAGGGAGGGGTCACAAGTCAACCCCGCCCACAAGCTAGTGCCAGGCATAAATACCCTTTTAAGAACACTGCCGGAAATGTGAAAGACATAAGGACTGCAAATGCTGTTGTGACCTGTGAGGAGAACACGAAGGGCTGGATGTGCTCCCAGTTGTGCCCAGGATGAAGAAGTGGACTTTAAGCGTCAAGTGGCAGAACTGTTAAGCTACAGGGACAAAAAACCTGCTAGAAACTCACTTTCTTGAAGACCCCAGCAGACTGGTTTCAAATGAACCAGTCCTCAACCCTGCTGGTGGCTTCTTTTGGAACCTGACCCCCATACGCTGGTCCTGTACCCTTTGAATTATGTTAGAGTGTACTCCTCCTACCCAAACTGTAAAAGCTGGGACTTCAAAACTTTCTGTAAACTTTTGCTCTAAAGAACCTGTGGAAGACCCAGTCCGCCGCCGACCTGTAGCTATCAACATCATATCACCGGTCAGATCTAACTGGCTGGTCTACCCAGCTGAAGGAGATCTAACTTCTATCTAAGACCAAACACAGAGGGCTTCATTGAGAGTGATGGCAAGCCGAAGCAGTTCAACATCAAGATCTTTCTGGGCATGAACTTAGTTGGCTTGGGAGCTTTCCTACCTTTGTGAATGACTGCTCCGGGACCTCTTCTTCAGCAACCCGCTGTCATTGAGCCCCCTTCGGATCCAGCTTGTAACTTGCCTTGCTGATGACTGCCACTTTTTCTCCATAAAAGTTTCTACGTTAGAAGGTAAGCTTTCCAGACGGGCAAACCTGGCCCCAGTATCCGACGACTGGTCCATTCAGGGCAGCCTTAACTTTTGAGTTTGACCTGGTCTAGTACAACCAACTGCCTGCGGTTGTTGGTTCACACTTTTTGGCACTATTTTTATTTGAAACTTGGAAAGTTCATGTATCTGGTTCCCCCTACTGGATTTTTGACATTTTGGTTTTTGGTGTAATTTTGTTCATTAAAATAGTCTCTCTTTTTATACATTGGAGTGGGATATTTATTGAGTTGTGTTTTTAACTTTAACTGTTTTGATACTTCTATATGCTTTACACATCGCTTTAAGTTAAGCCTGTCAGCTCTATGACATAGTTACCAGGGGTTTAGCAAACATTTTCACTATGATGGAGATACACTGTGGAGAACATATCAGTCACACAGTCAACCAGACGTGAAACCATTAAGTAGCCGACATGGCTTAGGTTTTCAGATAGATACGATGACAACACAATGGCCTGGTTAGACCTGGCATCCATGGCGTGGTTTCCCCCGTTTTGCCTTCAGACCTCTTGTTTTTGCTAACTTCGTTTTAGCTGGCCTTAGGGCTGTGCTCACTTTACCAATGCTAACCAGTGCAAAAGTGCTCGTGCTCTTTCCCTAAAACACTGTAACTGCTGTACGTGGCCCTTTTTGAAGGATTATCCCCAAACTTTTTGCCTCTTCCTCCTAATTATTCGGACCGGTTTTTGTTGGTTTTAGGATGCTGGGCACTTTACCACTGCTAACCAGTGAAAGTGCATATGCGCTCTATTTAATTTGTGTTGGTGATTAGTTTATCCATGATTGGCACATTCGATTTACTAGCAAGTCCCTAGTAAAGTGCAGCAGGTGTGCCCAGGGCCTGTAAATCAAATGCTACAAGAGGGCCTACATCACTGATTTTGCGAACCACATGAGTAGCTCTGCGAACATATCTCAGACCTACTACTGCAGCATCTGTGTGTGCAGTTGTGAACTGCCATTTCGACCTGGCATGTGCAACAACTTGCAAGACCCAAACCCTCCCTTTTACTAGATGTAAGGCACCTCTAAGGTAGGCCAAAAGTAGCCCCATGAGCATGGTGCACTGTATTTAAAAGGTAGGACATGTACTGGTGTGTTTTATATGTCCTGATAGTGAAATACTGCTGATTTCGTTTTCCACTATTGCAAGGACTATCTTTCCCATAGGTTATCATTGGAACTGCCTTGTAACCTCTTACAAGTGTAACTTCCAGTTGGGAAGAGATACAGATTTGGAGTTTGAGGTTCCTGAACTCACATTTTTTAATGACATCTTTTAGTGAAGTTGATTTTTAAACTGCATGTCTAAAAATATCACATTTAGAAAGTAGGCATTTTTTTCCTTTACCATTCTGAGCCTCTGCCTCTGAAATCCACGTCGGCGTGAGGGTGACAGTTAGGCTGTTTGTGCATTCACGCTAGACCACGGGTACTCATAGTACGGCTTGCCAAGCCTTCCTGGGCTGCCTGCGGACCTTGCAGACAATTTACCCGTGTTTAAAAAAAAAAAAATTTAAAGAGTGTCTGCAAACTGTGCGCCAAGACTCTGCTGCTCTGTGGGGGCCCGGGCATTCCAGCGATAGTCAGAGTGGAGCTGCAGGGGCGCTAAGAGGTGAAATACAAAAGCCTCATTAACATACAAATGGTCTTTTAAAGACCTTTGAAGTGCTCAGGGGCTGTGCGAGTGTGTGTGCCCGGAAGCTGTCTCAGCCGGGCGCACACAGGCAGGATGAGATGAAGAGGGTGACATAGCGGGGGTAGAGGGAGGGAGGGAGAGCGAGGGAGAGCAAGGGAAAGGGAGAGGGAGAGCGGGGGAGGGAAAGGGAGAGGGAAAGGGAGAGCGAGGGAGGGAGGGAAAGGGAGAGGGAAAGGGAGAGGGAAAGGGAGAGGGAAAGGGAGAGGGAAAGGGAGAGGGAAAGGGAGAGGGAAAGGGAGAGGGAAAGGGAGAGGGAAAGGGAGAGGGAAAGGGAGAGGGAAAGGGAGAGGGAGAGGGAGAGGGAGAGCGAGGCAGAGCGAGGGAGAGCGAGGGAGAGCGAGGGAGAGCGAGGGAGAGCGAGGGAGAGCAAGGGAGAGCAAGGGAGAGCGAGGGAGAGCAAGGGAGAGCGAGGGAGAGCGAGGGAGAGCAAGGGAGAGCAAGGGAGAGCGAGGGAGAGCGAGGGAGAGCAAGGGAGAGCAAGGGAGAGCAAGGGAGAGCGAGGGAGAGCGAGGGAGAGGGAGGCAGACCAAGGGAGAGAGAGAGGGGGCAGGAAAGGGAGGCAGACAGGAAGAGGGAGGGAGAGCGAGGGAGGGAGGGTGGGAAAGGGAGAGGGAGAGTGAGGGAGGGAGAGCGAGGGAGAGGGAGAGGGAGAGGGAGAGGGAGAGTGAGGGAGGGAGAGCGAGGGAGAGGGAGAGGGAGAGGGAGAGGGAGAGGGAGAGGGAGAGGGAGAGGGAGAGGGAGAGGGAGAGGGAGAGGGAGAGGGAGAGGGAGAGGGAGAGGGAGAGGGAGAGGGAGAGGGAGAGAAAGGGAGGGAGAGGGAGAGGGAGAGGGAGGGAAAGGGAGGGAGAGGGAGGGAGAGGGAGGGAGAGGGAGGGAAAGGGAGGGAGGGAAAGGGAAGCAGGGAGAGGGAGGGAGGGAGAGCGAGCGAGGGAGAGTGAGGGAGAGCGAGCGAGGGAGAGTGAGGGAGAGCGAGCGAGGGAGAGCGTGGGAGAGCGTGAGAGGGAGAGGGAGAGGGAGAGGGAGAGGGAGAGGGAGAGGGAGAGGGAGGGAGAGGGAGGGAGAGCGAGGGAAAGCGAGGGAAAGCGAGGGAGAGCGAGGGAGGGAGAGGGAGGGAGAGGGAGGGAGAGCAAGGGAGAGCAAGGGAGAGCAAGGGAGAGCAAGGGAGAGCAAGGGAGAGGGAGGCAGACAGAGGGAGAGAGAGGGAGAGGGAGAGCGAGGGAGGGAGAGGGAGAGCGAGGGAGGGAGAGGGAGGGAGAGGGAGGGAGAGGGAGAGGTAGGGAGAGGGAGGGAGAGGGAGAGGTAGGGAGAGGGAGGGAGAGGGAGGGAGAGGGAGGGAGAGGGAGGGAGAGGGAGGGAGAGGGAGAGGGAGAAGGAGGGAGGGAGGCAGACAGAGAGGGAGGGAGGGAAAGGGAGGCAGACAGAGAGGGAGGGCGGGAAAGGGAGGGAAAGGGAGGCAGACAGAGGGAGGAAGGGAAAGGGAGAAAGGGAGGCAGACAGAGGGAGAGCGAGGGAGGGAAGGAAAGAAAGGGAGGGAAAGGGAAAGGGAGATGGAGAGGGAGGGCGGGAGGGAGAGAGAGAGGGAGGGAGAGAAAGGGAGAGCGAGGAAGGAAAGGGAGGGAGAGGGAGAGCGAGGGAGGGAAGGAAAGGGAGGGAGAGCGAGGGAGGGAGAGGGAGAGGGAGAGGGAAAGGGAGAGGGAGAGGGAGGGGGAGAGAGGAAAAGGGAGGGAGGGAAAGGGAGGGAGAGCGAGGGAGGGGGGGAGGGAAAGGGAGGCAGACAGAGGAAGAGCGAGGGAGGGGGGAGAAAGGGAGGCAGACAGAGGGAGAGCGAGGGAGGGAAAGGGAGGCAGACGGAGAGCAAGGGACAGAGGTGGAGGGAGAGAGACAGGGAGGGATGGAAAGGGGGAGGGAGAGCGATGGAGGGAAAGGGGAGGGAGGGAGAGGGAGGGAGGAAGAGGGAGGGGGAAAGCAAGGGAGGGAGGGAGAGCGAGGGAGGGAAAGGGAGGCAGAGAGAGGGAGAGCGAGGGAGGGAGGGAAAGGGAGGTAGACAGAGGGAGAGCAAGGGAGGGAGGGAAAGGGAGGCAGACAGAGGGAGAGCGAGGGAGGGAGGGAAAGGGAGGCAGACAGAGGGAGAGCAAGGGAGGGAGGAAAAGGGAGGCAGACAGAGGGAAAGGGAGGGAGGGAAAGGGAGGCAGACGTAGAGCAACGGAGGGGGGTGGAGGGATGGAGACAGGGAGGTAGAGGGGGAGGAAGAGCGAGGGAGGGAAAGGGAGGCATACAGAGGGAGAGCAAGGGAGGGAGGTAAAGGGACGGAAAGCGAGGGAGGGAAAGGGAGGGAGGAAAAGGAGGGAGGGAAAGGGAGGCAGACAGAGGGAGGGAAAGGAGGGAGGGAAAGGGAGGCAGATAGAAGGAGAACGAGGGAGGGAGGGAGGGAAAGGGAGGCAGGCAGACCGGGAGAGCGAGGGAGGGAAAGGGAGGCAGAGAGGGAGTGCGAGGGAGGGAAGGAAAGGAAAGGAGGGAGGGAAAGGGAGGCAGACAGAGGGAGACAGAGAAATGGAGAGGGAGGGAGACAGGCACAGACAGAGGGTGGGAGACAGACAGAGGGAGGGAGACAGACAGGGAGGGAGGGAGACAGGGAGGGAGGGTGACAGAGGGAGGGTGACAGAGGGAGGGTGACAGAGGGAGGAGGGTGACAGAGGGAGGAGGGTGACAGAGGGAGGAGGGTGACAGAGGGAGGAGGGTGACAGAGGGAGGAGGGTGACAGAGGGAGGAGGGTGACAGAGGGAGGAGGGTGACAGAGGGAGGAGGGAGACTAAGGGAGGAGGGAGACTAAGGGAGGAGGGAGACTAAGGGAGGAGGGAGACTAAGGGAGGAGGGAGACAGAGGGAGGAGGGAGACAGAGGGAGGAGGGAGACAGAGGGAGGAGGGAGACAGGGAGGAGGGTGACAGGGAGGAGGGAGACAGGGAGGAGGGTGACAGGGAGGAGGGAGACAGAGGGAGGAGGGAGACAGAGGGAGGAGGGAGACAGAGGAAAGAAGACAGATAGGGAGACAAAGAGAGGGAGACAGACAGAGGGAGAGGAAGGGATACAGAGAAAGGGAGAGGAAGGGAGACAGAGGGTGACAGACAGAGGGAGGGAGGAGGGTGACAGACAGAGGGAGGAGGTAGGGAGGAGGGTGACCGACAGAGGGAGGGAGGAGGGTGACCGACAGAGGGAAGGAGGGAGGAGGGCAACAGAGTGAGGGAGACAGAGAGGGAAGGAGAGAGGAGATTAGATAGATAGATAGATAGATAGATAGATATAGATGTGTATGCCGGGTCTGGTGGCTCAGTGGACGAAGGCGTCCGCTGCAGGGACCTGTGTTCAACCTCATGGTCACAGTTTTTTTTTGTTGCTCTAGCCCCGACCCCTCCCCCAATGACCCCTCCCCAACCATGCAGTCCTCGGACACAAACCACACTGTAAATGTGGCCCTAAAGAGAGAAAATTTGTGAATACCCATGCTCTAGACAGTCACACAATGGGAGAGGAGGTGTGCCCTGCATATCCTGATGGCCCATCACCAGGCTGATGGGTCTCCTGAGCTAGAGTGGTGGGAGGAATTGTCACTGACACCTGAATAGGGCTGCACCTGTACTCACATAAAGCTGTCTCCACCCCCTGTAGTGTGTCTGGAGCCAGGCCAGGGAAAGGCAGGGTCTTGTGCACTATAAAGACTTTCCTTTGAAGTTTTCTTACTTCAAAGGCAGAAACTGGTATAGGTACTGGAGCTGTGACACCATAACTTTAGAACACTTTTGGACTAAGAGGACATTCTACCAGGAAAAAGAGCTGGATGCTGTAGAAGGGGGAGCTGTCACTCTGTTTATTGCTTTGTTGTGCTGGCCTACTGCTTTTGTTCTGGGAGAGAAATAACTGGACTTTGCTTTCTACATCCAACTTCCAAGGTACTCCAAGGGCATTTGTGTGCCAGTGTCCTGTTAAGAAGTCTCAGGGCCGTCAAAGACCTCATCTGCAGCCCCTGAACCCATGTGCTGGGAGTCCTGAACTTCCAAGTGGTGCCAATTCCAATCCTGGGCCCTTGGAGGTGGTTTTGCTGCTAAGAACCAAGAACATCCACTCATCGACCCTCAGCGTCTGTTTTTCTGACACAGCATTGCGGTGCGCTTGAAAAATCAACGTATCGCCACAGTGCGGCAGAAGAATCGACCAACACCTGTCATGCGGCTGAAGGATCACCGTAACCTGCTTCGTGGCAGGAAAAAAAACAACGCTGTGCCCGTTCAGCCACCGCATCGAACCAGCGCATCTGGATTTTCAATGCATCGTCCCTAGGTGCCAAGATCTTCATTGACGTTGTCCAGCAGTAGGGAACCAAGACAGCCTAACCAGAGATCGACAAATCACCTCTCCTCGCAGTAGGGAATCTGTGCATTACCTCCCCTGCGTTGCGGTAAGGAATCAACGCATCACCTCCCATGGCAGTAAGGAATCAATGCATCACATCTCCTGGGAGAAAGGAACCAACGCATCGCTTTGCTTTCCAGCGCCTCACTTCCCCTTTGTCTGTTTTTGTCTTTTATATTGACGCAACCCAGGTACTTTGTGATGAAAGTGACACATTCATAGTTTCCTGTAGACTGAACCGATTTAAACCTTTTTAAAGTGATATATTTACTTGTGTATGTTGGACTTTGGTTGTTTTGGTCTTGTTTTATTCAGATAAATATTGGTTATTTTCTAGACTGGTTTGTAGAGTTTTCACTGTGTTAGTGTGTGTGTGTGTTTGTACAAATGCTTTACCAATTGCCTCTGAAATAAGCCTAACTGATCATGCAAAGCTACCAAGGGGGTGAGCAGGGGTTATCTTAGCTGTGCGAGTCCCTTACCCCGACTAGAATAAGATGTCCTACATGGACAGGGTGCAAACTACTGCCAACTACAGACCCCTAGTTCCAAAAATAAAACGTTGAAACATACCCAATTGGCATATTTAATTTAAAGTCCTTAGTAAAGTGTACTATATGTGCCCAGGGCCTGTAAATTACATGCTACTAGTAGACCCGTAGCAATGATTGTGCCACCCACTTAAGTAGCACGTGCCAGAATTGCCATTGCCAAGCCTGTGTGTGCATTTACTCTGCCATTTTGACCTGGGAAAATAAACCTTTTACCAGGCCCAACCCTTCTTTTTAATACATATAAGTCACCCTTAGGTAGGCCCTAGACAGCCCCAAGGGCAGGGCGCAGGGTTTTTAAAAAGTTGGACATGTACTTTTACATTAATTTTTCACGGCTGCAAGTCCCATCTATCAGATACGATAACATTAGAGTTGCATAATTAGAAAGTGTAATTTCCAAATGGGAAGAGATAACTAGTTCATGCGTGGGGTCTCTGGAATTCTAACAAACTCCTAACTTATGGCACGGTCAGATTTTAAATTACTATTCTGAAAATGTCACTTTTAGAAAGTTGGCTTTTTTTGCCTCAGCCATTTAGAGTCTCAGGTCACATGGCTGGGTATAGTTGGCAGTTGAATTTGGTGTATTCCTCCTAGACGGCCACACACAATGGGAGCTTAGGTGTTACTATCACTGACACGATGGGAGATAGGAGCTGGGCACAGCCTCACTGACACCTGAATAGGCTGTATCGTGTCTCCACACAAAGGGCTGTATACCCCTGTAGTTAGTCTGAAGACAGGCCATCTGTACACTTCAAAGGCATGCCTCTAAATGTTCATTGCTTTTTCAAAGGCACAACTGTGTATAAAAGAAGGAAATTGGACAACACCATTTCAGTACACTTCTGGACCTGTGGATACTCTGACAGGAAGGAGGACTGTTGTGCTGATGAAAGGACGGATACTCTGCCACTCTGAAGGAGCTACTGCCTTGTTGTGCTGACCTGATGGCCTCTTTCCTGTGGAGGAAGATCTGGACCCGCAATGCATCTTGAGCCCAGGACCCTAGAGTGTCTCAAAGGGGTTGTCTGGTGGCCTCCAAACCTGAGCCTCAGGTAAAAGGGATGTGGAATTCCTACAGCCCGACACCCAGGACATTTTGTTTGGGGTCAAGGGCAACAAGTTTTCATGTGTATTTTGTCCTTGCGACAAGTAGGCTCAACCCCCTGCAACACAAGCCCTTTGGATGCCGGTTTACAGTGCCACATTATGGATCAGGAAAGGGCACGCTCTGCAGTAAAGGTAATATTTTTGTAAATATGTTAATGCTGTTCACATTTGTATTTATGGCTAATTAACTAAAATCCTTTATTAATAGGGTGATCGCTCTAAACAAATGTTGTAAGCTCTGATGGTATTACTGACGGTGGTTTCAAGTATAAAAATGTGAACACACGTTTTCAAAATCTAGCTATATGATGCTATGTATAATGCTCCCAGAAGGCTCTCCGGTTTGATGCAAATATTTGCAGAAGCTGAAAAGCAAGATTGATGATTCTTTGTTTTCAAAATAAAATGTTCATAAAAAAATGAAAGCAGGGAAAAAAAAACATTTAGCCAAACTTCTGTGAAATTTCAGGTACCATTTCTTTGCAGTATCATTTAGTAACCTTGGTTGATGCATGCTTGCTTTCCTGAAAATATTCATAATGGAGAATGAGTGTAACCAGTTTCAATAAGAATATGGGAAACAAAAATAAACAACCATTGGCAAAGCCAGTAGGTCTAAAATTGGTGGTCAGCTTTTGAGTATTGTCAATGTGTGAATTGTTTTGGCATGTTTTTTGTAAAACCTTATTGGTGTGGGAGCTGCCGGCCCTCACCAGTATAACAAACATTGGCGAAAGCAAAAATAGTTTTTGCTCTCAAAAAGCACACACTGCCACAATAGTTACTGGCACTGAACAAAACTATTTTGTGTACCGATATGCTCCTTGTGAAAGAGCAGAATATGGTCACTCACAGTGAAGCCAGCCGAAACAGAGAGAGACACAGATGTTTAATAAATGCAAACGGCCATGGTCAACGCCAGACCAAATTATGGGCCAAATAATTTAAGTCACAAAAGTCCACCCATGATATGTGTCCTTGCATTAAGTGCAGATATATATGGATTTCTTGAATTCCCCAAAATTTACAGTAGTAGGACAAGAAATAGTAGTCCTAGAAAATATTTGTGAACTGCATTTAAGCATGAACAAATATGCATGTGAAAATCTGAGAGTTTGCAAGTTCACTTTCACTTTCACTTACTACCCCCCTGGATAAATTAAATCTAGAGGCATTTTGGGGCCCATTTGCAAACATGGTTTTTATTTTTTTAATGAATGCTAACATTAAGCAAAGCCATTGGTGGTGCAACTCTATACAAACATTAGTAAGAGCGAGTAGTGTAAATGCTGCACAAGCCCTCAACTGCAAGCATTTATTTTAGAGAAAAAATTGAGTTTGCAAGATGAGGAGGAGTGTTGCTCACCACAAAGGACAAGTCCATGCTCCACTTCTTACCCGCTGGTGCTGTGAAGAATTCGGTGATGTGTGCTATCTCAGAGACTTCCCTTAGAAAATAAACTCTGCCTTTGTTGGCTCACCCTGTCCATATGTGAGATGCATGGACACCGACTGGTAACAAGCATAAGATCAACAGCCTAGCTTTCGGAATATATGCAGGAACTTTCTGGTCATCTTTTGGAGTTTAAGGAGCTTGGACTCTGTTAAAGTTTATTTACCCAGAGTAGAATTTGCTTGCAGTCGACTGCTCCATGGCTAGAACTAAGTCCAAAGGTGTGCGTTAGCTTTGCTGACTTCCCCTGCTGCTGATATCTTTCTGTGTAGAAACCTCTCACCCCATCCAAGGAGACCAAAGATCCCCACAATATATAAACAGCAATGCTCTCGCAACCACATAACAACGTAAATTTAGGAAATTGTATCGCTATGGAGTTATAACAAGCAGGTAGTAAACAAAAGCAAATCTTTGTGTTTGTATTCCTTATGGAAAGATGTTTATTAGGTCCACATTCAGCCGACACGTGTTTCGTCGTGTTCAAAGTTGAGTCAACACGACTCTTCAGGGCTGATAAAAGAGAAAACAACATGGGTATAGTTCATTTCACATGTATCACATCTTAAACACTGGTGCGTGACGCTACCTACCAATCATAACCCGTCTATTTGGATCCCCTCCCGGTACAGTCAGACACAAACACGTGTCTAGGTATGTGCACATCCGTTACCTTAGCGTCTAGTTTTCGTAATGGAAGTTAAATCTCCGTGTATTGAATACAGCCAATATCACCTAATTCCCGCTTTACTTGGATTGTTCTTTTCTATACAGTCTGTTTTGGTACTGACTAGCCATACTTGGCCTGAAGGATATCCGTAGAAGCCTAACCTTTCGCTCCAAACCCGGAGTAGGTTTTTCAAGTATCAGTATTTGAACACGCAGCAATTAATACATCGGGGTAAGCAATACTTCCCGATATTTTCCACAGTACCCCACCATTTCTAACCACTTGCTCTCCTCTTATGCCTCTCCCGCAATTTCTTTTAATACACAGATTCATCTACCTAATTAATATTTTCCTTGTTGACCCATAGACGTTTGGGTCTCTCCACCAGGTATGCCTCTTTGAGGATAATAGACACTTCCAGTCCTGCATGAAACATGTCACATTCACTTAAACACATATTTGAAAAGTTGGACGGCAGCGCACTCACTGATTTCGTTCACTAATCTATATAGATATTTAATCACCCTGATCCCTTGTTCAAATGCAGGATCGTCGTGAGCACGAGAATATAAAAAATCTTGCACGTCGCTTATACTCAAGAACCATATCTTGGAATGTTTTTTCACATAGACACTATGAGTCACTTTTCTCGGTTGGAGTGTTGAGAAAGGCATGGTTCAATTGTCACGAAAATGGACACTAGACACTTGAGTAATCCGTGGTCTGAAATCCACCTTCACAACCATGCACTTCGAAATTTCTCCGTCACGCACCAGTGTTTAAGATGTGATACATGTGAAATGAACTATACACATGTTGTTTTCTCTTTTATCAGCCCTGAAAAGTCGTGTTGACTCAACTTTGAACACGACGAAACACGTGTCGGCTGAATGTGGGTGGACCTAATAAACATCTTTCCATAAAGAATACAAACACAAAGATTTGCTTTTGTTTACTACCTGCTTGTTATAACTCCATAGCGATACAATTTCTTAAATTTACGTTGTTATGTGGTTGCGAGAACATTGCTGTTTATAAGTTGTGAAAGTCTTGTTGATTTTCTTACGAACGGTTAAGGGCTTCCCCGTTCGCTCTTTACGCACCACGCCCAGACACTTCTTCCCAACGGAACTTAACGTAGACTCCAGGTAGAGCGCCCTGAATTTCTGAATTTCTCAAAAAACCCTTCACAGCCAAAGATCCCCACAAGTCCGCTCTGCCACTAACCACAGAAAAGTAGGTTGCTCTACCTTGATGACTGCTGATGGTCAGGCACATCCGCTGGGTCCTTCCAACCCCTCTACAGAGACAGAATTCCTGGGAGATGGGCTGCTCAGAAAAGTAGGTGCAAAAAGAACCATTGATGGACAGAATGTTGAACAATGTCGAACATTCATCCCAGTAGTAATATCTGGGCCTAAATCCATCCATCCGGTCCCAGGATGCTTGTTTCCGGTCCAGAGAGGGCCTGGCTTAGCAGTTCATGCTGGACTGTTCTCATGAGGAGCATGGTCAAGACTGATTTGCATATGACAGGGTCCAAACTGGGGTGGCGTAGTGAGCAAAGGAATGACAGATTAAACCCAGATCTTTGTGATTTGGAAGAATGTTTGCATTGTTCAGCATTCTGCTCATCATTTGTTCCTTTGGCAGAAGTGTAGATGTGCCTGGTGAGAATACCCCTCTCTGTACCGACGTATAGCAGATCTGTCCATTACAATTTGTTCCTTTCAAAACAACACAGCGGTCCAGCACACTTAATTTAGATTAGTAAATTAATAAACAAAAGGTTTTTTTTTTTAGAAGTAATCCTTGGTATAAGTCAAACATTAATTCATAAATCAAATATCAAAACAAAAATGGCAATTCAGCAGGGTTGTTCTTTAAATCCTTCATTGGAGACTTCTTTTTTCAGACAAGGTAAAATCGTACCAACGCATTTCATCCTTGCGGACTTCTTCAGAGCAAAACACAACAAAACACTCTTATCATCGGTTGGATTTTTTGCATTGCGCAGTGTCTCCTTTTATAATCAGGCAATTTATTGTTTTATCTGTTATCTGGTTTGATAAGTCTGACGAATAATTGAAGGATTTTAACCTTTCTTCGTGTCCCAAGTTATCAGTATAAGTGACATGAAGGTCCGGTCATTCCATTAGTGACTTTTTAAGCTGTATTCTGGCCGGCGTGGTACCACTGTGTTCTGTCCTGTTAGAACCTCTTGGGTCGGAAGACTTAATAACGACTCAAAGCATGTGGCAGGAAGATTGTTATACTTCACTTTACAACTGCACCTGGGCTTTATTTCATTATGACACACTTTTCAAACTTGAGGAACTAAATCACAAGCATGTTTCCCCATCCCACAACCTATTTTTTTTCTGTAAAGTTGTATCATAGGGCTTGCATGAACGGTTTTCGATTTCTTGATAATACATATACTTCCCATCATAAAAAGTGTGTGGACAGGCATTATTTTAACATTGTTGAAATCACAAGTCATCAGGCCATAATGGAATGCCAACATTTTCAGGGCATGATAATGCCCTAAAATGCCAGCCAATGGTCCATGAAATTCATTTTAAGGTTTCTGTACCTAGCACACGTATACGTTTTCTTATTAAGACTTCTAGCTCTAAGGTTGTCCCCTGATCCACTCTGGGGTTAAAGAGGTTTCCCCTTACTTCCGCATAGTCCCAATTATGTTTTTCCACAGCACTGCAATCACTAATAGCCTTGCAAAGTAACCACCACCAAAAACAAAAAACTTGACTTCCAAAACAATCTCATTGATCCACAAACCATCCCAGACCTAATGAAAGGTTCTTAAACTCCTAAACGCTCCATGACAAAAATGGCTCTCTTGGTCAGATATATTTTTAACCTAAACTTGGTCAACTAATAGAACGGTCAGATACATATAAAATTAACACCATTAAACGTGCTGGCTGTTGTTTGGCTCCTGCAAACTGCAGCCAGTGAATTACCACAAATGAATCCTTACGAGACACCGCCCAAAGAACCAAAAAATTAACGATACTCAAAACCTCAAGGTCTCAAAATTGTATATGTTCATACTTCCTTCATGAGGTGATTTTTATGTTGTTGCAAATATCAGATTCAAAACAAATTTAGAAAAGCCTCTGTAGAAGTTTGAATCTTTTTGTATGTCAAATGTAGTGTTTTTCTGAAGCTCATGCCAAACCTTCCTTTGGGACGAGTACACTATCTGGATCAAAGTACCAATAAGAAATCATGTTTGCCTTTTGACCCATGAAAATTGAACTTTCAGGAAACAACCAAAAAAGAATGACATCTTTTTAGATGTTGGGGTATGGGAGGAGGTTGTGCCGATTCATTGAATGTCACCTATGTCAATAGCACCTCAAAAATGATACATCTATAGTTAGCAATTTTCCCATAGCAGCATCTGTAATATTAACGTTTTTTGCATACACACAAATCCTATCATTTTCTTACGATACTGGGGAACAATTTAAAAAACATCACTTTTCTGACTGGCAAAGAACACTCAATAACTAGGGGAAACAGTAAATAATGTGGTAGCTGGTATCTATTAACAGACCTAAACAATGTAAACCTTATCTGGCAAGTGATGAAAGTTAGTCAATATAGAAATATAATTGAGACTGGGCCGAAACAACAGATCTGGGTTGCTATAGAACTTATTTATCTATATTGTACTCTACCTGCTTCAAAATGGACGGCAGCAGGATGACTAACAGAACGTCAATAATCTCTCTAACACTAAGTGGAAGCCTTCGTCAACACGTCTCCCATTGACAGTCACAAAAAATTGAATACACCATTTGTTACTCACCAGTAGCATAACACCTAAAACATGTGCCTACGCCTACAGTATTCAAATCACAAGCACTAACAGATTGGAGTTTCCCCAAGCAGATGGTGATGGCTGAGTCACATACCTCCCACTTTTAATACCGTTGATGGCACATGTCAAAACAAAAGCCTAAAAAAAGTTTAATAGCGGAATGGTTAGGGATAGAAATCCTTCTTGTTAAATCTCAAGGGTAAGGGAGTTTAGAATTTTAGAGTTTAGAGCTCTCACTATCGGTCATGTAATTTAACAGTGCTGAGTGATAAAAGCATAGTTGATAAATGCCTTTTGCTTAAAAAGCAGAGAGGAAGACAAAAAAATCATTAGACCAACTCAAAAACCAACTGGCACCTTAAAACGACATGCAATCTAACCAAACAAGCATACTTTTTAAGGTCACCTATCAGAGACATTGTAATTCTTGCCTCATACACCTCCAAAACACTACTTACTGTGTCACTCTTGTTCTGACACCAAAATGCCACCATTCCCACAAAATTAACTAGGATATGAAACCACTCACCCCCATTTTAACCATCACAGTACTTACACCACTGCTTGCAATTCTATCCTGAGCTTCTCTTAGCTTTAAAGAACCAAATATCTCAAATCCATGCATAATCCTACTCAGTCGGTCCCATCAAAGAACCAATCAATGTCCTCAGTATAGCAAAACCACATATGTTGGAACACATCCAAAAAGCAGGGGACTGAACCTGCCAAACAAGTCTGAGTAACAGCTCAGCTAAATAAGCAGTTGAGAGACCCTAGAGAAACCTTACTACACGTCTGTTTTTCCAGTAAGACTATAGAGAGAACTTGAAATAGCAACCTCAAAACTACACTGAACTTCATCAACTACTTCACAACTGCTAATCGTGCTCGAGAGTGGCCTGCATAACAAACAACTTTGAAGAACATCAAGAAGACTTCCTCCGTCTGAAAAAAGACCATGTGCCAGCTTCTAACATAGTCGATCGTGAAAGCATGCTTTATCGACTCAAGAGGAGAGCATGAGTGTGGCATTAGGACTGGATCAGCTTCTTTATGAATTGCAATGTCGCTGTCTTCAATAGAGGACACCTTGTGCGGACTTATTCTCGGCTCTCACCATTTCCACTTCTTTCAATATCTAGATAAGGCCCCTCGCGGATTTCATTGCTCCATGATACTTAAAGTGTATGCTGGTGAACACTTAAATCCAACAGACGGGCGAATCGTTTTTATGACCAGCAAGTGTTTCAGACATCTACTTCTGAATAAGCATGAACTTTTTTACATTAACTGACTACTTCGGTCCTGCATGAAACCCCAACTCCAGTCACAGAAGTTGAGATATCTCGTTTAGCACTGACCTGGACTACTTCATGCAGATTAAAAACGTTGTTAAAACACAAACCTGCATCTAATTATATTGCGGAAGGTCCTCCCAAGCCAGCAGTCCTATCACGGACTAGAAAATACAGAAGCACACTTTCACACTATTACATTAAGAATGTGCTTGGCCTAAATAAGGAGCTGCGTAAACTTAAAAAGAACAAAACAAACTTTAAGACCAGGGGATGTATCATTCCAGCCCTTCAGTCACAGGGAAGGCTCGCTTTAGAGCAGAAAGTGAAGAGCAAGACCTTTTAAACCATTCACAAACTACACAAGAGCTATGTGTAGGAGAATCTGCAAAGGGTACCCCTACCCCCCCTCCACTACACACCGCCTCGTTGAGACCAGAAACACAGCTGAGACTACACGCTTACGAGTTAAGAATACTTTTGCTTTCTAGTAGGCCTTTCCTCGCTTTTTTACATAAAACGTAAGTCAACCAACCCCAGTGACCCTTGTCAGAGGCCCTTGGCCTGTTATTCTAAGACCTGTCTTTCAAAGCAGTCTCTTCATCTGTGACCTAAGATGACCAAACCTCAGCAAGCTGGATGGCCGCGTCCCCCACAGTGGGACACTAGAGGGGACAAACCCTTAGTGTTTTCTCACTGACCATGGGGGGTGTGGGTTGGGGGGGCTAGTATTTTTTTCTGTGGCCACCTGGCAGGGATATGGCTACGACTAGGGCGAGATCTCGCCTCTCTAGGGATGATGTCACTTCCGGAGGCGGCTGGCTTTTTAGGTGGGAAACACACTTAAGACATTCCTCTATCACCTCCAAGGAACTTGCTTCATTAAAGTTCTCTACTCACTGCAAAGTTGCCATGAGATGTGTAGGCTACAATACAAAACGCCTTAATAGCAATGTCTTCACGCCCATTAGCAGCTTGCCCCCGTTGCTTCTAGAGTGACTTGACTCGTGCCCAGACACGACAACGCAAGACCTACTGATACCCACAACTCATTAACGTGTTGCAGTCTCTAAAATACCCACTTCAACGGTTCAAAAGACCATGTCTATTTTTTAAAACAAATTCAAAACAAGCTTTGAAGAAAAAAAGAGTGCGCTCGAGCAGCACTCTGAGCCCACGCAGCGCGCACTACGCTGCGTCTTTGAACTACTGAAATACAATCGTGCGACAACAAGGATACAAAACCCGAAGGTTATTGTTGGGAGTACAATGGGACAGCAGCCGGACGTGCATCCTGAAGTTTGTCAGGGCGAAACTCGGCGAAAGCACCGACTGACAAAGGCGACCTTTCTTGTCAGGGGGGCGGCCTGCTGCGGCATTCCTGCCGGGGGGGCTCGAACAATGGCCGGTGTCTCCTTCCCGTGACTCTCGCCTCAGCAGGCACCGAGCGCCGGGCTTGTAATCCCACTGCTGGGGCCCTGCCGGGCACGGGCCTGCTCGGGCTGTGATTTACGGCACCGGTGCCTGAAACGCTGAAACAGTATGCTCAGTCCGGTCCAGGAGGTCACTGGGCGCTTCGGGTGGGTTACCGTCACGCCTGCAGGTGGCGTTGTGTTATAGTAACACTATATGCATTCATAAGAGCTAACAATACCACTGGGGCAACCACGTGCGCTCTGAAAGAGAGATTATTAACTAGGCTTAAAGGGTTAGTTAGCTCTTCTAGAAGGCCAAGTCCTGCGGTTTTATCACACTCTGCTTTAAAACGCACCTTCTCACTGAGAAAACATATCTGCAGCTTCCATACAGAATGTGCGCACCTGGGGGGGGGGGGGTTCAGACTAACAACTCCCAAAAACTGTTTTCAAAGGGCCAGCATCTGGTTGACTGGAGTCACAGCACTGTGTGATTTGTGTAGTAGGAAATCAGAATGGTATGACAATAGTAGATCTACTTATGTAGCGCTGCATGTATGGAAAGCATCTCCAGTGATCTTAGAGCATGATCTTGCCAAACAAGAGGAAAAGCAGTGACGAACACAAGGAAGCCACCGGAAACGCATGACGAGGAAGTACTAGAGTTGCTTACATGCTAGAAGGCAGAGGGACACTGCTGAAGTCCAAGCATACAAGGGTGTAAAAACCACAGAAAGCTTACAAAGCTGGTCTGAACCTAGGAGATTTGAAAATGGTCTCTTGCAATGTAAGCAAAGACTTAAAAAAAAGAAAGAGGTGCTTGTCAAGCTGAATGCACCTTGGCCCATGAGTTTGTTGGTACGTGCCTTGATATGAACGAGACCTATTTGGTATGGTACTGAAACTCTGTGCAATATTTTATGGTCTCAATATACTCAACTGACGAGTGGGATGTCCTGCCTGGATGGAGAAATATTTCTATAGCACCAGGGATGCAAGATTGCCCATTATGGGGTCAGCTTTACAAAACAAGGATTATGCACAGGGCCACTAAAGGATGGAGGACCATTTTATTTAATCTTTCTAGACTGAAGGGATGTGTTTACGCTGGACGGAGATGAGGGTCTCAAACTAAAGTTTCTGATATTGCTGCATCTGTGGTGCCCACCAACAGTCAAGACCCACAGCCATGCTAGATTTGCAGAACAACAATGGAAATGCCTAAATTACTCAAAGGTAGATTACTTGGTTGTAAATCTACCTCGTGTGGCTATCCTCAAAATCGGCCACAGCTTCAGACCTCATAGGCCAAAGCTGGACACCCTTACGCTAAATGTCAGATATATGCACTTCTCGTCTTTATATAATGACTGGCAGAGATTGGTGGGGGCAGAGATGGGGGGCTTGGCATCACTTGTCTAGAAGTATACCTGCCCGGTGCCTAAATTGTGCAGGCGGCAGTCACCAACATTCATTTTTGGCAACTGATGTATTTCCGATCACGAGAATCTGATCTAGAAAAGAGAAAAATAAAAAGGAAATGGAGAATAGTGAAATGGTGGCAAAAGGAGCAAGCTGGGATAGAAAAGGAGCTGCAAGTATGAGATAGAAATACAGGAAGTAGAAGATGGTGGAAGCAAATGGCTTGAGGTGGAATTAAAGACTGGGCATCCTTGTGGTTTGGCAACCCCAGTTTATGACACCATCGGAGTCATAAGAAAACTTTTCGACCCCTACACTTATATTTGTTTACCAGTAAAGCACTGTTCATGCCCTGTTACTATGCAGATGTCAACCAACTCAATGTCACACGACACAGCAGCCAGTTCTCGCTTTTTAGTCTGCAATACTCTGTATGCCGGGATTTTTCAACAATTATATATGATGAACCTGGATTTGTAAAAGCGCACAGAATGCTCCGACGAGCGTCCCGGCGCTAATCCGCATGGCTAAAAAGTCTGAGCTAACAACCGTATATTCAATTTATCAATAGAGTAAGGATTAAAGGGGGCATACGAAGACTCATGGGACGAAATAAATGTGTTAAGCATGATTCGAAAAAAAATGTCCACACTGTACCCACGCTCGTCTGTGAGGTGAGGAACAGTATGGCCTGGCCTGCTGTCAAATGCAGTAAGAGGGAATGCCGGGCAGTGGGTGGGACACACCCCTCCGGAGGCCTGCCCGCTGAGGGGGGACATAAAACATGCTGTCGTTTTCAATCAAAGACGCAACAGAAGGTCCCGACAGAAGGACCCTCCGGAGCAGTTGTTCTAAACCCTCACCCGGCAGGGAGCAGCCCACTTGTCTTCCGAAGATTAAACACAAAAAAGCATTATCGGCACTCTCTTCGTCCAAGCCTGCTCCCGGGCAGAACTGTAATAATATTTAAAAGCATTTACCAGAACTGATTTAAGAATGAAATAACAACGTACAGTGCATTCTAAAAAAGCTTCCAATAATTCATGAATCTGCCAGGTTACTCGCTATAAACAACGCCCTGAAAAGCAAAATACATGGAGAGGGTTAACGAGTGGGGCAGGAAGAAAGTGACAGGTAACTTTCAGACGTGCAGTTCCCTAGAAGCAGCCACTGTTGTTTAGAAAAGCTGATACATACAACACGTATGGGAAAGGGCAGGCGTGATGACAGCAGCAACCGGGGAAGTTTTCTGTCCTGTTGCGTTTCACCCTTTCTGGGTTTCTCTCTAATTCACTTTTTGAGGAATATCACGGATTGTAAAGGCGCAGAAAACAGAGTGACAGGATCCGTCATACATGTTTGTGTAGGTTACTCACTCGTGTTACGTGTCAATTGTTAACGGGGCGGGAGTGCTGCCGGAGTACACACCTTGAAGCGTGACTGTGGCCTAGCTCTCCGGATTTCCTTATCCCAAGATCCTTCTCCTCGCCCCGTTCCTGCGGATCCCAGGGTGAGGAACAGGACAGGCGGTCACAAGCACCCCTCTACTTCCTGAAACAAGGGGGCACGGGGTGGCGGGAGGGAGAGCTTACCTGCGTTATCCAAGCTCAGGGCCGGGGGTCACATAAGTTCCTCCTCCCGGGATCCTGCGTGCGGGGCAATCACAGCGCTCGCAATCCAGGAAATGAAAAGGGAAAGCTCGGCCGAGCCAGCACCGGGGGCGCGGGAAGGCGCTGCGCGGGCGGACGGGGCAGTCAGCTCATCGGATCCAGTTCAGCGGCAGCCCGGGGAAATCTCAGCGCAGCTGGAGAAGTCCGCCCGTCGCCCGGCCAGCGCCAAGAAGCCAAACAACAATCCACACAAACTGTGCCTGCCCGGGCTGCAGAAGCCGGAGCACAGGGATTGACTCAGCGCCGTCTCGGGCCCTGCAGGGCAGAGGGACGCGTGCTGCACTCGCTGCTCCCAGGGCTGCTGCACCTTCCTGCCCGCCTCCTGCCCCTCCTCCTTTCACTCCCCTCTCCGGTGCGTGGTGCGCTGGGTCCCAGCTCCGCAGGAAGGACAGCGGGCCCCCCTCGGAGCTGCAGTTACAATCTCCCCAGTAACATGGCGGCCGGCTCGAGGAGAGGGAGGGAGACGGGCTGCCACGGAGCGGGAGGGAGGGTGGGAGGGGGTCAAAGGGAAAGTACTGCTCCTGCGGGGGTGCTCGCCGCACGAGTCACTGGAGCTCGCGTCACTCCACCCACTCAGCAGCACCGGCTGAGATGATCGCATCTCGCGCACACTTCCAGGGAGATGTCATGACGTCAAACAGCAAAAGTTAACTCTGCAGTGACAGTCCTCCAGGGCGAGGAGCTTTCCTATTAAACTCTATCGAGCGACTTTTACCAGCAACCGACAAACTTTATTTTAGTGCGGTGAACCTCCCCCCTTTCAAATATTCCAATTGAAACATGTCAGTGACAAAGTACAATGTAATTCTCCTTCAAGAGTCACACAAAATCGTAGCTTTGTTTCTGGAATGAGACTGCAACTTTGCAGTTCCTGTGCTGTTTTTCATTTTAACTACAGTGAGCCCCGCACAACAACATTCAGGTTTTCCAAATGTGAGATTAAATAGTAAAATCAGAAACCATAGTAATTGACCATCTGCTCTCACCACTATGGAACTGGCTCCCAAACAAGGCTGTCTCAAGGCATTGTGGAGTCATAGACGAGGAACATTTATTGCAACCTGTCCAATGACCTCAATTCAACAAAATGCCCGGGGAAGCGAAAGTAACATCACTCTGTTTGACCATTCTCTATTACCGGGACACTGGAATTATGCAGCAGTGGTGGGCCAAATTATGCTGCAGGGTAAACTAAATTATGCAGCAAGAAAAGCCAAATTATACAGCATTCTGTTAATGTATTACTTTAATATGTTCTCATTAGGTCTTGCATTGGCAGTGCTTGCACTGTCTCTCCGAGACCTGTTGAATTCAGAGCATGGGCTGTAAGCTCTGCCCATTTCCCTGCCCACGTTTTTCATTGGTGCCTTTAACTGTGTTTTGGGAAGGCTCTTTTTTCTTTGGTGAATTTGTTTAGTAGTCCCTCTTTAGTCCCTCCTTGGCTACAGTTTTAACCTCCCATAAGAACTGCCTCTGTTACAAGTGACCTTACTCTGATTGTTTTATTTTCAATTTGTGAGCACTATTATGTTACAGACTTTTTGTTAGCTGAAGTTGCAGGCATGTCATCTACCGACTTTCCCAACTTCGCCGACCGCAACGTATTTGCCGGCAAGATAGCTAAGGACTTCACAGCATTTTATAAATTATTATTAGCTTCTCTTGCAGGCAGAACAGCTCCAGACTTTAGCAAGCATATTTCCACAAGCATAAGTGTCACAATAGCTATGGACTGCGTAGCATTTCCAGCATCATAATGTTTTTGCTACTGTTGCAAGCAGAACAGCTACAGACTGTACTGACCGCATTTTCATGAGTACAATACATGTTTTGTTTATTTCTTATTTCACCCGAGCCGCCACTCACCGTTCTCCACCATTGCAGCTGATGTTGCCCCAGAGCCCCCAAGCACTGCAGCTGCACGGCATGGCATGCCGATGCAGACTCGACCCGCCATACCGCCAGCTCCGACATCCTGGGAGCCATGAAATACACATCATCATACATTTTTAGCTACTCTGGCAGGCAGAACACCTATGGACTGCACTAAGAGCATTTTAGACGACTATAATCAATTTTGTTTCACCCGGGCCACCTCTCACCGTTCTCCTTCAGGGCAGCTGACGCTACTTCGGAGCCTCACCCGCGTTACAGCTACTCGACATGGTGTGCCTGTGCAGACTCAACATGCCATACCCCCAGCTCTGGCATCCTAGGAGCTATGAAATACAGTGCCCTCCTCAAAACGCACCCACGGGCCGCTCCCAGCTCTGTTCCAGGGCAGCTGATGCTGCCGCAGAGCCCTGCCAGTTCTGCAGCTACTCTGCATGGCATGCCCAAGCAGACTCGACCCACCATACCCCCAACTCTGGCTCCAACATCCTGGGAGCCACGAACTGTTCAAATTTTCAAGTTTGCAGTTGGAATTCACTTCTTGCCCTGAGCCTACATCCTGGCTGGGACTGCCTGTCTCATTAAAAGGTAGACATATTTACTTTTTAGCAACTTTGTTTCACACAACACAGCACTGCAGTGCTGGCAGCAAAGTGTTTCCTTTTGTGGCTTTAGAGTAACAGTTTTTAGGTCTTGCCTAGCGACGCAGCACGAAGCGCTGTCGCTAGCGAGAATCTATTGTTGTCGACTTAATTTTGGAAGGGGGACAGGAGATGTGCACTTTCGCCCACACAGGCGATGTGCACGCTCATGGCGTCTGTTTAAGCTTTGTCTCAGACAGCCGATGTGCACGCGTGTGGCTCGCTGCGTTATTGCAACTCCTGCTCGCACCATACTCGTGCACATCTCCTGTCCAGGCGCTGCGCGTTTATGTCACCACAATCACCAGGCGCAGCCTGCCAGTGCACACGTATGGCTCGTTCTATTCGTGTTTGTGTCACTGCTGCTGTGGACACGTCGTTCCTGTAAGAAAGGAGATGTTCACAGTGTTAACATTCACCTCCACCAGCACAAAGCTTGGCCTTTTACAACCTCACAGGAACCGCGTTGCGATTCAACCACTTCCTAAGAGTGAGCTGGAGGGCACGCTGGGATGCAGTACTCGCGCGAGCAGCGCACATGCTAAGAAGCTGCGTTTGCACCGTAATTCTGAACAAACCATGCACTGTTTTAACACACGCTGGTTCAGTCTCGTGCCAACTGTGGTGTCACAACATTAGGATGTTTCCAAGCCTAGGCTGCTATTTCTATTATTTTAATTAAACACTGCACGGTGAAGACGTCTGACGAAAGACTTTATACGATCCAACTTAATATACTGTGCAACAGCTCTTCTACTACTTGTTTACTATTGGTTACGGAGTAGATCAAAGCCATGTTAAAGTACTGGAGAGTTCGTCTGCTACTTAAGCAAGGGAACGGTTTTTACAGCCTTTTATTCAGCATCATGTTGTTCAGGGCAGGTTCGTTCTGTGACTTTCAAGCACGAGTTCTTTTCATCTTGTGTACCAGATGTCTCAGGCGGAGTTGAGTATCAGCTCGAGTGGGTGTGGCTTATGGGCATTGCAGTGGGTGACTTGACTTGCGACCCTGTCTCCAGGGCCAAGGACCCCGCTGGCTCCCTGCTGTGTGCCTGGCTGAGGCTGTAACAGCTCGGGTTCCGTGTATAAAGCCATCCATTTTTCGTGTGCATATTTATATAGAGCAAACTCGACCCTTGACAATATTTGGTATGTAAGTCATGCAAAACTATTCTGTCCGAGGGTCTCAGAAGCCGTTAATAGTGGGAGATCACCGCTTGTGTCCGTGGGGCCCTTGATGCTCTAATAACGGGAACGCGTGCACCATGCCGCCAGTCAATGTGGGGTCCGTGATGCTGTAGGGCTGAGAGCTCGGTTTGGTGTCTGTGATTGTTATGTTGTGAGACCACCCATCAGGAACGATTAGGGAAGGGGTGTCCTCCACGCCCACCCCCAGTGTAACTGTTTGATCAGCCCCGGGCGGAAGCCGAGGCTAGGTAATAAAGATAGGTCATGAACGGACATCCGGGTCAGACAACGTTACCTACTTAGAGAGTGTTGGTGCAATTCATTGTCCCCTGCTAATTACAAGCTCTATCAGGCTATTTTTACCGAATCAGGGCGCCCTCTCCGGACACATAACAATTATGGGCCTCCTATGCAGTTATTTTTTGGAGAAGCTCAGCTTGGCGTCGGTGGGTGTGGGGCCCTGGAAGCTGTAGTGGGGGAGCTCCGCATGGTGTCAGTGAGTATGGTTCCCACAATGCTGTAGAACGAGAAGAACCCAGCTCCACAAAGCCTCTATATTGCACCAGCGTCTTCTGTGCTCGCATCTTTCATATTAACCACTCGTGGCAGTTCAGAGCTGCGACGTGGCAGATCGCTGGTGCATCGGTTAATGCCTCCTCGAGGCACTATCCCAGATGTTGCTTTGTTTTTCCATGCCTGCCTGGTTTATTTTTCGGGGATTCTTACCCGTACATCGCCCAACCTCCCCAACCCACCAATTTCCTTTCTTCTCACTTTCCCTGTTTTTTCATTGTCATCACCTGCCATGGTGTCTGATTTAATGATGCATTGCAGCATTGCAGGGTGGGCGTGTCCCGCAAGATTGCAAGCAGACAGCTATAAAAGAGGAGAGCTCTCCGCCCTAAACAAGCATTTGCAATGCATTCGGTGACGCAATTACGAGATTTTGAACTATTGGCATTGTAAATGACAATGCTATTTGTGTTTAAAAAACCTTGCTTCTCGTAGGTAACGACTATGCACTGCTTGTAGTTTTTCAAAACACATAAATAAAAGGCACTGTCATTTACAATGCCAATAGCTCAAACTCTCGCCAATGCGAGACCTATTGCATTGCAAATGCTTGTTTTTTTACTTAGTGGACTCATGTCAGAAAGCAAATAGGGACTCGCATTATTTTATAAATTGCACTGGCTGAGTTTTGTGTGCTGTGCTCAACAATTCTGCCTGTCTACTGAGGTAGTTAGTTAGTTACAGCTTTATTACATTTTCTTTCAAATCATGAACATACATAGAAAAATCATCATGCAATGTAAAAAATCGGTATCCCAAATCTCCCAACATTTAATGCAATATATACATAAAATCCACTTAAAGATAAAAACGCATAGAATAAAAATAGCTCATCTCATTAATTAAAAGAACAACTGTCCTATTAAAACCAGCCGTCTATAATTCATTTTCAGCAGCCATTAACAACCCCTGATAAAAAATAACGGGCTAAATAGTAACAAAAATTGGGTGTTTTTAACATTTGGAGAAAGAAAAAAGCTAGCCGCACTTTAGTAAAATCCTGATTCACAGCCGATTAAATCTAGGACATATCATAACAATATGGCAAGTATCAGGAAGGGAAACATGATTGCAAGAACAATGAGCTGGAGCCAACACTATACACAAAGCCGCTCTAGGTAACAAAAGCTGATAAATCTTGTTATACCTGAAGTGCGTCAGGAGCCTCCTATGATATGAAGACATTTCCCACAGTATATAGGGTTGTCAGAAGGAAAGCTTATGAAGGGCTAAGGCTTCCCATTCTAAAGCCACTCTTTCAAAAAAATATGTTATACCCAAGGAATGTACCTCTTGACTATTCCTATCAGGATTGGAAAACAGGTCGACCCAAAGACTTAAAAGCAAGCTTGATATAGGCTAACCAAGAGATACTCATTGCTACTTCCAGTGCCATACAATCCTGTATTATGAGCCTATTAAGGAAGAGATCTTCTTATAAACAGACTGATAGCCAGAAGGTCAGGGGACGAAGGTCAATCCAGTCTGTTTTGTAACCAGGGCCTACTTCCTCATGCAACGTTTCTGAGGGGATGCTTGCAGGAACTTTCAGGAGGCCCCTAAGGAAAGAGTTTTTGACCTGTAGCTGGGAACATGATTCATAACCCCAAATCTCACAGCCATAACTGGCCAGTGACACACATTTAGCCTTGTAGACCTTTAACATCGCCTCCACATTAGTTTGGCCCAAGCATCTAGCTATAAGGGCAACCCCTGCAGTGGCCGATTTAAGTTTCAGCTAATGTTTCTTCACCAGTGGTTGCCAAGAAAACCTTAATTCTAAAAGAAGTTCCAGGTAGGAAAAGTGCTCTACCGTAGAGATGGATGGACCCTTTGATACAAAGCTTTTTTGACCTGGTATTCCTAGGTCCCACCAACATCACATGGGATTTGAGATGATTTGTGGAAAAGTCCTGGCCTTCCATATACCCTACATAAAACTCTTATCAGTCGTGGTAGCTTCTTGGCAGTCCTAGACATAAGGACAAGCCGAATATAAAAGAACTGGCAAACGGCGAGCACCTACTATTGGGAAATCTAGATCTTATTTATTTATTTGAAAGGTTTTATAAAGAGCGAACAAGACCCAGAACAGGTATCAGAGCGCTGGATAGAGAGGACAATTAGCATTGCCATGGGGAGACAGCAAAATTACAATACAACAAAGGTAGCATAGGAAGGACCAGGTGAAGGCCCTACTAGAAGAGGCTGTGCAGTTTAAGCAGAGCACTGCACTCCAAGAACGATACAGTACATTTCGAATCAAGTACAAAATTAAACCATTTCAGAGAGAAAGATTGTCAGGCATACATTTCAATACACAAAGTAAAAAAGATTGTCAAGCACTCGATGGACATGATTATCACAAGAACATAGAGGCTATTGCTGTTGAAGTTCTTCCAAAAGTAGGCTTTTGACTTGTTTCTTAAAAGAAGCAGTTGAGGGGTTGGTTCTGATTTCCGTCGGAAGGGCATTCCAGATTCTTGACGCCAGCCCCGAGAAGGTGCGATTGTAGGTTCTTTTTTTGATAAAGTTGGGTGGTTTCAGGAGTAGGGTATTCAAGCTTCTTAAGTTTCGACTGGAACCAGAGAGCTCGAGTTTCTTTGCCAGGTAAACAGGGCTATTGCGGTGAATAGCTTTATGTGTCAGACAAGGAATCTTGAAGCGGATCCTTGCTTCAATGGAAAGCCAGTTAGGTTGAATTAGGTCAGGTGTAATATGATCATGCTTTCTGGAGCTTTTGATTAGTCTGGCAGAGGCATTCAGAGTAGCTCTTAGTGGCGCTAACCTTGCTTTAGGAAGCCCTGCTAGGGTTACCAAGCCATATTCAACTCGCAGGATAACAAGTGATTGGAATGCTGATTGGACGTCCTCAGGAGGTAGGAAAGGTTTGATTTTCCTGAGAGTGTTGCACTGATGGTTCTCACTCTTAGTAGTGGCCCTGATGTGTTATGGAATGTTTAGAAATTTGTCCAGAGTGACACCTAAAGAACAAGCGGAGTCCACCACGTGCAGGGAGCAGTTGAGTGCAGAGGTATCTTTGATCCAGTTTTGCGTTTGGGTCTCTTGGTTGCGGGGTGTAATCAGGAGAAACTCTATTTTGAGTGCATTTAGTAACAGATGGTTATGTGTTAGCCATTGTTGAGTTTTTTGGAGCGCTACAATAAGAGTTTTAATGTCATCTGGATAGGAGATTTTCAAATACACTTGCGTATCATCTGCGTACATATGGTATTGAATGTTTGACCCATTCAAAATAGCAGTTAGCAGTTCCATGAGGAGATTGAAGAGCGTGGACGAGAGAGCAGAGCCCTGAGGTACCCCGATAGTGACCGGGGTGCTTGCAGCCAAAGATTGGTTGACTTTGGTTCTCTGCGTTCGATTGTGCAGGAAGGAGGAGAACCAGTTTAAGACAAGGCCAGATAGCCCCATCCTATATTGCAGAATGTTAATCAAGTTATCATGTTTGCTAGTGTCAAAAGCAGAGGACACGTCTAGAAGAATTCGAAGACAAGGTGTGTCTTGATCCAGAGCTCTCAAGGCGTCATCCACAATGTCCATAAGGGCAGTTTCTGTGCTATGACCTGGTCTAAAGCCTGACTGATGTCGGTCTAGCAGCTGAAATTTCTCGATATGGTTGCATAGCTGAGTGTATACGCACTTCTCGAGCAACTTCACTAAAGACATGATGCTGGTGATCAGCCAGTAGTTATTGGGGTTAGTTAGGTCTGCATTTGGCTTCTTGGGGATAGTCATGACTTGCCCCATTTTAAGGCAGTCCGGAATACTCCCCTGTAAGAGAGGTTGTTGGGTGATCTTGGACCTGAGAGGCAGAATGGCCGAGTTGAGGTCTTTGAGCAGCATAGCAGGGAGTGGATCACTGAAATGGTTGGATGGTTTAAGAGAGGTTATTGGATGTTATATCTCCTCCAAATCAGGGAGTATGAAGGTGTTTCAGCAACCATTGTTTTTGAGTGTGTACTCTGTGGAGTAAGTCGGAGTACTCACTGCTGCTGGTACTGTCACACCCAGGGAGCTCATCGACAGCAGATTAGCAGCGGCACGTTGCAGTTCCCAATCAATACTCCTAGAATTTTCCGAAAAATGAGCTGAGAAGTCTTCTTTACTGGGACCCGCGGTTTTGATTGCAGGAGTAGGATTAGCCTGTTGTTTGATGATATCAGTTTTCTGGGATGGTTTTTTACGCGGTCAAGCTGCGCTCTGAAATGATCTGATTTAGCAATGCGAATGTGTTTGTTAAAAGAGCTTCTCTTCTTCCTTAACTGATTGAGATTAGGGGTGGAGGGGGAATTTCTCCACCGTCTCTCAAAGAGCCTTAAATTGCGACTTTCGTCGTTAAGGTCACCATTGAAAAAAGGTTTGGATTTTTGGCAAGGGATCCTTTCGAGTTGCTTCGGGGCTGCAGAGTAGAGGATGTTTGTCATTGTGTTGACGTAGTGATCTGTCAACTCTTCCAAATTATTCATGTTAGTGGGAGGTTCTAGAAGCTTCATGCTCAAGTTGGTGAGGTTAGGCATGTTGATGTCTCTCAGGTTACGAGAGAGTTGCTTGTTTTTGAGTGGTTGACCTGGTCTGAGCAATACCTTTTCCAGGATGTGAAAGTAGACTTGTTGATGATCAGACTAATCGCATTGTATTATGTCATCTAGTTGAATGATGTGGTCTCTAGCTAAAATAAAGTCAAGGGTAGCACCCTTGGAGTGAGTGGGTCCATTGCAAGCCTGTATATATTTGAGGTTGGAGTGGAATGACTTAAGAGAGCAAATTAGTGTATCATCCATGTCATCTTGTTCCAACAAGGCCGCCACCAAACCATTAATCTACTGAGTGAAGAGAAACAGTGCCAAAATGCACCTGTGGCACACCCCTCTTTTCAATTCCAGGAACTTTGATCTTGATGATATCACAGGAAATTATGTCACATGACCTATGGCTTGCAATTGCTTGCAATTACAGAAAGTGACAACAGTGAACTTTGAAAACCCCCACACCATGAAACCAATATTATTCAAATATAGTGAAAAACGCTGATGCAGATAAAACTCAATTTAAGTTACCACCTGTTAGAAATGGGGGTCTCTGGTTGACAATGGTTTGCACCTTTGTCCAAGTAGGGACCCTTCCTTCTAGCCAGGATAAGGGGGATACACTACTGAAATAACCCCTGCTCACCCCCATAGTATCTTGGCAAAAGCTGTCAGGCTTATCTCAGAGGCAGTGTGTAAAGCATTTGCACATAACCAACAGTAATACTGGGAAAACACTACAAAAGGACACCACACCGGTTTAGAAAAATATCCAATACTTTATATATTCAAAACAAGACCAAAATGATAAAAATCCTTTGTTGCTTGTACTGCCGTACAATTCAGACCCTGTTTGTTGCCTACTCGGGGATCTTACCTGCCACACGCCGCCTGTGCCGCCGCATCGACCTGCCTCCCGCCGCTGCACACCCACGCCATCTGGTGCAGCCGCTGAGAGGAGAGTGGACTTCAAATCCCAGCAGTCTATGCGGCCAGAAGCCGCACACGGGGATATCGCGCCAGGAGGCGCATAAAAACTAGCGTCACCCCCGGTGGAGTGGGGAACTCCTTTGTTGCTTGTACTGCCGTACAATTCAGACCCTGTTTGTTGCCTACTTGGGGATCTTACCTGCCACACGCCGCCTGTGCCGCCGCATCGACCCGCCTCCCGCCGCTGCACACCCACGCCATCTGGTGCAGCCGCTGAGAGGAGAGCGGACTTCAAATCCCAGCAGTCTATGCGGCCGGATGCCACTCACGGGGATATCACGCCAGGAGGCGCATAAAAACTTGCGTCACCTCTGGTGGAGTGGGGAACTCCTTTGTTGCTTGTACAGCCGTACAATTCAGACCCTGTTTGTTGCTACTCGGGGATCTTACCTGCCACAAGCCACCTGTGCCGCCGCATTGACCCGCCTTCCGCCGCTGCACACCCACGTCATCTGGTGCAGCCGCTGAGAGGAGAGCGGACTTCAAATCCCAGCAGTCTATGCGGCCGGAAGCCGCACACGGGGATATCGCGCCAGGAGGCGCATAAAAACTAACATCACCCCCGCGTCGCGGGAGCGCGCGGGCAGCGCCGGGCTAAGCCCGGGCAAAGGGCGGACCGACTGTGGCCATCCGGGGCTGGCCAGGCTGGGCTGGGCCACCCCCCTTTTTGGTCTGTTTTCAACTTAGATCTACGAAGCAAGACTCTAAGCACCATTTGTAAGGAAATCTAGCTTCTCATTCTCTTGCCCATTGTATTGTATTTACCGTATTTATCATGTCTAATATCTTGAACTTAGGCCGAAGATCTTTAACAGGAGGCTCAGTCCAAGGGACCCTGGATGCGTTTATTACAAGGGCTACCTCGGTATTAGAAAAATAAATTATGTTAACTGAGCGGCGTATATCCTTAGAATGCCAGAGAAAACGCTCATCTTTAGGGACTATTCAATCAGCAAAGACCCCCACGCATGCCATTACTTGTTCTGAACCAACTAGTATTATAGGCATACCCCTACAACTACAAGATCTCCCAGCAACCTTACCGACTCAACGGGACCCCTCTAGTACTGACATAAGTCTGGGTTCGAAATCTCCTTCGTCGAAAGATTCATTACTAATGATTTCTGGTAATCAAGTCCCAGAAAAGTCGACCAGTATTAGAAAATTAGGGCCGGCCATTCCCATGAAAAGAAAGAGGGGTGGGGCAAAGCATAAAGGAAGTCGAGCTAAAGCTTGCCGGGCAGACAGGACTCCTAATACACCTAAAGGCCCAGAAATAAGTGAAGCCACTCAAGGCCATTTAAATACACGCCTTATGCAAGTGTTAATGAACAACATCGAGCAACTAATTAAATCGCTTCTCTTGCCTTTAATTGAGAGGGTTAAACGTATGACTGAGCAATTAGGATCCATCTCAGATATGGGGATTGCCAACTCAAATCTACTTAAAGAGATGGCAAAAGACATACCCGAACACATTAGAGCCGAGGACAGCGTCCAAGGCCCCTAAAAATGTAACCAATAGTAAGTCGCAGCCTACAGCCCATGATAATATTACAATGGGTAAACACCCTACAAATATTTCTTCTGACCTCACTAATCCTAGGGAAACATTAGACAAAAGGCAAGTAAACATGAAAGGTCATGAAACATTGGGTAACATACAGAGGACTACCCACAAAGATAAACAGATCACAGGGCCTGCCCAACATATAGATCTCCCACCGGAGGCTGAACCTTTTGTCATTGTTTTAACAGGGGTACCAGAGTTTACAGCAGGAACATTTGAAAGCTATCAGACCCTCAAGAACAGGGTCATGCACTGGCTAAGAGTTAACAGGCCATTACCTCCCAACCTAGACGGCGAAATTTTACATGTTAGAAGGTTGGATTGGGTCTGAAGAATACCGAAGGATGTACCCGGGGACATAATTATTATAAATTTCAGGGATCGCAGGGCCACAAATTATATCCGAGACTGGTTCACGGGGGGTTATGAGGGAGGTATATCCACCAAAGATGTAAATTACTTTTACCCAAAAGCGCTGGTGGGTAACCCCCGGAGACAGGGAAAACAAAATATATGTAGCGATGTACATCCCATGTTCAACATTGCCACCTCAAATCGCTTCTCCTCACTCATGGGGATGGAGGGGGTCGACTGACTGCTACCGGGTAATAATGAGATACTGGGGGACGGAGACAACCCAGAACTAGGACTAGCCAGCCCACTGGACGTGTATAGTGCATGCCTGTCTACTGAACTTTGCGCACAGGGTCCTGTTTGTAGCCTAGTGGTAGATAGTGCTACACCATCTGGTGACAGAGTTCCAATCTCTTTGCCCAGTGAAGGGGATTATATGAAAAACAGGCCCACATTAAGAATAGTAGCTGAGGGGGGGTCCTCCGGTTCGGAAGTTCCAACTATGAGCTCTACAGTGGAAGATGGGGTCACCAATCTAGTAGTAACACATTCAGTGATTACAGGGAATAAGGAGTGTAAGGAATTAAGACCCACTGTATCGTAGAACAAGATAGTGATCCTATCATGGAATATTGCCGGGCTACGATCAAAAAGAGGGGACATAAACTGGGAGGCTTTTCTCTCAGTTCACCACATTATCGCCCTGCAGGAAACATGGGAAGTTAGAGAAGGCTATCACTTGGATGGTTACCAATCATTTAGTAAATTTGCAACACCATCTACAATGGGGAGATCTAGGGGGGGGGCTCTTGTTGTTATTTAGTCTGAAACTACTGTATAAAGCAGTATTAATAGTGACAAGTTCCCAAAATATTTTAGCAGTAAGATTGAAGGGTGATAATTTGCCTACAATCCTGGTGATACATTTTTATAATTCTTTCACCCGGAGCGATGAATTGGACCATTTAAGAGCACTATCGGGTTTTTGGATGATTATGATGAACACAACGACAAGTTTCATTATCTTTTAGTGCTTGGTGATTTTAACATACATGTTTGTCACATGCAATGTTTTCAGAATATGGATTTTGAAAATGACCCATTTGGGAATACTCTTTTTGATCATACTAAGATTGGGGTGTATCTAGAGAGTTTTATATCAGCACATTATCTGTTTGCCCCAGTGCAAGGGGAAACTCAGTGCCCTGTCCCAACGTTTAATGGTCAAGGCAAAAAGTCTATTATAGACTATATTTTAGTGTCGTGCCTTTTGAGAAACACAATAGGTCCTTTGTCTGTTACACAGAATGGTTTTAGTGATCATAACCCACTCACGTTGGACATTAATATCAGGGCCTTTAAAAGTGAGATTGTTTCTGCTACTATTTCAAATTTAAATATTGCCTCTAAATGTCAAGGCCGTAGATTAAGGTGGGAGATGATTACTCCTATTGAGTTCCTGGAAAGCCTGTACAGGAGTAAAACTGAGGATCTGACCATATGTTTAGGTGCAAGTTCAGATCCAAGGGATATCCTCTGTGCTTTTAACCGTATCGCAGAACAGGTAGCAACTAATTTGACTAGGAAAAGTAAAATAATTCCCAAGAAATTGGAAAATTGGTTTAACCAAGCCTGTACTGATACCCACACAGTGCTTCTAGAAGTACTAAAAGAGCCTGGTAAGGATTCCCAGAGGATTGCTGAGGCAAGAAGGGCCTATAAGAAGGCTATTAAACGGAGGAAAATCGAGCTAAAAGATATAGCTTGGCAGGAACTGTCCAAAGCGAGTGTTCTGAAAAGTAGCACTCAATTTTGGAAAGTGATTAATAGTCCTTTGTTTAATGAGACAGAAAATACAAACAAGGATTGTCTCATCCCACCAGAAAAGTGGGTGGAGCACTTTGGTAGTCTTTATGCGGATATAAATAACTCATCTTTTATGATTCTAGGTGATTCTATACGGGCAGGAAAAAATAATTTTACTGAGGAAGAAGTGTTGGATGCTATTGAGTCATGGCACATGGGAAAGCCCCAGGCCCGGACCGGGTTCCGGCAGACCTTTACAGGGCAGATCCTCACTATTGGGCAAAGATTTTAACTTCTGTTTTTAATGCAGTCACTAAAGTGGGTCCCCCAGTGTCTTGGGGTAAGGCGGTTATTGTTCCAATATTTAAGAAGGGTTCAAGAGAGAACCCGGCGTGTTATCGGCCGATCTCTCTCTTGGATTCGGCTGCTAAAATAATGGGAAAAGCCGTACTGGAGCGGCTGACAAACTGGCTGGAAGAGAACGCAGTCATCTCAGATCTACAGTAAGGGTTTAGAAAAGGAAGAGGTACTGCTGGTCAATGCCTCAATTTACATCTAGTGATAGGGAAATACACGGTCGCAAAGCAGGGGGACATACATCTAGCTTTTATGGATTTGTCCACTGTTTTCGACCTTGTAAATCGTCAAAAACTTTGGACTTCCCTGTTTGACATAGGGTTGGACCCCTACTGATATCCTTCCTAGCAGATATCCATGAGAACACTAGCGCAGCAGTTCGCTATAATGAGAATGGGAGCTTGACGGACACCTGGCCAGTAAAGCGAGGGGTAAGGCAAGGGTGTATCCTTGCTCCCTTGCTGTTTACACTCTATATAAACAAGCTGGGTGACGCCCTAATTTCAGCATGCAAGGACATCCCGAGAGTTGGCCAAAAAAAGATTTCCGCACTACTATATGCAGACGATGCTGTGTTAGTGGCTAGGACGGCAAGAGGATTACAATCGCTTTTAGATTGTTTTATTAATTTTATGGACTCTTTGGATTTGAAAACTAATTTTAAAAAGTCACATGCTATGTCATTAGGTAGTGGACAGGCGAAAAAGGCATAATTTTTCTGCAAAGGGCAGGAGCTCTGTTGGACAGGCCACATGAAGGGCCGCTCTCCCCCGGCCCGACCAGGCCCGAGCCCGGTCACACAAGTACCACCCACCACCATTGCACACCCTCCGTCCCCTCAGGGACCTCTGCCTTCGAACATATCGACCTCGTGGGCCCGATCCACTGCTGGCCCACGCGCCCTCCGGGACGCCATCTTGGACACTCCACCACGAGGCCGCCTGGCCCCCGATCGACCTCAACCCTGGGCCTAGCCAGGCCTCAGACATCCCGGCACCACCATCCACCCAGGAGGTGAGCGGGCTACTTGGTAAGTCAATGGGAGAAAGAGGTGTCGATGGCTCTCCCCCGCCAAGTGCCGCTCGGCCATCGCCTCCTCGGGCGCTGGCTCCACCCCCCTGCTGGGTGTCGGGACACCCTCATCCCGGACCTCCCGACCTCCAGGTGCGAGGGTCCGGACATCAAAGAACATCAGCCCTATAACTGGGGCAGCCCAGAGCAGGAGGGTAGTTGTATCTTGGAGTCGAGAGACGCAAAGAAGACTCATCCTTGACGGACTACTGGCGCTGCCATAGCTCTGCCTCGTGCACCTTCGTCTTGCCTGCCGGCGCTGCCGCAACCTTCGTAACCTTCCAAATCCTTCATCGTCGTCGGGACCTGCTGGCGTGGCCGCGGACCGTTTGCAACCATCATCTCATCGGGACCTGCTGGCTCCGCCGCGGACCGTCGTTTCCTTCGTCCATCTCGGGACCTGCTGGCTCCGCCGCGGCCCGATCATCTAGAACGCCGAGCTCGAGGAAAAGAGACTGGCATATGAACACGAGCGAAAACTAGCTGAGATCGATCTACGCAAGCAGAATAAAGAAGTAGGGGTGTACGAGCAACCCCACACCCCAGGGGCAACAGAGAAAAAGGTACACATCCCCAAAGACGTCGTTCGACCGAGGTACGAGCCTTCCTGGGCCTCACGGGCTATTACCGAAGGTTTGTGAAAGACTATGGTACTATAGTGGGGCCCCTCACAGAACTTACGTCCAAAAATCAACCCAAGAAAGTCAACTGGACCGCCGATTGTCAAACAGCATTCGAGCAATTGAAAGCCGCCATGTGTTCCGCCCCTGTGCTCCAGGCCCCCGACTACAGCAGGGAGTTCGTCGTCCAGACGGATGCCTCCGACCATGGCATTGGGGCAGTCCTGTCTCAAGTAAACACCGAGGGCCTTGATCAGCCAGTGGCCTTCATCAGCAGACGACTCCTACCACGAGAACAACGCTGGAGCACCATAGAGAGGGAGGCCTTCGCAGTGGTATGGGCCCTCAAGAAGCTCCGGCCCTACCTCTTTGGCACACACTTTCGGGTACAGACCGACCACCGACCCCTGCAGTGGCTGATGCAGATGCGGGGAGAAAACCCGAAGTTACTACGTTGGTCCATCTCCCTACAAGGGATGGACTTCACCGTTGAACACCGGCCTGGGCCAGATCACGCCAACGCAGATGGCCTGTCCCGGTTTTTCCGCCTCGACGAGGAGAGTCCCCAAGAGGATGGGTAACTCTCCCCGCCTTCAGCTGGGGGGGACGCATGTTGGACAGGCCACATGAAGGGCCGCTCTCCCCCGGCCCGACCAGGCCCGAGCCCGGTCACACAAGTACCACCCACCACCATTGCACACCCTCCGTCCCCTCAGGGACCTCTGCCTTCGAACATATCGACCTCGTGGGCCCGATCCACTGCTGGCCCACGCGCCCTCCGGGACGCCATCTTGGACACTCCACCACGAGGCCGCCTGGCCCCCGATCGACCTCAACCCTGGGCCTAGCCAGGCCTCAGACATCCCGGCACCACCATCCACCCAGGAGGTGAGCGGGCTACTTGGTAAGTCAATGGGAGAAAGAGGTGTCGATGGCTCTCCCCCGCCAAGTGCCGCTCGGCCATCGCCTCCTCGGGCGCTGGCTCCACCCCCCTGCTGGGTGTCGGGACACCCTCATCCCGGACCTCCCGACCTCCAGGTGCGAGGGTCCGGACATCAAAGAACATCAGCCCTATAACTGGGGCAGCCCAGAGCAGGAGGGTAGTTGTATCTTGGAGTCGAGAGACGCAAAGAAGACTCATCCTTGACGGACTACTGGCGCTGCCATAGCTCTGCCTCGTGCACCTTCGTCTTGCCTGCCGGCGCTGCCGCAACCTTCGTAACCTTCCAAATCCTTCATCGTCGTCGGGACCTGCTGGCGTGGCCGCGGACCGTTTGCAACCATCATCTCATCGGGACCTGCTGGCTCCGCCGCGGACCGTCGTTTCCTTCGTCCATCTCGGGACCTGCTGGCTCCGCCGCGGCCCGATCATCTAGAACGCCGAGCTCGAGGATTGAGAGCTATTTCCACTTTTTGGTAACAAGACTGTCCCGCTACCCTTTTCCCAAACCAGAGACCAGAATCGAGGGGACCCCTGAGTCCAGACCTCCTTGTACAAATCCATCGTACTTAAAGAATTGCCTATAAAGTATCGTTGAACCTTACCCTTGTGTGGTGTCCGTCTGTGGGGGGGGAAGTTACTTGTCTGTACGATCGCTGGAGACGGCTCTCCCCGGAGACCTCTCCCTTTATCCTCGGCCGACCCTCCCGGTCCGTCTAACAAGCTCATTAAAAGTACCTACCTTCCCATACTTGGGTATTGTATTTGATGATAGAAGGTCATGGGCGATGCAACGCGCATTGAAAAAAACACACTAGTGAGGGCCACAGGGGCCCTGTTGGGCTTTGCGAAACGTGTAGGCTGCAAGCCATTATCGGCCCTTATGAAAATCTATAACGCTAAATGTGTGCCCATGGTGTTGTATGGGAGTGAGGTGTGGGGCTATACTGAAGTAAGTGAGATCCAAACTGCAGAAAATGTCTTTTTTAGAAAAGTGTTGTCGCTCCCTCATTCTGCAGCTACCTTTAACATACATGAAGACCTGGGGGCTGGATATATTTCTGATCAGATTGCTGTGGCACCGATACTAGGGTGACAAAGAATTTGGACACAGCAAGCTCCGAACTTAAATCAATTTATTATGTTTGTCCCTAGATAAGGCCTTGGCTATACCTTGGATACGTTATATTAAAACTCAAATGGATTCAATGGGTAGCCCTGATCTGTTTACAAACCCTAGGGCTTTAAGTAAAATTGCAATCAAGGCAGTAAAATCCCAATTCCTAAATAGGGTGAAGTCACAAAGGGAAGAAGACGAATTGGTAAAACCATCAGTCAGAAATTTTGTTATGCTAAGTACAGGGAGAGAGATACAGCCGTACTTAACCTATATAAACAAGCCATTCCATCTGTTTGTTTTATTAAGGTTTAAGCATAACATGCTACCATGGTTGCTATCTTTCCCTAGGGGGTTTGCTAAAAGTGGGACTTTGGGGCCGTGCCCATGTGATGATAATTCTGAGCAAAACGTGCTTCACATGATCTTTTTCTGTACGTTTTATGTACTGCCACGTAAGAAATTCATCTTGCCATTGTTAAGAGGTTATAATTTTGAGCAGGTCAGACCAGCTTTGGTCTATTGACAAATGCTCGGGACTGCTGTGGTATGTTTTGGGGTGTCGAGTTACATTACAGGGGCTATGAGATGTAGAAAGAAATTATTGTTACCCTAAATCGCCTTCCTTCACCCTACCTGTAATGTTGCCCCCAGTATGTTAAAAAGTTTATGCTGTGACGACCATCAGAGAATTTTGGATTTTTAAATAATTGATAATCTTTATTGGGCGACAAACTTTTTATCTTGTATATGTGTTTGCCAAATGTAAAGCACTTTTTATATTGTATTGTATTTAGTTGGGCTAGTTGTGATATGTAAACATGATCAATTGTGAAGTGAAATACTGTGCTGTGCTTTGATGGTTTTAAAATTTTTAACCGAATAAAGCAACATTTTTGACTTTTGACGTATGACTTTTGATAAAAATCCAACATACAGGAATTAAAAATATGCACTTTGCAAGAATACCTTAAAATGCAGTTTCTTGAAGTCTGTAGCTCCGTCCTGCACTACAGCGGTGCTGAAAACAATAGAATCCAATAGTTCCATCTGACTGTGTCAGTCGTGTGTTGGCAGACTCGTAAACAGTACCTTTTCATTGCGGCTGATCATGTTGGTGTGGGCCGGTCGTGACAACTGTCGCGGTTGCAGTGTGAAGTGGAGCGGTGCTGTGTGCGCTTCCCTCAAGTAGTGGTGCAGGCAGCAGCTCAGTCCAGCGGCATCGGTCAGACCAGGGCTGCAGTGCGGAGTGAAAGTGGTGCTCGTTGCAGTGTTGACAGATCACGGTGCAGCCAGCTGTGGGGAGCTGTTATTGGCCAGTCTGGACTGCGGTTTGGGACGTGGTTGTGCGTCAAAAGACTTACAAGCGGTGCTCCCAAGCCAAGGGGCGGTCACGGGCATTATAGTCAGTGGGCAGCGACGGTGTCGGTGAGACCAGGGCAGCAAGGTGAAGTGAGGTAGTGTGGAGAGCAGAGCCCACAGGTCACTGTTCAAGCCGCGGCTCGGTGGTTGCGGCATCGGTCGTCATCATCAGTGAGATCAAGGTTGCGGTGCGAGGATGCGGTGGTGCCCTCATCCGTGGCTTCAAGACACGGGGCCAGCGATGGAGTCGGTTGCTTTCCCCCCTCTGTAGCAACTGAAACCACAGTTTCAGAGGCGGTACCCAGAGGTCAGTGATGTCTTTGTGGTCCCTGAAACTTCAGAACAGGACACAAGCTCTACTTCAAGCCCTTGGAGATACTCAGCAACAAGTTTGAGAAAGTACAGTCCAGTCCTTCCACTGCCCAAGGCAGAAGCAGCAACTGAAGGCCAACCCAACAAAGCAACAATACAACAATACAACAAAGGGGCAGCACTCCTCCTGGCAGTTCTTCCAGCTCTTCTTCTTCTTCAGGTTCCTTGATTCCTTGATTCCAGCGAGTTCTAAAGTTCTGGGGTCTAGGCCCCAATATTTAAACTCAGTTTCTTTTTGTTCTTTTGAGCAGAGAGTGTCTGTGCCTAGCCCATACCAGTTCCACACTCTCTGTCTCTGCTTTCTGGCAGGAGGTGGAGATAGCATTGCCAAAGGCAGGCCAGGCCCATTCATGTGCAAGAAAATCTCCTCCCACTACTCTAAATGCAGTCCAGGTCTATTCAGCCCAGCCCTGACTCATCTAGGAAAGACAGGTCCTCAGGTCGCTCCCCACACCGCACGGCTCCTGCTGTGCGCCCGTGACTCTGCCCCACTGCTGCCGCTAGTTCGCCGCTGGTGTGCCCCTGGTGACTGATTTTGCGTTTCTCCACTGTACTGCTAATTTGTTTTTACCACCTTGGCATTTGTATTTTGTATTCTGTTTTTAGGCGTTCCTTTGCGCCCCTTGCCCTCTGTGCCCCCTCGCTTCCCGCCGCTGCTCCCCTGTGACCCGCCCTCTTTTCCCTTCTGTGTCCCCTCCCCTCGCCCATTGGCCGCTCCGCTCCCGCCTCCCAGCTGCTCCTCCCTCCCACTTGGCCTCTTATGGAGGTCGCCGCGCGGCAGTTATTGTGACCTGACCTCAGGTCGCTCCCCACGCTGCACGGCTCCTCCTGTGCGCACGTAACTCTGCCCCACTGCTGCCGCTGCCGGGAATTCACAGCTGGTGTGCCCCTGGTGACTGTTTTTGCGTTTCTCCACTGTACTGCTAATTTGTTTTTACCACCTTGGCATTTGTATTTTGTATTCTGTTTTTAGGCGTTCCTTTGCGCCTCTTGCCCTCTGTGCCCCCCGCTGCTCCCCTGCAGCCCTGCCCCCTTTTGCCTTCTGTGTCCTGTCCCCTCGCCCATTGGCCGCCCTGCTCCCGCCTCCCAGCTGCTCCTCCCTCCCACTGGCCTTTATGGAGGTCGCCGCGCGGCAGTGATTGTGACCTGACCTCAGGTCGCTCCCCACCCTGCATGGCTCCTCCTGTGCGCCCGTGACTCTGCCCCACTGCTACCCCTGCCGGGAGTTTGCCGCTGGGGTGCCCCTGGTGACTGTTTTTGCGTTTCTCCACTGTACTGCTAATTTGTTTTTACCACCTTGGCATTTGTATTTTGTATTCTGTTTTTAGGCGTTCCTTTGCACCCCTTGCCCTCTGTGCCCCCCGCTTCCCGCTCCTGCTCCCCTGGGGCGCGCCCCCTTTTGCCTTCTGTATCCCATCCCCTTGCCCATTGGCCGCTCCGCTCCCGCCTCCCAGCTGCTCCTCCCTCCCACTTGGCCTCTTATGGAGGACGCCGTGCGGAAGCGCAGTGGATGTGCGCAGTGGGCGTACCGCTGCAAGCCTGTCTGCGCCTGGACCGCACCCAGCGCCAGACCCCCTGTACCCCGCGCCCCCCGCAATGCCAGACTGCACTACCACTCCAGCACCCTCCACACACTCAACCCCGGACGATATCACCCTTGCTGCCAGGCCATCCCGAAGCACACCCAAGGGCCTTTCACCTGTCGGAACTGCAGATACACCAGCATCCAGCCTGCAAACCACCAACCAGAGAACCCAACCACCTCAGATGCATCCTCCTCAACACCTGCTCCGCTCGCAAGCATGCCATCGAACTCTGGGACCTCTTAGACTCTACCGCCCCCAACGTCGCCTTCCTGACGGAGACCTGGCTGAATGCCACCTCAGCACCAGACATCGCCATAGCCATCCCACAGGGCTACAAGATCTCCCGCAGAGACCATGCCAACGGAGTTGGAGGGGGAATCGCCATCGTCCACAAAGACACCCTCAGAGTCTGGACCAACACCGACGAAACCCTCACCACTGCCGAGCACATGCACTTCCAGATCCACACCGACACCAACACGACCCTCAGAGGAACACTCGTCTACAGACCACCCGGACCACGACTACAGTTCAGCGACACTATCGCTGACCTCGCCTCCGCGGACTACATCCTCCTCGGGGACCTGATCTTCCACCTCGAGAACAACAATGACGCCAACTCCACCACCCTGATCGACAATCTCGCCAACCTCGGACTCAAACAACTCGTGACAACTCCCATCCACACCGCTGGACACACGCTGGACTCCATCTTCTCTGCAAGCCCCCGCGTCTCCTTCAACCACACCACCGTACCCCACTGGACCGACCACAGATGCGTCCACTTCACCTTCAGGAAACCCACCACACGGCACCCAACAGCTGCCACGCCGCTGCTGGGGCATGGTCACCAAGGATCAACTGACCACCACCCTCGCCCTGAGACCACCCGCCGACCCCATCAACCCCGACTCCGCCGCTACCAACCTCAAAGAGTGGATCAACGACTGCCCCAACATCCTCCCCCCTCTCAAGATCTCCACAACCAACCACACCAACAAGAAAGCCGCCTGGTTCAACGAAGACCTCTGGACCTCCAAACACACCTGTCGGAAACTGGAGAAGAAATGGCTCCGCGACCGATCACCAGACAGCCTCACAGCCCACAAGAACGCCACCCACAGACACCACCAACTCATCAGGACAGCCAAAAGGACTGCCTTCAAGGACCGCCTAGACAACAACGCACACAACACCAAAGAGCTCTTCAGCATCGTGAAAGAACTCTCCAACCCCAGCTCCAACACCAATGACATTCCACCATCACAATGTTGTGAATGTATCAGGGACCCTAATTAAGACATTCCCGATGTATGCCCTTATGTGGTTATAGCAAATAATATCCTTATAAAGGCATAAGAATCATATCCATATTAAGTCATAACCAATGCAGTCCAAATACAGCAAGGCTACTCCCATAGACTCCTAGAAAGCACAACGCATTCTTAAACAAACCAAACCTCCAGCAGCCCGGGAATTCCCCCTGCTTCTGTTTTGATTTGTCCTAAGAACTCCTAGAGTCCTGAAAGAACTGCCAGTTCTTAGTGACGTCTTATGTCCAACCTTACGTCAAACTCGGCACCTTCCAGGTATAAATATACCAGCATCTGCCTTAAGCAACACACCGTGGTTTGGAGCAGATCGGCTATCTACTTGCCCGACGCCCTGCTGATGCGAGTGCCGAAGGAAGCCAACCCTCCCTGCTGACGCACTGAGAGAGACGCTGTCCTTTCTCTTGCCGAGAAATCCAGCTCCAGTGTTTTACGGTCACCCTCGCGGATTGCTGGGAGATCGAGTCCTGAGAGAGAGATACAAGACCCCCTTCATTCTATACCTAAGGTACGGAGCTGGTTAGACCCATAGAGAATTCTTGATTCAGATTCTTGGCAAAAAACTGTAACTCATCTACTCCTTCTCACGTACTAGGCTTAGGTTAGGTACACCGGGGTAGGCGTATCTTAGAAACACCAGTTGAGTACGTTTAGTCATTATTTTATCAGTGTATGTATTTTATCCATTTTAAGCATGTTATGGCTTAGAAACCATATAAATGCTTTTACAGTATTATTTCATAATACTCCTTTTACTGTATGCACTTTACTTTATGACAAGTATTGCAATTGTGGCAATTCATTTCTCTTGCATGAGAAAGAAGACTGCTCAATAAATAACCCTTTTATTGAAAACGCCCATCTCTCTATTTCTCTGCATTTCTGGTGAAACGAAGCATGCACGATTGACTGAGTAAAATAGCTATCTATTGTTTCCGCGACTCTGGAGATATTCCTTATTTCAGGGGGAACAAAGTTGTCATGTTATATGGTTGTCAGAAGCTAATTCCTTCTTGTCTATTCAGGGAAGTTAACACCTTCTTGTTTACTCGAGAAAGTTTCTAGTGACCTCTGAGCTAGCTGGCACACACAATTAAGTCTAACATATTCAATAGAGACCTGGTCGACCTCAGTCCTACGTCTACACTATCGTTTATGTTATTCCAATGCACAGAGCCTATTGGGAATATTGGAACTACACTACAACAAGACCTGTGCGATTCCCTGGCCACCTTCTTTCACCGCAAGATCACCGGCATCCATGACAGCTTCAACTGCGACACCCCCGCACCCACCACCAAGACCACCATCCCCGCGACATCCACCCACACCAGTCGCCTGACCGCCTGGTCCAACGTCAGCGAAGAAGACACCATCAAAACCATGAACTCCATCCACTCCGGATCCCCATCCGACCCGTGCCTTCACCACATTTTCAACATAGCCAGCACAACCATCGGACCCCACCTCCGGAAAACAATCAACATCTCCTTCGAGACAGCATCCTTCCCGGAAAGCAGGAAACACGCCGAGATCAGCGCCCTTCTGAAGAAACCCAAGGCAGCCCCCAAGGACCTCAAGAACTTCCGGCCCATCTCCCTGCTCCCGTTCCCAGCAAAAGTGACAGAGAAGATTGTCAACAAACAGCTAACCCGCTACCTCGAAGACAACAACATCTTGGACCCTCCCCAATCCGGCTTCCGCAGCAACCACAGCACCAAGACCGCCCTCATCGCCGCCACCGACGACATCAGGATCCTGAAGGACAAAGGAGAACCAGCCGCCCTCATCCTCCTGGACCTGTCAGCTGCCTTCGACGCGGTCTGCCACCGCACCCTATCAGCGCGCCTCCATGACGCCGGTATTCAAGCAAAGGCCCTGGCCTGGACCACATCCTTCCTCTCCGGCAGAACCCAGAGCGTCTGCCTCCCACCCTTCCGCTCAAAAACCACTGAGATCATCTGCGGCTTCCCACAGGGATCCTCCTTTAGCCCGACGCTGTTCAACATCTACAAGGCACCTCTCACCCACATCGCACGACAGCACAACCTCAACATAATCTCCTACGTCGACGACACCCAGCTGGTCATATCCCTCACCGAAGACCCCCACACTGCCAAAGCCAACCTCCACAGAGGAATGAAGGCCGTCGCCGACTAGATGAAGGACAGCAGACTGAAGCTGAATTCAGACAAGACGGAGGTCCTCATCCTCGGACCCACATCATCAGCCTGGGACGACTCCTGGTGGCCCACATCGCTAGGCACAGCCCCAGAACCCACCGACCACGCACGCAACCTGGGGTTCATTGTAGACTCCACCCTCTCCATGACCAAGCAAGTCAACGCCGTCTCCGCGTCCTGCTTCAACACCCTCTGGATGCTCTGCAGGATCTTCAAATGGATCCCTCCCGACACGAGAAAAACCGTCACCCAGGTCCTCATCACCAGCAGACTCGACTACAGGAACGCCCTCTACTCAGGAACAACAACCAAGCTCCTGAGACGACTACAACGAATCCAGAAAGTCTCGGCACGACTGATCCTCAACGTCCCCCGACGCAACCACATCACACTTCACCTGAGAGGCCTTCGCTGGCTCCCCGTCAAAAAAAGAATCACCTTCAAACTCCTCACCCACTCACACAAGGCGCTACACAACACCAGACCAACATACCTCAACAACCGACTCAGCATCCACACCCCCACCCGCAACCTCCGCTCTGCCACCCTCGCCCTCGCCACAGTTCCTCGTATCCGGAAAACCACCGCTGGCGGCAGATCCTTCTCCTACCTCGCCGCCAAGACCTGGAACACTCTCCTTACCAGCCTACGACAGACCCAGGACCTGCTGGCCTTCAGAAGACTTCTCAAGACGTGGCTCTTTGATCAGTAGCAGCCCCCCCCCAGCGCCTTGAGACCCTCACGGGTATGTAGCGCGCTCTACAAACTTAAAAAACAGGGTTCCTGTCAATTTCGTTCCTAAAAATGTTTTTTTTACTGAATAGTAATTATGATGTTATAATGTAATGTTTGTGTGAAACCTTGCTAGATTAGCAATTTTTAAAGAATACTGTATGTTTTTTTATTTCTGAAACTGATGATAAATGTTGATGTATATGATTTTAAATACAAAAATATGCTATTAGCAAATTTAAAAAAAATTATTTTTTCAAATAAACGAATGAAAAATGTTTTAATAAAAATTGTTTCATGTCTTTCATGTCTTTCAACAATACATGTGGGCCATATATAGATATATCAATTTGTGAATTTGGTAACCGATGTAACATTCTAATCCCTCCTATTGACGCAAACACCCCTTTCTGGGGACAGTAACACCACCTAGGATCTATTGAACTCAGGAGAAGGAACCCTGTTTTTTAAGATTTGTTGACCCAATCCTTTTCCTGCTAGAAAGGGTAGCTCCCTACATACAATTGTTGCGCGCTCTACAAATGCATTGATTGATTGATTGACACACCTCTACCCCCCAGTGGCTGTCTGAAAAGAATGCACATCCCCAGCCCCTGTCACTTCAAATCCAGAGAGTCAAACCACAACCCCAGCAGAGGCACACAGGATGGCTAAGCAAGAAAATACCTACTTTCTAAAAGTGGTATTTTCAAACACAGAACATAAAAATCATCTTAACTAAAAGATGCACTTTTATATTCTGAGTTCAGGCATACCAAACCCAATTTCTCTATCTTTTCCCCATGGGAAGATATGCTTATATGATGTTCTAAGTAAACTCCCATTCTATCCTAGAGGACAGATAGCCTTTCAATAGTGAAAAACTAAATACACTGTAATTCACTACCAAGACATGTCACACACTCCAGGACATGTCCTACCTTTAATATACACAGCATCCTGCCCACAGGGGTACCTTGGGCCTACCTTAGGAGTGACCTACATATAAGAAAATGGAAGAGAGGGGCCTGGCAAGTGGGTGCACTTGCCAGGTCGATATGGCAGTTACAAAATGGGTACAGACACTGCCGTGGCAGTTCTGAGAACCCTTTACAGGGCCCCTTGTGTGGTTGGCACAACCAGTGCTGCAGTCCCAGTAGCAGCATTTGATTTAAAGGTCCTGGCACTCTCAGTGTACTTTACTAGGGACTTAATAGTAAATCAAACATGCTTACCATAGAAACACCAAACCATAACACAGTTTACAATAGGAACACTTGCACTTTAACACTGAACAGCAATGAGAAAGTGCGTAGAGACACTAAACCAGCAAAAACAGAGTAAAAACCGGGAGGTCAGAAAGCAAAAAGACAGAGGAAACACGCCAAAAGATGTCAGGACTCACACCACCAATATATATTAGCTAGGGTTCTATCATGGTATGCCAGAGGTACAAACCTGATGCATAAGTGCAAGGCAACCATAGGCCAGCAGTATGGCAATCCAGTTCTTAAGTATAGGCTCAAATGCCCTACACATATAGGTTATATGCGCACTTAGGTCTCACAGCATACATAATCCTATAGGTTCTGCCAATAATAACCAAGTGTGTTCTGAGGAATCCGTTGTGTGTTTTCTATAGTGACATCATGTTTAGTTTGAGCTTTGATTTGTGTAGCATAAACATACAGACAAAATATTCTAATAATTACAATGCTTTGGTTTTTCAAGCAATAAATATGTTTGGCATATACTACTCTACAAAGTAAATTGTCTTACATTTATTTATTAGTTAAAATGGTAAAAAGAGAGAGATGCTGAGCTTTCTCTCTAGAATTTTAGTATTTACATTTAGTGGGGTACCGTTCTTATAGGGAGAAATGTGGGAACACTAAGTGGAAAAAATTTGGTGGATCCCAATATTTTCTGTAACTTTTCCTCACAATAATATGAGGACATGCATGCTTTTAGTCAACATTTGATAGTTTCATGGCATTTTGGGTAAGAAAACATTATGGGATCCACTTAAGTCACACCACCTTGATGGTGTCTACTTTTCAGAATTGTCTGGGTTTAGTGTACTTCCCTGGTTGGCGGACGAGTACAAATACTGCAAATGTTTACATTTATTTTTAGAAATGTAAAAGTTCCTAGCTATCAAGAAGAAAAGTTTCAGTTCTATGAAGGTCACAGATACAAGAATGATGTATCATCTATTTTCACTTTACTAACTCAGCAGCAGTTCCTAAGTTAACCTCTCTAAAACAACAACTGCATTTCCCATGAAAATAGGGAATAATTAACAAAAAAATGGTCCATCATTCGTTGGTCTTCATCCACTATAAGCCCTTTTGCATTCGCTTACTCTTTTTCCTTGTGTGGTAAAGTGCCCTTTTTATGGTCACCCCCCACACTTTTTGCTCCAATGTTGATGGTTATGACACTAATAGTGCACTGGAGTCTGATGACCAGATCCCATTGCCAGTGCTCTCTCCCTAAAACTGGGAAGTATAAATTGGAAACCCCAATTGACAAGGACTTTACCCCCCCCTTATAAGTCCCTAGTATATGGTACATGGGCTACCCCAGTGCATTAGTGGTAAAGGGATCCTCAGCGCCTGCAGCACTGTATGTGCCGCCCTGAGTGGCCCAAGTAAACTACTTGGGCCCAGGCCTGCCATTTAGACTGCAGGAGCAGTGCGAACTGGGTTCCCAGACTTTCCAGCAGGTTAAAACTGGGATCCAGCAAATACTTCTGGGTTGTTTCATGACTGTCATCAGGCAGGTCATAAGAAAGGAGATGCAAAATGCTCCAAAAAGTCCCCCAGTGGTGACAATCCCAGGGATTGGCTAGTATAGGATTGGGGGTAGAAGTGTACTCTGGACAGGCCGGAGGATACATATAGGCTACTTTAGTTTCTCTAGGTGTTGTGGATAATGAAGCCCTGGCTGTCTTACATCCAAGCATGGAGATTTATAGACAACTGCCTAAAATCCATGAGATTGAGATAGAGCCTCTGAGGGATTCAGGTGCCAGTGTCACTATGGTGGCTCCTAGAATGGATTTCCCAGACCAAATGATATTTATTTATTTATAGAGTTTTATATAGCGCGAACGTGACACATGGGTATCAGAGCGCTTTACATTTACAATAGGTAAAGTTTAGATTACACTGGTATAGCAGCAGTAATATATATATATCAGTATAATAATATGATCAAGATGAAAGTCGAAACCCGTTGCTGTGAAGTTGTGGAATAAATTATCTGCAATCCAGGAAGTTGTTGGTGGTGACATTGGAGCAGGGCTGCCGGTGCCCTAGTCACGGACCGCCCTGAAAGACGGCCTCTTTTATTACCGGATATATATATATATATAATAAAGTTTCATGTGATAAGTGCAACATAAACAAAGGACTCATAGCTTGCATATATGGTGGCCATCTTTGAATGGAGTACACATATATTAGTCACACAGTTCCAAAGAATAAAAATCTGATTCAAAGGCACCCAAACAAAATACATATGGCATAAATAAGCCATTATTGCCACATTTGTGTCACAATGAACAAAGGAATAATACGAAACGTTATATGCACATTTCATGGTTCAATAGACATGCAAGCTATGAGTCCTTTGTTTATGTTGCACTTATCACATGAAACTTTATTTAAATGTTTGTTCATTGGATCTGTAACTACCCGTGATCAAGGCGAGTTTCCTCGCTGAAACGCGTTGGGTTTTGTGATTCCATGACTTATCACGATGCTGCACTTTAAATAAATATGGAATTTTGGAAAAGCGCACTTTGCTGAGAACTTTCTGATTCCTGATATTTCAAGGGGAGTGCATTTCACGTAGCTTTGCTACGTATTGTGGACCTGCATACAACGAAGGGGGACCTTTGCCCCTTAATGCACCGCTGTCCCGGTGTCCCGGCGTTACAAAGGATGTGGATCCGATATTGTGAAATCGCCGGTTGACCGCGTTTTTACAGATGCCATACACGGAGGAGCTGTTCATTTTCACTTGGGATTAGACGATACACGAACACTGGATATGCTTAAACGACTCACCGGGAGCCTGGGAACTACGAGGTGGATGTGCCTGACTTCTCCTGCAGCTCCGTGACGGGTGAGTCAGTTTCTTTGTCATTTTCCGGTCGTGCTATCGCTAAAAGTACAAGTGCCATCTACGCGCAGTATTTAAATCACACGCCTTTGAACTTAACTGCGGCAGGCGGTGTGTACTGCTCCGACGCATTTTCGGAACGTTCCGACCTGGCAATTAAAAACAAAAACGCGACTTCCCCACGCCGGACCGCCAGTAGAGCTACAATCTGGGGGTCAATGTGCGAGGGACCTTGAAAGGGAATCATAATAATATCCATTGAATAACTGTGCGCATTTTCCATAAAACGAACAAGAATATATGCAGGCAAGAGGGGGGATCCCCACGTGAGTTCGAATCATGGAAGAAGAAGCGGAGGCACGGAGAAGACTAAGGGCACAGTCCATGTTTGTACAAACTGCAAACAGTTCTTCTAGCAAGGAGCCAGCACCATCTGGGCAAGGATTAGTAAACAAATACCAGAAACTTGAAAAGTTGATACGCAAAGAGATCTCTCGCTGGTGGGAAGCAATTACTCTGGAAAAGTATCAGGAGGAGAAGAGAATTCCCAGAGGATTGCGTATCTTAATAGCTCCATCACATGAAGAACCAGACGTGGAATTAGCAGAAGAATGGGCTGAGAACTTAATGGACTGTTCTAATCGCATGTTATCTATTTTGATTAAACATGCATGGAAGGACAGAATGTCACTGTTGAAACTTATTGCGGATCTGAAAGATGAATTAACGAAGGAAGACACAACGGAAGGCTTCGCAAAGAAAATGGAAGAAATTGATAAAAAGATGGCTAAACACGAAGACGATATCGTGGCAAAAAAAGAAAGAAAATTCTTACGTGACAAAATTGATTACCAAGAAGGCCGCATATTTACCTTCAGCCGTAAATATGACAATCTACAAAGAAAGGGGGTACAAGCCAACATTGATGCTGTGGGTGCTGGGGCACCAGTCTCGGAGGAGGAAGTGGTGGAGAGTGACGTCTCAGAGGACGGTCAACTACAGGCACCCAAGGATGCATCAAAAAACTTCAACAAGGCTTCACATTTTCGGGTGGAATTCAAGATGATGAATCAAACCACGCAACAACAAAACTGGCAAATAGACAGAGACCGGGGACAAGGAAGAGGATTCAGAGGAAAAGGCAGAGGAAGAGGCAAGCCTGGAGAAAATACAACAAAAAACAACGGCCAGTCAGGAGGGGCGGCTGGAACAAGTGGATTGACAACAACCCCAGTGGGAGTGGAAACACGGGGTCAAAAGAAAACACGAGGAAAATGAATCAACGTAATGTGGTAAACCTTTCATCCCATATCCTATCTAAAGTAGAATATGATGTTTTACAGTATGGCTTATCCTTTTGCCCCTCGGCTAATTTTAACTATTCGCAGGAACGAATAGATTTGTTTAAATTCACTAGAAAGCTACGTTTACACAAATGGAACAAACTTAAAGTGAAAAATACACCCATGACTGCCTCAAACATAGAACCAGCTAGCGAAACTATTGGTGAAATAGAATCACTTATTGCCATGAAGGATTTGGAGTTTGGTACACCTGAAAATACCCCTAACAATGCGATTTCCTTGGGTTATAGAACAGATCTTAACTGTCCAAATCATTTCAAATCCAAATCGACCTTCAATCCAACTATGCCTGCTTGTAGCATTGACACCTTTGAAACCCTTGTTATTAATGACCTTAAAAACTTGGCCAAAAACAAATGCTGGTTTAAAGACAATCTGAGTAAAGCAGAAAGAGTAGCCATAAAATCATTGGAAGAGGACCCCTCCATTGTCATTCGTCAATCTGACAAAGGGGGGAATGTGGTTGTGATGAATGTGAATGACTACATAAATGAGGGTAACAGACAACTTAATGTAAAAGATTGTTATGAGGTCTCTTCTTTACAGCAGATTGAAGAAAGCAATAACAAATATTTTGAAATGTTAACAAACTGGCGGACAAATGGCAATTATCGAATGGGATGAGTACTCCTTTTTGTTAAATAGACATCCGAAAATAGCAGTCTTATATTTACTGCCTAAGTTACACAAAGACTCAAAAAACCCCCCTGGCAGGCCGATAGTATCTTCGATTGGTTCCCTATTGGAGAACACGTCAAGTTACATTGACTACTTTCTGAGACCTTTCGTTGAAAATGTACCATCGTACTTAAAAGACAGTAGGGATTTTATCAATAAAATCACCAACTTTAAGTGGCAGGAAGGCTATCTACTCATTTCATTAGACGTATGCAGTTTGTATACGTCTATTAGACATGAAGATGGTATTGGAGCATGTTGGAAATTTTTGTGCACCAGATCTATCTCCTATCTGAACCATTCTGAGATGATAATCCAAATGATCAGATTTTGTCTGGAACACAATTTTTTCGTCTTTAACGATGTCTATTTCAGACAACGGCAGGGGACGGCGATGGGAACTTGTTTTGCTCCCAGTTTTGCTAATCTCTTCATGGCGAACTGGGAGCAGCAAGTAGAGAGGACTCATCCAATGTACCGCGGCCATGTGAAAATGTGGCTGCGCTACATTGATGATCTTTTCATCATTTGGGACGGGACACAGAGTGAAGCAGAGACTTTTGTGGCTGATCTAAACAGAAATGATCTTAATGTCAGGCTGGAAGGTCACATGGATACCCAGAAAATGGTATTTCTGGATCTACAGGTGAAGGTTCTGAATAGTAAACTTAAGACCTCCCTATACCGTAAGGAAACTGCGGGTAACACTTTGTTACACGCAGATAGTGGTCACCCGAAAACCTTGATCAAAAGCATTCCTTTTGGGGAATTCCTCCGGGCTCGGAGGAATTGTAGTACGGAAGAAGATTTCAGGAAGGAAAGTATATGCATGAGGAAGCGCTTTGTTGAAAGGGGATATCAATCCTCAATCATAGATGCTGCTTTCAATAAGGCCAGTGAAATCAGCCACCAATCCCTGCTAACGCCCAATGTGAGTCTTGAAACTGCTAAAACAACAGAAGTAGTAAGGCATATTTCTACCTATCATTCCAAATCATGGCAAGTATTTAAGACCTTCAAACGCCATTGGAATGTTCTTAGAACGGAACCCACTCTGACTGAAGTCCTAGGTGAGAATCCCAGCATGACCTACAGGAAAGCACATTCCCTTAAGGACAAATTGAGTAAAAATGAGGTAAGCACGACCACAACTAAATCAAGTGACATCAAGGGCTTCTATACCTGCATGAAATGCAAAGCTTGCAGGTATAGTCACAACATCAAGAAAGTCTTTTTTCCTGTAGAAGCAGTTGAAAAACCAATAAATAAACATCTAACATGCTTATCTGAATATTGCGTGTATGTTTTGACATGCCCGTGTTCTAGAAAATACGTAGGGAGCACAATGTTCCCTGCCAAGAAATGTGTTCTTGAACACATGAGATCCATTGAGAACAAGGATCAAACTTCGCCCATCGCACGTCATTTCGAGGAACAACACAAGAGCAATAGAAATTTGCTCAAGTTCTTCGTTATTGACAAGCTCCCTGCCATGAGGAGAGGTGGAGACAAGATCCGCAAATTAAGGCAAATGGAGAATAGGTATATCATTGAGCTCGACACCCTGATGCCTAGGGGTTTAAACTCGGAGGAAGAAATGAAATGGCATCTAGGTGACTGATGAGAAGTGCTATCTGGATATGGTTACCTAGGTCATTGCCCTGGATGTGACTAGAAATGTAAATGATTTTTAGCCCTTAGTCTAGTTAGTGCCTTCTGCTGTTTTTAATTATACTGTGTAATTTTAATTTTGTTTCATCACTGTCACTCACTTAGTTTAAAACTCATAGCTTATATTATTAGTCTCTGAGTTTGCATGATACAGATTCTGATTTGCACCTTCTCTTTCCTTTGTGTCTCACTTATAGGTACTGACTTTGTTATGATGCACAGGGAGAAACATCCACCTAAGCCCATATAGACTTGGATTGACACGAATGACTGCCATAAACGCATTACCTCACTTGGGACTCCATATGTAGCATGCAATGCACTGTATGTATGTGGCACCTTTCTGCTAAGTCAACTGACTGAAGTTGGACAGCGTAACTTTCCACAGAAGTAATCAATAGTTAAGTAGAGACCGAGTATGCATGTTGGTCAACCCGTAATATCTATTAGGGTGAATGCAAAACCTCACTGGGGGTTTATACACGAGCGGTAACTTTAAAACTTTAAAATTGATGCTTCGGGAAATCTCATTTGTAGCATGAATTTAAATGAGAAGATAATAACCGATTATTTTCTAAAGTTATGATGTCTATTGAACCATGAAATGTGCATATAACGTTTCGTATTATTCCTTTGTTCATTGTGACACAAATGTGGCAATAATGGCTTATTTATGCCATATGTATTTTGTTTGGGTGCCTTTGAATCAGATTTTTATTCTTTGGAACTGTGTGACTAATATATGTGTACTCCATTCAAAGATGGCCACCATATATGCAAGCTATGAGTCCTTTGTTTATGTTGCACTTATCACATGAAACTTTATTTAAATGTTTGTTCATTGGATCTGTAACTACCCGTGATCAAGGCGAGTTTCCTCGCTGAAACGCGTTGGGTTTTGTGATTCCATGACTTATCACGATGCTGCACTTTAAATAAATATGGAATTTTGGAAAAGCGCACTTTGCTGAGAACTTTCTGATTCCTGATATTTCAAGGGGAGTGCATTTCACGTAGCTTTGCTACGTATTGTGGACCTGCATACAACGAAGGGGGACCTTTGCCCCTTAATGCACCGCTGTCCCGGTGTCCCGGCGTTACAAAGGATGTGGATCCGATATATATATATATATATATATATATATATATATATATATATATATATATATATATATATATCGCTGGACCAAGTGTCTTGTACAATTGGGAAGAGAGCATATTTTTGTGAACAACTCATTTGTATGAATCTATGGCGTAATACGCTATGGGTTCATGTTCACGACATAATTAACTTGTATTCATACAGTTATTCATATCAACTTTAGTGGTTTTTTAAGTGTAAATATATATTTATATTTTATATATTAAGCCACTTGTACTTCAATCAAAGTATGTACATAATAGTAGCATGCATTTGATAGCACTTGGAAATGCAGTATTTTTTCTATGTTGCTGAATTGTGTGTAATGATTTGCGCGCGCACTTGCACTTTAAATGTATGGCATTGGCTGTAAGCAACTGGCCATGTGATCAAGCTGTAAAGGCGAAACGCGTTATGGCGGCGGCAGGCTTGCTGAAATAAACACGAAGGTTTAAGCACTGAAAATTTGGGTCCATTCTTTCGTCAGCGCTGGAGTGTTGGGCTGAGGCGTCTGCCTTGGCTGGTGACGAATTTTCGTTCATATATATATATATATATATATATATATATATATATATATATATATATATATATATATATATATATTCCAGGAGTAATCCAGTACGGCGCAGAGTTCCAAAAAGCTGCAAATACGGACTCGAACCCAGGTATAAGTGCAAAAAAGGGTGGTTTATTCAGCAAATGGTCTCCCCCGAAGAAGGCTGAGTGGAAAAGCCGAAATGCATTGGGACTAATGTTAAGAATTTGACCTTGAATAAACACCAGTTTGAACCCGTGAATTAGTGCGACTCAATTTCTCCTGCTGGGGAAGATGTTTGATGTTTAAAACGGCTTTGTCCAGCCGTGGAGTCACGCACCTCGGAAAGAGCGCCAGACCTGCCTGAAAAAGGACGTTTTTTGGAACAGAGCGCGAAGCTTACAGGGCAGCGGCTGCCACCAGGCACTGGAACCTGGCACGAGTCCCCATGATGTACAAAAGATGCGTGTGGGGAAGTCACGGAAATACCTCAAGGTAACGAGAGACATCAAGCCTACGTGTACCAGGGAACCCTGCGAACTAAACATTGCAACGCCCACCAGAGGCAAGTTAATTAAAAAGGATTAAGCATTCACCTGTGACCACGAGGCAAACAGCATTGATGTCTGCAGAAATTTCTCCCCCGAAGAAGGCTGAGTGGAAAAGCCGAAATGCATTGGGACTAATGTTAAGAATTTGACCTTGAATAAACACCAGTTTGAACCCGTAAATTAGTGCGACTCAATTTCTCCTGCTGGGGAAGATGTTTGATGTTTAAAACGACTTTGTCCAGCCGTGGAGTCACGCACCTCGGAAAGAGCGCCAGACCTGCCTGAAAAAGGAAGTTTTTTGGAACAGAGCGCGAAGCTTACAGGGCAGCGGCTGCCACCAGGCACTGGAGCCTGGCACGAGTCCCCATGATGTACAAAAGATGCGTGTGGGGAAGTCACGGAAATACCTCAAGGTAACGAGAGACATCAAGCCTACGTGTACCAGGGAACCCTGCGAACTAAACATTGCAACGCCCACCAGAGGCAAGTTAATTAAAAAGGATTAAGCATTCACCTGTGACCACGAGGCAAACAGCATTGATGTCTGCAGAAATTTCTCCCCCGAAGAAGGCTGAGTGGAAAAGCCGAAATGCATTGGGACTAATGTTAAGAATTTGACCTTGAATAAACACCAGTTTGAACCCGTGAATTAGTGCGACTCAATTTCTCCTGCTGGGGAAGATGTTTGATGTTTAAAACGGCTTTGTCCAGCCGTGGAGTCACGCACCTCGGAAAGAGCGCCAGACCTGCCTGAAAAAGGACGTTTTTTGGAACAGAGCGCAAAGCTTACAGGGCAGCGGCTGCCACCAGGCACTGGAGCCTGGCACGAGTCCCCATGATGTACAAAAGATGCGTGTGGGGAAGTCACGGAAATACCTCAAGGTAACGAGAGACATCAAGCCTACGTGTACCAGGGAACCCTGCGAACTAAACATTGCAACGCCCACCAGAGGCAAGTTAATTAAAAAGGATTAAGCATTCACCTGTGACCACGAGGCAAACAGCATTGATGTCTGCAGAAATTTCTCCCCCGAAGAAGGCTGAGTGGAAAAGCCGAAATGCATTGGGACTAATGTTAAGAATTTGACCTTGAATAAACTCTAGTTTGAACCCGTGAATTAGTGCGACTCAATTTCTCCTGCTGGGGAAGATGTTTGATGTTTAAAACGGCTTTGTCCAGCCGTGGAGTCACGCACCTTGGAAAGAGCGCCAGACCTGCCTGAAAAAGGACGTTTTTTGGAACAGAGCGCGAAGCTTACAGGGCAGCGGCTGCCACCAGGCACTGGAGCCTGGCACGAGTCCCCATGATGTACAAAAGATGCGTGTGGGGAAGTCACGGAAATACCTCAAGGTAACGAGAGACATCAAGCCTACGTGTACCAGGGAACCCTGCGAACTAAACATTGCAACGCCTACCAGAGGCAAGTTAATTAAAAAGGATTAAGCATTCACCTGTGACCACGAGGCAAACAGCATTGATGTCTGCAGAAATTTCTCCCCCGAAGAAGGCTGAGTGGAAAAGCCGAAATGCATTGGGACTAATGTTAAGAATTTGACCTTGAATAAACACCAGTTTGAACCCGTGAATTAGTGCGACTCAATTTCTCCTGCTGGGGAAGATGTTTGATGTTTAAAACGGCTTTGTCCAGCCGTGGAGTCACGCACCTCGGAAAGAGCGCCAGACCTGCCTGAAAAAGGACGTTTTTTGGAACAGAGCGCGAAGCTTACAGGGCAGCGGCTGCCACCAGGCACTGGAGCCTGGCACGAGTCCCCATGATGTACAAAAGATGCGTGTGGGGAAGTCACGGAAATACCTCAAGGTAACGAGAGACATCAAGCCTACGTGTACCAGGGAACCCTGCGAACTAAACATTGCAACGCCCACCAGAGGCAAGTTAATTAAAAAGGATTAAGCATTCACCTGTGACCACGAGGCAAACAGCATTGATGTCTGCAGAAATTTCTCCCCCGAAGAAGGCTGAGTGGAAAAGCCGAAATGCATTGGGACTAATGTTAAGAATTTGACCTTGAATAAACACCAGTTTGAACCCGTGAATTAGTGCGACTCAATTTCTCCTGCCGCGGAAGATGTTTGATATATATATATATATATATATATATATATATTCCAGGAGTAATCCAGTACGGCGCAGAGTTCCAAAAAGCTGCAAATACGGACTCGAACCCAGGTATAAGTGCAAAAAAGGGTGGTTTATTCAGCAAATGGTGTTCCCAGTCATCACGACGCGTTTCGCGCTTCACAGAGCGCTTGATCACATGACATATATATATATATATTCACTGAAAAAACCATAGGTTATAGACCATATATAGTTAGGAATTAGCAGTGATGTCATTTGAGATGTCATCAGTGATGTCACTGACCATGTCATGAATGATGTAATATGTGACATGATCAGCAGTGGATTGCGGGTGCGCGATATATAGTTAGTGCAACTAACTATATATGCGAATTTCAATGGTTTTGTGTGAGTAAAATAAGGTTTTGTGAATGCTAATTCCTAACTATATATGGTCTACAACCTATGGTTTTTTCAGTGAATTTTCAAGGTTTTGTAAATGCTAATTCCTAACTATATATGGTCTATAACCTATGGTTTTTTCAGTGAATTGCAATGGTTTTTTAATAGCAAATATCAAAAGCTGTAAAATGTATTCTTCTTTAAAGGAAAAATATATTTTATATGTATTTAATATCATTTTTTTATGTATATAAATTTTTTGAGGGAACGCATTTATCAGCTATCATGCTGAAGAAGAGTGTGGGGAAAAAAAACCAAAGAGGAGGACTAAGAGGAAAGAATAATCAGTTCAAAAATACAATTGCTTTAAAGCATGAAGTGCTTTTCCACACATTTACATTTAAATAACCCATATTAGAACATACAAAATATCTACAGAGGAGACGGTGTACATTGAATTTTAGACTCTTCATTGGTACCTACATGTTGGTACTTACATCACCCACACAACACAACAGCTCTATTCAGAGCTACCCTACCTCAAAGCACTCTATTATTTTACTATTTCCCTTGGTTTTCCCCTTGTTACGCTTTCCGGAACGCTACCCGGTGCGCGGATCGGGCGCTAACCGTGCGAGAATGTGAAAAAAAAGGTTTTTTTTTTACATATATGGGCCTCCTCAGCCACCCTCAGAAAACCTAGGGGGTGAGGATATGTCTCCCGTGCCCCCTTATACCCATTCCCAACATTGTTTATCCTCCATCTTGTGACTAAATTCGTCCGAAACACAAGATGGCGGACTCCTGTTACGCTACTGGTGAGCTACCCGGTTCGCGTACCGGGTAGCACTTTCACCGCGAAAAATCGAAAAAAAATGTATTTTATTTTTTTGCACCGCGGGGCCCTTTAATAGCCCCCACATCAATCCTAGGGGGTCAGGAGGGGTCTACCTTGCCCCTTTCATTCATTTACCCCTTCGTTTATTTCCACCTCTTGTCTCTCGATCCTACAGAGAGACAAGATGGCGGGCGCTCCGGACTGTTTAGAATGTTGAGAGTCACCGGAGAGCCAATCCGCTTCTCCTCGCGAAGTTCCGTTACGCGTCTGGTACGCGAACCGGGGCGCTAACCGGGACGCTGTCACAGATATATATATTTTTTTGAAAGTTAATTTCTCAAAATCCACTGCAGCACATATCTTGAGACCTAGCAAAGGCACATCGGGCAAACAGTCTCTACAATTTTGCCAAGTTTCATAGAAATCCATTCAGCCGTTCGAGCTAAAAGTGAGTCCAACCGCCCTATTGAAAACTCAATGTTAAAAACACGTTTTGGGACCCCCTTTTTTCTCGGCCCCAGCTTGACGAAACCCCCCCAAACTTTCAGGGGACGCTCAGAAACAAAATGTGCCATTTTCCTGAAAATTTCAGCCAATTCCGTCCATCAACGCCAAAGTTATTCAACATAGAATTTTCAGAAATCCCTATTCAAAAAAATCCTAACTATATATACTTACTGGCGACCGCCAGTAGGTAATATATATATATATATATATATATATATATATATATATATATATATATATATATATATATATATATATATATACAACATTTCTATGGCAAAATGAACCCCCTCATTTTGTTCCTTTGCAAATTAAATGTTTTAAGTGTTAACACTTTATTCCAATCAAGATGACTTCAGGTGTGCCATACTTTTGTCATAAGTAAGACTGTTAGCGCTCTAGTTGTTCTTTACAACACTCTGGGACATTCTGTCACTGGACTATAGATGGGCTACATCTGGCTGATATTTGGGCTACATTTGTTTTTTTTGTCTCTGGTGGCCATCTTTGGGCTACATTGGGCTACATTGGGCTACATTGGGCTACATTTGGGCTCTAACATGTATGTAGCCCAATGTAGCCCAATATATATTTTTCAAAGTTAATTTTCGTAAAAACCACTGGAGCATATATCTTGAGATATAGCAAAGGCACATCGGGCTACCAGTCCCTACAATTTTGCCAAGTTTTGTGGAAATCCATTCAGCCGTTCGAGCCGTTGCGAGCAGCCCGGTGGCAGTGGCTGGATGGTTGCTCTCTCGTTTTAAACTATCGCATTTTGTCACGCTGATTGCAAGCGGTGACACGCTTCTGCTAATGCTGGAATTGTTCATTTTTAATTTGTGCACTAACCTGTCCTGAAAACCAACAGGCTATTAACTTTTACCTTGGATCCTAGGGGCTGTGCGTGGCTGTCTGTGAGCTGACTGACATCGCGAGCTTACAGCGGCCGCGGCCGCCATCTTGGCTTGGGCTGGATCGCCTAACCCCACCCACGCCACTCCCCCCACGCTACTCCTCCATTTAGGAGTGTCTCTGACGCCTCCCCAGCGATTGCGAGCAGCCCGGTGGCAGTGGGCTCGCTGGCAGGAGCTGGATGGTTGCTCTCTCGTTTTAAACTATCGCATTTTGTCACGCTGATTGCAAGTGGTGACACGCTTCTGCTAACGCTGGAATTGTTCATTTTTAATTTGTGCACTAACCTGTCCTGAAAATCAACAGGCTATTAACTTTTACCATGGACACTAGGGGCTGTGCGTGGCTGTCTGTGAGCTGACTGACATCGCGGGCTTACAGCGGCCGCGGCCGCCATCTTGGCTTGGGCTGGATCACCTAACCCCACCCACGCCACTCCCCCCACGCTACTCCTCCATTTAGGAGTGTCTCTGACACCTCCCCATCGATTGCGAGCAGCCCGGTGGCAGTGGGCTCGCTGGCAGGAGCTGGATGGTTGCTCTCTCGTTTTAAACTATCGCATTTTTTCACGCTGATTGCAAGCGGTGACACGCTTCTGCTAACGCTGGAATTGTTCATTTTTAATTTGTGCACTAACCTGTCCTGAAAATCAACAGGCTATTAACTTTTACCATGGACCCTAGGGGCTGTGCGTGGCTGTCTGTGAGCTGACTGACATCGCGGGCTTACAGCGGCCGCGGCCGCCATCTTGGCTTGGGCTGGATCACCTAACCCCACCCACGCCACTCCCCCCACGCTACTCCTCCATTTAGGAGTGTCTCTGACACCTCCCCATCGATTGCGAGCAGCCCGGTGGCAGTGGGCTCGCTGGCAGGAGCTGGATGGTTGCTCTATCGTTTTAAACTATCGCATTTTGTCACGCTGATTGCAAGCGGTGACACGCTTCTGCTAACGCTGGAATTGCTAATTTTTAATTTGTGCACTAACCTGTCCTGAAAATCAACAGGCTATTAACTTTTACCGGATATATAACGTTACAACGCGTACTATTACAACGCATACCATTACAACGCATCTTTTACAACGCAAATACTGTTACAACGCATGTTTTAACAACGAGTACTATAACAACGCAAAATAGTAATTTAATACTAAAAATACCATTACAACGCAACATGTAACATCGTATACCATTACAACGGAAAAATATAATTATATATATATTTTTTTTTTGTTCAATAAAACCTGGCACGGGATGCAGGGAAAATAGGGGTTTTGGGTGGGGAAGTGTATTAAATAATGATGAAAGAAACTACCATTTTATAACGAAACCTAAGTATTTTTTTAAATTAATACTCGAGTATAAAAATTAATACTCGGGTACTTAAATTAATACTCTGGCTGCTAAAAATCATCTCATTTTACCACATTACATTTCAAAATGAAAAAAAAATACTGAAATAACAATTATTTTCACGATATTAATCATTAAAGAAATTCGACACCATTTTAAGAAGGTATTGCATAGATTAGTCCTACTATTATTTCTTTAAATTAATACCACAACACATTATCCAAAATGGATGCCAAAACAGCAGAATTATCGCAAACAAAATTACTTTTAATTAATTTTTAAAATAAACGTTTACAGAGAAATACATCTAAAAAAAAAAACAATTATAAAGCATATTTTTAATAATAAAATAGAGTCAGTAAGCGAAACTTATAAATACGAGTCAGACACCATTTTTGAACCAGTTGATCCTCAACTACCCAAGAGAGCAGACGTGAAATCTGAACCTCTGACCTTTTCACCTTTTGAGATCCGTTTTACCAACAGAGCGAAATAATTAAACGATTAACAAGTGAGTAACATTAATAGAAAACGATAAAACAATGAACACATTTTATTTATACGCAATGTCGGAAAAAGTTAATAATAAATATTATTAATATTTTAAAATTTAACTTGTATTTTAAATATATTACTGAGAATTATTAAACATATACGTGAAAGAAACACATATTAAGAAAGAACGCTAAATATGTATTTCTAAATGCAACTATTTTTCTTGACTAGAAAAAAAACGCAATAACATTTGATTGGGTTAACATAACGACAAAATGTGTTTAATTTATTACTCATAGATATCACTTCTTGGCCGCAGAAAACGTGTGACTACGGAAAATATTGTATTCGACACTACCAACCCTTTTTTTCAATTTAAAAAAAGGTACATATTCAGTATTTTAAGAACTACTTTTAAATGAAGTATAGGAAATAAGTCGCATAATAAATACATGTTCTTAATTATTTTGACAGAAAAATCACTTCAAAAATAAATACCACTTCATAACTGACAGAATAAAGTGACTCGACATGTTTTGAAAAAGATAAATGAAATTATTTAAAGGAAGAGTAAATACAGCAATTAGTTTAAAAAACATGTAAACTAGAAACAGAAGAAATAATATTATTTTTTTATATGTTTTAGATACGAAAACCGAGGCTTAAAAACAGATAAGAAAATTCATCCATTTAAAGAAAAATCAAACATCCAACCTTCGTTCCAAAAGGTAAATTCGAAAAAAAATAATTAATATGTATTATATCTTTGTAATGGGGTGAGTGTGTGACATTGATCCACATTCGGTCCATCACCTGTTGTGTTTGCATAGTCTAGAAGTATAAATTACTACTCAATCTCATGGTAAGTGCTGCAGTGAGTAAAGTGCTGGATAGTCTAGTATTAGTATAGTATACTTTTCAAAAACGGGATAAGTGCAGCAAAAAAAAATTGCTTGATAATGTAGAGGTATAAATTAACAATCAAACTCCAAATAAGTACTGTAGTGGTGAAAATGTTGAAAGTCTAGAGATATAAATTACTATTCCATCTCCGGGTAAGTGCTGCAGTAGGGAAAGTGCTGGATAGTATAGAGGTATAAAATACTATTCCAAATCCGGGTAAGTGCTGCAGTAGAGAAAGTGCTGGATAGTATAGAGGTATAAATTACTATTCCATCTCCGGGTAAGTGCTGCAGTAGGGAAAGTGCTGGATAGTATAGAGGTATAAATTACTATTCCATCTCCGGGTAAGTGCTGCAGTAGGGTAAGTACTTGATAGTATAGAGGTATAAATGACAATTTCAACATTATTAAGCAGCAACAAAACAGAACGTTCAGATTAATTTAAAAAAAGTCAAAACGACAATCTAACTCAAACAGTGCACATCATTAAAATCCATAATAAATTGAAAAACATATATACATTGTGCTTTTAAATTGTCTCTCATTTTAAAAAAAAGCTTAAATAACATATTTTTCTCCATATATTATTTCCAGAGTACTACCCACAAAAATCAATTTCCCAAAAACAATAGCTCAAGGAAACAACCACATCAATTACACGTTTCAAGTGAAGAAAGCTCCAATCTCATAAGTAAGTAAAGTTTAAAATAATTAATACACATAACAATAGTGCATAAGTGCAAATTGTTAATTTATATAAGTAACTAAAAATAAATGTAGCTAAACAGAAAAAGCACAATTAAGTGCTCCAGTAGGGATAATGCTGGAGACTGTATACGTATAAATTGCTATTAAAATTCTGCATAAGTGCTACAGTTAAAAAAGTGCTGGATAGTATAAAGGTTTAAATTTCTATTCAAACTCCGGGAAAGTGCTGCAGTAGATAATGTGCTGGATAGTATAGAGGTATAAATTAGTATTCCAACTCAAAGTAAGTTCTGCAGTAGGGAAAGTGCTGGATAGTCTAGAGGTTTAAATGACTATTCCAATTCCGGGTAAGTGGTACAGTAGGGAAAGTGCTGGATAGTATAAAAATATAAATTACTATTCCAACTCCAGGTAAGTACTGTAATAGGGAAAGTGCTGGATAGTAAAGAGGTTCAAATTACTATTCCAACTCCAAGTAAGTGTTGCAGTAGGGAAAGTACTAGTTAGTCTAAAGGTAAAAATTACTATTCCAAATGCAAGTAAGTGCTACAGTATAGAAAGTGCTGGATATTATAGAGGTACAAATTACTATTCCAACTCCGGGTAAGTGCTGCAGTAGGGAAAGTGCTGGATAGTATAAAGGTAAAAATTAGTATTCCAACTCAAAGTAAGTGCTGCAGTAGGGAAAGTGCTGGAAAGTCTCGAGGTTTAAATTTCTATTCCAACTCCGGGTAAGTGCAGCAGTGTCGGAAGTGCTGGATAGTATAGAGTTATAAATTAGTATTCCAACTCCAAGTAAGTGCTGCAGTAGGGAAAGTGCTGGATAGTGTAGAGGTTTAAATTACTATTCCAATTCCAGGTAAGTGCTACAGTAGGGAAAGTGCTAGATAGTTTAAAGATAAAAATTACTATTCCATCTCCAAGTAAGTGCTGTAGTAGGGAAAGTGCTGGATAGTACAGAGGTTTAAATTACTATTCCAACTCCAAGTAAGTGTTCCAGTAGGGAAAGTACTGGATAGAATAGAGGTATAAATTACTATTCCATCTCCAGGTAAGTGCTGCATTTGGTAAAGTGCTAGTTAGTCTAAAGGTACAAATTACTATTCCAAATCCAAAAAAGTGCTGCAGTATGTAAAGTGCTGGATAGTATAGAGGTACAAATCACTATTTCAACTCTGGGTAAGTGCTGCAGTAGGGAAAGTGCTGGATAGTATAGAGGTATAAATTACTATTCCAAATCCGGGTAAGTGCTGCAGTAGGGAAAATGTTGGATAGTATAGAGGTATAACTTAGTTTTCTATCTCCGGGTAAGTGCTGTCATAGGAAAAGTACTTGATAGTATAGAGGTATGGATTACAATTTCTACATTATTGAGCAACAACAAAACTGAACGTTCAGATTAATTATAAAAATGTCAAAAAGGACAATCTAACTCAAACAGTGCACATCAATAAAATCCATAATAAACTGAAAAACATATAAACATTGTGCTTTTAAAATGTCTCTCATTCTACAAAAAGCATAAATAACATATTTTTCTCCATATATTATTTCCAGAGTACTACCCACAAAAATCAATATCCAGAAAAAGAGCTCAAGGAAACAACCACATCAATTAAACGTTTCAAGTGAAAAAAGCTCCAATCTCATAAGTAAGTAAAAATCTAAAAAATTAATACACATAAAAATAGTGCATAAGTGCAAATTGTAAATTTTTATAAATAACTAAAAATAAGTGTAGGTACACAGAAAAAGCACAATTAAGTGCTACAGTAGGTATAATGCTGGAGAATGTAAACGTATAAATTACTATTAAAATTCCACATAAGAGCTACAGTCAAAAAGTGCTGGATAGTATAGAGGTTTTAAATTTCTATTCCAACTCCGGGTAAGTGCAGCAGTAGAGAAAGTGCTGGATAGTATAGAGATATAAATTACTATTCCAACTTCAAGTAAGTGCTGCAGTAGGGAAACTGCTGGATAGTCTAGAGGTATAAAGTACTATTCCAACTCCGAGTAAGTGCTGCAGTAGGGAAAGTGCTGGATAGTCTAGAGGTTTAAATTACTATTCCAATTCCGGGTAAGTGCTGTAGTAGGGAAAGTGCTGGATAGTATAAAGATATAAATTAGTATTCTATCTCCAAGTAAGTGCTGGAGTAGGGAAAGTGCTGGATAGTCTAGAGGTTTAAATTACTATTCCAATTCCGGGTAAGTGATACAGTAGGGAAAGTGCTGGATAGTATAAAGATATAAATTACTATTCCAACTCCAGGTAAGTGCTGTAGTAGGGAAAGTGCTGGATAGTATAGAGGTATAAAGTACTATTCCAACTCCAAGTAAGTGCTGCAGTAGGGAAAGTGCTGGAAAGTCTAGAGGTTTAAATTACTATTCCAATTCCGGGTAAGTGCTGTAGTAGGGAAAGTGCTGGATAGTATAAAGATATAAATTAGTATTCTATCTCCAAGTAAGTGCTGGAGTAGGGAAAGTGCTGGATAGTCTAGAGGTTTAAATTACTATTCCAATTCCGAGTAAGTGATACAGTAGGGAAAGTGCTGGATAGTATAAAGATATAAATTACTATTCCAACTCCAGGTAAGTGCTGTAGTAGGGAAAGTGCTGGATAGTATAGAGGTATAAAGTACTATTCCAACTCCAAGTAAGTGCTGCAGTAGGGAAAGTGCTGGAAAGTCTAGAGGTTTAAATTACTATTCCAATTCCGGGTAAGTGCTGCAGTAGGGAAAGTGCTGGATAGAACAGAGGTATAATTTTCAATTCCAACATCTTTAAAATATTATCTAACTCTATCACTGAAGATCAATGAAATGATTAATAAATAGAAAAACATGTAAACATTGTACTTTTAAATAGTCTCATTCTTCAGAAAGCATAAGTCACATTTTTTTCTCCATATATTATTTCCATAGTACTACCCACCAAAAACAATATCCTGAAAAACAACATCTAAAGGAAAGAACCACATCAATTACACATTTCAAGTGAAAAAAGCTCCAAACTCATAAGTAAGTGAAATTCATAATAATTGATAGACATAACAATAGTGCATTAGTGCAAATTGCTAATTTTTATAAATAACTATAAATAAATGTATCTACACAGAAAAAGCCCAAATAAGTGCTACAGTAGGGATAATGCTGGAGAATCTATACGTATAAATTACTATTAAAATTCCGCATAAGTGCTACAGTCAAAAAAGTGCTGGATAGTGTAGGGGTTTAAATTTCTATTCCAACTCTGGGTAAGTGCTGCAGTAGGTAATCTGCTGGATAGTATAAAGGAATAAATTACTATTCCAACTCCAAGTAAGTGCTGCAGTAGGGAAAGTACTGGATAGTCTAGAGGTTTAAATTTCTATTCCAACTCCGGGTAAGTGCTGCTTTAGGGAAAGTGCTGGATAGTCTAGAGGTATAAATTATTAATGCAACTCAGGGTAAGTGGTGCAGTTGGGAAAATACTAGAAAGTATAGATGTTTTAATTACTATTCCAACTCTAAGTAAGTGGTGCAGTAGGGAAAGTGCTGGATAGTATAGAGGTATAAATTACTATTCCAACTCCGGGTAAGTGCTGCAGTAGGGAAAATGCTGGATAGTATAAAGATATAAAATACTATTCCTAATACAGGAAAGTGCTGCTGTAGGGAAAGTGCGAGATAATCTAGAGGTATAAATTACTATTCCAACTCCAGTTAAGTGGTGCTGTAGGGAAAGTGCAGTATAGTATAGAGGTATAAATTACTATTCCAACTCCAGGTAAGTGCTGCAGTAGGGAAAGTGCTGGATAATATAGAGATATAAATTATTAATGCAACTCAGGGTAAGTGGTGTAGTTGGGAAAGTGCTGGATAGTATAGAGGTACAAATTAGTATTCCAACTCCGAGTAAGTGCTGCAGTAGGGAAAGTGCTGGATAGTCTAGAGGTTTAAATTACTTTTCCAACTCCTGGTAAGTGCTGCAGTAGGGAAAGTGGTGGATAGTTTAACGAAATAAATTACTATTTTAACTCAGGCTATCTGCTACAGATTGCAAAATGCAGGATAGTCTAGAGAATTAAAATAATATACCAAGTAAATGCTTCAATTGAAAAATTACTTAGACAGTAGAGAAAAACCTGAAAAGTTCAACGTTTAAAAAACAATTTTTAATCCTTGATAGTGGTTCAGTACTAAAGATACCAGCAATTGTATGAGTATATTGTGCAGTAATATAACACAAACATCATATACTAACACAACATATTTGTAAATGATACAGAAACTACAATTATGAAATGTTTCCAAAAATTTTAATATCATTTATTTTTCTTTTCAGGAAATGTCTACACATCCTACCGCTAAATATATCAACTCCAGGAAAGGAAACCGACTCCTTAATCATGCAGGTTACATTTATTGTAAGGAAAGGATACGTTTTCCACGGAATCATTGGAGATGCGTGCAATACTTTACAACCCGTTGCAGCGGCAGAGCGGTTACGGTCGATGACATTATTGTAAGAACAACCGACCATAACCACTCTGCCTCTGCAATGGAAGTTGATGTAAGAGAAACAGTCAATGAGATGAAAGTAATTGCAAGCACCTCCAATGATTCCACAGGATCCATTTTGAGAGCGGTTGCTCAGCACGTCCCTACCCATGTTGCTAGTAATATGCCTACCATTCATAATTTGCGTAGAATTATACAACGTCATAAGCAGGCAAGTAATACTCAAATTAATACTCCACATACCTTTTCTGATATAAATATTCCACAAGAACTTACTATTTCTTTTGCTAATGAACCTTTCCTTCTGCATGATAATGAAAACCCTCAAAAGCGTATCTTAATTTTTAGTACTCCCCGCAACCTTTTAAAGCTAGAAAGTAGTGAAATTTGGATGATGGATGGGACGTTTAAAAGCACGCCCCATCCATTCACCCAAATTTATACTATACACGCAAAAATTAACAATAGTGTAATTTCCCTAGTGTATAGTTTGCTGCCTGATAAGACTTCTGCAACTTACACAGAATTTTTAACTGTGATTAAATCTAAAACTAACCAAAGCCCTAGGACAATAATAATGGATTTTGAATTGAGCATGATCAATGTGATCAACAAAATGTACACGGATACCCAAATTCAGGGGTGTTTTTTCCATTTTTCCCAGGCATTCTGGCGTAAATTACAAAAAAACACCCTTGGTTACAGAATACTCAACAGACAGCAAACTTCAAGTCGAATTAAAAAAACTAACAGCTCTTTGTTTTGTCCCTCCCGAAAGTGTAGACGAGTACTACACTGCCATTACAGAATCTGAATATTATTTAACAAATGAAGATAAATTGGCACCAATTCTAAATTATATGGAAGACACATGGATTGGACACCTAGGCAGATCGGGTCGCAGGAGGAAGCCACGTTTCCATGTGGAGTGGTGGAACTGTTATTCGAGTTGCCTACAGGGAGAGGCTAAAACAAATAATGCCATTGAGGGATGGCATAACTCCTTCAATCATGTAATTGGAAAACCCCACCCGAATTTCTATTCATTCCTTGAAACTTTGAAGAAGGAGCAAAGTTTTCAAGAAATGAGAATATCACAAACTCTCACAGGTAGTCTAAATTCACGGATTACTCAAAGAACTAAGGAAATGTCTGAACGACTATTAGGACTTATACAACAGTTTTCGTTGTGTGTGGCTCTAGATTACCTTGAGAATCTCGCTAACATCCTATCTTTTTAAAAACATATACACATTACTTTCCTGCTTTGCTCTAAATTTACTCCCTTTCTAATTTTAATTGGCAAAAAAAACATTTTTTTTAAAAAATTTCTAAATTATATGTTGGGTCACCTATCTTATTTTTTTATTTTATTTTAAAAAATATAATTTTTTAAATAATTTTAAAAATAATCCCCTTAAAATGAAAACTTTTTTTGGTTTTCAAAATAAATATTTTGGATTAATTTGAAAAGATTAATAGCAAACAAAATATATTGATTTATTGCTAATCTTTTCCACATTACCTTGCAAAATTTGTAAATGCATTTTTGATAGCTTATACTCTTCTTCTTTTCAGTCTACACCATACAATTGTTGATAAAACTATTTCTTAAAGCAGTAACTTGATATTTCAATGATATTACCGATATTGGCAAATTATTTTCAATATTTTTTCAAAACATAGTTTCCAAAAATCTTCTATCTACTTGAGCAAAACCTCTATATTTTTGTACCAATCAAACATGTTTCTAAACTTGAAAAGGCAGCAAAAATATATTTTTTAAATTTTGTGGTTTAATTAAAACCAGTTTCCATCTTTTTTTAATGTGTTAAAACACCACATCCAATATTTTATTAATTTGAAAATATATTCACATTTTTTAAATCAAACGAATTAAACATATTGATTACCATTTAAAAACATACCCAAATACACAAGTGCAAATGTAATCATTACATTTTATACTTCTTGAAATTTTTTCTAAACAAAATTTCTAGTAAAATCTTTTTTTGCAATGAATTGACAACGCTAAATAATCAACAGAACAAGAAAGTAGCAAACTCAGATGTTTTTTTCAAAATTTAGTCACTCAAATATAATCCATAAATATAAGCTTCACCATATTTTTCAAAAATGAGTGAAAAACAATTCGGCCTTTCATAATGTCTTTTTGTCCACATTATACAACACTTTGAAACTAAAAATCATATTCCTTTTCCACAAATCAACAAAACAACATTAGAAATATCACTGTTTACTATCGATTTATGTTTTATCAACAATTAAGTGAAACTAACTTTCTCAAACGTCTTTTTGCAAAACTTTATATTAGATCAAAAATGCATTATAATACATTGCATTCCAAACGATTTTGAATTTATAAAACATAAACTCTAAATCACTTATTCTTCATTAAATACAACTACTTCTTCCTAAATTTAAGTTTCCGATCTTCCCCCACCCACCGACCCAACACAGGCATATTCTAGAAATACGGGTAGCGACATGTCTTCTTTTTTTACATTGTTTACTATTCGAGCAACCTCAACTTATCCTTTCCTTACAATAAATGTTAATCTTTTTAACAATAAATTTATTAAAGAAGGTTTAAGTTGTTTCCTACATGGACGTAGATCAGCTTCCAGCTGCTTCCTGCTCCGATACTCCACAAAATGGCCACTGACGCTCACGTAAACGTCATGACGTCAAAAAGTGCTGCAACGATAAAGAAAGGACTACTGTACATTTATATATATTACATATATTGTAATAATATTTTTTATATATATTCTTACATTATATTAAAAAATGTACAAAAATATGCATTTAATTATTAAAAATTGGATGTTTTTTTCAATATATTTATCACTAATAAAATAAAAACTAAACTTATGTAATCACTGGTTTCGTGTTATTATTTTCATAAGCATTATTTTTTTATATATACATTAATCATGTAAATTAACTACTTTCATTACTTACCTGTTTTCTTCTTTCATTACCCTTATTTTCTGATTCTTTCCTGTTCTTTCCTTTACTGTAATTCCGGACCGCTATACACATATCAAGAAACCATGGAAATAAACAAATTTATCCATAGAAAACAATATAAAACCGGGGGAACCATAATTTTTTAATTTGGTAAACATATTAATACTCAATGTAATAAATTTAAAAATATAAAATTAAAAAAAAAAATTAATACTTAAGTATCCTTTAAATTAAATAAATATATACTCATTTATAAAAAATATAAATTAGTTCTAAAGTACCTTATTTTGTTTATTTAAATTTTTTTTTAATACATTCCGATATATTAAATATAAATATTACTATATTTCCCTTTAAATTTTAATAAATAAATTCACTTTTAATCTTATTTTCTTAAAATAAAATAATATATATAATAGAGTTCTAAATTTAATAATTTAAAAATTTATTTTATTAAAAAATAAATACTAAAGTACCTTTTAAATAAAATAAATAAATACTCATTTATAATAAATATAAATTACTTTTATAGTACCCTAATTTTAATTCTAATTTAAATATTATTTCAAAATAAATTAGTATTTACTAAATTAAAATTACTAATATATTTCCCTTTAAATTTTATTAAATAAATCCCCTTTTTAAAAAATTAATATATATAAATTAGTTCAATAGTACCCAAATTAATACTCTAATTAATAAATTATTAAATTAATACTACAAATGTGAAATATGAAATAGTAATAGTAAAAAATAGTAATATATATTAATAAAAAATTAATACTATAATACCCTTTTTTAAAATAAATACTCATTATATTAAATATAAATTAGTTCAATTTAATCCAAACATATCATTAAAAAATGCGTTGTAAAAGTACCTGCATTGTAAAAGTACTAGCGTTGTGACAGTTTCAGTTATAAAAGTATGCGTTGTAACAGTATTTGCGTTGTAAATGATGCGTTGTAATGGTATTGCATTGTAAAAAATGCGTTGTAACAGTTGTATACCACTTTTACCTTGGACCCTAGGGGCTGTGCGTGGCTGTCTGTGAGCTGACTGACATCGCGGGCTTACAGCGGCCGCGGCCGCCATCTTGGCTTGGGCTGGATCGCCTAACCCCACCCACGCCACTCCCCCCACTCTACTCCTCCATTTAAATGGCCCACATGTGTCAGCGCAGCGGACGAGCGCAGCGGGCGCGATGTAGGCACGCCGGAGTCACGCCAGAGTCGAGCCCGTCTGCGCCCGTCCGCGGCAGGCCGGGGCAAGGGGCTCCTCATTATGCCCCTTTACTCACATATTCATCTTCCCATCTCTGTTCATACTGGAATCCCGGCTCAATTGGACCCTCTGTCACTGACCTCCTGACCCATCTGGGTCTACTCTCCCTCCCCTCCCGCACCCCTCTCGCTTTTATATCACGGCTGAACTCCTCGTCCACCACCCTCCCGCCTATTCCATCCCCCCTCCTACCCTTTACACTCCGGTAGTTAATACCGTGGCCACGCTCCTGAACACCAGGTCGGCGGTCAATCATCAGTACGAGCTATTTGATTACATCGATACACACGAACCGGATCTCCTGTTCTTAACGGAGACCTGGTTCAAGGCCGACTCCCTGCCTATTGTTCTAGCTGCACTGCCCCCCTCATACTCTGCCATCCGAGCGGACCGACCAGAAGGCAGAAGAGGCGGCGGAGTGGCCTTGATAGCTCGCACCGACCTCCATTTCCAGATCCTCCCCTTCCCTCCCATTCCTGAAGTAGACTGCCTGGTAACCCGGTCGAGCTCCCATCAGAATCCCTTGACCTCTGTTCTTATTTACCGCCCCCATCATTCCACCCCTTCTTTTGTTTCCAGCCTCCAAGATCTCCTGGCCACACTGGTAATAAACAACTCGTCAGTGTTAGTCCTGGGCGAGCTTAACTTCTGGCCGAATGACCCTGCTGAAAGCTCCCTCTCTAAGGAGTTTACCGATCTCATGACTAGCCTTAACTTTACACCTCACATTCACAGCCCCACCCATATACAGGGTCACACGTTGGACCAGGTCTGGACCCTGAATATCCCCACCACACCCTCCTTCATTTCCCCTTGTTCCTGGTCTGACCACTCTTTAATCTCATTTTCCCTTGCCCTAGCCCCAGAGACTAAGCCCCCGCTCCCCAAGAACACCTGGGTCAGGAAATGGGGCAAAGCCGACATGCCATCCCTCTGCTCGTCTCTGGCCAAATCCAGCCCTGTTCTTTCCGGCCTTGCAGCTCCTGCTCAGCTGGCTACCATTAATAACTGGCTGACCCAAGCGGGCGACGAATTTGCCCCTTTGAGGCGAATCACAGTTAAGCGAGCTCACGCTGCTAACCGCTGGTTCACCTCAGACCTTAAGGAGAAGAAACTGGCTGCACGGAGAGCAGAGCGAGCATGGAGAAGAGCGTATTGCCCTGTTCTAAAAGCCACTTATCTATCTGTTCTTAAGACATACAAACAAGGCCAAAACTGCATTCTACTCTAATAGGATACTGGCAGCGGAGTCTCAACCAAAAGAAATTTTTGCCACTGTGCATGAGCTGGCCTCATCTGATAGGCTACGGCTACAATTCCCCCCTCCCAATCCCTCTGTGATTCGCTCAACGATTTCTTCGTTGAAAAGGTCGCAAAGATCAAAATCAACATTCCTCCCCCATCCTCCACATTCATCAACCCCTCCCCCCTCCCACCATTCCTAAACTAACTACCATTCCCCTCCTGACCAAAGCTACACTTTTCCCCCTGCTTCAAAGGGTGAAGTCGGGCTCCCCCCTGGACTTTGCCCCTGCTCATATCCTTAGAGAAATTTTCCTAGCTTGTCCCACCCCGTCCCTCACACTCCTCAACGATTCACTCAGCAATGGGGTTGTCCCCACCCCCCAATAAATCCGCGGTCGTCATCCCTATCCTAAAAAAGGCTGGCACCGACCCATCATCCCCTTCTAACTATCGCCCCATCTTTCTCCTGCCTTATCTGGGTACGGTTTTATAAACCCATGTGACCAGCACCCTGAGCACCCACGTGGAGGCTAATCACTGCCTCTCCCCTTGCCAGGCGGGTTTTCGACCACTCTACGGAGAAGGTGGTGATCTCAGTGATGGACAGGCTACGTGAAGGCATTGACACCAACCTCCCACAAGCCCTCATCCTCTTAGATCTGTCCGCCGCTTTTGACACGGTGTACCACTCCATCCTCCTCACCCGTGTCAGGGCGGCGGGCATAGAGGGCCTGGCCTTCGCGTGGCTCGAGTCCTTCCTGAGCGAGAGGGCTCAGGCGGTCCACCTTGCCGGTTTCACTGCCGCCTCCCGCAAGGTAGTGTGTGGTGTTCCTCAGGGCTCTTCACTTTCCCCTCTTTTGTTTAATTTATACATCTACCCCCTAATTTTTATGTTGCAGCAGCTCGAGGTCATGGTGTTCAATTACGCCGATGACTTCCAGCTAATCTTTAACCTTTCCCATTCTCCCTCATCCGCCCTGAATGTCCAAACTGTCATGTTGTTCATTCAGGACTGGATGAACTGCAACCACCTCAAACTCAATCCGGACAAGACGGAGCTGGTCTTGACCGGAGGTGGTTGCAGCCCTTGGTCTCCTTCCCATTGGCCCCTTTCACTCGGTGTTCCCCCACTCCCAGTTCCTAAAGTCAAAACTCTCGGTATCCTTCTTAACCCCCAACTTTCTGTTCACTCTCAGGTTAGTTCTGTTGTGTCCTCTTGTTTCTTTTCCCTTAGGACAATCAGGAAGATTTCCCGCTTCTTCTCCCTCCCGGCTCTAAAAATCATTGTGATGGCAATGGTGCTCTCGCGCCTTGATTATGGCAACATAATCTATAATGGCGCGCTAGCCTATGCTATTCCCCGTCTGCAACCAGTGCAGAACCAGGCTGCTCGCCTGATTCATGGCCTGCCCAAATTTCATCGTGCCACCCCTCTACTGCAGGCATTACACTGGCTGCCTGTGAAAGAGCGAGCCCTATTCAAACTTGGCTGCCTCACCTTTCAGGCCAAAATGGGCACCGCTCCGGAGTTTATATGCTCTGCCATCAAGCCCTACATGCCGGGTAGAGAACTCCTCTCCACCCACATGGCACTCCTGACCACTCCACGATTTAAAAAGAAGAAGGCTGGCGGAACAAAATTTGCGGTCCTCGCCCCAGCTTTCTGGAACTCCCTCCCTGTGGGACTTCGCACCTCATCTTCCTACATAGAGTTCCGGAAAAGTCTTAAAACCTTGCTTTTCTCCCGAGCTTTTGCTGCCTAATCTCCCTTCGCCACTGTCGTTGTTCGCAATCTGAAAAGCGCCATGAAACCGCTGGGTAAAAGCGCGCTAAATAAATGTTTTTAAATTCAAATTCAAATTAAAAGTGAGTCCAACCGCCCTATGGAAAACTCAATGTTAAAAACACGTTTTGGGACCCCCCTTTTTTATCGGCCCCCGCTTGACGAAACCCCCCCAAACTTTCAGGGGACGCTCAGAAACAAAATGTGCCATGCGGGTGCGCGATATATAGTTATTGCATCTAACTATATATGCAAATTTCTATGGTTTTGTGCGAGTAAATTAAGGTTTTGTAAATGCTAATCCCTAACTATATATGGCCTAAAACCTATGTTTTTTTCAGTGAATTTCAATGGTTTTTTAATAGCAAATATCAAAAGCTGTCAAATGTCAAGTACGTGATAGGTAAAAACATTTTCATGTTTATGCACGCTGATGTACTTTGAACGCTGCCCCCCCCCGCTTTTCTCTTAGCAGTTCTCTCTCTTTGCAGATAGTGAAGGGTAGTTAACGCAGGCTTTTGCCCCCGTTGTAATCCGTCGTGCCTGCTTCTCTCTCCATTTGATTGATTGTTATCCAAGCATTTACTGTTTTAGAATTGGTTCTCTTTGGTTCATTCTCTATTTACAAACAAGCACAGTCGCAATACTCTGTTTAGTCTTTGCAGATAGTGAAAAATCGTTTTAAAAAACAAAAGGAATCGAGCAAAATCAGTAGGCCACTAATGGGATCTCTTTTTGACCTAGTTAAAATAGAAACATTAAGAACAACCCCTCATGAGAAATACGAAACTAGTGAGATGAACTGAGCTCCACACGATGATGGCTGCAAGACAGCTCGGCTCCGCCACCCACCCCACCCAAAATAACGACAAACCCTATGCAAATATTATAAATATATACAACACACCAGCAAAGTAACAGGGTAAAACATTTTATTAAATAACTATTTACATAACTATTTTATACTTTTAGTTGCCCGATCCAGCTAGCTCAATCGATCGAGCATGAGACTCATGCACTCTGATCTCCTTGGCCTCAGTCAAGCATCAATAGTAAGATTTTCATACTTGAGTGTTCGTTCATGGTTTTGGTCCCTGAGTTGCTTCGATGTCACTGCCTTGCACAAATGGCATAAGTCCTAGATGTTGGGTGCCATAGTTCAGAGTTCTGAGCAGCGCTTGTAACACTGTCTAAACCTTATTTGCACCTGCTGCAGCTTCACTATTCTCAAAGTAAGTGGGGGCCGTTTGTGGACCTGACTGCATTTGAAAACAATGTGATACGGTACCTCCCTAAACCGCTTGACGGAGGCCCCCGAGGGGCGGTGTGATGGCGCGGACTCGGAGAAGACGCTTGGCTCCGACCCCCTGCCCAAGTCTTGTTGCCCTGGTGTAGCCTGAGATCGCACCCGACATAGGCGGCCGGCTCCCGGGGTCAAGCGGAACGTTTTGCCTTTTGGTGACTCTTCCATTCTGAACATTGTCCCACAATCCGTTTGACATGAAACGATTACACAAATAAAATATTTGTGAGTTTTAAATTTCCGGAGAAGTATAATTCACCAATACCTTTCTCTGTAGATCTTTTTCTATTAACAATCCCAGTTCCATCACCCGCCCAGGATATCACTACTGTTAGTTGTCATTTTTGCTTCTGTTTTAATAAAAAATGTTTTAAGGTGTTTACTGTTTTTGTTGCGATGTATATATTTATAAGTTATGAAAGTGTTATAATCCTACTAATTTTTTATCGATTATTGCTCTTTGAGATATTCCCTGTCACAGGGAATATCTCAAAGAGCAATAATCGGACCCTGTCTACAAACAGAGAAGAATAGGAATATTCTGTCTCCCTTTGCAGATAGTGAAGGATAGGTAATGCGGACTTGTGTCCCCCGTTGTAATCCGTCATGCCTGTTTTTCTCCCCACTGATTGATTGATTGGCTGGACATTTATTGTTCAAGGAATAGTTCTTTCGAGGTATTCTCTGTTTACAAATAACGTGGAATGGAAATATTCTGTCTAGTCTTTGCAAGTAGTGACGGGTGGGTAATGCGGACCTTTGTCCCCCGTTGTAATCTGTCATGCCCATCTACTCCCCACTGATTGAGAAACTAGTTTCACCTGGACCATTTATTAGAGGTACATCATCTGGCTCAACCGGAGAGTACCCCTAATAAAGAAGACATATGTAAAATACGAAGTAATCACTGTATCCTAATAAACAGAAACTTTAACATGAAACACACTTGAAAAGGAAGGGAAAGAAATCGAACAAAATCAGTAGGCCACTGATAAGTTTTTGACTTCGCTAGAAATAAGAAACATGGAAGTGGTGAAAAAAGCCAAGCTTGACGTTACGGCAGCCACGAGGTAGCTAGGCTCCGCCACCCCCCAACTGCTCCAAGCATGTCTGTCCCACCGCCCGCCACGCCCATTAACGGTAACATGAAATAGATACAAATCAGCAGATACCTACCCCCATTCCGGAAACTCCTGAAGTGCAACAGGGCCACGGTTACGCCCATCCGGAAGATGAGGCCTCGACACGTGCAGGGCGGGGCCCGGGTAACCGCCATCAGCCGTGGGGTGGATGGCCCAAAATGTACTGGTCTCCCGATTCCCTTCTTCTGCCGCCTTGCAGGCCACGGGGGGGGGATGTCTTGCCTCTGCCTCCGACCCCCCCCCCTCTTATCGCCTGGTCCGGACATCACGAATATCAACGCCAGGTGTCGGCACGTTTGCTGAATACTGTAAAGGTTTTCCTACACTTGGCGACGTGCTCGCTGCCTTGAATTCCTGGCATGAGTCTATGAAGTTTCAGTCAACAAGGCCGGAGGGTGTTCTTCTAGACTGGCTCGCTGACCCGCTTCCCACGTGTGCTTGATATGAGCTCCCCGTTCGGGCTTGAAGCGGCGCCCTGCAGGCCACGGGGGGGGGATGTCTTGCCTCTGCCTCCGACCCCCCCCCTCTTATCGCCTGGTCCGGACATCACGGATATCAACGCCAGGTGTCGGCGTGGGGTGCGCTGGGAGGGAGAGGCGGCGCGAACGAGCCTCTCCCACCCCCACAGTTGGGGGCCCCTCAGCTGCACCCCCAACGCTCCACTCACCCAACAAAAGGGTTCCTCCACTCTTGCGATGCAGCGACGCTGCACTCACCCGACAAAAGGTCTTGTCCACTATTGCGAGGCAATGATGCTCCGCTCACCCAGCGGGGGTCTCGTCCACTGTTGCGGTGCAACGACGCTTCTAGTTTCCTGCGTCCAGAAACGTTCTCCTCAACTTTGAAGATTCTATAAGAGCCACGGGGGCCCCCGACCCCCGATGGGGAATGACTGCCATGATCATCCACGGAAAGACCACGACGTAGCCGCGGGACGTCGGCGCGCTCATGCCGGCGCCGGCCTCAGTCTTGAAATCACCAAAATCCTGCAAGACTACCAACTTGATCAGTTCCGGTGGGACACCAGTATGACCCGATAGGAGAGATTGTTGCCTCCCACCCCACTTTGACTGATCGTTCATGTCGGCAGTCCCCTCTGCTACCCTTCAATGAAAACTTTTGGACTGCCGAAAGAGGTCCCGGTCCAACCACGAGTTGGTGGAGACATTTTGACTATACTTGGACCTTCCTGACCTCACCCAAAATGGCGCCGGTACAAATGAAACTCTCAACTCCTTGTTGTGCCCGATTACTCAGCCTTGATATCATGAGATATGTATGCAGTTTTTAGCACATGAATTGATATGGGATAAGACTGATTATATGTTCGGACAATGAATTGATCCAGGATGGGTATTGATTATACGTTCGAACAATGAATTGACATGGGACGGGTACTGATTACACGTTCGAACAATGAATTGATATTAAGTTCTAATGCATCATTGATTACTGTATTTATTATTGAAGGTTCGAATTGTCGACACTTTTGGTACTTGCTCACAATGAATTATCAATATGATTTTGTTGCACTTGTCGCACTTTTTACTATGAAATCAACGACCACTGACTCTCTGTTATGTTTTCCACAAATAAATACCCCCCCCCCCCCCCCCCCATTTACAGTTCCAGCCTGCTCCGTGGCCGGCCCACGGGGTTGTAAGCCCGTATTTGGGCACCGACATTTTTATTAAAGGTTTTTGAAAAAGCAAACGTAGTTGTAACGCGTAGATTGGTAAGTTTCGAATAAATGGCCACTGTTTCCGATTTTTTTTTTTTTTTTTTTAAAAAGCAGGTGAAATGAAGCAGCTCAATTAGTTAAGGGTTAAAAAGTATAGTACGCAGAAACATTGAAAATATGAATGGTCCAGGTTTGTTGTGTGTTTTTCATTTTTGTACAGCATAAAGCAATCAATAAAGATCCTTGTATTTAGCCTCTACTTTATATGCTACCTGTATCAGGGAAGTTGTTTTAAATGCCCCTAAGCCACCCCGAACGAATGTCACCTGGCCCCCCTAGTACGAACAAAAACGACCCCGTACCACTGTAGGTTATCTCTCTTCCTCAAAAATGACAAAAAATACTTTCTAGGACGTTTTGGACAATGATGATTTTCATATGATCTATTTATTAAAGTAATACTCATTTCTCCGCATGAAATTAATTTTCCACATGCTATACAAGTCAATCTCATCTGCCTAAAGTTCTTTTACAGATTTGGGACCGTTTCCCTTGCCTCTGACTCACTTATTGCTAAGTCATTGGTACATGTTTTTGCCGGTCGGGGATTATCCACCAAATCTCGAAGTTGTGCTTTAGAATAATTAAGAGGGTGCCACCTCTCCATGTGCCAATGCATGGTATGATTACCATAGCTATATTTATTTTCGGTCCCTCTCGAGAGTTTTTTTTTTGCAGATGAGGCAGGTAACGAACCTGGCATTAACTTTCTTTTCATGAGAAGGAAAAGAAAAAAATTGCCAGATAAAATTCACTTTCACATGGGACGTTCTTAGCATTTCTTTCAGAAACTTTTACATCACTGTGTCATTTCTTTGTCTATCCTGGTTAAAGCAATGTCATGTAAATAGTTGTTTAAAAATTTTTTTTAACGTGTTTACTTTGTTGGAGCGTTGTATATATTTATAAGTTATTAAAGTGCTATAATCCTACAACTGTGTTGGAGTGCTATATATTTTTAATGTGACACATAATTGTGAAGACTTTGATGTACAAAAAGGCATCCCTGGAATCTTCCGCTTCAGGCTCGGTCCCACACACCCTTACAGTGAGAATCCCCTCCCCAATCACAATACAGGATCGTTATCAGATAGTAGGAACGCGTGTGGTGTGACGGATCTCATGAGGTGGCGACCTTGATCTACTGTAACTCCTTTGAACAGGGGTGATTATTTACAGTTGGGGCCATAAACTACATCCGCAGGGCTAGGTGATAGCCTGGGACCGGCCAAGACAATCAGACACAGAGGAAGAGGAGTGTCAGAGGGTGCGGTAGTGAATAGGGTGAAAGGGAGGTGTCGGGCGGGCACAGGGTGTGATACTCAGGGAAGAGCAGCGCAGATGGGGGGAAGTTTATGGCCCATGCATGAGAGAGAGAGCGGGGGTGACCAGTGCGTGGGGGAGATGCTTGCGAGGGTGGGGAGCCATGCTGAGGATCGGCGGCGTGCAGAGAGTGGGTCTGGTCAAGGCATCTAAAATGGCTGCCGTGCACGACAAAAGTGTGGCATTGGAAAAAAGGCAAGATGGCGCAGACAATGTTTATCAATACGGATTAATTTATAACAATTATTTTTAACAATATATTTACTTGCAGTGTCAAAATGGCGATCAACACTTCCTAATTTCCTTCGAATCGAACGTTAACAGAAGTCAAGCGGCAAAAAAAAAAAAAAAACGCTAACGTGCAACCGCTGGAAGACAAGTATCAACATATATGAGCCTCCTCAACCACCCTCAGAAAACATAGGGGGTCAGGATAAGTCTCCCATACCCCCTTATACCCAATACTCACATTGCTTTTCCACCATCTAGTAATTTAATTAAATCGAAACACAAAATGGCGAATTCCCGTTTCGCTACCAGTTTGCGACCCGGTTCGCGAACCGAGAAGCGCTTCTACCGCGAAAAATCAATTTTTTTTTATTTGCCCCACGGGACCCTTTAATAACCCCAACATCATTCCTAGGGGGTCAAGAGGAGTCTACCTTGCCCCCTTTCATTAAATTCCCCCTTCGTTTTTCTCCTCCTCTTGTCTCTCGATCCTACCGAGAGACAAGATGGCGGCCGCACCGGACTGTTTATAATGTTGACAGACACCGGAGAGCCAATCAGCTTCGCTTCGCAAAGCTCCGTTACGCGAAAAGTACGCGATCTGGAGCGCTATCCAGGACGCTGTCACAGATATATCTGTTTTTTTAAACGTTAATTTCTCGAAATCCACTGGAGCACATATATTGAGACCCAGCAAAGGAACATCGGGCTAACAGTCCCTACAATTTTGCCAAGTTTCGTGCAAATCCATTCAGCCGTTCGAGCTAAAAGTGAGGCCAAAGGCCCTATGGAAAAATGAATGGGAAAAACGCGTTTTGGGACCCCCCTTTTTTCTCAGCCCCCCCTTGACAGAACCCCCCCAAATTTTCAGGGGCTGCTCAGAAACAAAATGTGCCATTTTCCTGAAAATTTCTGCCGATTCCGTCCACAAACACTAAAGTTGTTAGACATAGAATTTTCAAAAGTTGCATAGAGAAAAAATCCTAACTATATATACCTACTGGCTATCGCCAGTAGGTAATATATATATATATATTCACTGAAAAAACCATAGGTTTCACACCAGTTATAGTTAGCTGGAAATTTTACTGATATAAAACCATTGAAATTCCCACGTTATAGTTAGTCGGACTCACTATAACTTGCGCGTGCAATGCACTGCTGATGACATCACATATTACATCACTCATGACATGGTCAGTGACATCACTCATGACATCACTGATGACACCATCCTTGTGACACAGTGACAGACCTCCTCTCAGTGTAAAGTAACCCTTGAGACACATATTCAAAAATAGAAACTGAAATTTTTAAAAAATGGACATACCTATATCAGTTACAACAAGCAATTCTGTACTTCCACTATCTATATACACATCCACTCATTCACCAACAGTTCTATATAGTCACTCATACATATACTCACTCATCATATGAAGAGATACATCTATACATCCTGTTACACACCGACATTCATCCAAAAGTTACTCACACACATATTCACACGTGCAAATAAACTATTGAACAACCATTTATTTGAAATTGGAGTTATACACACACTTCCACCTTACTTCTATTGAAAATTACACATATTTATTCTCTTAAACAATCACTTATAGAAACACATACTTATTTAAACAGGAAATCTTACAATCTCTTACTCTCACATATACTCACTTATATACATCAATATTCATATATACTAGATTAAAACATATGTAGTTACTGATAAAGACACTAGTGAGACAGTCATTCACTCACTAACAAACACATATAGACACTCATCCACCCATACAGTCCTGTACATATGCTGTCTTCAAAACACATACAAACAAAGTCAGTCACTCATGCATCTATGTGCTAAGTAATACCCCCACCAAACCATATAGACACTCATACTGATACTAATAAAAATATCAAATAACCCATATACATACGCATGTAGCTACTTATCAACACATGTAGCCACTTATACACAAAGTGAAACACTAATATATGTATTTAAATATTTAAACATAACTCACTAATATTTATTTTTCAGAAAGACACATATTCACTGGATGGTGGCATCAGTGATGTCATGAGTGATGTCACTGACCATGTCATGAGTGATGTAATATGTGATGTCATCAGCAGTGCATTGCACGTGCAAGTTATAGTGAGTCCGACTAACTATAACGTGGGAATTTCAATGGTTTTATATCAGTAAAATTTCCAGCTAACTATAACTGGTGTGAAACCTATGGTTTTTTCAGTGAATTTAATAGGTTTTTTAAATGCTAATTCCTAACTATAACCGGTGTGAAACCTATGGTTTTTTCAGTGAATTTCATAGGTTTTTTAAATGCTAATTCCTAACTATAACTGGTGTGAAACCTATGGTTTTTTCAGTGAATTTCATAGGTTTTGTTAATGCTAATTCCTAACTATAAGTTTCACTTTATAAATAAGACTGTTAGCACTCTAGTTGTTCTTTTTAACACTCTGGTACATTCTGTCATTGGGCTACAGTTGGGCTACATCTAGTTGAAATTTGGGCTACATTTACAATTTTTGGTCTCTGGTGGCCATCTTTGGGCTACATTGGGCTACTTTGGGCGACATTTGGGCTACATTTTGGCTCTAACATATATTAAGCCCAATGTAGCACAATACATATTTTTCTAAAGTTAATTTTTTTACAAACCACTTCAGAATAGGGCTACCTGTCCCTACAATTATCCCATTTTTATTTTTTTTATTTTTGGGGGGAGCGCCCCGAAAAGCGTATTTCTGAAAAGCGCCCCGGGGCGCGCTCCGGGGAGCGTCCCGTGAGCGCCAATATCGCAAACGAAAACATGATCGTGACGTATCGCGTAGCCGCGACCGCGTGATACGCACGGCGTAAGCGCACCCGGAAGTACTCGAGCGGATACGACCGCACAACGAAAACTTCCGACGCGCTTACGCTGCGCGACCCCGGGCGCGCCCCCGGGCGCGCCCCGGGCGCGTAGCGTAAGCGCGTCGGGTCATGTGAGCAGAAAATAACACTTTTCATTGGTTCATAACAGTTTTAGTTTCATAATGATGAAGCCCCTGGTCTTGTGACCTGAAAATAACACTTCTCATTGGTTCAGGACAGTTTTTTTTTCTAAATGATGAAAGACCCCACCTTTTTTCCTTATTCTGACTTTGTCCTTTGACTGAGGAAGACCTGTTTGTTGCTCTCTCTACTTTTTTGCTCCAAATAATGGCTTCAGTAGTAGCATCAGCTGGTGCATCTGCCCCACCACCACCACCACAACCACCAAGAGGACCAGCTCCAAATTATATTGGTGGTCAAGAACAGGAGGAGGAGGAAGAGGAAGAGGAGGAGGGGAGAAGAAGATGGCTGCCAGAAGAAAATACACCTTACAAACCCAAACCACACATTGTATGGCAGTTTTTTTCAATCCCAGAGGGGAAAAAAAAGGTGAATGCGCCCAAGGTGACTTGCCTCATCTGCAATGATGAACTTTCACGGGGCAACCCAAACAAAAAATATTCTTTTGGTAACTATACCATGATTCGGCACATGACCAGAAAGCACCCAAACAACTACTCTCGTGCAGAGTTCAGGGAACTGGCCAGTAACCTCCCCCAGTCATCAAGGACCCCCTCCCAAAGAAACCAACCCACTTCATCAGAACCAGAAACATCCGAGGTGATGCCTTGCATTCAGCCGAGATTTGCTGATTTTAAAATCACTTGTTCTGCATGTGGCAAGCTTATCGCCTATGGCGAAAAAAGCGTTAAGCTCATCGTCCTTGCAGGTGATAATCACAAGTGCCCCAAAAAGAAGTAATTTTTTGGGTTTTTTGTTTTTTTGCTCCAGTTGAGCCAGTTTCAATTCCCTTTTTTTGTTTCTCCCCCTAAAAAAATACAAAAAAAATATAAAACTGTTTTGAAAAGCCAAAAAAAGTTCAAAAAGTTCAAAAAACACAAAAAAATATAAAACAACAAAAAGAAGAAAAAAAAAAGTTCTTTTTAGAACTACCTCCAATTTCTAAATCAAAACTTCATTTTTTAAAAACTCTGTCACCTTTTTTCCTCATAGTACGCTCCCAGGGCCGCTCCCCGGTGCGCGCACCGGGCGCTTCCCCCGCGCAAAACGAAAAAAAAAAATATTTTAAATGCCCCGCGGGGCCCTTTTATAGCCCCCACATCAAACCTAGGGGGTCAAAGGGGTCTATCCCTGACACCTTATGGTCAGTTCCCCCTTTGTTTTAGCCACCTATTATGTCTCGATTTTACCGAGACACAAGATGGCGGCCGCTCTGGACTGTTTCGAATGTTAACAGACACCCGAGAGCCAATCAGCTTTCCATGCGCACCTCGCGTCACGTGCCCGGAGCGCTCCCTGGTGCGCGCACCGGTGCGCTGCTATAGATATATATATTTTTTTGAACCTAAATTACTCAAAATCCACTGTAGCACATATCTTGAGACATAGCAAAGGCACATCAGGCTACCAATCCCTACAATTTTGCCAAATTTGGTGGAAATCCATTCAGCCGTTCGGGTTAAAAGTGAAATCGACCGCCCTATGGAAATTAACATGGGGAAAACGCGTTTTGGGGCCCCCCTTTCATCTCGGCCCCGCTTGACGTATCCCCCCCAAACTTTCAAGGAAGGACTGGAGCTCGACGAGGCCATTTTCAGGAAATTTTCAGGCAGATTCGTCAACCGGTGCCAAAGTTATTCCAAATAGAATTTTGAGATTTAACATTGAAAAAAATCCTAACTATAACTACCTACTGGCGACCGCCAGTAGGTAATATATATATATATATATATATATATATATATATATATATATATATATATATATATATATATATATATATATATATATATATACATATATATATATATATATATATATATATATATATATATATATATATATATATACATATATATATATATATATCCCAAAAGAAAACCAGCACTCATGGGGGGTAAATCCTCCTTCGGAATTATTTGGCACAAAGTATATAAACACAATCGCGTTTCAGCGTTACGCCTTTATCAGTGTGAGGCGACCGCCATAACCACCTCATTAACTAAATAAACAAACAAACAAACATTGTCATCAGGTCACATGGGTGGTGTCACGACATGGCGCCATCTTAGTGTCAGGCTTAGCGATGTTCTTTTCCAGTAACCATTAAAGAAATGGGGTGACCCAAAAGGTACTGGACATGGGTAATGTATTAGTATAAACAAACAGCGGTCCGAGACCTGTATTTTTCAAACACGCAATAAATCAAAATTTATTCAATTAGAAGGCGTATGTTATTTAAACAACCCTGCTCAATCAATGATGAACATATAGAAATAGGCAACAGCAACAAACTCCAAGTATATATGCAATATTTTAATCTATTGTCAAATTGTAGTATCGAAAGCACAATTCACAGTATTATGTACTTTTCCTTATATACATTGCCCCTTATTTAGAACGTGCAGTAAAGCAAAAGAGGTGTCAAAAGAGATTGAACGTGGTAAGGTGAAAGGAAAGGAAATCACACAGAATTGTAAAAATATTCTAAATAATTCAAAAGAAAACCAGCCAATGAAGGCCGGAACAATATATATCCAGTTTACCCTAGAGTGCGATAACCACACGATCAGCTTTTTGGACATACAAATAAGGCCCGAACAGGGACACTTGTACACTACTCTATATAGGAAGAGTAGCGAGCGCAACACGCTCCTTAGGTACTCGAGCCACCACCCTCGGAACCTCAGGGACAACCTCCCGTTTGGGCAATTCCTGAGGCTCCGAAGGAATTGTACTAAGAAGGAGGATTTCTTTGATGAGTCATCACTCTTGATAGCCAGACTAAGCGAGAGGGGTTACCCCTTATGCCTACTCAAGAAGGCACGCAAGCGAGCTTGGCACAATCACAGGGATCAATTGCTTATGGTACAAGAGAAGGACAAAAGTGAAGAAAGGTTAGTCTGTGTGACAACGTTTAATACCAAAAGCAATCAGATTAAGAAAGCCATAAATCGACATTGGCATCTAGTACAAGACGAAGTGGGTGGACTTCCAACACCCTTACATGCCTTCAGAAAAGGGAAGAGTATCAGGGACCACCTAATTAAATCACTCCTTCCAATAACATCAGTCCCTTCCCAAACCACACTATGGGGCTTACCGCCAGTAATGGGACATAAAAAATGCGGAAATTGCAAAGCATGCCCCCTTACCGTGGAATGCACAACCTTCTCACACAACGATCAGACACACACGTTGAAAGTACATAGCAATTGCAACACCGCAGGGGTAATCTATGCCATCTTGTGCCCCTGTGGATTTATGTACGTGGGACAAACTATACAGCGAGTTAAGTGCAGGATTCTCCAACATGTCAGTCGGATACGGTGTAAAACAGTGGGAGCTCCACTTGTGCAACATTTCACGACATTCGCACTGCCACCTGAGAGTATCAGATGGTGGGTTGTGGAGAAGGTACATGTAAATCCACGAGGAGGTGAACTTCAGAGCATTTTGAGCAGAAGAGAATGTCGTTGGATATACCTTCTAGACACGGCACATAAGGGTCTAAACGAATTGGAGGAAATTAACAGACAGGTGGCAATTCTCTAATTTTACCCCTAGCCGTTGCAGACAATGACAATATGAAACACTGAAATTTGGTTGTTTGTTTGTTCTGTTAAGTAATTTGTAAATATTGTGGAAAGTGGCTATTTTGTAAATATTGCTCTATAGTATTGTGTTAAATGTTCTTGTAAATATGTTTTTAAACATGTGCACACCAATGGGAATTATGGTTTGACATTTGCTTCCCAAACTAAGATGGCCGCCACATTTTCTACCAATGCTGGATATTACTGTATGTAATGTGGGTATAATTGGCAAATATACATAGAATTGTTTATATTTATTTAGCCAGGAGTTGTTTGTGCTCAATATCTAAAAATACTAAGGCTTATTTTGTGCACCTTTAATATTACCAATAATGGTGGCGGAACAAACCAAGAAAACCTTAGCGTTCTTAAATAAACCCTGACGTTTAAAACGATGTAGGGATTTAGTCACTTTGCCCGTAATTGTTGTTTTAATTCGAACAACGGAGCTTGCGAAAGGAACGGCGTAGTCCGTCCTCGCTTTCCGCCAATAGGAAGTAGTCCAACAAAAGTAGGTTGCCAGGCAACGCCGTGGTTCACTCCCGAACAGTTGTCCTGTGGTTTCCGACAGACGCGTGTCAATTTTAAGGAACTCTTGCCTTACTTCACGGTAAGCACGAAACGTGATTCCTACCCACCCGCTATGATCACCTATCCCAGGCCTTAATCGTACACAGGCATTTACTATGGGTTCTTATTTCAGCTGCCTGAGTTTCCCTACATCGGAAAAGTGACCAACTTTAAGCCACATATTTAACGAACTCAGGTAATTGACATCCTGTGTTTTAACCAGTCATTGTTTGGAAGCGCCATAATTTTGGGTGTTTCACTCACTCTTTGGTCTTTGATTCCTCAGGCTAATTAATTCGTGAGGAGTTACAAAAATTATATTGAAATTGTCCAATACCCACGATTGGAACCAGTTTTCAAAGACATGTAGTGGCACATGTACATCCACCTTGGATAGGAAACCCAACAACATTGTAGAGGTAATTATTTAATATTTCCTTGCCTGATGCGAATATTATGGTAAATACATGATTTTACAAATGGGCTCCTCATTGATTTTCCAGAATACTTGGATAACTTTCCTGGATTCATAAGGACTGAGTCAATTTGGAGTGGGAATTATGACCACTATATCCCTAGAAGGGTAAGCATTCTTGGAATTCTGCCCTTGTTTTAAGTGACTAGGCAACAGCCCCAACCCTCATGGGTTTTTTTATATTTCTCATAGGGTCATCAATGAGATCCCTGTATTGTCCCGTCCCATCTGTCCTGAAGAAGACTCGCATGGCCCAGGCATAATCAACCGCAAGGCCGCAAGACGAGTCGAAACGTCGACATTTATTAAAAAACCTGGACCACTAACTATATCTCCCTCTATGATATAGTGCAGACATTTTTTACATCTTATGCCTTGGAATAAAATTAGGGAAAGTGTGCTGACTAATTGAAGTGGCCAAGATATATATTGTTCCGGCCTTCATTGGCTGGTTTTCTTTTGAATTATTTAGAATATTTTTACAATTCTGTGTGATTTCCTTTCCTTTCACCTTACCACGTTCACGCTCTTTTGACACCTCTTTTGCTTTACTGCACGTTCTAAATACGGGGCAATGTATATAAGGAAAAGTACATAATACTGTGAATTGTGCTTTCGATACTACAATTTGACAATAGATTAAAATATTGCATATATACTTGGAGTTTGTTGCTGTTGCCTATTTTCTATATGTTCATCATTGATTGAGCAGGGTTGTTTAAATAACATACGCCTTCTAATTGAATAAATTTTGATTTATTGCGTGTTTGAAAAATACAGGTCTCGGACCGCTGTTTGTTTATACTAAGTTCTTTTCCAGTAGTCAATAAAGCATTTTATGTTATGTTATGTTATAAATCCTTTTATTGCGCGCTCTATTACTCAGGAGTATCCTGGCGCGATGAGTACATGATAAAAAGGCGGGGCCGCTAACACACCGAAGAGAGAGATTACAGAGTAATGTTAAACAGGTATGTTTTGAGTCCCTTCTTGAACTGCGAAAGTGAGGAGGCAGTGCGAAGGGCCAAAGGAAGAACATTCCATACTCTAGCAGCCTTAACAGAGATGGATTTGCCTCCAGTTCTGGCAAGCTTAAATTTAGGCTGGACCATCTGACAAAGGTTAGCCGAGCGGAGAGCCCGTTTAGGAGCATAAAGAACAAATCTATTCCGCAAGTATACTGGGCCTTGCTGATTGATAGTCCGATATGCCAGGACCAGAATTTTAAACAAAATACGATTGGCAATAGGCAACCAATGAAGGCTGCGCAGATGTTCACGAACACTAGTTCTCCTGGGTAGTTGAAACATCAACCTGACTGCCGAGTTTTGAATAACCTGAAGTCGACGGACCATGTAATCAGGTAGGCCACTGAAGAGTGCATTTGCATAATCTAAGCGTGATAAAATCAACGCTCTAAGCACAGTCTCTCTAGCTTTGCCGGGAATGAGGGGAAAAAACCTTCTGAGGGCCTTTAGAGTGGCATAACAGGTACCGGTTAGTTTCTTAATATGCTCCCCGAACTTTAAATCCTGTCCGAACCAGACACCTAGGTTCTTTACAGGGGCACCTGATGAGTTCGGACAGGGTAGGTCGGAGGGCCAAATTTGTTCCCTGAAATTATCCGGAAAAGATCCATAGAGGAGGATCTCCGTCTTCTCCTCGTTACATTTAAGCTGGGCCATTGCCAGCCAGCGAAAAACCTGCGACAGGCAACTCTGAACGGTCAAGGGGTCTAGATGATTTTTTGGCCAGGTGAAGAGCAGCTGGGTATCATCAGCATAAGCCATTATTTTGGCACCCAGCTGCTCAGCTAGATAGACCAAAGGGGTCACATAAACATTAAAAAGCAAGGGGCTTAAGGTAGACCCCTGCGGGACTCCTGTGGTAAGTTCCTTAGCCTTAGATGCATAAGGGGGGACCCACACTTGCTGTAATCTATCTTTCAGAAATGAGGTCAACCAACCCAAAGCGCGGCCTGAAATTCCGACAGCACCCAATCTGGCCAGAAGCAACGAATGGGGCACCGTATCGAAGGCGGCAGAGAGGTCTAGTAAGATCAGAACCGCCCTGCCGCCTCCATCCAGGCACTCCCGAATAGCCTCTGAAACCTCAATTAATGCTGTTTCGGTGCTGTAGGCCGCTCTGAACCCCGATTGAGCAGGGTGGAGCGCGTGAGAAGACTCAATAAACCCTTCAAGTTGTCTAAAAACAATCTTTTCACATGTCTTAGCCAACGCTGGCAAAAGAGATATGGGCCGATAGCTAGAGGGCATAGTCGGGTCCAGGCCAGACTTCTTCAGTAATGGGAGGAGCTTGGCTTGCTTCCAACTCAGAGGCACAGAGGCCGAGCAAAGAGATAAGTTAACAATCCTAGTTACCTCCTGGCAGACTATCGCCGACACTCCTCCCAGAACTCTAGCAGGGCAGGGGTCGGCAGGCGAACCAGATTTAAGGGCAGACAGAATTGGTAAAACATCCTTTTCAGAGGCTGGGGAGAAGGAAGTAAACAGACCTTCCGAAGAAACAGCTTCCAATATAGGCAATGAAGTGGATGTCAGGGACTTGTTCAAGGCAGTTTGGAGATCTTGCTGGATCTTCAGAATCTTTTCAGAGAAAAAATCTGAAAGTTCATCGCACCATTGATTGGAAGAAGGTAGTGTAGGTAGCGCAGCTCTAGGAGAGAGAAAACTCTGGACTATAGCAAAAATTTCTTTGCTATTATTACTGGCTTTTTCAATGCGTCCAGCATAGTAATTACTTTTGGCCACCTTGATTTCATTATAGTACTCCTTTTGGGAGCAGCGCAGCCGTTTCTTCGCCTCCGACGAATAATCAAGCCGCCAAATCCTCTCCAGTTTCTTACACTTCAGCTTCTGCTCCCGTAGGCCATGGGTAAACCAGGGCTGGGACGGCAAGAAGCGGGGTCGGCAGACTCGTTTATTCTGCATAGAAACTGCCGAGCCACTAGCCATCCATGTGTTAAAAGCGTCAACTGCTGCATTAATTTCAGTAGTCAGCATCGGCTGGCAGCTAGAAAGAAATTCAGAAAAGGATGCAACATTGATACGTTGCTGATGGGCCTGAGACTGAGTTGGCATTAATCCAGAGCCGATAGTCAATGTCCAGGAAAATCTAACCAATTCATGGTCGGTCCAGGTCATGGCTTCTGGCCGCTCCATTATAATGTCAAAGTTAGAACAGACTAAATCAAGGACATGGCCCCCCCGCATGCGTTGGAGTCTCCACCCATTGTTTAAGATGGGCCATTGAAAGAGTTTCTCCAAATCTAATTGCCTCACTGCAATCCGCCATATCCATATGGATATTAAAATCCCCCAAAAGGAGATAATTTGCAAACTGAAGTGTGCGGGGTATGATGGCTTCTTCAAGATCCCCAATGAAGTTGCCAATATAGCCTGGAGGACGATACACAAGTGAGCCACCTAGTGTCCAGTGAGAATTAAAAGCAAGACTGAAGTGCAGGAGTTCTGCTTCATGAAAGCCTTCAAGGGGTTCACATAAAAGGGTCCAATGCTCTCTATAGATCACTGCAATCCCTCCCCCTCTGCCCTTGGGGCGATCTGCTCTAGAGATCTTAAACCCACGTGGGATTGCCAGTTCAACGACGGGAGCGCATGAGTCATTCATCCAGGTCTCTGTAACGAAGAGTAGGTCAAGCCTATTCTCCCCAAGGATATCAAATATAGCCGCAGCATGTCTCACTAGAGACCTAGCATTGATAAGCGCCGCTCGGATCCTACAGGTATCCAGGCTGGGTTGTACAGAGTGGACCTCAGGCTTAGGAAGATGATAACTACAAGCCGGACACACTTTGCCCTGACTTTCACTCACCAGCCACGAATGGCTCTCCACGCAGCCACGGGATTTAAGAGCCATCAGGTCTGCATGGGTATACCGCAGAGCAGCGTGGGGCTGATGCGATTGAAAACACCTTGGGGGCCCTGCCCTGGGCCCGTCCGGGACACGGACGGGCACAGACGGGCCCTCCTTTGGCGCTCCTTCGGCGCGCAGACGGCGCGCCCGCTGCGCGCGTCCGCTGCGCGGTCGCTGACACATAGCGTTATATGCGGTCAGGTGATCAGCCGACTAGAGCGTCAACCCCGGTGCAATGCGGTCCCGCCTCACTTCCGGGTACCGCTGGGGCCGAACGCTGAGAACGGCGCTAGGAAAGGGGCGTGTACTAAACAAACAATCCCCGTGCAAAATAGCAAGTAAAGCACCCCACTGGCTGTTAAAGTGCAGCAATATGAAGCGGAGCCAGCACACGGTAAGGAAAAGGGTCGGGAAGTTAAAAATATTAAGAACAATTTAAGAAAGGTAGCTAAAATGCTGTAGATACATCTACACTTAGCAGCGTCAGGATAGCAGCAATAATAGATGTGCAAGGTAGCAGCGTTCGTCACAAAATACTCACAACTCAAATGCGCGACCTCTCCCAAATATATGCGGTCGGGTGATCAGCCGACTAGAGCGTCAACCCCGGTGCAATGCGGTCCCGCCTCACTTCCGGGTACCGCTGGGGCCGAACGCTGAGAACGGCGCTAGGAAAGGGGCGTGTACTAAACAAACAATCCCCGTGCAAAATAGCAAGTAAAGCACCCCACTGGCTGTTAAAGTGCAGCAATATGAAGCGGAGCCAGCACACGGTAAGGAAAAGGGTCGGGAAGTTAAAAATATTAAGAACAATTTAAGAAAGGTAGCTAAAATGCTGTAGATACATCTACACTTAGCAGCGTCAGGATAGCAGCAATAATAGATGTGCAAGGTAGCAGCGTTCGTCACAAAATACTCACAACTCAAATGCGCGACCTCTCCCAAATATATGCAGTCGGGTGATCAGCCGACTAGAGCGTCAACCCCGGTGCAATGCGGTCCCGCCTCACTTCCGGGTACCGCTGGGGCCGAACGCTGAGAACGGCGCTAGGAAAGGGGCGTGTACTAAACAAACAATCCCCGTGCAAAATAGCAAGTAAAGCACCCCACTGGCTGTTAAAGTGCAGCAATATGAAGCGGAGCCAGCACACGGTAAGGAAAAGGGTCGGGAAGTTAAAAATATTAAGAACAATTTAAGAAAGGTAGCTAAAATGCTGTAGATACATCTACACTTAGCAGCGTCAGGATAGCAGCAATAATAGATGTGCAAGGTAGCAGCGTTCGTCACAAAATACTCACAACTCAAATGCGCGACCTCTCCCAAATATATGCGGTCGGGTGATCAGCCGACTAGAGCGTCAACCCCGGTGCAATGCGGTCCCGCCTCACTTCCGGGTACCGCTGGGGCCGAACGCTGAGAACGGCGCTAGGAAAGGGGCGTGTACTAAACAAACAATCCCCGTGCAAAATAGCAAGTAAAGCACCCCACTGGCTGTTAAAGTGCAGCAATATGAAGCGGAGCCAGCACACGGTAAGGAAAAGGGTCGGGAAGTTAAAAATATTAAGAACAATTTAAGAAAGGTAGCTAAAATGCTGTAGATACATCTACACTTAGCAGCGTCAGGATAGCAGCAATAATAGATGTGCAAGGTAGCAGCGTTCGTCACAAAATACTTATGAATGGTGACATCAACAGTGAATCAATTTAGACATCATAATGATAGATATACAGTCTGTTTCTGCATGCATACATAATTAGACAGTTACATTCATCACTGCCTAAGTACTTGTCAGGCCAATTGCCGATCTCAGTCAGCGAAATCACTTAGGACTGCCCACTCTTCCCCTCTGATGCAGGAGCTACATTGGCTCCCGATTCGGCAGAGAGTTGTATTCAAAGGATTGTGTATCGTACACAAGGCGCTGTATGGTAATGCACCAAGATACTTGAAATCCCGCCTATCCCCATATACACCGAGCAGGACTTTGCGCTCGTCGGACGCTACGCTACCCTCTTGTCCCAATCCCGTTTTAAACTGGCCACGGTGGGGGGACGTGCTTTCTCCAACACACTCCCAGCTTTGTGGAACAAACTGGCCCCAGAACTAAGGAAGGAATGCAATCTGTTATCCTTTAGAAAAAAGTTAAAAACTGTTCTGTTCAAGCAAGCATGGAGCAGCCTCTAGGCATTGTGTTAAGATCAAGTAAATACCGAACCCCACTACGTAATCTGGACAAACAGCGCTTAGAGACCCCGGTGGTTATAACGCGCTATACAAATTAAATAAATAAATAAATAAATAAATAAATCACTTATTAAAATATTTACACGACTTAGACAGATCGTCATAATGCATAATCAAGTCCCCTGGGCCAAAGCATTATTTGAATTTTGAATTTTGAGTTATTTGTAGAGCGCACATTCACTAAGCAGTTTCTTGGCGCTATAGGATTTCAAACTGTGGGGAAGAGAGGACTAAGGGCTAAAAGCTTGCTCAAACAAAAAGGTCTTTAGAGCTTTGCGAAACTCCATCTATGAAGGAGAAGATCTGAGAGGGGGGGGGGGGGAGGGAGTTCCAGAAAGTGGGTGCCAGTACCGAGAATTTCTGGCCACCAGATCGTTTTTTCCTGAACCGGGGGATAACTAGCAGGGACTTGGAGGAAGAACGTAAGTCTCTAGCAGGGCTGTAGTTAATAATGGCAGAATTGATAAACGCGGGGGCAGTGCCTGCCCGGGCTTGGAAAGTGAGGCAACCAAGTTTAAAGAGATCTCTTTCTTTAATTGGAAGCCAATGGAGGACCATAAGAAGAGGGGTGGAGTGATGGAATTTTGGTAGGCCATATACCAGGCGAGCTGCCTGGTTCTGCACCATCTGGAGGCGTTGAAGTGCATAGGCGGGGGCACCATTATAGATGGTGTTCCCATAATCAATCTTAGATAAGATCAAGGCCATAACAATCAGTTTAAGTGCGCAAAGAGAAAAACAACGGGATACTTTCCTAATGATGCGTAAAGTGAAAAAACAAGAAGAGACAACAGAACTTATATGGGTGTGAAGTGTCAAATGGTGATTGAGTGTAATGCCAAGGGTCTTAACAGCATTAGAAGGAGAGGGGGGGGCCAAAGGAGTTAGGCCAAAAGGAAGACGACCAGGGGTTGCTACAGCCTCCAGTCAGGATCAACTCTGTCTTATCCGGGTTGAGTTTAAGATGGTTTGCGTTCATCCAAGCCTGGATAAACAGTAAGACCGACTGGAAGCTGGAGGCACCAAGTGAAGAGGGAGAAAAATTAAAAATGAGTTGGAGGTCATCAGCACAGTTGTAGACTGTGACCTCCATTTGTTGGAGTGCAAAAATGAGAGGAAAGATATAAAGATTAAATAAAAAGGGGGGGAGAGAAGAGCCCTGGGGAACCCCACATTTCACCCTGCTAGGTGAGGCAGAAAATTTGGCCAGATGAACCGCCTGTGTGCGCCCCTTCAGGAAGGATCCTATCCAGTCAAGGGCCTGTCCCCCTATGCCCGCCGCCTTGACACGGGACAGGAGGATGGAATGGTCTACCGTGTCAAAGGCGGTGGATAGGTCGAGGAGGACCAAGGCCTGGGGGGTGTTGGTGTCGAGTCCTTCCCTTAGTTGATCCATGACTGAGATGACCACCTTCTCAGTGGAGTGGCGGGGTCGAAAGCCCGCCTGGCAGGGAGCAAGGTAATTGCTGCTCTCTATAAAAGAGCTGATCACCTGGGTGACATGGGACTCTGCTACTTTTCCCAGGTAAGGGAGAAGGGATATAGGGCGGTAGTTTGCAGGGGAGGAAGGGTCGGCTCCTGGTAGTTTTTTTAATATGGGAAGAATTATGGCAGTCTTCAGGGAGGCCGGAACAGAGCCTGAGGTGAAGCAGTTGTTCAGGAGGGCATGGGCGGGGGATGGACACGCCGAGAAAAACTGGCTAAGAATGCGTGCCGGACCAATGTCGGCTGGAGAACCCGACTTAATGCGGCTAAGCAGGGGGGACAGGGATTCTCTGGTGAGAGGAGGGATAGTGGTGAGGGAACGGTTGTTTTCGGGGGGTTGGGGTGGAGTGAAAGTAGGAGGGGGGAGGGATGTTAGCTTTGATGAGGGCTATCTTGTCAATAAAGAATTCATTAAGCGAATCACATAAGCCCTGAGAGGGGGGAATCTTAGGCAGAGTTCTATCCGATGAAGCCAATTCATGGACGGTGGAAAATATTTCATGATTATGCATGAACAGGAAAGCATGTACTGTCCCATCCATTAATTTAATCATAATTGTCCAATAACTCATATATAGTTCTTTGTCTCTAGCTATATATAGACTAGGAGTACAGAAATATAGCCCTGAATGGGCTTGAGTTCATTGCACAAACAAAAGAAGTATAGTGACCAAAAGGCCCACGTGTCAGTACTCCTAATAGACAGACAAAGGTGTGCTGTAGTGTGCAGAAAAGCAAAGATGGCTTACTCATAGTCCTCCATTCCAAACCTTAAAGTTATACTATATACATATTTACAGGTGTACCCTAAGTTCCTCCCCCATATTCAGTCCCACAGGGACTTTGGTGGCTAGATCTATGATACAACGAGACTCTAGTCTCCTGAGACGTCTTTCCCTGTCACCGCCTCGCGAGTCTCAAGCCACATGGTCTAAGCAAAAATATCTAAGCAGTTTGCGATTGCTATTGTGGTGCAACTGGAAATGTCAGGCGACGGGGTAATTACTGTCATTATTCTGGATGGCCCTTTGATGTTCTAATATTCGTATTTTGGCAGCATGTATGGTACTGCCCACGTACCTTCGGCCACATGGGCAGCTCAGACAGTAAACCACAAAAGGTGTATTGCAGTTCATGAATTTGGAGATTTTCACAGGATCTTTCCATTCAGGAATTGAGTATGATGTCATTTTATTGCTATCGGCACATGCCTTGCATTTACTGCAAGTGTAAAAACCCGATAGTCCCTGAATACCCCTTTGGATAGGTGGCAGATGGCTTTTGACCAAATGATCCTTAAAGGATCTGGTCTTGCGGAAAGTCAAGGAAGGGTGAGGGGGGATATCTCGGCCAATAACTACATCAGACTTCAAGATACTCCAATTAGACTGGATTATTTTCTTAAGGCTCTTTGATGCATTGGAGTAATTGGTAATTAGCTTAAAGTTGTTGGCATTTTTGCTGGATCTTTGTTTAGGGGCGTCAATAAGCAGTTCTGTTCTATTCTTGGATTCTGTTTTCTTCCACGCCTCCCTCAATACCTTTTCCTGGTAACCTCTCTCACGGAACCTAGTTATACTATCCGCAGCTGGCTGCTGAAAATCCTCTGATCTGGTGCTATTGCGTTTTATACACAATAGTTCCCCATACGGAATGCTGTTCTTCAAATTGACTGGGTGGTTACTCCGTGCATGAAGCACTGAGTTACCCGCCGTGGGTTTCCTAAATAGTGCTGTTTGCATCTGCCACAAAGACCTTCACATCCAAATAGATGACCTCTGTTGCGCTTACATTGCTGGTAAACCTTAGGTTCAGACTATTGCTGTTAAGATGCTCTATGTATTCCATGGCTGTTTCTTTGTTGCCTCGTCACACAAGAAAGAGATCGTCTATGTACCGTCTCCAAATAATGGTTTAGTCAACCCAATGATCACATGAGTCCGCCCATGCTGCCTGCTTCTCCCACCAGCCAACGAAGAGGTTCACGTAGCTGGGCGCGAAGTAGGCTCCCATGGCCGTCCCCCGTTTCTGTCTGTAGATTTGCTCCTGAAAAATAAAGATGTTATTAAACAAGCAAAACTGCAAAAAATCAATAAGCATTTCGCTATGATCTGCAAATCTTTGTGGACATTGTTTAAGAAACTGTCGAATGGCATCAATCCCTTCCTTATGGGAGATGCTAGTGTATAGACTAGCTATGTCAAGCGTGATCATCAGGAAGTCTGATTCCCATGGACTTTCTTCTATGTACCTCAGGAAATCCTTCGTGTCTCTAGTATAGGAGGGTAACTCCAGTACAAATGGGAATAGATAAAAATCAATAAACCTGGACATGTTTTCCAGGAGGCCGCCAATAGAGGAAATGATAGGTCGTCCTGGCGGTTTGTCCGCATCCTTATGTACCTTTGGCAGGTGATAGAAGGTAGGTAGTCTTGGGTGGGGCACCTGTAGGAATCTGTACTCCTCAGTAGAAAGCATTCCTCGTGTGTGCCATTTCAGAATCAATATGTCATAATGTGCAATGCTCTCCATATATTCTCCCATAGTTATTGGTGAATAGTTGTCACGATTACTGAGTTGAGAATGAGCTTCCTTACAGTAGTTGATACGTGTCTGCAGCACCACATTCCCACCCTTGTCTGAGGGTTTAATTACTATGTTCTCATCAGATTCAAGATCCCTCACTGCTTTCCTCTGTGTATGTGTGAGGTTCCACGACGATTTGATGTTGCTTTTGCCATTTTCTCTGAATTCACGAAGATCCAGCATTACTTTCCCATGAAAAACGTCGATCGCATCGATAGGTATTTGGGGTAGACATTTGGACACTGGTCTAAATGAGCTTGCTTCTCTGACTTGGTGGATAGCAGAACTAGTCACAGCGTCTGCAGTCCCTGAGTCACTAGTACTCGTGATGGCTCCTTCATTCCTGAGATCTTCTAGTGTCACAAGTAACTCCAATTCTTGCCCATTGATCAGACCTGTTGTAGGCGACTGGGGAGAGTAAACACTAGCAGTTCTTGACTCCATCTCCTTCTTTTTGAAGTTCTTAAAAAGTTAAATTTTCCTGACAAGTTTGAAAATGTCTATTCGGGTCTGAACAAATTCAAAGTTACTCATGGTAAAAAAAGTCAATCCCGGTTGTAGAACTGATTTTTCTGCTTGAGTCAGTGTTTTGGGTGTTAGGTTGATAATCTTCAAATTTTCGGTATCAGATAAGCCAGGCATTATTTGTACTTTGGGGTTCTCCTGGGTCGATTGTAGGCACCTGCTCCTCTTTTTGGGCGGGTTCCCCCCACCTCTCCTTGTGCGTCTGTGGCTGATTGATCTGGAGGTCTTCCTTCGCGCCCCCGTAGCCACGTCTGTCGGATGAGGTCGAACTCCTCGTAAAAATGGGGAGGAGCTAGTCCGCTTGCTCCGCTTGCTCCGCTTGCTCCCCCAGCTTCCTCCTCTGATTGCTCCGCTGCAGAGACCTCAGATTCAGAGGTATCTATAGATGCCACTGGTGGTTGCAATTGATTCTTTCTCAAATCCCTTCTAGGGGCATCATATTTGCGGGCAAAAGTTAGGATTTGTCCTTGTTCATAATCCCTGGTATCCCTTTCGAATTTCTGTTGTTTAAGCTGTCTGATCTTATTTTCGTATCCTTCTAATCTTTTCTTCATTTGTGCATGCAGTTCATCATGCGTTGATTTGTCCCTTTCTTCACTGAGTTTATTTTCAAGCTCGCTAATATCATCCAATGTTTTTTTTCTGTCACTCCAGGCGAACTTGACTAGGATCCCCAGCATTCCCTTTGATGACGCGGCAGTGTATTCAGCCCATTCATCTAGGAGTTTGGTATCAGGGCTTTCATAAGCTGGGACAGTATATATTCTGAGACCCCTAGGCACTCGGTCGACGTCAATGTAATGTTGTAGAGAAGTGGCCTCCCACCACTTTCTCGTTTCCCTCTCGTACAATCTTTCCAGTTGTGAATATTTAAATTTGAGACCTTGCTGTGGCTGTCCTTGGGTCACTCCCTTTCCTGCAGGACGGGGCCTTGGTCTCGCCTTGAAGATATCTGAGGCCGCATTTGGTGGTCTGCATCGCTGTACATTTGATTTTTTTAAAGTCAGTAATCTGTTGTGAGCTCCCCCCACGCTATACTCCTGATTGCCAATAAAGTACTAAATTAGTGTCCCGTTGTGAGGAAGAGTGTAGAGTTCTTACCGCTTACCTCACACGGTGGCAGAATCAATCCTCGGAAATCCGTCATGCTTACTGGGACAACCTTTGTCAATGCTAGGAGTGGTGCGCGGGCTCCTCCAATGTTGCAACGCTCCTGGTCCCTGCCGCCACACCAGCGCACTCGGTAGCAGGCGCTGGACACGCGACAGCAGGCTTGCGTGAAATATGATGCTCCAAAAAGAAAGCCAGCACTCGCGGGGGGTAAATCCTCCTTCGGATTTATTTGGCACAAAGTATATAAACACAAACGCATTTCAGCGGTACGCCTTCATCAGTGTGAGGCGACCGCAATAACCAACCTCATTAAATAAATAAACAAACATTGTCATCAGGTCACATGGGTGGTGTCATGACATGGTGCCATCTTTAGTGTCAGGCATAGCGTTGTTCTTTGCCAGTAGTCAATAAAGCATTTTATGAATGGTGACGTCAACAGTGAATCAATTTGGACATCATAATGATAGATATACAGTCTGTTTCTGCATGCATACATAATTAGCCAGTTAAATTCATCACTGCCTAAGTACCTGTCAGACCAATTGCTGATCTCAGTCGGCGAAATCACTTATTAACATATTTACACAACTTAAACAGATCGTCATAATGAGTAATCAAGTCCCCTGGGCTGGGCCAAAGCGTTATGCATGAACAGGAAAGCATGTACTATCCCATCCATTAATTTAAACATAATTGTGCAATAACTCATATATAGTTCTTTGTCTCTAGTTACATATAGACTAGCAGTACATAAATATATATGAACCAGGTACATGTCTTTCTTACCAGTTTCATAAAAAATGTTTAAGAACTGTTTAGAATACAAAGGTGTACTCAGTGGTATCATCCAACATAGTTCCGATGTGTACCTTTTGAATGTTTTACATCAGTACTACAACAATCCATTAATTGTGCTACTGAACAGTTAAAGAGGTTTTTGCAGCTAACTGGTAATTTTATCTTTACAATCGTAAATGTCTTTGTGGTCATTTTGTGCATGATGTATTTATACAAGACAGGGCTATTCGACTTCTGGTTTTTAACCATGGTGCAGATGATGAACAGTCTTATCTAGGGAAGGAACTTGCTCATTAGGAAGTTCTTCGCTTCCCTCTTGAATGTTGCCAAATTTGGAATGTTTCTAATGTTTGGAGGGAGTGAATTCCAGATTTTGGGTGCCGCTCCAGAAAATGCTCTGTCATATGTTTTCTTGTTCCGAAAGATGGGCGGTTTCAGCAACAGCTCTTTGGCACTCCTTGCCGGCCTGCTTCCCCCTGATAGCTCAATTTTCTGGGCTAAGTACATTGGTGTTTTGTGGTGGAGCGCTTTGTGGGTACTACAAGCCAGTTTAAGTTGAATTCTGGCTTCATATGGAAGCCAGTTTAGTGCTTTCAGATGAGGGGAGATATGGTTGTATTTTCTAGAACCTGTAATGAGTTTTGCGGCCGCATTGAGACATGCTTTTAGTGGTGCTGTGGAGATGTTTGATAGACCTGTTAGTGTTGCACATCCATATTCAATCCTTGAGATAACCAGGGACTGAACTGTCAATTTGAGGTCCTCTGTAGTAATGAATTGTTTCACTTTTCTAATATAGTTCAGGTGAAACCTGGCACTATTAGCCATTGATTTGATGTGGGCTTTAATGTCTAGGTTCTTATCAAGCATGGTTCCCAGTAATTTGGTTGAGTCAACTAGGGTAGGTGTGCAGTTTAGAGCTGTGATCAGCTCGGTCCATTCCTTCACATTTGTCGGGTCCTTCGGCGGTGATAATAATAGGAATTCTGTTTTTTTGTGCATTTAATTTCAGATGATTGCCGGTTAACCATTGTAATGAAATTTTTAAGGCCTCATTCATTGTCTTGATCTCTTCCAGTGACGATATCTTGATATAGATCTGGGTGTCATCGGCGTACATGTGATAGGATATGTTTGCGTCTCAGCGGATTTCTGTAAGGGGTTCGAAATATAGATTGAATAGTGATGGAGATAATGTTAATCCTTGTGGGACTCCTATTGAGTTTGGGCATGATAGGGATAGTGTCTGGTTGATCAGGAATCTTTGTTTTCTGTTATGAAGGCATGATTCAAACCATTTCAGAACATTTCCAGATAGTCCCATCCTGTCTTCAAGCCAGGCTAGCAATTTTTCATGATTTACTGTGTCGAATGCAGACGACAGGTCAAGAAGAACTAGTAGAAATGTTTGATTATGATCTAGAGCCTATAGCGCATCGTCCATTATATGTAAGATTTCTGTTTCTGTACTGTGGCCTGGTCTGAATCCAGATTGGCAGTTGTCCAGCAGACTAAAATTATTGATGTGGTTCCTCAGCTGACTTTGCACACATTTTTCAATTAGTTTGACAATTAATGGAATATTGGTTACTGGGAGGAAGTTATTTGGGTTTGCCGGGTCCGCTGTAGGTTTTTTGATGATGGGTAGGACTTGACCTGTTTTTAGGCACTGTGGTAGGACCCCTTTAGATAGTGAGGCATTGTTTATTTTTGTCCATATTGGGACAAAGATATGGTTGATTTTTTTAGGCATTTAGAGGGGAGGGGGTCATTGTAGTGGTTATTTGGTTTGATGTAATGTAAATGTAAATGTTTCCCGGCGCTTGTACGAATACCGCAAGGGAACCCTTCCTGGCTTTCCCTGTGAAGTGTCTACTCCTGGGCACCCCCATGGTGCAGACCAGGCATCCCTCGCATTGTGGGGGCCGTTGTGGAGACTAAGCAAGCTATTGCCCAGAGTTGCAGCGTGGGACCCATGATCAGAATAGGCACTGAGGCGAGAATATCCGGTCAGGGGAATTAATGAGCCCGAGACCCGCCGGGGCAGGAATCGAACCCTGGTCCCTTGCCAGAGCTCTGCATCGAGGTCTGCCCGCTGTAACCATTGAGCCACACTTCCCCACATATCCGAGAGAGTTTTGGCAACAGTATTCTGGTTATAAAGCTTGAAGGTTGACCATTGTGCTTGGTTTTTCGACCTATCATGATCGTTTTTCAGGGTAGCATCGTTCTGTGGAGGTAGTTGGCTAGCGAGGTAGTCGGCTGCTATCCTGAGATCTCTTTCAAGCGCGTTGGCTTTGTCTGTGAAGAATGTTGAGAATTCCTCGCAGCTCAGTTTAGTTTTGGTTGCTTCTTGGGCAGATTTGGCCCATTTATTGGATTGATGTTTTAACATCTCAAAAAGTTTCTGTGGTCTGTTTTTGGCCTTATCTAATTCAGATTAAAAAAATTCCTTTTTCGGGGTTGAGAACACTTTTGTTGTATTCATTTCTGATTTTTCTGAGAGTTTTTAGCTGGAGGGATGATGGGTGCTGTCTCCATTTTCTTTCTCCCAGTCTCAGCTTCTATCTGTCTTCATTGAGTGTCCCATTAAACCATGGATTTGTACCTTTCTCTGAGACTCTTTTCAGTTTTAATGTCATGGTGGAGTTGACTAAATTCGTCATTGATGTGGTGTAGTGATCAGTGTGTTCGTTGACTTTCATCACGTTGTCAGGTGGATTTAGATCCTTCTCACATCTTTCTAAAGTTCACTCCATCCTTACATTTATCTATAACTGGATAAATCTCAACCAATTGAAGTTGAATCCTGATAAGACGGAGCTGGTTCTCATTGGTGGTCTCTCTAATCCCTGGTCCTCTGCTTTCTGGCCCCTTACCTTTGGTTGACCCCCGTCTCCCTCTACCTCTGTGAAAACCCTGGGCATCAAAATCAGCCAAGATCTCTCTATGCGGCCTCAGATTAGCTCGGTAGTCTCCTCCTGCTTTTTATCCCTCAGAACTATCCGCAAAATCTCGCGGTATTTCTCGGTTGAAGCTCTCAAACTCATTGTCCTGGCGATGATCTTATCCCGCCTGGACTATGGCAACGCTCTGTTGCTGGCATTCCAGCCTACGAACACCGCTGTTTGCAGCTCATCCAGAATCAAGCAGCCTGCCTTATGTACGGGCTCCCAAAATCCAGTCTCATCACCCCTCTGCTAAAGACTCTCCATTGGCTCCCCATGAGGGAACGTTCGCTTTTCAAGATGGGCTGCCTGACTTTTATGTCCTTAGCCGGCACTGCCCCCGCCTTCGTTAGATCTATGATCAACGCATATGTTCCTGGCAGAAATCTTCGCTCATCCTCCAAGTTCCTCCTCAATGTTCCCCGCTTTCGAAAGAAAAAATTTGGTGGCTCCAGATTTTCAACCCTTGCCCCCTCCTTCTGGAATGCACTTCCTTTTGCGATTAGATCCATTTCCTCCTACGTAGACTTTCACGCAGCCTTAAAAACCCACCTCTTTTCTTTAGCATATCCATCTTAAGCTCACCTCCTCCTCTTCCTCAGTTCCAGTCTTTTTTTTCTATAGCGCCAAGAAACCGCTTGGTAGTAGAGCGCTCTACAAAACCCTTTCAACTTCAACTTCTGCTACAAGTTGCTCAATATTAGGGTCTTTGGTGTCTTGAGTCCATTTCTTAATTTTGACAGGTTGCGTGGTCTTGTTCTTTTTTTACGGTGGTTATATGGAAGGTTAAGGCATGGTGATCCGACCAATCGCACAGAACAATTGATTGGATAGTAGTATTCTTAACTATCAAGATTACCCAGTCTAAGGTTGCCCCTTTTGAGTGTGTTGGCGGAGTGTACGCTTGAGTCAGGGGTTAGGTCTGTTAGAAAGTCTTTAAGTGCGTTTACCTGTTTGTCATTATTGTCGTCCCAGTATAAATTAAAGTTGCCTAGGAATATGTTATTAGTGTGACTGTTAGAGTTAGCCGTGATGATTTCCAGTAGCTGGCCTATGAAGGGGCATTATCGCTTGGTGGGTGATAGAGCGCATGTAAATTGCACCTTTGATTTTCTGCAGTTCCTATACCAAGACCGCGGTATTCACAAGATTCAAAAGGTTCAGATTGTATTTGGCTGACCTCGATATCAGTATGGTGTATGCAGGCTATACCACCTCCTGTCTTCTTTTGTCTGTCTAATCTCACAATATTGTAGTGAGGAGGCACCAGCAGATCCATTACCGGGGAGGAGGATTCCGTGAGCCATGTTTCAGTTAAGATTGTCACATCAACTTCCTGACTAATTATGAGGGCTGCAATGTCTGAGGCATGATTTGCTGCTAAATGACCGTTGAGTAGTAGGCAAAACAGTGGTTTCCCTGAGCTACTAGAGTTCATCTCTTGAGTATTGGTGATTAGCTTGACTTGTTTTTGGTTGTTATAGTTGGGTTTTCTGTTTTTAGGCCCGGACGTTCTATTTGCATTGATCGGGACTGATCTAATTTCCTCGCCTCTGCTGATGTCTGTAGACTCATATGAACCGAGTAGGGTTTGGGTTTCATCCTCTGATAAATATTTAAGATTTTTGTGTGGTCGATTATGTCTATTTGAAAATAGCATGGCTGTCCTTTTTCTCTTTTCTTGAAGATCAAGCATTAATTTTTTAATGAGTTCGACTTCGGAGTGAGTGCTTACCGTGATATCTAGTATTTTTTCCATAGCGTGCAATGCTCTTAGAATGTCCTGTGACATATTGCCCGCTTGTATTTGCAGAGTTTTGATTTCTCTCTGCATATGAGGTGATATACTAGAGGTGAGCATCTGTGTATTATGAGTTTTGTTTGTTCCTCAGTTTCTTAGATCTGGCATAGTTCCTGTTTTTTTGTCATTAGTAGGGGGATGTGAGTTTCGTAAGGACGCAGGTGCTATTTGTACTGTTGTCGAGGGGGGTATGGAAGGTGTGTTTGCTTCCCTATCCTTTATTACTGGATTGGGGTTCCCATGAAATGGCCTATGTGTGGGGGTGATCATATCCTGGTTTAAATGGGTTGATTTTTCCCCATGTACAGGCATCGGAGAGATATTGGGGTACAGTACAGATATTTCTCCTATCTCTGTACACTTCCCGTCCAGTGAGTGCAATGCAAAAGGTCGCTTTGATAACACAATCCGTGTAAGGGCTGCAGCCAACGAGTACCAAACAAATTCAACAATACCAGGCTCGATGCCCATGAATTTGGTCTATCATGGATGTGTATACTGCTAATGATATAGTGTGTGTGTCTAAGTTATGTACTCTCTTTTTTGCAATTGTATTGTAAACAAACCCACTTTTGAATTTTGTCCTATGATTGTGCAATTTGTAACAGAATGTTTTGGGATTATGTCAATTTTTTTTTTTGTAAATTATCTTTATTGTACCACATTTCTTTCCATATTGTTACATCCAATTGAACTATATAATTCACACTGTTTGCAATATTCTGTACATTGAGGATATGAAGGAAAAGGCATTGAGTAGGAAACACAGTTTTCTTGATACATACATATTCTTAATTAAAGGTACTGAACCCCCCTCCCCCAACTTCCCTATGCACTCAGTTCAATATGACTACATATTCTGTGTTTGTCATGAATAATCCGCACACACCATTCACACATCCTTGACATTCAACACCCATCTAAGCTATATAATTTGCTTTTATCTACTTGGATTCCTGCACTCGTTGCTGCGTGGCTATATTAAAGGGTGGGGGGGTAAAAAGTGGGAAGCGAAGGGGCAAGGGGGGAGGGAAAAAGAAGGGGGGAGGGAAAGGGAAGGGCATATATATTGCTACATGCTTCCACATCACTGTAAACGGAACAACAACAGCACAACTTCCATTATTCAGTGACATCAAAGGCCTCAAATTGAAGAAGTAGCGCGTGCCATTCCAACGATATATGTTTCTTACGCAGCCCTCTATAATCCTCTCTCTGAAATTCGGTTCCATCTGCTCTCCCCCACAGCACCACCTCCTCATGCCAATCTATAGGGTTGGGGGGCTTAGTAGATTTCCAACTTTTGGTTATTGTTCGTATAGCCAGCAGGAGTGCCAAATCCACAAATCGTGTAGCGGGATGCTTCCGTTTCTTAGGAAGTCCCAAACCCAATATGCAAAATTCCAGGGAGGTGTACGGTCTCGCCTGTGCTATTACGTGTAGGTTCTTGTGTATCATTCCCCAGTAAGGGCTCAATCTGGGACAAGACCACAGCATATCTAGGAGACCAGCGTCCGATGACAAGAGCCTTGGGCAGGTATCCGCAGCATCAGGAATCATGATGTGCAATCGGTGTGGTGTGAGGTACGCCCTATGTAAGAGCATTAATTGAATAAACTTAAATTTAGGGTTACGTGTCACCCGTTTGGGATACTTCAGTACTCTGTCCCATTCCTTATCCGTAAATTCTCGTCCTGCGTCACGTTCCCATTTGTCTTGTGTGGACCGCAGAGAAACAGTTCTATCAGCGCACTAAGTACTGCATTAAGTATTGCATAGTGAGGAGCGAGGACGTGGATGGTTCTATTCCGTCCCTTGTCCAAGTCTGGCTGATGTAGTGTATTATGTGTGCATGTAGTAAGAACAGCGCATCAGGCGTCTGGTGCGCTTGTACAAAGTCCCCATACGACATAAGCTTGCTATCAGCGAAGAAGTCACCTAAGGCTGTGACTCCTGACTCAGTCCACATCTGGATCGCACGCCCTGTGATTGTCCCTGATCTGAGGGGTAGTCTTAGTAAGGGTATGGTAGGCGCATAAGGCATACGCGTGCCTATATACTTACTAGCACTCTTCCAACAGTTAATTGCAAGACGTAATAGAAATGGTGTGCCTCTGAGGATAGCGACACCCGGCAATAACAGTTTATGGATGATGCCCCGATTCCTGTCGGTCATAGTCATATGTATCTCATGCAGGTTACGACCTGCCAGCCAGTAAGCCAACCATTGGAGCCGGCATGCGTAGTTGTAGATCGCTAGGTCTGGGACGCCCAGGCCTCCACTGGAGGTAGGTAGTTGTAGTTTAGCGAGGCTAATCCTCCATCTTCCAGGTCCCCATATGAGCTCAGTCAGTAATGTATTCATTGTCTTAAAGGTGCTAGCCGGTATCAGGAGTGGGAGGTTCGTAAAATAGTATATGAAACGTGGTAAAACTACCATTTTAGAAATAGCTATTCTCCCTGCAACCGACAACGGTAGGGTGACCCAGAACTGGATCTGATGTTTAAGAGCTATAAGTGCCCTGCCCAGATTTCCATCTAGAAGGTCCTGTGTAGTCCGGTATATTTTTTATCCCTAGATACTTAAATGTCGTAGGTGCAATCTGAAATGGGTGTGGGGGAAACTGCATCTGAGCGGCCTGTACATTGTCGTTAAAATAATAACCATAGGATTTGGCCTCATTGATGGCCAGCCCGGATATACTACAAAATGATTAAAAAATGGCGGGTATAGGGCCGAGGCTGCCCGACAGGTCCCCGATGTATAATATAATGTCATCAGCGTATGCTGACGCTATATGTGTTATATGATTACACTTTAGTCCTTGTAGTGTAGCGGATACTTGAAGCCTATGCAGCAAGGGTTCCAGTGCCAAGATGAAAAGTAGGGGCAATAGCGGGCACCCCTGTCGTGTCCCTCTATGTATTTCAAACTGCCCAGAGATACATCTGTTTGTGCGGACTCGTGCCGTTGGCCGCAGGTACAATAGGTTTACCCATAACAGGTAGTCAGGTGGCACTCCAAAATGCGCCATTGCAGCAAACATAAAATCCCAGCGCAGGGAATCAAATGCCTGTTTCAAGTCTAAAGAGACACAGCCTTCCGTACTATGATGCACAGTGTCATGTAACATTATTTGATTTAACCATCGGAGGTTAATCGCCGTGCTTCTACCTGGCACGAATCCGCACTGATCCGTATGAATAAGAGTTGGGATGTAATTGTTCAGTCTAATAGCTAATAATTTACTAAGTATTTTATCGTCCGTGTTTAATAACGACAGCGGTCTGTAATTCGAGATGCGTAGTCCATCTCTACCTGGCTTTAAAATAGAGACTATCAATGCCTGGATTGTCGTATCCGGCAAGGCGCTGTTCGTCAGTGATTCGTGATAGAGGAGATGGAGTTGTGGAGCTAATAAATCAATAAATGTGACATAAAACTCAGCCGGCAAGCCGTTTGTTCCCGGGGTTTTATTACGCGGCAAGGCCTTAATTGTGTGCCTGATTTCCGCTATGGTGATGGGGCGCGCCATGTCGTCCTGCTGTGCAGGCGTGAGCTGAGGGAGAGGTAGGTCCTCTACGAAGGAGTCAAAAGACGTGTTCTGCAACAAGGGGTGTGGTCTATATAGGTGAGTATAGTAGTCTTGAAAGGCTGCATTTATGTCCAATTGGGTATCGGCCACACCTCCCATCTGGTCCAGTACTTCCAATATAGGGGTGGACACTGGTGCATTATTCACCATGTGTGCCAGCAAGGGGCCCGATCTGTCAGCCTGAGTGTGCTGTTTTGCTATGTACATCTTACGATCAATTAGTCGGAGTTCCTCTAACAGCTCCGCGTGTTGTATATGAGCCTCTTGGAGTTGCATAAGCTGCTCGTACGTACCCGCAGCCTCGTTTTCTAACAGTGCCAATCGACCCTCCACTTCCGTGAGTTTCCCCACGATAGTCTGTCATATACTTATTTTGGTGCCTATGGCCACTCCCCTTATGGTTGCCTTAAAGGCGTCCCATTCTATTTGCCTAGTACTAGCTGTGCCCGTATTATCGTGAAAGAACTTGGATTTGGCGTCTGAGATAGTTGCCCTAAAAACTGGGTCTTCTAATACCTCGGTAGGCAAACGCCAGGTCGGTATCGGGGTTGGTACCTTCCCCCATTGCATTGTCAACTCTACTGGGTTGTGGTCTGATAACGTCTTCCCCATATGTGTGGCCGAAGTAATGGAACCTAAGAGTGTGGTTGAGTAGAAGAAGCAGTCTATTCTCGTGTGTAGTTTGTGTGGTGGGAGTAAAACGTATATTCCCTGTGTCCAGCGTTTTTAGTTCTCCAGGCGTCCCCTAAAACCCAGCTCGTCGCCCAGTGAGCTAATGCCTCTGCCTGTCTTCTACTTTCAGTGGCGTGTAGTGGGGGGCGGGACCTATCCAGCGTAATATCTAGCACCGCATTATAGTCTCCCCCTAGTATCCAGCTGTGGTCGGACCAATCTGATAACACTCTATTAAGGGAGGTAAAATACTTTGTCTGCTCGAAATTGGCGGCATATATACAGCCCAACACCACCGGAACGCCATCCAGTAGGCCACGTGCAAACATGTAGCGACCTTCCTTGCCTATGCGTTGTTCTAATAATTTAAAGGGAACAGAGTTCCTCAGCCATAGAGCATCCCCTCTAGAAAAAGCCGAGTACGTGGTTGCAAACAATTGACCCTTCCATTTACGATGCAGCTTAGACTCCTCCACCCCATTAAGGTGGGTTTCCTGTAGACATGCAATGGATATCTTTCTTCTATTCATTTGTGCCAAAATTCTATGACGTTTCTGCACTGATCCCATACCGCGCACATTCCAGGTGTAGAACTTATATGTGTTAGGTGTCGTCATTATGGGGAGGTGGTGGTGTGTACAAGTAGTCCATCTCCTGAGCTCTACAGGCTGATACTACATATGAACTGAGTGCTCTAACTATTTGAAACTCCCCAACTCCAGGGTCCACCCACATAACCAAAGGGGGGGACCAAACAATTGTTACTCAACAGGAGTACACCTAATACACGCAATTACGCCTTTGCTTAGGAGGGGGTGGGGTCCGATGCACGTGCACAGCAATAAACAACCACTTATTGTCCTTGAGGTGCATCCCATTAGTCCAAATTAACCCCGGGTCCGCTAGGGCTCTCAGTGTCCTTAGCATATCATGCATCTTCATACATTACCATTGTGTGTCTGCAATCTGGATACTCAAAAGTCATTCGCCTTTTGTGCAGTGATTCGTGGAAAAAGTTGAAGGCTAGTGTCCGACTCTGAGGGTTCCGTTGGTGTGCCAGGCAGTGGGTCAGCATCTGCCTGTTCCTGGGCATCGTGGGCTGCCAGTGCTGTCGTTGAAAGGACCGATTTCCGGTCCGGTGGCAAGGCGGAGTCGACGACCTCCTCATCGTGGTTATGGTCAGGGGGGGCGTGCGGTCAGCTCCGTCCGACCGGAAGGGTCGGATCTGCTGTGCCGATGATAAGGGATCTTGAGAGGGATTCGGTGTCAGCGTGACCTCTATCCATTCTGACGCTTCCTCTGGAGTATCGAAAAAATAAGTCTTATGTTCGTACATCATTTTTAGACGCGCTGAAAAGAGAAGTGCATACTTCAAGTTGCGGTCTCGCAAAGTCCTTTTCACTTCCAGGAAAGTAGACCTCGCTTTCTGAACTGCTGGGGTGAAATCTGGGTATAGGGAGATCGTGTTGTTGGTGTATTTCACTGGTGCGTTTTCCCGGGCAGCCTTGAGGATGGTATCTCTGTCTTTGTAGTGCAGTATGCGTGCTATGAGCGGGCGCGGAGTCGCTCCTGGCTTGGGTGGTCTCGGGGGGACTCTGTGTGCACGCTCCACGCTATAGAGCGGTGTAAGGCCCGTCGGTGCCACCACATTTTTTAACCAGTCCTCCACGAACTGTGTGGGATTCGATCCCTCGCTTCGTTCCGGAATTCCCAGTATGTGTACATTGTTGCGGCGGGAACGCCCTTCCGCATCATCCACCCTGTCTCGTAGTCCTTTGATCTGGCGCGTGAGGTCTTCGAGTTGTGTGGAGTGCTCAGTTTGTTGTGGGAGCAAGTCGTTGAGCGCCAGTTTGTGCGCAGCCACCTTTTCGGCCAGTTTATTGTGGTCTGCCTTTAGGAGGGATAAACCTGTGGACATTGTGTCCATACGTGACTCCAATGCCTCTCTGGAAGCCCTGATCTCAGATAGGATCAAGGCCAATTTTGCGTCTCGTGGGTCGACCCCTGTTGGTGGTATAATGTCATTGCTGGAGGTAGCAAGGGGGTCCTCAGAGCCAGTGGACTGCGACATAACATCTGCCGCTGGGTCTGGTTGTTTGGGCCTAGTGCGCCCCATGGTGCTGCCCGATGGCCTTTATCCTATTAGGTTACACAGGGCGTCCGGGTGATCTATTCCCTCTGCGGTGCCAATGTTCCCCACTTATATGCGTTTCAGGGTTTCGCAGGATCAGCTCTCCACAAGAGGGAGGAGAACTGCCTTCAGCTACCAGCCTCTGTCTCGTGTGGTCGCCCTTGCAGCACAGTCCATACCAGGACACACTCACCGGTCAAATGTTCGTTGAGCCCAACGCGGGGGTCCACGTCGAACGTCGAGGGCAGGTCGCACTATTGGCGCCGTCTAATAGGAGCTCTCATTCACAGCCCCAGCACCCATCCGCAGATCCGTCATATAGAGCTTTGCTTTATGCGCGTGTAAGATGTGCCAGATTCTCCCATCTGGAATTCAAACAGTGTGTTCATCCCATGAGGCCAGCATCCTCCCACTCCAATGCAGATCACCTCATAACATCTCCGCCATTTTGTGCAGCCGAGTATGCCTCCTCCTGAGTACTGGCTAATCCTCAGAACAAGCAGCGGCAGACAGGCGCCCCCGCGTTGCAGCAGTGGGTAGCTCACCAGAGGACTCGTTGAGCTCTGTCTCGATGCTCCGTTTGTCCTCCTCACGCCGCCATGTATAACGCCATGCTTCTCTAGCATGGCGTTATATCCTCGTTATATCCTCTAGTGCAACGCCCTCAGCTCCTAATACGCAGGATCGACATTCCCTGCACCGGTGTCAGTACTAGGTGTGTCCGTCCCGTCATGTGTCACTCTCGGACCAGGAGCAGGATGCGTCACTGCCAGGGGTGTCTTGGGGCTCCGCTCGGGCCCGGCGCAGGAAGGCCCCCACCTCCGCTCCGCTCCCCGGAGTCATCCACAGCTCCGCCCACACCACGAGTGGCGGCGTCCTTCCGAGTATCCGTGCTAGGTTACGCTCCTAAAAGGAGCCTTTAATATGTCCGATGGCCCTGGAATGGAGCCACTTTTGCTCCGCTGGTATTCCGCCGTCAGTGTGCTAAGGTGAGGTGCCCACGGCTCCGGGGGAGTCAGGATAATTTGCTGGTATGCAATATTGAGGACTGAGCTCGTCTAGCTCACGTCCTCCATGTTCGGCCGGTAGCCACGCCCCCTGTCAATTGTTTTTTTAACACTGTGCTTTAATTAAATATTTTTTATCAATAAATCGATTTATACTTTCCTAAAATCATGACCTTTGAGATTATCTATGGGAAATATATGGTCAAAACTTCTTGTGCATGTGCAGCGTGGAATGGTATCCTCTGGTATCCTCTGGTTTGACGTTCCTTCCACCCCCTATACCGTTCAGTTTGCCTTAGCGCCGGGAAACCTCCGGGTAGCTGCGCGCTTAACAAATGTAATTATAAATAAATAAATAAATAAATAAATGAGAGGATTGTGGTTTGTATGAGAGAGTAATAGAATAGAAGTTGTCTATATGACACAATACTGCCGAAAGGTTACCGTTTTTTTTTAAGACTGTTTACTACTCTATTGTTAGACCTGGCATCATTGGTGTGAATCTCCCTTCCATTTTGATGGATTGCCTCCTCTGTTTTGATACGTTTTTTCTGGTTTTATGCTTTGAGCACTGTGCCACTGCTAATCAGTGCCACAGTGAAAGTGCTCCCTATGTTAAATTGATGTACTAATTGGTTATTCCATGATTGGGTTATTTGATTTACCTGTCAGCCCCTAGTACATTGCACCATGTGTGCCCAGGGCTTGTAAATCAAATGCTGCTGGTGGGCTTGCAGCACTGGCTGTCCCACCCACAGAAGCAGCTTGTAAAGTGTGTTTCAGGCCTGCCATTGCATGGCCTATGTGCAGTCTAGCACTGTCATGTCGACTTGGCCAAGTGCACCCACTTGCCGGTCCCTAAACCTTCCCTTTGCTTCATGTTAGACACCCCTATGGTAAGCCCAAGGGCAGGGTGCATTGTAAGTATAAGGTAGGACATGCTCTGATGTGTGTAGCATGTCCTAATAGTGAAATACAGCCATTTTTGGTTTTCACTGTTGAAGGCTACCTGTTCTCCATATGCCAGAATGGGCAGTTAGATTATTACATTCTTATAATCCTAACTGACTCAGGGAACATGGTAGAACATCGAATTTAGTATGCCTGAACTCAGAATGATAATATATACATTTTAGTAAAGTTGGTTTTAATATTCTGTGTTTGAAAATACCACTTTTAGAATTCAGGTATTTTCTTGCCTAACTGTCCAGGCCTGCCTCTGCTAGGTTGTGTATTCCTTGTCTGAGTTTGGGAGTGACAGGGCTGGGGGATTCCAGGAGACAGGCTGGGGCAGCCCAGTGGTGAATAGAGAGATCTGCATCTAGATGGGAGGGAGGAGTTGCACCTGGGACCTGAATAGGGCTGGGCCTTCCCTCTACAATGTTGGCTCCACCTTCTGTGGTTTGTCTGATGTCTCTGCCCTGCACTGTGAAAGGAGAGAAGGAATCTTGTCAACATAGTGCTCCAGAGCTGTATCTTCCCTCCCATGTGCTGGCTCCACCTCCTGTGGGGTGGCTGATGTTGCCCTGCACAGTGAAAGGAAGAAGAGAGTCATGTAAACTAAGTGCTCAGGAACTGGTTTGGACTAGGCAGAGGCCTCTCTGCCTTTAGAGAACAAAGGATTTTGGGGTATAAATATTGGGACCCTGATCCCAAGAAATTAGATCACTTTTGGAACAAGAAAACTTTTGCCAAGGAGAAGAACCAAGGAAGCTGCAGGAGTTATACTGCCCCTCTGCCAGTGTGCTGTTTGCTAGGTTGGCATGCAGTGGTTGCTTCATTATCAAGTAAAGGAGAAGGAACTTTTTAGGACTTTCATCTTCAGAATATTCTCCAAGTTGTTGAACTGTGTTTGCCTCCTGCTGAAGTCTCAGGGACAAAATACTTTATCTCCAGCTCCACTCTGAATTTCCTTGCTGGGAATTCTCAACTCCAGACATTTGCATGTCTCTGGGAGCTGGAAGCATGACGCATCGAGAAGAAGCGTGTCACCGCCACAGCTGAAATCGTTGCATCGCCGGAGAAGCAAGCCTTTGCTGCATCTCCCTGGAAGCGTGTGCTCATCGAAGCTGCCTGCTGTCGTATCACTGGAGAAGCGTGACGCCATTGTGAGAGTCGCCATCGCATCACCGGAGAATCGTGTTGCAGGGCCTGTCGCGGATCCAAAGTACAGAGTCGTCGCAAGGCTGCCAGGGCGTCTACGCATCGTCATCGCATCGCCGCATCAAGGGCCCCATCTTCTCGCATCGCAACTGGATCATCGCATCCCATCAAGGCGCCATCTTGCGCACCGCATCGGGCCCGCATACCAAGAATCTACGCATCACCTCCGCACCGGTAAAGATCACGACGCATCCCCTACTCTGCGCAAGCATTGAGGCACAACGCATCATCTCCCCCGGATCACGGAACCGACGCATCTCCCCTTTTGCGATCCTTTTGTTTACTTTGCGTTACTCATCCAGGTACTTTGTTGAGAACTTTGTCGCATTTATCATCAACTTTAACTAGGCAACATTTTTCATCTTTAAGCAATTTTAAGTGTAGTATTGTGGATTTTTGTTGTTTGTGGTCTTGTGTTAAGTCTATTTAAAGAATACTTATTTTTATAAAACCTGAGTTGTGTCCATCTGCAGTGTTTTCACTGTATTGCTGTGTATATCCACAAATGCTTAACACACTGCCTCTGAGATAAGCCTGTTTGCTCGTGCCAAGCTACCAAGGGGGTGAGCAGGGGTTATTAAGGAGTGTAATCCCCTTATCCTGACTTAGAAGTAAGGGTCTCTATTTGGACAAAGGTGAATACCATTACCAACTAGAGACCCCCAGATCTAACATTGGTGGCAGCGGTGGGATTTAGACTTTGCATTTGTGTTTCATATACAGTGATTGGTGTACACTACTAGTGAGTGCAGATCAAACGTGACCACATACTTTTTTTTAAAATCTTTTTTTCCTTGGACTGTTAGTTTTTCCTGAAAACTCCCAATTTTTACTACCATGAGTAAACCAGCATCTGTTGCATCTATGGATCTTGAATTTGAGGAAGAGAGGTTGGATACATACACTGTGAAGCAGCTCAAACATCTGTGCAGGAAATTGAAAGTTGCAACACCAGGCATTTCTAAAAAGGATGACTACCAAAAGGCGCTGAGGGCCTGCGTAGAAGCAAGAAATGCCCCTGATCTTGTGGAGAAGTGTGGCTCAATGATTAGAGCGGCAGACCCTGATGCAGAGGTCTAGCCCGGGACCAGGGTTCAATTCCCCGCCTCGGCGGGTCTTGGGCTCAAAAAAATTCCACGGACCTGATATTCCCTCTGGTGGCAGCACACCATCTGTGCCTTCAGAAGGCAGGGTACATATTCCCAAGGATGTCATCAAAGATTTCCACAAGAGTGAAGATATTGGGCAGTGGTTTGCAGCCTATGAGATAGCAATGTTGGCCCGCCGGGTCCCTGAGAAGGATTGGGGAGCAGGGTTGTGGGGCCTCTTTTTAACTGAAGGTAGGGATACTTTGTTAGACCTGTCCAGTGATCGTAGGATGTCTTATGCCCACATGAAAGAAGCACTGATGACAAGGTATGGTTTAACTCCAGAACTCTATAGACAGAGGTGCAGGAATTGTAAGAAGTTGGAGGGAACCACTTTGGTAGAATATGTGTCTTTCTTTTGCAGAGATATGGATGGTTGGGTGAGGGGTAGCAATGTGGATAATTTTCAAGCGCTCTATGATTTGATTGCTAGGGAGCACTTGTCTGCTAATTGTTTTCCAGAGCTACGCCAGCACCCTATTGATAGCAAGTTGACTAACCCTAAAAAGCTTGCTGAAGGGGCAGACCGCTGGGTCAGTACTAGGGTCCACAAGGGTCTTGTGGGAGACTCCGCCAAAGGTGGGCAGGGTCCCCAGCAGAAGAGTGGGGGGGACAAGGGTAAACAGAGGGAGTTCCAGAAAGGGCCCTAAAGTAATTCCCAAGGGAACCAAGGTAAGGGTTCCCAGCCTCCCCCTCAGAGGAAGTCAGGATCCCGACAGGTAAACCTGTTCATAGGGTGCCTGTTACCTGCTTTCAGTGTAAGCAGGTGGGACACCGTTGGTATGATCCCCAGGGTCCCCAAAAGGGTCAGTATGTGCCACCCCGTGCACCACCCCGTCAGATGGCCAGTGTAGCCCTGGGTGGGGAGGAGATCGGTGCCCAAGGTGGGTGGGGTCCCGCAGAAATGTCCCTGGTCTCATTAGGAGACCTTGAGATGGTCCCTGGAACTCAGCTGCCTGATAACACTAAGAAATACAGGCATTGGGTGACCATCAATGGCCATAGAGTGGAGGCTCTGAGAGACACAGGAGCAAGTGTGACAGTTGTCAAGTGTCACTTGGTGTCTGAAGAGCAGGTGGTTCCCAATGCATTCTTCCCAGTTATTGCCGCTGACAACAAAGAGAGCCGTTGCAAGGTGGCTCAAGTTCCCTTTGAGTGGGGGGGGGGTCTCAGGTACTCTTCAGGTAGCTGTGAGGCCAGCCATGCCTGTTGCTTGTCTGTTAGGCAATTATTTGGAAAGCTCCCCTTGGGTTAAGGTGGAGATGAAGGCGCATTTAGAGATGTTGGGTCTGCCTGAGGGGGCGTGTGTGACCACTCAGTCTATGGCAGCTAAGGGTGTTCAAGAGACCCTGGAGCCTGAAAGTATGGCCTAGGGACCTGCCTTAAAGAGAAGAGGTAGGGGGCGCGGGAAACCAGCCCCCGTTGATCCCATGGTGCAGGAGGAGGCAGACCTTGAGGGGGATGCTCTGGAACCAACTGGTGAGCAAGTTTCTGAACTGGGAAACCTACCTGAGCTGACCCATTGGCAGCAAGAAGGGGGTCCCTCCAGGGAGGAATTTTGTGAACAGCAGCAGAAGTGCCCTTCTCTTGTGGGTATGAGGCAACATGCCACAAACCAGGCAGCAAGTGATCAGTTTGGATCACATTGGATCTACTGGGAGAACGGTCTCCTGTATAGCCAGCCTAAGGTCGCTGAGCCTGGGTCAGCCCAGCACTTCAGAGCCTTCCTACTGGGTTTGGCTCATGATGTTCCTTTAGCTGGTCATCTGGGGCAGAACAAGGACTTTGAAAGGCTTGTCTCCCACTTTTATTGGCCCCAGATGCGGAAGGGTTCAGATACTCATTGTAGGACCTGTCAAACTTGCCAGGCAAAGCGGAAAAGTGAAAGGAGGCACAAGGCCCCTCTCCAACATTTCCCTGTAGTCAGTACCTCCTTTGAACGGGTGGGCATTGACATTGTGGGGCCACTGGACCCCAAGACAGGCATGGGCAACAGGTTTATCCTGGTCTTGGTGGACCTTGCTACCCGCTACCCGGAAGCCATTCCGCTCAGGACAATGACGGCCCCCATGGTGGGACGTGCACTGATGGGGATCTTCTCACGTGTGGGGTTCCCCAGAGAGGTGGTGTCTGACCATGTTACAAACTTAATTTCTAATTATATGAAGTCTCTGTGGAAGGAGTGTGGTGTTACCTAAAAGTTTACCACTCCTTACCACCCACAAGGTAATGGGCTGGTTGAAAGATTCAACCGGACCCTTAAAGGCATGATCATGGGTCTTGAAGAACCAATGAGGCATAAGTGGGACATCCTCTTGCCATGCCTTCTGTTTGTCTACTGTGAGGTGCCGCAAAAGTTCCTAGGGTTCAGCCCCTTTGAGCTTTTGTATGGTCACCCGGTAAGAGGACCTTTGAGTTTGGTCAAGAAATGCTGGGCGAAATCTCCCAGGAAACCTCCCCAGGATTTATATAGTTACATGCTGGCCTTCAGGAACCAGACTCTGCGATTCAGAGATCTCGCTAAGGTGAATCTGGAAGCCAGCGAGGAGGAAATGAAGCGGTGGTACCATCAGAATGCCACTCTGCTTCAGCTTCAACCTGGACAGAAAGTTTGGGTCATAGCCCCTGTGGAGCCTTGTGCGTTCCAGGACAGGTAGACCGGTCTATATGAGGTGGTGGAGCGCAAGAGTGTTGTCACTTATCTGGTGAACTTGCAGTTTCCCAGGAACCGCTTGCGGTCCTGCATGTTAATCGCCTAAAGCTCCACTTAGAAAGGTCCGAAGTGGGCATGCTCCTAGCGTCAGATGATGGAATGGAGGAGGAGACGGAGCCTCTATTTGACCTCCTGTCTGCAACAGAGCAAGATGGGTCAGAGGATGGTGTCAGCCTCTCTGCCACACTGACCCCTGATCAGCAGCAATATTGTTGCCAGCTGTTGGGGAAATTCTCTGATCTATTTTCCTTGGTTCCTGGTGTCACAGAGTGGTGCGTCCATGATGTGAACACTGGAGACAGTCCTCCTGTGAAGCACAAGGCTTACAGAGTGACTGACAAGGTTAGGGCTTACATCAAGGAGGAAATCTCCAAGATGTTTGCTTTAGGAATCATTGAGTCCTCAAACAGTCCTTGGGCCAGCCCAGTGGTCTTGGTCCCAAAGACTGCCTCGCCGGGTGCCACACCTGAACTCCGGTTCTGTGTGGACTACAGAGGGCTCAATTCAGTCACCAGGACTGATGCACACCCCATCTCTAGAGCTGATGAGCTCATCGATCGGTTGGGGGCTGCACGGTACCTCAGCACGTTTGATTTGACGTCTGGGTACTGGCAGATCGCCTTGACTGATGGGGCTAAGGAAAGGTTAGCATTCTCCACACGAGATGGGCACTACCAATTCCGGGTTATTCCCTCTGGGATGAAGAATGAGCCTGCCACCTTTCAGAGGTTGGTCAACCAGGTGTTGGCTGGGCTGGAAGATTTTCTGTGCCGCCTACTTATTTTAATAAAACCTGAGTTGTGTCCATCTGTAGAGTTTTCACTGTATTACTGTGTATATTAACAAATGCTTAACACACAGCCTCTGAGATAAGCCTGTCTGCTCGTGCCAAGCTACCAAGGGGGTGAGCAGAGATTATTAAGAAGGGTAATCCCCTTATCCTGACTCAGAAGTAAGGGTCCCTATTTGGACAAACGTGAATACCATTGCTAATTAGAGACCCCCAGATCTAACACCTATTCGTTTGGTTTGAAGGGGTTCCTCTTTTCTGCCATTAATCTCCAGCACCAGAAACAGCTAGGACAACTGTGCACACAAGTTCCACAGGCCAGGTAAAATTCAACTGATTGTTGTGGCTTGGTCCTGGGACCTTCATCACCTTTACCCTGCAAGGGTACCACACAACTCGACTGGCAAGTGACCAATTGTCACTAGTGGTCTTTAACATTGTTACATTTTCACTGTTTTATTTTGCACTGATTTTATATTGCTTCAAAAATCTTTAACTTCATTATATGTATGCAATTCAATTCTTTTTAGTGTCTGAATTAAGATATAAATGCATTCTATTTTTATAAAGTGGTGTTGGATTTCTCTCGAGTTTTGTCAATTACATATCATCCATGTTGGTACTCTGAAATGCTTAACTCATGCTCTAGTAAAGTCTGACTGCTTTTTGACACACTACAAGGACTGAGTTAAAGATTTATTAGTGTGAATGTAAGGACCATGTTTGGGGTCTGTGAGAGTATTGTGAGGCCTAACCAGCATCACCACATAACACTCCACATCTACAGTCGGGCTCAAACAAACAGTGAATACTGTCTCACATAATGCCGGACATACGCTAGACGGAATTTTCACAGACCAATTATCCCTCCATTTCCAGGAGGCTTTACCTTTAGTATGGTCTGACCAACATGCCTTACTATTTGACTTTCCTTCCACCACACTACCTAACCCCACTACCTTTCCTCCAAAGCCCAAAATAACACGACCCTGGCACAAAATAGATTCTGAACTCAGTATCTGTTTTTGATCATACTCCAACAACAGACCCTGACACAATGGCAGCTAACTATCACTTCTGGCTTACTAATACCATAAACACACTAGCTCCAGCAACCATATCAACCAGCCAATGTAAAAATCCCTCAGAACCGTGGTATTTTAATAGTCGTAAAGAACAAAAAAAGATCTGCCACAAACTAGAACGAAAATGGAGACTGAACTACAGAGGAAGATAAAACCACATATAAGCAAGCTCTAAAAATCTATAAATCAATGATCTGAACAAATAAAATGGTCTATAGCTCCGAAAAAAGGTAATCTGCAAAAAAATCTACTAAAGAACTATTTAAAACGGTCAAAATACTATCTAATGCAGATCAAAATAAGCCATCTAATGCTAGTCAAGACTTTTGCGATACTCTATCAAAAACATTTCAGTCAAAAGTACTTCACGTTTATTCTGCTTTCTCCCCAAATATCCCCAAACTATACAAAATTACAATCCTCTACCAGAATTTGATACACAATGTTGCTTTTTGAACTTTACCGTCCTTATCCTAAGAGCAAGTCAAGAACCTCTTATCCAGAACTAAATCAGGCTCTAAATCAGGCTCCTAAGATGATCCATGTCCTCCTAAAGTGTTAGATCTTGAAACAGAAACTATTTCTGCACACCTTACACTAATTTTTAATGAAAGTATTCAAGCTGGCATTTTTCAAATGCTATGGAAGAAAGCAGCAATTCTTCCACTTATAAAAAAGGCCACCCTTCCGGCATTGGGCGCTCTGCACTATCGACCCATACCACGTCTAACCATGCCAGGTAAAATACTGGATAAGCACTTAATCAGCAACTATCTACTTTCATAATTGACAACAGTCTGCTAAATGAGTCCCAATTCGGTTTTTGGAGCCAGCATATCACAGAATCAGCCCTTATAATAGATGCAGAGAGCATTAGATCTATCGTTGATAATGGAGACAATGCAGCCTTGATACTCTTATTTCTGTTGACAGTGTTTTACACGGTCAATCATGTCATTTTAACCAACCACCTGCATGAGCTAGGAGTCAGAAACAAAGCCCTTGCCTTACTTCCTTCCTTTTTGGCTAATAGGGAACAATACATCATGCTAGAGAAATTTGCCTCCACAACTTATAATCTTCCTTGTGGCGTCCCCCAAGGAGTCTCTCTAAGACCCAACCTATTTAATTTGTACATCAGTCGTTTGGTTAAACTTGTCAGACCCTATGAGTTCTCAGTTGTTTCCTACGTAGACGACACACAAATTGTGGTGTCCGTTACAGGAAATCCAGCCCAAACAGCCTCGCAGTTCCGACTCTGTATGGAAAACATTGGAACTTGGATGGCAGAAAACTGCCTGAGATTAAACTCAGGTAAGACTGAAATTCTACTCTTCGGAAACAAAGCTAATTTCTGGTCACCAGACTGGTGGCCACCAGATATGCGCCCTACCCCATTTCCAGTAGAAAGGTTAGAAACCTGGGGGTCATCTTTCGCGAAACAAATCAATAAAACAACCTCCTCAGTCTTTTTTCTTCTTACGATCCTATTTTTTTTAGCTTACATTCCCTCCAATCTTCAGAACCAGATCATGTCAGCACTAATTTTATCCAATCTTGACTACTGTAATGGACTATATATCAGCATACAACAAAAAATGGTATCTAAACTTCAGACCCTACAAAATACTGCAGTCTGTCTCATTTTCAGTCTCATCTAATTTGACTCAGCTACCATGGCACTGAACCAACTGCACTGGCTACTGTGAGGAAAAGACTTGCATTCAAGGTCTTGTGCACCGCCTTTAAGGCTTTATATAACATCGGACCAGTTGCCCTTAGACAGGGCTATCGCTAGTACATACCTCCTAGACCCTTATTTTCATCAGGTCTGAAAAATATTGAGGTACCAAAATTCAGACTTGCTCGTTGAGCCGGTAGAGGCTTTGTAACTTGTTCTGCTAAATTATGAAACTTCCTTACTTTTTAACTAAAAATCTCTCAGACCCTTTTACTTTTTAGAAAAGAATTGAAAATAATCCAGAGGCCATATTATATCTATCCAGTCTCACTGACCACCCTCATTCTCTGCAGCGCCAAGACACCTTCGAGTATACGATCGCTATATATAATTCTATAACATAACACCTTCCTATACCTTGCATGAAGCTTCTACTCCATTTGATCGTCTCCTTACTCATTTTTTGTTCTACACCTATGACAAGCTACGGTAAATATTATTAACCTATTCTTTTATCCATACTGAAATACAATACACCATCATTCAATACAACCTTCATATCCTTAAAAAAATCCACATTTTCAATTAATATGAAAGTTATTAAAAAATGTACTTACTTTCTCAAAGTAGACCTTACCAAGAGGCAATGATCTTTATCAAGTGATCCTCGCTGGGATAATCCTCACCTCCATGCTCTTAATAGAATAGGAATTTTTATTTTTAATAGCTTGACAATTTTCCATAGTAAGTCAGGCCCTGTGGTGTGGATTATGTCTGTTTAAAACCTACTAATCACCAATGACGCTACCGCAGAATTTGGACTAAAGTAGAACTTTTTAAAAGTTAATTCTAATTATCAGTCAGCTGCATTCAGAATATCCTCCAAATTCCTTCCCAGCAAGAATGCCTTAGATGCCAGGGCACCTCTCACTAAATGAGCACCAACGTCAAACCTCTACCATAATCAATTTTACCCACCTGATGAGGTAAGGGGAAGTTACTACTTTGAAGGATTTCTTCAGGGAAGTCAATGATTGGTTCCCCTGCCAGTCTCAGCTTTGTAGTAATCTCATAAGTTTTAATCCTTTTAACCACATCAAATTTTGGCTTCTCCACAAAGGCTGGATATAAAATTGGTCTAGCATTAGTTTTAATCCTAGACCATTTGTGTCTTATACTTGTGGAATAAAATATTCTGCAAGAAATATCCAAAGTAGTGACACCAGGCATGTCTGCAAGAAACCAAAGACAACACCATTGCAAGCTTAGCTGATAACTCATTCCTAGACAGAAAACCGAATTATCCTGGTGTTCAGACAGAAAAGTCCCTCGCATGGTGAAGGACGTGTAGCCCTGCCCTGAGTGACCCAGCTGCAATGATGTCTGGATCCTGGGTACTGATCTTTATTGTCCTGGGCAAATACAGGTAATGCATGTGCGCCATGTCATAGGCCTGTCTCATGGATTGCATGCTTGTTGGACCAGGATTGAACCAAAAGTGCTAACCTCATTGTGGTGAAAGGATACTTTGTTTGCCAGGAGTTAAGTAGCAAGAGCACAGTGGTAGCAGCATGCTGTAAAGTGATCAGCAGGACTGAACAGGTCCTTCTTTTTACCTATGTCAATAGAGTGAGGCATACAGGCTCTGTGTGTATTGTTTGCGAATGTAGTATTTTACTTTGTCTCCATATATAAATACTACTTTTTCATAAAAGTAAGTATTTGACTGGCAATCATTTATTGCTGCTGCTGAACGTACTTTGAGTTATGAGCCTTAGTTCAGCCCCCTGTGTCTCCCTCCCCTGGGAAGCCTTGGACTGCTTGACCTGCACTACCACTGACAGTCAAGTGCTGAAGTGGTACTTGGCCAAGCTGCTCAGGATCCAGAGTAGGTCGGTCCAGGAACATCAGGAATAAAACATCTCAGCACCAACGGTTGGGCCCAGTAGTTCCTGCTTGCAGTGTGGCCTTCTAAAATGGGTTCTGACAGTGGCCATCATAGTTCGGGGAGAATATACCTTCCCAGAAGTCCCACTGAGGCACTATGGGAATGAGGAAACAGCAGGAAGATGGAGACGCTGCCTGTGTCACAAAACAAACTCCTAGGGGAATACTGTTGGACAGGGAGACAACACCCGCGGGCATCCAAGAGGCATCTCCCTCATGCAAGGTGCTAAGGGAGCAGTGCTTCTTGCCCCTCTTAAGCAATTTCTGCTAAAGACAGCAATGGGGGAGCCGGGTCTTATACTGCCGCTACAGATACTGGTGGTAGGCAATGGGCATATTGAGCCATTATCTTGGATGTTGTTGCCCTTCCAATGTTTATTTTGGTTTTGGGAACAATCTGGCTCAGAACACATACTCTTTTCAACAGTTGGTGAAAGAATACATAACTCTTGGTTCTGTTTATTGTCATCAGAACTGCTGACTTCTATCTCTGGCACAATATCACCAACCATTGACGTGTTCCACCATGCAAGAAATGATAGAATCATAATATCCTACAAGGACTTCAAATGTTTTCAGTAAAAAGGGAGCTAATACCTTACCTCCATGTTGTATTTATGATTGCGCCACTAATCTGCAACCCCTGCCTAAGCTACCGCATGGTCACATTTACTTGCTCATCTCTAAAGATGATGTAATCTTGAAAGCCTACCTCGGGTACAATGCTGGTAAGGGATATATTACCCATGGACATCAATTCACTAAAATGCCAGAGGTAGCAGAAGTGACTTCACATGCCCCTTGACCTTCACTATCACTCACACATACACATGCTAATACATATACACGCATTCACACATACACATACACTTACACATACACACACACTCTGCCTACACATGCTTACACATTCACACATACACACACTCTCTCTCACATAAACACACTCAAAACTGCAAGCACGCAGTACCGAATATTTGATAATCATGCAGCTGCAAAACTGGTAAGGTATTGAAATTTGACATGTTTGTGTAACTGCTGTTTCAAACACTTATGGATGCTGTGTTAATCTGAAATACGTGGATCCATAGTAGGACTGGGGCAGAATATGGGCCCTTGCCCCAAAATGAGAGCTTACCCCACCAATGAACGAGATATCTAAATAGTTGGCCGATGTTTGCAAAACGGGGCAGTTTTGAACATGTAAAGAAACACGGAAAAATGAACTTGCAAGGTGTGGGAAACTGCATGCTACTGTGGTTGCTTTGCTTTCTGCAGGCAGTGCGTGTTTTTATGTCACTAAACCAATAGTAAACACTGGCCAGACCGTAAAACAGGCCAACAAACTCCAAAGAAACACCCCACACACTGACCTGTTCGACCAGCCTTTCGGACACTGCCTTATTGTCCTATAGGCTAGTGTGGGGCCCAAAAACAGAGCAAGTATTGCAGTGGTCCTGGCTGTCTTAATACCAAGCAGAAGGAGAAAGAGACACAAACTCACCCCTGGGGATGCAGTCTGACTCCAGACACTCCAGTCAGGACACATGTAAGACATATCCATATCCCAGAGCGGACCGCGCGTGCTGATGAGATATCTGAGAGGAAGCCCAGAGCCCGGAGTATCGGAAGCATTGATTGTCTAAGCTGACACGTTTGACAATGGTGGCAGGCTTTAGGCACCCTGAAAATCTCTCTGATGAAGCGCGCGCTAATGCGTGCACATCCTCAAAGGATTTCCCAACTCTTTGATGTGCTGGGTAAACAGAGTTCCCGCACGGTTAGTACTGATACACTTAACTGCTTATTGGCAAGTCGGGGAGCACAAATTACTGCTAATCCGTTAAAGTCACGCATTAGAGACGGTGATTTAAATTGTGTTATAAAGACGAACGCAGTCAACATGAAGCTTTCTTCTATATACACTCTGGACAATTCAGAAATCAACAAATCGAGTTGAGACGTTGTTTGTCTTCCATGCTACCTGTTCTCTCGGAAAAGGGATGCAAGCTGTATACCATTACTCCATGTGCTCTTCGCACTGCTGAAAGACTTAACAAGAAATGATTTGTGTGCCATGGATCTGTGACACTAATCAGTGAGTGAGCTCTCTAAACAAAGAGAAGGAATCATGCTGAAAAAAAAGCAAACGTGTGTCTTTAGATGGGTGACATGGACAAAACAAGCTCTCGGCATTGCTGTGGCGGGGAGGGAGGGGCGGGGGAGCGGCAGCATGTGAAGTCTGATTCGGAGGCACAGACTAATGGTGGTGCGCGATTTGCACATGGGGGGAAAGGGAGCGGCAGCCTTTGAAGTCTGATGCCGCGGCACAGACAAATGGTGGTGTGTTATGTGGCTGGCGATGGTGTGCACGCGCATAGATCACATGAACTGTACGCGATCCGCAGTTTGGTAGAGTTTGTGAACTGCCTACTATAATCTCGCCTATCTATCCCTGCGGGATAGAATAGTCAAGACCTAAAAAGGGTGGGGTGGGAAAGGAAAAGAACAGGCACCTTGCCAACCCAGAAAAAAATTGAAAAAGATTGAAAGGGTCATGCAAGCAGCGAGCACAGCGCCTATAGCTAACCACTGCAGAGAGTGTGCCTCGAGGGGCCCGTGGAGGTAGCCTGGTTAGGTTCCAGATGCTGCCTGTGGGCTCTAATCATAGTGCCCCGCTCGCTATATGCACTGCATTGTAAATACTTCATTGGGGCCTGCATTGTGGACTGTGCATCCAATTCCACTGCCATCTTAACTGTATAATGAGCCTAGATGATTAAGAAAGGGGTTTCTGATGTGACTTCAGGAATTGGAGTCTGTGTTAGGAATACACAGGAGTGCCCTCTAGAGCAAGACGGTAAACACCACTTTCAGGAAAAAACAGGCATTCGCCGAGGATTGGAAGATAGCGCACAGAATTCTTTTACAAAGGAGAGCAATGGTGAAAGGTGTTAAGTGGACCAAGCTGATGCCACAGGGGAGAGTTCAAAAAAGGATGCCCACAACTCAAGAAGATGGCCTTGTCATTGACCTTTCTATGGACATTGAATCAGTAAAGACCAGTGAACCAACAATGAATGTGAATGCCCGTCCAATTTGATAAATACAAACATGGGAAGGTTAACTGAGCATAAGGATGCAGCTATTTCCAGCTGCCTAAACGATAGTAAATCACCATTGTCAAAGGCCTATATAGAGGCAAAGCCCCCCACAATAATTAGAAACACATTAAAGATAACCACTGAGTCCACTGGAAAAAAAGGAAACAGGCAGGGGCAGAGACACAAAACATTCATGGAATATTTTCCAACTGTAGCTAAGGGGACACCCATCCCTAATATAGGAGGCCCCCCTCGGCTCAAAGGGGACTACATCTAAAATGGTCACAGACATAAAGTTTACAAAGGAGATTCAACCAACAAATGCGGCAACAGAAAAGTGTATGACAGGAAGCCAAAAGATTGCATTCTGTCAAATAATCACATGCCCTTCGAGCAGACCATCCTCCAGTCCAACTTCCTAGGAAGTTATTCTGCCTAGGAGTGGGAGTAGCGATGTCCAGCAGGAGCCAGCCCTCAGAGCCTTAGAGAACACACACCAACAGAAAGAGATTAAAAAAAACAATAACAGTCAAGGCAGAAGTACACACTTCTGACATCAATGGTGGCCAGCTGGATACTGTTAACCCTACACCCTTGAGCCAGGCGACAGTGGAGACTCTGACCTGTTAAACCAACAAGTCAGTAAACAAGGAAACACCTGAGGCCAGGGGACACTAAAGACTCGGACCTGTTACTACAAGTACAGGAAATAAGGAAACACCAGTGACACATTAGCTCAAATTCAAATTCTTTGATTTTCACGCCAGATAAAAAACATGGTAATCCCCTTCAGGACAGCTCAATTGTCATTTTGGAGCTCACCAAGACAAATTGCTCTCCTCCATAAACACAACACTTATGGCAGCAATCAAGGCCCTTACCTGGCAATCACATAAACTGGAAATCCAAATGGACATAATCCAAACAATAGCCTTAGCAATTGTAACAAGCATTTGCAATGCAATAGGTCTCGCATTAGGAGAGTTTGAGCTATTGGTATTTTGAATGACAAATTTTTTATTTATGTGTTGGTTTTGAAAAAAGCGAATTTAATAGCTTTGTCATTTACAATGCCAAAAGTTTTAACTTTTGCAAATGTGACACCTATAGCATTTGTAATGCAATATGTTTTGTATTTACGTGACTTAGATGTATTGATATTACAAATACCAATAGCAACACGGGCTTTAAACTTTACTTATATTCCCTTCTTTGTTGCGAACAGTAAGAGTGTCAATGTTTGCACTCCAGTGAGGTGACCAGGAGGGTAACCCTAGGTATCTCTTTTTGTTTTTTACAGCATTGGCAGCACAGTGCCTCTAGCAGTGGCATTCAATTCGGGTGGCCCTGAGGAAATTGCCTGATCTAAACCATGGCAATGAAACATGTCGGCTGTAAGTGGGGTGTGAAGTGATAGGTAGTCTTCACACTCTTCTTTTTTATACTTTGTCTTACTGTTCGCAACAAAGAAGGGAATATAAGTAAAGTTTAAAGCCCGTGTTGCGCAGTATCTTATATGTTTACATGTTTAAATGTCTGTGAGTTTCGTTACATATAAGTTGTGTTCACTGCATCACGCACTGTTACTTTTGGGTTGAGACACGTTTCCTTTAACGCTTGATGGCACCAATGATGATAACAGGGCCATCCTGGTGAGTACCAGCCAGGGGTCCCATTGGTGGTGCGCCCGTAAGGTGCCATCTTGCTCTTCACACATTTTTTGTCCGTCCTAAGTGTTCGTGAGTTCTGTGTTGTCTTGTAATGTCAAGATCAGAGTGAGGCTGCTTTTTATTTAAGCAATAGATTGAGATGTTATGAGTATCCCTAGATCAAGGAACTCCCTGGTGTTATTTATTAGCGACCAGTGACGTCTATGTTTCACTAAGTAGTATTGCAGTGAGATCTAGGACTTGTTGCGTTCAGTGTAATTATATGTCACTGACTGGTATTATGTGGAGTGTATTTACATTGCCTTGAGAAGAGTGTAATTATGTGGTGTATAATTATGTGGCACTGAGTGGTAATATGGGGAGTGTATGTTGTATTCAGTAGAGTGTAATTATGTGGCGTGTAATTATGTGGCACTGAGTGGTATTTGGAGTGTATGTTGCATTGAGAGCAGTGTAATTATGTATCATTTAATTATATGGCACTGAGTTGTATTATTTGGAGTGTATGTTGCATTGAATGCAGTGTAATTATGTAGCATATAATTATGTGGCACTGAGTGGTATTGTGTGGAGTGTGTGTTGCATTCAGTAGAGTGTAATTGTGTGGCGTGTAATTATCTGGCACTGAGTGGTATTTGGAGTGTATATTGCATTGAGTGCAGTGTAATTATGTTGCATATAACTATGTGGCACTGAGTGGTATTTGGAGTGTATGTTGCATTGAGTGCAGCGTAATTATGTGGTGTATAATTATGTGGCACTGAGTGGTATTGGGAGTGTATGTTGCATTGAGTGCAGTGTAATTATGTGCTGTGTATTTAGGTGGCACTGAGTGGTATTTGGAGTGTATGTTGCATTGAGCACAGTGTAAATATGTAGCATATAATTATGTGGCACTGAGTGGTATTGTGTGGAGTGTATGTTGTATTCAGTAGAGTGTAATTGTGTGACGTGTAATTATGTGGCACTGAGTGGTATTTGGTAGTATATGTTGCATTGAGTGCAGTGTAATTATTTGGGGTGTAATTATGTGACACTGAATGGTATTTGGAATGTATGTTGCATTGAGCGCAGTGTAATTATGTGGTGTGTAATTATGTGGCACTAAGTGGTATTAGAAGTGTATGTTACATTGAGTGCAGTGCAATTATGTGGCGTGTAAATATGTGGCACTAAGTGATATTTAGAGTGTATGTTGCATTGAATGCAGTGTAATTATGTGGCGTGTAATTATGTCGCAGTGAGTGGTATTTGAAGTTTATGTTGCATTGAGTGCAGTGTAATTATGTGGCGTGTAATTATGTGGCACTGAGTGGTATTTGGAGTGTATGTTGCGTTGAGTGCAGTGTAATTATGTGGCGTGTAATTAGGTGGCACTGAGTGGTATTTTGAGTGTATGTTGCGTTGAGCACAGTCTAATTATGTGGAGTGTAATTATGTGGCACTGAGTGGTATTTGGAGTGTATGTTGCATTGAGTGCATTGTGAATATATGGCGTGTAATTATGTGGCACTGAGTGGTATTTGGAGTGTATGTTGCATTGAGGGCAGTGTAATTATGTGGGGTTGTGTGTAGGGTTGTGTGTGTGGGGAGGTGTGTGTGTGTGTGTGTGTGGGGGGGGGTGTGTGAGGTGTGTGTGTGTGTGGGAGGGTGTGGGGGGGTGGGGTGTGTCTGTGTGTGGGTGTGTGTGTGGGGGTTGTGTGTGTGTGTGGGGTTGTGGGTCATTCTCTCAAGGAAAAAGAGATGTAAGTGAATGTGTGAACATTAGTCGAAACAACAGTAAACAACACTGCGAAAAATACAAGCATGAAAAATGTGGAATCCATGAAGTTACATAAAAAGAATGAGATAGCTACATTCCCTAAATGTGTAGTACTTGTGACTGCTAGCAGATGAGGTCTGTTGACGGATGGATTGCCTCCTGTTACTTCCCCTTATGATGAGCAGGCGTGGAGAGCAACGTGCAGCAGAGCAACAGGCCAGAGGTTGGGGAGAAGAATTTTTGAAAAATCTAAAGAAAGCCAAGGATGAAGAAGCATTGGGCAGGAGGAAGGAGCAACAGAGAACAGGTCTGGGCAAGTGGAATAAAATGCAGCACACGAAGAAGAGAGAGCAAATGGGGTGAGGGGAGCAACATGGAGCGCACAAGGCGAGGGGTGCAGGACTTTAGTGGAAAGAAAGCTGCACACAAGCCCTCGTGTTTAGCGAACATGAAAAACTCCCTACACACAAAACATTAAAGAACCTTTCTTTAAAACTGTATTTATTTGTTTTCTTTCCTTTTTAAATATATTTATTTAATGGCAGCATCTTCTTTATAGAGCCGTCTAAACAGCAGCCTGGGCTGCACTGACCCATGGAAAGTTAGGAAAGCTGAGCGTCACTATGAGGGTAGACAGCCCATGCTGTAATCTGTCAGCAATGGAAAACAAGCTGTCTTTAAAGAAGGACAGGCAGCGCTGGGAGGGGGGCTGATTCACGAGCAGATAGGCCAGTTTATTAACTGCTGAGCGCATGAAGTGGCTGGTGGGAAATGTCTTGCTTTGTGGGAGGGGTAGGAGGAGTGGGGCGCGCATGAAGTGGCTGGTGGTTTGAAGTCTGATGCCGAGGCACAGACAAATGGTGTGCGATGTGCACGCGGGGGGCGGGGGAGTGTGGGGGGGGGTTGTGTGTGTGTGTGCGGGGTTGTGGGTCATTCTCTAAAGAAACAAGAATTGAAATATGGGGGCTGTTCAAACGCCTTTTTAGAAAGTTATGAGCTGTACGTGGTACTATACAAACATGCAAATACTGGCGGCTCCTCGGCAAGCGCCTCATTGTACTTCTAATGGCAAGAGTTACCAATGTCAGGAGTGTTAATGCAGGCCCTTGGGATGGGGGGGCAGGACAGGCAGAGCTCTGTGGCCCGGGGGGCGGCATTTCTGTGGGGTGGCAATGAGAGGGGCGTGATGGGGTAAAGACTGAGCCTCTCTGGAGGAAGAACGTCCAGGGGAGACCTTAAAAAGAGACCACCAGGAGCAAAGGTAGAGAAACTGGGGAGACACAGAGAGAACAGAAGAGTGCAGGGCTGGGAGGGGGAGAGTGGTGAGAGGAGGGGAGACCGGATAACTCAGGAGAAAGAGGATAGGACAGAGGTAAGGGACAGAGAGAAGAAGATAATGGAAATGGCAAAAATAGATAAACGGGAGAAAGAAAACAGTGAGACGGAAAGTAGAGTGAAAAGAGTGAGGTAGGGTAGAGTAGGAGAAATGGTGGAATCGAGAGAGAAAAAAGAGATGCCAAGGCAGGGGGAAGGGGGAGAGAAAGTTATGAGCTGTACGTGGCACTTTACAAACATGCAAATACTGGCGGCTCCTCGCCAAGCGGCTCATTTGGGGCTTTGCATTCCACTAGACTCTATACAAAAAAAGACAAGAAATAAAAGCCAGATGTAACGTTTCATACATTATTTTAACTGTATCTAACTAAAGACTGAAAGGGTCCTGTAACAGTGATGCCCTTCTGACACTGAATTGCTTAATAAAGCTAAAAGCCCGCACGTGTACTTCTAATCGCAAGAGTTACCAGTGTCAGGAGTGTTAATGCAGGCCCTTGAGATGGGGGGCAGGACAGGCAGAGCTCTGTGGCCAGGGGGCGGCAGTTCTGCAGGGTGGCAATGAGAGAGGCGTGATGGGGTACGGGCTGAGCCTCTCCGGAGGAAGAACGTCCAGGGGAGACCTTAAAAGAGACCACCAGGAGCAAAGGTAAAGAAACCGGGGAGACACAGAGAGAACAGAAGAGTGCAGGGCGGGGAGGGGGAGAGCGGTGAGAGGAGGGGAGACCGGATAACTCGGGAGAAAGAGGATTGGACAGAGGTAAGGGACAGAGAGAAGAAGAGAATGGAAATGGCGAAAATAGATAAACGGGAGAAAGAAAACAGTGAGACGGAAAGTAGAGTGAAAAGAGTGAGGCAGGATAAAGTAGGAGAAATGGTTGAATCAAGAGAGAAAAAAGAGATGCCAAGGCAGGGGGAAGGGGGAGAGAAAGTTATGAGCTGTATGTGGCACTATACAAACATGCAAATACTGGTGGCTCCTCGCCAAGCGGCTCATTTGGGGCTTTGCATTCCACTAGATGCTATACAAAAATAGACAAGAAGTAAAAGCCAGATGTAACATTTCATACATTATTTTAACTGTAACTAACTGAAAGATGAAAGGGTCCTGTAACAGCGATGCCCTTCTGACACTGAATTGCTTTACAAAGCTAAAAGGCTGCACGTGTACTTCTAATGGCAAGATTTACCAGTGTCAGAGTGTTCATGCAGGCCCTTGGGTTGGGGGGGCAGGACAGGCAGAGCTTTGTGGCCCGGGAGGTGGCAGTTCTAAGGGGTGGCAATGAGAGAGGCATGATGGGGTAAAGGCTGAGGCTCTCCGGAGGAAGGACGTCCAGGGGAGACCTTAAAAAGAGACCGTCAGGAGCAAAGGTAGAGAAACCGGGAGATACGGAGAGAACAAAAGAGTGCAGGGCGGGGAGGGGGAGAGCGGTGAGAGGAGGGGAGACCGGATAACTCGGGAGAAAGAGGATAGGACAGAGATAAGGGACAGAGAGAAGAAGAGAATGGAAATGGCGAAAATAGATAAACGGGAGAAAGAAAACAGTGAGACGGAAAGTAGAGTGAAAAGAGTGAGGCAGGGTAAAGTAGGAGAAATGGTGGAATCGAGGGAGAAAGAAAAAGAGATGCCAAGGCAGGGGGAAGGGGGAGATAAAGATAGGAAACAGGGGGAGAGGGAGAGGAGAGACAAATGGAGGAGAAACCGCAGCAGAAAAGACAGGAAAAAAGATAAAGGTGGAGCTATGAAGGCCGTGGCACACCGGGAGGGAAATAAGTTCAGGTATTCAATAAAAAGCGAGTGAGGGAAGGGGCGAGTGAAACAAGTAAGAGAAGAACGTGAGAGGTAGGGGACAAAGGGACAGCGGAAAACAAGCTCTCGGCATTGCTGTGGCAGGGGAGGTGGGCGGGGGAGCGGCAGCCTTTGAAGTCTGATGCCGAGGCACAGACAAATGGTTGTGCGCGATGTGCATGCGGGGGGCGGGGGAGCGGCAGCCTTTGAAGTCTGATGCGAGGCACAGACAAATGGTGGCGTGACGTGGCTGGTGATGGCGTGCACGCGCATAGCTCACATGAACTGTACGCGATCCGCAAGTTTGGTAGAGTTTTTGAACTGCCTACTATAATCTCGCCTAGAATAGTCGAGACCTAAAAACGTTGGCCAAATTAGACAAGGTCAGAGAGTGCCACTGTTCTGACATTGTAGATAAATTAACAACACTGCCTGAAGTCCTGCTATCCATCATAAATGAGTTATGGAACCTTTACTCGCCTGGTCAGCATAAGCAAAACAATGAGACAAAAAAATAGCAGTAAAAAGCCTAGTCTTGTTAGAAGGTCACGAAGAACAACCTAAAAACGTGTTGGACGATGAAGTGAACAAGAAGACTGGATGCCCCTCTAACTCCAGTCAACTTCATCAAAACACACCCAGTCAAATCAGAGCCTGATACTACAAGTTCAAATATAATGAAAGATTGCAAACCACAACAAAATGCCCAACCACTAAAGGAAGAAGAAGAATTACTAAAGGTTGCCTCAAAATTTGAATCAGCAAATATTTGCAGTGATCACAAAGACAGTTGACTTGTCAATCACTGAGGTATCAATGACACAGGAAACCATAAAAACCTGCAAGCAAGAAACTACCACAAGTAAGCTGTCAAGACAAGCGAAAAAAAGATTACAAAAATAGCAGAAGTGCCAAAAGATGACACACATTAGAAGATGCTGGGGACAGTCCCCTAACTCTCCAGTAGAGTCAATAGCAAAGCCAGCTACGAATCAGGATGGGCTAGTAAATATGAAGTCATATCTAATTTTTACAAAGACATTCAAGCAAAGCAAACAATTTGGACAGGGGAACATTATGGGTACCGCCACAACCCTAGCAGCCACAACATCAGGGGGAAATTCAATGATGCCTCAGTTGTTTTGGAACCTAAAAAACTCTCCACTCTGACAGGAAGATGGACACCGAGAGGCTCAGTACAGCCGCCACGAGGAGCTCGCAAAGGGGGGAAAATAAATATCAACAGAATCTCAAATGGAAAGCTCTGCTCGTGACCCACCTACAGAGAAATTCTACAAAAGATTGACATACTCATAGGCTGTGAGGAAAAATATATAAAATTCTGCTCACAAAATTAGTGTATGGAAGATCGTATTTCAGCCTTTGTACAAATTAAAGGGTAGGCATGATATACTAAACTGGGCAAACCTATTGAGGCTCTTCCAACATATACCTTCATTGACAGAAATAACAAGCTAAGACTTGGTCAGTATACAATTCACACCAAAAGGAGAAAAATAACAGCCAAGAAGACACTATATTGAAATGGAAGAATCATTGCATTTCAGAAGTAGTCCTCCGGGAAAAAGAAAGCTTTGAAATATGGGGCATAGAAATAGATGAGCTAAAGCAAGAAAAATATCCCCACATGCTACTTCAAACAACAAACACCAGAAAAAAACTGAAAGAAAGCCAAGGAAAATGTGAAGAGCGCATTAAGAGGAACGGCAAAAGTACAATCACTACAGAATTACAACAATTTGAGAATATCAGTAAGAACCCAAGAAGGTACGATCAAAAGTAGAACAGTCACATATGCAGCATTTCAAAAATCTAAAAGGAGGGAGCAACAACACAGGACAAGTAGTGAGACACTGCATGCCATTCATCAATCCTAACACCAAGGAGGCCCCCCAATTGTGCAATAGCAAACAAATAAGGCCCATAGAAATTAGAATTCAAAGCACCAACAAAGGTAACCAATATGGTATCAACATTGTTACCTGGAATGTTGCCGGTATTCAGAGAGCACTTAAACACAAAGCAGCCAGGAAGATATCGCAAGAAGGTGACATTGTGGGCCTACAAAAAACATGGGCAACAAAGCCAACTAATTTAGAAGGCCTTGCAGGCAAACCAGCAACCACACATCAACGAAATGATAGTCTGTCTGGTGGGATCTCGACCTATATAAAGAATGCAAAAGAACTCAAAATAAGAAAAAGAAAAACAGACTCAGAAATACTGCAGGCACTCGTAGTGGAAGGGAAAGAGGACATGGAAGGAACATCTTCACTGTTAATAATAAATGTATATCTCAAGGCCCAAGGTCAGGCAAAATTGGAGACAACAAGATCCATGATCGCCACCATAGAGGAAATCTTATGCACACTTCCGCCCTTCGCCAAGGTGATCATGGGCAACATCAATCTTCATTATCTGAGAATAGAGAAAGGTGGAACAACGCATTCCACAAGCTCGGAAAAGTTTTTAATGGCTTCCTACAAAATTACAACTTCATATTCGCTGAGGCATTAAACAAAAACCTAAACCCAAATTCAGCCAAAAAGCTTACTTGCAACAACTGCACAACAATGGATTACATCTTTCTGTGTAACTATCTCAGTCAGAAAATGGATCATTTTGCAATGGGGACATACAAAGCAAGTGAATTTGCAGTCCTTCAAGTGGATCTAAGTATCCACCCCAAACAACGGAAACAACAAGTCACCACTCTAGCACATTCCAGAGGTATTGAGGTATATTCATTAATAAGGAGGATAAGATGGAATGAGCAGAAGGCTGCCATATTAACATCATGGAAATACGATCAGGAATGCAAAAACAATCATCCTAGATTTGAATACACCCCGAAAACTGGGGAGCATGGATCTCTGCCCTGAAAGCAGCTCTTCAGGGAGGAGCCAAGAACATCTTCAGAGTAAACTATCTACCTACTGTGCAAACCTGGCAAAACAATAAAAAAGCAAGTGAACTATCCCAGAACCTAGAACAGGCAAAAAGGAATCACCGGGAGACTGGTACACAAGCTACAGAGGATACGTGTAGGGAACTCAACACTGAGCGCAAACATCTGAAATGGAACTTAAAACAGAAGAACCATGAGGAAGAATGGATTAAGATCTATGAGCTATCCAAGAACCATAAACATCGGCAGTTCTGGCAACACATTGCCCGGTTGGGAAATGATAAAGTGGAGTGCCGCAACTCCGTCCCCGCTGAAGGATAGCTACGTCACGTAGCCGCAATCTACCTAGAAAACAAAGGGTGTGCCTAGCCGAGGATGCAATAGTGGTGCTCACAAGTGAAACATTGAAAGCATCTCCAGGCGTACTTCTCAATAGTGAAGTGAAGTTTGAGGTTAAAGCGCACAGCATCTAGTTAGATAGTGGGCTAGTTCGAAAAGTCTTCTATATTCCAGAGTGCTGCCCGGGTGGCGCCTCTTGCCTATGGCGTCCTGATTATAATAAAGAAAGTGCTGCTCACAAGTGGGATGTAAAACAGCAATGATGGGCCTAGGTCAGCAGCCGGAGGCAAAGATTAAGACAGTACTGTGGTTCAGTATATAATAAAAAAAGATAAGAAAAGATGGGCCCCTGGTCCCAATGGGCTTCAGTGACGAATGGTCAGAGAAGACCCGGTATACTGGGGAGGAGTCCTATCCACCCTATTCCCTGAATGTCGACTGCAAGCCAATTTTCCGGAATCATGGCAAGGCTCACTGCTACAACCCATATTTAAGAAAGGAGATAATACAGAACCAAAAAATTACGGGTAGATTGCCCTTCTGGACATTGAAGTGAAAGCTTATGCTTGCACCCTATTGGCAGAGCTGAGTAGATGGATCAAAAGCAAAGAAATCCTCCCCTATATCAAGCTGGGTTTCACAAAGGAGGGTTGACAATTGATAACACAGTGGCTGTATCCTACTTGAGCCAGCAAGCGAACACCAAAAATAAAAAAAACGGTTTATGCCTGCTTTGTCAATTAATTGGCAGCATTCAATGGGGTTTCTCGACACAAGCTTTGGAATAAGCTAAGAAACAGGCAAATTCAAGCAGGCCCCTTGAAAGCTATTATCTCCATATACAATAAAACCTGGCAAAAATGTAAATTGGCAGACAACACAATAACAAAAAAGTGCTTTACAGACAGCGGCCTAAAACAGGGCTGTGTTCTTGCCCGACTCTCTTTAACTTATACACAGCAGATTTAGGGAAGACGCTTCGAAAAACCAACCTCAAAAGTCCCAAAATGGGCTCCAATAAATTTCAATCTTTGCAATATGTGGACAACCTGGTAGTGATAGACCATACCAAAATCAGCCTACAATGGGGACTAAACGCTCTTCATACTTTATGATGAGACCAATGAATTGGTCATATTTATTTAATTTTCCCTTGTGGTCGTCCCTCGAAATCTCCCCTCAACAGGCCCCTCTGCCTCACCGCTCTTACCTGCAGTGGCGGCTGCCACCAATGTGTCTATTGGGTTCAGACATGCAAAGAAGATGTATTGGCTTTGTTCTCCTGCACCGCACCAACCGCTTTGGCCAAATTTGGGAAATATATGGCTGTGTTGGGTGTGCGGCTCGCCGAGAAAGAAGGTCTTGATGACAACATAAGGGCTTTCACAAGCAGCAAGCAAACAAATAGGATATAGACTTGCCCTCTAATTTTGATAACAAAGTTTCACACAACACAAGGCACTTGGTCACTTTAACCCTGTGGCGCTTAGACATTACGGTGGCCAGAAGATGCCATTCCTGTCTTTTAATTCTGCCGCTCGTTGACTTTAAGACATGGAATCTGACATTCAATTTTAATTAATGCTGTCAAAATAACACCTCTTTATAAGACGAACAAATATTTTAAATAATTCTATTATGCTATTTTGAGCATTATTCATGTTTCCTTTCTACAGATGTAAGAAATATTGCAAATGGTTTAAAGAAATTGTGAAAGTATTTTTTTTCATTCATAGTGGGAGGGTTCACTCTTCACTACATACAAAGTACTCTCTGTATCGGGTGGTGCAAGCTATGTTTTCAGGGGTGCCTAATGTGAAGTGCTCCTAGGATGACATGCTGGTGTATGGTAAAGATATGGAGTGTCATGACAAGACGTTAGCCAGAGTGTTACTCCTTTTGACAAAGAGAGGAGTTACCTTGAAGGCAGATAAGTGCAAATTTGTGATGGATGCTGTGAATTCATTGGGGTACATGTTGTCTGCTATGTGGGTTGAACCAAAGGAGGATTTGGGTAGGGCAATTAAGGAATGCGCGGTTCCAAAAAATAAAGAACAGCTACGATCAATTTTTGAAAACTGGAGTTCTATGCTCGATTTACTCCCAACTTCAGTGGGAAAACGCATAACATGAGGGCTCCTATGAAGATGCATCAACTGTTTGTCTGGTCCTCAGAGCAGATGTGAGAATTCCAGGGTATTAAACTTGGGTCAGGAAATGCCATTCCCCCTCAGCCTTTTATTACTCATGATCCATTGATTGTGGTGACAAATGCCAATCAGCAGGGCAGAGAAGAAGTAGTGGCATTTGCATCACAAGCTTTACGGGGTGCAGAATCAACTTACTCGGTAATTGAGCGTGACTCTCTGGTCTGCTGGTGGGGTTGGACCATTTTTAAATTATCTTTGGGGGTCTGAATTTGTCATCTGCATGGATCACAAGCCTTTGGTAAAGTGTTTATCATGAAGGATGCCAGTAAAACTACTCCTTGCATTGTGGCACTAAAGGTTGATGGAATTCCAATTTCAGTTGGAATATATTCCTGTGCAAAGAACGTCTTTGCAGACCATTTGTTCAGATTGCCACTCAGGAATGAGGAGGCTGATGCTGAACGGCAGGAAGATTTTTGTGTGGCAGCTTCATTGGATGAGTCTGCTTTTGGATGTATATCAGATGAGGAATAGAAGACGGCTGTGCAGGAGGACGAAATGATTCAGGAGGTGGCTGGTATATTGGGAAAAGGTTGGATGCCTGAAGACATTAGTGGGGATGTGAACACTTTTAAACATATGTTTCCGAAATTGAGTACGAAGGAGGGAGGGATGAGAAGAACGGATTTGTTCTACAGGACACACAGAGTAAAGTGTTTGCATCGGCCCAATTGGCAATGTCACTTGAGAATATTAGGAGCAGGTTTCAAATGCAGGTAATGTAGATTAATGGGGGGCAATATCACAGCCCCAGACTGTTCCAAAATGTAAATGCTACCAGGTGGTTCCACTTGCCTTCTCTGAATTAGCACTCAAGTTGTGGAACTTTCTCTGCATGTTTGTATGTCTTTTCTGCTTGCATGCAGAAAGGATCTTCCATTAATACCTCAGTCATCTCACTCAACTCTCCTCCCGGTGCCAAGATGCCCATTTGCAGACTGGTTACAGTACAAATACACCATTCGTCTAAATTCAGCATTTGTGGCTTCAAGGGAATAAGGGGCATTTGTGAATAGGCCACGTTCCAAAGTATGCAACACATCATTTACAATGCATGCGATACATCGCATGCCATTACAATGTGGTCACTACAATGACTGCGTCGTTACATCGCATACCATTGCAACGCAATGGGGGGGGGGGCTGGATTTTGGAATAGTATCATTTACTATTCTAACTCCAGTCTGTGCAACAGTAGGGAAGGTGTTGGAGTTTAAATCCAACACCTTCTGCTCCCTACAGCAGTTGTAACAACTTGCGTTGTAATGGTATGCGAGTTAACGACGCAGTCATTGTAGTGACCACATTGTAATGGCATGCGATGTATCGTATGCATTGTAAATGATGTTTCCCGGCATTGGGGCATAGGGGCATTGATCCAAGGAAGAGAAGTGACAGGAACACCGAGACACACTGCAATGGATGTAGACACCGAGACAGAAAAAGGGAGGAAGGGAGAGGCAGGCACAAGCATATAGACACGTGGGTATGAGAGCCATGAGGAGAAGGATCAGGACGATTTTTTTGATGGTTAGGAATGGATCGGTGTGGAACATTTAGTGAGAGATTGTGTTGGCTGTGCTGTGAGTGATAAAACTCAAGTCACCTTTCTGAGTCCAATTGAAGCCATACCGGTTCCGGATAAAATTTGATTCAAGTTGGGTTTGGATGTTATTGGACCAATGTATGTATTGAAGAATGGAACAGATATGGTTTGGTGTTGGTGGATTACGGCACACAATGGCCTGAGATGCAGTTTGTGAAGTCAACTAACACTGAGGAGATAGTAGAATTTTTGCACTATTTTGTTTTTGAGAGAGAGGGCTTCAGCTGAACTTGTTACTGACAATGGTGTGCAATTTGTATTCAAAGAGTTCCAAAGGTGCCTGTCCCATTGGGGCATAAAGCAAATTACAATGTCCTTATATTATTCCCACAGTAATTGTTTACAGAAACGTTGTAACAGGATTATTAAGGACAGTATTCAGGTGTTGGTAGCCAAAGGCAAGCCTGTCTGCGCCCGTCAGCGTCCGGATCGTGGCCAGCGCCAGGCATGCTGCTCAAACGGGGAGCAGTAGGTTCATCACATATACATTTAAGGCTTTAAGGAGCAACCGATGCACAGAAACGCTGTAGAATGACTCGTGCAATCGTGCCACATCATTCCGCTGTAAAGAATGTATTTTTGACTTGGAGATTCAGGACAGGGTAACCCAGGGGAGAGGTAAGCACTCTAGTGCTCAGGGATCACCTAGTGGTGAGGTTAGAGCCAGTTTGGTCAATTGTAGGTCACTCCCCAAACATGCTGACAATATTTGGTTATCTTTAATAGATGACACTTGGGAGGTGATGTTTTTAACGGAGATGTGGTTGAAAGAGGAGTCTCCACGCACCTTGACAATTGCTATTCCTCCCGGCTTCCGTATCTTCAGCGCTAACAGGAATCCTGACAAATGAGGGGGTGGGGTTGATATTACTGCAAATAAATCCAGGGATATCTCTACCTCGGAATTGATTATGCCAGGAAATATGGAAGGCCTGAATTTTTTTATAAAACCTACCCGCACCCTTTGCTTTGCCGGCCTGTTAATTTATCGACCGCCAGATTGTGCTAATGGGAATATCCTGGAAATATGTAACCTGATAGCTCAGAGATTGTTACAGTATGCCAATTTCATAGCCCTTGGTGATTTTAATCTCCATTTGGATGATCCCACTTGCCCTCAGGCTTCCCAGCTAATAAGATCACTTAATTGAGCCATCCACACTCAGCATGTAATTGACCCACACATAGAGCCGGCCATACCCTAGACCTGATCTTCTCTTGCATCCCCACCATGAGAGTTGAGGCACCTCAATGTCTGGTATGGACGGATCACCATATTGTCCCTTTTTTATTCAGCTTGGGGAATTTACAGTGTGTGGGAAGCAAGCAAACGATTCTGAGAAGAAATTGGAAAAAGATGACAACTGATAGCTTGGGCCCGTGCTTTTAGGAAAGGGCATACAGAGCTCTGGTAATCTGAATGAGGATGCGGTTGCGTTCATTTTGGGATTATCTCTGCTCTTGATTTAGTGGCTCCTCTGATAGCGGTGAGGACCGCAAGGGAGTCACCATCAGCCCCTTGGTTTGCAACAAAACTCAGTACTGAATAAAGCCGGTGTAAAAAACTTGAGCGGCGGTAGAGGAAAGGTTACTCATCGGAAGCCAAGATAGCATTTAAGGAAGCCTTAAAAAAACTTTGAAAAATGATGAGGGGAGCCATCCCTTCAGGAATCCTTAGCGGAAATTTTAAAGTGCTAGTCAGGATCCCCATTAGACCCGTGCCCACCCAAGCTGTTTAGATCCTGTCCCTCTGGATGAATCCAGCCTTAAATATGATATGGAATACTTCACTATCTTCAGGCATCTTTCCTGTTGTTTGGAAGCATGCTCTCTTACTTGCATTGTTGAATAAGCCTAATGCAGATCCCAAGGAGTTGGGCAACTGTTGCCCTATCTTACTGCTACCTGCACCCACAAAAATACTAAAGAAACTGGTCCAACAACAACTGGCCATTTTTATAAATGATCATGACATCCTGCAGGATACTCAGTCCGGCTTTCAATTGGGATACAGCACTGAGACAGCTTTGGTGGAGGTGGCAGAGTGAGTGAGAATGTCGGTAGATGCAGGGGCAGCTGCTATGCTGATCCTATTAGACCTGCCGGAGGCCTTCGACACGATCGCCCACTACAGCTTTCTGCAAAGACTGCAGCAGGTAGGGATATAGGATACAGCTCTTGCCTGTATCAGGTCTTATCTTACAGATCAATCACAAAGAGTCTTCCTTCAACTGCATCGATTGGACAATAAGCAATCATGGTGCGGCGTACCACAGGGCTCGGCCCTTAGCCCTTTACTTTTTAACATTTACCTGGTGCCCCTCTTTACCATAATTGATTCATGGGAGGTGAAAGCTGTCGCTTACGCTGATGACACCCAGCTGGTGTTCTCATTCAAAGACCACTTGGAGGACTTGTTTGCCAGACTATCTGGGTGTCTAAGGGATATCGCAGGTTGGATGAACCTAAATAAACTTAAATTGAATGCAAACAAAACCGAGGTCCTATTTTTCGACCAGGTCTCACCACTGCCCCCGGGGCTTTGGTCGCCAGGGGAACTGGGTCCTCCCCCAATCCTAGCAAAATCCGCTAGAAATTTGAGTATTAAGTAGAACTCAGATCTTTCCTTTGCAACGCAAGTCCAGCACATCGCGTCGTCCTGCTTCGGAAAAATAAACAGCCTTAGGAAATTCCTGCACCTTCTACCTGAGGAAAGTCGCAGGATTGTCGTCCATGCTACTGTGACATATCATCTGGATTATGCAAACAGTCCGTACCTTGGGCTACCTCTATATTTGATCCATAGACTCCAGATGGTACAAAATGCGGCAGCAAGACTTATCCGTCGGGTACCGTTACGCCACCATATCTCCCCACATATTAGGAAACTGCATTGGCTCCCAGTGGCTAAAAGGATCAAGTTCAAGTCCTTAAATATAGCCCATCGTGCCCTACATAGTAAGGGCCCTAGGTATCTCAGTCACAGGCTGTGCCCATACCAACCTCAACGCACTCTAAGATCCACCTCCCAGCACTTGCTTTGTGTTCCCCATTTTGCCAAGTCTTGTGTGGGAGGCAGAGCCTTCACTGTGAAGACGGCCAAGCTATGGAATCCCTTGCCAGCACATTTGCATAGAGTGGATACGGAACAGGAGTTCAGGCAGATCTTGAAGACTTGGCTCTTTTACCAGGATTAGTGCCTGGCCAGTTACTCTACCTGATTTCCGTTTAAGGGCTGGGACACCTCTGTGGAGGTGTCTGTTGCGCTGTATAAGTGCCACTATTATTATTATTTATTATTAACCCCGGGCGGCATACTCTGCCCCGCCAGCGGAGTTTGCGGAGTTTTACCAACTCTGTGCTCCGCTGGGAATGGGAAGTTGAGGCAAAAACTCTGAATTCGCGGTGGAGCAGAGTACGCCACTTAGCGCCCCGGGCCACGGCCCTGTAAAAGGTAAAAAAAACACTTACCTTGTCTTCTCGGTCATCTGCGGGCCGCCCTCCTCCTTGCGTGGTGTCTCCTGGCTCTACTCCTTGCTGTCCTCCTCCTCCCCCTACTTTTTAGAGCTTGCTTGAACTGCGCATGTGCAGTTCACGCAAGATGTAAAATGTAGGGAGAGGAGTAGGACGGCAAGGAGAGGAGTCAGGAGAGAGGAGACACCACTGCGAGGAGGAGGGTGGCCCGCAGATGACAGAGAAGACAAGGTAAGTGGGATTTTTTACCCTTTTTTAAAATTTGTTCGTGTGACTGGGGCGGAACGGAGTTCCACAGAGTTTATTTTAACTCTGTGGAACTCTGCGGAGTGCCACTCCGCATACCCACCCATGCTTAGTTTGGATTAGGAGAAAGAACTCAAGGATTTGTTTGGGCTCTACGCACCGCACCGAATGCCACTACTAACATATCACCGTTTGCCTTATTGAGGGGCAGAATGGCTGCCACTAAACTGGTTAGGCCTTGAATGTGTGATTTGAAATTGATATCCTCAGAGGAGGACTAAGAGCAACTTTTGATTCAGCAGATTTTTAACAAGCTAATTTTCATTTTTTGCTTTCTTCTTTTTAAAGCTGCATAATTCTTAATTTGACAGATTCAGTATCATCCCCGATCTGTTTAATTACCAACACACATCTCTCTTAAGTAAACCATCATGAGTTAATATGCTTTTAACTATAATGTTCTTTATACTATATGTTATAGATGAGTCTTTTATTGCTTGAAACAGGCAAGGGTAAAGAAAAGTATTCATGCAAAGCGTACTGTATTACTTCATGCTATTTTATGTTGTTATAATCTTATTGATATTTGTAAAGCGCTCGAATGACCCCCGAAGGGGTCTCTCGGCTCTCTGGCAAACCCCACAGATTAATTAGCCATGTTTTCAGGAGTTTTTTTAAATATGGCTAAGTTAACACAGGAGCATAGGTTTAGTGACAGTTGATTCCAATGAGGGGGGGATAAGAAAGAAAGAGATTGGTCCCATGCCTAACCCTATGGATGCGCCAAAGGCGTAATAACAGTTGATCACTGGATCTCAGGTTGGGGGTAAGAATGTAAGATTGCAACCAATTTTGTAGGAAATGAGGACTATTTCCATGGAGAGACCCATGAACCAGACATAAAAGCTTAAAAAGGGCACACTTACAGGCAACCAGTGCAGAAATCTCTAAGTGGGTTCAGAAGGAGAGCGAGACGGTAGGTTGCAAACCAGTTGCACAGCTGTGTTCTGTATCACCTGGATCTTGCAAAAGAGGCCTTCATTCATTGCAACCATTATGCCATATGATTGTTATGAAATTGTGTTAGATATAGAGTTTTATATCTCCTTGTTCTGAGAGCATGGATCTCCTTATAAATGAGATAAATCCTTAGATACAACTCCATTTACATGATGCCACATTCAGATGTGCAAGCTGGGGATGACGTAAAGTCCCTAAGGCCAGACTCTATCTTTTGTAGGTTGAGACTTAATTTTCTTTATTTTTGCCTAATCCTTGACCTGTCTGCCTTCAAACCAGGTGTAGTCTGTACTTATCTTTCTGAAAAGCTGTGAAAGTGTCAAGGTATATAGACAATGACATCAATAAGGCACCTCATGCAGACAATGACCTTGATATGACTCCTGATGAATCATCAATCTGGAACAAGTGCCTTGTTATCTTTATCTCAAGGTCAGATAATAATAACAACATAAAGTGTGTAGTATGAATTGATGTGTTTTCACTTTATTTTTTTGCAAGAATGCCTCTAAAAGTAGCATATTGATGCACATAGGTTATGTTAGACGTTCCTAAGGTTATGTCAGAAATTCCCATCTCAGATAACAAACAGTATGAAAGGCACCCCAAGCGACCACTTGGCAGTAATGATCCATCACCACAAATTATAGCGCATTATACTTTCAGTAGAACTTCAGATGGACATGATGCTGCTGCATCCCATTCTGAACTAAGATCTGGCACCAAACCATAGGAGAAGCTACTGATGATGTGTGTTTTTCTCATGAGGGAACACGTGTGCCGGACTTGCTGATAACTAAAGCATTTTGATGTAAACAGGTATGCAGTGTCTTGATGCTTTCTAAGAAATTCTAGATGCAAGTTATCCTACTCTATGCTCTCCTGGTATTGACCATAGAAGTGGGTTTTAGGGTGTTAGGTTACTAGATTACATTTTAACTACGGCAAATATGTTCCTTTTATACTCAATGTTTGCAACAAACATTCGTGCCATTTAAATAATATTTTGTGTGATTATCATAGATGTGCCAAACACCAGGATGAGACTGTTGGAAAAAAAAAAAACGTTTTAGTTAAAGTATCTTTTTCTTAGTGCAGTTCTTGCGTGTGATATTGTAACGAATACAATTGGGCTTCTGGGCACTTCTCCAACTATGCATTGAGTGGGGTTGTGTGGGGCTACAACAACCTGTTTTTTTCACATTCAATTGCTGGTGCATTGAAACAAGTCCATTCATGACACCCATGTGTGTGAAATCAAATCTTGTAGAGCTAAGCCAGAATCTTTGTTTATACAACAAGAGCCTGCCAAAAGAGGGATACTGTTATAACTTGGTTTCCCTGCTGCTCAGCTAGTATGTATGTCATATAGATTGTTGGATGATAGGAATGTTGCTGTGCTGTGAATGTCAGTTGAGTGAGGGCTGAGCAGCAGGACAGCTGCTCCTGATGGGGTTAACTTTATAACTTAACTAACTAACTTAAATAAAGTAACTTGATCTACTTTACATGAAGTATCCATCTTCCTTTTGAGTACAACATTTTAGCGACATTTGGGGACTTTACTGAAAAGAATCAACGCGTGCAAAGGAAAAGGACTATTTGAAAACTTCATTCTGACCAAGGAAAGAAGAGATATGGTACTGGTGAAGAGGAAGAAAGAAGATCAAAGGTAAAAAAAAAAAAGATAATTTAAGTTTGGATGAAAAAATGCGTGTGTAATCCTGGCTGGCAAACAAACCCCATCAGTGACCCAGACATCGGTCGCCCTGAAATCAAGGTTTGCCAGATTGGATTTGTTTGATTTACCAGCGACAGTGTGGAGCATCTGCCTGCAGATCAGTATTTGTGTCTGTTGGAAAAGAAATTAAAACTTTGACAAGGCACAAGAGATCAGCTGTAACTGTCAAAAAACGAAGAGATTAGCGCTGTGAAATTAACACTGTTTATGTTAAAAGAGAATTTTGTCAAGGCAGAAGAGATTGGCGCTGGGACAGTTAAAAAAAAAAAAAAAACTTTGACGAGACAGAGGCAGAACTAGCGCTGTGATTGTGAAGTGCTGAATATAAAACTGTGCCAAGACAGAAGTGATTAGCGCTGCTACTGCTAAAAAGAAAATTAAATAAAACTGTGGCAAGCTGAAGAGATTAGCCCTGTTACTGTTAAACGGAAAGTGTGCTCTGTGACTGTCAAAATGCAAATAAAATAAAACTGTAGCAGGGCTGAAGAAATTAGCGCTATTACGGATTGAAGGAAAGTGTGCTCCGTTACTGTTAAAGGAAAATAAAACTCTGGCAAGGCTCAAGAGATTAGCGCTATTACGGATTGAAGGAAAGTGTGCTCTGTGACTGTTAAAAGGAAAATAAAACTTTGAGAAGCAGAAGAAACTTGCGCAGTGTCAGTTTAAAAGAAAAAATGTTGTCAAGGAAGTAGAGACTAGCGCTTTAACAGTTATAAGGTAAATAATACTTTGAGAAGGCAAAAAGAAACCAGCGCTGTGACAGTTAAATGGGAAAAATAGCGCTGTAATGGTTTGAAAGAAACTGTGCCCCAACCGATTGAAACTGTGAGTAAACAAAAAACGTTGTGGAACAGAAGTAACGTGGACAGTCAGCTTGAGTGTTTTTTTTTTAAGAAGTATGAGAAGAGCCCTGCTCGAGCAGCGCGACGCGAGTCTAAATATTTTTTTTAAAGAATTTGAAAGTAAAGCCTGGCTCGAGCGGTGAGGCGCGAGCCAACTCTTCACTCACTATTGGAATCTTCTCTATGGCATCTTCGAAGTCGACGAGGCTGGAGACTTGAAGCTTTCCTGGAATTCAGTCGGCTCTGGAGGAAGTAATCGTCACAGCAGGAAGTGGCACTGACGTAACCACGCTACGTGGCGGCCATCTTTGGACAATTTTGTGCATTGGGTTACTAGGCAACGCGTCTCGTAGGAGCAGCGCGTCTGGAACTGTATTGCGCTATTGAGCAACGCGATAATTTAACCAGAAGTGAAGTAATGCGATATTTACCCAGAATTGCACAATACTGCGAAGAGTGCTATTATTAGACTTTGCCTGTAAAAAAAAAGAGAGAAAAGGAAAGTAATCTGCGATGGAGAACCATAATGTCCCAGTGATGAAGAGGATCCACGCAGGGGACACTTTAATGAGTCAATTATTGCTGAATTTGACAAACAACAGTATATTTTGGTTGCAATGTTTTATAAGCTTGCCTGAGAACTTGTTTGGTGCAATGCTAAGACTGCTTGAGGATGGGTGTAGTTTGCTGTTGTGTGTGAGCAAGGTTCTAAGAGCTGTTTCTCTTTTGGTTTTGTGTGTGAGCTTGTGTCAAGATTCCAAACCATTCATTAGTTTCACTGGTGTGTATAATTTGAGGGTTTGTAGTGGCTATGTCGTATGCGGTCACATGGTTATTAGAGGACTATGCAGTATATGGTCACCCTTAGGTTATGTTTGTTTGGGTGTTGAAGTTTATTTAGCAAGAGTTGTTACACGGCTTATGTTGTGTGTGAGTGTGTCTTGACTCATTAACTCATGTTTGTTGTGGCTATGCGGTATATGGTCACTTGGTCATTTGAGGGCTATGCTGTATATGGTCACTCATTGGTTATTTGAGGGCTATGCTGTATATGGTCACTCATTGGTTATTTGAGGACTATGCTGTATATGGTCACTCATTGGTTATTTGAGGGCTATGCTGTATGTGGTCACTCATTGGTTATTTGAGGGCTATGCTGTATATGGTCACTCATTGGTTATTTGTGGGCCATGCTGTATATGGTCACTCTTTGGTTTTTTGAGGGCTATGCTGTATATGGTCACTCATTGGTAATTTGAGGACTATGCTGTATATGGTCACTCATTGGTCATTGTGTTTTGGTATCAATGATTGTTTCACCAAAGAGTTGTTACACAAAATTGGTGTTGTGTGTGATTGTGGATTTGTTGTGTGCACCTGGTTTCCCGGCTACCTATGTGTCTGCTGTGTGCACGTGCTGTGCTGAGGTGTGCCTGTTGTGAGTGTATGTTTTCCCGCAGTATGGATGTGTCATACGAGTTCTGCCACTTATGGTGTGCGCGTTGTTTCCTGGTGTTTTTACATTAAGTTTGTTCCTTTGTGCCTTGCTTCTTATACTGGTCTGGCCAACTTGTATAATTAGTGGCATAAGGATGTAGGATGAAGGTAGTTGTTAATGTCAGGAAGTAATGCGGTGCGGGATGTGTTAAATTTATTGTACGTGTTGTTAATTTGTACTTTAGTGCATTGTGTTTACATTACTGACTATATGTACTAGAGTGCATCTCATTGACAACCATTTTATTGCTTATTTGCAATTGTACCCATAACAAAGGGAGATATGTTATAACTTGGTTTCCCTGCTGCTCAGCTAGTATGTATGTCATATAGATTGTTGGATGATTGGAATGTTGCTGTGCTGTGAATGTCAGTTGAGTGAGGGCTGAGCAGCAGGACAGCTGCTCCTGATGGGGTTAACTTTATAACTTAACTAACTAACTTAAATAAAGTAACTTGATCTACTTTACATGAAGTATCCATCTTCCTTTTGAGTACAACAGATACAAATCCTGATGGCAGTCCCACTTGACAGCCCAGAGAACCTAATTCATTGATTCACAATTACCATGAAAATACCAAACATCAATAATGCAGAATGACTTCAAATACAGTTCAAGTAGAAGTGAATCTTAAAATTATAAGGTCCTACTACAAGGAGAGACCCAAAATGTGCCTGTAGCACAAGATTAATGTGAATCCACATTTACTTATCACCAAGGGTTGGCAAAGGCAGAGTAGAGAGTGAGGGAGCAAAAATACGACCGTTGCAGTCCAGGGCCCTCACCGAGTAGTATCATATCTTTCAAAATGCCAAAGAGCAAGATTAGGATTAATGATAAATCGCTTCGAAGAAGAGTGACATGTTCCACTACTCTTTGCAGTTTCCATTGTATGCTTTCCAATTAATTATAATACTGGTTGCCATCTCTCTAGCCACCAGTAACAGCTCCACTGTTGGAAATGATCATCTTGTGCGTAGTTTCCCCCATACTTTTGCATTCTGTTAGTGAATCTGTTTATGTTGGCTATAGCATTTTGCACACTTTATTACTGCTAACCAGTAATAAAGTGCGTGTGCTCTTCCTTTACAAATGGTAAAATTGACATATTTTTAATTGATGCATTTAATTTACTTATAAGTCACTAGTATATAGTACTACACATACCCAGGGCATGTAAATTAAATGCTGCTATTGAGCTGCAGCACTCGTTTAAAAAAAAACTTTATTCGATTCAAAGAAGAAGAATCATAAAAGTCATACAGTTACATATACAAACATGGTTTGAAATTCATTTTTAAGAAACAATTTTACAATTATAACACTAAACTAATAAGATACATTAGTTAAAAAGATCATAGTTAAAACCCATAACTTTTACTTTCAATCTGATTAGGGTAATTCATAAATTCATACCAGGATATGCATTCAAGGGCAGGGAAAAAAGGGAAGAAACACAATACAACAATATACATGGGCAAGAGACAGGATTTTTGGGCCAAAATTAACCATACCGTTTTCTGATCAGAAGTGATACTCGTATAAAGTTTAACATCGCACAACAGACACTGGTTGAAGACAAAGATAACAAATGGTCATAGCCCTCTTTGTAGTGACATGGTTGCATTTCCTTAAGGATCGGTTTGATAAACCTAGTCCTCGGATCCTTTTAAAGGGAACAGAAGAGAACAACATGCATCGTGCTTTGGCTATCTTTGTTGTTACAAGGACAGGGGGGCAGTCTCTCACACCAACCCCCCTGTTTAGGGAATGCAAAGAGAAAGTGCAAAATGTGTAGCCTGAACCTTGTCAAGTAGAATCGCCATTGCACATGATTTGTAAAGGCTAAGTAAAACCGATGCTGTAAAGTAGCCTTAGGAACGTGAGGGCTAACCAAGGAGTATGCCAATGAGGATTTCCAGTAGCTTGATTTAATAACAGCTTTAACATCTCCCTGTATGTTTTCGGGGTTGTCAAAGATGTCACCCAGACCTAATTTATGGAGCATTTCATTTACATAAGATAGCCAAGGGATCTGTTTCATATTTGCCAGACTTAAACAGTCCCGAAGGATATCTCTAGTAAGCTGTAAGTCCTCTGATAGCCATATTTTGCCCCATAATAATAGAGGGGAGAGGCGAATGGTGTCACTCACGTAACACAGGCCTATCTCATCGTGGGCAAATCTATTTGAAGAGCTTGATGGGATAGCTAATACACGCTTTAGAAATTTGTTCTCCATAATTTGTATCATGTCAGGGGTTTCGGTCCCCCAAACCCCTGCCCCATAGGTGGCCACCGACAAACATTTTGCTTTGTACAGGGTTTTAAGATGTGTAACAGGTTTTTGTCCTAGTTTGCCACAAAATCGAAACAGACCTTCAATAGAGCGACTAGCACTCAGGACTCGAGTCTTCATTAATTCACAGAAGGCACTTACTCATTTCGGTATTCACAGAAGTTAGGAGTCTTAACTTTACTACTCCTAAAATGAGAAAAATCCTAACTTTAAGACTTTCAGTATTCCCAGAAGGCATTTAGGAGTCCTAAAGTTAGGACTCCTAACTTCTGTGAACACCGAAATGAGTAAGTGCATTCTGTGAATACCAAAATGAGTAAATGCCTTCTGTGAATACCAAAATGGTAGTAAGGTTAGGATTGTGTCTTAAATTAGTTCTGTGAATCTGGACCTATGTCACTGTAGACATCGACAAGTTTCTACTTCAATAGGAACAGTCCAGCTCGAACTTCCAGGCCATTAACAGACAACACCTAGCCATCAGGCATTAATGATATGAAGCACCCAAGTGGTGTACCTATCTATGGTTGATGCCTCCACTGGGCAAGGTATGGCTGTAATCTTAGGGTACCACCACTAGGTGGCACCACATTTCATAAATGACGTAGAATTTGATCTTATTAGTGGAAATGTAGGACACTAGCTGCCAAATGACATTTTGCTTCGAGCGCTGAATATCCTGTGTGTAGTGGTAGCTTGTGCTGTTGTTGCTAGTGCTGTACCTGTTGTGTGTGCCTGCGTATGCCCTCTGTTGCCTGTGCTGTATCTGCTAACCTTTCATTGCTGCGGGCAATGCTTGGCATAACACTTGAGAAACATGTGAACGTCCAATATCGTGTTGTACCAATTCTACATGTTAGGGAAACTTCAGCGCTCTGCCCCGTTCTGTCTCCGCGTGAAAGTGCTTTACACAGGTTCAAACCATGCAGTACATGTCACACGTATAAAGCGTGCCTCTAGTCCTTGACAAGCGTCTTTCTGTGATGTACTATTTCTGTTTTGTGTGGGAAGTTTGCTCTTCAGCTACCACAGATGTTCATTTTTTTTAAAACATGTTTTTATTGGTTTTACAACAGACTTAGAGCACCAGTTCGTAAATAGAAGTTCATTTTTTATTTTGTTATATTTGAGACTTCCTATAGCGCCACATGCTACCAAAACGTCTTCAGAGTCATTTGAGGATAACTCAAAATGTAAAAACAAATATAATAGAAACAAACAAAAATGTAGTGGAATAAACACGCCATGTGGCAATTAATTTAAAAAAATGCGTTCTACAGAATATACTCTGTCAGAGCAGGTAGAGCCTGTTGCAGAAAATCAATGGATTTATGAAATTTCCACTCAGAGATGTAACTTGTAATTTTGCGGCATTGGCATGTACGGCATTTTACCACAACTGTAGGGTAGGTTTGCGAGCAGAAACATGGGCATTCTAAGGAAGGGCAGAGAGGTCGTCATACAACGGTAAAAAAACACCTACATGGCTGTACCTTTGTCAGTACTCAAAAACCTTTCCAAAGGGTTTTTGTATCCAATATGCCCCCGTAACCCTTGGGGAAAAAAGCTGGTGTGTAAGTGCATTAACTTGGTGTCAGATACATCTTATTCAACTTGTGCGTTATCCCAAATATATAGGAGAAACAAGACACGTGACTTCCCTCTTAGGTCATTAATATGCTTATCTCACACTAATAAAGGCCTCTCAGTGCAATGATATGATCTAATATGCTAAATACACTTTTCTGTGTAGAAGTTCATACCTCAGCTAAAAATAAAGTGGCACTCAGTGGCACCTTCACAGGGCAGGATGGTCAGGTTGAGCAAGGAGTTGATCTCCTCAGCCTCGACCATGCTCCTACTCCAGACAGGATGCAACACAGACAGGACCACAGAGAATTACACAGAACCACCTCTCCTTCAGAAAACTACTAAAAACTTGGATATTCGATAAGTAAAGTTCCCCCCTCCCTCAAGCGCCTTGAGACCCTCTGGGTGAGTAGTGCGCTTTACAAATTTAAACTTGACTTGAACTTGACTTGACTCCTCACTACCACCCCCCTTGTGGTGCTAGTGGCGAGGCAGGAGATGCTTGGGTGTGTGGCATGTGGTTGGCGCTCTCAAGGCCTGTGCGCTCCTGCTGAGAGCCCCCAGTCGCTGTGAAGCTTTGTAGCATGGACATCGCCTGTTTTATAGGCCATGATTACAGTGAAACACCCTATGAAACATGCTGCGTGTGCTTACAGCTTTCCCAATAGCATGCTTCAAGGCCTCTTTACGGCATGGGGCCTGAGGAAATTCGCTCCATCCGCCCCTCCCACTACCCCTTCTGAGGCTGGTGAACATGCCCTATGAAGCAGGGTCTATTTCACAATATTTGATGTAAGGTAGCTACATTCCTGGGAAAGACGCCTGACCCCACATAGGCAATATTTGAACCCCAAAACATGTCAATGGAAATAAGAACTAGGGTTCATTGCTCAGCTCTGCTGTTTTCAATCTTCTGATATGGAGACACAAGCAAAACAATTTTTTAGCTCTCCCCAACATACAATTTTAATATAGGTCTGGCAACTTAAAACAGGGAGAACATAAATGTTGACTTAAGTGACAAAACCACACCCAAAGCAGACAACCAATATCTAGGAGACAGTACAACCAGTAAACAATAGTATTCTCATAAACCATACTAGGTAGGTGAGCATTTCTCATCTATATGAGTAAATAAATAAACAGTGTTAGATTTGGGGGTCTCTAGTTGGCATAGGTAGGTACCTGTGACAAATAGGGACCCTTGCGTCTAGTCAAGGTAAGGGGCTACACTACTAAAATAACCCCTGCTCACCCCCTTGATACCTTGGCTTGAGCAGGCAGGCTTATCTCAGAGGCAGAGTGTAAAGCATTTGTGAACGCATACAGTAATACAGTGACAACACTACAAATGGGCACCACACAGGTCGTATTATAAAAATAGGTATTTTTATATAGACTTAACACAAGACCCAACGACAAAAATCCACAATACTGTACTCAAAAATAGTCTTTAAAAGGTTGTAAAATAGCTCAGTTCTCTCAAGTTGTAAATGCGACACTTTACTCTCAATGTACCTTAAATGCATAACGCAAGGAAAACAAAAGGGTCGCAGGGAAGTAGATGCTCACTTCCTTACTGTGTGGGGAGTTGATGTGTTGGTTTCTTACTGCTCTCCAGTGCGATGCGACAAGATGGCACCTTGATGCCATACTCTTCTCTGGTGCAATGCGACAAAATGGCGTCTCGGTTGCGATGCAACAACATTGGTGTGATGCGTGCAAGCACGACGGCCGTGTGGCGACTCAATGATCTTTGGAGCCGCGACAGGCCCTGCAACATGCTTCTCTGGTGATGAGACGAAGTCCTCTGTGGCAACGTCCCTCTTCTCCGGCGATGCGCCACACTTCGGCGATGTGATGATGGCAGCGGCGGCTAGCTTCCTCAGCAAAGTAATGTCAGCGGCTGCGGCAGCAACACGCTTCTTGATGTTCCGTCGCACTTTCAGCTCCCAGCAACACACAGTCTCTCAGAAGGCCCAGCACAACAGCAGGCACTTCAATTCCCAGCAAGGGAATTCAGGGGGGGAGTTGGTTGGTGAAGTCTTGTATCCCTGAGACTTCAGGCAGGAGGCAAACTTAGTTCAAGCCCTTGGAGATTCTTCTTCAAGTTGATAGAAAGCACACTCAGTCCTTTCCTCCTCTCTTTGGCAATGAAGCAACCACTGCAGGCCTACCCCCAAACACACAGCACAGGGGTAGTCTCCTTCAGCTTCCTGGTTTTTCTTCTCAGCAAAAGTTTGTCTTGATTCCCAGAAGTGATCTCAAGTTCTTGGGTCTGGGTCCCAATATTTATACTACTTTTCTCTTTGTTCTCTGAAGGAAGAGAGGCCTTTGCCTAGCCCAAACCAGTTCTTGTCAGTCCTAGAGCACTTTGTTGACAAGACCCCTGCTTTCCTTTCAGTGTGTTGGCCAGGGACATCAGACACACCACAGGAGGTGGAGCCAGCATTGTGGAGGGAAGGCACAGCACTATTCAGGTCCCAGGTGAAACTCCTCCCTCCCTTCTGCATGCAGATCTCTCTATTCAGCCCTATGCTGATTCACCTTCTCTCCTGGAACCCCCCAGCCCCTGTCACTCAAACTCCAGACAAGGAATACACAACCTGGCAGAGGCAGGCTTGGATAGTTAGGCAAGAAAATACCCACTTTCTAAAAGTGGTATTTTCAAACACAGAATGCTAAAATCAACTTCATTAAAAGATGTATTTTATCATTCTGAGTTCAGGCATACTAAACTCGAATTTCTACCTAGTTCCCTGAGTCAGTTAGGATTATAAAATGTTATAATCTAGCTACTCATTCTGGCCTATGGTGAATAGGTAGCCTCGCAATAGTGAAAAACGAAAATGGCTGTAATTCACTATTAGGACATGTCAAAACACACATCAGGGCATGTCCTACCTTTTACCTACAATGCACCCTACCCTTGGGCCTACCTTAGGGGTGACTAATATGTATAAAAGGGAAGGTTTAGGGACTGGCAAGTGGGTGCACTTGTCCAGTCAACATGGCAGTACCAGACTGCACACAGGCTCTGCAATGGAAGACGTGAAAGACACTTTACAAGCTGCTTAGGTCGGTGGCACAACCAGTGCTGCAAGCCCACCAGCAGCATTGGATTTACAAGCCCTGGGCACACGCAGTGTACTGTACTAGGGTCTGACAAGTAAACCAATCAAGCCAATCATGGAGTCACTAATCCATACATCAATTGACCATAGGGAGCACTTGTACTGTGGCACTGAACAGCAGTAGCACAGTGCCCAAAATCATCTAAGACCAGCAAAAACATAAGAGGCAACAACAAAAGTGGTAGGGAGACCTACTCCAATGGTGCCAGGTCTAACACGCTTCTGCTCAAGATCCACCTCCAGCTGAAATGTGGGTAGAACTACCCTACCTCCTGGGAGTTCTCATCACTAAGGCGGAAAAATCTGGACTGAACATCAGCATTGGCGTGTTCTGTACCAGGGAGGTGTGCCACTGTGAAGTCCATCCCCTGTAGGGATATGGACGTATGTCTGAACCAGGAAGTGAGTCGTAAACAAGTATGGTCTCAACTTCTTCCGTGCCCAGACCACAGCAAATGCCTCACGCTTAATTGCACACCACCTCTGTTCCTGTGGAAGTAACCTCTTACTGATAAAGGCTACAGGTTGATCTAGCCCATCTTCATTAATCTGTGATAGAACAGCCCCCACACCATGCTCTGAAGTGTCTATTTGCACAATAAACTCTTTTGAGAAGTTGAGTGCCAGGAGCACAGGCACGCTTGCACATGGCAGTCTTCAGGGCATCAAAAGCTCTCTGATAGGTGTCAGTCCAAATCACTCTCTTGGGCTGCTTCCTGGGAGTCATCTCTGTCAAGGGTGCAACAATGCTGCTATACCCCTTGATAAACCTCCTGTAATACCCGCTCAGTCCTAAAAAGGCTCTCACCTATGTCTGGGTCTTGGGGGATGCCCAAGTCAGGATGGTCTCGATCTTGGGCAGTAGGGGCACCACCTGGCCGCTCCCAATCTGGTGTCCCAAGTACACCACGGAACCCTGCACGATCTGGCACTTACTCGCCTTGATCGTGAGGCCTGCTCTCCGCAGTGCCATCAACACTTCCCAGGGGTGGTGCAGATGTTCTTCCTAACTGGCGCTGACCACTGCAATGTCATCCAGGTAGGCGGCAGTGAACTCTTCCAATCCAACCAACACCTGGTTGACCTCTGAAAGGTGGCAGGGGTATTCTTCATTCAAAAGGGCATAACCCGGAATTGGTAGTGCCCATCTGGTGTGGAGAATGCTGACCTCTCTCTTGCCCCATCAGTCAAGGCGATCTGCCAGTACCTAGACGTTAAGTCAAACGTGATGAGGTACCAGGCAGCCCCTAACCGATCAATGAGCTCCTCAGCTCTGAGCATCGGGTGCGCATCAGTCCTGGTGACTGAATTGAGCCCTCAGTAGTCCACACAGAACCACAGTTCTGGTGTGACACCCGGTGCGGCAGCCTTTGGAACAAAGATCACTGGGCTGGCCCAAGGACTGCTAGAGGACTCAATCACCCCTAACGCAAGCATCTTGGAGACCTCCTCCTTGATCCAAGCGCTCACCCTGTCATTTACCCTGTACGTTTTGTGCTTGACAGGAAGACAGTCCTCAGTGTCTACATCATGGACGCACCAATCAGTGACACTGGGAATCAGGGAGAATAGGTCAGAAAACTTTCCCAGCAACTTGTGGCAGTCATTGTGTTGCTCAGGGGTCAGGGTGGAGGAGAGGTTAATTCCATCCACTGACCCATCTTGCTCTGTTGCAGACAGGTGATCAGGAAGAGGCTGATCTGTTGCTAGGAGCATGCCCACTTCGGACCTCTCTAAGTGGGGCTTTAGGTGGTTGGCATGCAGGACCCTCAAGGGTTTCCTGGGAGACCGCAAGTCCACCAAGTTGGTAGCCGGACTTTTGCGCTCCACCACCTCAAATGGTCCGATCCACTTACCTTGGAATGCACAGGACTTCACTGGGGCCATGAACCACACTTTTTGACCAGGCTGAAGCTCTACCAGAGTGGCATTCTGGTCGTACCACCGCTTCATCTCCTCCTGGCTGGCTTCCAGATTCGCCTCCGCGAGTTTTCTGAAACGCCTAGTTTGGTTCCTGAAAGCCAGCATGTAGCTATATACATCCTGGGGAGGTTTCCTGGGATATTACTCCCAGCCTTCCTTGACCAAACTCAAAGGTCCTCTCACTGGGTGACCATGGAGAAGGTCAAAGGGACTGAAACCTAGAGATTTATGTGGCACCTCATGGTATGCAAAGAGAAGGCATGGTAAGAGGATGTCCCACTTACACCTCATAGGTTCCTCAAGACCCATAATCATACCTTTTAGGGTTCGGTTGAATCTTTCAACCAATTAATTTCCTTGGGGGTGTTAAGGAGTGGTGAACTTATAGGTTACACCACACTCCTGCCAGAGAGACTTCATAGACTTAGAAATTAAGTTGGTACTTTGGTCAGACACCACCCCTCCAGGGAATCTGAAAGGAAGTGGAGCCCACACGACAGGTAGGAGAAGGGCTTTATTTTACATCCAGCCACAGCAACTCCCCGGCAGCAACTGCCGTAAACAGAATCATTGCATGTGTTCCACGCAGGGAACATTCTGTAAAGAATGTGAAGACAGAGAAGAGAAATCCCAACACATCTCCCTTCCTTCATGAAGAAAACAAAAAAAAAGAAAAGAAAAGGAAGATAGAACCAAGAAAGAGATAGAGACAGGAGCAAGAAGGAGATAAAGACAGAAGCAAGAAGAAGATGAAAACAAGGCAAAACTAAAACAAACACGACTTTACCCCCATCGTGTGGTCCAGAAATTACCCCATCATATAGTCCTGAAATCTCGCAGGAACAGATCTGACCCTGGAGAAAGTTTCCCTCTGCGGGCAAGAGACAGAAACAGGAGAACGCACAACACCACCCACCTTAGGAGAAGCAGGGAAAACACTAACTCCCAACCGCTTCCCGACACTCTCAACCATAGGGCAAGGCACAATGGAAACCAAACTCTTGCTCCAAACCCTTCCATCCTACAACACCACCACACGATCCTTAACTGCAGAAACCTTCTTAGGAGAATAAAACCGAGACTCCCCCTTACGGAGAAACCCAGGTTTTTTTACTCTCACCCAGTCACCAACCTTCACCTTGCAAGAAGACAAAACGTCTGACCTGGTATCATACTTGCTTTGAACCGAAACCCTGACGTCAGCTACACCAGCTAAACAAGCAGCATCCACAACCTTCCTAGACATCCACTCTTTGTTCAACTTGGTACCAGCAACCCTACCACGCAACAATGTAAAAGGAGCAACACCAGTGGAAACGTGTGGAGTGGTTCTTACAGCCCATAACAAGTCGCTAACCGCTTGACGCCAATGTAAACCATTCACTAAAGCCAGTTGAAGGTGCTCTTTGACAACACGGTTGAAACGCTCAACCAAACCGTTGCTACGAGGATGATAGAGTGACGCGCAAATATGTTTAATACCAACCTCCTTGAAAATCGAAGACATCTCAGCAGAAACCAACTGCGTACCACTATCCGAAACTATTTCTTCAGGAAAACCTTCCCTGGAGAAAACGTCACGTAAAAATGAAATCACCACAGAAGAACTGATAGAATCAAAGAACCTAACCTCAGGCCACTTGGTCATATAGTCAATCAATACCAAAATAAACTTGGGAGTTGAACCAATGAGACCATAAGGTCCAGCAAAGTCCAAAGCTAACTTAGACCAAGGAATATTCTTCACAAAGATAGGCTCAACAGGCAAAGGATGGGTGACCTGTGACTTATCACTAACAACACATTCACAGCATTCACAAACAAAATGCTCAATATCCTTATCTACAGACGGCCACCAAAAATCCTGCCTTGCCCTACGCTTCATGGAACGAATACAAGGATGCCCTTCGTGAGCCAGACCAAGAATTTTACCTCGGATCGAAAGAGGAACAACTAATAAACCCCCTCTTCTCAATATTCCATCCACAAGGGACAATTCATCCTTAACCCTCATGTAAGGGACAATAGCAGCAGAACAAGCTTTTTCACTCGGCCAAGGTTTGCAGAGGAGATCAATAACCTGTTACATGTCATCATCAGAAGCAATCCCTTCCAACCACTCACACTCAGAAAGAGCACACCCAACAGAGTCACTTAAAGAACCAACTGCACAAACCACCTCCAAATCGTCACTCGTAACACTGTCATCACCATTGGAAAGGGGTGGCCTAGATAAGCAATCTGCAACTAAATTCTTCGCCCCAGCTACATACTCAAGCTGATATTGAAACTCTTGCAATCTAAACTGCCATTTGGAGATCCGTGGGGTAGCCCTCCCACCCCCCTTAGTGGTGAACAAATCGACTAAGGGCTTGTGGTCAGTCCTCAAGATAAATCTGTTCCCCCAGAGAAAATTCTTGAAATGCAATACTCCCCACCACATTGCCAAAGCCTCCTTCTCGATGGTAGAATAAGTACCCTCAGCACCCCTCAAAGTTCTAGAGGCAAAAGCGATGGTTTCTTCACGACCATCACACCTTCTCTGCATGAGAACAGACCCCAACCCCACATTACTAGCATCGGTGGAAAGCATACATGAGTCATTGATGTTAAACATTTTGAGAGGACGAGCAGCAATAATTTCATGCTTAATGGTATTAAAGTTGCTATTACAATCATCATCCCAAACAAACTTAGCCTTCTTTTTAAGTAGGCAACGCATAGCAGCGGTTTTGGAAGAGATGTTTTTCACGAATTTGGAGTAATACTCCACCAGACCAAGATATGAACGTAACTGATCCTTGTTTGCAGGAATAGGAGCATTTTGAATGGCATCAATAATTTGGAGTTTAGGTTGTACACCATTGTGGGAAATATGGTCCAAGATAGTCCACCCCATCTTGAAGGAATTTGCATTTGTCCTCCCTCAAGGTTAGCCCACTGGAACTTAAAATACTCAAAACTAGTTTGACACACTCATCATGCTCACATTCAGTCTTCCCGTGAACCAGTATGTCGTCCTGGAAAAAGATTATGCCAGGAATGTCTTTAAAAAGGTTGTTCATCAGCCTCTGAAAGACAGCCAAGGCTGAAGCTAAACCAAATGGCATACGGATGTAACGATAAGCTCCCTCTGGAGTTACAAAAGAGGTGAGATGCTTAGAATTTGGACACAACTCAATTTGGTGATATGCTGATGAAATATCAAGGGAAGTGAAAAATGTAGCACCTTCGAGAGTAGCTAACATCTCGTTGATATTTGGGAGAGGTTGCCGGTCAATCCAAAGATTACCATTCAAATCGCGCAGGTCAACACACATCCTCAAACATTTGTCAGATTTCCTCGCCAAAACTATGGGAGCGAGCCACTCAGAACCCTCAATTGGCTCGATCACTCCAGCAGTACACAAACGCTCTAATTCCTTCTTCAACTCTGCCCGTAAACTTAAAGGCACTTTGCGCACCTTGTGAGCAACAGGTATGGCATTTTCTTTTAAATTTATACGGTGTTGAAAACCCTTGAGCTTGCCCAATTCCTCACTAAATACCTCAGGAAACATAAGTGCCCACTTGGTGTTAGACACTTGAGACACAGTCAGTGCCTTTGTTGGTGCAGAAGTCGAAGAATAAAACTTGCACAATTCACTACGGGATATCACCATGTCCGGATGGTTGGGATCTAAAATGATGTTCAAATCGCCTTGTTCGTCCCACCCCAATAAATTTGTACCATCCTTAACTATGAATACCACACCAGTGGTATGATCGGCATGAAATTCTAGTTTGGCAGAATACTTCCCCAAAACTTCTACTCTTTTCCCATTGTAAGCAAAAATCTTAATGCTAGAAGTTTCTAAAAGTGCATTAGACAGTTTACCAAAGTGAGCAGAATTCAACAAGGGGAATGGAGAACCTGAATCTGCTAAAAACTTGCAGACAACTCCATTCACAGCTATCAAACATGAAGGAGACTTCCTTTTCCGAAGACCAGACAAAGCAGACAGTTCAACTACTCCGGCCTCAAGCGAAGCAGAAGACAGCATTAACAATTCATAGCATTCCTCATCAGATTCCCCTGAAATGTTCTTCACAGATTGAAGTGGCTTATTCGTAGAAGCAGCTTTACACATACAAGAATAATGACCTTAGTTCCCACACTTATAGCAAGTTTGATTGAGAGCAAAACAGAATTTAGCAGAACCCAAATGTGACTTACTACCACAACGAAAACAAATTAATTCATTTTGCACAAACTTGGTTTTGGAAGAAACATTGGATGGAAGAGAACGGGTAATATTAGGCAAAGCACTAGCTTTAGGTTTAAAAGGAGGTTTGGAATTCAACAGTTTAACCTCCATTGAAGAAGAGGATGTGGATGGAGAGGGAGAACTCATTTCTCTAACACAAAACTGAGAATGCTCAATACTTTTGGCTAAGGTGAGAGCAGTCTCCAAATCAGGATCGCCAGAAGCAAGTAGTTTCTCTTGGATTTTCTTGTTGGAAGTTCTTTCAATGAGTTGATCACGTATGATCTCATCCCTGAATTCTCTATAGTTACAGTTAATGGCAAGTATGCGAAGCGCTGCTACAAAGTCGTCAATTGATTCACCAGGGGTTTGGGCACGTTGAAGAAACTTATGGCGTTCGAGCACAACATTCCTCTTGGGAGGGAATCTTTTATCAAGAGTTTTAATCAGCGAGGCATATTCATCAATTAGAAGTGATTCTCCAGCATCACCACCACTAACTCTAATACTGACCACTTCGAGAGTCAAAGTTTTTAATATGTTCCTGCCTTCAGTGCCAAGATTATAAACGAGCAGAGCTTTTTTCTTTTTGCTAGTAAAGGTATCGCCATCAATAGCTTCCAAATACACCTCAAAAGTATCCTTCCACTGTTCCCATGGTACAGGCGGAGTGCCAGCAGTTTGCAAAAAGGGAGGAGGAGCCAAAATACGATCCATTGCGTGGGTGAGTTGCTGCCCCAACAATAAACACACAAAATGTATCTCCAATGAAGCTATTTAAAATTGTCACTCAGCATGTAAAAATTAAAAAAAAAATTGCGTGCAAAGAATTAATCTGTAACTTGAAGAGAAATAGTGCATCACACAAAATTGTACACAACAAACTAAGAAAACGTTTCTGTGCACATCAAAATGATAAGCAAAATGCTTTGATTAGGCAAGACATGCTGTGTGCATCAGCGATGAAGATAATGAAGGGCTGGACATTGCTGTGCGCATCAGCGTTGAAGTGTAAAGCAAAACGCTTGGAAAGACGTGCTGTGCGCATCAGCGATGAAAGTAGTGAAGCGCTGAACGATTGTGCGCGTCGTGCGAGCGTTGCTTATGTTGCTAGGTTACTAAAGCAATTCAACATGGCCGCACGCAACGTGGAATGTCGCGCTGACATCGTCAGGTGGGTCAGGCAGGGATTACGTTGTAGCGCGAGAGCAGAGCAACAGCTCGATCGCGAAACGGAAATAAACAAATTGTACCTTAAATCACTGAGGAGCCAGCAGTTATGAAGGACACAATCGGAAACGGCAGAAAGTGGGCAGAAGTCACTGGGACCTTTTCCTGACAAAACGTCGAATTCCTTTAAACATCAAGATGTCAGGAAGACCGGATCGCCACAGGAGGGATCTTCTTCGAGGTTGGGGAGGCTGGAAGCTGGAATCGATCGTCGCCACTGAAAGGAAGTGGAGCCCACACGACAGGTAGGAGAAGGGCTTTATTTTACATCCAGCCACAGCAACTCCCCGGCAGCAACTGCCGTAAACAGAATCATTGCATGTGTTCCACGCAGGGAACATTCTGTAAAGAATGTGAAGACAAAGAAGAAAAATCCCAACAGAATCCTACTCATGAGAAAATTCTCATCAGTGCCCGTCGCACCACGGGGGCAGTCACTGTCCTCAGAGGTATCGCTTCCGGGTGCCGGGTGGCATGGTCAACCAGGGCCAGGATGAACCTGTTGCCCATGGCTGTCTTGGGGTCCAGTGGCCCCACAATGTCAATGCACACCCTTTCAAAGGGGGTGCTGACCACAGGGAATGGCTGGAAAGGAGCCTTACGCTTCCTCCCACTCTTTCCACTTGCCTGGAAAGTCTGACAGGTCCTGCAATGAGTGTCTGAACTCTTGTGCATTTGGGGCCAATAAAAATGGGTGATAAGCCTTTCAAAGGTCTTGTCCTGCCCCAAATGTCCTGCTAAAGGCACATCATGAGCCAGCCTCAGTAGGAAGGCTCTGAAGCGCTGGGGTACCACCAGCACACGGACTGACCAAGGCTCAGCAACCTTAGGCTCACTATACAGGAGACCATTCTCCCAGGAGACCCAATGTGATCCACACTGATCACCTGCTGCCTGGTTTGCAGCCTGCTGCTGCACACCCAAAAGAGAAGGACACTTGTTCTGCTCCTCACAGAACTCCTCCCTAGAGGGACCTTCTTCCTGCTGCCGATGGATCAGGTCAGGCAGGTCTCCCAGTTTAGCAATCTCTTCCCCGGTAGGCTCCAGGGCATCCCCCTCAGGATCTGCCTCCTCCTGGGCCATGGGAATTTCAGGGGCAGGTTTCCCCTGACCCCTACCTCTTCTCTTTTTTTTAATTTTTTTTTAATTTTTGAAAACCTTTATTGTGCATGAAAAAAGAGAACAAATACGGGCCTACAACCATCAGGCCGGCCACGATACTGTTAAGCACTGGTGCAAGCAATACGGTTCCCCAGCGGCATCAGGCAATATAGCAACAATTAATATCAGTTACACTGAGTGGGATCATGTCGCCAGGGGGAAGGAGCATTGAAGGTTAAATTTTAAAAACATTTTTTATCTAAATAAATCAGTGAAGAATAGAATCAAGGAGAACTGAGTCCTCACATTAGCTTCAGAACATGAGCAGGCAGCATCCATAAGAAACAACAGCAGTGATGAACACCCCGTCAATATGGCAGTACAGTGCAAAATAACAGGAGCATCAGTCCGCAGTTACGTACCACCCACAGCACCACCCACTCCCTACTAACCCCTGTCACAGACCCAGAACAGAAGACAGAACAAGAAAGCGCGGAAAGTTTAGAAAAATAAGGCCCATAGAAACCAAATAAGAAAAATTAAATCTACCCCCCCACCCTACATCAATGCGGAGGCTACGGCCTACCCCCCCCGACAATGTGCCTGTCGCCCATTAAAACCCGAAATATAGATCAAGAATAAAGAGAAGAGAGGGGAACGAAAAGAAAGTAGAAGAGAGAGAGAGGAAAGAAAAAGGAAGAATTATAACATCTGTATATAGGGAGTAAGAAAAGAGCACTCTAATCTATAACTCCCAAAAAAGAAGCAAGTCGGGAGGAGGTCAGTTCCACATACTCTCGGTCTCCGCCAGCCCCATCAACCTCCGCCACCCCAAGTATCATCATCACAATAAGAATAGCAAACAATACTGCGACTGGGGTGAATCATTTCCGAATAGGCATACAAATCAAGCAATAAGCAGTCCCAATCCAGTCCCCGCCCGCCGGTACATCAATTCCCCCAAGGGAGCCGCCTAGCCCTGGCCCGATCGCGGATGTCCCCCTATTCCCACCCCCCATGAAAATCCAATACCTACGGAGACAAAGGAACAAGATGGCTCCATTGAGAAAGGGGGAGGGACATGAACGCAAGATGGACGTCGCCAGCCTCCAAAAAGTTCACTGTCCCCAGTTGAGAGACTCTCCGACGCATCCAGTTGGTAAAAGTTCCACATTGGAGAGAATGGAAACCTCAAAGACAAAGCAGGCAAATGGGCGTGAGGCCACGTACTTAGCGCCCGAAACAGTAGCGATACCAGGCAAGGCTGAATGTCAGTCACAGGATGGGAGGGAAACAAAGTATCGTCAACCGGTCCGACCGGTGGCCTCGATTTGCTGCAAGTTGTAGTGGAAACAGTAACAACATTATTGCGGACCCTCGAAGACACTGTATCACAGGCAGCCAACTGTGCGGGGGGGGTCCGGACTTTGTGGGGGATAGACCTTCCGCTCCCGCCTCAAGTCGAGCACAATGGTGTCAAGCTTCACGCCCAGTGTAGCATAGCCACGTTCCAGCGCCGATCTCAGGTCACCCAGAGCGGCCATAACATCACTAATTGAACACGCAGGCTGCTGTTCCATTGATTCCAGGTCGGAGGAGGGTGAATGCGACCTGGCCCCCTGTGTGTTCATGGGCTCGCGGTCACAAAGCGAGGACGGGCCGTCTTCTTCACGATACAGGGGGACAGGCGTCGCCATCTTGTCTACCATATAGCGCTGGAGCTGGGGGGTGGGAGACCCCGGAGGCACTGCCGATAATCGATGCTAGCTCACGGCGTCAGGGCCGTCTCACAGCCAGCCGAGTTTCGCGCGGGGCCGTATCAGCGTTGTTAGTTAGTCAGGGCGGAGGGGGGGGGGGGTTCGCCGTTGCCAGGCAGGAGCAGCGATGGGGTCGAGGCAGCTCTCCGTCAGCGCCTTGAAAGGAGTCTATCACCAACGCGTCCGTTCCAAGTAATCACGCTGCAATTCCAATGCGCGATGAAATCTTTGGCAGACTGTGCAGGACAATCTGCATCACGAGCCAAGGCAGCGCCCCTCACACCCCGGCTCCAAGCGAGCAGCCCAGTCGAAACAAAGCCTCAGAGGTCCGGCGGTGCGCAGCACACAAGCTGGGGTCCGGGGCAGTTAGGCAAAAGCAGGATATCTTCGGACACCGGGCAGACAGAGGATCCGGAGGAACGCTGGCTAAGTCAGCGCACTTCACCGCACATCCCGAAGGTGATTTGCATCAGGATATCAGGCAGGATGACGGCGCAGGATTCAAGGGCCGGCGGAGCCGAGAGCTTACACGTCCGCTCCGGTCGCCATCTTGGCTCCTCCCCCCTACCTCTTCTCTTTAAGGCAGGCACCTGTGCCATTTTCTCAGGCTCCAGGTCCTCTTGAATACCCTTACTGGCTGCCATTGACGGAGTGGTCACGCAGGCCCACTCAGGCAAACCCAACATCTCTAAATGAGCTCTCTGCTCTACCTTAGTCTAAGGGGAGCTCTCCAAATAGTTACCTTACAGACATTCAACAGGCATGGCTGGCCTCACAGCTACTTGAAGAGTCCCTGAGACCCCCCTCACTCAAGGGAAGCTGTGCCACCTTGCAGTGGCTCTCTATGTTGTCAGCGGCAACAACTGGGTAAAATGCACTGGGGACTACCTGCTCTTAAGTCACCAGCCGACAACTGACAGCTGTGACACTGGCTTCGGTGTCTCTAAGAGCTTCCACCCTCTTCCCATTGATGGTCACCGACTACCTGTATTTTTTTGACTTATCAGGCAGCTGGGTCCTGGGGACCACCTCACAGTCTCCTAAGGAGACAAGGGACATCTCTGCGGGACCCCACCCACCTTGGACGCCCATCTCTTCCCCCAGGGCTACACTAGCCAACTGCTGGGGTGGTGCACCAGTGTATGCTGTCTTCCCATATAAGGGACGTCTAGCATCATAAGACCACACTTAAAACAAGTATTGGGCCCCTTGTGAACAGGTTTATCTGTCGGGCCACTGCCTTCTTCTCAGGGGGAGTCTGGGAACCTTTCCCTTGGTTCCCTTTGAGATTAATTTGGGGCCCTTTCTGGAAATCCCTCTGTTTACCCTTGTGCCCCCCACTCTTCTGCTGGGGACCCTGCTCACCTTTGGAAAAGTCTCCCACATGACCCTTCTGGACCTGGGTGCTCACCCAGCAGTCTGCCTCCTCAGCAAGCTTCCTAGGTTTAGTCAGCTTGCTATCAATAAGATGCTGGCGTAGCTCTGGAAAACAGTTATTTGACAAGTGTTCCCATGCTAACAAATCATAAAGCACCTCAAACTCGTCCACTTTACTACCCTTCACCCAACCATCCAATGCTCTGCAAAAGAAAGACACATATTCCACCTAAGTGGTAGATTCCAGAATTCTACAATTTCTAAACCTTTGTCTGTATAACTCTGGAATCAAACCAAATCAGGACATTAGGGCTCCCTTCATGTGGGTGTAGGACATCTGCTCCTCTGTAGGCAAATTCAACAAAGTGTCCCTCCCATCACTAACAAAGCGGCCTCACAACCCCGCTCCCCAATCCTTCTCAGGGACCCGGTGGGCCAACATTGCAGCTTCATAAGCCCTAAAAATTTGGCCAATATCCTCATTCTTGTGGTAATCTTTCACTACATCTTTGGGGATGTAAGCTCTCGCTTCTACATGCACTGGCGGTATGCTACCACCAGAGGGAGTAACATCTACACTTTTGGCCAATTCCCTCAATCCTCTTTCATGCTCAAAATGCATTCTCTTTTCCTCTATCGCGAACTTCTTCATCTGTAATTTCATTCCAAGCTCTATTTACTTGCTCTCTATGTCTTTCTGACCATTCATTTTGACCCTAGCCAGCTCCAACTTATGCATCCTCTCCTTTGCTCTGACCTCCAGCTTTCCTGGAGACAATTCCTTGGAAAAAACACTGCTACCCGCCCCTGAAGGTGCTTTCCCCAAAGTTGAGCCCACTGGCCCCTCAAGCTGCCCATCTAAATTCTCTGCCTCCATTGCTGGCTCCTCAGGGTGCTCACTGGCATTCCTAGATTCGACCCAGGCTCTCAGCGCCTCTTGGTATTCCTTTTTCCTGGTGAGGCCTTTCACAGAGATTTTAATTTTCTTGCACAAAGCCTTGAGATGAGGCACAGTGTAGGTATAGATTCTCTCTTCTTCCAATACAATGTCTACAGATACTATGGATGCTGACTTGCTCATGGTAGCAAAAAGACTGGCAGTTCTCAAGAATCAAAAATAGAAAAGAAGTTCTGAGGAAACATTCTCTCAAAGCATGTGGTTGCATTATGGTCTGCACTCACTAGTAGTGTACACCATTCACTGTATATGAATCACAAATGCAAAGTCCAAATCCTCATTGCTGACCGCCACTGTTAGATTTGGGAATCCCTAGTTGGCATAGGTAGGCACCTGTGACAAATAGGGTCCCTTGTGCTAGTCAGTGTAAGGGGCAACACTCCTGAAATAACCCCTGCTCAACCCCTTGGTAGCTGGGCATGAGCAGGCAGGCTTATCTCAGAGGCAGTGTTTAACGCATTTGTGAACACATACAGTAATACAGTGACAACACTACAAACGGACAACACACAGGTTGTATTATTAAAATTTGTATTTTTATATAGACATAACACAAGACCCAACAACAAAAATCCACAATTCTGTACTCAAAAATAGTCTCTAAAAGGTTATAAAATAGCTCAGTTCTCTCAAGTTGTAAATGCAAAACTTTACTCTCAATGTACCTTAAATGCGTAATGCAAGGAAAACAAAAGGGTCGCAGGGAAGTTGATGCGTCAGTTCCTTACGCGCAGCGGAGTAGATGCGTCTGTTCCTTACTGCTGCGCAGGGGAGTTGATGCTCACTTCCTTGTGGTGTGGGGAATTGATGCGTCGATTTCTTACTGCTCTCCGGTGCGATGCGACAAGATAGCACCTCGATGCCATACTCTTCTCCGGTGCGATGCGCCAAAATGGCATCTCGGTTGCGATGCAACAACGTTGGTGTGATGCGTGCACGCCTGACGGCTGTGTGTCGACTCGGTGATCTTTGGAGCCATGACAGGTCCTGCAAGGCTCTTCTCCGGTGATGAGACGATGTCCTCTGTGGCAGCGTCCCGCTTCTCCGGCGATGCGCCGCGCTTTGGCGATGTAATGATGACAGCGGCAGCGGCGGCTCGCTTCCTCGGCGATGCGATGACAGTGGCTCCGGCGACGACAAGCTTCTCGTTGTTGCGTCGTGCTTCCATTTTTTATAAAGTACAATCATCTAGAACTTTCAATTCTGATTGCACACACAGAAATCTATATATGCACAACACCCTGCACACCAATATCATTATTTCAAATTTAGGTAATATAAGTATTTTTCTAGAACAATCAGTAAACCAGACCTCAACCTAAGAAGATTTGTTTGGACTCCCTGTTTTTCTTTTGAGACTTTCTGGATTTAGAACATATAGGACGCTGAAGCTTTACTGATTGTTCTAGAAAAATACTTATATTACCTAAATTTGAAATAATGATATTGGTGTTCTCAGGTGTTATGCATATATATGTTTGACCTGGGTTCATTTGAATCCTGGGGCTGAATGACACTTTGGTGGGTAGGTGTCATATACCTTAGGAGCACCCCAGCCACAGTTGCTTCCTGTCATTTACCTATGTCCATATTACAATTGGCTTAACCTTGTGATGTGTGGTTCAAATTAAGCAAACCCATTTGTTTCATATGTTACACAGAAATCTAGGCTATTAGAACATTTAGGCCTAGGTCATCGTGATACCGGGTTCCTGGAGTCCCAGGGCAGTAAGGGATTACTGGTCTTTAATTGTGATAAAAGTTGTTTGCCAGTAGTGTCCTGCAGCCACTATACTTATTGCCTAAACTTGATGAGCAAGTACACCCGTTTAGCACTTGACTCTTTCAGGTTAACAAGGTATAGCAGTGCAAGGCTCACTGTGGGAGGTAATGTGAAGTGAGTAAACTTAGAACACAGTAGAAAAACTCCAAAACCAAATAATACCTTATTGTTCATGCACTGTTTAATTTTTTCTCAAAGAAAAATACTTTAATAAATATAAAGGGAATAAGCACCACATGATTTGCAAAGAAAAGCAGAAGTCTCTAACTCCTTCCTGGCCAGAGACACAACCCTAATTACAATTGTAATGCTTACGCTCTGAGGGGGATATTCTCAAGAGCGTGTGATAATTAAAGAAAAATTAGCTTAACGCAACTCTTCACAATGCAGTCCATCGTGGGAAAATAATGTATTAAAGTTGTAATCTCAACACGGCGGTACCATGCAATAGTCTCACGATAACGCGTCAAATGACCGCGTTAAAATTAACGCGATGCCGCAAAAATGCGAAAAACGAACGCGAAAAAAGTTGCAATGAGGCCAATCGCAATACAAAAATCAGCGATAACCAGTGACAGGCATGCAATTCCTACGCCTCATTGGAAAAATGCACCATAGAAGCAGAACAATAAAAAGGGGGAAAAAATAAACTGCATAACACCATGGATGCACCCGGACAGAGTGTAGAGGTCAACGCGAACCCCACAAGCCCCACAAACCACCAGCAAGGAACCTCGGGGTCGGGGAAGGCCAAGAAGAAGAGGAAGACAAGGTACAGCCACAGGAAAACTGGATCATCGTTACGGAGGTGAAAGAACACTACCAACAACTGCTCATCACCCCCACTGTGTCATTGGGAACACAAACAGAAAAATGGCAGTCCATAATGAACAACGTGAATGCAGTCGGAGTTTAGAGGAGGTCAATGGAGGAGGTCAAGAGGTGCTGGCATGATGTGAAAAGTCAAACCAAGCAGAAAACCGCTGTCAACAGGAAGGCAACATCAGGGACTGGAGGGGGCAGTCCTGCGCCACAGAAAGAGCTGGAGGAAATGGTGGCCACAGTCATCAGTGATGAGAGGGTGCAAGGAGTTGGGAGTCCGGACACAGCTCGATATGACCTGACACAACAGCAACAGGGTGAGTAATGACCAGGGACTGGGGGGGACGGGGGGAGATGGGCACAATGGCACACATGCACAACCATGTGTAGCACACTGCACACCCACAATGACCCTGGATAATGTCCCTGATCCCCATGTCACAGTGCAGCACACATACATACACCAAGCAGGCCCTGTCCACATTGTGCCCAAAGGGGTCCCACCCCACACATCACCAATCTCACAATCAATACAAACACACATGCGAAACCCAATAAAGATGCGTATTTGTGAGCCACAATGTCAATTCAACTGACACTACATGACGATCAGAATGGCTGCAGTACAATCATCATGACATTGTGCCACGGGACTGAGGTGGCTGAGTGTGGACCACATCCGGAAAGGAGCTGGTCACACTGACACATCCACATGCTCAAATAACCCCATGACGTAAACAATACATCTGCAGACAACCAATGCACAAGCGTACAATAGCCGTTCAAGAGCACAAATGACCCAAGTTGCCAACATCTAAGCACCGTAAAAGCCCAAAAGTGAAAGACACACTGCCTCAAAGGTATAGGGGCAGCATAATCACAGCTGCAGGGGCGACTCCCCCACAATGCAGCACACACATAGCAATAACAGCACATCCACATTGACGACAATGTGGTACATAGTGCAACACTTACACTGCAAAACAGAGGACACAACTATGTCCACTTGTGCGTATAAACTGTCCAATCACACTTGACATAGCAGGAAACTATGTGTACAACCTCACATCCATCATGTAGTCCAAATGTCCACTGTCCTGCATCAAATAGTCAGCTTCTTCCAAACAGTCACAATGTACATAGTAATACAGTCTGTATGTAAACATGAACAATGCGCCAACGGATCTGTAAGAGGGCGTGGCTTGGACGCTGATGGCGATGGTCGCCTGAGAGCTCGGCTCCGAGACTGAGTCCACATTTATCCTGAATTCTGAGGGTTTTGTGGCGCCCCGATCCCCACAAATCGGAGATCGAGTTGAGGCCGACTTGGTGAGGCACCTGAGTGACCCCGAAAATCGACGGTTCTGGTCGAAAAGCGAAGTTGCGGAGGGAGCGGAGCGGAGCTCAAGATGGCGCCCAGGCCTTCTCGATAGACTTCCCGAGACCCTCGGCCCGGAAGAGCCTGCCAACTTCACGTGTGCCTTCTCTACACCTTATCTCTCGGAGAGACGACTATCCATCCGACGACCTGGGAGTGTCCGGACACCATAGACATCCCTGGAGGATTCATAGTCGGGTTTCGGCGCCGGATGGTCCCCGGCGGCCGGACGTCTTGGCCAGGAGAGCGGAGCCACCCGAGACGATCAGCCGTACTCCGCTGAGATCCTGTAATCACCTGGCCCCAAGGAACTTAATAGGCGACACTACACCGTGGCCCAGCGGAAGACCCGCTGTATTGGTGACCACAATTCGCTTGGACCGGCGGGCCCACGTCGATTGGCGGTGGTCGCCCCCACTTCCCCCCTGGTGGCCTCCAGGGACTCGGCGGTGGTTCATCCCGAGAGATCGGCGTAGTGGCAGAAATTTGCGCCACTGCATCGGGGACATTTGAAGGCCCACTCCACCGCGGCCGCTCACCGGGCGAGCAACAGCCGACGCCCATATTTGGTGGGTCGCCTGCCGAGCTTCCCACTGCAGGGCGCGTCCGACATGGGAAAGCCAAGGGGACCTAAGGGGACCACCCCGGCCGCCTCGGACACGGAGGCGCCGGATAAGGACGATCGACATGATCCGGAGAGTTCTGGAGGCCCTCCTCTACAGCAACAGTTCGATAGGATCCTGGAGGCGATCGCAGATACGTGATCGGCCCTACAACAAGACATCGCCCAGGTTGCGACAAGTCTGGGCCTCCTCAGGGTGGACCATGGTAAGCTCTCGGACAGAGTCAAAGAGGTAGAGACTCTGGCTGCTGCGATGAAGGATGCCCTGACCCGGATCTGTGACTTTGAAAGACGGGCAGAGGACGCTGAAGGGCGTAACAGGAGGAACAATATTCGCGTAGTGGGCCTACCGGAAAAGATCGAGAATGGAGATATGGTGGCCTATTTGGAATCTTGGCTCCGAACTGTGGTGGCGCCGGAGGGTCTGTCCCCCTTCTATACCCTGGAGCGTGCACACAGGGTGCCGGCCAGACCGCCTCAACAAGGCTGCTCCCCGCGCCCCGTGGTGGCGCGTTTATTGCATTTCCATGACATGGATCTGCTCCTCAATGCTGCCAGACACAATGGCCCGTACCAGGTGGAGAACAGCCAAGTGAACATTTTCCCGGACTATACCTATGAAACTCAACGTAAGCGGGCCTCCTTCCTAGCGGTCAAACGTGAGTTGCGGAGCGAGGGTATACAATACTCTCTCCTCTTTCCAGCGAGGCTCCGCGTCATCCTTGATGATACGACCCAATTTTTTGAAACCCCGGAGGACGTTTGTGCTTGGCTTGAACTGTACAGGGCTGGCAAAGATGGCTTCGGATCCTCCTTCCAGGCGACGTCGGAGCCCGGACAACAACGGCGATCCAAAAGACTTCGGAGCCGCCGCGGTAAACCGGGCAAGCCCTCGACGGTAGAGGCTTTGGCCGAGCGACGGGGAGTGTTGGAGATGGTGTCCAACTAGTCTGGCGCCCAGGGCAGTCCCATCGTCGAAGAATCGGAACCTGGCGGAGAGGGGGCCCACTCGGACACTGAGGACTCAGAGACTGACAGTGTTTTAAAAAAAAAAAAAAAATATTTGGAAAACCTCAGACATTACAGCAAAGCGAGTACAGGCCAGGGGGGCCACCAAGCGACACAATTTCAGACATCAGAATGTCATGCAGCAATAAAAGAAAAAACGTTAAGGTGTACCCCAACCCGGCCAGTCACATTAAATCAGGATCGACGTGTAAAATCGTTCACATTAGTACAGGATATGGGAGGATTCCATTTTGTAATAGAGTTGAAGGATCAAGCAGCAAGCATTAGTGCGACATCATGTAGCCGTCAATACACAGGACAAGATATTAGCCTTTAGTCGAACACAGCATTGGGAGAACAATAGGAAGATATGGAGCCAAATACGAGCAGTCTGACTCACATAGTCCCATTCACCAAAGGGAGCAATATTAACCAATACCCGTAGCTAATAGGGACGCAAGCGATAATCTCCCCAGGAAACCCAAACCCCGGCCTCCAACTACAAGAAATATGTAAGAGAGGAAAATACATCAAGAAGAACAAGAAAAGAAGAAGAAAAGTAGGGCCATAGAGACAAAGAAACACAAAAAACACGTCCCGCCCCCACCCCCCACCCTGCATGCAGCGGAAGGCCACGGCCCACCCCCCCCCATAGGCATGCTTGATGCCCCAGAAAACTCACAAGAGGGAATTTAGAAGAAAGACTTAACCAAGAAAGGGGCCATAGAAGGAAGAATATACTAACCCAGAAGATCCCTAATCCCCCCAACCCCCCACCCTGCACGTCTAAAGAGGCTATGGCCCACCCCCGACTAGCGTGCCCGTCGCCCCTGAAAGAATCCCAAAGAAAGGGAAAAAATTGGGGGGAGAATCATTAAAATCAAACCCCCCGCCCCCCCACCCCACCCGCACAAAATAGCTCAGGCTCGATCACCATTTAGGCAACATGTCAACAGGCAATGGCGGCGTCGCTGTACAAAGCATTAAACATGTTCATCACAATAGCCGTCCTCAAGAGATCAGGGTGCCCAGGTAAGCGAGGCAGAGTCAGCCGCACGGGTGATCCCGCCGTCAAAGGGCGGAGAAACCAGTCTTTCCAGACATGTAGGAGCAACAACAAAGTACCGGGCCATCCTCCCAAGTCGCGACACAGTAAAGGCAAATCAGGTTGGGTGAGCAAAGGAGCCGTTCCATGAAAGCAAACTGCCTGCAGTACAGTTTCAGGTCCCAATGTCGCATTCACGCAGTCGGGCGACCCGGAGCCGCCTCCAACGCTGGCCAGGGTCCGCCACAGGACCACCTGTGAATGCATAGCCGTTTCTCCCATCTCCTGCGTAAAGCTGCCTGTGGCACCACTCCCCGTCAGATCATCAGGGTTCTCATCCGTCGGTGGAGCAATAATGGCGTCCAGCCGCCTACAAGTTCCTTGGCTCCTCCTACCCAAGCCACACGGAGGGAGTCCAAAGTACCCAGGAGGTCCCGAACCGTGGGTTCCATCCTGCGAGGCCAGACCAAGCGCACTCACCCCGCAAAGTGACACCTTCACCAAACAGCACCAGAAGCTTACACGGTGCCACTTAACCAAAGAGCTCTTAGGAGATCCATCAAACAGGGGCCAGCAAAGCACACAGTTGTGAGATACAATCCGCCATGTCCACCTTGACCGTAGACAAGGCTCTCAACCCTCGAACGTCCTATGGGAAACGCAGGCAGTAGTCGCGCTGCATGGCACGGGGACATAACGACCAGGACAGGCAATGCAGGATCATCGACCCCGGTGTCACTGAGATCCGGGACACATAGAGCACAGGCCTTGCCCAAGCACACAAGCTCTATAATGTTGAGCCCGCTCCAAAATGGCGTCCCTCGCCCGACCAGTCACTCTAAGCAAGCAGCCCCAAGAACAAAGGGACGATCTTACAAGCTGGCGTAGCGGACTTCCCAATGTGTGCGTCCGTTTCTGGGGCTGCGCTGGGTCTCTGCGTTCATCCGTGCAGCTCCAATGCCACCTTCAGCAGTCCCGATCTCCGGACGTCCTGGCCTGCACAGCCGCGGTCTCGGGTACCAACAACAGCCGGCTTCAACATCCGGCCCCTCGGCCAGCTGCCCGACTCCGTCACGTCTCAGGCGGCAGGGATCAAAGAAGGGGGATGCCGGTCACGCCGAACTCCAAGATTGCCGCCAGCTACTTCCGGGGTCTTCCGACGCCGCAGATGATCAGCGCTGAGCTGGTGCAAGCGGGGAGAGGCAGGATAATTTCAGGATTTCATGCCGCGGCGAGCGGAGCTCACAGCCTAAGCGGCCATCTCGCTTCGCGCTCGGCCACGCCCCGAGACTGACAGTGTTAATTTACCAGTGGTTACACCGGACTCGGCTGAGGGCATGCTGGATGGGCAGGGATGAACTCGGGTGAGCTGATTCCATTTGGGTGGGGGAATGTCGCGGGAGGTGTGGAGGTGGTAGGAGTTGCTGCTGGACCGTGAATCACCAATGGGGTTGGGGGGCCTTGCTCTGCCTGATACTTATGATTTGGCGCTCGGTCTAGTCTCGGTAGTCCGAGACTCGGTGGCCCGTTGCTGGCGCCCGGCCCGCACTCGGCCCTTAAGGCATACCTACGGTGGCTACCGTAGGATTAGTTGGGGGAAGGGAGTTTACTGAGGGTGCAGTTTGGATGGGAACTGGATGGTGCTATTTGGGTCCTATTCTGGGGTGGGTGGGAGGGGGTTTGTTTCAAAGGGAAGTTTTGTTGTTGCTGGGGGGGATGGCCGCCATTGGTGTTGAATCGAATACTGAACGTATTTTGACTGAGCGTTGTTGGGGGAACCTGGACGCGACAATATGGGACAATGGCTGAGATCACTAATGTAAAATGCGTCACTTGGAATGTGCGGGCCTTCACACTATGTCCAGACGACACAAAATTCACGCTTATCTAGTGCGTAGAGGGGTGCAGATAGCGTTGCAGCAGGAGACACACCTTACTAAGGCGGAAGGGGCGGCGCTACAGCGTAGATGGAGAGGGCAGGTTTACTACAGCACATATTCAGCTTATGCGAGAGGGGTGTTGATCTGGGTAAGAGCTGGGACACCCCTGCAGGTTTCCAAATCTGTGGTGGATTCCGAGGGTCGCTACGTGGCCATTTCTGGCACATTAGGGGCTAGGGCACTGGATATTTGTTGCGTTTATGCGCCTAACGTGGACCAGCTCGCCTTCCTGTCCGGGCTGTCGGGCTCCTTGGCCCATTTCCTGTCGGGGACCCTCCTGCTGGGAGGAGATTTTAATTCGGTGGTGGATGTCAACATCGATCGTTCACACCCCCCTCTTCCGGACTCCCCGGTCCGACGTGTAGCTAAAGGCAGGAAGGAATGGCAGGCTCAATGGGGGCTGACAGACATTTGGCGTGCACAGCACCCCTATACTAGAGATTATTCGTACTTCTCTGGTATGCACGAATTACATGTGAGACTGGATGGGTTTCTGGGGTCGGCGGAATTGGTGTCCGCGACCGTGCGATCTGAATATTTGGCTAGGACCATCTCGGATCACAACCCCCTATTAGCGGATTTCAGTTGGTTTCCCAGAGTCCCCAGCGTACCTACTTGGAAACTGCGCCCAAGATATTAGAAGATATAGTCTTCAAGGCGGACCTAAGGGATAAAATAACTGATTATTTTGCGACTAATGGGGGCACTGCTGGGTCGAGGGCCTCGGAGTGGGACGCTTTCAAGGTGGTGATCAGGGGCTACTGTATATCCAAGAAAGTGGGAATGCGTTCTGTCATCCTTGATGACCTGGCCAACGCGGACCGGAAGCTCAGCGAGATGGAGCTTCGCCGCCCCGGCCACCCAGAACTTCAAGAACGTACTGCTGCAGCGAGAGAGGCAGTGGCGGCGGAGGTCGAACGATTGCGATGTTTCGATTATAAGGCCTATGTTACCAGATCGCTCACCGAAGGAGACAAGTCGGGCGCGCTCTTAGCTTGGTTGGCCAATCCCACGCGCCGGACTTCCCCGACGGTGTCCATGCGCACCGCGGAGGGACTTGAGGTGCATACTCAACCGGAGATACTCGATTGCTACTTGCGCAACTATGAACGGCTATACCGTAGTAGGCTGACCCGTGATCCTACCCTGATCGACGATTATTTACAATCCTTAGAGATTCCCACATTGGAACCTGACGTAGCGAAGGCCCTGGGCACCGATATTGAAATTGGGGAAATCCGTAGCGCCATAAAAGGGAGGGCGAGAAACAAGACCCCGGGCCTCGATGGGCTCCCGGTCGAATTTTATTCCACCTACGTAGATCTATTGGCACCCCGACTATTAATAGTCTACAAGGAAGCGAAACGTTTGGGGCGCCTCCCCGGCTCGATGTGCGAAGCCCTGGTAGTCCCCCTCCTTAAACCTGGTAGGGAGTCCGGTGACCCGGCGTCCTATCGACCGTTATCAATGCTAACGGTAGATTATAAGATCCTGAGCAGCATATTGGCATCGAGGCTGCTGGGGCACATGCGCTCCTTGGTGCATGAGGACCAGGCAGGATTTATCCCCAAACGCAATACCACCATGAATATTCGTCGCTTGTTCCGTCTGCTGGAGGAACCACTTACAGAGGTTTTTGCCCCTTGGTCCTTTCGGTTGATTTGGAAAAAGCCTTCGACAGCCTAGAATGGGAATATTTGCGTAGAGTATTACTGCGGTTCGGTCTGGGAGAGGGATTTGTCAGATGGACCATGGTACTTTATGCCTCGGCGTCGGCCAGGGTGAGGGCGGGCCCGCTGGTCTCTCAACAATACTCAGTGGAGCGAGGCACGAGACAGGGTTGCTCGTTATCCCCCCCCGCTCTTCGCGCTCGCGGTGGAACCGCTAGCGTTATCGGTCCGGACCGGAGCTTATTTCGGCGGATTACGGACCTTAACTGGACAGCAATACATCTCTCTGTATGCCGATGACCTGCTGCTCTTTCTTGAGGATTCGGGTAACGCTCTGGATGGGGCCGAGGAGGCTCTCAAGACCTTCGGAGAGATCTCGGGCCTCAAGGTGAATTGGGCCAAGACTTGCCTATTTCCGGTTCGGAAGGGAGAGCCTAGACCCGACACCACTAGAGAGATCAGATGGGAACCTAGCTGCCTCAAATACCTGGGGGTATATGTATACCATGACACCGCCGATCTTCTGGACGGCAATATAGCCCGCTGTATTCGTGCACTGCGAGGCAGCATGGATTTCTGGGCCACCCTGCCGCTTTCGGTAGCTGGGCGGATAGCACTGTTGAAAATGGTGGCACTACCCCGGCTAATATATTATTTTAGAGCGCTCCCGATTTGGGTTCCGTCGGCCACCTTCCGGCTCCTGAGATCCATGGTGGTGGGGTTCCTCTGGGGGTCGGGCCGCCGAAGGGTGGCACTCAAGACCCTGATGAGACCGAAGTCGGAGGGCGGCCTAGCGGTGCCGGATTTTGAAAAATACTATTTAGCGGCCCAACTGCAAACCTTCACCCAGGAAGTAGCGAGAGAGTTCCGAGGCCCGGAGGAAGGGAGAGGCAGGGGAATGCCCAGACACGTTATTTCCTATGTTGCATTGCGCCAGCGCTTTGCTCTGCAAGACCTTACACTCGAGGAACGGACTATACGGCTGTGCTGGAATCGCGCCCACGCCCGGGGGGAGCTGAAACTACCATATGCTCCGGAGATTCCATTGGGGATGTTAACGGCCTTGCCACACGGTGGTGACTGGTCGCGCTTAAGGCATTGGGAAGATGCAGGGTTGCAGTTTGTGGGAGATCTTTATGAAGATGGGGTGTTGTTGCCCTTCTAGGAGATTCTGGACCGATTTGACGTTCCCCGAGGCGACTTCCTACTTCATACAGCTATAATTAGGGCAATTCAGATGCACTGGAAGAGGGGTATGGAGGAGCCGCCAACATCATCGGTGTGCCAATATGTTATGATGTCCGCGGGGACGGTCAAGGCAGTCTCGTGTTTATATAATAGATTAATTCATGAGGGTCTACCCCCGCTTGCCGTACTGCGGAACCGCTGGGAAACCGACATAGGTAAAGATATACCGGAAACGACGTGGGCGCAGCTGATGCGTCGAGCCTGGAAGGGCACACACCACGCTTGGTTTCAATTGGTTCATTTTTATGTACTTCATAGGGCCTACCTGACTCCGGCGAAAATCCAACAATACTTTGCCACGGACACGGCGGCCTGTCCCAGATGCCGAACACCCGCAGTGGACCTCATACACATGCTGTGGTCCTGCCCAGCGCTGTCCTCCTACTGGCTCCTGATAGAGGACACCCTCAATGGGGTCACTGGGAGAGCCTTGACTTTCAATACAGCGGTGGGGATCCTACACTGGTTCCCTCATACCCCTAAAAACAAAATCTCTAGTAAATTTATTGACCTAGGGCTTATCCTCGCAAAAAGGGAGATAACCAGGCATTGGAAGGCAAGAGCTGGTCCAACGGGAGCTAAATGGCACAACGAACTCCTGAAGTGGGCCACGGGAGAGAGCAGAGCACCCTGAGATACCAGCTGGCGAGGCGACAGCAGAATGAGAGGGTGCTAGAAGCTGCATTGGAATGGGAGACGTTAGTGCAGGCCCTGCGAGATTATAGCGCTTCCAGCGATTCCGAGAGTGATGACGCAGCACAACCTGAGTCTCGTTAGGTCCCCATTACACTGGTCTCTACGTAATTCATTACGCTTTCTTCCCACAAGCTCTTTTTACACATACACCAAGCCGATGGCGGGGCTGGGTGGGGGGAGGGGTTGGGTTGAGTGGGTGTTGGGGGAGTTTTCTTTTAGGATGATTTAGAAAAGCAGATGAAGATCGCCCGTTTATCCAGATCAACCTCAGCGATATGCCGGATCCCCATATGCGACTGTATAGTAGACGCCGCCCGACCCTCGGGTTGTGGGCTGAATGGCTGTGTATACAAGGTGTTTCTTCACGGGGGATCGGTTGTTTTTATTTTTCACTGCAACTATTTCGCTGATCTGTCATGTAACTTTGGCTAATTCCTGCAATAAAAATATATTTAAAAAAAAAAACAATGCGCCAACATACATGTCAACACAATGTCAAAATGCATCTCCCCTTCAAATTGCAGAGGGACAAACAAAACCTCCAGCAGAGCAGACCAGACAACTCATCAGTGATGCTGAAGAGGACCTCCACACCTTCGACACCGACGCCCTACAGAAGCTCATGGACATCTTAGGCAACCCACCTCCAGGAGCAGGGCAGCCCAGATGCATCGAGGAGACCCCACCCCCTGCATAGACCACACAGCAGGAAGCACCCACTACCAAGGCTGGCCACCAGCACCTCACTGAAGCACACATCACATTCCAAGGCCAGGTGTTAGAATGCCAGAAGGAGGTGGCCGAACCAGTGCTGGTGGGGGTTCAACCTCATGGAAGCCGAACTAGATTACATACGTGGGTGTCTAAGTCGCATCAGGGACCACTTATACTCCCCAACGGAATCCCACACTGCAACAGAGACACATGCATTTGCATATTTCCAGTACTGAACCACGCCCAGAGCCCCAGGATAATCATTCACACCCCCACGCTGGACTTGCGTACGCCGGCCCAGTCCACTCCTCTTACGCATTGAGTGGGGGACGACAAAGCTACATGTCCAAGGTCTTACCCACCGGCTGAGGTAACATGGTTGCATCCACTGTCCACTGCACTAAAAACACCAGCAGTAGTTGACATGGACATGTCTGTGGTCTGCATACTGCAGTCTGTCCAGCACATCCACGTCACACTTGGCATTGTGTACATTCTCATTCATGAGTCACTTGTCTCCTTCGCACATGCCTAGTTCCCACCAAACCCCACAATCTGCTATTGTGTGGCTGAGGTACCATGCCGTTGATGGCTTATGCACATGGCTAGCCCAGGTTACCACAGTAAGTTGTGCTGTTATGTCTGGTAGGTGGGCATGTTGTTTGGCATGTTGTATGTGAGTTTGTAACGTGTGCATCCCTAGAGTTGTGAGTTGCATGATTGTGGAGTTGAGGTGTGTGGTGTGTTCATTTGGTTCTTACTAACGAGCACTGCATTTCCATTGGTGCCACCCTGGAAGCGCTGGTTGATGATGGACTGAAGATATAGGAATCATGCACACTGCCTGGGTAGTCGGCGATGACGTTGGTGAAGAGTCCCCAGTGGTCCACTATTGCCTGCACATTGATGGAATGCGTGTGCTTTCTGATGCGGTAATTGTGTGCAGTGTCAGCAGGGGGCACAAGTAGGACATGTGTGCAGTCAATTTCCCCCAACACATGTGGGAAGCCAACTATGGCGTAGACACCTTGCTTGTTCTCCAGTTGTTCCTGTGCAGTGTGGGGGAAGTGAAGGTGCTGGGGTACCAGGCTGATGATGGAATCCAGAACAGCTGTGATGTACTTTGATAGGGCTGGCTTTGAGACTCCTACTACTCTGGCAGTTGTTGGTTGGAAGGTACCAGAGACCAACAAGTGCAGCAAAGACAAAAGCTTTGTCTCAGGTGGGATGTTGGTTGTCCGCTGTGTTGGTACCTTCAGCCTGTGGACAATGATGGTCAGGATGCAGAGGATGGTTGTCCTTTTAAGCCTGTAGTGGGCAATGACATCCTCTGGTGTTAGGTCTGTGAGGCTGGTGCATTTTCTGGAGGTCCGCTGTATTTGTCTGCGCTGCCTCTGTGGTAGTCTGGGGGGGGGGGGGTGGACAGGGGGTTCTGGGGGGGGGGGGACAGGGGGTTCCGGGGGGGGGGGCCTGGGTTTGGTGCCGGTGGGTGTTGTGGCCTTCATGGGTATGCGAGCTGCACGATCAGTAGCTCCATGGCATCTGTTGTTCTTCTGGTGTGGCTCTGGGCTGGGCTCCCTTTTATGGTGCAGGTAAGAGCAGGTGTTAAATTCCTGCTGCTAGCGTGTCTTATCGCCTATTTTGTGATCTTATCGCCGATCTGGCTGGTAATTGAGAATGTTGCAGAATGCTGTTTTCGCGGCTTTTTGCACAGGAATGCCTTCTCTGCATCTGGAGAAGTGTGGCTCAATGGTTAGAGCGGCAGACCCTGATGCAGAGGTCTAGCCCGGGACCAGGGTTCAATTCCCCGCCTCGGCTGGTCTTGGGCTCAAAATTCCACGGACCTGATAATTCTCGCCTCGGTGCCTATTCCAATCATGGAGTCCCACTCTGCAACTCTGCGCAATAGCTTGCTTAATCTCCACAACGGCCCCCACAACGCTAAGGATGCCTGGCCTTCACCCTGGGGGTGCCCAGGAGTGGATGCCTCACAGGGAAAGCCAGGACGGGCTCCACAGCGGTATTCGTACAAGCACCTTGAGACCCTTACAAGTATCAATTTACAATTTTATTTACATCTCATTAGTGTTAGTTGCTGGGGTCATCTGTGGCAATATTTTTTGCGGCTGCTATTGCAGGTAAACTGGTGATATGGGCTGTTAGCACCAGCTTGCGAAGGGGGCAATACATTTATAGCCACTTTGGCTGCGATACAATGCTGATAGCTCTTTGATAAGTGCTTGAGAATATGCCCCTAAGTGCCATCAAATATTCAATATGGAGGCACTTGACCAATGCTATTTAAAGGGCAGTGTTTCCAAAGAAAAAAACTCGTGACTTTGGAACCCCACGGTGACTACGCAATACTCTTTATGAAAGGGTCAAAGAAACAGTAACATCAAATCTCAGTTTATTAGTGCAGTACTTCAAAGTATAGGAGTGCAACATGAAACTAAAAGTATAGGTTTGTATGAAGTGCAAAAATGTAGGGCCTCATTTACGAAGAAATGACTCAGTGAGGTGCGGCAAGCCATTTTGTTACGTGGAGCTGCGTCATTTTAAAAGCACAGAGATGTGCAGAATTTACAGCAATATGGCACATCCCTGTGCTCTCCCCTGTAAGGGCGCTAAAACACCAGCTGTACACCAACACAGGCACCCCTGTACCATGGTGAAAGGGTGCCTTTATTACAGGGATGATTATTGTTGTGCAGGAAGGCTCACCTTCCTCCACAAAAACAATAATTGATGGCTTTTTCTGCTTTCTATGTGTGCTGCAGAATGCAGCACATGTAGAAACAGGAAAAGAAGGAGGAGAAATAAAAGTATTTCTTCTCATTGTGCCACTTTTATGCCTCCCCTGATGAGACATAGGATTCTGACACATTCCCAGGTTTACAAAACGTTGTAAATCTGGGACTGCGTCAGATTCCATGGGTGATGCATGGGAACATCCACAGCAACACCCATGGCACGCCCCTTTTAGGTAAAGTAATGTGTGAAAAGTGACCATGTTTACGAGTCCATGAAAAGCCATGCAGGGTGGCTTTGCAAGGCCCTGTAAATATGGGCTAGCACACTCCGCCACTGGTGCGTCAAAAAAAGCGATTCACCAGCGGCGCAAGGGGCTTGTGAATAAGCTCCTTAGTTTCAGGTCCTGGCAGTGAAACTATGATGTGGTTTTGATTAATAATTTATAAATTAATAACAAATATTTTAAATTACAAATACTTTTAAAAACATAAAACCTTAAACATAAATAAAAAGTAAAGACTTATGTTTAATACATTAAAAAAATTAAATATATACCTTTAATATTTTTTAAATTAATTATATACTTACCCCCGGAATAGCTTGAGCTAAGTTTCGAATCAATCTATTGTGCCTTATATGGGTCTTCCTTTTGGTTTCTCAGTTACTGGTACTTTTCCATGTACGGGGTTTCAATGAGGTATGCCGAAAGTATATATGCACTGTTTTGAATGTGATCCAGCAGTCTCCTCTGCACACATTTGAGAGCTGTGGCGAGAGGGAGGCTCCACTGTATAGAGCGCTTTGCAAAATAAACGATTGAACCTTTTCCATTCCCGACTGACTTATGTATGGTAACTAAGGTATATGGGCTATTGGTAAGTATAGCTCTATAGTATATTTTTTGTAGTACTTCAGTGGCTGCCACAAATGATTGCAGAGTGTCCAAGTGTTTTCCTGCGAAACAAATATAGTGCTGAAATTACATCTGTTTTTTTTCCTTTTTATTAACCTTCGTATTTTCTTTTTTCTGCGTTCAGCATTCCTTATTTGAAGTTTGTCTCGCTAATATTCTTTTCCGTTAATAACTTGTAGCATGTATCCTCTTTTCTCAATAGATGTGAATGTTGCGCTGCCACCAATTTTGCTCCTTGGGTTCTTGTGTTGGTGCTGATTGCCAAAAATTGTAGGGAATAAAAGCCGGAACCATGTAGAAATGAAGATCTTCTTTATTGAATTAACACCAACACAAGCTCCGCCAGGTGTGGAGCTAAGGAGACACAACTGGTCCGTTAGTCACCAGCTGTCAACTGTCAACATTCCAGGGCTGGCAGCTGGTGACAAGGCATGCATAAATTTGGTGTCCGAGAGCAGACATAAGTATACAGATCGCAACAAGCAGAATTGGATTTTTCGATTATTATCCATTCACATGGTTTGAATGAGGATATACCCTGGGTGGAAATTGACCTATGATACTCACTCATAACACCCCTGACATCTACCCACCAGCTCCGGGATCCACACTCGAAGGGACACGTAACCCCATGGCATATCTAAAGCTGCTCTTCTCACCCAGTGTCATAGACACACATGCTACCCGAGCTACTAACAACATCATCTCCATACCACACCCAGTGATGGCTGCCATCTTACTCTAAATGAGCACCTTATCAGAATGTAGCCACATTCATCAATCGCATAATTTTCCTGTATATTTAACCAGCCTAAGCTGTGCAGGACCACTCCTGTGAATTTGTGAATGGCAAACTATATCATTATTTCCTTCCTTGAAAATAGTTTTTGTAAATAAATAGTTTTGCTTATCCATGTATGCATCCGTGTTCATAATTAAGGTTGGGGGTAGTGCGCTACGGGAAGCTACGCGAAGACGTTCTTGCACTATGTTAGCTTCGCAAGCATGCGTAGTACCTTGTTCGACCCGTTCGCGAGCTGTTTTTCTTGCTCGGGAGCGCATTGTGCGTGTTCGGGGCGCTGTCTGTGTGCTCGGGGGATTTTAGCGTGCAAACTATGGGCGCGGCCATCTTGTTTTTTCAATTGTCCCGCCTGCTCACGTTGCCTTATTTCCTGTTCCGGGTCACGCATAAAGTGTTCGCGTTGTGCAAGTCATGTTCGGGATCGCATCTACTTGTTTGCGCGGACAAAGTGCGTGTTAGCGAGAAATATCACGCAAACTTACCCACATGGTCGCGATGGGCGCGGCCATCTTATTTTTCACACTTTATGCTATGGTTTTGGGCCTAGTTTTCTATCCAGCTTTCATCTCTGCAATCTTTACTCATTTTCACAGTTTTTCTGACTTTTTTTTACTTATCATCTATCTCACTCTGTCCCTAAGTTTATATTTTGCATTTTATTTCTACTTTTACAACTATTTTTTCACTTTTCTACTGTTTTATTTTACTTCTTTCTTTACCCTGCTACTTCTTTCCCCAACTTTTTTTCCTTTTGTTCTAACTTTTCTTTTCCGCCTCCAACCCAGAACCATGGCAAAGCGTAGCACCAGTACCGGCTCGAAGGGCAAGGAGCCTGCCCCCAAGAGCTGTCTGCCTGGCAGCAGAATGAGACCTGCAGGGGGGAAGCCCTGGCAACTTTTCGGGGAGGCGGAGTTGGCCGCCCTGTTTTTTTTCATCCAGCGCCACCTCCCCTTGACCTTGGCAGCAGGCGGCAGGCCTGGCTCCGGTTACCCCACAGAGGAGTGTCACCGCCAGTGGGCGAAGGTGCGCCGGGCAGCCTTCCGCTGCTCGGGTATCCGGCGCACCCACCATCAGCTGGTCCACCAGTGGGCAGACATTCTGGACCGGGAGCAGGACCTGTTGGACCTGCTAGGTGTCGAGGTTGTGGGGCTTGGTGAGTAGCTAGTAATATATATATATATAGTAGTATAAGTATTGTGTATAATTCTTGGACGAATAAGTAACACGATTACTGGTGTGCTTAGTTACATTGCAGATCAATTACGATTCAAAATCTTCTGTGATTGTATGACACAGGTGCTGCTCGGCACTTCTCTTACTTGTTTGTAACTTTGCGCTAGCTTGGGCTGATTATTGATGTTAGAGTTTACTGTAGAGAACTGAAGTTAGTTAATGCTATTGCTAGAGTCTAGTCCTTCCATTGTCCTTCAGTGAAATAGTGGTGGATGGATATAAGTTTACTTAGTATCAGTTCATATTTTTTTTACCGTCTGCATGAAGCCTCCTCTGTCAATGAATGCTTAGTTACTTCTTTCCCCAGCCCTCCATAGAACCTTTTTGTACTTTGTTTAGTGAGTGGTAGGCTTAGCAGCAATAGCATTGTCAGTCAGTAGCAGAACAACATATGACGCAACCAACCAACAATTTTGTGTATGCACACATTTATGCATGTGTCCTCCATCTCATCTATGCATTTTTGCTGGCAAAAATAAAATGGAAATGCCGACTTACTGAACAATTGGCCCGTCTGGAATAGGTGGTGTAGGTCAGGTGGTACTGGCTTCGTTAGTTATTATTCTGCAATCAGAATGATTATGGAACATTTGATTAGTGTTCTATAGGTGGACGGTCTGTGAATCCTATAAGCCAGTAGTTATTTAGATAGGTCAGTTTTATTGCAATTGTTGTTTCCTAAAATGTTTGAGCGTTTCAATGTTTTTCTCTTTCTTTATTATTTCTTACATGATCAGCAGAACCCATGGGCAAGAAGACGGGTCAGAGTCGGCGGGACAACCACCAGAGCGCTCCTCTACTGAGGATCCTGCTGCTGGCCCCAGTAAATCCTACAGTGCTTTTAATATTAATAATTATATTTCCCAAACTTTTTAACACACCTTATTTTTTCCAACCGAATAATTAAGCTTCCTTCCTAATTCAATTTTAACAAAAGCTTCTTTGATCTTCATTATGTTTTCCAAATTTTGGGTATCCGTCCCTGCCTTTCAGTTCCTTCCAACTGCCTCTGCTATGACTCTCTGTGCTACTACTATTAGACTGTCTGTAGCTAAGCTTGCCCTGTTGGCCACTCTTTAGTTAAGGTATTCTTTTGAATGAAACTTTGATAGAATAGCTGTAGACACTGGGTCCACTCCTGTCTTTTGCGTTGTCCTCTGTAATCTCTAGGCTTTGTCAATTACCACCAACAAAATGCGCAACCAAATGTTTGTCTAGTATTTTGTTAGGTTAGTATACTACTACTGGGTATTCTATGCACAGCCACATACAGAACTATGCACAAGAAAATAGGATGTTGGTGATAGGGAGGTTGGACCTTACTTACACCTCGGTCACAGAACTCAGAAGAACCAACCATTCACTGACCGACTACCTATAGTGTCTCAGTCACTAGTCATCATTTGTCCCACTCCCGACCCCCACACGAAGATACCCAATGATTTTATTACACAACCCAGAACATAAGTAACACCCTTTTGCTCACTCACTTGTGTAAGTCTACAACACCACAGACACTCAAAATATACTACTTAGTCTATGTGGTATTTCAAAAGCTATATATTTTTTTAAATAATAACAAGCTTTTTAAGTTTTTCAATGAAATACATCCAGGTTCACCATGCAAAATAAAGAAGATTAAAACTATACATTTGTACAACTACTAGTGCAAGATAGGGAATTGTGGGAATTGTGGGAGACCCCTCACCATTGAACGTATACTGGTTACACATGCATCTTTCGAAAGCTCTGCAAATCTCTGGTTCGTAGAAGGAAATCTTCTTATCTGCCTAAAATAATGAGAAAAATGGTGCACGCTAGACTGTATGAAATACAATTATGCAAGCTTTTTGCAGTCATGCCATAAGGTGTAACATTATGGATAAGCAATAGGAACTAACCAGATGTAACCTGGTTACATCCAGGCCCTAGGTCTCCCTACCGCATGTGGTACAGGAATACAGCCACATAAAGGCCGTAAATGCATTAAGGGATTGGCCCCTGCTAACAACGAATAATGTAGGACAGCTACTAGAATCTATTAAATCAGGATCACCGAAGGACCCCATCCCAGCAAATATCCTTAAACAACTTAATCACCCAGTCATGTCAACCATAACCCATGTACTCAATGCATCCATTAAAGAGTCCAAAATGCCATCTTCTTGGAAACACGCTATGATTCACCCACTTTAAAAAAAAACGAATGCAGACACATCTGATATTAAAAACTATCGACCTATTTCACTGCTCCCAATTCTATCAAATATCTTAGAAAAACGCATTCACAAACATCTGACACAATATGTTACAATACATCAACTGCTTCATCCCTCACAGTCAGGCTTTAGGGCTGATTTCTCAATGGAAACCACTCTCCTAGGGGTGACCGAAGCTTTCCGCCAGAAATTAGATCAAGGGGAAACGGTGGCGCTCATCCTATTGGATTAGAGAGCTGCCTTTGGTACTATATCACACAGGGTGCTTCTCAACACACTGAGTGACATAGAAATGGGTGGAGCAGCTTTCAAATGGATTCAGGCCTTTCTTTCTAACAGAACTTTTCAAGTTTTTTCCCAAAATGCCAGTTCAAAAATCTACGCTTTTACACATGGTGTTCCACAGGGGTCTATCCTGAGTCCACTTCTTTTCAACCTCTATGTTAAACCTTTGGCAGAGTTGGCAGAAGAGTCTGGACTCTCGATTTATTCTTATGCTGATGATGTGCAAATTATGTTTTCACTCACGGCTCAATGACACTTCTATGCTCAAATTAGGACTAACTAACATTGCAACTTGGATGAAAGTAAATTTCCTAAAATTAAACGGAGAAAAAACGGAGGTAATCATTCTAGGGAAACAGAAACATCTGTGGAACCCACAACACTGGCCAGAAATAATGGGCAACCTCCATGTCCCGGTATCTCAATTACGCAATCTAGGCATACTCCTTGATGATAATCTAAGTATGCATGCACAACCAGTTAAAGTTGCAGCCACCTGTTTTTCTATCATTAGGTGGCTGAGGAAAATCTGCTGGATGCTCCCGAAGTCTACAAAAAAAAACGGTAGTCAATGCCTTGATTACGTCCGGTTTAGACTACGGAAATGTCCTATATATGGGATCAAATTAAGCAAATCTCCATTGTCTACAGATGGCCCAAAATGCAGCAATAAGACTACTATGCAAAGTACCAAAAAGGGAATCTGTTTCTGCTTTTCGATGCAAATTACATCGGCTAAATGTAGAAAACCAAATTAAATTTAAAGCACTTACTTATATGTACAAAATAAAAGCCAACACAGCCCCCAAGTACCTTTTCACTCTGGCCAAAGCACACATTCCATCTAGAAATCTTAGATCAGCTACCCATGGCCGTTTCATGATCCCTAAAGTTAAGCGAGCACGCATTGGAGGCAGATCTTTTGCCTACCTAGGCCCGTTGTACTGGAACTCTCTCCCGATCTCATTGAGAAATGAAACAAGCTACTCCAGTTTCCGCAAGTTGCTAAAAACCTGGCTGTTTGATAAATAAGACATTCTTTTTTCCATCTTGTCAACTGACTGCTCTGCGCCGGGAAACCCTTTCTGGGTAGCTGTTGCGCAATAAAAATGCAAATAAATAAATAAATAAATAAATAACCAAACTTCATAGTATATACAAAAAGGTGCCTTGTTTTTCAACCTCTTCAGTTGTATGCAACACTCATGTGGTCTCAAAGGCGTCTTACTGCGCAACAAGCTGCGAGGTAACATGCGCAAAACAGTAGACATGGATCTAAAATGGTTACATGGCTCAGGCTAACTTTCCAAAGACTAGAGTAGGAGTAGAGATGAGATGAGCTCAGGGACCATATAACATAATAAATTAATACTAAGGTCTGTCTAGTGACTCTGCTGTAGTACGCAATTTCGACTAGTGATGATTTATGTTGTACTTAAATGTTTTTTCAATCTTCCTTCCTGGTGAAAAAACTAGTAAAATAGGGGGAGGTGTGTAGGCATCTAAAAAGATGTACTTGTTTTTATAGGTGCACAACCACTACCACCCACCAGTGCCAACGGGGCCAGCGGCGATGCAACTCTTGCCATCCCGGAGGGGACAGGAGCTGCGGCACCTACAGGAGCACCAGTGGGGGAAGAAACATGAGTGGTGGGTGGTGGTAAGTTATATTCATTACTTATTCGCATTACTAGGTGGAAGGGGAACATTTCCCTCACTGTACTCTGAGACTTATTAGGTAAGTATGAACTTGAAGTTGAACTGGACAATATACAATGGTTAAATGAGACCACCTTTACTTGGTATTGCCAATGCATTAGCAATAGCATTACCAGCGTGAGTTAACAAGGCCTCTTCTATCAGACTCCAACTCAGTTGTGAAATTTATGGAGAAGACTAAAAGTCAGATCAGATGACCTTGATGGATGTGTTGAACAAAATGTGAAAGAAGTGAAGTAGGATGGTAGGAGGAAGGACGAAAGAGATGTAATACGACTACCATAGAAGGATACTTTGGAAGCAGCTTGCAGGTGACTGATAGGAATCTGATGCATGGGTTGTTGAAGGATGGGTGGAAGGTGAAAGAAGATGCCTGCCTGGGTGGGTGACACAATGTGGGTGGATAGATAGAGTGGATAGCAAGAATCATCAACGGTGTTTGTGTCAAACCCAAAGCCAAGGCAAGGAAGGAGTGGACGCATGGGTGGTTGTTGGTGAAAGTGAAACCAGCTATGGTTTGTAGAGCGATAATAAAGAATGATAGACATTTACTTTTAAGGCATGGATGCCCCCTGGATGTATTGTATTCATTTACGGTGGAGACTGTCACTGGAAGCAGAGTCTTACTTTGAAAATAATATAAAAGGAGATAGGAAAAAGACTGGTGTTCCTCTGTGTGCTGAAGTCCACCCATAGTACTAGGGCAAGTATAATGCCGGACAAAAAGTCCAACAAATGTTACAGGCCGGAGAATCCGGAGGATAGACACTTAAAGTTACCACCAATTTTAAGTACTGCGCTTGCTAGTGCTACCGTCACTATGTGTTGAATTAATTTTGTGTTACTGATTTGCTAAGAGTTTCGGTTACAATTCTGTTTCTTTCTTTATAGCTACTCCTTCCCAAAAACCATCCCGGGAGGAGTTGGCAGCCAGGGCCCGGCAACGGAAACTGCAGGCCATCGTGGACGAATACTGCCGGCTGGTGGCTCAGGCCGAGGAGGAGGCGGTGGCAGCAGCTCCTGCCCCTTCCAATGCCCTGGGCCCCAGCCAGGCCCCGCCTGCAGGATTACGGCACCGTGGTCAGGCAGCCACCCACCGGCGGCATTTCTCAACATCTGCCCCCCCCCACATCATGGATGCAAATGTAGGTGCTGTGCATTTCGGCAACAAATTCTCCTCCGGGTGGCAAAGCTGTAGGATCAATTAGAGGAGCGGGTGAAGATCTTGGTGGACAAACACCTGAAAGCCTGCCGATTGTAATGGACCCTGTTAATTTGCCCCTTGTTTAATACTTTTGTTGGTGGGTGGGAATTGGATGTTGGAGTCTTTGTGGGAAATTCTTTGGACTTGGACATTGGTTGGGGTTAGGGAGAGGGGTGGGGGAGGTGTGGGATTGTATATTTTTTTATGTCATCATGAATAAATGTTATTTATTTTAAACGTACACATATGATGTTAATGTTTTGTGGTGGGTTTACTGTTTCACGAATTAATGTACGTCACAAGGTTTAATTGGAGATGCAGGGCAGCGGCCAGTGTTTTTGATTTAAATAATTTATTAATTGCCCACATTTGTAACATGCAAACAGATAGATGCGGTACCCCTCAGTGAGTTATATTTGTCCTATTAGAACTACCAGTATCTCCACCATTATACCTCCCAGCAAACTTATCTTACCTGTGATTGATGATGATTACGTTTGGCACCGCAAGGGCTGCATTGTTTCCCAAGACAATGGAGAAGATTCTGTGGTTGTGTGATGGTAGTAGTAGACACTGGCACTAGCATTTGCAAACAAAACCAAAGAGGCAGTAATTTGCCTGAGAGACAATGTGGGGGTAGTAGAAAAGTACAGTACATAACAAGACTGACAAAAAACAATATTGCAACTGCTAAACTAAAAGAAAACAATGGTGTTGGGGACTGCCAAGTACAAGAAGATAAGAAGTTCAACTGTAGTTGTGTAGAAGGAGTCACTTAAACACAATCCTAATTCGTAAACTTTAAGGCTGTAAAATTAAATCCAAACAATGCCGGCAATTAATTAGATGTATTCGGTGGCTCCCTTTGGAAAATGTATTGGCTTGTACATACAAAGAGCTTGGGTGGGCAAGCAGAAGAAGATCCTGACCCTGCCTCGTTGACATTTAATTAGTGTTGCTTTCACCACATCTGCCCCAGCAAGCGTGTGATCAAATTGTTGGTGTAGATTTAATGTAACATCACACCTCAATATAAAACCACACAGCCCGGGGGAAGAGGGTTAGGGTTTGATGAATGGATGGGAACGGGGGTTTGGGGAAAGGTATGACAAAGAAAAACAGTACTCACGGAGACAACAAAAGCAAAACAATGAAGACGATGATTGATGATGATCCACTACCCAATAAATCTAAAGTAAAGGTAGGGAAAATGAAATGCATGCATGATGAAGATACATTTTATAACTTGATGGTTAATACCATATCAAGAAGCTGTCAGGGACCTGTTTTGCTACGCTAAGGGCTTTAAGAAAATTCTTCCCTCTGCTGCCCAGAGAAGCTAGGGAATCGGTTGCGCGTGCCCTCATCTTGTCCAGATTGGACTATGCTAATGCTTTGTTTTGTGGTATCCCGGCGTATCTGGTCAAACGACTGCAGGTTGTCCAGAACGCCGCGGTCCGCCTTTTGTTTAGCATTCCGAAATGGCAGAGTGTTCGGTCACACATGCGCGCACTTCACTGGCTTCCTGTAGCTCAGAGAATTATGTTCAAATCTCTCGTGCTGTCATTTAGAGCTGTCCACGAGCTTGGCCCCGGCTACCTGAGGAAGCGCTTCTCTTTCTACACTCCCTCTCGCTGTCTCAGGTCAGCCTCGCTGGCCAAACTGACTCTTCCCCGCTATAAGCGGGCTAGGCTGGGCGGCCAATCTATTTCTGTGGTAACTGCGAAGGCTGGAATGCTCTCCCTCTTCATTTACGTACCGCCCAGTGTCTATCCAAGTTTAAGAAGGATCTCAAGACCCATCTGTTTGTTTGTTAGGTCTAGGCTGTCTCTCTGTGTTATGTTTGGTCACCTCCGCAACACGCCAGGATACTCCCCAGTAGCAGAGCGCGCTACAAAACAACCTATAACATAACATAACATAACATAACATAACATAACATAACATAACATAACAATATGAGTGTTACTTGTGCCCTCGTAATTCTGTGTTTTTTTTCCCCGTGCTGCCCCTGATTTCCCCCCCATTGTGCTGACACCCCCTGCACCTGCTCCCCGCTGCCGACTCCCGCCACCGGGGAGTGTAGCCACGCCCCCTTCCTCCACGCTCCTGCCTCCCAGCTGCCCCTCCCTCCCTGCACTTCGCCATAAATGGCGACCGTGTGCACGCGCAGCGGGTGCGCCGATTGTGCGCCGAAGGCGCGCCAAAGGTAAGCCCGTCTACGCCCGTCCGCGCCTGGACCGCGCCCAGTGCCAGGACCCCTGGCCCCCGCAGACCCCAGCCCGCCCGCCGGACGTACGACACTGCCACCATCAACGCACTCAACACCGGCCGAATCCCGGGATGCTACCGAGCCACCCCGAGACAAACCCACGGACCCTTCAGCTGTCACACCTGCAAGTTCTCCTGCAACCGGACCTGCCCCGCACCAGCACCCGCCAAGCCGAACACCAGCAGCAACCACCTCAAGTGCATCCTACTCAACACCCGCTCCGTCCACAGACACACCATCGAACTCTGGAACCTCCTCGACACCAAGGCTCCAGACGTCGCCTTCCTCACCGAAACCTGGATGAGCGACTCTTCAGCGCCCAACATCGCCATCGCCATGCCAGAGGGCTACAAGATCACCCGAAGAGACTGCGGCAACCAGACTGGAGGAGGCATCGCCATCATCTACAGGGACACCATCCGCATCACGACCAACACCGACGACACCCTGAAAACCGCCGAACACCTGCACTTCCAGATCCACACGGACCCCAAAACCACCCTCAGAGGCACCCTCATCTACTGACCCCCGGGACCACGCACACAATTCAGCGAAGACATCGCCGACTTCATCTGCCCGCACGCCCTCCCCTCCGCTGACTACATCCTCTTGGGAGACATCAACTTCCACCTGGAGAACAACAACGACCGCAACACCACCACCCTGCTTGACAACCTCGCCAATCTCGGACTGAAGCAGCTAGTGACCACCCCCACCCACCTCGCCGGACACACACTCGACGCTGTCTTCTCATCCAGCAAGGACATCATCTTCAGCCACGCCACCGGACTCCACTGGACGGACCACAGCTGCGTCCATTTCACCTTCAGAAGATCCACAATCCACCACCACCAGCAACAGGTTGCTCGAAGAAACTGGAATAAGATCACAGCAGACCAGCTTGCCGCTTCCCTGAGCCAGCACCCCCCCGCCAGCTCAGCGAACCCCAGCCAGGCCGCCGACAACCTCACGAAGTGGATCAGCAACTGCGCAGACGACCTCGCCCCACTGAGGACCCCGCCTAGCAGACCCGGCAGCAAGAAGGCCCCATGGTTCACCGACGAACTCAAGAGCTCCAAGAAGAACTTCCGAGCCCTCGAGAAAGCCTGGTGAAGGGAGCCAACACCGGACAACATGACCACCCTCAAGCTCGCCACCCGGAAGCACCATCAACTGATCCTCGCCACCAAGAAAACAGCATTCAAGGACCGGCTGGACAACAACACACACAACTGCAAGGAACTCTTCAACATCGTGAAAGAGCTCTCCAACCCCAACGCCGGAAACAACGACATCACCCCGTCGCAAGACCTCTGCAACTCCCTCGCCTCCTACTTCCATAACAAGATCGTTGACATACACAACAGCTTCAGCCCACAAACAACGCTCCCCACGACCGCACCAACGCTCCCCACCACCACCCTCAGCGCCTGGACCCAGATCAACACAGAAGACACCATCTGCACAATGAACTCTATCCACTCCGGATCTCCGACCGACCCCTGCCCCCACCACATCTTCAACAAGGCCGACGCTGTAATCGCACCCCACCTGCGGGAAATCATCAACGCCTCCTTCGACACCGCCACCTTCCCTGAGAGCTGGAAGCACGCCGAACTCAACGCTCTACTAAAGAAACCAACAGCGGACCCCACCGAACTCAAGAATTACCGCCCCATCTCGCTCCTCCCGTTCCCAGCCAAAGTCATCGAGAAGACCGTCAACAAGCAACTGGCCGCCTTCCTCGAGACGAATGGATCCCTCGACCCCTCACAGTCTGGCTTCCGAGCCAACCACAGCACCGAGACCGCCCTCATCGCTGCCACCGATGACATCCGAGCACTGCTGGACAACGGTGAAACAGCAGTCCTCATCCTCCTAGACCTCTCCGCGGCGTTCGACACTGTCTGCCACCGCACCCTAGTGCAGCGCCTCAGCAACATCGGAATCCAGGAGAAGGCACTGGAGTGGATCATCTCCTTCCTCGCAGGAAGGAGACAGAGAGTCCGCCTACCACCGTTCAGATCTGCAGCCACGGAAGTCATCTGCGGCGTTCCTCAGGGCTCCTCGCTCAGCCCCACCCTCTTCAACGTCTACATGAGCCCCCTTGCGGCCATCGCACGCCAGCACAACCTCAACATCATCTCCTACGCCGACGACACCCAGCTGATCCTCTCCCTGACCAACGACCCTGCCGCCGCCAGAACCAACCTCCACGAAGGGATGAAAGACGTAGCCGAGTGGATGATGACCAGCCCCCTGAAACTGAACTCAGACAAGACGGAAGTCCTCATCCTTTGCTCCTCGCCCTCCGCCTGGGACGACTCCTGGTGGCCCCCCGCCCTGGGCACCGCACCCAAACCAACAGACCACGCACGCAACCTGGGCTTCATCCTGGACTCCTCCCTCTCCATGACCAGACAAGTCAACGCCATCTCCGCGTCCTGTTTCAACATCCTACGCATCCTACGGAAGATCTTCCGGTGGATCCCCACCGAGACCAGGAAGACGGTCACCCAGGCCCTCGTCACCAGCCGACTAGACTACGGCAACGCCCTCTACGCCGGAACCACCGCCAAGCTCCAGAAGAGACTCCAGCGGATCCAGAACGCCTCAGCCAGACCCATCCTCGACATCCCCCGACGCAGCCACATCTCCGGACACCTGAGAGACCTGCACTGGCTCCCCGTCAACAAGAGAATCACCTTCCGTCTCCTCACCCACGCACACAAAGCCCTACACGACCAAGGCCCAAGCTACCTCAACAACCGCCTCAACTTCTACGCTCCCAAACGCCACCTCCGATCGACCAACCACGCCCTCGCCGCCGTCCCCCGCATCCGAAGAGCAACAACAGGAGGAAGGTCCTTCTCCTACCTGGCCACCAAGACCTGGAACACCCTCCCTACCGACCTCCGCCTGCCCCAAGACCACCTCTCCTTCAGGAAGAAGCTCAAGACCTGGCTGTTCGTGCAGTAGCGGCACCCCACCCCCTCCCCCAAGCGCCTTGAGACCCTCTGGGTAAGTAGCGCGCTCTATAAATGCCTTGATTGATTGATTGACTTAAACTACTACTACACAATTCTACAGTACAAGGAAGTATTTCTTATATATGACATTTGCCTAGGCTGTATGCCCTCAGAGAAACCCTAATACCTGCTGTAGCGGGCAGCAAGCTAGCAAAGAATATTAAGAAATAGTTTTAGGTAGCAATTACCAAACAAAGTCACACAAGTGTTAAATAAATGAAGAGGAAAAAGGAATAAAAAAATATATGAAAATTATACTAAAGTTACTGTATTATCCAGGTCCAAAATGTGTATCTCGTCATTCATCTTGGTCCTTCCTTCCATGGACACTCTGAATATCATTCTTGGGTTCCACTGGCTGGATGATGAGGATTGGTAAGGTAAGGGTGAGTTGTTTCTCCAAGTATAATAGCACTGGGTAAAAGGCCAGCCTGTAAGTGTTGATGAAAAAAGAAAAGGGGTATTACAAAATAACTGAATGAAAAAAAATTCAAATACAGTGAAGTGCAAAAAAAGATAAGACTCGTGAGCGAGAAGACTTGCAGACTGAGGCGGCTTGGATACATTGTGTCTAACTCTACTAGTTGCACAGCATTAATCTAGAAGGACAGCAAGATAGGAGTCAGCACAGAACAGGCCTCTACACCGGGCTGCCCATAAGTCTGTGACCCAAACTGCATTTATTATAATTTTTCACAGAGCCAGACAAAAGGCATATACAGCAACCTAGCATTTTCCAAATCAAGTGACTAAATCAATGCACCATTGTCAGTCATCAATCATACCACTATTCTACTCCACCACTGCACACACATGTAGCCTAGGACTGCTGTGGTTCTTGTTAATTGGTTGTGTTTACCTTGCATTCCACTTCCTGAAACATCTTCCATCAATCATCTCAGATCCAACTGCCTGACAGCGTGCAAAGATAGTATGATGGTCATCATCATCAGGTGTGGCACGTATACGTGTTGTCCAACAGACCAACAGAAACTCAGTCTGTAGTGAGTGACTACGATTAAGTAAGTCAAGACTGCACCTGCAGTAGTAGGAGTACAATTGGTTAATATATATTATTAAACAACATGGAAAAATTGACTATCACTTGAGTCACAACACAAGTACTTGGTTATTAATTATTAAACTACCAGTATAGTTCTACTTCATGCACATTTGCTCAGAGTCAGCAAGCATCCAATGCAATGCATGGCATCATTCAGTTCATATACCTGTCTTGCTCTTCTCTTTGGCTGTCAGATCACAGCAGAGCCTTCTGAAAGTGATGACGAGTCACGAGTTTTCACAGTGATGAGTTTCAGATTAGAAACAAAACAGAAGATGGCTATAGTCATGTATGTTTCTCTTATTATGGATGGACTGTTAGAGACTACATTATTGTACTATTCTCCATCTCCATCCAATGTATGGCAAGATGGAAATGTATTTAGGGCGAGTCAGGAAGATGGAGCAGGACTCTGAGGAGTGGGATGGACAGTCAAATGCACAGATGTGCAACTCCAATAGGTAAATAAAATGAGACAGTGGTGATGGATTTGTTGTGGTTTGATTTGAACCAGAAAGACAGATATACACACAAATAAAGGAAGGGAGAAAGTAACAATGTGAAAGCCTAGTTGTCAGGGAAGAGGAGCTCGTCCTAAAATCCTGGTGGTTTGGACAGAAGTAGGTCATGTAACCCACTAGTTATGTCTTCGGACTCGCTCTCCTGTTCCTGCTGTGATTCACGCATTTTGTAGTCTGGTGGTATGAAGTGTTGATTCATTTTGATCATCGTTAACCTCTCCACACTTTTGGGCGAGAGACTGGTCCTTTTCACAGTTACAATGGCACCAGCAGCACTGAAAACACGCTCAGAAGAGACACTTGTGACAGGGCAAGCCCGATACTTTATCACCAGCCTGCTGAGCACTGGCCATTGGCTTCTTTTCCTATACCAATACACCAATGGGTGCCCCATGAACACCTCTGTTTTGTCATCCAGATAGGCCTGGACCATCCGCTCAATGTTCAGTGGTGCTCCGATTTGCTTGGCCTCTTCTGGCTTTGCGACAGTAACGGACTTACTCATCCCTTTCTGTAGAAACCAAGCAGCTATTTTTTTAGTTGTGTCTGATGAATCAGATCCCGTTGGTGCTGTTGTTATTAGTAGTGTTGGTGATTGCTGGGAAGCAAACACACTGCTCTCATGCTCTGAAGAAGAACTTGACTCTGGAGGATGCCCTGTAGTACTTGCACTGTCCTGGGCTGGCATTGGCAGGCCTCTAATTAAGAGCTGTTCGTTTTCTAAATCAGTGGCTTCCTCAGCTATTAAAGTTTTGTACTTGGCAACATTCCCTTCTGAAAAAGGAATTACTGCGTTACTATTCAGAAATAATTTGCACCGTGGATCCAAAATTGTGGCAGTAATGTAATGTTGATGTGACACAATCGTATTTCGAATCCTTGTATTATCAGATAAGCGTGCGGCTAAGGCTTCTGCCAAATAACATGCATCAAGTTTTTCATCCACACCTTCGTTTGTTTCAGACACCTCCTTCAGCTCTTGCTCTAGCATGTATAACAATGGGATAGTTTGGCCCATAGTTCAGTCCTCTTTGCTGACTGCACATGTGAAGACCTCAAAAGGAAGTAGCATCTCTGTCAGGCATTTAATGAGGTCCCATTGCCACATCTCAACGGTCATGGCCTTAACAGTAGGATCCCCTAATCTTCTTGTCATGACATAAGCATTAAGTGGTATGTATTGCTCAAACAGACGATCAAGCATGTAATAAGTTGAGTTCCAACGTGTTGGGACCTCCTGGATGAGTGCTTTGACTGGCATTTTATGCTCACGTTGAATGACCCGTAGCTGCTTCTGGGCTTTAAAAGAATGGTTGAAATGCATGCATATTCTTCTGCAGGTGGTCAGTAAGTTGCTGACTTTGCTTTCCATTTTTCAGAAAGTCTTGCACAACAATGTTAATGCAGTGTGCCAAACACGGGACCCTGAAATAGCCACCATCTTTCATGGCCTTCACTACATTACTGCCATTGTTGGTGGCAACAAAACCAATCTTAAGGCCTCTTGGTCACAGCCATTCAAAGACCTTGCTGTTAAACTCAGACAAAATGTTTGCAGCAGTATGAGATTTCTCCATAGCAAACATGGCTACAGTTGCATGTCTGCGAGTCTCATTAAAAACCTCAACAGCGTCATCGCCTGCAGTTAGCTTGTCTCTAACACCTGAGAAAGAGATCCAGTGTGCAGTGATGCACATGTAATCGGTGGTTGGCAACTGCTCCACATGTCTGTTGTCAGATGGATACTATGAACAGCACTCTGATGTAAGGCTTTTCCAATCAAATCCAGCACGTCGTGGTGTAGTGCTAGAACAGCAACTCTGGCAAAATAGTACCGTCTGGGAATGTTCCATTTTGGGCAGATGGTTGTCACAAATTCCAGAAAACCCACCCCTTCAACAAAAGAAAAAGGGAGAAGGTCCAGTGCTAACATTTTAGCAACCTTAGCATTGTACAAACATGCTATTGAGTGGTTGCGCTCGTACTCTTCCTCCTGCCTAAACATGCTAAGAATGATACGCTGCTTGGTATTTCTTTCGGTTATGCTCGACACAGCACTTTGCATCGCAGACTTCGCAGCAGTAGTCCTTGGTGTCTCCGGCTGACTATTACTCTGGTGCCACTGAGATGTTGCTGATGCGGAGGATGTAGGCTGTACCACTGCAGTGCTGGCGACAGGGGTACTTTGTGTACCACTACCAGATAAAATGTCTCCCTCTTCTTCTTCCTGTTCGACCATGAGTGGACCTAGTACTAGTTTATCCCCACCAACATCAATGGTTCCAGTTTTTATGCTACACAGGTGGTCCTCCCACCTGATTAAGTGGTGTTTTTCAAATGGGTCAATTGGCCTCCAGTACCATAGTTTGTACCAAGCCTACCACGACTAACAGAGACATGACAAATGGAGCATATAGCAATGTTGTCCTCATGTGCGCTAACCGTAAAGAAGTCCCACACTGGGGAGCTTAACTTTTGTCTCCTGCTAGAGGTGCCACTTCCAATGCCGGATGAACTGAAGGGTGTGTGTTGAATTTCACTATGTGGCAGCGCAGTAGTAGTACCACTACCTACTTCTGCTGAGGTGGTGCTTGTGCTGAATGTAGGACGCTGCCGGCCCTTTGCTAATGTAAAAATGGAAGCTGGAGGTTGTTTTGGTGTTGCCTGTGTTGGAGGTATGCGTGCTACATCCCTAGTCTCAGCCATTCGGGATAGGGTGAAAATGTTGGTCTCCATGTCCTTGGGGCCAGGAGTTATGCTTGTGATGACTGGGTCTGACTCATCATCATCATTATCCTGCTGATCTACATCGACCTCCATAAGTGTAAGGCTTGCTGGAACCTTCCTTTTCCCTAGCCTGGTCTTGGGATGTCTCTCCCTCTCATGCTCAGATTGTTGTGGCTCCCAATTGAGATCTAGATCATCAGAAGGGATGCTTGGCGAAGAACTCGATGGACTAACTCTCCTTTTCCTTGGTGGGGATTTGGAAGACAATAGATCTCCTGCAGGAGTGGCTTCCTCTTCTTCTTGCTCAGCATGAGGCTTAATTTCTTGAACTGCCCCGACTTCGGGAGGAACAACAACTACTATTGCGGGCAGAGGTTGTGGTTGTTGTTCTTGAACAACTACTATTGCGGGCGGTGGTAGTTGTTGTTGAACAACTACTATTGCGGGTGGTGGTTGTGGTTGTTGTTGTTGAACATCTACTATTGCGGGCGGTGGTTGTGGTTGTTGAACATATACTATTGTGGGCGGTGGTTGCTGTTCACCACTTTTCTGCTGTGCTCCCTCTTGCGTTGATTGTGTACTACTTTGAGATAGCGATAAGTATAGGTCAGGCTCAGTATCACTGCTTTCCACCATTAGGCTGGCTACCTCTTCCACACTCATCTGCTTGGGCCTGGCTGGGTGGCTTGACCCCACTGATGCGGAGGTGCTGGCCCCAGCTTGCACCCCGGACACCGCTGCTGCATGCGTACTTTTTTTTCTCCCAAAAAAGCTTTTGGGGTCAACACCAGACTTAAGTGTCACTTCCTTCTTCTGTTCTTCCTTCTTCTCCGCAGCAACTTTCTTGGTCTTGGAGGACCTGGTACCTGCTTTCTTTGGGCCCATTTTCTTCAGATGTCAGCAGCAGCACTCAGTTGCACAAGTTGCAGAGATGTCTGGTCAGGTAAGTCACACCACACGTGGCGTAGAACAGAAGGACGCCCGTCCTCAGTCTTTTGTGCACCCACAAGCAAAGAAGGCAGAAGAACATCAGTCAAATGTGGAGTTTTTTTAGCTTTAATTTTAATTACTAGTATTAGTACACTCAGTAAGAGGAAGAAGAATAGCAAAGACCTAAAATACAAATGTAGTGGAAGTGGAACTTGTTTATCCTTAATTTGTGCATCATGTCGGATGGATGCAGCATCAGTGACCTGCAGCAGATAGCAAATGCAATGGGGATGTAACCAACAGTAAGCCAACAGGAACAATGGAAAGACACGCAGGCCTATGTGTAAAAAACGAAACAGAACACTACTACTACCACCACCACAGTTCCCAGCAACATGGGCACTCATCACAGGCACATGGGTCAAGCCCAGAAAACAATAAACTCAAGCAGGCCTATATATCCCTATATGGCCAGAAAAAGGAGGATGCCTGTTACACATCACAGGTTAATGCAAAAGATAAAATCCCCATGGCTAAAAGGTTGGAAAGTTACACAACAACAACACATACAAAGGCATTTGTTAACACTCACCCAAAAAGTTACCTACATCCCAAACACCACATTTGGAAATTCAATCCAATGCCATCCATGCCCTAAATGAGGTTAAATTGAACAGACAAAATGGAAACAGCTACATCAAGCACCCCCGCTGACCACCTCTGGGACTCTAGGCCTACTGGCAGAATAGACCACAAGTTTGGAGGCCTATGGCAAAAGCTCGCAGGAAGGTCACCCAAAATGGCCGCCACCACATGGACAGGTGCTCAAAAAAAAAAAAAAAAAAAAAAAGAATCAAAATAAGAAAGGAATAAAAAACAGACAAAGCAGGCCTATGGGAAAAGCACAATGCCTGGCTTCACCAGATGGCCACCACCCACATGGTCAGCCCACCAACAAGAAAGTACATACAATATAAACGCAAGCAGGTCTATATATCCCTATATGGCCAGAAAAAGGAGGATGCCTGTTACATATCACAGTTTAATGCAAAAAATAAAATCCCCATGGGTAAAAGGTTGAAAGATACACAACAACAACACATACAAAGGCATTTATTAACACACACCCAAAAAGTTACCTACACCACAAACACCACATTTGGAAATTCAATCCAATGCCATCCATGCCCTAAATGATGTTAAATTGAACAGACAAAATGGAAACAGCTACATCAAGCACACCCCCTGACTACCTCTGGGACTCTAGGCCTACTGGCAGAATAGACCACAAGTTTGGGGGCCTATGGCAAAAGCACGAAGGAAGGTCACATAAAATGGCCACCACCACATGGCCTGGCCACCCACAACAACATGAAAAGAAAGAGTAGACAGACAATACATGCCTATGGCAAAAGGACAATGCTTGGCTTAAAAAAATGGCTGCACCGCCACCCACATGGTCAGCCCACCCACAAACAAATTACATAGAGGACAGAAACAGGAAGTGGTCCATGCCCTCAAAACTGGGAACGTCATACATTCCCAAAAACTACAACCAAATGACAACATGAGGAGTTTTTTAGCAAAATGAACAGAATCAACATTTTCGAGAAAGTTTTCTGCAACTCGAGACATATTGCTCACGAGATTGCAAATTCGGCGTGTTCGGCAGCGCAAATTGTACAAAACATCGTTATCGCGTGCCCGAGCATGCAAATTGAGCGCACGAAGAAGACAAAAACTGTAAGGTCGCGTTGTCGCACTATGCAAAGTTACCAAAACTACGCGAGCTGAATTCCTAGGGTTACCTACTGGCAGAAAGTGCCATATTATTTAACACACACCCAAAACCTGAAATTCCGCACCAAAAATCACATTTTTAAAATCAATCCAAAGCCATCCATGCCATACATGATGTACAAATTAAAGAGACACCACAAAAACAGTTGATTAACTTTCATGCACCTATGATGAATCCAGTAGTACCTCTGGGCTACTGGCAGAGTAGGCCACAAGGTTGGAGGCCTATGGCAAAAGCACAGTGGCTGGAAACACAAAATGGCCGCCACCACATTGCCAGGCCACCCACAGAAAGTAAATACAATGAACTCAAGCAGGCCTACACTAACTACATGAAATACTAGGGTTACCTATTGGCTGCAAAAAAAGATAAAATGTAATTACACACAAAAACTGAAATTCCACTACAACAGAGTTTGCAATTGAATCCAATGCCATCCATGATGTTTAAAAACTTGAAATTTAACAGACACCACAGAAACATGGTTGGTCCCATGGGTACCTCTATACGGATGAAATTTCAAAGAAATACAAGTTTGCCCCTCATGAAAGGACAGTCCTCCCTCAATAATAATTTTTAAGAAGGATTAAAAAGCCCAGAAAACTGTAGTTAAAAAAAGCCCAAATCAAACAAACAAGTATACATTATTACTCCAACTTACTTGAAAAAGAGAATTTCAAATCCAAAAGTCCTCAATAAATTCAATAAAAGGCTATGATGCAGCAGACATACACAAAAGTGATCCTTCCAGCTCCAGTCCAAATCCAAATGAAAGTGAACAGCACATGGACAAAGCACTGGGAGGAGCCTGGTGGACAGGAACAGGAAGTTGGAGACTCAGGGGCACTTCCTCCTTACTCTTGAAAAAAAGAGTAGAAACAAAAAGAGGACACCTTGCACAAAAAAATACAGCCAAATGACAATCTGAGTGATTTTCCTGAGCAAAATTATAATTTTTGATAAAGTTTTATCATGCTCGAGAGATATTCTGTGCCAGATTGCAGTTTCTGCGTATTCAGAAACGCATTCTTACCAACATGGCTCCTCAAGGAAGATCGCGCGTCCTAATGACGTGATCGCGCGTCCGAATGACGTGATCGCGTTCGCACAGACGCGCGGGATTGTGCGGCTGGATTTCCAAACATCGTGGCGCACGTGACCGGGAGAGAAAATCGAGAAGGCGAACGCAGAACCAAGGTAAGTCATTACCGCGCACGCAAGAACGCTATTGAGCGTGCCAGGAAGAAAAACTACTACGCTACGCTGTAGATTGCGAAGTAGTCGACAACTTCGAACTCACCGCGAATCGCGCAGTTGTCGCTACTTCGCAGACTCCGCAAACGGAGCATTGTACATCGCCCAGGGTTATTCATAATAACCAAGCACCCGCCTTTATAAATTCCTCTTGTAGTGGCCTCCTACACTTTAAGATGGCGCGCAAACATCCCTGACTGGGTGGCCCCTTTTCACAATGCCGTCCACCTCGCAGGACATTTTCTGATGTATATATTTTCTATCCCGCAACAGTGTGCTGAAATACAGAATGCCGCTCCAGGCGCCCTTGAGGAGGCACACATGTAACCGTAATTAGGTAAGTGGTTACTCCTCCGGCCCATCCACAAAGTTTGCGACCATTGCTAATATTTTCATGACTTATGTGTAATGTGTTGGTCACGTCTTCCCACCTTTATTTGTTTTATCATCACATTAAGAGTTTTTCCATGGTGTAAAGCATGCCGAGTGATTATAGAAGTGTATTATTTATGCAAATGTCATCCAGCCATTATCGTTTGCATTGCATTTGACGCCTTGCTCTTCCCTTGTTCTAATAGGTCAACCTTGAAAGCTTCAAAAAGTTAAGCCTAATCAGGTTTTATGGTGCATTATCAGAAACAGCCTACAGCTTGGATCACGTGTTCAACTCCAATGGTTCCAAGCATTGCAAAGATGAAATGTATCTTTCCTTGGACCTGAAGAATTGCCTGGATCATTTATTGACATATTTAGGCAAGAAACATGTCAACCGCTTGATAGTAATAAGCCACCAGAGATCATTGCCTCTATTGGTGGCGCACACATTTTTCAATCAGGACAGGTGGACTCACTGAATATTATTTACCTTTGAGATTTTCCTGATCCTTTTTAAGTCACTAGTACTTACTAACCCAAACACTCACTTGTTACACATCTACACCTAGGGCCCTACACAGGCACTTCACATACAGCTTTGGAAAAAGATCTCCGCCGAAGTGCCCCTTAGAGGGTGCCCGTTGAGCATTGTAGCGCTGGCTCGACAAGGAGCAAAGCCCTATTATGAAGCATGACACTTGTTAGAGAGTGTGAGGGCTCCTAGTTCAACCCTTCAGATTCCACATAGAACTCTAAGCACACTCCTGTTATTTTTCCCCATAGGAACTGCATACCCATTCACATTCCAGCTGTTTTGTTTACACCTTTTTGTTTAACAAGGTGGGAGATGGGACGTGTGTTGGTTCTCTACACGCTCCCTAACTGTTATTGCAGAGTAGTTGAATTGCATACTTATCTCAACAGATTGAGCTGCTCTTGATTGCTACCCTGCTTACACCCCACTCAGATGATTTGGTGTAATGCCCCCTAGGAGACTTGGTGGGGGCTTTACATACATGCATAATTGTTCCCTGCCCTCTGCCCGAAGATTTTATTGGCAATTTCGCCCAACTGCCTTTCGCTGCCAAGTTATTATTATAGTTGTTGACTGTTACTTTTGTTTTTCTGTGCAGAACTCATTACAATGGGTTGACCTGTGTGTCATACATGAAGATGTATACCAAGCAATGACGCTTGGGAGCCAAGCAAATGGGTAAACATTGAAGTCGCTGTGATATCCTGTACTAACTACCTGATATATACGGTAACATGTGATTCTTTTTTCATTCTTCCGTGACATGGTGGGACATGTAATGACATCTCCTGCCCCCTCACTGAATATAAAAAGTGCACTTAGGTGCCTCCAATCACCACCACTTTGGTGGGTCCGGGCTCAGGGGATCTTTCTAGGCGCCATTTTGGGTTGGGATACTTCATCCTGCGGCGGCCGCCATCTTAGAGCGGACTTCGCGCGCGCAGGGTGACGTGAGAGCCTATTTAAGGCGGTCTTCTGTGTGGCAGGACTCTTGATTATCTACCACCTAGCTTAACTCGCGCTGCACTAGCGCTGCGTTTTAAAACTTTGTTGTATTTTATTTGGGCTTGTGTTTCATTCTGGGACTTACCCTTGTTTTTAATTGTGGCTTCGAGTAGCTTCAGCGTTCGCCTCCTGCCCCCTCACTGCATATAAAAAGTGCACTTAGGTGCCTCCAATCACCACCACTTTGGTGGGTCCGGGCTCAGGGGATCTTTCTAGGCGCCATTTTGGGTTGGGATACTTCATCCTGCGGCGGCTGCCATTTTAGAGCGGACTTCGTGCGCGCAGGGTGACGTGAGAGCCTATTTAAAGTCGCTCTCATACGCGCAGCGTGACGCGCAGGTTGACGCCCTCGCTGTGCCTGAGTCGTGCCAGCGTCCTGCCCGTCAGCGTCCCGGCGGCGTCGGGGCGGCAGAGGACCTTGACCGGCACTACTCTGGCTGCGATGATCTGCTATTCTTCTGCGTCACTGCGGGACTTGCGGGGCCATTCTAGTTCTTGCCGCTCCGTTTTTCCGGGGCGGTTTAGGGGCAAACGCTGCTGCCCGTCCTGCGGCTGGAGGCCTGCCTTGTCTTGTGCTACAGTGTCACGCCAGGTAATTGCTGATGCGAGGCATCTTTGTATGCTGCTGAACACAAGGTCGGTAGGTCGTCATGCCCTGCATATTCATGACCTTTTGGTCAGGGAAAATCCTCTGTGCCTGCTACTGACGGAAACCTGGCTCGGAGAGGCTTCCCACCCGGACGTCTTCTCCGCCATTCCGCCGGAATATAACATCTTCCGGCAGGACAGAGCGAAGGGTAGGGGAGGGGGAGTAGCCGTGGTGGTGAAAAAGAGCGTCTCCTGCTCAGTACTTCCCTTGAACCCTATTGGGAATGCCGAGTCGCTTGCCTTCACGATCATATTGTCCCCGGGTCAGGCCCTGAAGGGGTTGTTGGTCTATAGACCTCCAGGTCCTGTGGGTTCCTTCTTAGAGGATCTACAGACAGTTGTCTCCGAGTTGGCGCTATCCACTCAGCACTGCATTGTGGCCGGCGACTTCAATTTCCATCTGGATGTGGCGGATGACCCTGATGCGGCCAAATTGATGGATGTTACATCTCCGCTTGGTCTTATTCCTTGCGTATCAGGGCCAACACATGAGAAGGGGCATACCCTGGATCAGGTGTTTTCATCTGTTCCGCTTATGGAGGTTGCTACCCTGCAGATGCTCTGGACCGATCACTGGTTGATCAGCTTTTTGGTGCTGGAATGCGCGCGTCCGGATTACAGAGCGCCTACCTTGCTTAAACCGGCCTCGAGAGCGCTTCATAGAGTAACTCCTAACTTGCTCGAGCAGGCGCTGCTGGAGCACCCCTGTCTTCTCTCGGGTGATCTGGATAGTGACACGGAGACTCTGCAGCGTTGGCTTACCGATCGGTTGGAAGATCTCGCTCCCAAGGTTGTCCCCCGGTCCACGGTGGCTCGGCATTCTGCCCCGTGGTTTACGGAGGCGCTCCGTGTGGCTCGTAGGCAGTGCAAGGTGGCCGAGAGGGCCTGGCGCCTTGTGTACGATGGGGAGGCTAAACTTGCCTACAAGGCGGTGTTGAAGGCTTACCATCGGGACATTCTCGGTGCCAAGAGGGTTTATCTGGCTAGGAGGATAGAGGCATCTGCGAACTCCTGTAAGGAGATCTTTAATATTGTGAAGGAGTTTACGATCCCCAGCTCCCATCCGCCCCCTCCAGCTTCGGCGGATGCTTGGGCATGCGATCTCGCTGGTTTCTTCACAAATAAGATCAAGGCCATTCAGGCCACCTTCGTGGAGGAACCGGATGGAGGGAGTGGTGCGAGGCTGGACATTGGACTGCCGCAGACTTCGGTGGCAGTGCTGTCCGACTTCCCTACTGTTTCCAGCGAGGCCTCTTTTACGTTGTTGGCCAACCTCAAATCTGGCTCGCCACTTGACCCCTGCCCTGCCAAATTTTTGGCCGGGATGGCGGCAGTGGTGAACCCTTTGGTCAACCCTATCCTTAATGCCTCCCTGAGGGAGGGACGGGTCCCTAGCTCTTGGAAAAGAGCGATGGTGATCCCCCTCCTAAAAAAACCGGGCCTTGACACCGAAGTCCTGGCGAACTACAGGCCTATCTCGCTGTTACCAGCACTAGCGAAGCTTACGGAAAAACATGCTCACGGCGCTCTCTCTAGTTTTTTGGAAGCCAATAATATGCTCCATCCATCTCAATCGGGCTTCCGACCTAATTTTAGTACGGAAACAGCTTTGATAGAGGTGACTGAGATCATCAGGGAGACTCTGGATGCCGGCGGCAGGGCCATGCTGGTCATGTTAGATCTCTCGGCGGCTTTCGACACCGTCCCCCACAAGGCGCTTCTAACTAGGCTTTATGACATCGGCCTGAGGGGGACGGTGCTGAGGTGGTTTACTTCTTTCCTGGAAGGCCGCCGCCAGACGGTCTGGGTTTCCCAGAGCTCCGCCGAGATGCCGCCATTGGGAGTTGGGGTTCCACAGGGTTCTGTGTTGAGCCCCACATTATTTAACATCTTTATGTCCCCTCTGGCGGCCTTGGTGGAGGCGTATGGGGCCCAGATCGTCTCCTATGCCGACGACACGCAACTCCTCTTCACATGCGGGAAAGATCAAGAGTTCGTGGGAGAGAGAATCCGGGACTGCCTTGCGCTGGTCTTCGACTGGTTCCAGCGGAACGGTCTGAGGGCCAACTCAGGCAAGTCCGAGATTTTATTTTTTGGTTGCGTTGCTGATCCGGAGTGGCAGCATTGGTGGCCGTCCGACATGAGTCCTCCTGCACAGTCCTCAGTGGTGGCCAAAAATTTGGGCGTCAAGCTAGACAATCAGCTGTCGCTCCGAACTCACATCCTTGGCCTGGCCGGCACCTGCTACGGATTACTGAAAATGCTCCGCAAATTTTTGCCTTTGTTATCTGAGGAGCACAGGAGGATTACAGTGCAGGCTCTGGTCGGTTCGAGGCTAGATTATGCCAATGCTCTTTTTCTCGGCCTTCCTGATTACCTGGTCCAGCGCCTTCAGGTGGTGCAGAACTCTGCTGCCCGGGCGATCTTTGGCCTAGGGAGACGAGCTCGAGCGTCCGGGTTGCTCCAGTCGCTTCATTGGCTCCCCATTAGGAAGAGGATCCAGTTTAAATCCTTGACCCTGATGCATAAAGCTCTGCATGGTTCAGGAGCGGGATATCTGCAGCGGAGACTGACTTTTTATCGTCCAGCTCGTTCCCTCCGCTCGGAAGCTCTTTGCAGAGCGGTGGTTCCACGGGTGAGGAAGGCCCGCGCGGGAGGGCGGTCTTTTGGTTGCAGAGCCCCCCAGCTTTGGAATCTGCTTCCATTTTCTCTTCGGAGTACTGCTAATTTGCTCCAGTTTAGGAGGGGCCTGAAGACCTGGCTTTTTAACTCCTAGTCTGTTTTACTGCCCATTGTTTTTGTTTTGTTCTGTTGTCTGTTTTTAGCTGTGTTGTGTTATTTCAATATGAGTTGAGGGTGGAAAGCGTCGGGACACTCCCTGTGAGTAGCTGTACGCTATACAAAAGCTCAATAACATAACATAACACAACAATGTGATGCTTGTGCAATATTGAATAAAAGACAAGGTAAAAAAAACACAAGGGGGAAACATAGTGTCTTGAGACTATGGGGCATATTTACAATTACTGGCGCATCCCTGCAAATTAGCAGGGATGCGCCAGTAATTGTGCGCCATGCCTCCGCCACCCATGATGCGCCGCATTTACAATGCGGCACACCATGGGACACAAACGGCACAGATGCGTCCCGCATCTGTGCCGTAAAGATATCGCATTGCTGGAGTTGCGTTGCATGCACGACGCAGCTCTAGCAATGGTCTGGGGCGCCCATTCTACTAATGCTGCGTCAAGCCTTAGCATTGGCCTAAAAGTGAAATCTTGTATTTTTCACTCAGCCACATTTAGGAGGGGTTCCTGCGCCAGAACGCACCCCCCCCCGCACCAGAACGCCTCCTTAAGGCGCAGGGCTTTACAACGTGACATATCTCCCAGATGCGTCACATTGTAAATAGCCCGCATCATCAAAAGTGACGCAACGGCAGCGCAAAAGAGGCGCAAGGGGCTTGTAAATCTGCCCCTAGGTGTGCTAGGACCTTGCTGTTCTTGGTGTACTCAATAGAGGAATTACGTAATTGACAGGAAGGTGTTAAGGTGTGGTTATTAACAGTTATGATGTAAGGAGACTGTTACTGAGCTCTGTGTGTTCATTTTGTATGCTCCCTGGCTGGGGAGGACATGAAAATGATCTTAACATAATAGACGGGTACTTTCTTTAGGTATAGTTAGTAGGAACAGGAAAACCTGGCTGCAACAGTCACAGTTATGTAAATGCAAGAACTCAAATTTCACAGCATGAAAAGCCAAATTGCATCCTACAGAACTGGTATGTACCATAAGGTCTCATGAATGCTATTATATGTGTAATCTCAACATCTAACTCCACATGATGATATACCCCTCCGAGATCAAGCTAAGAAAATCACATGCCCTGACCTACTGCAGTCATCAAGTCTTCGATCCTACGCATTCTACCTGAATGGCATAATTTTTTATAAAACAAATTTATTGATTTTTAGAAAACAAATAGAATGTTACATAACAGACAGCATTAGTAATTATGTGCTATAATAATCAAGTGCCAGAAATCCATAGAGGGGCAAGTGATATAAAAGATAACACATGTCCTAATTTCATGATGTAGAACTACGTTGCTGTTGTGGAGATAATTCTCCAGGCAGCATTTGCCCCAGCACATCCATGGATATTAATGCGCACATTATTTAGGTCCACCTGCTTCATTTGTGATACTGGTCACTGGGCAGACCTAGAAGATTACTGAGAACCACCCATCAGGGACCTGCCTTAGAGGATGTAATGAATCCGGGAGAATGACCACATCCTAGAAAAGGGTGTGCTAGTCAATATCCTCTTCCATTTGACTGTCCCGCCTAATCGCCTTCATTAACATTTTCTCGACCACTGCACATTCCTCCATATCTTTAAGCAATTTTTTCCTGTAGTAACCTATCTTCCAAGCCCCCCATGGCAATCCTTAATTTAGCCTCAACAATGCTGCTTCCTAAAAAAAAATTGTGCGAAATGATTCTGCTTTCAGAGGTTTTCTTTGGGTGCAAGTCCAAGTAAGAGGCATGTAAATGTTGAGCCTGTCTGAGATCCTACCCCAATCTGGGTGTGCTCCATAGCAAATATATAAGTGTAGTATCCAGAACTTTGCATTTTTAACAGATATCACTTCTGCTCGGATCTACTTTATGTAGCAGTCTGGGTGTCGGGTATAAGGAGTGTATTTATATGACCTTGAAAACAGTATTTGACATAGTGATCCTTGGGTGAGCCAAAGCAGCCTCTAGTCTTTGGGGTGGGGGGGGGGGGCGGGAGGGGGGGGGGGTCTTCTCTCCACAATCTACTTTCCCTTTTTTCTACACCAGAAGAGGAGCATGGTATTTGTATATACTACATGTATTCGCCCACACTTATAACGCTACTGTTATCTATCATTCATATAGCATGCAATCCGCCATTGTTATGCAACCACAGTGCATTCAATAGTCGGGGGATGACTTTCCAAGCAGTTCTGAGATTTGCATTAAAGACCGGAGTCTGATTTGGTTTATTGGGACGTGTAGTCAGTGCCACGAAGTAGTAGTGTGCCTTATTTTGTGTTCGTAGTCCTTTTGTGATTTACTTTTATCTCTGCATTTCCTATTCTCCATACTTCTAACCTCCCATGCTATCCATCCACCTTCTTTCATCATGACTCTTGATATTCTTTAATAGAGCCATTTTATATTGCACATACTCCTGTTACCTCTCATGACCTCAAGTTGTTTTGGTACATATCTAATTGCCTAGTTTTCGACTGGAGTTTCATCTCTGTTCTTTTCTTTTGATCTGTGTTCTTATTTTTTCCTCTCTTTATGTAAACTGCTGAGACGGCCGGCGCGCCATGTACAGCTATAAAAAATGTATAAATAAAAATAATGAAATATCTCATCAAGGTGGATTCAGGGCCAAATTCTAATGTTCACTTTCCCCATATTTGTTCCCAATGTGGGTTTTTGCGCATTTGTCTCACTTTACCGACAGTATTAGGTGTATGGCGCTGTTTTCTTCTCCTTCTGTGCAAATGCTTATCTTCCCTTTCCCAGCCTGACTACTCTTGTATGTTTGAAGTGACTCAGACTCATTTCCTTTCAGTGCATTTCCTATTTCCCCGGATCACCTCATTTTCCTTCCACAGTCTCAAATGATTGCTAGTGGCGAAAGAGATGTTTTCGGGAGGCTCTGAAAATCATTACCTTCTATTGCAAGCAGCAGGTCGGTGCCAACATGCCCTCGGATACCTCTCGTTTCAAAGAGTTTGCCCTTCAAATGGGCTTCAGATACTGGACTTCTTTGATATAAATATCGGAGATGTACAGTGCAGGTCAGAGCAGGTCGGGCCTTCCTGCGTAAGTGCCCCTGTCTTACCTTAAAGTAGCCTTAATGAATACATTTGGTGACCTGCAACCCCGGGCGGTGTCAAGAGGCGCGCTAATGGCCGACGGACCACAGTGTTAATGAAGGGTTCCTGCACTAATCTGCAGTTGACCCTACACCCTTATTGTTTCTAAATTTCTCTGAAGATTTGTTGCCTCAAGTCATGCAAATCGGTGTCAAGAGAGTTTTCTAAAAAGGATAACTGGTCAGGCAAAGCATTTAAATGACGTCACCGCCACAATGGGAGTGTGAAAGGTTTTAGGGTATGATTCAGGGGCTGAGCTAGCATTGGTGCAGCAGGTGCAGTGGCACTGGAGCCTAGAGGCCCCAGGGGCACAATGAACCTTGATTATTGTTGTATTTCACAGTTCAAACAGTGGCCAGGGGCCCATTTCCTTCATTGCACTAGGGCCCATGACACATTGGCTACACCACTGCTATGGCCATGTGAATAGGGAGACCACCTCTCTGAAGTTTATTACAGACACTGTCTACAGTCCTTAGGTTTTCACCTACAAGTCATTGTTTTCAGATGCAATAGTCTAATTAGTTCAACTACAGCCAAGTAGGGCTACAAGACAACAACACTCAGGGCCTTATTACGAATTTTGCCGGACCTGGAGTGGGTGGCACGCCACCACTCTGCACCAGGACCACTAAAACTCACTGCCGCCCGCCCACCCACCAGATTACAAGTAATTTTGTGGTCTGGCGGTCCAGCGGTAGTGCTGTTAAAATTTAAAGGCTCATTGTGAGCATTAAACAGCACCACCGTGGGACTACCAGTGCACGTTCCTGCACGGGAAGGAATGCACCATGTTGTGCTTTCCTTCCTGTGCAGGAACTGGGGCTGAAAAACTACAGGGAAGCACAACCCGTGCCCCTCTCTATGCCCACCCATGCACAGAGGCACAAGGGGGCCCTGTAGGGCCCCACTTTGTTGCTTCACCACCACCCTTTTCATGGCAGCGCAACCGCATGAAAAGGGTGACAGTGAGGCAACTCAAATTATGCTCAGCGGTGCCTCTGCAGCATTGCCAGCATATTTTTGCCTCAAACCACTGCCAGACTGCCACATGATCCTTGATCCGTGTCGGTAGCAGTTTTTTAGTGGCGGTCCGACTGCCACACTTATAATCCTGCGGGCAGGCCCACAGTGTGGCGGTGGTCGGACCACCACCATGACAACGGCAGGCCAATGGACCTCCGTAATCGTAACAAGGCCCTCAGTATAGAGTATGTGATCACACCAAAGTTAAAAGATCGAAACAGTGTCCACGGTGACTGCTTAACAGCATTGGAAGGAAGAACTCTCCCGAGTAGCAACTACTCTTTTTTTATTTCAACAATTTTTCATGTGCCAGTCACTGAATTATAAACAACTGTTGTCAAGAACATACATCTTATACCAAAGGTTTTTATCTAGGGTAATTGCAAGTTTGGAGATGTTCACTATGCCAATAATGATTATTTTACAGGACACTTACTGCCCCTTACCATAAACTACAATATTCATGAATTTGTTAATTGATTGCTCTCAGTGGTGTCCATTTACTCTGTCTTTGTCTGTTTCCATCTCTTTCTTTATAAACCTTCCAAAAGAGACACAACATTAAAATTCAGTTCAAGCCGCTCTGAGCGTCTTTAAGCAAAAAACATATTTATTTACTAGCATAGTGACAACTTGGGACCAAATACGTCAAATAAATGAACCGGTTTAAACAATGGGTTTAAAGTTCAGACAGCTTTCATGACTACAGCACAAACATGAATACAAATTGGAAAGGCAACTGATTGTATACTTAATAATTTATAAACATACAAAAGAACAACAATAGCAACACACACAGTTCACTTTGGGTGATAAAAAAGGAGTTAACAATGATCTCACCTGGCTGGACTGACCCTAGCGGGCATTGTGTAGGGGCCTTTTTTAGGTCTCATGCCTAGCGTTGCCGTGTGCAGCACGAGACATTTTTTAGGAGGTTTTAAAACGACCCTAGGAATTGCACACGCTTGTGCGCGTGCTTTTCGTTTTTCCCCATGCTGTTGGCTTATGCGTGCGTCTTTTTAATAAAGACAGCACGCAATTGGCCAAAGGTAGGCTCATTGCTCCACCCATGGCCTATTGCTGTCTATTATGCGCACCAATGCCATGAGGTTTCAATTATCGTGCCCAGACACGGGTGCGATAATTGAAACCACATGTCTCGCTTTGTTGTGCGCACCACTCGCGGGATTGTTCTTTTTTGGATCCACTTCATAGCGAAGCATCTAAGTGAAAGAAGCAAAGAGAGGTTGTGAACCGTTTCTTCAAGTCACATGGTCACACTGCTTTAGGCGATTCTTTTGGGTAGAGCTACTGGCTGAATGTATATTTTTGCCAGAGACGAGAGTAACTGTTATCCGAATTTCTGAGGTGCGGCGAAAAGTGACGCTTCAAGAAAAGGGAAGCCAAAGGCAAGTGATGGCACCTGTCAGGACCGGGTCCATTGGCTCATTAGTTTAGTTCAGGTACATTCATTTTTAGTTTCAAGACCCTGTACGTTTCAACAGATTACAAAGGTAGATCTACCCTTAGTTATCTTCGGTTAGGACCTCAGACGTAGTGCGGGCGGTATCCAACATGGCCGCCTGGTTATGGCGATTAGCGGTCTAGTTGTTCTGGCCGCGCGACCTTCCTCAGCTGAGTTCGTGGTTCTAATCCTTTTGAACTACGCACTTCAATTGACGATTTTGCTGGAAACTGTCGCATTTCTCGCCCGTGTTCCAATTCCTGAGCGCATTTCGACTTCGAACTTCTGAATCTTGTAGTGAGTATAACGAAGTCCTGCGCACTCCTCTGCCGCTCTGCGGTAAGTTATTTTTTGGCATATTTTCTGGAGGAGGTTTCGAGTTCCAGTGGAAATATTCAGAAAAAGATAGCGAACTTGGCTGAACCTTCCTAGAGAGATTGAGAAGGTTTTTGGAACTGTAGAAAAGGAAGAAAAGAGACATTTGAGTTTAGAGACAATAGTAATGATATGAAGTAATAGCGTACAATATTCTGAAGCTCAAGAATACGAAACAATCAAGACATTTCTGAAGCGTTCAAGAGGAGACAGTCAATTTCTACATGTATGTGTGATTATATATATATAAAATACTTACCACCTTTAGAGAAGACGTCCTCATATCAGCTTCAGTGGTTCCTTTGGTTTTCCTTGAAGAGATAAAGAAAGAGTAGAAGGTAATTAGAATTCCAGCAAAGGATAGGTCTATCACTAGAACACACTAGAACACACAGTAATTTGTTTGTATTTTTAAAGAAATTCCAAACCTGGTGAAAGCATCAATTCCAACGCATCCGAAAAAAGAGAAACAGCTAGCCACCCTGCACACACAGGTACATATAAAGGTGTAAGGTCATTGGTTAATATTAGACTGTAAGGAAAAGTTGTTTAGTGTAATTGTTTCCTTCTAGAAAGCAATAGAGAAGAAAGAAAAAGACGCAGCCAAGAGAAGAACGAAGCATACGTGGTGTGTTTCTCTCTCACTCCCAATCCCCTTTCCCCCCTCTTGGATGCAGGAGTCCTTGTGACTTGGGCTTCTAGGTCAGGGGTTAGAGGAATAAGCATCGGTTCCAGCGGAAGCTCAGATTCTGGATTTCAGGTACCATTTATTGCTGCGTGTAATTTGCTGTCGCAGAGGACACCATTTTTACTATACTCGGTCTCCTTGCACACAACAAGCTAGGCAGAACGCGAAACACACTAGGGGTGAGTGTGACACAGACCCCTGTAATGGAGGACTGAATGGATTTTATCTTACTTGTAATGCCAGGTCTTATCGACTAATGACATTTTAAAAGCAGATATTTGAATGTTTTTGTGGATTAGCTGTAAGTTTGTGTATGTCAACGCCACAAGGCGTGTGGAGAAACACTGCATAGAAGATGTCTCTCGAGGGTGAGTGTCATTAAAGGGAAGGTAAAAACTGTCTCCATGGAGCAGTATAACACTGCCTCGCTGTGCTTTGATTATCGGCAGGAGTCATCTTCCACAGGCCCGATGATATCAAATGTGCGGTATGCCGTGTGAAGTTGGGCATAGGTCACAAGAAGAACAGACTATAGAGGCGGCCAATTATTGGCGGGTGTTGGAATACACACACTTGGTCCTGTGCCAGTAGGTGTGGCGGCGGAGTTGAGCAACCTGAAACAAACCGCACGAGCACACCTGAAGCAGCCAGGTTTGTGGCTTTTTTTCAGCTATTCCTAAAAGTTAACTTTAATAAATGTCATACTTTTTATACCCAATGCCGTATTTGGGAAATTAACCAGCATCAATATTTGAGAAATACATTTGTAAAAATGTTCCTCTCTATTTTTTTCTCCTGGGGAACTTCTGTTCACCCGCTTATACTTCATGCGGCATTTCATCTTTGACGTGAACTTTTGAAGCTTTTTTAGGCTGCCTGGTGGAATTGTGTAGCTCCAGTATTCAGGCTTCCATTTGTCGCCCGGTCTTGGATTTCTATACACGGTGTGGCCTGCACATTGGGGTAAGCTCGTGTTTCGAAAACTGAAAGGCCAATATGGTATCCTCTGGCATAGGATACTCCTCATCGAAGTATTTTACCCGCTGTTTACAAAATCAGCAATACATGAGCTATGGTCTCAGTATTAGTTTAGATTTTTTTAAAATTAAAGTTTGTTTTTTAGTTGTCTTCAAACGTTGTGCCCTTGCAGTAAGCGTCAGTGTACCATAGAAACACAATGGGGGACAGTGAAGCACGCCTTTTGAAAATCGTTACACAATAGTTTATTAACGTTAGTTTTAGACTCCAGTGTAATGGTGCACAGTTCATTGTTTTCAGAAAACTGACAGTTTGAGCAGCTCTACATGCCCCTTAATGACATTTATCTTTATTTTTCACTTAGCTGGTTACTGCATTGGGTTGTCAATTCTGAGATATTTTGTTTGAAGTTAACGGTCTAGAGCAGGCATAGGATAAAGAGAGAAATGGTGGAGAGATCAGCTGGGATGGACTTAGTTACTATCATCCCATACATGATTGTCATTGTGAGATCTCAAGAAGTGGTCGTAGTATGTAACTAGTTGGGACCTGTAGTGGTGGACTAAAATAAAACCCTCCGTTGGCCAGTGGCATGTGGCAGATCTCTTCAGCTATTCCATTCCATTACTGAATGTTTGAGCTATTGGTGTTGCACTATTATTAGCAATGCCAATAGCTCAAACTTTAATAATGCGAGACCTATTGCAATGCAAATGCTTGTTGTTACTGGGAGCCAGTTTTGCAGTGTTGCTGCAAATTGGCCCCCAGTGACAAAAGCAGCAGCTCTTCACACTTACTTCCCTTCCCCCCTCTCCACGGGGTTTGTTCGACTATAACTGCGAGGGCTGCTTCTTTGCGTTCCCAGTCCGGCCCTGCCACTGCTTAACGGCCGGACTGGGAACCAAAACTGGCCCTGGCAAACTGCTCGGCTGGACCCCCTGGGAGGGATGGGGGTGCACCCGAGCTGTTTGCTAGGGTGAGTTTTGCCCAATTTTGTTACAGGGGGCCAATATTGCAGAACCCCGGTAACAAAAACGGCCCCCAGGGGCCCAAAAGCAGCTCCCACCCTGGCGGCCCACGGGGGAACCACACGGTGCCCGCTACGGCCAGTCTGGCCCTGCACTGCTTGGTTCTGCTCCTCTCCATTCGAAGCATTTATAATACAGCCTTGTCCTTAATTTCCTTACAGTGTCAGAACCACCAGCCGGCGTCCAACCAGAAAAGCAAGCACGCTCCAGATTTCTATAAAAGTTTATACTCATTATGTATTAAAATGGAGATAAATTGAATACTGACATAGTATGCTCTATTAAACCACACAAGCAATAAATCGTATGACAATTCACTTTATAAGACGGGTAAATAAATAAAACTTAATCTGCCTTACTCTACAAATGTAAGTTAAATTAGATGAAAATAGCTTTGCTCTGGAACAAATATCCATAACACAGGCTAATCTTTCGCAAGCATTCAGCTCACGTGCTGTAATTGAGGAAGACTTTCAGTAGTGCACAGAATCAAGATGGCAAAACAACATCAAAGTGTGCTACTGCTAATATGCGCCTGCTGTGTCCAGGGCAAGATAATTTCTCATCCCCATGCAAGTAAGAAACTGACACACAGCCACTCACCCCTGGCATGTTGTGTATATTGGTGATAGAACAGATGACTCAACCCTTCTCAATGAAAATGGTATTAGGTCACGTGTGTCAGTGGTGTGTTTATGGACATTGATAAACCTGACTTTTCTAGTGGCAATCAAAAATGCTTCTCTTTGCTTTAGTGGCCACTAAGACAGATTGAATGAAGGTCAATTGGTCTTACATATAAATGACAACACATAGATATTTAACTTGCTATCATAGAAGGTAAGCCTTATCAACTAGCTTTGTTTCTGGTCTAGGGGGGTCTGTAAAGTGTTACATTGTATGTAAGGAATATAAAATCAAGATAATAGTGCAACCTTAAATCATAATTAGATTGGCATTGCAGAAAAAGACTCAAAACTAGCTTGAATGTTGGGCTCCTGATCAGTAAACAATTGCTAGAAGAAATGTAATGTGATAGTGTTTATTACTAGGGCTAGCCACAATAGTGTAGTAACTTGTTAATAAGGTATGGTAGTATAAATTTGAGTTGGAATGTATTTGAATCTCTCACAGTAAGATCTCTACTCTCAAACAAAGCAGTATCATCAATATAATAGTCATGGCTGATAGTGGTCAACATATTTCTTGTATGTTTATTCATTCTCCAGTCAGGGCTTTTGATCACTCTCTAAAATGTGGCACACATGCTGTTACTGACTATCTACTGCAAGCACTTGATTGTCCTCAGAACACCTGAACGTGCTCATACATAAATGGAAATCTTTTTACGAGACTTTCATAGACCCCCCACCTATTCTGCAGACATTTATAGCAAATAATAACTGAGGTAATGTCCAAGGTCTAGCTCACTCACTCCATTTGTCTCTTCATCTGTGGAGGTTTTTAAAAAAATTATATTTTTATTGAATTTTCAGCCATATACCATCACAATATGTAGCGATCGTGATTACAATCCGTATACAATCAGTCTGTCCCATTACCTGAAAAAAGAACACACCTTTACATTTCTTGTTGTTGAGGATAAGATTAGATCGTACATCGAGTACTGTACAACTCCTGCTACATTGGGATATGGAAGAGCAATATCTGAAAACATATCTAATTAATTTAACTGTAAACAACCCCCCCAACCCCCGGGTCACCTAGGTATACACCACCCGTTGTCTATATGCCTCAAACTTGTTTTTAGTACCAGTTGCTGTATCTCAACCGTTAGCCCACTAGCCTGAGATAATCTATACTCATTCTCTGTTCTCCGAGCCCTGGCAAACTAACTGCACCATCCCAGTGGCCTGTGAAGGGGAACCCGCCTCCTCCACCTCTAGCAGGACCTCTGAAATCATACTCTGCCATGCTCTCACATCGTCTTCTAATTTTTCGTCCCTCCGGACTCGTAACATGTGGATTAATTTCGCTGTAGCCCATTCCTCTAGGTCCTTGGCCCAATTTTTAATTGTGGGTGGCTGCGCGCTCATCCATCTAGTTGCCACCCATATCTTTGCCAACACTAGCCCCAGCTGCAGAAATTGTCTCGTAAGCTTTTTGCCCTTGGGCCTTGGGATAAGTCCCAGGAGTACCTGCTTGCTGGAGTGCTGAATCAATCACCCCGTAACTTGCTTCAAGTGGTCCAAAACAGCCTCCCAGAAGGGGGTCACATTTGGGCGGTCCCAGGTCATGTGTAAGAATCTAGCGTCGTTATAACCGCACTTGGGGCATTGAGAGGACCTGTCCAGGAGGATTCTATGTAGTGTATATGGAGTCAGATATGTTTGGTGTACTATATTAAATTGAGTAAGCTTAAATTTCACATTGGAGCTAATTTGTTTGACCTCTGCATGTACCCTCCCCCACTCTGCCTCTGTCAAGGGCTCTTCAAATAATGTAATGTAAATTGATATTTATGAAAAGCGCTGACTGTCACTCCGCAAGGAGCATCCTGGCGCTGGTAGATTGGAGGTGAGAGAGGGCCCTAGACGTGCTAGATCAGTGCAAGACAGAATTCATCTGAGGTGCTATAAATCCATGTCTTCAGAGCCTTCCTGATGTGCCCTGTACTGACAGCGGGTCTACAGCTACGTTCTCTCTCAACGCCTTGTATATATGGGACACCAATCTTATTCTGTGTGTTTGCAGTAGCCAGTTTAGGTCCTGAAGAAAGCTGGGGCAACAGCCCCTACAGCTGAAACATGTCGACCGTTGTACTTAGCGCTTCAGGGTAGTCTTACTACCTAGCGTGTTTTTAACTTTAGACACTTGGATTCCCTTTTCAATGTCATTAGGATCCACGTAGCCTATTTTATCCACTTTTACACTAGTAATTGAGCACTGCACTTTTTTCTCATTAGTCTAGGTTCAACACTAGAGCTAGACTTTTGACACCCACGCGCGCTCCGGCACTATCTGGTCGGTCGCAAGATGGATTGTCTTAATAATTCCCACATGACGTAACTTCCATCATAACGGTGGTCTGATGGGAATCATTCTAGCCCTTTGTGCTTGTAACAACATTGTGCGCTCTATCGCACTTTTTTTCCAAGAGTACTTTTTTTACACAGTCATCTAACTGGATCATAGTTCGGTTCAGACACACACTATCTCTAGACCTGGTCTGCTTTTTTGTGGTTTGTAAACTTGTCAATAGGGGTATGAGCAGACAGGTCTTTAAATATTCCCCTTGACCCTCCCCCACCCTTGTTTTTTCCAGTATTAGAGCAACTTGTTAGTTGCGGGTCAGTGTTTAAAGATGCGAACGAATTTACGTTTGCACCATTAGCTCACCCAGCCTTGGTTTGTATGTTCCCACTCATCCCTATCCTCCTCTCCTCTGACATAGAGTGATGACAATTTCATGTGCACTCTCCAATTACATATGGGGCGACTTAGACTGAATGTAGTTTTAAGACATTGAGTTTTTCTTAAGGGATATAAGCAGGCTCTACCACATACAGAGACTCTCTCGGGGCCTATTCTAGGTCTATAATGTCCATAGTGTCCTCGGTGTTCATTACAACTTACAGCCCTGACCATGGGGTACTATTGTTGTCATGCTGATGGCTATATCTCAATACTTTTAATGAGGGGAGATGGGTTCCAACTACCCAAAAATAGTAGTTTAGTTATATTTCCCCTAACCCCTTCTTTCTACTAGACACAGCCGACTGGGGGGTCGCACTTAAGGACGCCCCAGTGCACTTGTCTCTGGAGCTAGTGTTCCCCAGGGGCTCTTGCGTGTTATCGGGGGGCGGACCTTGACTACTGATTAGCGTTCCCCGTGGGCGCTTGTGCGTTGTTAGAGAAAGGATTGTTGATAAAATCAGTATTTACATTCCTCAACCATGGGTTCTGTATAATAACTTTGTAAATACTCATGGGTATTCTTAGCGGCGACCGACACGACAACCGACATTGACATCCAGTGGAATACAACCCGCTGGCTTGCATCATGGCGCATGCGCGAATGAGAAGCGTTTGTTCTCATATTGTCTATCGCGCATGCGCGAGTGAGAAGTGCTCGTTTTGATGCCGGTTCCCGCGCTCCCCCCTTCGAGACTGTAGGTGAGAGCTTCCACCCTATCACAGGGGTCTATATAGGGGGCTCCATCTGTTTCATCCTGACCTCCACTTCCGCTTGGTCTCTAAACAGGGGCACCGACGGACAGGTAAGCCTGTGACGGTTCTTTCCCTTATGCCTATGCACGCACAATACACGAGTCAGTGTCTGTGCATGGGGTTTGTTTTACCTATCACTTAGGGAATTTAGACGGTCTTAAACCTAGAGGGTTCTTGTAGCGTTTCTTATGTCAGTTATGGGGTCCCTTGGTATTTGAGCAACATCTTCCTCCAGGGGATAGAGTTGATATTGGTCGCTGCCTACTCTTACCTTTAAGCTGTGGTTCTGTATAAATTCTTGCGCAGCAACATCGCCATACTTAGATGGATAGAGGCACCTTTTTGTGTCTAAACTGGGTTCCAATGTCGTTATTTGGGACCACCTGATACCAACTAGTGCTAGTCTCTGTGAGAGGGGGCGCTGGGGTACATAGTGGGTCTTTTACACACCTTGGCTGGGTTACAGGTGTAGAGCAATTAGGCTGGACACTTCATAGATATGTGCTAAGAATGTCCTTTTTCTACACTACAGAGCGGGGCCTCCTACTCCCGAGCGGTCGCCGGGTGAGGTGAGGCTTTCACCCACACAAAGCTGGGTGAGTATCACATTGAGAAAATGCCTCCATGTGATCTAGCTAATATGCTTTTCCTAACTATGCGGAATGCCGATTATTCATGCATGTGTGTTTGTCCTTACTGTGTATTCACGTGGTTTATTCTGTGGATTTAAGTATTTTTGCAATTTAATAAGACTTTTTGTCTTTTCAATAGGAAGAAGCGAGTCTCTTCTTCCTCCAGTGGGCAAGGCTCCTACCAGATATGTAACTTTTTAAGTACATCTATTGATTGATCTGTTGACTCAAATGAATGGTTTTTCACTGAACTTATTCTGTGTGTTTGCAGTAGCCAGTTTAGGTCCTGAAGAAAGCTGGGGCAACAGCCCCTACAGCTGAAACATGTCGACCGTTGTACTTAGCGCTTCAGGGTAGTCTTACTACCTAGCGTGTTTTTAACTTTAGACACTTGGATTCCCTTTTCAATGTCATTAGGATCCACGTAGCCTATTTTATCCACTTTTACACTAGTAATTGAGCACTGCACTTTTTTCTCATTAGTCTAGGTTCAACACTAGAGCTAGACTTTTGACACCCACGCGCGCTCCGGCACTATCTGGTCGGTCGCAAGATGGATTGTCTTAATAATTCCCACATGACGTAACTTCCATCATAACGGTGGTCTGATGGGAATCATTCTAGCCCTTTGTGCTTGTAACAACATTGTGCGCTCTATCGCACTTTTTTTCCAAGAGTACTTTTTTTACACAGTCATCTAACTGGATCATAGTTCGGTTCAGACACACACTATCTCTAGACCTGGTCTGCTTTTTTGTGGTTTGTAAACTTGTCAATAGGGGTATGAGCAGACAGGTCTTTAAATATTCCCCTTGACCCTCCCCCACCCTTGTTTTTTCCAGTATTAGAGCAACTTGTTAGTTGCGGGTCAGTGTTTAAAGATGCGAACGAATTTACGTTTGCACCATTAGCTCACCCAGCCTTGGTTTGTATGTTCCCACTCATCCCTATCCTCCTCTCCTCTGACATAGAGTGATGACGTAGAGGCGTTTGAGGCCATATGTGAGCAGGTGTCACAGGACCTTTTGGCAAAAACTAAAAACGTAACCCCAGGAAACAAGCGCTGGTTTGATTCAGCTTGCTCAAAAGCCCATAGATCATTACTGGCAGCCCTCAAAAGAGTTCCTAGGGTAAACGATGAGATCTCAAAACTCAGGAAAATTTATAAATTAGCAGTAAAAAAACGAAAGGACACCATTAAACAAGAAGCCTGGGAAGACCTCCTTTCGGCAGCAGTCCTGAAGAACAGCAAAAAATTCTGGGAGATTATTAAACAGCCCTTTTTCTCAGATAATGATAATGATATCATGGACTGCGTTATTCCTGATGATAAATGGTTATGCCATTTTAAAAATGTCTATGGGGATTCTGTTGACGCTACCACAGACGCCCCGTTGATAAGACCAGCCACCTGCCCCATTATCTTTAACCAAGTAGAGGTGGAGAAAGCCATTATGTCCACCACCAAGCACAAGGCTCCTGGTCCGGACGGTGTGCCTGCTGATTTCTTCATGTACTCCCCAAAATTGTGGGCCGAAGTCCTGACAAATGTGTTTAACGCAGTGAATGATAATCCTGCACCTGCATCATGGAATATTTCCACCATTGTTCCTATTTTTAAAAAAGGCCAGCGGGATGACCCAGGCTGCTATAGGCCCATATCCCTCTTAGATTCCTCGGTAAAAATCTTAGGGAGAGTTCTTTTATCTAGGTTAAGGGAGAATGTTGAGGGTTGTGGTGGGCTATCTGAAATCCAATATGGATTTAGGGAAAAAAAAGGCACTATTGAACAATGCATTAATCTACATCTGCTCATCTCCAAATATACTGTAGCTAAGGAGGGGTCCTTGTATCTTGCATTCATGGACCTCTCCTCCGCTTTCGACTTAGTCAATAGGACTAAACTGTGGTCCATTCTGTTGGAGATTGGCATAGATGAAGCATTAGTTACCTTTATGTCCTCCCTGCATCAGGAACTCTTCTCTAGCATACGCGTGACCAACGAGGGCAGGTGCACTGCTCTCTTTAGATCTCTAAGGGGGGTGCGGCAGGGCTGCATTTTGGCCCCCTTACTGTTCACCATCTATATCAATGGCCTGGGTGCGCACCTTGAGGGGCAGGATGCCGACGTCCCGTGTGTAGGAGTAACCAAGATACCGGCACTCCTATACGCCGACGACGCCGTGCTAATCGCCCGCACGGGAGTTGGCCTCCAGCGCCTATTGAACGCTTTTGGCACGTTTATGGACCATCTAGACCTTAGAATACACGTCGCCAAGTCACACACCATGGTGGTGGGCACAGAGAGCCGCAGGAAGAGAACTAAAACATTCACCTGTAGGGGGGATTTGGTTAGTAGGGTACCCACATTTCCCTATTTAGGTATTTTGTTCGACCAGAAAGGGACATGGGGCCCACAGGTTAGAGCCAAGAGATTGGCGGTCACACGATCAGCCTCAGCAATATTGAGCTTTGCTGGTAGGCTAGGAGCAAGGCCTATGGAAGCCATCCTAAAAATTTATAATAGTAAATCTGTGGCCATCGCATTATATGGCTCAGCACTGTGGGGGTACGCAAATGTGGAGCCTATACAGAGAGCGGAGAACGGATTCATCAGAGCCCTGCTCTCCGTACCTCAGTCCACCCCAACGTACTCCGTACATAAAGAAGTTGGTCTTGAATTTCTTTCAGATAAATTAAGCCTGGCCCCTTTGATTCTCTGGCTAAAAATATGGCTGAACGATGAACTTCCATTAAATCACAAGATCTTGACCGATGTCTTGGCCTTAGATAAATCCAACAAAATTCCTTGGCTGGCCTATCTAGCAAAAGTTTTCTCTGATCTAGGCCGCCCGGAGCTCTTTACCTCCCCGGAGTCCATCAGGACCCAAGACATTGATCTAGTTAGAAAGTCTTTTATGGGAAGGAAAGAAATGCACCGTGAAGAGCGTGAACTAGCAAAGCCGGCAGTGAGGGATCATTGCCTGCTGCTTACTTCACCTTCACTTGCACCTTACCTTAGTTATGTTACACATCCTTTCCATAGGTTTCTTTTAACTAAATTCAGATTTAACCTGCTGCACTACTATTTAGGTTCTTTTACCAGTTGGCAGAAATTAGATTTAGCCCCGCCCTGTAGTTGTGACCAGTTTTCACCACAGGACACAATGCATTTTGTTATGTTTTGTAGTCTGTATTTAGAGCCTAGGAAAAAATTCCTGTTACCAATTCTTAAGGAGGCCGGCTTCACACAGGTGAGACCGGCTTTGCTCTACTTACAACTACTACCTAACCCTCATATTACCTATTGCGTTGCCAAATTCCTGACAGCTGCCTCCAGGGCGAAAGCCCCTAGCCAAGAATAATTTTTAATGTTAATTATATTTTTTCTCTTAAATTGTCTTTTTAATAATTCTTAAAACAGTATCTGACTTTTGTATCATGTGCATTTTTTGGTAAATCTTGTATGTAATGTATTTTATTGGTTGCTTCTTTGTATGGCTTTTAAAGAGCCGAATAAAGATATTTTGACTGACTGACTGAGTGATGACAATTTCATGTGCACTCTCCAATTACATATGGGGCGACTTAGACTGAATGTAGTTTTAAGACATTGAGTTTTTCTTAAGGGATATAAGCAGGCTCTACCACATACAGAGACTCTCTCGGGGCCTATTCTAGGTCTATCATGTCCATAGTGTCCTCGGTGTTCATTACAACTTACAGCCCTGACCATGGGGTACTATTGTTGTCATGCTGATGGCTATATCTCAATACTTTTAATGAGGGGAGATGGGTTCCAACTACCCAAAAATAGTAGTTTAGTTATATTTCCCCTAACCCCTTCTTTCTACTAGACACAGCCGACTGGGGGGTCGCACTTAAGGACGCCCCAGTGCACTTGTCTCTGGAGCTAGTGTTCCCCAGGGGCTCCTGCGTGTTATCGGGGGGCGGACCTTGACTACTGATTAGCGTTCCCCGTGGGCGCTTGTGCGTTGTTAGAGAAAGGATTGTTGATAAAATCAGTATTTACATTCCTCAACCATGGGTTCTGTATAATAACTTTGTAAATACTCATGGGTATTCTTAGCGGCGACCGACACGACAACCGACATTGACATCCAGTGGAATACAACCCGCTGGCTTGCATCATGGCGCATGCGCGAATGAGAAGCGTTTGTTCTCATATTGTCTATCGCGCATGCGCGAGTGAGAAGTGCTCGTTTTGATGCCGGTTCCCGCGCTCCCCCCTCCGAGACTGTAGGTGAGAGCTTCCACCCTATCACAGGGGTCTATATAGGGGGCTCCATCTGTTTCATCCTGACCTCCACTTCCGCTTGGTCTCTAAACAGGGGCACCGACGGACAGGTAAGCCTGTGACGGTTCTTTCCCTTATGCCTATGCACGCACAATACACGAGTCAGTGTCTGTGCATGGGGTTTGTTTTACCTATCACTTAGGGAATTTAGACGGTCTTAAACCTAGAGGGTTCTTGTAGCGTTTCTTATGTCAGTTATGGGGTCCCTTGGTATTTGAGCAACATCTTCCTCCAGGGGATAGAGTTGATATTGGTCGCTGCCTACTCTTACCTTTAAGCTGTGGTTCTGTATAAATTCTTGTGCAGCAACATCGCCATACTTAGATGGATAGAGGCACCTTTTTGTGTCTAAACTGGGTTCCAATGTCGTTATTTGGGACCACCTGATACCAACTAGTGCTAGTCTCTGTGAGAGGGGGCGCTGGGGTACATAGTGGGTCTTTTACACACCTTGGCTGGGTTACAGGTGTAGAGCAATTAGGCTGGACACTTCATAGATATGTGCTAAGAATGTCCTTTTTCTACACTACAGAGCGGGGCCTCCTACTCCCGAGCGGTCGCCGGGTGAGGTGAGGCTTTCACCCACACAAAGCTGGGTGAGTATCACATTGAGGAAATGCCTCCATGTGATCTAGCTAATATGCTTTTCCTAACTATGCGGAATGCCGATTATTCATGCATGTGTGTTTGTCCTTACTGTGTATTCACGTGGTTTATTCTGTGGATTTAAGTATTTTTGCAATTTAATAAGACTTTTTGTCTTTTCAATAGGAAGAAGCGAGTCTCTTCTTCCACCAGTGGGCAAGGCTCCTACCAGATATGTAACTTTTTAAGTACATCTATTGATTGATCTGTTGACTCAAATGAATGGTTTTTCACTGAACTTATTCTGTGTGTTTGCAGTAGCCAGTTTAGGTCCTGAAGAAAGCTGGGGCAACAGCCCCTACAGCTGAAACATGTCGACCGTTGTACTTAGCGCTTCAGGGTAGTCTTACTACCTAGCGTGTTTTTAACTTTAGACACTTGGATTCCCTTTTCAATGTCATTAGGATCCACGTAGCCTATTTTATCCACTTTTACACTAGTAATTGAGCACTGCACTTTTTTCTCATTAGTCTAGGTTCAACACTAGAGCTAGACTTTTGACACCCACGCGCGCTCCGGCACTATCTGGTCGGTCGCAAGATGGATTGTCTTAATAATTCCCACATGACGTAACTTCCATCATAACGGTGGTCTGATGGGAATCATTCTAGCCCTTTGTGCTTGTAACAACATTGTGCGCTCTATCGCACTTTTTTTCCAAGAGTACTTTTTTTACACAGTCATCTAACTGGATCATAGTTCGGTTCAGACACACACTATCTCTAGACCTGGTCTGCTTTTTTGTGGTTTGTAAACTTGTCAATAGGGGTATGAGCAGACAGGTCTTTAAATATTCCCCTTGACCCTCCCCCACCCTTGTTTTTTCCAGTATTAGAGCAACTTGTTAGTTGCGGGTCAGTGTTTAAAGATGCGAACGAATTTACGTTTGCACCATTAGCTCACCCAGCCTTGGTTTGTATGTTCCCACTCATCCCTATCCTCCTCTCCTCTGACATAGAGTGATGACAATTTCATGTGCACTCTCCAATTACATATGGGGCGACTTAGACTGAATGTAGTTTTAAGACATTGAGTTTTTCTTAAGGGATATAAGCAGGCTCTACCACATACAGAGACTCTCTCGGGGCCTATTCTAGGTCTATCATGTCCATAGTGTCCTCGGTGTTCATTACAACTTACAGCCCTGACCATGGGGTACTATTGTTGTCATGCTGATGGCTATATCTCAATACTTTTAATGAGGGGAGATGGGTTCCAACTACCCAAAAATAGTAGTTTAGTTATATTTCCCCTAACCCCTTCTTTCTACTAGACACAGCCGACTGGGGGGTCGCACTTAAGGACGCCCCAGTGCACTTGTCTCTGGAGCTAGTGTTCCCCAGGGGCTCCTGCGTGTTATCGGGGGGCGGACCTTGACTACTGATTAGCGTTCCCCGTGGGCGCTTGTGCGTTGTTAGAGAAAGGATTGTTGATAAAATCAGTATTTACATTCCTCAACCATGGGTTCTGTATAATAACTTTGTAAATACTCATGGGTATTCTTAGCGGCGACCGACACGACAACCGACATTGACATCCAGTGGAATACAACCCGCTGGCTTGCATCATGGCGCATGCGCGAATGAGAAGCGTTTGTTCTCATATTGTCTATCGCGCATGCGCGAGTGAGAAGTGCTCGTTTTGATGCCGGTTCCCGCGCTCCCCCCTCCGAGACTGTAGGTGAGAGCTTCCACCCTATCACAGGGGTCTATATAGGGGGCTCCATCTGTTTCATCCTGACCTCCACTTCCGCTTGGTCTCTAAACAGGGGCACCGACGGACAGGTAAGCCTGTGACGGTTCTTTCCCTTATGCCTATGCACGCACAATACACGAGTCAGTGTCTGTGCATGGGGTTTGTTTTACCTATCACTTAGGGAATTTAGACGGTCTTAAACCTAGAGGGTTCTTGTAGCGTTTCTTATGTCAGTTATGGGGTCCCTTGGTATTTGAGCAACATCTTCCTCCAGGGGATAGAGTTGATATTGGTCGCTGCCTACTCTTACCTTTAAGCTGTGGTTCTGTATAAATTCTTGCGCAGCAACATCGCCATACTTAGATGGATAGAGGCACCTTTTTGTGTCTAAACTGGGTTCCAATGTCGTTATTTGGGACCACCTGATACCAACTAGTGCTAGTCTCTGTGAGAGGGGGCGCTGGGGTACATAGTGGGTCTTTTACACACCTTGGCTGGGTTACAGGTGTAGAGCAATTAGGCTGGACACTTCATAGATATGTGCTAAGAATGTCCTTTTTCTACACTACAGAGCGGGGCCTCCTACTCCCGAGCGGTCGCCGGGTGAGGTGAGGCTTTCACCCACACAAAGCTGGGTGAGTATCACATTGAGGAAATGCCTCCATGTGATCTAGCTAATATGCTTTTCCTAACTATGCGGAATGCCGATTATTCATGCATGTGTGTTTGTCCTTACTGTGTATTCATGTGGTTTATTCTGTGGATTTAAGTATTTTTGCAATTTAATAAGACTTTTTGTCTTTTCAATAGGAAGAAGCGAGTCTCTTCTTCCACCAGTGGGCAAGGCTCCTACCAGATATGTAACTTTTTTTAAGTACATCTATTGATTGATCTGTTGACTCAAATGAATGGTTTTTCACTGAACTTATTCTGTGTGTTTGCAGTAGCCAGTTTAGGTCCTGAAGAAAGCTGGGGCAACAGCCCCTACAGCTGAAACATGTCGACCGTTGTACTTAGCGCTTCAGGGTAGTCTTACTACCTAGCGTGTTTTTAACTTTAGACACTTGGATTCCCTTTTCAATGTCATTAGGATCCACGTAGCCTATTTTATCCACTTTTACACTAGTAATTGAGCACTGCACTTTTTTCTCATTAGTCTAGGTTCAACACTAGAGCTAGACTTTTGACACCCACGCGCGCTCCGGCACTATCTGGTCGGTCGCAAGATGGATTGTCTTAATAATTCCCACATGACGTAACTTCCATCATAACGGTGGTCTGATGGGAATCATTCTAGCCCTTTGTGCTTGTAACAACATTGTGCGCTCTATCGCACTTTTTTTCCAAGAGTACTTTTTTTACACAGTCATCTAACTGGATCATAGTTCGGTTCAGACACACACTATCTCTAGACCTGGTCTGCTTTTTTGTGGTTTGTAAACACCAATCTGTGGCCCTCAGCCATTGTGACGAGGGTCCTGAATGTGGCGGTTATGGGTGGCTCTTCAGGGAATGATGGCCATATCTCCCGCGCAATCGCTGAGATCTTGGCATACTGGAGATATTGTCCCCATCCTAGATCAAATGTCAATTCAGCTTCCTCTCTTGTGAGGAAACGTTGACCCAGATATAAGTCTACCATATTGGCATATCCCCCCGCTATCCACTGAGTGATGGACATGTGCTGGGTTATTTTCTTGAACGGTGTCACCGCCCATAGCGGGGCCTCCTGGGCATATGGTGCTCTTTTCACTATTGTTTTTACTGCGTATTCCCATATAGCAGCCACCTGCCTAATGATGTTGGGGAGGTGAGCGGGGGACCCCCAATCCCATCACGAGGAGCTCTGGGAGAGGAGTCTCCCCATAGGTACCCTCCAGCAGCCGCTTCTCCCAATTGTCATTTTCGTCCAGCCAGTGTGTCGCGTGTTGTAGTTGTGTCGCAATGTAGTAGTGTGTGACTCTGGGTATCCCTAGCCCCCCTGATCCCATGTTCTCTGCAAGGTATTTAGCTTCACTCTTTTCCATTTGGATCCCCACAAGAGTTCCACCAACAGTCGATCCAGTCGTTTAAAGTACATCCATGGGATACGATAAAGAGAGCTCTGCAAGGCATAGAGGCATTGTGGAAGAACCGCCATTTTAATCAGGGCAATCCACCCCATCAGAGATAGTGGAAGGTCTCGCCAGAACCTAATGGAGTTTTGAACCCCCTCTATGCATCTCCCCATGTTGTGTTGATTGTATGCATCTTGCGTGTGTGCCAGCCGGACCCCGAGGTATCGGACCGTGCCTGTGACCCAGCTCATTCCCACCACTGGTAGAACGTCTATTCCCGCACCCCTTAGGTTTCCCATGGGGAAGAGTTTAGACTTCCCCTGGTTAAGACAGAGTCCAGAAATCCATCTGTGGAGGTTGACAAGAAGACAAATGAGCACCTATGTCTACAAATGGCTAAAAGGCACCCCAACAAAACAGAAAAACACAGGAGTCTTCTGTCTGAAATGATTGTTGATGGAATGGCATTCAGGTGGATAATATGTTGTATAGATAGAGTTGCCAGCCCACAGCTATTAGGTAGATTGTGCACAGTCTAAAGTGAGCCTCTTAAAGTGTGAGGAAGTACATAGAAATACCTGAGAGGCATGGGTGGGCTGAATAAGGCCTATATTATTATAGTGGTAAGCTTTACTGTGCGTGCAAATCATGCACATGCATTTGAACATATAAACCACCAGGAAAAATGGCAAAGGAACTACTGGATGTCATGATTTCAGGCAAGAGGGAGTTGGTTCTGGTGATGCTTTTCGCACAATTGTCCCTTCCTTTTCCTTGAATGATGTGCATTCACCATCCCCGGGCAAACATTACTTAACGCAGGAATATCATGAAATAGCATGCTGCGGAACCAGATGACGCCTCTAGACAAGGGACACCACCACCCACAACCAAGAATAATGCCAAAGAAGCTGTTGTAAATATCATGTCTACCAGTAAAGAGACCCCTTTTTCATTTCAATTCGAAAACATGTTATTTAACATGAAACAAGTGATGAATTGTTATTTCATCAAATGCACGTTTCTGGCATCTGCTTTCATACTGGAAATGTGTAATGAATATGTCATGAAGTTATGATAAGCAAGATCAATCAAAAACATATTCAGTGATTATTTAGTGATTGTTTATTACAGAAATGATTCCAGGAATGTCATACATGATATGACTGTTTCCCTCCATAATTTATTTATTTTAATCAATTGCTTTTACGCTTCTTTATTTTAGTTTTAGGCTCTTGAACACATAAATGCAAACTCAAATTTGTGCAGACCAAGACTCAATTTTGTGGCCTTAATCTTTCTGAGAAACTCTAAATATGTCACATCCTTTTGCCCTCTAAACGTGTCATGTCCTCCTGTGAATATCATAGCGAAAAGCTCCCAGTATGACATCAATCAGAGACAGGTGCCTTTTTAAGGTAAAATAACCACCATAAGCCAAACATTTCAGTCTGTATTGACTTATATTTACCTTATTAGTACATCTACTTTGTGTATAGGATTATGTCAATCATTCCTCAAGAGAGATAAGATAGGTTAATAATACTATAAATAACCTTGTGAAACCAGATGAGTACAGCACCAGATTCCATTGTGACTGAAGAATCCTCCAGCAGGACTCCCCAAAGCTCTGAGAAGCATTCAATTCTGTCTTACCTTACTGGTGCCAGGATTGTGTTCTCACATAGATGCAATCTCTTTGTGCTCGAAATAACTGGTAGGCTATTTCAAACAGACGACAAATCATGTTGTCCAGGTGTGCGCTTCACCTCTGAAACTCAGGCTTAATATTTATTATTCATTTTCTAGAACTATCATAGCGCTTGGAGAGAGCACAGTAAGGGTGATAAGAGCTACACATTATGATGTTACCATTTTTTCCTGTTTCCTCTGTTATTGAAAAGCGTAGCCAGTTTTAATTCATATCTTCTGTGATGTTACCAATATTGTGTGCACTAAATCCCTAAGCTTTTAAAATAACTTTTAAAATAAATATTTTGAAATGCTGTGAGAGGCTGGCCTGGTATATGCTTCCCACTAATTAAAGTGAGCACCCTGACACGTCCAGACAACCCTTATGGTGATTTAAGCGGTCTCAGACAACCTTAGAAAACTATCCAAGTGGTAGCTGTGGAGAGCAGCCTTCAGGCTAAGTCTTGAAGGAGTGTACAGCAGCTTGTTTTACTAGACTGCAATCTTATTGTATAGATTAAATGAAAAGAGAACCACACAATAGTTTTAAAAATATGTATTTATTATATAACATTATCAAGTACATTACAGTATCTCCTACACTGAGATAGAAACAAAGCACACAATACTTAACCACAGAAACAACAGTAAATAGCACTAATACACAGCGGGCCCCAGGGAGGGACCAAACCATATACTAAGAAAGTGGTACAAGAACCACGACTTGAGTCAGGGCGATGTCGAGAAGACGTAGAATCGCTGGGACCTAAAGGAACTACCCAAGGTGAGTAGATAGGGACCCCACGGAGGACGGGTGCAGTGTGGTAACATGACCACGTGCTCTGTACAACTCTATGTGAAAATCGCATTGGAGTTTTAGACGTTAAAGACCTTTCCCAGTGGACTACAAAGAAATCTCATGGAAGACAGAAGGTTGGAAAGCCACCCCATACGTGGATACCGAAGTACCCAAGTTACCTAACCCAGGCCAGCTGGGTGCATAGGTGTGAAGTGGCATCGGAAACCACCATCAAACCCAATGAAGGACTTTGAAGAAGAGCCACTGCTGGAAGGGAGAGGAATGTCCATTGGAATCTAAAGGTGGATTCTAGTCAAGGAGTATCTGAAAGCAGAGGGAACTGAGTCTGGGTCACTTCAGGGTGAACAGGGGCACGGTAGACGAATACCCACTGATGTCGGGTGCTTCAGGATAGTTGACGGGGACCATGACTCTGCAAATGCTGGGACCAGGCAACATAAAGGACAACCAGGAGCTGGATACGAGCTGTCCCATGAAGGATGTCGAGTGTTGAAGGCTCGGTGTCAGACGAGAGCACCAACAAACCTTGGCAACAGCAACCCATGCAGAAGGTCAAGGGTGTGTTTGGTTCGGACCAGCAAGGTCCAGGAGACTCACCACACACAGGGGAGTCAGGGCAAGCCTAGAGCAAAAAGGGGAGCCCAAGAAAAGCAAAATCAACCCTCAAATGGACCCACAGGCCGGAGGCACAGGAGAAGCAAGAGGATCTCGAGCAGCTTCACAAAACGGCAGGCCAAGGAGCACACAGTGCAAGATGGTTAAAGATCTTTGTAGGAAGTGGTGCCTAAGGTTGGGGTTACTCCGAGCCCAATGCACTTCTTAAAGAACTGCCAACAAGCACATGCACTTGCAAAAGTACGCTGTACACAGGGTTTCGGGTATTGCAGCCCCACGAGAGATTCTGATCTCAAACTTTGTGACAGGGCATCTCGGTCCACGAGGGATGTAGAAACTTACCTCCTGTGTTGCTGAGCCTTTCGGTGTCCATACGAGTTTGGGATCAGCAGACCGGTCAGCAGTGTTGCGGGGCCTGCGAATGCAGGGGAGTGACTCCTTCACTCCAAGGGAGATTATCTTCAGTTGATTTTGATGCTCCACAGGTCCTGAACGGATCCTGTATGGTGCACAGGCACAGATGATGCAGCAGACTGAGAGGGAGATGGAGTCAGGCCCAAATTAAGTCCAGTGTGCCCAGACTGTTGTAGTGCAGTGGTTTCAGTTCTGAATCTTCTCCACAATGAATCTAAGGTCCTACAGCCAGGTAAGCCCTTAAGTACCCACGGGAGAGGGTTGGAATAATTCAGGGGACCCTCCCAGGGGAGGGTTTGGACAGGGGGGCGGTTACTTCCATGTCCTTTGACAAGTTTCGTGCCAGAGCAGGAACCAACGGCTCCCAGGACTCGTTTGAACTAGACTATGCACAGGGACACCAAATGTGCCCCTCATTCAGACTTTCAGTCGTTGGCAAGCGCACCCACCCAGCCCTAATACATTAAATCCTGTCTGGGAAGTGGTCACACCTCCCTGTGACAGGATGCCTATTGTTCTGCCTTCCCCTGCTCGTGCTTGGCTCAGCAGCAGGAGGGCAGAAATGTGTCTCTGGTCGGCAGCACCCATTTTGTTCTGCCCGGAGTTAGAGGCTGGTACCAGAAACACAAGGGACCCCACAAAGCTCGCTTCTGAGGGGTTTAATCATACCTTTCACACCAGTTACCAGTGCGTGTATGGTTACAGCATGTTTGACACCAAACATGATGGGGTTTGTTTCAGCCGTTTAAGAGTTTGTCATCGCGCGGTCGCGTAATGCCTCTCTATATGTCGTTTATGACTGCTTCACTGACAACCCGGGAGAATGGACTCTGTTGGCTGCAAGGGTGTCCTGCTCATGCAGTGGCACCCTCTCACTTAGAACCAAGCACCCTGCCTTCAGGATTGTGAAGGCCTCCTATAGGGGTGACTTATAGGTTTTAAGTGCAGTGACCCTTAGTTATCGTAAACCTATATCTTTAGCAAGTGGTGCATACACCAACTGCAAAAATAACAGTTGATGGACAGAATGCAGAACAATGTCATACATTCACCCCAGTACAGAGATCTGGGCCTAAATCCATCGTTTTTTTGCACTCCACACCACCCCAGTTCAGACATGGCCATATGCAAATAAGCCTTGACCCTGTGCGTCATGGGAACAGTCCAGCCCAAACTGCCAAGCCATGTCTTCCCTGGACCGGAATCAAGCATCCTAAGACCGGTTTCTGGCTATCAGCTGTCATCATCCAGGATAGCTTGACTCCAGTGGTGTGGAGAGCACGGGACTCACGTCTGAGCATACCCGTCCCACGGCTGATAGCCAGAAACCGGTCCTAGGATGCTTGATTCCGGTCCAGGAAAGACATGGCTTGGCAGTTCGGGCTGACATTTACATGGGAGACCTTTGGGGTACCTATTCCATGGGTACATGGGTACTATATACTAGGGATTGACAAGGGTACCCCAGTATCCAATCTGTATTGTACCCAAGTACATAACACAAAAGTTTGAGGAGAAATATGATAGACTGGGGTCCTGATTAGAAGGATCCCAGGCAGACTAGTCAAAAACCAACATAGCCCCGGGCAAAACGTGTGGGTAACCATGCAGAAGGATCCTACCTTCCTACAAATGCATAGACTGTTTCTAGTGATCTTGAGTGTGTAAATCATTAATGAACAATTGTTTGGATGACCATTGCTCCCTGTCAGTAACATAAAAGCATGGACACCCATCATGGATTGGGTGAGGTTGTATGAGGCTACAATAATCTGTCTTTCACATTAAAGCGTTGGTGCATTGAACTACGTTGACTTGAGTCACCTGTGGGTGTGAAAACAAAGCTTATGGAGCTAAGTCAGAGTCTTAGTTTGCGCATCAAAGTCAAGAGTAACCACCACATGGACTCTGGCTCAGGGATCAGAATGTATGGCATGAAAAAGCCTCCTCTATCCAGAAGGCACCTACAGGAGATGGAGCACTTTTGACAGCACTCCCACACAATCTTGTGAGAGTTCATCTTCCCTTGAGAATTGACAGCCATAAAGAGACCACCTCTATCAAAACCATGTCCTCCCTGACCAAGGCAGACTAGGCAAGGAGAGGAACTGGAGGGCAGGTGCCTCTGAGAAGACTCTGGAACACGGGGAGCCATTACCTGTCCCTGCAGCTTTCTTTACAATCATGATCGATCCCCCATGACAACAGGACAGATATGTTGGCACTATAGGTCTTACTTTTATAAATTAAAGGTGTATGGCTGCTTGATGACAGTAGCATATGCCGCTCTAGCCATGTGGGCGGACTATCCTGTTTGCGAACGGTATGAATATTGCTGAGGATTGACATCGATGACAATGGGAACAGTTTGAACCCTTTGGAACAGTGTGAGGTATGAAAGTGTGAGGCGTAATAACACAAATGAACTTCTGCAAGACACACACTGAGGACAATGAAAAGACAAATTATTTTGTGCACATGAAAAGCAGTGGTAAGTTGACCCCAGTACCCAAGGTGGTTTAGTTCAGGGAAGAGAAACTTAGTTATTTTACTTGCAAAGTATTTTTTCACTTGCTGTTCCTCTACGCCTCACTTGGGATAGGATGTACAAGGTATGGTGGTGGTTCGGTAAGCTGCCATCAGCAGGTGTTGTATCACCCACCCAGAACAGTCCTACTTAGAACTTATGAGCTTAACTCAATATCCCCTGTGGAATGTGATGACTGCCTTCTTATTCTTGACCCTGTCTCGTTCCTACCTTACTGTGATGGTTCCTCCTATAATTATGAAGCTGATCATTCCACAAGGCTAGCTATTTATTTCTTTGAAGCTTGCAGTCTACTCAGGGCCAGCATTAGAGCAGTGCAACTGGTGCAGCCACACTGGGCGCTGGCCAGGAGGGGGCCGCTGACCTCGAGTGGGGGCACTGTTTTTAGCAATAACTTACGATTTAAAAGCAGCTGATGCAGAGTTCCTTGTGCATCCTGATTTCAAGAAACAATAAAAATGTCAAGTTAAATATTGTGATTAATGTACCCGCAAGAGAGAGTGAGATGGGAGTTTTGTCTAGTGGCAGTTTTTACTCGCCATAATGTAGCACAGAGGGTTAATATGCCTGCTGCAAAGAACAGAACTGTATTTAAAGTGGATAGCTGAGTGAATTAGTAAAGCCAGCCTTTACAAGCGCTATAAAACAAATTAAAAATACGCTAGAGGAGCTATGGAGAGATGAAGGGCCCTTTTGCCATGTGTTCGCTACCAGTGCTAAAGCCGGCCCTGAGTCTACTTTGCTCATTTTACTAATCTCTGTGTCCAGGTGCTATTGTGAGTGTACATTTGCCTAGCTGTATCCCCTTCATTTGTTTACTTCGGCTTCTGACACCGTGTTTTGACGCAAAGTTTCAAGTTCTGCAATTATCTCTTCTTTTTTTTAAAGTTTGAGTTTATTGAAAAATCAAGAGAAATAGAACAGCATATACAATAAGAATAATGTATCTTAGTTAAACATGGAGAATATAAAAGAGAAAAAAGTACAATGATTATCATAAGACATGCAGTATGAATAAAAAGAATGAATGAATTAAAAGAAAAAAGGAGAGGAGAAGGAAGGAAAGGAGGCGGAAGGGAGTCTAAAAGGGATGAAAGGTATACTATGACTTTATAACGCTAGAAGATAAATTATATATGGAGATAATCACTGTAGGCATAAAAACATTTGGGAATAAATAACATATATAGAAATACATAAGTAAGAAACAGTAATATCTTAATAATTTAAGAAAAAGACAACATGGAGTATTTATGGTGGTTTTCGGACTTCATCCGAGGTATTTACAATATTAACAAAAGAGGAAGCGGACCAGGTTAAGTATGTAGTCAAAGGGAGCCATAAAAGATTTCTTTTAATTGATAGAGAAATGGTGTGACAAAATTAGTATAAAGTCTGTGATGGAAACATATGGTATTCTACCAGGCTCTAAAGGTGACTTTGTCTGCTTGTTTCCAGTGTGAGGTTTTTAATTGTAAAGCTACTGCTGGCAATAAATCTACCAACTTTAAGTTAGATGGTGACTGGGGTCAATGAGGTGACAATGAGCCTAAGAGGATGTTAGGTAGAGAGAAGGAAATGTTGACTTTAAAAATCTAGTTAATTTGGGACCAAACTAGTTGCCAAAATGGAAAAATACTAGGGTAATCGAAAAGCATGTGTTTTAAATCGGCATTAGAACAGGGACAAGACCAACAGGTAGATGGAGTGTTAGGTGAAAAGGATGACAGTGTTGCAGGAGAAAGCCTTTATCTCTTCTAATGCACACCAATTATGATTCCCTCGAATCGGAAGCGATGGTCCCCTTACTATTTTTTAAAACTATTTTTGTGGTTTCCCTGGATATGCCTTCCTCCCTCTAGACACTTGTGATTGCACTATGGTTAACATCTAGCAACCTTAAATCATTTTGCATCATTCACTGTTCGTGTGATCTTTTCCTTCAGAATGGTGACTTCCTGCAAGTGGCTTCATCCTTTCTATGTCCTGAGGATGGCCCTGCCCAATTCTTGACTCTGGAGGCAAACCATCCAGATCTTAGTACAGTCTGGTGATTTACTGTGAATGGAAACAGTGTTATTCATTCTACAAATATCGTTATCATTAAGACTGCCTCAATTTCTAATTGTTTGTCACACATCACAGCTTGCTGCTCCATCTACAATTTGCACCCTCTGTTGGTGCATGCCACTATTGTACTTGATATTGTTTATTGAATCATTCACTCTAGACTATTTACAATAACTGCCAAAATTAGTCAATAAAATGGGATTTAATTTTTGACTGCGCCCCTTCTGGTAGTCACTGAACGATGAGCGGATGTTCACGCATCGTATTTCTTATTATCTATCAAGACACGTTTTTAAATGTCCTCCATGTACCTCTCTGAACTGTTGTACTTCCTTCCCAGTTTCTGACCCCTGCTTTGTGCCACCTGCTCCAGATGCATGTTCCCATTTTTCCTTCCCACTCTCAGGGTCATGGTGTTCCAAGTCACCCCAAAGTGTCCAATCCATTTGTGCCTCAATATTTCACTCTCAACTCTATGTTGTGATAGAGACTTACAGGAAGTTCTGTTTTTAGCTGACAACTTTAAGTAGCCTGGGAGTTGTAGATTTCCTTTTCTTATTCTAAGTATGGCCCTAGAATTCAGAGATTGCTTTAATGATGTTGGTTAAAAAAAGAGAACTGCGAAATGCAGGGGTGCAGGGTGGGGGTGGGGGAAGAAGGGTTGAAGAGTATTTTGTAGTATTGTATGACAAATTATTAGTTTTTAGTTTCATTTCAGTTGTAGTCTCGGGTGATGAAAATGTAGCGATGAGCGTTTTGCATGGGTACTGCAACGCGGAATAGCAGAGGGTCAGGGATGAAAGTGCTGAGTTGGAACGTTAATGGCCTGGATGACAAAATCAAGAGAGGGCTGGTTAGTCAGGTCATTAGTCAGCATTCCCCGGACGTGATACTACTGCAGGAGACACACTTGGTTGGCAATAGATGCTTAGCCCTCCATAAGGGAGGGTATAAATTAGTGGTACACGCTGGATTTACAACCAGCTCCAGGGGAGTCGGGATCCTGGTCAAGAATTCCTTTCCTTTGTCTGTGCGGGCCACCTGGATTGATCAGAGGAGTAGGTACGCAGGTGTCTCGGGGCAGTTTGGGGGCCGGACGGTCACTCTTTTGTCTATCTTTGTGCCGCCTGGCCTCCAGACTGAGACCTATCATAATTTGAGCACTGTCTTTCTCTCATTATCTCTTCGGGACCTAGTATTGGGTGGTGATTTTAACTCTGTGTTGGATGGTGAGATTGATCGTAGCCCACCCCGTGCGCTTAGGCAGACGCAGAGATGGCTGTCTGATTTTCTGGATGCTTTGGGATTAGTGGACAGTTGACGAGTACGTAATCCAACATCTATACACTACACTCATGTCTCGGCGGTCCACGGCAGTCTGTCCAGGTTGGAATATGTGCTGCTTCCGGCAGCGATGGCGCCTATGATCCATGAAGTACGCTATCTTGGAAGGGGCATTACCGACCACCCGCGGTGGCTCAACCTCACTCTGCAATTGCCAACAGTTGGTAGAGTGGCTCCCATTAGTGCCTGGCAGTTAAAAGACCCTGCCCTTAAGAGAGAAGTCCTCCGGATTGCGGACTGTTATATCATGGAGAATAAGGGATAGGTAGATTCCGCCCGAACCCTATGGGAAACGTACAAGGCTGTAGCAAGAGGTGAAGTGTTATCCTTAGTGTCAGGGAAGAAGAAGAGATGCCAGGCGGAAGTAGCTCAGAAAGAGGTGGAAGTTATGCATATGAAAGAGAAGATAGCTAAGACGCATACGCCGGCGGACCTCCATCTGCTGCGTCTCCGAGAGGAGGAATATAGAGCATTAGTCAAGAATTGAGCGGTGACCCACAACAATGCTGTCCAGAGCCGCATATACGAACATGGCGACACAAAGCCGGCAAATTGATCGCTTGGCTTGAGCATGGGGAGCCAGCGTCCAGGCTGGTACCGGAATTGGAAGGACCGGAGTCGCGTATGATAACTGCTCCGCAGGCTGTGGCAGACGAGTTTTCTGAATATTATCGAAAGGTCTATGCGGCCGGCAGTGACTTCACGGATGAGGAGAATAGCGAGATGATTAGGGATATAGCCATGCCTCGTCTGTCAGAGGAGGACAAGAGCTATCTTGATTTCGCACTGACAGACGACGAAGTTGCCCAAGTGATTAGGCAGATAAAATCGGGTAAAGCGACGGGCCTCAATGGGATACCTATTGAATTATACAAGTTAAACGCGAATAAGCTAGCCCCTCTTATTCACGCCATGTTTATGGAAAGTAGGGACAGTGGGGAACTTCCCTATGACCAGCGTGTGGCAAATATTGTGGTCATTCATAAAGCGGCAAGCCTAGGATGCTATGCTCCTCCTATAGGCCCATATCGTTACTCAACGCAGAGCCCAAAATATTGGAGAAACTTCTAGCTACCAGACTGGTCAAGATGATTTCGTCTTTGATTCGCCCAGATCAATCCGGGTTCATGCCACACCGCAATACAGCGCTAAATTTGCGCCGGCTGCACGGAGTCCTCGGGGGGCCCCAAAAATCCATGAACAGACGGTGCTAGTCTCTCTAGATGCCACAATGGCCTTTGATAGAGTGGAGTGGCAGTATTTGTTCGCAGTGTTGGCGGAGCTGGGCTTTGGCAGTGAATTTATCAGTTGGGTGCACCTGCTATACGCAAAACCCCGGCTAGAGTGGTCGTCAACAATTGTAAGTCCTGCGACTTCTCATTGGGGAGAGGCACCAGACAGGGGTGCCCACTGTTTCCGCTGCTCTTCGCACTTGCGATGGAGCCATTGGCTGCATGGGTTAGAGGGGATAGGTCGATTCGGGGTTTGCGGTGGACTCCCGACTGGTAAGATAAGACTTCACTACATGCAGACGACATGCTGCTTTATCTCACTAGCCCCAAGGAGTCCTTGCGTAATTTCCTGGATGTGCTTGCTATTTTTAGCAGATACTCAGGATTGGCCATTAACTGGGCCAAGTCAGTGCTGTTTGTAGTGGTGGGCTATCCACCGGCGATCCCGCAGTCGTGCCCTGTTCGTGTTGAGATGACAGGATTCAAGTATCTGGGCATATATATCACGCTTGACCCAAAGTTGTGGTATGACAGTAGTTAAGTAGATGTAGGGAAGATGTGGAGCGCTGGAGGACCCTTCCCCTCTCCTTGTTTGGAAGAGCTGCTCTCTTCAAGATGATGGCACTGCCACGGTTTTTGTATGCTTTACAGAATTCGATGGACCCTGTGCAGGCCACGTACTTCAAAGAGATAGAAGCTCTCCAGAGGCAGCTCCTCTGGGATGGCGGAGCCCGCATCGCTTTCAATAAATTAACTCTCCCGTGGTATGATGGCGGGATCGGACTTCCAGATTTGCGGAAGTACTATTGGGGCATGCAATTGGCCGCAGTGAATCACATTATCTATGGACTTTCAGGAGACCCGGGTTACGCCATGGACCGGGGTCAAGCCCCCGGTGGGATGATTGACAGAGCTCTGTACTCTAGGCCTGGGAGATTTCCTTTGACGGGTCAGACTGCACATGCAACACAGGTCTGGCACACGGCCAATAAAAGTCTTGGGTGGGAGGGTAAGTTGACACTAGCCACCCCCTTATTAAATTCTGAGAGGTTGGGCAGTCTGTGGAAGACCAAGGGATTCGATAGATGGGACCTTATTGGAATTACCCGGATAAAGGATGTGTTGGGGAAAGACTCAGTGCATCCGTTTGAGTCCCCTGAAAAGCAGTATAGTCTACATCAGAATGAATACTTCCGATATCTGCAGGTGAGACATGCCCTCACCACTCATGTCCCCAAAGGCACGGAACTACCAGAGGCATCTACTCTTGAGGACCGTGTACTGGATGACGAGGATTGGGCGCGGGCGGTGTCCTCCCCCAAGGTAGTCGCTATCCAGATGCGGCTCCGATTGGTGCAACTAAAGATATTGCATAGATCCTACATAACAGGGGCCGTCTGGTACGAATGAGGCGTGCTGAGTGTGGAGATTGTAAGAGAGAGTGCGGAGTAGTTGGCACTTTGATGCATACCCTCTGGCATTGCGATGTGATATAGGTGTACTGTGTAAAGATTCATGATGAGCTGAGGAAAGTGTTGGGGGTGGAGATGCGGCCAGAAGCACGAAGATGTTTGTTGAATGTATGGGAGCCATTCGATCTAAGTGTGTACCAGAAGCAGTGGGTCACGCTAACATATATGGTGGCCAAACGTAATATCACTCAACTTTGGAGAGCCAGCCAGCTGCCCCGAATCAATAAATGGCCAGAAGACCTTGATTGGTGCATGTTTAGTGAGAGGACAGTATATGTGGCTAGGGATTGCCCGCAGAAGTGGGGTAAGATTTGGGGGGGCGTGGAACAGCCACCGTGGGGAAATTTGTGAGCCACCCATGTCAGGTTTAGACATGAAAGCACAGGGATCCACCTGACCCTAGTATTGATTGTTGTGTATTGATTCTGTTTTGTGCCGCATTGACCCATGTGTTGGAACTGAATGCATTCATCTGAGACTTAATTTTTTGTATTTTATTTGTTTTTGTTTTAATAAAAAGAAATATATATATATTTTTTTTTTAAACGAGGACTGGCTGAAAATCACCATTGAGTGAGCCAGTGGTGGAGTGGGTTGTACCAGAGGTGGAAGTTGGCCACGCCAGTGGTGGAAGTGGCAATGGTGCTCACTAAGAATTATTCTTGACAAGATACTTAATTTTTTTCAAAATAATATTGGGCCGAGCCAGTGGTGGAAGTGGGCTGTGTCAAAAGTGGTCCTCCTTAGGGAAGAGTAACGCAACGCAGAGATTTGCGCTGCGTTGCAATAATCTGGGTTTATTAAGTCACTCAGGGCCACGCAAAGTGGCCTTGTGTGGCTTGATAAATTGCATTTTAGGGCTGCGTTGCGCATGCACCACGTTGCATGGTGCAAAAGTAACACAACCCATACAAAAATATGGCCTTATGTGTGTAGGATAATGATACACGTAATGTACAGCTAAACCATCCTCCTCATTGGAAGGGAGGAAATGTGCTCTTCAATACCTGATTCCCTAGCAGAGCACGGATAAAGCAAAATAAGGGAGAAACAAAATTCTCTGCAGAGCCTACCCTCCCCGCAAAACAAGGAAAACATAAGGATGAAAAGAAGTGGGAAACAAAATGTTCATTGTTCTGCCCTCACAACATCAAAATAAAAGAATTTCTTTAAAATATAATTAAAAGTATGAAGAAAAAATTTGCTTCATGTTCTGCACCCCCCACAGAGTGGAACAAATAAATAGTGCATTACTACTATGGCGTTTAGCAATGAACTCAGGTACCATGACCTTTCTATTGACTGAGTTATTACAGCTTATTACTAAATCTCTCTTTGGTATCAATAGGGCTATGCTGACTCAAAATGGCAATGTATTAACATCCTAAATTACTGCACACATTGGGCCTTATTTATGAAGGCCTTGCGCTTCCGGTGCGTCATTTTTAACATGGGAAAAAGTGATGCACCGGTGGCGCAAGGCTTTCATAAATGAGGCCCATTATATTTATTTCTGGCATAACAACTTTAGTTGTCTTTTAGATGCCTTGTAAATAATACACTAGGGCCCTGATTATGAGTCAGGTGGAGCTGAATTAATGAATGGAATCGCACTCTGCCTGATTCTGAGTGGGTTGTCATTTCTACAGCCAGTTTTCCTCCATGATGAAAAACCAGTTCTGATTTTTCCGGGCAGTAATTCCAACTGGTAAAATCGCTGATGGGGGAGCAGGAACCGGGCCTGTTTCCCCATTTTGTTTCTAGTAGGGGGTAGCATACAATGCTCTCCCCTCCTAGAACTTAGCCTTACCGTCCCCTAGTCCCCACACCCTCTCCCACAACGCACAAAAGCTGCAGCACACATTTACCACCTTCTCAAAGCAGGTGTTAAATGTTTGCGTCAAACACCACAGAACTGAGAATTCTGTGTGGGGTTTCCATCAGTAAATCTGGGGGTCAATTCGTTATTTCCCATTCCACTGATATTTAACATATAAGTGCACAGTACTAGTGCGTTGTTACCATAGGGTAACATGAATCCCGCATGCATAGTTTGCACCCTTCTGGTACTGTGCAACTTGAAATCAGGGCCAGAGAGTAGGATTTGGGTCGGACGGTGGCAGCCATTGCTTTGTCTGGGTCAGTATCTTTCCGCCATTGCTTTGAGTCAGTGTCAATCACCTCTTAGATCAGACCACAGGAACATTTTTCTCTACCTTCATACTGTTCTCTATTAGACGTATTATTCGGCACCATAAAGAGTGCTTCCAGAGGTACATTATTTTCAGAATCTGTCAAGGACTGACTGGTGAATGCATGAAAAGAAGGTTTATTTCTCTTGAAGCAACCATTCTGCATGATAACAAAATGGTTTCTCGAAATGTGAAGTAAATAACTGGGTATATGCACTGCAATATTTGTAACTATTATTTTCTCAATAGAAAAATGATCTGTTAAAAATGTACTACATAAAAATAGAAAGCATTATTTTATTCCAAAAATAAACAATTCTACAAATGCATTTACATACTTATTTAGATGATACCAAACAAAGGGCCTCATTTACAAGAAAATGGCACGGCGTTGCAAAGCATGTGGCTGTGCCCTGCTGCGTCATTTCCAAAGCACAGGGATGGGTCATATTAACAACAATGTGATGCATTAATATTCTTTCCCCTGCGCTGGTGCACAATTGTCTGCCATGTGCTAGTGCAGGCACCCTTGCCTCATTTTGCAACGGTTCCTTTGCTGCAGGGATGATTGATTTTGTGCAGTCAGTAATGGCATTTTCCTCATTCTGCAGCACGCGTAGAAAGAGTAAACAACGAGGAGAAATAAAAGTATTTCTCCTTTTTGTGCCACTCCCATGCCTCACTTGGGGAGGCATAGTATTCTGACACACTCCCAGTGTTACAAAATGTTGTAAATCTGGAAATGCGTCAAGTTCCATGGAAGTAGCAATGGAACAACCACAGGAATACTCACGGAATACCCTTTTCACACAGAGTAATGGTTGAAAAGGGCCCATATGTGACCTTATGTGGCCTTGTAAATGTGGGCAAGTCCATTGTGCCACTGGTGCATTAAAAAAATGGACACACCAGAGGAACAATGAGCTTGCAAATAAGCCCCAAAGTGCTTTGCTTTCTATGCAGCCAGTGCTGTTCGTAGTAGTAGAAACTGCCTTTCCATTTTGTTTTTCCTCATCCATGACATGCATCTAAGCGTGGCCTTGTGACTGTTGCAGTATATGACACCTCCCAAAGCCACTAGTATACTGGATTTGGTCCTAGAGAGAGAATGGATACAGTACAAACACACAATTGTAACTCTATGAATGTGGTGTACCTAATCACTTGACATTCTGATATGGGGTATGTAGGGATGTCCAGCAGAAAAGTAAAACTGAATTGGTAAACACTGAAGTAATTTAAGATGTAAAGATGCCACTACAAAAATGGCCAGATGGCCAGCAATTGCATTGACACTGACCAAATGGAGACATATTTCTACTGGACCATCCTCAGGGACGTAGCTTAATAAATAATATTGGAAGGGGGGTAGGGGGGTTGGTTTAAGATTTCTCAACAAGCGACACAGTGTACACAACTAAAAAGGATATGGAGTGAGCACGTTAGGGAAATTAGGGAAACTAATTTGGAGCTTGGTAGAATTAATATATAGATAGAATCATGAACTAACAACAAAAGTAACTTTGCACACCCTTAAGTGATAACATGGCACAAAACCTAGTTGATTAATAAACAAATGCTAGTCCATACAATAAGCCAAGCATATGACAGTGTTTTGTGTTTTCTGCACTATTATAAAATGTGTCCTCGTGTCAAAAATTGAGAAGGGGATGCATTTCATGCTAAAATGAGGCTCAGAATGGTGGATTTCCATTTCAGGTAGTGTCTCCAAAATGTCAAATAATTGTGCAAAAGCAAATTATGTAAATGTTGCATCCCCTAAATTTTGACTTACACACAGGTAGTATACCGATGCACATAAATCCATCCTGAGTAAGCCATTCATTTAGCTATTTGTGACTGATAAGTAATGCTTTTGCCAATGCACTCAGAGACTCAAAGACTTGGTGGTGCTTCAGCCATTGTGACACAAACCACCACAGATATTGTGCACATACATACAGACACAAAACTCATATGGTCTCCCACACACTCACACTGAAATGCACACATAACATACATATTTATGAAAGCGCATGCTCACCACTTGGGGTATCTTGGCATAGAGCAACATATGATCATTGTTACCCAGCTCAATGGCATTCCTGTTGTCGACCGCAGAAGAATGAAAGGCTGAGTAGACTTACCAAGATTCGAATCTGTCACCATGAGGTGGAATTCCTGGAATTACAGATTGGCAAGTACATACACAGTTATGTGCAAATTTGTTCATATGCATGCTCTCACATGCGCACATACTCATGTGCACCCACACTCATCTGGATATGCTTGTGCACTACATTCGCATGCATACACATATACACACTGATGTGCACACGCATGCACACACTCTCAAGTGCACACACTAACACTCACAATGTTTGTGTACTTTAGTGGTCATACTTTATCGTGGAGGCAGCCTTCCTGTGTAGTGTTTAGTGTTTTTATCATTTTACAGTTTCCATAGAAATTGTGTTATGTTCTCTTGTATCTGTTACCTCTTTATTTATTTGTTGTTTTATATAGTGCAAACTTGACCCCTTGGGTTATCAGAGCACTTCATCAGTAAAAACTTAAACACATAATTCCCATTTGAAATTCCGCGTGCAGGGCGGGGAACTCTAGCATGTCCCCTCTTTTCCAGACATCGCCTAACACACCAATGCCTATAAGGCTCCATTTGCGAAGGCCCTTCAATTTGACAACCTCAGGCAGATAATTCCCAGCCCATAATGGGGTTTGTGCTGTTAGCTTCGCCTCCCAACCTAGCAGTTTAGTCGCCCGTTTCCACATCTCCACAACTCCGGCCGTTTGAGGTGGCATAGGCGGACTACGTCTACCTCTATGATAAAGAGTGGCCAGTAGGTTTCTCCCCCAAAGACCATGCGGTCCACCCTGTACGCCGGGTCATCCAGCGGAGCGAACACCCACCCATTGATGTTGACTAATTCTGCCACCCAGTAGTAGAGCCTAATGTCTGGAACAACGAGCCCCCCTTCGTACACCCTCCGCTGGATTTTCTTCAGTGCAATTCTAGTTCACCCCCCTCCCCAAAGTAGTGTGCGCTGCTCTGATTCGATCACTAGGCAGATCTTCTCTGGAACTGGAAAGAGAGCACTTTGCAAAACATAGAGCAAGCGGGGAAGGGCCATCATTTTGAAGAAGACGGCGCGCCCCATCAAGGAGATCGGGAGAGTTCTCCAATGCTCGACGTCCCCTCATAGCCTCTCCATTTGAGCGTACACATTCAGACGCAGTAACTCCTCCTCCGATTTCGTGATCCAAATACCTAGGTCTCCATCCACACCAGCCCCCGACACTCCTCGGAAAGTTCAGCAGAGGTCCTGCCAGCAGATGACCCAGGGACTTTTCCCAATTAATTCGATAGCCGGAGTACTCGCCAAACGTGTGTAGGATCTGCATGAGTCTATGGATTAAGTCAGCCGGTCTTTGCACATAGAGTAGAACATCGTCAGCGTATAAAGATAAACGTTCCTCCCAGCCACCCCCTAGGCCAGAGGTCTTCAAACTTTTGGATGCCGAGCCCCCCCTGTCAACATTTTCAAACGTAAGGACCCCCTCCTGACAAACATTTCTAAACCTCTATGTTATGAGGAAGGTGAGGACCAAATTATGCGACAGGCTTGCCTAAATTGTGTGAGTAGAAAATGTAAATAATGTTCTGTGATGCTGCATATTTTGGGGTAGCATTGCTTTATTATTTAGAATTTTTTTAAACTCAGTAATACTGAGGAAAGATTTCACCCCATCAGTACCAGTTTATAACCAAAATACAGCAATTAACATCAGAAAGATGTCTAGTCAACCTCTGTGAAGGGCCTCCCAATCCGTAGGAATACGCGCTGCCACATTAGAAGCTCACCTGGCCATGGCCGGGAGCACCAAGGGTGCATTCAAACCGTGGCGGTCTTATGCAGAGTTAAACAGTTTACCCATGCCCCTTTCCTCTCACCCCCTTCCTTCCATCCCTCTCTTCTCTCCTCTCTCAACCCCGGATCCCTCTCTCACATTGCAGGCAGATGGTTATTAGCCCCAGGACACCTTTTGGTAACAGTAGCGCACTACAAATGTAAATAGGCAGAAGCAGGGGATCCACTAGACCCGAACTTCGGAGGGGGGGGGGGTTAACACTCCCAGCCAGGGCTTGTCCAAGCACTGGTCGCACACGGTGCAAAAGTCTTTCCACCTTCTCCATGAATTCCCTCACTACCACTCACTAACAATACACCTCATCTCTCTAAGGCACCTGTCTGACAAACATTTCATTTTTTATAGCGTTACTCATAGATTACTCACACTCAGTTCTGTGATGTGCATGGTACACCTTCTGTGTACCAGGCACTTTAACCTTCTGCACTGTGTGGGTGACAAGAGTGCCCATGTGACTGCACGGTGAGCAATGCAACAGTGTGAGAGTAGGGTAAAAGGAGTGACTGCAGGGTGAGTGAGGTGACCATATGAATTTGGGTTTGGCTGTAAGTGCAGAGTGGGACGAATTAGTGTATGGTTAGTGATGGCCTTGTTTGAGTGAGCTACAGATTGAGCAGTAAGGGGGGACAGGTGATTGGCGTGTCACATGAGTGCAGGGTGAGAAGTATGCTCGTGTGACTGAAGGGTGAGGTACAGAGTGATCAATGCAAGCGCGTTTTTAGTGCAGAGTGATCACTGTGACAGCAAGGTGAGCGGGTGAATGCTGTGAATGCATGGTGATCACTGTGAGTACATTATGATCACTGAGAGTGCAGGGTGAGCGGGTGAATGGTGTGAGTGCATGGTGATCAGTGTGAGTGCATGGTGATCAGTGTGAGTGCACTGTGATCAGTGTGAGTGCATTGTGATCACTGTGAGTGCAGGGTGAGCGGGTGAATGGTGTGAGTGCATGGTGATTGGTGTGAGTGCAGGGTGAGCGGGTAAATGATGTGAGTGCATTGTGATCAGTGTGAGTGCATTGTGATCAGTGTGAGTGCATGGCGATCAGTGTGAGTGCATTGGGATCACTGTAGGTGGAGGGTGAGTGGGTGAATGTTGTGAGTGCATGGTGATCAGTGTGAGTGCACTGTGATCAGTGTGAATGCACTGTGAACACTGTGAGTGCAGGATGAGCGGGTGAATGGTGTGAGTACATGGTGATTGGTGTGTGTGCAGGGTGAGCGGGTAAATGATGTGAGTGCATTGTGATCAGTGTGAGTGCATTGTGATCAGTGTGAGTGCATGGTGATCAGTGTGAGTGCATGGTGATCAGTGATGGTGCATGGTGATCAGTGTGAGTGCATGGTGATCAGTGTGAGTGCATGGTGATCAGTGTGAGTGCATGGTAATCAGTGTGAGTGCATGGTGATCAGTGTGAGTGCAGGGTGAGCGGGTGAATAGTGTGAGTGCATGGTGATCAGTGTGAGTGCATTGTGATCAGTGTGAGTGCATGGTGATGTCTGTGAGTGCATGGTGATCGCTACGAGTGCATGGTGATCGCTATGAGTGCATGGTGATCAGTGTGAGTGCATTGTGATCAGTGTGAGTGCATTGTGATCAGTGTGAGTGCATTGTGATTGCTATGAGTGCATGGTGATCAGTGTGAGTACATTGTGATCGCTGGGAGTGCAGGGTGAACGAGAAAGTGAAGGCAAGAATGAGAAATGAGTAGTCAGAAAGCAGGGTGCATTCCCAGAAACATAAAGCGTAGGGTTTCAGATATAAGTTAAACTATTGCTATAATGGCATTAATCAGGGTTGGAGGGTGGAGGAAATAAATAATGTGCTGATCCTGCAACAAACTTCCAGTCTAATGATTAGGGTTACCAGCTCATTATTTTGATGGCCCAGAAATAAGAAGTCACCTACAGCTGTATTTTTTGCACTTATCTGTGAATACTTAGAACAGCAAACATGAATAGAAAGCACTTTTAATTGTGTTCTAGGGATGCCTCAATGATCCATGACTAATAATTAAAGAGAATAAAGACAGAAAAGTCACATGACTAATTAATAAATACTTTTTTTATTTATAACTCAATTTAGTGTCAAGAGCAGGTCTCTGCAGGATCTTTAAACAACACATAGCAGGCATGTTTCTTTTGGCAACACAACTTTATATTTCTTTTCATTAAACGCATTCTCACACTACAGCAGTAAGTGTAAAAATATAAATGTAAGGAATAGGCAGAGTGGAGGCCCAGGGGGTACGGGAACCATAAAAAAAACTAAGCTTTGGTAATCAGTTAACAAAGGCATGTAAATATGCTAATGGTCTTTAATGACCTGTGAAAAACTCAGGCCTGAGATAAGACTCCAGACACTGCCCTGGCGAGGCCTCAGGAGCGCGAGCTGCACTGCATCAGCCCGGGCTGAGACACAGGATGGGGGAGGAGGGGGGCTGAAGTCCTTGAGGCCAGGGGAGAAGTGACACTGTGAAGGCGCGACCCCCTTTGCATCGCTCCACGGCCCCCCTGGGGGTCGCGCCCCACAGTTTGAAGACCCCTGCCCTAGGTCAATACCCCACACCTGGGATCCGTTCGTACCCAGGCTGCCAACGGCTCCAAGGCCAAGGTGAACAATGTGGGAGAGAGCAGGCAGCCCTGCCTCGTGCCCCGTCCTAATTGAAACTCCCTAGAGAGGGCACCGTTGACATGGACCTTTGCAAGTGGCGCAGTGTACAGCAACCTCACCCATGCTCGAAAGTTATTACCAAAACCCAATCTGGCCAAGACCGCATATATATATACTGCCATTCAATACTGTCAAAGGCCATATGGGCATCCAGTGACAGTAGGGATGCCGGTATGTTCGGGCGGTTGTGCACCGCCTGGAGCACCCCAAACAGGCGTCATAAATTAAGCCTAGTGTTTCTGTGCGGCATAAAGCCCGATTGATCCGGATGGATCAGGGATTAATAATAATAATAATCCACATTTGTAAAGCGCACAATCACCCGTAAGGGTCTCTAGGAGCCGGGGGCCGTCTGGAAGATTAAGCAAGCTATTGCCCAGAGTCACATGGTGCTGGGCTAATCTGCCGCCGGTGCCAGGGATCGAACCGTGATCCCCAGATTCCAGAGTCAGTCGCCCTAGCCGTGGCGCCAGTCTGGTGGCTAGGATTTTGCCAAGGACCTTGGATTTGTAATTAAGGAGTGAGATGGGCCTTTAGGAACTGCATAACTCCTGTGGCTTGCCAGGTTTATGTATCACCACAATCGTTGCAGATCTAAGATCCTTCAGGAGTAACCCTTCCTGTTTGGCCTCGTCAAACATTTTTAGCATAAGGGGTGCTACCCTCCCCGATACACACCCGAACGCTTCTGCTGGAAACCCGTTGGGGCCCGGTGCTTTCCCTGCCTGTAAATCTCCTATAGCAGCCTCTACCTCCTCCACAGTAATGTCAGAGTCTAGGATATCCCTATCGTCAGGGTCTAGTGTGGGTAGGTGGATGTCCTGCAAAAACTCATCATACTCCCTTTCCGGTCTCACAGTGTACGTCTGATAGATAGCCTCATAATATTGTGCAAATGCTTCTGTTATGTCTATACCTGTGTCTCGTGTAGTCCCGTCCATTGTCCGGATCCCAGGCATCCAGTTCCAGTCCCTGTCGCGATTCTCAAGCCAGGCTATCAGCTTTATCCCCCAAATTATAAAGACGCCTCTGCGTGGCAATAGCGCGCAATTTCGTTTGGTCGGTCATTACGTCCCTCAGTTCCTTTTCCTTAAGTCACAGCTGATGACTTCTGTCCTGTTCCTTCTCCTGCGTCAAACCTCTGGCGCTCTCTAAAGCATGGAACTCTTTTTCCAAACTATCAATTTGCGCATGTTTTTCCGTTTGGCGTCTACCCATCTCTGCCTGCACAAAGTCCCTGGCGATGGTCTTATAGGCCTCCCAGAGGGTACAGTGAGACCTAACAGAGTCCACATTATCCACAAAATACTATTCCACCCGCTCCATGAATTTATCTTGAACCTCCTGGTCCTTAAACAGGAATACATCCAGCCTGGAGGGTGTAGACCAGTCCCGCACGGGACCCGCTAACTGCACCTCTACCGGAGAGTGATCAGATATGCCTCTGGCCTTATGACAACTATTGTAAAAGTGGCCCATGTGACCCAACTCTGTAAAGAGGTAATCAATCCTGGGCCCGAGCCGTGTGCCGCAGAGGCATGCGTGTATTGCCTAAGGTGAGAGTTATGCTCCCTCCAAAGGCCCTCCAAACCCATCGCATGCACAAAGTCCCTGAGATGGCGTACCTCCCCCTGGTCAGGTAAGGCCGTGGTCCTAGCTGTGTCCCTAGCCATCACCTCGTTCATGTCCCCCCCATGATCAGGATCCCTTATGGCATATCCAATAATAATTTCCCAATGTCTGGAAGGGTTGTGCTATGCAGTTTTGGTGGAATGTAGACAGAGCAAAGATTAAGCATATAACCCTCCCACCGTCCAGTAATCGCCACATAGCGCCCCAAAGGGTCCAGCCACTTACGTCCGACAACCAGTGGAAGAGAGTTTTTGATGAGGATCCCGGTTCCCTGGACCCGGTAGTGAAGCCTGCGTGGGCCTGTAGCGTGTATCCAAATCTATTAAGGGCCTTATAATGGTTGCCTATCAGGTGCGTCTCCTGGAGGAGGCTATATCTGGGGCATGCCTATGTAGATATTGAAGGACCATAGTACGCTTTATCTTATTCTGCAGACCATTTACGTTCCAGCATAATATGTTAACTTTTTGCGTTTTCGGTGTATGCATCATGACTGTCAAGTAGAAAGAACCTCTGAGATGGTTGCCCACCCCCGAAACCACCCGCCACCCCGACCCCCACCATGAATGCCCCAGGAGCCAAAAGAACAATACCATACATAAACCAGAATGTATAAAACAAACATTCAACTTCCCCCCGCAACCCCCTGGGCCCTCCCCCCTCCCCCCTCCCTGCTTCCCTGCTACTCAGGCCAACATGACCCGACTTGCCCCAACAAGCGAAGCGCCTATCTCCCATACAACGAAACCTTGGGGGAGTGTGCTACAACCGGTTAGCCGCCCCGAGGACCTCGCCTAGCCCACTTCATTGTAAGTCTAGCCACCATAACATCACTTCCCAGGGAAGACATGACAGTATTTATGAGTAGTTCAGCCGAATACATGGATCCTCCTCCCCCCATATGGTAACGTGCCCGCCATACCAAGTTCGATAGGGTCCCAGCGCCCCTCCTATCATTTGGTCAGGCCAAGCCCCCCGCAGTATATCAATGTCCCTGCAGCATCACACACAGGAGAAACTGTATACTTTAAATGCTCCTCCTTGCGACACCACCGCCCAGATCAGAGTGCCCTCTATGTCCTCATCCATCTCCAGGCGAGGCAGACAGACTCTGCGACCTAGATCTGGAGGGCGAGCAAAGTCCATCTCGGAGCAGTCCCTCTCTCTCTGTCGGACCCGTGGAAGAGGACGGGGAACGTGCTTCAGTGGTTCTCCAGCTGTCTCCCGGACATGGACTGTCGGGGTGCTTGGCGTTCTCCTCCAGCCAGGCTTGGGCGTCCTTCGGGGAGGTGAAGAAGAAGGATTTGCCATTAACGAGAATCTTGAGGTGCTCCGGGAAGAACATCATGTATTTAATGCTGCGGTCTCTGAGCTCCTTCTTAACGCCATCAAACGTACAGCGCTCCTGTTGGACTTTAAGGGTAAAATTCAGAAAAAATCGGATGGTGGTGGTGTCGAAACCGCAGGTCTGCATGTTGTCGAGCGGCCTGCAGGATGGGGTCCCGGTCCCTATATTTAAGGATCCAGGCAATAATTGTTCTCTGGGAAGCTCCAGGACGAGGTGGAGGAATCGGCGCCCTATGCGCTCTTTCAATAGCAAAAAACTTTGAGAGTCTTTTGGGTTTGAGGTGGTTCAAGATTATGTCCTCCAGGAACAGGTCAACACTCGGCCCTTCCATTTTCTCCGGCACACCCACCACTCGAATATTATTCCTGTGGGCTCTTCCTTCCTGGTCCTCCAGTCTGTCAGCTGTCTGCTTCTTCTGGCGGGTCAGCTGATGGACCCTCTCCTCCAACATTTTGGTGGACTGTTGAAGCGCAGCAATAGAAGTGGATTTCTGAGTGGTCTTCTCTGAGGTCTTATTCAGATCCGCCCGCAGCAGAGTCATTTCAATGGAGACCTTATCAATTTTAGTTTCAAGTGTCGTACCCAAAGTTTGTATGGCCTGCATGATGGGGGCGGCCTCCTCCGTCCCCCCCGCTGAGGCCGGATACTTGTAAATTTTGTTAGTTTGCGTGGTGGTGGGCTTCTTAGGCATCATTGATGTATCAGGCAGGACCCCCAGAAATATTGAAGGACCACTCCACACACAGCTCCCACGGTCCACCTACTGGCTCACCGCCGGGATACCCGCCTGCTCCTCCAGAGCTGTCTAATCCAATACGGGTGTGCGTCCGCACTGCGAATACCTCAAACAGCGACAAGATACTCTGCCCCACTAGTCCTCCTGCGCTCGGTCATAAGTTGGCGACCCGCCATCCCTGGTGCAGCTTCACGGAAATCAGGGCACAAGTTCCCGCTTCCCTGGGCACCCAGGTCCGAGCTCCAGCTGTCCAAGTCCTTTGCGCCAAACAGGCTGCATGCCAGTCGATGGCCCCGTCCTCCCCGGGGCTCGTCCTCTCAGGAAAGACGGCCTCGCAAGGGGGCCTCCCAATGCCCCCCACAACTCACTCCAAGGATGTGGAGCACCAGGGTCCGCCGCGCCGTTCCGCCATCTACGGAAGGGACTGTGGTAAACAGGACTCTCTCCCCAGCCCCTCTGGTGCACCTCTCCGGCTATTCAGCAGATGAATCTGCTACTCCTGTCCACTTCGGGCCGTGTGATTCCTCCTCCACGAGGGTCAGCGCTCCACAGGGTCCATCGCGATATGAAACCCCGAGGGTCCAGCGCAAGCGGCCGGCCACAGCACAAAGGCGCAAAACCTCACCGCCTCAATGTTCAAGCCCTGCCACGCAGCTTCATCCCCAGCGCGGGATCTCCATGCCTCCTCACACTGTCTAGGCACTGATTTCGCTCTGGGTCACTCCCCGGGCCCGCCCAGCCTCGCCAGGCCCCGAGGCTCCCACACTCCCGGGGTTCCGGTGCCGACCTCCCTCAACCGCACCCGGCCCCCGCTGGAACTCAGGGCCGGTGCTCCACTCCTTCTGACTGCCGCGAGTAGGCCGCAGGGGGCCTCCTCTCCGTCGGGCTACGTTGCGGCGCTTCCTGTGATCGGAGTGAGACCGGAGTAACTCACCCCGGCTCCGGAGCACCTCCGGTCACGGAATCTGCATTTTATGTAATCCGTGCGGCCGGATTACTACAGGATATTTGGGGCCTACGGCTCATCCTCGGCAGCCCCTCAGAACTATGCGACCATCTTGGTTGCCACCAGGCCACGCCCCTGATGCCAATTTTTGTTTACCCTGTTATAATCCTAGCACTATTCCAAGTGATTTGGCTGAGCCCTCAATGCTCGGGGTGCAGTTTAGTGCAGTGATCGTCTTGGTCCATTCTTTTAAAATGGGCGAGCTTTGGGTGGGGGATATTAGGAGGAATTCAGTTTTTTGCATATTTAGTTTAAGCTGATTGCTTGATAACCATAGCATTGTCGCCTATAATGCCTTGTTCATTGTTTTGATCGCCTCCAAAGACAAAATCTTAATGTAAATCTGTGTGTCATCAGCGTACGTACGAGAAGAGCAGTTGGTGAATGTGGAGTATATCTGTTAGTGGTTCCACAAATAGGTTGAATAGTGAAAGGGTTGCGCCTTGTGGAACTCTGATCTGAATGGTGGAAGATGCTGACAGTTTTTGATTCACCAGAAATCTTTGTGTTCTGTTCCTCAAGAAAGACTTAAACCATTCTAGAACGTTCCCTGAAAAACACATCCTGTTTTACCGACGTTCTCGCAACATACTATGGTTAACTGCATCGAAAGCTGAGGCTAAATCAAGAAGGATTAAAAGACAGGTTTTGTCCTGGTCCTGGGCGAGTAAGGTGTTGTCTACTATGCGGAGTATTCCCGTTTCAGTACTATGATTTGATCTAAACCCTGATTGGCAATCGTCTAGTAGTTTAAATTTAGAGATGCATTGACTTAGTTGTTGATGCACACACTTTTCCATCACTTTTGCTAATAGTGGAATGTTGGATACCCGATGGAAACTGTTAGGGTCTGCAGAATTCTCTGTTGTTTTTTAATGATAGGTATGACTTGACCCATCTTCAGGCAGTCTGGAAAGGATTCTTGAGACAGGGAAGCATTGACTATCACTGTACAACTGGGAACGATACTCTGGTCGATAGACGTCACAAATTTAGTGGGAAGTGGATCGTTGTAGTGGTTGTTTGGTTTTATGGCCGATAAAGTTTTGGAGATCTCGTTGTAGTCATATAACTTGAAGGTTGACCATTGAACTTCGTTTTTGAGTACAGACTGAAGAAGTAGTGTTGTGGTTGTGATGCCTCCCGGGTGGACGGGTAACAGCTGCTGTCCTTAGCTCACTTTCCATGGAATTAGCTTTTGCTGTAAAGAATGATGAGAATTCTTCACAGCTAATTTGTGATTTTGTTGTTTCTAGAGTGGTTTTAGCCAATATATTTGATTGATGTTTTACCAATTGGAAGAGATTCCGAGGTCTGTTTTTAGCGTTCTTCAATCCTGTCCTAAAGAAACATTTTTTTGATTTGAGAAGATTTTTGTTGTAGGCGTTTCTGGTCTTTCTTAGCAGTTTTAGCTGGGGCATGACGGTAGTTGTCTCTATTTCCTTTTGGCTAGTCTTAGCTTATGACTTTCTTCATTTAGTGATCCACTGAACCATGGATTTTTAACTTTGGAGCTATTGAGTCTACTATCTCTGACATCTTATCATTGTAGTGATCCGTAATTTGGCTAACGTTTTTCTTATGGCGCAGAGCGGGAAGTTTCTTCCTACACTGTGATGCTAGCTTCTCATTGTCCACGTCCCTTGTGTCCTGTACCCATTGTTTGGGTTTGATTGGTTGTGTGGGGTTTTTCTTTATTACTCCTGGAATTTGGAAGGTAATTATGTGATGATCTGACCAGTCGCAAGGCACAATTGAGGTTAAGTTCACCGCCTTTTCTTTGGAGATGATCCAGTCTAGCGTAGAGCCTTTATTGTGAGTTGGAAGAGTGTAAATTTGGGCTAGGTGTTGGTACGCTATTAAGTCTTTAATGGTGTTGACTTGGATGTTGATAAGATCATTCTATTGAAGGTTGAAGTCCCTTAGGAATATGTCATTGGAGTGAGGGGAGGTGTTTGCTGTGATGATTACCATTAGGTGGTGAATAAAAGCTTCATTCTTTCCTGGTGGGTTTTAGAATGCATGGAACTTGCATTTTTGATTCTCTGTGTTTTTTATTGAAAGTGGGAGGTATTCACAAGAGACAAGAAGGCCGGAAAGTCTTGGAGTAACCAAGTGATCAGAGCAATAAATGGATGCAATACCCCCACCCCTTTCTTTTTAGCCGGTCTAGTTTCATAATGTTGTAGTTTGGGCGCACCAATAGATCCAGACATGGCAAGGGTAATTCTGAGAGCCAAGTTTCTGTTAGGATAACTACGTTGAGCTCCTGTCTCAAGATAAGTATCAGCAATGTTAGATGCATGTTTTACTGCTGAACGGCAATTGATTACAAAACCTGTGAGCGTTTTCTGTGTATTCAGGTTTGTATTTTGATTCATGGTGGTTAGCGTTACTCTCTTCAGGTTATTCATGTTTATCTTTCTGTTCCTGGGTCTGATTTCCCTGAAGGCGTTGATTGGGACTGATCTGATAACATTTTCATCTCTCTTGCTGGGTAGATTGGTTAAGATAATAGAAGGGCTTGTGTTTCTTCTTCGAATAGATGATTGGGTGTTTGCGTGGCCGATGTTGCCTCTTTGATAGAGACATTGGTGTAGTCTTTACATTGTTATGTAGTGAAAGTACTGCCTCTTGAATAGTCATAATTTATGGAGAGTGAGTTTTCTGTGGGGAGTGTGATATTCTTCAGTTCAAGTATAGCATTGGTAATGGTTTGAAGTAAGTTACTGGATTGCAGATTTAGAGAATCTGGAACCCCTGTTGGTGCAGGGGATAGGTGGAATGTGCTGAGGAGCCTTGAGATTTGATTGCTTTTTCAACAACAAACTCCAAATAGGAATGTATCAAATATTCTTCTGGAGAAGAAACAAAGACGGACCACTGCCTGCTCTTAAAAAATATTTACGCACCCATTTACAAACCCCTGGGGACCCCTATCCGTTTGCAAATGGTTTACCACTCTTTTGAAAAGGGTAGTAAACTGCGAGTGTTTTGCGGCCGCAAATGCATTAGCAAAACAACAGTACATTGCATGGTGACACGCTATTAGGAAGGGACGCCCCTTCCTAATAGCGAGAGTCGCAAATGCTATTTTGCGAGTCAGTGACCTGCAAAATAGCATTTGCACATGATTGGAACCTTTTTTGCGGTAGCAAGCGGGCCGGTCTCCCGTTTGCGGCGGCGAAAAAGGGTTGTACATCTGGCCCTAAATGCATAGTAATACCTTTTTTGGTCTGGACTATTCTTTGTTCTCTTGATATGATAACAATATTATTGTGTCTTTTTACAGTGTTTGACACAAGGATAATCCCCCCTGTAACTAGGTACCATTTCAGTGGAGATGTAGGTATGCTCAGCTCTAAACACTTATTTTGGGTGATTGAGAAGTCACTTTGTATGTGTGCGTCTTGATATATTTACTCACAGTGTGAGGATGTGTGTGGACAACAGCATGGCATAGTTTTTACACCACATACAATTTATGAATAAAGGAGCATGGGGTTATCCTCCTAGCGAACACTATCAATCCCATTTCAAAGGCCATAAAAAAGCTGATGAAAAGGGATATTGTAATCCAGACGGCGGGGCCTGCCTCCGCACCACCGCCACTAAGGGACGCTGCTCCGACTACAGGGGACTGTGAACACAGTTGGGCTTCAATTTACTAGCGTAGGTGATGATAGGGTCTTAAGATACTGTTTTTGGGCTACCAGCCACCATTTTAGCCTTAGGCGACACCGTGGCTGGTAGCTTGTTGAGTTAGGCAGGGTTTTTTTATTGGCCCACCCGCTCGATCATCCCTCTGTGTAGTGAGAATGGATGGATGTTTTTGTAGGCAGGTGGTATTATGGGGCAGGTCACAAAATGAGGGTTCATATGCAAATAAGTCTCTGATGAACAGGTACCGAGCGGTTGGAAGGGGAAGTTTTTCATGATTATAAGCTGTGTTATTGTTGTGGGGGTGGGTCAGGCAGTTGAAAGGGAGAGGGGAGTAAGTAGATGCTTCCAATATGCAAGAAGTTAAAAGTTTACAGGAGAAGATGTACAGTAGAGTTACAGTGACAGGTTGAGTTGTGGGCGATTGGCGGGGACTATTAGGGATGTAGGACAAGACAAGGTAGTAGGCACTGAATGATGTATAGTGAGGTTCATAGTTATGTTAGGCAGTGGCCCAGGTATATTTATTTATAAGTTGCAATGTGCACCTGCTACATTAAAGCAGACATGCACAACTATAAAGTTTTAATGGTCTGTGCTGTGCCTTATAAGCCAAAAATATAGTTTCTCATTTGGGAAGACACTGGGGGAGAGGGGGCATATGTGCAGGTCTTCAGAACCACATGGCTGTTATGCCCTTTTAAAAAACAAAACATATTTTCTTAAATTTTTCAAGTACCACTTTAGCGAGAGCCCGACATGATCGACCTGATTGCAAAATACCAAAGAATTAGCAGCAATCGAAATATCAATGGGTACACTTTGTATACAAAACAAAAAAAAACTATGAACTGTACGCTGACATTCCCACCCCAGCTGCATCGGCAAGCACGTTTCAGTACACATATATGTCCAAGAAAAGGAAACGATGCAACATACATTTTGGCCCACAAGCTTCCCATGAGGCAGTTCCTATGAGGATTGTGAAGGAAGAGGAGGGAGATCAATGCTACGGTATGTAGTATACAGAGACCATAACTTTCTATGTTTCTGGGGTCAGTTCGTTGCTTGAAACACTGCCATCTCCGCACCCATAGATATATCTAGCTCTTTCAGCCACTTCCCTATTGTCGGCGGTGAAGTTCCCTTCCACAACTGGGCTATATCCCTCCCTCCGATGTCCTCTGTACTATGGAGCAGGAACAATCGGGGATCATGCGGCAGGTCCCAGGACACCTCTTTAAGGCATGACCGTATCCTGCGCCAAAAAGGCTGTAATGCTAAGCAGCTCCACACCATGTGGAGGAATGTCCCTTCCTTCCTGTTGCAGTGCAGGCACATGTGGGATGGCACGACACCCATCTTCCAAAGTCGAATACAGGTGTTGTACACACGGTGCACATACTTGAACTGAATAAGACGATATCTGAATGCTACTGCAGCACCCCGAGGGCTAGCTATTGCTTCCGCCCAGTCGTCATCCCTCAGGTCAGGGATGTCATCTTGCCACGCCTTCCTTGTTCCATGTAGAACGTGGTGGAATGCGTTGTCAGCATCTGGTATATCTGTCGTATTTTGTGTGCTCCGAGATCGCCCATAAGAAGGCGGCCCTCGAGTGGATGCAATTCAGGGAGGTCCGCAAGATTTGCAAGTGTGGGGGCTAGAGCATGACTTAAGGTACCTGTAAAACTGGGGGGCATATTATCAAGGATGGCGTTAAAATTATTGCCGCTTTAGCGGCAGGAAACTGCCGTTAAAACTGCGATAATGGGCTTGATAATATGCCCAGGAGAATTCCCATAGAAGCCAAGGTTAACACCAGAACATGGGCTTCTATGGGTATTCACAAGGGATAATATTATCAAGCACATTATCGCCGCTTTAGCGGCAGATTCCTGCCGCTAAAGTGGCGATAATTTTAATGCCATTTCTTGATAATATGCCCCTGGGTTTTGTGGAGATGAAACTCCTCCTGCAGTCGCTGGAAGGATTTAAGGACTGTGCCTCGTATAACTTCCCCTAATGTGGAAATACCAATGTGGTCCCACTAATTACCGTGCCACAGGGGCGTCGATTGCGTCAGCCGCATATTCCATCCCATTCGTCGAACGGTGTACCGCCATAACCTAATCGTTGTTCGGCTGGCGTGGGTTAAGGAGTCAAGCTTCTGCGCGCTACACAGTAGTCGCAGGAGCGGAGTCCTCTCCCTGGCTGTATGCTCTAACGCAAACACCGGGTCAGTAGGGGAATTGTACCACCAATCATTGATAATTAAAAGCTGGGCCACCACGTAATAGGAATAGACGTCAGCAGCTGCAATGCCTCCATAATAGGCGGATTGTGCACATGTCTGCAATGCCATCCGAATCGCCACCCCCCTCCCCATAAAACCTTTTTATGGATGGCGTTAATTTGTGCAAACCACGCTTTCAGAATGTGGTATGGAAAATTTTGAAGATGGTAGAGCACCCGAGGGAGAGAGACTATTTTAAAAATGGCAGACTGTCCATAAAGCGAAAGAGGTAGGGAGACCCAAATAGAGGTCTCCTCACAAAGGTTGACATGGAGCGGCTTTATGTTGCGGGCCCATGAAATCTGCGGGCAGGGAGACACATACAGCCCCAAGTAATGGAAGCCCTCTGTGGCATGTTTTGGTTGAGATACCCACGTAGTCCTACTTTGATGATCGCATACTGGGAATAGCACAGATTTAGCTGTTTGGTGTGGAGCCCAGTATTCTGACCAAAGACCCGAAGAATTAGCAAAATACGTGGGCCCGAGATCCAAGGGTCGGTCATAAAAAACAAGACATCGTCAACGTATAATGCAATACAGTCCGGCTGTGACCTTTGCCAATCAAAGCCTTTGAGCACCGGGTCCCTACGGACCCACGCCAACAGGGGTTCTACCGCCAGAGCGAAGACTAGAGGGGACCGGGGCAGCCCTGCTGTGTGCCTCTACCAATGGAGAAGAAGGGAGAGCAATGACCAGCGATGCGGACAGAGGCCATAGGTTCGGTGTAAAGTAGGCGTACGTACGCTAGGAAACGTGGCCCAAAATTGATCGCCCCTAGGAGTTGGAATAAGTACTTCCAGCTGAGCGAGTTGAAGGCCTTATCTATTTCTGCCAAGAGTAAGGCTGCGGGGCAGCCCAGCTCTAGAGCAAGGGCCATAGCATTGTGAACACGTCGGATGTTATGCCGGGGGGCCAGTGCGGCATACAGACAGATTGGTCTAAATGTACTAAGTTCTGAATGTAGGATCCCAAGCGGTCCACAATAACTTTCCACAGCAATTTGGATTCGAAGTTGATAAGGGAGATAGGTTGATATGAGGACGGGACCTCTGGTGGGCAGCCGGGTTTAAAAAGAGGACGATTTTAGCTTGATGACTGTCCCGAGGTAGTATTTGCTGCTCAAGAGCCTCGTGAATCAGGCCCAATAGGTGTGGGCCCCGCATAGTCATGTGAGAACGAAGAAACTCCATAGGGAACCCGTTAGGCCCTGGGGCTCGACCTGAGCGCATCACATTCAATGCAGCCGTTAATTCGTCTAATGTAATAGGGACATCCAATTGGTCTCTCATCTGATCAGATGGCTTCTTGGGAGGAATATCCCGCAGGAACTCAGTGATTACGTCGCCTGAGATCTGTTCCTTCCAGGTGTATAGCGCAGCGAAATTATGTGCGAATTGCTCCACCACTTCCCCAGAAGAGGTATGCAGGGCACCGTCCCTACCCCTAATGGCTGGAATTGTGGTTGGGGCCTGCCTAGCCTGACACAGTCTATGCAGCATTTTGCTGGATTTATCCCCCCAATTTGATATTGAGACGCCAACCAGATTTCTTTTGCTTTCTCTGTAAGGTGATGATTTAGCTGCGGTTGCGCTAGTGACAGGTTTCTCCGAAGAATCGGAGTGGGCTCTCTCGTGTATTGCGCCTCTAGGGAGAGGCACTGGGTCTCTAGTTCTGCTCTCTGACCGGCGCGCTTGCGTTTATCGTTAGTCCTATAGCTGATGTCCACCGCTCTAATGGTCGGTTTCAGGGCCTCCCACAGGGTCACTTTTGAGAGAGTGGAGTTGGCATTAAGGGTAAGATACTCTTGGATCGCTGTGTGGGGACACTCATGGTAATCTGGTTCACGTAGGGGCCACAGAGACATCCGCCATCTAAGAAGGGGCCTTTGAACCTTTAAGAGAAGCATCACCGTAACTGGAGAGTGATCTGACAGCCCTCTTGGAAGATGTGAGGCCTTAGCACACCGGTGGACATAGCTCCGGGGTGTGAACAGATAATCCAAGCGAGATACGGAGCCATGCACCGCTGAAAGAAATGTATAGCCTTACTCGGCCGGATGGTTTTACTGCCAAATATCAGCCCATCCCACGGGCCGCCCCACCTAGCCCCTGACACTCCCACTCTCCTCACTCTGGGTTCAAAACCCGATCCAGGCACAGGACGTGGCCCCGCCAACTCGTGTAAGCGGCAGGCCAGAGGGTGCTGTTCTTCTGCTGCAGAACCCTCCACGCGATGGTCGTGTCCGGCTGGAATACCTTGGCGAAATCCCTCTCGGACTCTGCAACGGCACACCGACTGGAGTCACCATCCCATGCCACACGGATGAGCTGCTACAAGATCATTTCAGGTAGGATAACAGACGAATTTTGGCGGTGGACGCACAGAGCTTATTCAAGCTGCGTCCGCCATGCTGCCTGACCAAGCCACGCCCCCTATTATGCCCTTTTGAGCTCAAAAACAATTTTTAAAACATATGACGCCAGCAGGAGTGATATCAATTATCATCTGACATTTTAGTGTTTGTTGCTGGCTGTAGCTTTATATTCTATAGGTCAGCATCAAACTTTGCATGGGAATGGGTGTTTTCTAGAGGGAAATCTTTTCAAAAGAGAATTAGGGATCATGATACGTCTTTCTCACGAAATTGGGAAGTTACTGCTCTGCCATGCGACTGATCTCCATTTGTCTAATGCTTAAATAGATCAAGCCATTCCTCATACATTTTTTATAGTCCACATATCCCTGAAAATAGGATAACAAGGTTTCTTTGAGTACATACTTAGCGAAATAATACAGTCACAAACGCATATAAAATACTCGTTCAAGTTTCGATAATATTAAGCACCTGAAAAGTGTGTGTCCTTTTCTTGACTTGGTTGTTTTGTTCGAGTTTAATTCTTAACTTTATGAATTTCCAATTAAGTTCATGGCAATTCTTGGTACAATTATATCGGATTCGTTTTTTCTATTAGTAACAGAATTCTAAAAATACTTCTAGCAGGATTTTCTTTGGTTGTCAACATTCTGATGTTGTTTTCAGTTTAATTATAATCCAACATCACCATTTTTTAATTCTTGATTCAACTTAGCTTCTCTGTTTTAAAAAAACAAGTATTTGGTTTACTTCTAACGAAGTGTTTTGCTTGACCATTTTTAATTAAAAAAGTCTTTAATTGCCTTCTTTAAGTATATGGTATTAGATTGATTAGAGAATGTCCCCGACCTGATTTATATCTGTGTTTTTTTTGCATTGTCCTCAGATCCATGCTTCTGAAGAAAACCCCAATCAGACAGGATAATTAGACGAACTGGACCCAGCCAACTCCCCAGGCAAAGTTGAACTGGTAGGAGCTCACTCCCACTCCAACGCTTGCTATTGAAAACTGCATCTCAAACCGATGGGTGTGGTTAGGGCGCAGCTTTATAGCTGGTTAGCCCAAAATGGCTGTCGATGACTGTAACCCGGGAGATTTCACACCTAATTCTTTCTATTGAATAAATGTCCTCATGGGGGCTCATCCTTGCGTAACATGGGTTTCAATGGGGGTGCATGGGTGGGTGATTCTAAATTCCAAATGTCATCTGATGGCCGTGATTCCTTCTTGTTTTGGCTAGAGTGCACCACCTCTTTCTGACTTGTGTTGTTCTGGTTGGTGCCATCTCATGCAAGACGGGCATGATGGTCGTGACAGAGGTAATGACAATAGCTGCTGACACAATTCCTGAAGGACAGGCTGTGCCCCATTACAGTTAGTTCTCTTACTCCAGGATTGGTAACTGATCAATGGTTTGCAACTGAAATTCCAGTCACAAATCATTGATCTATGACTTTCCAACTCAGGGAAGAAAATATCTTCCTTAAAAAACTTCTTTGTTTACCTACTTCAGCCCCAACCGACTTGATCCACAGGGAAGTTGGGGTTGCTTATTTGGGTGATCTTATTTTGTTAAGGCCCCTGATGCTTTGGCGAGCTATTTGGCGTAAGGAAGAGACAGTTTTTAATCAACTTGTCATCAATGACTGTCTAGACCTGGATAATTGCACCAAGATACCTTGGCTTAAGTATGTTGTAGACAGTTCTCAGGTTATTTATGGGCTCAACATATTGACAGTCCCATGTTCAGCCGGAAATATCCCTAAACATGATATGAAAAATATTTTTATGTTGTTTAGAGCCCAAAAACGTCTAGCAGCTAATGGTTGCCTTACCACAGTCCAACTTTATAATAAATATATTGAAAGTGAAGGCTTCCAGCAGTACTTGAGCCTGCTAACTAGACCAGCCCATAGATTTGTCTTAACTAGACTTATATTTGGAATGGCCCATGTCCTGGTGGCCTTCCCCCATCCTAAGAAGCATCCTGTTGGCCCTTGCCCATGTGATGGGCACTCAAAACAAAGCACCCTGCACTTTATGCTAATCTGTACGCTATTTTTGAATGTTAGGGTTGCTTACTTAAAACCACTGTTTGTAAAGTATGGTATTTTTAATGTGGATGATGCCATGAAGCTGATTTATAATATGAATTCTGCGGACAAATGCTTTTATATTGCTGCTTTTATATGTAAATCTATTCAGTTTAGAATAAGCATGATATTTTAAACATTCGTCTTTTTAATCTGTACTTGTTATATTGTAATACATTTTGCTTGTGTGCTTTTATGGTCATTGTTTTTATGTACCGAATAAAGCTTCATGAAATGAAATGAATGACTTTCCAAGTCATAAATAGGAAGTGGGCTCCCCTTTCATGCCCCCTTTTATTTGCGATTTGGAAACGGTTGAAACGTCCACTTACGAGCTGGAAAGACTTGTCTGAGTTGTAAAAGGGCATTTGTACATTGCATAAAGACATTGCAAATTTGTAACCTTGATTTTGCAAAATGCATATTTGATACATTTTGCAACAACAAAATAGGTTTTTGAACTGTATTGGACACTATAAGAGCTACAGTTCTATGCACTCTGCCCATATTGTCAAACCTCTTGTTCCAACCCTACCGCAGAGGTGATTGTGCAGTTCTTGAAACAGTTAAAGTAACATACAGCTTCCACTTACGAATAAACCTGGATTTCCGGAGACAATGTCCTAGAATTCTGCTCCTGCTTCTCCATGTGTTCCTCTTTGCCTTTTACTTTCTCATCTGTAACCTTCTGGTCTATGCTTCTGGTAGTCATTAGCTGGTCTTTCTGAAACCCATAAAAGATGTGCTCTACCTGCGTCAACACAGCCTGATGAGCGTTATTCGAGCTTTCACCCTCCTCCAGGGTTCTTGCTGCTGCACACCTCATTGCTGTGGGGGGCAAGTTGGGTGCAAGTAGCACTGCAACACTGTATGCAAAGGAGCAAGAAGCATAGCTGGAAATGTGGACCTCTTATCAACAATTGATCTGTGGACAAACATGGTCGAATTGCAGTAGCTATTTTGCCCAGCACCTTTTTCATGAGGTTTGCAGAGCCTAATTCTCTGGCTCAGTATGTTGGAAAACACAAACATTCCTTGCAGACAGTCCATAAGCAGCTTTGGTCTCATGCATGGTTCTCTGGATATCACTACAAGCAATGCCTCTCCCCTGTCACTTGGATGCCTTTGGGGGTAGCTATATTATCATGCAAGATCTCCTTCACGGTTGAGGGGCATTGACAAACCTCTTGTGTACAGTCAGCATCTTAGCCTCTGAGTCTGCTGTGCTGGAGGGGGACGCCAAACTCACTTTTGAATTTGTGGATAGCCACAACCTGGAGCACAGTGATCTACATCCTGGATAGGCACCCTCGGCTCCTGCACCCCAGCCCAATCTTGACATTCATCTGTCCCTCCTGGTATATCACGGGTCCCTGAGTGGAAGCTGTGCCAGATCTTTAACAAGGAGCAGCAGATCAGGAGCTCAGCTTGCTCTGCCCCACTCCCTTCTGTTTGATAATATCATTTAGGCAAATGCTTTTTTTGATTTGTTAAACTTCTTTGGGCCAGTGATATCCCGCCATCAATGTTAGTATCACTTCAAACTTCGCCCTTGATCAGTATTTGGGACTAATCGCTCAAAGTCGCTCATGTACTGTCTTCTTTCCAAATACAAACTTTCCTTCCATCTTACTGATATTTGGCATTTCAACACCCTCCTGCCCAATACACTTATTATTCAGGGGTGCCCCACTCATGTACATATATAAAATTATTTATCTTCTCTCTTTCAGTATTCAATTAGTAATTCTGAAGCATAAAACAAATCGCTTTTGTCGACCATGCTGCGGTCACTTTAGTAGTCTGTATTATCTAGAGCAGCGGTTCTTAACCTTTTGACTTCTGTGGACCTCCACTGAATCATTACTAGAAACCGGGGATCCCCACTGAGTCATTGTTGAAAGCTGGGGACCCTCAGCCTAATCGATTTCTATGAATTGGACCTCCAAATAATACTCAAAAATATAAATACAATTATACATCAAATAAATTCTCGAATATTTAAATATTTTGTGTAATTCACACTGAAATATAGAAAAAGTTTTAAAATGTCTATGTCACTTGCATATTAGCATATACTTTATTAATTATAACTGGTTAATTTTAATATTATGTGAGACAGTTTCAGTAGGCCTCCTAGACACCTAGGGGTCCTTGGGCCACAGGTTAAGAACCACTGACCTAGAGTAGGTAGATGCAGCTTTGCAAAGTACCAGCTTTTAAATTCCTTATTCATCATCTATGTGCAGGGCCACAACCAGGTATACTGTAAGATTATTACTGGGAGTACACATATTATGCCAGTGTGGAATAGGATTACTGCAGTTTTGTAGCACAAGGTGATGCAAGAAAAAGGAAGGGGAGAAAAACAAATCCTTTGAGGTCCAAGGTGCTACATGTAAAGGAGTTATAGGAATGGGTCAGAGGTTGGATGAAATATTTGACAAATTGAAGCTAGGCATGTCCTGTTCCTGAAACCTATCAATCAAAAGGCAAAATCTCAAAAGAAACCCCAACTATCCAGGACTCAGGCCTATAAATACAATCAATATTCTAGGAGAGTCTTGGCTTTAGTGGAGAAGGAAGTAAGAAAGCATGTCAAGGTAGTTCATAATTCCCCAGGCACACCACCCAGGAATATGATTTGGAGGATCTGACATTAAGGGCCTGATTTCAAGTTCGGCGGACTGGTTAGTCCATCACAAATGTGATGAATATCCTGTACGCCGTATTGCAAATGCATAATATTCTATGGCACTTGGCAATACAGTGGATAGGATAGTCATCACATTTGTGATGGTGTATCCTGTCCGCTGACCCCTAAATCAGGCCCTAAGTTAAGAGAGGTAGATGCAGTTGTTGACACCTGAGACTAAAGCTGAAGCATTTCAGGTTACCTCAAAACTCCAGAACAAAAAGGCATCAGGGAGTGACAACATTTTGACTGAGATTTTCAAAACTTTTAATGAGTTATTTGCACCCTTGTTACTGCTGTGCTTTTACTGGGGTGTTCACTTACATTCAACTATTGTACTGAGATCAATGGTCCTCAGATGGACCTTGCTCTGTGCTGAGAGGGGTTGGATATGTGGGTATCAAGTAGTCATCCAATGAGGACCCGGAATTGGATAACCAAACTACAAATCTGATAATAAACTGATGTAGATAATTCTCAAAACAATGTCATAGATAAAGAAAATAATCACTGCAAGTCGAAATCTCCTAAAGAAAAGTAGGCTTGCAAGGATCTTACAGACCAAAAGTTCAGTTACTTCATTAAAGAATAGTAGCATCAGAATGTGATGTTCAGAAATTCTCTTTTGCATTTTAGTTTACTAGTAGAGTATCTCAAATGAGAATGCTCACTCACTAAATGGACAATAAATCAAAAATGCAGAGACAAGTCAAGGTTTAGCTTGTTTAGTTTATCGATTTAAAGGTGACATTTACATTAAGAATTTTAGCATCAGAATCTAATCAAAGGGGTCCGTAAAGTAGCGGTGTCCAATAGATTCAAACTGATACAATATAACATCGTCCACATGACTTACCTCTCACCTAAACGCCTCCATGTTATAGATAACCCGAGAAATCCCCGGTGCCCCAGATGCCATTACGACGTGGCAGATTACCCACACATGGTTTGGCCGTTCCCAATCATACAGATTTACTGGACAGCTATCCTAGAGGACCTGTATAGAATTTTATTTATTTATTTCTGGTATTTGTAGAGCGCGACATTCATCCCAAGGGATATCAAGGCGCTAAAAAGAAAAGGGGACTGCTGAGATTGTGCGGGGGGAGTTAGTTTTTAGGGAAAAGGTGGGTTTTGAGTTTTTGCCGGAATTGGAGGAGGTTTGTAGTGTGTCTAAGATCCATAGGTAGTTCATTCCATCGTTTGGCCGCCAGGTGAGAAAAGGCTCGTCCACCTGTTCTTGTTTTGTAGATGCGCTTAGGTTTTGCTAGGGCTGAGTTATTGGATCTTAAGTTCCTGTTTGGAATATAGAACTCGATTTTCCCTTGTAGGATTGTAGGGCCTGTTTTGTGGAGGGCTTTGTGCGTGTGACAGAGCAGTTTGAATGTGGCACGCTGGCGCATTGGCAGCCAGTGGAGTTGTTTCAGGCATGCTGATGCCGAATCTCGATTGCCTTTATTGCATACAAGTTTGGCTGCCTGGTTTTGAAGGACCTGTAGGCGGGAGAACAGTTGCTCGTTCATCCCTTCGAATAGGGCATTGCCATAATCCAGGCGGCTGACTAGGAGGGCCTGGGTAATCGTACGTCGGCAGTCCAGTGGGATCCAAGAGAAGATTTTGGCTAGGAGTTTCAGGATTGCAAATCCTTTACCCCAAAGTATGCGTACATGATCTTTCATGGACAGTGCGTCATCCATCATAATGCCAAGGTTTCTGGCGTACTGTTTCGGGGTGGGGGCTGTTCCCAGTGACGGTGGCCACCACGTATCGTTCCACGATAGTTTGGCTCCTCCGAACAGTAATATTTCAGATTTTCCGGCATTGAGCTTAAGGCAGTGGTTGCGCATCCAATCTGCCATTTCGGAGAGGCAGCTGTGTAGTTTGTTTTTGGTTATTTCCGATCTTTCCGATCTTTCGTCCATAGTCACCATCAGCTGTGTATCGTCTGCATATGAACATATGCCGATGCCCCACTTTCTTCCAATGTCGGCCAGAGATGAGACGTAGACATTAAAGAGAGTGGGGCTTAGAGAGGCCCCTTGTGGGACTCCACAGCCAATGGGACGGGGTTTTGAATGGAATTGGCCCATGTGCACTGCTTGGGTGCGGTTGCTCAAGAAGGATTCAATCCATTGCAACGCCGTGGCTTGTATTCCTTTGCTCCGGAGGATGTTTAATAGGCATTTGTGCGACACCGTGTCGAACGCTGCCGACAGGTCTAACAGTATCAGAGCCACCGATCGCCCTTGGTCAGTGATGCATCTGACACTGTCCGACACTGCCAGCAGCGTAGCCTCGGTGCTGTTGTTGGATCTGAAGCCGGTTTGGGTGGGGTCCAGAAGCGAGTTGTCCTCCAGGTATTTGGACAATTGTAAGTTGACGGGTTGGAAGGTGGCCCTGGAGTTGCGTACATGTCTCCTGGGAATGATTCCCTGGGACCCGAAACATAAAACTAGCAGGAAGTTCCTAATGTTGGGACTAGTAATCACCTGAAGACGGATAGCGATTCATTGACTGACACAGGCTGGGCCGTTGATAGCGAATTGGAAAGCTGATCTGAGAAAGTGGGCATTAGCGGAGGAGGGCCACATACGCAGCACAAGGAGGGATGCTAAACTCCCGGAGGTATTGCAGGCAAGGGGGTTAATGATCCAGGAGATTGGGAGGAGATCCCCAGATTCTACACAGACAGTGTCATCTGCGGTTAGCCATGAGGGGACTGCATCCCCCAGACAGGAAGAGGAATGGGAGCTTGCCCCTGATTAACATGGTGTTAGAGAATCCTTTGGTAGGTGGACCCGGTAGGGGGGGGGGGGATCTAGTTAATAGTTTGTATGGTTGATGCAGCCAATGTTTGTATTAAGTGCTGGTTTGATATAAACTTCCATGGCAACTGAACTTGGACTACATCAAATCAAGATTAAGCTTAGTTTGATGGATACCAAAGCTCAGGATTTCTGGAGGGGAGAAAAGAATGTCAGTAAGGGCAGTCTCTCAGCTGAGGGTCACCCCCCAGACGCACACAGCGTATGCTTCAGTCTGGAAAGAAGCCAGGTAAGTCTTTAGCAAAGATTCATTCAGGTAAGTTCAGCAAAGTACTAAGTATCCAGTCCAGTCTGGTAAGAGTAACTCATGACAAGAATTAATCTCCGTCTCCCTCCGTTACAGCCGTAGCAACAGTATCAGGAGCTTTGCAAACCTCCATTGTCTCTTTAGGGTAGGCAATTATACTCGAAAAGTTCCGGTGTGACTCCTGGCATCACCTCTTTTTGTCAGACAACTCAGTCCATTGGTAAGTTTGTATAGGATGAGTGTGATGTGACAGTAAAGAAGACACAAAATCCAGAAGAATTGCTGGATCAGTTATGCAGTTCCTTAAGTTATCCAACATGTGACACTTTAAACAATGATCCATTGAGGAAAGGATCTGAGCAGGTTCAAGAGGGCACTTTCCCAGGCAGCTGTTCTAAACGGTAGCAATTATGTAACAAGTGCCCTGCTCAGTACACGGGAAGTCAAAGAAAACAGTTATATTTCAATAATACCCGCATTATTGTGGAATTTTCTCACAGGCTTTGGTTGAGCAAGTCAGCGAATTACACTTTATAAATGCGGCCAACAAGAGAATAAACTAATAATGGCAAAATTATATAGATTGTAAATCATACATAAAAAGAAAGCTAAGGCATAGAAATTCAAATGTATCTCTGATGCACTTGTAATTGTTCTATACAGTTAAGATTAATACATGTAATTATGGGGTACTTTCAAAAGTACCAACATGCAAACATAATTATTAATCCATGCTAACATTATCGTTTTAACTTTAATACATTAATATAGAGGTGAAATACATTCTGAGGAAGTTTCATGAAAGCACAGTTAATTAAGAAAGTGATAAACATATTTTTCTTTCGTCATTTACGGTTCACACATTAATCCATATAACTTCATTGTTATTTAAATTTCACATTTAAATCAAGTCAATTCATGATGTCTTAATGTAGTCTTAATAATGCTCACACTCATATATGAAAATCAAGATGATTAGAGGTAAACTCAATATACATGAGAGTTCACCATTTTACACATTTACTAATACACGATAATAAGTTGATGTACTTTTTCATTAATAATTACAAACTATATTCTTTAAACGAGTAATATCCTCTATTCTACCTAATTTCTGCATGCTTTTACAACGCTGTTACTACAATTCTCTTGTTTGTGTCATTTATTTTCATACTGTAGTTGGTGCACGTTTATCATTTTCGCTCTAAAGTGTTGTAGTAAGGTGTTGTATGTCATAAAAATCTTCAAATATGATTTTTACTCTATCAATACTATGCATGATTGAGGTCCAAAGTCCATAACAGCCATGTGGTTCTGAAAGTCTACTCATGTGCCCCCTGTGTCTTCCCAAGTGAGAAACAATTGTTTTGGCTTATAGGGCACAGCACAGTCTACTAACACTTTATAGTTGTGTAAAGGCTGTTTTAATGAAGCAGGCACACATTACAAATTATATAGCAATATCCCCGGGCAAATGCCTTCCAAAACTATGAACCTCACTATAGATCATTCAGTGCCTACTACCTTGCCCTACACCCCTAACAATCCCAAATGCCCACAACTCAACCTGTCACTGTAACTCTATTGTACAACGTCTCTGTTGGACCCTGCCCTTTAGGCAGGTTCACCCGAGACTTTTTGCTTTTTCCTAGCCTGTTTCTGTGACCTGGTGTTTGTGATTTTAGGCCTCTGCGCACTTTTTCACTGTGGTACAGTGTAAAGTGCTTGAGCTCTCTGTGTATGTGTGGTGAGTGACCTGCCCTCCCATAGGAATGAATGGGGAATATGTATGCCCATGGTAGTTCCTGATGTGTGGGGAGTGCAGGGGCGAGTTTGGTATGAGAGAACTCGTGAGACTGAATGCTGCGAAATGGTATATGCGTCATGATTGTGTCTAGTCTAGAAGTGCCACTTTTAGAAATTAGAATATTTGTGTAATTTGTGTCTGGCGTGTGATTGGCTGGTGAGCCTGGGTCAGGAGTGCCTGGGCCTGCTTGTGGATTGACTGTCTGGTTTGAGGGTGACAGGGGCTGGAGAGCCCAGGAGGTTGTCTGAGTCAGCCCATGGATGAAAGGCAGCATCTGCTGCCAGGGAAGTGGGAGGAGATGGCACCTGATAGTGAAGGGCTGTGCCTGCCTGACCACAATGCTGGCTCCACCCCCGCTGGGCGACTGTCACCTCTATCCCTGATACTGACAGGACTTCCCTATAACCAGTTCTAGCTGGTTCTCACACTGCCTGCACAAAGACTTCAAAGACTTTTCCCTGTATAAGAAGGGGCTGTGTCCCCTTCCAATTTGTTCTTGTTTGTGGACTTGAATCTTGCCAGGGGCTGCTGCTGCTTGGGCCCCCCAGCCCCTGGACACTTGATGGACTTGCCCTGGGATCCTTTGGACCTTCTTATCCCCACAGGACTTTGCTGCATCTCCTGAAAGACTTTACTGGACTTTGGATGTCCTTATAGCGCTGGGGGCGCTGTAATTTGATTCTTAGCGCTGATAGCGCTTTATTTGTACTCCTGGACTTGAGGGCGCGTGTTCTTGCCCTTTAGCGCTTTGGAGCGCCTTATTTTGCCCAAGCGCTTAGTAGCGCTTTTATTTGCATATTTAATGGAAGCCGGTGCCCACCCGGCATTGCCCCGTGTTGAAATTCACCGCCGCTGCCTGGGACCCAGCACCGCGCTGGGATTGGGCCGCTGTTGGGGGCTCGTCCCAGTGGGCCGCGCTGCCATTGGCTGGCCGGCCCGGGATGCCTTGATGACGTCTGCCCGGGCCGTGATTGGCTGCCGGCCCGAGGAGCGATGGAGGAATGCTGCTGGTGCTCAAGGGGCTCCCGTGAGGAGGAGGGAGCCCCGGGAAGAGGAGAAGATGCGTGGCCTGCTGCTGGGGCGCCCGTGTGGTGAGGGAGCCCCGGGGAGAGAAAGAAGCGTCGGTGAGAGACGGTGGAGCCATGCGGTGGGGGTGCAGGGCACATTGCCGGTGCCCGCCCCAAGTCCAGGCCGCCAGCCGGCAGAGAGGAGAAGAATCCCACGCTGACGAGAGGAGCCCCGCCGAGAACAGCCTGGTGAGTGAAAGGGCTGGGGGCTCCGTGATGTTGCTGGCGGTGCCGGTGGGGGCACAAGGTCAAGAGCGGTCCTGTGTGGCAGTGGGCCGCTCCAACGTGGAGATAGTGGTGCGGGAAGGGCGGCCCCGGTTGGCAGCGGGTCAACCCAACAATGTTCAGAGCCCCGAGAGGCTCCGTAGGGGCGCAGGTCGGTGCCTGTGTAGGCACAGCGTCCGGGGGCATTTGTGTATTTCGAGTCCCCCAGAGAGGGACTCCAACCATGGGGCATGTTTTGTTTGAGCCTGCGTGGCTCTACTCTGGACATTCGTTTTAAAAGTCCCACGGAGGACTTGGGGGCATGTGTATTGCTAGAGCCAGATGGCTCCAACGCCCCACAATTGTTTAAGAGCCTGTGTGGCTCCAAGTGCGCAGTTCCGAGCCTGTGTGGCTCCAGCAGTGGCGCAGTTTGCGCCTAAGGGTCAGTGAGGGCCCTGGCGCTGTTTTGATGATTCCCAGCTGCCCAGCAATTAGTGGGCAGCTGCACAGTTTATATTTTGGGAGGTTCTCAGGTGCCCAGCAAGTAGTGGGCACCTGCTAAGTTTAGGCTTGTGCTTGGACTGGGGCTGCATGGAAGCGCGCCCTGACACTTGGACACAGGGCGTCTGAGCCCCAACAAGGCCAGTTGGCCTAGGGACTGCCACAGGTAGTGGCTTATGTAAGCTTTGCGCAATTGTATGGTTATTGCACCTCTGAATGTGTTTTCTTGCATCATGTGTTATTCCTGCACCTCTGAATGTTTTTAGACATCATGTGATTTTTGCGCTATTGTATTGTTCTGGCACCTCTGAATGTTTTTAGGCATCATGTGTCTTCCTTTTCCCTGCGCTGCACCTCTAAATGTTTTAGGCATCATGTGTCTTCTTGCGCTGCACCTCTGAATGTTTTAGGCATCATGTGTCTTCTTGCGCTGCACCCCTGAATGTATTTTATTGCATCATTTGCTTTATTCTTAACACCGCTGAATGTGTAGGTTTATGCATCATGTGTTTCTCTTTACTACTCCTCTGAATGTATATTTATGCATCATGGGAAATGTGTTCCTTCCTAGACCCCTAAACGATGTGTGATACTTAGGTGGTTGTCCTTACACCTCTGAATGTTTTAGGCATCATGTGTTTCTATTTATTACTCCTCTGAATGTGTTTTCATGCATCATGGGTAATATGTTCTTGTTTATACCCCTACATGTATTTTATTCTTAGGTGGTTGTTCTTTTTAGTACAGGTGGTCCTAGTGAGGTCCTGGTACCTGTTCCCAGTAGTTACCGGATGTATTTTATAACTGTTATTTTGTGCTATACTTATTCTAAGTTCTAAAAGTGCTATTTCTGATTCTGACAGTGGCCCACGTGGCCCTGTCTCCTGTAAATAATCCCTTGTGAATATTGCCTGTGCCAGTTGGCACCATGTATATTGTGTGATACTATCTGATGTGTTTTTACAATACAAAAGTTATTTTATAAATAACCTTGTGTGGAGTTCCTTTTGCGGTGTGCCTAGTATGTTGTTGCTGCTGTGTGCTGGCGCAAATGCTTTACACATTGCCTCCGAGTTTAGCCTTACTGCTCGTGCCAAGCTACCAAGGGGGTGAGCAGGGGTTATCTTGGTGTGTGACTCCCTTGCCCTGACTAGAATGGTGCCTTCTGCCTGGCTTTGGCGTCAGCCTTAGCCTACCAGAAATAGCCAGTTCTAACAGTCTCCTAAAACTGTAAACATTTAACTTCTTGGATATTGGCAGCATCTACTTATTCCGGTCTCAATTTCAACTGCCTGACCCAGCCCCACAACAATAACACAACTTCTAACCATGAAAAACTTCCCCTCCAACCGCTCCACCTGCTCACCAGCAACTTGTTTGCACATGACCCATCCTTTTGTGACCTGCCCCATAATACAACCTTCCAACTTGGAAACATTGCGATTTCCTCAACAAATCTTCAGCTCTATATTCTTCTTACCACTCAATCCCTCTCTTCCATAATGATGGGTACATGCTGACCAAAATACTAGCTAATTGTTTTTCTCCAGATTTTACATCTATAGAACAATATAGTTATATTTTCCATTGTTCATCATCTTCCATGATGCATAGAATACCGATGAGAGTGTATGATTATTTGTGGGTAATTCTGACCCATGAAGTACTTTGGGCAACTATTATCCAAGCTCTCTATGCTTTGTCCCAACAACCTTCATCATGTCAAGAGCTGCACTCCACTCCTTGCTTGTTAAATATCATAAACATTTTTCCACTTCATATGTAACAATAGAGGTATTACTTTTCATGCAGCCTTGTGATGAACACTTTGTAGGATACTACACACTTGCTATAAACCCTAAGTACATACGTAGTAAGATAACACCACAAGTATTTGTTTACAAATTTTCACACGTAGCACAGATTCTTGATAACGATTATGGTTGAGGCAAGCTGTTTGTTGTTCAGATATTCTGCACTTGAACACTGCATTTTCTGTCAAAACCTTTCCAAACCTGTGTTTATAATAAGGAACCCCATTGCATACCGACTCGCACCACCACAATGTTGCAGTACAAAATGAGGATTCACAAGCTGTGCTCAACATTTGAAGATCATGGTTAAAGGCTCAGAAGCTTCAGAATTCAGAGTTCACAGAGCCAGAGGGTGGTTGAAGTTTTCATAATAACAGTGCCACTGGCCCAACATTCTGAAAAGGCCCTTGTCTGTGAACGAAATCCTTTTCTTGAAGGCTTGATCTTGAAGCTGCAGGTTTTTCTTGTTTATGGAGTCTACCACCAGTGACATCTTAAATATTTGTGGGGCCCAATGAAACACATATTTTGGCCCCCCTTGTTTGGAAGAACTTTGAATTTATTACCTCTTTTCGGCTCATCCAGGTCCTCATGATGTCAAGGTATATTGAATAATATGTTAATCCTTCAGAAATAGGGGCACAAAAACACAAACAAAAGCTCAAGATGCCTTCTGTCCGCCAGCCAAGTAGCACCATAATACAGCTTGAACGGGCATTGGTAAAGCCATTTCTTTTTGAGCTTGGATCCAGATTTGGTTTCTTTCTATAACATTTTATGTGGAATTCAGTGGTGATCCAGCTTGTTACTCTCATTGTAAGAACACATGCTTAGGGTGATATGGTAGATGCTTAGTGTAGTAGTGCATATTATTAAATAAGACGTGCAAATAGCACTTGAAATGGTTGCCTTAGTTGCATGATACTCGAAATCACAAACATATTCCCTTTCACAACTGGTGTTTTTGAAAAATCAATGCACTGCTCTGTAGATTTTCACCCTTCCATTGGTTAAAATCTGTTAATTTCCACTCTTCCCTGCCCTCGTTCCATTGTTACTAAGTATGTGTGCTTGTCTCTGGTTAGTCAGTCACCTGCGAACCTCCTTAGTAAGAGAAATGGGACAGGACAGGAGAAGTACAGAGACATAAAGAGAACTGTATAACGAGTGATGTGAACTAGAGGGAGTAGCCGGTAGACATAGAGATGATATAGAACAATATGCAAGATAGGGAGGTAAAGTAAACAAAGAAAGGTGATGTAGCCAGAGGGAAACATAAAGAGAGGCAGAAAAAGATTAATGTAGGTAGAGAAATGGAGATAGAGGAAAAGGTAAAATTCGAGAGTGCTGTAGAGGGGCAGATAGACCTAGGATATGGAGAAGTAAAGGTAGAAAGAAGTAGAGGAGTTCACTACTCAAAGGGATGAAGTAGAGAGAGAGGTAATGTAGAAAAAGAGGTAATTTAAAGAGAGGTAAAGGTAGCAAGAGGTAGAGGTAAACAGAGACTTGAGTAAAAACAAAGAGATTGAAGGTAGAGAGAACAAAATGAGAAGAGGGAACAAAATGAGTCAGATAAAGAGAGTAGTGGGGAAGAGCGAGAGGCAGAGAGAGAAGTGAAGGGAGAAAGAAATGTGATGTAAAGTAAAACGATGAAATAGAGAGACACACAAAAAATGAAGAACCAGAGATGAGATTTAATAACAAGGTTAAGAGTTGTGATATAGAAAAAGAGACGGTGCTGTAGAGAGATCTATCGAGAAAAAAGTTGAGCTAGATAGTTTAGGTGGAATGGGTGAGACGAAATGAAAAAGGTTGTCCAGAGAAATATATGCATTTGTGTGTGAGACAGAGAGAGAGATAAAGAGAGAGAGAAGTAGTTCATGGAGTAAAAGAGGTGGAGGTCGAAAAACAGAGGTAGCCGGAAACGAGTACGATATTTGGAGCCTTATTTACAAAGATTCAAAATAATAAATTGCATATTGCAACCAATACCGATCATTATTTGTGACTTTCTGTTTGGAATGTACTCAAATGGATTCAGTAAACTTGGTTGCAATTTGTGCACTAACTTCTACTGAATCGCATTGGCATTTTGTGAACCGACCTATCTACTAATATGTCCGTTCACAAAATACAGGATCTTAGTGAGTCGCAGTTCTGCGCACCTAATCAATATTCATGAGGTAGGTCGCAAATTACAACCTACTACAATTCGCCACAATCACAGGTTGGTGGGTGGCTTGGATCAGCAGACCTTCATATATGTGATTGCCATTGAATAAAGCCATTATTGTTTAGATGTGGCCTGTTTTCCCTAGATGAAACCAGGAAGCATTAAAAAAACCAAATTTTACAACGCACTACCATTACAACAAAACTTTTACAACGCAACATCCATTACAACGCATGCCATTACAATGCAACCATTACAACGCATGACACTACAACGCATACCACTACAACGCATGTCATTACAACGCAGTCATTTCAACGCATACCACTACAACGCATAGCATTACAACACATAGTACCCTTACACTATCCGACACTTACCCTACTGTTGCACCCCCTGGAGTTAGAATAGTAATTTTTACCCCTACACTATCCAACACTTACCCTACTATTGCACCCCCCTGGAGTTAGAATAGTAATTTTTACCCCTACACTATCCAATACTTACCTTACATTCAATGTAATGTTATGCGTTTTAATGGTATGCATTGTAAAGGTAGTATGCGATGTAATGGAATGCTTTGTAAAGGTAGTTTTTAAAAATGTGTTGTAATGGCATGCGTTGTAATGGAATGCGTTGTAATGGATGTTGCATTGTAAAAGTATGCGTTGTAACGTCATACATCCGCACACTAATGGCCAGATTCATCAACACTTTGTTCCTGTGCAGCTTTACCAAACGTGGCGCATACAGGTGCAAAATATTGATACACGATTTACTTTCAGATGCTAAAACCTTTTTTTCAATAGAATGTTGCCTAAAAGTAATGCACAGAAGAGCTTTGCGCTGCTCTTCAAGGGAGCATACCATGGTTGGTACATGGGTGTTTCCACTCAACCACCCATGTTTTTTTGGCACAACACCTTATCTTTCAGCATTTTTAGACAGAGGTTTGCACCAAAAAATACTCATCCTCCAATAAGGAAAACCTTTTCTTTTCTCCAAATGTTTCTATATTTGTATGCTTAGATCTAGGTGGCACTCCCATTGTCCCTCCACTGTGGAGTTTACAAGTATTCTGTCTAGCTGACGAATGCCACCTGCCCTATTTAGATGTGTGCTGGCTGAATCTCCGACCGCATCAACATTGTTTACAGTCGCATAAGTGGCTTACCGCTGCAGAAGTGGTGGACTCCTCTGCTGGCTAACAATACTTAATTGCTATCAGGGTGGTGGTATAGCACCAAGCCTATTTAGTATTTCACAGTTGTGCTGGCGTTGTTCTAGAGGCGTATTGCTGATGGAAGGATTTCGTTGCGGGACGTGTTTAACATTGTACTATCCCAGTGGCTTATGGATGGATACCAGTATCACACACCTGATGTGTTTTGCTTAATTGTTTTCGCCTACATTCCACCCTATGAAATACACTCCATTTCAGACCATGATCCTTTGCCGTTCCACTGCAGCACAGCATTGTCAAGCAAAACATTTGTCAGTGAAGGCAGGTATCTATTGGCGTTCTCTGTTTATTATAATTTATTTCCTCTTTCATTTATTGTCTTGTGGGTCATAAAATGTATTTAATTGTTTTTGGATAATGACAGGGAGGAAAAAATCCCTGTCTTTAAGAGGGAGATTTGTCAGTCATGGTGTTTTTTAATTGTATTGTTTTAACCAACTTCATTGATGTTACAGACCTTAGAGCAATATGAAGTCACAAATTACAATATTCAAGAAGGCCTTAAGAGACCATTGTTAGACCATAAACAAAACAAGTAAAAGATACATCACAAATTACCATAGCAAATTTTGTGACATATACAGTAGGTTCATCAGCATAGCGCACATGTTTCGAGAGGTTACATTTACAGTTAGACCATAGATAGCATTGACAAGCATTTCATTGACTATGGATTGAGCATACATTTTTTTATATCAGTTTGGCCAAAACTATATCAGAGAAGCCTGTACATCACTCGCCAGAGGCTCCTGTTGGCAGAGGTGTGTAGCATAGCAGCAAGTGAAGCTGTGACAGCGGCTATGTTTCTGCGGGTAGAGATCCCCTAGTATATTTAGGCCCATTGCACTGGCGTGATTAATAGCCCCTTTGTCTTGTAAAGAAGGGAAAAGTGGGAGATCTGCAAGTGGAGTTGAGGGTGCATAGTGCGACAGGGTCTCAACGCCCCTTCTCGGGCACTCCCAGGCCATTGTCAGTCATGGTTGATGAAATTATTGAGCCACAATTGTTTAGAGCCCAAGTGCAAAATACAACCATAGCACAGAAAAGGCAAATGTGGCCCAGAATAATTGACAGAGTGAATGATGTAGCAGCAAACAACCTGTGCACAAAGGAGAAAATTATAACGAGGTGGAATGACCTGCAGGGGAGCGTGCAGTCCCTGGCCTCCAAGTGTAAACTCAAGGCTCAGAGGACTGGTGGTTGTTCTCCCAGCATCCATGCAACTTTTTCGCCAGAAGGAGAAGGTCTTGCAGCTCTCACATCCTGAAGGCTTGACAGGAATCCCTGGTAGAGTGGAGACTGGTAAATTATACTTCTGAATGTGTCAATAAATTTGAAGGTTGTTTTTGCTTTTAATTTAGCTATTGAGTTTTACACTTTTTAGAAACCTATATATATTTCCATTATATTTTCTTTGTCTTGTTTGTTTGTTTAAATGCATTTTCTTTTATTTAAGATTACAGGTTTTCCATCTCCATTACATTTCACATGATGTCATGGTGCTTGTACGTGTTTGAACATCAAATAACACATTTCAGATATGTGTTTAATATTATAAATGTATGTTCTATGTTTACTGCATATTTACACTAGATATGTTGAACATACTATTTTGCAAGTGTTGTTGATGTTTAATTGAAACAATTATTACAACTACCATGAATACTTGTTTTAGGTTTGTGAAAATAATATTGCAATGTCATCTTTTTCATTTCCTCTTTTCTATGATCATTTTCACATATGTTAAAGTGTTACATATTTATCAATCTCTATTTCGTGCTATGATTTGAAATGTTTATGTGTTTAATGTTGTAAGTTGCCCTATCCTTGTTATTCCATTGAATTGATGCTATATGCCTCACAAATATAAGTTTTTTTACTTTAAAATGTTAAGGTATGTCATTTTGAATGCGGAATTCGTGTAATTTGTTAAAACATTAACTCTGCAATGTGTATATGATGACTAATGCAATTTGTCTTTCTAAGTTTTGTAATTGTCAGATTTTTTGCCTGCTGGGCCTTGGAATGGTTTCGTTCACAACTCTCCTTTCTTCTGTGCTGGGTTAAATCTTTGGTATATTTCATGAATACATTCAAATTTTTTTTTATCATTTCAGAACATATTTGTACCTGCTTTTCTGAAGTAATTTTGTGTGTACTTTAAATTGTTTGTGTAATTTATAACTTCTGAAAGGTGCAATTAATATAGTAAATATATTCTGTCTTTTAGGTTGCTTCTTTTTTTGCTTCAAACTCATTTGATGCATAGTTTATATTTTAGCAATATTAATTTTTTTAATTCATAATGGGCCCAATATCGAGAGTAAGTGGACAACCATCTGCCACTAAGGATACCTTCACTACAGACCGGGAACAAACCCTCAGTGAGGACTCCTGTCCTGCAAGTCTGTATGATGAGGAGCTGCCTGGTCCATCTGTTCTGCCCAGATAAAGTGAACCAGTGAATCTCACTTGACCCACACCTACACCTCCCACCCCAGCTGTTACCACACCTCAGCCTATGGATATCTCCACTTCCTGTGCCCAAACTAATATCACCCCAATCTTGTGTCCCCCAGTCTTGGTTGTTGTTAATCTAACATAAACACCACCTCCAGTTCAGCCAGGAACCAGTGGGATGGGGCACACTGGGTCAAGGGCATAGGGTAGTGGGGGTAGGGGTTATGGAGGGAATCTGTGGGCAAGCAAAGTGAGGCCACAGAGTTCACTGTCACCTATGCCATCATTGAACATGTCTGGGAATCCCTCCATGAGTCTCAAGACATGATGGACCAGGTCCTGACAGAGCTCCAGGAGATGAAACAACTGCATTGGGAGCACAATGTACAGATGGAGAATCTTAACTCCAATTTGGGCTCCCTGACTCGGGTACTGCATGATATTTTTACCTACATGTACAGGGCTTTCCCAGCAACATCTTCCCCTTTCTGTGGTCCAACAACATCTGGGCCAACCACATTTGCCTCAGCCACAGAAAGGGAGGCCCTGCCACGAGCGGAAATAGCTCAGTCCCTGTAACTGTGGAACCACCAGACCCCCTTAGGAGGGGACGTTCAGCCCGACTAGTAGAAGAGGATGGAAAGACCGCCACCACCACGAGCAAGAGACGCAGAACCTAATTTCTTCCTGTGTGAGACAACCATTCACTCTGTGAACTCATTTCTGCACAAGTTTACCTTTTTCATGCCAGTTGAGATTTGGACATTGGATTCCAAACAATTTAGACCATTCAGTGTTAGTTTTCATTCACCGTGATTGACTTATAATGTTTTTCTTTGTTAACAACCTGTTTTAGTTCATTTGGTTTCATTGAATAAAACTATTTAAGACTTTTGCAGTAATTTCTTTGTCAATTTGATTACTTTTTGTAGTTCCATCATACATTTTAAAAAGTTATAATAAAAAAGATTGTTTAATCACAAATAAATTCCATATAGGTTATGTGTTTCACAATTTTGAAAAGATGACAAAATAAACAAAACACAAATCATAAACTAGAATATGTTTTAAGTGGAATTAACAAATGTTACTCATATTCTGCTTATACATTATATCCTGTGCATATTCCGGCATTATAATGCAATATTCTCTTTGACATTTGCAGACCTGGCCACCATAGAAAAACAGGAGATAATCCAAAAATCAGATTAAATAGCCAAACTATTGTTGATGGATGTCATTAGCTGTAGCCAGATCTGCCTCACAATAGCAAACACACATCAATAACATCAATAGTGAAAATAATGGCAGTACCCCCTTTGAAGACCACAGGATCACTAGTCATCTACACATAGTCATGTGACCCAGGTTCAGGTTTCAGGCACAAAATGATTAGGGTAGAATGACAACTTTTTAAAAGTAGCATTTTCAGAATTAGGACCGGGGTGTCTACCTGCTCCCAATTGAAAGTTAGCACCTTGAGAAGCTAACGGGTAAGTAGCGCGCTTACAATTCCCTGATTGATTGATTCACTGAATAAGGTAACCCAATGTTATCCTGTGGGAGATGTTGGCCTTGCAGTAGTGGAAAATTAATGTATGAGTTTTTTACTATCAGGACATTTAAAACTTAAAAGCACATGTCCAGCATTTTCAAATGCACAGCACCCTGCCCTCTGGGCTGGTCAAGGCCTAACCTAGGGGTAACTTATCTGTATTAAAAAGGAAGGTTTTGGCCTGGAAAACAATGTATTTTACCAGGTCAAAAAGGCAGTTAAAAAAATGCGCACAATTGCCGAAATGGCAGGCCTGAGACATGTTTTAAGGACTATATAAGTGGGTGACACAATCAGTATAGCAGGCCCACTATTAGCATTTAATTTACAGGCCCTGGATACATGTAGTACCACCTCAGTAGGGACTCACAAGTATATTAAATAGGCCGAATGGGTGTGAGCCAATTTTCCAATTTCTAAACAAGAGAGCCTAGGCACTTTAGCACTGGTTTATCAGGGGTAAAGTGCTCAGAGTCCTAAAGCCAGCAAAAACAAAGTCTGCAAAATCTGGATGCTGGAAGGCAAAACGTTGGGGGGGAAACCACGCCAAGGATGTCAGGCCCAACAGAAGTAGAAGGCAATCGCTCACAAAAATATCGATTAGACTTAAGGCCACAACTTTGGATATGTCTGCCATGAACAATGGATGAGACCCACCATGATACCACTTCCCAAGAGTAGGACTAAACCAGGTGTAGAGGCATCTAACAGTCTTCCTGATGAATGCATGTTTCTCTTTCCAAAAATGAAGACAAAATTGAATAAATCCATATTGATAGGTGTAGACATTTTTGCAGAGCTAAGGTCATATGCATTTAGGGTCTTGCTGACCACGAAAACATTTGAGAGAAAATACAGGTTGACATTTTGCCAGCCTGTAAGAATGAACTACTTTGTAATAGGAAGTTGAAACTTAGGAGCATTAAAACTTTACACCTACGTATTTGAATGGCCACATTTAGAGGTCTAACCATAAAAAATAAAACACAAGGACTAGCCCATATAACCAGACTGGAACCTGGTTCAACTTTTACAACAAACACACAATGGTCCTGTGGGTTATAGTTGAATCACAGATCTATCACACCAACAATATTAACTCCCCACTGGCTATGATAGTGTATAAATAAAGTATACAAAGTGCCCAAAGAATAATGCCATAGTGATATTTAATCTTACAGCATCATGATATTAAGGAAGAACAATCAGTGTGGATGGCACAAGGTGCATAAAAGTCCTTAGCACAGGGAATACATTTGCATATATATATATATATATTACCTACTGGCGGTCGCCAGTAGGTAGTTATAGCTAGGACCTATTATCCATAGGAAATCTGCAACATTCAATTTGGAATAACTTTGGCGCCGGTTGACGAATCTTTGCAAAATTTTCAAAACTAGTGGGGCGCTCCGGTCCGCTCATCCTGAAAGTTTCGGGATGTTTCGTCAAGTGGGGGCTGAGACAAAAGGGGGTCCCAAAACGTGTTTTCCCCATGCAATTTTCCATAGGAACCATTCATCGCAGCTACAGCCCGAACTGCTGAACTGAATTACACCAAATTTGGCAAATAGGTAGCCCTTGGTTCAGACTCTTGCCTTTTGCTTAAGTGGTGTAAATCTGTTCAGTAGTTGCTGAGAAAATCAAAAGTTAAATCACATATATATCTATGGCCGCGCAGAATCCGCACATCCTGAGCGCACCCTAAGTGCACCATCCCGATCACGCGCTGAATGCTAATTGGCTGTCAAGTGGTTGTCAACATTCGAAACCAGGAAGTGTTGGCAGACATTTTGTGCTTCGGTAGAAGCGAGGCTGTAGAAGTCAGTGGAACATGTGTGCCAAACATATAAAGGGGGCAGGGTATAAATACCTTGACCCTCTAGACATGTTTAGGGGGTCCCTAAAACCGACAAAATGCGCGCAGGGTGCGTTGATACTGCCTTAAAAAAATGTTTTAAAAACGAAGCGCAGGCTTAGTAATTCGCCCCCGGGGGGCCAAATCCCAGGGGGAAAATAGCAAAATTTGCGATTCTTTAAATGCAATTGCAAAATAAGGAATCGCAAATTTTGCGATTCCTCATTTTGCACCAGATTTGCCTTCATACATACCATTTGGCAAAAATGCGATCGCAAACACTGAAATTCTGCAAATTTCGGTGTTTCCTAATGCAATTTTGCTTGATACATATGGCCCTTTGTCTCTCAGGGCCATATGTATCAACATCCTCGTTTGTGATTCTCAAATAGCGATTTTTTTTAAATCGCTATTTGAGAATTGCAAAACGGGATGTATGAAAGAAATCGCAATTCTTTTGCGAATTCTTAGTATTCCTTAATTGCGATTAACAAATTGCAAAATAGTAATAAAGGTATACTTTCCCATTCATTTCTATGGGCAAGGAGGCCCATGGGAATGAATGGGAAGTCATTCTCAATTTGCCATTCGCAATTTGAGAATCGCAAATTGAGAATAATTTCAAGGGTGCAAGGGTGTAATAAGGACACCCTGATGCACCCCTGAAATGAACATGTGTGCGCATATGGCAAACATACATGCCCTAAGGGCCCTAAGGGCATGTATGTACGCCACATGGCACCTTTGCAAATGCCAAAAAGTGCATTTGGGAAAGAAATCGCAAATTACCACCAACTTGAAGTTGGTGGTAATTTGCGATTTCTTAATGAGAAATCGTACAACTTGGGTGCTTCATACATAGCATTTAAGAAATCACAATTTGCGATTCCTTAAATGCTTATGCTAAGTTAAGGAATCGTAAATTTTATGATTCCTTAAATTTGCGATGCGATCATCCTCATACATACCGTTTTCCGAATTTAGAGTCGCAAATACTGCTTTTTTGAAATTCGCAGCGTTTGCGAATCAAAATTCGGTTGATACATATGCCCCATAGATAGTAACTCATACTTGGTGACTTATAAAATCACTATTACAAGTAAACATTTATAACTATAACATGACTGAAACCTGTGATTTTTTCAGTGAATTTCAAAGGTTTTTTAAATGCTAATTTCTAACTATAATATGTCTGAAATCTATTTTTTTCCAGTGAATTTCAAAGGTTTTTTCAATGACAATTTTTAAAAGTATTAATTGTTATATTTCTTTTTTTGATACTGATTTACAATTTTTTTTTTACTATTTATTTTTACATATTTTTTTTTTAAAATTACATTACATATTTTTACCATAAATTGAACATTTATTTTGAAAAATATTGAAATTCTATATATTTTATATTTTTAAAAATATATTTATAATATTTTCATAATTTTTTTTGGTTTTCAAATTTTTTTGGGAGTTGCACACCCAAAGTGCACCTTCCTCGACTACTGCATGGAACCCATCTACCATTTTAGGATTGTTGTGTAGGATCTGCGTAGGGTGTGCGATGGGTGCGTATTTCCCTGTGCGATCGCTATGCGACCCGTACGCGACTTCAAGCGCATACGTAACATATACGTATTACGCTACGCGACGATCGCTTGTTTCCGCGTGACGTCATATACGTGTTTGACGTGGGTGCGCGACTCCCACAAATTTTTATTATGTCTAACAAGATTCATATATGTATTTAATATAATATTAGGGCAAGACATTATCTGAGCTAATCATAAAAATAATATTCTTTAAGTTTTAAGAAACTTATATTACTTTTGAATGCAATTTTGTGAAGTCGCGCTGGGTGCGTGCTGTATGTGCGCACCCTACACGGATCCCATGTGACTTGAAAAAAAAAGATTTGATTGGTTCATAACACTTCCTACTCTAACTATTGAAGGACCCCACCAATTTCCATCACTCTTCTTAGACCTTCTCTGGGTGAACAACTCTGCAAAGAAGACCATCATTTTTCTTGATTGGACACCTGAATTTCCTTTCTACAAAGAAAAATGGCTACACCAGTGCAATAATCCTCTGATTCCGAACATTCAGATGCAGAGGGATTTTTACCGGAACCTCAGCGTTCAGAAAAAGTCAGTTAAAGTGCCACCAATTGATGCCATTGGTTAAATCCCTTTTGCATCTCCAACACCCTGACCTTTATCTATACAGTCACTCATGCAATCACTTAGTCTTATATATACTTATTTATGTACAACAACTGTCACAAACACTGCGTTTTATATTTCTACTTTGTTGGACATGTATCATTCAGAAATATATTTACTCATCAATACACCCATAAAGAGATTCACTCACCCAATCAACTGTTTTCACATGCTGTCTTAACCTCATATACCTACTAAATCAACTCTTAACACATCTTTGGACAGTCACACACCTCCCATACAACTACACACACATTCACTCTCCTATACAAATACTCTCTTAACTATTAAAAATCTAATATACAGTTTCACATAGATAGTAACCAACGTATACACTAGCTTACACAACAAGAGACAGAGTGATACAGATATTCACACAGTTAAATCACTATCCCATATATTTAGTGAGACACTTTAAATTAGTCACTTAGACAGTCTATCACAGTGCTACTAAATCTTCCATCCAGACACTTATACATCCACTCAGTCTTCAATGTAGATTCTTATATATATATATAATACTTATTTAAATATGGAACCAAACCACATTCACTGGATGATGTCATCAGGGATGTCATCAGTGATGTCATTTGAGATGTCATCAGTGATGTCATTTGAGATGTCATCAGTGATGTCACTGACCATGTCATGAATGATGTAATATGTGACATCATCAGCAGTAGAGTGCGGACGTGCAAGGTATAGTTGGTACAACTAACTATAAAAGAGGAATTTCAATGGTTTTGTACGAGAGAAATGTCCAGCTAACTATAAAACCCATAAAACCTATGTTTTTTTCAGTGAATTTCAAAGGAATTTTTAAATGCTAATCCCTAACTATAACAGGCCTGAAACCTATGGTTTTTTCAGTGAATATATGTATATATATATATATATATATATATATATATATATATATATATAGCTTAAAATCAGCAGCTTCGGAGCATTTCCCATCTTGGCAGTTTTCAGCGAGAACCCGGCACTGATGAGGCACACGCCGAAACGCGTCTGCCGGAGGCTGAACTTTGTGGACTCACGAAGAGTGATTAATGTGTGCAATGGCGGAATAAAGAAATTTGCTGGTATCCAGAGCATGTGTCAGACCTGGTTTGTAGTGAGAAGCAGGTGTGGAGGTGATATTAAAGCGGAGGTCGGCTCCGCGTACTGACACGCCCCTCGGTCTGGAGCTCCGCATTAACCGACAAACTGTGGCAATGGACGATGTGCTTAGAAGGCACAATGCGGCGCCCCCCCAACCCGAAGTGTCTTATAGGTATTGGGGAGAGGGAGCAGACAGCACGTCTGCTTAATGGACTCGCCAGCAATGATGGAAGCCGCCAACGTTTTCCCGCAATGCTAGAAGGAGCCGACATTGCAAGCACTACCATGTGCGAAGATAAGTCACTGTACCTGTCTCGTATTGCCTGTTGGTTCCATGTTGCGGGACCCGATGCACTTCACCTGAGGTCTCTTGGTGGGAACAGCGGCATTAACGATCTGAGGAACATTTCCTGTCCGCTTTCAGTGAGAGTGATTGCCCACCAATGAGAAGACTCGGTTAGCAGCTTAAAATCAGCAGCTTCGGAGCATTTCCCATCTTGGCAGTTTTCAGCGAGAACCCGGCACTGATGAGGCACACGCCGAAACGCGTCTGCCGGAGGCTGAACTTTGTGGACTCACGAAGAGTGATTAATGTGTGCAATGGCGGAATAAAGAAATTTGCTGGTATCCAGAGCATGTGTCAGACCTGGTTTGTAGTGAGAAGCAGGTGTGGAGGTGATATATATATATATATATATATATATATATATTCCGAAGCATTTTCCTTCCTGGGAAGTAGAAGAGGAGGCACAAAGGTACGTTTGAACTCCATTTATTCAACACATTGCATGACGCGTTTCGGTTACTACCTTCTTTTGATGCTTTGTGTCGACATAGTTCCACTGGTGCCATTAGCTTCTGTCTCTGACTCAACCACTGAAGTAGTGTTGAGGGTGTCCGCAAAACATGGCACGGATTGCTCCAGAGTTCCCGTTAGTAGAACTACGTTACCCAGCAGGCATTGTTCCACACTTGCTGGTCGGTGGTCCGTTTGCTCGGCTTGCACTACATTGTCCCAACGTGCAGCCGAGTAGCAATGTATACACACATCTACATTCAATTATCATTAGGTGTTCGTAATAGATCTCAACGTCAATCCAACTTTATCAGTGTTCTTAATTATTTCAATGGGATATCTCCAAGAGTATGTCGACCATAGCAGAACCATACTATGGTCCCTTCAAGACAGCGCCGACCACTGAAGCCCTGAAGCTGCAGTAACTGACAATAAGTACTGTGTACACACATATTGGTTCAATTCTACAGTCCACTGCTACTCTAAAAACATGCTGTGCCATGTACCAGAGGAAGGTGCATGCAGCACAATACCACTTTCTCTCCTGAATGTGGCAGGCAAATTCTTGCTTCCTTGGTCGATGCAGTCCTGAAGAGACCCATAGATAGGTTCCGCTAGGGTTGAAATGTCGTCATATTCATGGGGTTATCCCATTGACTTAATTAAGAACAATGATCTTGTCAGTTTGAAGTTGTGATTTGAGGTGGATACTTCATGATAATTGGATGTGTACATGTATATACGTAAATTAATTCATTGCACTGAACACTTTGTATGCACCTTGCACGGGTTTTGGGGGAGGTGGCCTCCCCGCTGTTACTTGCGGCCATCGCAGGGCCGCTATCGCTAGAATCGCCGCGTCTCCCCTCACTATTACATGCAGCTGTTGGGTAGCACATGCAGGGACCGCCAAGGACGGCGGCACAATGTCTAGCTACTCAACTAGTGTAGATTGCGACTGTATGCAAAATGGATACCATAATATACTGCTAACTTTCTATTTAGATCAATGCCATTATTTCTCCTTGTTGTCCCAGGTGCCAGAATGAAAATATTAGTGATTGGTTAGAGGAGACTTTGATCTTTCCTAAATTGAATGAATAGTGGTCAAAAATGTTATGACTTGATATGTATTTGTAGAGAATATATGATAAATCCAAATCCAATGACCAGTTGATTAGGCATCATGTCCCAAATATTGGGCCCAAGTACAGAAATGTGCAAATTTAGTTTAATTGCTTGCTCATTGCTCCATCTCTATTTATTCAGTACTAGAAAATGTTCTTGCTTTCTGATTACAAGATGAGGCACTGTAAACGTGTACAAGTTAAAAAATATCTTAAAAAATGAATACCTTTAGGCAACGCAGAAGGGAAGTATATTTTTGAAATAAGAGGCTAGTTAGATGTAAGAACATCAGGTTCAAGGATTTGAGGAAGTAGGATGAATTAATGTGATTTCTGTACTGAATTAATTTAATGAACCCGAGAAACCACATGCATTTTGGACTACCAGGAATAGTGAAATAAGTGGTGGTGGTCTCAGTAGCCTGGAATTTTTTTTTTTTAAATACCATAATTCCCTAATTAAAAAAGTAAATCCACCGTTACGTAATTCATGGCAGTTCCAAAATGAAAACTTCCATAAATGTCCCCTTCATGCTAGAAGAAAAGAAGTCTCAACACATGAAAGAGATTTGTTTAGTTTTTTTTTTCTTCAAGAAAAAAGACTCTTCTTCATAAAAGAATGTATTGACAGGGTTGCCGTGCAGCCATGTCATCACGGTCTTTTTTCCCCGAAAGCGGCTCCTGCTGTAGTGTAGTTCCTATATTCCCAATAGGCTCTGCGCATTGGAATAATAAATCCTATAGATTAGACGTAGGACTGAGGTCGACTAGGTCTCTATCGAATATACTAGACTTAATTGTGTGTGCCAGCTAGCTCAGAGGTCACTAGAAACTTTCTCGAATTCACAAGAAGGGATTTGTCTCTGACAACCGCATAAACTTGACAACTTTGTTTCCCCAAGATAAAACGTATCTTCAGAGTCGTGGAAACAATAGATAGATATTTCACTACATCAATCGTGCATGCTTCGTTTCACTAGAGGTGCAGAGAAAGTAGAAAGACGTGCGTTTTCAATAAAAGGATTTATTGAACAGTCTTCTTTCTCAAGCATAAGAAATGAACTGCTACACTCGTAAAACTGGTTTTAAAATATAATGCATACAGTATAAACAGTAGAATAAAATAATACTGTAAGAGCATTGTATGGTTCCTAAACCATATATAAATGCATACATAAATAACAGAGGCTAAAAGTACCCAACTGGTGTTTGTAAACTACGCCTACCCCGGTGTACCTAACCTAAGCTTAGTACGAGGGAAGAAGTGAGTGAGGTGTAGCATAAATGTAGTATTCTTTTGCCAAGAATCTGCCCAAGATTTCTCTAAGGGTCTAATCAGCTCAGTACCTTAGATTAGAATGAAGACGGTCAGTCTCGGGACTCAATTTCCCAACAACCCGCAAGGGTAGCTTGGAAACACTGGAGCTGGATTTCTTGGCAGGAGAAAAGACAGCGTCTCTTTCAGTGCATCTGCTGTAGGGCCGGCTTCCTTCGGCACTTGCTTTAGCAGGGTGCGTTGGGCAAGTAGATAGTCGAACAGCTCCAAACCATTGTGTGTTTGCTTGGGCGAGTGTGGGCATATTCATACCTTGAAGGTGCCGACTTTGACGTACAGTTGGACATAATAACGTCATCAAAGAGTCTCAGTTCTGGTCGGGTTGGACGCCGAAACGGCGTTCGACCGCGTGGATTGGCGCTTTCTATTCTCTACACTTGCGGCGTTTGGCTTTTCCCCTCAATTCATAAACATGATTTAGGCCAATTATCGACACCCTAGATCCAAAGTCTCGATTAACGGCATGCAATCTACTCTCTTTACGCACTCCAGGGGGACTAGACAGGGGTGTCCCTTGTCCCCGCTGCTGTTTGCCCTTAGTATAGAGCCCCTAGCTATTGCGATCAGGGAACACCCAGGGATTGAAAGTCTTCCTTTCACTGGTGAGGCCCATAAGATCTCTCTCTTTGCGGACAACGTCCTCTTGTCCCTGTCAAACCCGACGGGATCTCTCCCGCACCTACAGAGGGAGCTAGAGCACTTTGAGAATGTTACAGGTTTCAAAATTAATCTGGATAAATCTTATATACTCAACCTCACCCTCTCACAGGAGGAAGCCCTTCTTCTTCGATCGCCTACACCTCTAGCATGGGCTTCGTCCTCTAGCCAATATCTAGGTGTGCAGCTGACACCGACAATAGAGAAGCTGTACGCAGCCAACTTCTCTCCCATTCTCACCCATATTCAGGCAGAGCTGACGCGGTATAAACCGCTCTTCCTGTCCTGGCTCGGTCGTGTCCATGCAATAAAGATGTCCCTGCTCCCTAAATTACTATATCTATTCCAGGCGCTTCCAATAGACCTAGAGAGAGACTTCTTTAGACACGTGAAAGCAATGATTCTGCGCTTCATTTGGCAGGGAGGGTGGGCTCGCTTCTCGTTCTTCCTGTTGCGTCACCCCCGGCGGGAGGGGGGAGTGGGCCTGCCGGACATCTAGCTCTACTACAAAGCTGCACAACTAAGGATTCTGGTTGAATGGTCACAGAAAGAGTCTGAGAAACACTGGCTCCATATGGACAGCAGTGTAGCAGGGAGAACGATTTGGGACATGATTTGGTGAGCGCGACAAGACAGACCTAAAAATGCCTACCTTAGCACCCCTACGCGTACCACCTTGAGAGTCTGGGACTCTGTGTCGACAGATGCGGGCTGGTCTTCCTTCCCTTCCCCTTTTACACCAATACACTTCAACACAGCGTTCCCTCCAGCTCTCCATGAGGGCCCCTTTGACGCCTGGCGGGAAGGGTGATGTCTAGCTCTGACCCACCTGTTTCATAGTTATGACCCCCTTACATTCGACAACCATAAAAGGGACTACAGGGTTGGAGACTCTGAGCAATATCATCATGCCCAGCTACTACACTGGGCCTTGGGACACCAGATCCAGGAGGGGGCTACCCGCACACTTACTAAATTTGAATCCTTCCTGGTCAAAGCCTCGTCCATGAAGGGAGCAATCTCATCTCTTTACAAACTTTTGTTGTCCACTACACTTTCCCCCCGACCGAGGTACATGTCTATGTGGGAAGGGCTAGCCCAACGGGACATTCCAGACGAGGAATGGGCCCATTTGTGGTCTGACATTTTTAAATTCAACCAATCCACGGAACTGAGGGAGGCACACCTGAAGACAATGATGGACTGGTATCTATACCCGTCCAAGCTAGTACGAATTTTGCCGGGCACATCAGATAGATGCTGGCGCGGATGCAGACTGCTCGGTGACTTCCAACACATTTGGTGGGACTGCCCAACCATCAGACCCTTTTGGGAGGAAATCCTAGCTCAGGTAAAGGACATGTTGGGGTACCCCATCCCGACATCCATGGCTGAAACACTTCTGGGCATCTGTGATCCTAGGTTAGAACATCAGACTAGGGCGGACAAGAGAATCATGTGGCTGTGTATTGGGGCGGCCAAAGGTTACTATTGTGGCGGCATGGAAGAAGAAGGAAGCGCCGGCAATGTCCCTGTGGCACTCCCGGCTCTGGAGGTTGCTTAGCCTGGAACGCATGTCGGATATTTTTAAGGAAGACTTTAAGAACTTTGAGTTTCGATGGGGTCCACTGGTCTCCTTTCTCTCGCAAGGACTGCCATCAGCAGTTTGTCCCCCTACAGTCCGGGCCATCCATCTTTTCCAACTCTAAGTAGGCCCCGCATCGACAATCCACTGCCAAGCTATAGACGCCACCACCAGGGTGGGGGGAGGGGAGAGGGTTCGGGGAAGGGGGGGGGTTGTTGTTTAAATTTTTGACTCTGGGTGCGATTTCGACTTTGTCTTCACTTTGACTTCAAGGAATGATTCCCCCTATATTTGCATATATTGGCACTGTTTTCATGATGGTCCTGTGAAGGACACGGCTTTGTGCGGAGACGGCGTCAGAGCTGGCGTAAGCACGCATTGACACTCCCTCTTGGAAGGTCTCTACTATGTACCCATACATTTTAGAATCTGTATCCCTCAGTTGAGCTGCAAAATGTGAATGGTGTACATTACCACTTCCATCGGGGTTCCTCTTTTCTGTCTCCGTGCCTTGATTTATTTATTTCTTTCTTTTTTTACTAGATTTCCCCTGCGAGGGATAATGGGCAGATTGGGCCTTCAGTCTATGTTAAAAAAATGTAATAAAAACTTCTTTGACAAAGAGTCTCAGTTCTTTGAAAACTCCATGAGTTCTTGGACAAATCAATATTCAAGCAAGGGGAAGTCCCCGGCTGCTGAAGCTGAGTTTTCCAAGAAATCGTTGTGGATTTTTGGAACTAGTGGAAGTAGCCCTGCCGTATTTGGACTGCATGAGCTATGCCTAAATATGGTTATGATTTCTATGCCTATATAAGGATATGGTGATTTATACCTATATAAGGGCATGAATCGGGAAACTTACAATAGGGTCCTAAAATGATACATAACACTGCAATGACGATGGGATCTGCTGACATAGGAGTACTCTCTAAATTTTCAGGCCAGTCCATCAGAAATTAAATAATTCCCTATTTCCTAAAGCTCACAAATTCAACATACTGCATACATCTTAAATACCACTCTACAAATATGTCCTTGAGAAGTCTATTAACATAGGCTTAGCCACATAGCAAAAACCATGTGTGAGTCCGAGCTCCAAGAACGGAGAGCATCTGTTCTAAATATGCAGCATAGTCCAGCAAGAACATGGTGCAAATATGCACAGATTCTAACCAATATGACATCAAATACATTGATTTGAGGCAGAAAACTATATAGTTAATAGCTGGGGGAAACAGTGGCAGAAGATCTGAAGGCTTAGATTGAAACATCAATATCTACTGGTGGAGGTTTATATACCAGATACCTTGAAACCTATAAGTAACCTATAACTATGAACACACCCATTCTAAGTTGTACTTGAACATGTGAGGAAGACTTTGTTTTACCAATGGAACAGTGGCCTATGCCACCATATATGCCAAACTCACAAGAAAATGGCTTTAAGTTCTTACTATGGAGACAAGAGTTAGGCATGCTAATTCTGCTTTCATATGTTTCATACAGAGCTAGGATATCAATTGAAAGAAGACTATGAAAAAATGAGGCATTAAACATATTCAGTTTTACTAATGATTTTTGATTCAGCAATGTTTATTGTGTTAGCCGACTGTTTATTTTAGTAATTAGGGGCCAGATGTAGCAAAATCAGAAATACCGACTCTTAATTACCGAATTAGTAGGTATTTCTAATGTAGGTACCAATTCGGTAAATTTTACCGAATCGGTAAAAATCGGTATTTACCGATTCGGTAAATACCGAATCGGTATTTGCTATTGAATCCTATGGGCCTTGAAGCCCATTGGATTCAATATCAAATACCGATTCGGTATTTACCGAATCGGTAAATACCGAATTTTGCAAGGGTGCAGGGGGGGTCACTTTGACACCCTCTGGCACCCCTGTTTTAGGCTTGTGTGCCATGTGGCACACATACATGCCCTAAGGGCATGTATGTGTGCCACATGGCACAGGTGTACATGCACAGATGTGCATGTACACCTGAATCGGTATTTTACCATGCAATTGTATTGCATGGTAAAATACCGATTTTCAAAGCCCTGTGTCAATGTTAAAATTGGCACCTACATACCAAACATGCATTTTCGGTAATTTTACCGACCAGTATATTTACCGATTCGGTAAAATATACAGAATCAGTAATTTTACCGATTCTGTAACTTTACCGAATCGGTGAAATTACCGATTCGGTAAAATGACTGAAAATGCATGTTTTTTATCCCCCTACATCTCCATGGCCATTTACCGGTCGGTAACGGCCGAATTTGGCCGTTACCGGACGGTAAATGGCCAAAATCTCTCACCTACATCTGGCCCTAAGTTCTGGAAGCTTTGCAATGACTGATCACCCAAAGTTAAACAATATGTCATGTTATTTGAAAATGAATTGGTTTTATGATCACACATTTATTTAAATATACAGCACTACCATCTCTGAAGGGTCTTTTTAGGAGAACAGAAATACATACTCATTCAATAGACCGATCAGCACACGCTGATACTGCTGCAGGCAGCGTCCCTAGGAAAACAAGCATTTCGCATAGCCAATAGGTGTCACCTTTGGGACCTTATAAGTATTTAGCCATGCATCACTTTAGCCTGGGTGCTAAATCTACTGTTACTTTGCGTGCCACTGGTGAACGACCACAGACACACCCAAGATTGGGCTTCCATGATATTTAATGAAAATATTATAAAGTCTCTTCAAATTTAAAAAAAGTATATTTCTTTAACAAAGAAGCTTTGCCACGAATAGGCACATTATAGCGGTACAATGAGAAGTAATAATTTAAAGTGTCATTTTTGTACAACTGGTAGTCTGTATCAACCAATCTGCCAATCTGTTTTCTTTAGTTCTTCTTTGTCAAGAGAACATTGAGAACCATTTACAGAAAGTATATTATTAATGTCTAAGTGCTGATGTAAATACATATTTTTCTGTTCGGACTCCCCAAACATAGTGTGATATTGGACTACGAACTGGACTAAATTGTACCTGCTGCTAACCAGAACATGATACTAGAACTGCTCATACAGAAAATGTCTCAAACAACCCTGAGCAAATTAGTGAACAAAAGAGAGGCCCAAGAAAATCTTGAGATGCTCTCAGAGGATGGAGCAATTGAAATGATTGAAGCAAATGAAGCGGCTAAAGTAGCTGCCAAAAATATATCAGTGACTCTGGATTACGAAAGTAGCTTAAAACAAACGATGAGTTGTCAACTAAAAAGTAATAGTTCCATAAGAAGGCCAGAAACCTGAGGATTAAAGGCACAAGAGGTTAAAGGGGCCAAAAATGGAATAGAAGATATGGAGGATAATGTTAATGGCAAAGCAAAACATAAAAACAATATGGAGAAAATCAAAAGCAAAAGCAAAAATGCCATAAAAACTGCTGAGAAGGAAAAAGAGAGTGAGAGGGGAAAACAGAAGAAACAAGAACTGTTAAATGACTGTTTCCCCGAAGAAAAGTCCGATGATCAAGCTGATGAAAAGACAGAACTTTTGGTTAAAAAGGCTAAGAGGTTGCAAACTATTAAAAACCTAAAGGCAGCAGCAAAACTAACGGAAATGTGTGATGAAACACAACCAAGGATTTCTAATATATTCGTACCAGTCTCAAAGGAAGCCTTGAACGAAGGCAATAAAAACGACAATAGCAATAGCAACAATATTAATAATGGGGAGCTACAGGAGGTAATGACGAATAAGACTCCCAGGGATGAAATAACTGCAAATAGAGCAAACGCAGAAATGGCCGCAGAAATGACCGCAGATCCGGTCAATCAAGATCTGGAACTGGATCAGGACTATATGTCCGGTACTGGACAAACTACAGCTGGAGATAAAAAGCTACAAACTGGGAGTGAAGAATCATCAGAGGAATCTAATTCTGAATTTTATGAAACTGGCTTATCGATCTCCAGTGAAATTGGAGACACAAGTGCGATCAGTGAGGATGAAAATTCACCCACTGCCAATATGGACGTACTCGATCAGACATATCAGAGAGATGCAAAGAACAATAATGAATTCGGTCGAGATTCGATATCTAAAAAGAAGGTGGAGAAAAAAAAATCAACACATAGAAAACTCCACAAACCATTGGATGACGAAACAACGGATCAGGGGAGTAACCAGGACCAAACAAAGAAAAAAATCTAGACTCTTCCGGAAAAGCTTGACTCCTACTTCTATAGGAGACACAGAACTTAAAAATCCGAATAGCGGGGCAGTTGAAAAGGGCACGGAAAGACATCATCGCGATACTGGCAAACTAGGATTTTCTGTAGAACTGTCGTTGAGTGAGGTCCTGAAGACTATAAAGGATTTTCACTCAGATATTAAAACTGATAGCCAAAGGAACCACGATGCTATTCAACAACTCCAAGGTGCTATCCAAAAGGTGGATAATACTTGTACTGAGATAATGGACAGAATGGCTTCGGTGGAAAGTCGCACAGAAAATCTGGAAGCAGATGTCATTAAACTTCAAAGTAGAGAAAAGTCCCAAGCTGGTATTATTGAAGATTTAATGACAAAGGTGGAGGATCTCGAGAACCGGGGGAGAAGGAATAACCTCCGCTTCTTGGGAATTGCAGAAGGTGCAGAGGGAAGCGATCCGAAGGGATATATTATCAATCTTTTAAAGTCTACTATGCCTGAACTTCAAACATGGGAACTGGAACGTGAGGTTCAACGTGCTCATCGCTTTCCTCTCACACTCCCCAAGCGGTCTCTAAAAGAAAACCAGTATCCAAGAGCTATTTTGGCCTGCTTCCGAAACTTTCTTTTACGAGAAGCGATTTATGACCTGGCCAGACCGACGAGTAAAAAAGAATATCAAGAAAGCAAGTTCTTTGTTCGTCCGGATTTTGCCCACTCAACGGTCGAACGCCGCTGGAGGTTGAGGCAACTCTTTGCCCCATTTGAAAAGATTGGAGCAATTGTTTATCTGCTAAATCTAGCACGCTTAAGAGTGCTTTACAAAGGAACATCAAGGAACTTTACAAGTGAGATCCAAGCGGAGGCCTACCTGCATAAACTTTCTGAACCAAGAAAATAGGAGGGGAAAAGCTAGCCATCTGAGATGTTATATGTTTAAAGTTTCTTGATAATTCAGGCGGTCAAGCAAACGGTGATGCTCGGATCACTCAGACGCCCACACCTGGGGACCCTCTGTCCCAGGATGCCTCAAGAAATGGTGGGGGGAGGGAGGGGTGAGAGGGGGGGTGGGATGCTCTGCTACAGGGGGGAAAAAAGGGAAAAAAAAATCATCATCAAGAAAAGAAGAAATTTTTGTATAGTGGTGGTGGGAGAGAATTCCAAATATTGAAGGGAAAATGTAGATGGTTTACTAAACAGAACAGGGACAAAAAAGAAATAGAGAAAAAATGGTTAAAAAATCTAAAGCTGTACGCGCATAGTTACAATTAATGTTTGCGGTTTAAATGATGCGAGAAAAAGAAGAGAGCTGAAAGAATACTTTAAAACATTGCAAGCAGATTTAATCTGCTTGCAAGAAACGCATGTCGAGTTTTAGCAGAAATATTTATTTGAGTAATTGGGTTATTCGGTACTGGCATGCACTACCCAGGGTACGAGGACACGTGGGGTAGCGATATTGGCTCGAGGAAACAGTGTTAAGTTGAAAAAACAACAGGTAGACAAATATGGTCGATGGGTCCTGGCTGAACTACAAGCACAAAATTTGAACTTTACTTTATGTTCAATTTATGCACCTACGGTGGATGATCCTGATACTTTCATCCAAATAAATGCACGGCTACCTAGTTGGCCACTTCCGCTCATAATGTGTGGCGATCTAAATATAAACGGTCTTGAAAGGTTGTGGAAGGATGATGCGGGCAGGTTTAAAGGGCGGAAAAAAAGTCATAGAGTCTTGGTCAATCTTATGAGAGATAATGGCTTAATTGACACATGGGAGCAGCTTATGGGAGGGGGAGGTCACACATATTACTCTGCTCCTCATAAAATAGTAACAAGGCTTGATTATTTTTTTATTTCACCTGCACTGCTACCGATGGTTACAATTAAAAAACTACCAAGATCACAACCCTTTAGTCCTAGAAGTTGCTCTGGCAAACGCAAAGATAAACCTAACTTCTTGGTCATTTGAGAGAGCTTTATTACATGATGTTGAGTATGTTGCCCTTATGGAAAACTGGCTAAAAGAATTTTGGGGCATAATAGGGGTACGGCACGACCTTCAATTGTTTGGGATGCAATGAAGGCTGGCATAAGGGGAGAAACCTTAAACTACTCTCTCAAGCGCAATAAATTACAAAAAGAACTAATAGAGAAGAAGACTATGGCTGTGGTGAATTTGGAAGAAGATTTGATAAAGATTCTAGTAGCTAAAGGGGATGGGACAGGGGTGACTCAAAACTTAGCCATGGCTAAAATAGCAGTAGGGGAAATATACAGTGCAAGAGCAGCCGAGAAGTTTTTAGCAAGGAGGGAAGAGCAATATGAATATAATGAGCAAGTTGGACGCACCTTGGCGATAAGATCTCGACAGGCAGCTACTAAGGGACAGATAACAGAAATGATCACAGAAAGAGGGGTGGTAGTTAAAAACCCAAAGGAAATCTGCGCAGTGTTTCAGAACTTTTACGAGAAACTTTATAATCAAGAGGGAGAAGAGCCAAGAACGATGGAAATAGAGAGATATTTGGAAGAGGCTTTATTAGATAAAATCACAGAGGAAGATAGGATAAGCTTGGAGACAAAATTTACCCAAGAAGAAATTCAAATGGCCTTCAATGGTCTGCCATCAGGGAAAGCAGTAGGACCCGATCTTATACCTTTAGAATTTTATAAGAAATTCTTTGCAATACTAGAGGGGGACATTAACACACTTATGGTCTCGATCTAGGAAGGAGCTGAACTGCCTGGATCCTGGAGCGAAGCGACAATGGTGGTTTTAAAAAAAAAGAATAACATCTCTACTGATCCCGGGTCGTATAGACCGATTAGTCTGATGAATAGTGACACCAAGGCCTATTCGAAAATATTGGCTAATAGGCTGAGCTCGATAATCGGAACATGGGTTTATTCCAGGCAGGGGGACAGCCGATCATATTAGAAGGGTAATTACCTTGTTTGATGGAATGACAGCCTCACGAGACCCTATGTCTTTAATACTATTGGACGCAGAAAAAGCCTTCGATAGGGTCTCATGGGGCTTTCTCTGGACAACAATGTATAAACTTAACTTTGGACAAAAGTGTATAGGGGGATTGAAAGCGCTATATAGAAGCCCGGTCATAAAGGTCAGAGTAACGGGGGAACAGAGTGAAAATATTAACATCAAGCGAGGAACTAGGCAGGGTTGCCCCTGCTCACCATTGCTCTTTGCCTGTTATATTGATTCTTTTATAAGACATATAGAAAAAAACAGGCTCATATGTCATATCGTATTGAATGGCTATGAGACGAAAATCTTGGTTTATGCAGATGACCTAGCAATTATGTCACCTACCCCAGCAACAGCGATAGTGGAAATAGAAAAAGAGGCAAAAAAATACGGGCTTTGGTCTGGGTATAAACTGAACCAGACTAAAACACAGATAGTTATTAACCAATTTTCCACAATAAATGATGAAAGAGTTACAGATTCAGCTGTCTACCTGGGCATAACTATAACATCTAATTTATGTAAGCTGGTTAAGGTAAACCTGACTCCGGTGATCAGAAAGGCCAAACAAGATCTAGATAGGATGGATAACTTACATCTTACAATAATTGGACGCTGCAATGTAATTAAGATGTTACTTCTTCCCAAAATGTTATATTTCTTTCGAACTATTCCTTTAATATTTCAAAATAACTGGTTTAGGGGCACTGAAAGGGTCTGTAATCGATTTATATGTGCAAAAGGTAAAACTCGGAGGTCCATAAAAATGGTGGCACTTTCTAAGGAAAAGGGAGGTTTAGCAGTTCCAGATTTTAAAGGATATTATCCAGCAGCATCCTTGCAGTATCTTAGAGGACTTCTCGGGGGAAACACTAATGATAGATGGCGGGATGGTCTTGGTATATCAGATACATATGATTTACTAGTTAGAGACTCCAATAAAGGACTACTTACATTTAAGGAATTTGACTATTACAAAAGAACAAAGTTTAAGGTTTTCTCAGCAGCTGCATCGGTATGGTCTATGGTCCGGCAAAAAATTAAGTTAGGATAGATGAGTTTTTACACACCTCTATATAAAAATGAGCTCCTCCCCGAAGTGTTTCATGATCAAGTTATAAAAAGATGGGATAGCCTTGGGGTGCGCACTATAGGAGACATTATAGATGATTTTGGTATAATTTCATTTGAAAGGACATGCCAATTATATAAGCTAGATCGTAGAGACTTTTTAAAATTCATGCAGATTAGGCCAGTAATACAAAGGAAATTGCCCGGGGGGGTTAAATTTAAAAAAGAGGATCTGATGGAACATATCCAAAATGAGAAGGGTTGCTCAATCTCACAATTGTATGGGGTGTTGAGTGAATGCAAAGAAGACGATAGGATTAAAGTTTGTGATAAATGGAGGACAAAGCTAAATCTAGTGGGAAATGAGGGGGAAAAATTGCTGCAGCTTACTAATTCTATTGTCAAGGTTGCTAATTTGCAAGCACAATGTTATAAAACTTTTCATGAACTATACTACACGCCGCATAAAATAGCACAATGGGGGGAATTAGTGGAATATCCTGTCCCAGATGTCAAAGCATACAAGCTGACACTATTCATTTGTTCTCAGCATGTCCAAAATTAAACCCTTTTAAACAGGCAATCGAAATATTTTTTAGGAATGAATTAAGGACATCAATTAGCTTAACAAATGAGATTATGATAGGAATTAGTGGAATATCCTGTCCCAGATGTCAAAGCATACAAGCTGACACTATTCATTTGTTCTCAGCATGTCCAAAATTAAACCCTTTTAAACAGGCAATCGAAATATTTTTTAGGAACGAATTAAGGACATCAATTAGCTTAACAAATGAAAATATGATTTTGGGTGTAGGGAGAGAAGGGCAGGATATTCCCCATCAAGAAGTTATATTTATTGCAATGGCCATAACCCGACTCTGTATAGCAACCCTGTGGAAGGATCCTAACCCCCGTCATTTAACCAATGGCTTTTAAGAATGCTATCAATGTATACACTGGAGAAATCTTTGTATGAACAAAAAGGTCGCAAAGCGAGGCAGTTAGGTAAACAGATCTGGGCACCGGTAGAGCATTGGAAATTAAGAATAGAGGGGTAATCTATTCGAAAATATTATAATAATTTTTACTTTTTGTTTTTTTGCTCTCATGAATCTTAGCTCGTTTGTGTAAAGATTTACAAGACTTGAGAATTTTTTCAACGATGCATATCTGTTAAATGGAATGTGTATATGGAACGAAATAATTGGTTGGAACCATGTGGAACTGTATTTTCTGATGATGAATAATAAAAAATTTTTTTTTTAAAAAGAGAACCATTTACAGTTTTGGGGTACAGGGGTATTTTTAGGGTTTAGGGATAGGTTTGGGTTTTGGGGTACAGGGTATATTTATAGGGTTAAGATGGGTTAGTGTTTAAGGGTGTTGGGGTATTTTAAGGATTAAGGGTGGGTCATGAATATGGGGTGCAGGGGTATTTAAAGTGAGCAGGATGGACACCCGGAGCTGGAATGTACAGAACCTGGGAAGAAAAAACAATGAAATATTGGGCACAATGCTCGCTTTTTTCCCGTAATCCAGCGCCCCGCACACGCCCACGCCCCCAGCACACGCCCACAGCACACGATATGAGACATGGCATGAAGGGCGGAAAGTACCACACTCCCCCAGCGTTTGTCACGCCCCCAGCACACACCCACAGCACTACGCAGACACGCCCACAAGGGACTACTTTGCTGGCACGGTTCTTTTACCTTTTAAATTTATATGGTGGGCGTCTGCATAGCCTATGTCTTTCTGCTGCAACAGCCCTTTCTAACGCTGGTTTGGGTGTTGTGATTGGTGCTGTGGTTCCTGAGATTACCCGCCTCAAACGTTTGGGCTCTCTCTTTATTATATTAGTATAGATTATTAAAACTCGCCACAGCCTCCATTTTGGTCAACTACTTCTCTCAGTTGTTGCATAACCTTCGTCCCACTATCACCTTTTAAAGTAGCAGTCCCATGGCCCAGTCACAGCATCTTAAAAAATTGATCAATTCCTGAATAGTAACAGTGAGGTAAAAGGTTAGAAATGTCAATATGTCACTGAAAATAGGATCCAGAGACCCATAACTAATTTGCAAGGAGGACAGAAACGAGGAAGGAAGAGAACATTTCTGTCAAAATATGGGACCGCTTTGAAAACCTGGGGTTGATCCTACTGGTCTCTTACTCTGTAGCCATGACTATGATTTAGGAATAAGCTTTCATGGAGATTCTGTGTGGCCAGAATAACCATTTATGACTGGTGTCTCCGCATGTATTTACTCATATTATTAATTAAACCCCAAGGACAGGGCTTTAAGTGGGCTGGGTCCTTTCGGTGCTCAGCATCCACAGTTCTAAAAAGTAGCTGCTGAGATGGGTCCTTATCGGGCTCTCCATTTTTGCCCTCCTCCTCAAGGGAAAACAAATCTTAACTCTGCACCTGTGCCACCCTTCACTGCCTGTGATGTAACTTCTAAAAGCCTCGTTATCGTTCTTTCACAGGCTCATAATTTCTGAACTGAAGGATTTTCAATATTTTATACAACAAAGCCATAGTTGTTGGTTATTTATCTTACGTAACTAACATCACTGACAAAGACAATAGTCCTGGCTTGTTGTAGATGTAATGCTACTTGTTGTATTATATATCATTCGGGATACAGTGAAGCAGCAAACTATGAAGCGGGCGGCACACTATGCTAAGCACACTGTGTTTTAAGCCACAACTTAATTACACCGGCCACACCCCTTTGAGAGACATCCCGTTTTTCGCCCCCCTCCAAGTCCTGCCCAAGGAATAGGAGGTAACTGTGTTGAACTGGATTTAATACAGGAAGCATTCCGCAGAGAAACGTCTGGAAACGGGTTCTAGAGTGAATGCAGCCCTTTCCCAAAGTGTTGTTACAGGGAGGTTCTCCCGGCCGGTAAAATGGGGTAATTGCAGGAACTCGCATAATTGTGTGGAGCAGCAGAATTCCACTCAGGAATTCCAGTCGGCAGAACTTGAAATCGGGCTCTATGTCAGGCTTTTCTTATTGCTAAATAAACTCTGTCATGGGTTTGGGCAGGTAAAAAAGAAAACAGAGAATATTTTGTCCTGAAGGCAAAAAAAGAGTGTTCAGGGCGGATCACTGACAGAATTTCGACCTCCAAAATATCGACCTACAGGAATATCGAGTCAAAAATATCGATGGCAAGAATATCGACATCCTATCTACAACATGGTAAGTACAAAAATATCGAAAAAATAATATAGATGTTAAAAATATATTGATGTTAAAAATATTGTTTTTTTTTCTTTTTCTGTATTTCGTGTAGGTAGGTGGGTGGGCTACTGCTTTGACACTGAGATCATTTTGTTACTATCAGTTCATAAAAAAATAATCCCTCTAATGTAGCACAGTGATCAATTTGCCGACGTCACTGAGCTGCATGCAAAGCGTAAGTTATGGGTTTAGATCTTCATGTTTTTTTTTCTTAATCTTTTGTTATTCTAACATGGAAAGTAAGGGTTCCTTTGGGAAGCAATGAAGTCTTTTTAGTAGAGACAACCGCAATAAATGTGCTCCGTTTTATATCCTGAATCTGGGTTTCTCCCGACCATTCACTCTTAATATATACAGGCATATTTATTAATCTTTCATGCATCGCAGGGCTGCAAGCAAAGTTGCTGCAATGCGTTATAGGACAGGAAGAGAGCAGGAATGCTCCATATTTGCAAAGATATTGAGAATTCCTGCTCTCTCCTTGCACAGGCGTACTGTGTACTGCCTAGCGCCAATGCAGATACCCTTGCCTAATAGTGCAAGGGTGCCTGTGTTATAAGCAGAACTGCTTTTGTGCAGGAAGGAGCACCTACCGGTACAAACAATGCTTAGAGGCATCTTCCTCTGTCAATGTGTGCTGGAGAATACCACCAAGAGAGACGTCAAATGTCAGATCTGTGAAACCAGTCCTCCAGAAGCTGCAGGATGAGCACTATGCCTGCCAGCGGTACATCGTGATTCCTCCTCACACTGGTCGGATCCTCACCCAGCCATCTGCATTCATTACTCAGACATCAAAGAGGCAGCTCAACGGTGTGGAAGCTCTCAAGCTTCCACCACCAACAAAACAGCAGAAACAGCACCACAACGCCACCAGCCGTCTCCCAGTGTCTCAGCCGCCTATCCCCTCCATACCTTCCCCTCGGCCTTAGGCATCACCAACCCCACCTTCTCTTTTTGCTGACCCCCTTCCTTATACGTCACAAGGGTTACCACACTCTCACATTGAGGATCATGGCACAGGGGACCCATATGACATGCCCCCACAGGAAGACCCCTGGAATGCATTTGAAGTGGTGGCCCAGGGAGCCCGATCTCTCTCTATCCTGCCTGTTCCTACAGCATCAGATTACACAACCTCTTATCATGAGGTCTTTGGTAGGGCAGCATCATTCCATAAAGTGGAAATGCACAGTGATCCATTGAAGAATATTTTTTATTGGAAACTCTATTTCTCCCAACAATCCATGTAGTACCTACCAATATTGAAGGAAATGTTTAAACCCGCCTTAGCTATTTTTAAAGACCCAGTTAAAGTTTGGATAATCACACCTATGGTGGACAAAAAGATTAAAGGCTTCCCCCTCTTATCCAACAAGGGCCAACTCCCTACAGACTCATTGGTAGTGCACACTGCCCGAAAAAAATAGCTAATATGCAGGGTTCCACTGAATAAGGAAAGCAATCGTATTGATGCAGACGGCAAATGCTTTGCTGGGCAATCGGCCAGTACCGTGCGCTTTGCCAATTTCATCTGCTGGCTGTAACTATATGACCGGGCTCACTGGGAGGAGATGAAGCAGCTCCTCCAACATCCTGCAGATTAGTACCTGGAAGGGGGAAATGAGCTAGTCTCAGAGGGCCAGCTCCTTCGCTTCATAATGCCATTATCAGGTGTGGCAATATTGCTGCTGCGCTGCAGCTAGTAGCATCAATCCCCGCATGCTTGTCTGCAGGCACATCTTGCTTCATAACTCTGGCTTCAAGCAGGATGACCAAAAGCATCTCCTCAAACTGCTCTATGTCGGGGAGCACTTCAGACAACAGTTTGGTGAGTGCTGGAAAAAAACAAAAAAGACATGGAGACTGTCAAAGTAATGGCCACGATCCAAACTGTCACGCCTTGTGTCTCATTTTAGCGGTCAGCCTACAGGGGTGGGTCCAAAGCAACATCCTCTGAGGCTTCCACCTCCCTCCAGTGCAAGCAGTCCCAACAGCCCTCCATCTGGGCGTTACTTCTGCTGCACCTACCGGGGCAACAATACTAAAGGTAGAGGCAAAGGCGGTTCCTCCAAGCCCCACCTTCCCTTGATCACATTACACCTGTTGGGGGTCGACTTTGAAGTTTCTTTCCCACTTGGCAACAGGTCCCCCCGCCACCTCAGACTAGTGGGTATTAGATATCATCCAACAAGGTTATTGGTTGGAGCTCACTTCCACTCCTCCAAAAAATTCCAGCCGGCAAACATGCCCTCTCCCTGCAATACCAACGCCTGCTTTAGGAAGAGGTAGACATGCTCCACCTCAAGGACACCATAGAGTCAGTGGCATCACAGCCGCAGAGCACAGGGGTGAACAACCTCTACTTCTTCAGCCCCCAAAAAAACAGATCCCTCACGCCCATATTGGACCTCAGGCCCATCAACAAATACATCCTGTCAGAACAGTTCTACATGGTCACTCTACTGGATAAAGGGGTAAAGATGCCTTCAAGGGAATTTGTTTACAGAAAAAATAGTAATTCAAGAACATTTTGGAGGATAAATTAATGATCCTTACAAGTAATTAATTCAACAAAATAATTATTTGATTAAATATGAAGCCTCTATAATGTCAAGACATATAAACAACATATAAACAACAAACACAAAGGTGTATTATAAAAATAGAATTTTATCAACAAATCAACAAAGTGAATAATTTCATATACAGATGAACAAAAATACAGAAATGGTCAGGACTGTAGGTACACAAAAAAGTAAATTAATGAGAAACTCAACAGAACCTAAAAACACCTATCCCAAATCAGAATGAATGAAACAAGGCAGGGATAAGATGAAGGTCGACGTTTCGGTTTCCTAAATAGCAATTTCAGAAACCATCTTCAGGACTGATGTCAATTATAATCTGTATAGAAGCAATTGTAATCTGAAACATAAATATTTACAGTTACAAATCTAAAATGTATTATAATATTCATTACACCTTTGTGACAAAACAAAACAACAAGAGAATACTGGTTACAAAGACAAAAACATTATGATACATACAAGACTTACTATAGTGAGAATATCATATTTTGAACATCAAAATTAGTTTAAACAATCTGTTCATTATAAAAAACGTGCACATTTCATAATATCCAAAAGTAAATCTGTAATTCAAAAGAGGTTACAAGAGAAGTTATTAAATGGATGCAGATCAATCTGGCGGATACATTTTTTAATTTTAAAAAATGTATTCAAGAACAAACTGTTAAAGATGATGTCTTTTATCAAGGTGCATGTAGTACTGGGTCAAATCTTGAGTTTGTCAAGACATGTTTCACAAAAACTTATTATAAAGTAGTATTCCATCGAACTCATATGTGAAAACCCAAGTATGCATACAAAAAGTATCGAACAATGGTAATTCCTGTTCAATGTATCAAAAACCAAACATTGTCAGCAAACTGTCAAATTTAGAATTCAAATAAATTGAGGAGCACTTTCGAATTCATGCGAATGCTATACGAACCCAAGGGTATTCTTAAAAATAAATATTAATAAAGGGGGGAAGGGGAAACAGTGTTACCTCAATTGTAGTGCTGCAGGTTTTGAGATGTGGTGACTCCATCACACCATCGTGTATGGTAAGGATACTGGCGCTGCTCCTAAATATGAGTATTAGAATTATTTAAAGGTCGGACAGAAGAGTATATCAACATTGGTAACACATAGGATTTTTGATACCTAATTGTATGTCCGGCCCACTCCTGTGTAAAATATTCAAGGCAGATTGTTGAATTCGTGCCACAAACCAGTAACCTAAAAAATTAATCAATGAACTGGATATAAAGTTTATCAATATGAGGATCCAACAGTCAGTTAAAAGGAGTTAGAGAGAAAGGTGACGACCTACCTATCAATCAGAAATAAGGCGGATTAATTCCAAAACCGAGTGGTGTATTCTTCGTGAATCATGGGATTATGTACGGACATAAGGATGAGTCTGGAAAAATAATTGGTAACGATTATAGACTGATATTATAAAGATAGTCCGATATGTAATGGCAATCAAAGGTATAAATACCTAATTAGACCGCAAAGTTGAATAGACTCAGAGAAATCTTCAATTAGGCAGGGGTAATTTCTCTAGAAAAGGGGGGAGACAAAAGGATTGTCAGGCGGAAGACAAGAGAAAGAAAAGAAAATTGTCAAAGTTTCAGAGTGGCACAAGAATAGGCATCTCTGAAGATGCCTATAGTCTATAGCTTACCTAGTATCACGAAATTAATCGAAGTGCAACGCGGCGTGCAGCAAACTGGGAGCAAAAAGCAATCATTGCTTGTTTCGCCCGGATTTGAAGTGCCGTTTGGAGCGCGAAATAGGACTATAGATTTAGCCACCATATTGAATGAGTCAAAAGGTGGTATGAAACAGAAAACAAAAGAGGACAAAGTTTGTTAATGTTTAAACGATCGATAAATACTTAGTGGCCCTGGGTACCTGTAAATTATTTTAACCGCTTGTGACCAGATAAGATGACTTACACATATTGTCTACTGCAATGTGTAAATAAAATGCTACTGCAGCGGTATATAGGGGAAACAACCGTTACATCGCAACTTTTACAACGCACTTCTCTTACAACGCAACATTTACAACGCTGGATCCATTACATCGCATGCCTTTACAACGCATGACATTACATAGCAGATGCTACTACAACGCATGTTATTACAACGTAAGTATAGGTAAGTATATAATTTTTTTATTTAATTTAATATTATTTAATTAATTTAATTAATATTAATAATAAATAAATATATTAATTTATGTTTTTTATATTATAAATTAAATATATTAATGTAAGTAATTTTTTAAAAGAAGTATGAGTATAGGAGTATATGTTTTGGGGTACTGAGGTATATGTTTTGGGGTGTTTGGGTATTTTTAGGTTTCATGTCTGGGTTTGGGTTTTGGTGTACAGGGGTATTTTTAGGTTTCAGGGCTGTGTTTGGGTTTTGGGGTACAGGGGTATTTTTAGGTTTCAGGGCTGGGTTTGGGTTTTGGGGTACAGGGGTATTTTTAGGTTTCAGGGCTTGGTTTGGGTTTTGGGGTACAGGGGTATTTTTAGGTTTCAGGGCTGGATTTGGGTTTTGGGGTACAGGGGTATTTTTAGGTTTAAGGGCTGGGTTTGGGTTTTGGGGTACAGGTGTATTTTTAGGTTTTAGTGCTGGATTTGGGTTTTGGGGTACAGGGGTATTTTTAGGTTTCAGGGCAGGGTTTGGGTTTTGGGGTACAGGGGTATTTTTAGGATTTCGTTTTAAAATACATCTTTTAATTTAATTTTAAAAATTAATTTTAATAATTTTTTAAAAATTGTTATTTTGTTATTAATAGTTCTTTTTAAAATAAACTTAAAGTAATATATGTACAAAATAAATTATTTCAAAATAATTTAATTTATTTAATTAATTAAATTTAAATTAATTACATTTAAAAAAAAAGTAATATACTTACCTATACTTACATTGTAATGGCATGCGTTGTAATAGCATCTGCTATGTAATGTCATGCGTTGTAATGCCATGCGATGTAATGGATCCTGCGTTGTAAAAAATGCGTTGTAACAGAGTGCGTTGTAATATTTCGCGTTGTAACGTCATACATCCGTATATAGATGTATTGGATGAACATGTCAATATATTACTTAGTCATATCGATAGTGAGTACTTTAATAAAAAATATATATTTATAAACTACTTTATGTATAGACTAGAGTGTGAACAGGGCAACAGGGATTAACAGAAAAAGAGAGGGAGGGTCCTCATTGTAGCCGATCAGTCGGCAAGATTTAAAGAATCATTAAAATGGGATGGAGAGACTTATAAGTGTTATACAGATACTATAACCCTTTAATAGTTCATAGAACATCCGCACTCTTCAAGTAAAAAATTATGACGATGTCAACAATGATAACAGAGCCTAGGTACATAATAAGGTATGTAAGGTTTATATCACCTGCAGAAGATGTAAATGGTAATATAACAGCAACCATATTTACTATACCGAAAAAGGAAAAAATACATTTACAGACATATTTCAGAATATAAAGAGCTACTGGGGAAATGTTGATTAAGAAAGGCATGCTAAGGCATGCCACTCAGTTGCAGAGTTAAGACCCTTTTTGACGGTGTCTGTAAGGCAGATACGTTTCCCTTCTCGTAATGCAAGGACCCTATCAATGTTATTCTGTCTTTTGTTTGGTTTAATCACTTCTAAGACCCACCACACCATGTCGGTTTCCTTGTGGCCCATTTGTAAATAATGTTCAACTAGTGGTGCATTTTCTTTCTTACAGCGAATCCGCGACTGGTGTTGAAGGATTCGTTTTTTTATGGGTTGAATAGTTTTACCCAAGTAGTGTAATAGGCATGAGCATTGAATGCAGTAAACCACATTTGTGGTATTACAATTGGAGAAACTCTTGGCTGTAAATTTGATGTCATTAATTTTGCAAGTTTTAACCATTTTGGTGGTGGCACATGCCGCACAATTGTTACATCTATGGTGACCAACTAGTGGAACTAATTGCTTCATGTTGTCCACAGTGTTGTCAAAAGGGGTACTATCATAGGCATGAATCAACCTGTCTTGCAAGTTGGTGCCTCTTTTAAAAGCAAAGAGGGGTTTCTGTACAAATTCTGGGATAGAGTGAAGTAAATTCCATTGTTTCGATACAATTCTTTTGATTGTACAGAAACCCCTCTTTGCTTTTAAAAGAGGCACCAACTTGCAAGACAGGTCGACGACATGAAGCAATTAGTGAAGGTGAATACGAAGGACCTGGGTTTTATCCTCCAGACGAATTGATCTATTTGGAAACTCTGTGGGACGTTGAAACGTACTTATGTTTTTTTAAATCAAGGCATCCAAGGAATACGATTTAATAAAACTTTTTGGAATCTATTGATTGTCAGACGCTGATTGAGTGAATCAAGACATAGACACTTCTGCCCTGACAAAGTTCCATTCGGAATGAAACACGCTCGCTGATGTCCGAATTTTAAATTAAAACATTTAAATAAAGAATATATTTTGGAAAACATTTGGAATTATCTGACTTCATCCTGGTGCACCGTCCTTCTGCTTATGAACAGTGTTGCACACACACTCAGGCCATTATAAACCTCCTTTGCGACTTGCGGTTTACTATCAACGCTGCCAAGTCCCTCCTCTAATCCCTGCAGATCCAATCCCACATTTGGGTGGTTCTCAACTCGGAGGCAGTGTGCAGTCCTTCCATGCGTTGCTCCCTCTTTTTCAGCCAAATCAACAATTCATAGTCCAGATACTCATGCGCCTACTTTGAATGAAGTCCTCCTTCATCTCCATAGTTTCCCACGCCAGGTTACACTTGCGCTCGCTGCAAGAATGCGTAACGCATCAATGGTCTCAAGCGGAGGGTCACTGAGAAGGTCTAATGTTGGTCAGCCGTTGCACATATCTCTCTATATAGTGATGGAAAACCAACAATTGTTTTTGACCCTGTTCCTCAGATAATTCTTACAATGGATGCCTCTCACAGGGTGGGGAGTGTATTTACAGTACATGACTGTCTTAGGTCCGTGGGAACCCAGTCACCAGGGTCTCCAAATCAATTATGTGGAGATGTTTGCCATCCTTCCAGCGCTAAGGGCTTTCCTCCCCAACATTGGGGGCAAAGTAATCACCATCTGGACGGACAACATGATAGCCATATACCAGTTTCGAAAACAGGGTGGCACTTGTTCTCCCCAATCTTGTAGTTAGCCTAGACCATTTGGCGGTGGGTTCTCTGCCTCAATAGTTATCTGCTGGCAGAGTATGTGCCGGGGTGAACAACTACTTTGTGAACCTCCTCAGCAGGATACTGCAACAAGTGTACAAGTGGGAACTACACCCATGAGTCCTTCCAGTGTACTTCAAGCAGTGGGGTTTCCCCGACATGGACCGCTTTGCCACAGCAGAAACCACAAAATGCTCAAACTTCTCATCCAAAGTCCCATATCCCCAGCTCATGGGCAATGCACTATGGTTGAACCAGTCAGGGATATTTACCTGTTCTTTTTCTCTTTTCCCTCGCCTTCCATTTAAAGTATGGAGGCTTCGGAAGATGTCTTTTACCCTAATCCAGGTGGATCTCCCCTGGGCTGGACAGTCATTTTCACCACTCTCCTTAAGCTCTCATTGGTTCCACATGAGTGGCTGCTCAGCAGGTTGGACCTTCTTATATAGAACCATGGAGAAATCAGGCACCCCACCCAAGAATGCTCAACCTTGCGATCTGGCTCCTGAGGTCTTAGAGTTTGGTCATCTCAACCTTCCTTGTGAATGCATGAACATCCGTAAGGAAGCATTCAAGCCTACTACTCGTGCCTGCTACGCTGCCAAATAGAAACGGTTCTTCCACTACTGCCTATCGAGACACATTAATCCCTTAGCAGCTAGTTTCCAGGGCATTGTCTGCTACCTCGTACGCCTCCAGACCTGTGAACTAATGTTTACCTCCATCCCACTCCACTTGGATTCAGTGGCTACCTATCTCTAAAATAGACTACACATATCCCTCTTCCAGATTCTGTGATCAAAACATGTATGGAGGGTCTCCAAAGGGTTATTCCTCCATGGGCTCTCCTGGCTCGTGTATAGAATTTCAATATCATTCTCATAAGACTTATGGGTCCCCTATTCCTGCCCCCTTCAATTCCTCTCCTGGAAGATGGTTTTTCTTGTTGTATTCATCTCATTCAGACATGTCAGTGAATTACAGGATTTAACTTTTTATGAGGTTAGCAGGGATAGGTTTGCCCTTCACACTTACCATTTATTCCTTCTTAATGTGGTCTCTACCTGATACCTTAACCATTCTATATAACTCCCAGTTTCCTTCTACAAACTTGACTCAGTTGCAGAACGGACTCTACATTTCTTAAACATTGAGTAAGCCCTAATGTATTATGTAGATATAACAAAATGTCTTTGAAAAACTCAGCAGCTCTTTGTTGCTTTTTCTAAACTCGATAAAGCAAGTACTCTCTCAAAATCAGACATAGCCAGATTGATAGTCAAATGTATCCAAACGTGTTATACGAAAGCCAAGAGGCTTTGCCTATTGCTTCAAGGGCCCATTCTACACATAAAAAAGAGACCTTTATGGCTTTCCCGGAGAACTTTCCCATATCTGACATCCACAAAGAAGCTGCCACATACTTTCACAAAACACTATTGTGTTGATGTACTAGCATACCAACACCAATGTTGGCCAGATTGTACTCGTCCACTTTTTCAGTCTACTGTTACACCCACAGGCTAGCCACCGCTTATGGGAGGACTGCCTTACAGTCTATGCACAGCATGAGTATCTATAGCCATACATCCCTCGAATGGAAATTGCTAAATACCTTGTAAGCATCTGTTCATTTCATGTAGTGCTGTATATTTACATGCACCCACCCTACTCCCCGGGAGCCTTTGGCCCTTGCAGTGATCATTCATCCTTACTTTTCTTGCATGGTCATCTCACTCTATATTCTATATCATTTCACTCCAGCCTCACCTGCTGTGCAGAAAACAACCTAACAATGGTGCCAATGCCCATTCACCTTACCAGCTTCTTGAATCACACTAACTTGAAATACAAGACAAGTTCTGAGAAGGAAAACAACCTGCACACATCTGGGCCCAACACTAGATGGCAACGGCAGGAGTATGCGCAGCATGTAAATCCATAGCACTACATGCCACGAAAAGATGCTTACAGGATAAGCAAACTTTTCCTTCTCCTTCTTGTGCCTCACAGGGTAAGGCATAGGATTTTGACGTATTTCCGAATTTACTAGCTTTAGGAAATATGGCATTGTGACAAAATTAATGTATGGACGAACAGGAAAGCCCATGAAATGCCCCCCATGTTGAAATGGAAGTGCAAGCAGCAGCCTTGTGTTACCTTTCTTTCGAAAGCCATGCAAGTCGGTGAAAATCACCCCTTGTGTGGCTTTAATGAGGCCTTTGCATTGTTGGCTACTCAAGGAGAAAGCAAACGCTTTATAAATAAATCTCGGCCATAATGTCTACAAGTATGAATGATATGTGATTTGTACACCTTGTAACCCTCATTGTTTTAGGTAGCATTTCCTGTACATTGATTTTCACACTTGTATTATATATTGCACCTCTGTGTTTGATATAAAGTGCCATGACACCCTGCACTAGGATGTACCGGGCCGGAGATGGGGACCAAGTTGGTCCTAATGATAATTGTACTTTTTATCCTTGATGCGGGGCATGTTGTGCTGCGTCAGTTCCGATGAGGAGCTGTGAGGGCTGTGATGCTAGGTCCTGCATCAACTTGCATGGTGCTGCCGATCAGGGGCTACAAGGTGCTGTAATCCATGGTCCTGTGTGTACTGTGTTGAGTTGCGTTGTGCTTGTCGGTTCTATAGAAACCCACAGTTGGGGCAGAAGTAGTACATTTTAAAACCAGCCAAGGGTTTAGGTCCTGAGGAGCACTTCTTGGGGATCAGGACGTACTCCAGCAGAGGCCAGCAGCAATGGACAAGCAAGTCCAGTTGAGTTTGGGCAGCTGGGCAGGTTCAGGGCTGTTCTCTGGAACTGGTTATGTCCCTGTAGCTAAGAACATGGGGCCAGTCAGCTAACCCTTGGAGTCACTCTAGTGAGTCTGGGTTCGGGGAACAGGTTCAGTCTTCCTTCCTCAGGTGGCAGGGCAGCACGACAGTCCTTCCTGCAGCAGGGCATCAGAGCAGACCTTCTTCTGAGTCTTCCACAGATCCAGCAGTAATCTGCAGAGTGTGTCTGAGGGTCTAATATGTATACCTGGCGCCTGCTTTGAAGTGAAAAAACCTTCTGGAATCTGGAGGCTTCGTACCACAGGTGGGTCTGGAATTTCCTATCTCCCTGCTTTGGTCCCATGATGTCTACAGTTACAAAAGGACTAGAGTGAATTTATTTGTGTATATGCAGAGGCAGCTCCTTTGAAGTGCGCAGGCAGTAGGTGACAGCTCAGCCAAACATTTGAGGGTGATCCTGCAGAGACAGCCTGGTCCAATAAACCCCATAAAATAACTACATGGCGAAAAAAGTAGCTCCCATTTAAATCATTTTTTGTGTAATTACTCATGCGCACAGATACATCTTGCCTTCTTATTGTGCATGCACATCTCCTACACAGGGAGTTTTATAAAGTCAAAAGCCTGCCTCCAAGTTAAAATTTCTCCTAAGTACTTGTGGAATGATAACCTATGTGCTTTTGTTTCCTTCCATTGCATTTGCATCTTGATAGTAGGCTCCAGATAGATTCCAGCCAGGGTGAAACTTGAAAAAAGGAAGGGGTGAGGGCCCGTTAAATCAGGTTTATGTTTTGGGCCCAGCTGGAAGTGAGAATAACATTTTTTCCCTCACCTCCTACAGGTTGCTGCACCAAATGGAATCCACAAAATTGTGGGCACGGCTGATTTGCGTACTGGTGCCGAATAATGACATCAGAACAATAGGGCTTGTGGGGGGGGGGCGACCGGTGGGTAGGGGGGAGATAGGTCTGCACCGTATGTGGGCTGGTTTTGGGTTGACTGTAGTTTTGGGCGGTTTGGGGCTGGCGGAATTAAAGCCGGCCATTTTAGGTCACAAGCCACCATTTTGGTGGCAGTGACACAGCAGCCGGGCGGGGAATTTTTGGCAGCAGGAAAGTTGATTTTGAAAGTGGATATTATCTGTAGTTGGGCCCGAAAGGGACTTAGCGTTGGGCTAACGCGTTCATCGCGGCTACTTTGGGTGGTTGAGTAGGCGGCAGCAGTGGTGCACCTGGTCCGGGGGATCGCGCTGGGCCTGTCGTGTGGGGTCGCGTGCGCGGTGGGCTGGGCTAGGGGGACCAGCCTTGTTGTGTGTCTGGCCTGTGTGGTTGCGCGGTGCCAGAGTGAGGAGCCGGGAGGAACGAGCAGAAGCGGTTCACTTACCAGATGGCTTACATGGGGGATCCGCGGGTGATGGAGGCCCTGAGATTGCTGGAGGAGTCAGGCCGCATGGACATCGTGTGGCCCGGCGTGAAGGTGAGACCGCCACGGCATGCGGCCATTGACGCCGCTTGGCCACAGAGCCGCCACGAGCACGCCAGAGGAAGGAGGCGGGTGGGGCCGGAAGGCTGGGCAAGGAGGACAGCGTGGTTGCGCTGCGGTGCGAGCACGAGGCAGGGGACAGGGGGCGGGATGGAAGCGATTCGCGGCTGTCAGGCTGCCTCTAGAGTTTGGGGAGGGGGCGGGGTGGGCGGGGAGCCAGGGGATGATGCGGCATCGCGGGGGTATGTGAGCCGGAAGCGGGGGAGTGGGGCTGGGTGAAGTCCGGGTCTGTGGCAAGTGGGGAGTCGGGGGGAGGTGGGAAGGGGCTTGGCATGGGGGAGGGGGGTGGGGAGTCTACACTGCTCATTGAGGAACCCGAGGGGGAGGAGGGCGAGGGGAGTGGCGCGGGGAGAGAGTGTTGTCGGAGGGGGAGGTGAGTATGGTGGGGCCCAGCAGATCACATCACCGAGGGGCGCGCGGGGAGCTCGGGCGGGGAGGGGGTCGATGGGGGTTGGGAACAGAGGTTGGGATGCTGGGGGGAGGGGGGCGGGGTGAGTGGAGAGAGCTGGGCGGGGGCAGGTGGAGCGGGGTTCGGCAGGGTCTCAAGGGGTGGGGAGCATGACGGGGACCTGGTCGGGGCCGGGGCGGGGTGTGGGATGTGTGGGGGGGAGGATCGGTTTGGGGGGAGCCGTTGGAGTGGGGTTGAGGGAGAGGAGGGGTCGTGGGTGGGTGGTTGAGAGTGGGGGTTGGTTGGGTTGGGGAGGTGCGGGGGAGGGGTGGGGGATCCGGCCAGTGCGGAGGGGTGGTCATTCAGTGGGCTGGGGCAGGGGTGTGCGTGGGAGATGGGGGCTTTCGGGGGGAGTGGGGGGACAGTTTTTTCCCGGCATGCTGGACTCCATCTCTTTTTCTTGGCAGGAACGTTTGACTAGGTGCTCGGAGAGCAGCATGCAGCTCCGCTCCACCAAGGGGATGGGCCAGCTCTGCCTTGTACGGTCGTTCGTGCTTGACGCCAGGTAAGGATCGGGCGGAGTGGGGAGTGGTTTGGGCAAGCCTCGTTGTGTGCTTGTGTCGGTGCGTACGGATGCTCGAGGGGGGACTTGGGGGTGCGCCTGTTCAAAGGGCGATATGTCAAGGACACAGGAGTGGGCCCGAAGGGGGCGGTGGAGGAACCCGTCGGGGGTCTGGCGGCGTTGGGGCAAGCTGCGGGCGAGGGAGCCGTGGGGGACAAAGGGGGTAAGGAGAGTTGTGATGTCCCGGTGCGTAAACTGCCCTAATGGGCTTTGCCAAACCGCTGGGGGCGCATCTTTCGCTGGCTACTAAGGAGAAGATATGGAAGGGGGAGTATGTGGAGATCTTAAAGCTCCTTCACAGGGAGCTGACGGTGAAAGAAGGGTCGAAGGAAGAAGAGCAGGAGTTAGCTAGGCGACCCAAAGTTCCCCTGACGATTGATAACTGGTCGGCGGATTTTTTTATATACGCCAGGGTATATTGCGACAAGTACCGGGACAGGGCCATAGCACTTTTCAAATACATGGATGTGATCCGGCGGGCGCAGGCCACGTATGGGGGTTATGCCATGATGAGGGGTTCCGGGCGCGGATGGCGTCAGATCCGGAGGCTAAGTGGGGAGAGCTTGATTCCGACTTGTACCACCAGACCATGGGCGGGGCGAAGTTCGGCAAGACGATTTATGCAGCTAGCGGTCTACTGCTCATGTCGTCCCCCTTTTCGACCCGCCCCACCCGAGGCGGAGTGGGGCAGGGAGAAAGCGCTGCAAATGCCACCGTCGGAGCATGTTGGGATTTCAATAAAGGTGCGTGCGGCAGGCAAGTTTGCCGTTTTAGGCATGAATTCTCCAAGTGCGGGAAGAGACATCCGGTGGTGCGATGCTGGGGAGTCAGGGGGGGAACACAGGGACAGCAGCCCGCACTGGCTGGGACACAGGCAGGGGGGCAGGGAGGTGGAGAAGGAGGGTCAGGGGCTATGGGCAAAGGCTCATACACCGGTTAGGCTTGATCGTCTCGAGCCCCTCTCGGTGTCTTACCCGCAGATCGAGGATGCGGCCACGTTGCGACGGAGTTACCGGGAGGGTTTTTGACTGGGGTATGGGGGTCCGCGGATCGCTTTGTGGACGGAGAACTTGAAGTTCGTCAATGCGCACAATGGGGTGGCGCGGGAAACGTTGTTCAAGGAGGTCAGGGAGGGCAGGATGGTGGGCCCCTTTCCGGAGCTGCCCCTGCGGGGCCTAATTATTTCCCCGATCGGTGTGGTGCCCAAGAAGGAGCCCGGTCAATTTTGCTTGATACAGCAATTGTCGTGGCCGGAAGGGGCGTCGGTAAATGACTACATTTCGGCTGAACTCACATCGGTGTCGCACTTGTCCGTGAATGTGACGCAGAGGCTCGTGGCGGCGGTGGGAGCGGAGGCACTTATGGCAAAGTGCGACATTAAGTCGGCGTTCCGGCTGCTGCCCGTTCATCCGGAGGATCAGCACTTGTTGGGGACCCAGTTTGATGGCGGCATTTTTGTGGACAAAGCACTGCCCATGGGGTGCTCAATTTCATGCGCTTTGTTTGAGAGGTTCAGTTCCTTTTTGCAGTGGGCTTTTTCCTGGCGCACAGGCTCGGAGATGGTGACGCACTATTTGGACGACTTCTTCTTGGTGGGACTGCCGGGTTCCATGGACTGCCAGCAGCAACTGAACCGTTTTACGGGCCTCATGTGCTACTTGGGTGTGCCCCTGGCGCCAGAGAAGACGCACGATCCCAGTACGGTGCTGTCATTTCTGGGTATAGAGCTTGACTCGGTGGCCTTGGAAGTACGCCTGCCAGAGGACAAGAGGACGGCAATGTTGGTTTTGGTGAGCTGCATGTTGGACAAGCGCAAAGTGACCGTTCGGGAGGTTCAGGTGTTGTTGGGCCATTTGAACTTTGCGTGCCGGGTCGTGAGGGCGGGCCGTACCTTTTGCCGGCGACTAGGTCTAGCGCTGTCCGGTTTGACGCTACCTCACCATCATCTGCGGTTGTCGGTGGGGCAAAAGGAGGACTTGCGCATGTGGCAGGCCTTTTTGGGGCGCTTCAATGGTGTGCCCATGGCGCCGCCGGAGGATTGGGAATGGGATGTCACGTTATCGTCTGATGCGGCGGGGGTTGGTGGTTTCGGGCTCTACTGGGCGGGGAGATGGATGAGTGGAGCAATGGCCACAGCATTGGCAAGGTGGAGGGCGGAGCATTGCCTTCTTAGAACTGTTTCCACTGGTGGTGGCCATTACAGTTTAGGCACGGGAGCTGGCGCACAAACGGGTGCTGTTTAAAGTAGACAACATGTCAGGGGTGCAGGTGGTCAATAGGCAGTCGGCCAGGGATCCACTGGTGTTGAAGTTGATGAGAGTTTTCGTGCTGCGCTGCTTGGAGCATGATATCTTATTTCAAGCTCGACACGTGCCGGGGTGGAAAATGCCATTGCGGATGCTTTGTCTCGTTCACAGTGGCAGAGGTTCCATGGGCTAGCCACGGAGGCGGACGAGCACAAGATGCCGGTGCCAGCGGACTTGTGGTTGGTGGGAGACGCCGGGTCATTCAACTGGTAAGAGCGTCGGTGGCAGCGTCTACATGGAAGGCTTATGAGCAAGCATGGGAGGAGTTTTGGCAGGGTGGAGCAGTAAGACAGGAGGACCGGTGGCGTCGGGAAGAGCAGGTGGTGCAGTTGATGCTGCATTTGATGGACCAAGGGTTGTTGAAGTAGACCATTGCGGGTAAGCTGTCGGCGGTAGCCTTCATGGGGAAGTTGTGGTGGGGTTACTCGCCGTCGGTGGGGGAGTTGGGGACGAGTTTTTTGGTAGGCTGGGCGAGGGAAAAGGGGGCCAGGGTGAGGGCATGCTTGCGGGTCTGTTGCAGACGTTGCCGTCGATATGTTGGGACCAGGGGGAGACTATTTTGTTTGCAACGCTAATGTCATGGATGTTTTTTGGAGCCTTTAGGGTTTCGAAATTGGTGGGGCTGAAGAGTGGACCAGGAGTGCTTTGGGTGAGGTGGACATGAGAGGTCAGGAGGTGGCAGATCGGCTCCGTCGTTCTAAGACCGACCAGCGGGGTGAGGGTACTTGGGTGGTGTTGGGTCTGTTGAGGCCCAAGGCGGTTTGCCCGGCAGTGTGGGGACGGCAGCTGGCATCAGGACGGCAGGTTTTGTCGGGTGAGGTTTTTGGACGGAGGGGAGCGGGCAGGGTGGCTGCGGCTCAGGTGTTGTGGGTCCTGCGGCACGCCCTACGGGTGATGGGTGAGGCCCCGAAGGCTTTTGGGACACGCCCTACGGGTGATGGGTGAGGACCCGAAGGCTTTTGTGACGCCTTCGTTCTGGATCGGGGCGGCGACGGAGGTGGCGTGACAGGGTGGGGGAAGGAGGACATCAAGCGTCTCGGGCGTTGGAAGTCGGACTTCTACAGGACGTATGTCAGAATGAGGGGGGTTGGGGTGGAGCATTGAAATGAAGAAGGTTTTTTCCGCTCTCTTACATGTGTGTCTTTGCAGGTGCAGTGGCTGGGCCGTCTGTGGCGGCACTGCAGATATACATTGTAGGACATTCCTTTATAAAGCAAGTGGAGAGGGCCGAGTGGAAAGGCACCGGAGTATCAACCTGGAATTGGACCCGACATTGTTTCACTGTCAGTGGCAAGGAAAGGGGGGAATGGGCTGAAATGAATTATTGCTGGCTTGGAGTAGAGTGGTAAAGGGGGGTGTGTGTCCGGATTTAGTGGTCATCCATCTAGGAGAAAATGATTTGATGCAGTGCAAGGGGTTAGCGTTGGTCAAACAGATGAAGAGGGACCTGTTGGAGAAATGGCGCAGGTGGGCTGGGTGCCATGTGATCTGGTCAGAGTTCATGCCTAGGAGGGTGGCGAGAGGCCGGCGGCCTTAGATAAGACAAGGAGGAAAATTAACAGGGAGATGAAGGTTTTTTGTGAGAAGGAGGGATTGGGTAGGATGGAGCCCCCGGAGCTCAGGTATGGGGCAGTGTATTTCTTTCGGGAGGATGGTGTCCACCTGTCTAGGTACTGGATGGACCTTTATATTGTTCAGTTGAAGGAGGCACTGGAACAGGCTATTGGGGTGCGTAGGTATCCGAAGGTGCAGGCGTCCAAGGGGGGTTCGAAAGTCGTTAGAACGTCTTTCGAGTGGCGGTTCTTCTAAGTTATGGGGGAATTTTAGGAGACCTAGGTTGATTATCGGGGGGGGGTTCAAGTACAACAAGTTATTTAGATGGATAGAGAGGCAAGTTTAAATTTTTGAAAATTGTTTTCATGTTGTTTACGGGGGGAACCATTTTAGGGGAGGGGGTGGGGGTTGCTAGGAAAATTATATATTTAGTGAGGTTTAGTTTTGTTCGGCACAGGCCAAGGGTTTTTGGATATGTAAGGTGCACCTGCTTCCAATAAAGCGGCCTTTGACACACCATTAAACGAGTCTGTGGTCGGTGCTGCTCACCCCCTTCCCGTTAGGCCCCAATAGGGCTTTGAGGGGGGGGGGGGGCGGCTCACCGGCCGGAGGCCTGCTACCCCCGGGAGGGTTTGGGGCCAGGGGAAGGGGGGAGATAGGCCAGCGCTCTATGTGGGCTGGTTTTGGGCTGGCGGTAGTTTTGGGCTTGGGTTGGGCGGTTTTGGGCTGGTTGTTGGGCTGGTAGAATTAAAGCTGGCCATTTAAGGTCTCAAGCCACCATTTTGGTGGCAGTGACACAGCAGCCGGGCGGGGAATTTTTAGTGGCAGGAAAGTTGATTTTCCCTCCCTCCCACCCCCTTTTTGTTGGGTTTGTGTAACTTTGTTTTTATTTTTGCGGTTTGGTAGGTAGGAGGGTTTTTGGTGTGCGGTGGGTTTTTGGGGAAGGGTTTTGTTGGGAGCCGGTGCATCGGGAGTGGTTTATGTATGGGGGTTTGTGTCGCTGGAACAGGTGCTGGTGTGCTGTTAAGTCGCTTGGGGCAGTTCTTCTAAGTTATGGGGGAATTTTATGAGGTCTAGGTTTATTATCGGGGGGGTTCAAGTACAACAAGTTATTTAGATAGATAGAGAGGCAAGTTGAATGTTTTGCAAATTGTTTTCATGTTGTTTATGGGGGGGACCATTTTAAGGGAGGGGGTGGGGGTTGTTAGGAAAATTATATATTTATTTATTTATTTAAACTTTTACCGTGCAAAGCTACCCACAGTGGGTTTCCCGGCGCTAGGGACAGACTGGAGAAGAAGATGTCAGATAGCCAGCATACAGGTACCAACTACTTATGTGAACAACAGCGTTTTCAGTGCTCTACGAAAACGAAGAAGACTGGTCTCTAATTTAAGGGCTGTAGGCAGGGCATTCCAATATTTGGGACCAAGATAGGAGAAGGAACGTCCCCCCATCCTTGCCAGCTTAAATCTTGGTATAGAGAAATTTCCAATTTCCGAAGATCGTAAGGTACGTTTGGGCCTGTAAGGTTGCACCAGCTTTTGTAAGTAAGTAGGTGCAATGCCTTGCTTGATTCTAAACATGTAGCATAATGTCTTAACCTTTATGCGGCTGGAGATCTTCAACCAATGAAGATCATACAAGGCAGATAATGCCGAAGTTCTTCTAGGAACATTCTTCAAGAGTCGCGCGGCTGCATTTTGTATAACCTGCAATACTTTAACAGTGGCTACATCAGCACCCAAATATAGTATATTGCCATAGTCAGGCGAGATGTTATCAATGCCTGGACAACCGTTCTACGGTAGGGAATAGGAAGCATCCATAAGATCTTTTGTAGCCACCTTAGAGTAGAAAAACAGGTTGCTGCAACCTTAGTGGCCTGCTGCTTCATTGTTAACTTTTCGTCAATTTGGACACCCAAGTTACGTACAGCATGTGTGGGTACAGGAAGTGAACCCATCTCATTTGGCCAATGCTGAGGGCCCCAGAGGTTCTTATTTTTCCCCAGAATGACCACCTCTGTCTTCTCCCCATTCAGTTTGAGACAGTTCCTCTGCATCCAGTCAGCCACAAGAGTGAGGCCCGACTTTAGTGCAGAGGGGTTATTCTCGTCTCGCCCTGATAGGGAGAAGACGATCTGGGTGTCATCAGCGTAAGAGAACAGGGTCAGCCCCGCCTGCTCTACGATGTTAGCCAAGGGTTTTACATAAAGATTGAACAATAGGGGGCTGAGTATTGACCCTTGGGGGACACCCCGCGCTGAGGGACAGACCGCTGATGCCGCCTTAGGGGAGAAAACTTGAAAGGTTCGCTCACCAAGAAAGGAGGCCACCCAGGCTAAGGCCATACCAGTCACACCAAGAGACCGCAGAGAGTTGAGAAGGATGGAATGTGACACGGTGTCGAAAGCTGCGCTCAAATCCAACAGGATGAGCGCCATAGTTTCACCCTGATCGACACCGTGTCGTAGACTCTCTGTCACCCCAAAAAGGGCTGTCTCGGTCGAGTGGCGAGACCGGAAACCCGACTGGGAGGAATGTAAGAAACCAGAACTTTCCACCAGTTCAGTGAGCTGGGTATTAATGTGTCTCTCTAACACTTTAGAAAAGATGGGTAGCAAGGATATTGGACAAAAATTAGCAGGATTCGAGATATCAGCACCAGACTTTTTTAACAAGGGCACTACCAGAGCGTGTTTCCATGGCTGGGGTACATATGCCTCAGTAAGTGATGCGTTTAACAATTTAAAAAAGATCTGATGGGTAGAGGAATCTAATTGTTTAAGTATTTTAGCCGGAAGTGCATCGCACGGAGAACCAGAGCGCACACTATTTAGGCAAGAAGAGAAAGAGATATTGTCTAGTGGCTGCCATACAGAGAGTTTGGCGACGTCGTCAACACTAGCAGATGACAGCACAGCGCCAGATGCAAGAGGTGTTACCACCGGTGACAAGGTAAAAAGATCATAGATCAAGTCGACCTTTTTGACAAAAAAGTCAGCTAAGGATTGACATTGAACCACGTCAAGCGCGGGGGGCGTAGGAATAGAGTCCGCTCCTGTCAGTTTTTTTACAACTGAAAAGAGCACCTTAGGGCAGTTTTGTGCATCTGAAACTATTTTTTTAGTAAAGTCAGCTCTGGCTGTTTTGCAGCTATTATGATAGCCCTTCAGAGCTTCTCTATAAGCTACTTTGCGAGTAGGAGAATAATTGCGCAACCATTTTCTTTCTAAAATCTTACATTGAGTGCGAAGACACTTAAGCTTGTCGGAGAACCATGGTGCAGGGGGATGATGAGGCATAGTTTTCTTAGATGTCAAAGGAAGCGTAGAATCAACAGCATTATTTAACCACTGACCAACTGCACAATTTAGTGCAGAGATAGGTAGGTCAGTGTTAGGAAGTGTCCTCAATAATTGTTTATTAAGTTCTGGCATGTTAATTTTCCCCCAACTACGTGTCCGTTTATCTATTTCCTTTCCGATCTGTGATGCTGTCCTGGTAGTATCTTAGTGAGGTTTAGTTTTGTTCGACACAGGCCAAGGGTTTTTGTATATGTAAGGTGCACCTGCTTCCAATAAAGCGGCCTTTGACAACCATAAACGAGTCTGTGGTCGGTGCTGCTTCCCCCCTCCCCGTTAGGCCCCAAATTCTGCATTTTTAACAGGGCTAGCCGACTCCCAGATCTGGCCCAGAAATAGCTTCCAGAAATGGGATCCGGTGCGATCTCCCTACTTTCCAGCACTTCACGTGAGGACAGGCGCAAAACTTTTGCAAATGTAACAATAACCTGATTCAGACACTCTGTCTATTTGGGCAGCATGATAATATTGTCCTTTTGCAAAAACAAAATATCAAACGCGAAACACAATGTTAAGAACAACACATTACTAGTTAGAATACACGAGGTCCTTGTTCACTTCATTCTGTCCTTGGAAAGGCAACATAGAATACTGTTAATATGAAAAACACACGAGGTTGCAAGAGTCTCTGAACTTTGCCATGTACTTTAGGATGAAATTAAAATAGAATATGCAATTGTTCATGTTAATTAGAAATTACTGCGTGTCTGGATTCTTTTGAAAGAGATGCTTAACCCCCACATTTGTCCGTCGTCAATTACTGGAAAGTGAGCACAGTGTTAAGAAAGGTCAATGGCCCTCAAAAACAAATGACACAAAGTCATCATCATGGCTTCACAAAAACGCTACTGTGGCTGAACATGTACAATCTGCACAACCTATTTTTATCAAAATCTTACATCCCTTTCTACCCCCAAAATGTCACCCTTGTAGCATTCACTGGCGTGGCCTTCAGTCATTAAGAGCAGCGGGTATTTTACTGGAACAAAACAACAGTCCATTACTGCTAGTGCAATTGTAGGTTCCGAAAAACAAAATCAGCAAAAACTCCCAGTTTTCGTGAAGGGATTAGCTCTAATACTAAGACCTGGATATCGACTCAGAATTCGCCAAGATTGGAAGCAATAAGCAGCACACCAAAATGAGTCAAAAGAGTTACGCACAATGATCCTGCACTGGCAAGTATGAGGAACTTAAAAAAGGTAAACATAAACTAGCACTGGTCAAGCCAATAGGTCTCGCCTATGTGAGGCCTACTGCCTTTACCGACATGTTTTAGCTATGTTGTACACCAGAGTGGCTGTTGTTCAGCATGGCTAAAAGTAGGGTAAAGGAGAGTGCCACGGAGTGTCGTAAAGTGGAGGAGAGGGAGGTGTTATGGAGTGTGGTAGAGTGGCGTACAGTGGAGGTGAGTGGTGTGGAGAGTAGTGAGGTTTAGTGTCATGGAGTAGCGTACAGTGTTGTGGAGTGTTGGGGGGTAGAGTGGAAGGGCGCACAGTTGAATGGCGTAGAGTGGAGCGCAGTTTCAGAGTTGAGCAGAGTGTCATAGAGTGAAGTGGCATAGAGTGGAGTGGACAAGTGTAGAGCAGAGTGGAGTGGTGTAGAGGGTGTTGCTTAGAGTAGATAGAGTGTTTAGAGTAGAGTGGTGTACAGTGGTTTAGATCGGAATGAAGTGGAGTGGCAAAGAGTGACAGTGGCATGGAGTGGCATAGAGGGAGTTGTATAGAGTGTTGTAGATTGGCATAGAGTGGAGTAGAGTGCTGTAACTGGAGTGGCATAGACAGGAGCATGGAGTAGAGTGTCAGTGAAACAGAGTTTAATGGAGTAGAGCATCATTGAGTGGAGTATCGTGGTGTAGAGTGGAGTGGAGTAGAGTGGAGTTGAGTTGCCTAGAGTGAGGTAGCAAAAAGTACAATAGTGCAGAGTAGATTTGCGTAGATTGAGGTAGCGTAGAGTGCATTGGTTTTCAGTAAAGTGGTGTAGAGTGCATTGGTATTTAGTGCCTTGAAGTAGAGTAGTGTAGAGTGCAGTGGCACAGAGTAGAGCAGTGCAGAATAAATTGCAGTTGAGTAGAGTACACTGGCGTAGAGTGGAGTGACGCACAGTGGAGTTGAGTGGCGCACAGTGGAGTAGAGTGGCGCAGAGTGAAGTAGCATAGAGTAGAGTGGTGCAGAGTAGAGTGCAGAGGTGTAGAGTGCAGTGACGTAGAGTCCAGTGGTGTAGATTGGGTTGAAATAGAATGCAGTGGTGTGTAATATGTAGTAGAGTGGCTTAGATATGAGTGGTGTAGAGTAGAGTGCAGTGGCATATAATTCAAAGGCTTAGAGTGCAGTAATGTAGAGTAGAGTGTAAGAGAGCAGGATCATAAAGTGCAGGATCACAGAGTGCAGGGTCATAGAATGTTGCAGAGTAGATTGGTGCAGAGTAGAGTGGTGCAGAGTAGAGTGGTGCAGAGATCAGTGACATAGAGGGCAATGGTGCTGATTAGAATAGAGTGATGTAGAGTGCAGTAATGTAGAGACGTAGCGTGCAGTGGCGTAGAGTGCAGAGGCATAGAGTAAAATGTTGTAGAGTATAGTGACCTAAAGTGCAGAGGTAAAAAGTAGTTGGTGTAGGTTCAGTGGTGTAGGGTGCATTAGTTTTGAGTAAATTGATGTAGAGTGCTTTGGCATAGAGTACAGCGTCTTAGCGGGGATTGCAGTAGCATGGAGTAGAGTGGTATAGAGTGCAGTGGTGTAAAGTAGATTGTTTCAGAGTAGAGTAGAGTGGTTCAGGGTAGAGTATAATGGTGAAGGATAGAGCACAGTGACATAGACTAGCGTTGTGTAGAGCAGAGTAGCACAGCATTGATGGAAGTGGCGTAGAGTGGAGTGGCACAGGTTGGAGTAGAGTGGCATAAAGAGCAGTGGCATAGAGTGCAGTGACGTAGAGTAGATTGTTTCAGAGTAGAGTGAAGTGATGTAGAGTGGAGTGTTCAGAGTGGAGTGGTGCAGGGCAGAGTGGAGTGGTATAGAGTATTGGCATAGAGTGCAGTGCAGCAGAGTGGAGTCATGTGGAGTGGTGCAGAGTGGAGTGGCCTACACTGGAGTGCTGTAGAGTGCAGTGTCATAGAATGCAGTGGTGCACAGTAGATTAAAGTGGCATAGAGTGCATTGGCATAGAGTGTAGTAGAGTGGCATAGAGTGATGCATAGAAGAGTGCAGTGGGATAGTTAAAGTGGTGCAGACTAGAGTGGCATAGAGTGTGGAGAAGGCAGTGGAGAAGTGTGGCTCAATGGTTAGAGCGGCAGGCCCTGATGCAGAGGTCTACGTAGGGACCAGGTTTCAATTTCCCGCCTCAGCGGGTCTTGGGCTCAAAAATTCCACGGACCTGATAATTCTCGCCTCTGTGCCTATTCCAATAATGGAGTCCCACTTTGCAACTCTGGGCAATGCTTGCTTAATCTCCACAACGGCCCCCACAAGGCTAAGGATGCCTGGCCTCCACCTTGGGGGTGCCCAGGAGTGGACGCCTCACATGGAAAGCCAGGTTGGGTTCCACAGCGGTATTCGTACAAGCGCCTTGAGACCCTTGCGGGTGAGTAGTGCGCTATACAAGTATCAATTTACATTTTTGTTACATATAGTTCAGTGGCAGAGTTTGCAGTGCTGCAGAGTAGAGTGTCGTAGAGTGCAGTGGTGTAGAGTAGAGTGGAATAAAGTGCATTAGTGTAGAGTGCAGAGGCATAGAATGGTGCAGAGTAAAGTGACAGAGTGTAATGGTGTAAAGTGGCACAGAATGCAGTGTCGCAGAGTAGAGTATAGTGGTGTTTATAGTGCATCGGTGCAGAGTAGATTAGTTTCAGAATACAGGGGCATAGAGTATATTGATTTTGAGTAAAGTGACGTAGAGAGCAGTGGTGTAGAGTGCAGTGGTGATCCAGTGGTTCAACAACAGATACTCCACTACCATATACTCACCTGGGCCTATAAACTCACAGTGCGTAAAACCGCTGGTGTCAAGTTTGTAAAGTTTCACAATGTTTAGGATTAGTTATCTAATACTTCTGTTCACCTTTAACCAACCCTTCACAGATCAAAAAGATCTTTCCTCTGGTCGATGGACCATTAGTTGAAATAGTTGATGATGAGAATAGCATAAAACTAACTTACCTATACTTTAAATGTGATAAAATATACCACAGACTCAGGAAAGTTTTAAATCTTTAAATAAACGCATATGAACCATCTCAAAATTACAGTGCAGTCACCAACGTTCTTAGGAGAGAAAATTCAGTTAATGAACACCATGCAACTTGCCTCGGACTCATACAATAATGAATGCTCAGAAAGGGACAGGACAGAGAGAAAAGATCAAAACATTAGCAAATAACAGAAATGTATAATTACCAAAGATGGCGTGTAAGACCAACCCACTGGCCAAAGGGCTGGTGGGGGTCCCCTGAGATAGATTCAGGAGACAAAGACTTCAGGCGAGAAATCAGGACAGGATAGTCGACCTCTCTATAATACCAACGGTTGCGCCGCACCCCTCTCTGACACTCTCTTCCTCCTCGAGATTCTTCCGAGATCTTTGAATCTAACCCAAATTAATTTAGGATAGAAAGTTCTGCTTCAGGTTCTGCGATCGATTATTCTTCAGCCACTTGGCATCTAACAGCATCAGCTTTTCTCCTCAGCATTCAGCAAGTCTCAGCTTACAGCGTTCAGTTCTGACTAACTGACTAAAACTATCTTAATTATACCTTTAGTTTCGCATGTTCCACCCAGCAAAGGGGGGGGGGTGTCTTCATTACACCATGCTTACATGTCACAAGATTCAGTTAAACCATTGTTCATAAACCCAAGCCCTTACACTTTTTATTCAAAGGTTTTATTCTCATATACTCAATGTATCCATTTTGAAACTTTTGTACATTATAATGAATAGAACTATTCACTGTGGAACTCTGCCCCATCCTGTTCCCAGGCTGAGGCGCTTGTTCTTGGCTTCAGTTCGACTGCTCTGTAATTGACCTTCATGGCTTCATTAAATAGACATGCGCAGACTTTGGTCACTCAGCTCATTCTATTATGCGAGATAGGCCCAGATATGCACTAATGATAAAAGTCAGAAGACAAATATTAGTTTCTCAAATAAAGTGGTTGCACTGTATACCACCCACCTCTACTCTATCCCAATTTAATTATTAAACTTATCCTGCATTAGCATTAGTAAAATAGCTTGTTTTCATTTCAGCCAAGCAGGTGCCATGCATGTGAACCTTCAAGATGCTATGTTAGTAGCTTCTGCTCATGCGCAAGAATTTCCCTCCAAGCATTACTCGTTATCCTACGTAGATGTAGTTGACACATGCGCAAAACAGATTTCCAGTTGAAAGCGATATTAGCAATGTTATCCGCGTTAGTTCACACATATGCAAGCTTCACTAACCAGCGTGTTCATGTGGTGCGTATTAATTTTCACAACACTGTATTAATAACTTTGTTAGTAAGTTAAACGAGTGGATCGCATCCTAGCAAGTCTCTTTTCCACAAGTCCTTGCTCCATCGGTGGCATAGAGTGCAGCGGCATAAAATTGAATGGCGTAGTGTGAAGTGGCATGGAGTGGATTTGTGCAGAGTGGAATAGAGTGGCATAGACTGCAGTGATTTGAAGTAGGTTGTTTAAGAATAGAGGGAAGTGGCGTAGAGAGCTGTGGTATAGAGTAGAGTGTTGTAAAGTGCAGTGGCTCAGAGTGACGAAGCAGACATTTATATGGTACCAAATACATATGTTTTCAGGCCTATTGAGGTAATATAAATTTTATGGTCAAGTTATGTTCCCTAGCGCGTACCCCACCGACTCCATGTACGAGTTAAAGTGCATGTAACTTCCCTCCTGTACCAGCTATGAAGACGCAAATACATTTGCGTCCAACGTTAACTTGTCCTCTCTCAGACCCACCATGAATGGGTTGGATGGTCCGTTCCTAAATATGCTATGCCAACGTCTTTTTGAGGTGTACTCCTACGTTTTTCAGCCTGGCTGAAAGTAGGCCCTGAATCTCTGCCACCGAGCCTCTTTTCTGGCTTCTGACTACGAGGGCCTCTGCCCAAGCAGCCCCCGTACCCGTGAACTCTGACTTACTTCTAGCGCGGCCCTCCGTGCTCAGCTCAGCCTGCTGCCTGCCAAGATTGACTATAACCTTCGAGTTATCTGTTTCCCTCCCCGAAAATACATTCCAGCCTGCTAGTTTCAGTAAACATCCTTCCTCAGCTGCAGGGCTAAAGGGCCGACCTGTCTCTATGCAAGTAATTCATAGCCTCCGTTGCCATGCTTTCATGGAAGGCCCCTCGCCCCACGCTTCTCATACAGACACTCAGGCGCTTATACACGCACTCACAGCAAGTATAGAATAGCTTCTGCTCTAGAGACCTTTCTGCCCAGATAGCTTAGTTCCTAAACATCAGATATCAGATATGATAGAAGCACAAGTTGATCTGACATGCCAGACTTCTGTCTCTCTCCGTCAGTGTAAATGTCAAGCCCCCTGCACCCCGTCAATCACACGTCATGCAGCTGCGCGCGCATCCAAGCTTCCGATTTCTGCTGACATTGCAACATTCTGTTAGCACCACCCCTTGGTGCCACCCACTTGCGTCACCTATCAGTGACGTTTCTAGCACACACCTCTAGTTCACGTCTAGTTCACGCCTAGTTTACGCCTAGTTTACGCCTCTTGATGATGTACTAATACCACGTGTATACTGTTATCTTGTCTTCTCTCAGCTGTTACGCCTCTTACATTGAACATTATGATGTAAATCAAGTATATAAGCTATGTATTGTCAATAAACGAGAGCGCGCTCATCTATCCCTTCTGACACCCTGTGTGGTGGTCAGAACATGATATCCTGATTCCTTTATGAGGAATAAAACCCTTAGAAACTCTTACACCACGGACTCTGTTTTCCTTCATTCTGATTGAGTTATTATTGATTAAGTACTTACCTGCATAGAAATTAAGAGAGTAAATTAATTATTTACGTCATTTTGGCGCCCGAATAGGGACCCCTCCCCCACCTCACGCGCCGGTTGGCGCGTTGCATACTGTGTCCCCTGCCATCAGTTAGATGGAATACACGTGTACCGGCAGGATTTCCTGCATCTCCCTCTGACCCACGGAGGTGACGAAGACTGCAATCAGTGCCCAGACGAGGCGGTGAGGAGTGCGGAGGATCCCGACCAGAGCCCAGCCGAAAGAAGCAAGGTCCGAGGTGTGAAGAGGCCCACCAGTTTTCCGAAGTTTTCCGAAGTTTTCCGAAGTTTTCCGAAGTTTTCCGAAGTTCCGAGCCGAGTCCAGCCGAGTTTTCCGAGGCCTTCTGTTTTCCGTGCTTCCCGGTGAGTACCATTGCTGGGTCGTATCTAGACGGGTTTGGGTACGCAAGTCCGGTCTGCACTGTTTTTAGGCAGTGTATCTGTACTGTTTAGCAGTATATCGAGTCTTCCGAATTTTTGCACTGTTACAGCAGTGTATCCGTACTGTTGAGCAGTACATTCAGTTAGCTATGTCCTCAATGTTTTCATGTGATTAATGTCGTGGTATGAATGTGATTGTTTTTGTGCATTACTGTGTTTTCTTGTATAAATAGTTACAGTCGACATTAAGTGTCAAGGATCAAGCATTTCAGTATCAAGTAGGCACAATGCCGTTTTTCAACAAGTTAAGGCAGATAGGGACTAGGAAAGGGATGTTAGAGGAAGAGATTCCAATCCCCCCTAGGGACACTCCAGGTAATTTTATGTACAATAAACATGGCATAGACGCCATTCTGTATCTAGAGTTATGGACCGATTATACCAAGCACCTAGAGGAAAGATACCGATGGCCAGTTAACGGAACATGGGATGCCGAGTGCATCATAAAGGTAGAAGAAATATTACGGAAAAAGAAAGCCAGACAATCTCAGAAAGACGCCATAGAATTTTGGCGTAAGGAATCACGTAAGCGTGCTGAAAGAACACTCCGTAGAGAAGACAGACTTCAAGAATCAGAAAAGGCTCAAGAAAACGAATTAGTTACTGAGGGAATTCGAGTAAAATTAGAACAAATAGATCGTACCCAAAATAGCCAAGTGAACAACATGTATCTTTTGGCCGAAGGTACCCCTGACGCCATTTCAGAAATACCGAAAAATTTGCCGTCACCATTGGTTCCAACTAAAGTAATGCACAAGACTACTAAAGACATATTCCTAAATTCCTATCTAGATGATGTAGCACCAGCTTACACCAATCTGCCTGTTCGTGCCCTGCCTGCAGACAGGGGCGGGGATGGTACTCCACCCCCAGGTCACGTTCCGCCGGTACCACAACAGACTTCTCCTGTTCCGCCAGCCCCGCCACTTCCCGTACTCAAAACTGACCTACCGAAACCACGTTTGCCTGATCCACCTAAACGACAAGTTCACGTTCAGATACAGACTCCGCGGAGAGACAATGCCCAAGCATCCGCCTCAGGAGGTGCGACAGCGGGTCTACAGACCCCGCCCCCGACACACAGATTGCTTTTAAAAGACACACAGAATCCTTTCCAGTCTCCCCACTACTCATCCCGGCTTGAGGCATTGAAAGATAGGATGTCGTTCTGCAGATATGATCCAGTACCCGGAACAGACGATTTAATGGTATTAGCATCACTGCGCTTAAGATCTGCCACCGACAGCTTGTTATGCTGTGTGGGAATGCAGGAAACTCTCGACAGACTATACAAATTCATACAGACAGGGAAAGACCCCGACAGTGTCCAAGCTGCCATGCATAAACAGAAAGTTGACATTCAAAAACAGATATTACGATTCTTCATTAATTGTGTAATAAGAGAACGAGACAGGCCCGGGACAGATCAGAGTGAATTAGACGTATTGAACAAGTGGGGCCAAAATATAGCAGAAGCAAAACATGACAAGGGGACGTGCATAGCCGCTATGTCCCAGAAAATTAGAAAGGCAGTATTAACTGCACACCAGGAAGAAACTGATAAAGCTTCCTCCGAGGAGGAAAATGAAGATGAGACATCAGGAAAGTCTACAGACATTATAGCATATGTAGGTAGGGGTAACTACCTTAGGAAAGGTGTCCGCCCGGAGAGCAAGAGAGTTTTCTTCTCTGCCTTAACAAATCCGAATTCTGCTGAGCATCAGTTCCAGGAAACTGATAAACGGCTCCGAGATCGAGTTGGGTACCATGTACTCAATTCTATGGATGAACAAGAACTAGCCCGATCAGCTGTATCATGGGCCGAGAATGCAGACATATATAATGATGATACCGTAGCACAGACATTTTTGAACCTCTCCCCCGACGAACAGAAATTAGCAGGTGTATACATGATTCAGCACCTTCTCATTAAATACAGAAAACATTATTCCGATCCAGGTCCCTTACACGAGACACTAGAAGCACTACTGATGGATAGATGGAGAGGCTTAAGTACCAAATTAATTCAAATAATTCTAGAACAACGACGCAGATATGATACCTTTGTAAATTCTGAATATGTGCCCGCCCCACCTCCAGAGAGGAAAATGTACCATATACAGTGCGGGGGTGGTATTGAAAGTCAGAACCCCTTACGAGAAGTGCACCCTGTTATGGGTGAGGACAAGGTTTTGAAACGCGTGTATGTACACACGCCTCTGACTAAATTAGAACTGTTAGAAATGAAGAAATTAGTCCCGTGCCATGATAAAGACCCTGCAGGTTTTCATAGAGAGCTCAAAGATATGTTACTGATGGGAGACTACACGTATGATGATATCATGAAAATGTTGAAAGTATTACTGCCTACGGGTATATTCGAGAAACTGAAGGAAAAGGAATGGGAGGTGGGAGACACAAAGATTGCCTGGGCAGAAATAGAAGAAGAAGAGAAAAAACGGGTTCCAGGGTTAGGCCTTGGGGACAAAACTAAAGCATTACCAGGTTTGATAGTACAGGTCTTGCCCAGATTATTGACAACTAGAAAAGAAGATTGGGACGCAATCTCGTCCTGTAAACAGAAACAAGATGAAGATACTAGCGACTTTTATTCAAGATTCGAGAAATGTTTTATTATCAATAGTGGCCTCCAGCCAAGTAGCGAGTCGTACCCACATCTTTTTGTATCAAAGTTAGTCGAGAATTCCCTACCGTTAGTTAAAAATAGAGTGTATAAAGTCGAAAGTACATGGCAAGCAAATACGCCATCCCAGATGTTACAAATGTTACAATATCACCAGAATAGAATTAGGGAAGAACAAGATCAGGAACAGAAACGTATGAAAGACACGAAAATGAAAATGTTAGTAGCTCAGACGGTCCCATCCGACAGTCACAGAAAAGGTACGACCCAGACAAGTCACACTGCAGCTCCTGTTAAAGGGACATGCAATTATTGCAAGCAGCCAGGTCACTACGTACACGAATGTTCAGTTCTGAAACATAACATAGCGACAGGTAAAACTAAAGAAAGACCGCATCCGCCTAGACAAGACCATAACCAGCATCAGTCTACACAGAATACACAGCCTATGCATGCATCCGCACAGACAGCACAGACCGTAGCAGTACCACAGCCACAGCCCATTGCTGCAACTCAGCAAGTCTCACAACAGATGTACCAGTATGCCCAGTCTGCTTACCCCGAATATTCCCGATATACATGAAACAGCCTAGAGAGGGAAGGTGGCTTGCCTCTTATTGAGATTCCTGTAGATCAAGAAGGTCCTTATGTACACAGTCAAGTATTGGGGAAAGACAGAAAGTTTTTAATTGACACAGGGGCAAGTCGCACTACAATAAGTCATGACGAAGTTCCAGGGGCACCCCTCTCAGGCTCACAAAATGTTTCCCTTGGTTTTTCAGGTCAGCCTATTGTAAATGAAGTATCAGAACCAGTTCCCCTGGCTGTGGGTCCATTATCACGCGTTACAGACCTGTTACTAACAAAATCATGTCCGGAAAATCTGTTAGGAATTAAAACATTGAAGGCTCTAGGAGCTATAATCTGCTGCTCCCCGGAGGGAGTTAGACTCTTTCTGCGGGATTTCAAGGGTCATTACGTTCTTCGTGAGTTTGACGTCAGATTGAAAAATGTACCTGATTACTTGTGGGCAAAAGGCCCAACTGATGTAGGATGTATGCACATTACACCATACCGTGTTACACTCAAGGCAGGTGTTGTATTACCCAGAATCAGACAATACAAGTTACCACCCGATGCTGTAGAGGCTTTACTGAAAATCATTGAAGAGCTCATTGCCCAAGGAGTGGTCGTCGAAACCAACTCCAATATCTGTAATTCACCCATCATTCCGATTCTTAAACGTACTGATCCCAATGCACCGCCAGTATATCGGCTGGTGATTGATCTTCGAGAATTGAATAAATGCATTATCCCACAGTATCCTGTGGTCCCCGATATATCATCTCTATTGACTGCTATTGATTCAGAGGCAACGTTCTTTACTGTAATTGATCTCAAGAACGCCTTCTTCAGCGTGCCTATTGATCCAGAGAGCCAATATCTCTTCGGATTCTGTTTAAATGGACGCAGTTTCAAATTTTCGCGCGCACCTCAAGGATTCACAGAAAGCCCCAGCATCTATAGTCAAGCACTGAAGAGACAACTAGATTGTATTCAAATGCCAGTTAACACCGCTTTACTACAATACGTCGATGATCTGCTGATCACCGCACGAAGTGAGCCCGAATGTGAAAAAGCATCACTGACAGTTTTACATTTCCTGGCCGACAAGGGACACAAGGTGTCTCCTTCGAAGCTACAATTCTGTGTTCAGCAAGTTGTGTACTTGGGTCACTTGCTGTCCAAAGTGGGGAGACAGCTCACTCCCGATCGCATTCAGTTAATTGCAAATATGCCACAACCCCAGACACAAAAGGAAGTGCTGGCCTTCATAGGCCTCACCTCGTACTGCAGACAATGGATTCCCCAGTATGCATTTCTAGCTAAACCACTCATCCAGTTAACGACACAGGAGGCAGCGACTTCGACTGCCCTCCCTTGGACTCAGGAACATACACAAGCTTTTGAAGACTTAAAGAAAGCCTTATGCCAAGCACCAGTTTTAGCAACACCATGTTACAGCAAACCGTTTACACTTTTTGTTACAGAACGTGATGGTACAGCGTTGTCTGTCCTCACTCAAGATCAAGCAGGTTCACATAAGCCTTGTGCTTATTTTTCTAGTACATTGGATTCAGTAGCCCAAGCACTCCCTGCGTGCTTAAAGTCAGTAGCAGCAACAGCGTTAGCAATAAGACAAAGTGATTCAATTGTTTTAGGTCATCAGTTAACAGTTCAAGTGCCACATTCTGTAGAGGTTTTGTTAAACAGAACCCAGACTCAACACTTAACTATAGCACGACTGACAGGTTATGAATTAACACTATTCCAGCCACACATAGAAATCAGACGTTGCAGCATCTTGAATCCAGCAACACTGTTACCTACAGTTATGACAGATCCAGCTCCACATGATTGTATAGAAATAATTAATGCAGTAACTAAGCCTAGACGAGACTTAACAGATGTCCCATTGACAAATCCAGACCTGACACTCTATGTGGACGGTTCATGCATGAGAACAGGTACAGGAGAGTTAGTGGCCGCGTACGCCGTGACCACTGAAACTGAAATTAAAGAAACACATCGTATTGATACACTGTCTGCTCAAGCAGCAGAGCTCATCGCTCTGACCCGAGCTTGTATTCTAGCCAAGAACAGAAATGTTAACATATACACAGATTCCCGCTATGCCTTCGGAGTTGTACACGACTTCGGAGTCCTCTGGCAAGAACGAGGTTTTCTGACTTCCCATGGGGCCAAGATACAGCATGGCCCCCTCATTCAAGCACTGTTAGAAGCAATCCATTTGCCCTCGGGCATATCAGTCATGAAGTGTAAGGCACATACTAAGGTCACAGATTCTGTTTCCCAGGGTAACGACCTGGCAGACCAGACAGCAAAACATACAGCACTGACTCACACCCAGACTACTGATGTGACAAAGACAATAGTACAGACACAGTGTATGGCAGTTAGAGATCCCGCCCTAGACGTAATTGATATCCAGACACATGCTACTCCAGAGGAGATAAAGAAATGGACTGAACTAGGAGGGATTCAGACAGATCAAGGTTGGATGACGAAGGGAAAATCTATATGGTTTCTCCCCGACTCAATGGTTCAGGTCATGATAAATACAGCACATAGCCCGGCCCATCTAGGAGAGAAGGCGATGTTAGACAGTTTACAGAATCTCTGGTACAACAAACACTTACGAGCAGCAGCAAAACAGAAAGTGCGTACTTGCATGATCTGTTGTCAGTTCAATCCAGGTAAAAGCGTCCCTGTTGAGCAAGGTGGATTTCATCCTCCCGATCACCCTTTTGAAGTCCTCCAGATGGATTATATCCAGATGAATAGCTGTAGAGGATTTAAGTATGTCCTTGTAATTGTCTGTGCTCTGTCCCGTTGGACCGAAGCATACCCAGTCCCAGACTACACTGCTCCGACCACTGCCAGACAGTTGGTTCGTGAATTCTTCCCACGGTACGGTTTGCCCCGTATCGTGTATTCAGATAACGGACAGCCGTTCTCGTCCGAGTTGATGAGACAAGTTTCCCTCTTGCTAGGATATCAGTGGAGGTTCCACTGTGTCCGACACCCCGAAGCAGCTGGCCTTGTAGAAAGGCATAATCAGACACTAAAAATCCGTCTTGCCAAGATCTGTCAGGAAAAAGGGGTCGACTGGATAGTCGCCCTGCCCGTGGCACTATTCTACATGAGAATGGTCGCCCACTCAAGATCAGGGCTATCCCCGTACGAAGTGGTCTTTGGCAGACCACCGAATATGTGGGGGACGCCCATTCCGAAAAAGATCACTGATGTTGATTGTAACATGTTGACAGATTACCTTGCCTCCTTGATGTCTGCACTCCAATCATGTCGTTCACAGGTTGCCGCAGCCTTCCCTGACAATACCGATGTAAAGGCGCATGAGGTCCGTCCAGGGGACCTGGTACTCGTCCGGAATTTCGACCGGAAAAGTCCGCTGGAGCCCCGCTGGAAGTCTCCAAAGACCGTCCTCCTTACCACAAGGACCGCTGTGAAGATCGAGGGGAGAAAGGGGTGGGTCCACACGAGTCACATCAAACTATGCAATGAACTGAAAAACGGACTGAAACAGGACTCTGACTCGTCCACCCCCACCAAAGACTGTGTGGAAGCACAAGACGTTACCGTCCCCAAACGAGAAAAGACTCCCCAAGAACTCTACCGAATGAAACTCCGATCTAGCAAGTCAGACAGTTTAATTGTTTAAGTCCTCCCCTAGGTGAATCGGTTAAATAGTTTCTGACATGTATCCCCTAGATCGAGATAGAGAGAGAGAGAGAGAAGAAAAGAAAAGTACATACTGTAAATCACTGCGTAGTCACTGCATAGTGACGTTGTTAATAATGTTTTTTCTAAGTATTCTAATTATTATTGCCAGCATTCTGCTACCTATATATTGGCCTATCTTCAGGCGTGAACAATCTGCTTACAATGTCTCTGCTGAACACACTTTTAGTGAACTTCCTGCACATGAACTCTCTTACAGACTTGCGCTGCGCAACAATACATTCATTAGTATGTTACACCATTCCCATCAGACAAACAATGCTACCGACTGCTGGATATGTGGCCGACTCCCTCCCTACCAGAATTACAAGGGAGCTCTGCCCCTCTTTCCGTACCCATTCACTCACAATGGCTCCTGTGGAGCATGGTTCAAAATAATTAATTCCTTAGATCCTGATATTGCTGTTTTCGATGGGGGCTGGGTTTGGGGAAACTTGAACTTAGTCCTGCTCCACGTCTGTTATCCTGATAAAGAAGGACTTCCCACTCGAATAGGAACTGATCTAGAAAACGAAATATATGGATTAGGTAATTACACAATTAACCTTATGATCCTTACTGTTGAATCTGAAGCTGCTCCAGTTTTGCCCCATATGTTAGTATTACCAGTCACAGGTGAATTATGTATTAGCAAGAAAGGTTCAGTACACGTAGGTCATAGTAAATGCACTACTGTGGTCGAGTTCAGTGACCATGGTAAATCGTCCTTTAAAGCTACCAGTCATTCTTACTTTGTTTGTGGTCATACCGCATACATTAGCCTACCTCCAGATTGGGATGGTACCTGTTACATTGCATTCCTTCTGCCACCTGTTTTTCTAGCTCCCCCTGATTACCATAGAAATACGAATCTAGCACCAAATAGACCCAAAAGAGATATTCCTCTTGTCGACTACACAGAAACGGCATGGGAACAGTACACTGATTTTAATAAAGGATTCTTTTTCTTCCTAGGACCTGTCCAAAACAGTAAATTAATACGCAGATTAACAAGAACACTTGAAGCAGTAGTACATGAAACTGCCTCCGCCTTAGGTAACTTAACAGAGGAGCAATCTGCTATGCGGGTTGTTGTCCTTCAAAATCGTCTTGTGATTGACGTCATCTTGGCAGATAGAGGTGGAGCCTGTAAGGTCATCGGGTCAAGTTGCTGTGTTTTCATTCCACAAAACGCACCTTCCGTCTATCAAGCTATTACCCGTTTGCATAAAATTGCAAATCAGATACATCAGAATCCAGGCACCTGGACTTGGTCCGGTTGGTTCTGGACAACGTTAACCGCTTGGGGATGGAAGATCTTATCATTCCTAGGCATTGGCCTTGTTATAGTATTCAGTTGCTGCCTGTGCCTACAGTGTGGGCCAGCGATATGTGGACTGTGTGCCACATCCTGCATCGAGCATTCCAGTTGTCTCTCAAACAGTCAAAGAAAGAAAGATGAACATATAATGTTACAAGAACAGACTGATAGATTCATGAGGATTGATATATCATGAAGGGTCCGTAGGGAACAAGGAGGGAATGAGGTAATATAAATTTTATGGTCAAGTTATGTTCCCTAGCGCGTACCCCACCGACTCCATGTACGAGTTAAAGTGCATGTAACTTCCCTCCTGTACCAGCTATGAAGACGCAAATACATTTGCGTCCAACGTTAACTTGTCCTCTCTCAGACCCACCATGAATGGGTTGGATGGTCCGTTCCTAAATATGCTATGCCAACGTCTTTTTGAGGTGTACTCCTACGTTTTTCAGCCTGGCTGAAAGTAGGCCCTGAATCTCTGCCACCGAGCCTCTTTTCTGGCTTCTGACTACGAGGGCCTCTGCCCAAGCAGCCCCCGTACCCGTGAACTCTGACTTACTTCTAGCGCGGCCCTCCGTGCTCAGCTCAGCCTGCTGCCTGCCAAGATTGACTATAACCTTCGAGTTATCTGTTTCCCTCCCCGAAAATACATTCCAGCCTGCTAGTTTCAGTAAACATCCTTCCTCAGCTGCAGGGCTAAAGGGCCGACCTGTCTCTATGCAAGTAATTCATAGCCTCCGTTGCCATGCTTTCATGGAAGGCCCCTCGCCCCACGCTTCTCATACAGACACTCAGGCGCTTATACACGCACTCACAGCAAGTATAGAATAGCTTCTGCTCTAGAGACCTTTCTGCCCAGATAGCTTAGTTCCTAAACATCAGATATCAGATATGATAGAAGCACAAGTTGATCTGACATGCCAGACTTCTGTCTCTCTCCGTCAGTGTAAATGTCAAGCCCCCTGCACCCCGTCAATCACACGTCATGCAGCTGCGCGCGCATCCAAGCTTCCGATTTCTGCTGACATTGCAACATTCTGTTAGCACCACCCCTTGGTGCCACCCACTTGCGTCACCTATCAGTGACGTTTCTAGCACACACCTCTAGTTCACGTCTAGTTCACGCCTAGTTTACGCCTAGTTTACGCCTCTTGATGATGTACTAATACCACGTGTATACTGTTATCTTGTCTTCTCTCAGCTGTTACGCCTCTTACATTGAACATTATGATGTAAATCAAGTATATAAGCTATGTATTGTCAATAAACGAGAGCGCGCTCATCTATCCCTTCTGACACCCTGTGTGGTGGTCAGAACATGATATCCTGATTCCTTTATGAGGAATAAAACCCTTAGAAACTCTTACACCACGGACTCTGTTTTCCTTCATTCTGATTGAGTTATTATTGATTAAGTACTTACCTGCATAGAAATTAAGAGAGTAAATTAATTATTTACGTCACTATAGTCTTCTTTGAACTACTAAAGAAAGACACCAGCAGAAATCCACAGAATGGTCGCACGCTCCATTCTGTGTGTCAGGCCAGTCTCAGTCAGCTGCAACATGCAGAGCAAACGCAAGGCTTCCGATAAATGACATGCCAGCTTTCAGCTTTTAGCTTGCTATTGCCAAACCTCATATCTCCAGTAAAAGATGTCGACATGACCTTCCCTAGCTGGTCAAATACGTGCAAAACCCACGTACACTAGAAACGCAGATTTCACCTTTATGGAAAAACCCAATTCTGCTCTCGTAGATGACACGTGGGTAATGCAGGCACACTTCGAGCCTTAAAAGGGTATCACATCATATGTGCACTTCACTGATTGGTCTAGCAGGTCATAGCCTGATCCAGATTACGTATGCTATGATGCCCATCCTGTGGGGGCTTATACCTATAAAATGTCTCTGCACTGTCATACCAATTGGGCACTCAGTGAGCTTTGCTGAGGTCTCCGTGTGCACGTATATAACATTGTGATTGCTTTCTAATTGGGTTCCCAATAAATCTTGCAAACTCGACATTTGGTGAAGAATGCTGCGGGCCCAATACAACTGACTGGCTACACCGACGAAGCGGACACTGGATCGGACCCTTTTGGCACCCTTCTGAGGGTGGGGATTTGAGGTGATAACGTTCTGTTTGTTTATCTCTCCCCGGCCTGGTTGGTAGCTGGAGGGGGCCGGATCCGGTGGATGACCTGTTTGTGGCCTCTCTGTTGTCTTTGGAATTATCCTGCTCTTTTCGCTCTCTGCACGCTTGTGTTGTGTTCTACCTCTCCTGACACGTTTTATTCTTGACTCTCTATGTCTGACGAAGTGTGCCTGTGTCCTGGGGATATTTACAAGGCTTGTTCAGACTCCATGTCTTTCGTGGTTCCTTTTCTGATCACCTTCTTCATTCTGCTGTTTCTGGCTCTGATGGTTTACGTGTGTTTTTGTCACCACACGGCCCGGGAGGTAGCTCCCGTCCAGCTCTCTTTCCCTTTCTCCAGCCCTCGGTGCTGTTGACCTTTCTTACGTTCTGTGTCACGGGCGTGTGTTCACCTCTGTCATGGCTGCCTGAAGTCCACTGCCTTTTCTCACATACATTTTTTTTATCCTATAGGGTCTGGCCTTGGTCCCCTGCGTTCCCGGCTGGCTGGTGACGGCAAACTTCTGCAGGATTCCTGGCCGGCAGTAACTCTTTGGTGATTTCGTGTCAGTGGGCCCTTGGCCAGCCATTGAGGGCGAAGGTCTGCAACCCCCACCCCCGCCGCAGAGAGTCACCGACAGCTGGGTTGCGGGACACCATCGCCAGACCATTCCCTTTGGGTGCAGTGGACGTCGGTATGCTCTAACAGACTGGACGAAGCCCGGTGAGTACGCTTGGGAGGGGACTTTTAACTCTGCGGTATTGGGTTGTAGCAGTTGGCCCCTCATTGTGAGCTGTGGCAGTTTTTTCTCCCCTGTGGGTGGTAGCAGGTAGCTCGCCATTTTAGGGCGTGGCAGTTTCGCTCCCCAGATTGGCACATAGGGTTTGTGCCTGTTGAGTATCGCGATACGAGTGGCCAGGTTGGCTACTAGATTTAGTTTGTATTGTGTATTTGATAGATCGTGATTTTATTTGTTCTCATGAGCTCTGGCCTGGGTCCAGCACCATCGCCCACGCGCAGCTGGCCTAATATTTTGGGATTTATGAGGAACGCCCCAGGCGCTCCTGGCTCTTTGGCTAACGCCAGTCGCCCTGCCTGGGTTCCGCCTCCACCCTCCCCCTGGAGACGTCCACCTAGGGGCCAGAGTGGTTCTAGGTTCGTGCCTAGGGGATATCCTCGGCACGAAGAGGGGGGTGTGACGCCTAGTACTACAGTGTTTCTTTTCTCAATCATTATAGGTTTCATTGCATTTTTTTATTGTGTACTTGTGATGTGCTTGGCCTATGTAGTGGCCAAATATTGCTAGGAAAGTGGAGTATTTTTGCCTAGGGCTAGGTTCTAGGTTACCTTTTCCGGCTTATTCATTTAAACTGTATACTAGAACGTTACTGAAGGAGATCTGGTAGAAAACCTCCATCTCACACACCCAGTTACCAACGTTGCCAAATAAGTACTCCCGCCCACAATACCCCCTGGCCTCTTGAAGGGACTGGCTGGAAAGACCGATTAAAGTGCACCTCTCTAAAAATCGAAAATTTGATAACATTTCTAATATTCCCCTCACTTCTTTGGGACTACGTACAGCAGACCCACACACATTCTCTGCACAGAAAGTTCTTTCTACAGCGCTGCTGCGTAGGATCCCCGTATTTGTCCTAGATGTTTTATGTGATCGACTGAACTGAACGAGACAATTCACCACTATCGCTCTATTTGTTGAATGCAAGCACCCTGTGGCACAGCCTCAGACAGGGTCTAGTTTTCTACCTTACCTGTTTTCACAGGCCGTCAAGGCCCAAATAAACAAACTAGGATCTGGCTTCTTTTCTCCCTTGTGAAAATGCTTTGGTGAATTGGCATACATGACCTGTTGGGGTGATTGATGTATGGCTTTCTTGTTGCCCTCTTGCAAATACTGTGCGGCTGAAATATAAGTGAAGTATTTGTCAACCCATTGTGTCACATGTTACTCTATTGAAGCCCACCCCGCAACCCATCTGTCTGGTGTACTTGAACAGTTTTTTGTAAAGCGTTTAGGACTAGCTGCTACACACGACTCAACCATGGGAAACCTCAATAGTAAAAAGAATTTAAATACGGCTCAGCCAGCCCCACCCAAGAACTCACCTGCATATAATGTAGCCATAAAGAGAGGCTTAAGCTCAATCATGTACACACATAAGTGGCATGATCTGACATCTAAAAACAAGGATCTCCAATTCCCATGTAATGGCACATATGACATGGCCAAACTATCATACTTGCGCCAGATGTTAAATATAAAGGGAAAGAAGATTAGACGTTTAGAATGGGAGGCGTACCATAATTGGGACTCTGTGTTAAGCGATATGCGTTCAACAAGCGCAGTCAAATCTAAGGTCCACAGCGAACTTATGGAAATTAAAAAACAAATATTACAGGCAAAATTGGAGGGAAGATGGAGTAAAGAGCAATTAGATACAATAGGCACATTCCCATGTGTACAAGTTAAAGAAGAAGAGGCAGAAGACCAAGTCTTAGAAGATATTCTCTTGGGATGCCTGGGTGGTGATTCACCGCTGCAGGTACCTGAGCCAGAACACACTGAGCTAACTCCCGGGGAACGAGATGCAGCCATAACCTTTGTACGCAGAGCATTGAAAGATAAGGTTGCGAAACCAGAATTGGAGTCTATCCAAGACCTGGCTACGCTAAAATTAATGAGAGAGATAGCTGTCAAAGCCGCTTCAGATTACAACGAGAAGAAACACAGTGTTCTCAAACAATGTATTAAAAAACAGGTTAAAATACCTAAACTAATAGACAGACCATGGCAGCAATTATTTGGGGATGAATCACAGGATGACTCACTCAGCAAACAACAATGCCACTCGCTAATATGGGATGCATTTACATATGTCCACCACACAGAACACGATATTTCCACACTAGAGCAGTGTTTCACAGAAACAGAGCCAGCTCCAGAGAACAAAAGAAGAGGCAGTTTGGGAGGAACGGTGGGAGGAGCTTCAGCATCAAACCCCAACTCACCAAAACTGATGTTAAAAAGTGATTCTTTAAATTGTCAAGCGCTACTACAGCGGCTCGTGGAGGGCTCACTAACTGTGGACTCCTTTATACAAACACAGCATAGGAGGTACTTAGAGAAAACACTGTCCTTAGCACGAGCAGAGTTAATGAACAAAGCACCATTTAGCATATGCAAAACAAGCTGACGCCCAAACGACCACAGGTAGTCATGCCCAACTTCCAGAAAACTATGATTGGGAGGTAGGGAAGTTCGGATTCACAGACCCAGATTTAATAACATGGGAGGAGTCTAAGTTGCAGGACACGCTTGAATATGCTATAGATAAATTACAACAATGGAAGCAGCTAATACACACATGTGCAGTAATTGACGTAGCTCACTCCCTGGCCCACTCCATCGCCACAGCCAACACAACAGGCAATTCTACGACAACAGAGGCCCCATCACTTATCATGCCCCTACGAGAGATACCACCACCACCTGGCAGCGCGCCAGATGATTTAGCATATGTTTATGTCCCATGGTCAAGGCAGGACATTAGCACGTTCAGCAGAGACTTCCCCCGTTTAAGAGAGGAACCGCGGAGGTGGTATGAAGAGCTTAGCAGAATGAGATCATTAGGAGGTTTACTGTGGCGCGACCTCGACACGCTATTTAACATCATCATCCCAAAAGATCTTTGGGAAGATTGTAAAAGAAAGATTGAGTGGCCAGAGATTGAACCAAAGCGGGGGAAAGGAGGGACGCCAGGCCCAGAAGTAGAGGAGTTATATAAAAAAGTAGTGGAACACTTGAAGGAGAAGGTACCTGAAGATAGGGTTGATTGGAGCAAAATTACAAGTACCAAACAGGAGAAAGATGAAAGTGTGAATGCATACTTTGACCGCCTCCTGCAAGTATATAGGCAGAACAGTGGATTGAAAGACCCCATGGGAGATGCAATGCCAGCCCTGGTAACTACATTTGTACAAGGCCTTGCACCACCCATCAGGACACACCTTCAAACTTCTTTCGTCTGTTGGCAGCAGGAGAAAATCGAAAAAGTGCTATCAGCGGCTAAATACTGCGCAGATTTCCAGGCTAGCGCGCAGGCAATGGAGACAGAAAAATTAAAGAAAGAAAAAGTCAGGTTAATGGTAGCACAAGAACGGTTTTATAGCAAAAACAGAGGTAGGGAAAGGAGCAGAGGGGGGGGGGGGCGAGGCGTAGGAAGACAGCAGACCGGTAGGACACCTTCCTTACCCCGCAGATCAACCTCCCTGCCACCCCAAGGAACAGCATGCTTCTATTGCAAGGACCCTAATCATTGGAAAGCAGATTGTCCAATATTAAAGAAAAGAAATGAGGACAGTAGGTACAAACAGAACAGCGGGCAAGAAGGCAGACACCAGCACTCCAACTACACTCGGCACACAGAGTACCGAGACAACACGCCACATGAAAATGAGTCCCAGCAGCAATGGGCAGGGGGGGAGGGATGGACTCCAGTAACGAATGACTGGCCCCCACCCCCACCCCCAGCATTATTCTAGGGATGCCTGGAAGTGGGAAACTGCGTGATAATAGCACCAGCAACATTAGTAGATCAATCTGGACCATATGTAGAGGGAGAGGTATTGGGCAGGGTTGTTCCATTTCTAATTGACACAGGGGCTCAAGGATCAATGCTGAAGGCACTAACAACGCCTGAAGCTCCACTTTCTAGGACTACGATAACCACAGTAGGCATGACTGGCCAACCTATTACAGAATACCTTACTGAGCCACTACAGTTTGTAGTAGGCGCGATAACAGTGCACCACCAATTTATTCTTAGCAGGTTCTGCCCCGTGAATTTGCTGGGGAGAGATCTGTTATGCAAATTACAATGCACCATACACTGCTCACCAACAGGGGTCTTTTTAGAGAGCAAGGCAAACAGTTTAATGATACAAGCCTTTAAGAAATGCACTCCTTCCAGCACCGACCTCCAAATACCACTAGAGTTACGCAATTGTGTGCCGCCGGAGGTCTGGGCAACAAGTGCCAATGACGTAGGGCGGGTATTGAACTACCCACCGGTACAGGTAAAACTGAAACCAGGGGCAGTTCTCCCAAGAGTGCCACAATACAAGATCTCAAAAGAAGGGGAGGAGGGCATTGCACCAGTTATAAAAGACCTTCTGAAGCAAGGAATTTTAAGAGAGATTCAATACAGTCAATGTAACACCCCTATACTTCCTGTGAAAAAGGGATCCAAGGGCCCGAACGGGGCCCCTGTCTATAGATTCACTCAGGACCTCCGAGAATTGAACAAAATAGTTTTGCCATCTTTCCCAGTGGTCCCAAACCCAGCGACAATATTATCTAATATACCTGTCACTGTGATGGATCTTAGCTCTGCCTTCTTCACCATCCCCTTGCACCCACACAGCCAACACTTCTTCTCCTTCAGTTTCCGACAAAAAAGATTTTGTTGGACACGGCTGGTACAGAGCTATACAGAGTCACCATCCATTTTCACACATGCCTTAAAAACAGATTTAGACTCCCTGGTACTAAAGGAGGGGTCCACACTTATCCAGTATATTGACGACTTGCTATTGGCCTCACCTTCAAAGGAGGCTTGTGTAAAGGACACCATCGCTGCCCTATGCCACTTAGCATCAAAGGGATACAAAGTCTCCCCAAAGAAGTTACAGTTTTGCCTCACCTCTGTGAAATACCTAGGCCATGAGGTAACAGAAGGAACAAGGAAACTGTTGCCAGACAGAATCTCGACAATAACACATTTCCCCAGACCCCGCACTCAGAAGGAAGTTAGAGCTTTCTTAGGAGTTGCAGGATACTGTCGCCATTGGATACCAAACTTCTCGCTCATTGCAAAACCCCTGCAGGCACTGACACACAAAGGCATACCTGACACTGTACCCTGGTCACAAGACTGCGAGGCAGCCTGCAATGCGCTAAAAAGAGAATTGGAAGGAGCACCAGCATTAGGCATACCAGACTATGGGAAAGACTTTCATTTGTTTTGCCACGAAAAGGGGGGGTGCTCAACGGGGGTCTTGGCTCAGAAACATGGAGCTTTCTACCGCCCCGTGGCATACTATTCTGCCACACTAGACCCAGTGGCTGCAGGGCTCCCACCGTGTCTGAAAGCAGTAGCTGCTACAGCACTCGCCATGGAACAGTCAGACAACTTAGTGCTAGGACACACACTAGTGCTACATGTGCCCCACGCCGTGGACACACTTCTGACATCCACTAAGACACAGCACCTCACAAATGCACGCCTCACCAGGTATGAGTTGGTACTCCTGACACCACACAATATCATCAAGAGGTGTACCACTTTGAACCCTGCATGCTTGCTACCCACGCAGCATGAGCTGGAGGATTTTGATTCAGATGATTCCTTTCATGATTGCGCATTGGCCATAGACAGGCATACTAAGATACGACCAGACCTTAAAGACACACCGCTCCCAGATGCTCAAGGAGATCGATTTGTAGATGGGTCATGTTTAAGGGATGACACAGGAGTATTACAAGCATCCTATGCGGTGGGCACAGCAACTAAATTATTGGAGAGAGGGAGGCTGACAGCAGCAAAAAGTGCACAAGCAGCTGAACTTGTGGCACTTACCAGAGCATGTGCATGGGCTAAAGTGAAGAAAGTAAATATATACACGGACAGTCAGTATGCCTTCGGAGTGGTCCACGATTTTGACCAGTTATGGTCAATGAGGGGGTTCCTTACATCAGCAGGCCAGCAAATACAGCATGCACAATTGATTTGTGACCTCCTCCAAGCACTGCTATTACCTTGCAAGGTGGCCATAATAAAATGTGCTGCCCACACTTCATCAAAAGACCCCATCTCCAGAGGCAATGCTTTCATTGACCAAGAAGCAAAGAGAATAGCGCTTACAGGCTGCGAGCGAGCTATGGTGCAACTAGTAGGCAACAAGACAGGCCCAGAAGAGGGTAAGGGTTCACTGCATTTTGATCCAATACGTATTCAGAGGGAGGCCGCTGACAAGGAAAGAGAGGAGTGGAAGCAACAGGGATGCAAACAAACTGAAGAGGGGCTATGGGTAGGACCTAATGGCAGGATATGCTTGCCTTCAACCATGCTCCCTTCAATGAGTAAGCTGTTCCATGGCCCCTCACACGTGGGGCGTGACGGTATGGTCAGGTTATTCTCTCAGTGTTGGTACAACACGAAATTCCGCCAGACAGCAGAAAGGCTGTGCAAGCAGTGTGCTGTCTGTGCGCAGTACAACACTGAAAAAGGTATCCCAACTGCGCCTGGCCACTTCCCACCCCCCCATGGACCATTTGAAAGCCTTCAGCTTGATTTTATAGACATGCCACCCACCCAGTCATATAGATTCGTTTTGGTAATCGTTTGTATGTTTAGCAAATGGATAGAGGCCTACCCCACCAAACACTGTGATGCCCAGAGCGTGGCAAAGTGTCTACTTAAGGAGCTATTGCCCAGATTTGGGGTACCTTCCCTCCTGGCATCCGACAACGGGCCTGCATTCATTTCCAACGTCATAAAGGGACTGTGCAAGGGATTGGCCATAAAACAAAGGCTACACTGCGCCTATCACCCACCGGCGGCAGGGGCTGTCGAGCGCAGAAATGGAATTCTGAAAAATAAAATTGCAAAGATCTGTGCGTCAACTGACCTTTCGTGGGTAGACGCACTGCCTCTAGCGCTTCTAGCAATGAGATGTACACCAGACAGAATAACAAAGTTAAGCCCCCATGAGATTATATTTGGCCGACCAATGCAAATACCAGGACATATGTCAACAGCCCCCCTGTCAGTAATGGACGACTTATTGCTATGTTACTGTAAAGAGTTAACCCATGTCTTACGTTACCTCCACTGCCAGGTGCTGACATCCCTTCCAGATGCAGTGACACCACCAGCCCATGACCTAAAAGCTGGTGACTGGATTTGGATCAAGGCCCACACACGGAGGAATTGCTTGCAGCCGAGGTGGAAGGGGCCAAGGCAGGTCATCCTCACGACGGCCACAGCTGTGAAGTGTGAAGGCATAGCTTCGTGGATTCATGCGTCACACACAAAGAAAGTAACCATTTTATGCCCGGGAAAAGACATAACTGCAACTCTGAACCTGCTGGTACCGAGGGCACTATTGCTCGGTGAGCTAATACGTTTGATTTTCAATGACATTTCCTTTCCGGCGGGCCAAGAGCAAATTCCTGAGCAAGAGTTAACAGACCTACGTTTTGACATTCTCAATAGTTCTATTTTTGCGATACAGAGTACTGGTTCTAGCATTATTCAAAACCTTGAACACCATCCATTGTGCCGCTTTTGCAACAGAAATCACTGGTCCTAGACCTGTTCGAAACATTGAAAACTGAGAGAAGAGCAGTGGTTAAATGCTTGACTCTAAGGGCCAGCCAGCATAGCGCCAAGTGGACCAAGAATAAATTTGGGCCTATTCACAAGACCGAGTGGACCAAGAATAAATTTAGGGCCTATTCACAAGACCGAGTGGACCAAGAATAAATTTAGGGCCTATTCACAAGAAGATTGCATAGCATAGGGAAAGGGAAAGATTTGTACAGAGTCATGCAGTCCACTGAGAGACATACATGTAATTGGAGAGCAGTGATTCTTGCAATATTGTTACCAGTTCAGCGGTTATAGTGACAGCAGTTATAATAACATATTCTAATGAGCTTGAAATACCACACCTCAATGGAAGGGTGGGTGATGGTAGTGATGGAACTGAGCCAACAAAAACACCAAGAGACTATGAACAAAATATAACAATGAACATTACTGATGTCGGGGTGGATGTGAATAAAGGGGACAAAGAAGGATTGTGGGATACCTACGAAGGGAACCAATATGTGGAAATGTTGAAACTATATGTGACAATTTTGAATATATCTGACTGCTATGTTTGCACACACCTGCCCACAGACACCACACATAGTTTAAAGTACAACGTCCTGCCATTATCCAAATATGTAGGCTGTGTCCTATTGCGAGACATGTCACAAAGTCAACACGGCATGTTTGCGTCAGTATCGATAGGTACACCCTCATCTGAAATACTGACTGTTGATCCCAGCGGCAGCAATGGCTATAGCTATAGCAGAAGGACAACAGACCCCCCTCCCAGACCTAAGAGGATCCCTTGTATGAATATGCAGCCAACTAAGGGAGACTTAGAGATGCTAAAGGGATTTGACAGGGCGTCCAGAAACAAGGAATGGAAGGGCAGGGCAGGTTGGGATGACATAGAAACAGGCCACTTGAAAATACCAAGGTTCAGGGTAGGGGAAGTTCCAGCCCCCTCCTGCATCCTCAAGGAAGAAGCAGTAACACCCAAGAGAGTGCCGGTTCTTCCAAAGGGAGCTACCAGAACATGCACCCTTTCAGAACTGCTGTCCAAAGACAATTGGAAGGAGTGCATCTCATTTGGATGTACCTTCGAGGAGGTCGCTCAAGGAGAGCAGGGCCTATTTGATTGCGAGGACAGGATAAACAAGATATAAGGCATACCACCCATAAAGGCAGTTCCCCAGATTTACATGGGAATGAGCAGCTGTAACCACACAACCAGACTAACTCGAGTTAGGACTCGTGACGAGCCGTCACCAGGTCTGGTAGGTTACAAAGGCCTTTTCTTTGTTTGTGGTCCATGGGCATACTTCTACCTGCCCCCAGGATGGTATGGAAGTTGCTATTTAACATCCATCATCCCAAGAATGACCCACTTCACAAAATTAGTGCCAGCAGAAAAACCAAAGATGACACTGGTAAGGGCCAAGAGAACGGCTGTTTGGGTAGACCACGTGTTAACCGGTGTTGGGGCAATGGTTCCAATACTAGGCAATGTCTATTCTTCAGAACGGATACACCAGTTGTCCAGGATGATTGAAGATCTAGCGGACTCTACCATTGATGCCTTAGGAAATATAACAGAAGAGCTCACCTCCATGAGGGCTGTCATAATTCAAAACCGGATTGCTCTCGATATGATTCTGGCCAAGGAGGGAGGAGTCTGTTCCGTCCTCCATGAGGCATCTTCCCCAGCATCTTCCCTGGCTCAGAGCCAATGCTGTGTATTTATTCCGGATAACAGTGGGAATATAATAAAAGCCATTAAAAAAATTAAGGATATAAGAGATGAGGCCCACGGGATACACACAGGTAGTCTATGGGAAGATGTGATGAAGTGGTTCACAGGCTGGGGCTCATGGATACTTGAGGCAGTTATAATAGTGATAGCAGCTCTTTTGACACTGTGCCTTCTGATAAGAATATGCCCATCTTGTTGTGCAGCAATTTTCAGGTCCTGTGCCAACTGCATATTCAGGAAAGGTGGTTCACCACACCATACTCACAAGGATGAGGATGAGGATGAGGATGAGGAACAGGAGATGATAAAGATGAATGACTTCTGATTAACATATGATTTAGTATCAGATTTGGGGATGACGAAGCAGACATTTATATGATACCAAATACATATGTTTTCAGGCCTATAGTCTTCTTTGAACTACTAAAGAAAGACACCAGCAGAAATCCACAGAATGGTCGCACGCTCCATTCTGTGTGTCAAGCCAGTCTCAGTCAGCTGCAACGTGCAGAGCAAACGCAAGGATACCGAGAAATGACATGCCAGCTTTCAGCTTTTAGCTTGCTATTGCCAAACCTCATATCTCCAGTAAAAGATGTCGGCATGACCTGCCCTAGATGGTCAAATACGTGCAAAACCCACGTACAATAGAAACGCAGATTTCACCTTTATGGAAAAACCCAATTCTGCTCTCGTAGATGACACGTGGGTAATGTAGGCACACTTCGAGCCTTAAAAGGGTATCACAACATATGTGCACTTCACTGATTGGTCTAGCAGGTCATAGCCTGATCCAGATTACGTATGCTATGATGCCCATCCTGTGGGGGCTTATACCTATAAAATGTCTCTGCACTGTCATACCAATTGGGCACTAAGTGAGCTTTGCTGAGGTCTCCGTGTGCACGTATATAACATTGTGATTGCTTTCTAATTGGGTTCCCAATAAATCTTGCATACTCAAACATGCTGAGAGCGAATTGTTTATTTTACTGTTGTCATTGATCTTTTATTCTTGCAGTTAAACATTGAGCTTCGACATTTGGTGAAGAATGCTGCGGGCCCAATACAACTGACTGGCTACACCGACGGAGCGGACACTGGATCGGACCCTTTTGGCACCCTTCTGAGGGTGGGGATTTGAGGTGATAACGTTCTGTTTGTTTATCTCTCCCCCGCCTGGTTGGTAGCTGGAGGGGGCCGGATCCGGTGGATGACCTGTTTGTGGCCTCTCTGTTGTCTTTGGTATTATCCTGCTCTTTTAGCTCTCGGCACGCTTGTGTTGTGTTCTACCTCTCCTGACACGTTTTATTCTTGACTCTCTATGTCTGACGAGGTGTGCCTGTGTCCTGGGGATATTTACAAGGCTTGTTCAGACTCCATGTCTTTCGTGGTTCCTTTTCTGATCACCTTCTTCATTCTGCTGTTTCTGGCTCTGATGGTTTACGTGTGTTTTTGTCACCACACGGCCCGGGAGGTAGCTCCCGTCTAGCTCTCTTTCCCTTTCTCCAGCCCTCTGTGCTGTTGACCTTTCTTACGTTCTGTGTCACGGGCGTGTGTTCACCTCTGTCATGGCTGCCTGAAGTCCACTGCCTTTTCTCACATAAATTTTTTTTATCCTATAGGGTCTGGCTTTGGTCCCCTGCGTTCCCGGCTGGCTGGTGACGGCAAGCTTCTGCAGGATTCCTGGCCGGCAGTAACTCTTTGGTGATTTCGTGTCAGTGGGCCCTTGACCAGCCATTGAGGGCGAAGGTCTGCAACCCCCACCCCCGCCGCAGAGAGTCACCGACAGCTGGGTTGCGGGACACCATCACCAGACCATTCCCTTTGGGTGCAGTGGACGTCGGTATGCTCTAACAGACTGGACGAAGCCTGGTGAGTACGCTTCGGAGGGGACTTTTAACTCTCCGGTATTGGGTTGTAGCAGTTGGCCCCTCATTGTGAGCTGTGGCAGTTTTTGCTCCCCTGTGGGTGGTAGCAGGTAGCTCGCCGTTTTAGGGCGTGGCAGTTTCGCTCCCCAGATTGGCACATAGGGTTTGTGCCTGTTGAGTATCGCGATACGAGTGGCCAGGTTGGCTACTAGATTTAGTTTGTACTGTGTATTTGATAGATCGTGATTTTATTTGTTCTCATGAGCTCTGGCCTGGGTCCAGCACCATCGCCCACGCGCAACTGGCCTAATATTTTGGCATTTATGAGGAACGCCCTGGGCGCTCCTGGCTCTTTGGCTAACGCCAGTCGCCCTGCCTGGGTTCCGCCTCCACCCTCCCCCTGGAGACGTCCACCTAGGGGCCAGAGTGGTTCTAGGTCCGTGCCTAGGGGATATCCTCGGCACGAAGAGGGGGGTGTGACGCCTAGTACAACAGTGTTTCTTTTCTCAATCATTATAGGTTTCATTGCATTTTTTTATTGTGTACTTGTGATGTGCTTGGCCTATGTAGTGGCCAAATATTGCTAGGAAAGTGGAGTATTTTTGCCTAGGGCTAGGTTCTAGGTTACCTTTTCCGGCTTATTCATTTAAACTGTATACTAGAACGTTACTGAAGGAGATCTGGTAGAAAACCTCCATCTCACACACCCAGTTACCAACGTTGCCAAATAAGTACTCCCGCCCACTATACCCCCTGGCCTCTGGAAGGGACTGGCTGGAAAGACCGATTAAAGTGCACCTCTCTAAAAATCGAAAATTTGATAACATTTCTAATATTCCCCTCACTTCTTTGGGACTACGTACACCAGACCCACACACATTCTCTGCACAGAAAGTTCTTTCTACAGCGCTGCTGCGTAGGATCCCCGTATTTGTCCTAGATGTTTTATGTGATCGACTGAACTGAACGAGACAATTCACCACTATCGCTCTATTTGTTGAATGCAAGCACCCTGTGGCACAGCCTCAGACAGGGTCTGTTTTTCTACCATACCTGTTTTCACAGGCCGTCAAGGCCCAAATAAACAAACTAGGATCTGGCTTCTTTTCTCCCTTGTGAAAATGCTTTGGTGAATTGGCATACATGACCTGTTGGGGTGATTGATGTATGGCTTTCTTGTTGCCCTCTTGCAAATACTGTGCGGCTGAAATATAAGTGAAGTATTTGTCAACCCATTCTGTCACATGTTACTCTATTGAAGCCCACCCCGCAACCCATCTGTCTGGTGTACTTGAACAGTTATTTGTAAAGCGTTTAGGACTAGCTGCTACACACGTTACAAAGATAGATTAACATACACTTATAAACATTTGAAACATTTAGAATACAACTTTAGTCAATGCAAAAAAGTATTCCTTGACCCTACCCTGCCCTTGACACGTCCCTCACTTTTTTCCCCCCTACCCGTTGTGAATGTGGGCACTTATATTCAATACTAATTTGTACTGTGTCTAATGAATATATGATATGACTTCAACCAGTAGAAGGTAATCATGCAAATCTGAATAAATACTTTTTTGCATTGACTAACGTTGTTTTCTAAATGTTTCAAATGTTTATAAGTGTATGTTAATCTATCTTTTGTCTGGGACCCCTTCCCTTTGTAACGATAATCACCCAGGTCCCATAGACTTTATTGGGTTTAACCCTGTTTTCTTATACCCTAGCTGCTACACACGACTCAACCATGGGAAACCTCAATAGTAAAAAGAATTTAAATACGGCTCAGCCAGCCCCACCCAAGAACTCACCTGCGTATAATGTAGCCATAAAGAGAGGCTTAAGCTCAATCATGTACACACATAAGTGGCATGATCTGACATCTAAAAACAAGGATCTCCAATTCCCATGTAAAGGCACATATGACATGGCCAAACTATCATACTTGCGCCAGATGTTAAATATAAAGGGAAAGAAGATTAGAAGTTTAGAATGGGAGGCGTACCATAATTGGGACTCTGTGTTAAGCGATATGCGTTCAACAAGCGCAGTCAAATCTAAGGTCCACAGCGAACTTATGGAAATTAAAAAACAAATATTACAGGCAAAATTGGAGGGAAGATGGAGAAAAGAGCAATTAGATACAATAGGTGCATTCCCATGTGTACAAGTTAAAGAAGAGGCAGAAGACCAAGTCTTAAAAGATATTCTCTTGGGATGCCTGGGTGGTGATTCACCGCTGCAGGTACCTGAGCCAGAACACACTGAGCTAACTCCCGGGGAACGAGACGCAGCCATAACCTTTGTACGCAGAGCATTGAAAGATAAGGTTGCGAAACCAGAATTGGAGTCTATCCAAGACCTGGCTACGCTGAAATTAATGAGAGAGATAGCTGTCAAAGCAGCTTCAGATTACAACGAGAAGAAATACAGTGTTCTCAAACAATGTATTAAAAACAGGTTAAAATACCTAAACTAATAGACAGACCATGGCAGCAATTATTTGGGGATGAATCACAGGATGACTCACTCAGCAAACAACAATGTCACTCGCTAATATGAGATGCATTTACATATGTCCACCACACAGAACACGATATTTCCACACTAGAGCAGTGTTTCACAGAAACAGAGCCAGCTCCAGAGAACAAAAGAAGAGGCAGTTTGGGAGTAAGGGTGGGAGGAGCTTCAGCATCAAACCCCAACTCACCAAAACTGATGTTAAAAAGTGATTCTTTAAATTGTCAAGCGCTTCTACAGCGGCTCGTGGAGGGCTCACTAACTGTGGACTCCTTTATACAAACACAGCATAGGAGGTACTTAGAGAAAACACTGTCCTTAGCACGAGCAGAGTTAATGTACAAAGCACCCCAGGCCCATTTAGCATATGCAAAACAAGCTGACACCCAAACGACCACAGGTAGTCGTGCCCAACTTCCAGAAAAATATGATTGGGAGGTAGGGAAGTTCGGATTCACAGACCCAGATTTAATAACATGGGAGGAGTCTAAGTTGCAGGACACGCTTGAATATGCTATAGATAAATTACAACAATGGAAGCAGCTAATACACACATGTGCAGTAATTGACGTAGCTCACTCCCTGGCCCACTCCATCGCCACAGCCAACACAACAGTCAATTCTACGACAACAGAGGCCCCATCACTTATCATGCCCCTACGAGAGATACCACCACCGCCTGGCAGCGCGCCAGATGATTTAGCATATGTTTATGTCCCATGGTCAAGGCAGGACATTAGCACGTTCAGCAGAGACTTCCCCCGTTTAAGAGAGGAACCGCGGAGGTGGTATGAAGAGCTTAGCAGAATGACATCATTAGGAGGTTTACTGTGGCGCGACCTCGACACGCTATTTAACATCATCATCCCAAAAGATCTTTGGGAAGATTGTAAAAGAAAGATTGAGTGGCCAGAGGTTGAACCAAAGCGGGGGAAAGGAGGGACGCCAGGCCCAGAAGTAGAGGAGTTATATAAAAAAGTAGTGGAACACTTGAAGGAGAAGGTACCTGAAGATAGGGTTGATTGGAGCAAAATTACAAGTACCGAACAGGAGAAAGATGAAAGTGTGAATGCATACTTTGACCGCCTCCTGCAAGTATATAGGCAGAACAGTGGATTGAAAGACCCCATGGGAGATGCAATGCCAGCCCTGGTAACTACATTTGTACAAGGCCTTGCACCACCCATCAGGACACGCCTTCAAATTTCTTTCGTCTGTTGGCAGCAGGAGAAAATCGAAAAAGTGCTATCAGCGGCTAAATACTGCGCAGATTTCCAGGCTAGCGCGCAGGCAATGGAGACAGAAAAATGAAAGAAAGAAAAAGTCAGGTTAATGGTAGCACAAGAACGGTTTTATAGCAATAACAGAGGTAGGGAAAGGAGCAGAGGGGGGGGGGCGAGGCGTAGGAAGACAGCAGACCGGTAGGACACCTTCCTTACCCCGCAGATCAACCTCCCTGCCACCCCAAGGAACAGCATGCTTCTATTGCAAGGACCCTAATCATTGGAAAGCAGATTGTCCAATATTAAAGAAAAGAAATGAGGACAGTAGGTACAAACAGAACAGCGGGCAAGAGGGCAGACACCAGCACGCCAACTACACTCGGCACACAGAGTACCGAGACAACACGCCACATGAAAATGAGTCCCAGCAGCAATGGGCAGGGGGGGGAGGGATGGACTCCAGTAACGAATGACTGGCCCCCGCCCCCACCCCCAGCATCATTCTAGGGATGCCTGAAAGTGGGAAACTGCATGATAATAGCACCAGCAATATTAGTAGATCAATCCGGACCATATGTAGAGGGAGAGGTATTGGGCAGGGTTGTTCCATTTCTAATTGACACAGGGGCTCAAAGATCAATGCTGAAGGCACTAACAACGCCTGAAGCTCCACTTTCTAGGACTACGATAACCGCAGTAGGCATGACTGGCCAACCTATTACAGAATACCTTACTGAGCCACTACAGTTTGTAGTAGGCGCGATAACAGTGCACCACCAATTTATTCTTAGCAGGTTCTGCCCCGTGAATTTGCTGGGGAGAGATCTGTTATGCAAATTACAATGCACCATACACTGCTCACCAACAGGGGTCTTTTTAGAGAGCAAGGCAAACGGTTTAATGATACAAGCCTTTATGAAATGCACTCCTTCCAGCACCGACCTCCAAATACCACTAGAGTTACGCAATTGTGTGCCGCCGGAGGTCTGGGCAACAAGTGCCAATGACGTAGGGCGGGTATTGAACTACCCACCGGTACAGTTAAAACTGAAACCAGGGGCAGTTCTCCCAAGAGTGCCACAATACAAGATCTCAAAAGAAGGGGAGGAGGGCATTGCACCAGTTATAAAAGACCTTCTGAAGCAAGGAATTTTAAGAGAGATTCAATACAGTCAATGTAACACCCCTATACTTCCTGTGAAAAAGGGATCCAAGGGCCCGAACGGGGCCCCTGTCTATAGATTCACTCAGGACCTCCGAGAATTGAACAAAATAGTCTTGCCATCTTTCCCAGTGGTCCCAAACCCAGCGACAATATTATCTAATATACCTGTGTGGGCTACGACTTTCACTGTGATGGATCTTAGCTCCGCCTTCTTCACCATCCCCTTGCACCCTGACAGCCAACACTTCTTTTCCTTCAGTTTCCGACAAAAAAGATTTTGTTGGACACGGCTGGTACAGGGCTATACAGAGTCACCATCCATTTTCACACATGCCTTAAAAACAGATTTAGACTCCCTGGTACTAAAGGAGGGTCCACACTTATCCAGTATATTGACGATTTGCTATTGGCCTCACCTTCAAAGGAGGCTTGTGTAAAGGACACCATCGCTGCCCTATGCCACTTAGCATCAAAGGGATACAAAGTCTCCCCAAAGAAGTTACAGTTTTGCCTCACCTCTGTGAAATACCTAGGCCATGAGTTAACAGAAGGAACAAGGAAACTGTTGCCAGACAGAATCTCGCCAATAACACATTTCCCCAGACCCCGCACTCAGAAGGAAGTTAGAGCTTTCTTAGGAGTTGCAGGATACTGTCGCCATTGGATACCAAACTTCTCTCTCATTGCAAAACCCCTGCAGGCACTGACACACAAAGGCATACCTGACACTGTACCCTGGTCACAAGAATGCGAGGCAGCCTTCAATGCGCTAAAAAGAGAATTGGAAGGAGCACCAGCATTAGGCATACCAGACTATGGGAAAGACTTTCATTTGTTTTGCCACGAAAAGGGGGGGTGCTCAACGGGGGTCTTGGCTCAGAAACATGGAGCTTTCTACCGCCCCGTGGCATACTATTCTGCCACACTAGACCCATTGGCTGCAGGGCTCCCATCGTGCCTGAAAGCAGTAGCTGCTGCAGCACTCGCCGTGGAACAGTCAGACAACTTAGTGCTAGGACACACACTAGTGCTACATGTGCCCCACGCCGTGGACACACTTCTGACATCCACTAAAACACAGCACCTCACAAATGCACGCCTCACCAGGTATGAGTTGGTACTCCTGACACCACACATTATCATCAAGAGGTGTACCACTTTGAACCCTGCATGCTTGCTACCCACGCAGCATGAGCTGGAGGATTTTGATTCAGATGATTCCTTTCATGATTGCGCATTGGCCATAGACAGGCATACTAAGATACGACCAGACCTTAAAGACACACCGCTCCCAGATTCTCAAGGAGATCTATTTGTAGATGGGTCAGTTCGACTGCTCTGTAATTGACCTTCATGGCTTCATTAAATAGACATGCGCAGACTTTGGTCACTCAGCTCATTCTATTATGCGAGATAGGCCCAGATATGCACTAATGATAAAAGTCAGGAGACAAATATTAGTTTCTCAAATAAAGTGGTTGCACTGTATACCACCTACCTCTACTCTATCCCAATTTAATTATTAAACTCATCCTGCATTAGCATTAGTAAAATAGCCTGTTTTCATTTCAGCCAAGCAGGTGCCATGCATGTGAACCTTCAAGATGCTATGTTAGTAGCTTCTGCTCATGCGCAAGAATTTCCCTCCAAGCATTACTCGTTATCCTACGTAGATGTAGTTGACACATGCGCAAAACAGATTTCCAGTTTAAAGCGATATTAGCAATGTTATCCGCGTTAGTTCACACATATGCAAGCTTCACTAACCCGCGTGTTCATGTGGTGCGTATTAATTTTCACAACACTGTATTAATAACTTTGTTAGTAAGTTAAACGAGTGGATCGCATCCTAGCAAGTCTCTTTTCCACGAGTCCTTGCTCCATCGGTGGCATAGAGTGCAGCGGCATAAAATTGAATGGCGTAGTTTGAAGTGGCATGGAGTGGATTTGTGCAGAGTGGAATACAGTGGCATAGACTGCAGTGATTTGAAGTAGGTTGTTTAAGAATAGAGTGAAGTGGCGTAGAGGGCTGTGGTATAGAGGAGAGTGTTGTAAAGTGCAGTGGCTCAGAGTAGATCAGAGCGGCTTAAAGTGGACTGGAGCAGCATACAGTGGCATAGATTTAAGAGATGCAAAGTAGAGTGGCATAGAGTACAGTAGCGTAGAGAGTAGTGCTGCAGAATATAGTAACGTAGAGTAAAATGGTGTGGAGTGGTGCAGATTAGAGTGGAGTGGTGCAGGGTAGAGTGCAGTGGCATAATAGTGGAGTGCTGCAGAGTTGAGTGGTGTAGAGCGCAGTTGTGTGGAGTGCAGTGTCATAAAGTGCAGTGTCACATAGTGGTTCGGTTTAGAGTGGTGCAGAAAGGAGGGACACCGAGTACAGTGGTGCAAAGTAGAATAAAGTGGCGAAGAGTACAATGGCATAGAGTAGAATGTTGTAGAGTATTATGGCATAAATTGCAGTGGTGCAAAATAGTTGGCATAGATGCAGTGGCGTAGGGTGCATTGGTTTTGACTAAAAGTAATGTAGAGTGAATTGGCGTAGAGTGCACTCTTTCAGAGTAGAGTGGCGTAGCATAGAGTGCAGTGGTGTAGAGTGGAGTGGTGCAGAGTGGCATAAAGTACAGTGGCGTGCAGTAGACAGTTTCAGAGTTGAGTGGAGTGGTGCAGGGTAGACTATAGTCGTGCAGGGTAGAGCGCAGTCGCATAGAGTAGTGGAGTAGAGCGCAGTGGGGGCTAGAGTAGAGTGGTGCAGCGTTGATTACAATAGCACAGAGTTGAGTTGTGTGGCATAAATTGCAGTGGCATAGAGCTCAGTGGCGTAGAGTAGATTGTTTCAGAGTAGAGTGAACTGGCGTGGAGTGAAGTTGTGCAGGGTAGAGGAGTGGTATAGAACAGTGGCATAGAGTTCATTGGCGTAGAGTACAGTGTTGCAGAGTGGGCTGGGAAGGAGTGGTGTAGAGTGCAGTGGCGAAAAGTGCAGTGGTTCATAGTAGAGTGGGGTAGAGTGCACTTGCATAGAGTCGAGTGATGCAGAGTAGAGTAGAGAGGCGTAGCGTGAAGTGTCAGAGTGTAGTGGTGGACCCTAGATTAGAGTAGCATAGAGTGCATTGACGTACAGTGCAGAAGAGTGGCATAGAGTGGTGCAGAGTAGAGTGCAGTGGCATACTGTAAAGTGGTACAGAGTAGAGTGGCACAGAGTAGAGAGTCACAGAGCTCAGTAGCAGAGAGTTCAGTGGCAGAGAGTACAATGCTGCAGAATAGATTGTCATAGAGTGCAGTGGTATAGGGTGGAGTGACATAGCGTGCATTTGTGTAGAGTGCAGTGGCATACAGTGGTGCAGAGTAAAGTAAAGTAGGGTGAAATGGTGCAAAGTAGAGAGGCATAGAGTGCAGTTGCATAGAGTAGAGTATAGTGGTGTACTTTGTAGTTGTGCAGAGTAGATTGGCATAGGGTGCAGTGGCATAGTGTGTATATGTTTTGAGTAAAGTAGTGTAGAGAGCATTGGTGTAGGGTGCTGTTGTGTAGAGTGGTGTGGAGTGGCGCAGAGTGCAGTACAGTGGCGTAGACTGCAGTGGCAGTGTAGATTGTTTCAGAGTAGAGTGAACTGGCGTATAGTGCAGTGATATAAAGTAGAGTGCATTGAGTGCAGAGGTGCAGAGTAGATTAGAAGGGCTTAGATGAATTGGCATAGAGTGCAGTGATGTAGAGTTCAGTGTCATAGAGTGGCATAAAGGAAAGTGACAGAGTGCAGTTTTGCAGAGTATACTGTCATAGAGTGCAGTGGTGTATAGTAGGGTGGCTTTGGGTGCATTGTTGAAGAGTGCAGTGACGTAGTGTAAAGTAACATAGAGTGCAGTGGCGCAGAGTAGAGTGGCATAGAGAGCAGTGACATATTGTACAGTGGTGCAGAATAGAAAAGAATGGCGTAGAATGCAGTGACAGAGTAGAATAGAGTGGCATAGTGTAGTATAGTTCCTATATTCCCAATAGGCTCTGCGCATTGGAATAATATATCCTGTAGTTTAGACGTAGGACTGAGGTCTACTAGGTCTCTACCGGCTATATTAGACTTAATTGTGAGTGCCAGCTAGCTCAGAGGTCACTGGAAATTTTCTCGAATAAACAAGAAGGGATTAGTTTCTGACAACCGCATAAAACATGACAAGTTTGTTTCCCAAGAATAAGAAATCAAATCTCTAGAGTCGCGGAAACAATAGATAACTATTTCACTCAGTCAATCGTGCATGCTTAGTTTCACCAGAGGTGCAAGAGAAATAGAGAGACGGGCGTTTTCAATAAAAAGGTATTTATTGAACAGTCTTCTTTCTCAAGCATTGATAATGAACTGCTACTATGCTACAACGCTTACTATGAAGTACAATGCATATAATACAAACAGTATTATAAAGTAGTACTGTAAAAGCATGATATGGTTTGGTGGCCATAAGATGCATAAAATGTATAAAATACATAAAATACATGAAATACATACAGTGATAAAAGGATGACTAAAATACTCAACTGGTGCTTCTAGAATACGCCTACCCCGGTGTACCTAACCTAAGTCTGGTAAGAGGGAGGGAGTACAAAAGGAGGAGTTTACGTCTAGGAGTTCTTGGCCAGGAATCTGATTCCAATAATTCTCTATGAGGTCTAATCAACTCCGTACCTTTGTTCTAGAATGAAGGAGGTCTTGCATCTAATACACGGGACTCGATTTCCCAGATACCCGCAAGGGTAGCCCGGAAACACTGGAGCTGGATTTCTCGGCAGGAGAAATGACAGAGTCTCGCAGTGCATCTGCTGGAGGGTTGGCTTCCTTCGGCACTTGCTGCTGCAGGGTATCGGGCAAGTAGATAGTCAATCTGCTCCAAACCACTGTGTGTTTGTTTAGGCAAATCAAGGCATATTTCTACTTTGAAGGCGCCAAGTTTGACGCATGTTTGGACTTAATAGCGTGACTCAAAGGCTCATTTCTTGGAAAACGCCGGGAGTTCTAGGAGAACTTAATATTCAAGCAGGGGGAAGTCCCGGGCTGCTGAAGGCGGGTTTTTCCAAGAAAACGTTGTTAATTCTTGGTGCTTAGTGGAAGTATCCATGCCGTATTTGGGCTGTATGGTTTAGGCCAAATATGGTAATGATTTCTATGCCTATATAAGGGAATGATAAAGTATACCTATATAAGGGCATGAATCAGGAAATGTATACTAGGGTCCGAGATTCATTTACAACAATAGAGTGCAGTGGCATATAATATAGTGGTATAGAGTGATTTGGAGGAGGGTAGATTGGTGTAGAGTGCATTGGTTTTTAGTAAAGCGTAGAGGGCATTAACATAGAGTGCAGTGTTGCAGGGTAGGGTGGCATAGACTGGAGTGGCACGGAATGGTGTCGAGTGCAATGGTGAAGAGTGTTGCATAGTAGAGTAGTGTAGACTAGAGTGCATTGGCATAGAGTAAAGTGGAGTTGTGTAGAGCAGAGAGGCATAGATGGAGTGGTGCAGAATGGAGTGCAGTGTGGTAATATGGAGTATGTATGGTATGGTAGCGTACTGCCATTAAAGACAACATATCTTCAGTTGAAATTACAATTTATATTTGCACTTACATACTGTTTTACTGATAAAAGTATACAGTGCACAAACAATAATGTGTGGAAATGTCATCACCCAATGTATCTATTCGATCATCAGCACAGTTCATCTACAGACATTTAAATTTTGTTGTGGGCTAGAAAACAAAATAATATCTGTTCAGCCTTCTTCATGCAGACCCCCACTAGCCAGCATGATTGTCACATAAATCCTCTCACTTTGATGTTGCAGAACGAAAAATAAACACCAAGCTCCCTGGGAGACACAGCCTGATATTAATCCTCTGTCTTTGAATGGGCAGAAAATGTGACAAGATGAGAACAAGATTTAAAGGCTTACGCACAGAAAGCAAGTTTGTGGAAAAATACAGTAAACACAGTTTGGTCAATGGGAGGGATGAACTCGAGCTGGACAGCCTAAAACAAATAAAGCCAACAATTAGAAAGCCAGAAAATGGGATCCACAAACCATTAAGCCAATGGTAAGCACCAGGTAAAATGCATTCCTAGGTCAACTTTTTGCAAGTACCCAAGATGTCTTTAGCAAACAAGACAGCTGTGCTGTCTGGGAGGCTGCAACCTACAAAGGTGCAAGAATGGAAAAGGCTGATTATGAACAGGAGCTATTTGTCAATAAGCCATAATAACTTCTGCAGAGATTACTCACCACCTCTGTATGAGTCTGTGAGCTTCTTGTAGTGTCTCCAACACTGATGATCCAGAAGTGACCATCCCTAATCCAGAAGTGCATTCGAATATGCAGCTCTTTCTGTGTTCCTCTGTTAAATCTCTCATCTTCCTTTTCTCCATAATGTCCAATGCCTGTTTCTACCACCCACATGTCTGTTCAGTCTTATTATAGGCTTCCCTATGCTTGATTGTGTCGAATGGTGCAAGAGTCTGTGATGTGGATTACAACTCATAAATGTTGTTGCTACTCACAATGTACATATTGTGACTGGTTGTAACTTGTAAGGAAGAGATTTTATGAAATGTATGTCCCCTTTTCTTATGAATAGCACTGAAATGTAGGGTTGCTTAGTGACTGCAATGGCAAGCACAAATCATTGCTAACATATTGTGGGAAAGCCAATTTGATGGGTGTCAGGGCCCTGTTCTAAAATTAGGATCAGTTTACCTCTGGTATCATGTAGTGTCTCTCCTCAGGACCCTCAAACTGAATAATAAATACCCCTTCTAGCACTTGACTCTCAGGATAGTGAGGCAGAACGTGGTGAGCTGTAGTATGCTAGAAGCCCAACACTCAGAAACACATGCCAATAACAAACAATAAACCATTATCTAGTCAGGGCTATAACTTAAAAAAGAGAAGGAGCATTAAGACTCATACAGCTAAATAAAACACACAACATACAAATGTATATAAAATTACAGTTGGCAAATAATTGCATAAATTATACTAATTCACAAGAAATTCCAGAGTGCAAATCTTCTACCTCTGGGGATTGTCAGAGAGGCTCACAAATACCAAGGCCCTTGTCTACTCTGGCAATCAGTGAAATTCCCTTAAAAGAAAATATCTGCCTATACGCTTTAACATAGTATGTTCACAATACAACAATAAAGGCATGTGGCCATTAAGATATGCTTTTCAACTTTAATCAAAACAAATTAACATGCTATTACAGTCATGTCTTATATTCAAACATATAGGTCTGCAGTCTTTAATACAAATGTAGGTCTGTTCCTAGAGATAACCCAACCCACAGGCCAGCCCGAATATTGCTGCATAAGATTGCTCATTAGAAAGACAAACAAACTTTGGCCAGACCTAACCCCATTAGCATCAAATCTCTCACTAGAGAAACTAACTACTAACTAGTCAGATCTAACTTTAAAATAAAAATTCTCACAAGAAAGCTAAAACAACAACCTTGGCCAGACTCAATTTTTCTTGTTGCTTGCACTCCACAGCTCCTACATTGTTCATTTGGTTGCTTATCAATGGGAAATTATATTGGACATTGGCTTACTGGTTGAAGGGGGGTTAACCCTACTCAAGTAGCAACCACAATTTCTGTCAGGGTGAAGTCACAAGCAACCTCAAATTAACTTGTGCTTAACCCTCTAGTAGCTTGGCACAAAAGTAGTTAGTCCTAACTTAGAGACAATGTGTAAAGTATATGTGCAGTACTTCAAACTGTAAAAAGTGAAAACACAAAACAAGAAAAATCCCAAAACAATTTTGAAAAATAGAGTAACATTTTTATAAATGATTTGACACCAAAACATCAAAAAGCCAGTCAGTAAAACCGGACATATGGAATTTTAGAGATTTGTGTAAAAATAGTGCAAAAAAGCACAAAACGCAACTTGTGGTTGTCTGATTGTGAGAGATCAGATGAGAGTCACAAGTTCAGGCCGACTGCAATGAAGTGCGAGCTGGATACAGGGAACAGGTTAGTCCATATGAAAGAGTTACCTTCAAAGTCCAGTGTGAAGAGTTTCCTTCATGATGGAAGGGGCCACAAGGAGCAGGGAGAGTGTTGCGGATGGTTGTCGATGTAGTGCAAAGAGCAGGTTGGGCGTCAAGTATGGCCTTTGCTCGTGTGTGAAGATCCTGTCAGGTGTCATGGATGATCATTGCTGGAGCTTTGCGATGGTGGTGCCCGCGAGCTGTTGATGTTGTAGCAAACAATGCAGATCTCGTGCTTCCGGGCATCATTGGCAGTCGCTGTGGCATGAAGAGTCAGGTTCATGGAACTTCACATTGGTGAGCGGCAAGACCTTGGTGTGAGCAGGCCCATTCGCATTCATGAAGAGGCCAAAACTTCACGATTTCTCCCTTTTTTGGAGATGAGCTCAACTGAGGCCACCCCAAGGGTACAGGAACTGAGGAACACCTCTTGGGGGTCAGAAATTCACTCCAGCAAAGGCCAGCAGGCAGGCAGGCAGGTTCAGTTGCAGGTTCTGGTAGCAGTTCAGCTGGACAGTTGCAGGTGACTTCGGAAGCTTATATCTCTGTAGCTCAAAACAAGAGGTAGCTGGCTGATACTTGGAGTCACTTCAGCCTAGGTTGAAGGGAACGGGCTAGTCTTCCATATTAGCAAGCAGGCCAGCAGGCCACAGAGCACGTAGTAGAAGGGCAGCAGAGTGGTTTGTCCTTCTGGCAGCAAAGCGGCACAGCAGTCCTTATTCTGTAGCATCTATAGGTCAGGAGAGCACTGAAGAGTTGGGTCTGAGGGACCAATATTTATACATGGTGCACACTTTGGAATAGGGGAAGTTTCTAGAAAATTATCTTTGAAGTCCTTTAAGTTTCCTGCCTCTCCTGCTTTTAATCTAACCTGGCTGAATGAACAGTGCAGTGGTGACAAGTGCTTTGTGTAAAGGCAGGGCACATCCTATTCAGTTACAAGTGGGCTGTGCCCATCTCCGTCCCCCTGATAGAGCGCGCAGGTCACCCGGGTCACAAGTTTACCAATTTTCCTCCCCACGCACTGGGCCCTGGCGCGAGTAAACGAGTACTGAGTTTGCGTGAACCGGGTGATGTCTTGCACGCCACTATGAGTAATTCGGGGGGTGACTTCACACCACTGCTGACCATGTACCTGACTTACCACAGGCACATTATTCCTGATGGATCAGGAGCTATCAGGGAATAGGAGACAGGGTATCTAAGAAGAATTTCACTTTATAAACCAAAATACATTTATCCACACTGTATGTTTATGAAATGACCACAGACACCTGATGAGTTTAAAGTTTTATCGAAAGATTTCAGAATGAATATGCCAAAAGGACAAGCCAAATACACAATAAAACATCTAGAGTAAAAATCAATACCACAATGTAACTATGGATTAGGGCAAGTATCATTAGAAAAATTGAGAACACTGATAAGCAATAGGCTATTCACCGCAAACTTAAACTAGGGCAAGGGACTTGAAACAGGACCTAATATGAGTATTTAACTAGGCTAGTTATTCTTATTCTTACTGAATTTCACTGCAAACATGCTAAGGGAAAGGGGAAAAATGGAACATGCTACTTTATATGACAAATGAATAATGTCCTATTGGGTGGGGAAAAAGTGGAACAATTCTAATAAACAATTGCATATAAGTTGCTATCAAGGCAATAAGGCAGTATCACAGGCAAGAGTGCTTTATTAAGGAAAAAGAGAGAAAAAAGAGAGAGAGAAAGAGAGAGAGAGAAAAGACGTAAACCCACTGATTGATATTTACCTAATTAGGAATGAGGACTAACCCTGGCCACGGGTCAGTTTGGAAAGACGGGGACAAGGACCCTCAAGGAATGGAATACCAGAATGCGAGCAGGTACAGCTCACGGACAGTCAGGACAGGATACCCCTCAGGTTTGGGTCAGGGCTGGGCTCACCAAGGTACGACCAACACCCACAGCTTCGGATGCAACGCCTGCATTACCCCTCTCTGCAAGTAATCCGCCAATAACCCCGATTGGGTTTTCGAATTTCCCCAGCAAAGTGCTTCGCCAGCACTTAAGACTATTTCCACCCCTAGGAGATTGTGGAAAGCATGGGCAGAGTGCTCCGCAGCACTCTAGATTGCGCACCTATAGAGTTCGTAGGGTCAGTGACAGGTCTGCTACTCGGACAAGTCGGACAATTTCTCTATGCTACCATAGGATAATTATACGATTTGGGGACCCTTAGACCACCCACTAATGTTGCAAGTGACAATTTCCCACATTATGATTGGTCAGGAGAGGTGATTCGGTCATTGTCGCCTCCTAGAATTCAGTGTTCTCATCATAAATAATAATTTTTTCATACCCGCCCCTTGGGTTCACGTTCCCAAGCATAGGAATACATAAAACAATACAAGTGCATAGCATGTAGCAACAGTGTTGCTTCGCTCAAGGTAAGATTCAGACTCCTGGAGAAGGTTTCCCAGGCGCATTGGGCTTCAGGAGCCAGCTGGCTTGTTTTAGCTTCTGCGCAGTGAGGTTTCTCCCAGGTCACATGACAGGTTTCAGAGGAGCTTCATCATGGCGTAGCTCAAGTATGCCCCAGCCCCCAGAGACGCGGTACATGAAAAGTAAGCGAGAACAAATTAGAATCATACATAAAACTAATCACACTGTATACCGTTATAGACTTTAACACACCCCTTATTTTATAACATCTGTAGCATTAAAGTTTAGTGCGAAAAGACAGATAGGCAAAAGCAGCAGTAGCAAGCTGAGAGCGTGGTGAGAGACAAGCGGCCATTTTCGCATCAGTGCGCATGAGCAAAACAATCCCTCCAAAATGCGAGTGCGTCACATCACATGGGTATGACCGACGCATGCGCAGACTGGATTTCTGCAAAGCAGCAATTTCCTTAGTGCAAGCATTGTGAGGATGAAAAGACACACAGGCAAGCCTCTCGGGGACACCCGCGTGTTGGGGAAATTGCTAAATAAATGACGGACAGTGGGATTAATACGATTATGCATTAGGCGAGGTTCATGAGTGGGAGCAAGTCGCTTTACACGCGAATCCTTGCTCCATCAATCCCCTCTTTGATGATATTTACTATCATCACTACAAAGGAAACAGATGCCAACTTTCATTCTTCCATATCATGCATCTCAATTTCTACAAACGTATTGTTGATTTTTCTTTCAGCTTCTTTATGAGAGTGGTGATTCTTCACCTTTTTGTATATTTGATTTCTCAATTCTTCTAATTCTAACTCATCTATATTTCTCTTTACTCCTCTCTTATTCATAGTGTACTTCTTTTTACACTTTTGACATTTACAGCAGATGAATATGATTAGTGCAACCACACCTATTCCAAATATTGGCATCAGTATTTTCCACAGAAGATTTCTACCTAAGTTAGAGAACCAACTACCTATAGAGGAGAGACCTCCAGTCAGTCTCGTCCATGCACTGTCAACCTCTAATGGTTTGAGTTATTTTTCCAAATTCGTTATGTTCTTCACCTATCTTTTAAGTTCGATACTTTTATCAGGTATATAGGTGCAACAATGTTGCGCCTTCAGCATTCTACAGACTCCGCCCTCTTTTGCTAATAAGGTATCAAGAGCAAGGCGATTCTGCAAAACCATTGATCTGATCGCAACCATCTCAGTATTGACCAGCAGGAATCCAGCAGCAGTGTCAGTAGATAACCGATCCACTACTGTAGATAATTTGCAAATTCTGTGTGTGTTCAGAACTACCCCCATTCCAGGTATCAGTGCACTAAAGATATCACCTATGATTTCTCCTACACTCTCACGTTTACTACGCACTAAGGGCCCGATGTAGGTAGGGCTTTACCGATCGGTATCGGCCGAAAATACCGATTTTTGGCCCTTACCGATCGGTAAACAGCCATCGAGATGTAGGGAACCAAAAACAGAACGAATCGGATAGAAAACCGATTCGGAATGTGTACCGAACGTGAAAGAATCCGATACGTACATACCGAAAATCGGATATGTAACGAATCGGAAAAACACCGATTCGGTTACAAAGACCGAATCGGTCCATGTACCGATTCGTTAGTGACACCGAATCGGAAAATCACCGATTCGGTCCCACTACCGATTCGTTAGTGACACCGAATCGGAAAATCACCGATTCGGTCCCACTACCGATTCGTTAGTGACACCGAATCGGAAAATCACCGATTCGGTCCCACTACCGATTCGTTAGTGACACCGATTCGGGAAATCACCGATTCGGTCCATGTACCGAATCGGTAAAAATACCGATTCGGACATGATCCGAATCGGAAAACATGCCGATTCGTATGAATCTCCGATCGGGAAATTCCCCGATTCCGACAGTTGGGGAGATGTAGGGAGGCACAGAAACACCGAAATCGGCTCAAAATCGGTAGAATTCACTCGGTATTTACCATGGATTGCAATCAGGTGGTAACCAACTCCAACCCATATAAACAGTCCCAAAATGCATTGCAACTTGCAGGATGGCAGCTTTCTATGTCATTGCGAGGCGGCTACGGCTACAGCAGGAAGGACAGAGGGAATGGCTAAGAAATGAACAGGTCTACAGACAGAGGATAACCCTGTTCATGCTCACTGAGGCTGAGATCCTACAGAGATACAGGCTGGACTCTGACACCATACTTGAGCTCATCAGGGACCTTAAGCCATACTTGGACCACCACACCCCAAGGGCACACGCCATCCCTGCGCACGTCCAGGTGCTATGCAGCCTACACCTGGTAGCGTCTGGCAGCTATCAAAGTGGAGTAGCAGCAGCAGGAGGGGTGAGCCAGAGCAGCCTGTCAAGGTTCTTCCACATATTCCTTGACGCCATGATAGACAGGATGGACCAATACATCTCATTCCCTGCAACCCACGCAGAACTGCTACAAACCAAAGCGGACTTCTACCAGATGGCACACTTTCCCCAAGTCATCGGTTGCATAGATGGCACGCATATTCCGATTTGCCCACCAGCGGACACCGAATACATATACCGCAATCGGAAATCGACACACACCATCAACGTGCAGGTGATCTGCAATGCCAAGTGCACCATCACAGACCTGGTAGCAAAATTTCCAGGGAGTACCCATGACTCCTATATATTCCAACAGAGCGGCATATATGCACGGCTGATGGCTGGCGATTTTGGAGAAGGATACCTCCTAGGTGAGCCACATCATCAGACCCCCATAACACATAGTAGGTAGGTGTAATACATGTATGCATGTGTCTAATGTGACCCCTTTCTCTTCCAGGCGACAGTGCATATGCCCTCCGCTCATTCATACTCACCCCCTACCTCAACCCCTCCACACCCAGCCAAAGGAGGTATAACCGGGCCCACATACGCACCAGGAATGTTGTTGAACGGACCTTTGGCATCTGGAAAAGTAGATTCAGATGCCTGCACAAGAATGGAGGTGCAAGGCAGTATACCCCCATCACCTGCTGCAAGATCATAGCTGTATGTGCAATGTTACACAACCTTGCGGTCAAGAAGGGCACTGAGGTGGAGTTGTCTGACTACGAGGACTATGACGACGACGAAGCTGTGCCACTGACACAGCCAGCTGGGGTGTGTACGCCATGTGATGGCAGATACAGACGTGAGGAGATCACTGAGAACTATTTCTGACTGAGTACAGATGCAAAGACAGCTAAATGTTGCTTGGAAAATAACATTTTTAATAGTGATGCACCACAGTTACATCACTGAAGTGCATCAAAAAATGGAGTCTGTCAAAACAAATAAAGTCCAGGGTCCTGGTATGATCATCCCCCCTTGCCAGCCTATTTTTTGGCCCGCTTTCCAGACCCACTGGGGTGTCCCCCGGCCCCCTCCGAATGGCCTGCAGCATCAGCGGATCGCCTGGTGCTCCTCCTTGGCTCTGATGCAGCGCTGGCCGGGCTGCTGCGGCTGCTGCTGTCTCCAGCATCACCCAGGTCCAGGGCAGGATTGGAGGCGGCGTTTGAAATTAACATGGCCTCCATGGCCGTGGTGATCCTGGCCATCCCCCTGGTCAGCTCAGCCGTTTGCTGACTCTGCACCGACTCCTGATTTGCGCTTCGAATGCACAGCTGGGCGGTCGCCGCTGCAAGGCGGGCCATGGCCCGGTTGAGCACCCGGGCATCCCTCCTGCGCGCAACCTCATGCTCCTCCTGCCTGGCAGAGGAGTGGGTGATGGCAGTGGTCAGCCTGCCCAACCCTGCTGCCACCTCCTTGTTGCTGTCCACAACAGCCTGGAACCCCTTCACCAACTCCCCCATCTGCAGGTTGTGCTGCAGGAGCTGGCGTTGGCAGGCCATGGTGGATCTGGCCTGTTGGCGCTGGATTTTGACCATCTGGCCCTCCAGGCCCAGGAACACACTGCCCTCCCGTGCTGGTGCAGCAGTGGTGGTGGTGGTGGTGGTGGTGGTGGCACGGCGTCTGGCACTGCTGCCTCCGGCCTGCTGAGTGGGCTGGGGTGCCACTGGTGGTGGTGTGGTGCTGGCCGGTCCCGGAGCCCCTGCTCCCAGGACAGGTAGGACGGGTGGCAAGGCCACGGTTGTGGCAGGAGCTGTTGTCGGCGGAATGGTCTGCCTTGTTGGGGAGTTGTATGGTGAAAATTGCAAGGGGGGTGAGCTGGGCAGTACTGGGGAGTGCACTGCCTGGAAATCAATCACCAGGACTCCCTCCATTCCAAGCCCTGGGGTGTCTCCTTCCTCATCCTCTTCCTCCTCCTCCTGGCCAGGCTGGCTGGTGCTCGGCCCTGCCACTGCAGTATGTGATGTCGAAGCTCCCTCTGCTGCCACAGTGGTGCCGCCTGATGGTGCCCCTAGGTACAAAGAAGCATTTGTAAACTGAGTGCCGATGTATTACAGTCAGTACAATTATGGCATTCCACATGTCCTTGCATCTCCTTACACCGTGTCACACTGTTTCCTGTCTTGTGATTCTGCACTGACATATTTGGCTAACTTCTGCTGACTACATGTACCATGATGCTTGTCTCTTGTATGTTGGTGACAGTACAGTGCTGGTGTTTGCCTATGCATTGTGTCTAATGGGGAGGTGTCTGGTAGGGTGTGTCATGATGCGCATGCTTCTTACCTGTAGCTGTGGCCATCGCAGTGCTGTCCAGGGTCCCGATCCCTACAATGCTCTCCCTCTCGATGGTGCTGGAGACAATTTCCTCCAGCTCGGTGAGGGGTGGCGCCGGGTTCTTGCCTCCTCCGGTGAGTCCAGCCTGCCTTTGGAGGTCGGCCAGCTTCCTCTTGGTGAGGCTGCGGAGGTCATAGAACCTTTTCTTAAGTTCCTCAATGGACCTGGGGGTGACTCCAGCAGCATTGACCTTCTGGGCGATGTCTGCCCACAATCGCCTCTTGGTGCTGTCTGGCACGTTGAGGGACAGCTTGCCAAAGAGCTGCCGGTGCACCCTCACCACCTCCTCAACCAGCACCTGTAGTTCTGTGGTGGTGAATTTGGGCTTCCTCTTTTGGGAGGACTTCTGGCTTCCTGCCTGATCTGCCATATTCTCTTGCTCCTGCTCAGTCTGCAACCTCCTTCTCCCACTGCTGCTAACTGTGTGTTGGGCTCAGGCAGGCTTTCCAGAAACTTCTAGAAACTTCTTAATTGGCTGCACCTGCCAGGGTTGCCACTCCCTGTTTGGGTGGGGGAGGGGGAGCCACCTCATTGGCTGAATCGCCTATTGCCGAGTCTGCTTTTACCGATTCGGTAAAATCCGAATCGGTAAAATCCGATTCGGTATTATCCGATTCGGTAAAAGCCGAATCGGGTCATGCAATGCATTCCTATGGGCTTTTTCGCCATGGGTCTATGATTGCCGAATCGGTTTTTACCGAATCGGCTTTTACCGATTCGGTATTCGCCGAATCGGAAATATCCGATTCGGTGGTAGCCGATTCGGTATTTTCCGATTCGTTGTTGGCCGATTCGGTAATTTCCGATTCGGACCGAGCTGAATCGGAACGTACCGAATCTCATTACCGATGCCGACCGAATCGGTTTTCAGTCGGTATTTTTTTCCTACATCTCGTTTTCCGATTTCAGAATACCGATTCGGCCCGCCTCGGTATTTTGAAATCGGAAAATCCCGTTTACCTACATCGGGCCCTAAGCCATTAGTGTCTTCATCATTGCTTCCAGCAGCATTATTCACATGGTATATTTTCGGGAAAACAATGCCAAAGTAGCAGCTTCCATACCAGTGATCCGGCAATTTAAAATAAGCCTTGTTCCCACATATATAATATATTCCGGGAAACACAGGTTCTGACCCATTTTTGAAACCCCAACCTCCAATTACCTTATAATTATGTTCACACTCACTGGAACCAATGAATACATTGTTATAATATTCTGTCCTTTCTCTATGGAGACAAAGTTTTCCTTTCCGTTCAAAATCCAGCAACAAAGCAGGATTAGCTTCGCCTTGCGAGGTGTTATCCATATGTTCTGCCCACCTAGGGACTCTATCCTTTTCGTCATTTGCCTTTTTCTGAAACTTTTCCCTCCTTCTGTCTGCCATTTTTATGAACATCTTTTCCTGCTCTTGCAAGGAACAGGTCATATTAGCCTGTCGTGCTTCGTTTAAGTCTATGTCACCTATAGTCAGGAAATATTCTCCCATATATCGGGTCACCTCACTTCTAATATGTACAAGGTTCAGGTGTCCCCTAATAGGGAGTTCAGAAAAGACTACGTCAGCATTTGAATAATAGTACTGCAGAGTGCTTCTATAAAACAAGCTTGCCAATATACTACAGGAGATTCCATAGGTTAGGGGTAAGTGGTGATATGTCACGCCTTCAGCTACAGAAGTGGGTAGCTTCATGCAGACATAACAATCTTCTATTTCCATAGCTTCTACATAATGCACCAATAGGTTAGCGAAAACATTTAAATGCGTCCTGTTTTTCATGTTGTGAAAGTGCAGTCCATCCTCATCTGATGCTTCTAATTTTGGTCGTGTGTGTCTGAGACTTTTTGAGTTGTCACGTCGTTCTAAGCTTCGTGGTGTTTCTGCAGTCTGTACAACGTCTGTGTCTATCACTTCAGGTTCAGTAGGGGACAAGTTAGGATTTTTACTTATCATAAAAGGAATAAAAACTGTTAGTCCTATCCACATGACTATCAACATAGCTATACTACATAAGTATATTTTACAGCAAGTTTTACAACACCCAAATCTGGACCTTCCAGCTACGCTTGAATCAGACATTTTAGCTTACAGGTGGCTTTTGCAACCCCTCTTTGTTTCTTCACACCAAGGCTTCACTCGGTTTTGTCTCAAGGGGGGTCTTCGTCAGAGCTCCGATCAGTAATGGACTCTTCGTCACTTTTGCCACTGTGACTGGGCTCATCAATTTCTTCCAGCACCAAGTATGTCCATTCGGGGCTCCGATACAGTCTGTTCTGTTTCTTCACTCTGTCGCTCTTTCTCAGAGACTTGCCTCGGGCTGCTTTTCTTTCACTTTCAGCCCTCTTACGGTCTTTCAGTTTTTCCTCGACTGTTTTTATTCGGAGTCTTAGCCTTTTGACGTACCTGGGTGTACTTTTGCTTCTGTGACTTTCAGTGGTCGAGGACACTTGGCCTTCCTCGTGCACTCTTTTTATTTTCTCTTTGCGTTTGACAGAGTCTATTTCCCTTCCTGTCTGACTAGTTCCAGGTCTTTCATCTATTTCTTCTGCCTGGTCCTCAAGCTGGCCCTGTTCAGGTTCGCTTTGTATGTTTTCTTTGCTTTCAGGTGAACTGGATTCTGATTCCTGAACAAGTTCGTCTATTTCTATCTGCTCTGGTTCATGCACTTCGTTCCCTTCATTTTCTTCCGCATGAACTTCTACTTTGACCACTATCTGTCCCTTTCCAGACTCCGGAGTCTCGGGTGGAGTGTCGATGTCTTGATCTGTCCCTACTTGGCCTAATTCCTGATCAGGTGTGATGTGAGTCTCGTTGACCTGACCTTCGTCCTCTAGTTCTGTCTCACCTGGACTATCCCACTCACTGTCTAGGTAGGAATATTTCCGGGTTCGTATTGGATCATGAACCTGGTCGTCGGCAGGGTACCACTCAACGTCTTGACTTGTGCTCGGCAGTTCGATATCAGCGAGATCTGGACTCTCTTCGGGAGTCTCCTCAGCAGGGCTGCCTTCAGCTTCAGTCGCGTTTTCTCCAGTTACCCGCTTGGTGTGGCTGGCATGGATCCACTTCGGTACACCAGCACACTTTACAGCAGTAGTGGTGACAAGGATCACTTGTCTTGGCTTTCCCCACTTTGGTCCGAGGCAACTCTTCCGGGTATGTTTCTTTAACACCACCCAATCACCTGGCTGTAGCTTATGTGCTGGAGTCTTTGGCCAGTCGTCAGCTGTCTCTCCAATCTGGTGGGAGAGAGAACGCACTTGGTCACCCAGTTGCTTGCAGTATTCTAGCACCAAATCATCAGTAATGCTTAGCAGTTTGTGTCCAGGTACCCATGCTTGTCGCATCACTCTCCCCATTAGTACTTCATGGGGGCTCAGACCTGTTTTCCGATTTGGAATACTTCTCAGACTCATCAGCACAAGGGGCAAAGCTTCTGTCCAGTTCATTTTGGTGGAATCACACATCTTCGCCAATCTGGACTTGATCGTGCCATTTATCTGTTCAACCACCCCAGACGCCTCGGGATGGTAGGCACAGTGCAGTCTTTGCTTCATTTTAAAGGCCTTACAGAGCTCTTCTAGGACCTCGTTGGCAAAATGCCCACCTTGGTCTGTTTCAATCGTCTCAGGAATTCCATACCTAGGTATCAACTCCCTGAGCAATAATTTGGCTACAGTCAAGGCATCATTTTTCTTTGCTGGGTAAGCCTCCACCCACCGGGAGAACAGGCACACTATGACCTGGACATACCTATATCCCTTGCATCTGGGCATTGTTATGAAGTCCGCCTGCATCCTAACAAAGGGACCTACTGCCTTTCCGATGGTACTCTGTTCTACTACAGTTTTCTTTCCTGCATTGAATTGCTGACACACTAGGCACCTCTGGCAAAACCTTTCCGCTTGGTTCCTGAACCTTGAATTGTAGAACACTTTGTCAAACACACGACACATGGCGTCCCTTCCCATATGTGTAGGTTCATGTATCATCCTGACCATGGGATCTATCAGGCTGTCGGGCAGCACAGGTACTCCAGTTTTGTTTACCACCACACCGTCATTCCTCACTCTGCATTCATTCTCACTCCACCTGCCTTTTTCTGTCCTGTCGGTTAACTGTTGTAAGTCTTTCAATTCATCCCACGTTGACACATTATCAAACAACATCAGTTGGCAGCTGTGTCCACCCCATAACCCAATTTGGAGGGACATTTGGTGTCGGGCACAAAACTGTGCGATTTGGTCAGCGTACCTGTTCCCGGCTGTCACATCATCATTTCCGGATCTGTGAGCCGCACACTTGACACAGCCAATTCTTTGGGCAATTGAATAGCTTCCAGTAATTCTTGTACCACCTTTCCGTTTCTGATAGGGGTACCTGAGGAAGTCATGAATTCTCTTTGTAACCACAGTTGGCCGAAGTCATGAACAACCCCATAACAGTACTGACTGTCGGTATAAACAGTTATTCTTTTGTTTTTACCCCTCCTACAGGCTCTTGTCAATGCGATGAGCTCCGCTACCTGTGCAGATTTTACCTCGCACAGGTAAGAGGCTTCTATGGTGTTTGTCAATGTGACCACAGCATAGGCAGCACACAGACCTCCACTCTCATGTCTTAAACATGAGCCGTCCACAAAGAGTGTTAGATCCCCATCAAGCAATGCTACTTCTCGGATGTCAGGACGGGGCTTAGTGCTGAATTCTGTGAGATCAATGCAATTATGTTCCATTTCATCCTCGGCATCTATATCCAGAGGAACAGGTAACAGAGTTGCGGGGTTTAAGACATTGCACCGAGAAATTGTTACATTCTCAGCACCAATCAAAATTCTCTCATATTTAGTCAGCCGACTAGGTGTGAGATACTGGGTCTTGGTTCTTGTCAGTAAAATTACAACAGAATGTGGAACATATACAGTGACAGGATGTCCCATGACAATATTCTCACTCTGTTCTAGACTGACGCAAGTAGCAGCTACTGCCTTCAGACATCCGGGCAATCCAGCAGCCACCGGATCTAGAGTGGCCGAGAAATAGGCCACGGGACGCCTCACCAGCCCATGCTCCTGGGTCAGGACTGAGAGCGCACAATTTTCTCTGGTGTCACAGAACAGTTCAAAGCGCTTGGAATAGTCAGGCATACCCAAGGCAGGAGCGGTACATAGACAGTTTCGCAATGTTACCCAAGCGGACATGCTTTCACTGTCCCAACTGACTGAGTCTTCTACTCCCTTCTTGGTCATTTTTATCAAAGGTTTGGCCAGAGTTGCGAACCCCACAATCCATTGCCTGCAATACCCCACAACTCCTAGAAACATCCTCACCTCTTTCTGAGTTCAGGGTAGGTCCATTGCTTTAATTATCTTGATCCTTTCTGTGGTGACTTTTCGGATCTCTTTCTCTATCTGGTGCCCCAGATATTTTACTGAGTTTTTACAGAACTGTAACTTGTCAGGGGACACTTTATGTCCTCCCTTTCCTAGGTGATTCAGCAAGGCGATGGTGTCAGTGACACAGTCAGTTTGAGTTTTAAATGCCACTAAAAGGTCATCTATGTACTGTACCAAAACTGACTCTCTGGGCAGTATTAGAGATTCAAGGCATTTCTTTAGGATCTGGTTGAAAATCGATGGACTTTCAGTGTACCCCTGAGGGACACGATTCCAGACATAGATATGGCTGTCAAATTCAAAACTAAAAAGGAACTTGCTTTCTGGATGCAATGGGATGGAAAAGAATGCGTGGCATAGGTCAATGACAGTGAACCGTTCCACATTCCAAGGGATCTGATATAGGATCACTGCAGGGTTGGGCACAATGGGACAGCAAGGTACAACAATATGGTTTACCTTGCGCAGGTCCTGCACTACTCGGTACTTTCCACTAGGCTTTTTAATCCCAATGATGGGTGAGTTGCAGGGACTGCTCATTACTTCTTGTATGATGTCTGCTTCGAGCAATCTGGTAATTTCAACTGCGACTCCTGCCTTTACTTCTGCACTCATTTTGTACTGTCTTGTTCTGGGATATACAGCATTTGTTTTTATCGCTATTTTGACTGGGTCCACATTTGCCATTAAGCCTACATCTTTTCCCGTGAAATCCCATACTTCAGGCACCACTCTTAACTGAAGCTCTTCAGGTAAGTCTTCAATGGACAAGGTTTTAATGTCAGTGTCGGGTCTCACTAACATCAGTTTATACAAACCATCTTCATCGGGGGTCTGAATTTCGACACCTTTTGGTGTGCAAAAGATGGTGCAGCGCATTTTGCACAACAAATCACGTCCTAGCAGGTTCACAGGACTGGAATCACAGACCACAAACATGTGCATTTCTTTAAAGTTCCCTATGGAGATTTCCATAGGTTCAGTCACTGGAGTACTTATTATTTGATTGGAGACACCCTCTACTTGGATTTCTTCTCCCGAGAGGGGTAGGTTAGGAACATCAACTGTTCTCACAGTGGACCGGGTAGCACCAGTGTCCAACAGAAAGGTGACGTCTTTTCCCTCAACCTTTCCTTCAATGTATGGTCCAGTCTGGTCTACCGGTAAGGAGGCGCCAAGCACGCACTCCTTGTCCTCCCCTCTCAGTCCCCGTCAATCTTGTTCATCACAGAGAAAAGAATCGTTTAACAGGTACTGTGGAATTGCTGCATTGCTTTCATTCTCTCCTTCCCATATTTCCGCCCTTTCATTCTGCTGGCCCTGATTCTTATAATTCTGTCTAGGAGCGCGAGGTACTGGTGGTAGTTTTACCTGTTGCTGGTTCTTTCTTGTCCCCTCTTTCTGCACCTGTGGATTTAAACCATTTATAGGGGCATTACCGGCCTGCAGGTGTGGACACTCGTCTCTCCAATGCCCTATCTGGCCGCACCCGTGGCAAGGAAACTTCTTCATAGCTTCTTCCCAACTCATTTTTGCACGGGGCTTCCCTCCTCCCCCAGCATTGGTACTTTGGGTATTATTATTAGAATTCAGTTTACTTAACTGCTTTTCTTGCTATTCAGCCAATTTCACTTGTGCCCACATAACCTTCTCCTTGAGGGCTTTCTTTTTATTCTCGATCTCATCTTCGCAGTATTTTGCGTTTTTAAGGACATCAACTATAGGCTTTCCCTGCCAGCTGATTATATTATCTCGTATCCATTGGGATATTTCAGGCCTCAATCCCAGCACGAATCTGTAACTAAAATGGGTCATGTCCTTCATGTCCACATTATCGATTCCACTGTAAGTTTTAAACACTTGCAGCAACCTTTCATAAAAGGAGTGGACAGATTCGTCTCGCTCTTGGGTAGTTCTATCTATCCGGGTCCAATCGGTTTCCTTTGCAGGTACCTTTTTCTTGAGGTATTGTATAACTTGCTCATATTTCCTCATTACTTCAGGTGCGGGAGCTCCAGTCTTTTCGTCTCTCGCATATTCCTCACTAGGCCAATCAATTTCAATTTTGCAGTCGGTCCACAAATCTACAGGGACTACGATGTCGAAAAACCCATCCAGGTCTTTCAATAGGCATTTCTGAACTTTTATGAAGCGTTCAACCTGTCTGTACCAGTCAACTGGTTTCTCCCGTAATTTCGGGACATGGACATACTTTCCCCCCGGGACCTCTCTCATGGGACACAATTTTTCTGCGGGAGTCACTTCTTTCAGCACATATTCTGAAGCCTGGGATTTTGCCCTGCTGTCTTCCTTTTTCTTTGCCCACCGGGTTCTCCATTTCCCTACATCCCCCCATTTCTGCAAGAGTTTTAATAATTCCTTTATCTGGATCTGTTTTCCTACTACATTCAAGCTCTCTAAGTCTTTGTCCGAAAAATCTACTCGGTAGGGTTTCTGAAGGATTTTGGAGCGACTGACGTCTATTCCCATTTCCGTGGCTGTGTCCATCAGTCTCTCATGGAGCAATCTAGCGTTCCGGGTAAGGTTTTTACTGATGAACAGTAACTCTTCTTCGCTGAAGGAGTTTAAACGGTCTAATCCTACATTTCCAGCCATCATCTCTTCTATTTCTATTCTTAGCTTATAGATTTCTAATGGTTTGGGTTGGGGAGTGGTCTCTTTCTCTAATTCTTTGGTCCATCGGTCTAATTCTTCTGGGGATACTACCGTGGCACTCCTAACCCCAGACGTACTTTCAATCAGAACCTCTTTTGCCCTATTCTGACTTCTTGCCCCCGACATGCTAGTTCTAGGTTCCCTAATGGGCATATCCATCAGGACCACTGATTCGCACTCACTTTCTTGGTCATCATCTATGAGCACTTCTTTTCTCGGGGGAGGAATGCTGGGAGTTGGCATGTTTGGGGTCATGACGGGAGGACGAGGACTAGCCAGGTTGTCCCTATAAAGAGGAATAGCGGGTCCAATGGTTACTGGGATAGTCAGGGAATCTGGATGGGGATGTATCTGGGCTATGGTCCGGACTAAATCATCTCGCTGTCTAACCAGGGCTTCCTTCTCTTGTTCTCGCAAAGCCCTTTCTGCGGATTTATCATGCAATACTTGGGGTACCAAGGGAGGGTAAATACTTGGGGCAGTCGGAGTAATCAATCGAGGTGGGCCTTATCCAAACGGCTGATAATTCAGGACCGTGGACTTAGGTCTGCAAAACCCATCCCCTTCACTGGTCTTGCTATCCGTACCCGTTCCATCTGTCTCACTATCCCTCCGACATCTGGGATATTTGGCAAACGGGTTTGGTGAACTTAAAGGCTCTGACTCTGCTACATAGGGAGGTGGGTTTTTCATCAATAAATCTTCTAGGTGCTCATCTTCTGAGTCCCCTACGGCCATTAAGTGATGGGTTTTTTCTTTACTTTTTCCTTTCCCTTGTTCTAATACCCCCATCATTGGAAACAAACCCTCCACCATCATGCTTTGTCTCCAATGTTTCATTTTCTGCTCTTTGGTTTCTCTATGGACCCTCGGATACCATTTGCTCACTCCCTTGTCCATCCGGGGTCTATCTCTCTCCAAAGCCTCAATTTCCCATTCTTCTAGAGCCTCGTACTGAGTTAATCTGGGTCTGGGATGTAGTTCATTCATGCGGGTCCTCAAGTTAAACAGGATTCTGCCATTAAACGTACCATCAATAGGAAATGCTAGGACTCCGTCATCTGCAGTATACTTTGCCCAATTCTCTAGCCATACACAGGTATGGTACCCTTTGTCAAACATCATAAAGGAAGCAGGAGTATTCGGTGGAGGAATGATCACCCCTTCCCTCGTTCTAATGGGCTTGTCTGTTTTAAAAAAATTCTTTACCTTGTCGGTAAACAACATTTTTCTTTTTATTCCATACATCATGTGCGGTCTACCTCGTATAATCTGTTCCTTATAGAAGCCTGAGTTTTGTGGGTTAGGTAAGAACTCAGGATACCACATATGCCTTTCCAGGCTCGCTTCTAACTTGGCCTGATTAATCTTGTTTACTTTTGTACTTCCAATGCTAGCGCGACTTTTATTTTGTAGAACCCAATCAACACTACGGATACAAAAATCCTTGTCCAATGGGTGCGCGGCCTTTCGCAAGACCAAGTCTCACGCTCCGGCACTCACCCCTCCCTTACAAATTCAGCTTCACTACACACCCGCTGTCTTGACCAATACCAGCGCGGCACGGAGTGACGTCAGAGCAGTCTTCTGACCGACTCCCTCCTTCACAAGGTAACGGAAACTTTTAACTTTTCTTAAAGTGGGAGTACAAATCTTAGTCAACAATACACAACGATTGCCACTGTGTCTGAGTGTTCTAAATAGGTAGAAAAATTTTCTTTCACTACAAGTAAACCACTTCTGTCTACTTTTCATTCACTCTGGATAGACTTCCTTGCCTAACCTCTCACACGAGTAATACAGACCCCGTTATTCTTCTGACTCATCCACTTCTTTCCGGGATATATACTGAGCCAGGATTTCACCAGCGGACTATGTTACTTACCAGTCAAGCCTCAGAGACCCTATTACTCCTCCCACATGTGACCCTTACTAGGTGATATCACAAGGGAAGTTTTATACAAAGGACTTGCGGCTATCAATTATACAGATGCAACAAAAGATCCTAATTAGTGCTTCCAGTTACTCCTAACCCTGCACTAATGACTCTAGACAAGTGACCTTGTCAGCTAACCGGATTCTACTCACCGTTAGCTATATACTTCCCCGGGGATTCGGACTACACTGAACGCTTACAAACAGTTCTTTGTTAATACGACATATAACACTTATAGCAGCAATGCAAAAATCATATACATTTACATTAAAAAAAACCTTAAAACATGGCAAAATATTTGAATCAATGCAATAGAAAAATCAGCAGCACATTTTATTTTCACGGTTTGTTTATCAACTATCCTATCTACCTATCTTAACTAGTCCTAACCATCCTCTGCTACCAGAAAATTACTGATAGAGCGCGCAGGTCACCCGGGTCACAAGTTTACCAATTTTCCTCCCCACGCACTGGGCCCTGGCGCGAGTAAACGAGTACTGAGTTTGCGTGAACCGGGTGATGTCTTGCACGCCACTATGAGTAATTCGGGGGGTGACTTCACACCACTGCTGACCATGTACCTGACTTACCACAGGCACATTATTCCTGATGGATCAGGAGCTATCAGGGAATAGGAGACAGGGTATCTAGGAAGAATTTCACTTTATAAACCAAAATACATTTATCCACACTGTATGTTTATGAAATGACCACGGACACCTGATGAGTTTAAAGTTTTATCGAAAGATTTCAGAATGAATATGCCAAAAGGACAAGCCAAATACACAATAAAACATCTAGAGTAAAAATCAATACCACAATGTAACTATGGATTAGGGCAAGTATCATTAGAAAAATTGAGAACACTGATAAGCAATAGGCTATTCACCGCAAACTTAAACTAGGGCAAGGGACTTGAAACAGGACCTAATATGAGTATTTAACTAGGCTAGTTATTCTTATTCTTACTGAATTTCACTGCAAACATGCTAAGGGAAAGGGGAAAAATGGAACATGCTACTATATATGACAAATGAATAATGTCCTATTGGGTGGGGAAAAAGTGGAACAATTCTAATAAACAATTGCATATAAGTTGCTATCAAGGCAATAAGGCAGTATCACAGGCAAGAGTGCTTTATTAAGGAAAAAGAGAGAGAAAAAGAGAGAGAGAAAGAGAGAGAGAGAAAAGACGTAAACCCACTGATTGATATTTACCTAATTAGGAATGAGGACTAACCCTGGCCACGGGTCAGTTTGGAAAGACGGGGACAAGGACCCTCAAGGAATGGAATACCAGAATGCGAGCAGGTACAGCTCACGGACAGTCAGGACAGGATACCCCTCAGGTTTGGGTCAGGGCTGGGCTCACCAAGGTACGACCAACACCCACAGCTTCGGATGCAACGCCTGCGTTACCCCTCTATGCAAGTAATCCGCCAATAACCCCGATTGGGTTTTCGAATTTCCCCAGCAAAGTGCTTCGCCAGCACTTAAGACTATTTCCACCCCTAGGAGATTGTGGAAAGCATGGGCAGAGTGCTCCGCAGCACTCTAGATTGAGCACCTATAGAGTTCGTAGGGTCAGTGACAGGTCTGCTACTCGGACAAGTCGGACAATTTCTCTATGCTACCCTAGGATAATTATACGATTTGGGGACCCTTAGACCACCCACTAATGTTGCAAGTGACAATTTCCCACATTATGATTGGTCAGGAGAGGTGATTCGGTCATTGTCGCCTCCTAGAATTCAGTGTTCTCATCATAAATAATAATTTTTTCATACCCGCCCCTTGGGTTCACGTTCCCAAGCATAGGAATACAGAAAACAATACAAGTGCATAGCATGTAGCAACAGTGTTGCTTCGCTCAAGGTAAGATTCAGACTCCTGGAGAAGGTTTCCCAGGCGCATTGGGCTTCAGGAGCCAGCTGGCTTGTTTTAGCTTCTGCGCAGTGAGGTTTCTCCCAGGTCACATGACAGGTTTCAGAGGAGCTTCATCATGGCGTAGCTCAAGTATGCCCCAGCCCCCAGAGATGCGGTACATGAAAAGTAAGCGAGAACAAATTAGAATCATACATAAAACTAATCACACTGTATACCGTTATAGACTTTAACACACCCCTTATTTTATAACATCTGTAGCATTAAAGTTTAGTGCGAAAAGACAGATAGGCAAAAGCAGCAGTAGCAAGCTGAGGGCGTGGTGAGAGACAAGCGGCCATTTTCGCATCAGTGCGCATGAGCAAAACAATCCCTCCAAAATGCGAGTGCGTCACATCACATGGGTATGACCGACGCATGCGCAGACTGGATTTCTGCAAAGCAGCCATTTCCTTAGTGCAAGCATTGTGAGGATGAAAAGACACACAGGCAAGCCTCTCGGGGACACCTGCGTGTTGGGGAAATTGCTAAATAAATGACGGACAGTGGGATTAATACGATTATGCATTAGGCGAGGTTCATGAGTGGGAGCAAGTCGCTTTACACGCGAATCCTTGCTCCATCACCCCCATCCTTCCAGTTGATGGCCCATCCAGGCACACCTAATGCTTCTATTGTGTTGCTGTCTGGGAGTATTAAACAAAGTCCAACTGTCAACTACTCCCAGTCATGTGAACTAGGAAACAAGCTACACGCACCAAATGGTTGGGACCAGAAAATGCCAATTTTCTAAAAGTGGTATTTTCAGAATAGTGACTTAAAATCTGACGTTTCCATTAAAGAGGGCTTTAAATCACAATTCTTTAGACACCAAACTCGACATTCCTCCCTGTTCCTATTTGAAAGTTATCACCTTTTAAATATAATAGGTTAACCCAATGTTATCCTATGGGAGAGGTATGCCTTGCAGCAGTGAAAAACAAACTTAAGAGTTTTTCACCACTAGGACATGTAAAAATTAAAAGTACATGTTCAACTTTTTTAATGCATTGGCTGTTTAGGGCCTATCCTAGAGGCAGCTATATGTATTAAAAAGGAAGGTTTATTTCTGGTAAAAGGTTCACTGTGCCCGGTCAAAATGGCAGTTTAAATTGCCCACACAGGTTACAAAAGCAGGCCTGAAACATGTTTAAAAGGCTACTTAAGTGGGTGGCACAATCAGTGATACAGTGGCGTTTAATTTACAGGCCTTGGGTATATGTAGTACCACTGTACTAGGGACTTACAAGTAAATGTAATGTGCCAACTGGGTATAAGCCCATTATACCAGGAGAGATCACAAGCACTTTAGTACTGATTAGCAGTGGCAAAGTATACAGAGCCCTAAACGCCAACAAAAATGGGTTAAGAAAGCAGGAGGGTGAAGGCAAACAGTTTGGACTCTGAATAAGGGCCAAGTCCAACAAATGATGAACACCAAGAGCTTGATTCACTAAGGTAAATGTACACGTTTGTGTAAGATTTAGCTTTTTCAGTTTTCAGAAAACTGCATTTTATTAGTAAGTTTACGAGTGCAGAGACTCCGCAGTTGGGGGCGGAGAATTTCACACATAAACACGATAGAGCAATTAAACCAACATACCATGAGGTATTTTTTGTAATTGGGAGTTTACAGAATGAACAAAATGCTTTGGGTTACATTCATTTGTTTTTTCCTCTGCTGTGCAGCCACACGTTGGAACACTTGGCTTTTATTCCTGATAGGAGTAGGCCAGTAAGCCCAAGATACTGGAACTAGTTTGCATTGAGAGGCCGGGTCCTCTGAGATGCCCCTTGCTGAACTACTCATGCATTGCTTGTTTAGTCTTCAGATCGGCCATATTGGCATCAGGTTGCAATCAGACACATTCTGATGGGAGAGGGCTATGGTGGTGCTCCGATGAATTACAGTTTTAATGAACCAGAGCCTCACCTTTTGATCAGCTTGAGCATGTAATTCTAACAACCATACAATGTTCACACATTAGCAGACATTTTCTCTCAATTTGAATGCTTAGGAGCGAGGTCACATGACAACATCGAAACTCGAAGATAATGTGAGAAGTATTTGGCAGTGTGATACAAGTAACAGCAATAGGAGCTGACTCCACTACATTCTTAAATCCTCCCATTGTTGTGGCAACCACCGAACGAGGTTAAGCTTTGTACAACATGGAGCTACATGGACACAGTGCATTTAAAATGTGTGCAAATATGCAAGACTGTCAAGATTTTAGTGGTCTTCAAGGTGATATAGAAACAACATAGCACAAGATTAATAAAATGCAGTCGAGCACGCTAAGGCACACATGAAAGTTAGCATTTTTATGGTAAGCATATATGCATTAAGGCATGTGTAAGGGTAAATTCACTTTCTCTTGGCCACCGTTTGTGCTGGAGGGCAAAACCTCTACAATTCAGTGGCAAACAGCCTTGCGACTTCTGTGTTCATCTCCTCATTGTCACTGTCTTCGTCACCCTCAAATGTATTAAGTGGATATTGAGTTCACACATAAAGCATCATGCCGAGTTCAAAGATTTTCATTCCTCAATTCCTGAATATCCCTGACAACCAAGACTAGATGTCACTCAGGTTGAAATCAATACCATTCTGAATTATATGTACAGTTTCTTATCTCAATACTTAATATGATCTGTCTTATCAAGTGTGCTAAGTGAAGTGCTGGGGAGATGTGTATAACACTCTAATTCTACTATTGTTCAGACTCCTCCTTTGGCTGCCAGGAGGTAATCTAAAGCCATTCTATTCTGCAAGAGCACCGTTTCTGAGCATCTAGCTGTTCTGTAATTAACCCTAAGGAGATAGAGTATGCATTGGCTACTTCTATTCTCTTGAATGCCTGACCTACACCATAGCTGGAAAAACAACTTAAAATAACCTGTTTGTTTCAGAGATCTAGTGGCGGACCCACCATCTTCGGAGAGGGTGGACAGCAGAATGTCTGATAATATCAGGGGCGGTGTGGTCAGAGTAACAGACCCCAGTTCACTATGGAGACAACCAAGGATAGGCTTTAGTTGTATAGAAGAAATGAGAATATCCTTCTTGATGTCAATGTTTTTGAAACACCATATCAGTGGAAAACTGATCCTTATAGGGGGGGGGGATGCAAAATATGTCATCTATACAGCAATGCCATCCTTACTTAGACCCACAAAGGCATTCTGGTTGCCTGCCTTAGGGTGCTCACCTGCCTATAAATGCTAATATTTACCTAGAAAACACAATGCGCTGCATTAAATAAGGTAAAACACAGACCAGCCTACTGCCACTACCTAATATATGGGTTACACATGGTCAGTTCATGAGAGAGAACTCATTGATACCATGAGGTCCCTGCCCTTACAATTCAGTCTTTTCTCATAAGTAGAAATCACATCTGTCTGTACATTTTTAGCACAGTGCTATTTTTTAATTATTGGAAAGCATTGAACAATGAATTAAGCCAGTGTTCCGTTTACCACTGTTGGTAAATACCGCTGGTTGTGACACAGTTAGAATGTTACAGCAATTACTGACAGGCAGAGTGCTAGTTTTGATGGAGTGGGAATTGTACACTGATTTAACTTTTCCACAGTAAGGGCTCTCAAGCCATCAGGTTAATGAGGTTTGGAATAAGGCAGAATGCTATCCTCAGGCCGAGGTGTGCAGTCTTAAGAGACTTCATCTCCTGAAACGGATACTTAGCAATCTGCATTGGCTCAAGTTTGAGTCAAGAATTCAATAAAAAAATTAAACAATCATTCACAAAACCAATTACAGCACTACTTTGCTTTGCCCGCAAAATGGATCAACTGCATATGCGCACAAGCATCCTTTGCTGGGCAACCTATCCCCCGATGGAAACACCTTGACCAGAACAAGACAGCCTTAGGAGGATGAAAAGTCGCAAGAGCCGAACGGAAAAACTGGAGCAACGCCAATCTCAAGCTGACCTCAACCTACAAGCTGACTCAAACCTAACTCTCATTGGCACACACTACCACCAACTCACAGATTACAAGTAATCTAAATCAACCAATAAAACCTGTTGGATGCCACACTAGAAAAGCAGCAATATATAATTGGAAATTGGAAACAATTATGAACATTTATTTTCTCTCTCTCTCTCTATATATATATTTCGGTCGCCAGTAGGTAGTTATAGTTAGGACCTACATTCCATAGGAAATCCACAACATTCTATTTGGAATAACTTTGGCGCCAGTGGACGAATCTTCGCGAATTTCTCAAAGAAAATGGCCTGCTTGGTTTCGCTCCTTCCCTGAAAGTTTGGAGGTGATTCGTCAAGCGGGGGCCGCGAAAAAATTGGGGTCCCAAAACATGTTTTCCTCATGCAATTTTTCATAGGGACCTTCAGCCAGGGCCCGAACGGCTGAACGGAATTACACGAAATTTGGCAGAGAGGTAGAGTTCGGTTCGCAGATTGTGCTTTTTGTTAAAAGGTGTAAATCCGTTCAGTAGTTTCTGAGAAAATTACAAGTAAAATCATAGCGATATCTAGAGACGGAGTGCAGCACGCGTACGGAAATCCGTTCAATTACGAGCGCGAGCTGCATGCTGATTGGCTGTCAACTGTCTGTCAACACTCGAAAACACTCGAAACCAGGTAGTGTTGGCAGCCATCTTGTGTGTCGGTAGAACTGAGTCACAAGAAAACAGTAAAACAAAGTTGAGAAATAAGGGAAGGGGGCAGGCTAGAAACATTCTGAACCTCTAGACTTGCTCAGGGGGTCGTACATGGATGTTTAGGCTCAATTTTTTTTAAAAATAAAAAATGGTGGGGTACTCGTGCAGTACTTGTACGCGGTGGAAAAGTTGAAAAAAAACTAGAAGTCCATTTTATTCATTAGGTCCTAGGGGGACAAATTATGGGGGTAATTTTTTTTGCATAATGGGGGTTTGTAAGGTGCCCTGAGCACTGGGGAACAGCACTCCTCTGGTTTTATTTTGAAGTATGCGGGGGGTTACTGTCCTACTCCCAGCAGTCTCAAGATGCGGCACCCCTCTGTCTTTTAAAAAAAAAAAGGTTTTGAGCTCTTTCTCTCTCTCTCCTTGTACATGTCGCGGGGAACGCCACCTTTCTAGGGCAGTAATATGTAAAATGACCTTCCATCGCCGGGTACCTGCATTGTCTGGAGTTTTTTATTAATGTTGGGATACGTCCTTGTTAATTTCCATAGAAGCGCATGTTCTGGTGTTAACATGGGCTTCTATGGGAAATAACAAGGCCGTATTATCAAGCTCATTATCGCCGTTTTATCAGCAGTTTCCTGCCAATAAAACGGCAATAATTTTAACACCGGTCCTTGATAATATGCACCTAAGTTTGCTGGTCAAAAAAAAGAGCAATGGGCCATATTATCAACAAAAGGCGATACATTATCGCTGCTTTTATCGGCAGGAAACTGCCGATAAAGCGGCAATAATGGGCTTGATAATATGCCCTTGTGAACGACCATAGCAGCCCAGGTTAACATCAGAACCTGGGCTCCTATGGGAATTTACAAGGGCCTATTATCAAGCCCATTACCGCTGCTTTATCGGCAGTTTCCTGCTGATGAAAGCAGCTATAATGTATCGCCTTTTGTTGATAATATGCCCCTTCATTTCTATTATAGTATGTAAAACTTTCCTTTATTTTTGTGTAGCAATTGAACTCTCTACGCATGCGAAGCCTCGTTTCGAAGTCCACGATTTTGTCTTTTTCTTGAAGGTCAACAAGCAAACATTTCTTTATTTCAGGTAGTAAATTTGTCGCTTTCTTTTTCGGGTCATGTGTGTCATCCGCTGCTGTACCTCTGTAATATATTAATAATCATATTTTTTCTAAATTTATTTGGAAGGTAGTGTCTAGGCGCCAAACGTTGATTACTTAGTCCGTCCACAGCCATTTTAGTAGTTCTTCACCGTTATTTTTATTATATCTGTTACTTAGAACTCAGTAATTTTCTATCCTAGTCTTGAATATCTTACTATAGTATTTCAACATTATTTTTGTTGTGGACCGTCATACCTCTCCCCCACAAAAGAAAAGAAGTATGTAGTTTTTTTAAATTAACTTTTATATTTTTATTTAATCAATAAATTTAAACGAAACTGAATTATAACTATAATAGAAGCAACTAGCAAAATAACTTTAACAACAAACAATATTGTAAACAAATTGTTAATTGGACTCCAAAGATGTTTTGGTAATCTGCAAAACGAAAAAGAAAATTTGAGTTTAGAATTATGTAGATGTGAGTAAATGAGCTTAATAAGCATTACAAGTTTTGGTTACTCTATAGTTTTACGTGTGCAGTGTGCCTCGTACATTTCAGTTCTGTTATACTTTCGCGTTCAAGTGGTGTCTATATGGAAGTAGCTACTGCGTTACTTACGCCCGTTATGTCGACTTATTTCTAATGTATTGCTATGAAGGCGTTGTAGATCTAGGCCTCTGTGCTTACCGTTGTATAAACCTTGCGGCCAAACATTGAATTCACAACTTGAGTTGGGCTGTTCTTCTACACGTCGAAGCAGACAGCAGTGTCTATAAGTTTAAGAGAGAAAGAGAAATGATGTCACAGAGAGTGAGAGAGAGAAAGAGAGAGAAAAGAACATTAAAACTGTGTCTCAGAGTCTGGAGTTGAGATTTTTTCTTGAAAAGTGAGACGTAGATTTACAAGCTCCTTGCTTCACTTTACCCATGTTAAAAGTGACTCAAAAGTGGCGTAATAAGGTTGTGGATCTGTTTGTCAGACTATCTGTTGTCACTGCTTGGAGGTAATTATAGATTTTGCAGAGAAGCTGCTGTACACTACGCACTCTGGGCCATAATATCAAGCCTGGGCGACAAAATTATTGCCAGTTTATCGGCAGGAAAGTGCCGCTAAAGTGGTGATAATGGGTTTGATAACATGCTCTATGGAATTCCAATCGAAGCTTATGTTAGATGTCCTTCACATCTAACATGAACTTCGATTGGAATTCCATAGAGCATATTATCTAACCCATTATCGCCACTTTAGCGGCACTTTCCTGCCGTCAAAGTGGCGATAATTTTGTCGCCCAGGTTTGATAATATGGTCCTCTCTCCTTTCACAAATAAAGGTAATACTACAGTTTTACGAGTGCAGTGTACCTGGTACATTTCACTTGTTATAGTGCTGCATTCAAGTGGTGTCTATATGGAAGTGCCTACTGAGTTACTGACGCCCGTTATGTTGACTTATTTATAATGAATTGCTATAAAGGCTTTGTAGATCTAGGCCTCTGTGCTTACCGTTGTTTAAACACTGCGGTCAAACTCTTTGGCCAGTTCATTCCACGACTTCACTTGGGCTGTTCTTCTACACGTCCAAGGAGACAGCAGTGTCTATAAGTTTAAGAGAGAAAGAGAAATGATGTCACAGAGAGTAAGAGAGAGAAAGAGAGAGAAAGCAACATTAAAACTGTGTCTCAGAGTCTGGAGTTGAGATTTTTTCTTGAAAAGTCAGACGTAGATTTACAAGCTCCTTGTGTCACTTTACCCATGTTAAAAGTGACTCAAAAGTGGCGTAATAAGGTTGTGGATCTGTTTGTCAGACTGGTGTAACCTATCTGTTGTCACTACTCGGAGGTAATTATAGATTTTACAGAGAAGCTGCTGTACACTACGCACTCTGGGCCATAATATCAAGCCTGGGCTCTATGGAATTGCAATCGAAGCTCATGTTAGATGTGAAGGACATCTAACATGAGCTTCGATTGGAATTCCATAGAGTATATTATCAAACCCATTATCGCCACATTAGCGGCACTTTCCTGCCGATAAAGTGGCGATACGTCCAGGCTTGATATTATGGCCCTCTCTCCTTTCACAAATAAAGGTAACACTACAGTTTTACGAGTGCAGTGTACCTGGTACATTTCACTTGTTATAGTGCCGCGTTCAACTGGTGTCTTAATGGAAGTGCCTACTGTGTTACTGACGCCCGTTATGCCGACTTATTTCTAATGCATTGCAATGATGGCATTGTATATGTAGGCTGCTGTGCTTACCTTGAATAAACAGTGCGGCCACCGAAGTTCACCACTCGACTTGAACTCTGCTTCTATACATCAAAGTATATTCAATACGTTGCAGACAATTCCATTGCGGTTGCTCGATAGGCCGTGGTTGCTTCTGAAGGATGTTTGCTGAAGGAAACAAAAGGAAATTTTTATTAGTCATTGTAAACTGAGTTGCGTGAATATATTGCGGACATTTCAGCGATTCTAAAAACGTTACTGCTATTGGGAAAAAAAATTAAATATGTAAATTAATACATTATATAGGAGTGCGTTCGTCTAAAATATTAAGTCGCATTTTTGTATTTAGTCAGCTACAACCATTTGACTCCTGATGCATACTGAAGTGTCACTGCTCACCTTTTGTGGAAACGAGTTTCTTCATGATGTAGTCGCGATCTTCAACAAAGGAGTCTCATACGTGTTGCCGAGTCTTGATACCTCTATGGCTCACAACATACTCGTGCTCCCATCATCATCATCATCGCAGGTTCTTCACCCGCTCAGTGCTTCGGGCACTACTAACTCAGTGACGAAAGAGGCCACGCATGTAGTAGTGGGCCCTTTGTTCGGTGCTTTGGGAACAACTCTAAAATGGCGTACAACACGTGCGCTCCATCTTTTTTATACATAGGGTCAGGTGTGTAGTGACGGATGCGCTGAATGGGTGTGGTGTGGGTGTATACCAGCCATGAGGGAGTGTGTGTGTCGATCTGACAACTAGACCTGCAACTAAGAAATCACTACAATGGAAGTTTGGGCATTGTACTTTTGTTGTGTTTTCCTGGTAGCGTAAGAGTGGCCTTCTTTTTTCTATGTGATGTTATAGAGTCACCATGTATGTGACCTACTTTGTGACGCATTTTATTGTACAATGCGTTTGAAAAACTAGTTGTGGTAGGGTGTTTTTTAAATTAAACTGTGTACTCTGGTTACGAGTTTGTTGAGTGTAGAAATATATATATATTTTTTTCTATTTTGTATTCTTATCATAATTGTGCTGACTCTTCTGCTTTAGTGTGCAGTAGTATATTATTTCATAAAATGTATAACAAACTGTTGAAATCATGTTTGAAATTGGAATGTAAGCATGTAAGCTGCTCTCTGTGAGGAATGGCAATGCCGGCTCCCGCAGGAAGTGGGGAGCCAGCTGGGATCGTGGAGGCCTTGGGTGCAAAAGTTAAAGCAATATAAATGCGTTTCGTTTTGAATTTAATGTGGGAATAAATGTGATTTTTTATTTATTTGTATATGTGTGTAGATTGAGTGTGTAGATTGATCGGAAAATTTTGCTATTTGCTATAGGACTTCCTGATCCCGTAGGACTGCTTAAGGGGATTTACAATGATGTCCAAGTTCAAAATCTTTGATGGCCTTTGTTGAGCCTTGATGGCCCTGGGGAGCACCGTCTCCGAGGGTTGGCTCTTGTAGTGTTATAGAGTGCCTATTTGTGGGAGTCTGCTGTTTGCTATGGTTGGGTGAGAGGTCTCTTTGAAGTAGGAAAGCAGATTGTTTTTCGTCTGAGAGAGCAGCAGGCCCGGCTCCAGGAATTTTTATTTGGGTGGGCCAAGGGCGCATTGGGGTGGGCCACTGTGGGCCCAATTTGTCGCTTCTGGAGGTAGCCTACAAGCCCTAGATTACAACATATGTACTTGCAAACAGGCAGCATGAGACAACGGATTGTTTCTGTGTGTACCCAGAGCATGTGGAGAGTTATTTGAAAGTAAGACCAATGTGTGGACCTAACTGCAAATTCTCGAATTCCAGCTGGCCAGGTAGTAAGAGCAATGTCTGGACCTAACTGCAAACCCTCGAATCCCAGCTCCCTGGCTTCAACACAGGTACTTGGATGCTAAGCATATTATGAAGCATTCAAGATTAAGGAAGTCCCTATTACTACACGAAAGCCTTGATACCATGGTACTAGAAAGGCTGGCAATTTACTTGTTGCAATTTGCCCAACACTTATTTCTCTGCACAAATGTAACTTTATACATTTTATTTTCTTGTCATTTTTTTGTAAAGTACTTCCATAGATAAAAATTCTTGAAAAACAGTAACACATTTGAAAAAAGAGAAAGGAGTATTTTTGAAAACTGCCAGCAGTATTCACACCGACCCTTTCAAAACTGCCAGTTCCAGTCAGAGGTAATCTTCTATTGTTCTTTGAAAACTCCCTTACAAACTCATGCATACATAGGTTTGCCGTGAGCTCTTTCTCATGTGGTAAAATAGTAAAATTCTGTTTCCAATCGCGATTCATTGTGCGTCGGAAAGGTGTGAGGACGCGGGATAGGTTTGAAAAGGAGCTCTCATAGGCTGCGGTTGAAAGCCGTATAACCAGCGCAGATACATACATTTCATGAAGTGCTGGGAAAGCTTCAGAATAATCACGTACCAGTTCACAAATGGTGGCAACATCTGCACCATCTGGGACTTTGTTTTGTAACAATGGTTTTGAAACAGTTAATTCTACTGCAAGAGTCACTTAAGGTTTGAGCCAGATGCCTGGTTCAGCTCAAGGTCCTCTTTGATCCTCTTGCTCCAAAACAAGCCTAGCTTTCATTTGGTTTCTACCTGCTGCCCAGGCTGTGATGTCATATGCCAAGTAAGAAAGGTAAAGCATTAATCTGTAATGCAAAACGGGAGAGTGAGACACCTATCTATTGAGTGAATTGCACAATGTGAAACTACAAAACCTGGGATCAATCCTGGCTTCCATGCTTGACTCAATTGTGTGATCCGAGCCAAATCTTTATTTCCAACAGCCTCCTTTATTCATCATCACTTAAGAGTGCAACTTCAAATACATGTGTTATAGCTGTGCACCATAGAAAACACCTTTTCTGTTTAATTTAGTATAGTATAATAATGCTTCTTCTGCACTAAGAATCTAAGCCACAAGTAGGTCACACATAACAGCTGGCCTTTTAGTTCAGATTTGATTAATAAAGAAATGGCACTGGAGGCAAGAATCCTAGTTGATATGCACTGAGTGAACTGTGAGTGAGGTTTAACATGTGAGTATTTAAAAGTTCAAAAACAGTAGGGCAATAATCAGCCAGGAGGCAGTTTTCAAGGCGGCAAAGCAGGAGTACTACAAGTCACCATTTAAATGTAATGTAAAGGACTTTAGTGATTAGTAGTGCAAAAATAGCAGGGCTGCAAATCAGGACTAAGATGCATTGTAAGAGCTCAAGAATCCAGAAGTGCAGGAGCTCTGTTTTCTGAGTACCTATTTTCCCCAGAGAAGTGTAGTACTCTCTATTCAGAGTAGCTATTTGCTACTGAGAACATGCAGTAATTTCTTTCCGGAGAACGTATTTGTTCCTTAGAAGTGCTGGTACTCTCTATGCAGAGAACCTATTTGTTCCAGAGAAGTGATGTTACCCCTCTGGAAAATCTCTTCAACATTTAAGAAAGGACTTTTTTAATATTGAAGAGATTTCACAGGTGGTATGCTGTACAATTTACAGTGCAAACGTTCAGGTCTTGGCTTGTTGCTAGGGTCTTTGAACCAAGCCAAACAGATAGCTCAACTGCCTCGGCTCTTCCTGTTAATTGTTGTCCCACCCACCCCTAGAGATGGGCCCATATATCTAGCAAGGCCTACTTCAGGGCCCTTCTTTATCTCTCCTTAATCTTACAAGGCCCAGTAAAATGCATTATTCTGCAAATCTTTATAATCGTTAACACTCTCAAAAAGTGTTTAGTTCCCCATGTAAGGTCCCTTTGATGGGAAGAGGAGGTTTCTGAGGTGGGAGTATCAGGCATGTAACACTACTCAGCCTCCCCCGTTGCCAGCATTCAGAGAGAATCTCTCTTCATGAATACATCCTCCTGACCCACACTCTGCAGCATACTCCCTTCAAGGCCTGATTATCAATTTTCTACCATCCCTCTACCGTGCACCTTATCTCACAGCTAACCTTGGTCCCCAGCCCCATATCAGCCACCACCCGGCTTCATTTTCCTTATTCCCACTAAATAAACATTAGTAAAATCACCTTCAAACTCAAAACCGTGAATATAACAGTAAATATAATTAGCACACACTTTAAAAATATGTTACACTGAGGCTAATTAAAAAGAAGCAAAAACAGAAAAGCCAGTACAGGGTCTATTTTAGCGCTGGTACGAAAGTATTTATTGGCGTCCAACCACTGACCTCTTTCTCGGTAGACACCTTTACCACCACTCTGCAACAGTGCACTTCATCTCTCCAAAGCCCCTCCCCATGACCTCCTCCTCAGACGTTCTCACAAATACCCTCCACCAGCTCCCCTCATTGCTCCATAGCCCCTTCCCCCATTGACCTCCTCCTCTGATTCCCTCACTGCCACACTACTCCTCAGACTTCTTCCCTACCACCATCCACTAGTGCCCCTCATCCTTTCGTAGCCCCTTCCCCGATTGACCTCCTCCTCACTGTTACCCTCTACCAGTGCCCCTCATCGCTCCAAAGTGCCTCCCCCTCATGAACTCCTCTGCGGATTCTCTCATTGCCACCCTCCTCCCAGACTCCCCCACTACCACCAGTGCCCCTCTTTACTCCAAAGCCCCCATGACCTTTCCCTCATGACCTCCTCCTCAGACTTCCTCCCTACAACCCTCCTCCAGTGCCCCTCATTGCTCCAAAGCCCCTCCCCTCTTATCGCTCCATAGCCCCTCCCCTATGACCTTCTCCTCAGAGTCCCACTTTCCTCCTCAGAGTCCCCCCTACCACCCTCCACCAGTTCCTCTCATCACTCCAAAGCCCCTCCCCCATGACCTTCTTCTCAGATTCCCTCACAAACAACGTTCACCAGTGCTCCTCATCTCTCCGTATCTCCATCCCCCAGGACCTTTTCCTCAGGTTACCTCATTGCCACCCTCCACCAGTGTCCCTCATCTCTCCAAAGCCGCACCCCCATGATGTCCCTCTCGGATTCCTTAATTGTCACCCTCCAACAGTGCCCATCATCTCACCGTAGCCCCTCTCTCATATGCATTTTGTTTGTTATATAGTGCTACTCATAGTGTAGGGTGTCACAGTACTGTACATCACAAACACTATGCAGGGACAATGATTCATAAAAATATACAAATCAGCCTATAGGGATTATCACATGTCATCCATGCTGCTGGGGAATATGTTTTAAGAGGATCACTGACATAATATCGAGGGACAAAATATCGACCATCAAGAATATCGTTGAAAAAATATCTACAGTCAAAATATCGAGTTTCTATCTACAAACAGGTAAGTACAAAAATATTGAGTTAAAAATATCGTTTACTAAAATATAGTTTTAAAAAATATCGACTTTACTAAAAACAATGTTAAATTAAATTAATATTAAAAATTAATTACTCAAATATACTTAAAAATACTTACATTAACTTATAATAATTAAATAATTAATGAAAGTAGAAAAAATGTATTGATATTTGTTAAAACATATATATAGTAACAAAATATAATTAAATAATAGCCAATATTATTAACGTACAATAACAAAAGTGTAAAAATTACTATTCCCACTCCAATGAGTGCAAGCTTAGGGAAAGCGTTGGATAGCGTAGGGGTTAAAATTACTATTCCCACTCCAGTGGGTGCAACAGTAGGGAAAGCGTTGGATAGCGCAGGGGTTAAAATTACTATTCCCACTCCAGTGGGTGCAACAGTAGGGAAAACGTTGGATAGCGTAAGGGTTAAAATTACTATTCCCACTCCAGAGAATACAACATTAGGGAAAGTAAATACTTCATATATTATTTAAAAATTTAAAAATGAATATCTATTAATAATAATTAAAAATTGTATATAATATAATAATTAATATATTACAATTACTAATTAACAATAATTATTTCAATTGAGCACCCATTAATACACATTAATTAAAAATTAAAAATTAAATATTTAATAATTAAAAATTATTTAACAATTACTTCCAATTAAATAAATGTAAATAAATGTAATGATTTAATTTATTATTAATAAATTACTCTATTCCCCTATAAACCCACAACCCATTATAGAAAATAAATTATTAAAATTAACATAATTACAATTAATCAATTAAATTGAATTAATTGGCAAATCATTTTTTTATAATTACCCATAAATACTTAATTAATAATTAATTCTAAATAGATACCAATAAATAACTTTACATATTTAATTAATTATAATTTAATTACTTCCCACCCAATTCCCCTATAAACCCACAACCCGCAACAGAAAATAAATTAGTAAAATTTACATAATTATCAATTGATCAATTAATTAAAATTAATTACCAATTAAAATTTAATTAATGAATAAATATAAATTATTTTACAATTAATTAAAAATTACTATCAATAAATAAATTTACATATTTAATTCATTATAATTAAATTACTTCCCACCCTATTCCCCTATAAACCCACAACCCGCTACAGAATTAAATTACGCAATAATTATAAAAACAACATTTATTAATTAAAATTAATTATAACATAAATACAGACTTTTCACACATATTATAACATAAAAATACACTATAAAAAATTTGATATTATTAAAACATCGATATTTTTAACTATCTATATTATATACTTCGATATTTTAACTTTCTATATTTTTAACAGTCGATATTAAATCACTTACCTTAAAAAACATATTTTGGTTATCTATATTCTGTCCTGTCGATATTTTGTCCAGTCTATATTTACTACTCGATATTATGTCCAATCGATATTTTGGAGTCGATATTATGTCTGTGCACCGTTTTAAGAAGGTTGGGTCTGGAGAAGCACACACACAAGATTTAAAGCATACACCAGTGGTTGGCTTTACTGATTAGAATGTATATGTGGCCAAACTCTTTTTTGCAACATTAGAATAATGAAAGACTGGGAAATTCGAACTAACTAGCAATACAAAAACAAACAAAAACAATCTAATTATATCATTCTGGTTTGAATACAGGTCTTTGATGACAGTCCATAGGTCACTGTCCTATGTTAGGATTGTAACTTCTGAACTGCGAATAATCAAAGGATCTCTGTGACAAAGGAAGTAACCCTCTGAGCTATCCACGTTAACTGCAGTTTCTCTGCATTTAAAAACTACAAACAGACAAAAGATTGCTCGCCAGCAGTATATTAATCTCCAGAGTTATGTGGACATTTAGTTGCTGTGCATCCTTAGCAGAACAAGTCATGAATGATAATGATAAGATTTAAACAAACGTTTTAAATGAAGTATACGCGGTACTCAAAGATTGTATCTAGCTCACAGGTTTAAAAGCACAACAGCAGCCACACAGTCTCTAACCTGCTAATTACGAACGCTGCACAGCCCGATCTGATAAACAGCTCAAGGGTTCAGGAAGGTCAGGAAAATGAATCGGCAAAAACAAAGTCCTCCTCACCAGCTGAAAAGAATGAAGTATCCACGCAGCAGGACGGTACACAAATCCAGTGCCAAGGAAAGGATTTGTCCCTTTCGCCATGTCCCAATTGTACCTGCACGAGTGGGCGGAGACACAGCCCACCTTTCCAATAGGAGATATGTGATTGTGGGTGCGAGCCCAGGCCCAATCACACAACTCCTAAAGAAAGAAGAAAAATAACGTTCAGAGAATGTTTTAAATTGCAGTGGCTATTTTCTGCTGGGCTTGCTGACATCACTGCCAGGGCCCAGGTTTATGTTTGGGCCCACCCACTAGAACCGGGCCTGGAGAGCAGTATGTAAGGTAGTTTCTCTGACCAAAAGCAATTCCGGCTCCCGAATGATGCAGGGAGGCGGTTGGTACCGTGGTGGATTTGGGGCTCTACCTACGGTCTTGAACGTTATATTTGAGGCTTGGTGGATGGGGTGTCCGGTGATTGTAAAAAATTAGTGATGTATGCTATTTTTCTTTTTACGGTATATTTATTGTGCGCGTACAGTGTGAATTTTGAAAGTTGTTCCATAAGCGTACGTAAGCAAGAAAAATGATTTAAAAATAAATCTTTTACAGATATTTATCAAGTTTATGTGTGTATATCTTTGTTGCTTGCAATGAGACGTTTTTGCTTTATTGGTACTTATAAGTAAGTGCTTATCCATAGTCTAAATTTGTTGAGGAGCAGTGATTTAAATGCAGTGCTGAACTTTTGACCTCTGTTGACAGTTGACTTTTTGCATGATCTGTTGGGGGTAGGGTGGAAAGTTATGTCAGTTGGAAAGGTTTGGAATGTTAAATCAATAGAAATATGTGTTTTGTTTTGAATTAATGTGTGCAGGATTTTTATTGGTTATTTATATGTATGTATGTGTAAAATGAGAGGGGAAAATGTTCCATTTGACGGTTCTGCAGCAAACACGGAACTAGAGAGATTCTGTACAAGAATATCCACTGTGTGAGTGGTATTCTTCTTAATCTACAAATCAATTTGAAAGGTGAGTTGATAAGTTGTATAGGAGTGTGTGCGGTGCATCTTTGTACAGTAAGGAATTATGGGGTATATGAAGACAGGCGATAATATTATTGCCGCTTTATGGGTAGAAAACTGCTGATAAAGCGGCGATAATGTTATTGCATGTCTTGATAATATGCCCCTATATTCGTCCGTTGTTAAACGTTTTATCGTAGTAAATGTGTTTGGCTATAATGCATGCTGTTATGTTTTTTTGTTTAATATCAGTTTGTGCGTCTCTGTACATTAAGGGATTATGGGCCATATTATCAATAAAGGGCGATACATTATCACCGCTTTTATCGGCAGGAAACTGCCGGTAAAGCGGTGATAATGGTCTTGATAATATGTCCTTGTGAATTGCCATAGAAACCCAGGTTAACACTGGAACCTGGGCTGCTATGGGAATTTACAAGGGCCTATTATCAAGCCCATTATCCCCGTTTAAGCAGCAGTTTCCTGCCGATAAAAGCGGCGATAATGTATCGCCCTTTACTGATAATATGGCGCTGATGGGCATATTATCAAGGACCGGTGTTAAAATTATCAACGTTTTATGGGCAGGAAACTGCAGATAAAACGGCGAAAATGGTCTTGATAATAGGCCCTTGTTAATTCCCATAGAAGCCCATGTTCTGGTGTTGACATGGACTTCTATGGGAATTAACAAGGGCATATTAACAGGCCTGTGGAGGCGTTGCCGTGGGACAGGCGGGTCGGGGAAGGGGCAGGGTGGGGGGTGATAAACAACGCAATCTGGATGATTGTAGGTAAGTAAACAATTAAATTAATAAAAGGAATTTCGGGCCATATTATCAACAACATAAGGCGATACATTATCACCGGTTTTTATCGACAGGAAATTGCAGATAAAGCGGCGATAATGTATCACCTTATGTTGTTGACAATATGCCTCTTCGTTCCGTGCCCTGCATCGCATTTTGCGATGCAGGGCGCACTAGGAAATTCAGGGCATATTATCAAGGACCGGTGTTAAAATTATCGCCGTTTTATCGTATTCTTGGCGTATGCTGAGAATGATTAGCAGTAGAAACTATGGTGCGATCACTATCTCTCTGTCAAATCAGAGCACAGGGCGCGCTATGAGAATAGTTAGAAGTGGTCACTTATTGGAGATCCGATTCAGCTGTGTGGCTTATTGTGCAATGTTAGAAGGCACTGCTTTCATGATTAGGGTAACTGAGCGTGTGGTTTGCTATAAAAAAAGTTGTGTTTAGTCCTCTGTAAGGGAAGCTGGATGTTTCCATCTGGCCGTCGATTCCGACCTTGAAAGAAGAGTCAACCAAATGAGCCGTATAAGAGCACTATTGTCTCAAAAAGTGGTCGCTCTTACATCTGCTAGAGAAACATTTGTCCTTCATGTAGTAATCACCCGCACAGAAGTGTATGCTTTATTAAATACAGACGTGCCCCGGAATTTTAGGGAGTTAATTTAGACTATCTTTAATGCGTCCTCGAGTAGGATGTTAGCTTACTTTTTTAAAGTTATAAGCATTGCCCTTGTGACTTCTGTAGAAACTAAGGGGGTCATTAGGATGGCGGACAGACCTGCGTCCGTCCGCCACTCCCGAAGTAGAGGGACCGTCCGCATAGGCAGCGGCGGTCCCTCCATGCAAATTAGGATGTGACAGCCACCCTGGCGGTCACATCCCAGATCTTTTACCTTGCGGCAGGTGCTGCTTCAAGCAGCACCCGCCGCAAGGTTAAAAATGCATGTATTGCATTTACATGCACAAAGCGGCAGGCACCGCGCGGTGCCTGCCGCTTTGTTCATGTAAATGCAGGGGGGTACCATAGGTACCCCCCATGTGCACCCCCCAACCCCTGACACCCTGGGGGCCCGCAACGGACCCCCAAACTGAAAAGACCACATGCTTTTCCACGGCGGAAAAGCCGCAGTGGAAAAGCATGTTTCCTGCCCCATCCTAATATGGCTGGCGGTGTCTGATAGACACCGCCACCATATTAGAGCTTTTCCGCCGCGGTCGAAAGGTGACCGCGGCAGACGGTTTTCCCGTCCGCCGATGACCCCCCAGCCATCCTAATCTGACGGGGGTCTTTCGAGGCACTGCTGCGATGATTCCGCTTCATCTGGGCCGGCGGTGGCTTCCGCCGGCCCGGAGGATGCGGAATCACCGCAATCCTAATCGGCCCCTATTTTTGGTGTCTTGTCGGTGTTTTTTCATTTGATTTTTTCCAGCGTCTGTGGTGAATTTTGCTAAATGCTCACATTAGTTGCCTGTGTGCTTGTATTAATTTGTTTACTTAAATATGGATGCACATTTTGCAGCAGACGACAATATTTCTCGGTTGTTGCTGGTCCGCAAGCTAATGCTTAGTTACTATGGAGCGCTGCCTCTTGCAACGTTGAGTGCGGCTTATGGATTATCGTTTTGATTCTCCTTTTTCACATGCGTTCAACCTGTCTTCCATTGCCTGAGCTGCGATTTCGACTGGGCCCTGGATTTGTGTCTCTGCAGGACGGTGTCTCCCAAAGCGGATTATGACCAGCTGATGAGCCCCTTAGTGGTTCATGACTTGCTCTGTTCTGGCGGCGGGATTATGGCCTTAGCAGCGACACATGGAATAATGGGACGTTGGAATGTTTTTGCAGCGGCGCTTGAGGTCTTGGCACGCAGTTACATTGAAGATGACCCGAGTTTTCCTATGATGGTGATAGAGGCTCCGATGGATGAAGAACATGTATGTTCATTCCCACTATTGAATTGGATGGCTGAAATGTTTTCAGATGAGGACAATGACTTCCTGTTGGAGGCTGTTGCTACATACTGTGCCTATACGCTGGTGGAATAAGACTGATTTTTCTACCTATTCTTTATTATTTATTTACTGCTTTTTATCAAAGATCGAATAATTTTTTATGCAAAATTGAACTTGACTATGCTTTTTAGGCTTGGAGTCTGCGTTCTTAATTTGCCCACGTTTACATTATGTGCTTTGGTCAAGGAAATGTGTCGTGGGCTGAGCCTTGCACTCACACCGTGTTAAGTTAGCATGGGTTTATTAGAAGCTTAAACTCCATTTTTGTTTTCCTGCTCTGGTTTGTACACAACACGCACTTGCAATATTGTTTAGAGAAGGCTGAGTATTTTGCTTCATATGAGAACAATTTGATATACTACATTTGTAGACTGTGTCACTACTTTAGTGTGTATAGTGAGAGCATGAAATATCAGGTTACGTTGAATACTATGTGTGTTATTTGGAATGATGTTCGCACGTTTGAGCCGTAAGAGATATGCAGCTGTTGCATCTCTTATACTTGCGCGTTTAGTAATGAAGTGTGCAAGCGTGATTACACACAGTTTGAGAAAATTTTTATCTTGACAGTTTGTGTAGAACTCCAGGTGATCCACTACTGCTGAGTAACAGAGGTATGGGTCTGCCTATGTAGTCGTATGTGATCTTCTGTAGTTATAAACTAATATGCTAAGCAGGGAGGGTGAAATGTAGGTATATTTTAAATCTGTTCCCCTTTTGCGTCATAGGTTGCTTTCTCCCTTTGTATTTTATGGAATAGTAACAATGCTGACAACTTTGTTTCTGATAATATGTTTGTTGTATTATGTAAGGTACTGGGCATGAGAGTACGGTGTTAGAAATAAACATTTCAAAGTTGCAGGTGTGTTTATTAAGTGCTTGTTTTGGACTTGTGTAAGAATGTAACAAAAGAGTGCTCTTTTTATCTACCTTACCTGAGGTAACCTAAGTTGCATGTTGTGGGTTGACTAGTATTCGGTGTTTTTGCTATAGGAGGAAGAACCAATGAGTCACTGATTGCTAGTCTGGTAGGGGGTTTGGTTACTAAGGTGGGGTTTGGTACACCGTAATTTACTGAGGTCATAAGTCTTTATGCACAGTTGTGTGTAGGAGCAGAATTACTGCAACAGTAGTTACAAGAAAAAGGCTCGATAAAGGGCACTGAGTTTGAATCAAAATATGAAATTGAAGAATAATTGATAAGTGCAGCCAAGAAAGTGTGCAAATTTCATAGTGCCTTCGGCCGGGGTAGTTGGTATAATAAAAAGCGTTGATAAAGGGCCCGTAGTTTGAATTTGAATTAAAGAAGAATGATTGATAACCCCAGCCAAGAAAGGGAGCAAGTAGGTGTGTGTAAGTGTGGATGATGTGTTGATCGAGCAGAAGATGAAGAGGGTGAAAAATAAGAAAGGCTGCAGACTTGCAAACTTTGTTCTTCTTTGTAAGGGAAGTGCCTGTTTAGTTTTCCTGTATATATATATATATATATATATATATATATATATATATATATATATTTTCACTGAAAAAACCATAGGTTTCTGGCACGTTATAGTTAGGAATTAGCATTTAAAAAACCTTTGAAATTCACTGAAAAAACCATAGGTTTCACCCATGTTATAGTTAGCTGGACATTTCTCTCATTCAAAACCATTGAAATTCCTCCGTTATAGTTAGTTCAGCTAACTATAACTCGCGCGCCCGCAATGCACTGCTGATGACGTCACATTTTACATCACTCATGACATGGTCAGTGACATCACTCATGACATCACTGATGACATCTCAAATGACATCACTACTGGGGGTCCTAACTATAACTACCTACTGCCGCCAGTAGGTAGATATAGTTAGGACCTAGTTTCCATAGGAAATCCACCACATTTTATTTGGAATAACTTTGGCGCCAGTTAATGAATCTTCGCGAAATTCTCCAATAAAATGGCCTGCTACTCTCCGCTCCTTCGATGGAAGTTTGGGGGTGATTCGTGAAGCGGAGGCCGAGAAGGGGGGTCCCAAAACGTGTTTTCCCCATGCAATTTTCCATAGGGTTCTTTAAGTGTGGCTACAGCCCGAACTGCTGAACGGAATTACACCAAATTTGGCAAACAGGTAGAGTTCGGTTCGCAGTTTACGCTTTTTGTTAAATGGTGTAAATTCATTCAGCAGTTCCTGAGAAAATAAAAAGTTAAATCATAGATATATCTATTGACAAAATACCGTACGAGTACTGTCTGAGGATAGTGTGCGTACCATTTCGAGCACGAGCTGCATGCTAGTTGGCTGTCGACTGTCTGTCAACACTCAAAACCAAGAAGTGTTGGCAGCCATCTTGTGCCTCAGTAGAACCGAGGCACAAGAAAGCAGCAAAAGAAACACAAAAAACACGCAAAGGGGGCAGGGTAGAAACACCCTAACCCCGTAGGCCTGATCAGGGGGTCCCACAAGGACCCCCAAGGCAAAAAACATAACAAAAAAAAACGCGGTATACGCGTAAGGTACGCATATGCTGTGAAAAAGAAGAAAAAAAACAAAGTCAGCTTTACTGTTAATTATCCCCCGGGGGGCCAAATCCTGGGGGGAATGTTTTTATTTATAATAGGTGGCCCAGAGGGGGTCCCACTTCTCTGACGAGGCCTTGGCCGAAATCCTCTGTAATCACATAACCAGACAAGAGGCACACCCTTCTCGTACATCATGGCCAAGACCTGGAAAGAACTCCCCCTCAGCATCAGATGAACTCCCACACTGAAAGCATTCAGGAAGAGCCATAACACCTGCCTTTCCGTATGACGAAAGCTGCACAAATCCCCCCCACATACTCCCCCAGTGCCTGGAAATCCTCACAGGTGAATAGTGAGCTCCATACATCCCTAATTGATTAATTCATACGCCACCACAGTTTGTGTTTGAGTGTTATGAACAGGCCCTGCCATTGCTTTGGCTGTCTGTAACTCTTAAAGGTAGTGAAATGAGCAGTACTACCTTCTTTAATATACACATAATCTCTGAGATTGGTTTGGTTTGGCTTCACGTCTGAGAGCTACTGTCCGGGTGCTGGTGAGCTACCAGTAGTTCCAGAGCTAGTAGTTGGAGACCCCTGGTATATATAGTGAGTGGGGAATTGTAGTCCTGAAGCATAAATGTAAAGGTTATTACACCACAAAATGCATAATACATAGCACTTTGAATCAGTGCATTCCCTAAAGTCTGCCTCACTGCATGAGTACATGCCTTCTGAGTGAATGATTACATTAATATATGGTAATAAAGAGAAATAAAAAAAGTTTAAAAAAAGGGAAGTTACTAGAATAATAAGTTAAAAAAAAGGGGAATGAATGTTAATACTCCTATTAAAAAAAAGTAACCTATAGAAATGCTTTAATAATAAAAACTAGTTTAAATAAAGCATTTTAGAAATTATACGAAAGTTAAAAAGTATGGAAAGAGGCACGTTTACGTACACACGTGACACGCTAAAACAGTGGAAATGAGAACACCTGTCATCTGAAAAACGGGACTTAATAGTGGGAGGAGCAATACATTGATCCCATAGACTGTTAAGTAACCAAAAAGTATATAAACCACACCCGTGGGATGATTAGTTTCAGTTTAGAGAATGAATACGGGTGAAGAAACTACAACCAAGGTAATGATTCGGGACTGCAGAAGCATCTAGACCAGTGGTTCCCAAACTTTTGACTCCTGAGGACCCCCATTGAGTTACCACTGGAAGCCGGGGACCCCCAAGCAATTTGTATGAGTTAAATTTCAAACATTTAAACAGTAATTTGACAAAAATACACACGTGTGCACACAAAACAAATACTCAAAGTACTAAGGATTTTGGGGCGAGCTGTGTGACCATTTCATTTAGCGCCTCATTATTGGCGACACATTGCGAGTGGCAAATTGCGAGTCACTAAATGAAATGTACAACAGTGTGTTTAACACTGTCTGGGATTCCCAATGGGGTCGCAAATTGCGAGGTTCATTAATATTATTGAGCCTCTCGCAATTTGCAAGCCCATTGGGAATGCCAGCCCTCCCAGGTATGGTGGCCTGCTGGGCTCTGCAGGCCACCATGTCCGGGACTGCTTTTAAATAAAGCAGTTTTGAAAAAAAATGCAGCCTGTTTACAATGCATTGAATAAAAAGAAAAAAGAAAATGAGAAGTTTTCTTTACATTTTCTAAGGGCAGGCAGAGGTCCCTGGGACCACAGCCTGCCCTTAAAAAATATTTTGCATGCATTTGCAAAGGGGAAGAGGTCCCCTGGGGACCCCTTCCCATTTGCGAATGCATTACCATCTACTTGAAGTAGGTGGTAATCGTGACTGTTTTGCGACCACAAACATTTGTACATGGTTTTGAGACTTGCTATTTGGAAGGGAATGCCCCTTCCAAATAGCAAGTTGCAAAACCTATTTAGAGAGTTGCAAACAAATTGCAACTCGCGAAATCGGCTATGTACATGGCCCAATAGGTTTTTGCATGCGCAAATGGGTTTGCGAACCCGTTCGCGCATATTAAAACCGATCGTACATCTGGCCCTTAGTGTTTTATATTGAAGTAATAGGCCCTCTGTCAAATGTATTTAATTTGTTTTATAGCATATTTCATACTAATATAGAATGTCAGAGCACTTTACATCACACACATATAGACATATTGAATTGTACATGTAAATCAGTGTGTATATAAAATGTTTAAAGAGTGCTTGGTCTGGAAAAGCACAAACTCAGGATTCAGAACATAACACAGTGGCTAGCATTGACTTTAGCATAAAAAATGTTTTTCCACCCAAATATTTCTTTTTAGCAGCATCAGGATAATGAATAATTGGGACAAAATATAAGTTACTAACTGGTACCATGTAGTTTGCAAGTAGCTCTTTGATGACAGTTTATAGGTCCCTCTGCTAGATTACGATTGTCACTTATGAAGTGCACAGTAACAAAAGAATCGCTGTGACAAAAGCAGTAACCACAAACCTAGGTACATACAATACTGCTTTTTAAGATGCATTTTATACGTTCTTTGCAGTAGGCACATTTACTCTCTGTGCTACATTAGTTAAATCACAGCTGCCACTGAACAACATTCTCCTCATGCTCCAGCGGTTACATTAATTACTGGCATTCTCTTGACACTTTTATTGTTGCTGGAAAGCTGCTAATTATACAAGAAAGTTTCTGTGCTTTTAAAACTGTTGCCTACGGACCCCCTGGAAATGTGTCACGGACCCCTGGGGGTCCGCGGAGCACAGTTTGGGAAACACTAATCTAGTACATAGTCCAGCTGCAGTGGCTAGTACGAAGCATAGCTCTAGGGAGATGACAGATGGAAGCCACAGGAACAGATGGGCCACCAGTACATGATCTATTGCAAATGTTCCTCGGGGGGACAGATCAGCTGGGAAAGACCCTCATGTGCTTAAAGTGCAGACCAGATGCTGCCATTCGGGATGTATGACACTACAACGCATACTATTACAACGCATGCTTTTACAACACATTTTTTACAACGCAAGTACCTTTACAACGCATGTCTTTTCAATGCATACCATTACAACGCGAAATAAAAATAGTAATGAAAAAGTACCATTACAACGAAAACAAATATAATGCATACCATTACAACGCATATACAATGAATTACCAATATTTTATTTTTTTTGTAAAATAAGTCCTGGCACGGGATGCAGGGAAAATAGGGGTTTTGGATGGGGAAGTGCATTAAAATGTTGTAAAGGACTTAACGTACATTTCAAAAAAATAACAGGGTATTTTAATAAATGAATACTCGAATATTAAAATGAATACTCGAGCATTAAAAAAATACTCTGTATTTAAAAATATTAATGATCTCACAAACGAATAACAAAAAATACTTTTTACTAAGTAATATTAATCGAAGTAGAAAACGTAACTTTGAATAATATAAACAACACAACAAACACATACCCGCCATTTTAGATAGAAAGCCCGAAAAAGAGTCCTACAACTCTTTTCATGAAATCAACACCAAGAGACTGAAAACAAAATGGAGGACAAAACGCTATGTCAAACACAAAACATACACTTTTAAAGAGATAATTTAAATTACATGTTTTCACAGCAATTGAATTTAATAAAAAAAGGATTTAAAGATGCTTTTCTCAAAAATTAAGAAGTCACTCACAAAAACCTCTAAATACGAGTAAGCCACCATTTTGAAATGAGTTGTTATTCAACTACCAGAGAGAGCAGTCGCTACTAACTGACCCTCTGACCTCTTGCCACAGAGACGACCTTGAGCCAGACAAAGACAAATCCTTTCATACATACAAGTAAGTATCTATAAAATGAAAACTAAACATCGAATTTTTTTAGAATAATGCAGTTATAATAATAAAGGTAAAACATTATTATATTTCAGATTTCCTAAAACTTTCACATCAACAATTTAAATCGTTTCAACATTGGAAATAATTGCTCACAGTTGTAAGTCCATTTATGTTTTATAAATGACTTTCCATTATATCGGGTTGTTTCCTTAAAACAAGTTTTTGAAATGTCGTGATATGGATATTAAATCTCAAATGCAACAGTTTTTATAAAGCATTATTTGAATACAATTTTTAAAAATTTCTTACGTCACAATGTCACAGTTATATATATTTTTTTTAAATATGTAAATGAAATATGTCTCTTTCCAACAAAATCGTATTATGACTTTACCAATTTTACATATTTAAAAAAGTAAACAATTTAAAATGTTGAAATTTTTTCAGCAAAATCATTAAATGTGAAGCACCAAAAAAACACATCTATAGAGTGTTTTCGAATAAGGAGCAAAAGTCCATAAATCTAATAAAAATAAGGTAATTTTTTTAAATACATTTTTTTTTTTTACAGGGATGCAGTTAGTTATCTGCAAAAAATGTAAAGCCATTTTTAAAAATAAAAGTACCTTCTTTGAATGGTTAAACATATTTTTAGGCACTATGGTGAAATGTGTAAAAATGTTTCAAATAACAATGAATGTTTTTCCTTTGAAAAAAAAGGGTTAAAAAATTAGAAATTAACAAGTAATTATTTTTTAAACCATTTACAGATAAAACGACATTGAAAAACCTGAAAACATCATCCAACATAGAAACCAAGGAAGAAATTAAAGAAGGTAAATAATACTATTAATGTCCATTTAAAACATCAATGGCATATTTTCTGTTAACCTCTTTTTCTGCACAACAAGCAACAGTCCCATGATTAACCAATCTATACTAAATAATCCTTCTTCTGTATCTTTCTACCAAATTAAAACCAAACTACTCTACAATTTAAACCAGAAAATCAAACCAATTGAAGAAGCCAAGAACGCAAAAGTAAAGAGCCAAAGGTAAAACACGTTTAAAAAACAAAACATTTTCAACATTAAACATCTCCATGAAAGTGAATTAAAATGCAAGCAATTCAAAAATGTTTTTACAATGATAACTGTTTTCAGAAATTTTAAAAATCACCTGCATATTTTCAATCGAGAATAGTATGTGAATCGCTAAGCAGAACAATAAAGTTAATAAAACTTGTTTTCAAACAGTCATGCCATGAATTTTAAAAAAGTAGCAACACGCTATTAAATAGTCTTTCTTTTCATTTTAAACAGACAAACATCTTAATAACAAAGCACAACAAAGAAGAGCAAAGTAAAACACATCTTCTACAAAGACTCAGCAACTCCAAACTAAAAAGGTAAAACTGACAAAAGTGCAGCAGTAGGGAAATTAATGGATATTGTAAAAGTATAATTTACAATTCTAACTCCAAGAAGATGCAGCAGTAGGGAAAGTGATGGATAGTGTAGGGGTATCATTTACTATTCTAACTCCAGGAAGGTGAAGCAGTATGGAAAGTGATGGATAGTGTACGGGTATCAAATACTATTCTAACTCCCGGAAGGTGCAACAGTAGGGAAAGTTATGGATAGTGAAGGAGTATCATTTACTATTTTAACTCCAGAAAGGTTCACCAGCAGGGAAAGTGATGGATAGTGTAGATGTATCATTTACTATTCTAATTCCAGGAAGGTGTAGCAGTAAGGAAAGTGATGGATAGTGTACGGTATCATTTATTATTCGAACTCCAGAAAGGTGTAGCAGTAGGGAAAGTGATGGATAGTATAGGGGTATCAATTACTATTCTAACTCCAAGAAGATGCAACAGTAGGGAAAGTGATGGATAGTGTAGGGGTATCAATTACTATTCTAATTCCAAGAAGGTACAACAGTAGGGAAAGTGATGGATAGTGTAAGGATATCAATTACTATTCTAACTCCAGGAAGGTGTAGCAGTAGGGAAAGTGATGGATAGTGTAGGGGTATCACTTACTATTCTAACTCCAGGAAGGTGCAACAGAGGGAAAGTAATGGATAGTGTAGGGGTATCAATTACTGGATAGTGTAGGGGTATCAATTACTATTCTAACTCCAGGAAGGTGCAACAGAAGGGAAAGTAATGGATAGTGTAAGGGTAACAAATACTATTCTAACTCCAGGAAGGTGCAACAGTAGGGAAATTGATTGATAGTGTATGGGTATCATTTACTATTCTAACTCCAGAAAGGTGCACCAGTAGGGAAAGTGATGGATAGTGTAGGGGTATCACTTACTATTCTAACTCCAGAAAGGTGCAACAGTAGGGAAAGTGATGGATAGTGTAAGGGTATCAATTACTATTCTAACTCCAGGAAGGTGTAGCAGAAGGGAAAGTGATGGATAGTGTAGGGGTATCAATTACTATTCTAACTCCAGGAAGGTGCAACAGTAGGGAAAGTGATGGATAGTGTAGGGGTATCAATTACTATTCTAACTCCAGGAAGGTGCAACAGTAGGGAAAGTGATTGATAGTGTAGGGGTATCATTTACTATTCTAACTCCAGGAAGGTGTAGCAGTGGGGAAAGTGATGAATAGTGTAGGGGTATCAATTACTATTCTAACTCCAGGAAGGTGCAACAGAAGGGAAAGTAATGGATAGTGTAGGGGTATCAATTACTGGATAGTGTAGGGGTATCAATTACTATTCTAACTCCAGGAGGGTGCAACAGGAGGGAAAGTGATTGATAGTGTAGGGGTATCATTTACTATTCTAACTCCAGAAAGGTGCACCAGTAGGGAAAGTGATGAATAGTGTAGGGGTAACACTTACTATTCTAACTCCAGAAAGGTGCAACAGTAGGGAAAGTGATGGATAGTTTAGGGGTATCACTTACTATTCTTACTCCAGGACGGTTTAGCAGTAGGGAAAGTGATGTATAGTGTAGTTGTATCAATTACTATTCTAAATTAAAGAAGGTGCAACAGTAGGGAAAGTGATTGATAGTGTAAGGGTATAAATTACTATTCTAACTCCAGGAAGGTGTAGCAGTAGGGAAAGTGATGGATAGTGTAGATGTATCATTTACTATTCTAACTCCAGGAAGGTGTAGCAGTAAGGAAAGTGATGGATAGTGTATGGGTATTATTTACTATTCTAACTCCAGAAAGGTGTAGCAGTAGGGAAAGTGGTGGATAGTATTGGGGTATCAATTACTATTCTAACTCCAGGAAGGTGCAACAGTAGGGAAAGTGATGGATAGTGTTGGGGTATCAATTAGTATTCTAACTCCAAGAAGGTGCACCAGTAGGGAAAGTGATTGATAGTGTAGGGGTATCATTTACTACTCTAACTCCAGAAAGGTGCACCAATAGGGAAAGTGATGGATAGTGTAGCGGTATCACTTACTATTCTAACTCCAGGAAGGTGTAACAGTAGGGAAAGTGATGGATAGTGTAAGGGTATCAATTACTATTCTAACTCCAGGCAGGTGTAGAAGTAGAGAAAGTGATGGATAGTGTAGGGGTATCAATTACTATTCTAACTCCAGGAAGGTGCAACAGTAGGGAAAGTGATGGATAGTGTAGGGGTATCAATTACTATTCTAACTCCAGGAAGGTGCAACAGTAGGGAAAGTTATTGATAGTGTAGGGGTATCATTTACTATTCTAACTCCAGAAAAGTGCACAAGTAGGGAAAGTGATGGATAGTGTAGGGGTATCACTTACTATTCTAACTCCAGGAAGGTTTAGCAGTAGGGAAAGTGATGGATAGTGTAGGGGTATCAAATACTATTCTAACTCCAGGAAAGTGTAGCAGTAAGGAAAGTGATGGATAGTGTAGGGGTATCAATTACTATTCTAAGTCCAGGAAAGTGCAACAGTAGGGAAAGTGATGGATAGTGTAGTTGTATAAATTACGATTCTAACTCCAAGAAGGTGCAACAGTAGGGAAAGTGATGGATAGTGTAAGGGTATCAATTACTATTCTAACTCCAGGAAGGTGGAGCAGTAGGGAAAGTGATGGATAGTGTAGGGGTATCAAATACTATTCTAACTCCAGGAAGGTTTAGCATTACGGAAAGTGATGGATAGTGTAGTTCTATCAATTACTATTCTAATTCCAGGAAGGTGTAGAAGTAGGGAAAGTGATGGATAGTGTAGGGGTATCAAATACAATTCTAACTCCAGGAAGGTTTAGCAGTAGGGAAAGTGATGGATAGTGTAGTTGTATCAATTACTATTCTAACTCCAGGAAGGTGTAGCAGTAGGGAAAGTGATGGATAGTGTAGGGGTATCAATTACTATTCTAACTCCAGGAAGGTGCAACAGTAGGGAAAGTGATGGATAGCGTAGATGTATCATTTACTATTCTAACTCCTGGAAGGTGCACCAGTAGGGAAAGTAATGGATAGTGTAGGGGTATCACTTATTATTGTAAGTCCTGGAAGGTGCAGCAGTAGTGAAAGTTATGGATAGTGTACAAATATTAAATGATGTCTTGAAGTTATAAAGTTTTAAACAAATATAATTAATTGCAATGTATGTTCTTTTTCTTAACAGATAATGTCTACTGAACAGACTGCCTCATACATCAAATCCAAGAAAGGAAACCGCTTGCTGAAACATGCAGGATATATATATTGTAAAGAGAGGATAAGTGAACCGCGAAGACATTGGAGGTGTGTGCAATACTACTCAAGCCATTGCAGTGGCAGAGCGGTTACTCTTGGAGAGACCATCATTAAAACAACTAAACATAACCACTCTGCCTCTGCAATGGAGATTGAGGTTCGTGAAACAATCAATGAAATGAAGGAAATTGCATGCACCTCCAATGACACTTCAGGTTCTATTTTAAGAGAGGTTGCACAGCATGTCTGCAGTCATGTAGCTAGCAGTATGCCTATTATTCCCAATTTGCGAAGGATTATTTAAAGACAAAAGCAGGCAAGTAAGACACATACTACAACTCCTCATACCTTTTCTGACATTCACATTCCTCCTGAACTCACTGTATCTTTTTCTAATGAACCTTTCCTCCTGCATGACAACCAAAACCCTCTAAAACGTATTCTTATCTTAAGTACACCCCACAACCTTGTTAATTTAGAGAATAGTGAAATTTGGATGATGGATGGGAGGTTTAAAAGTATACCCCATCCTTTCACTCAAATTTACATTATTCATGCAAAGATTAATCACAATGTTATTCCCTTAGTATATAGTTTGCTACCTAAAATCAATGCAAAAGCGTGGGAAAACATCTTTTCAATACTTTTTAAAATTAGTTATATATTTTTAATAATGTCATTATATTCTTTTATTTAAGATATCATTTTTTAAAACATATGTATAATATTTTAAACTTTATAAAAATGAGTATATAATTTTCAATTTTTTTTAAATTAATTTCTACCTTTGATATTTTAAAGATACCTTATTAAATAATACCTATTTTTTTAGTATTAATTAAAAATGTTGACTAATAATTACAACAATTTTATTAACTAAAAATACTTTCTTAAATTTAATATTTAAATTCGTGGTACATATTTTTACATTTTTAAAACTTTTTTTATAATAATTAACTATTAACTTGTTACATTTACAATTATTTTTTTATAATATTTTTTAAAATACTAGCGTATTAATTAAGTAATAATCGATTGATTACTATTAATTTATAAATATAAAACTATTTTTTAAAATTTTTAAGAAACTTGAGTATTAATTGATTATTAATCCTCTAACATATTAAACTATTAACTTGTTACATTTACAATTGTTTTTAGTTTAATATATTTTTTTATTATTTTTACATACTTGAGTATTAATTAAGTTTTAATCCATTGATTACTATTATTTTATAAATATGAAACTATTTTTTAATACTTGAGTATTAATTGAGTATTAATCCTCTAACATATAAAAACTCTTAACTTGTTACATTTACAATTATTTTTAGTTTAATATATGTTTTTTAAATATTTGTACAGAATATTAATTAAGTATTAAACCTTTCATTACTTTTAATTTTTAAAACTAAATTTTTTAAACACATGAGTATTTTTTAAAATAATTTTATTTATATATAATTTTATTAAATTAATTAAATATTTTTAATCCTTGAGTATTAATTTATAATTAATTCATAAATACATTTTTAAAAATAAATTATTTTTAAAAATATTATATAAATAAACAATTAATACTTAAATTTAAACTTCCAAAAATAGAAAGAAAAATAATTATGCTTCCGTTGTAAAGACATGCGTTGTAATGACATCTCCGTTGTAATAGCATGCGTTGTAAAAGATTTGTTGTAATGGTAGTGCGTTGTAAAAGTTGCGTTGTAAAGGATGTTCCCCGGCATTGAGGATTGCAGAGGATGGGAGTGAGGGTTCTATACTCACAGGACATTCCGCTGGACATGCTACAGGCACTCCGACATGGGGGCAACTAGCGGGACCTGGAAGCTTGAATGGAAGCTGGGGTGACAAAGATGGGTGATGCTGAGCTATTGCCATTCAAGGAGCTCCAAACTGAGGTGCCGATTAGGATGGCGGATGGACTTGCGTCCGTCCGCCACCCCCGAGGTGGAGGGACCATCCGCAGGGGCAACAGCGGTCCCTCTGGTGGAATTAGGATGTGACCGCCTCCCTGGCGGTCACATCCCGTATATTTAACATTGCGGGGGGTGCTGCTTTAAGCAGCACCCGCCGCAAAGTTAAATATGCATGCTATGCATTTGCATGCACAAAGCGGCAGGCACTGCGCGGTGCCTGCTGCATTGTGCATGCAAATGCAGGGGGGTACCATAGGTACCCCCCATGTGCACCGCCCACCCCCCCTTCACCCTGGGGGCCCACAACAGGCCCCCAAAGAAAAGACCGTATGCCGCCACGGAAAGGCATGTCCTAAAGCACATCCTAATATGGCTGGCGGTGTCTGATAGACACCGCCACCATATTAGAGCTTTTCCACCACGGCTAGAAGCTGACCGCGGCGGAAAAGCGGCAGACGGTCTTCCCGTCTGCCGATGACCCCCCAGCCATCCTAATGTGGCGGGGGGTCTTTTCATTCACCGCAGTGGTGAATCCGCATCCTCCGGGCCGGTGGTGACTTTCGCCGGCCCGGAGGATGCGGATTCACTGCAATCCTAATCGAGCCCTGTTCGGGTTAATCCGTAAGCGCTGGAAGATGGGATCTGTAGAGCCCCCAACGCAGCAGAGCTGTTACTATATGGTCCTTTCAGTGAGCATTTTAAGACTGTTTCTTACCTGTAGAGGACACTTCATACAGACAACCTACGTCCACTGGAGGTGTTACTTCTCAAGTGGGAAGAGGACTTGAACAGCCTGTTCACAGCGAAGGACGGGGACAATATACTAGTGGGTATACCTAGAGTATATAGAAACACACGCTTCAAGTTGATAAATTACTATGCCCTCCATAGAGCCTACCTGACCCCCGAACGCATAAGTAGATACTTTCAGATGGAAGGTACAGCCTGCCCATGCTGTTGCGAAGTGCAAGTGCATATCCTGCCCATGTTCTGGGCCAGCCCCCAACTGCGTACTGTAAGGGGGTGTTACAGACAGTGGGTGAGGTCGTTGGTAGGGAGAGCCCTTACTCACCAGCCCATTTCCTGTAAGGGTGGTTTCCCCACACAGCAAAAATCAAAATCACTAGTAAATTTCAGGACCTTGCTTTTGTGGTAGAAATGCGCGAAATAACCAGGAACTGGAAATCAACGAGGGGCCCCAGAAGGACCACCTGGAAAAAAGAACTCCTGAAGTGGGCGGGGTGCGAGGGAAGAATACTGATGAGAGAAGCCAAAAGAGGGTTGCGAAACAGAGGTAGCCAGATCATGGGAGACTCTCATGCATGACCTAACACATCCGGAACTGGAGACTCAGGAGTGGGAGGGAGAAGACCTATAGCCAACGGCCCTCCAGCATACACACGCTAACTCTAATTGTGCTACCTACATAGCTCCTATATGATCTGGACCCCACAGACTTACATACTGATCTTACATCGCATTACCCTCCAAAATGCATTCTAGTTGATTGATGCATACATTATTCCATACCACTCATGTGAACTATCTTGCTGATGACTCAGGAGGGGGGGTGTTCACTGCTATAGTTGTGATTCCAGTTGACTTCCTGGACCACTCTGACAAGTAACAACAGTAGATACTGCTGAAGAGCTTGTAATATAGCCTTATAGCCCGCCGTAGCGGGCTTTACTGCTATTAAAGGCCCGCTGAATCGTTAAAGACCCGAGCCAAAGACGAGGGACTTTAACGAGACAGCGGGACTTTAATTGCCGGTATAGCCCTGCTACGAAGGGCTATACGGCTATTAGAACATTCTGCCACTAGAGGGCAGAATGTTCTAACAAATTAAACAAAGGGTTCTCGAAGCTCGAGGGGATATAAATCCCCTCGAACTTCGAGAAGCCTTTGTAGAACATTGGAATGTTGCTCTGAGGGCCTTTACCGGCCCATAGAAGCAGGGAAAACTCCATTGTCTGCAATGGAGCTCCCAACATTCCAATGTCCTAATAGACGTTCTAACTAGATCTACTGAAATGTCATGATATTATTGAAAAAGATCAATAATTTTTTTTATTTTTATGAATTACTTGACGAGTGAAAGAGGAGAGATTCCCAGTGAGGGGAACAATAACAGTGATAACTGGGCAGGTCTGGTCCTATTGTACAATGGATGTGTATGGACAGGGCTGGCTATTGGTATGGCCCAGGGTGCCAGTCTTCTGAGAGGTGCACAGAGCTGTATGCTTTCAAGTTATGCAAACAGCAGCGCCCCTTTCATTTTGCTCCTGCCTTTTCCATGTCCCTGCGTACTCGTTTCTCTGTCAAATTTGCCAGTTTAAAGTGGTCCTTCATGATCATGTTTTTCACACCCCATTAGGCCCCTTCCTTGCCCTCCCTTCTATTCACACCTGCTGACACACACCAACAAAACCCTCATCAATGTGAGGCAACAAAACTATGGGCAATGTAAGGGAGCTGCAGAGGACCAGAGAGGTTTGTGTTCAGGGACCATTAACAACTCAGTATGGGACTGACCAGTGAACACAAATGGGGCCGCTCCTGCTGCCTCATTGTATTTAGGACGGACTAGCCATACCAGCATCGGGCGTTTTCCTCAGGAGACTGAAATGGTGGGGGGCTGGTTTTGAACCAGTGCATCAGTTTCAAAAGCACTGCAAGTTCCTTGTATATCCAACAGTTTTTATGCAACAATAAAAGTGCCAAGATAACTTTGGCGATTAACTAGTGCTTTTATGCATTTTTAAGAGCGAATAAAGATTTATTAAATTAAATTGAACTCTGGTGATTAATATATCTGCTGGAGAGAGATCAGAGTTTTGTCTAGTGGCAGGTTTGACTCATCTTAGGTAGCACAGAGGGTTAATATGCTTGCATCAAAAAGGATGTACATTGCAGATTACAGAACAATATTTTATGTGCGTTACTGCTTTTGTCAAAGAGATCCTTTTGATACTGTGAAGTTCATAAGATACAATTGTAATCTAAGTTAGAAAGTTATGTTTTTTGTCCCATTCTTTCATTATCCTAATTTTGCTAAAAAGGGTTTGTTTAGGTAAAAATAAATTCTTATTAGTAAAGTCAACCCTATCTGTGTTCCGTTCTGCATCCTGAGTGTGTGCTTCCCCAAACCAAGCACTCTCAAAAGATGCCTACTAGAATGGATGAGACGTGAATCCTGCACCTTGCAGTCCCCTTTGTCTAATGTAACATTTTCTATACACTGATTTACACACATATGATCCATTGTCTCTGTAAGTGTTTGTGATGTAAAATGCTGACACACTACACTTGTATAAAGGGAGCTATAAAACAAATAAAATGCATGTGAGAAAGGGGCAATGGAAAGATGAGAGGCACTGTTGCAGGGTGATAATGAGGGAATCATTGAAGAGCCCCAATAAAGAGTGCTAGATGGCGTCTGAGTTAGACGCATACGTTTGTGGCTCTGCCGGACCCCACAGAGCGGACCTTTCAGATGGTGAGAAGGGGAGAGGAAAATTGAAACTACTTTGAAATTACCTCGAAATTCTTTCATGTTCGGGCAGGCGACTTGCTTTTGGACCCGGTGGCTGCATCCGTCTAGGACGCGCTGCACGCAGCACACGCCGCTTTGGCAGTTGCTGGCTGAACGGCTAATTCAGCTCACCTGGTGGAAAACCCGCCCCGGTTCGAAAAAGCCAGGCAGACCGGAGGAGAGCAGCGTGCAGTGTGGTGAGGAGAACTGTGAGCAGAGCGCAAACGTTATACCGGACATACCAGATACACCGCGTAAAGGCATGCGGCTGAAGGGAAGAAAAGTGCGCGGTCAAGGCGCTGGAACAGAGATGAATTACCGAGCCGAGACTGCTGAGACTGCGTCGAGTAAAGGACCAGCGGTGTCAGCTGAAGGTTCGACTCCCCCTCCTCCCACAGTGAGTACGGATGGTACATTGTTAGCAAGTTCAGTGGAGAACTTACCGGGGAGAGAGGGGGAGACGGTTGTACGTAGAAAGATTCCTGGCATGTTCACATCTCTGAAAAACAAAGAAGTTGAAAAACCGACTTCAAAGAAAAGGCAGCCGCCGGCTGAGGCGGAAGAGGTGCAGGGTGCTGTTAATGATCAAGGGAGTGCTACTGAGACCCCACAAACACCCAGTTTAATCTCTGGCGCTGAAATTACCACAATGGATAGGAGAGTGCGCTGAATAAAAGCGTTAATGGGGGTACTCTTAGTGCTTTAGAAGATTTAACTACACAAACAGCCACAGCCTGCCCCAATGTGAATTCTCTTTTGGCATCTCTGCAGAATAAAAAAGCGGCAAACTCAGATACTGGTGTTCCATCTGTAGGGGACACTGACTCAGCAGACTTTTTCTCAATGTCAGACCACTCTATGTCCTCTTCAGAAAGTCTAGTAGAGTCTCTGTAAGTGTTTGTGATGCAAAATGCTGACACACTACACTTGTATAAAGGGAGCTATAAAACAAATAAAATGCATGTGAGAAAGGGGCTATGGAAAGATGAGAGGCACTGTTGCAGGGTGATAATGAGGGTATCATTGAAGAACCCCAATAAAGAGTGCTGTATCCTGGTGCACTGTAAGGTCATCGTTTACTGTGCTTTATAAACTAATAATATTAAATCTATAATAAAAAATGGTTGTAGAATGCACCATTTTTGCAATTTTTCCCAAATTTTCTTAGGGGGAGAACCCCACTCAAAATCCTTCTTAGTGGTCAGACTCACCTGCTGCGTTCTATCACTAATCACCATTTGGGGGCTTGTCTGACAACATTTTCCAGGGCTGCTTTGGGTTCAAGGTCTGTCTTGCTTCGCCTTTCAGATAATACAGCATCTCCCACACGGTGGCTCAAAACACACAGCGAAGTAGAAGACATATACACAACAACACCTAGAAAAGGGTTTTATTTTTCCAAAAGCAAAGACTCTCTTTTTAGAATATGGCTTGGGGTTTTATTTTACACAATGCTCTCTAACAGAAAGGCTTTCCCAGATGCCAAAATAACAACATTCAAATACACACACACAGTTTCCTGCCTAATAAACTTTCGCTCACTAGCAACTGAGGCATCCAAGTAAGTTTGTTCATACGAACTGGATGTTTTTTGGATATATATATATATATATATTCACTGAAAAAACCATAGGTTTCACACCAGTTATAGTTAGGAATTAGCATTTAAAAAACCTATTAAATTCACTATAAAAACCATGTCATGAGTGATGTAATATGTGACGTCATCAGCAGTGCATTACACGCACAAGTTATAGTGAGTCCAACTAACTATAACGTGGAATTTCAATGGTTTTATATCAGTAAAATTTCCAGCTAACTATAACTGATGTGAAACCTATGTTTTTTTGTGAATATATATATATATATATATATATATATATATATATATATATATATATATATGTATATATATGTATATATATATATATATATATATATATATATATATATACATATATATATAACATTTCTATGGCAAAATGAAACCCCTCATTTTGTTCCTTTTCAAATTAAATGTATTAAGTGTTACCACTTTATTCCAATCAAGATGACTTCAGGTGTGCCATACTTTTGTCATAAGTAAGACCGCTAGCGTTCTAGTTGTTCTTTAGAACACTCTGGGACATTCTGTCATTGGGCTATAGTTGGGCTACATCTGGATGATATTTGGGCTACATTTGGGCTCTTTTGTCTCTGGTGGCCATCTTGGGAGACTGCATATCAGAATTTTTTAAATGAAATATAAGAGGATTTGAGAAGTCACTCAAAATATGCCCTAATTTTTCTTTCTTCAGCACTAATCATAATTTCTATGGCAAAATGAACCCCCTCATTTTGTTCCTTTGCAAATTAAATGTTTTAAGTGTTAACACTTTATTCCAATCAAGATGACTTCAGGTGTGCCATACTTTTGTCATAAGTAAGACTGTTAGCGCTCTAGTTGTTCTTTAGAACACTCTGGGACATTCTGTCACTGGGCTATAGTTGGGCTACATCTGGCTGATATTTGGGCTACATTTGTTTTTTTTGTCTCTGGTGGCCATCTTTGGGCTACATTGGGCTACATTTGGGCTCTAACATATATTTAGCCCAATGTAGCCCAATATACATTTTTCAAAGTAAATTTTCGTAAAAACCACTGGAGCATATATCTTGAGACATAGCAAAGGCACATCGGGCTATCAGTCCCTACAATTTTGCCAAGTTTTGTGGAAATCCAGTCAGCCGTTCGAGCTAAAAGTGAGTCCAACCGCCCTATGGAAAACTCAATGTTAAAAACACGTTTTGGGACCCCCCTTTTTTCTCGGCCCCCGCATGACGAAACCCCCCCAAACTTTCAGGGGACGCTCAGAAACAAAATGTGCCATTTTCCTGAAAATTTCAGCCAATTCCGTCCATCAACGCCAAAGTTATTCAACATAGAATTTTCAGAACTCCCTATTCAAAAAAATCCTAACTATATATACCTACTGGCGCCCGCCAGTAGGTAATATATATATATATATATATATATATATATATATATATATATAGATATATATATAGATATATCTATATATATATATATATATATATATATATATATATTACCTACTGGCGATAGCCAGTAGGTATATATAGTTAGGATTAATTCTCTATGGAACTTTTGAAAATTCTATGTCTAATAACTTTGGCGTTTGTGGACGGAATCGACTGAAATTTTCAGGAAAATGGCACATTTTGTTTCTGAGCAGCCCTTGAAAATATGGGGGGGTTTCGTCAAGGGGGGGCCGAGAAAAAAGGGGGGTCCCAAAACGCGTTTTTCCCATGTTAATTTCCATAGGGCGTTTGGCCTCACATTTAGCTCGAACGGCTGAATGGATTTGCACGAAACTTGGCAAAATTGTAGGGACTGTTAGCCCGATGTGCCTTTGCTGGGTCTCAATATATGTGCTCCAGTGGATTTTGAGAAATTAACGTTTTAAAAAATGTATATATCTGTGACAGCGTCCCAGATAGCGCTCCAGATCGCGTACTTTTCGCGTCACGGAGCTTTGCGAAGTGATGCTGATTGGCTCTCCGGTGTCTGTCAACATTCTAAACAGTCCGGTGCGGCCGCCATCTTGTCTCTCGGTAGGATCGAGAGACAAGAAGAGGTGAAAAACGAAGTGGGAATTTAATGAAAGGGGGCAAGGTAGACCCCTCTTGACCCCCTAGGAATGATGTTGGGGTTATTAAAGGGTACCGTGGGGAAAATAAAAAAAATTTGATTTTTCACGGTAGAAGCGCTTCCCGGATCGCGAACTGGGCTGCAAACTGGTAGCGAAACGGGAATTCGCCATTTTGTGTTTCGATTTAATTAAATTACTAGGTATAAGGGGGTACGGGAGACGTATCCTGATCCCTTATGTTTTCTGAGGGTGGCTGAGGAGGGTCATATATGTTGATACATGTCTTCCAGCGGCTGTGCGTGAGCGTTTTATTTTTTTTGCTGCGTGACGTCTGTTAACGTTCGATTCGATGGAAATCAGGAAGTGTTGACCGCCATTTTGTCACTGCGATAATGAAAGGGGGCAAGGTAGACCCCTCTTGACCCCCTAGGAATGATGTTGGGGTTAATAAAGGGTCCCGTGGGGAAAATAAAAAAAATTAGATTTTTCACGGTAGAAGCGCTTCCCGGATCGCGAACCGGGCCGCAAACTGGTAGCGAAACGGGAATTCGCCATTTTGTGTTTCGATTTAATTAAATTACTAGGTATAAGGGGGTACGGGAGACGTATCCTGATCCCTTATGTTTTCTAAGGGTGGCTGAGGAGGCTCATATATGTTGATACATGTCTTCCAGCGGCTGTGCGTGAGCGTTTTATTTTTTTTGCTGCGTGACGTCTGTTAACGTTCGATTCGATGGAAATCAGGAAGTGTTGACCGCCATTTTGTCACTGCGATAAAATATTTTGTTATAAATTAATCCTTATTGATAAACATTGTCTGCGCCATCTTGCCTTTTTTCCAATGCCACAATTTTGTTGTGCACGGCAGCCATTTTAGATGCCTTGACCAGACCCACTCTCTGCACGCCGTCGATCCTCAGCACGGCTCCCCACCCTCGCAAGCATCTCCCCCACGCACTGGTCACCCCTGCTCTCTCTCTCATGCATGGGCCATAAACCTCCCCCCATCTGCGCTGCTCTTCCCTGAGAATCACACCCCGTGCCCGCCCGACACCTCCCTTTCACCCTATTCACTACTGCACCCTCTGACACTCCTCTTCCTCTGTGTCCGATTGTCCAGGCCGGTCCCAGGCTATCACCTAGCCCTGCGGATGTAGTTTATGGCCCCAGCTGTAGAGAATCACCCCTCTTCAAAGGAGTTACAGTAGATCAAGGGCCCCACCCCATGAGATCCGTCACACCATACGGGTTCCTACTATCTGATAACCATCCTGTATTGTGCTTGGGGAGGGGATTCTCACTGTGAGGGTGTGTGGGACCGAGCCTGAAGCGGAAGATTCCAGGGATGCCTCTTTGTACATCAAAGTTTTTACAATTATGTGTCACATTAAAAATATATAGCACTCCAACAAAGTAGTAGGATTATAAAACTTTAATAACTTATAAATATATACAACGCAACAAAAACAGTAAACACATTTAAACATTTTTTTGAAAAAAGAAGCAACAATGGTCAGTAGCTGTGTTTTGTGCGAATAGTCCCAAGGCAGCACAACGAGCTGAGTTCTGGACGGCACCCAGGTTATGTCACCTGGGTGCCGCACTGGTTTTTGGTATCCTACAATGCAGCTCCGTAAAATGGCGTGGGGCGTTCCTGGGGAGGCCTTGTCAGTAGTGGTCTGTTGTGCGAATAGTTCCAAGGCAGCAGAACGCGCTGAGATGTGGATGGCACCCAGGTGATGTCCAGTAGACTGCCGCACTGGTTTTTGTATCCTATAATGCTGCTCCGAAAAACGGCGTGGGGCGCCCCGGGGGGGGGGGAGGCGGCGTGAACGTGCCTCCCCAGGTGGCGGCTCGTGTGCTGTAGTGGGGCGCCCCTTTACCGTTTCAGTTGCCATTCCGCCCGCTTTTGGTACACTGTGCCAAAATCCGCCATTCAGCTGAGTTGCGCCTACTCTTGCGGTTCAGCGATAGGCGGCTGCCACAGGACTCTCAAAATGGCGGCAGGCTCTTTCCTTTTTGGGCCTGGTCCACTAAAATGGCCCTGGGATACCTTGGAACTCGGACGCTTGTCTGCTAGGTCTTGGACCCCATTCTCGAAAGCGTCCCCTCAGCCGTGAAGATTCTACAAAAGTCTTGGGGGCCCTCGACTCCTGCAGGCTTCCGGTGGGGAGCGGCTGCCATGATTGCTCACGGAATGACCACGACGGAGCCACAAGATTGTGGTGCTTTCATGCTGACGCCAGCTTCAGTCTGAAACATCCAGAAACAAGGTGGGGCTTTCATCGTTTGGGAAAAAAATGTTCTAAACCAATGAAAAGTGTTATTTTTAGGTCATATGACCAAGCCTTCCATCATTAGGAAACCAAAAGTAAAATGAACCAATGAAAAGTTTTATAAACAAGTCACAAGACCTGTTATGCGGCATAGGGCTATAAAAAGCGTAGAAAATCCGTTGGCTCGTGAGGCGGCGTCAGTAGCGGACCGATGTGCGAATAGGCCGAAGGCAGCACAACGCGCCGAGATCCGGATGGCAACGAGGTGGTGTCCAGCAAGTTGCTGCACTGGTATGGCTATTCTACAATGCTGCGCCAAAAGTCGGTGTGGGGCGCCCCGTTGGCCTGTGAGGTCACGTCAGTCAGTGGGGGCTGTTTGAGGATCTGACTGCATTGGAAAGCAATGTGATGCTGTGCGTCGCCCCCAAGATGGAGGCTCCTCGGCTGCAGTGGGGCGCCCCTTGGTGTTTCACTCGCTATCCAGTTGAGTTGCGTCCGCACTTGCGGCTACAGTAGGCCAAAGGCAGCACAACGCGCAGAGATCTGGATGGCACCGAGGTGGTGTTTAGCAAGTTGCTGCTCTGGTGTGGCCATCCTACAATGCTGCACCAAAAGTCGGCGTGGGGTTCCCCGTTGGCCTGTGAGGTGGTGTCAGTAGCGGACCGATGTGTGAATAGGCCGGAACCAGCACAAGGCGCCAAGATCCGGATGGCACCGAGGTGGTGTCATAGTTGAGAGTTCTGAGCAGTGCTTGTAACACTGTCTGAAGCTTATTTGCACCTGCTGCAGCTTCACTATCGCCCTGGTGTGGCCAAAGATCGCCCATGACATAGGCGGCCGGCTCCCGGGGTCTGGCGGAACTTTTTTCCTTTTCCTTTCTGCATCTTGTCCCACAATCCGTTTGACCTGAAGACACGACCAGGTCCCTGAATGTGTGCAGGGGGACACTATTGATTGAATCAAAATGGCGGCTTCACACAAAGATGAGTCAAGCGTTGCTGTTGATGCTATACAGACAAAAATTGGTTTTCAGTTTGTACATTCTTCAGGATTTTTATTTCCATCCAAGGCTGGTTGAGAGTTTGTAGAACAATGGCTTCAGATTTTCAACATACTACTCTTCAACATTCTTCCTAAATGTAACAATGTGAGACTCACTAGGAGAACGGCTGTTTACCTTTCCTTTCAAAATGCTGCCAACAATATTTTCTGAATGGAAGACACCATCTTGTAGCATAAAGGGCCTAAAGGGGTTCTGGTCCGGCAGCTGGTTGGTGGAGACATTTTGACTATATCCTGGACCTGCCCGGCCTCGCCCAAAATGGCGCCGGTATAAATGGGACTCGTAACTCCTTGTTGTGTACTGGTTGAACAATCTTGATATCACGAGATACGAATGCAGTTTTGAAGCACATGGCGGGCGGGGACGAGAATTGATTGAATATTTCGACATCCCTATTGATATTAAGTTCTGATGTGTTATTGATTACTGTACTATTGAAAGTTCGAATTAACGTCACCCATGGTACTGGAAAGGGGCGACCAACTTGGTCCCCCCGAACCTATGGCTGAGTGCCTCGATCCCCCCGGGAAGCCATTTTTGGGCGGGAGGCGCGTCTCGGCTGGTATGCCCGAAGCGGCGTAGCCGGGGCGCGCCTGTTCCCGCCCTAGAGTGGGCTGGCCTAGACACTGACGCAGCCAGCCACGCCCTCGGGGCAGGCAGGGGCGGGTATACGCCCGCCCTGAAGACGGATAAAAAGGGACGCAAGACCAGAAGACAGCCTCTTGTTCTTGTGCCCTGAAGCTGCACCTCCTCGCTGCACGTGAGCTCGGGACAGAACGAAGAGCCAATTTTGAGCGTTTTAATCTTTCTTTTTGTCTTCTAGATACTTCGTGTGAAAAATGCCCAAGAAAGGCGCGAAGAGAATGTCGACTGACCAGATGGTTCAGGTTCTCATGAAAGAAATGTCCGAGATAAAGAAGCAGTTGGCGGGGCGAGACGGTGAGGAGGGATCGGGGCGTCCACCGGCCGGAGGGAGGCCTAAGAGGCCGAGAAGGGGGCCGGTCGGGGGAGACGTCCCGGTTCCCTGTTCCCCGCTCGAGCCGCCAGCCCCGGTACCGGCCCCGGTACCACAGGAAGGGAATCCGATTCCGGTCGTAGTCACCCCGACATCCGCTGAGGATATGTCTCCCGAGTTGGCGGCACAGTTAGCAGCGTGGTTGGGGGACAGTAGTGAGGGCGCCACGGCTGCCGAAGCGCAAGCACTAATGAAACAGTTGCGCGAGAAACGTGATACAGCCAAGGTGCCCGCGCTGGATGCGGTGATAGTCAAGCCACGAGGGGCGGAAGTAGCGTCCGGTGCAGGTAAGCGGCCATTGCCGATCGCAAGGGATGAGTCAACACCCTCTCGTAGAGAAAAATTGGGGCAACATGTTCCTTTGGTAATAAAGGAAAAGATTTGGGCGGGGGAATACGTAAACATTTTCTCCCTGCTCGTTGATCATTATGAGGTCGAAACTGTTAAGGGTCAAAAGGATCTGATGCATCCGAGTGTTTGGCGCGCCAAAATGGCCGCCTTTAAAGTGAATGAGAATATTGGCAACTGGGGTAATGCTTGGGGAGTTTTTACGTCAATTTTGGGGGAACGTAGGCCTGAATTGCTCCCTGAATTTCCAGTATATCAGTCACGAATTATGGGGTACTCGACATCGCACCAAGGTAACCAATGGTTCTGTTATGATAACCTTTTCAGGAAAGCGATGGAGCATAACAGAAGTTTAACCTGGGACTGTTACGATTCTTTGACATGGAATAAAATGAAAGAGTCGGGGATGTTGAAAGTGCCGTTGGTGGGTAGTACTGTTGGTGAGTCCTCCCGCCAAAATGGGGGGACGCCCTTTCGGTCGGGTACGGGTACAGACGATTATCCGAGACCCGCCGGCAATACAGGGAAGAGGGGTTTCTGCTTCAATTTCAACAAAAGTAAATGTACTAGGCCCCCGGGATCTTGTAAATTCAAACACGAATGTAGTGGTTGTGGGGCACCCCATCCTGAGTCCTCGTGCAGAGCCAAATCGGGTGAAAATGGGGGTAGAGGAGGCGCCAAACAGGTCTAATATAGTCCGAGGGGCGCCTTTACCAACCCCGATTGATACCCTGGCGATGATTCCCTGGCTCAGCGAATACCCAGATCGTACTTCTGCTGGGGTGCTACGAAACGGTTTTTCATATGGTTTCCGCATCCCGGTGGGGGACTTTCGGGGTGTCGGGACGTCCAAAAACCAGCTTTCCGTCTTGCAGCATACGACTGTAGTACAGGATAAGATCCGGAAAGAGGTTACCCGAGGTCGGGTTGCCGGCCCGTTTAGTGTTCCCCCGGTACAGAATTTTGTTTGTTCTCCTTTAGGGGTGGTCCCCAAGAAGGACCCAGGTGAGTTTTGATTGATTCACAATTTATCAGCTCCTCATGGCCTCTCTGTAAACGACGCAATTGATCCAGAGATATGTTCGGTGCGGTACACATCATTCGATGAGGCCGTAGCCATTTTGAATCGCCTGGGGCCCGGGGCGCTGATGGCGAAATCGGATATCGAGTCAGCGTTCCGTTTGCTCCCGGTATACCCGGAAGACCAACGTCTTTTGGGATTCATGTTTCAAGGTTCATATTACATGGATAGGTGTATGCCGATGGGGTGCTCTATATCTTGTGCATATTTCGAAAAATTCAGTAGTTTTCTGCAATGGGTTTACACGAGGAAAACGGGTTTTCGAAATGTTATGCATTACCTCGATGACTTTCTGTTCCTTGGGGCCGCTGGGGAGGATGAATGTGCCCGGGCCTTGACTGAATTTTGTGTTTTAATGAATCAATTTGGCGTGCCATTGGCACCAGGAAAAACTGTGGGTCCCACGACTTGCCTCGAGTTTCTCGGGATCGAGTTGGACTCTAGTGAGGGTTGTTTTCGTTTACCAGCTGCCAAAGTGTCGAAATTCAGGGCAGCCCTGCAAATGTGTATTACTGCATCTAAAGTTACGCTACATCAATTGCAGCAATTGGTGGGGAAGTTGAATTTTGCCCTAAGGGTGATCCCAATGGCCCGCCCCTTTTCCCGTTCGATTGCCCAGGCGATGGTCGGCCTAAAGGAGGGTCATCATCGCACAAGACTATCGGCTGAGGTCCGCCAAGATATGCGTATTTGGTTAGCATTTTTGGCGGATTTCAATGGTCGAGTCGTCTGGAACAAACCAGCCTTGTCCTCTGAAGAGCTTGGTCTATGGACCGATTCAGCGGGAAGCATGGGTTTTGGCGCCATCTTCGGCACAAAATGGTCGGCACAAAGGTGGCCAACATGGTGGCATGAAGAGGGGCTGACGAGTAATATTGCTTTCCTTGAACTGTTTCCCATTTTGGTGGCCCTCAGAACCTGGCCCGATGGATTCAAAAATCACTCTGTCATATTTTGGTCTGACAATATGACCGTCGTAGAATGCATCAATAGTCAGGCAGCACGTTGTAAAATGATTTTAAGGCTGCTTAAAGAAATTGTCTTACTATGTATGCAACTGAACGTGGTATTCAGAGCGAAACATGTCCCAGGGGCGATGAATCAGGCAGCTGATGCACTGTCTCGTTTTCAAATACAGGCTTTCTCGGGTTTCCTTCCCTCGGCGGACCCGGAGCCGGCACCCTTTCCCGAAGCTCTCTGGTCTCTCGGTGCCCCGAACTTCGTTACCTCGTGGGAGAGAGTCTAGCACCAAGAACGAGGAAGGCATACGAAGGGGCGTTTCGGGCCTATTTAGCCTTTTTGGGGACTGAGAGAGGGGGGCTTTGGGGGCACGAGGATTGGGTAGTACATTTTCTGATGTCCTTGCGTAGGGCTGGGAAGTCGGTGGCTACAGCCCAGAGGCATCGTGCTGCCATTTCCTTTGTTGCCAGGGCCCATAATATCCAGGACCCGACAGCGTCTTTCGTGGTACAGAAAGCGCTACGTGGGTGGCAACGCCTTGAGGGTCGCAGAGTAGATGAGAGGCGCCCGATAGGTCTGGATAGGTTGGCCCAGTTGCTGGCCACACTCCACGCCACATGTTCGTCTCAGTTCGAGGCCTGTTTGTTCCGAGCTGCGTTTACGCTTGCATTTCACGGGGCGATGAGGATAAGTGAGCTGGTGGCAAGGAACAAACAGGATGTGGTGGGGGGTTTGTGCCGGGAACACGTTCAGATCAGGGGTGAGACGATGACTGTATCCTTTGTCAAATCAAAAACCGATCAAGGTGGGGTGGGAGACTGCATAGTCATTCGCAGGATTCCGGGGTCCTCCATGTGTCCGGTGAAGTGTTTGGAAGATTACCTAGCACGAAGGGTGGCATCATGGGGAGGGACATTGCTGAGACACGCGGACGCCACCCCACTGACGAAGTTTCAGTTTCAGCGGGTGCTCGCGATGTCAATTACCGCAGCGGGCTTGGACCCGGGTGAGTTTGGGACCCATTCCTTTCGGATAGGGGCTGCCACCGAAGCTACAGCCAGGGGTCTTAATGTGGAACAAGTAAAACGAGTGGGGCGTTGGTCCTCCAATTGTTATAAGAGGTATGTGCGGTTGCACATGTTGTGAAGCTGTAATAATGTACTCACGCTTCTTGTCTTTTGTTTGGTTTTCAGTTACGCAAGCCTTCGAGGCGGGGCGGACTATGCAGTCGACCCAACACCTGGCCAGCGGTCAGACATCACCGGCTGTGAGAAAGGAGGTGTGGGTCGTGGGCCACTCATACGTGAGGCGTGCCGCAGACGTATTCGAAGCAGGTGACATGATTCACGTAGCTGGGGAATACGGGTACAGAATGTCCTTCTACGGAAGGGGCGGTCTCTGTATTGACCAGCTTCAGGCATTCTTTGAGGGTTTGTTAGGGCGGACGAGGTCACCGCCGTCTATAGTCATAGTACATTTAGGGGGCAATGATTTGGTCACCACCGGTAGACGACTTCTCCTGGAGGCAATGCTTTCCACTGTAAGTTGGTTGGCGAGGAAAGTTCCGGGGTGCATAATTGCGTGGTCCCATATGATCCCACGAAAAGTGTGGCGGGGGGCTGTTTCGATTCCTGCTTTGAACCATTCGGTTAGAAAACTTAATAACAAAGTGAGTAGGTTGTTTCGTTCCAGGACATTGCATTCGATCTCGCACGGTTGTATTAATGATGACAGTATGTATCTAGGGGATGGTGTGCATTTGTCTCGGGTGGGAAATGAGTTACTCATAGGAGACTTCTTAGCATGGTTAAAAATGTTGAAACATGACCTTTAGCTAGGAGTTTTGTGGGGGGCCCGGATAGCCGGTCAACTATCCGGGCCTGTGGCGGTAAGGTCATGATCGGTGAGCACTAATTAGTAGATCCCTATGAGTGGGCGTCACCCAACACGGATGGGAGCGCTCGGGAGAGGTGGCCATTGGCCCCTCAATGGGGAGGCGGTCCCTTCTAAGGATGGGTCGCCGGAAGTAAAGGAAAGGCGGTCAAGGCCCCTTCCTTTGTAGGAGGGGTTACAGCCCCCTCCTGGGGAATTTCCCGGGGCCAGTGACATCTGCGACGGCAGATGCGGTAAGTTGTGTGGGGTTGGGATAAGGTCTACGGTACCTTCTAGATACCTCACACGAGTATTCGAACGACCTTTAACTGGCGTCGAGTCTTTAGGTGCCCCCGTCAAGTCAAGGGAAATTGGTAATAGTTGCACTTGAGGTACGCCTCCGTGCTGTCGCCCAGCCCAAGTGGGAGGGGTAAGTCTGGTTAGGGATCTTGACACCGGTTATGACCTTGCCGTTGGCCCTTAAACGTTAGGTTGTACAATTTCAATATGTCAAGAAATGTTTTGTAGGATGCTAGTTCGGCTAGGAGAACCTCTGTATTAGAGAATCTGTTAAGGTTAGCCAAACATCGCAATATGGTAATGAAATTGTACATAACATGAAACGTTTAATGTTTTTAATTTTGTTTTAATAAATACGGCCGGGATGGTCACTCCATCCCACTTCCAAAAACTCAAGAACTGTTTCCGGTTTCCCTCCTTTGGGGATTGTGTTGAGAGGGGGTGGCGGGTATCTCGGCCATATGGAAAGGGGCGACCAACTTGGTCCCCCCGAACCTATGGCTGAGTGCCTCGATCCCCCCGGGAAGCCATTTTTGGGCGGGAGGCGCGTCTCGGCTGGTATGCCCGAAGCGGCGTAGCCGGGGCGCGCCTGTTCCCGCCCTAGAGTGGGCTGGCCTAGACACTGACGCAGCCAGCCACGCCCTCGGGGCAGGCAGGGGCGGGTATACGCCCGCCCTGAAGACGGATAAAAAGGGACGCAAGACCAGAAGACAGCCTCTTGTTCTTGTGCCCTGAAGCTGCACCTCCTCGCTGCACGTGAGCTCGGGACAGAACGAAGAGCCAATTTTGACCCACCCACCAGCCCCTGAAGACAGCCAGTTGTTTGTAATAAAGTTGATTAATTTTGCTTGTGTTCTCGTTTCCAGGTTGGAGTATCATGTTGATATTGAGTTAATAAAGAATGGTCTGTTTGAGTACGTTTTGCCATTAAAGAGATTCAGATTTAGTGTTGAATTTTATGCATGCCCTTTCGGTCATAGTGGCCAATGTATTCTGGGTTAGTTAGCACTGTCGTATTTATTTGGTAGGCGGTAAGGTCATGATCGGTGAGCACTAATTAGTAGATCCCTATGAGTGGGCGTCACCCAACTCGGATGGGAGCGCTCGGGAGAGGTGGCCATTGGCCCCTCAATGGGGAGGCGGTCCCTTCTAAGGATGGGTCGCCGGAAGTAAAGGAAAGGCGGTCAAGGCCCCTTCCTTTGTAGGAGGGGTTACAGCCCCCTCCTGGGGAATTTCCCGGGGCCAGTGACATCTGCGACGGCAGATGCGGTAAGTTGTGTGGGGTTGGGATAAGGTCTACGGTACCTTCTAGATACCTCACACGAGTATTCGAACGACCTTTAACTGGCGTCGAGTCTTTAGGTGCCCCCGTCAAGTCAAGGGAAATTGGTAATAGTTGCACTTGAGGTACGCCTCCGTGCTGTCGCCCAGCCCAAGTGGGAGGGGTAAGTCTGGTTAGGGATCTTGACACCGGTTATGACCTTGCCGTTGGCCCTTAAACGTTAGGTTGTACAATTTCAATATGTCAAGAAATGTTTTGTAGGATGCTAGTTCGGCTAGGAGAACCTCTGTATTAGAGAATCTGTTAAGGTTAGCCAAACATCGCAATATGGTAATGAAATTGTACATAACATGAAACGTTTAATGTTTTTAATTTTGTTTTAATAAATACGGCCGGGATGGTCACTCCATCCCACTTCCAAAAACTCAAGAACTGTTTCCGGTTTCCCTCCTTTGGGGATTGTGTTGAGAGGGGGTGGCGGGTATCTCGGCCATATTGCCCGCAAATGTATATCTAGATAATTTTATTGAAAGTGGCCCTGTCGTATTTTAATTACAAAATGTACGTCCACCGATTCCGCAACTGTTAGACACCTTAGTTCTTGCAACCTAATGGCCCTCTCGTTACGTTCCTCTACAATGTAAATGTCTCCTCATCATATACGATTCCAGTTTGCTCCGTGGCCGGCCCACGTGGTTATAGGCCCGTATTTGTATACTGACATTTTCACAATAAAGGTTTTTAAAACAAAACATGGTAGTAGTATTTACATTGGTAAAGTTTTTAATTTTAGTCACTGTTTTCGAATCAGTAAAAGGCAAGTGAAATAAAGCAGTCCAATTACATGACGGATAAAAGGTATAATACGCAGGAACGCAGTAAAGATAAATGGTCAAGGGCAGTTGTGTTTTCCACTCCTGCAACATAAAGTGATCGATAAGAATCTGATAATCAGGCGTATCGGCGACTAAGACAGCAGGCCGAGCCTCTTTTACTCAACGGCTCCGTCATGGGACGAAGAAACGCCCTTTTTCTCGAAAAAGGAATATATTTTACTTGCAGGACAGTTGTAAATTTTCCGGGAAAGTACATTAGCTTGAAACATTATAATATATATGTTTAAGAAAAAATAATGTTCGAAACCAATAAAAAGCGTAATTTTTAGGTCATATGACCAAGCCTTTCATCATTAAAATAACAAAAGTAAAATGAACCAATGAAAAGTTTTATTAACAAGTCACATGACCTGTTATGCTTACGTTACGCGCTGCGCGCCGCGCCCCGGATCGCTTCCGGGAAGCTGCGCTTTGCGCACCGGAGCACTTCTGGGTGCGCTAACGCGGCGTGTCATATAACGCATTACGCGACAACGTAGGTCCAGAATATAGTCAAAATGTCTCCACCAACCAGCGTTCGGAACAAAACCCCTTTCAGCAGTCTAAAAAGTTCTGCTAAATGACAACAGAAGGGACAGGCAACAAGAACCATCAGTCAAAGAGGGGAGGGCAAGTTCTTCTCTACCGGGTCATGTTGGGGCGCTACCGGAACTGATCGAATTGGTAGTCTACAGTGTTTCTGGATGTTTCAGACTGAAACTGGCGTCAGCATGAGAGCACCACCATCTTGTAGCTCAGTCGTGGCCATTCCACGAGCAATCATGGCAGCCGCTCCCCACCAGAAGCCTGCGGGAGTCGGGGGCCCCCAAGACTTTTGTAGAATCTTCAAGGCTGAGGGGACGCTTTCGAGAATGGGACCCAAGCCCTAGCAGACAAGCATCCGAGTTCCAAGGTGTCCCAGGGCCATTTTAGTGGACCACGCCCAAATCTGAAGAGCCGGCCGCCATTTTGAGAGTCCTGTGGCAGCCGCCTATCGTTGCATCGCAAGAGCGGGAGCAACTCAACTACATGGTGAGCGAAACGCTTTAGTCGCAAGAGCGGGCGGTAAACAGCTGAATGGCGGAAGAGGCACAGTGTAGCAAAAGCGGGCGGAATGGCAACTGAAACGGTAAAGGGGCGCCCCACTACAGCGTGTCTTCAGGTCAAACGGATTGTGGGACAAGGTCCAGAATGGAAGAGTCATCAAAAGGCAAAAAGTTCCGCCGGACCCCGGGAGCCGGCTGCCTATGTCGGGGGCGATCTCAGGCCACACCAGGGCAACACGACTTGGGGAGGGGGCAGGAGCCAAGCGCCATCTCACCGCCCCTCGGGGGCCTCCGTCAAGTGGTTCAGGGAGGCACCGCATCACATTGTTTTCCAATGCAGTCAGGTCCACAAACGGCCCTCACTTACTTTGAGAATAGTGAAGCTGCAGCAGGTGCAAATAAGCTTCAGACAGTGTTACAAGCGCTGCTCAGAACTCTGAACTATGGCACCCAACATCCAGGACTTATGCCATTTGAGCATGGCAGTGACATCGAAGCAACTCAGGGACCAAAACCATGAACGTACACTCACGTATGAAAATCTTACTTGGGGAGGGGGCAGGAGCCAAGCGCCCCTCCCAGTCCGCGCCACCACACCGTATGTTGAAAATCTGAAGCCATCGTTCTACAAACTCTCAACCAGCCTTGGATGGAAAAATCTTGAAGAATGTACAAACTGAAAACCAGTTTTCGTCTGCATAGCATCAGCAGCAACGCTTGCTATCAGAGTGCATGAGTTTCATGCTCGATCGATTGAGCTAGCCGGATCGGGCAACAAAAAGTATAAAATAGTTATGTAAATAGTTATTTAATAAAATGTTTTACCCTGTTACTTTGCTGGTGTGTTGTATATATTTATAATATTTGCATAGGGTTTGTCGTTATTTTGGGTGGGGTGGGGTGGGCGGCAGAGTCGAGCTGTCTTGCAGCCATCATGGTGTGGAGCTAAGTTCATCTTACTAGTTTCGTATTTCTCATGAGGGGTTGTTCTTAATGTTTCTATTTTAGCGAGGTCAAAAACAGATCCCATTAGTGGCCTACTGATTTTGCTCGATTCCTTTTGTTTTTTTAAACTATTTTTCACTATCTGCAAAGACTAAACAGAGTATTGCGACTCTGTGCTTGTTTGTAAATACAGAATGAACCAAAGAGAACAAATTCTAAAACAGTAAATGCTTGGATAGCAATCAATCAAATAGAGAGAGAAGCAGGCACGACGGATTACAACGGGGGCAAAGGCCTGCGTTAACTACCCTTCACTATCTGCAAAGAGAGAGTACTGCTAAGAGAAAAGAGGGGGGGGAAGGGGGGGCAGCGTTCAAAGCACATCAGCGTGCATAAACACGAAAATGTTTTTACCTATCATGTACTTGACATTTGACAGCATTTGATATTTGCTATTAAAAAACCATTGAAATTCACTGAAAAAACCATAGGTTATAGACCATATATAGTTAGGGATTTGCATTTACAAAACCTTATTTTACTCGCATAAAACCATTGAAATTCGCATATATAGTTAGTTGCGCTAACCATATATCGCGCACCCGCAATCCACTGCTGATGATGTCACATATTACATCATTCATGACATGGTCAGTGACATCACTGATGACATCACTGATGACATCTCAAATGACATCACTGATGACATCTCATTTGACATCACAGACAACATCACTGATGACATCATTCATGTGATTATATGATGAACCTCTTCAGAGTCTGATATAACCTTAGATACACTCAGTGTAAACAGACACTCACAGACTGTCACTCATCCATGGAGTTACTCACACACCTAGTCAGTCATGCAAAGAATCAATCACACCTCCATTTTCTCAACTATACAGTTATACACACCTTACTTATTCGAACATATACTAACACATATTTACTCTTTTATACAATCCCTGATACAAGTTCACAATGATCCATACAGCCACTCACACATTCACTGGCTCTTATGCACAGTAATTTATATATGTGAACTCTCACATGTACTGTGTTTTACATATGTACTTACTTTGACATGTAGCACTGAGATATCCATTCACTCACCAATACACTCGTACACAGTCAACCACCCATACAGCTGTTTCTACATACAGTTTTGAACCCATAGATCTAGTGAATAAACTGTTCACACATGTATGCACAGAGTCACACACCTCCCAGCCACCCCCACACACACACTCACTCTCCCATACAAATACTTGGACAACCAATCAATAACCCATACAGTTACTCATATAGCTACTGATCAACACATGCAGCAGTTCATAGAACAACAGATATAATGATGCACAAATTAAGATAGTTTAGTCACTAACCCATGCACTCAGTGAGACACATTTAATCACTCTCTCATACAGTCAGTCACGCACCCACTAAATCCTTCATCCAGACACTTATACATCCACTCATTCTTCAATATGTAAGACATATTTTAACTTTACAGAAACACAGTCACTGGATGATGTCATCAGTGATGTCATCAGTGATGTCACTGACCATGTCATGAATGATGTAATATGTGACATCATCAGCAGTGGATTGCGGGTGCGCGATATATAGTTAGCGCAACTAACTATATATGCGAATTTCAATGGTTTTATGCGAGTAAAATAAGGTTTTGTAAATGCAAATCCCTAACTATATATGGTCTATAACCTATGGTTTTTTCAGTGAATATATATATATATATTCAATGAAAAAACCATAGGTTATAGGCCATATATAGTTAGGAATTAGCATTTACAAAACCTTATTTTACTCGCATAAAACCATTGAAATTCCATATATAGTTAGCTAACTATAAGCGCTAACTATATATCGCGCACCCGCAATCCACTGCTGATGATGTCACATATTACATCATTCATGACATGGTCAGTGACATCACTGATGACATCACTGATGACATCTCAAATGACATCACTGATGGCATCACTGATGACAACATCCAGTGACTGTATGTTTTTGTAAAGTTAAAATATGTCTTACATATTGAAGAATGAGTGGATGTATAAGTGTCTGGATGAAGGATTTAGTAGGTGCATGACTGACTGTATGAGTGAGTGATTAAGTGTGTCTCACTGAGTGCATGGGTTAGTGACTAAACTGTCTTAAGTTGTGCATCATTATGTCTGTTGTTCTGTAAACTGCTGCATGTGTTGATCAGTAGCTATAAGAGTGGCCATATGGGTTATTGATTGGTTGCCCAAATATTTGAATGGGAGGCTGAGTGTGTGTGTGGGTGGCTGGGAGGTGCGTGACTCTGTGCATAGATGTGTAAGCAGTTGATTCACTAGGAGTATGAGTTCAAGAGTGCATGTGGAAACAGCTATATGGGCGGTTCACTGTGCATGGTTGTGTTGGTGAGTGAATGGATTTCTCATTGCTACATGTGCAAGTAAGTACGTATGTAAAACACAATACATGTGAGAGTTGAGATATATAAATAACTGAACATAAGACCCAGTGAATGTGTGAGTGGCTGTATCGATCACTGTGAGCTTGTATCAGGGATTATATTAGAGAGTAAATATGTGTTATTATATGTTTGAATAAGTAAGATGTGTATAACTGTATAGTTGAGGAAATGGAGGTGTGATTGATTCTTTGCATGACTGACTAGGTGTGTGAGTAACTCCATGGATGAGTGACAGTCTGTGAGTGTCTGTTTATACTGAGTGTATGTAAGGTTATATTAGAGTCTGAAGAGGTTCATTATATTATCACATGAGTGATGTGATCAGTGATGACAAATGAGATGTCATCAGTGATGTCATTTGAGTTGTCATCAGTGATGTCATTTGAGATGTCATCATTGATATCATTTGAGTTGTCATCAGTGATGTCATTTGAGATGTCATCAGTGATGTCATCAGTGATGTCACTGACCATGTCATGAATGATGTAATATGTGACATCATCAGCAGTGGATTGCGGGTGCGCGATATATAGTTAGCGCTTATAGTTAGCTAACTATATATGGAATTTCAATGGTTTTATGCGAGTAAAATAAGGTTTTGTAAATGCTAATTCCTAACTATATATGGCCTATAACCTATGGTTTTTTCATTGAATTTTCAAGGTTTTGTAAATGCAAATTCCTAACTATATATCCACTATAACCTATGGTTTTTTCTGTGAATTTCATTGGTTTTTTAATAGCAAATATGAAAAGCTTTAAAATGTCAAGTACGTGATAGATAAAAACATTTTCGTATTTATGCACGCTGATGTGCTTTGAACGCTGCCCCCCCCCCCCTCCCCTCTTTTGCCTTAGTAGTACTCTCTCTTTGCAGATACAGAAGGGTAGTTAACGCAGGCCTTTACCCCCGTTGTAATCCGTCGTACCTCCTTGTCTCTCCATTTGATTGATTGTTGTCCAAGCATTTACTGTTTTAGAATTGGTTCTCTTTGGATCATTCTCTATTTACAAACAAGCACAAAGTCGCAATACTCTGTTTAGTCTTTGCAGATAGTGAAAAATCGTGTAAAAAAATAAAAGTAATCGAGCAAAATCAGTAGGCCACTAATTGGATCTCTTTTTGACCTCGCTAAAATAGAAATATTAGGAACAACCCTTCTTGAGAAATACGAAAATAGTGAGATGAACTGAGCTCCACACCATGAGGGCTGCAAGACAGCTCGGCTCCATCACCCATCCCGCACAAAATAATGACAAACCCTATGCAAATATTAAAAATATAGACAACACACCAGCAAAGAAACAGGGTAAAACATTTTATTAAAAAACTATTTACATAACGTTGGTTTATAAGATGATGTCTGTTGTATACTGCTCATATTGTTATACTGCTCATATTGTTATCATATTGTTATCTGTGACAGGACGTGTCTCTAATAAACTCCTGCTACAATTCATCTCCTCGTGTCCTCCAGTCTTTCCTACAATGTCAGTAGTGGACCGATGTGTGAATAGATCGAAAACAGCACAAGGCTCCAAGATCCGGATAGCAAGCTCCTGGATGTTGGGTGCCATAGTTTAGAGTTCTGAATTTCATCCTTTTTCAATGCCTGTGCTTTGTTGAATCAAAATGGCGGCTTGACACAAAGCTGACTCAAGCGTTGTTACTGATGCTATGCAGACCAAAACTGGTTTTCAGTTTGTACATTTTTCTAGATTTTTCAATCCAAGTTTGGTTGACTTTGTAGAACGATGGCTTCAGATTTTCAACATACGGTGTGGTGGCGCTGACTGGGAGGGGGCGCTTCGCTCCTGCCCCCTCCCCAAGTAAGATTTTCATACGTGAAAGTACGTTAATGGTTTTGGTCCCTGAGATGCTTCGATGTCACTACCATTCTCAAATAGCATAAGTTCTAGATGTTGGGTGCCATAGTTAAGAGTTCTGAGCACCGCTTGTAACACTGTCTGAAGCTTATTTCCACCTACTGCAGCTTCACTATTCTCAAAGTAAGTGAGTGTCGTTTGTGGACCTGACTGCATTAGAAAACAATGTGATATGTTACCTTCCTAAACAGCTTGACGGAGGCCCCTGAGGGGCGCTGTGATGGCCATGGACTCGGAGAAGACGCTTGGCTCCGACACCCTCCCCAAGTCTTATAGCACTGGTGTAGCCTGAGATCGCCCCCGACATAGGGGGCCGGCTCCCGGGGTCCGGCGGTACTTTTTGCCTTTTGATGACTCTTCAATTCTGGACCTTGTCCCACAATCCGTTTGACCTGAAGACAAGCTGTAGTGAGGCGCCCCTTTATCGTTTTAGTTGCCATTCCGCCCGCTTTTGCTACACTGTGCCTCTTCCGCCATTCAGCTGTTTTCCACCCGCTCTTGCGACTACAGCGTCTCGCTCACCATGTAGTTGAGATGCGCCCGCTCTTGCGGTGCAGCGATAGGCGGCTGCCACAGGACTCTCAAAATGGCGGCCGGCTCTTCGGTTTTTGGCCTGGTCCACTAAAATGGCCCTGGGACACCTTGGAACTCGGACGCTTGTCTGCTAGGGCTTGGGTCCCATTCTCGAAAAGCGTCCCCTCAGCCGTGAAGATTCTACAAAAGTCTTGGGGGCCTCCGACTCCCGCAGGCTTCTGGTGGGGAGCGGCTGCCATGATTGCTCGTGGAATGGCCACGACGGAGCTACGAGATGGTAGTGGTCTCATGCTGACGCCAGCTTTAGTCTGAAACATCCAGAAACACTGTAGACTACCAATTCGATCAGTTCCGGTAGCGCCCCAACATGACCCGGAAGAGAAGAACTTGCCCTCCCCTCTTTGACTGATGGTTCTTGTTGCCTGTCCCCTCTGTTGTCATTTAACAGAACTTTTTGGACTGCTGAAAGGGGTTGTGTTCTGAACGCTGGTTGGTGGAGACATTTAGACTATATTCTTGACCTACGTTGTCGCGTAATGCGTTTTATGACACGCCGCGTTAGCGCACCCGGAAGTGATCCGAGGCGCGGCGCGCAGCGCGTAACGTAAGCATAACAGGTCATGTGACTTGTTAATAAAACTTTTCATTGGTTCATTTTACTTTTGTTAATTTAATGATGAAAAGCTTGGTCATATGACCTAAAAATTACGCTTTTTATTATTTTCGAACAATATTTTTTTTTCAAACATATGTTATAATATTCCAGGCTAATGTACTTTCCCGGAAAATTTACAACTGTCTTGCAAGTAAAATATATTCCTTTTTCGAGAAAAAGGGCGTTTCTTCCTTCCATGACGGAGCCGTTGAGTAAAAGAGATTCGGCCTGCTGTCTTAGTCGCCGATACGCCTGATTATCAGATTCTTATCGATCACTTTATGTTGCAGACATGAAAAACACAACTGCCCTTGACCATTTATCTTTACTGCGTTCCTACATATTATACCTTTTATCCGTCATGTAATTGGACTGCTTTATTTCACTTGCCTTTTACTGATTCGAAAACAGTCACTAAAAGTAAAAACTTTACAAATGAAAATACTACTACCGTGTTTTGTTTTAAAAACCTTTATTGTGAAAATGTCAGTATACAAATACGGGCCTATAACCACGTGGGCCGGCCACGGAGCAAACTCAAATCGTATATGATGAGGAGACATTTACACTGTAGAAGAACGTAACGAGCGAGCCATTAGGTGACAAGAACAAAGGTGTCTAACAGTTGCGGAATCGGTGGACGTACATTTTGTAATTAAAATACGTCAGGGCCACTTACAATAACATTTTCTAGATATACATTTGCGGGCAAAGAGTTACGAGTCCCATTTATACCGGCGCCATTTTGGGCGAGGCCGGGCAGGTCCAAGATATAGTCAAAATGTCTCCACCAACCATCGGCCAGACCAGAACCCCTTTCGGCCCTTCATGTTACAAGATGGTGTCTTCCATTCAGAAAATATTAATGGCAGCATTTTGAAAGGAAACAGAAACAGCCGTTCTCCTAGTGAGTTTCACATTGTTACATTTAGGAAGAATGTTGAAGAGTAGTATGTGGAAAATCTGAAGCCATTTTTCTACAAACTCTCAATCAGACTTGGATGGGAAAAAAAACCTGAAGAATGTACAAACTGAAAACCAATTTTTGTCTGTATAGCACCAACAGTAACGCTTGAGTCAGCTTTGTGTCAAGCCGCCATTTTCATTCAATCAATAGCGTCCCCCTGCACACATTCAGGGACCTGGTCGTGTCTTCAGATGAAACGCATTGTAGGAAAAGAAGCAGAAAGGAAAAGGAAAAAAGTTCCGCCGGACCTAGTGAAGCTGCAGCAGGTGCAAATAAGCTTCAGACAGTCTTACAAGCACTGCTCAGAACTCTCAACTGAGGCACTCAACATCCAGGACTTGCCATTCGGATCTTGGCGCCTTGTATTTTTGTTTTGTTTTTGATGGAGGGGAAAGAACAAAAAACAGACATTGAAAAAGGCTCAACAGTGCAGGGCGCCTTGTGCTGGTTCCGACCTATTCACACATCGGTCCGCTACTGACATCACCTCATAAACCAACGGGGCACCCCACGCCGACTTTCGGCGCAGCATTGTAGGATGGCCACACCAGTGCGGCAATTTGCTGGACACCACCTCGGTGCCATCCAGATCTCGGCGCGTTCATTCATTCAATAGCGTCCCCCTGCACACATTCAGGGACCTGGTCGTGTCTTCAGAAGAAACGCATTGTAGGAAAAGAAGCAGAAAGGAAAAGGCAACAAGTTCCGCCGGACCTAGTGAAGCTGCAGCAGGTGCAAATAAGCTTCAGACAGTTCTACAAGCACTGCTCAGAAATCTCAACTGAGGCACTCAACATCCAGGACTTGCCATTCGGATCTTGGCGCCTTGTGCTGGTTCCGACCTATTCACACATCAGTCCACTACTGACATCACCTCATAAGCCAACGGGGCACCCCACGCCGACTTCCGGCGCAGCATTGTAGGATGGCCACACCAGTGCAGCCACTTGCTGGACACCACCTCGGTGCCATCCGGATCTCAGCGCGTTCGAGTCACTGTACCGCAACAGTGACCGCAACTCAGCTGGACACGCCGTCTTTCGGCGCAGCATTGTAGGATGGCCACACCAGTGCGGCAATTTGCTGGACACCACCTCGGTGCCATCCGGATCTCGGCGCGTTCGAGTCACTGTACCGCAACAGTGACCGCAACTCAGCTGGACACGCCGTCTTTCGGCGCAGCATTGTAGGATGGCCACACCAGTGCGGCAATTTGCTGGACACCACCTCGGTGCCATCCGGATCTCGACGCGTTGTGCTGCCTTCGGCCTATTCGCACATCGGTCCGCTACTGACAGTGACCGCAACTCAGCTGGACACGCCGTCTTTCGGCGCAGCATTGTAGGATGGCCACACCAGTGCGGCAATTTGCTGGACACCACCTCGGTGCCATCCGGATCTCGACGCGTTGTGCTGCCTTCGGCCTATTCGCACATCGGTCCGCTACTGACGCCGCCTCACGTGCCAACGGATTTTCTACGCTTTTTGTAGCCCTATGTCGCATAACAGGTCATGTGACTTGTTTATAAAACTTTTCATTGGTTCATTTTACTTTTGGTTTCCTAAAGATGGAAGGCTTGGTCATATGACCTAAAAATAACACTTTTCATTGGTTTAGAACATTTTTTTTTCCTAAACGATGAAAGCCCCACCTTGTTTCTGGATCATTCAGACTGAAGCTGGCGTCAGCATGAGAGCACCACCATCTCTTGGCTCCGTCGTGGTCATTCCGCGAGCAATCATGTCAGCCGCTCCCCACCGGAAGCCTGCGGGAGTCGGGGGCCCCCAAGACTTTTATACAATCTTCACGGCTGAGGGGACGCTTTTCGAGAATGGAGCCCAAGCCCTAGCAGGCAAGCGTCCGACTTCCAAGGTGTCCCAGGGCCATTTCAGTGGACCAGGCCCAAAACCGAAGAGCCGTCCGCCATTTTGACAGCCATGTGGCAGCCGCCTATCGCTGCACTGCAAGAGTGGGAGCAACTCCACAACATGGTGAGCGAGACGCTGTGGCCGCAAGAGCGAGCGCAACTCAGCTAGATGGCCGCCACCTGGGGAGGCCCGTTCACGCCGCCTCCCCCCCCCCCCCCCGGGCCGCCGCACGCCAATTTTCGGAGCAGCATTGTAGGATACCAAAACCAGTGCGGCAGTTTACTGGACATCACCTGGGTGCCTGTCGTACATGTTGTGTCAGCCATGTGACACTGGACACAGACCGCTACTGACGAGGCCTCCCCCCGCACCACCCGGGACGCCCCACGCTGTTTTTCTGTGCTGCATTGTAGGATCCCTAAACCAGTGCGGCACCCAGGCGACATCACCTGGGTGCCGTCCAGAACTCTGCACGTTGTGCTGCCTTGGGACTATTCGCACAACAGACCGCTACTGACGAGGCCTCCCCCCGCCCCACCCGGGACGCCCCACGCCAATTTTCGGAGCAGCATTGTAGGATCCCTAAACCAGTGCGGCACCCAGGCGACATCACCTGGGTGCCGTCCAGAACTCTGCACGTTGTGCTGCCTTGGGACTATTCGCACAAAAGACAGCTTCTAACCATTGTTGCTTTTTGTGTTAATAAATGTTTAAATGTTTTTAGTTTTTGTTCTGTTCATTATCGTTAAAAGTTAATAAAGTTTTATAACCTTAATTTGTTTGAGTGTTATCTATTTTTTTGAAAAACGGGTGAATGGGGCCTTGAATCGGGATATTGTCATGTGTGGGCTTTGGAAGAGTGCTGCTGCAGGATCGGACATTTCAAACTCAAATGCACGTTCTTTTTCTTACCTTTCCGAAGCATGGAGCGCAATAGCAGGCAGAGAAAGGGTGATGCACGTGTTGAACACTACCTGACCTGGCAAGTTGCTGGCAGTGCCCCCCCGCCCGCTCCTGAAAGAGGGCACACACACACCGCCGCCCCGAGTACTTCACAAATCTTTCAAAGACCATGCGCTTGTTCATGAGGCTTAAATGGTTTATCACCTCTTCTAGAACCCCTACATCGACCCTCTGACGTTTCATGGAAAAATTACCATGTAACACAATACCAAGCCCTGTCAGCTGAAACCCCCAAGGAATCGTGGGGCATATTATCAAGGGGGTTTATCTCCGCTTTTTTGGCTTTAAAAACCATGAAAGCGGAGATAAAATTATTTCCCTATTATCAAGCTGTCGCTAACACCAGTTAGTGACACCTAAAAGGAGATAGCGACCATCTTGGGCCCGGCTTTGCATGTCAGTGATACTTATCACTAATGACATGCAAAGTGGCGTGCCAAGATGTTAGCGACTGGAAACAGTCTCTAACATCGCTACCTTCTATTACCAACTTTTGGAGATATTCGCGCTAAGCGCGAATATCTCCAAAATCTAACACCTACCCTGAGCAGTTCTTAGCCATGTTATCCAATGGGAGGTGGATAACATGGCTAAGAGCATTAGGTCGATAATACATGAATATCGCTGACTTTTCTGCGATAATAGCAAGGTTTATCTGCGATAAAAATCGCCGATGTGCGGCGATAATTTTTGTCTCTAAACAAGTTATAGACAAAAATTATCGCTAGTTGTTCGTAATATGCCCCCGAATTTTTGCTTGCAGAAATCGGGAGGCGGGAGACTAGCACTGAAATCAGTACTCACACGCCTGAATCAGGAGGATTGGCATGTCTGAATTCTCTACAGCTGGGGCCATAAACTACATCCGCAGGGGTAGGTGATAGCCTGGGACCAGCCTGGCATCTAAAATGGCTGCCGTGCACGACAAAATTGTGGCATTCGAAAAAAGGCAAGATGGCGCAGCCGCTGGAAGAGATATATCAACATATATCAGCCTCCTCAGCCACCCTCAGGAAACATAGGGGATTAGGATACGTCTCCCGCACCCCCTTATACCTAGTACTTTAATTAACGAAGCACAAAATGGCGAATTCCCGTTTCGCTACCAGTTTGCGGCCCAGTTCGCGGCCCGTGAAGCGCTTCTACCGTGAAAAATCATTTTTTTTTTATTTTCCCCACGGGACCCTTTAATAACCCCAACAACATTCCTAGGGGGTCAAGAGGGGGATACCTTGCCCCCTTTCATTAAATTCCCCCTTAGTTTTTCACCTTTTCTTCTCTCTCGATCCTACCGAGAGACAAGATGGCGGCCGCTCCGGACTGTCACGCAGCAAAAAAAAAAAAAAAGCTCACGCACAGCCGCTGGAAGAGATGTATCAACATATATCAGCCTCCTCACCCACCCTCAGGAAACATAGGGGATTAGGATACGTCTCCCGCACCCACTTATAACTAGTAATTTAATTTACGAAGCACAAAATGGCGAATTCCCGTTTCGCTACCAGTTCGCGGCCGCGCTTCTACCGTGAAAAATCATTTTTTTTTTATTTTCCCCACGGGACCCTTTAATAACCCCAACAACATTCCTAGGGGGTCAAGAGGGGGATACCTTGCCCCCTTTCATTAAATTCCCCCTTCGTTTTCCACCTCTTCTTCTCTCTCGATCCTACCGAGAGACAAGATGGCGTCCGCTCCGGACTGTTTAGAATGTTGACAGACACCGGAGAGCCAATCAGCTTTCTGCGCGCAAAGTTCCGATAAGCGAAAAGTAAGCGGACCGGATCGCTGCCCAGAGCGCTGTTACAGATATATATCTTGGTTTGAACGTTAATTTCTCAAAAACTACTGGAGCACATATATTGAGACCTAGCAAAGGCACATCGGGCTAACAGTCCCTACAATTTTGCCAAGTTTCGTGCAAATCCATTCAGCCGTTCGAGCTAAAAGTGAGTCCAACCGCCCTATGGAAAACTCAATGCAAAAAACGCGTTTTGGGACCCCCCTTTTTTCTCAGCCCCCCCTTGACGAAACCCCACCAAATTTTCAGGGGCTGCTCAGAAACAAAATGTGCCATTTTCCTGAAAATTTCAGCCGATTCCGTCCACAAACGCCAAAGTTATTAGACATAGAATTTTCAAAAGTCCCATAGGGAAAAAATCCTAACTATATATACCTACTGGCGACCGCCAGTAGGTAATATATATATATATATATATATATATATATATATATATATATATATATATATATATATATATATATATATAAACGGACAACTTTGAGCATGGATGTTCAATACTTATTATAGTGCACTATGGGACTTGTAGGAATGCAAAGCACAGTCATGTGACAAACCCTTTTTAAAAGCGCGCCTGAGCACTCCTGCTTTCAATCTATTCCTTACCGTGATCAAGGCAGAGCGCCGAAACGTTGGTAATAAGGAATTGGTGCTGCTTCCAAACTGAAATAAAGTCTGTTTGCAGTATTGGGCCTCACGTTGTGTTTGTCTTCGTGGTGAAATGAAAAGGGCTGCTCCGTGCCCTGGTGTGAGGCCACTCCGTAGGGTCAGGCTCCAGAACGGGGAACTTTGCAATGTATATATATATATATATCTATTCACTGAAAAAACCATAGGTTTCACACCAGTTATAGTTAGGAATTAGCATTTAAAAAACCTAATAAATTTACTGAAAAAACCATAGGTTTCACACCAGTTATAGTTAGGTGGAAATTTTACTCGCATAAAACCATTGAAATTCCCACGCTATAGTTAGTTGGACTCACTATAACTTGCGCGTGCAATGCACTGCTGATGACGTCACATATTACATCACTCATGACATGGTCAGTGACATCACTCATGACATCACTGATGACATCTTAAATGACATCACTGATGACATCATCCAGTGAATGTGTATCTTTCTGAAAAATAAATATTTTTTATATATGTATATCTAAAGGTTGATGGAAGAATAAATGGGTAAATATATGTCTAAATAGATGTTTTTTGTGTAAAATTGATTGGTTAACTGACTTATTAAATGTATCTTAGTGAATACATATAGTAGCGAGTAATGTTTAACTATTTAAATATCTGTATCTGTGTCTCACTTTGTGTATAAGTGGCTGCATGGGTTGGTGAGTAGCTACATGAGTGTGTATATGGGTTATTAGTTTTTTTTTGAGTATCAGTATCAGTGTCTGTATGGTTCGGTGGGGGATATTACTTAGAGAGCACAGATGCATGAATGAGTGACTCACTATTTGTATGTATTTTGAAGACAGCATGTGCGCAAGACTGTATAGGTGGATGATTGTGTGTATGGGTGGGTTAGTGAGTATGTGTTTTTATAATTGATTGTTTAAGAGAGTAAATATGTTTCAGTTTCTGTAGAAGTATGTGTAGTGGTGTGTATATAGCAGTATAATCAAGTAAATGTTTTTTTGATAGTTTATTTGCAAGTGTGAATTTGTGTGTGAGTAACTATATGGATGAGTATTAGTGTGTAATTGGTATTGGTTTCTCCCTTTTTAAGAAAGTGTTAGTTTCTATTTTTGAATGTGTGTGTCAAAGGTATTTTATGCTGATAGGAGGTTTGCCACTTTGTCACAAGGATGCTGTCATCAGTGATGTCAGTTCAGTTCAGTTCATGAAGCTTTATTCGGTTCATAGTAGAAATGACCATAAAAACACAGCAAACAGGCAACAAAATAAAAAAAAAAATGCAGACATGATTAAAAACTCATACTTTTTCTAAAAGCCATAGATTTACATATAAAACTGGCAGTATAAAAACATATGTCGGGGTGGTCCAAATTGTACAATAAACACATAGCATCCTCCACATTTAAAACTCCATACTTAAAGAATATTGGTTTTAAAAAGGAGATTCTAACGTTCTGAAATAGGGAGCAGATGAGCATAAAGTGCATTGTGCTTTGCTTAGAATGTCCATCACAGGGGCAAGGGCCCACTGGGGGCTTTTTAGGATGTGGGAAGGCCACTAATACATGAGCAATGCCAACTCTTAGTCTAGTCAATACAAACCTATGTGGTGGCCTGGTTACTACCTTCAGGTAGTGCTGAAATCCCTTGACAGCAATATATTTATTGTAAGCTTTAACAGTAGCGAGGGAGTTGGTTATTACTGAACGTTTATGCGCTTTATATGACATAAAGGTGTTTTTTAGGTCCTGTTTAGCAAGACCTCTAGGGGGACAGTTTTCTAACAACAAATTAATATCAAGGATACTGTTATAACAATCTACCACATATTTAAGCCACGGTATCTGCATACAATTCTCTAATCCAAGGCAGTCCCTAATTACAAGTTGATTGAACTCAGTCTCTTCCTTAAGCCAAATTGCTCGGTAAAGCAATAGAGGCCTAAGTAAGGCGAGCTCGGTCAGGTGAAAAACCCCAGCCTCTCTATGGATCAACTCTGTTGGGGCAGATTTAGGGAGGCACAATAATTTCTTAAGAAAGTTGTTTTCTTCTATCTGTAAACAATCAGTATTACAGTAACTCCAAAGCCCCGCCCCATAAAGGGCAATGGATACACTACGTGCCTTGTAGATTTCCAGCATATCCTTGATTCGCCTATCCCCCAACTTAGACGCAAATTTAAAAATGCCATAGGAGCTTTTGCTCATTTTAGTTCGAACATTCGTTAGTTCATGCCCCCACCTACCATCACTAGTAAAAGTTACCCCCAGGTAGCAAAAACTATTCACATGCTGCACTTTAACCCCTTCTATAAAAAAGGAGTGGTTTCTGCCCGATTTAATCCCACAGGTCATCGTATGGGTTTTATTCTTATTGATCAACAGTCTCCTGCTCCCAATAAATTCAGTGAACTTGTCCATCAGATGCTGTAGTCCAACGGGTGTCCGTGACAGGAGCACCGCGTCGTCTGCATACAGCAGAACTGGGACACTATCCCCTGCAACCTGTGGAGCATCAGCCTTTATGGTTTTCAAGGCGACTTCAACCCCATTAACAAAAAGGGTAAATAAAAGGGGCGCAAGGATGCAACCCTTCCTAATTCCCCGTTTCACATTAAAATTACTAGTACGTTCCCCACTAACACCATACCGAACACATGTTTGCAGCTTGCTGTATAGTCTGGTGAGAAAAAAGATAATTTCTTTCGGGGCACCCATGTCAAGCAAAACTGACCAAAGAAGTGAGTGATTAACTAAATCAAAAGCACTGCTAAGGTCAGCAAAGCAAAGATAGATGTTACCGGGTTTGGCTCTGGTGTACTTGCCTATCAACAATTCTAAATTCAGGCACTGATCTAGGGTCCCTCTTCCCTTCCTGAATCCATATTGTGAGTTTGCAAGAATCCCATTCTCATCTGCCCACTCCTCTAATCTGAAAAGCAGAACTCTGCTCATAATTTTTACAGATGATTCGAGCAGGCTGATGGGCCGGTAGTTACTTGCCAGCGCTTTGTCCCCCTTTTTATAGATTGGGACTATAATGGAGTCGCCCCATGTTGGTGGAATCATGGTAGTTACTGCAGCGTTGAGTACCAAGGTAAGTATTGGTCCCCAAAGCTGTGGTTGAGCCCTATAAACATCTATCGGGACTCCATCTGGCCCCTGGGCCTTACCCCCTTACTATTTTTAATGCCATTCTCCACCTCTCCCAACAAAATATCTAGAGGCACTACAGGCCAAGTCCTATGTTCATTGGGCATCATAGTATTGTCTTGGAAAATCGCGGAGAAATGGTTTACCCAGTCCTCGCTGCCCACATTAGAGGAGAGATGAGGGATTTTGTCATCTTGGAGGAAAGGGGAGTTAACAGTGGACCAAAACAGGCGACTATCGGCAGTTTCTGCTGCCTGGGGAAGATGATCCCAGGCTTCCTGCTGTAATTCCTTCTTTCTTTTGGATAGCGCCTTTTTATAATCAAATCTTAGAAGTTTGACTCTATCCTTGTCCCTTGGGGTAACGGCCAGAGCTTGTTTGAGTTGTAAGAGCAGGGACGTACAGGCATGGTCAAACCATCCAATCCCTTTCCCTCCCCTGCCTACTTTTTTCCCCGTAAAGATATTATTAATGACAGTATTGATGTTGAGAAAATGAGTCATAACCTGTGCAGACGGGCATCCTAGAGATAAGATAATGTCAATGTCCATCATTTATTTATTTATGATTAAGGGTTCCACTATGGCCAAATGTTCCCCTTTCCATCTCAGACTAACCCCATTAAGCCTATGTGGCTCTATATTTGCCAATACTCTAGTGGGCGGTTCAGTTCTAACCATCCATGTCGTTATTTGCAAGCTAACACAGTTATTGTCGCTCAAGGAGGATGTGTCCCTTACTTTAATTATGCAATGGGGTACCAAACTGGATGAGACCATGATATGGTCGATAATGGAGCCCACATTCCTTCCAGTAAAGGTGGGGATTGGACACTCACTTCCCTCCTGTACAGTACTCAATAGCTCTAAATCATACGAAACCATAGTGCTATTGATTGACTCTCCATAAGCATTATGTGGAACCTGGGACATACTCTCCCCGCTGTTAGTTAGGATTCCACAAACCCTGGAGGAGGATAGACTACAGACTTGTAAATTAAAATCCCCCACCCAAACAAAAATAAAAGTGCATGTTGCTTTGCTTACCAGCTTCATTAGGGCACAGGATAACTCATCTATCACTTTGTGCCGGGAGTTGGTAAAAATGTTGTTGTAAAAATTAATCAAAAGCACATCGGTGCCATCCAGTAAACGTACCCACAGGGTTTGTGAATGTGGTTCGATTAACAAATGTTTAATAATAGTCAACTTTACATCTACTGAAATAAGGATAAGGAGACCTCCCTTTGCCCTGCCATGGCTAGATTCAGAAGCATCTAAGCTGTAGCATGTACACCCTTCAAGGCTAGGTTTATCAACACACCACGTCTCTTGCAGGCATAAAATATCATAGGAACTTACAATGCCCTCTCATTCCAATTTGAGTGCCTTAGATGCCCATCCGGCAATATTCCAGCTGACCATAGAAATCCCCACAGAATGACAATTATTGGCGATACCAGGAGTATTATTGGTACAATTGCCCCTATTACTTTGGTCAGACACCGGCCCGCCTTTGCAATTACCTGTAGCATTCGCCGAATGCTCAACAATCTCATGTGCACAGTGAACTACTGTCCCACTTTCCGAATTGCCCGTAATGGCAGAAGGTAAATCCTCTCTCACCTCACTTATGTTATTCTTGTTGGTACTCAGGATAACATCCCTCCCAGTCCCAGGCCCCCTCTGATGTCAATCGTTTTGGTCCAAGAAACTCAAGGACTGGTACCTGTTCTGGACCGGGACTTGATAAACCATCCCATTAACAGGCGAGAAAATGTTATCGCAGTTGGGTGTGAAATTAGGAGTATGTGTTACAAATCTGTTACCACTAGGAACAGGGTTCAAAAAGGACGTGGGCAGGATAGATCTGCCACCATTAAGTACACGTTTAAAAGTAGGTAGCAAAAATCTGTCACCATTAGGTATAAAGTTGGGGGTGAAGGCCCTATCTCTACAATTGACGGGAGGCAACCTATTAAGATGATTATAAAAGTAGCCCAAAAGTCGTGCGGCTACATCAGTCTCAGACTGTGTTAAAGCAGCTGCTCTAAGTAAGACCGTCGCAACGTGTTGGGGGTGTTTAAAATTGATGATCACACAGTCACCCCCGCAGGTCTTCCTAGTGTTACCGATCCAGTTAACCCTTCTGGTAGATATAATTTGGTCAGCATAGTTAACTGGGAAACCACAGTAACGATTTAACCATGAGACGTTTTATTTTTTAAAGAATCTCGGGACTCCTGAGGAGGTGGGGCCTGGATTAGGGACGGGAAATTAGTTAGAACCACGACATAAGGTACACACTCCGGAGGGAGATCTACTGAACGATTATTTATACCCACAGACACCCCAGCGGAACCAGCTACAACAGTTGGCACAACTGGCGGCTGCATGGCCCTGTCTCTATTTGGTGCTGGTAATGTACTTGCACCAGCAATTGCCCCTACAAGCCCTGTAGCCGCAGATGTAGCCACCGGTACCTGCACTGGTCGACCCATATTGCGGGCTGGTAGTGATTTCGGACAAGTCAAAACAGGTATCGCCTGTAGTGATTGTCTTCCTATATTTGGGCCAGGGGAGGCAGTATTCATGTGGCAAGGCCTCCCCATATCTGGCTTAGGGGCAGGTTGAGGACATGTAGCAACTCTAATGGGTAGTGCGGATTTATCCAATTTGGCTACGTGCTGATCCACCACAGCCCCCAATCTCAATACTTCAGCCGACAATGCATCAATTTTAACTTATAAAGACCACACAACCGACTTCAGTTTATCATCGATACAACTCACTAACAAGTCAAATTGGTTAATATTAATGGTAACACAATTGTCCTTAGTAGGAGTCCCTTTATCACCAATGTTCTCCTTGGGAGTGGGGTCCTTTTTTTTCCTGGCCGAGTGACTTCCCCGTTTAATAGTGGGTTTCCTACATGCTCTCATGAAACGCGTGGCCCTAGTGCATTGTTGCGGGGTGCCATCTGGAATCTTAGATAAGTCTGGTAGGTCTTCCACTGCAGTAGGATCATCTGGAGCCTCTGCAGCAATGGTTCCAACATTAATACTGATGTTATTAGTCTCGGCTGCCACATTAATGTCGTTACTGCCCTCATTGGTGGGGTCCAGTGATAGGTCAGGTGGAAGGTCAGGTAAATTGCCTTGCCCTAGCGATTTTCTTCTTTCGCTGTTAATTCTGCTGACAACTTTCAGTAGATAGTTGTCCGTTAGGGTGGTTTGGATAGACATGGTTGGTAGCGGGTCATAGTTACAAAGCAGCACACAAGGGATCAGAAATGCACAAACCACACAATCCTTGCTAGCTGCTTGGAAACAAGTATCAGTCCTATGAGTGTGGATTGGCAATTACTCACAATTACAGCCAAGAGGGGTGGCCTGTCCCATCCTCCGTTGTCCCCGGATGGCCACAGATGGCCCCGCCCTTGACCCGGGCGCTCCCGCGCGCGTCTCGCGGTGCGAGTGGGCAGGGTCTGCTTATCAGCGCCTCCGGGCGCTCCTTAGCGCGTCACTGGTGCGCCGCCCTGAGGCTGCTGGGGCTGGTAGTCCCGGTGTTCGAGGTCCGTGAGGGAATCTCACGGCGCTCCCTCTCTGCACAAAAGTTCTTCCCAGGTGCTCCCGGGCAGGGTCTGCTTAGCAGCGCCTCCGGGCGCTCTTTAGCGTGTCACTGGTGCGCCGCCCCGAGGCTGCTGGGGCTGGTAGTCCCGGTGTTCGAGGTCCGTGAGGGAGTCTCACAGCGCTCCCTCTCTGCACAAAAGTTCTTCCCCGGTGCTCCCGGGCAGGGTCTGCTTATCAGCGCCTCCGGGCGCTCCTTAGCGCGTCACTGGTGCGCCGCCCCAAGGCTGCTGGGGCTTGTAGTCCCGGTGTTCGAGGTCCGTGAGGGAGTCTCACGGCGCACCCTCTCTGCACAAAGTTCTTCCCCGGTGCTCCCGGGCAGGGTCTGCCTATCAGCGCCTCTGGGCGCTTCTTAGCGCGTCACTGGTGCGCCGCCCCAAGGCTGCTGGGGCTGGTAGTCCCGGTGTTCGAGGTCCGTGAGGGAGTCTCACGGCACTCCCTCTCTGCACAAAAGCATGAATGAGTGACTCACTATTTGTATGTATTTTGAAGACAGCATGTGTGCAAGACTGTATAGGTGGATGATTGTGTGTATGGGTGGGTTAGTGAGTATGTGTTTTTATAATTGATTGTTTAAGAGAGTAAATATGTTTCAGTTTCTGTAGAAGTATGTGTAGTGGTGTGTATATAGCAGTATAATCAAGTAAATGGTTTTTTGATAGTTTATTTGCATGTGTGAATTTGTGCGTGGGTAACTATATGGATGAGTATTAGTGTGTAACAGGATGTATAGGTGTATGAGTACATATGATGAGTAAGTACATGCATGAGTGACTATATAGAACTGTTGGTGAATGAATGGATGTGTATGTAGATGTTGGAATTACCTAAAAAGTTGTTGTAATTGGTGTTGGTTTCTCTTTTTTTAAGAAAATGTTAGTTTCTATTTTTGAATGTGTGTGTCAAAGGTTATTTTATGCTGATAGGAGGTCTGCCACTTTGTCACAAGGATGTTGTCATCAGTGATGTCATTTGAGATGTCATGAGTGATGTCATGAGTGATGTCACTGACCATGTCATGAGTGATGTAATATGTGACGTCATCAGCAGTGCATTGCACGCGCAAGTTATAGTGAGTCCAACTAACTATAATGTGGGAATTTCAATGGTTGTATGCGAGTAAAATTTCCACCTAACTATAACTGGTGTGAAACCTATGGTTTTTTCAGTGAATTTAATAGGTTTTTTAAATGCTAATTCCTAACTATAACTGGTGTGAAACCTATGGTTTTTTCAGCGAATTTCATAGGTTTTTTAAATGCTAATTCCTTTCTATATCGAGTTTCTAACCTATGATTTTTTTACAATTTGCTGTTTTGTGTAAGTATTATTATTATTATTTTTTTATCATTTTTTCCTGGGGCGCTCTGGGTGCGCGCTCCGGTAAGCTCTCCGGAAAGCGCACCCAGAGTGCTACTTTCGTTCGTGAAAAAAATATGAATGAAAAGTTAATAATAACGCAAAACATTTCGTACCATACAAATAAAAGCAGTTTTTTTTAAATAAGGAAAAGAAAATAATTTTGCATATCCGTGAAACTATCAAAACGTCACTTCGGCGCGCAGCGTAAACGCCCCCGGAAGCGCCTACGTTCGCGCCGCGTATGCGACCCGGTAGCGCCTATGTTCGCGCCGCATGTGCGCACCCGGGCGCGCCTACGTTCGCGCCGCGTGTGCGCACCCGGAAGCGCCTACGTTCGCGCCGCGTATGCGCCCCAGAAGCGCCTACGTTCGCGGCGTGTGTGCGCACCCGGAAGCGCTCCGGTGCGCGCAGTGTCAGCGCGTCAAGTCATGTGACCTTAAAATAACACTTTTCATTGGTTGCTAACAGTTTTTTTTACAAAGAATGAAATCCCCACCCATTTCCTTCACTTCTTCTTTCACTTTTGTGACTGAAAGACCTGTTTTTTGCTCCTGGATCTTTCTTGATTTACCATGGCTGCCAGAGAATCCAGCAGTGATGAAGAACCTGATTTCATCAATGAAGAGCCTCCTACCCCAAAGGTGAAGGAACATTTTATTTGGAAATTTTTTAAGATTCCAGCAGACCAGAAGAAGGTGAATGCTCCAAAAGTGGAGAGCAGGATCTGCAAACAGGTTCTGTCACGGGGTGACCCCCAAAAAAAAGACTCATTTGGGAACTTCACTATGATCCGGCATGTGGAGAGGAGGCACCCCCAGAATTTTGCCCGGGAAAGTGTCAGGGCTCTGGCACAAGAGGTTCCCAGTGATGGGGCCTCTACATCGACCGGAGGAGCAACTTCTTCTGGGAGGGGGCAATCGCAGGAGCTGGTGCCAAACATTCAACCTGCTTTTAACCATGGTGTCCTGAGATGCAGATACTGCAATCAACTCCTCACCTATGGGGAGCAAAGTGTCCAGCTCATGGTTCGAGCATTGGAGAACCATCACTGCCCTTCCCACCCCTAATTTTTTTTGTTTTTTTTGCTCCAGTTGAGCAGTTTCCATTCCCTGTTTTTGTTCCTGTTTAGAAAAAAGAAGAAAACAAAAAGGTCTTTTCAGAACTACCTTCAATTCTCATCAAAGAGCTATATTCTTAAAAAAATTGAAAAAGAGTAAGTGAAATAGAGTGCATTGATAATGGAAAGGAAAATGAGTAAGAAAGAACAGAAAGGTATGAAAGGAGAAAGGAAGAGAAGTAGGAGGACTGAAAGAAGGTGAGTGTTAGGAAAGAAAGTAAGGAGAAGAAGAGTGAATATGGGGAATGTTGATATTCAAAAAAAATGTTGAAAAGGAACAGGGGTGTGGAAGGGTAAGAAAAGATGCATTGCTGGAGTTGAAGGCAGAAGGCCTCATTTATGAAACCATGCGTCACTTTAACGCCACCAAAGCGTCACTTTTTGTGACGCATCAGTCCAATAAAAAATGCACCTTATTTATTCATATTTACAAAGTGGCGCATCTAGGTAAATGCGTCACTTTGTAAACCCCTGCGCCACATTATTCCTACGTCAGGTGTAATGTATGCAAAAGGGACGCATTGACGCAAGAATGGGTCGTAGAGGTGACGCAGTGAAATCTATGATATATCACTGCGTCACTTTTAAGACGCTGTTGCTTCCAAATCTTACGCCTGTTTCACAGCAGGTGTGCAGGCCCTTTCACATGGGGCTTGGCCCCATGTAAAAGGATACATTGCTGGAGTTGCTTCATTTTTGTGACACACTCCAGCAATGCTTCACTTTTGCGCTTACAGATACGTCTGAAATACTAACGTATCTAAAAGAACTTCCAACATATTACGTCATAAATTTAATATGACGCATGAGTAGAAGACTGAAGGACTCATTCATGAGGCCATGCGTCACTTTAACGCCACCGATGCGTTACTTTTTGTGACGCACCAGTGCTGTAAAAAATGCACCTTATTCAGTCATATTTACAAAGTGACACATCTAGGTAGTTGCATCACTTTGTAAGCCCCTGCGCCACATTATTTCTACGTCAGGTGTAATGTTTGCATTGGGACGTATTGACGCAAGAAAGGGTTGTAGAGGTGACACAGTGAATAAACTGGAGGCCTCATTTCTGAAAAGTGACGCATTGGAGCGTGAAAACAGCGATGCGTCACTTTTCTGTGCGCACTCCTTACGACATTACAGATGTGTCATATTTAATGTATGACGAATCAAGTCGCAAGGAGTTACAGATACGTCAGTATTTCTGACATATCTGTAAACACAAAAGTGACGCATTGATGGAGTGCGTCACAAAAGTGACGCAACTCCAGTAATGCGTCCTTTCACATAGGGAAAGCCCCATGTGAAAGGTCTTGCGTCAGTCTTACGCCTGCTGTGAGGCAGGCGCAAGATTTGGCGCAACAGCATCCTAAAAGTGACCCAGTGAAATCTCATAGATTTCACTGCGTCACTATTACGAAGCTTTTTGCGGGGGAACGCCCCCTCTGCATACATTATACCTGACGCAGGTATAATGTGGCGCAGGGTTTTACAAAGTGACCCATCTACCTAGATGCGTCACTTTTTAAATATAGCGCAACGAGGCACATTTTTTTACACCGCTGGTGCGTCACAAAAAGTGACGCACAGGCGGCGCAAAACTGTCGCAAGGCCTTCATAAATAAAGCCCTGGATTTTCCCCGTGCTTCGCTCCCCGGTGCGCTTTTCGGTGCGCTTTCCGGTGCGCGTACCGGGCGCTCCTCCCGCGCAAATCGATTTTTTTTTTTTTTTAAAATGCCCCGCGGGACCCTATTTTTGCCCCCACATCAAACCTAGGGGGTCAGGAGGGGGTCTACCCTGCCCCCTTATAGTCATTTCTCCCTTTTTTTTATGTCACCTCTTGTGTCTCGATCCTACCGAGACACAAGATGGCGGCTGCTCCGGACTGTTTCGAATGTTTACAGACACCCGTGAGCCAATCAGCTTTCCGCGCGCAAGTCGCGTGTCGCGCCTGGTGTGCTCCCCGGTGCGCGCACAGGAGCGCGCCTATAGATATATAAATTTTTTTGAACCTAAATTACTCAAAATCCACTGGAGCACATATCTTGAGACATAGCAAAGGCACATCAGGCTACCAGTCCATACAATTTTGCCAAGTTTGGTGGAAATCCATTCAGCCGTTCGGGCTAAAAGTGAAATCGACCGCCCTATGGAAATTAACATGGGGAAAATGCGTTTTGGAACCCCCCTTTTATCTCCGCCCCGCTTGACGAATCCCCCCCAAACTTTCAGGGAAGGACTGAAACGCCGCGAGGCCATTTTGAGGAAATTTTCAGTCAGATTCGTCAACCGGCGCCAAAGTTATTCCAAAAAGAATTTTGAGATTTAACATTGAAAAAAATCCTAACTATAACTCCCTACTGGCGACCGCCAGTGGGTAATATATATATATATATATATATATATATATATTCACTGAAAAAAACCATAGGTTTTACACACGTTATAGTTAGGAAGTAACATTTAAAAAATCTATGAAATTCACTGAAAAAACCATAGGTTTGACACATGTTATAGTTAGCTGGACATTTCACTCATATAAAACCAATGAAATTCCCCCGTTATAGTTACTTCAGCTAACTATAACTCACGCGCCCGCAATGCACTGCTGATGACGTCACATATTACATCACTTATGACATCATCTATTAAATAGGTTAGTTTTGAAAATTACATATATTTTATATATGTAGATCTTAAAGTTGGTTGAACAAAAATGTAGTATATAAGTGTATAAACGGTTGCTTTTTTGGTGAAAAATAGATTCTATAACTGACTGATTAAATATATCTTAATGAGTACATGGGTTACTGAGTAATATTTAAATATATACCTATCTGTGTCTGTCTATCAGTTTCTATTTTAGTGGCTGAATGTGTTGATGAGTAGCTATATCACTGATACATTATATCTATATAGGTTATTGTTTCTTTATTATTTCCAAGAGTGTCTCAGTGTCTAAGTGTTAATATGCTACATTAGGAGATTTTACATATTGCATACATGCAAGAATCAGTGACATACTATTCCTATATGTTGTAGGCAGCATATGTCAGATATTAGATGTTATCAGTGATGTCAAGAGTGATGTCACTAACCATGTGATGAGTGATGTAATATGTAACATCATCAGCAGTGCATTGCGGGCGCGCGAGTTATAGTTAGCTGAAGTAACTATAACGGGGGAATTTCATTGGTTTTATATGAGTGAAATGTCCAGCTAACTATAACATGTGTCAAACCTATGGTTTTTTCAGTGAATTTCATAGGTTTTTTAAATGTTACTTCCTGACTATAACGTGTGTAAAACCTATGGTTTTTTCAGTGAATTTCATAGGTTTTTTAAATGCTACTTCCTAACTATAACGTTTGTAAAACCTATGGTTTTTTCAGTGAATTTCATAGGTTTTTAAAATGCTACTTCCTAACTCTAACGTGTGTAAAACCTATGGTTTTTTCAGTGAATTTCATAGGTTTTTTGAATGCTACTTCCTAACTATAACGGATATAACTAAAATGGATATCGCCTTACCAGGCTTACGAGCGCGACCGAGTGCGCGCACCCGCCTATATATTTCGTGAAAGCTTTGCAATTTGAACTTATTGAATTTCTTCATAGACCAGTCAAAGAACTTATAGTACGTTAAAGAGACTGAACCTAGGCTTCTTTTTTTTTTCTTATGAAGCTTTTCATTAAATGGAGCCGAATGTATTTTTAAACATTCGTGCGTGACTGGATGTACACACCTTGATATTTTTTTAAAAAATATAAAAGGTTTTATAGTTTAACAATTGTATACTTGAATCGAGCTCAGAAGATATGTAAAATCCGTATGTGTTTGAATTTACTCCTTTTCACGTTTTGAAACTTCGCTGAAGTAGACCGCTACTTCCAAATGACGTACGTGACTAGATACTGTCACCGCGTACACGTCCTGAGTCGCGCATGTTAAGTCATGTGACTTGAAAACAACACTTCCAATTGGTTCTTAGTAGTTTCTATTCTGGAATTTACATGGAGCACTCCACCCACTTCCCTCACTATCTTTTCTACTCTCAAGAGAGAACAACGTCCAACATCTTTCGGAAGACTTTGCTGAAAGGGCTGCCGTTCCGCATTCATCTTCCGAATCTGAAGAAAATGAGCGACTACCTTTAAAAAGAAAAAAGGAATCTTTTATTTGGCAATTTTTCACTTATCCTGAAGAACAAAAGAAAGTGAATGCGCCAAAAGTAACCTGCACGATATGCAAATCGGTTCTCTCAAGAGGAAATCCAACAAAAAAATATTCCTTTTCCATACATACCATGGTGCGGCATGTCAAACAAGTGCACCCAGTGGAATTTGCACAGGCATCGACAAGAGCCCTGGCCACGCTATTACCATCAGAGGTGGCCAGCACATCTTCTGGTCGACGACCTGTATCTCCATCGAGTGCTGAGATGGACTTGAGACCATATCTTGCGAAGGTGCACATGAAATGCAACGAGTGTGGAGAAATTCTTCTGTACGAAGAGCAGAGCCTCATTGTTATTAAACTAAAAATTGAGAGTCATAAAAGCCCCGAGAAAAGATAAATTTCTTAATTTCATTTTGATCGTATGTCATACTTAAAAATGTCGTTGCAAGTTTAAAAAATCAAAAACAACATAACACTTGTTTCCAAAAAAAAAAAAAAAAACAAGTTCTTTTCAGAACTAACTCTTTGTACCAAAAAGAGCTCCAGGAGCATATTATAAAGGGGGTTTATCTCCGCTTTTTTGGCTTTGTTTCGTGCGCGACCGGGTGCGCGCACCCGCCTATATATTTCGTGAAAACTTTGCAATTTGAACTTATTGAATTTCTTCATAGACCCATCACAGAACTTATAGTACGTGAAAGAGACTAAACCTAGGCTTATTTTTTATTATTATCAAAATTTTCATTAAATGGAGCCGAATGTCTTTTTAAACTTTCATGCGTGACTGGATGTACACACCTTGGTATTTTTTTAAAGAAATATAAAAGGTTTTATAGTTTAATAATTGTATGCTTGAATCGAGCTTAGAAGATATACAAAATCCGGATTTGTTTGGATTTAATCCTTTTCACGTTTTGAAACTTCGCTGAATTAGACCGCTACTTCAAAATAACGTACGTGACTAGATAGTATCATCGCATACACGTCCTGAGACGCGCATGTGAAGTCATGTGACTTGAAAACAACACTTCCAATTGGTTCTTAGTAGTTTCTATTCTGGAATTTACATGGAGCACTCCACCCACTTCCCTCACTATCTTTTCTACTCTCAAGAGAGAACAACGTCCAACATCTTTCGGAAGACTTTGCTGAAATGGCTGCCGTTCCGCATTCATCTTCCGAATCTGAAGAAAATGAGCGACTACCTTTAAAAAGAAAAAAGGAATCTTTTATTTGGCAATTTTTCACTTATCCTGAAGAACAAAAGAAAGTGAATGCGCCAAAAGTAACCTGCACGATATGCAAATCGGAGCTCTCAAGAGGAAATCCAACAAAAAAATATTCCTTTTCCATACATACCATGCAGCGGCATGCCAAACAAAGGCACCCTGAGCATTATGCAAAGGCATCGACAAGAGCCCTGGCCACGCTATTACCATCAGAAGTGGCCAGCACATCTTCTGGTGGACGACCTGTATCTCCATCGAGTGCTGAGATGGACTTGAGACCATATCTTGCGAAGGTGCACATGAAATGCAACGAGTGTGGAGAAATTCTTCTGTACGGAGAGCAGAGCCTCAGTCTTATTAAACTCAAAATTGAGAGTCATAAATGCCCCAAGAAAAGATACATTTCTTCATTTCATTTTGATCCTGTGTTACACTTGAAAATGTCGCTGCAAGTTTAAAAAATCAAAAACAACATAACACTTGTTTCCAAAAAATAAAAAAAATAAAAAATAAAAAGTTCTTTTCAGAACTAACTCTTTGTACCAAAAAGAGCTCCAGGAGCATATTATAAAGCGGGTTTATCTCCGCTTTTTTGGCTTTGTTTCGTGCGCGACTGGGTGCGCGCACCCGCCTATATATTTTGTGAAAACTTTGCAATTTGAACTTATTGAATTTCTTCATAGACCCATCAAAGAACTTATAGTACATCAAAGAGACTAAACCTAGGCTTCTTTTTTATTATTTTGAAAATGTTCATTAAATGGAGCCGAATGTGTTTTCAAACTTTCGTGCATGACCGAATGTACACACCTTGATATTTTTTTAAAAAATATAAAAGGTTTTATAGTTTAACAATTATATGCTTGAATCAAGCTCAGAAGATATGTAAAATTTGGATGTGTTTCGATTTACTTCTTGTTCACGTTTTGTAACTTCGCTGAATTAGACCGCTACTTCCAAATGACGTACGTGACCAGATACTGTCACCGTGTACACGTCCTGAGACGCGCATGTGAAGTCATGTGACTTGAAAACAACACTTCCAATTGGTTCTTAGTAGTTTCTATTCTGCAATTTACACGGAACACTCCACCCACTTCCCTGGAGAAAAAGTTTATCGCAAAACTGTTAAAGCCTCCTCTAATCAAACATTCGACATCGTTAACATAACAGTGTAGTAAATAAAACTAAATCCACCCCGTCCCTTAATTACAAGGGACACATTACTGTGTGAAAACAACTTTTGTTTTCACGCGATAATGTGAAATACTGAGGCTGTTACAGGATTTTCTATCACATATGTGTTCCCATTGATGTTGAAGCACTAACACCGTGGAAAATACCACCGATAGCGGTGATATTTTTAACGCCGAGCACCGGTGATTTTTATCGCTTAGAGGCCTTGCTATTATGAAGGTTTATCTCCTAAGTCTCTGATTCTCAAACTGTGCAACGCGGCTCCCCTGTGTGCCGTAATGAGGTGCTAGGGGCGCCGCGCACACTCTAGTGTGACTAACCATCCATAAATTCCACGGACATCTCTACCCTGTTATCTGCAATTGTAAGCATCAAAAGGAGCTGCGCTGCGCCCCTCGGAGAGGTCTCACTCCCACTGCTACAGTGGCTTGGCAGTCATCCAGATGCACAGGAACAGCCCCTCCGATCCATTGAACTTCTGTGTCGGTCTCAATGAAAATAAGCACTGAAGAATATTCAAGTATGTAGTACTCCTCCTGCTACAGCATACAGAATGCATTCTGTTAGGTATAAAAAAGTGAAACACCCACGCAACAATCATACAGAACACTTCCTCTAAAGAAGCCTGTGATTAACTTTAAAACATCAGGTTAACCTTTTTTCACTCTCTCATCATTGTGAAAGATAAGTATTTATAATACTATATTAAACAATGCCATGGTTGTTGCTTTTTTATTTAAAGAATTTTGCAATCATTCACAAATCCAATACTCATGGCTTCTTTTTCGTGAGAAAAATCTTGCAATATTATATATCTACATAGAATAACAGAAAAAACATAACACTGCAAAGGCCGAACACTCTACTAAACGCAGATTTGTAACATATAGGGTAGATTTAAGTTAACTACTTCATACCCAGATATGCACCAGTTAATGTGCACCACAGTATACTAGTACTCCGTCACCTATGGTGTGCCACATTTAAAATGTGGCGCACCATGGTACAAAGACAGCATACATGCGTAACACATCTGTGCTGAAAAAGTAATACATTGCTAGAGTTGCATCGCAAATGTAATGCAGCTCCAGCAAGGCTCACCAGTGCACTATATTCACAATGCTGCGTCAATACCTACGCCTGCTTCAAGCACATGCACAGTTTTGAAACAGCATGGGCCTGAAAGTCACTGAGTAAAATCTCATGGATTACAGTCAGCCACTTTCAAGACGCATTCCTTCAGAGGAACACTTCCTTATGGTGCAGGGCTTTAGAATGTGACTATGGCCGGGATGCCGGTCACCCCCTCCCAACACAATCCCCAAGGATGGGAAGACGGACGCAGTTCTGAACTTTTGGAAGGCGGGAGGGAGTTACCCTCCCGGCCGTATTTATTAAAATATGAAACAAAATTAAAACATTAAAATAACAGTTTCATATCATGTACAATTTTTCATTTATTACATTACGATGCAGACATGTTCATTGGCTAACCTTAACAAATCTCTAATACAAAGGTTTTCCTAGCCAAGTCTAAACATCCTGCAAATGCATACTTTCTAAAAATTGTACATCCTAGCATTACGGGCCAACGGCAAGGCCGCAACCGGTGTCAGATCCCTACTACCAGAACTCCCCCCTCACGGTGTGAGGGGCGGGCGCACAGAGGACTGTACCTCTGTGCCAACTCCAATTTCCCTTGTCTTTGCGGGGGCCCCTATTTAACTCGATGCCATCTTAGTGGTCGTCCGAGGACTTGTGTGAGGTGTCTAGAAGGTAGCGTGGACCCCCCTCCCACCCCACACTGTTCATCACATCCGCCGTCGCGGATATCCTGGCCCCGGGAAATTCCTGTAGGAGGGGCATCTAGCCGCCTCCTCCCCTGGGAGGGGCCTATGACCGCCTCCCCTTAGGCGACCCCATACTTAGTGGGTGCCGCCTCCCCGTGTGAGGGGCCAATGGCCGCCTCCCCCCGGGCGCTCCCATCCATAATGGGTGGCGCCCCCCCTCTAGGGACCTTGAAATTACTGCTCACCGATCATGACCTTACCGCCCGCCAAAAAATAAATACGACGTTTTATTAACCTATTTAAGAAAGAAAATCAACTTCATGCGAATTTACCTTCAACCAGACTGTTATACTCCGCACTATTAAGGAAGAAAATGTTATGAAGCAAATCATTTTATTGCAATATCAACATTGACATTTTTATTAACTACTAAACCAGGATTAAAACAGACATTATCAAAGCAGATCAATTTCACTGCAGTACTAACATTTGCCATAAGGGGCTGGTGGGTGGGTCAAAAAATTGCTCCTTGTTCCGTCGAGGGCTCACGTGCAACGAGAGGGTGCAGCTTCCAAGCCCAGGAACAAGAGGATGCTTCTTTGGGTTGCTGCTCCCTTTATTCCTCTTCAGGAGGGCGTGTACCCTCCTCCGGTATGCCAACGGGGATTGGCCAACGGTGTAGGTGTCTAGGACAACCCTTCTTGGGCAGGAAAAGGCGCGCCCCGGCTACGCCGCTTCGGGCATACCAGCCGAGACACGACCCGCCCAAAATGGCTTCCCGGGGGGATCCGGGCCCCCAACCATACGTTCGGGGGGACCGAGTGGTCACCCCTTTCCATATGGCCGGGATGCCTGTCACCCCCTCCCAACACAATCCCCAAGGATGGGAAGACGGACGCAGTTCTGAACTTTTGGAAGGCAGGAGGGAGTTACCCTCCCGGCCGTATTTATTAAAATATGAAACAAAATTAAAACATTAAAATAACAGTTTCATATCATGTACAATTTTTCATTTATTACATTACGATGCAGACACGTTCATTGGCTAACCTTAACAAATCTCTAATACAAAGGTTTTCCTAGCTGAGTCTAAACATCCTGCAAATGCATACTTTCTAAAAATTGTACATCCTAGCATTACGGGCCAACGGCAAGGTCGCAAACGGTGTCAGATCCCTACTACCAGAACTCCCCCCTCACGGTGTGAGGGGCGGGCGCACAGAGGACTGTACCTTTGTGCCAACTCCAATTTCCCTTGTCTTTGCGGGGGCCCCTATTTAACTCGACGCCATCTTAGTGGTCGTCCGAGGACTCGTGTGAGGTGTCTAGAAGGTAGCGTGGACCCCCCTCCCACCCCACACTGTTCATCACATCCGCCGTTGCGGATATCCTGGCCCCGGGAAATTCCTGTAGGAGGGGCATCTAGCCGCCTCCTCCCCTGGGAGGGGCCTATGACCGCCTCCCCTTAGGCGACCCCATACTTAGTGGGTGCCGCCTCCCCATGTGAGGGGCCAATGGCCGCCTCCCCCCGGGCGCTCCCATCCATAATGGGTGGCGCCCCCCCTCTAGGGACCTTGAAATTACTGCTCACCGATCATGACCTTACCGCCACAGGCCGGATAGTTGACCGGCTATTCGGACCCCCCACAACTCCTACTAAAGGTCATGCTTTTACAAACCCTTTAACCATGCTATGAAGTCTCCTATGAGTAAGACATTCCCTTCCCGGGACAAATAGACCCCATCTTCGAGATACATGTGCTCCCCCCGAATACATCCATGTGGAATACAGTGTAACTGTGGCGAGCGAAACAACCTACCAAGCTTGTTATTAACTTTCTTTACTGAATGGTTCAGTGCTGATACCGAGAGGCCCCCCCGCCATGCCTTCCTGGGAATCATGTGGGACCATGCTATCGTGCACCCCGGGATCCTCCTCGCCAGCCAGCTAACGGTAGACAGAACTCGCTCGAGTAGTACTCGCCGCCGAGTGTCACCAAATCATTGCCTCCCAGGTGTACTATGATTACAGACGGCGGTGACCTTGTCCGCCCTAGCAGTCCCTCGACAAAACATTGAAACTGGTCAATACAGAGCCCGCCCCTTCCGTGGAAGGTCACCCTGTACCCGTATTCCCCAGCTGTGTGAATCATGTCACCTGCTTTGAATACGTCCCCGGCCCGCCTCACGTATGAGTGGCCCACGACCCACACCACTCTTTCCACAGCCGGTGATCTCTGACCGCTGGTCCCCAGGTGTCGGGTCGACTGCTCAGTCCGCCCCGCATCGCATGCTCGCGAAACTGTAAACCAAACAGAAGACAAGAAGCGTGAGTGCATGACATTGGCTTCACAACATTGTCCTCACAACATGTGCAACCGCACATACCTTTTATAACAGTTCGAGGACCATCGTCCCAATTGTTTCACCTCTTCAACACTCTGACCCCTGGCTGTACCCTCTGTAGCAGCCCCTATCCTAAAGGAATGGGTCCCGAAATCGCACGGGTCCAAGCCAGCCGCTGCGATTGCCATTGTTAGCACCCGCTGAAACTGAAACCTTGTCAGTGGGGTGGCGTCACTGTGTCTCAGCAAGCTTCCCCCCCATGCTTCTGCCCTTTGCGCTAAATATTCCTCAACGCACTTCACCGGGCACCCGGGGGACCCTCGCATGCGCTGGACAACAATACTGTCTCCCATAGCACCCTGATCGGTCTTGGACCTGGCTATTGTGACCACCATTGAATCACCCTTGATCAAAATGTGTTCGCGACACAGACCTCCCTCCACATCCTTCTTATTTTTTGCAACCAGCTCGCTCACCCGCACAGCCCCATGGAACGCTAATGCGAAAGCGGCCCGGAACAGCACTGCCTCGGACTGGGAGGAACATGTCGCGGGGAGTACGGAGATCAACAGGGACAACCTTTCTAACCCAATCGGGCGTCTTTCGTCTACTCTACGACCCTCCAAGCGTTGCCAACCACGCAGGGCCTTCCTCACCAAAAAGGACGATGTGGGGTCCCTGATGCCATGCGCCTGCGCCATGAATGCAATGGCGGCCCGGTGCCTACTGGCCGTTTCCGCTGATCGGCCTGCCCTGTGTAGTGCTACTAAAAATTTTAAGACATACTCCTCCTGCCCCCATTTGTCCCCTCCCGCTGGACCCAAAAATGCACAATAGGAACGAAACGCTCCTTCGTATGCCTTCCATGTCCTGGGGGCTAGGCTTGCTCCCACGAGGTCCTGTAATCCGGGGCACCGAGTAACCAGAGTGCTTCAGGGAATGGTGCCGCCACTAGGTCCGCGGAAGGTAGATAACCCCTGAATGCCTGCTTGTGGGAACGAGAGAGTGCATCAGCCGCATGGTTCAGCACACCCGGCACATGCCTCGCCCTAAATTGAACGTTCAGTCTCATGCAAAGTAGTACAATTTCCTTCAGTAATCTCAGTATCCACTTGCAGCGTGCTGCCTGATTATTTATGCATTCAACTACGGTCATGTTGTCGGACCAAAACACCACTGAGCGATCACGAAACTCTTCCGGCCATGCCTTCAAAGCCACAAAAATGGGGAACAACTCTAGAAACCCAATGTTACCTGTGAGCCCACTGGTGTGCCACCACGTCGGCCATGTTTGCGCCGACCATCGATTACCGAAGATGGCGCCAAATCCCACGCTCCCAGCCGAGTCGGTCCATAAACCCAGCTCGTCCGAGGACGCTGGTGGCTTGCCCCACACCACTCGACCGTTGAAACCCGCCAAGAATGCCAACCATATGCGCATATCCTGGCGAACCTCTGCAGACAGTCTTGTGCGGTGGTGCCCTTCCTTGAGACCAACCATGGCTTGTGTAATAGAGCGGGAAAAGGGGCGGGCCATTGGCATCACTCTAAGGGCAAAGTTAAGCTGGCCCACTGCTTGCTGCAACTGATGGAGAGTAACCTTCTCTTTGCTAATGCACAGTTCGAGAGAGGCCCTGAATTTCGCTACTTTGTCTCTTGGCAAACGGAAGTATCCCTCCACCGAATCGAGCTCAATTCCAAGAAACTCGAGTGAAGTAGATGGTCCCACCGTCTTGCCCGGTGCCAATGGCACGCAGAACTGCTTCATGAGAATGCAAAATTCCCGTAACGCCTGCGCACATTCCGTGTCACCGGCTGCCCCCAAGAACAAAAAATCATCTAGGTAGTGCATAACTTGTGTATGGCCCGTAGCTTTGGTAAACGCTCATTGCAGAAAACAACTGAATTTTTCAAAATAAGAACAAGAAATGGAGCAACCCATTGGCATACATCTATCCATGTAGTAGCGTCCTTGAAACACAAAACCTAACAGACGCTGATCCTGCGGGTGTACCGGGAGCAACCGGAACGCTAACTCGATATCTGACTTCGCCATCAGCGCCCCGGGCCCCAGGCGATTTAACATGGCAACGGCCTCATCGAAGGATGTGTACCGTACCGAACAAACTCCTGGGTCAATTGCATCGTTCACCGAAAGACCCCTAGGAGCCGACAAGTTATGAATCAACCTAAACTCACCTGGGTCCTTCTTGGGGACTACTCCCAACGGTGAACAAATAAAATTAGTGACTGGCGGGTGCCTATATGGGCCGGCGACCCGGCCACGGGCAACTTCCTTTGCAATCTTTCTTTCTACCACCACCGGGTTCTGCTGAACGGACAGTTGGTTTTTACACAGTGGTTCCCCCCGAAAATCCCCCGCCGGGATGTGGAAACCATACGAGAAGCCGTCCCGCAACACCCCAGCGGAGACATGATCAGGGTATTCGTTTATCCAGGGGATCATTGCCATGATATCTACGGGGTAGGTAGCGGTACCCCGTGGTCAATATTAGACCTGTTTGGCACTTCCTCTACCCCGGTATCACCATTCTTGGCTCTACACGAACTCTCAGGGTGTGAAGAATGTCCGCACCCTGCACACTCATGCCTGAAATTACATGTCCCTTGAGGCCTCGTGCACTTGCCTCTGTTAAAATTCCAGCAGACCCCTTTTCTACCCCCATTCCCCCCATTCCTCGGTTGATGGTCACCAGGGGGAGCTGCTCGAAAGGGCGCCGCCGATTGATGGCGGGAGGTCGCCGACCCATTCCCGCCAAGCGAAGACGACTTCGTCGTGCCCGGCAGGAGCTGCTTCTGCCAAGAGATGGAGTCGAGACAATCCCACGTCAGAGATGAATCGTGCTCCTTGGCCTTACGAAACTTACTATCATAACCCCTCCATTCATCGCCCTCATATGTTTCGTAGAAATCCATTATACGTGCCTGATAGCAGGCCAATTCGGTCAAAACCTCGGGCTTACGTTCCCCCATGACTGCAGTAAACATTGCAAAGGCCTTGGCCCAATTTGAGATCGTCTCCTCAACCCTGAACCCCGCCATTTTTGCGCGCCACACACTCGGGTGCCACAAATCCTTCTGAGCCTTAACATACTCTATCTCGTGATGGTCAGTCAGGAGAGAAAACATATTCACATACTTATCAGCCCAAATCATTTCTTTCGTGGCCAGCGGAATATGTTGGACTACTTTTTCCCTTCTTGAGGGTAAAGACCCTCCTTTGCCATTGGTAACGGCTGCTTACCCGACTCCATAGCTGGTCCCGCTGATTTTCCACCGCCAGCCGTCGGTCCTTCCGATGGAACCTGTGGGGTGACAAGAGGGAGATTCACCTTCGCAGCATCTCGTGATTGCCGCAACTGCTTCATTAGCAACTTGGCCTCTTCGGCCGTATCTCCAGGTGCAGCAGCACCGCCTGGACTTTTGCCAAGCCATGCGGCCAACTGGGCGGCCAATTCTGGAGGCATATCCTCCTCGTTGGTGGGTGTAACTACAACCGGAATGGGTTGGCCCGCGTCCGGGTTCGGTACCGGGGCCTCAACTGGACTAACCGGGCTTGCCGGGGGTGACTCGGGAACTGGGACCTCCCCCCCTGCTGCCCTATTCCTGGCCCTTTTACCTCTCCCCGCGGGGACGACTCCCGGCAATGCTGGTCCTATGACTTTCTTCGGTCTGCCCGTTTTGCTCATTGCCGCCATCTGCTTCTTCATGTTCGCCATATCTTTTATCAGCATGCGGAGCATCTGGTCAGTCCCCGACTTCTTTCCGGCCTTCTTGCCAGGCATCGTCGTCAGATGTTCGACCCTTGCTGCTCAACGCGGTCCTGGATCCGAAGGTTCGGAGTCGCTGAAAGAGAAACACAAAAATTACAAGTTCTCAAAAAATTGCTCCTTGTTCCGTCGAGGGCTCACGTGCAACGAGAGGGTGCAGCTTTCAAGCACAGGAACAAGAGGATGCTTTTTCGGGTTGCTGCTCCCTTTATTCCTCTTCGGGAGGGCGTGTACCCTCCTCCGGTACGCCTACGGGGCGTGGCCAACGGTGTAGGTGTCTAGGACAACCCTTCTTGGGCGGGAAAAGGCGCGCCCCGGCTACGCCGCTTCGGGCATACCAGCCGAGACACGCCCCCCGCCCAAAATGGCTTCCCGGGGGGATCCGGGCCCCCAACCATACGTTCGGGGGGACCGAGTGGTCGCCCCTTTCCAATATCTCCTAGATCCATTACATTGTAAATATGGTACATTATTTCCACTGTCATTGTATTAAATAAAGTGACAAAATTGTAGCGCAAAGAGACGCAACGTCAACATAAAGCTGCCACAATGTGTTTTAAGGTACCCTTTAAATTACAACCAACACTCTCTTTGAAGAGACCCCTCAGGTTTTTTTAACACCTGTTAAATCCTTCCATGCTCATCACAGAGCCACTCCATCACGAGCATCGCCTGAGCTGTCCTCAGGACGGACCAGTTTTGTATTGGGCTTGCCGCTGTGCTTCCGTAGCACTAACATTGCGCCTCCATGACACGTTCTATTGACTAAGCAGAACCATGATGGAACCGCTCTATCATGAACACACCTCAACCGTGGCTCGTGAAGCAGTAGCTCTATCATGAGCATACAAGTACCACTCAGCCCCCCGGCCCCCTAATCCTGAGGCAGAATTGCCACTGCAACAAAGGACTTAAACTCCTGCAAAGAACACCATGTAACATTTAATATCATTTTCAACCAATGTTTTCATATATCAGTGTTGCTGAACTTACTCAGTGAAATGTCGCTCATTTCATTAAATCACTTTTAAAGCATGCCTTATAACAATGCACCCAATCCTATGTGGAAGTGCTTACATTAAACATGACATTGCTTTAACCAGGATAGACAAAGAAATGACACAGTGATTTAAAACTTTCTTTATTTTATATACTTACCTAAAAAATTGTAAAAAAGTAAAGTAAATTTCTTTTAAAAACGTAGTACCTGTGGAAGAAAAGTAAAAATAAGATTATAAAGTACATTTCATAAAAGAAAAAAAAGTAGGAGTCAATAAGAGAGAGGCAGAGAAAACTCTCGGATATTATTAGTTGTACTTACCTTATAAATATAATATCTGTGGAGGACAGTAAAAAAAATCTGTTATAATACATATTTCTAAATGCAATGTAACAAAATAAGTCAAACAACATATTAAATGGTTTATTTTTGCTGTCCTCAGAATACATTGATTTTCACTATGAACAGTGATTTCAATATTAATCATCATATAACAGTGGGGAAAAAAAACCCATACAAAATCTCCATACATATTATAAATACCTGAAAAAAACATGTCTTAAATGTTTTTCTCAAATTCGCAATTTCTTGAGTAAGCACACTACATCTTCCACAGTTGCAAACTAATTAAACTATACAACCTATTTTTCAATATATCTCAACAAAGCCCCGTGCAAGTATCTCCTATAAAAAATCTATCTTAAGGACACATTTTCTTCTCTCATACCTTTCCGCGTGGCCAAATTGTATAAGTTAACTCATTATCTTTTAAATACCTCTCCCAAAAACTTGCGTCCATATAAGTTCTAAAATAATTATCTAAAGTACTAATTTTCTTCTCTCATATTTTTCCAAATACTATGAGTTAAGTAGTTGTTTTCTGAAATTTCTTAATCTTAGTCTTATCTATTCTTTTCTGAACCTTTACAGTTAAAATTTGTAACATGTTGTATACCATCAAACATTAAGTAAATTGTACCTGATGTTATCACTATCCCAAACACAAATTTCATTTATATATTTGTACACCCTCAGTCACATGATATTTGTAAACAAGAAAGTTTCATATCTTTACAGTATTCATCTTCCTACAGCAAGTCATTCTACTGAAATTTGGGTTCCAAAAATAGCAGATAGGAGTTACTTAAGGCAAAAGGCAAACGTTTCTTAACAGTCAATTGGCTATCATTGCAAAGCGTCCAGCCACTTGCACACTTCAAATAAGCTGTATAATGTCTTGATGATGTGGAAGGCCCTTCATGAAAAATAATGGCTACAGTTACAAATGTTCTTCTAGAAATAGATACTTGAGAAGCCACAACATTTTTAATTAAAGTTGACAATTTACTCCTATCAGCTCTGCATCATTGAAACATTAAAATTACATATTGTCCATATCTATGGATAAATAAAGTTGATAACATTTCAGACTTACATTGAGAACAGACCATGTTCTGATGCGCATCTTTAACTAGTTTATTAAAAGACACTTCTTTACAGTCTGGTAATGTTAAATATATAAATCTTTCACTGTGTATATCAGTACTTCTTGAAAATGAGCAATTATCACACTTATGTTCCCATTTATAAGAAAGGCCAAAAAGACTATCAATATCTACACCTTCATCTTCCAAAACTGTAAACATATACATGATAAATTCCTGTCAATCTTGCTGAATATTCTGAGAAAATTGATTTACTCCTGCACATATGTCTAAAACATTCCTTAGTTCTGAAACACTTGCTACTTCACTATCACCACTACTACATTTTTCAAATATAGAATTTAAGGAATAGCAAAATGTTTGCTCCTGATTTTCTATAATCTGTTCCTTAACATTTTTCAGAAAGAAAACATCATTAACTACTACATTTGCATAGCAGTTGACACCAGACCTGTTTTCAAACTTAAATCCAACAATCTCTTCAATACTAACTGTTTTCTTACGCCTACCAACAACAGCTACATCTTTCTTTCGTCGTTTCTCGACTACTTCAGCACATTTCTCCTAATTTTTCCTTTTCTGACCAACCATACGCCTTTCAATTAAAGGATATTGAGGTAAACTTGGAGCATATTCTCTTCTTAACCTATTATACTCCTTCACACAATTTAAATCTGCACTAATCTTTGTCTCATCATAATCAATTAGATAAAGTCCACATAAAGTTCTAACTCGCGATAAAGCAACATACGCCATGCCCTCTTTGAATACAGTGCTTCCAATATTTACCAAAGCACAATCTACACTTAAACCTTGAGATTTGTGAATAGTCACTGCATATGCCAAACAAATTGGAAATTTCTTACGACGGACATATAAGTCTTTCACAAGCAATAAACGAGTTGAACAGCGACTAATTTGTTGAACTTCCTCAATTCCATCAAATTTTATTCTTACAAATTCAATCTCATCTCTATTTGTATAATTGACAAAACCAACAACATTACCCATTGCTCCATTTACCAATCCTCTTTCTACATGTAAATTTCTCCTTAAAATTATCCGACAATTTAAACATACATACAGATTTTTCTCTAAACCAGCAGTTTTAGATATAGTTTTTTGAAGAGAATCCAATTTTAACTTCAACTTTTCAGACAAAACAATAGTACTAACTTCATGCTCCATTCTATCTTTAGCTTCCAGTTTCTTAATTTCTTGATTTTCTAAATTCAACATTTTCTCATTAAAAACTGAACATTCTTTCAGAGTTGGCATCAAGCATATCACTGACTTATCTGCTACCTCTTTACTATATATTTTCTCAGGTACATTATCTTCATTAGGAAACAGCTTGGAAAGTAATTGTGTTCGTAGAGTGTGTTTCGCATCTTCAGTTAGTTTTCCAATCCTAATATCTTGAAGAATATTTCCATATTTAGTATCCTTTGCCTGTCGCATATTTTGAATCAGTTCAGTATATTTGAACTGTGACCATATATTAACATTTCCAATACTGCCCAGGCACTTTCTGGTCTCCTCATGCGTAACAGTTTCAAATACAGGTTGTCCTTTAACAGGAGTTAGCTGCAGTAGATCTCCAAAAACTATGACATGTTTACCTCCAAATAACACATCATACTCTGTCTTAAGTATCTGTTGCATTCTTAAATGCACAAAAGCAAGCATTACATTAGATACCATGCTTACTTCATCAATAATAAGAAGTTTTATTTTTTTAAGGACTCTAGAAACTTCAAAACAAGCTTCTCCAGATAGCTTGTGATATTGTAATTTATTTTCATGTTCAACTGGCAGCATCAGTAAACGATGTAAAGTAATACCTTTAATATTATGTGCTGCCAATCCAGTTGGAGCAGTAACAACACACAACAGTGTTGACTGAGTTCTTTGCTGTAAATATGTAGTAATTCCTTTAATTAGGAAACTTTTACCAGTCCCAGCTTCTTCACTTACATATAGTCGAATAGGTTCAAATAACATACATGAGCAATCTTTTCTCTCATGACGAAAGCCATGCTCAATGTGCTCTGTCACTTCATCATATATCTGTCTTTGCTCAACATTAAACTGCTTCTTTAATTCTTCTAAGTTGATTACTTCCTCTTGACCTTTCTGCATTGCTCTTTCCACCTCATCCATGGCGGTGGCTGCTTCATTTTGGATAATTGGTTGTCCCAGTGGATCTTGACTTAATGAAGCCGAACTTTGACTACCTTGTGAACTATCTCTAGCAATCTCCGCTGCAATTGTCGCTTCTTGCTCTATTTCATCATTCAACATTTGGAGATAATTACTAAAAACAGGACATTCAATACTACTTTTAGATGCGTTGAATGAATCTTCATAACTATCAAAGTCTCCAAGTAGTTCCTCTTCTCTACGCCATGGTGTAAAGAGTTGCAAAAGAGCAAAATAGTAAAATTCTCTTTTGTCAGGTGTTTCACAACTCAGTTTCCGATGATTAATCAAGTGTCCTTTTCTTTGTTTCACCAGACATCCTTCATGTCCAATTACAGCGTGTACACCTTTATCAATGTTCTCTGTAACATTCCTTTTAAAAGTGTAGTTTTCACAGACAAATGTTTTCAAGCAGAGTACTTCTATTTGGATAGTATGTATCCAACATATTTGTTTTCAGAATGTCTGTACTGTTTGGTTCTTTCTGGGCTAAAAATTCAATTTCTTGCACAGGTTTCAGAACACGGTTTCGTGTTTCTGCGAGGCCCAAACTCACCCAGAGAATAGTCCTTGATTTAGCATAAAGACTTGCTGATGATAATCGGTCACAACATTCATATGCTCCAATTTCTCGATGAGACAACATCTTCAAACTGTACGTATACAATTTCTTGCTTAGGCTCTTTTCATGAGAAATGTCTTCCCACATCTCCTTCAGTTCCGTCTTTTCAGATTTCGTGATGTAAGACGTTACATATTGAGCCACAGCAATAGAATTGTCTGCAACATATTACTTGTCCATGTTAGCATTCCACATGGACAAAATGACTGGGTTATAGTCATTTATATATTTGGATTCTTCACCTCTTCTTAAATTGTACGTATTTTTAGGTGACCTTCTTCTGATATTATGTCGCAAACATGACATCAAATTGTTGACTCTTCCTTTTGAAAGTACCGGTCGTGCAAATCCAAACCGACATTTGGTGTAGAATTTGCTCTTTGATTTGAATTTTTGCCGACAATATTTTCCACAACGATGACTTTGAAAACGTAACACTTTTCCTCTTAAGTCCTTATCAGTTGTACTATTAGGTATGTCACAAGTGGCATACTGTTCAATAAAAGACAGTACAGTCTCATCCGAGTCTGTTCGAAATTTAGGAGCATCCTTGATCCATAACAGCATATGAATATGAGGAGCACCTCTTGCTTGATATTCTTTTCTCCAAAAGAAATCCAGTACTTCACCAAGAGGCGGATTTTTCTTGTTTGTAATGAAAGACATCATAGCTTCAAATCTATGATTAAAATATCTGCAAACATTAACTGGATCTAATGAACACAGTTCTCCAGGTGTCTTGTAGTTTATGTTTTCTATGTTTGCATTCGCCTCCCGAAGAAATTCAAGTAAATCTTCCCAAGCATACTCTGCACAGCTTAGAGTTAAAAACCATGTTTGTGCTCCTAAGTTTCTAAGCATGCACTTCAAATCTCCATGACGACGGTACCAATACTCATTAGTATCACGCTGACAAGCCATTAAATTAATTAGGTGTGAATCCAAAACACTATCTTTTTGTTTCACTTTATCCATAAATTCCTTTGCTGAAATGTTTTGCAGATGAACTCCTCTTTTTAAGATATGGTTTACTGCATAAGACAGACCAGATAAGTCACTCTCAAACAGAAGATGAAACAAATATGGAATGCATTGGCGAAACCTCGGATCTTCTGCATATAATCTTGTTGTCCGGTATTCAGATGCAGGAATCTGCATAGGTCGATCATCATATCGTGTACCTTCACTTGTAGGGAATAACTGTGGAAAACCTTCCAACCTTTCTTCCCACACACTAATAGGATTTCCTTTCGCCTTTTTCATCTGAAATAATTCAATAGCATTCCCTATTGCTTCTTTGGAATGCAGTGGATGAACACTGTAATGTTCATACATTTCTTCACTTCTGGATACGTCAACTTTTTCAATTTGTCCACTAGACAAATCACTGTCCTCTTCTTCACTTACATCTTCTTGTTCTACGTATACATCTTTATAGTACTTATTGTTTTGGACTAAATACAACGTTGCCTTTTTGACTTTTCTAACATCCACTAAATCTTGCCAGATTTTCTTACTCTTTGTAGGTACCCCATTAACTAGAATAACTAGAGGTTCCTCTTCTACATTTTCAACACCAATTGTTTCCATATTTTTTTTAAATCAAGTGGCAAATATACAACTCTACCCTTTAATCCTCTTTGTAAATCTGAAGGATTTAATTTACCAGTCTTAGGCTCCATACGAACAATAGCCTGAAAAGGATGTACACATTGAATCAGAATAGTCTCATAAGTATTTACATCCATCAATTCTGATGGAATATTTATCAACTCTAGATTATTATGAACAGCTCTAGCAGGCATTTTATTTTCATTTAATTTATAACAATATTTACAAATACGTTGCTCAAAACCCAAATCAAAATAGTTTTCCACCAACAAATAAGTTCCAAAATCTTTCCATTGACCATTACTTTCATCTTCACTTTTTAAATATAAATCAACTAACCTAGTTTGACTTTTGTAATGAATACGTCGACAACAAACACAAGAAAAATTTGGTTTCTCACGTGCAATTACCTTAAACTTTATTATATCCTGTTCAAAATGTTCAATATTAACATGTCCAACATTTTCTAACACATTTCCTTCTATAATTATATCAGTTTCTGCATTGTCTTCCTCTGGACCAAAATAACTTACCTCAATTTCTGCACAAATCTTCTTAACATCTAATTCACATCCATGCAAAAGAGCACTATTTAACTGTTTAAGTTTAAGTGCTGGACTTTTTGCATAATACAACTTTCTCACTAATTTTCTCATTTTAGTATGATGCACTGCTAACATCCTGAAGTGATGAAACACACTCTGGCATATTTTTTTAGAAAGACAAGCCAGAGAATGACCTTGCAGACCTATTTTTTCTCGCACTCTGCAATGATCTAATTCTTGCAACATTTCAATTTTTTTTTAGACTTTCTTTAGTATACTTACGTAAGAAATTGCGAAAGAAATCAATTGAATCCTGTCGTACACTACAAATGCTACTACAATTCCAACTGTAAACAGGAACATTAGGACGTCCCTCTAAAGCTTCTCCAGCCATCACCTCTTCTGCATTTCTAACCACAATTTTCTCTTTCTCAATTACACAACCATCCTTCACCTCATATGCTCGACCACTGGTGTCAACTGCATGCAACAGATCGTTACTTTGAAAGTAACTCTCTTCATTAAAAAATGGCTCAGAAGTTGAAGTATGCATCCACTTCCCAGAAAACACTTTACAAAAATTACTCCTATTTATGTGTCTCTTCCATTTCCTTTTAACTTTTAAAACTCGTATTGCCTTATTTAGAGTATTTATTCTATTAAGTACTAAAATAAATAATTTTCTTTTTGTCTCAAACGCGCGCTCAACAAAACCCTCTATATTTTGTTTTTTCTTAAGAAAAGCAGATCTTCTTTTAGAAACGTTCTCCTTTTGAAATAAATTCAAACTACTCTGTTGTAAAACATACGCTTCCTGATTTGGCTAAATTGATTCGTCCGGGTTTTACTGTACTCTTTTTCCTGTCTCCTGATTCCAGAAACATTTTTATCTTTGGTTCCATATCTCCTTCTCGATACTGATATCCTTTTATTCTTCTGGACTTCAATACTAACATTTTTCCTTCCCAAAATTGCTTTCAAAAACTTTTTGGTTTGCTTACCAGGAGCACTCTTCTTTTTATCCGTCCTTTCTTCGTTTGATAATTGTTGAATTTCTTTCTTCTTCAAATTGTAAGTCCGTTTATAGAGCTTTCTTTTTTCAGTTCTGGTCGGCATCTTATTTTAAAATTTTGATGAAATTGTCAATCTGTAAAACACAAACATAACAAATATTATAGTTCACTACTAGCATATACCGTACAAATTAAAACCACAGATTCATTTTCTAAGTAGAATAAAGAAAATAACAGAAAGTCTCTGAACAGAGTAGGAAATCCTGTAGTGAATGTTGGTTCTAAATTTATCACACTCCATATCTGTTTTAACATTATAGACAGTTTTTAATTCTAATTTTTAAAGCATACAAACAGTACACTTTTTTCAAGAACTATCGGTCATCGTAGATGTTTTAATCTTTTTTTACTACAATCTCTTTTACACTTCATGAGAACATGTCTTATCACTCTCATAAAGCAGATCATCGACGAATAGGACAATAAAACTGTCTTCACGAATGCTTTACTATCAATTTTTTTTTATTTATTCAAAAGTTCATAATTTAGTAGAACTTCCAGCATTAGATCATCAGGCACTTCTTCAAGTCCAAAGTCCTCATCTCCTTCTACCATCTCTGAGTAAGCTGAGTCTAAAGACATGTCCATAAAATCATCATTTTCATCTATTTCCTCTTCAAACACCGCGTCTAAAATTTCCTTCATCACTTCGTTAAATATTTCAAAATGAATTTCTTTCTCTTCTGAGGAATTCTCCATAACTAGACTCAGTTTATTCTTCTGTTTCCTTTTAAAAAAAATATAGAGACTAAATTATATCTTTTTTCATAAATGTATAACTTAAAAGTACCTTTACTAATTTTTAAACTACATATATTTTCTATAATTTCTAACTTATTAACTCTATATATTTTAAGATACCACATTCCACTTGTTTTGAAAAGAAATTGGCAATATAACCCTAAACATTAACACTGATCTTTTTTTTCCCATTAAATAATTACTGATGTTAAAAGACATTTTACTGTAAAATTTCTTTTTAGATTTTGTAGATATCACAAATATTAATTAACTGTACAATTAATTTTTAGAGACCCATTTTTTGAGTTCACCAGTACAAAGTGCTATATAACCTATATGAACTCTGAAGAGAAGGCTCACACTATACAAACCATACCATTCACTTAACAGATTACTACTTCCCACAGAGACAGTTCCTTTTATGTTTCAACAGCATACTCACCATGTAAATGTCATAGCATATACAAAAAGTCATACTAACCATGAAGAACCACCTCATAATAAAGTCCTGCATTAATATGTAAAACAGTGCCTATACATAGTATAATCACAGATATGCAGGAAAGATGCCCATCAAAACCTAGAACCATATCATAATACCTCTCTGTAAATAAAAAAAGAAAGACTGCCAAACATAATGCAACAAGATTTCAAAAATAATGAGCACTTCACAAGAATTAAGTAATGGAAACCTGAAAGAATTATACTCCAATGATCCGTAAATCTGAACTCCTTCCAAAAGAACACATGCACCAAGCCCATTAAAAGATAATTTCAACTGTCAGTGGAGAACATCTCAAAATACATATCTAGTATAAGCAGATACAACCCATGTGAAAAATTCAAGATAAAATCATGTTCCAAAATGAAATTTTACAAACATTTTAAAAAATCTTCTTTATTATTTTCATGAGCACCCAAAAAAATTGCCAATGCAAAAATACCAACTCACCTGAAAAAAAGAATATAATTCCTCAAATTGTATAATTCAGAAGGCAGGTTGTTGCTTTTCAGCACCAAACACTATAAAAAAGGAAATAATAAAATTTAATTAACTTATTACAGACTTATTTCTTACACAACATACAGCCATTATAGCAAAGAACAAGCATAACAGATAAATTCCCCAAAATCCTCTATCATTAAAATAAGATACAAAATGTCTCATTTATGAAAGCGTTGCGCCACAGATATGTCACTTTTTCCCATGGTAAAACTGATGCACCAGCGACACTAGGCCTTCATAACTAAAAGCCCATGTGACAGAAAGCAAGTGCATAGACAGAAAATACAAGGCCGTCCTTAGGCATATTCAAGCAGTACACCTGCACAGGACCACCAAACCCCAGAGGCCACCATGTTAATATATATCCTTAATAGAATAATCCTCTGAGGATGGATACATATTTGCGTGGCATGCCAGAAATTTGGCGTCCTCTGGCTCTGTTCCACTTCCAAACACCCTGACCCCCCCTCTTCACTGAACTCCGCACTCCACCCGCCCGGACACCCTGTTACGAGGCCCCCTACCCAGGCCCGGACTGGCCGTTGAGGGCACCGGGCAATTACCAGGTGGGCCGCATGGTTGGGGGCCGGTTTTGGGCCCCTGGGTCCATTTTTGTTACAGGACCGTTATGCTGCAAAAATGGCCCTGTAACAAAAACGGCCGAAAACCGGCCCTGTCACAGAGCGCGGTCGCACCTCTCCCCCCTCCCCTCTCCTCCCAAAGGGGGGGGAGGGGGGCCGGCCGAGCACTTTGCCAGGGCCGGTTCTGGTTCCCAGTCCGGCCCTGGCCCTACCTACGCTCCCTGCCCAGGGCCACCATGAGCCTAGAGCCGTCCCTGGTAAATTTATAAGACACAGCAATAGTAAAAGTCAAAGAATAGGCAACAGGCTGAAAAACTAAACAGTACATAAAGAAACATATTTTTTAGATAACCCCATTGAAAAACATGTAGTGATTTTTTTAATCTACCATGCATCTGGCCCTCCAGGACCGCTTTGGAAACTCCTGCTTTAAACCTTTACATTTCATTTTGAAACCATACACACGTTTTTTTTCAAAGCTGCATATGAAACGCCTAAACACTTTTCCCTTTTTAGAATCCGAAGCCACAACTGCAACATGACTAATGCACAAATTAATTAATGTACCTTTTCTGTTTTTTTACTCTTTATATTCTATAAATTTCTTCACATAAATGGATAGCAGCGGCTCACTACCTCCTACAGTCATAAAACTAAATCGCTCCCTTTCACTTACAAATGCCTTTGAGACGGCAAAAAAAGTCGGGCAGATTTACAATCCCTTTACGCCACTTTGCCATCACTGTTAACATATCACAAGTGAAGCAAAAGTGCCACACGGACCATGTTAATCTACCCCTAAATGTTTATACAAATAACTTTACTCAAATTTGTATTTAGTCTTCCACATGCAAACACTTTCAATTACATTTTTTATTTAATTACAATTCCTGTAATGTTGCATACCTTTTCAAAAATACACCAGTGCCTGTTATTATGACGATTTTTTTTCATTCTTCATCAGTGATATTTTTTTTTACATATAATGAAAATCACTATGACTTTTTAAACGACAAAGCTAACGCGGTAAAAATAACTCTCCATTTGCTTCCCTTTAAGAATGTAGTTTATCTACCCCACACATGCGAACCTTGATGTTTCCATCTGGCAGCGAATACCAACCTTGAATCACAAGACATGAACAACAGCCTTATTGTCACAAATAGAAGTTAGCGTAGCATCTGTTCACACACATATCTTTCACTTAGCTAATTTTCACAGACAACAGCATTCGTAAAAAAAAGTGACCTTCCTTTACAATTTGCTGAAATGACTCCCTTACTTTTTAACGCATCCTCCACTTCAAGACAGGCTATTTTTTTTATAACTACTAAGCAATGGTTTAGTGAGTACTCTGCCAGAAATTATATCAAGTCATTCCGCTACTCTTCACTCCATAGCCGGCGACCTATTTCTGTGGACTTCCTGTTGAACTGGCAGTGCTGTGACGTTTGTGTTACCATCTTGTTTATTTCAAAATGGATGTCCCTCCTGTCTTCGCAAACGAGCCGGAACACTTAGAACTATTTCGCCAGAGGATGCTTGACTACTACGGCACCTTAGCACTCTCGACTTTGAATACTTCATATCGATTATCATTTCGATATTCCTATTTCACCTGTGTACAGCCTGTATTTCATTGCCTGAGCTGTGATTTCATGTGGGCCCTGGACTTATGTCTCTGCAACTTGGTACCTCCTGAAGTGAATTACAATCATCTCATGAATCCGTTAATGGATCATGAACAGCTGTGTTGCAATGGAGGGATTATGGCCTTTGCAGCGATACAAGGAGTTCTGGGTCATTGGAATATATTCGCAGCGGCGCACGATTTCCTGACAGCGAGCTACATCGAAAACCCACCGAGCTGTCCTCTGATGGTAATAGAGGCTCCGGTAATAACAGATCATGAATGCTGCTTTCCTCTTTTCAATTGGATGGCTGACATGTTTTCAGATGATAACAGTGATTTCCTGTTAGAAGCAGTTGCTGCCTACTTTGCCTACACAATGGTAGGATAACTCTTATGCAAGCCATTGACGTCCACATTTCGTTTTGCCTCCCTATCTTCTTCACGTTCTTTTGGATATTTTCTTAACAAGAACAGACCTATTGGCTTTACTAACAGTGGACATTATGATTTCGTGCTGGTTAAATTTTGGTCTTTTATGTGGACTACATTTTTTTCTTCAGCTACTCGATTTTGAACTTTATTTTTTATTAAACTCTAATCTCAACAATTCTATTGCATATCTTATCTTATGTTATTTCAAACGTACTCGAAGCAAAACTCGCTAATATATGCTACATGTGCTCTGATTAATGTGTAAATATAGAATGAGTTTTTTATAACTGTAAACGCATTTCGCCTTTGAACTGCTTATTTCCGCCTCACACACCTCTGCTCCTTTAATTTTCCATAAAATTAAATATTTTTTAATACATAAGAGAAAAATATATTCTTTCAATAATATTTCCATTGTTTTTCGTGCTGCATTTCAAATGCAATACTGCAACCTTCAAAAGATATCTCAATACAGTAGTTCTTCTCAACACTGATTTGCGAACGATCCAACAGATTACATACATGCACCTCTCGCCATTTTGTCGCTTTTGGCGCGTTTTTTTTCCCTTACACAGTAACATAACACAAACTTAATAAGGCTTCGCATGTAGAGAGCTGATTGATAAAGAGATGATGTATAACCACTAGCATTTTCATATATCGTTCCTAAACTGAAAGGCCAGAGACCTTCTTCCATTTATTAAAATATAATATACTTCCTTATAAGAGTGTACAGTTAATTTTGCGAAAGCATATTCATTTTTCATCAACTATACCGTTTGTATTCTATGTACTAGTGACTATACCGATTACTTTGTTTTTTGCAATGTCTGTACTCATATTAGATAAGGGACTTGCCTTGAAAACAGTGCATTTCTGATTAAACATTTCAAATATACACGTTCTCTCTTTTAATCCATAATCTCAACTGAAATGATTGTATACTAAAACAGTATTCTTGTGTTCCACGTAACTTCAGCTGTACTAACTTAATGTTTTCTTTTGTCAACCTGACTTACTGATACTAGAACCCGCAGGCCTATAACGGCCCGTGAACTCTTTCTTAGTAGGTCGCGCACCGTACAGACAGTTGTACCTCTGTTAAAAAAAATGTATTACTGTTACCAGGCACCGCCGCAGTTCCGCTTGACTCAGAGTTAATCACTGCTCCCACGCTTCTACAGGCCAGACGCTATGTCGTATTTCATTCCTTATCACGCTTTCATCTCCACAATAACAAACACTTCTCCACCAGCCACCAGAGAACAGAGTGCAGATGCAGAGCCACTAAGTAGTGAAATACGACATACCCTCTGCTCTATGAAAGCAACCAAGCGGTAATTGTGAAAGAAAACATTCACTAGCGCTTCAAAAAAGCAATGCAGTTATATAAATATTTTTTAGAAAACGTTACAACTACTTTGATGGGACTATCTGTGCGTGCCTGCACAGCAAACTTCCTCAGCCCGGACTGAAGGCAGACACAGACAAACACACACACAATAAGATAACACAAGGCAACGGAGACGAAAACAGAAGGGAGATGAAGATGCAGTCAAACAGCAGGAGTGAGAGAGATATCTTTATACTCCGTTTGGTACCTCAATTTACGAACACATTTACTGCACAAATCTGTGTACAACCTCATGGTCAAAACGTTTCATTTTATTTTACTCGACCACCTCCCCTTCTCACCCCACCAGTGCAAGCTGCGGCCACAAACCACAGTGTAATTTTGTCGTCTGTCAGAAAGTTTAAGAATTCATTAATCATTACCACTTAGGCCCCCTCCCCCCTCCCTCTTACCCCACCCCCACCAGTGCAGGCCGCGGCTACAAACCACACTGTAATTTTGTCGTCTGACTGAATCTTTAGGAATACATTAAGCATTACCACTTTTTTTCAAGACGGTATCACATGTAATGTACCAACTTTTCATTTTATTTCACTCGACCACCTGCCCCTCTCACCCTACGCCCACCAATGCAGGCCGCGGCCAGAAACCGCACTATAATTTTGTCGTCTAACAGAAACTTTGTGAATACCTTAATCATTACCACTTTGGCCCCCTCCCCCCTCCCTCTCACCCCACCCCCACCAGTGCAGGCCACGGCCACCAACCACACTGTAATTTAGTCGTCTGACAGAAACTTTAAGAATTCATTAAGCATTACCACTTTTTCAAGACGGTATCACATGTAATATACCAACTTTTCATTTTATTTCACTCAACCACCTGCCCCTCTCACCCTACGCCCACCAATGCAGGCGGCGTCCAGAAACCGCCCTGTAATTTTGTCTTCTGACAGAAACTTTACGAATTCATTAACCATTAGCATTTTTTGACGACGGTATCACATGTAATTTACCATTTCTCTCTCTATCTGCATTATCTGTCTCTCTGCTAATATCATTATTTCACTTCATGAACAACTTCTCTCATTATATATAAAGGCTTCAAAATCTCACAAATAATTACTCTCTATATTAAACATATTTTATACTTCATATTTCACATTTAAATGAAAAAATGAGTTTTAGAAATACAACACATTATGGCAGCCAAAAATTTATTTTCTTTCAGACTACTAGGAAAATCAATCAATGTTTCTGACTAAACCATATTTTACGGTACATGACGAAACAAACTGTTACAGACTTACCTTTACCAATGCTTTGTACGATGTACAACAGTGACAGTCACAAAACAGATATTCGTTTGACGGAACTCTCAATTAAGCTTCTATCACTGCAACCAAAATTCAATGGCACAGATATCCAGTCAATACAGACTCATATAACTCTCTTCAGCCAATCATATTTCGTCCCGGAAAATTTTGAAATCTAATTTACATTTCAATTGGTTGTCCCTCACAATATTTTTAATGTCACATAAAAGTCACCCATCACCCACTGCCATCTCTGGCTGTTTCCATGGTAACACCTCATTCTGCACCTGGCTGAAGGCACAGGTCAAAAGTTCATATCTCAACGTTCTACAGCAAACTAAGAAGACTGTTTTCCCTCCAGAAACACCTGCCTATCCACAGCTCTCTTACATGTCATTTTTTTCACACCCAATAGTACTTTTCGTTTAGCATAAACACTAACATGCAACGTAGTCTTCAATCTTGAGGTATTACAATCAACCAAGCATTTCTATTTTTTCAACCACACCCAACCTCATCCTTTTTTTTATCCTGACTTTCAGCTTCTAACTACCATTCCACATACAGAACCCATCGGAGTACGACTGCATATCCCTTGAAAATGAAGGTTTGGCTTTTAGGACACAGTTATATTCACTGGAGTGGAAAATATGCAGCAAGCAGACGAATTTCCAACCTTGATTTAGCAAATGTGCAGATAACGTGGATTGGCCAAAGAGGATTGAAATGTCACCAATTGATTCCATTGGTGAAAACTTTTATGCATCTCCCAGAACCAGACCTTATAATTGTGCACTGTGGCGGGAACGATCTAGGCACAATGACTGGGGTAGGTCTGGAAATGCTTCTAAAAGACACCTTTCGACAATTGATGACACTTTTTCCTCGAACTGCCTTGGTATATTCCAATATATGCCAAAGACAGAAATGGAATTGGTCCAATCAACATTGTGCACAAATTGAGAAAGCAAGGAGACATGTAAATAAATCTGTTTCTGCTTTCCTCAGAGATTATAGCATGGGTTCTATTTACCACAACAACTTGCGTTACCACATGCAAGACGTCTATAGGAGAGACGGTGTTCATTTCACGGATGAGGGAAACAGAATCTTCCGCTGCAACATCAGGCTCTGCATCGGTACTTACTTATAAATGCAGAAAAAACTCAATTAACTCAAGGGCTCTTTTCAGAGCCACCTTATATCTAAGCACTCAAACTTCTGATTTATCTTCATTTTCACACTCTTGTAAATAGGTGTGCGCGACTGGGTGCGCGCACCCCGCAACTTTTAAAAAAAAATATATATATTTTCGCGTTTAAGGGCCTTACTACACACCCTGAGAAAACCTACGCCGCAAGACAATCTCTACCTTCTCCCCTTTCCATGTTCCAACGCTTTGAAATGAACAATATATTTACTCGCAGTGACAAAATGGTGGTCAACACTTCCTGATTTCCTTCTAATCGAACGTTAACAGACGTCACGCAGCAAAAAAAAATTCGCTCACGCGCAGCCGCTTGGGTGCGCGCACCCGTGCGCGCGTATAGATATATAATTGACTTTAACTTTAATTTTCTCAGCAACTACTGAACGGATTTACACCATTCCAAAAAAAGCGTAATCTGCGAACCGGACTCTACAGTTTTGCCAAATTTCTTATAAATCCATTCAGCCGTTCGACCTGTAGCCGTGTCTAAACGTCCTATGGAAAATAACATGGAGAAAACACATTTTGGGACCCGCTTTTATCTCAGCCCCCACTTGACCAATCCCCCCCAAACTTTCAGGGAAGGAGCGCAGCGGACCGAGCCATCTTCTTTGAGAAATTCGCAAAGATTCATCCACCAGGGCCAAAGTTATTCCAAATAGAATGCTGAGGATTTCCTATGGAAACTAGGTCCTAACTATAACTACCTACTGGCGACCGCCAGTAGGTAATATATATATATATATATATATATATATATATATATATATGACGAACCTTGTTACGATGTACCAATATTCTGCAACAAAGAGCCGACCCAAAAGGTGCTGGTGAACAGTGTTTATTCTTTGATAGCCAGCGCTGCCGCCATGATATATATATATATATTGCCGCAAAATAGTACGCCGCACTCAGAAATTGTAATTAGCTTATTTATTCAGCAAACTCCACCATCAGTCTGTCACACCGACGCATTTCGGGCATGCGCCCTTTCTCACGGTAGGTGGCACTACTTTTTTACTGGTTTATAAAGGCTATGCATTGTTACCCATCCCATTGCATTCTGGGATTGGTAGTTTCAATATGTATTCATCACATAGTAACCCCTTTTATGACAGTTATGATTGTTATACAATTGAATGACACAATTTTGCTAATGCAACTGCGCTGTTAAGACACAATGTTATCTACTTGTCATTGTAGGTATACTACCATTTTTTAAACCAATTGCAAAATATATCGCAACAGTTACATTATCCCCGATTAGCAACAATTCTTAGAATTTAGAGATGTGCAATAAAAATTTTAGGTATAGTCTCTATGACTATAAAATTGTGCATGGCTATTCACATATCTGTATTAATCCATTCTCTTAGTCCTGTTCTCTCAGTCAGGTGTTAGCTATTACATAAAGGCACTCATATCCCTAATTATGATGCCAAATAGATCCAGTTTTTATTGCAAATGTACAAAAAGTTCCTCATCCAAGTTCATCCCATTCGGGATCTTGGTTTTCATGTGAATTATGTATTTTGATTCTAGTTGACACAATTTCAATTTGCGATCCCCCAGTCTCTCATGTTGTTCTACATAGTCAATTCCGAAAAAGCACATTTTCTTAAAATCTCCACCTTGGCAATCGAGCATATGTTTGGCTGTGGCATAGGTCATATCTCTGTTCTTCACAGCTCTTTTATGCTCAAGCATTCTCTTCTTTAAGGCACAGATAGTGCTCCCTATGTACATTTGTGAGTAATCACATTGAATTATATATACTACCTATTGAGTAGTGCGAGTTATTTTTGCTTTTATTTCAATTAGTCGTCCTTCTGGATCTCTGAATGATTTGGCATTTTTACCAATTTTGCACGCTTTGCAACGTCCACATTTATGAAACCCCTTTTGTTTCTCATCAAGCCAGTTGGTAGATTTTTTAATTGAGGCTTCAAAGTGGCTTCTTACGAGCATGTCTTTTAAACTATATATATATATATATATGGTGTGATGGCTTGGTAATTTAACATCTGATACCTGTTCTTTGGAGTGGAGGTCTGCGCCTGCTTTAACCGCTACCAGAAGCGGTTGGGATCCTGCTTTTCATATATATATATATATATATATATATATATATATATATATATATATATACATATATATATATATATATATATATATATATATATATATATATATATATATATACTGAACACTCAAACCACTTCCAAATACCCGGCAGTTTAGGCGAGGAAAGAGACACAGACCTCTGCAGTTTCTTCTGGGCAGTAAATCTTCATTATTAGAGAGACCCAAACACACAACGCATTTCAAGCCCTAAAGCCCTTGTTCACGTGTAAAACACTGAAAACGCCATCTACCATTTAAAATATCAACAACCACACCCCTTGTCTGACATCACAGGTCACATGATAATATGTATAGACAAAAGACTGACTATGCCACAAAAGTAGTTCTGTAGTTCCATATTCAGTAGGCAGAATTGCAACATATAGCACACTCTCTATATTTAAACATGTTATTAAAAATATAAAACATGTAAAGTGCATAAATGTCATGATATTTATGTAAAAATAAAAAATTATTTTTACATCACTCTTGTTGGATAAATCCAAACACTGCCTACAATTATACCGTCATTTTGTCTGTAATAAAATATCACCGGATAAATCCGAATTGAATCATGTCAAAAGATAAAGAGCTGCATGTCTGTTCTGTGAGAAAAAATTAATTTTTGCAGTTATTTCTAAAGATTTTTAGTAGTGCCAAAGTGGGTGTATATTGTGCAAAATAGTACATATATAAATATAAAGTGCTAGTATAGACAACGTGTTCAATTCATAATTTGATTTTCCAATTTTCCAAATATTGGTATACTTTTCTAAAACCATCACTAGGTAATAAAAAATTATTTTGTCCAAGATGGACATGATGTTCATTAAAACAACCAATATCAAAAATATACAACCGTACAAAAAATTTGGTTCATTAAAAATCAGATTAGAGGGAAAAGAGAACGACATTATACAGTTAATACAACCCAGAAATTAATACAATTCAGCATAGCTGCTCCTCAATTTACTATTTACACTATACAATGTAATAAATGTGGGAAACCTGAGACATCAGCGCCACAAAGTTGTTTATAAAAAATTATGCATGTCCTCTGTCGTGTTTAAACCGTTAGGCCATTTGCAATCGAGCTCAAGGATGTACTTTGTTTCCAACTGCCGTAACTTTCGTTCCCTGTTGCCACCCCTTCTTTGTTTGGCAACAGCATCCAGTACATAATAAGACAGGCAGTTGATATCATAACCGTGAGCTCTTTTAAAATGTCTGGCCACAGGATACGTTGCATCACTGTGGAGAATGGCCCTGATATGCTGCAAGATCCTGACGTGCACCTGTAGCTTTGTTCTACCAACATAGTTAAGCCCACAAGTGCACGTCAGGACATATACAGCGTACTTGGTTTTACAGTTGTAGGTTTCCCGAATCAATATAGGTGTTGGATTGAACGGTGTGGAGTATGCAGTCATATTGCACCCAAATTTGCAAACACTACAAGTGGCACACTTTTTAAAACCCTTCATAGGTGTTAGCCACGTAGTGACCTATTTTAATTCCGGCGACACCCGATCTAGAACAGCGCCCATAGTACTGCTCCTCCTGAAAGTAATGATGGGTTTTTCTACTACCCTACCACGGAGGACGTTATCAGTGAGCACTATTGGCCAATGTTTGTTCAATATTGTCCTTATGTAGTGTAGTTCCTATTTTCCCAATAGGCCCTGCGCATTGGAATAACATAAACAGTAGTATCGACGTAGAAGTGCGGATCTTCCAGGCATCTACTGACTATGCTTAACTTAATTGGGTTTGTTACCAACTAGCTCAGAGGTCACTGGAAACTTTCTTGACTGAATAGGAAGTGATCAGCTTCCCTGGCACAGCCAAGAAGGGATTCAGTTTTCCAACAACCGTGCAACATGACAACTTTGCTCCTCAGATAAGAGTCAATCTCTAGAGTCGTGTGAAACAATAGACAGTTATTTTACTCAGTCAGTTGTTGTGCGGATTACTTTCACAATATGTAGAGAATAGAGAGACGGGCGTTTTCAATAAAAGGTATTATTTATTGAACAGTCTTTCTTCTCATACAAGAGAAATGAATTGCCACAAGACTTGTTATTATAAAAAGTGCGTACAGAAAGATGAGTATTGCGAAATAATACTGTAAAAGCATTGATATGGTTTCTTAGCCATACAATGGTTTAAAATGAATAAAACATATATACATTCATATATACATTAGCTAACATACTCAACTGGTGCTTCTAACTACGCCTACCCCAGTGTACCTGACCTAAGCCTAATACTTGGGAGGGGAGTAAGAAAGTAGCTTTAAGTTAAGTTGGTTTTGCCCTGGTTTGCTTCAAGAATTCTCTCTAAGGGTTTAGTCAACACCATACCTCTGGAATAGAATGTTGGAGGTCTGGTATCTCCTTCCAGGGACTCGATATCCCAGTCACTCTCAAGAGTAGGCTGGAAACACCGGAGCTGGATTTCTCGGCAGGAAAAAAAAAGCCTCTCTCTGCGCGTCGAGGAAGAGGAGGGGCAGCGTCCGCGGGCAGCTTGCATCTGCTGGGCTCTTGCAGGGGGACAGCTGTTCAGCTCCTGTGTTCACCACACCATCGTTCGCTCGTTATCAGCGATAGCAGTAGCAATAGTATCAGCATCAGCGAAGCAGCAGTGTTTGCTTAAGGCAACGTTGGTAATGTTTATACCTGAAAGGTGCCTTGTTTGACGTAAGTTTTTGGACATAAGACGTCAATAAAGATGTCACTAGGAAGTGATCGTCTCTCAGTGCTCATTAGAGTTCTATTACTAATCAAAACATAGCAAGCGGGGCTTTCCCAGGTTGCTGAGTTTTTATCTTGTTGAAGAACTCGGAGTGTTAATCTAGGAATCTTAGATAGTGGCTTCTGCTGTGCCATTTGCACTAATGAGCTGCAAAGGAAGTTGCAGAGGAAGCGATTCTGAAATGTGGCTCTGTTCATGTGAGGCCAGAGACGAGTTTCTGAATATTGCATTTGATCGGTTATGCAAATATAGGGAATAAATGGATTTATAGCCGTATAGGGGCATAAGGTCACAGTATCGATCAGGGTCCTAGATTAGAATGTGACACCCACTCCACGAATTTATGTCCATCAAATTACTAAAACTAGAGCAATAAGATGCATGTGTAACATTTCCCACCCCAAAATACATATTTGCATTTGAAATAGGCGTATTTGAAATACGTGAAAATATAGGTACTGTACGTCTTTAAGCATAGGAATCATTCAAAAAATTATAGCATATGTAATCAGTTTGAACGATTTTGCGAAAGAAATTACACATGAAATATCTCTGAATACAGAAAAGAAGGGCGAGATAATTTCATCACTTATAAATGCATTTCTTGTAAAATGTGCTAGAGGCTGGTGTTAAGTTATTATGTCTCTAGATTTACCTAAATAGAAGTAGAAGCTTCGATTCTTTATGAATAGGTCTACTTTAAGCAAAGAATTTGTGCCTGGAAAAAGGGGAAAATATTATGAAAAATAATTCAATCCCTAAAAAATTTTCTTGTGAACGGGGGAATAGAGTTCCAATGCGTTTTGGCAGTTTTTGTTGATCAAAACTGAAGGCCGAATTCAGAGTTCATGGGAACGCTGTGTGTCGGAATGCTTTTCTAAAGTTATTGTTTCTGGTCGGGTGAGAACATCATATCAGACAGGCTCTCAAAGAATTGGTCTACAAAATCAGGTGACAGTTCGACCAAATTCGATAGTGCTGTAACTTGGCAGGTGTGAGAATGATTGCTATCATCAAAGTCTGGATCAGCAATGCTCACAGATGGTCGTACCTGGGTGATGTTGCTTTTGTCACTCGCTCCACTGTTACCACCTAGTCGTAGTACAGGAGTCTCAACGAATGCCGTCATCAGGATTGGTAGCCGCTGGGGACAACACAATGCGTGAGCCGTTACAGGACTGAGCAAAGTATCGATATCCATTGGTACTGCTGATGGAAGTGCAAGACAGGTGTCCAACACACATTCATCTCCGCATAGCATACATCGTAGCACAGGTAAGATGCAGGATTGCCATATAGGTCTGAATGAAAGGAACCAGGTCATGTTTAGATCTCTCAGCCTGGCCAATCCAAGGACTCTAGTTATTCTGTCCTGGTAGCGCACTGCTAGGATTGTTTCTTCCATTCCCGCCGGAGTCATGTCTGAGCTGTGGCTTGCCATATCGGAGCAGGAGGGTCAAAAATAAAATGCCTGCTAGAAGTCCCAAAAATAGGGGTATGCCGCCAAAGACTGAATGTACAAAATTAGGAATAATTCCCAGAATTGCTTTGAATGGTGTTAGCAGTCCCGTAAAAATCGTCTTAAATATGCCTGTGATGCCTATGGCACTAGACATGTTAAGAATTTGGCTAAGCATTTCTGTGAAATGCACGGGCAATTTGTTGATAAAAGGTCATGTATCTCCGTAGCCGTCCTTGCAACTAGGAGATCATACGTCTCTTTTGATGACGTGATGGGCACTGTTGTCTGCAAAAGCACAGACTTCATTCTGCTTAAAGTATCAATTCGTATAGAAGAGAAATTCAAACGAGGCCAGATGGGAGTCTCTATGTCTCCAGGGCCGCTCGGAAACAATGCTTGCATACAGCATTTGACCATGGAAGTTACGCTTACGAGATAGGCTTTTCCTGGCAAAAGGCCACAACAGCTGTGATCCGTTATTAGAATGTAACTCCCATTTGCGAGTTGCATAAAGAAAGGCTCTATCTGCATTGTAGGTGTGACATGTTGGTGGCATGAAAGGTTGTTAGAATTTCCTTCACAGGCTCCATGTAAATTAATACCCTGGCACAAAAGTATACCGCTTAGTGAACGTTTACAGTTTTCACCACTAAGAAATACATTTTTGTTGCTGTCACTGTAGCATGTGTGTGTGTATGGTAATTTCCATGTTGACTTAATGTAACCTTTACCCAGTCATTCATACTGGCCAGTAGGTATGTATTCAAGGCAATTTTTAAATCGGAAAGTTGTTATCGGAATTGTGATAATCCCGTGTATTATCCATTCAATGACAGGACTTTCCGACATTGTCAATGGTAATCTCTCAAGTTTTTCGATGCTCAAGATTGTATAGTCTGCTCCTTTCTGTGCCAAGCTGATTTGTTTATCAGTAAGGTTAAAGATGGAAAACAATGACGTTGTGTTGATTAAACGCCAAGGCACATAGCCTGAACGAAGATTTGCAGCGTCCAGCCTAACTGTACAATAGAACGTAATTGTGACTGGCCATGCTGTAACATTAGCAAGTCTTTGTCTATTATATCAAAGGCAGATGATACAATACTGTCCAGTGAATATATTCTGGAGGACAGAGTCATTAACCCATTGTCCACTATAGAAAGTGATTTTTCCAAATTGATACGATCAATTTCTCGTATTTTTTCTGCTGTTTCAATTTGTGTGACTTTGCAAGCCTCGTTGTATACCGCATAGATACTGGTCGCTATGAAATGCTTTTGACGCTGTTTGCGTGGTCCCATAATAAATTCGCGCAAATCAGCACCCTCTTTAAGTAAAGACAAGTGTTGCTTAATTTCAGCCAGTGTGGATGATCCTAACCATTCGAGGCAGAGTTTCCCTACACTGTATGTTGTTACTATCCCTGGATGTTGTCTCTGGGATTATCTAGGGTCTTGTCTGGTCATTTTTAACCCCTGTGTTTTATTCAGGAATCTATCATGACAGTTGTTTGTGTCAGTAGGCCAGATTAACCACTTTTTCCAATCAGGAAGTGTTCTGTTTAAATGTAAAATTTTAGATACGTCTATCTCAATATCTGTTGTTGTATTCTCAGGTATTGGCTTTGGAATAGACGGTTTGTTAAGGTCTTTAATCTTAGCTAGGCCAAGACAGGATGTTTGGTGAATTGTGTCATTTAAAAACATCATTTGTTCTGGGATCATGCAGGCTCAAAACAGTGCTTCTAGGCCTTGTACCTGCCACTCTTTTGTACCCCAGATGGTTTTTGTTTCAATGGTATTTTTCCAATAATCAAAACCAAATGTCATCATATTTTCATAAAATGCTTCTGAATATATCAATTTAGTATTTGTCAGCATTGTTTTCAACCCTGTTTTATCTAACAGTTTATAATAAAACGTTTCTGCGTCACTGGTGTTAAACCCTGAGAAGTACTGACATTTCTCATAGAATGTTTTAGAACTGCTTTTAGGTGGTGTAGCACAATGTTCCTATTGATTATACTTAAAAACATTTCTAGGCTGTGCAGATTTATGCAAATAATGATCACCATAGTGTGTGAAGCAGAGCATCTGTTCATAACTAGACGAACCTTGTAAATAATCATGATCTGTGAATCTAGCTGACATTACTAAATCAGACATCATATTATTAGTACTTTCAAAGTCCCAATCATCAGAGAATGTACTAGGTTTTACAAAGTCACTTAAGGAAACCTTGAATTGATGAGGATACTTCAGAATGTCGACCGGACCATAGATTTCATAGTCAGTTTTCTCCCATACTACCCCACCGGGTATTGGAATGGCTGTGACATTTACTGTTGACAGTTCTCTTTTCTTCACGTGGGATGATCTGTGTGGTTTGAGGACTAAGTTGGTGTTCTGACTTGCTGTGTCCTTTGTACTATAGTTTCCCTCAATGAATTTTCCCAAACAAAGTACCATGATGAGCCAAAGCAGGAGGAAAAATATACCTAGACCAAACCAGAACTCTAACCATGGTGAAAGAAGGTAAATTTCCTTCAGTTGATAAAAGAGTTTTGTTGCTTTTTCTTTAAAAGTCTTTTTTGTTTCTGGCATCACTTCGGGGTTGCTTTGATCCTCAGAAAAGTTGTCGAAGTTGATGAAGTAGCCAGAGGCAGTTCTGTCAATTGTTGGGATTGTTCTTTCAATTTGTCTTTCGGTAGCACATTCAGATGCCACATTATTGTAGACTGGTGTTTCTTGACGAACTGTTTCAATCTGTGTTTCAAGAGGCACGAGTTCCATGGCATTATTGCATAGTCCCTCTCTGTGCACTGCAGGCTGATCGAATGTGTTTAGTCTTTCAGTTTGAACCTCTTGGATTGTTGCAAGTTTGGGTATTCTGTTGTTTCTCGGGAGTCCACTGGGCCTACTGTTGATTATAGGCCACATGCTTGTGGTTTTACCAGGTCGATTGATACAACTCTGTTCTCCTTGTTCCGTTGATTGCTAAGACAGGTACTGCTTTTCTGTAAGAAGGCCCAAATTCCTTCTTCACCGCTATTTTTTCTCTGACTAGATCCCCAATCTTTGGAATCCAGACAGGCCTTGCTGGGGCTGTTGCTGGTGGTGCCTCGTCAGTGGTAGCTGGCTGTTGCTTTAACTTTATGTTGCTTAAGGATTTTCTTGTTTCATTCAAGTCCTGTAAAACAGCCAAACGATCTTTGATGTCAAAGTCTGTTTTCTTATCTTTTACCACTGATACCTGACTCTCTAAGTCCTTAATTCGCATTCTAGTTCCGAACAATAGTTCGTATCGGCTGAAACCTTTTAGAGAATTTCTTGGCAAGTTATTTAGGCTTAATTGGACACTTATTAAATGTTTGTCCCACCCAGCACCTGAACCTAATACCTTCCCTGTTATAGATTGCTTTATGTCCCGGTTTTTTCTTTCTACCACACTGTTCCCTTCGGGGTGTGACGGACAAGAATACCGCAACCCAATTCCCATGCTGGCCATGTCATCCTTATAAGCTCGAGAGCTGAAAGCAGGACCTTGGTCAGAATGGAACATGGCAATTGCGTATGTGGCGATACAGACTCGCAGATCTTTTATAACCGTTCTGGCATCAGCCGAGCGCTGGGGCCACATTTTTTTAAGTGGGTTTAGCCTTAATAATTAATAGGACGCTGGATGGCATGTAGACAGCATTACGCTGTTTCTAATTGGTAGCCGGGCAACACACTGGACCAGTTCACTACTGCGATCCCTGTCACAGTCGGGACAGTTCTTTACATATATTTGATGTTGCACGCTCATTCCTGGCCACCAGTACACTGATTGTAATTCTTTCAGAGATTCCCTCATCTGTATATGCCTAGGACCTTCACCCATGTGTGCGTCTGCTATTAATAACTTTCTCCGGTTCATGTTTGGAATTACCCTATCCCCCACTCCAGGGATTGGAGCAAAAGGAACGGAGTTTGCATCGATTACGTATGCATAATTGAGTGGATAGTTCACGGGTAGTGCTGCACAGTCGCCTTTTACGGACGTTTTGATTGCCAGCATCGTTTCCCCGTCTATGTATTTTTCTGAACGCTTTTTTGTGGCTACGGAAGCCGGTTTAGTTGCTTCCGCTGTGGCTGTATTAGCCAATGCATTCCCTGCAACGTGAACGCCATCACGTTGATGACTCAGAGTGTGTATCACGTGAGTCTTTTGTAGTTCTTTCTGTAAAAGAGCTACCTAGTTTTCAATCCAGCTCTGTAATTTATTATTGTAAGAGTTGACGCAAAAATGAGAATCGCACACGATTAGTGTCGGGAATTCACGTTCTGCATTTTCAAGCGCCATCTTTAAAGATCTGATTTCAGCTCTCTGAGCCGAACAGTAATTTACTGATTCAGTTTTTGTTATTTTCGGTCTGAATTTACCGCACAGCCAACGACCTTTAACAATCGCGTAGGCTGCATCATAAGATTTGTTCTCTACATTGAAATGCTGTACAAATCTATCTGTATAGATTATACAGGCGTACTATGGGAGAGGCAGAAGTTCGATTGGCAGAGGATATTCTTCTTCATATGTCAAATCATTCAGTTTTTCGAATTGCGGGGCGAAATAGTATTTTACATCTTCCGCTCCAAGAGAATCTACACACTGTATCCATTTCGAATCCAGTGACACTGTAGGCAGGTTTACTGGGCTGAATAGCACCTCGAAGGCGGATTCCGCTGTGAGGATATTAATCCTTTTGCCGTGTGCTAATTCTCGTTAATTGGCTAGTGCAGTCTGCACTGCTTTCACAGTATTTTCTGTGGGACTGAATGTTTTTTCTGCTTGTGTGTACAAGTGAGATTTAATTGAAATTGGTACATTTTCTACCTCATTAGAGGTCAGGTACGTGAATCCGCATCTTCCTGGGATGACTCGGATTACAAGATTGCGTGTGTTGTCACGTGTATCTAATTTTGTTGTTGCTAACATGTCTGTTTGCAGTGATCTCAAAATTTCTGTGTGTTTTTGAGTCCAGGTGATTTGTTTAAAATCAGGTTTAATTAGTTCATAGAGAGGTTTAACCCTTTCTGCGTAATTTAGAATGCAAGTTCTACCGACATTCAGAAAACCTAGAATCGATTGTAAATTCTTCAGCGTTTTTGGTGCTTGGAGTACAGCGCACTTCTCTAAGAAGTTGTCCGCTAGGCTTTTTCCTTCACTTGATAATTCGTATCCTAAAAATAATACTGTCAGATGGGCAATTCGAGACTTTTTAAAGTTGAATTTGTAACCTTCTGCAGCGAACCCAAGTGTAATGGTGTTCACTCTTTTCAAGTGAGCATCCAAGTCGTCGTCTGTGAGATAGAAATCATCTACGTAAGATAATGCCTCATCATCATATATTTGTAGTAACTCTGTTACTCTAGCTGAGAATTGTCCTGGGCTGTTCTTGAACTCCTGTTGGAGCCTACAGAAATTTTTCTGAGACCCCATTACTGAGAAAGCGGTCAAGTATCTGCTTTCTGGTGCAATGTTTTGACAAAAGAAACCATTAGATATGTCTAATGTCGTTTTATATTTTTTCCTAACTATGTTATTCATTAGTGCAGCACTATGCGAATTTTGTACTGCAAAAGTTTTGCAACATGCATTAAGGTGTCTGTAGTCCAAAACTAGACAATATGAATTGTCTGGTTTGGAGACAGGAAACAAAGGATTGTTCATTTGAGAGGTGCATGTTTCAATCACCCCCTGGTATTCAAGTTGATCTAAAATCTCCCTGACTTGTTTTTTAGCTTCTTGCTTAATGGGATACTGCCTTTGTGCAGTTGGTTCACTTTTTAATTGGATTTTGTGAGGAGGAGAGTCCTCATCCCATCCTACTTGATTTTTATATAATGCTGGTGCCTGGGCTACTGCCCATTTCCTTGCATAAGTATATTTTTTGTGAATCGGAATGTGATTCGAGAAGGCAGGCATAATCATTTCTTCGCTAGTAGCTTCTAGCAGTGGAGACCCTCCTTCCATGCTGACAGATATTCGACTTATCAAGGTCCATGAATATGACTATGAGAAAATTTGATTAATCTCCACGCAGCAAGTCGCACTATTTAACAAAGACCCATTTCTAAGACTATCTATTGTACAAGAAAATACAACTTGGGACACTATACTATGAAGTTTGAAAGGTGTATTTGACCCTAGAATCATCCCGTCTTGATTATTACTCTTGATAGGATTCCAATTTTCAACACCATAAATTTCATCTTTAACATCTCTCTGATGAATAAGACCCCTCCGACTATTACATCTGACAAGATAATTTTATTGCCTTGAAAAAGTCTCAGAGGAGACGAAACACGTGTTGGCGGTGCAAAGCTGGAAAACTTTTAATGTGTTTGAAAATAAAGATTTTGAAGTACAACGACTGTTTTGGATCCATACTTTGAAGCCCTTGAACTGCAAATGAACTTATTATTGACAGTGGTGTAAAAACCATCAGAACCAATACTTTACATAAATATAGCGGAAATTTTCCTTAAAAAGCAAAACTTAGAGAGTGCTTGAGTAACTTGGTTTCTCTAGATTCTTGATACTAGCAATTTTTGCTTTGTTTAACACCCCTGGTGGTGGGTGTTTTATCAGGTTTTCAGTGCACCTCCTCAAATATTTCACGTACTACTTTTCCAGTGAGAATCGGTATAGACATCAGGTGCGGACGTTTTCTCTTTGAGAAACACTACCACCTATATCTCTATATAATATTGTCTGTGCCCACTCCCCGTTTTTCAACTGCGTCCTCAGTATTCTCGGCATGTTCGATTACTCTAATACTGGCTACCTTCTTTCTTGGAAATTGTAACTTTTTACTTTGAGCAGGTTCCTTGTCTTTGGACTTGGTGTGCTCTCCTGGGTCTGACCGTCCTCTTCTTTCCGATTTCTGCGAAAAAGATCGAGAGGGACGTGTATCAATACTTTGATATCTATCAGGTTTTTTCAAATTATCCCTATTTCTAAGGTTATATCTTTTCTCAGAGGGCTCCCTCTGGGAAGACTGGTGCTCTCGAGTCGGAGTTCTTTCCCTCCGTCAAGGAGACCTTCCTCTGGACTGGAAAACTTTTTCCTTGGGAGTGGATTGTTTATTTCCATCCCAGCTCTTTTTAGGAGTGTTTGAATTATTTTTAATAAATAATTTTTCAGGATTTTCGAGCAGTTGGGGCTTTACTGGTTTTTCACCCAAGCTGTCTCTACCTAATTCTTCATAGCATTTCTCTATGATTCTGGCAAGCTCAATTGGTTGATCTGTTATATCTGTTTCCTTCAACTTCTGGCGGATCGCCACAGATGCTGCTTCTCCCTTTATATTGGCTAATAATATAGCCGAGACCTGCTTGAAGTCTTTCAGTAATTTCATACCAAGAGTTAAAGCAGGTTCTGGACCGTATTCATTCTGAATCTGTTTTAGCACTTCTGGTATTACCGCCATTGACGGAACACCATGTGTTTTTGTGTAAATGTAAGCAAAGACTGTACCTCAAGTGTCACAGTCCTCCATATGTGGTGCGACCCCCATTGGAAGGCAGATGGTCAGAATCCTGTGTTTCTCAATAGGGGTGGTCTTCGGAAATACTGCCTCTATTTGAGTAATTTTCTGCGCTAACCAGAAAGGAATTTGTTCCTGTTTTACGGGTGTTTTACCAAGACATGATTGTATGTTCTGTGGTGTAATTTTATTAGTGTTCCCCTGATGAGGGGTCAGCTGTGGAACATTAACAGCTGGTTGGACTGTTGCAGTCAGCATTACATGTTGGACTAACTGTCTATATATTTTAATTAGTGTTTTTAGCTGTGGTAACAGCTCTTCTCTAGACATTTTTGCAATGTCCGGATGTGGTGTGTAGCTGGCTAGAACCGGCCACGTTGCTCCTGGTCTACCTAGTGGACCGAGCCTGGTTATATGATCATTATGTTTTAGGGCGCCTTTAAACCAAAGTAAATGTTCTTGGTATTTTAATGGGATTTGAATCTCCTCGAAAGGAGTGTACTCTCCCGGTGGATCCTCTTTTTTATAATAGTGGAACTCATGTGTTGCAGCGTTTGCCTATGGAAATTTTATCCATGAATAGAATACCTTTGTCTGCCGATACTCGTGTGCCTCTATCACGAAGACGACTGTGCCACCTTGTGTGGTCAGTCCATTTCTATAAGTTTTAACGTTATAGATTTTCCTAAATGTGCCGGGATGATTATTGCACCCGGTTCAGTAGTCCCGTCGGGACCCTGCTGAGTTGCATCTACTGCGGCATCAGTTCCGTTGTTTTCTATTGGCATTTTATAAATGCAGGTTTTGCAGAGCAGATCTCCAAGGAGACAAAGATTAGGTGCACAATATTTTGGAACACTGTATCCTTCAACGTTGAATAAACCAGAGCTTTACATAGGAATCTCTTCCTAATGAGTTCGGGCGGATTTTAACCTTTCACTCACTCCAGACGTCTATTGGAGTATTTACGGGAGAAAGGGGTCTTTGTGAAAAATGCACGAATGAGTTACTCTAACGTCTTGCGTTAGTTTATCGCCTTACCAAACGTTTGGGCGCCATGTAGTGTAGTTCCTATTTTACCAATAGGCCCTGCGCATTGAAATAACATAAACAGTAGTATCGACGTAGAAGTGCGGATCTTCCAGGCCTCTACTGACTATGCTAAACTTAATTGGGTTTGTTACCAACTAGCTCAGAGGTCACTGGAAACTTTCTTGACTGAATAGGAAGTGATCAGCTTCCCTGGCACAGCCAAGAAGGGATTCAGTTTTCCAACAACCGTGCAACATGACAACTTTGCTCCTCAGATAAGAGTCAATCTCTAGAGTCGTGTGAAACAATAGACAGTTATTTTACTCAGTCAGTTGTTGTGCAGATTACTTTCACAATATGTAGAGAATAGAGAGACAGGCGTTTTCAATAAAAGGTATTATTTATTGTACAGTCTTTCTTCTCATACAAGAGAAATGAATTGCCACAATTGCAAGACTTGTTATTATAAAAAGTGCGTACAGTAAGATGAGTATTGCGAAATAATACTGTAAAAGCATTGATATGGTTTCTTAGTCATACAATGGTTTAAAATGAATAAAACATATATACATTCATATATACATTAGCTAACGTACTCAACTGGTGCTTCTAACTACGCCTACCCCAGTGTACCTGACCTAAGCCTAATTCTTGGGAGGGGAGTATGCCGTCAAAGAATGAATGTACAAAATTAGGAATGATTCCCAGAATTGCTTTGAATGGTGTTAGCAGTCCCGTAAAAATCGTCTTAAATATGCCTGGGATGCCTATGGCACTGGACATGTTAAGAATTTGGCTAAGCATTTCTGTGAAATGCACGGGCAATTTGTTGATAAAAGGTCATGTATCTCCGTAGCGGTCCTTGCAACTAGGAGATCATACGTCTCTTTTGATGACGTGATGGGCACTGTTGTCTGCAAAAGCACAGACTTCATTCTGTTTAAAGTATCAATTCGTATAGAAGACAAATTCAAACGAGGCCAGATGGGAGTCTCTATGTCTCCAGGGCCGCTCGGAAACAATGCTTGCATACAGCATTTGACCATGGAAGTTACGCTTACGAGATAGGCTTTTCCTGGCAAAAGGTGACAACAGCTGTGATCCGTTATTAGAATATAACTCCCATTTGCGAGTTGCATAAAGAAGGCTCTATCTGCGTTGCAGGTGTGACATGTTGGTGGCATGAAAGGTTGTTAGAATTTCCTTCACAGGCTCCGTGTAAATTAATACCCTGGCACAAAAGTATACCGCTTAGTGAACGTTTACAGTTTTCACCACTAAGAAATACATTTTTGTTGCTGTCACTGTAGCATATGTGTGTGTATGGTAATTTCCATGTTGACTTAATGTAACCTTTACCCAGTCTTTCATACTGGCCTGTAGGTATGTATTCAAGGCAATTTTTAAATCGGAAAGTTGTTATCGGAATTGTGATAATCCCGTGTATTATCCATTCAATGACAGGACTTTCTGACATTGTCAATGGTAATCTCTCAAGTTTTTCGATGCTCAGGATTGTATAGTCTGCTCCTTTCTGTGCCAAGCTGATTTGTTTATCAGTAAGGTTAAAGATGGAAAACAATGACGTTGTGTTGATTAAACGCCAAGGCACATAGCCTGAACGAAGATTTTGCAGCGTCCAGCCTAACTGTACAATAGAACGTAATTGTGACTGGCCATGCTGTAACATTAGCAAGTCTTTGTCTATTATATCAAAGGCGGATGATACAATACTGTCCAGTGAATATTTTCTGGAGGACAGAGTCATTAACCCATTGTACACTATAGAAAGTGATTTTTCCAAATTAATACGATCAATTTCTCGTATTTTTTCTGCGGTTTCAATTTGTGTGACTTTCCAAGCCTCGTTGTATACCGCATAGATACTGGTCACTATGAAACGCTTTTGACACTGTTTGCCTGGTCCCATAATAAATTTGCGCAAATCAGCACCCTCTTTAAGTAAAGACAAGTGTTGCTTAATTTCAGCCAGCGTGGATGATCCTAGCCATTCGAGGCAGAGTTTCCCTACACTGTATGTTGTTACTATCCCTGGATGTTGTCTCTGGGATTATCTAGGGTCTTGTCTGGTCATTTTTAACCCCTGTGTTTTATTCAGGAATCTATCTTGACATTTGTTTGTGTCAGTAGGCCAGATTAACCACTTTTTCCAATCAGGAAGTGTTCTGTTTAAATGTAAAATTTTAGATACGTCTATCTCAATATCTGTTGTTGTATTCTCAGGTATTGGCTTTGGAATAGACAGTTTGTTAAGGTCTTTAATCTTAGCTAGGCCAAGACAGGATGTTTGGTGAATTGTGTCATTTAAAAACATCATTTGTTCTGGGATCATGCAGGCTCGAAACAGTGCTTCTAGGCCTTGTACCTGCCACTCTTTTGTTCCCCAGATGGTTTTTGTTTCAATGGTATTTTTCCAATAATCAAAACCAAATGTCATCATATTTTCATAAAATGCTTCTGAATATATCAATTTAGTATTTGTCAGCATTGTTTTCAACCCTGTTTTATCTAACAGTTTATAATAAAACGTTTCTGCATCACTGGTGTTAAACCCTGAGAAGTACTGACATTTCTCATAGAATGTTTTAGAACTGCTTTTAGGTGGTGTAGCACAATGTTCCCATTGATTATACTTAAAAACATTTCTAGGCTGTGCAGATTTATGCAAATAATGATCACCATAGTGTGTGAAGCAGAGCATCTGTTCATAACTAGACGAACCTTGTAAATAATCATGATCTGTGAATCTAGCTGACATTACTAAATCAGACATCATATTATTAATACTTTCAAAGTCCCAAACATCAGAGAATGTACTAGGTTTTACAAAGTCACTTAAGGAAACCTTGAATTGATGAGGATACTTCAAGATTTCGACCGGACCATAGATTTCATAGTCAGTTTTCTCCCATACAACCCCGCCGGGTATTGGAATGGCTGTGACATTTACTGTTGACAGTTCTCTTTTCTTCACGTGGGATGATCTGTGTGGTTTGAGGACTAAGTTGATGTTCTGACTTGCTGTGTCCATTGTTCTATATTTTCCCTCAATGAATTTTCCCAAACAAAGTACCATGATGAGCCAAAGCAGGAGGAAAAATATACCTAGACCAAACCAGAACTCTAACCATGGTGAAATAAGGTAAACTTCCTTCAGTTGATGAAAGAGTTTGGTTGCTTTTTCTTTAAAAGTCTTTTTTGTTTCTGGCATCACTTCGGGGTTGCTTTGATCCTCAGAAAAGTTGTCGAAGTTGATGAAGTAGCCAGAGGCAGTTCTGTCAATTGTTGGGATTGTTCTTTCAATTTGTCTTTCGGTAGCACATTCAGATGCCACATCATTGTAGACTGGTGTTTCTTGACGAACTGTTTCAATCTGTGTTTCAAGAGGCACGAGTTCCATGGCATTATTGCATAGTCCCTCTCTGTGCACTGCAGGCTGATCGAATGTGATTAGTCTTTCAGTTTGAACCTCTTGGATTGTTGCAAGTTTGGGTATTCTGTTGTTTCTCGGGAGTCCACTGGGCCTACTGTTGATTATAGGCCACATGCTTGTGGTTTTACCAGGTCAATTGATACAACTCTGTTCTCCTTTTTACCAGCAAGGGGCGGTAGTACTACTGATCTTGTTCCGTTGATTGCTAAGACAGGTACTGCTTTTCTGTAAGAAGGCCCAAATTCCTTCTTCACCGCTATTCTTTCTCTGACTAGATCCCCAATCTTTGGAATCCAGACAGGCCTTGCTGGGGCTGTTGCTGGTGGTGCCTCGTCAGTGGTAGCTGGCTGTTGCTTTAACTTTATGTTGCTTAAGGATTTTCTTGTTTCATTCAAGTCCTGTAAAACAGCCAAACGATCTTTGATGTCAAAGTCTGTTTTCTTATCTTTTACCACTGATACCTGACTATCTAAGTCCTGAATTCGCATTCTAGTTCCGAACAATAGTTCATATCGGCTGAAACCTTTTAGAGAATTTCTTGGCAAGTTATTTATGCTTAATTGGACACTTATTAAATGTTTGACCCACCCAGCACCTGAACCTAATACCTTCGCTGTTATAGATTGCTTTATGTCCCGGTTTTTTCTTTCTACCACACTGTTCCCTTCGGGGTGTGACAGACAAGAATACCGCAACCCTATTCCCATGCTGGCCATGGCCTCCTTATAAGCTCAAGAGATGAAAGCAGGACCCTGGTCAGAATGGAAAATGGCAATTGCGTATGTGCCGATAAAGACTCGCAGATCTTTTATAACCGTTCTGGCATCAGCCGAGCGCTGGGGCCACATTTTTTTAAGTGGGTTTAGCCTTAATAATTAATAGGACGCTGGATGGCATGTACACAGCATTACGCTGTTTCTAATTGGTAGCCGGGCACCACACTGGACCAGTTCACTACTGCGATCCCTGTCACAGTCGGGACAGTTCTTTACATATATTTGATGTTGCACGCTCATTCCTGGCCACCAGTACACTGATTGTAATTCTTTCAGAGATTCCCTCATCTGTATGTGCCTAAGACCTTCACCCATGTGTGCGTCTGCTATTATTAACTTTCTCCGGTTCATGTTTGGAATTACCCTATCCCCCACTCCAGGGATTCGAGCAAAAGGAACGAAGTTTGCATCGATTACGTATGCATAATTGAGTGGATAGTTCACGGGTAGTGCTGCACAGTCGCCTTTTACGGACGTTTTGACTGCCAGCATGGTTTCTCCGTCTATGTATTTTTCGGAACGCTTTTTTGTGGCTACGGAAGCCGGTTTAGTTGCTTCCGCTGTGGCTGTATTAGCCAATGCATTCCCTGCAACGTGAACGCCATCACGTTGATGACTCAGAGTGTGTATCACGTGAGTCTTTTGTAGTTCTTTCTGTAAAAGAGCTACCTGGTTCCAGAGCAATTTATGCTTTATTGTGGCACCTGTGTCATCTTTGTAATCGTTTTCAATCCAGCTCTGTAATTTATTATTGTAAGAGTTGACACATAAATGAGAATCGCACACGATAAGTGTCGGGAATTCACGTTCTGCATTTTCGAGCGCCATCTTTAAACATCTGATTTCAGCTCTCTGAGCCGAACAGTTTCTTACTGATTCAGTTTTTGTTACTTTCGGTCTGAATTTACCGCACAGCCAACGACCGTTAACAATCGCACAGGCTGCATCGTAGGATTTGCTCTCTACGTTGAAATGCTGTACAAATCTATCTGTATAGCTTATACAGGCGTACTGTGGGAGAGGCAGAAGTTCGATTGGCAGAGGATATTCTTCTTCATATTCTAAATCATTCAGTTCTTCGGATTGCGGGGCGAAATAGTATTTCACATCTTCCGCTCCTAGAGAATCTACACACTGTATCCATTTCGGATCCAGTGACACTGTAGGCAGGTTTACTGGGCTGAATAGCGCCTCGAAGGCGGATTCCGCTGTGAGGATATTGATCCTTTTGCCCCGTGCTAGTTCTCGTTCATTGGCTAGTGCAGTCTGCACTGCTTTCACAGTATTTTCTGTGGGACTGAAGGTTTTTTCTGCTTGTGTGTACAAGTGAGATTTAATTGAAATTGGTACCTTTTCTCCCTCATTAGAGGTCAGGTACATGAATCCGCATCTTCCTGGGATGACTCGGATTACAAGATTGCGTGTGTTGTCACGTGTATCTAATTTTGTTGTTGCTAACATGTCTGTTTGCAGTGATCTCAAAATTTCTGTGTGTTTTTGAGTCCAGGTGATTTGTTTCAAATCAGGTTTAATTAGTTTGTAGAGAGGTTTAACCCTTTCTGCGTAATTTAGAATGTAAGTTCTATCGAAATTCAGAAAACCTAGAATCGATTGTAAATTCTTCAGCGTTTTTGGTGCTTGGAGTACAGCGCACTTCTCTAAGAAGTTGTCCGCTAGGCTTTTTCCTTCACTTGATAATTCGTATCCTAAAAATAATACTGTCAGATGGGCAATTCGAGACTTTTTAAAGTTGAATTTGTAACCTTCTGCAGCGAACCCAAGTATAATGGTGTTCACTCTTTTCAAGTGAGTATCCAAGTCGTCGTCTGTGAGATAGATATCATCTACGTAAGATAATGCCTCATCATCATATATTTGTAGTAACTCTGTTACTCTAGCTGAGAATTGTCCTGGGCTGTTCTTGAACTCCTGTGGGAACCTACAGAAATTATTCTGAGACCCCATTACTGAGAAAGCGGTCAAGTATCTGCTTTCTGGTGCAATGTTTTGACAAAAGAAACCATTAGATATGTCTAATGCCGTTTTATATTTTTTCCTAACTATGTTATTCATTAGTGCAGCACTATGCAAATTTTGTACTGCAAAAGTTTTGCAACATGCATTAAGGTGTCTGTAGTCCAAAACTAGACAACATGAATTGTCTGGTTTGGAGACAGGAAACAAAAGATTGTTCATTTGAGAGGTGCATGTTTCAATCACCCCCTGGTATTCAAGTTGATCTAAAATCTCCCTGACTTGTTTTTTAGCTTCTTGCTTAATGGGATTCTGCCTTTGTGCAGTTGGTTCACTTTTTAATTGGATTTTGTGAGGAGGCGAGTCCTCATCCCATCCTACATTTTATATAATGCTGGTACCTGGGCTACTGCCCATTTCCTTGCATAAGTATATTTTTTGTGAATCGGAATGTGATTTGAGAAGGCAGGCATAATCATTTCTTCGCCACGAGGGCACTCCCTGACAAACTCTGGGGGCCAATCTTTTTCAGCTAACAGAATATCATAGCCTTTTGAGAGTTTATCCCAAAATAGACCCCTTATTTTCCTAGTCTTATCACCCTCTATACGCAGTGTTATTTCGTATATCTTATGGGGCTCGCTAAGTCTGGTGTCGGCAGTTTCAACCTGAATGTATTCATTCATGTCCACTGTTTCCAGATGACTCATCAGGATCTTGCGGGCTATACTGATTTCTGCTGCACTGTCTAACATTGTCTGTGCCCACTCCCCGTTTTTCAACTGTGTCCTCAGTATTCTCGGCATATTCGATTACTCTAATACTGGCTACCTTCTTTCTTGGAAATTGTAACTTCTTACTTTGAGCAGGTTCCTTGTCTTTGGACTTGGTGTGCTCTCCTGGGTCTGACCGTCCTCTTCTTTCCGATTTCTGCGAAAAAGATCGAGAGGGACGTGTATCAATACTTTGATATCTATCAAGTTTTTTCAAATTATCCCTATTTCTAAGGTTACATCTTTTCTCAGAGGGCTCCCTCTGGGGAGACTGGTGTTCTCGAGTCGGAGTTCTTTCCCTCCGTCAAGGAGACCTTCCTCTGGACTGGAAAACTTTTTCCTTGGGAGTGGATTGTTTATTTCCATCCCAGCTCTTTTTAGGAGTGTTTGAATTATTTTTAATAAATAATTTTTCAGGATTTTCGAGCAGTTGGGGCTTTACTGGTTTTTCACCCAAGCTGTCTCTACCTAATTCTTCATAGCATTTCTCTATGATTCTGGCAAGCTCAATTGGTTGATATGTTATATCTGTTTCCTTCAACTTCTGGCGGATCGCCACAGATGCTGCTTCTCCCTTTATATTGGCTAATAATATAGCCGAGACCGGCTTGAAGTCTTTCAGTAATTTCATACCAAGAGTTAAAGCAGGTTCTGAACCGTATTCATTCTGAATCTGTTTTAGCACTTCTGGTATTACCGCCATTGACGGAACACCATGTGTTTTTGTGTAAATGGAAGCAAAGACTGTACCCCAAGTGTCACAGTCCTCCATATGTGGTGCGACCCCCATTGGAAGGCAGATGGTCAGAATCCTGTGTTTCTCAATAGGGGTGGTATTCGGAAATACTGCCTCTATTTGAGTAATTTTCTGCGCTAACCAGAAAGGAATTTGTTCCCGTTTTACGGGTGTTTTACCAAGACATGATTGTATGTTCTGTGGTGTAATTTTATTAGTGTTCCCCTGATGAGGGGTCAGCTGTGGAACATTAACAGCTGGTTGGACTGTTGCAGTCAGCATTACATATTGGAATAACTGTCTATGTATTTTAATTAGTGTTTTTAGCTGTGGTAACAGCTCTTCTCTAGACATTTTTGCAATGTCCGGATGTGGTGTGTAGCTGGCTAGAACCGGCCACGTTGCTCCTGGTCTACCTAGTGGACCGAGCCTGGTTATATGATCATTATGTTTTAGGGCGCCTTTAAACCAAAGTAAATGTTCTTGGTTTTTTAATGGGATTTCAATCTCCTCGAAAGGAGCGTACTCTCCCGGTGGATCCTCTATTTTATAATAGAGGAACTCATGTGTTGCAGCGTTTGCCGCTGGAAATTTTATCCATGAATAGAATACCTCTGTCTGCCGATACTCGTGTGCCTCTATCACAAAGACGACTGTGCCACCTTGTGTGGTCAGTCCATTTTCTATAAGTTTTAACGTTATAGATTTTCTTAAATGTGCCGGGATGATTATTGCACCCGGTTCAGTAGTCCCGTCGGGACCCTGCTGAGTCTTATCTACTGCGGCATCAGTCTTGTTGTTTTCTACTGGCATTTTATAAATGCAGGTTTTGCAGAGCAGGTCTCCAAGGAGACAAAGATTAGGTGCACAATATTTTGGAACACTGTATCCTTCAACGTTGAATAAACCAGAGCTTTACATAGGAATCTCTTCCTACTGAGTTCGGGCGGATTTTAACCTTTTACCCACTCCAGACGTCTATTGGAGTATTTACGGGAGAAAGGGGTCTGTGTGAAAAATGCACGACTGAGTTACTCTAACGTCTTGCGTTAGTTTATCGCCTTACCAAACGTTTGGGCGCCATGTAGTGTAGTTCCTATTTTCCCAATAGGCCCTGCGCATTGGAATAACATAAACAGTAGTATCGACGTAGAAGTGCGGATCTTCCAGGCCTCTACTGACTATGCTAAACTTAATTGGGTTTGTTACCAACTAGCTCAGAGGTCACTGGAAACTTTCTTGACTGAATAGGAAGTGATCAGCTTCCCTGGCACAGCCAAGAAGGGATTCAGTTTTCCAACAACCGTGCAACATGACAACTTTGCTCCTCAGATAAGAGTCAATCTCTAGAGTTGTGTGAAACAATAGACAGTTATTTTACTCAGTCAGTTGTTGTGCAGATTACTTTCACAATATGTAGAGAATAGAGAGACGGGCGTTTTCAATAAAAGGTATTATTTATTGAACAGTCTTTCTTCTCATACAAGAGAAATGAATTGCCACAATTGCAAGACTTATTATTATAAAAAGTGCGTACAGTAAGATGAGTATTGCGAAATAATACTGTAAAAGCATTGATATGGTTTCTTAGCCATACAATGGTTTAAAATGAATAAAACATATATACATTCATATATACATTAGCTAACATACTCAACTGGTGCTTCTAACTACGCCTACCCCAGTGTACCTGACCTAAGCCTAATACTTGGGAGGGGAGTAAGTAAGTCACACCAAAGGGAGTAGGCATCGTCCTCCGGCTCCATGGTTTAACGACAGCCTCAAAACTGAAAAGTCAAGATGCAAAGTATTAGAACGAAAATGGCGTAAAAAGTACGACCCTTATGCAAAAAAATGCTATCATGAAGCCAGAAACAAATATCATACGGCGTGCACAAAGGCAAGAGCTGCCTTCGTCTCAAAAACAATCATCGAAGCAACTAATATGCCCAAAACCCTTTTCTCTAAAGTTAAGGAACTGGCAGGCGCAAATACTGCAGCCGCTGCACCCCCTTTAAGCACTCAACAATGTCAGGCATTAGCTTGCTTTTTTACTGAGAAAATTGACAAAATTATCTCAGACATCAACACCAAAATATCTAACGCTGACCCACCCCTTCCATCTAACCCCTGCCTACCTCAACCCACTGCTGCTGACAAAAACCTGCTGGAATCCTGGCCGAATCTCTCACTGGAGAATCTCAAAGGAATCCTTAAATCTGTCAAATCTGGTTCCCCTAGGGACCCCATCCCTATTAAAATTATAAAACAATTGGATGACCAGTCCCTGAATATCATTGCCAACATTTTAAATTTGTCCCTCGACCTCGCCACTGTCCCGGCCTTATGGAAGCACGCCATGGTGACACCCCTCTTGAAAAAGCCTAATGCAAACCCAGAAACACTGGCCAACTATAGGCCTATATCTCTGCTCCCTGCTTTCTCTAAGTGCCTCGAGAGACACGTACACTCCACGCTAGCCACTTTTGCAGAAGAAAACTGTTTACTCCACCCTTCGCAATCTGGTTTCAGGGCTGGGTTCTCGACGGAGACCGCCCTGTTAGGTGTCACTGAAAATATCCGACAACTCCTTGACCAAGGCCAAACGGTAGCACTTGTGCTACTGGATCTAAGTGCGGCGTTCGATACCATCTCCCACGAAACGCTCCTTAGAGAACTACACACAAATGGCATAAGAGGAAAGGCTCTGGAATGGATTAAATCCTTTCTGGCTAACAGAACCTTTCAGATCGCATCAGCACAGGCCGAGTCAGACTCCCTACCTGCAGCTCATGGAGTGCCACAGGGGTCCATCCTGAGCCCTCTGTTTTTTAATATTTATCTAAAACCATTGGTAGAACTTGTTGAGAAGCTAGGGCTAACGCTCATGAACTACGCCGATGACACCCAAATCATTTTTTCCCTGTCTAACTCTTGTCCCCACTCCCCGTCGCTACTCAAAGAAGGACTACTAAAAATACTGAACTGGATGACAGCAAACCAGTTAAAACTGAACGGGGACAAGACGGAAATTCTGATCTTGGGAAAAGACAAAGAACTCTGGAACCCCGCGCATTGGCCGGAACAGATGGGCATCCTTCCTACCCCGGTGCCCCATGCTCGTAATCTGGGTTTTGTACTAGACAACGCCTTATCCATGGATAAGCAGGCCAGTAAAGTTACTGGATTGTGCCTCACCATAATCAGATGGTTGAGGAAAATCCTGTGGATGTTGCCTTCGTCAACACAGAAGACCGTAGTCAATGCCCTTGTCACATCAAGGCTTGACTACGGCAACATCCTATACTTAGGCGCAAATAAATCTGTCATTGGACGCCTGCAAGTGGCACAAAACGCCGCAGTCAGACTCCTGTGCAAGATTCCCAGGAACGCTGGAGTCTCGAACCACCGCCGGGACCTTCATTGGCTCAGGATAGAGAACAGAGTTCGCTTCAAGGCTTTGAACTACATGTTCAAAATAAAAACTGGAGGAGCCCCAGAATACCTCCAATCCCTTGCTTGCCTCTACACACCAAAGAGAAACCTCCGGTCCCAGACAGCAGCACGGTTCTGTATACCAAGGTTCAAACGTGCAAGATCAGGGGGCAGATCCTTTGCCTATCTTGGACCGTCCCTATGGAACTCGCTTCCTCCAAACATTCGGAAGGAAGATAACCACCATAGCTTCAGAAAGCTTGTAAAGACCTGGCTGTATGAACAGTAACCACTCAAATCCCCCCTCCGTTTTTTGTCTTTTCGTTTCTAGCTGTGTCTAGGCGCCGGGAAACCCTTCTTGGGTAGCTGTCGCGCCCTACAAATTGACAAAATAAATAAAATAAATAAATAAGTAGCTTTAAGTTAAGTTGGTTTTGCCCAGGTTTGCTTCAAGAATTCTCTCTAAGGGTTTAGTCAACACCATACCTCTGGAATAGAATGTTGGAGGTCTGGTATCTCCTTCCAGGGACTCGATATCCCAGTCACTCGCAAGAGTAGGCTGGAAACGCCGGAGCTGGATTTCTCGGCAGGAGAAAAGACAGCGTCTCTCTCAGCGCGTCGAGGAAGAGGAGGGGCAGCGTCCGCGGGCAGCTTGCATCTGCTGGGCTCTTGCAGGGGGACAGCTGTTCAGCTCCTGTGTTCACCACACCATTGTTCGCTTGTTAGCAGCGATAGCAGTAGCGATAGTATCAGCATCAGCATCAGCGAAGCAGCAGCTTTTGCTTAAGGCAACGTTGGTAATATTTATACCCGAAAGGTGCCTTCTTTGACGTAAGTTTTTGGACATAAGACGTCAATAAAGATGTCACTAGGAAGTGATCGTCTCTCAGTGCTCATTAGAGTTCTATTACTAATCAAAACATAGCAAGTGGGGCTTTCCCAGGTTGCTGAGTTTTTATCTTGTTGAAGAACTCGGAGTGTTAATCTAGGAATCTTAGATAGTGGCTTCTGCTGTGTCATTTGCACTAATGAGCTGCAAAGGAAGTTGCAGAGGAAGCGATTCTGAAATGTGGCTCTGTTCGTGTGAGGCCAGAGACGAGTTTCTGAATATTGCATTTGATCGGTTATGCCAATATAGGGAATAAATGGATTTATAGCTGTATAGGGGCATAAGGTCACAGTATCGATCAGGGTCCTAGATTAGAACGCACCACTTAAACACTTATATGACGTTCCTCCCTATTATACGTAGTAATCAAATATATATATATATATATATATATATATACATATAATAACACACATGATAAATGCAACAGTTAAATGCATGAATAATACAATGAATAAACAAGCAGCCATTAATATAACACTCAAGAAAATATGCTGGACGTCCTGCAAGAGATGTAATGTAATGTATGTAATGTATAGGCATTTATATAGCGCACTACATACCCGTAGGGTCCCAAGGCGCTTCGACCGCTGCGAAACCCTTCCTGGCTTCCCTGAGAGATGGTCCCTTAATGGGTATCTCCAGGGTGAGACCAGGCATCCCCGGCGGTCTGGTGGGGCCGTTAGTGAGGATGAGGCAAGCTAATGCCCAGAGTTGCCGAGTGTGATCGCTGATCAGAGTGGGCATCGAGGCGAGAGAATTATCGAGTCCGCTGACCCTGGTCCAGAAACCTGCCGCGCCGGGAATCGAACCCTGGTCCCAGGCCGTCCTCTGCTCTCGGGTCTGCCGCCTCTAACCAGTGAGCCACACTACCTCACTAAGATCAGAACGATATATATATTTATTTATTTATTATTTCTTTATTTAAGAGTTTTATATAGTGCTATCTAGAACCAAGGGTATCGGAGCCCTTTACAGCATTATCACACTTAAGACAAATTTAAACAGTAATATGTACAGTGAGTCAGGACGTATCGCAGAGAATCTTCGAAAAAGAGCCCATTGTCCTTCATAAGATATGTTAGCACAGTAGGGTGAGGTTAGGTCCTAGTGTCAAAGAGTTTGAGTGCTGCTAGGGGCAGGCTTCGATTAGTTAGGCTTTAGTTATCCATTCATGAGAGATCGATTAAGGAAGAGGTCTTTGAGCTGCCTTTTCAAAATTAGGAAGGAGGGATTGATCCTGATATGGATTGGAATGGAGTTCCAGATTTTTTGCGCATTTCCTGGAAAGGAGCGAGATGCAGTTTTCTGTTTGTGAGTTTTATGAGGGATAAGGAGTAGGGTTGTAGGAGAGTAGGATCTGCTTCCTATGGTTACCCCCACTTTTTGCTGTGTTTCACTGGTTTTTTGACTTTAGTCTGGCTGTGGCCCTGCTAATCAGGACCACAGCCTAGATGCTCTCTCTCTAAATTGATTGCATGTACTTTAGGTGCATACCAGATTGGTTACTGGGTCACCCTTATGAGACCCTAGTATATGGTACCTTAGGTACCAAGGGCATAGGTACCCCAGAGGCCTACCAGGGGGTGAAGCATGTATTATGCCACCTCTGGGAAGCCTTCCAAAATGACACCACAGGCCTGCCCTTGCAGCCTGGGTAAGGTGGTGTAAGCACCTCTTACTTAGATATAGTATACTTATATCTACCCATATATATAGACACATATTAACCTATAAGTCACTCCTATGGCAGGCCTTGACAATCCTGAAGGCAGAGTGCTTGGTTCTGTGTGAGAGGGTGCCCTATCATGAGCTGAGCCCCTCTGCAGCTTTCGAAATCCCTTCCTTATAGCTGTTCTATGATATAGCCATACCATATACTCTTAAGTGCATTATAATCCTCGCGGTTAATGCTAACTTTGGTTTGGCTTTATCAAAACATGTTGTTTTGGTTGTCAAACGCTTTGGAATACTACCCCCCCCCCCCCACCAGTTCTGGCGGCGGGGGTAGCATTCCACTCTTCTAGAGGGAGAAGACATGTACACATTGGTATACCCGGTAATAGTTTTAAAGAGCCTCATCATCACAAAATGGATGCTGCTGCCACAGACACAAGTCTGACCTCCTGCTGCTAGACGAAACTCCGGCAGGGGAGGCCTGGACAATAGGTTTCCTGTCCAGGGAGGTGCCACTACCTTAGTGTATTGGGGCAGGGTGGGTTGCATTCAGTGAATGCTTTTGAGACACTGCCTGGGGCACACAAGGTGCTCCATGCATTTCCCAGTTCAAACCAGTTGCTGGAGCACTCAGCCCCAGCTCTGGTGCAAAACTGGACAAAGGGGAAGGGGTGTAACCACCCCTCCCAAAGTCCTCCCTTAGGTTGGACCCTACAGTTAGTCCAACCCCTAAACTTAGTATAAGTATGGGAACCCAGTCACTAGCACTTTAGATTACCCTGGACGAAACTCAGAAGATGAAATCTTGGACCTTAGACATTCCATATCGACTGAAAGACTGAATAAATCTCCCTTGGGGTCAAGGAGTGCCTCCTTGTTCAAACAGGCCCCAAAGAAGCATCTTGCCAGTATGCATTTTCAAGGCTCCCCCGGGATCCCGAAGAATCTGCAACACAGGACATGAACTTCCAGACATCTCTGAGGCTGACACAGGATCCCAGCAAAGCTGAGACCCGCAGCCAACACGAGAGATGTGGGACCGGAACTCCTGGCCATCCTGCAATTTTGCAACTGCACCTACTTCCCGAAGTTTCCAAAAGTTGTGCATTGGGATATTTATTGGCCTTGCCCCGAGCACCTTCTGCACTGAAGTACAGAAGCCAGCACTCCACGAGTGACCCGTGAGTCCCCTTTCTTCACTGCAGCTTGAGGCTACTTTGCGGTTCCTAGTCCATTGGTTATTGAGCCCCCACAAAAGCCAATCCTTTGTTTCATGAGCTTTCCTGGTTGCTCCAGACGTGCTCTGACTCCCCCCCCAAAGGAGGAGTCTTAGACCTTGCTAGTCTGAACCAAAGCCAATCTTGTCATCTTGTGTGGGTTGCTGTTGCCAAGGCTTGTTGGGTCCAATCCGGATACCGTCACTGCAGCACTCAACTTCCAATGTGGGATAGATGGAATCCAGCTCCTGGTTGTTGTCAATGTCTTGGACCTTGTGGCTGAAGAGTCAAGCTTCACCTACTTCACCTTAAAGCACCCGACATGGCTGGCATCCTCCTGTCGCCATCCTGGTCACTGGCTACTGACCCAGACTCTGTCCCCTCTGCTTTCAGGTTCTTCTGATCTCCGATACACCCTTGGATCCATCCGGACACTTTGCTCCTGGTCGCCTGCAGCACTTCTTTATAGCTCTCCATAGGAATCGACGACGGAACCTGACACGAACAGACACCTATGCACCCGGCTTCCCTAGGTGAGGTAACACGAGTACTTCGGTGCTCCCTCTCGAAGTGTACAGTACTGAAGGGGTTCCCTTGCATTCCACTCCTAAGTGTCCTAAATCTTTAACTTTGTAACTTAAACTTTCCTCATAGAAGTCACAAATGTGCACTGTGTTGTATATTTAGACACTGCACGCGTCCCCCGTGGGTCTCCTGCGTCCCTACCTTGGGTGGTTCTGGTTGCCCCAGCGGTTCTATGGGCCCTAGGCCTCACTTCTATCCCTCACGTGGTTCTTATACCATTATTTTAGTATATGGTTTGTGAGGCCCCTGTGCAAAAGGTATACTGTGCTATTTACTGTGTGCTATTTTAAGTTCTTGTATTGTACTTTGGCCTCTAGCCTCATAAAGAGACTAGAGGGGTTGTGGTTAGAATAAATACATATATGTTATATATATATATATATATATATATACCTTGTGTGGTGTACTTTCATTTGATTATTCAAGAGATTATAGACTGGTAAAACAAGCTGCTTGGCCTCTCAACTTTGGTGGGAGGGATGAAGGGTTTTATTTTGTTGAGTTGTTTGAGGTTGAGGAAGGAGCTCTTTGCAGTGTTCTTGATGTGTTTATTCATGTCTAACTTAGAGTCTAGAGTGATTCCCAGTGATTTTACAGAATCTGCTGGGGTGGGGTTGTGATTGAGAGCATAATAGCTTTTAACCATTCGGTGATTTGGTCTTTCTTCTCCTTGTTGGAGATGAGGAGGATTTCTGTCTTGTCTTGGTTTAGTTTCAGATGGTTTTGTGATAACCAGTTCTCGACTTTTCTCAGAGTGTTGTTCAGTTTTTGAATGTCTTTGATGGAGGAGGTTTCCAGATAGATCTGGGTATCGTCTGCATAGAGGTGGAAGGGAATGTTGTTGTTTTTTAATATGATGGTGAGTGGTTCCATATAGATGTTGAAAAGCTGCGGCGAGAGAACTGCTCCTTGTGGGACACCCCTGCTAAAAGGGACTAAGTCGGACAGGATGTTTTTTATATTTATGTTTTGGGTGCGGTTTTGTAGAAAAGAGGTGAACCATTGTAAGACCATCTCTTCCGCTCCAACCCTTTCTTTAAGTGCCTTAATGAGAAGTTTGTGGTCAACCGTGTCGAAAGCTGCCGATAGGTCCAGGAGTATGAGTGTGCAACATTGACCTGTGCCAAAAGATTTGTGCATATCATCTATTATATTTAGGATCGCTGTCTCTGTGCTGCATCCTTTTCTGAAACCCGATTGGTGGGGGTCAAGAAGGTTGGTGATGTCCAGGTGTTGAGTAAGTTGGAGGAGAACACATCTTTCCAGGATTTTCCCAAGGAGGGGGAGGTTGGAGATGGGTCTGAAGTTATTCAGATCGTTTGTGTCGGAGCCTGGTTTTTTCAGTAGAGGTGTTACTTGGCCACTAGATACATCAAATTATTACTTTGCTTGTGCATCTACCTAATTCACACATCACAAATAAAACACCTCAAATGATCAAAGCCACTGGCCACACATCACAATGGCAATAATCAAAACTCAAACACCTCAAATGACCAAAGGCACTGGAACCACGCATCACAATGGCGCTAGTCAGAAACAAGTCACCTCACCCGATCGTTCAATCGACATCCTTACCAATTCTCGCTGTGGGGCCCATTCACAGCTGGCTTGGACTCTCGACCAGGACTCAAGTTCCGTTTGTCTTACAGCAGTACGTCTACTCTGTAAGTGAGCTCCTAATTCAGCTGTCAACAAACCTCCACTTTATAGTCCCAAAACATACACTAGAAGGTTCGAGAGTCTTGGCCCCTGCACCAAAGGAATCTTACGAGGACTGGCCAGCTTCCAAGCAAGCATTCCAGGAGAGAAAGGAGTTCCCACGTTCCCTCCACATTCTCGAATGGTCCAACCTTTATCTTACAGAAGCCCACGAAAACCTTCCAGGGTATATTAAACAATCTCTCACAAAAACAATCCTTGAACGTGATTAACCCAAACAACTTGCAAGTGTGGCTATGCACGCAGATAAAGCTCAAGCCAGACAGAATCAGAATTCAGAATGCCATGAGGCCAGGTCAAAGTCAATAGTAAGAACATAATAATACTACCAATGTACAACACAATGCACATTTGTGCACCACTGCTTATAGCATCACATTCTTCATCTCTCAATATACAACACAGTGCACATTTGTGCACCACTGCTCATAACGCTGCACTTCGAGACCAAAAAGTACATTCCACATTTCTCTCTCTCTCTTATTCTTTCAAATGCACATCACACAGGTTCTGTTCTTGGCAAGGCTGTTCTTCTCCTTGACAGCTCCCACTGAAATATTGCAAGATTACAAGAAAGAAACCTTTAAGAGAAACAAGGCATATTCAGGGTGTCATACATTCAAGCTAGGGTAAAATAACACACCAAAGTCAATTAAAATAATGGTAGTCAAATCTCATCACAGGGTGTCCACCACAAGAGTTCCTCTAGCACTACACAGTCTGGCCCTGATTTCCGACTGGTGTGTAGGCTGTCCATTAGATAGCAACTTCGACTTCGACTTAGCTAAATTCACACCTATTAGGGAATTGAATTCTTTTCTTCAAAGACAAAATTTACACAATATGCAATTCAACACAAACTCTTTTCAAATGCAATAATTAAATGAAACAAATAAACCTGTGTCTGAGTACTGAGAAATGGAATGGAAATCAAACTCACTACAAAGAAAGTAGTGCTTCAAGGCACTACCACTCACCCATCAAAATAGCCTTCTGACCAGCATCAACCTACACTTGCGACTGGTGTAATTTATTCTTGTGCACAAAATAATCCACTGCTATTCCATTCCTAATTAGTACATTCAACAAAAACACTATTAAGGATCATAAAGTGAACTTATATTTGTGCATCACTATTACATTTCCACAGACACCTAGTACTTGTCTTCAGTCCTTTTAAATCCAAAATCTTAACTTTGAATAGAAAGATGTTGATACGATGCATCATAACAATAGTTCAATACACACCATTACTAGCAATAATATCAACACTCACACAAACATAATACTATAATGTAACATAGGTGCTATCATCTACAACACAATGTATCACAAAACACACTGCTCTTGAACCATTGCCATATTAATGCTCACCAATCCGACCATCTGAACTGCATCATCAAAGCACCTCGACCCAGGCTCAAACAAGACAGCAACACTTCACCATGAGACATCACAAAACAAGTTTCTCCAACTGACAGTCTAATTAACAAATTAGCCTAATTAATTAATTGACACATTTGTGCTAATTAGCTTAATTTGCCACGGTGTAATTGCACACAAACAATTCACCAAAACCTGTTGACGCCCAAACATAGTTCATTTTATCAGGGGCCAGTCATTGTAAAAAGAGAAATCCCAGTTTCCTATATTTAGCCAATAACATTAAGGAAAAGGCATGAGACACCACCAATCTTAGTTCTGTTAATGTATTCAAATATCATAAATAATCATTACAGATAGCAAAAGGTTAGAATTCAATCAAGGGAATTAGCATAATCTAATTATAAGCAAAATACTGCAATAAGTAGCTAGCTCTATCCGGCAGACTGCCATGAGGTCTGTCGCATTAACGGTCCAAAGGTAAAGAACTGCTGTATCTAAACTCAAACCTTCATTTCTCTACATCTAAAAGTAAAATACAGGAATCTCCTGCAGTCTAGTAGGAAGTGGGAACAATCTGGTACTTTCCCAAAATGCACATCCTTTGTGTTTTGGGCAAGGAAAGCACACAATTTTCATAGCATGACAGTACGTGAATGGGCAGCATTAAAATGTTACTGGCACAGCAACATTCACATTATTATGATTTTAAAATAACGCATACTTGACCTTCAGTCTCATTGGCTATCAGTGCACAACATTTCTTTCAGAGGAAATATTAATTCAAAACAAAAGAGAAAAACAATGAACTACTTCAGCACATAAATAATATTAACATGTTAATGAAGGCTCAGATGAGCGGCCTTCTGGTATTGGCGCATCAGAACACTCTTTCCAGGGAAACATTATTTTGTCACATTCAAATACAGTAAATGGTTTGCAGCATAATTAAAAAGATTTTCTGAGACAGAATGAAAACATGAACATGTAGGTTATGTAAACATTAAATAAAGAAGCACTCTTTTAAAGGGCAGTCTAATGTGACTTAGTAAATCCATCTAAATTAGGCACTATATTTGTAATATGAAAATCTGTACTTGCAGTGGCCTAACACTTCTTAGCCAAGAAGCATATTGCAATACACTGGTGGGGAAACATTTGAATTATGGATGGAATCTGCAGGTCAAGCAAAGATAACTTGCTTGTAAACATAATGGAATTGGCTTGACTTGTGTTTTTTAGGTCGAGTCCCAAGATAGCGCACTATTAGGCATAGGGTGTGAGTGTACCCAGATCTCCTTGTTTAAGCAGTGAAGATCAACACAGACCCTCAGCTCACCATTTTGCTTGCGGGCAACTACCAAAGAAGATAACCACAAGGACGAATCAATAGGTTCATTGATGCCCGTTTTGCATAGAGAATCTAGTTCTTTTTCTAAATCCTGTCTTGTGCTAAAAGGGACATTTCTCAACTTATGCTTTATAGGCCTTGCTCCTTCTTTTACTATAATTCTGTGGTTGTAATCCTTTACTTTTCCTAGCTCACCTGAAAGTACATTTGGGTATTTATTTATTACACTCTCCAAATCCATAATATCTTCAATGTAGCCAGACAAATGTATTTCTCATCCCTCCTGGGAGACTGTTTTGCGATAAGGAGGTAAAAGTGGTCTCGTAGGCCATGTACTGTCATACAGTTCGTGGTAAGATGTACTTACAAAATGTCTCCTACATGCTCCGTTCTGCGTCACAGGGTCTTGCCTGAAGCTGAAACACACTGCCCTCCTTGCGTTTCACGACCACTGCGGTAACATTCTCAACTCGTCACCTTGCTCGATATCAGGCAAAAGGTTGACAGCAAACTATGTCTTCAGCCTTTTTTCCACAGCAATCTGGGACCAGAGCCGGTGCAGACAGCTGACTGCCCTTCAACAGATACTTTATGCAGTGCTCAGCAGGAGGGTTCGTGTAGGTGGTTCAGCATTCGGCACCACAACGGAGCCAAAGTAAGTTTCAATTATCCTTTAATTCATCTGTAACTGAACCACCAAGGGCAGAGCGCAGGCAATGTCTGATTCCCAACTGCCACATTAGTTACACTCATCAGATGCTACTCTCACATAGTGAAGTTCTGAACTCTAAGCTCTACGATTACTACAGATTGGTGTGGGGTGAATTGGATTGTCATGGGGTGGATTGGATTGTAGTGGGGTGGATTGGATTGTGGTGAGATGGATTGGATTGGGGTGAGGTGGATTGGATTGGGGTGAGGTGGATTGGAGCGGGGTAAATTGGATTGGGGCAGACTGGAGTGGGGCAGATTGGAGTAGGGAGGATTGAAGTGGCGCCAATTTTTTTGCATTGAAGTGGGTAGATTGTTTTAGATTGCAATGGGGCCGATTGTGTTGGATTGCAGAGGATGGATCGGAGTGGGCAGAGTGTTGGATCGGAGATGGGCAGATTGAAGTGGGGCAGATAGTTTTGGATCAGAGTGAGGCTGATTGGAATGGGGCAGATTCTTTTGAATTGGAGTGGGGCAAATTGTTCTGGTTTCTAGTGGGGCAGATTGGAGTGGGGCGGATAATTTTGTATTGAGTGGAGCAGATTGTTTTGGATTTGAATGGGGCAGATTGGAGTGGGGAGATTGTTTTGGATTGGTGTGTGGCAAATTGGAATGGGCCAGATTGTTTTGGATGGGGTGGGGCACTTTGTTTTGGTTTGGAGTGGGGCATATTGGAGTGAAGAAAATTGTTTGGATTGGAGTGGGGCAGACTGGAGTGGGTCCGATTGTTTTGGATTGGAGTAGGGCAGATTGGATTGGAGTGGGGTGGATAGTTTTGGATTGCAGTGGGGCAGATTGTTTTGGATTGAAGTGCGGCAGATTGTTTTGGATTGGAGTGGGGCAGATTGTTATGGATTGGAGGGGGGCAGACTGGTGTTGGGCAGATTGGAGTGGGGAAGATTGTTTTGGGTTGGAGTGGGGTGGATTGGAATGGATTGGTGTAGAGTGGATTGGAGTGGGGTGGGATGGATTGTTGTGGTGGATTGGAGTGGGGTGAATTGAGATGGAGTGGGTGGATTGGGGGAGGTGGATTGGATAGGAGTGGGGAAGTTTGGAGTGGGGCCTATTGGAGTAGGGCAGATTAACGTGGGGCAGATTGGAGTTGGGCAGGTTGTTTTTGATTGCAGTAGGGCACATTGGAGTAGGTAGATTGTTTTGGATTGGAGTAGGTCAGAAAAGAATGGGACGGATTAGAATGGAGAAGACTGTTTTGGATTGGAGTGGAGCAGATTGGCATGGGGAGACTGGAGTGGGGCAGATTGTTTTGGTTTGGAGTGGGGCTGATTGGAGTGGAATGGATTAGAGAGGGGCAATTGCTTTCAATTGGAGTGCGGTGAATTGGAGTGGGTAGATTGTTTTGGATTGGAGTGGGGCTGAATGGAATGGGGCGGATTAGAGTGGGCAAGACTGTTTTGGACTAGAGTGGGGTAGATTGGTGAGGGGAAGGCTGGAGTGGGGCTCATTGAAGTGGGACACTGCTCAAAACCAGCAGTTGAAAAATGTAATTATAATAAAACAGTGTTATTAGCATTTTATTTTTAAGAGATTGGCTGAGCTTGTAAGACATGCGTGAGTAAGAGGTGCGGTCCCGGGCCATGGCAGGAAAGAGGAGGGGTAGGCACGGTAGGTGCGCATGTCAGTTTGGCAGGCTGTCTTAGGACGTCCAAACTGACATGGCACTTAGGTTTCTACAACCCAGCTGTGTTCCACAGCCAAGTGGAGAAACAACACAGACTCCCTCTGCCTGAGAGAGCATCAGACCAGCTCGTTCAGGCCAATACTGGCCCTGCTCTCATGCTTGGTAAAAACATGAGAGCAGCGTCTGGATTGGATTGGTAGTCTGTGATGGTATCCGAGGGACTGCCAGAAGCAGGAGAGCAGAGGAGCACTGAAGTGCGAGGCGGCCGGCAGCATCAGGTAAGTGTTTATTGTTTTATTTTTTATTAATCCACCCACCCCACCACACTGCCACTGTATATTGGCAGCAGCTGCGACTGAGTGTGGCTGCTGTTCAGCATGGCTAAAAGTTAGTGGTGTGGTGTGGAGTGTCTTAAAGTGGGGTGGGGGGAGTAGAGTGTCATATACTAGATGTGTTTGAATAGAGTGTCATAAGTGGAGTTTGGGAGTAGAGTGCGTAGAGTGGAGTGGTGTAGAGCTTAGTGGCGTAAAGTGGGTTGGCATAGATTGGAGTGGCGTAGCATGGGGTGGGTGGAATAGGGTGTAGTTTAGGGTGGATTGGATTGGAGTAGAGCAGGGATGATTAGAGTGGGTGCACTGAATGGTGTGTATTGGAGTGGGGTGGATTGAAATAGGGTGGGGTGGATTGTATTAGTATAGGGTGCTTTAGAGTGGAGGGGGGTGGATTGGACTAGACTGGAATGGGGTGCTTGGAGTGGGGTGTATTGGAGTGGGGTGGATTGGATTGGAGTGGGGTGGATTGGAGAGGGGTGGATTGGAGTGTGGTGGGTTGATTGGACTGGATTGAGTGGGGTGGATTGAGGTAGGGTGGGGTGGATTAGAGTAGAGTGGGGTGGATTTGACTGTAGTGGAGTGGGGTGGACTAGATGGGTGGAATAAAATACAGTAGGACTGGGTGGGGTGGGGTGCACTGGTGTGCGGCTGGTGGGGTGGGTTATACTGGAGAGGGGTGGACTGGACTGGAGTTGAGTTGAATAGAGTGGTTTGCATTGGAGTGGGGTGGGATGGATTGGAGTGAAATGGATCGGATTGTCGTGGTGTGGATTGGATTGGGGTGTAATAGAGTGAGGTGGAATGGAGTAGTATGAATTGGAGTGGGGTGGATTGGATTGGTATGGGGTGGGCTGGATGGGAGCAGATTTGATTGCAGTGGAGTGGATTGGATTGGGGTGGGGTGGGTTGGATTGTAGTCTGGTAGATTGGATTGGGATGAGGTGGATTGGATAGGGGTGAGTTGGATTGGATTTGATCAGTGTGAATTGGAGTGGGGCGGATACGAGAGGGGCAGATACGAGTGAGGTACATTGGAGTGGGGCGGATTGGAGTGGGGCAGATTGGAGTAGGGAAGGTTGGAGTGGGGGTGGAGTGGGGCAGATATTTTTGCATTGGTGTGGGCTAGATGGAATGGGCAGATTGTTTTAGATTGCAGTCGGTAGATTGGAGTGGGCAGAGTGTTTTGGATTTAAGTGGGGCAGATAGTTTTGGATTGGTGTGAGGCTGATTGAAATAGGGCACATGGCTTTGGATTCGAGTGAAGCAGATTAGAGTGGGACAGACTGGAGTGTGGTGGATAATTTTGGATTGAGTGGGGCAGATTGTTTTGGATTGGAATGGTGCAGATTTGAGTGGGTGGATTGGAGGGGTGAGATTGTTCTGGATTGGAGTGGGGGTGATTGGAATGGGGCAGATTATTTGGATTGGAGTGAGGCAGATTGGAGTGGGTCTGATTGTTTTGGATTGGAGTAGAGCAGATTGGAGTTGGTGAATAGTTTTGGAATGAAGTGGGGCAGATTGGTTTGGATTGGAGTGAGGCAGATTGTTTCGGATTGGAGTTGGGCAGATTGTTATGGATTGGAGTGGGGCAGGTTGTTATGGATTGGAGTGGGGAACATTGTTTTGGATTGGAGTGGGATGAATTGGATTGGATTGGTGTGGATTGGATTTGTGTAGAGTGGATTGGATTGGAGTGGGGTAGATTGTGGGGGTTTGGAGTGGAGTGGATAGCTCTGGATTGAAGTGGGGCAGATTGTTTTGGATTGAAGTGGGGCAGGTTGTGTTGAACTGGAGTGGGGCAGATTGTTTTTGATTGAGCAGATTGTTTTTGATTGGAGTGGGGCAGATTGTTTTTGATCGGAGTGGGGCAGATTGTTTTTGATCGGATTGGGGCAGATTGTTTTTGATTGGAGTGGGGCAGGTTGTTTTTGATTGGAATGGGGCAGGTTGTTATGGATTGGAGTTGGGCGTGTTGTTTTGGATTGGAGTGGGATGGACTGGATTAGTGTAGGGTGGATTGGAGTGGTGTGAATTGGAGTGGGCAGATTGTTTTGGATTGGAGTGGGGCAGATTGGAATGGGGCAGATTAAAGGGGGCAGACTGTTTTGGATTAGATTGGGGCAGATTGGCGAGGGGGATACTGGAGTGGAGCAGATTATTTTGGTTTGGAGTGGGTCAGATTGTTTTGAATTGGAGTGGGGCAGATTGTCCAGGGGCAGAATGGAGTGGGGTACTGCTCAAAGCAGGCAGCTGAAAAATGAAATGATAATAAAACTATAGTATAATTTTATTTTTTAAGTGACTGGCTGAGCTTGTAAGACATGCATCGTGTAAGGGGGGGCGGTGCCGGGCCATTGCAGGGAAGAGGAGTGGTGGGCACAATAAGTGCGCATGTCAGTTAAGCATGCTGTCTTAGGACTGCGCCTTTTTGCCAGTCACAGGCCTTATGTTTGCAGGGCACTAAAAGATAAAAATAACAAAACAGTACCTTAATCATGTCGGGAGCAGCAGACGGTCACTGATTAGATTAAATCAATTAGTGCTTGATGCCTTCTCCACAGAGAGGAACGGAAATGATGTTAGGCCTGCCTTGACGAATGCCGAGGCTGTAAAGAAGAGTACCACACAAGCCAACAAATGATAAGCAACAGGCGGTCTCCAAGCCCTATTCTGTATATATAAGAGTGTCTTGCAAGCGAGATGCATGTGCTAACGCCTGCTCTCGCAATCTCAATCCTGAAATAAGGAGTTGTGCCATCACACAAGCCTACAAAATGATGCAGCGTCGCTTTTTTTGGTTAAAACCTTTGACATGCTGCACATCATTGGGCCTACTGTACAGTGTGGCTAAAAAGGACTGGAAGAACTACACCCCCCTCACCAGAGACCCTTCATCCGAACTTAAGACAAAAAATCACGATTATGGTCAAAGAGGCAGAGGAGAACGGCTATATCACCAAAAATGAGGCATCCTTCTTGAGTGAAGATGACGGCGTTAGACCTTATTTTTATACGTTGCCCAAAAGCATAAGAATAAGATACCCCCTCCAGGATGCTCGATCGTTTCGGGGATTGGCTCCATCCTTGAGCCTCTGTCACGGTTCTGTGACTTCTTTCTGAAACCACTCATACAGCAAACACCGACGTACCTCAAAGACACCAAAAGTCTTCTTCATCTCCTAGAAGACATGACCATCAATGAGTCCTCAACCATACTGGTGACCCTTGACATAGAGAGTCTTTACACCAGCTGTTGGACATGGCCCTCTTGGCAGGGTCATCCCTGAACTTTTTGCCTTTCTCCAATATTCTCTCTGACCTGTTTTTGTTGGTTTAACGACTCTGGGCACTTTACCACTGCTGACCAGTGCTAAGGTGCAAATGCTCTCCCTATGAAAAGTGTATACATTGATTGGTGTCCACGATTGACTTATTTTGTTTACTGTCAGTCTCCAGTACAGTGCACCATGAGTGCCAGGGCTTGTAAATACAAATGCTGCTGGTGGGCCTGCAGCACTGGTTGTGCCACCCACAGAAGCGGCCTAGTACAGGGAACATGGTAGAAAGTCAAGTTTAGTATGCCTGAACTCAGAATAATAAAATACATCTTTTAGTAAAGTTTATTTTAATATCCTCTGTTTGCAAATGCTAATTTTAGAAAGTTAGCATTTGCTTACCTAACCATTTCAGCCCGCCTCTGCTCTTATGTGTATCTGCTGTCTGGGTTCTGTGAGTGACAGGGCTAGGGATGACTGGTGGTGAATAGAGGGATTACACCAGGATGGGTGGAGGGAGTGCCCTTTGACTCTGAATAGGGCTTTGCTCTGCCACCACAATGCTGGCTCCGCCCCCTGGGGAGCGACTGATGACTCTGCCCTGCATCTGGTCCAGGAAGAGGGAACACTGTCAACAGAGTGCTCCTGGCTGTACTTGTCATCACAATGCAGGCTCCACCTCCTGCGGAGCGTCTGATGTCCCTGGCCTGCACACTGAAAGAAGACACCAGTGCCTGAAAAACAAAGTGCTCAGAGACTGACTGGATTAGACAAAGGCCCCCCTGGCCTGCGATAACAAAAGAAATGGTGTATAAAAGTAGGAGCCCTGCTCCTAAGAAATCAGATCCTGTTTTGCCAAGAAGAAACTCTGCCTGAAGAGAAGGACCTGGGAAAGCTGCATGGAGGACTATTGTCTCTAATCCCGAGAGACTGTCCTGTGGTGGGTGCCTTGCTGCAAGAAGGAAAGAGGAAGAAAAGACTGAAGGACTTTTTATTCAACTTATGCCTTTGACAATCTCCAAGGGCTTGCTTGTGAACTTACCCCCTGAACTGCGCCCCAGGAACATTGGGCGCTAACTCCCCTGAAAGAAGGAAGCTGCTGCTGGTGTGAACTTTTCCTTCAGCGCTGACCCCAAAAACCTGAGTGCAACAGGGAAGCTGTCCTGCACTCTGAGAGCACGTGCAGTTCATCCCGCCGAGCAACGCGACTCCTGGACACCTGCAAACGTAACTCACACCGCAAAGGCCTGCCCCGTCTGGCTCAAGCACCGTGAGCTGCTACTACGAGTCAGGAGAGCACCGCAAGAATGGACTAACTGGTCCAAGTAACGTGAACCTGAGCCCTGAGCCGTGGAACACACCACAAAGACTGCCTGCATCGGCGCTCGCCCCCCCTTTGGGAGAAACGCTGCTGGATTGACCTCAAGCAGCTGCCCCCTCTCCAGGACCCCAGGACTCTGCCCTTATGAGCCTGCATCCCCCGGAGCACCGCCAACCAACAGAGGAGTGACTCCATGGTCTCCGTGCCACCCCACCCTCTGGAAGGCACCGCAACGTCGGCCCGCAGCGTAGAGCCTTCTGCCAAGTGAAATTAAGGTATTGTGAACCATACACACCGTACGGCTGCATTGCTAGAAACTGTGCGCATCGTATTGCTGATTTTAAAAACCTGAAGTGTGCGCTGAGAATTGTGCGCCTTCAGGTAGATCATATGCTGCGAGCTGTGCCTTTCCCTGGTAGCTGGAGCGTACGCTGAGAGCTTGTGCGCACCGTACCCTGCCAGTATGCCTCGCACTGCCAGCTCTGACCTGTACGCCATGTATGCTGGGAGTGTAACGAGGCATACTTGTAGAACTGTGCGTTGGGCCCAAGTGAAGGATACGCTGCCAACCGTGTCTCCTGATCCCAAGACCAGCGTACACTTGATTCGGAACAATCAGTACGTCGCGCACGTCTCCCTGAAACAGACTGCACCATACGCTTGCTCACGCGGGAAGCGTGAGGTATAGTGAGCCGCCTTCCGGAAAGCGGTACGAAACGTACAAAGAACTCCACGAGGCGCACAGACCTTAAAAGAAGTGAGAAAAACGTTCAACATTGTATTTAAAGAACGGTGGCACCCCTTTTAAAGTATTGGAACACTTATTGAAGCCTGTATTTGAAACCCATCTGAAAGTTATATATATAAAGACATATATTTTTACAGACCTACAGTCTTGTGTCCCTGTGTGGTGGGTTGGTGATAATTGTGGGGGATACTTCAAATGCTAAACTACATGTGCTCCAGAGATTAGCCTTGACTGCTTGCGCCACACTACCTAGAGGGTGAGCAGGGGTTTTTTCCTGAGAGTAATCATTTGCCCTGACTTAGAAGCGAGGGTCCCTGCTTGTCACAAGTCCCTACCTGCGCCAACCAGAGACCCCCAATTCTAACACCAGCATTCCCCAGGACAACACCATCAAGGTCCTGGGTGAAGCACTGGACGAGATTGTTTGGGAATACCAGATTCCTAAAGAGTTCATCTTGCCACCATGGCACTTGAACGGAATTACTTTGAATACAAATTCACCCTTTTCCTCCACACGACTGGAACTTCAATGGGCAGCACCTTTGCCCCTAGTGTGGCTGGCCTGTACATCCACGATTTCGAACGTAGATTCATCCTCTCTGCCAACAACCCATATACCTCTTCCATTGCACTCTGGAAGAGGTATATTGATGACGTCCTTATGATATAAAAAGGACCTGAAGACGTCTTAACGAATTTCCTCCTCTGGATCAATACCCTTGACCACAATCTCAAGTTCACCTATTCCTGTGACCAACAGGAGGTGGTCTTCCTGGAAGTGATCATCTCTAAATGTGAGGGAACCCTCACGACTAAGACACATTACAAACCGACTGCAAAGAAAAACTTACTGGAATTTTCCAGTTTCCACCCCAGGCCCCTCCAGGAAAATCTACCATATGGGCAATACCTCCGGCTCAGGAGAAATTGCAGCAAATTGACCGATTTGCGTAATCAATCATCTGACCCCACCTCCAGACTGAAAAATCGAGGGTACCCCGAAAGGATCCTGAACAAGAGCTACAAGAGAGCATGGAACCAACCAAGGGAAGCACTCTTGGAGGACAACCCTAAAGAAAATAAATAAATCCCCCTCACCTGTGTCACGACATACAGCACTGAATCCACTACAGTTAGGAAAGTGATAACTAAACACTGGTGGATCCTTATAAGCAGTAACAGGGCTTGGGAAACCCCCTTTTTTCATTCAGAAATGGCCGCAGTCTTAAAGATTCTCTGGTTCATACACGACCAAGAGTTCAGGAAGGCTTGGGTGCACCCTCCGTAACTGCAGCTTGGGGTCTACCTAGAGTAGTGGGCCACTATACCTGTGCCAACTGTAGCGTATGTCACTTGACAACACACAACAAGACCCTCAAACCTGAACCTGGGAAAACCTGGTCACAACGCTCCCACACTAACTTAAATTCCACTAATGTGGTATATCTGATCATGTGTCCTTGCGGGTTGCGTTATGTAGGGATGACTACAGGGAAAGTTAAACACAGAAGTAACATTAGGTGTAGGAGGATCACAACGAAATTAAGTGAGCACTACATCCAACAAAATCACACCACAAATGACTTAAAGTGGACTGTCATTGAACAGGTGAACATAGGCAGAAACATCCAGCAGTCCCTGTTTGAGAAAGAACAGAGGTGGGTCTACCGCCTGGGCTCCGACAGGGATGGGCTTAACGATAACATCCCATGGAGCACTGTACTAAGAGGATTATGACACAACCGCCACGACTCTCATACAAGCCCCAGGATAAATTTGCACACATATGCACATTCATACCATCCATTGGCCACTAGAGCCTTTGCACCACAGACTATCTTACATAGACACAGTCTCCCTATACCGACCCTCCTAGGTTGACTGACATTCCGTAGTCACCCATGGTAGTTTGACAAGAAGTGCACATTTGACCAGCTTCATTGCGCTCTATCATGGACCCACCAACTAGTTGTACACCACCACTAAATGATTCCAAAAAATCATATGTGACTAAACAAACTGACTTGTGGCGTCACTGTTAGCGCCCTCTGAGCAATGGGAAGGTCGTAAGGAGATCCAAAGCTTTGCGTGGCACTAACAAGGAAGTGTGTACACTCATACACACAAGAACGCTTGCCTGTTCTGCTATTTAACCCATCCCATTCACTATATTTGCTTTGTTTTCTTTTTATCACCGTAATGCATCCCGTAATGCATCTTGAAATAGCGATGTGATGCGATTGAATATTGTCACTAAAACTTTGTTAATAATTTCAATAGGGACCATGGAAGTCAGCATTCTAGCGTTATGCTGACATTTATGGTCACATTAACCTAATCCCTTGCCCTGATTGGCCAATATTGATGACGCATACGGAATGACGTATGCACCATGACGTGGCCATCCCCATTCCGCCGGGACACCAACACGAATCCAGAGAGCTCCTGGGTAGCCAATACGGCCTTTAAAGGGAACCTTGGAACACGGGCAACCCATCGACAGGGTCCAGTTTCTAATTCTGAGGGTCTGATCAGGTACAGAGCGGGTGCCTGGCTTTGCTGGCGTGAGTAGAATCCTGCAAACCACGCGACAACACAGATAAGTAATTGGCCTGGAGGGTGGGACCTTTACATTGATGTACTGCGTTTCTCTCCCTTCTCCATACCGGGTGTGCCTACTAGCCATCGACCCCCCTCCCGAGACTTATGGTGTGATTAGTGATTACCCCACATGTAAGATTTTCACCCCTTTTTTTCATCGTGCTTTCAGCCACCCTCCACTTTGCAGTAGGCGAGTTCCTCAGAGTCACGTCAAAGAGTGTGCTTGACTTGAACGCACCCATACCACGTAATGCCCGAATCCGCGTGCAGGTGAAATAGCGCTATAAAACTGGTACCATCACATTAAGAGTGGAGTTTATCACCACCACTAGGGATAATGTGAAAACTAGGTGCACATTCATCTCTCACTATACCGCACCATAGCCTTGTGAGATATAATTGCAGTGCACGTTGAGAAGAGCATGAGTTCTTAATCAATTTTGGAACAACAAACATATTGTGACTACATCCTAAATGATCGTTTTTTATCTATATTTAGAAAATCAAAATGGGGGAGAATGGACAACTTGTAACTGCGTTTCCAGGGTTTCTTTTTGCATATATTAAAAAACTCTCATACAGGCATAAGGTTCGAAAGTGGTATATCTTGGTTCTCCGCTTCTAATAATGTGTTAATGCATCATCATCGGGTCTTTGTTTGTCATATGCTTACCTCTACGCTGGATGCGTAGTAGTGTCCAGAGATGGGGTCTAAAAGTGCTCATCGATCATGTGAGTTAAACATCTTTTTCTCACCCAAAAAAAGGGGGGACTATTTATTAAATGCAATCAAGATGAGTCAAAGATTATTAAAAAGGCTGTTGTACAGATGTAGATCGCGTAACTAGATCCACTATATATTCAATTAAGTATCAGGTCGACATGTTTCTGCCCCATTACGCCCAGCCGGGTCTATGGGGCATTCATCAGGACTAAAGTAAGTACTTACACAACTTGTGAAGTTACTTTCAGTGGGTCTTGTGTTCCACTGTTAGTGAAGCTCAACTGTACCTGTAGTTAGAGAGACACAGAAGACACATATACATACAACAAACATAGAAATCACAATCATTTATTATCGCTAAATTTTAGCCAAAATTGTGAGTTTATACTATAGCCTGTATGATAACTGAGACATTTTTAGAGTTGAGATTTTTGTGGCCGTACACTTACGCATGAGGAGGTGTGTACATTATCTGGTTACGCTTTGTTTTCCCTGTCTGAATTTTTCTGATTTTAATCTCTAAATACATTCTATGCTCGTTTGCTCAAATATTTTGAATAAAAGTAAATATATGAGATGGTTTTCATAGTTGTATTCTAATTAAACGCTTTCGTATGTTGGCGCGCAAATCATTTCAATAACGCATGTTATTAAAAGCGTTGTGTATCTCTACCATGATGGAATAAACTCTCTTTGCGATGTTATTAAGCTTTGTTATTTTCAAGAGGGCGCATTTATAAGTGGGCAAAATACGAATGGTTACATCTCTATCTTAGAAGCTTATCCCACTTAGACCGTGAATAGCGTGTTTTTAATACTCGCGGTCGTTGCTCTTTTTAAAAAAACACGTTACCTTATATACTGAAGATGCGTGCTTCTTCGGGGGTCAAGGAAAATTTTCTCCAGAGTTGTATGGAGAATGTAGGACATATTTTAATTATTGTTAGCCTTACTTTAAAGGACCGCGTCTCTGCCATTGTGTCGGTCTTACCAGCTGATAGCGATTTGCCTTCCTGTGCTGTCTCTGCCCCCGGAAACTCCAGATCGAGTGTTTCCTCCTTCTTATGAATGACGCTGCCCTATTTTGGCGGTCATGGTCATAGAAAGAGGACTCACAGATTTCAAATGAACATAGAGAAAATATTCTACTTCTATGTCTCATTGATTTTAGATGTGCAATATTAAATCTTCAAAGTACATAAAGATGTTAGGTGGAGGCTAATTCTTTAAAAAGAGGAAATGTGTATCTCCATTTTACGATCTCAAGAGGACATAAGATTTCTGGCATATTGATATGTATCAGTCCATCTTGTGTTCGTTGTTGTGATTTTATCTACGGGGCATATTTCTCAGTCTAGCAAGTCCTGTGTACACTCAATGTAGATATCCAGTGTCTCAGAAGGGAGGGGCGTTGCCTGTGTATATACCTAAGAAGATTTTCTTTTTGTGAATCTTTTTCATTAAAATGCTTGTCCTGGGGGGCGTGTCCAAGATGGCGACGGAGTAGGACGTGCTTTCTGTCCCTCCGCCGCCGCACCTTCTTAGCTTTGTTTAGCGCCTTCCCCGAGCCTTCCTGATCACCCCCAGCTCTGCCGCGACGCCGCCAGAATCACCGGCGGAGTTCTGAAGCCTTCCGCGGCTCCGGTGGTGACTGGCGGGCCCCGCTGACGACGCTGAGGCCTGTGGCGTGACCGAGTGGCAGAGCCGGGGACTTACGTGCGGCGCCGCCGGAGTGGCTGCGCCCGGCCGCACAGCTGGGCTAGACTCCCGCCGGAGGAGCCAGCCGGGGATTCGCTCGTGGAGGTGCGGCCCGGCCCCGCGGGGAGCGGGGGTGCAGCTGAACCCCTCGGAGGAGCAGACAGTGAGCGGGGGAAGCCTGGTGCCTGACAGGCGTTTACTGCACTTGAGGCTGGGGATCGGGGGCCTTCACCCGGGCCTGGCGCGGAGAGCATTGGCCTCCTGGGGTGTGGCGGCGCCGGCCCGTGGCCAAAGAAAGAAGGTTGCTGCCCCGATTTCGGCAACAGAAACTGCCGGACTTCGCTGGTGACTCCCCTGGGCCGGGCCGTGGTCTGCCGGTACCACTGGACTGTGTCGTGCTCGGCGGTGGGCTGCTGGCGGTGAGCCTTGGCCCCCTGACGACCGCCGCTCTCACGTTTGGGCCCAAACAGTCAGAAGGGCCCAAGAGGGCAGCGGAGCACCCCTGAACAACTCGGAGCCCTGCTTGGAGCGGGGCTTGAGCTGCGCCCACGCCCGACGCGGACAGGTGAGGCCCCTTGGAGTGTCCTCGGGCCAGTAGCAGTGGGGAATAGTTTGGTGTGGACATTGCTTCGAGGAGGTGGAGGGCCGGTGCCGGGGGCCCGGACCAGCAGCGGAGCCGCTTGGGGAGCAGAGGAGGGGTTGCCTGCCGTGGGGGGAACATATTGGAGGGCGCACCCCCGGTTCCTGGAGGAGGAAGACCTTCATGAAGTCAGAATGGACAGGGTGCATAGGGTCGGGCTGCTGAGGGGCGCGGGAGGCCCGCCCCCGGACATATTGGTTTGCATCCACGACTTTCAACTCAAGGAGCGTATCCTTCGGAAGGCGAGAGGTATCACAGATTTGCAGTTTAGAGAACACCGCCCCCAGCTTTTCCAGGACCTGGCTGCATCGACGCTGCAAAAGAGACGCAACTCCAAAACGGTGGCATCATTTCTGCGAGAGCGTGGTGTGGCGTACTCTTGGGGGCATCCCTTCCGCCTCATCTTCAGATGGCAGAATAGACTGGTCCAGGTCCGCTCTTTGCAGGCTGCCAAAGAGCTTCTGGGCATGGACGACGCGGCCCCCTCCCCAAGTGATGGGCAATCTCCAACACGACGAAGGCGGCGATCTTCCTCTTGGCAGAGAGTGGGGCGTCCGTTGACGCAGAGTAGGCCGGATCCCTAAGACCAGCCAACAAGAGAGAAACGGAGCTGTGGCCTCTGTGGCGAGCGCAACGGAGTTGCAATCACCAGAAAGTTCAGGTGCGGCGTGATCAAGAGGGGAAGGCTGATAGGCGGCGGGGGGACCACCTCCCTCCGCTCAGGTACTGTGGTTACTATGTACTTTTGGGGAAGACAACCCAGTCCAGGGAACGTGCGGGACACCGACTTGACCCTTACCCACCGTTCCTCAGGGGTTCCTGTGAACTCCTCTATGGTGGCTCTTTATATTTTTTTTCTTCTTCTTCTGTGTCTTTTTTCTTTGCAGTTGAGGGCAGGGGAGGCACTCCGGTTGAGGCTCTCCGGTCCTGGGGAAGGGAAGGGGGGAGAAGGGGTGGGGGGGTTTGTAGAGGAGGGAAGGGGGGTGGGTGGTGGTGGCGTGAATGTGTGTGGCGTTATGTTGTGGTCTCGGCACTCTGCTCTGGGAGGGTTCGCTTCTCCCCGGGAGGATGGGCACGCTGTTCTGAGACCTGGCTGGGTGATTGGAGTCCTGGGGTTGAATGGGTGGAGGTGCGCTGGGGAGGCGGGCATGATTCCTGGGAAATGGGGGGCCCGCTGGCGGGTGCTGAGAGAGGGCTGGATTTGTTAGGGGACCAGGGATGTTGGATGAAGTGGTACTTACTGCTCTTGGGATGGTGGGATGCTGAGCTGGATGGGGGATTCTATCTGGGATGCCGATCACTGTGGGTACGTGGAATGTGAAGGGGTTAAACTCCCCTCAAAAAAGGCAAAAAGTGTGGAAATACATTATAGACCATAGCTTGGATGTGGTGAGTCTCCAGGAGACACATTTAGCGAGGAAGGACGAAACCCGCCTTAGGCATAGACATTACCCACTTATATATAGGTCCTCTGCCCTTACTAAGCACAGGGGGTGGCCCTTATGTTCAGTTCTGCGGTACGGTTTCAACCATTGGGGGTTAGAAGCGATAAGGAGGGTAGGTGGATCCAGGTCAAGGGTATGCTCCGCGGCAAACTAAGCACTTTTCTGGTACTATACGCTCCCAATGCGGGACAGAATAGGTTCCTCCAGGACCTACTGTCTACTGTGGAGGACTTTGTTGAGGGGGCACTCTTTATGCTAGGGGATTTCAACCTGGTGTGGGATCGTGATCTGGACTGCTCTCGCCCTCAGAGGGCTGACGCTGGAATCTTCTCGGCTGAGAAACGTAGGAGATTCGCCGACCTGGGGCTGATCGATGGGTGGCGTGCCTTGCATCCCCTTGTGAAGGACTACACCTATTATGCCCATGTTCACCATACTTATTCCCGTCTGGATTATGGATTCCTGGGCCAGTCCCTTCAGGGTTCCCTAAGTGGTGCTACGATCTTCCCCCTGTCATTTTCCGATCACAGCCTGCTGGCCCTTTGTGTACATTGGGCCCCGGACTCCTCTGGGACACTCAAGTGGTATTTCCCAGCCTCACTGGTCAGAGATGACCCATCCTGTAAGGCACTGCGGGTAGCAATCCAAGACTTTTTTTACCTTAACCCTGTAGAGGACACCTCGATCTTTGTCACCTGGGATGCCTTCAAAGCGTCGGTCAGAGGTAGCTGCTTGGCTCTCAACGCGGCTCTTAATGGACTGCGGCGAGAGGAGAGCGAAGGATTGGAGGCAGAGTTGGGCCATTTGGAACAGACTCATAAACAAAACCCCACTAGACAAACGCTCCGCGCATTGACAGCGGTCCGGGGTAAGCTCAGGAACCACTATAGCAACAGAGCGGAATTCATTCTCCTTAAATTGCGCCGGCTCTCTTACTCACAGGGTAACAAGATTGGGAGGCACCTTGCACGTCAGTTGAGGGCCAAGCATGAGAAGGAATACATCGGGGGCATTCAGGACTCCGGGGGGAACTGAAGCATCATGATGAGGACAAGGCGGAACTCTTTGGGGAGTTTTATGCGGCACTATACTTGGGGGACATTTTGGACCCGGAGGCCCAACGTGACTATCTTAATACACTCCCGCTCCCTCGCGTCTCCCCCGGGTGGAATGAGCTGCTTGAGGCTCCCATCACTAGGGAGGGGGTTCTGACAGCAATTAAGAATTTGAAACCCAACAAGGCACCCGGAGCGGATGGCTACACAGCACTCTTTTACCAGACCTTTGCTGCGGAGGTTTGTGATTATCTAGTACTCCTCTTTAACGCCATGGCGGAGTCTGGTACGACCACGGGCTCCATGGCGGAGGCAGTTATCTCAATCATCCCCAAGCCAGGGAAAGACCCCACCCGATGTGCCTCATATAGACCTATAGCCCTGCTGAATATAGATGCCAAACTTTATTCCACTATATTGGTGTCCCGGTTACAGGACCTCATGCCTGTTCTCATCCACGCCGACCAATCAGGTTTCATTAAGGGGCGCCAGACTCACGATAACACTCGCCGGGTAGTACACCTCATTGAAAAGGCTAACCGCTTTCGTATCCCTGCGGTCCTGGTGGGGTTAGACGCAGAGAAAGCCTTTGACCGGGTGGACTGGGGGTTTCTGTTCCAGACCCTAACGGCTTTTGGCTTCTCGCCTAGATTCCTATCCATGGTTGGAGCGAATTACAGCTGTCCTCGTTCCAGGGTCTCGGTCAACGGTCATCTATCTACCTTCTTCCCCCACTCCCGCGGCACAAGGCAGGGGTGCCCACTCTCCCCCCTGCTCTTCGCCCTGAGTATAGAACCGCTGGTGATCGCGGTACGGGAACACCCAGGCATCCAGGGCCAACCTTTCACGGGCGAACAGCACAAAATCGCTTTATTCGCGGATGACGTCCTACTATCCCTTTCGGACCCCGCAAATTCCCTCCCCCATGTTCAGACCGAACTGGCGCGTTTTGAAGCGGTGGCGGGCTTTAAAGTCAACTATGATAAGTCCGTTATTTTAAACCTCACGCTCCCCCTGGCTGAGGTAGACCGCCTTCACCCGCTGTCTCCCTTGCAGTGGACCCTTTCTTCCCTTTTGTATCTGGGAGTCCACCTTACTCCCACAGTGGGGAAGCTGTACGCTGCCAATTCCCCCCCCCCCCTGCTGGCGAGTATCCGTTCCAGACTGAGGCAATGGTTACCTCTGTACATCTTGTGGTTGGGGAGGATACACGCGATCAAAATGACACTCCTCCCTAAGTTGCTTTATCTCTTCCAGGCACTTTCTATCGTCGTGGACGCTGACTTCTTTCGAAGCGTTAAAACCCTTATGCTCCGCTTTATCTGGCAAGGTGGTCGAGCTCGCTTTTCCTTTACCACTTTAAGACACCCGAGGGGGGAGGGGGGGCTGGCCTCCCAGATGTACTTCTCTATTACAAGGCAGCGCAGCTCAGGGTGATGGTAGAATGGTCTCAGCCTCTGTCGGAAAAGCACTGGCTGCATATGGATAGGAGTGTGGCGGGAAGATCGAAATGGGATTTAGCTTGGAAACCCAAGGGAGACAGACCAAAGAATGCGTATATTAGCACTCCCACCGGCCCCACCCTGAAGGTGTGGGACTCGGTCGCCGGGGACGAGAGATGGACGGCGTTTCCATCTCCTTTCACGCCGATCCATTTTAACCCGGCTTTCCCTCCTGCTTTACTCGAGGGGCCCTTTGATGAGTGGAGGAAAGGGGGTTGCTTCGCCACTTGTTTCATGGAGAGGCACCGCTCACATTTGACAACTGTAGACGGGACTATGAGGTCCTACCAATGGAGCGGTACCATCATGCCCAGCTACTGCACTGGGCGCTCTCCCCCGCTGTTCGCGACGCAACCACTAGAGCGCTTACCCCCGCTGTTCGCGACGCAGCTACTAGAGCGCTTACCCCCTTTGAGGCCTTCATTTCCCGGGCCACTGGCATGCGGGGAGCCATCTCTTTCTTATACCGTCACCTTTTATCCACAGCGACCTCCCCCAGACCGCGATACATGGGCCTCTGGGAAGAATTGTTGGACCGCGGGATATCAGATATCGAATGGTCACAACTGTGGAGAGACTTGGCGAAGCACAATCATTCTATTGAACTCTGTGAGGCCCATCTTAAGACGATGATGGATTGGTATCTCACCCCCGCTAAACTACATCGCGTGTTTCCTGGCACTTCCGACAGATGCTGGCGGGGTTGTGGCCTGTTAGGTGACTTCCGCCACATCTGGTGGGACTGCCCCGCTATCCGCCCCTACTGGGAGGAGATTCTTTCCCACATTAAAGACATCCTGGGCTACCCTGTGGCTGACTTAATGGCACACGTGTTATTAGAACTCCGTGATCCTTTGCTGGAACATCAGACCCGGGCGGATAAGAAAATCCTTTGGTTGTGCATTGGGGCGGCGAAGACCACCCTAGCGGCGGCATTGAAAAAGAGGGGGGCCCCAGCAATATCTCTGTGGCATGCTAGACTATGGAGATTGTTGAGCATGGAACGTATGGCTGAGGTCTTTTTGGGCGATTTTAAAAACGTTGCCTTTCGTTGGGGTCCGCTGGTTCGGTTCTTATCTAGGGGATTGCCATCGGCAGTATATCCGCCTACGTTGCAGAGCCTACATCTCTTCCAGGTATGAATGCTGGCACAAGATTGAGTGTGAATGCGGAGGGACGCCACCACCGGGTGGGGGGGTGGGGGTGGGTGAGGGAAGTTTCTTGTTATAGTTTATTTGGGACATTACTGCCTTGCCTGTGGCGGGAGGCTCTCGGCTGTTCGTCCAAAAGGGCTTCTGCCGGTTGGTGTTTTTCGCAGCTAAAGTGACTCTATGGATCTATGTACCATTGCCTGGGCGCACCAGGCCTGGGCTACATCTATGGTGACTGCTTAACCTAAGAGCCCTAATGGCCCCGATGATTAGACTGTCCGTGACTTTCAGAGCCTACTGCCTGCCTTGCTTAACCCCCTGCGATGGATGTTGTGCGAGATTGTCACAAGATTCTTTGTTTTTTCTCAATAAAATAACCTTTGACCAAAAAAAAAATGCTTGTCCTGTGTAGATACACCAAATGATTCTGTTTCAATGGAGTTGATGCCATGGTACATCATCATTGAGTCCCAAAACATTCGTCTGAAGACGGTCCACCCATCTTTGCTCTTTTTCAAAAAGAACTCTTTCTGCATTGTGGTTTTTAATTTGCAACATTTCAATTGCTGTCCATCGTATTTCCTCAGCTGTGTGGTTTTGTTCCAGGAAGTGTTTACTCATTTTCGTTGTTACTTTTTTTGTCTTAATGTTACTCTTGTGTTCCCTGATTCTCAATTTTACTTTCCTGCACGTCATACCAATGTATTTCATGTTACATGGACATAGAATCATGTAAATAACGTGGGTCGAGTTACAGTTCGTATGTTGTTGTTGTGTCCATACTAGGGTATCTGACAGGTTCAGGGTTTTAGTAACAGATGTAAGTTTACAAACCATGCAAGTTCCACATGGGAAATGTCCTGTAATGGGAACCATGTTCCAATTCCTTATAGTCCCTGTGCTCTGTTTCAATTGGGGTCTCGTGTGGACTAACATGTCCTTGATGTTCCTGGTCTGTTTATTGGCAAATCTTGGTTATGGCCAGTTCAATTTTCCAGATGTCAAAATTCTCCGATTCTTTTTTTTTAAAGACCTTTATTGATAAGCATGAACATACAATAGCAAACATACAGCCACTTCGGGTCGGCTGGGAACATTTCCAATGATCATAACAGGATGAATGAATACACAGCCCTTCAGCCGACAACCCTAGGGCCCGGCGGCAATTAAACAAACATGTCATGTCATACATAAATCACAGGAGGAATAAGGTCTTTGTTTTGTATTTTTGAAAACCACCCAACCAAAAATTAGAAAATAACTGCGTAGGATAAACGCAAGGCCGATACGTAAGTAATCCTTCTGGGGAGGGAGTACCACACCTACAACTGTTACGTAGTAACAAGTGAAATTGAAAAGCTATAGGAAGAGCAGACGGGAGGGGGAAAGGGGGAAAGAGAGCAAGCCAGCAATACATAGACAAAAATCCAAACTAGAAGGAACATCACGCTAAGGGGAGTGCAACACCTCCGGTGGAGGCACAAAAGGGGGAGTACAAATTTCACCACGATACTGGTTCCACTGATTCCACAGCCTCCCCCACTTCTTGGGCCTGCCCCGAGCAATATAGACTGTTTTTTCACGAAACATGCACCACTCCATGTTTCTAGACCAGGCCGACAGACTGGGTGCCCTCGATGATCCCCACAATTGCGCAATGTCACGCTTAGCGATCATATTACCCAAGGTGGCCCACTGTGTCTGCGCTACATTATAATCGTTGGGCTCCCACACATTCAATAGACACCTTCGGGCCTCAGGCAAAAGCGAAACACCCGTCACCTCGGTCATAACACCATGCACACGATTCCAAAAAGACACTACCGTCAAACACTCCCACAGAATATGAAGGAATGTACCCACCATTCCACACCCGCGCTTACATAAATCATCCGAAACATACCCCATAAATAGCAAGCGAGGACCCGTCATGTAAACTCGGTGTAGGATTTTCAACTGCACGAATCTCAGACGGGCCGAGATTGCTACCTCCTTTGGGGAGGATATCGCCGCCTGCCAGTCCTCATCATCCAGTTCCAGTCCATCACTGGTCCAGGCCGTACGGAGCTGTAGAAGAAGGTCCGCTCGGTAAATTTATAAGCTTTTTATATATAAGTGAGATCGTACTGTCCGGGACATGTCCGTCGAGTACTCTGTCCTCCAGGGGTGAGGATTCTGGAACGAGCGTGCTGGCCGGAAAAACAGAGGAAAGGGCGTATCAGACCTGCAGGTACTGAAAGTATTCTCGATTGCTGAGTTTGAATTCAAGTTGCAGCTCTTCAAAAGACTTTATCCTGTCTTTTCGCCAAAGGTCCCCCACCCTACTAATCCCAATGAGGTCCCACTTTTCGAATCCCTTGGTGGTTCACAAATTGCCCAACTTCTCAGCTGCGTAGAGTGGAGTCGCTCGAGTGAGAGTGTCCGACCAGCCCATAGCAGCATTAGCGTTATACCAGACCCGCACCGCCACTCTGGTGGGCCCCATCAACGCAACATCAGACCGTTTGGAATAAAGCGCCCTGTTATAGTCCCCGCCCGGCAGCAACCATTTGTCCATAGCAAAAGCCGGGTTGGGAGCTGGACCATACATCGCATGATTAACTGAGCTCAGTTGTGAGGCCCAGTAATATCGTCTTATATCCGGTAACGCTATGCCGCCATCAGACCAAGGCAGCGTAAGCTTAGCCAAGGCAATCCGGGGACGTCCGGCCCACAGCAGTTTCCTTTGTAGGCACTCGATCTCGTGGAAGTAGCTGGAAGGCACTAGATCCAGTGTGTTTTGGAGCGCATATATAAATCTGGGGAGGGACATAATTTTGAATAAAGCTGCTCTGCCCACCAGGGACAGCAGCAGTCTGCTCCAGGCTTTCACGTCCACTTTTAGGCGAAGAAGTGGGGGGAGTAAGTTACGCTGATACCTAACAGCCGGATCACGCGAGACATAGATACCTAAATATTTGAACCCGGTGGATGAAATCTGTATCGGACAATTGTGCGGTACGAGTGGAGCATCGTTTGTGAGCGAGTAAACGCAAGACTTCCCCCAATTGATGACTAGTCCAGAGTTCCTCCCAAAGGAATTAAGGACGTCAAACAATACCCCCAGAGCTTTCCGAGGGGAGGTGAGGTAAAGGAGAATGTCGTCCGCATAAAGTGAGATGCGATCTTCAAAACCGGGAGTCCACCTGATACCTCTGAGGGACAACTCCCTTCGCAACCAAGCGGCCAAGGGCTCCAGAGCCAAGGCAAAAAGCAGCGGAGACAGAGGGCACCCCTGTCGCGTACCCCTCCCCAGAACAAAGGGAGCCGACACTCGACCGTTAACGACTACCTGGGCTAGGGGCTCTTCATAGAGCAACCGGACCCATCCAATGAACACCGGCCCGAAACCGAACTTCGCCAGTGCTGCCCATAGGCATGGCCATTCCACTGTTTCGAATGCCATAGTGGCATCCAAACAAACCAAAATGGCCGGTTCACGCAGCGTCTCCGCCCTCGCCAGCAAGCCATGAAGATGGCGTAAATTCAACGCAGTATTGCGGGCCGGAATAAAGCCGGACTGGTCCGGGTGCACCAAATCACCGATCACTTTAATCAGACGGTTAGCTAACATTTTTGCCAAAATTTTGGGCTCCACATTAAGAAGTGAGATAGGTCTATAGGATGTACAGAATTCACGGGGTTTACCCTCTTTAGGGATCACCACGATGGACGCTAAACACTGGTCTGAGGGAAGCGAACCCCTCTCCCTGGACGCCAAGAACATCGAGCGAAGGTACGAAGCCATTTTGTTCGGACACAACTTGTACAGCTCGATGGGTATGCCGTTCGGGCCCGTGGCTTTCCCAGAACGGATGGAGCAAATAGCGAGCGCTACTTCATCAGTGGAGAAGTCCGCCTCCCTTAGCTCTCTGTCAGATTCGGACAAGCAAGGCAAAGCGATATCCCTAAGCAAAAGATGGGAGTCTTCCTCCGGCCGGTCCGAGACCGGCGCATACACCGTTCGGAAGTGGCAGGCGAACTCCTCCACGATCTCCAACGGATCCGTCACGCGTACACCATCCACTTGCTCAACCACCGGCACCACTCGATTCAGTCTCTCCCTATTGTCCAGCCAAGCTATCAACTTCCCCGCCTTGTCGCCCACATCATACAAACGGCCCTGTTGCTCTCGACTCATGGCTTTCGCAGCATTAGTTACCAAGGCTTTATAGGCAGACTGCTTCAATTGCAACACATGCACCTTTTCACGCGTGACCCCACACTCAAGATCCCTCTCCAAAGCCACTATATCAGACTCCATCTGCTCCACCTCTCCATTGTGGCGTTTCTTAGAGCTAGCGACCAGCGACAGCGTCTGTCCCCGTATCACAGTTTTAAAGGCCTCCTATAGGGACACAGACGAAGACACCGATCCCACATTTTCAGCGAAGTAGTGATCAATGGCTTTGATCACCTCAGCCCTGGTCTCCGGAACACGGAGATGCCAGGGATTAATTGGGGCGATCCGGCCCCCCGCGTCTAAATGGAGATCTATATGGACCCATAGCGGGGAGTGATCCGAGAGGCCTCCCGGCAAATGTCGGGCCTCTCGCACCGTTGTAGCTTGGGCTGCGGGCACAAGAATATAGTCCAGTCTAGCTAAGCTCCCATGGGCCCCGGAGTGGAAAGTATATTGGGCCTGCCCTAGGTGAAGCATCCGCCAACAATCCACCATACCAAACGTTTCCAAGAAACCACTCAGGCAGGACTGCGATGGTGTAAGAGCCCTGGGGGGATGTCGATCCTCCAGGCCGTTAACCACCGAATTGAAATCCCCTCCAATCACCAAAATCCCCTCAGGAAGCCTCAATACCAGTTTCCCCAGGTCGACAAATGTGGTGGCCTGCAAACCCGGGGGGACATCTATCGAGAGGATGGTGACCGTTCTCCCCTCCCACCTGCCAACAATTGCTGCATACCTTCCCCTATCGTCCAATATCGTTTCATCAATCTCCAAGGGAAGGGAGCTACGGATCATAACCCCAGCCCCTCTAGAGCCCGAAGTGAATCCCGAATGTGCCACCAATCGGTAGCCCCTCCGGTTCATTGCATGGAATGTGTTCCCCACCAAGTGTGTTTCTTGCAGTAATACAATGTCGGGGGAATTGCGCTTTACATATTGGAGTACAATCCCCCGTTTTATTTTGTCCCCCAAGCCGTTGACATTCCAACTCAAGACTCTCAGCCCCCTACCCCCATCCCGAAAAAAGTAGTAGGGTCCCCAAACCCCACGAAGGAAACACAGAATAATCCATTCAGCAATACGTAGCCTCGAAAACAATGCAAACAGTAGAAAGAAGAACCCCCCTCCCCCAAAATACCCAGAACAACCCCCCACCCTGCACCCCTGCGATAAAACCAGAAAACCACCCCATTCTGCAGTGTGCCTGTCGCCCTACCCCAGAAAACTAATCTACAAGTAGAAAAGGAAACACCCCAGGAGGAGGAAAAGTCCCGAACTCCCCGCCGCCCCAGGGTTTGTCTTTAAGAGTATCATTGACCCAAAAAAGGATAGCAATCCACCGCAGCACGGTACAATGGTAGCAGACGCCGGTGGCCCTACTCCTCCTGGTCCCGTTGGCTGCCTTCAGCACCTCTGGATTGTCCCGCATTGTCCCGTGGCATTGATAGTGTGTCCAACCAGTCACTGACCACCTCCGGCATATCAAAGAACAGCACCCGCTCATTATGTTCGATGCGCAATCGGGCGGGGAAAAGCATAGCATACTTCATGCCCAGGTCTCTTAGTCTCCGCTTCACCCCAGAAAATCCCATTCTCTGCTTCTGCACCGATGGGGTAAAATCAGGGTAGAAGTTGATGGACGCATTCTCGAACTTGGTGGGACCGGTAGTCCTCGAGGCCTGCAAAATGGCATCTCTGTCCCTATAGTTGAAGATCCGCGCAATGATGGGTCGCGGTGTAGCACTCTGCTTGCGTTTGCCGCCCGGGATTCTATGGGCACGCTCCACCGCAAAAAGGTTACTCAGGCCCTTAGGGGCCAGGCGGTTGAGAATCAGATCTTCAACAAGTAAGTCCATCGATTGATCGGCGGAGGACTCCGGAACTCCGACTATGCGGACATTATTGCGCCTAGCGCGACTTTCGAAATCCTCAAGCCGGCGGGCAAACTGGTCACTCGAGGTCTAAAGAGTCCAGATCTCAGACTGGAGATCGGAGACATCGGTGGTGAGACTGGCTGTTTTGATATCCAACGACTTGACTCTCTCATTAGTCTTAGCCAAGTCCGCCCTAATCAAGCCGACATCCACCGCCACCATGTCGATCTTGGCCGCCAAGGTTTCATATCGTTGGCCCATCGATGATTGTATACTCGCTATGGCGCCCATCACGTCTCGAAGAGTTGGCTCCTCCAACTCAGGGGGGCCACCACCAAGGTCCTCCGGGGTTTTGCCAGTCCCGCTAGGCGAGCCCTTGTTGCACGCAAATCTGTCCATAATGGTGGTCTGAGTTGTGCCACCGCGAGTCGCGTTCTTGAGGGACAGCTTGTCACTATCAGGCTTGCCCGCCATGGTGGGCTGCGCGCCCCTCAGGGGCTTTTGGGACCTGGTGTAAATGGCTCCCCACAAGGAAAAACAACGAGAGACTGAAGTGCAGGGCACCGGTGAAGAGCAGTCAAGCGAGTGCGCTCACAGGCAGCTTGATCACTAGGCAGCCGTCTCCCAACCTTCATAGCCAGGAAAAGCGAAACCGAAAGTAGACCCCGGGTATTCGTCCCCTTCCACACGCCATTGTTGTTCAACTACTTTCGGGGTGCTCCGGATGCCCAAGTCCCGGGATGAGCCACGATGTAGGCCCTCAGGCTTCAGGAAGAAGTAATTTGGGCGTCCAGCATCCGATACAAAGTCTGAAAAAGGCCCTTCAGATCAGGAGAGTCTCAGGTACTAGAACCCGTCGTCAAAAACAGGATTAATGCCAGGATAGACGATGGAGGCGGCGAGGGTTTCGGGAGCTCACAGCTCACGCGACCATCTTGGATGCGCGCTAAGCTCCTCCTCCCAATTTTCCGATTCTTGATAATTTTCTTCACTTCATTAGTATCTGGACTGTAGGTGGTTACACATGTCATCAGATCCTCAATGGATTCCTTCGGGACAGTCTCCAAGAGGCACTCACGAGGTTGGTGTCTGGCTCGCTTTTGACATTTTCGTATTGTTTTTGTTGGATAATTCCTCTTCTGTAATTTGACAGTAAGGTCTCTTGCTTGTTTTGTATAATCCTGAAGTTTGCTGCAATTCCGTTTCAGCCTTAAGAATTGGCTGTAGGGTAAATTGTCTCTTAACGGTCTTGGGTGAAAGCTCTGATATGATAATAGGCTGTTTTTTGCTGTGGGTTTGTAATATGTTTTGGTCTCAATCTTTCGTTTCTCCACAAATAATGTTATGTCCAAAAAATCCAAGTGGTCTTTGTCTGCTGTAAACGTGAATTTAAGACATCTGTCTCTGTTGTTTAACCATTCCATGAATTTTTCTAGATTCTCATTTCCATCTTTCCAAATCAATATAAGGACTTCCCAGCCTCTACCCGTCCCTTGACTCTCCGCAGAGATCTACCTTCATCTGACTCCCCAGCCTCTACCCGTCCCTTGACTCTCCTGAGGTCTCCCTTCATCTGACTCCCCGGCCTCCCCATCCCTTGACTCTCCACTGAGGTCTCCTTTGATCTTACTCCCCAGCCTCTATCCGTCCATTGATTCTCTAACGAGGTCTCCCTTCATCTGACTCCCCAGCCTCTACCTATCCATTGACTCTCTCCGAGGTCTCCCTTCATCTGACTAACCAGCCTCTTCCCGTCCCTTGACTCTCCGCCGAGGTCTCCCTTCATCTGACTCCCCAGCCTCTACCTATCCCTTGACTCTCCCCCGAGGTCCCCCTTCATCTGACTACCCAGCCTCTTCCCGTCCCTTAACTCTCCGCCGAGGTCTCCCTTCATCTGACTCCCCAGCCTCTCCCCATCCCTTGACGCTCCCCAGAGGTCTCCCTTCATTTGACTCCCCAGCCTCTTCCCGTCCCTTGACTCTCCCCCAAAGTCTCCCTTCATCTGACTCCCCAGTCTCTACCCATCCCTGGACTCTCCCCTGAGGTCTCTCTTCATCTGACTCCTCAGCCTCTACCCATCCCTGGATCTCCCCAGAGGTCTCCCTTCATCTGACTCCCCAGCCTCTTCCCGTCCCTTGACTCTCCCCCGAGGTCTCCCTTCATCTGGCTCTCCAGCCTCTACCCATCCCTGGACTCTCCCCCGAGGCCTCCCTTCATTTGACTCCCCAGTCTCTACCCATCCCTGGACTCTCCCCAAGGTCTCCCTTCATCTGACTCCCCAGTCTCTACCCATCCCTGGACTCTCTCCTGAGGTCTCCCTTCATCTAACTCCCCAGCCTCTACCCGTCCCTGGACTCTCCCTTGAGGTCTCCCTTCATCTGACTACCCAGCCTCTACCTATCCCTTGACTCCCCCCCAGGGCTCCCTTCATCTGACTCCTCAGCCTCTACCCGACCCTTGACTCTCCCCCGAGGTCTCCCTTCATCTGACTCCCCAGCCTCTACCCCTCCCTTGACTCTCCCCCGAGGTCTCCCTTCATCTGATTTCCCAGCCTCTATCCATCCCTTGACTCTCCCCTGAGGTCTCACTTAGTCTGACTCCCCTTTTCTCTGACATCTCCAGGTTTCAGTCTTTCCTCTTTGCGCTCCCCAGAGACGCTCAGCTCAATACAGGGCCTATCCATTACATTTCCCTGTCTGTGACCATCTTGGAGACCTCTCCTCATGGATGTGGACCCCAGCACTACTGTCTGTAGAAGAGAGCGGAACACTTCCAGTGAAGTAGGCCCCCCAGGGTTGCAGCCCCAGGGAGACTCCAGCTCACGTCACGTTTAAAATATTTATTTTAAAAGAAGGATGAGTAAACACCACATATTAAATTCTTATAAAAAGTCCACGCCTTCCCAGCAGCACCTGCAGCAGAATCCTGTGAATGAACATCTATGACAGGCCAGGCCCTTCAATCTGATGTCACGAGGTTCGCCTAAGAACCAGCAGCAGAATCCTGTGAGTGGAACCCCTGTGACGTGCAAGGCCCTAGTGTGATGTCACGAGGTCCACGCTAGCACCAGCTGTGGAATCCTGTGAGTGGAACCCCTGCGACGTGCAAGGCCGTAGTGTGATGTTACGAGGTCCACGCTAGCACCAGCTGAAGAATCCTGTGAGTGGAACACCTGTGACGTGCAAGGCTGTAGTGTGATGTCACGAGGTCCACGCTAGCACCAGCTGAAGAATCCTGTGAGTGGAACCCCTGTGACAGGCCAGGCCAGGCCCTCCAATGTGATGTCACGAGGTCACCGCTAAGTGCCGAGGGGAGGCCTCCACCGCAGCAGAGACAAGCAGAGGCCACTGATGGGGAATAATGTCGGGTTGGATGGGATCGTCTTTGAGGTTCATCCAGGTTCGTTTTTGGGACAATTTTTTTTTCCCGGGAAATTGAATTAAAACCGTGTCTCGCCTGCTCCCCCCTTACACTGCCAACGCCTGTCATCGCCCATAAACCAGTGATGTATGATGACACGTTGAATAGTCTCTATTGTGACGTGTCTTTGGTATAAAAGGCTGGTAACCAGGCAGCCGCAGCATTGCACCCATGGGCACCGGACGGAGAGGACCGCTGCTGGCGGCTGGAGCTGAGGCCCGCGAGAGGCGGAAGCAGCGGGGGCCTGCCAGGCTCCAAAAAGAAGTGGGTGGGGATGGGTCTAAAGCAGTGGTTCCCTACCTTTTTTGACCTGTGGCTCCCTTGACCTAATTGTCGGTTGGCCGTGGCTCCCCACCATTTTTTTACCGGTGGGGGATGTAAGCCCGACCAAGGGAAGACCGAGGCCCGTATAAATTTGAAAAAGTGTCTAATAAATCAGCTTATTGTAAAGTAAACTCTTGCAAGCTCACCTGTGTCCCCGTGAATGCCAAGCTTCGAGAGCACAAGAAGATACACACACTATCCATGGGAGACAGTAACGATGGAGTGTTGGATTACCACACGCCATCTCCCCTTGTGCACCAGAAAGAAATACCTTTTACAAAGCACACAGTATTCCCCTATTCTCGTTCCCTGGGCTTCTAAACCTTTCCCAAAGGTCTGCACGCCCATAGTCCTTTGCAAAGTTATCCTCATATTCTAGAAGATAGAAACAGGAGCAATTGCAGTAGTAATCTTCTCGACTAAGGTGACTCAGAGTTCAATCTGTTAGCTGAGCAGATGGTTTGGGGGCAAAGGCATGCTGCAGCCAGAGAGTTTTAGCACAGCACTGTTTTAATACAAATGTGAGCTCTACTCAGATTTTAACTTCCTGCATCTCTCTGCAAATTCTGCTTGCAGCCCCAAGGAATGATAATGTGTTGTGGAAAAAGAATGATGAGGCAATTTGAAGCTGTTTTCAATAACATAAGAAGCAACCTTTTGGTAAATGCATACCATTGTATAATGACTGAGACCGAATGCTTTATGTAATGTTGGCATATTTGAACTGGGACTGGAGCCAGAATGGAGCAACGTAAGCCAGTGGGAGCTGTGCTCTGCTCCAAGCTGAGACATTGACACGACCAGGAGATCCCGTACAGATTTTGATCAACTCACCCAGGTGGAATTCGAAACATGATAACCAAGAGCAACCATGACATTATGCCTCTAAAAATCTACACTCTACTTGGCAAACAGCGAATATTGTCAGTCTTGCTGCGGATTTCAATTCTCGCTAATGGCACGGGATGCTGCCCAACAAACAAACATGTGGTAAAGAAATCCCAAGCTCTCATTATAGCTCTAATATGAAATTGTCCTGTTTCTAATTCGTCCCATCTTGTCAAGTTGCTGTTTGGAATTGCCAACAGTTCTTTAATTGGGTCGGCACTTCATATGTTTTTTCGTTTGAGTACCAGAACCTCTCCTCTGCTGTGGACAGCACCAGCACTCGTACAGGTTGCATGGTAGCTGAAGTGATGGTATGTGCTGCAGCGCAGGTGCTGCTCAACTACTACTGATGATGGCGACAGAGTGGAGCATTTATGTGCGCCTCCCTGAGAGCTGGATGCCAGTGCAGACTTACCGACTCCATGGCGCACACATCTTATCTCTCTCTCACCATCTTGTCATTAGTGGTGCCAAAAGTGCCAAGCATCTTGCATTTCCTGCAGCCAATAAGTACAGCTGCTCAAGAAAACAAACTACACAATTTTCCCTTTTTATTCACAAGTTTACGTGCAAAACGCATTTTCTGCTAACATGCCTTTCCAACCTCTCTGGTAGCCCCTGTCTTTTGTTCTTAATTAGAGAGGCTTGTGTCTTTCAATTCTGGGTCATAGGCTGCCCCGGTACATACAAGACACAGTGCATGCCTGTTAACCATGAGTGAGCCGAATGTATGACGTTACAACGAATTCCGTTGCAACGCATGCCTTTACCACGCATGCGTTACAACGGAATTCGTTTTCCACGCTTAACCTTTACCTCGAATATACCTTTACCACGCATACATTTTCTACGTTTTTCGTTGTAAATGTATGCATGGTGAGGGCATACTCTTTATAAAGGTTATAACTCTCCCCTTAAATGCCCCCTGCCTCCACTCCTTATATTTACCCCTGCCCTTAACCCTTAATATATATATATGTATTTTACTAAAATACCCCTTACCTTTTAACTCGCCTTCTCTCCTTCTTCTTTGGTTACGTCGGTCGTACGTCGTTGAGAGGAAGCGGAAGTTACTTTCTGTTTCCTCTCTAACGACGTCGATTGCTTCAGCTTCGTCTTCACTTCGGCTTTTCAGGTAAGTTTTGTTTTTTTGGGGGGGAGACTCCCCCCCAGCCCCCCTTTTTATTCCAACGCTTTATTTTTTTTATGAGGGAGACCCCCCAAACTCCCCCTTTTTTTTTCTCCATTTACCACACATGCCTTTACTACGTATTTTGTAGTAAAGGTATGCGTGGTAAAGCCTCTCGTTGTAACCATGCATGCGTTGTAAAGCATGCGTGGTAAAGGATTTCGTGGAAACGGCTTCGTTGTAGAGGCCGTTTCCCGAGTGAGCCGTGATTCTGTCCTCTTACCTATGTAACTTGAGAAGAGGGTCCCACGAGGCACGGCAGAACACGGCAGGCAGCAGTAACGCTGAACAATCTGCTGTGTATGCCGGCGTATGCGGAGGCTAAGTCTGTGAAGGAAAGCAAGCACGTAGGTTTGCACGTATGCATGTATGGCGGCAGTGCGCTCTTACTGGGCAAAACCATGTTCCTGGATTGTGCAGGCGGCATTTCTAACTCCCCCTTAGGTCGCGCTGCGGCTACAATAACCTTCAATTGCTCGTTGCATTCAGGCCCTGGTGGACAGTCTTGCTCAGCACACGGCCAGACACTATTTTCCCACATCATGCGCGGCGCCCCTGGCAACTCATAACGGCGCACCGGGGCGCCGCGGGGCACAGTTTGGGAACTGCTGGTCTAAAGGGACAAGGTGAGTATATAAACCAAACGAAAACTGAACTGAAAACCAAACTTAAAACCAAACTGAAACCAAACTTGAAACTAAACTGAAACCGAACTTGAAACCAAACTAGAAACTGACTTGAAACTTCCCTTTCCTTCCCTTCCCTCTTCTCCAGTCCCTTTCCTCGTCCTTTCTATTCCCTTTTTCCTTCTCTGCCTTAGGTTCCTATCTCTCCTCTCTTCTCCCCTTCCCCCCTTTCTTTCCATTCCCATTTCCCGCCATTACTTTCCATCTTACCTCTTCAGCACTCTCCCCGTCTGTCAACCCCCTCCTTTCCTTTTTTCGTCCCTTCCCTTCGCTACCCTCAACCCTCCCCTCACAACCACACCCCACCCTTTCCCTCCTCTTCCCTTCCCCTCCCTACCCATCCTCCCTAAACTTCCTTCTCACCTCCCTACCCCTTGCCTCCCACCCTCTCCAATGCTTCTTTCCCCTCCCCCTCGCCTCCCCACCCCCTCTCCCTCACACTCTTTACTCCCTTTCTCCTCGCTCTTCCCCTCACCCTTTCCTTACCCTCCCTTCATTGCTACCCTTCCCTTGACTTCCTTTCACCTCCCTACCCCTTGCCTTCCTTCCCCCACCCCTCCTTTACCCTCTACTCGCCTTCTCTTATCTTTACTTCTCCTTCTCCATCCCTTCCTGTCCCATTGCTCACTATCCCCTTCTCTTCCCCTCACCTTCCCTTCCCCTCACATTTCCATTTCTCCCTACGCTTCCTTTCCCTCCCCTCCCTACCCCTTGCCTGCCCACCCTCTTCACCCGTTCCTTCCCTTCCCCTCCACTTACCTTGCCTTCTCTTTCCCATTTGCTCCCTTCCCTTCCTTACCCTTCCCGATCACCAAACCCTCCCCTTAATCCTTCCAGTTCCTTCCCTTCCTTCTCTTCCCCATCCCATTTCTTTCCCTCTCCCTACCTTTCCCGCCCCACACTTCTCCTCTTCCCCTCCTCTTTCGTCCCCTTACCTTACTCTTCCCTTTACATACCCTAACCTCCTTTCACCTTCCCCTCTTGCCCTCACCCTTCCCCTTCCTATCCCTTCACTGGCCTACCCTATCACTCCCCATCCATTCCCTTCCCATACCTTCGTTCACCCAATCTTTCCCTTTCCACTCACCTCCCCTCCACAACATTTCTCTTCCCCTCCCCCTCTTATTCCTTTTCTTTCCCTCCCCTTAACATCACCTTTGCCTTTGCTACTTCCCTATATTTCATTCCTCTCACCCACACCCTCTCCACCCTTCCTTCCTTCCCCTCCCCTACCTTCACATCTGTCCCTCCTTACACTCCTCCTTCCCCTCTCCTTTCCAATCCTTCCCTTCCGCTCTCTTCCTCTAGTCCTCCCCTTTCCCTCACCCTTCCTTCCATTTCCCTCTCCCCATCCCTCCTCCTTTTCCCCTATCATTTCCCCTTTCATTCTCTTACCCTCTCCCTCCTTCTCCATGCCCCTCCATTCTGTTCCTTCATGTTCCTTTCCTTTCGATTAATTTCCCTATTCTCTTCATTCCCCTTACTTCCCCTTTCCCATCCTATCCCTCACCCTTCCTTCCTTTTTCCTTCTTTCCCCTTCACTTTCTTCCCCTTCCCATCCCTCACCTTCCCCATCCCTCACCCTTTGCGTTCATTCGGGGGGGAAGGGGGGGGGAATAGCCATTGCAACGAATTTATTACAACACATGCCAACAAAATGCAACTACCATTACATTGCAATGACATTACAACTCATGCCATTACAAATTTCGTTGTTAAGGCATGAATGGTAAAGGCATATGGGGCAGATTTACAAGCCCCTTGCGCCACAGGTGCGTCATTTTTTGTGTCGTACCGGTGGCGCATTTTACTCCTTCCTATTTACAAGGACAGGAAAAGACACCCTGCATGACTTTTCCTGTCCTTATAAATATCGCCCCTTTGCACAGAGAATATTGCATGAAAGGGGTGTTCCATGGGTGTTGCTGTGGGTGTTCCCATGCAACACCCATGTAACTAGACACATTTTCAGATTTACGAGGATTTGTAAATATGGAAATGCGTGTGATGCTACGCCTCCCAAGGGGGAGCACACAAAGAAGTTGAAACAGCATTTCAGATTGTTTTTGTGCAGGAAGTGAACCCGTCCTGAACAAAAACAATTTCCCCATGATGCAGGCATCCTTGCACAATGGTGCAAGGGTGCCTGCACCGGCGCATGGCAGCAGTTTGCGCTCCAGCGCAGGGGGAGGCACAGAAATGCCACATATTGTTGTCAATATGTTGCATTCCTGTGCTTTTAAAGTAACTCAGTTTGGCGCAGTCACTTTCTTGTAAATCTGCCCCATATGTGTTTTACATGTAAGTATAAGGTAAGTATAGGGTTTAGGGTGGGTTTGGGTTTTGGGGTATAAGGATATAGGTTTTTGGGTGCCAAGATTAATTATAGGGTTCAGGGTGGACTTTGGTTTTTGAGTGCCAAGGGTAATTTGTAATTTTAAGTTTTAGGTTGGGTATGGGTTTTGGTGTAGTAAGGGTAATTTTAGGGTTCAGGGTTGGTTTGGGCTTTGGGGTGTCAAGAGTAATTTCAGGGTGGGTTTGGGTGTTGGGATACAAAGGGTAATTTTAGGGTTCAGGTTGGGTTTGGGTTTTGGGTTGCTTAGGGTTAAATCACTGTTCTGGGTCAGATTGGGTTTTGGGATGCCCAGGGTAATTTTAGGCACCAGGTTGAATTTGGGTTTTCGGGTGTCAGTGGTAATTTTAAGTTTAAGGCTGGGTCAGGTGTATGTTTTGGGGTAGCAAGGGTATTTTTAGTGTTCAGCATGAGTTTTGGGGTGCAAAGAGTAATTTTAGGGTTCAGCATGTGTTTGGGTTTTGGGGTGCTAATGGTAATATTAGGGTTCAGGGTGGGTATGTTTTTTGGGGTACCCAGGGTAATTTTTGGGTTAAGGTTGGTTTGCGTTTTGGGGTGACAGGGATAATTTTAGGGTTCAGGGTTGGTTTGGGTTTTGGGGTGACACGGGTAATTTTATGGTTCAGAGTGGGTATGGGTTTTGGGGTGCTTAGGGTTCAGGGTGGGTTTGGGTTTTTTGATGTCAAGGGCGATTTTAGGGTTCAGGTTTTGGGGTGCTAAGTGTAATTTTAGGCTTCAGGGTGGGATTGGGTTTTTGGGAGCCTAGGGTAATTTTAGGGTTCAGGCTGGATTTGGGGTTTGGGGTGCCAAGTGTAATTTGAAGATTTAGGATGGGTCTATGTTTTGGAGTAGCAAGGGTATTTTTAGGGTGCAGCATGGGTCTGGGTTTTGGGGTGCAAATAGTAATTTTAGGGTTCAGCCTGTGTTTGGGTTTTGGGGTGCCAGTGGTCATTTTAGGGTTCAGGGTGTCTATGGGTTTTGGGGTGGGTATGGGTTTTGGGCTGCCCAGGGTGATTTTAGGATTCTTGGTAGGTTTGCCTTTTGGGGTGACAAGGGTAATTTTATGGTTCAGAGTGGGTATCGGTTTTTGGTTTTGGCTTGCAGAGTAATTTTAGGGTTTAGCGTGTGTTTAGGTTTTGGGGTGACAATGGTAATTTTAGGGTTTAGCTTGGGTATGGGTTTTGGGGTGCCAAAGGTAATTTTTGGATTCAGGGTGGGTTTGCGTTTTGGGGTGTGTTGGACTTGGCCCTTCTGGCAGGTTCACCCCTAAACTTTTTGCTTTTAATGGTGAACTGGTGATGGCGATTTTTGGGTTCTGCGCACTTTTACTGTGTCCCAGTGGAAAGTGCGTGCGCACTCTGAGTGCGTGGAGTAAGGTTGGCCTGCCCTCCCTTAGGAATGCATGGGGAATGTATGTGTCCCTGGTAGTTCTTGATGTGTGGGGTGTACAGGTTTGAGTCTGGTATGTGCGGACTCGTGAGATTGAATGCTGCGCAATGATGTATGCAGCATGTATGTGTCTAGTGTGGAAGTGCCACTTCTAGACATGGCTGTGCGTGTGCTGTAAAGGTGCTGGCGTGTGATTGGCTGGGGCTGGCTGGGATGCCTGGCTCCATGAGTCATGATGGGTCTGCCCGGTGGTGAGTGTTGAGATTAGCATGCTGATGGCTGGGGAGGAGTGCATCTGGTTCCTGAATAGGGCTGGGCTTTCCCCACACAATACTGGCTCCACCCCCTGTGGTGCGTCTAACGACCCTAGCCCTGCCAGTGAATAGAGTGAGGGGCTGAGCACATCAAGAGTGCTCACCAACCAGCTACGACTGGTTTTTCCCTCACCCTGAACTAAGACAAAGGAATGACCTGTATAAAAATGGGGATGTGTCCCCACACAAACTGTTCTCTTCCAGGATCCTGAGGGGGCTGCTGCTGTTGCTGGGCAGGAGGACCGCCACTTGGATTGCCTCCCTGCCTGGAGGCCCAGTGAGCTGGCTCTGGGCCCAGCCTTGCCCCTTGCCCCCTGCCCACCTGAAGAACTTAATGGTTGTGTATTCTATGTTCTATTTTGTGCTACAGTGATTTATATTCTATGTTCTAAGGGCTAATTCTACCCAGTGCTAAGTTCTAAAAGTGCTTATTCCTGACAGTGGTCCATGTGGCCCTGTCTTGTACATATCCCCTGTAAATTCTGCCCGTGCCTGTTGGCACATTGTAACATGTGTGTTTTTATCTAATGTGTTTTGGTATAATACAAAGGCTATTTTTATATATAGATAACCAAAGAGATTCTATCAATATGAAAAGGTGATTTATTTATTTTGTTTTTAGGTAGAAACTCTGTGTCTAATGAAAGTGTGCTCTTTTCGTGGGTTGTCGAAAGGAGAGCAATATGTGCTTTTAAAATACCCCTCACACACTATGAATCCCATAGTGTCATGCTTCATCATAGGGGTCTTCCCGTCCCTCTACGGGGCGGGGCGTGCTACGACCTACGAACTACGCGGGAGCACTAAATGGTGACGATAGGCTATGTGTGGTGTAGTGGTAGGGGTGAGAGGTGAAGGTGGGGACTTACTAAGGTGTAGTGATAATACTAAAAAAGTTTTAAAATTCCCTGGCTAGTAGAAAAAACTATTTATTCACTTCTCTAGCTGGGAACAGTAAAAAGGGGGTTAAAAAAGCAGTAAAATAGAATGTGTTAACTACTTGGTCGACATGACATGTTTCATAAGCAGACCCTTACTGCTTATTCATCAGGACCTATGGTAGTCCCTACCAATAATACTCAATTCTAATTATAAAGATGTATGCCTAAAGTCTTATTCATGGAGGCAAAAATATGCCGCCAGGAAATGCTTCTGGGCTTGAGTGGGCCCCTACTGAAGCTTTATGAAAAAAGTGACCTGATCCGGTCCACTCGTTGCAAATGGTGTTTGCCCCATGAGTCTGCGTCTCAGGGTTTCAAATCGCCGGTTTAGTGACCGCTAGCGAATAATCGCGTTAATCCTACCCTAGCGTAGCTCCGTGGGTTACCACGCCACGCCCCGCCCCGTAGAGGGACGGGAAGACCCCTATGATGAAGCATGACACTATGAGATTCATAGTGTGTGAGGGGTATTTTAAAAGCACATAGTGCTCGCCTTCGACAACCCGCGAGGAGAGCACACTTTCATTAGACACAGAGTTTCCACCTAAAAACAAAAAAGATAAATCACTTTTTCATATTGATAGAATCTCTTTGTTTATCTATAACGTACAGGAGGGTGATTCTATCACTACTGCCTCTACCCTTCCTCAATTGTTTTTTGGATATTTTTATATATAACCTTGTGTGGAGTGTCCTTTGTGGTGGGTCTTGGGTGTTGTTGCTGGGTGCGCGCGCAAAGACTTAACCTACATAGCCTCCAAGTTTAGCCTTGCTGCTCGCGCTACGTACCCTAGAGGGTGAGCAGGGGTTATCTTGGCGTGTAACTCCCTTGCCCTGACTTAGGAGTAGTGGTCTCTGACTGACTATGGCGCAAGCCCTGGCCAGCCAGGGATCTCATTTCTAACAGGGTGACATGGTTAATTTTATGGATAAGGGTTGGTTTGCGTTTTGGGGTGACAAGGTTAATTTTATGCTTCAGAGAAGGTATGGGTTTCGGGGTGCCCAGTGTAGTTTTAGGGTTCAGGGTTGGTTTGGGTTTTAGGGTGTTAGACCTGGCACCTTGGCGTGAGTCTCCCTTCCACTTTTTGCTGATGTGCCTCAGATGTTTTTGCTGGTGTTCGCTGCTCAGGGCACGGCGCCACGGCCAATCCGGGTCGCAGTGCAAGTGCTCCCAATATAAATTGTATATGTGATTGATTTCCATGATTGGCTCATTAGATTTACTGTCAGTCCCCAGTAAAGTGCACCAGGAGTGCCAGGGCTTGTAAATGCCAATACTGGTAGTGGGCCTGCAGTGCTGGTTGCGCCACCCACAGAAGCAGCCTCTTAAAATGTGTCTAGGGTCTGCCATTGCAGAACCTGTGTGCAGTCTGGTACTGTCATGCTGGCTGGGCAAGTGCACCCACTTGCCAGCCTCAAAACCTTCCCTTTGCTTCATATTAGTCAACCCTATGGTAGGCCCAAGGGCAGGGTGCCTTGTTAGTGTAAGGTAGGACAAGCCCTGATGTGTGTGGCATGTCCTAATAGTGAATTACAGCCAATTTCGTTTTTCACTATTGTAAGGCTACCTGTTCTTTTAGGCCAAGATGGGCTGCTGGAATTATTACACCCTATAATCCCAGCAGGCTCAGGGAACATGGTAGAAAGTCAAGTTTAGTATGCCTGAACTCTGAATAATAAAATACTTCTTTTAGTAAAGTTTATTTTAATATCCTGTGTTTGCAAATGCTACTTTTAGAAAGCTAGCATTTGCTTGCCTAACCATTTCAGCCCGCCTCTGCTAGGATGTGTATCTGCTGTCTGGGTTGTGTGAGTGACAGGGCTGGGGGATGACAGGTGGTGAATGCAAGGATTAGAAGTGCCCCTGGACTCTGAATAGGGCTGTGCTCTGCCACCACAATGCTGGCTCCACCTCCTGGGGAGCCACTGATGACTCAGCCCGACACCTGGCCTAGGAAGAGGGGTGACTGTCAACAGAGTACTCCTGAATGCCCCTGTCATCACAATGCTGGCTCCACCTCCTTCGGAGCGTCTGATGTGCCTGCTCCTCACACTGAAAGGAAAAGCCAGGAACAGCACAACAGAGTGCTTCAAAACTGAAATAGGCTATGCAAAGGCCCCCCTGGCCTGAAAGAACAAAAGAAATGTCCTATAAAAGAAGGAGCCCTGCTCCTAAGAAATTAGATCTTGTTGACACGAAGAAGAAACTCTGCCCGAAGAGAAGGACCTGGGAAAGCTGCATGGAGAAGTACTGTCTCTAATCCTGAGAGACTGGCCTGTGGTGGGTGCCTTGCTGCAGAAGGAGAGAAGAAGAAAAAGACTGAGAGACTTTCTGAAACTACTTGTGCATTTGACAATCTCCAAGGGCTTGCTGTTGAACTTGCCCCCTGAACTGCGCCCCAGGAACAGTGGGCGCTACCCCACCTGGAAGAGGAACTGCTGCTAAGGATTGTGTCCCTGGAAAGCTGAGTGCGCGTTGTTCCTATCGTGCCCTCTGAAGAACCTGCGCTGCCCCTGTCCTGCCAAGCACCGTGAACTCCTGCCCGCCGAGCCGCTGCTCGCACAGCAAAGGTCAGCGCCGCCTGACCCAAGCACCGTGACTGCCTCCCTGAGCCGAAGCTCCCAACGCAAAGCAAAGGACCCGTCCGGTCGGATCACCACAATCTGCTGGTCCCCGCCCATGGAAAGTAAAGAAAGGACGGACTTGAAGCGCGGGCTCGCCTTCCGTGGAAAGCCCTGCTGTAAGCGATCACCAAATCTGCTGCACCCCCCTCCAGGAACCCCGGACTCTGCCCATGTGAGCCTGTGTCCCCCGGAGCACCGCCAGCCCGAAGGAAAGCGACCCCGTGGCCCCCGTGTCATCCCGCCCTCCAGGAAGACACCGCAACGCCGGACAACAACCTAGAGCCGTCTGTACCGAACCCGCCATCAAGATAAGGTACTGTGCGCCTCGCTTTAGGACGTGTACACCATTGAGTACACCTCGCATTGCCCCCTTGAAAGTAGAGAGCCTGGTTCACTGCACTTCGAGGCCCGGACTGTGCGCGGCGTACAGCTGCCATCGTGTGTACTGGGCGCTGGGGATACGCTGGGCGGTGTACGCGTCGCACACTCTGCCTTGAGCCCGTCCCTGTTCGCGGCGTACACCGGCTGCTGTTCCCTTGCTGAGAACGTCCAGCACCGCCAGAAGTATGAGGCGTAGTGGGGCTCTCCCCGTGTATTGAGGACAACTGTACACTTGGTGGTATGCCTCACCCTTCACTTTAAACCTGTGCGCCCCGTACTACGGCTTCTCCTGAGGCTGGTACGCTTCGCGCTTCACTGGGCACCTGATTGCAACGTATGCTGGCTCTCCTGAGGCTGGTATGCCTCAAACTGCTGAGTTCAGTGTCCGCACAGTCCGCCTGCTCATGCGATATGTGTGAGGTTTAGCAGGGCTCTTCCCCAAAAGATGAACAACGCGCAATAGAGCGCTACGAAGCGCACAGAACAGCCAAGGAGCGCCATACCTTCACAGAAGTGGGCAGAAGGCCCCCAAGATTACTCTAAAGAACTGTGGCACCCCTGTTTAAAGCATTGGGACAATTTCAAAAGTAACTGGAATCATTTTTGAAGTACAAAGACAATCTACAAACCTGCTAAAATATACATAAAAGAGATATACTTTTACACAAAATACAGTCTGGTGTCATTGTGTGGTGGGTTGGTGGTTGTTGTGTGTGATACTGCAAATGTTTAACCATATGTGCTCCAGAGATTAGCCTAGACTGCTTGCGCCACACTACCTAGAGGGTGAGCAGTGGTTATTTCTGTGAGTAATCCTTTGCCCTGACTTATTTATTTATTTATTTCTGGTATTTGTAGAGCGTGACACTCATCCCAAGGGATATCACGGCGCTAAAAAGGAAAAGGGGACTGCTGATATTAGGCGGGGGGAGTTAGTTTTTAGGGAAAAGGTGGGTTTTGAGTTTTTGCCGGTATTGAAGGAGGTTTGTAGTGTGTCTAAGATCCATAGGTAGCTCATTCCATCGTTTGGCCGCCAGGTGTGAAAAGGCTCATCCACCTGTCCTCGTTTTGTAGATGCGCCTGGGTTTTGCTAGGGCTGAGTTATTGGATCTTAGGTTCCTGTTTGGAATATAAAACTTGATTTTCCCTTGCAGGATTGTGGGGCCTGTTTTGTGGAGGGCTTTGTGCGCGTGACAAAGCAGTTTGAAGGTGGCTCGCTGACGCATTGGCAGCCAGTGGAGTTTTTTCAGGCATGCTGATGCCGAATCTCGTTTGCCTTTGTTGCATACCAGTTTGGCTGCCTGGTTTTGAAGGACCTGTAAGCGGGAGAACAGTTGCTCGTTCATCCCTTTGAATAGGGCATTGCCATAATCCAGGCGGCTGACGAGGAGGGCCTGGGTAATTGTACGCCGACAGTCCAGTGGGATCCAAGAGAAGATTTTGGCTAGGAGTTTCAAAATTGCGAATCCTTTGCCCCAGAGTATGCGTACGTGGTCTTTCATTTACAGTGCGTCATCCATCATGATGCCAAGGTTTCTGGCGTACTGTTTCGGGGTGGGGGCTGTTCCCAGTGACGGTGGCCACCACGTATCGTTCCATGATAGTTTTGCTCCTCCGAACAGTAATATTTCAGATTTTCCGGCATTGAGTTTAAGGCAGTGGTTGCGCATCCAATCTGCCATTTCGGAGAGGCAACTGTGTAGTTTTTTTTGGGTTGTTTCAGATCTTTCCGATCTTTCGTCCATGGTCACCATCAGCTGTGTATCGTCGGCATATGAACATATGCCGATGCCCCACTTTCTTCCAATGTCAGCCAGAGATGAAACGTAGACATTAAAGAGAGTGGGGCTTAGAGAGGCCCCTTGTGGGACTCCACAGCCAATGGGACGGGGTTTTGAATGGAATTGGCCCATGTGCACTGCTTGGGTGCGGTTGCTCAGGAATGATTTAATCCATTTTAACGCTATGTCTTGTACTCCTTTGCTCTGGAGGATATTTAATAGGCATTCGTGCGACACTGTGTCGAACGCTGCCGACAGGTCTAGCAGTATCAGAGCCACAGATCCCCCTTGATCAGTGATGCATCTGACACTGTCCGACACTGCCAGCAGCGTAGCCTCGGTGCTGTTGTTAGATCTGAAGCTGGTTTGGGTGGGGTCCAGAAGCGAGTTGTCCTCCAAATATTTGGACAGTTGTAAGTTGACCATTTTCTCCAATGCCTTGGAGAGATAAGGGAGCTGGGAGATCGGCCTGTAGTTCTCTGGGTTGAGGATGTCGGATCCGGCTTTCTTAAGGAGGGGGGTTACAGATGCGTGTTTCCAGGAGTCTGGAAAGGACGCAGAGGCGAGGGACTGATTGAAAAGTTTGGTAATGAGGGGGCAGAGTGTCGGTGCAATTTCTGAGAACACAAAGTGCGGGCAGGGGTCTGCCGGAGAGCCGGATTTAATTGCTTTAAGAACTGCTAACACCTCCTCTTCGGAGAGTGGTTGGAAGTTGGTTAGACGTGGGGAGTTGCCTACGTCTAAATGGACGTTGTCTATGTCGGATGTAGGTGGGTATACTTAGAGGAGAGGGTCCCTGCTTGTCGCCAGTGCTGTACTGCGACAACCAGAGACCCCCAATTCTAACATTGCTGGCAGCGGTGAGGATCACAAATTTACATTTGCAGTGTCCATACAGTGATTATTGACCATTGCATAGTGATTACAATCCAGTAAATTAGCCACAGACTTCATATATTTTTTTCTTTGAAGAAGAAGATCCCTTTTGTTCGAAGCCATGCCTAGCACCAACAGCGTAGGGAGGGCAGAATCTGAAGCCTCTGAGGTGTTGGAGATAGAATGGATGTGTCAAAACTGGACGACTACAAGAAAAAAGAACTATGGAGCTTTATCACACTGAAAGGAAAAGCCAGGAACAGCACAACAGAGTGCTTCAAAACTGAAATAGGCTATGCAAAGTCACCCCTGACCTGAAAGAACAAAAGAAATGTCCTATAAAAGAAGGAGCCCTGCTCCTAAGAAATTAGATCCTGTTGATGCCAAGAAGAAACTCTGCCTGAAGAGAAGGACCTGGGAAAGCTGCATGGAGAAGTACTGTCTCTAATCCTGAGAGACTGGCCTGTGGTGGGTGCCTTTCTGCAGAAGGAGAGAAGAAGAAAAAGACTGCCTCCCTGAGCCGAAGCTCCCAAAGCAAAGCAAAGGACCCGTTCGGTCCGATCACCAGAATCTGCTGGCCCTCGCCCGTGGAAAGAAAAGAAAGGACGGACTTGAAGTGCGGGCTCGCCTTCCGTGGAAAGCCCTGCTGTAAGTGATCACCAAATCTGCTGCACCCCCCTCCAGGAACCCAGGACTCTGCCCTTGTGAGCCTATGTCCCCGGAACACCGCCAGCCTGAAGGAAAGCGACCCCGTGGCCCCCGCATCACCACACCCTCCAGGACGACACCACAATGCCGGACAACAGCCTAGAGCCGTCCGCACCGAACCCGCCATCAAGATAAGGTACTGTGCGCTTCGCTTCAGGACGTGTACTCCATTGACTACACCTCGCATTGCCCCCTTGAAAGTAGAGAGCCTGGTGCGCTGCGCTTCAAGGCGCCGACTGTGTGCGGCGTACGGCTGCCATCATGTGTACTGGGCGCTGGGGATACGCTGGGCGGTGTAGGCGTCGTACACTCTGCCTTGAGCCCGTCCCTGTTCGCGGCGTACACCGGCTGCTAAAGCGAACTGTTCCCTTGCTGAGAACGTCCCGCACCGCCAGAAGCGTGAGGCGTAGTGGGGCTCTCCCCGTGTATTAAGGAGAACTGTACACTTGGTGGTACGCCTCGCCCATCACTTTTAACCTGTGCGCCCCGTACTACGGCTTCTCCTGAGGCTGGTACGCCTCGCCCTTCACTGTGCACCTGATTGCAACGTACGCTGGCTCTCCTGAGGCTGGTACGCCTCGTACTGCTGAGTTCAGTGTCCGCACCGTACGCCTGCTCACGCGAGATGCGTGAGGTTTAGCAGGGCTCTTCCCCAAAAGCTAAACAACGCGTGGAAGAGCGCTACGAAGCACACAGAGGTGCCAAGGAGCGCTGTACCTTCACAGAAGTGGGCAGAAGGCCCCCAAGATTGCTCTAAAGAACTGTGGCACCCCTGTTTAAAGCATTGGGACAATTTCAAAAGTAACTGGAATCATTTTTGAAGTACAAAGACTGTATCTACAAACCTGCTAAAATATACATAAAAGAGATACATTTTTACACAAAATACAGTCTGGTGTCATTGTGTGGTGTGTTGGTGGTTGTTGTGTGTGATACTGCAAATGTTTAACCATATGTGCTCCAGAGATTAGCCTAGACTGCTTGCGCCACACTACCTAGAGGGTGAGCAGGGGTTATTTCTGTGAGCAATCCTTTGCCCTGACTTAGAGGAGAGGGTCCCTGCTTGTCGCCAGTGCTGCACTGCGCCAACCAGAGACCCCCAATTCTAACATGGGGTGACAAGGGTAATTTTTTGGTTCAGAGTGGGTTTGGCTTTTGCGATGCCAAGGATGATTTTTGGGTTCAGGGTGGGTTTGGGCTTTGGGGTGCTAAGGGTAATTTTAGGCTTCAGGGTGGGATTGAGTTTGGGGTGCCCAGGGTAATTTTAGGGTTCAGGCTGGGTTTGGGTTTTGGGGTGCTAAGGATAATTTTAGGGTTCGGCGTGGATTTGGGTTTTGGGGTGCCAAGGGTAATTTTAAGATTTAGGATTGGTGTATCTTTTGGAGTAGCAAGGGTATTTTTAGGGTTCAGCGTGAGTTTGGGTTTTGGGGTGCCAATGGTAATTTTAGGGTTCAAGGTGTGTATGGGTATTGGGGTGACTAGGGTATTTTTAGGGTTCAGGGGTGCCAAGGGTACTTTTAGGGTTCAGGGTTGATATGGGTTTTGGAGTGCAAAGAGAAATTCTAAGGTTCGAGTGGGTTTGGGTTTTGGGGTGCCCAGGGTAATTTTAGGGTTCAGGGTAGGTTTGCCTTTGGGGTGACAAGGGTAATTTTATGGTTGAGCGGGTATAGGTTTTGAGGTGCCTAGGGTAATTTAGGGTTCAGGGTTGGTTTGGGTTTTGGGGTGACAAGGGTAATTTTAAGGTTCAGGTTGGGATTGGGGTTTGGGGTGCCCAGGGTAATTTTAGGGTTCAAGCTGGGTTTGGAGTGTAGGGGTAAGTTTAGGTTTCAGGGTGGGTTTCGGTTTTGGGGTTCCCAGGGTTAATTTAGGGTTCTGCGTAGGTTTTGACTTTGTGATGCTAAGGATAATTTGAGTTCTAGGTGGGTTTGGGTTGTGGGGTACCCAGGGTAATTTTAGTGTTCAGGGTAGGTATATGTTTTGTGGTGCAAAGAGTAATTTTAGGGTGGGTATGGGTTTTGCAGTGACTAGGGTAATTTTAGGGTTTGTGGTTGGTTTGGTTTTTGGGGTGACAAGGGTAATTTTATGGTTCAGAGTTGGTATGGGTTTTTGGTTTTCGGTTGCAGAGTAATTTTAGGGTTCAGCGTGTGTTTGGGTTTTGGGGTGCCAATGGTAATTTTAGGGTTTAAGGTGGGTGTGGGTTTTGGGGTGCCAAGTGTAATTTTAGGGTTCAGGGTGGGTTTGGGTTTTGGTGTGCCCAGGGTCATTTTAGGGATAAGGGTTGGTTTGCGTTTTGTAGTGACAAGGTTAATTTTATGGTTCAGAGAGGGTATGTGTTGTGGGGTGCACAGGGTAATTTCAGGATTCATGGTTGGTTTGCGTTTTGGGGTGACAAGGGTAATTTTATGGTTCAGAGTTGGTATGGGTTTTTGGTTTTCGGTTGCAGAGTAATTTTAGGGTTCAGCGTGTGTTTGGGTTTTGGGGTGCCAATGGTAATTTTAGGGTTTAGCGTGGGCGTTGGGTTTTGGGGTGCCAAGGGTAATTTTAGGGTTCAGGGTGGGTTTGGGGTTTGGTGTGCCATGGGTCATTTTAGGGATAAGGGTTGGTTTGCGTTTTGTAGTGACAAGGTTAATTTTATGGTTCAGAGAGGGTATGGGTTTTGGGGGCCCAGGGTAATTTCAGGATTCACGGTTGGTTTGGGTTTTGGGGTGACAAGGGTAATTTTATGGTCCAGGGTGGGTTTGGGTTATGGGGTGCTAAGGGTAATTTTAGGCTTCAGGATGGGATTGGGATTTGGGGTGCCCAGGGTAATTTTAGGGATCAGGCTGGGTTTGGGTTTTGGGGTGCTAAGGATAATTTTGGGGTTCAGCGTGGATTTGGGTTTTGGGGTGCCAAGGTAATTTTAAGATTTAGGATGGGTGTATGTTTTGGAGCAGCAAGGGTATTTTTAGGGTTCAGTGTGGGTTTGGGTTTTGGGGTGCAAAAAGTAATTTTATGGTTCAGCATGCGTATGGGTTTTGGGGTGCCAAGGGTAATTTTTGGGTTCAGGGCGGGTATGGGTTTTGGGGTGCCAAGGGTAATTGTAGGGTTCAGGGTAGGTTTGCCTTTTGGGGTGACAAGGGTCATTTTATGGTTGAGTGGGTATGGATTTTGGGGTGCCTAGGGTAACTTTTAGGGTTCAGGGTTGGTTTGGGTTTGCGGTGAAAAGGGTAATTTTAAGGTTCAGAGTGGGATTGGGGTTTGGGGTGACCAGGGTAATTTTATGGTTCAGGCTGGGTTTGGGGTATAGGGGTAAGTTTAGGTTTCAGGGTGGGTTTCGGTTTTGGGGTACCCAGGGTTAATGTAGGGTTCTGCGTAGGTTTTGGCTTTGTGATGCTAAGGATAATTTGAGTTCTAGGTGGGTTTGGGTTTTGGGGTACCCAGGGTAAATTTAGGGTTCAGGGCGGTTATATGTTTTGTGGTGCAAAGAGTAATTTTAGGGTGGGTATGGGTTTTTCAGTGACTAGGGTAATTTTAGGGTTCATGGTTGGTTTGGGTTTTGGGGTGCTGTTGGACATGGCCCTTCCTGCTGGGTCATCCCTAAACTTTTTGCCTTTTTCCTCCTATATTTCCTCTGACCTTTTTTTGTTGGTTTATTGACTCTGGGCACTTTACCACTGCTGACCAGTGCTAAAGTGCATATGCTCTCCCTGTTGTAAATTGTTACATTGATTGGTGTCCATGTTTGGCTTATTTGGTTTACTGTCAGTCCCTAGTCAAGTGCACCAGGAGTGTCATGGCTCGTAAATATAAATGCCGCTAGTGGGCTTGCAGCACTGGTTGTGCCATCCCCAGAAGCGCCCTAGTAAAATGTGTCTAAGGTCTGCCATTGCAGAACCTGCGTGCAGTCTAGTACTGTCATGCTGACTGCGCAAGTGCACCTACTTGCCAGTCCCTAAACCTTCCTTTAACCTCATATTAGTCACCCCTATGGTAGGCCCAAGGGCAGGGTGCATTGTAAGCATAAGGTAGGACAAGCCCTGATGTGTGTGGCATGTCCTAATAGTGAATTACAGCCAATTTCGTTTTTCACTTTTGTAAGGCTACCTGTTCTCATAGGCCAGAATGGGCTGCTGGAATTATTACACTCTATAATACCAGCAGGCTCAGGGAACATGGTAGAAAGTCAAGTTTAGTATGCCTGAACTCAGAATAATAAAATAATTATTTTAGTAAAGTTTATTTTAATATCCTGGGTTTGCAAATTCTACTTTTAGAAAGTTAGCATTTGCTTGCCTAACCATTTCAGCCCGCCTCTGCTCTTATGTGTATCTGCTGTCTGGGTTCTGTGAGTGACAGGGCTAGGGATGACAGGTTGTGAATAGGGGGAGTACACCAGGATGGGTGGTGGGAGTGCCCCTTGACTCTAAATAGGGCTGTGCTCTGCCACCACAATGCTGGCTCCGCCCCCTGGGGAGCGACTGATGACTCTACCCTGCACCTGGCCCAGGAAGAGGGAAGACTGTCAACAGAGCACTCCTGGCTATACTTGTCATCACAATGCTGGCTCCACCTCCTGCGGAGCGTCTGATGTTCCTGCCCTGCACACTGAAGGGAGAAACCAGAGCCTGCAAAACAAACTGCTCAGAGACTGACTGGATTTGGCAAAGGCCCCTCTGGCCAGCGAGAACAAAAGAAATGTCCTATAAAAGAAGGAGCCCTGCTCCTAACAAATCAGATCCTGTTGACGCCAAGAAGAAGCTCTGCCTGAAGAGAAGGACCTGGGAAAGCTGCATGGAGGAGTACTGTCTCTAATCCTGAGAGACTGGCCTGTGGTGGGTGCCTTGCTGCAAGAAGGGGAGAAGAAGAAAAATACTTTTTGAATCTACTTGTGCATTTGACAATCTCCAAGGGCTTGCTGGTGAACTTGCCCCTGAACTGCGCCCCAGGAACAGTGGGCGCTACCCCCCTGGAAAGAGAAGCTGCTGTGAGTGTGGTCCCTTCCCTGCAGCCCTACCAAGGAAAAGCTGAGTGCACCGTGAAGAAATTGCTATGCCCTCTGAAAGGTCCTGGGCACCCCTGTCCCGCCGAGCAACGCAACTGCTACCTGGCAGGCCCCAGCTGACATCGTAAAGACCAGCCTCGCTGGTCCTAGCACCGTGACTGCCGCCTGCCTAACTGCGGTCTGCACTGCAAGAACTGACCTTGCCTTGTGCCCGTCTGCTCCGAGGTAAAAGCTACCCTGAAGTCTGCAGCCGCCGCTGTTCGTCAACAGCAGCGGGGTGTGGAGCGGAGGTGTACGTGCTGTACTCAGAGAGGCTTTGTTTGCCGCCTCGCACTGCTTCCCGGGGCCCCGCCCCCTCTTTTCAGCATTGGAGCACCTCACCGAAAAGACCCGGCCCGCACCGGTTGTATGTTCTTTCAACGAACTCCGTTGTAACGCATGCCTTTACCACACATGCGTTACTTCGGAATGCTATGTTCACGCTTGTCCTTCTCCACGTTTTTTTTCCGTGGTGACGTCATACGTAGAAAAAAAGAAACGGCCGTTTTCTTCCTCTGCGACGCCGATTGCCTTCTTTCTCGTCTAAAGGTTAGTGTGTTTTTTGGGGGGGGAAGCCCCCCCCAACCCCCCTTTTTTATTTGTACCCTTTACCACACATGCCTTTACTACGTACCTCGTAGTAAAGGTATGCGTGGTAAAGGCTGTCGTTGTAACCACGCATGCGTTGTAATGCATGCGTGGTTAAGGTTTTCGTTGAAACGGCGTCGTTGTAGTGGCCGTTTCCCGCCCACACCGCAACGCCGCCCTCCCGAGCCGAGCCGTAGCTCGCATCAGCAGAGGAAGACACCGCGACGTGGGACCTGGAGTCGACCCCGGCATTGTCGGCTCCGGACCCCCCCTCTCCAGAAACTTAAAGGTACTGTGTTTGTGCACGGTACGAGTTGCATTAGAGCAAGGCTTGCACCGCCCTTGGTTCCTAAGAAGCCCCTGGTGTGCTCTGCATCGTGTGAGGACAACCGCGGTACGAGTCGCATTATCAGCAAAGCTCGCACCGCCCTCTGTACCTTGGGAGCCCCTGGGACGCTCCGCAGCGTGCGCTGGTGATCACCGTACGAGTCGCACACCAGCAGTACGACTCGTACCTCTTGAATAGAACCGGCCGCGTTGTATGCGTCTCAAGTAAGGCGCATGAGCTTTGGCAGGCCGGGCTGACGGTAACTCGTACGAAGTGTACAAAGGCGCTAGGTAGCGCACAGGCCGCCGCAAACTACAGGCCAACGCTGGGGACATTATCTACGACCCGGAGGAGCCTGGTGAGGAATGGGTTAACCCCTTCTGAGCTGTGATATTGCCTGCAGTACTTTGAAGCTATTCTAGGGAGCCTTTAACCCCTTATAAGTACACAAAGAACACAAATACGACCTGTGGCATTTTCTGAGAGTAACTGGAACCATTTTTGAAAGGTGTAGACTGTATTTACTAAACTGCTTGAAAGTGTATATATATATATATAAAAGAGATATATATATATTTTTTTTTCCTCACAACCAATTTTATTGAGCAAATGAGCAATGAGAACGTGGCGTCCCCAAGACCGAAGATCACCACGGCAATCAATACAGCAAATCACGTAGGCAGCAAATGATGAAACAGACTCAAGAATAGGCTCAGTATGGAAACCCCCCATTTGCCCACCCTATCCCACAACTCCGACCCCCCCAGCCCCAAACTCTCCCCCCAAACCCCCCCTACCACACGTGTACATAAAGCAATAGAATAAAATATGCAGGTGTAGTGCAACCAGAGCGTCGCTGTTTCGGGCCAACAATGTCACTGTAGTCAAATGTCCTCCTCTCGCTCCGCCGGGGGATCCAGGGACAGACCCCGGTAGTCGGCCCATCGCTTCCATATTTCGTAGTGTTTACGCGGGCAGCCCCTCGCTTCAAAGATCGGCCTCTCCAGACCCATGAAATAATCTAGCCCAGCCTTCCATGCAGACAGGGGGGGGCCCTCACCGCTTTCCACGCCCGGGCCAGATCCCGCTTAGCTACGACCAGCCCCAAAAGCAACAAGTGGCGCTTATATATGTTTCCCCCAATCCCCTCCATGATGTGCAGTAATCCTAGTCGGTGGGTACGGGGAAGGTCCCAGCCCAGGACCTCGGACAGACAACTCCACACACCCCTCCAGAACCCAGCCAGCCGGCCACACGTTCACACAGTATGCATCAGGGACCCAGGCACCGCCCCACAGCGCAAGCATTCCGGAGAGGCAATCAACCCAGCTTTCCACAGCCGTTCACGCGTGTAGTAGGCACGGTGCAAGTATTTAAATTGGATGAGTCGGAGCCGGACAGCAATGGCGGTTCCACGCGGGGATTCCAACGCCTCCCTCCAATCGTCCTCATCGAGAGGGCCAATGTCTACTTCCCACGCCGCCCGAAGAGAGTGCAGGGTAGAGGAGCAGTGGATGACCAGCGTCTGATATATCCTGGAAACCTTTCTGTCCCCCAGATCCCCCATAAACACCTTAGCCTCAACCGGGCTGAACTCCGGCAGGGAATCTAGACCTGCGATGCTCGGGGTAAGGGCATGTCGCAGCTGCAGGTAGCGGAAGAACTGGGACTGAGGCATTTGGAACTCCGCGCGGAGTTCCTCAAAGGATTTGAGGGTGGTGCCGGACATGACCTGGCCCAGTTGTGTAACACCTATGGCTTCCCAGCCCTCCAAGCCGGTCAGGGCCGCCAGCTCCGGGAGCAGACCATTATGCCAAAGTGGCGTTTCGGCCGTTAATTTGCCCCACCAGCCCATGCGGCGCAGGGCCTGCCGCCACACAGCAAAGACCACCCTGGTAACCGATGGCAACACACGGCGCAGGCGAGCCGAATATAGAATGGTGTGAAGCGTGTGATCACCCATGAGTGATCGTTCCAGGGCGTATGCCGGGTCCCCCCTATCGCCGTACCACCATTCAAAAGAGATATATTTTTACACAAAATAAAGTCTGGTGTCATTGTGTGGTGGGTTGGTATTTATTGTGTGTGATATTGCAAATGCTTAGCTACATGTACTCCTGAGATTAGCCTTGACTGCTTGCGCCACACTACCTAGAGGGTAAGCAGGGGTTATTTATGGAGGGGAATCCTGTGCCCTGACTTAGAGGAGAGGGTCCCTGCTTGTCACAAGAGAATACTTGCGTCAACCAGAGACCCCCAATTCTAACAGGTGCTAAGGGTAATTTTAGGGGTCAGGGTGAGTTTGGGTTTTGTGGTGCTCAGGGTCATTTTTGGGTATAGGGGTACTTTTAAGGATCAGGATGGGTTTGGGTTTTGGGGTGCCCAGGGTAATTTTAGGGTTCGTGGTGTGTTTGGGTTTTATATGCTAAGGGTCATTTTAGGGTTCAGATCGTTTTGGGTTTTGGGGTACTAAGAGTAATTTTGGAGTTCAGAGTGGGTTTGGGTTTTGAGGTGCAAAAGGCAATTTTAAGTTTTAGGGTGGGTATGTGTTTTGGGGTAGCAAGGGTATTGTTAGAAATGGGATCCCTGGCTGGCCAGGGCTTGCGCCAAAGTCAGTCAGAGACCACCATTCCTAAGTAAGGGCAAGGGAGTTACACGCCAAGATAACCCCTGCTCACCCTCTAGGTAATGTGGCGCGAGCAGCAAGGCTAAACCTGGAGGCTATGTAGGTTAAGTGTTTGCGCGCGCACCCAGCAACAACACCCAAGACCCACCACAAAGGACACTCCACACAAGGTTATATATAAAAATAGCCTTTGTATTATACCAAAACACATTAGATAAAAACACACACTTTACAATGTGCCAACAGCCACGGGCAGAATTTACAGGGGATATGTACAAGACAGGGCCACCTGGACCACTGTCAGGAATAGGCACTTTTAGAACTTAGCACTGGGTAGAATTAGCACTTAGAACATAGAATATAACATTACTGTAGCACAAAATATAAACATAGAGCACACAACCAGCAACTACTGGTAACAGGTAAGTACCACCTACGCAAGCCTAACCACCTGAGGAACAGGTCACGCAGGGAACCAGGACCTCACTAGCACCACCTGTACTAGGAGAAAAACAACCACCTAAGTATCACAATACCTTTAGGGGTATAAGCACATTACACATGATGCATCACAACACATTCAGAGGTGTAGGGAAGGAAAACACATGATGCAGAACCTACATTCAGCGGTGTAAAAACAAGGCACATGACGCATAAAAACACATTCAGAGGTGCAGCAAAAGAACAATTGCGCCAAACTCACATAAGTCACCACCTGTGACTGTCCCTAGGCCCTCTGACCTTGTTGGGGCTAGGACGCCCTGTGTCCCAATGTCCGGGGGGCCTAAACGTGGCAGCTGCCCACGAAGTGCTGGGCAGCTGTGTAGACAATGATGGTGGGAACAACGTTAGAGCCTTCCAGGCTCTGAACCAAATGATGGCCCCCTGAGCCTCCGTGGCTCTGAAGAAACAAATATGCTGCTTTTGGAGCCTCTCAGGGCTTGTCACACCAGTATACTCCCTAAACCCCACTGAGCTCTTCCACAAGTATGGCCGGTCGTTGGAGTCCCCCCTCTGGGGACTCAAAGTACAAGATGCCCCCTGAGCCTCGTGGACTCGACAGAAAATGCGGCAGTAAAGAAATGCCTTCACGAGCCTCTCTGGGCTCCAGAATACTGATGTGTCCCCTGAGCCTTTCAGGCTCGTGAATAAAGATGCCGCCTGGATTGAGGAGAGGCCCGCTGTCGGACCTAGCACTGGAGGGGCGGGCAACGGCAATGTGCCCCGACGCCTCCCCATTACCTCTTCTCTGGTACACTCACCGGACTCCTGTTGCCGTGGTCTCTGCTTCGTCTGGGATACTACTTCCTGGGATGGCTTCTCTCTGGAGCCCCTCAGTACGCCTCGAGCGTACTCTTACACAGGTGCGGTGCGGGCCTCAGTACGCCTCGAGCGTACACTGCACAAACCCACGATACGGGCCTCAGTACGCCTTGAGCGTACGCTTCACAAAGCTTTACTGCGGGCCTTAGTACACCTCGAACTTCTGCGCCCCGTACGCCTCGCAGTACGCCTCTCAGTACGCCTCGTAGGCTCACCGGCACAGGAGCCTACCGAGTCTCACGCATCCCGCGTGAGACGCATACTCTCCCTAGGTTTGGCGAACCAAGGGTACGAGTCGTACTAGGCTTGTACCGTTCGTACTGCGGTGTGCTTCTGATCCCCATGCCGCGTACAGTCTCCCCGTACTGCAGGGGATGGTGCACTTTGACCTAAAGAGGGGTGGGCACCCTCGAGGCAGCAATCCAAGTGGGGCAATGCCGGGTGGGCAACGGCCAATAAATCAATAAAGCACCAAAAGGGCAATAAGCGGCAGGCTCAGCGGGGTGAGCACCCGCGCCGCAAATTACCTCTCAGAAGGGGGATAATTACAGCACTCCCTAGTGCTAGCAGCAAAATAAGCGCTCCCTAGCACTAGAAGCAAAAATGAAGTGCTCCCCAGCGCTAGAAGGTTCCAGGGGCCAGGCCAAAGCGCTCCCCAGCGCGAGGAGGCCCCAAAGGGTAGCAACAAGTCCTTCAGGAAGGTGGGGGGGCAAGGCTGGGCCCAGAGACAGCTCACTGGGCCCTCCAGGCAGGAAGGCAATCCCAAGTGGTGATTCTCCTGGCTCCCAGCCACAGCAGCAGCCCCCCTCTAGAAAGGATCAAGAAGAGAACAGTTTGTAAGGGGACACAGCCACTTTTTTATCCACCATTTTCCTTTGTCTTTGCTGAGGGTGAGGGGAAAAACCAGTCGCAGCTGGTTTTGGAGCACCCTTGATGTGCTCAACCCCTCACTCTATTCACTAGGGAGACTAGGGTCATTAGACGCACCGCAGGGGGCGGAGCCAGCATTGTGTGGTGAAAGCCCAGCCCTATTCAGGACCCAGGTGCACCCCTCCCCAGCCATCAGCATGCTAATCTCACACTCACCACGGGCAGACCCATCATGACTCATGGAGCCTGGCATCCCAGCCAGCTCCAGCCAATCACACGTCAGCACCTTTACAGCACACGCACAGCCATGTTTAGAAGTGGCACTTCCACACTAGACACATACACCCCGCACATATCATTGCGCAGCATTCAATCGCACGAGTTCGCACATACCAAACTCGAGCATGCACACCTCACGCATCAGGAACTACCAGGGACACAGACATTCCCCATGCATTCTTATGGGAGGGCAGGCCAACCTTACTCCACGCACTCAGAGTGCATACGCACTTTCCACTGGGACACAGTGAAAGTGCGCAGAAACCAAAAATCACTACCACCAATTCACATACCCAAGCAAAAAGTTTAGGGGTGAACCTGCCAGAAGGGCCAAGTCCAACAGGTATTTTTAGGGTTCAGCGTGGGTTGGGGTGCCCAGGGTGATTTTAGGGCTCATGGTGGGTTTTGGTTTTGGGATGCTAAGGATAATTTTGGGTTCAGGGTTGATTTGGGTTTTGGGGTACCAAGGGTAATTTTAAGTTTTAGGGTGGTTATGTGTTTTCGGGTGGCAATTGTATTTTTAGGGTTCAGCATGGGTTTGGGTTTTGGGGAGTAAAGACTAATTTTAGGGTTCAGCTTGGGTTTCGGTTTTGGGGTGCAAAGAGTAATTTTTGGGCTCAGGGGGGGTACCCAGGGTAATATTAGGGTTCAGAGTGGGTATTGGTTTTGGGGCGCTGAGGGCTATTTTAGGGATCAGGGTGGGTTTGAGTTTTGGGGTGCCTAGGTTAATTTTACAGTTCAGGGTGGGTTTGGGTTTTGTGGTTGAGGGTAATTTTAAGAGGGTGAGTGGAAGGATGTGGGTGGGGAGGGGGTGAGGAAAAGGGGAGAGTGTGAGGGGAGGGGAAAGGAGAGAGGGAATGCGGAGGGGAAAAAAGGGGGTGGGAGAGGTGAAATGGTGAGGGTGAGGGAAAGAGAGGGAGGGCGAGAGGGGAAGTGGAAGAGAGAGCTTCGGATGAGGGAGACGAAGAGGGGAAGGGAAGGGAATATAGAAGGGAGAGGGGAAAGGTGAAGAGAGGGAAGGGGAGAAGGAAGGGAGAGGGTGCGATGAAGGGAGGAGGGAGAGAGGAAAAGGGAAGAGAGGAAGAGGGAAAAAGAGAGAAGGGGAGAGGGGAAGGGAGGGGGTTGGGAAAGGGGACTGGAGAGGGGAAAGGGAAATGGGAAGGGAAAGGAGAGGGGAAGAGTGGGAGAGGCTGAGGGAAATGGAGAGAGTGAGGGAAAGGGAGAGAGGGTGAGAGGAAGGGAGAGGAGGGAAAATGTTAAGGTGAGGGAAAGGGAAAGGGAGAAGGTAAGGGGAGAGGGGGAGGGAAGGGAGAATGGGAGAAGAAAGGGAAGGAGAAGGAGGGGAAAGGGAGGGGGAAGGAGGGAAAGAGAATTAGAGGGGTAGGGGGATGGGAAAGGGAAATAGGAGGGGAGGGAAGGATTGAGGGGGAGGGAAGAGAGGGTGAGGGGAAAGGTTGTGGGGGAGGGGAAGAGGGGGAGGGGGGGGTGAGGGGAAGTGGGATGGGGAGGGGGAAGGGAGAGGTGGAGGGAGAGGAGAAAGGGTTAGTGGAAGATGGAGAGGGTGAAGGGAAGGGAGAAGGAACGAGAGAGGGGAAGGAAGAGGGGGAAGGGACCAAGGAAGGGAGAGGAAGAGCGGAGGGGAGGGGAGGGGTGAAGTGAGAGGAAGGGAGATGGGGAGGGTAAGGGAGTGGAGAAGGGAGAGGGTGATGGAAAGGGAGAGGTAAAGGGGACTGGAGAGGGTAAACGGGGAGGGGAAGTAGGGGAGGGAGAGGGAGCAGTGGAGTGAAAGGGGAGAGGGGAAGGGAAGGAAGAGTGGGAGAGGTGGAGAGGAGAAAGGGTGAGAGAAAGGAAGAGGGAGGGGAGAGGGAGGGGGATAGTGAAAGTGAGTGGGTGAGGGGAAGAAGAGAAAATGGAAAGGGAGGGAGTGAGGGAGAGGAGAAGTAAGAGGTAGAGGTTGAGGGAGAAGGGAAGGAAGGGAGGGAAAGGAGAGGTGGGGTGAAGAAGGTGAAGGGGCAGGGGAAGCGTGAAAAGAGGAGAGGGTGAAGGGATGGGAGATGGGGAGTGGGAGGGAGGGGTGGAGGGAGAGAGGGGAAAGGGTGAGGGTGGAGGGATAAAGAGGAAGGGAGAGTGTAAGGGAGAAGGTGAAGGGGGAAAGGGGAGCGGGGAGGGGGAGGTTTAGGGTGTTGAAAAGGGTGAGGGCAAGGGAGAAGGGGGAGATGAAAGGGAGGGAGAGAGGGAGGAGGAAGGAGAGGGAGGAGGAAGGAAATGGGGAGGGAGGGGAGTAGAATGGGAGGGTTAGGGAGTGGGAAAGGTGGAGGTAGAGGAGAAAGGGTGAGGGAGTGCGAGGGTGAGGGAAAGAGGAAGGGGAACGGAGAGGGGAAGATGGAGAGGGTGACGGAAAGGGAGGGTTAGGGGAAGGGAGTGGGTGAGGGAATGGGAGAGGGTTAGAGGGTTAGAGGGGGAGGGAGAGGGGAGGGGGAGGAAGAGGGAATGGGAGTGAGGGAGAGGCCGAGGGAAGAGGGGAAGGGTGAGGGGAAGGAAAGGGAGAGAAAAGGGTGAGGGTGAAAGGGTGAGGGTAGGCGAGAGGGTTAGGGGAAGGGAGAGGGTGTGGGTGTGGGTGAAGAGAGAGGAAAAAAGAAGGGGTGAGGGTGAAGGAAAGAGGAAGTAAGAGGGAAGGGGTGAGGGGAAGGGTGAAGGGAAGAATGAGGGGAAGGGAGAGGATGAGGGGAAAGGAGGAGGGAAGGGAGAGGGGAAGGTAAAGGGAGAAGGGAGGAGTGAAGGTATAGGGGCAGGTGGAGGATGAGGGTAGAGGGTAGAGGGTGAAGTGAAGGGAGAGGGGAAGGCAGAGAGGAAGGGGAAAGGGAGAGGGGAAGCAGAGAGGGAAAGTGGAAAGGGGGAAGTGATAGGGGGAGGGGAGGGGAGGGGAGAGATGGAGGGAGAGGGGAAAAGGAAAGGGGAAAGGAGAGGAGTAGGGAGGGGAGAGATGGAGGGAGAGGGGAAAGGAAAGGGGTAGGGAGGGGGAGAGATGGAGGGAGAGAGGAAGGGAGAGGGATAGGGAGGGTTAGAGAGTGAGGGAGAGGGGAAAGGAGTGGGTGAGGGAATGGGAGGGTTAGAGGGTGAGGGGAAGGGAGTGGGTGAGGGAATTAGAGGGGGTTAGAGGGGAAGGGAGAGGGCAGGGGGAGGAAGAGGGAATGGGAGTGAGGGAGGGGCTGAGGAAAGAGGGGAAGGGTGAGGGGAGGGAAAGGGAGAGGGGAAGGGAGAGTTTGAGGGTGAAGGGAAGGGAGAGTAAGAGGGAAAGGGTCAGGGTGAAAGGATGAGGGGGAGAATGTGGGGAAGGGAGAGGGGGAGGGGAGGGAGGAGGGAAGGGAGAGGGGAAGGGTGAGGGGAAGAATGAGGGGAAGGGAGAGGGTGAGGGAAAGGGAGGGTTAGGGGGTAAGGGGGAGGAAGAGGGAATGTGAGTGAGGGAGAGGCTGAGGGAAGAGGGGAAGGGTGGGGGTGAGGGGAAGGAAAGGGAGAGTAAAGGGTGAGGGTGAAAGGGTGAGGGCAGGGGAGAGGTTTAGGGGAAGGGAGAGGGTGTGGGTGTGGGTGAAGAGATAGGAAAAAGAAGGCGAGAGTGAGGAAAGAGGAAGCAATAGGGAAGGGGTGAGGGGAAGGGAGAGAGGAAGGGTGAAGATCTTGGAAAAATGAGGTGAAGGGAGAGGGGAGGGGGAGGAGGAGGGAAGGGAGAGGGGAAGGTAAAGGGAGAAGGGAGGAGTGAAGGTATTGGGGAAGGTGGAGGGTGAGGGTAGAGGGTGAGGTGAAAGGAGAGGGGAAGGTAGAGGGGAAGGGGAAAGGGAGAGGGGCAGCAGAGAGGGGAAGGGGAAAGGGGGAAGGAATAGGGGGAGGGAGGCGAGAGATAGATGGAGGGAGAGGGAAAAAGGAAAGGGGAAAGGAGTGGGGTAGGGAGGGGAGAGATGGAGGGGAAGCGGAAGGGAGAGGATAGGGAGGGTTAGAGAGAGGGCGAGGGAAGGGAGTGGGTGGGGGAATGGGGATGGGTTGAGGGTGTGGGTTCGTGGGGGAGGGAGTGGGGGGTGAGGGGAAAGGGCCTGCTAGGG